>NC_083873.1:68611986-71111986 GCF_032452875.1 Bos javanicus | reverse complement strand
AAGTCAGTGTCAAAAATTCTGGTGACTGCCTGATCCAGGAGGAGAAACATCCTTAGTAAGCATTGTGTTTCCTGTATGGAGTCTCTAAATGTGCCTGGGTGTAAACTACTGAGTTTGACAAGAGCCCTTCTGTCTTTTCCTGGACTTAAAGAGATTAAGCTAATTGATTTTCACTTTTTCTCCATTGTTTCCTGAGGGGGTTTAACTTCTTTCCGTCCCAAGGTTGAAAAGAAAAAGTGAAAGTGAAAGTCGCTCATCATGTCCTACTCTTTGTGACCCCCATGGTCTGTACAATCCATGGAATTTTCTCCAGGCCAGAATACTGGAGTGGGTAGCTGTTCCCTTCTCCAGGGGAATCTTCGCAACCCGGGGACTGAACCCAGGTCTCCCCACATTGCAGGTGGATTCTTTACCAGTTGAGCCACCAGGGAAGCCCAAGAATACTGGAGTGGGTGGCTTATCCCTTCTCTAGCAGATCTTCCCAATCCAGGAATCGAACTGGGTCTCCTGCATTGCAGGCAGATTCTTTACCAGCTGAGCTACCTGGGAAGCCCTAGGTTAAGATGGTGTTATTCTTCACCCAGAGTTTCCAAAGATGATTTTATAAATATTGTCTTAGACCTAATGATGAAAGACTGCTGACTGCAGGGAAATCTAACCTGCAAGTGGGAGATGCTGAAGGGAAAGAGCAAAGTCTATAATTCTGCTTGTGATTTAAAAAAAAAAAAAAAAAAAACAAACAACTGTCTTCTATGGTAGACAAATCAGGGTACAACTGCTCCATCAAGTAGCATAAGCATTTGCCTTGTTTCACTTACTATATAAAAGTTTGAAATTTAGGGTAATAAAAACAGACCTTGTGAGTCATGAAATGGAAGGTAGGCCTGGATTCTGTAGGGCAGATGCAATAAGTGCTCAGTCTGCAGAGAGCCAGGCCCCTTTGCCAACTTCTACTAACCAGGTTAAGGTCTAGGCACACCCCAAATTCCTGTTGATACCTTAATGTTCTATGAACAAGTAAAATGTATTAGTATGCATACCAAAAATGGCATCCTCAGAGGTTACTTATTCATTCCAACACACCCTCATACTATCAGGTGCTTCTGATTCTAAATTACCATGCATTCCAGAAGATATGATCTGGGGAATGCAAATAAAATTCATTTGAGTTAAGAGCCTAAGTCTCTCTTATATTAAAAAAACAAGAGCAACAATAACACTTTACAACTTCACAGCCTGGAAAATTGTACCAAGAAGGGAAAACTATTAAAGTGTATAAACTGTGATTTTGGACAGGGTAAATTCCAACTTGTTCTACACATTCTAGACAGAGCTGGGTGCCAGTGGTGTGATTCCAGGGGAGCCGTGCAGGCCCCTGTCAGCACACACACAGGGTGGCAAGTGAGCAGTGGCTAAGCTGTGAATCTCAGGAAGACTGGCCCTGGGAGAGGAGTCCTCTAGCTATGTAGAGATCCTAGAGGGGTGTGGCATCTGTCCCGAGCAGGACAGGGACGGCTATCATCAGCATGCCCAGGAGTAGTGGTTCCTCTCCCAGCTGGAGAGCCTGGGCCCCACCCACTCCACACTGCAGCTCAGCATAGGTACAGGGCAGGCAGGTCCTGGGAGAGGGCTGCAACACAGGCAGATCTCTGGTGACAGTGCCATCTCAATCTCTGCAGCCACAACACCCAGATCCCCAGCTTACCCCACACCACTGCCTGGCACTAGATCTGGGACGAAATGCGAAAGGGACGTAAGCTTGGGCAGAACTGTGGACATCTGTACGGGTTTACACTGGTCCTCTGTGATTGCATGGGCTTCGCTTCCTTCAGCAGTCCCTTCCTTTGGGACATGGCATGCACTTGAGGGCAATGGAGCCTGACCGAACCCAGCACTCAGAGCTGCTACTCCAACAACCGTGGAGCAGACCCTGCCCTCGCCAGGGTGGTGACCACCAGGGAGCCAAGAGGAAGCCCTGCCCCACATCCAGTACAGGCTCTAGTCACCACAATACCAACCACACTCCCAGCAAGGAGATAACCGCTAGCACACCCTGAGTAAAGGTCCATTTGGTCCATTCCAAAACCAGCCCTTGCACCAAAGATACTGGACACACATAGCCTACACAGGGACATTCCCACCTAAAAACACTCCAACAAGACCACAGTAGACAACTGTTCCTCCTAAATTCATAGAGACAGAGGAAGTTAAGTAAAATAAAAAGGGAGAGAAACTACTCCCAACTGAAAGAGCAAAGGAAATTCCCTGAAAGAACAAATAAAGCAAAGCTTATGAGCCTACCAGACCCTGAATTTAAAAAATGGTAATAAAAATACTAACTGAATTAAGAAAGATTACTGATAGAAATGCTGACCACTGTAACAAGAAACTAGAAACTATAAAGATGAGACAAAAAAGAGACAATTCAACTGCTGAGGTAAAAACCAAACTAGAAGCAACAAATAGCAGATAAAATGACACAAAGGAACAAATATGTGATCTTGAAGACAGAATCACGGAAATCACCCAATCGAAACAGCAGGCAGAAAGACAGATGAACAAAAATGAAAGCAGTGTATGAGATCTATGAATATAATATGTGCCAACCTATGCATAATAGGGGTTCCAGAAAGAGAAGAGAAAGAGGGGAAATGTATTTGAAGAAATTATAGCTGAAAACTTCTGAAATTTAAAGAAAGAAACTGATATACAGGTACAGGAAGCCCAGAAGGTTACAAAAAAGTGAACCCAAACAGACTCACACCAAGACACATCATAATTCAAATGGCAAAATTAAGAGAATATTCTAAAGGCAGTGAGAGAAAAACAAAGAGCCAGTTACACTCCCATAAAGCTTATAAGCTGATTTTTTTTGCAGAAACTTTGCAGGTTAAAAGGGAGTGGCAAGACATGTTAAAAATCCTAAAAGGGAAAAACTTAATGCAGGATTCTCTACCCACCTAGATTATCATTTAGAATAGAAGGAGAGATAGACCTGACCCCACACTAGTCAGAGTGGCCATCATCAAAAAGTCTACAAATAATAAATGCTGGAGAGAGTGATGAGAAAAGTGAGCCCTCCTCCACTGTTGGTGGGAATAAACTGGTACAGCCACTATGGAGAACGGTATGGAGATTCCTTAAAAAACTAAAAATAGAACTACCAATTCCACTCCTGGCATATATCCAGAGAAAATCATAATTCAGAACAGTAAGGATTTCAGCAAAGAGAGCAAAGGGAGATGAAAACATGAGAGAGAGGGTCAGACTGCAACCCTTAAATAAGGACCCAGGTGGCGCAGTGGCAAAGAATCTGCCTGTCAATGCAGGAGACACAAGAGACGCAGGCTTAATCCCTGGGTTGGGAAGATCCCCTGGAGTAGAAAATGGCAACCTACTCTAGTATTCTTGCCTGTAAAATTCCATGGACAGAGGAGCGTGCGGGCTACAGTCCACAGGGTCGCAGTCGGACACAACTGAGCACCTTACTGACAAGGTGGTTGTGGTAGGCAGCCTTAGATGGCCCCACCCACAGTCACCCACACCCTCCTGATAACCCTGCCCTGTGTAATGAGTATGAGCTGATCTAGTGACGCCCTTCTAACAGACAGACATGGAGAAAGTGATGGGACGTCACTTTCAAGAGTAAGTGATAAAGAGGTTGCTTCTGTGTTGCGTTCTCTTGCTTGCCTGCTCTGATGGGAGGTGGGTCCCATGCTGTGAGCTGCCCCACTGAGAGACCCATGTGGCAGGGAACCAGAGGAGGTTCCTGGCCCACAGCTCAGTAGCTAACAAGGAACTGAATCCTGCTGATATTCACATGAATGAGTTTGGAGCAGGGTTCTCCCTCAGGGAGTTTGCTGATGGGACTTCAGCCCTGGGGACATCTTGACTGAGTGAATCCTTGAGGCAGAGGCACCCAGCTAAGCTGCACCTGAAATCCTGACCCACAGAAACTGAGAGACATTTGCTGTTTTACGTTGCTAAGATCTGAAGTACGTCGTTACGCAGCAGTAGATAGCACAATGATGGTGAAGAGTTAGCCATGCGGCCCTCTGGGGAAGGAGCACTCTACGCAGAGGGAACGACCTGTGCAAAGGCCCTAACATGAGAGCATGGCTGATGTACATGTACCAGCAAGGAGGCCAGTGTGCAGGGAGAGGGAATGAAGGTTAGGAGACGAGGTAAGAGAGATGACTGCGGGTCAGATCATATGGGAAACTAGTAGCTTACTGGAGTAACTTTGGCCTTAATCTGAGAGAAACTGGTAGCTGTTGCAGGGCTCTGAGACAGTAGTGACATGAGCTACGTTTTTGAAAGATCACGCTGGCTTATGTTGAGAATCAGCTGTAGAGAATAAGGCAGAAACAACAGATTAGGTGGTTCAGTGATGGTGGCTCAAATCAGGAGGGGAGCTCAAAGAGTTAATATAACAGGGATAACTTCTGGATGCAGAGCCACTGATGGTCTGCAGGCCAAGAGAGAGAGAAGAGTCAAGGAAGACCTCATTGTTTTCAGTTTGAGTAAGTAAAGAAACGGGAGGGCTATAAGAGAGGTGGCGGGTGAGGAAAATCAGAAATTTCCATGTAATCACATCAATCGAGATCTATATTACACACCAAGTAGAGACACGGAGTATGCAATTGGATATATGAGTTGAGAGTTGAGGAATGATGTTTAGAAGTTGTCATATATTTAGAAGTTATCAGTATATAAATAGTATTTCAAGTCATGAGACTGTTATGAGATCACCATCTAAAGATAGAGAAAGGGACCAAGAACTCGGAACTGGCGCATTCCTACATTCAGAAGTCAGGATAAAGAGAAGGAATCGTAGAAAAACCTGGGAAGGAATAGCCAGGGAAGTAAGGAGGAAAGCTCAAGAGTGTACAGAGTCTTGGAGTCAATTAGACGAAGCGTATCAAGGTGAAGTGACTAACTGCTGCATCGGTGTGAATACTGAGAAGCAACCACTAGATTTCACATGGTTGCTGGAGGCTCTTTCAGGAGCAGTGTCAGTTGAGTTGTGTGGTCTGGAGAGTGACTGGAATGGGTTGAGCACTGAGAGGAAAACTGGAGCTAGTAAGGACAAAATAAAACTTTGTAGTTTGGCTGCAAAGCCCCCAGAAAAAGCAGATGCTATCCGGTGAGGGAAATGGGATTAGGTTTTGAAAAGGTATTGTGTCTGCTGCTGGCAAAATTGAGAAGGGTAAAACTTTGCTGACTTAATAGGAAGAAGAACAGCTAACCAGTGTCCTTAGGTAGACTCTAGTGCCCAAGCAGAGGGCCTAGCTTCAACTAGAAACCCAGAAAGACTGCTTTTAGTTTCAGGAAAAAGTTGTAAATGACTTTGAAATGAGCAAAAAAAATATTACTGGTGTCTAGTCTGTCATACTCTTCAGGTTATCTGCACCTTGTCTTTGAACTATTTTATAACTTTGTAAGTCACAGACACTTGGTAGGAATGCAAAAAAATCTTTTCTACAGACATGCAAATGAATTTTGTCCAATGCGGGCACAACTGATTTTCCTCTCCTACTACAGAAGACAGTTTTGGATATATTAAGCAAATTTATTTTAGCATGCCTTATTATCCATATGGGCTTTCCGGGTGGCACAAGTGGTAAAGAACCCACCTGCCAATGTGGAGACATGAGAGGCAGGTTCAATCCCTGGGTTGGGAAGATCCCCTGGAGGAAGGCATGGCAACCCACTCAGGTATTCTTGCCTAGGAAATCCCATGGGCAGAGGATCCTGGTGGGCTACAGTCCATAGGGTCACAGAGTTGGACATGACTGAAGCAACTTAACATGCACGCACGCACATTATCCATTTATGTGTCCGCTCTTTGAAATTCTTTGAGCTGGTTCTAATGTCTTACTGGTTCCTTCACCGTGATTTCAATAGAATCTTTGGCGCATGTTCATTTTATATTTGTATGAGAATCATGATTATATATTCTTTTAAAAAAAGTATCCTTCAACAATAGTAATAAGGGCAGACAACATACAAGGGCAGATGCTTAGGTGGGTGCAGTGCTGGTAACCTGTGGAAGCTGGCTTCCAGCAGCTTCACTCTCCTGAGTCAGAGATGCGACACAGTCAGCAGAGTGGGAGACTGAATGGAACAGGGATGTTCACTATGACTGCAGCAGTGAACACCGCTTGAGATGAGTGGCCATAAATCTGAAGGGGGATGTTTGGGGACTGTATTTCGCCAGCCATAGTTCAGGTGCATAGGTGCACACACAGGGAAGGGAGGGTTGAATTTAACCAGGGATTGGAGAAAGAAATGGCAACCCACTCATGTTCTTGCCTGGAGAATCCCAGGGACGGGGGAGCCTGGTGGGCTGCCGTCTATGGAGTTGCCCAGAGTCGGACACGACTGAAACAACGTAGCAGCAGTAGCAGTACTTTAGTTAAATCAGCAGGAAGAAGCAATGCAGGGAGGCAAGAGAGTTGGGGATATTACAAATGGATGATAAGAGTGATTCTCTTAAGTACATTAAGGAGATAAAACTTAGAGGAGAGGTGAAGGACAATAATAATGTCATGGTATCAATAGACTGGAGGTCCCAGGGAGGTGGAAGGGCTGTTGGAGTTGCTGTACTAGAACAATGAACTGGAAAGACAGGAGACGTCAATCAGAGAAGCAAAATATTCTACTTGGGACTAGCATCCTAGCACCTGAACATTTGACCGTTTGAGAGTCACTTACCTGCTAACCACCAAACTGCTCTTTTGGTGGGCAGCAGCGGGGATGTTTTACATGGAGTGCTTACTTCCCCTTCTCCTGGATATATTCATATGGTCTTTCTCAGTGAGAAGATTCCATAAAATCAAGTCTTGTTACTTTAGGGTGAACAGAATCTGCAGAATCAGGCAGCACGATGAGCAGCGGCTCCACGGACCACTGTGCAGTTCGCGCACTGCACAGACACCAGGCTGAAGGATGACTGGGCTGAGATCCAACTCAAGATCTGCTTATTAAGCTGCAGTCCCATCCCCAGCTGCCTTTTATGCCCACAAAGGCTCATGCCCTGCTCTCATAGGGATGCTGCCAGAGTAACAACTTTTTAATTCACAGAAAGATGCTATGTAGGCCAGGGACCCCTGATAAAAACTGCACATATGCTACGAGGTTTTTACCCAGAGGGCTAGACTCAGGAGGTAGATTGGTCTTTCTGCAGAGAAATCCCTCGTGTTCTTTTGTCCACTAAGCACTTCAAGTGTTCAGTCCTTTTGAAGGAAGAGACCTGATATTATGTGCATAGGGTAGCTTTTTATAATACAATGTTTATTCAAATGATTAAATTTTGTTTCCCTGAAACCAATATATGTCTTTCTGGATCATCAGTATTTGAGAAAAATGATGAAATACGCATCATGTGACTTAGGGACCACTGCCAACTCTACTGTTTCTTTTCCATTCATCAGAAAAATCTTAGAAGGTTAAGGTACTGATAAAAATCAGTTGAATAATTTTTTCTGATAAGCAGATGCTGCTTAGATATGTAAAAAATTTCTACTTGCTCGTTTATTAAGACCTCTTTAATGTTATCAGTTCAAGACAGATTCCTTATCAATGGTCCTTGAATTTTCAGGTAACTTTAGTTATGTAAATGTTTACAGTCTCCTTAGACTATCTATTAAGCTTTATATAAAAATATCAGCAAAGGCTTTTCCTTTTTTTGGGATAGGAATTCTAGTAATAACCACTCACTGAATTAAAAAGGTAACACAGAACAAAGCTTTGTGGACACAAAATCATCCATGCTCACTGAAAGCTCACTGAAAGCAAATGTCAGTATAGAGGCCGAGCTACAACTTGGGAGACTTAAAAACAAAGGCTATTTTTAGCATACTTTTATAGTCAGTTGTTAACCCAGGGAATGCTGTTATGAGGTGGTTCAGTATCATTTCCCTTGAACTTACTAGTAACAGAATGAAAGAGGAAAGCTGTTCAACTAAGCTAGCAGGTTAAGACAGGAACCCTGCCCCCAGGCTATTCCAGGACTACCCGTGGGAAGAATCTACAGACTGTCTCTGGCATTCTCCCTCCAGGCACACAGAATATTTTCACCAATCCAAAGAGCATTGCTGATAGCGATCTTGCAACACAGCAGGATTTTCAATTATTCTCCGCAGTTGAGCTTTCAACAAAGATGGTGACTTTGTTCTGAACCCCTTTGAGGACACCACTACTTCCTTTTTTGTTTCACCTAGAAGTGCAATGTCTGAGCCAGGAAGGTGAAGGGACAGCAGGAGATAGAAGTGTGATGAGGGTGGCGTGGGCGCGGGGTGTACAGGGCGGACAGGGAACCCTCTCTCACAGCCCATGGGCCTCCTCGCAGGGGTGATGATGATTTTACTTAAAAGTACAATGAAATTCCAGAGTAGTAGCCAAATTCCTAGTCTAGCCTAGTATGAAATTGCAAGCTAAAGCAAAATACATTTTTCTCCCCCAATAGTATGCTACTAAAATTTATGCCATTTGTGTGGAAATTAAGACCAAAATGCAATGGGCTTCACATTTCTGAAGTAAGAAGTTTTGTTCCTGAATCCTGAAATGAACATGTCATTTCATTTGAACAGACTGAGCAGCTGATGGAAGTGGCATTTGATTGCTGGGGAGAAAACGCTACTTCAGAAGTGTAAGAAGTTTAGAATATGTGCTGATATACATGCACTGAAAGTCAGATTGGAAAGAATCTAATAGCTTTGGTTTATCACTGCAGATGCAGGTGGGGAGGACATCCTTAGACTATGCATTCCATCTGTGTTGGGTTAACAATGAGGTGCTTTCCCTCATAGCATGGTATACCTGAGCACAAAACTTTAGTAGACTATAATAAAACAGCTGTATAAAAGGAATAGTTAATACCCTGGCCAATAAGCCAGTAAATCTTACATTGCACAAATGTGCAGTTTTTACTGCATTGCTCAGACTATGGTATTATTTTCTACTTTTACACTGTACTTTTATATCTACTTGATTGAATGATGGGTATTTTCTTTAAATACGCTATTGTCAGTATAAACTTTAAATATCTTTGGATTCATTCTATTAAGTTAAAATAAACTCAGGCAGTTATTAATCCAATCTAAGTAACTATGTACAAATGAGGCTACAGCGCTATCCAATCTGGAGTGTCAGTGCCATTCATGAAGGCTTTTATGCATAAATACAAAAATACTTTATTTTTGATACTTTCACTTTTAAGGTACTCCCCAGAAAGGGATGTCAAAAAAGTATTAAATAAAAGAGGTTTCAAACCTTCTGTTAAGCTGTGATTTGAGGGGGAGATGACTACTGATGGTTACATTACTGGTAATCTTTGTGTAGTAAGTATAAAATAACTTCAATACACTCACTTTCCCCTGAATCCATCAGTGTGAAATTATACATTGCTCTTATTTTCAAGGGCTATTCTGCTTTGACTGAAATGCAATAAGCATTTACTGAGCACTTATTATATTGCTTATCCTGCTGTCTAGTTAGTTTGTTTGGAGCAAAAACAAAGCCACATGTGAGCTTCTCTCTTCCTTTGTATATGTATGTATTTGTTAGATGCTGTTCATATATTCTTGCCTGGTCTTGTTTTTGAAGCAGCTTGAAGTCTCATCTGCTCTTTATTTTCTAGCAGCTGGTTGGTTCTATAGAACATCTCAGAAAGCACACAAAGCGTTCCCATGTCTGCCGGGAGGAAGGATTTCTTGTCTGAAGACTCATTTTCCGGAGGGGTATGTCTTTGCTCACGCAGTGAAGACTTTGGTAACAGAAATGGAACAGAGTTTCAAGCCATTCCACAGAAACTGTACTTTGGTCTCTAGACTTCCCTGTCCTTAGGAACTGAACCCGTCACTTGGTTTGCATTCTTTATAACTGGAGGTTAACTTAAAACAGAAATGGCAGGAAAGCTTTCCTGTGCTTCGGGTAGGAGATGAATTTGCTTTTGTAGAATTTGTGGCTGAGGAAAGCAGACAGGGCCTGGTTGAAGAAGACATATGTTACCACGAGCCACCAAGTCAAGTTGTAGAAACCGAAGGTGACAGCCATGGAAATGTAGATCAGCAGCTCTGCCAAGTAGTTAGGGGAAGAGACGTATTCAAACCAGTCTCCAAAAGGGATTCGGTGGTTACAGTGAATGACCACTCCTGAAACGGGAGAAGATACCCTTAACGTCTGAAGTTGCTAGAAGAAAGTTTTACCACTTTGCTCCCGAAGTCATTTATAAAAACTCAACCAGAAAAGGATGTCACAGACCTGTACAAACCACCATGCTATCACCACCTCCACTGTCAACCTACTACATGTCAGAAAGTCACAGACTGAAGTTATACTAACTGTAAATAAGCACAAAAGAAAGCCTGTTTCTCCAACAATCCTCCAAGCTAGTGATGAAGAGCTCAGATTCCAGAGTCAGACTGCATGAGTTAGAGTCCTAGCTTTGCCACTTACAAGCTGTGTAATTTTAGGTAAGTTGCTTAACCTCTCTGTGCCTCTGTTTCCTCACCTGTAAAATCAGGGTAAGACTGTATTTGCCTCAAGCGAGTACTGTGATGTTAAACATAAAGCGACTCAGAACAGGGCTGGCACAAAGCAAGTGCCTGATAAATGTTGAGTAGCACTGTTCAATTTTTATTATCTCAAAAAGCCTAATAAAAACTGTATATGTGATAAGTCAGTACAAGCTAACTAAAAAAGTTAAATTTTTTTGCTTTGGCTGGAACGATACTAACTTGGCACAGTAATGGTAGTGCTGACATGCTGGTTCGACACTTATATGCAGTGCAGGCCCCAAAATGTGGGCACAGCATAGAGTCACAGAATGTCAGGGCTAGATGGTGCCAGCGAGGGCTGTCAGTAAAATGCTCTCGTTTTACAGATGGGAAGATCAAGACCCAGAGAGTCTTGTCAAAATGAGTATTTGATAGATTGATTAGTTGACTAATTAGAGCAGGAAAGAAAAGAGAGAAAGAATAAGTACATTTAACTCCTGAGGGCTAAAACCCCCCAGTCAGTGGTTCTAAAAGATATCTTACCTGCTTTGTTTTTCCTGAGATTGCTGAGAATGACATGACATTTATACTGATGGGCAGATGACCAGATGAACATCATCATTCCGAGGATATGGAACCACCGAGCCTGCATCAAGAGATTCTTCCCTATCACATAGACTACAGAAATAAGAATTACCTATTAGCCAACTCTGCAAAACTTCAGAGGCTCAGCGCATTAAAAAAATTATACAGTCTGCAGAACACAATTATCCACTTATTTGGTTCCTTATGACTAGAAAACCACCCTGATATCATTTCCCAAGCACAGAAGGGAGAACACTGTCCCTGTGGATGAAGGAGGTATGCTCCTCAGCTAGGGGCAGCTTCAGGGCTCACTGGCAGAGAACTCCAGATCGGCACATTCTCCTGCTCCTTCTTCAAGTGCTTCAGGCACGGGGATCAGCTCTGTGGGTCAGCTTCCACTCTTGTGATGTATTCTTGTGTGGTAAGACCACTCTGCATTTTTATTGCTAAGCCTGGTTTGATGTCTTCTTTCTTGCAGTCTGCTGTCAGAAAAACACCTTCTGAAGGATCTCACCTGAGCCATTTCTAGGGAAACTTTGAATACTGACTTGACTAGCTCCAGCCAATGAAGAAAATCACTGCAAGTAAAGGTGAGGGGCGGAGCTTCTCAAAAAGGGAAATGTAAACTGCAAGATAAAGACCAAAACAATATCCTGTTCTGATTAAAGAGAACCCAGTCAAGAGATTTTGTTTCAGGAGTAGAAACACTCAAGGTTCCATCTTTCTTTTTCTTCTCCAGGTACTAAGAAGACAGGAAGAATGAAGGTTTTCTAAGGACTGGCATCAGAAAAGCAAACTAAGGACTTCCCTATGTTCAGCAGGAAGCAGTGAGCTGAGTCAGGGACTTGACTGAAGAAAACAAAGCTGTTCACTGACAGTGGGGAAGAGCCTAGGCTCTGGGGCCGAGAGGGAGCCCCTAACAATTGATCTAGGTACGAGAACCAAGGATCGAGCTATTCCATATGGGTACTTGGAAGCAGGACTCAGCTAGTGACAGCTAATAACTAATGACAGTCCACGAAGTCTAATTGAGTTAATTTTTTTAAAAAACAATGTCTCTTAATGTTTATTAGGTTTAGCCATTTAACTAAGTGGTTATATTTTTATAAGTTAAAAACAAACAAAATATGAAAACCAGTTCTAAATCAGAGGGCTTTAAGAGCAAGTCACCATAGGGTTAGAAGTTGCAGAGTTCATGTCACTGCCAAGTCACCTACTCTAAAGGCAGAGAAATTACCTATGAAGGAAAAAAGATTTTTCAGAGTAAGTTGGAATTATAATACAGGAAAGAGAAGGCAGGCAGAAGGCTATTTACTGAGGGTCTGATCTGTGTAGTATTTAATGATTTGTTTATTTATTCATTCCTTATGGAGTGTCTACTGAGTGTGGCATCTCTCATGAGGGATAAAGCAGTGGGAGTCAGGTCAGATCCTAGTCCTCATGAACTCACATTCTAGTAGCAGGAGATGAAACAAGTTTAAAAAAATCAATAATCAAGATAATATAATCAATAATCAAAATAATATAAGGGCGAGATGGGGCTCTGAAGAAAAAAAACCACAGAACAAATATAATAGAGTGACTAGGGGCAGACCCTCTAGACTCTGAAGACAAGGAGACGTGAAAATCTGGGTAGTTTACAGATACACTTTCCACTTTCATAAGAACCCTCTTATGAGTTCTTGTGTATGTCCCCAATTCCAGATAAAGGTTCTGGAGCTCTGATAAATTAAATAAGCCAGAATTCAGACTCAAGCCCATCTGACTCCCAAGCGCCTGTGTATCAGACCATGAAGCGGGCATATGCCCCAGTGTGCTTTCTTCCAATGAATTCCTGAAACCAGTCTTCCCCAGCCTGCCCCAAATGACTGCAGATGACCTCTTGAAGGACAGGTAGGTGAAACTCAAGTTTCAGAAACCTTCAGAAAGGAGTATCTACAAGCTATTTTGTGGGTGTCTCAACAGCCTCTCCTTGACTGTTTCTACAGGAGGAAGAGCAAAAGCTGGGGTCCAGGCCAGCAGAGGAAACTCCAGGAGAGACACGTCATGCTGACAGACTACAAGCTAATAGGTTACCAAAGTGCTCTGGAAAGTTCCTTTGGGTGAAAACCTAGGACTGTTCTTCAGGAATGACAGCTCAAATAGTGACATGGGCTGAAAAGAATGCCACAGCCAAAAGCTGAGGGAGGAAAAACTGACTTAAGCTCAGAGAAATCAGATGGAGAGATGCCAGCTGAGTGTGGCTGGAGCCAATAAATAATTCAGGAATTGAGAAATATAGTCAGTAAGTTGTACTTTAAAATCATTCCTCAAGCCATGGAAGCCTTGGGTGGTTCTACAGCAACAGAGAGAGGCTGCTCCAAAGGCACTCAGCACGGAAATCAAACCTGCGGAGAAAGCTTACTCACTGAGTACTGGAAACAGCCAGACCATGGGCTCAACGGACGAGGAGGGATAGAGCAGCTTTAGGAAACAGAGACTTGGGTTTAGAGAAAACAGTTGTGAATGATCTACCCTAGCATGTGTGGGCTGATGGATACTAAGGGTGCAAGATGAAGTTAACCTCAGCATTAAAAACTCACTTCAATCACCCAAAATGACTTGAAATCTTTATGATAAACATGCAATGTTTTTGTAAAAAAAAAAAAAAAAAAAAAGATGGTCAAATATGTCAGATATCCCATCCTCCCTCCCCTCCACCACCCCAGCCCCCAAAATCACATTTCATTTCCTCCTCATAAACCAAGGTTGTGATTTTGCTTCCCTCTTCTTAGCAAGTGAGAGCTTCGGAAGTGTTAAGACACAACTCTGATTTACTACAGTACTCTTCTGCCCTCCCCTCTCAGGCTGCCTCACTTGAGAAAAGCTTTTTTGTAAGGGGAACCACCACAAGAACTAAATGGCAATAGAATGGCTCCCTGCCTCCTCTCAAATCCCAACTTGTCACCAGGAGCTGACCCACCCCTTCCTCCTCTGGTGTTCCATGATTTCACCCTGCACAACTTCACCTTCCCCAACCTCACCCCTCCACCCCAGGATGACAAGGCTTTGGTGAGACAACTGGGCTGGCTGGCCTTTTTCCTGCTCCAGTGAGTTCCCCTGCTTCCTGTTCTACTCCTGACCACACTGCCTCTTTCTTTCCAGACTAACCCACAGGAGTTCACTGACTTCAGTCCCACTGAGGGAAACCCCGTGGCCCATTTCTTCATCCCTAAACCAAGCCTCCTGAGGACTCTGCACTGCACTCTCTTCACTGAAGGCACTGCTGCTTATGTTGGTGTCTCAGGTTTCAGCAGTTATAGTTAATGTGATGTGTATCTGCTGGGTACCCTTGGGCATGCTGACTTGTTTAATTTTTAAAATTTTTATTGGAGTATAGCTGCTTTACAATGTTGTGTTAGTTGCTACCATACAGCAAAGTGAATCAGCCACAGATATACATATATCCTCTTCTTTTTTTGGATTTCCTTCCCATTTAGGTCACCATGGAGCACTCAGGAGGGTCCCCTGAGCTATACACAGTAGGTTCTCATTGGTTATCTATTTTACACATAATCTCAATAACGTCAAACCCAGTCTCCCAATTCATCCCAACTCCATCCCTCTCTCCCTTGGTGTCCACACATTTGTTCTCTACATCTGTGTCTCTACTTGGTTGCAAATACGATCATCTATACCTTTTTCTAGATTCCACATATATGCATTAATATATGATGTTTATTTTTCTCTTCCTGTTTATTGTTCTATTATTTTATGTTTATTGTTCTCTTTATGACAGCCTCCAGGTATGCTGAGTTTTTAAAGCTACAATTAGAGCCCAGACTCCTCATATGCCAAGTGGATTGGGCAGGTCTCTTACTTTCCAGCTTCCGTAATGCCTGGTGGGGAGAGTCTCTCACATACTCAGTGACTCAGCTGACAGACCCCAGTGACCACTCACCGTTCCTGCCGTCCAGGGGCACTTGGCTCAGCACAGTTAGGCCAACAAGGACATAGTACACAAGTCCAAAACAGTACTGCACGGCGTGGATCACGGCATTGGAGAAGACACTGACGTAGACGCACTCAAACAGTCTTCGCAGGCTGTGCAGCCACAGAAACACTAGCACCAAGAATGCAGACAGTGCGAGCTCACCCCCTACGATTCAGAAGGGAACATGCTCAGCATCTCTCCCCAGGAATAGTCCAGTTATGTCTGTCCTTACTGTTAGGCACTATTAAACAAGACCAGAGCTAGGAAATGGTACCAGATATCATAAAGTCTAACACTGCCATTTTTAGTGGCAATGAGGAAGTGAGCCAAGTGGTCAAGGAATTTGGCTAGTGACAGAGTAGAGACAAACTCAGGTCTCCTGTCTCTACTTTGTGATGTGAAAGCCATCTGGGTTATGGGGCTGGGAAGGGTCTGTGCTCTCAGAACCCAACTCCACAGTTTCTGGGTCCCTGACATGCATCCCCATTTGAAGATGGTCAGGAAGAGTTCCTGGATGACTTCTGAGCCAGGCCCCCTGGTGGGATGCCTGAGGTCAGGGGGACACGTGACACAGGAATGTACAGAAACAGAAAGGGGCATGAAAATGGAGTGGGAAGAATTATGCATTTCTTTTCATACTAAGAGGCAAAAAAATGATACTTTTGGGGGACTGTGAGCCTTGAAATCTATCTATCTGCCTTTTGCCCCTCTGCCCCAAAAGAAGTCAGAAAAAATGCTGGTTTTTAAAATGACATAAAATCTACATTTTTCAAAAAATGTTATCATACAACATAAATATACATTAAGAACACAGCCTAATAGATTTTTACAAACTAAACCCATATGACCAGATCCAGAAATGGAAGACAACCAGCAGGTGCTTGGGTTCCCTTCCAGGCACTGCCCCTCCCCTGACTCTCTGAAGGGTACATTCTATGGAGACTTCTGTCATATTGGCTTGGCCTGCTTTTCTCTTTTATACATAGTAAAAATCTAGTTCTAACTCTTCAGCAACAGGTTAAAACAATCAAATAAAACTCCTCACAACCACCCTCCAAATACCAGAACCCCATGAACCCTCCAGTACACAAATGAAGGCATAAAGTGTTAAGTGGTGAAGTGGGATTCACTCTGGTATCTTCCCCTCCCAAGTGGGCTCCGCATACTTTCCCCGTCTGACTGTCACCTTTTGCAAAAAGTTCCTCTGTAGATACAGAACAAGGACTGTTCCTAGAGAGCCAGTGGTTTGGCTGCTGGAACAAAGGACAGTGACAGCCCCAGAGCAATGTGTTTCTAACTCTTCCCCTCTCCCGCTGCCCGACATTAACTGAGGTCATGTTATGGTTTTCGCCTTCAATTCCTTACTTTTTAAATCGTTCCGTGTATCCTTTATTCAAGGCACAGTGAGGCCAATCTAAAGGCTACTTTGTAATCATCTGGTCAACAACTATTTCCAGTCAATTTTATGATATAACCAAAGCCCCACAGCAAACAAACCTTTTTAATCCATGATTTAAAAAGTAATTTTCTCTCAAATTTCTGGAGTCTGGAGGCACAATTTTGGTTGGAACTACATATATGATAAATGTTTCAAGGCAAACCTGAGGAATCTTAAAAGTTTTTCCCCTTAATTGTAAAGACTTCTGTATAAATTTATCAACAGTACTAAAAATATCAGAGGGAGAATGGCCAGTGCTGTTTAGCACAGCACTTGCTGGGAAGTCAGGGATGAAGAGTTGACTTGGAGCTCTGGCCATGATCTCAATGAAGGACCTGAGGCCTCCTCCTTGGCCATCTGGCTATGATCCACGCAGAAGCCTTTCTGCCCCCACCCTTCACCCGCTGAGGAGGAGCCTGAGAGAAGCTATGAACTACCCAGAACAGCTTGCCGCAGGCAGGAAAGTCAGGAACAGGACGCAAGGGTTGGAATTAGCCAGGGGAGTTGTTACCTCGGAACTGCGCAGTCCCAAGAATTCTGAGCAGACCGTGAAGCCAGTTTGGAAAAGGTGCTCCCATGAACAGAGAGTGGGTAAGGCTCCAAAGCAGAAACCCGTTCCACAGCACTGAGATGATGTAGAAATGCGAAAAATACCTGCCAAGGGAAAACAGGTTAGATAATGATCAAAGCAGATCCACTTGAAGCTATTATGCTAGAAGACTATTCTTTTCCCTCATGCTGCAAGCATAGTTTTGCTTTTTTAATAGAACCTGAATCCTACAGATGTTCAGATTTTTGAAATTTCCTTTCAGATGATAGGACTGGTTAACTCATAGGAAAAAGGTTTCCTGAGGTTAATAAGAACATGAATGGCCTTGTTAAATTTAGATTAAAGTTAACGATCTGTCTTATCTTCGGGTAACAAAATTGGGCTCAAATTCAAAAATAGAGGGCCCCAGGGCCTGACAGGGAGAGCCTAGACTGTGCTACCACAAGCCAAACCTGTGGAAGATTTCTAAATCTCAAGTAATATTGCTGCAATAGCCATACAAGTTACACAAGATTTGCACAATCACATGCTCATAGGGCTGCAAGAAACCTTAAATAGGTCTTCTGATTTAGTGTCTTTCTAAATTGTGTCGACCTAAATTACTTCTATGATAACATGACAAATAAAAACTCATAAAACTAGCTATCAACTCCTGATGGGTACAGTCTAGTACAAGTATAGTGTGTGTGTTACCATCAACAGAGTAACAAATGAAATAAAACCACAAAAGCAACATAAATTGCAATTAACAGAGTTAATTTTACTTGAAAGACAATGTTGGTTTGCTGCAATACCTGGTATGGTACGAGGGCCCACCACGGGTTTTTTCGAGGTCTCTTTACCTATTCTCTATTTGAATCAACTTAAAATCTTTCTGACTCTGCAAGTTGCCTGGACATCACCTGGCCTTCCCTGGTCTTCAAAGCATCATAGCTATATTAAGCCTTCCTTCTTGTCTCATTAATCTGTGATGCAGTAAGACAACCTGGAGTCAAGAAGACTACACACAGACTCAAGAGACTCTTCTAGGTGATCCAGAATATGCTTCTATGTCCCAGAACTCACAGTCCGCTAGAACATGCCCACAACCCAGTCTAACTAACGCTGATCTAAGCTGATCATTCCATAGCAACCCACTTAATTCTCCCACCACTGTTACAAATTCTGTCACTAGATCTGTCCTGAGATGTCCTGTTAATCCTGATTCAGCTCTTCTTCATGCAAAAGAGCTTAGTTCAAGCATGAGTGTCGATTCTGCCCTCTCTGCCCCATCCCTAGACCCTGGCCTCTGGTTGCCTACCAGAGTCTTCCTTAAGACACACTTCCTAGAACTGAGCCCAGGTCTGGTCTGAGCCAATACCTCAGAATGGCAGCAGCGCCTTGCTCTGCAGGCTCCCATGGAAAGAGGAGGGGACAGCTTCTGAGGGGCAACTTTAGAGCCACTTTACCAATTTCATTTTTTCAAAAAAAGAGTACTGAGCACTTCGAACCTGCTAGGTGATGTTCTTGGAGCTGGGGATGCAGCAGGGAGCAGACCAGGTGCCTGGCTTGCTGAAATTTACCTTTCAGCAGAGAGTCAGCAAATGAATCTGCAGACATCCTGCCTGATGCTGGGTAATGGGACAGAGGTGGTGCAGAGGAGAGGTCATTCTGGATGGGTGGATGGACAACGACGGCCCTTCTAGAAGTGATGCTTGGCTAGAATGAGTAACCCTTGTGAATTTCTAGGGAAAGTTTTCTAGGCAGAGGAAACAGCAACCACAAAGGCCCTGAGGGACAATAAATGACACCTATATAGATAGTGGGCTTCCCTGGTGGATCAGTGGTAAAGAATCTGCCTGCCAATGCAGGAGATGTGCGTTCAATCCGTAGGTTGGGAAGATCCCCTGGAGAAGGAAATAGCAACCCACTCCAGTATTCTTGCCTGGAAAATCCCAGGGACAAAGGAGCTTGGTGGGTTACAGTCCAAGGGGTCCCAAGAGTCAGACATGACCTAGCGACTAAACAACATATGGACAGTGCTAGAGCATGAAAAAGGAGGGAAAGATGCTATGGGGTCCTGTAAGGGCACTGGCTTTTAAGTGTGATGGGCCAGCGTTCGAACACAGTGACTTGAAGGAATAATCTATGTTTTAAAAATCTAACAGAAAAGTTCTGGAGATGGACAGTGCTGATGACTGCACAACAATGTGAATGGACTTAAAGATGCTGAATTGTATACTCAGGGTTAAAGTGGAAAAGGTTATGTCATGTATATTTCATCACAATCCAAAAAAAAGGGAGTATGTGAGAGAATATATGTGTGTGTGTGTGTGTGTGTGAGAGAGAGAGAGAGAGAGAAAGAGAGAACATAGCTCATTCATTTTGGTCATTGTTTAAAAAAATCCCTCTGGTACTTAGGTAAGAGGATCATCTAGTTGTGGGAAGATCAGTTAAGAGTATTCATTCCATCTTCCCAACAATGTGTGTATGAGAGAGAGAGAGCGCGCGCGAGAGAGCGAGAGAAAGTGAGAACATAGCTCATTCATTTTGGTCATTGTTCAAAAAAATCCCTCTGGTACTTAGGTAAGAGGATCATCTAGTTGTGGGAAGACCAGTTAAGAGTATTCATCCCATCTTCCCAACAACCCTGGCAAGTTTATCTTCATGTGGCAGATGAGAAAACAAAGGCTCGGAAGGTTCAGTTACTTGTCCAACACTTCCCAGGAAGTGGCAGTGTTTGGCTCCAGACTCAGCCTCGATGACCCTGAAGTTAAAAGTCACATGGCTGTGCTCCTGGTCATGTGGTCGAGATTTGTTTGAACCTACTTTTCCACCTCTACCATTACACATACCAATTTATACCAAATCATGAGTCATTCAAGTCACTCACATGTTTGATATAAGCTGCTAAGCCACATTTTGCTCTGCCCTACTTGTGCCATAGGGTTTTGACTGACAGGCTGACTTGTTTTTCTTATTCCTACATTTTGCACATTCTCTCTCATTTTGTTTGCCTGATTCCTGCTACATGAAATGTGTCCTACTCTTTATTTGAGGTTGTATCTCTGTTTATTTATTTATTTGGTTGTGCTGGGTCTTCGCTGTGGCACTCAAACTCTTAGTTGCACATGCAGGATCTAGTTCCCTGAGCAGGGATTAAACCCGGGTCCCCTGCATTGGGAGCGTGAAGTCTTAGCCACTGGATCACCAGGAAAGTCCCATATTTCTTTTTGAAAAGACCCAGCTCTAGCCTCAAAAGCAGATTGGAAAACTCCACTTCCTTCTGTTCTAAATACTCTCCCTGTTTTTCTTCCATTCGCACTATGCTTAATTGAAGTGAGCCCTTGGGAGCAAGGATACAGTGACCCTTACGGTAACACAGGACTGGGCACCAAGCAAGCACTCCTCTGACTTAACCAACAGTTTGATGTCTATTATAAGCCAGGGACTGCTCTAGCTCGGGAGGTACAGCAGTGAACACAAAGGACAACAATTCTTGCCATCATGGAGCTTATATTCACAGTAACACACAGAAGTAAAATTTATAGCACATCAGTAGGTGATAACTGCTAATGAGAAAACTAAAGCTGGGAAGAGGAATGCTGGGTATGGCAGCATTATATTTTTAAACAGGGTGGATAGGGCAGGTCTCACTGTCAAGGTAGTATCTGAGCAGAATTATACGGAAGTGAGAGCATATACCATCTGGCTATTTGGGGGAACAGCTTTCCAGGTAGAGGAAACAGGCAGCGCAAAGGCCCTGAGGTGGGAGAAACAACAAGCAGAGAGAGACCCAGAAAACTGGATTAGAGCCACAGGAGGGGCAAACTATAGGACCTCAGTGAGGTGGTGAGAACAAGATTGTATAAGGTTTTGGACTCTTCTGTGAGTTGGAAGCCACTGGATAGTTCTGAGCCAGGAGATATGCTCTGATTTAATACATATTTACTGATTGCCAGAACTGATCCCAGGACCAGATAGGGGAGTTACAGGGTTAACTAAGGAAGGAAACTAGGCTTCCTGGTGGCTCAGTGGTAAAGAATCTGCCTGCCAAGCAAGAGACGTGGGTTCAATCCCTTGGTTGGGAAGATCCTCTGGAGGAGGAAATGGCAACCTACTCCGGTATTCTTGCCTGGGAAATTCCATGGACAGAGGAGCCTGGCAGGCTATACAGTCCAGGCGGTCCCAGAGTTGGACATGAGTGACTGGACACAAGCGTGTGCATACATACATACACACCAAGGAAGGAAACTAATGGTTACTGAGTTCTGCCTAGGTGCCTGGCCCTATGCTATGTGCTTTAATATCATCACCACCTATATGACAAATAGGTTCTATTACACTAACAGTCTAATCCATACTACCACTTCTTGCCTGGAGCACTGTTAACAGCCTCTCATCCAGTCTTTCCCACACAATGGCAAGTCATTCTTTCAAACATAAATCACATAATGCCACACCCCCATTTCCTCATCCTAAAGCTGCTTTCCATACACTCAGAATAAAATCTAATCTCCACCATGGTCCATAAAGCCCAATGTCTGTTCTGGCCTCCTGAAATGAACTCATCTCCTGCCCTACCCGTTTCTGATCATCCTTTCCAGGGCTGTCACTGCCACCCACATCTTGCTCATGATCAAGTAACCAGCTGGATTTCCTCTGAAGCACTTATTACCATATGAAATTGTCTTGCTTGTTTTAAAAGATTTGTTTACATATCTACTGCTTTACAAAAACCAAGGTTCCAAGGAACCTCGAACAGCTCTTGGCAATAGTACATACTCTATAAACACTGGTTAAATAAATAAATGAATGAAAGAGAAGGTACCTCAGCCAAAGTTACTCTCAGAGAAACTAGTCAAGTTAATCAATAAATCAAACCTAAAATCTTTTTTCTTTGATTCATTCAAAACATTGACTGAGGACTTTATTATTTGTCAGGCATTGAGCCTAGGATATGGCAACAAACAAGACAAATGTAAATGTATGGAATTTACAGCCCAGAGTAGGGATTCTTGACATTTTTCTTCCATGGACTCCTCAGGCAGTCTGGTGAAGGCAACACACCCCTTCCCAAGCCTAAAATACATGGGGATACAAAGGAAACCCAATTATACTGAAATATAGGTTACACAATCACTAAGAAACATTTGTGATATATGTGCTTAATTAAATGTATTAAATAATGAGACACAGTGGATGATAATACAGTATTTTTATATAGTGATGAAAATGTTCTTAGTCTCTTCAATAATTTTAATATAGTATTAAATTGCAGGTATTGCCAATTCTACTGCAGATATTGCTAATTATACTGTGGTTTGTTGATTCAATTCATCACTAAGAAAATGGTGAATTACAGCTAGAGATTAGTAAAATAAAGGTGTAATTTTCTCCAATCCAATTTGTGATGAGTTCTATCCATAGATCCTCTGGATTTCTGGTTAGGATCCCTGAACCCCAGTAGGGAAAGACTGGACGATTCTCTTTCTCTAGAGCTGAATTTAATTAAAATGTTTCTATAATATTTTGAAATATTAGAAATAGAAGTATTTCCATGTGCACTATGAAAATCAAGAGCATTGTGACTAATGTTTGAGGTCAAGTATTTATTCAGACTTTCTGGGAAATCAAAACTCCAGGAACCAAAAGAAAACAAGAAAAGCAGTATCACCTTAATTAAAAAAAAAAAAAATCTACCAGACAGGGATTATGGAATCAAACATTCCATGAACTCAATTAAGGTTTAATTCTTTACCATTTATGAAAAAATAATTCCTCCCAAATTAACTTGAGCTCTTAGGTACAGAAACATGATTCACAGCTGCCTGTTTGTAAGTGTAAAAGTTATAGGCTTATTTTCATTTTTAAGAGTACTATTGAATTTTGAACAAGGAAAAGTCCTTCAATATAGCATCTAGACATTTTTGACTTTCATTATTGGCCTGGAATAGTTGTACCTGCTCTAGAATAAAAAGAAATTTCAGCTTCAATTTAGGAAAAAAAAAGTCAAACAAAACACCAGAGGATGGTCCATTCTAGAATTCTGGAAGAAGAAAAAGGTGTAAATTATTTCATAATATAGTAGAAATTACAAGCAGCCCAAAGAGCACCCATTTTGCAATAATGAATAAGGAAAAGGTACAAAATCTGTTTCTTGGCTGCCATATGACCACAGACTGGAGTAGTAAGAGGTGGGGTATGGGAGCCAAATAAATAGGTAAGTGCAGGGGATGATTTGAAATGTGCCCTTTTATCAGTGACACTAGTATCTTTTTTAAAATTCAGAAAGTAAATTGTTAGAATTCACTCTCAAAACAAATAATTGTTTTCTTCACGTTGTAACATTAAAAAAATGACAATCTAGGAATGTCCCTGCTGTGAAGTAGAAAAGTACTTACTACATTCAAGTCCTGATTAAAAATAGGGTTGCTGCTGCTAAGTCGCTTCAGTCGTGTCTGACTCTGTGCGACCCCATAGACGGCAGCCCACCAGGCTCCCCCGTCCCTGGGATTCTCCAGGCAAGAACACTGGAGTGGGTTGCCATTGTCTTCTCCAATGCATGAAAGTGAAAAGTGAAAGTGAAGTCGCTCAGTGGTGTCCGACTCTTCCCGACCCCATGGACTGCAGCCTACCAGGCTCCTCCGCCCATGGATTTTCCAGGTCTGAGTACTGGAGTGGGTTGCCATTGCCTTTTCCCGAAAAATAGGGTTAGGGTTGACAGGACATTTTAGCTTAAAAAGAGCCTCTAAGAAACAGGTTTAATCACAGTGTTTGAAGCATCTACTTCTTCCCAGATGGCGCTACTGGTAAAGAACTCGCCTGTCAGTGCTGGAGACAAGAGACATGGGTTTTATTCCCGTGTCGGGAAGATCCCCTGGAGAAGGGAATGGCAACCCACTTCCGTATTCTTGCCTGGAGAATCCCCATGGACAGAGGAGCCTGGCAGGCTACAGTCCAAGAGGTCGCAAAAAGTCATACACGACTGAAGTAACTTAGCAGGCATATGGTCTTCTTCCCAGGGCCTCATTCCCCTTCCTCATTCCTCAAAATGACCTAGCGCTTGCTTCTCAGTGTTACATCTGGTGAGTATTTCTCCAACAGTCAGAAATGGGAAGCCAAGTTTACTTACACCCTTTCCCATCTGCAGACCTGGGGAACAGCCTATTTGAGGTTTAAGCGATAATCAAGATATTTTAGTACATCAGAAACCCTATCACATTTCACCATAGTCTTTTCTGAACGCCAATTTAGGCTGTATCTCCAAAAAAAACGCCACTGCTATATACCTACCATCAAGAAGTGTTTGGCCCACTCTTCTCAGTTATGTTCTAAATTTAAAGTGAAAACACATGAAAAAAACTCCCCGGACTATAATAAGCCTTACAATTTTTTCAACAATTATATTGAAGGCATAACGATTTAATCTCTCATTTAACTTAGTTATGAAATCTGTTGAGCCATATGGCGCTTAGGGACCACGCTTGCCTAAACGTGCCATCTTGGGCAACTTTCTCCCGGGGCACCTGCCTTGGTGCGGCTGATGGAGGTGGCGTCTGTTAGTGACCAGCGTCTCAACCTTCGTCCTGACTGTTGACTGTGAGGGAGACAAACAGGGGACACGAGACATGGGAGGGCCTGCCTTCATTTCTAGTGAGTCTCGGCGACCTCAAGTTAGGTTATGAGTCCCTAGAGTGCAGGACGGCGGAAAGAGAAACTGGGGACAAAGGAGACTTTACCGCCTGGTGACCAGCCCTAAATTTGGAAGCGCAGCCATTTCCCCCGAAGGAAAGGCTACGTTGAGGCCACAAGTTTACGTTCCTGCGCCCCGGGAGGTGCGCGTGGCTCAGCTTCCTCTGTGTCTCCGGACACTCCGCCCCTAGGGCCGCAGAGCTGACGCGTGCAGTTGCGGGAGGGCGGGCAGGGGTAACGCCGCCTCGGGGAATCGGCCTGGGCTTCCCGGATCCGGTCCGCGCCGGCTCCGTGCCCACCTCTGCTGCCCCCTGCCGGTAGCTCGAACAGGGCGCCCCCGGCTCTCCTTGACTTGGCAACCAGGACTCGCGCCCGTGCGCGGTTACCTCTTGGGAACATCAAAGGCCCGGCAGGCGGCCGGGCGCGGTGGCGCCCCTTCCTTGGTTTTTCCATAGCGGATCAGGTCCTGGAAGAACGCGCAGCCCGGAAGCAGGCCGGGCGGCACGAGCTGCAGCAGCAGGGTCAGTAGGAAGGTGGCAGCAAGCGTGAGCCAAAAGGCGCGCAGCGGGTTCAGCGCCGAGACCTCGGTCCCCGCCCACGTAGCCATAGCCGGCAAGCCCAGCTATCTAGCTCCCCCGGCCCCCGGAGGACCGTCTACTCGCTTGCGGTGCGCGGGCTCAGTCGGGCGGGACGTCTGGGCGCAGCGCGGGGCGGGGACGCGCTTGGCCCCGCCCTGGACACGCCCCCCTGGGACGGAGCCACCGCCCCGCCACGCGGGTTCGCGGGTTAGGGTCAAGTTGGTGCTCGTTGGTAGCAGTCGGTATACTGTGTGAATCAGGGGTGCTTCGGTAGGACCCCGGAAATATGATTCAACAATATGATTCAAAGCAGCGGAACAAACAAGGCCACATAACTGCAAGTCTTCACTGCAGCATTGTTTTCATTGGAAGTGGAAACAATCCAGAATGTTCCATGTTAAGGTATTTAGCTAAATTATGGTACGGTAACACATTGGAATATCATGCAGCCATTAAAATAATTATGGAGACTGTAAAAACAATGAAAGCTTTGTGATAACTGGAACTGTAGGTTAAGTGAAAAAAATCTAAAATGTAAAATGAAGAGCTATGATTGTGAACTATATTAATATGAATGTAGATGAAGAAGGCAGGTTACACACAAAAATGAGTAGTTGTAGTAGAATGTTAGGAATGTGTATAATTTAAACATGTAAAGTAGAAAGTAAAGGCAATTGCAAATACAAAAATGAAAGTGCTAAAAATTTAAAAACTGCAGCCCTGTTCCTTCTAGAGTTCCACTCCTTAGAAGCAAAGTTTTTGACTCCATCTGTCATTTCTTGTATTTATTTCCATGTAGTGACAGTGCTATTTTTATTGACTCATCAGTTTTTTGGTTAGGACAAATGAAACTTTAAGTCTTTTAGAAAATATTTTATTAAAGCCTTAAATGTGTCAGTTCCAAAAAAATAGCCCTGATAGCTCAGGAGGTGGCAAGAATACACAGAAAAACTGTACAAAAAAGATCTTCATGACCCAGATAATCATGATCACTGACCTAGAGCCAGACATCCTGGAATGTCGAGTCAAGTGGGCCTTAGAAAACATCAGTACGAACAAAGCTAGTGGAGGTGATGGAATTCCAATTGAGCTATTTCAAATCCTGAAAGATGACACTGTGAAAGTGCTGCACTCAATATGCCGCAAATTTGGAAAACTCAGCAGTGGCCACAGGACTGGAAAAGGTCAGTTTTCCTTCCGATCCCAAAGAAAGGCAATGCCAAAGAATGCTCAAACTACTGCACAATTTCACTCATCTCACATGCTAGTTGGAGAGGGCAATAGCACCCCACTCCAGTACTCTTGCTTGGAAAATCCCATTGGACTGAGGAGCCTGGTGTGCTGCAGTCCATGGGGTTGCTAAGAGTCAGACATGACTGAGAGACTTCACTTTCACTTTTCACTTTCATGCATTGGAGAGGGAAATGGCAACCCACTTCGGTGTTCTTGCCTGGAGAGTCCCAGGGACGGGGAGCCTGGTGGGCTGCCATCTATGGGGTCGCACAGAGTTGGACACGACTGAAGTGACTTAGCAGCAGCAGCAGCAGCACATCCTAGTAAAGTAATGCTCAAAATTCTCCAAGCCAGGCTTCAGCAATATGTGAACCATGAACTTCCTGATGTTCAAGCTGGTTTTAGAAAAGGCAGAGGAACCAGAGATCAAATTGCCAACATCCGCTGAATCATGGAAAAAGCAAGAGAGTTCCAGAAAAACATCTATTTCTGCTTTCTTGACTGTGCCAAAGCCTTTGACTGGGTGGATCACAATAAACTGTGGACAATTCTGAAAGAGATGGGAATACCAGACCACCTGACTTGCCTCTTGATAAATCTGTATGCAGGTCAGGAAGCAACAGTTAGAACTGGACATGGAACAACAGACTGGTTCCAAATAGGAAAAGGAGTACGTCAAGGCTGTGTATTGTCACCCTGCTTATTTAACTTATATGCAGAGTACATCATGAGAAACGCTGGACTGGAAGAAACACAAGCTGGAATCAAGATTGCTGGGAGAAATATCGATAACCTCAGATACGCAGATGACACCACCCTTATGGCAGAAAGTGAAGAGGAACTAAAAAGCCTCTTGATGAAGGTGAAAGTGGAGAGGGAAAAGTTGGCTTAAAGCTCAACATTCAGAAAACGAAGATCATGGCATCTGGTCCCACCACTTCATGGGAAATAGATGGGGAAACAGTGGAAACAGTGACAGAGTTTATTTTGGGGGGCTCCAAAATCACTGCAGATGGTGACTGCAGCCATGAAATTAAAAAACGCTTACTCCTTGGAAGGAAAGTTATGTCCAACCTAGATAGCATATTCAAAAGCAGAGACATTACTTTGCCAACAAAGGTCTGTCTAGTCAAGGCTATGGTTTTTCCTGTGGTCATGTATGGATGTGAGAGTTGGACTGTGAAGAAGGCTGAGTGCCGAAGAATTGATGCTTTTGAACTGTGGTGTTGGAGAAGACTTGAAAGTCCCTTGGACTGCAAGGAGATCCAACCAGTCGATTCTGAAGGAGATCAGCCCTGGGATTTCTTTGGAAGGAATTATGCTAAAGCTGAAACTCCAGTACTTTGGCCACCTCATGCGAAGAGTTGACTCATTGGAAAAGACTGATGCTGGGAGGGATTGGGGGCAGAAGGAGAAGGGGATGACAGAGGTTGAGATGGCTGGATGGCATCACTGACTTGATGGACGTGAGTCTGGGTGAACTCCGGGAGTTGGTGATGGACAGGGAGGCCTGGTGTGCTGCGATTTATGGGGTTGCAAAGAGTCGGACACGACTGAGTGACTGAACTGAACTGAACTGTAAGAATCCACCTGCAATGCAGGAGACCCTGGTTTGATTCTTGGGTCGGGAAGATCCACTGAAGAAGGGATAGGCTACCCACTCCATTATTCTTGGGCTTCCCTTCTGGTTCAGCTGGTTAAGAATCCACCTGCAATGCAGGAGACCTGGGTTTGATCCCTGGGTTGGTAAGATCCCCTGGAGAAGGACATGGCAACCCACTCCAGTATTCTTGCCTGGGAAATCCCATGGACAGAGGATCCTGGTGGGCTACAGTCCACGAGGGTGGCAAAGTGTCAGACATGACTTAGCAACTAAGAAACAACTCTTACATGATAGGCATCGTTTTGGACACTGAGGACAGAGAGGCTTACAGGATAACGTCCTTGCCTTTTTGGAGCTTCTTTCTTGAGATGGGGTGGCAGGAGAGGGGTGGGAGAGGGGAGTGGCAGCCCACACCCGAGTGTGATACCCCATATGTGTGTCAAATGAGCATCAGGGAACTGAGTGGGGAGGTTACTGTGTCCTGAACCGTCCTTTGGATTGTTAAATGTGCCAGCTTCTTGGAGTTTTGCTTCTTTGTGCAAGGACACCATAGCCTGTACCAGTGACCTGAGAAATATGCGATAAAGGATGATCAAATGGGCCTTCTAGCTGGGACAATGGGGTCTGTTTGTATGACCCAGCGTTTCATATTCGGGGGTCACCTTTTCATTGTCTCTTCACTCTTCTTGGGTTCCATGCATGTGTGCTAAGTCGCTTCAGTCTTGTCAGACTCTTTGCGATCCCATGGAGTATAGCCTGCCAGGCTCCTCTGTCCATGGAATTCCCCAATACTGGAGTGGATTGCCATTTCCTTCTCCAGATGATCTTCCTATCCCAGGGGTTGAACCCACGTCTCCTGCTCCTCCTTCCCTGACAGGTGGATTCTTTACCACTGAGCCACCTGGGAAGCCCTCGTTCTTAGGTTAACCCCGTAGAAATACTGCTAGCCTTTCTAGGACATCTTTCTAGACAATCTACCTGGAAGTTCATTGCAGGGACCAAGTTTCCTGAGGGGGAGACTCTCTTATAGTTACCTAATCAGATGAAAGATCACAAAGACAAGATGTGTGTGTGTGTGTGTATGTCTCATAGAAACAAGAAAAATTGAGCTGGAGGGAAAAATTATCCCTTATTTTCTGGTTTGGAGTTTAATGAGTGCACAGCTCATATTCACACAAGCCCCTATAGAGGGCAGTGATGAACAGGAAGCTTCGAGTCAAACCTGACTGGGAGCATTAATAAATGCTTAAATCCTTACTGGAGTTATTTCAAAAGTGGAAAAACAGGCTAAAGCCTGTTAGAGACATCATTGCCAATAAATGTCAGTTTTTATCTTTCCTCGTTTAATTACCTGCACTATATAATCAACAGACCTCTGGCTTGTCCTGTGGTAAATGACAGTGCCATTTTTCCAGTTGTTTAGGCCAAAACCCTTGAACTCAAACTTGATTCTTCTCTTGCTAAATATGATCTGTCAGCAGATCCTCTTGGCTCTGCCTTCGAAATATGAAACTAAAATTCAATCACCTTTGGAGTTAGTGCTTTCCTGAAGGCCTTAGCCAGCACAATAAATAAGAAAAAGAAAGAAAAGGTCTATAGATTACAATGTAAGAAAGGAGCTGTCATTATTTGAAGATAATATGAAACTCTAATAGAGTCAGCAGATATTAGAACTAATAGGGTTTGGTAAGGTTGGATACAAAAATCAGTTTCTAAATATTGAACTTTTCTATTTCTGAGCAAAAGCAGAAAATAAATGTTTTAAAGATAACATTTCAATGGCATAAACTATTATGTGTCAAGGAGTAACTCTAATAAAAGGTATGTAAGTCTTAAAAGAAAATAAAGTGTTATGATACTAAATAAGACATAGTTAAAAGGTGAGACATACTAAACTCATAGATTGGAAGACTTTATATAGTTAAAATGACAATTCTTCTCAAACCAATGTGTGGAATAATAACTGTAGGTCCAATCAAGCCCCAGCTTTTTTTTTGTAATTTAAGAAGCCGATTCTAAAATTTATATGAAAGTAGGAAGGGCTAGTGGAGAAGGCAATGGCACCCCACTCCAGTACTTTTGCCTGGAAAATCCCATGGACGGAGGAGCCTGGTGGGCTGCAGTCCATTGGGTTGCTAGAGTCGGACATGACTGAGCGACTTCCCTTTCACTTTTCACTTTCATGCATTGGAGAAGGAAATGGAAACCCACTCCAGTGTTCTTGCCTGGAGAATCCCGGGGACGGGGAAGCCTGGTGGGCTGCCGTCTATGGGGTCCCACAGAGTTGGACACGACTGAAGTGACTTAGCAGCAGCAGCAGCAGGAAGGGCTAAATGGCAACCCACTCCAGTGTTCTTGCCTGGAGAATCCCAGGGGCTGCGGAGCCTGGTGGGCTGCCATCTATGTGGTTGCACAGAGTCGGACACGACAAGCGACTTAGTAGCAACAGCAGCAGCAGGAAGGGCTAAAGGTGGCCAAGGGACTCTTGAAGATAAAATGATTGGAGTAGTCACTTCATGAAATATCAAGACCAAGAAGTGTTTTGTTTAATAGGTGTAGTAATTATGTCAGTGTAGTTGGAAGCAGGGATAGGCAAAAAGGCAGTGGAGAGTAACGGAGAGTCCAAATACAGAACCTCCTACCACTTCCCACACTCCCTTTATATTTTCCCATTGCCCTTGGCTACTGTGTGCAATGCCATATGCATTCATTTCTTAATTTAGGGAGCACGTTTGTGCCTCCTGCTCTAGGTCAGTGCCTCTCCTGCCCTAAGATCCAGCTTTGCCTTATGCCTTACATTCCATTCCCTCATGTTGTGGGTTGAAGAGTGTCCTACAACAATTTATATGTTGAAGTCCTAGCCCCCAGTACCTCAGAATGGAATCTTACTTGGAAATCATAGTTATTCTTTCGATATATTTTTCAAGCACAAGTGCTTTTTGTTACCAGGTGCCATAGTCCTCATCCGTTAAGAATAATCTGCTTCTCCCTGCCCTTCCATAGGATATGTCTAAGAGTTTTTTTTTCTTGATTAATAGACTTAATTTTATTTTGGAGCAATTTTAGGTTTATAGAGAGATGTGCAGAAAGTATAGACAACTCCCATAAATCTTTATTTTGATGTATAGGATCTGTAGTGATATCCCTTCTTTGATATTAGTAATTTGTGTTCTCTCTCTTAGTTAGCTTGGCTAGAGGCTTATCAGTGTTACTAATTTTTTCAAAGAACCAGCTTTTGATTTTGTCAATTTTTGCTGTTTTCCTATTTTCAATTTCATTTATTTCTGCTCTAAATCTTAATTCTTTTTTTTTCTTTCTAGTACCAAAAAGCACTTTTTTTTTAGTTTAGCATTCTTTTTTTTCCTTAAACACCAAAAACATTTTGTTTTGGGGTATAGCCAATTAACAATGTTGTGATAGTTTCGGGTGAATAGTGTAATTCTTATTATTTCTTTTCTTTTGCTTACTTTGTGCTTAATTTGCTCTTCTTTCTCTAGTTTTCTAAGGTAGGAATTTAGATACTGATTTTAGATCTTTCTTTTCTTCTAAGTATACATTCAATGATGTAAAATTTCTTCTAAGTACTCCTTTTGCTGCTTCCCACAAATTTTGATAAATTATGTTTTCATTTTCATTTAGTTCAAAATATTTAAAAATTTCTCTTGAGAGTTCTTCTTTGACCCATGTATTACTTATTATTTTGACCGTGTATTATTTAGAAGTGTTTTGTTTAATATCCACATATTTTGAAAATTTCTAGTTATCTTTCTGTTATTGATTTCTAGATTAATTCTGTTGTATCTGAGAGCAAATGTATGATTCCTGTTTTAAAAATTTTGTTAAGAGGTGTTTTATGGCCTAGAATGTGGTTTATTTAGCGAATGTTCTATGTGAGCTTGAGAGAAATGGAAATGGAGAAATGGAGAGATGGATGAGAGATGGAGAGATAGATCATGTTTCTCATTTTCCTCTTTTTGAAGATCCAGTGTTGTTAAGATGCTAATGTCTCCTTTATTGTTCGAGTTATTCAACATAACCGCAGTTGAAATCCCGGGAAGAATTTTGTGGAAATTGACAAGATGAATCTAAAATGTGTGTGGAAACAAAAAAACCTTAAACAGCCCAAGATAAGATTGAAGAAGACAAAAGGTAGAGGATTTCAGTGATCTTATTTCAAGACTTAATATAAAGCTATAGTAATTAAAAGTGTAATGCTGGTGTAAGGATACACAGACTTATGAAATAAAAATGATTCCATAAATAGACCAATTTATATTGGTTACTTGTTTTATGATGAAGGTGCCTTGCAATACAATGAAGAAAAAGAAGGGCTTTTCAGTAAGTGATCCTGAGATTATTGGGTATCCACATAGGAAAAAATATATTCTTGACCCTTACCTAATACCATACACAAAATTTAATCCAAATAATTCATAGACTTATTCTTCAAGAATGGATGTGAGAGTTGGACTGTGAAGAAGGCTGAACACTGAAGAATTGATGCTTTTGAACTGTGGTGTTGGAGAAGACTCTTGAGAGTCCTTTGGACTGCAAGGAGATCCAACCAGTCCATTGTGAAGGAGATCAGCCCTGGGATTTCTTTGGAAGGAATGATGCTAAAGCTGAAACTCCAGTACTTTGGCTACCTCATGCGAAGAGTTGACTCATTGGAAAAGACTCTGATGCTGGGAGGGATTGGGGGCAGGAGGAGAAGGGGACAACAGAGGATGAGATGGCTGGATGGCATCACTGACTCAATGGACGTGAGCCTGGGTGAACTCCGGGAGTTGGTGATGGACAGGGAGGCCTGGCGTGCTGCAATTCATGGGGTCGCAAAGAGTCGGACACGACTGAGCGACTCATCTGATTTGATTCTTCAAGAATAAGGGAAAATAAAGACTTTCTGGGACAAGTGAAAATGGACAAAATTTGTCACCAGTAGACCTTTCTGGCAATAAATGTTAAAGCAGTTCTTTAAAAAGAAGGAAAGCAGTGTAAGTCAGAAACTTGAATCTACATAAAGAAAGGAAGATCATCAAAAGAGGATTAAGTGAAGATAAAAAACTTCTGACCTGGTAAAATTTAGTTATTCTAAGAGTTTGTAGCTACCTTACAATTTTCTATGTTTGTATTATCTGCGAATAAGGAAATTTTTACTTTTTCCCTTCTCATCCAGATGGCTCTAACTTGTTTTTACTGCCTTACGCACTGGGTGGAGCCTCCGGTACAATGTTGAAATGGAAGTGCTGAGAGAAAACATCTTTGTCTTGTTGCCAGACATTCTTGTCTCATTCCTGATTTTCAGGGCAAAGGAGTCAGTCTTTCATCATCAAATATAATATTATTAGTAGATTTTTACATAAATACCTTTTGTTAGTTTGAAAAACTTCCCTTTTTTTCAAGTTTTATTAGAATTTTTAAAAGTCAGGAAAAGTACTGAGTGTTATATACTTTTAAGCCCTTATTGAGATAATCAATAACCTTTCCATTTACACCTGACCCTTGCATAACATAGGGATTTAAGGACGCCAGCCCTAACCCTAATTTTCTGTGAGGTTGAAAATCCATGAATAGATAATTTATAGTCAGCCCGTCTGTGTACAGGGTTACTCTATATCTACTGTTCCTGCATATTGGAGGATTCAACCAGTTGCAGATTGTGCTGTACTGTAGTATTTCTACTGAAAAAAATCTGAGTATAAGTGGACCCCAGCAGTTCAAACCTGTGTTTGAGGGTCAACCTGTATTCTCTTAATGTAATTAATTTCACTGATTTATGAAAAATATACCAACCTTACATACTTGGGATAAGTCTCACCTGGCTACAGTTTGGCATATATAAATAAATAATAAATAATGGGTTTGATTTGTTAATATTTTGATAAGGATTTTTTTTTTTATGTCTTTTCTCTTGAGGGATACAGGTCTACAAGTCTTTTCTTGTAATGTCTTTGTCAAGTTTTGGTATCAGTGTCCTGTTAGTTCATAAAACAAGTTGGGAATTGTTCCTTCTTCCTCTAAACAATTGTGTAAGAATGGTTTACTTTTTCATCAAATATTAATAGAGTTTACCAGTGATAGCATCTGGGCCTAGAGTTTCTTCGGGACTGAAAGTTATGTTTACTTTTGTGTCAGTTTAGGAAAATAATTCATCCATTTCTTCAAAGTTTTATAGTTATTCAGAATAATTATATTTAATAATTTTAATTATTTATAATAATCTTGTATCCTTTTAAAAAATCAGCAGGGATCTATAGTGATTTCCTCTCTTTTCTGATATAGATAATATATATTTTCTTTCTTTACCAGTCTTGCTAGTGTTTTATTAATTTTATTAATATTTTCAAAGAATTACCATTGGATATGTTATTGTCCCTATTTTATATTTGTCTTCTATTTTATTGATTTTTGTTGTTGTTGTTATTGTTCTTATATTTCTTCCCTTGTTTCTAATTTCTTGGCCATAACTGTTAATTTTATTTTGACTTCTTGAGATGAAAACTTAGATCTTATTTAAAATCTTTTTTCCCCTAATGAGCATTTAAACTGTCAATTTCCCTCTTAAACACTGCTTTAGCTGTCTCCCACAAATTCTTATACATTGTTGTTCATTATTGTTTGGCTAAAAAATATTTTCCAATTTCCATTATGACTTCCTCTCTCAGTTCTTTAGTTATCTTTCTGTTACTGATTTCTGGCTTAAATCTTCTGTGGTCAGTGAACATTTTTATGTGGATTTCAAACTTTCAAATGTGTTGAGACTTGCTATATGTTTGCATACATAGTATTTTGTAAATACTTAAGTATACTCGAGAAGAGTGTGTTCTAGAGTAGTTGAACATAGTATTTCACAAATATCATTTCAATCAAATTGGTTGATAGTTTTTATTATATGGCAGACTTTTTAAAAAATGCATTCTGGTTTAATCAGCACCATGACTCTTACGAGGTAGTGTTAGCATCCATCTTATGGATGAGATGCCTGGCTTGTCCTTGGCAGAGGAGGTGACCTGGGTGTGTCTATAAAAGGACCATAGATATTAAAGTTGGCCCTACCCTTTACTCTCATACAGATAGCATGACAGGAGAGAAATGGCTGCCTGTTTCCTAGGAAGGACTTATCACTGTCTGGAATTTAACTCCCTTGACTTTGTTTCTGCAGCCTTTTAATGTCTTAAAATATGATATTTGTTTTTGTTTCTATTTTTTTCTATTTGTTGTGCCAGGAGCCTGCTCCTACTATTTACAACCTAACCTAACACTAAATAGTGTATAAAGTTTCCCTGTAGCCTTTTATGGTGAAAATATATAAAGGTGAATTAGGAAAAAAATATCTACCCACTGGCAGAAATAGATGAAAAAAGGCTTGTATGTAGTAACTTGGGCTTTGGATGGGAGGAAAAATATCAATGTGTCTGCCTTCTAGGTGTTTACTTTAGGTTCAATTTCCTGGTTACCAGATCTGTCTTATCTTTAGCTGTCTTTCTCAGCTGAGAAAATAATATAAAAATTGGTCTAAGCTTTTGATACTTCTGCCTGGTACATTCAAATGCCAAAACACTTGGAAGAAATTCTCCAAGAAGAACTCGCACTAAAGATGAGTTCCTAAAAAGAGATAGAACTCATATGGAGACAATCTACTATGAGTGACAAAAGTCAGGAATATAGAACAGTAAGAAATTGAGATAATTGAACCACACTCTGAAAAACATAAACATGTTTGCAGTGGTCAAAGACACAATAAGATCAGATCAGATCAGTCGCTCAGTAGTGTCCGACTCTTTGCGACCCCGTGAATTGCAGCAGGCCAGGCCTCCCTGTCCATCACCAACTCCCGGAGTTCACCCAGACTCACGTCCATCAAGTCAGTGATGCCATCCAGCCATCTCATCCTCTGTCGTCCCCTTCTCCTCCTGCCCCCAATCCCTCCCAGCATCAGAGTCTTTTCCAGTGAGTCAACTCTTCGCATGAGGTGGCCCAAGTACTGGAGTTTCAGCTTTAGCATCATTCCTTCCAAAGAAATCCCAGGGCTGATCTCCTTCAGAATGGACTGGTTGGATCTCCTTGCAGTCCAAGGGACTCTCAAGAGTGTTCTCCAACACCACAGTTCAAAAGCATCAATTCTTCGGCGCTCAGCCTTCTTCACAGTCCAAATCTCACATCCATACATGACCACAGGAAAAACCATAGCCTTGACTAGATGGACCTTTGTTGGCAAAGTAATGTCTCTGCTTTTGAATATGCTGTCTAGGTTGGTCATAACTTTCCTTCCAAGGAATAAGCGTCTTTTAATTTCATGGCTGCAGTCACCATCTGTAGTGATTTTGGAGCCCAGAAAAATAAAGTCTGACACTGTTTCCACTGTTTCCCCATCTAGTTCCCATGAAATGGTGGGACCGGATGCCATGATCTTCGTTTTCTGAATGTTGAGCTTTAAGCCAACTTTTTCACTCTCCACTTTCACTTTCATCAAGAGGCTTTTGAGTTCCTCTTCACTTTAGAAGGGATTAAAATCCTAGAAAAGAATGCACTGTTAGGGAAAGACCAGGCCAGTTTTATAGACCCAAATAGAACTTTTAGAAAAGGAAGAGAAGTGACTGAATAGCTAGCTAGAGATCACTGACAAGAAACCTGGTGGCTAAATCTAGGGTAGATCTCAGAAAGCAGTAAAAATTGATATAGATGGGGATGAAAGAAGATAAGAGCAAGGTGGAAGAAAGACAGCTAACATGTAACCAAGGATGCCAGAAAGAAAGAAAAGAGAAAATGCAAAACAGATAAAGTTTGAAAAGGTAGTGTTTGAAAAAGTTTCCAAGTTGATTAAAATTGTGAATCTTTATATTTAAGAAACATAATGAAATAAACAGAATAAATAAAATTAGACACCAAGACACAGAAGTAAACATGAATGCCAGAGACAACACACATACACGGTCTTAAATGCAATTGGAGATGTGATAGGAGAAATTTTCACTTTGAGGTATGGGGAAGTCATTCTGGCCTATTTGTGATTTAACTTAAACTTTATGCTAACCAGAACAGCTTTTTTATGGCCTATCAGGTATATGCTATTAATCTGATTTAACCGTTAAAGCAAAGAATGCGTTAAAAAAATAAAAATGGAGTAACTGTGGTTCAGGAATCCAGAAGGGAGCTGGGTGGCCATTGTGGATGTGATTTCACCCACATTCTGCATCACTGAGAACCTGAATTCTATGAACTGTATCAGACTCAAGGACACCACCAACTATTCTCAAAACAATATCTGCTAAGCAGCCAGCATCTGTAGTCTCAAAGTCTCTTCTCATAACTATGCAGCCATTTTGCACCCCAGCCAATCCTTGCCTAACAAGCACCCTATTTTTTTTTACCAGTGATAATTATAAGTCTTGACCAACAACTTATGTAATTTTGTGGGTTTTGCCTTTATAATCCTCCCCTTTTATAGTCCGGGGAACACAATTCCAGTGCTTCTTGAATCTGTGTCTCCTGGGCTAAAGTTCTCAGTTTGGCTCAAATAAAACTCTTTTCTATTCCTGTTATAGTTTGGCTTATTGGTTATTTCTGTAAACAGAAGGAAGACATTTACCTAGAAAAACAATATTTAGACCAAAAACAGCAATAATAGAATCCAGAAATCAATGGAATCATATTTTAATTATTAAAACAAAGTAATTGTCATTAGAAAGTATACAAAATAAACTGTCATCTAAAAATAAGAGTAAAAAAACTGAAGAAATATGATTTATCACTCATAGAGTGTTTAAAAATACTTGAGCATGTCCTACAGGAGGAAGGAAATTGAACCCAGAAGGGAAGAGTGAGATGCAGTAAACAATGGTAAAGAATGTAATGAGCAAATATGAGTGTTAACTTAGATTACCAGGTAAGCATTGACTTCATAAAATAATAGTAATAATGACAAATTTGTAAGGTATAAAAGATAAAGTTGGAATAAAATACTATGTAACAAAATGGGGTGAATTATAAATTCTTTTAAGGTTTTTGTACTTAGGATAAGGATGAGAGCTATCATGTTTGACTTCAAGCCTCAAAAAAAACAAAACAAAACCAAAAAAAACCACGTTAACAAGTACAATAGAAATAGGATCCAATGACAGAAGAATAAAGAAAATATACAACTATACAAATGGCGAATAATTGCTTATTGTACTGAATCAAGAGATCCTCGGCATTGTTATCCGTTGGGGATATGCAAATCCAAGACTCCATGAGATGATTGTGATCAAATAAATAATAAGTGTTGTGGAGAAATCAGAACCCTCATATACTACTAGTGGGAATGTAAAATGGATCATTTACCTTGAAAAACAGCCTGGCAGTTCCTCAAAAAGTTAAACATAGAAGCACTCTTTGATCTAGCAATTTTACTCCCACGGTTATGCCCAATTAGTTTGCTGTGGTGGCTTAGAGGATAAAGCCTCTGCCCACAGTTCGGGAGACCTGGGTTCGATCCCTGGGTAGGGAATATCCCCTGGAAAAGGAAATGGCAACCCACTCCAGTACTCTTGCCTGGAAAATCCCATGGATGGAGGAGACTGATAGGCTATAGTCCATGGGGTCGCAAAGAGTCGGACACAACTGAGCGACTTCACTTCACCTCTTCATGCCCAAAGGATTGAAAGCATATGTTTATACAAAAACTTGTACCTAAGTATTCATAGCAACATTATTCATAATTGGCAAAGGTGGAAACAATCCCCATGATTATCACTTGATGAGTGGATAAACAAAATGAAGTACATCCTTACAATGGGATAATACTTGGCCATAAGAAGGAATGAAAGATTGCTACATGCTCCAATATGGATGGGCCTTTAAAAAAAGTATGTATGCTAACTGAAAGAAACCAATCACAAAAGCCATACAGCAATATATTGAGATTTGAAGGAGGCCTAATTTATCATTCCCTTCTCCCTCTCATAGCCCCCGAAGAATAATCTTACTTAGAATTTGAGAACACTCCGTGGAAAATAAAAGAACTCAGAAACTGCTGAGCCTCAGAGTTTCAATTTCCTTTCCCAAACTCATTAAGTAGGTAAGTCATTCTTTCCCCTTGGGGAGGAGTGAGTGATGGAGACTGGAGAAAGATGCCAGATATGGTTCTCCTATACTTTTTCTTCCTTTTTCTTCTTGGCAACCTTTGTCAACATTGCATGGTACATTCATTCATTCATTCATTCATTCCCCAGATGATTATTAAGCACCCACCATAGGGAAAATGCAAAGTGAAAAATGTAAAGATTGGGCTGCAGCTTTAGGGAGCTAGCATTTTGTTTGGGGGGATGACAACATTAAATATTTCAACAGTTAAACAGCAGTCAGCGCCTTTCAGTACTGGATGTTCCAAAGCTCAGTCCTGCAATTCTTGACTTCAATTTCCACTCACTCACTTGTTGACCTCATATCTCAGACTGAAATAATGCCAAGGACTCCAGCCTCAACCTTTCTCTTGAACTCTGGTCTAGTCTGTCTATTTTTTAAAAATGAATATTTAAAAGCCATGTTAAATATATCTGTAAAATCAATCTCTGATCTCCCTCCCTCCACCTCTCCCCAACCAAATCTACTCACGTCTCAGTTTTCCCAGGAGCTGGTATCGCCATTGCTCAAAAAACTTGAGGTTTTGTCTTTTCATGAAACACATATAATCCACCTGAAAATCCTGCTAGTTTTACCTTCAAAATATGTCTAGAATTTTATGCTATTTCATTATCTCCACCACTGTCATCCTGGTCAAGGTCACCATCATTTCTTGCCTGGATGATTATAATAATCTTCTAACTCCCGCTTCTGCCTTGACCCCTAAGGTCTGTTTCCAACAGGGCAGCTAGAGTGAGTCCTAAAGGTTAAGTCAGGTTGGTCAGATCACGTAAACCCTCTAGTGATTCTTTTTTGGGCTTAAAGGAGCATCCAGAGTGCTTCAGTAGCGTCCAGTGCCCTCTGTGATCTGGCCCCTGCTCCCTCTCTGACTTCCTCTCTGCCTATTCTTGCTCATGTCCATTTCCTTCCCTTCACATTGGATTCCACATTGCTCCTCAACCTGCTGAGCACACTCCTGCCTTATGGCTTTTGCATTTTGTTCCATTTGAGCAGGCAGCCACCTTCAGATACCAGCATGGTTTCCTCTCTTGCTTCTTAAGGATTTCCATTCAAAACTGAGAGAGACTACCCTTAACGTTCCCCACATCCCTCATTAAAATCTGATGTAATTTCATTACTTATGTGTTTATTGAGAACGAATGCTTCAGGAGGGCAACAGCTGTTTTATTCCCCATGTTTCTAACTAGTGCCTTATGTCAGCTTCTGGTATATAAATGCTCAGTGTGTATTGTTGAATGAATGAATCATTTCATATCTGTCCAAGGCATCAAAAAAGAAATGTTGCAAGGCATTGCATACCTCATTGCCAAATAAGTAATATGTACATTTTGGTGATATTCAGTTCAGTTCAGTTCAGTTCAGTCGCTCAGTCATGTCTGACTCTTTGCGACCCCATGAATCGCAGCACACCAGGCCTCCCTGTCCATCACCAACTCCCAGAATTCACTCAGACTCACGTCCATTGAGTCAGTGATGCCATCCAGCCATCTCATCCTCTGTTGTCCCCTCCTCCTCCTGCCCCCAATCCCTCCCAGCATCAGAGTCTTTTCCAATGAGTCAACTCTTTGCATGAGGTGGCCAAAGTACTGGAGTTTCAGCTTTAGCATCATTCCTTCCAAAGAAATCCCAGGGCTGATTTCCTTCAGAATGGACTGGTTGGATTTCCTTGCCGTCCAAGGGACTCTCAAGAGTCTTCTCCAACACCACAGTTCGAAAGCGTCAATTCTTTGGTGCTCAGCTTTCTTCACAGTCCAACTCTCACATCCATACATGACCACAGGAAAAACCATAGCCTTGACTAGATGGACCTTTGTTGGCAAAGTAATGTCTCTGCTTTTGAATATGCTATCTAGGTTGGACATAACTTTTCTTCCAAGGAGTAAGTGTCTTTTAATTTCATGGCTGCAGTCATGGAAAATAGAAGGGTAAACAGTGGAAACAGTGTCAGACTTTATTTTTTTGGTGATATTATTATATATAAATTAATGATTCATATCTTCTATATTAATATTATGACATGATTAAATGTAATATTATATATTAATACTATATATTAATGTATATTATTTTCAAATTTTTCCCATTGTAAGCTACTATGAGATATTAGTTCCTTGTGCTATACAGTAGGACTTTGTTGTTTATTTTATATAAAGTAATGCGTATCTGTTACTCCCAAGCTTCTAATTTATCCCTCCTCCTCTTTCCCCTTTGGTAACCTTGAGTTTATTTTCTATGTTGTGAGTGTTTATGCTTTGCACTCAGTATGTCAGCAAATTTGGAAAACTCAGCAGTGGCCACATGACAGTTCAAAAGTGATAATTCTTTGGCACTCAGCCAAAGTTTTCATTCCAATCCCAAAGGCAATGCCAAAGAATGCTCAAACTACTGCACAATTGCACTCATCTCACACACTAGTAAAGTAATGCTCAAAATTCTCCAAGCCAGGCTTCAACAGTACATGAACCGTGAACTTCCAGATGTTCAAGCTGGCTTTAGAAAAGGCAGAGGAACCAGAGATCAAGTTGCCAACATCCGCTGGATCATGGAAAAAGCAAGAGAGTTCCAGAAGAACATCTATTTCTGCTTTCTTGACTATACCAAAGCCTTTGACTGTGTGGATCACAACAAACTGTGGACAATTCTGAAAGACATGGGAATACCAGACCACCTGACCTGCCTCTTGAGAAATTTGTATGCAGGTCAGGAAGCAACAGTTAGAACTGGACGTGGAACAACAGACTGGTTCCAAATAGAGAAAGGAGTACATCAAGGCTGTGTATTGTCACCCTGCTTATTTAACTTATATGCAGAGTACATGAGAAACACTGGACTGGATGAAGCACAAGCTGGAATCAAGATTGCCGGGAGAAATGTTAATAACCTCAGATACGCAGATGACACCACCCTTATGGCAGAAAGTGAAGAAGAACTAAAAAGCCTCTTGATGAAAGTGAAAGAAGAGAGTGGAAAAAGTTGGCTTAAAGCTCAACATTCAGAAAAGGAAGATCATGGCATCTGGTCCCATCACTTCATGGGAAAGAGATGGGGAAACAGTAGAAACAGTGACAGAGTTTATTTTGGGGGGCTCCAAAATCACTGTAGATGGTGACTGCAGCCATGAAATTAAAAGACGCTCACTCCTTGGAAGAAAAGCTATGACCAACCTAGACAAGCATATTAAAAAGCAGAGACATTACTTTGCCAAAAAAGGTCCATCTAGTTAAAGCTATGATTTTTTTCAGTAGTCAAGTATGGATGTGAGAGTTGAGATGTAAAGAAAGTGCCAAAGAAGCACTTTGAAGCCAAAGAAGCCAATTCTTTGGCTGAGTGCCAAAGAATTATCACTTTTGAACTGTGTTGTTGGAGAAGACTCTTGGGAGTCCCTTGGACTGCAAGGAGATCCAGTCAGTCCATTCTAAAGGAAATCAGTCCTGAATATCCATTGGAAGGATTGATGGTGAAGCTGAAACTCCAATACTTTGGCCACCTGATGCGAAGAACTGAATCATTTGAAAAGACCCTGATATTGGAAAAGATTGAAGGCGGGAGGAGAAGGGGATGACAGAGGATGAGATGGTTGGATGGCATCACAGATTCAGTGGACATGAGTTTGAGTAAACTCTGGGAGTTGGTGATGGACAGGAAGGCCTGGTGTGCTGCAGTCCATGGGATTGCAGAGTCAGACACGACAGCAAATAAACTGACCTGAACTGAGTGTTTATGCTTTGTAATTAAGTTCATTTGTATAATTGTTATAGATTCCACATATAAGTGATATGATATTTGTCTTTCTTTTTCTAACTTAATTCACTTAATATGATAATCTCTAGGTCCATCCATGTTGCTGCTAATTGCCTATTATTTTTATTGTTATTACCATTCTAATAATTATATGCAACAGTCATCTGTTCATTATTATATATAACAGGCAAGATTGATGTCCTATTATTTTATTTAGGTTAATAACAAAACCTGACATGAGTAATGGGTAAAACATGAGGAAATGGGACAATTGAAAGGAAGAGAGTGGGAGTTAAACTTTCCTTCCTATATGACTTACATCATTTAAAAAAAGTTATTTCATTACTGTGTTTCCTATTCTAGTTAGTATATTCAATTCATATAGCACAGAAATTTCCTAAGCCAAATCTATGTTTTCCAGTTGACATACAAAAAAGCAATTTCTTATGAGAAAAAACATTTTGGTCATACACGTGGTACACTGGAAATTGATTAGGGTTGATTAATCTGTCCTGCAAAAATCTTTACAGAATTGAGTGAAAATATTCTTTACAGAAATTCTTTACAGAAATGAGTGAAAATATTTTAACAACTTCTGCTTCTTGGAATTACTTGCCAATATTATCTTATTTTACCTGGCACCTCCTCTTTCTATACAATGAATTATATTTTCATGACCACAGTTAGTATCCGTTCGAATTTTCTGTTAACAATGTGCTTAATTATGGAGGGCTTTTGGCATAAAAGCACTACTGATTTGGTTGTAGTTCCTACTTAAGTGTTTTCTTAAATTTCTTCACATGGTTACACAATGTAAAGCAAGGAACATTTCCTGTGATAGAGAACCCAAGCAACAAAAACAAATATGTCCATTCAACACATTTATTCAAAGCTATGAGCCAAACATATTGTGAGGAACTGGACATTCAAAGAATGAATAAGACCCTCCTGCAAGGAGCTGTGTTACAAAACTGACTCAGTGACTGGAGTGTACATTACTGATTTCAAATTATGACCTTTTTTCACGGTCATGGATGTTATTTGTAGGAATAGTTCTGGAAGCACAGGTTTTCTGCATTCTTATGTAGTGACTTAAAGCAGCTGACTTGCCCAAGGACTGAAGAATACCCTAGAATATCCCTGAGATCACCATCTGTTTTTTTTAATATATTTGCAATAATATGTTTTGTTTTTTGCTAGTGAAGCAGTAGTCTGGTTTGGTTTTACCCTATGAGATGGAAGCGTCTTCAGGATGATGCAGTATAGGGTGGGGTATTTGGCAGTTTCAAGACTGTCTGGGACTCAGGCTTTAGGTAACCATCTAGGGAACCATAAACAAGTGACTCTAGGTCTCGGTTTGTGAAAATAGCTCAGTCATGTCCAACTCTTTGCAACCCTATGGACTGTAGTCCACCAGGCTCCTCTGTCGTGGGATTCTCTAGGCAAGAATACTGGAGTGGACGGCCATTCCCTTCTTCAGGGAATCTTCCCGAACCCGAGTCTCCTGCACTGCAGGCAGATTCTTTACCTTCTGAGCCCCCAGGGAAGACCCCTGGGTCTCAGTTTGCCCATTTTTAAAACAGGACAGCTGGATTGCATCAGCAAGTCTCAAAGTGAATATGCATACCAGTCACCTGGGATTTTGCTAAAATGCAGACTCCTATTCAGTAGGTTGGGGGTGGGGCCTGAGACTCTGCATTTCTAACAGGCTCTCAGGTAGTGAAGGCCCCTGCTGCTGGACCATGGTCCACACTCTGAGTGGTTAGGGTGAGAGTAGCAATATCCAATTCAAAGATAAGGTGAGCTATATATGTAATTTTAAATGTCTAGAAGCACATTCGAAAGGTAAAAATAAATAGGTGAGATTAATTTTAATGACATTTTATTTAATCTTACCTAATCAAAACTATCTTTCAGTTCAGTTCAGTCTCTCAGTTGTGTCTGACTCTGCGACCCCATGAATTGCAGTACGCCAGGCCTCCCTGTCCATCACCAACTCCCGGAGTCCACTGAGACTCACGTCCATCGAGTCAGTGATGCCGTCCAGCCATCTCATCCTCTGTCATCCCCTTCTCCTGCCCCCAATCCCTCCCAGCATCAGAGTCTTTTCCAATGAGTCAACTCTTCGCATGAGGTGGCCAAAGTACTGGAGTTTCAGCTTTAGCATCATTCCTTCCAAAGAAATCCCAGGGCTGATCTCCTTCAGAATGGACTGGTTGGATCTCCTTGCAGTCCAAGGGACTCTCAAGAGTCTTCTCCAACACCATAGTTCAAAAGCATCAATTCTTTGGTGCTCAGCTTTCTTCACAGTCCAACTCTCACATCCATACATGACCACTGGAAAAACCATAGCCTTGACTAGACGGACCTTTGTTGGCAAAGTAATGTCTCTGCTTTTGAACATGCTATCTAGGTTTACATGTCATCAATATAAACATCATGAACGGAATATTTTACATTCTTTTTTCAACATTAAGTCTTTGATATCTGGTGTGTATTTTACTTACGGCACATCTCAGTTTGGACTAGCCACATGTTAGGTGCTCAATAGCCTTGTGTGTGCTGCTGTTTAAGACTGTATGGGGCTAGAACGTCTCTGCTGCCAGTTTCAGTGCTGGTAACATTCTTGTCTTTGTTACATTTCTTGATTCTTGCCTCCAGGTGGCGCTAATGTTCTTTGATTCGTCCTTGAATTTTTTTTTTTTTTTGCTACAGGAGAGCTCTACAAACTGTCACTTAACATATTTATTTATTTACTCTAGTTCCTTCTCTTAATTCATTCATCCCATAATATATGTTTACAGGCTATACTAATGGTTAGTATATTATAGTCTCTGAAACTTTATCCACTAACTAAAATTCAATAGAATTATTATTAAGTATGCCAAAGTGAATTACAGAAGGAATACTTAAAGTCATTCTTGGGGGGCATAGCTATATAAGACTGATCACTGATTATATATTTTTAGATACAAGATGGTGACCAGCTATTTAACAGAACTAATGTAGAAATAGGAAAATTGCTGACTAGTGTATAAAAGATTTAAATAATAACTTTGTGACATGGTTGTTTTATGAAAGGGAGGAAGGTATTTCTCATCCTTCAGTTTTATCTGATATAGGATGACTGATACTCTGTAGGGTGATTTAGATGTTGAATTTTCTGGAAGGGAAATGATGCTTATAAAAACCTTTATTTCCACTGTATAATTTTGTGCATATGCCAGGCATACTATAGAGATTACATTTTCTAGAAGAAGAATTTTAATACTCAGACTTTGTTTTAAGAAGGTATGTCCAGGACTTTCCTGGTGATTCAGTGGCTAAGACTCCATGCTCCCAGTGCAGTGGGGCAGGATTCAATCCCTGGTCAGGGAACTAGATCCCACATGCCACATCTAAGAGTTAGCCTGCGGCAGCTAAGACCAAGTGCTCAGTCATGTCCAGCTCTTTGTGATCCCATGGACTGTAGCCTGCCAGGCTCCTCTGTCCATGGAATTTTCCAAGCAAGACTACTGGAGTGGGTTGCCATTTCTTGCTCCAGGGGACCTCCCCGACCCAGGTATTGAACCCATGTCCTGTGTCTCCTGCACTGGCTGGTGGGTTCTTTACTACTGCACTGCCAGGTAAGCCTGAAGATCCAGCATGGCAAAATAAAACATCCAGGGTTTTTAAAAGCTTGATATTATTTCTTTTGTCTGCTTGTGACTCTGCTGCTGCTGCTGCTGCTAAGTCACGTCAGTTGTGTCCGACTCTGTGTGACCTCATATACGGCGGCCCACCTGGCTCCCCCGTCCTTGGGATTCTCCAGGCAAGAACACTGGAGTGGGTTGCCATTTCCTTCTCCAGTGCATGAAAGTGAAAAGTGAAAGTGAAGTCGCTCAGTCGTGTCCGACTCTTAGCGACCCCATGAACTGCAGCCTACCAGGCTCCTGCGTCCTTGGGATTTTCCAGGTGAGAGTACTGGAGTGGGGTGCCATTGCCTTCTCCGGCTTATGACTCTAATGTTAACCAAAATGTCAGGTACCATGAACAAGTAGTTTAAATGTGTTAACCCATCCTCACGGTAAATCAGTGAGGTAGGTACTTTTATTATCCCCACATTTCAAGTGAGGAAATGGATGCTCTAGAGATTAAATCGTTTGTCCTGGGCACATGACTATTAAGAAGAGACAGAGTGTGAACTCACATCCAGACTGTTGAACCCTCAAGTTCATTCCCTTAACTACAATACTGTATGGAGGAGACTCTCTTCCTCTGTCTTAAGCTGAATTTGCTGATCAATCTACAAAAGAGTCAACAAAAACTACAGTCTACAATGTCCAAATCTATAATATCCGTAATGTGCAGGAGATTGTCTTTTATGATGATAAGCCATACATGTTTAAAACAAGGTTAGAGGGCTAAAGGTTCAGCTATCTTTGATCTTAGTTCTCATTTGACTAGTAACTGTATATATACTGAGTAACCTGAAAACTGTTTTCTGTGAGACAGAGCAAATGGGAATCTCTTTCATGGTTGAATAGGTTGAATTCATGACATGATTCCATGATAACTCACATCACAAATATAAATTTCTCCCACTTAACCACTGTAAGCAAAAACAATACCCAGTTGTAGATGTGACTGGTGATAGAAGCAAGGTCCGATGCTGTAAAGAGCAATATTGCATAGGAACCTGGAATGTTAGGTCCATGAATCAAGGCAAATTGGAAGTGGTCAAACAGGAGATGGTAAGAGTCGACATTCTAGGAATCAGTGAACTAAAGTGGATTGGAATGGGTGAATTTAACTCAGATGACCATTATATCTACTACTTCGGGCAGGAATCCCTTAGAAGAAATGGAGTAGCCATCATGGTCAACAAAAGAGTCCGAAATGCAGTACTTGGATGCAATCTGAAAAACGACAGAATGATCTCTGTTCGTTTCCAAGGCAAACCATTCAATATCACAGTAATCCAAGTCTATGCCCCAACCAGTAACACTGAAGAAACTGAAGTTGAATGGTTCTATGAAGACCTACAACACCTTTTAGAACTAACACCCCAAAAAAAGTTCTTTTCATTATAGAGGACTGGAATGCAAAAGGGGGAAGTCAAGAAACACCTGGAGTAACAGGCAAATTTGGCCTTGGAATACGGAATGAAGCAGGGCAAAGACTAATAGAGTTTTGCCAAGAGAACGCACTGGACTTAGCAAACACCTTCTTCCAACAACACAAGAGAAGACTCTACACATGGACATCACCAGATGGTCAACACCGAAATCAGATTGATTGTATTCTTTGCAGCCAAAGATGGAGAAACTCTACAGTCAGCAAAAACAAGACTGGGTGCTGACTGTGGCTCAGATCTGAATTCCTTATTGCCAAATTCAGATTTAAATTGAAGAAAGTAGGGAAAACCACTAGGCCATTCAGGTATGACCTAAATCAAATCCCTTATGATTATACAGTGGAAATGAGAAATAGATTTAAGGGACTACATCTGTTAGATAGAGTGCCTGATGAACTATGGACAGAGGTTCATGACATTGTACAGGAGACAGGGATCAAGATCATCCCCATGGAAAAGAAATGCAAAAAAGCAAAATGGCTGTCTGGGGAGGCCTTACAAATAGCTGTGAAAAGAAGAGAAGCGAAAAGCAAAGGAGAAAAGGAAAGATATAAGCATCCGAATGCAGAGTTCCAAAGAATAGCAAGAAGAGATAAGAAAGCCTTCCTCAGCAATCAATGCAAAGAAATAGAGGAAAACAACAGAATGGGAAAGACTAGAGATCTCTTCAAGAAAATTAGAGATACCAAGGGAACATTTCATGCAAAGATGGGCTCGATAAAGGACAGAAATGGTATGGACCTAACAGAAGCAGAAGATATTAAGAAGAGATGGCAAGAATACACAGAAGAACTGTACAAAAAAGATCTTCAGGACCCAGATAATCACGATGGTGTGATCACTCACCTAGAGCCAGACATCCTGGAATGTGAAGCCAAGTGGGCCTTAGAAAGCATCACTGTGAACAAAGCTAATGGAGGTGATGGAACTCCAGTGGAGCTCTTTCAAATCCTGAAAGATGATGCTGTGAAAGTGCTGCACTCAATATGCCAGCAAATTTGGAAAACTCAGCAGTGGCCACAGGACTGGAAAAGGTCAGTTTTCATTCCAATCCCAAAGAAAGGCAATGCCAAAGAAGGCTCAAACTACCGCACAATTGTACTCATCTCACATGCTAGTAAAGTAATGCTTAAAATTCTCCAAGCCAGGCTTCAGCAGTACGTGAACCGTGAACTTCCTGATGTTCAAGCTGGTTTTAGAAAAGGCAAAGGAACCAGAGATCAAATTGCCAACATCCGCTGGATCATGGAAAAAGCAAGAGAGTTCCAGAAAAACATCTATTTCTGCTTTCTTGACTGTGCCAAAGCCTTTGACTGTGTGGATCACAACAAACTGTGGAAAATTCTGAAAGAGATGGGAATACCAGACCACCTGACCTGCCTCTTGAGAAACTTGTATGCAGGTCAGGAAGCAACAGTTAGAACTGGACATGGAACAACAGACTGGTTCCAAATAGGAAAAGGAGTACGTCAAGGCTGTGTATTGTCACCCTGCTTATTTAACTTATATGCAGAGTACATCATGAGAAACGCTGGACTGGAAGAAGCACAAGCTGGAATCAAGATTGCCGGGAGAAATATCAATCACCTCAGATATGCAGATGATACCACCCTTATGGCAGAAAGTGAAGAAGAACTAAAAAGCCTCTTGATGAAAGTGAAAGAGGAGAGTGAAAAAGTTGTCTTCAAGCTCAACATTCAGAAAACTAAGATCATGCATCTGGTCCCATCACTTCATAGGAAATAGATGGGGAAACAGTGGAAACAGTGTCAGACTTTATTTTTGGGGGCTCCAAAATCACTGCAGATGGTCATTGCAGCCATGAAATTAAGAGACACTTACTCCTTGGAAGGAAAGTTATGACCAACCTAGATAGCATATTGAAAAGCAGAGACATTACTTTGCCAACAAAGGTACGTCTAGTCAAGGCTATGGTTTTTCCAGTGGTCATGTATGGATGTGAGAGTTGGACTGTGAAGAAAACTGAGCACCGAAGAATTGATGCTTTTGAACTGTGGTGTTGGAGAAGACTCTTGAGAGTCCCTTGGACTGCAAGGAGATCCAACCAGTCCATTCTAAAGATCAGTCCTGGGTGTTCTTTGGAAGGACTGATGCTAAAGCTGAAACTCCAATACTTCGGCCGCCTCATGGAAACAGTTGACTCATTGGAAAAGACTCTGATGCTGGGAGGGATTGGGGGCAGGAGGAGAAGGGGACGACAGAGGATGAGATGGCTGGATGGCGTCACTGACTCGATGGACCTGAGTTTGAGTGAACTCCAGGAGTTGGTGATGGACAGGGAGGCCTGGCGTGCTGCAATTCATGGGGTCGCAAAGAGTTGGACATGACTGAGCAACTGCACTGAACTGAACTGAACCATTGTAAGAATATACTCATCATATTGTTTCATACATGGACTTCTCAACAGTTTTTGTCTGCTTTCTTTTTTCTTTTACTCTTTATTTTTTATTCTAAAAGTAAGAAAATTATTTGGAGTGTAATTGCTTTACAATGTTGTGTTAGTTTCTGCTGTACAACAACATGAATCAGCTGTATGTGTACGTATATTACCTCCCTCTTACCTCCTTCCCACCCCTCTATGTCATCACAGAGCACAGAGCTGAGCTCCCTGTGCTGTACGGAAGCTGTACTAGCTAGCTGTTTTACTCCTGGGAGTGTAATAATGACATTGCTGCTCTCTGCATTAGTCCCACTCTCTTCTTTCCACACTGTGTCCACAAGTCCATTCTTTAGGCCTGTGTCTCTATTCCTGCCCTCAAGTAGGTTCATCAGTAACATTTTTTTAGATTTCATTTGTATACATTAATATATGATACTTGTTTTTATGTGCTTTCTTTTTGACGCATATAATATTGATACAAAATTGTGTGTGTATGTGACAGAGAGAGAGAAAGATACAGAATTGAGTTCAAATCCTTGCTTTGCCACTCTATGGCTCTGTTATCTTGGGCAGCTTGGAAAACTGTCTTGGGATGTCAGTTTCCCCAACTGAAAATCGGGGTTGATGTATTTTTTCTGAGGATTAAATGAGATGGTATATGCAAAGTCTCTAGCATATATAGTGTATACTCCAGTTAACACTCAGCAATATTAACTTTGTAAAATGATGAGATAGAGATATTGGTAAGATACATCATACCTGTTTATTTTTTAGAGGAGCTTGGTATCTGCCAACAAATGGAATCAGAAACCTGAGGCTACACCCCAGGCAAAGAAAGTCTGCTGCTATTACTGCTGCTGCTGCTAGGTCGCTTCAGTCGTGTCTGACTCTGTGCGACCCCATAGACGGCAGCCCGCCAGGCTCCGCCATCCCTGGGATTCTCCAGGCAAGAACACCAGAGTGGGTTGCCATTTCCTTCTCCAATGCATGAAAGTGAAAAGTCAAAGTGAAGTCGCTTAGTCGTGTCCAACCCTCAGCAACCCCATGGACTGCAGCCTACCAGGCTCCTCTGTCCATGGGATTTTCCAAGCAAGAGTATTGGAGTGGGGTGCCATTGCCTTCTCCGAAAGAAAGTCTAATCCCCTCAATTCCCCAAATTTTCAACTTTTTAATGAAATTGGGCCAATTTTATCTAATTTATGCAGCAAACTGCTTTCCTTCGTTACTTTGCCTTGGCAGTGAAAACCAGTCTCTTAAGTCATCTTGTTGAAGAGCTTATGAAGACATTACGGTATTTGGCTCCTTATCTTATCCAAGTTCCCTGTATGAAAAATTTCTTTCCTTCCCATCTTCAGACAAAGGATTTATAACTACTTTAGCATATTACTGAAGCAAAGAGACGCTTAACGGAAACGTGACTCTGGGCTGACTTTTTATAAGTCCCATTTGGATGCATTGAATGCATTGCTTCAAGTTCACAGGTGGAAAAAATACATTGTTTTACAAATGTCAACATTTCCTCATATATGAGGAATTATTTTCTTTCTGTTTTGTTTTTTCTTTTCTCTCTTTTTCTTCTTCTTCCTGCTCCTCTTTTGTGTGTGTAACTGCATAAAGAACATACAAATCTTGAAACATTTCACTGGATTCTTGAAAACCAGCTCAAATAATTTTTCCTCCTTATATATGCTGTTTTGTTGCTGGTCAGGAACATAGCCACCTAAGCCAAGTGGTTACAGTTCACTTCACACATATGGACAAGAAAGATCTGTTTTAATTCTCTGAAGATTCAGAGATAGTCTGCTCCTGACACTAGAAGGGGATCTTGGAAAAAATGATTCATGGATAGAACATGATCTCAGAATATTCTCCAAGGACTCAGAAGGTGCCCAAACAAATATGGAGTATAAAAATTTTCCTGTGTCATGTGTATGGGAAAGGAGTGGAGGGTTGGAGAAAGAAGGAAAACTTTATCAAGGAGAAAGGCAGACAATAGCCAGGCGTGAATGATATCTTAAAATGGATAAGGGAGATTTGAGCGTGCTGATTAGATTATATACAAGGTTGAATTGAGAGAGGATTTTCCCACAAAGGAAGCTGAGATCTGCTGTCTTTTCTGTGGAGGAGCTGTGAAGTAGATAGTGACGTGTGGAGAACTGGTGGTGGGAGACAATCCAGGCACGGTTTCCCTTCGCTCCTACCCCGCCCCCAGCCTGACGTTACTGCATGGCTGAGAGTGAGGTGCAGAGAGGCAGTGGAAGCAGTACAGGCTTAGTAACCACAGGAGAAGGAATGTGAATCCCAGTTCTGGTCCTAAGTGAGTCAGCTGTGCAGGGCCTCAATTTCCTCCTCTGGAAATGCAAATGATATCTGTCCCAATAACCTAACCAAGCTGTGAGAATCACCTTAGAGGATGCAGGGGAAAGTGCTGCGCACATTATCAAGTGTTGCAAATGTAGCCTAGTGATAACGACCCACAGAACCGATGAAGCTTGTGTCTGTGGGTTTCTGCAGATATGAGGTTCAGGTTTGCTGATGAAATCTCCTTCCCTTCTCTTGGTCAGATGACAGATGGGAGGACTTGGTTGGTCTCCATCAGATGGAATTCATCATATTACAACAGAGAAGAGCCAGACAGCGCCTTGCCCTCAGGCTCTCTTGCCCTATAACTCCAGTCAGAAGTTTCCTTATTCCCTTCTGTGTGCCAGACCCCAAGCTAGACAACTCACCTAGGCTTTCTTACTCTCTGGTTTGCAGGAGAGGAAATGGAGGATCCAGTAATGACACTTAGAGTGACACAGCTGCTGCTGCTAAGTCGCTTCAGTCATGTCACGACTCTGTGTGACCCCATGGACAGTAGCCCACCAGGCTTCCCTGTCCCTGGGATTCTCCAGGCAAGAACACTGGAGTAGGTTGCCATTTCCTTCTCCAATGCATGAAAGTGAAAAATGAAAGTGAAGTAGCTCAGTCGTGTCTGACTCGTAGCAACCCCATGGATTGCAGCCCACCAGGCTCCTCCGTCCACGAGATTCTCCAGGCAAGAGTACTGGAGTGGGGTGCCGTTGCCTTCTCCTATTAAACAGCAGGGCCAGGATTCTAAGGCGGGAGCCCTTTTCCCGACCAGGGTAAAGGGATAAGTACAGTTTTTCCTAGTTTTCCTCATCTTACCTCCCCCTTCCTCCTTTTCCTCCGTCTCTCCTCCTTATTATCCTTCTCTCTTCAGCTCCCTCTTTTCTCCCCTTCTCTACTTCTTTTTCTTGAGGTATGAAGCTTTCTTTACTAAATAAACACAAGAAACTTAAAAAGGAATGAAAACACAGGTGAGGAGGAGTTCAAACTCTGCTAAATGTGGGTTTTTGCAGAGTCCTCAGGAAAAGCACTAAAGAAATAAACTCTTTATTCCTGTCTCTGTAAGAGCTTCTTTATTCAAAAATATCATTTCCACTAATTTCACGGGAAATACACAGATATATTTTTATTATAAATTTAAAGTTGAACATTACAGATCAAATTAAAATCTCTTTGACTCCTTTTATTCTATTTGCTACCCCATATATAAATATTATTACCATTTAGTATGAAAATGAAAGTGCTCGTTGTTCAGTTGTGTCTGACTCTTTGTGACCCCATGGACTGTAGCCTGCGAGGCTCCTCTGTCCATGGGATTCTCCAGGCAAAAATACCGGAGTGGATTACCGTTCCCTTCTCCAGGGGATCTTCCCGACCCAGGGATCAAACCCAGGTCTCCTGAATTGCCAGATTCTTTACCATCTGAGCCACTAGGGAAGCCCCTTCATTTTAGTATATATTTTTCTAAAATGGATAAAGTTAATTATACACAAATTATTTTAAATTATCTTTACTAATTTTAAATACAAAAATTATTTTCATGTTTATATATCTTATATATGATTTTAAATTATATTTTTCTAAAATTAAAAATTTACCTATGCATATTTAGCTACAAATGTGTATGTATTTTTATGTGAGTGGAGTCAGTTGTACTTATTATTTTATACCTTGTTTTAAAAGTTTTTATTCAATAACTTATCTTGGAGATATTCCTATGTCGGACATATGTTTTTGCCTCTTTCTTTTGTTGTCGTTGTATAGTTGCAAAGTCATGCTCGATTCTTTGCGACCCCATGGACTGTAGACTGCCAGGCTCCTCTGTTCATGGGATTTCCCAGGCAACAATACTGGAGTGGGTTGCCATTTCCTTCTCCAGGGGATCTTCCAGACCCAGGGATAGAACCTGCATGTCTTGTGTCTCCTGCATTGACAAGTGAATTCTTTACCACTAGTGCCGTCTGGGAAGCCCAATGTCTGGACATGTGTATTTACCTCTTTCTTTTATTGAAGTATAATTAATTTACAATACTGTGTTAGTTTTAGGTGTTGCCTCATTCCTTGACTGTTTCATAGTGTGAAACGTTGGTAGTTTAAGTACTTTGCTCCCAGTGGTCTTTTAGGTGGTTTCCATTCTGTTGGAAACAATGTTCTAATGAACAATCTTGTACTCATATGTGAGTGTTTCTTTATGGTAGATAGTACAATGTACGAATCTGGATGGCATGAAATTGGTTGATTGGCTTCTATCCTCCATCTAACCCCTGTTCACAAAAGGTGGTCAGCTAGGGACTTCCCTGATGGCCCCGTGGCTAAGACTCCACACTCCCAATGCAGTGGGCCAGGGTTCAATCCCTGGTCAGAGAATTAGAACCCACATGGCCCCAACTAAAAGTTTGCATGTTGCAATGGAGATCAAAGATGGAAGATCATGAGTGCCACCCCCAAGACCCAGTGCAACCAAATAAATAAATATTCTTTTAAAAAAGATAGTCAACTAAAAACCTCTTACCATGATCACTTGGCATTCTTGCATTTCAGCAGATTGTCAGTTTTGTATGATCTTTATTTTTGTGCTTTTTTGATATAACAGACTGACTCAAAAGTGTTGTTTGCATCACTCTGATAATAAACAACTCTGCCCTTGATGTGGTTGAGGCGTGTGTGTGTGTTTGTGCAGATAAGGAATTAACAGTGTCATCCAAGTTGCCCTCTCAAATGGCTGTAACTGTTAATAACTTATACTCCTGCCAGCACTGTCCAAAAAGACTCTTTTCCTAAATCTTCATCAACACCTTTTATTTTCAAACAAACATTTTGCCAGTCTAATGGGATGGGTGAAAACGCTGTTTTATTGTTGTTTTAATTTGAGTTTTCACCCTGATTTCCTTTGTATGACAGAAATATCTGCCTTAGGAAACTTTTACATCCTCATTAAACAATGGGGAACCCCTTCCCCCAGATCTCTTCCATCCCAGCACCCCTAGATATGGGCAGGAGGAAGTGGTGTGGTCCACATTCCACATACAACCTCCTCTCCCTCCAAGCTCTAGACTCTACACTGGAATTCTGGGAGCATCCCAGTCCAGCCCTGTACTATTAGGCTATGTTTAGAAGTTCTTCAGAGATACTGTGAAATGACCACATGCTCACTTTCTCCTTGTTGTTCCTTTACCTGTTGTTGTTCCTTTACCTGTTGTATTTTATGCCAAGATGTCAATTATTTTAAAATGTGGATACCTGCCTTTGGCATTTTAACAATACATGTATATTTATATATTGTTTATGTATTGATTATGATATTGATTGTATGATATTGATATGTATTGTTTATGTATTGATTATTGATACATATATTTATGTATTGAGTATGAAAATGCCTCATGTACATTATTCAACACTTGAAACAGTTTTATAGAAATATAATGAAGTAGAAGACTACCTTCCACTCAGAGGCAACCATGGGTAAGGGAAAATACATGTCTTGAAAGAAAAGTTTTCAGATCCACACATCTGTATCCAGATTTTACTAGGGTCTGCTATACTCACTTTTTTTTAACCCCTCAGAGAGGTCCTTTTCTTTTTATTTCCTTTATTTTGTTTATGAGTATATTCCTGCATTGTTCATTTGAAAATATCTTTATACTTACTGTTTAAACCTGGCATGAGGTAGTCACTCCTCTCATATGTCTACTAAAAGCTCATGAATCTATGAGGCTGTCTTGGTCCAGCCCCTGAGGGCTATGTCTCCACAGGGTAGAAAGGTCTCTTAAACCACCCTAAGTGATAAGGGAACTTCACAACCCCTGATTTGCACAAGGACCAAGAACTCCAGGGGTTTCCCAAATGGAACAAGTGGTAAAGAACCTGCCTGCCAGTGCAGGATACATAAGAGATGTGGGTCTGAAACCTGGGGGTCCGATCCCTGGGTCGGGAAGATCTCCTGGAGGAGGGCATGGCAACCCACTCCAGTATTCTTGCTGGAGAATCTGATGGACAGAGGAGCCTGGCAGGCTGCAGTCCACAGAGTTGTAAAGAGTCAGACATGACTGAAGCGACTTAGCATGCACACATGCAAGAACCCAAATTATCAAGAACACAAACCCTTTCCATGGCTGGTGTCGGGAAACATAGTCCTCGGAGAAGCCTGAGACTCTGGGAAGAAATCTTGCATGCTAACTTCTGCTGGAGGAGAGCAGTGTCTCCAAGTTTCCCAGGAGCCCGAGCCTGCCCAGTGTCCCAGCTCTCCTAATGAGCTCCCAGACCACGGGAGACAAAAACACCGCATTGCCCCCCACTCCTCAGTGCAGCCAAAGGAAGAGTCAGTTGGCTGTTAATTGTGCACTGCAAGTTCTTGGAGAGAGAGCTTCTTCCATAAACACAGAAGCATATTCTTCATGTTATGGCTAAGGTAAGGGTACGAGGCTGTGTAATTTTTCACAGTTGGATAGGAGGAATGTTGAATTAAATGCTCTGCTTCATTTCCGTTCTATTGTGAAAATTATTTGTTGGCTGCCACTTGTTTCCTTTCTTGATCCTCCATTTGTTTAATTGACTCTCAACACTAAGCAGTGATTGAAATGATTTGCTTCAGAACAGATGGTTTCGTACTGTTGTATAGAGAGTGCTCTCTGAAAGCTGCTTTATGAAATGGGCCTGTGATTCCTGGCAGAAGTTATTTTAACAATTAAGGCTCATTTCCCAATATTTGTTGATGTTTAAAAGTGCTATTATTATATCTTTGGATCAACTGGCTGAAAGCAGTGGTTCCCTGGCTGTGGTGTGTTATTTGCTCAGTCGTGTCTGACTCTTTGTGACCCTGTGGACTGTAGCCCACCAGGCTCCTCTGTTCATGGGATTCTCCAGGCAGGTATACTGGAGTGGGTAGCCTATCCCTTCTCCAGGAGATTTTCCCGACCCAGTCCCGAAGCTGGGTCTCCTGCATTGCAGGAGGATTCTTTACCATCTGAGCCATCAGGGAAGTCCTGGCTGAGCTGCACCCAATCAGTGTATCAAGAATGGAGGTCGATTATACAACCCAGGGGCTAGCTATCAGAAGAGCTGGTGAAGATTCTTATTTTGCTTGTAATTTTGGCAACGTTCTCAAGGGAGGACTCATTGTTCAAGACTAAGATGCTTGTTCTGGGATTACCATCCTCAAAAGAAAGCTCTAAATTCTAGGGTGAGCATGGTAGGATAAGGGTGAGCCAGCCAACTGGATGTCACACCTAGCTGTGGCCTTGGAAGTGCCACCCCAAAGTAGATGAAGGAGTAGGGGGAGAAACAATGAGAAAGGAGAAGGGGGAGAGAATATGAAAGGGAAGAGGAAGAGAATGGAGGGGCTCAGGGTGGTGAAGTTCAATGTCAAGGCTGCCTAGCACTAGCAAAGACTTCTGGCTAGGGCAAGTGGGCCCCGAGGTCACTCTGCTTTTACTTACCAGCTAAGTAGACCAGGACACAAGGCACCTCAAGTCCCCGAGAGCCTTCCTAATTCTCAGGAAAGTTCCGTTTAGGCTGGTGTGACCCTGAGGGGATGAGCAATGAAGACCCCTTGGCTTCATTGCTGTGCTCCTTTGTGGAACTAGAGAGTGACCAGAGGTTCAAAGATCTTTATGTCCTTTATGTGTGCACTGGTGGTGTAGTGGTGAGCATAACTTCCTCCCAAAGATCTTATTACTATTTTCTGTTATGGACACTTATGCAAGTGTGTGTAATACTCAGATTGAGGGCAGTTATACTTGAGGTGGTATCAAGGGGCTCCCTTGAAAGTTAAGTGTCACATTCTGTCTCTCTGTCAACACTTCCTTCAACCAGTCCAAGGATCTTCTGGCTCCAGAAGATTTTGGTTCAGACTCCAGAGCTGATGTTTTTCAGTCTTGGGGGCTAGACTAAGACTAGTATAAGAATTTCTTAAACTTCCTGAGCCTCATTTTCCCTGCTTGAAAATGGAAAATGGGAGGATTAAAATAAAGTTTGAGGCTATGGAAGCTTTGTCAAATGTGAAATGCTATATGAATATTGATTCTTATCTTTTGGAAAGAATCATCTTTACAGAGGTACTACTAGCAGCGGACTGCCCTATACTCAAAACTATGTGGTAATACATGTGCACACATACACAAATATATGGCATATAAAAATATACAAACACACAGGAATTCAAGGATATGAATGAAACAGTATGTTGTGAAATTTTGCGTATGTACTTTATTATATACTGCATATTAGGGCAATATAAGTTATTTTTTAGATCAGTCTTACCCTATATGATTTATCCTTCATACCCTGTATAAGTCAGCATTCTTCAGAGAAACAGAACCAATAGGAGATATTTATCTATATATGGGCTTCTCATATATAGAACCATGGCTCGGTTGTAAAGCGTCTGCCTGCCCATTCAGGACATGCAGGATATGCAGGTTTGATCCCTGGGTCAGGAAGATCCCCTGGAGGAGGAAGTGGCCACCCACTCCAGTGTTCTTGCCTGGGAAATCCCATGCACAGAGGAGCCTGGAGAGTGGCAGTCCATGGGGTTGCAAAGTCAGACACGACTGAGCACACATGCACGTTACATCTATCTATCTATATCTATAGAAGCCAGTGAAGCAGAGAGAGTTCTTCCTCATTCAGCCTTTTATTTGCTCAGGCCTTGAATGAATTGGATGAGTCCCAGACACACTGGAGAGAGCAGTCTTTCCTCAGTGTACCAATTCAAATGTTAGTCTCATCCAGAAACACATTCCTAGCCACAGCCAAAAATAATATTTAGTGTTTAACCATATATCTGAGCACCGCATGGTCCAATCAAATTGACACAAAAGATTAACCGTTACACAGTCTATTTAGAATTTCACTCTAAATAGAAGATGAGAAGAATGTAGGGAAAAGAATATATCCAGGAAAAATAATATAGATATGCATACTTACTATAAGAATTAATGTAGATGCTAGAATAGGACTTGAACTTTGTGAGCTTTCCGGCAGCCAGAGCAAAAAAAGAAACATCATCAGTGACATCAGCCTCATCAGAATGGTGGGAGCATATTAGTCCTTTAAGGGAAAAGACAAAAGGTTTTTCTAACACTCATATAATGAATTCTTCAAATGAGATTTGCATAGGAAATACTCAAATGGGTAGTACATAATGACCCTGATAATGTTTTTGTGGTAAAAGCATTAATAGATACTTCTTCATAAACGTCATGGACATGACCTTAAAGCACAATACAGCAAAGGTGAACTGTGAAAGGGCCTAAGGTGATGTGGTCCAGCCAAGACATGGTCTGAGTATTTGGCTTTATTTCAACCTGAGAGTTTTAGAGATGCTGACAGAATGGATGAACTAGAGCTCCTGAAATGGTTTCCGGTACTTCAGTTTTCAGCTGTTTCAATATAGCTGAGTTGGAGAGCAAACAGAGCGAGGGAATGACCCCGGTGCTGTTGTGTGTCTCACTGCTTGCGGGTGGATCCATATGTAGTCATTCCTACACTCACTGAGCATGAACAAAGTGCACCCTGTGAAACGTGACTTGTGGATTCAGAGGGTCTAGGTTTTAGTCACATTATGATGTCTTAAATTTTGTGCTTGTGACACTTGTTATATTTTATCTCTTTGAAACATTTCCTCATTTGTATGTAATGAGATAGAGAAAAATTTTTATCCTCTTAATGGCTCTGATGGAAGTTCATTTTAATAACCAGCTGTGTCATTTAAAAGTCTTTCTACTGCAAGTGTCACAAAAGCTCAACTTGAAATGGCCTAAGAAAAAGGGAAGGATTTTTTGGCTCAGTAAATGAAAAGTCCAGGGATAGGTCTGGTGTATTAACTTCCTAATTGCTATAACCTTGATGGCTTAAAATAACAGAAATTCATTGTCTCCTAGTTCTGGAGGCCAAAAGCCCAAATTAAGGTGTTGGCAGGGCTGCACCCACTCAAGACGCGCTGGGAGGCCTTGCCTCTTCTAGCTCCTGGAGGCTGCCTGGCATTCGTTCATGTTCCTTGGAACTGCAACTAGAACCACAGTTGGAGAGGTTATGGCCGTGCCTGTCCAGCCTCTGCCTTCATCTTCATCCCAGCTTCTCTGTGTGTCTGTTTTCTCTTCTTCTGTCTGCATTTAATCTCCCCATCTCTTACAGAAGTGCACTGGATTGCATTTAGGGCCTGCATAATCCAGGATAAACTCTTTGCAAGATTCTTAATCACAGTATCTTGCTGCATGAGGTAATACTCACTTTTTGCCGTGTGTTAGTCGCTCAGTCATGTCTGACTCTTTGTGACCCCATAGACTGTAGCCTGTCAGGCTCCTCTGTCCAGAGAATTCTCCAAGCAAGAATACCGGAGTAAGTAGCCATTCCCTTCTCCAGGGGATCCTCCCTACCCAGGGACTGAACCTGCTTCTCCTGCGTTGCAGGCAGAATTTGTTACTGTATGAACCACCGGGGAAACCATGTAAGGTATCATTTACATGTTCCAGGGGATGCTGCTGCTGCTGCTAAGTTGCTTCAGTCGTGTCAGACTCTGTGCGACCCCATAGACAGCAGCCCACCAGGCTTCCCCGTCCCTGGGATTCTCCAGGCAAGAACACTGGAGTGGGTTGCCATTTCCCTCTCCAATGCATGAAAGTAAAAAGTGAAAGTGAAGTCACTCAGTCGTGTCCGACTCTTAGCGATCCCATGGACTGCAGCCTACCAGGCTCCTCCGTCCATGGATTTTCCAGGCAAGAGTACTGGAGTGGGGTGCCATTGCCTTCTCTGGTTCCAGGGGATAGAAAGTGGAAATATCTTTGTGGCCACCATTTAGCCCATTACAGTTGGCTTCAGACAGTGCTGACACCAGGTCCAAATTTCATCATCAAGACTTGGTTTTAAACCATTGTTCAGCTCTCTTTGGTGTGTGGCTTCAGTCTCAGGCTCCTTTTATTGCAAGACGATGGCAGCAGCTCTAGATTTTATACCCTCTCTGCTTCATAGCTGTTGAAACCAAATCCTGTCTCCCAGAAGCCTCAGTGAAAGCCTTATAGAGCACCCTTGTATCTGAGGAGTCATCATCTGTTCCCAAACCAGTCACTGTGACCAAGGGAACATGAAACTCTTATTGGCTTGGTCTCAGCCATGTGGTCATCGTGTCAGCTCTTCTGGGACCATGCACTGGGAATTGGAAAGAAATGACTCCTCAAATTAAAATGAAGGCTGTTCCCACAAGAAAGGGAAGTGGGTGTTGAGTGGCAAGAAAAGGAAGCAAAACAAAGCAGATTAAAAAACTCCACAAATAGCTAAATTGTTTTAATAAGCCTGCTTTTCTTGAAAAAGAAGAAAGGTACTCTGTGTAATACAGGAGGGAAAGGAAACTTTCCAGAAGAAGGGTCTGGGGAGTAGAGCAGGAGGAGAGACTCAGGAGAGGGCTAATCTGGATTTTGTAGAGCTGTGTACTGTGTAAGTTGACCCTTCCAGGGGCTTCATGGGTCTTCAATAATTCTAGAAATATTTTGATATGTTTGATTGAATCAATTGGATTTCTCTTTGGAATGGTGAAAGGGTTGTATTTGCATCAAACTTGGGATTTGGCCAAAGTATAATTGGCTCTTGTAGGTGTAAGTAGAGACCTGGGTTATATTTAAAACAGGGCTAATGACCTAACCTTTATAGAGCTGTTGAGAGTCAATGGAGATCTGTTAATGGGATGTGAGGGCTTCCCTGGTGACACTAGTGGTAAAGCACCAGCCTGCCAATGCAGGAGACACAAGAGACATGGAATAGGGTATGAAAATACTTTCTAACTGCAAAGGGATGTACTCCTGAGAGTTACCCTTGTGATGTTTTCATGACTTTCCTCATGAGTTCATATCCACATAGACCTGTCAGTTTTCCTCTGTATCACCGCCAGGCTCTTATCAGGGCATCAGTCTAGAATGTAGATATATCTGCTGAAATTCCTCTTCAAAAGACCTCAGAGCACATCTCTACTGATAGTAAGGCACCTTGGTAATCAACTCTACCATCCATAGTTTATTGTGTGGACAACAGTGTGGGAGTTGGAGTGGAGTTTCAACAAAGTGGACTTGTTGTGTTGCCTTACTCAGGGGCCCTTTACTTGGGACACACACATAGGCATGGTTGTATCTGTTGATCTGTGTGTAGAATGTGTGTGTGTGCAGATGGGTGCATGTGCTTCTCATATTGTCCTGGAAAGAGGGTCCATGGCTTTTAGCAGATTCTCAGAGGCGTCATTGACTCTCCAAAGGTTGAGTACCATTGACTCATATTGTTTACAGCAATGGGACTTTGTTGAAAGGTGAACAAAGAAACTTGAGAATTCTGACCCCAAACTCAGTTGTCAGCTCACTTATTCTGGCTCTTCTCTGAGGCTCTGATGTGCCACTCAAACACTCCATTTTAGGAAGAAGCAGAACATTTTGTTTCTGTCTGGGTGCTTGTTCCCTTTTTGAAAGAATATTTTGTATGTACATTTGCAATTAGAAAGATAATACTACTTAAAGAAAATTTAGAAATGAAAAGCATAAAGATGCTTTAAAATTATTTAAAAACCTTGTGAAAAAGTTTGCTGGCAGAGAAGATAATGAGCATGGCATTTGGCATCAGATACACTTGAGTTGATGTTCTGTGAGGTTTGGGGAAAGCTACTTGATCTCATCAAGTCTGTCTTCTCATTAATAACACTGAAATAATAATTGTACTTACATCACAGGTGTTCTGTGATTGCATGAGAAAATGCATGTGAAGTGCTGAGCACCGTGCCTGAAATGCAGTATGTGCTTAATAAATGATAGCATTCTATCATGACTATTATTTTTTTCAGTCTTTTCTACATATTTGAGACCATACTGTGTGTATATTTTGTATCCTGCCTTCTATCTGTTCATTATACCATTACACACACTTTCTAGATGTTAGTGTTAATGGCTGAATCGTATTAAACACAGGAAATCTACAGATCTTCTTTGACTTAAGATGGGGTTATGTCCCTATAAACTCATCTTAAGAATACTGCAAGTTGAAAGCACATTTAATATGCCTAACTGACCAGACATCATGGTTGAGGCCTAGCCTAACTTAAACATGCTCAGATCATCTACATTAACCTACAGTGGGCAAAATTATCTAACACACAGCCTATTCTATGATCAAATATTGAATATCTCATGTAATCTATTGACTACTGTACTGAAAGTGAAAAACAGAATGATTGTAATGTACAGAGCGGTTGTACCTGCATCAGTGTTCACCCCATGATTGTGTGGCTGACTGGGAGCTGCTGCCTTGCCCAGCACAGTGATGTGTAGAGAGGATTGTTCTGCATAATCACTAGTCTTGGAAAAGACCGAAATTCGAGTGCAGTTTCTACTGACTGCCTACTGTTTTTAACCATCATAAAGTCAAAACATTGCAAGTCAGGAACTGTCTGTAGTCAGATTTTACTTGACAGTTTCCCTGTTGTTGAATATTGGGAGTGTTTCTGATTTTTATCTACTATAAAGGTATGTTGTCGTGAACAACTTTTTAGAATTTGTTGGCTTCCTTGTATCCAAATCTGATGGTCTCATTGATGTATTTGGGGCAGATGAACTTTTGAAACTGATCTGATCATTCAGAGCACTGGGGCTTTTTTCAGAGGATGTGTGTGATTGAAGACAGTTGAAAGATTGGGAGATGGAGAACAATCATGGATTTCACCTGTGACTGTTCTTTCTGGCTGCTGAGAATGCCCAATAATAATAGTTTCAATTCAAGGCAAAAAGAGGAAAAAAAAAAAAAACACAGGAGAGACCAAGAAGTAGTTGTATATGGATATAAGTTTGCCAGTTGAAAGAGACCCTCTAATCATAGGCTTAAATAAGTTAGAAGTTTGTTTTATCTTTCATGTAATGACTCTGGTAACATGGTCTAGGACTGATATGGTGGCTTCAGAGACCCATCCTCTTTTCATCTTGTTCTCATCCTCAGACTCCAGAATGGCTCATGTATCCAGCTTGTGGGAGCAGAAAAATAGGGGAGGAAAGCAAATGTTTACTCTTCAGAACGTTGCACACATCACTTCAGCTCATCTTCCATTGACCAGAAAATAATCATAGGGCCACACGTAGCTTCAAGGGAGTCTGGGATATGTAGTTATAACTCTGGGCATCCTTGTATCCAGCAAAATGTCAGGGGTTCTATTTCTGTAGGAGAATAGGAGAACAGATATTAAAGGAGAACTAGCTATCTCTGCCACATTAAAAAGCTATCTCTCTTCAATACAAAAAGGAAACTTGAAAAGATCCACAGTATGGATGATAGTGGGGCAAAAAGACAGTGTAAGTACTGCTACTAGAGCAATGCATGTATCAGGGGTGTAAATCACTTTTGCCATATATCACCCCTCCTCCATCTTGTTAGGTTCAGTTTTTCTTCTAAACTAGGTGACTGGACACAATTTCTCCTGCTTGTTCTTTTTCATTCCTTCATGTCACCCTTCTTCCCACAAACTCCTTTTGACGATGTTTTTTCCATTCAGCAAGCACTGAGAGAGTTCTGGGGATGCCAGGCTATGACACCTCCCATGGAAGTATTAAGGGGCTTGCTGTCATATAGACAATGAAGCATGATTAGTATAAATAAGAGATAGTATATTCTGTGGGAAGTCAGCACAGGATACTGTGGACACTCCAGGGAGCCAAGGGCTCTTTCTAGCTCGAGTGGAGATGGGGATTTATTTAGAACTGTTCATAGAAAGGTGGTGCTAGAAGTGAATCTGGTTTTGGGTTTTTTTTTTTTTTTTTTGGCCATGCCACATAGCTTGTGGAATCAAGGATTGAACCTGGGCTACGACTGTGAATGCACTGAGTCCTAACCATTGGACAACCAGGGAATTCCCTAGAACTGAATCTCGAAGAGTGAGAAGGTGTTTATCTACCACCAGGGTGTGATGAGGAGAAGAAACAGAATGAAGCCCAGAAAAGCATCCTCCTTGTGTGACTCATGGTTGTAAGATAAGAGAAAATCAGTTCAAATGGGTTTAAACATAAAGAGTATATTTGTTGACTTGCAAAATCTAGGGGGGTGGGAAATGCAGATCCAGCTTCAGAAACAGCCAGATCCAGGCACTCAATGGATGCCATGAAGCCTAGGGTTCTTACTTTCTCCAAGATTCTTTCTCTCTTTTGGCTTCATTTAGGCAGGATCTTCCTGCAAAGTGGCAGAGATGGCAACAAAATTCAGGTTTCAATCGAGTTTCTGAGCTGCTTCATGAAAAGATAATTTGTTTCACTGCCCTGAAAATCCCCTGTGCTACACATTCATCCTTTCCTCGCTCTAACTCCCTGGCAACCACTGGTCTTTTCATTGTCTTCCTAGTATTGCCTTTTCCAGTATGTCAGATAGTTGGAATTGTATAGTATGTATCCTTTTAATTTTTTAATTTTTATTTTTAAGATGTTTATTCATTTTTGGCTACACTGTGTGGCATGTGGGATTTTCTTCCTCAACCAGTGCAAGAATACCCACTGCAGTGGAAGCATAATATCTTAACCATTGGACCACAGGGGAAGTCCCTGTACCCTTTTTAGATTGATTTCTTGCACTTAGCAGTGAACTTCTAAGGTTCCTCTTTGCCTTTACATGGCTTGATAGCTCATTCCTTTTTATTGCTGAATAGAATCCTAGTGTGTATATATATATTAAATTTTGTTTATACATTCACCCTTTGAAAGACATCTTTGCTACTTCCAAATATCAGCAGTTACATGATTGCCACTATGTGCACAGGTTTTCATGTGAACATAAATTTTCAACTCATTTGGGTTAAATACCAAGGACAGTGACTGTCAGATCAAACATGGCTCTTTGACCCTTTTTTATTTGCACAGTACTCTCACACTCATTAATCAACTTGATTTTCCTTGGAGCTCTCTGAAATTAATTGAGGCTTATATTATTATTCCCATTTTTCTATGAAAAACTGAGGTTCTAGGTAAAACATCTAAATTCACATAGTAAGTGAATGTGTAACCAGGCACTTCTTTTTCCTATCTTTTCACACGGCCTGAAATTTACAATAAAGCAGTTAGCTCCAGCCAGAATAATTCTCATGATCTCAGCCCAAACCACTCAAACAATGAGACTGGGCCAGTCCCAGCAAAATGGGGAAGTAGTAAGGTTCCTTTTCGTGTCTTCCTGGGCCCACACCCAGAGTCTGTCTTTTAGACAGACGTCCTCTGGCCTCCCCAGAATCAAAAGGCATCTATACTATTACCCTGGAAACTACCCAATAATTGGACAGTAGTTTAACTCGATGAAGTCATTGGAGTAATTGTTATTACTAATGACTCAATGTGCTGCCCCTCCCAGATAAAACGTGCATTTTCGTAATAGCTTTTAATATCGTCACTAAAAAAGTTTTAAAAAACATGGGAATTTTCAGCATCAGGCAGAGCTCGAGGAATGGAATGAGATGAAATGAGTTCTCCCAGTGCTCCTCACATTTAGTTCACACTGAATGTCTCATCCACAGGTAATGGCATTTATTATTTCATTTTATTCCTGGATGCAGAGATTATCCCATAGATATGGGAATATCTATCCATCTATTCTATTCTCTATTCTATGGGATATCCCATAGAATGGGAATAAGGTATCAATGGGCAAAATAACTTAGATGTGGGCACATGTCCTTCCAGGAATAGCCTTCATTTCCCCATCAGTCATATTGATCAGCCTCACAGGTTATTATGCTCAGTGGGATATAGCACATTTACTGGGCAGTGGTAGCATGACAAGAGGGTAGTTTAGGAGTTTGCTAGTTACCTTTCTATAATCTCTAAGGCATTACAGATAAACATACGATCTGAATAAAAAGTGTCCTAGTCACACAAATGTAGCTTCAGTACAAATCTCTTCCAAGCAGGTTGTCAGCCATAAGCTAAGTTTCTTTGTAGAAACTCTGAAGCTGAGATAGTCTCCTTCATAGGGTTTTAGAAAATAAATGTTTCTAGCATGAATTTTGACATTATCCCTCAAATGCTGAAAGAGCAATGTCTTATTACAATGGGTAGCTGGCCTCCATCCAGCATACTCTATATTTACCTCTAAAATGACTCAAATTCCTTCCTTTTGCCTTCAGAATTTTAGTGGTGAAATTTTTTTTTAGGCAAAGCCCTGGCCTTGGGCACGCTGATCTTATGATTTGGAAAATCTTGGGAAACTTACAGTAAATGAAAACTTTGCTTGCCTGAATATGATTCCCGTTTTTTTTTTTTTTTTTAACAGGAGTATTTTTGGGTTTCAGTCTACCTTAATGGAGTGTTTAGCCATTTGGGGCTATCTCAGGGAAGCCAGCTATCCCTTGGCTTTGTACTGCTGCTGGGTGAGGAGAATGGACCACCCCTCAAAAGACATAACTTTGTAGTGGTAGTGATTTCTCAAAGGAGGTTCCAATTTAGTTCATTCTGAGTGTCAGAATCTGGATAGGTGGGGTTCACCCAATGTGATCATGTGTTACAATACTGGTGGAGCATTTAATTAATGTATCTTTCAATGGCTCCCTTAACCAGTTGTTCAGTCGCTCAGTCGTGTCTGACTCTTTGCTATCCCATGGATTGCAGCACGCCAGGCTTTCTTGTCCTTCACCATCTCCCGGAGTTTGCTCAAACTCATGTCCATTGAGCCAGTGTAAACTCCTTAACCAGGCTTCAAAGCCATTCATGATGTACTCGTGTAAGCACCTCAGCGCTTCCCCTGGCCTGGTGCTCAGTACTCATGTAGAACCTAAGTCTGCAGTGGTAACTGTGGTTTATCATTCTGTCTCCCCTACAAAACTGAGGCTCTGGACTCCCATTCTTGAGCACAGAGTGTGGAATTCTGTGAAGTGAAGTGAAATGAAGTTGCTCAGTCATGTCCAGCTCTTTGTGACCCCATGGACTATAGCCTACTATGCTCCTCTGTCCATGGGATTTTCCAGGCAAGAGTACTGGAGGGGGTTAGCAGTCTATAAATAGCTGCCGAATGAACAAATGAAAGCATTCATGAATGAACTCAAACTATGGGATAAGCTGTAAACACTTTGCTAATCTGTTAGCTTAAACAAATGTCTTATTAAAACAAAGGCATGATAATAAGTATGCGAAGAAGATGGACCTGGAATTAATTTGTCTTTCCTCACTGTAAGGGCTTCCCTGGTGGCTCAGCTGGTAAAGAATCTGCCTGCAATGTGGGAGGCCTGGGTTCGATCCCTGCGTTAGGAAGATTTCCTGGGGAAGGGATGGCTGCCCACTCCAGTATTCTGGCCTGGAGAATTCCATGGACTGCATAGTCCATGGGGTCACAAAGAGTTGGACACGACTGAGCAACTTTCACAACAACAACCTTCTCACCGCGAATGCAGGAACCCCTTCAATGAAGAGAAGCCAGAGGGAATTGTTCTCCCTGGTTCCATGTGCCTTGGTTTATTTTCTGTCTGTGCCTTGTCCCAGAGGCTTTTCTTTGTGCCAGACTCCTCTATACTCTGTGCTCATGTGCACTGCAATGGGCCTTCCCCTTTTCCAGGATTTTAATGGAAATCACCAGGGTTGTGAAGAGTCGGACATGACCGAAGCGACTTAGCATGCATGCACACACCAGAACTTCTGTTTGAATGAAGTTGTGCATAGTTTACAGTCTAAAGAGACTCAGTTTCTATAAGCTGACCTCTTGTTATTTCTAATTTGTTATTGCAAGAACTCTGTGTTGCCTTGACCTTAAAGAAGCCGGGTGCTATAGTCAATATTTGTATCCCCTGCCCCTAATTCATATGTTGAAACTCTACCTTCCAAGGTGATGGTATTAGGAGATAGGGCCTTTGGTAGATGATTAGCGCATGAGAGCAGAGTCTTCATGAATGAGATCATTGCCCTTATAAAACAGACCCTGGAGAGCTCTCTCCTCCTTGTACCGTGTGCGGGCACACATGGGCCCCTTGTGCCACATGAGGATGGCATCTATGAAGCAAGTTCTAACCAGACCCCAAAGCTGCTGATGAAGTACTTTAATCTTGGACTTTCAGCCTCTGGAACTGTGAGAAATATTTATTGTTTAAGTGCCTGGTGTATGGTATTTTTTACTGTAACAGCCTGAATGGACTAACACAGCCAGCTTCTTTCCAGGTGCCCTCTGCAGAAAGCAGAGGCTTCCCTCCTCTTCCTTGGGCACCCCTTTTCTGCACTGTTCTGTCTCTTAGCTTTACATGGGAGCTAAATGGCAGTACAGTTAGAACCACCACCGATGCTGTTACCACCACCATCACCACCATCAGCACCATCAACACATGTCACTTACTTGCTCGACTACAAGACTAAGTATCCCATCCACGTTCATTCATTGAATCCTCACAACAGCCTTATGGAGTAGGTGCCATTATTGTAATCTTCCTTTTAAAGCACAGAAGAACTCTGACTTGCTCAGGATCCCGTACTGTTAAATGACCCTTGTAGTCTGACCCTGGTGCCGGGGCTTTACACCCACTGGGATTTTTCTTGGGACAACTTCCCCTCTGGACTCTGCATCACTCCAGCAAATATCTTTCACCTTCCACCATCCTAGCTCTAGCAGCCAGAGTTTTTAATGTTATACTTACCTTCATGTGGAACTTGTAGGCAGAGCCTTGAAAGCAATATGTTTTCCTTTCACGTGGTCTTCATTTCTTTGCTCTGCCTTTCTTTCTTGCTGACAGTCAGCTCTTGACCTTGTGCTGAGTGATCCGTGGGTACTGAACACTTTTTCCAGTAATAAGAGAATCCTGCCAGAGGGAAGATGCGGTGACAGTAGGAAGAAGTGGGGGTAAGTTTAGGGTGGAACATGTTGGGGAGCCTTTGGGGAAAAATACAAGGCTGTGGTCTAACCAGTGGTCATGAACGGTTGTGAGAGCTGGACCATAAAGAAGGAAGAATGCCAAAGAATTGATACCTTCGAACTGTGGTGCTGGAAAAGACTCCTGAAAGTCCCTTGGACAGCAAGGAGATCAAACCATCTATCTTAAGGGAGATCAACTCTGAATATTCACTGGAAGGACTGATGGTTAAACTGAAGCTCCAGTATTTTGGTTATCTGATGCGAACAGATGACTCATTGGAATAGTCTCTGATGCTGGGAAAGATTGAGGGCAGAAGGAGAAGAGGGCATCAGAGGATGAGACGGCTGAACAGCATCACTGATGCAATGAACATCAACTCGGGCAAACTCCAGAAGATGGTGAGAGATAGTCCATGGGGTCACAAAGAGTCGGACAAGACTGGGCAACTGAGCAACAACAACAACAGGGAAAAAGTGTCTGAGACCCTTTGGTATAATATTGCAGAGTGATGTAGGCTTCATACCTTTCATTTCTGTCAGTCTTTAGAGTTTTCAAAAACAGAAACTCATCTATCTTTATAGCAGCTGCATGAGCTAGGCAGGTAGAACTTACTGATAAAGAGAAAACAGCAGCTCCCAAAGTGAAACCAGTTGTTGTAGGTTACCAGCTCCTAAGCAGGGAAACAGGTCTAGTATTTCTGTCTCTTTGTCCAATTTCCTTTATAGTCCCCCTTTCCTCTATCATTGTATGAGCAGAGAATGAATATAAATGACCACATTCCATCTTAAAAATTTATTTAATATAAAATAATTTTCTGAATGTACTGCTTATATACTTCTGTTGCTTCCCCAGGAAACAATGAATGAAAATTAGCTTGGTGTCCCTGTTGACTATTGCTTGGCTGTTGCTGCAACCTTCATCCCCACTAAAAAATTGCAGCAGATTGTGTCTAGAAATTGTGATGAGTGATTTCATCAGGGCCAAGACTTTGGATGTTGAACCAAGGATGTTTAAATCCCTGTGTCTGGAAATCAGGCCAACTCTTACTGGAATTTTGAAGTCAATTGATACGTGAGACTGTGAGGAAGTCACCTGTCTCTTTGTTCCTATTTCCTCCTTGGTCCTGACTGACAGGGGGATTGCTGTACTTGAAATGTGGACAAGTAGGAGGAGAAATGCTGTCTTAGGGCTTCTAAATCATAGGATTCTTGTTGATTCCACCATTGACTGTTCCACCCTGGATCTGTGTGGCATCTCCTTTTGCCCCTTTCCATCTTTCACCAGACTTTAATTTTTCCATCATGAGGATTTATTATTCTTAAAATAACAACAAAGAAGTAATATAAAGGATGAGCAACAAATTGACTATTTTAATTCTGACTTGAGCTTACATAGTAGAATGAAGAATGATTCTGTTTTCTTCCCAAGATTTTCTTTGTGATATGATTGGTGAAAAAACCCACACAATGCTAAGTATTCTTTACATTTTCCCCTATACACATTTGTATACTCTGGCTGTTTTACTTAAATGAAAGTTCTTCCTATTCATTTTCTTTTCATTTTTTAAAATTGAAATAGTTGATTTACAATATTGTGTTAGTTTCAGGTGTACAGCATAGTAGTGATGCAGTGTTTTTGCAGATTATGTTTCATCATAGGTTATTATAGGATACTGGGTATAGTGCACTGTGCTATACATATCCTTATTGCTCATCTATTTTATATATAGCAGCTTGTATCTGCTAACCTCATACCCCTAATTTGCCCCCCCTTCCCTCTCCCCTTTGGTAAGCACTAGGTTGTTTTCTGTACCTGTGAATCTGTTTCAGCTTTGCATATAGATCCATTTGTATCATTTTTTAGATTCAACATATAGGTGATGTCATAGAGTATTTGTAGTATACCTCTTTCTCTTTATGACTTATTTTGCTAAGCCTGCTAATCTCTAGGTCCATGAATGTTGCGGCAAATGGCATTATTTCATTCTTTTTCATGTCTGAGTAATACTCTGCTGTCTGTAAACAAGTTGCTGTTATTGTTTAGTTGCTAAGTCATATCCGACTGTCTTGCAAACCCATGAACTTTAGCCTGCCCGGCTCCTCTGTCCATGGAATTTCCCAGGCAAGAGGACTGGAGTGGGTTCCCATTTCCTCCTCCAGGGGATCTTCCTGAAGCAAGGATCGAACACCTGTCTCCTGCATTGGGAGGTGGATTCTTCGCCACTGAGCCACCAGGGAAGCTTGTATACAAGATACCTTCTTAATCCAATCATCTATGGATGGACACTAAGGTGGCTCCCATGTCCTTGACTATTATTAATAATGCTGCTGTGAACATTGTTCATGTTCATTTAAATTCAACCAAACTTTGTTCCATGCCTATTTTTGGCTAGTTACAGATTTATTTCTCCAGACAATAAGATACAGTACTTGCCCTTATAGAAATGACACACTGGTGGATGAGAAGTGAAAAAAAATGCCAATTTCCCTAAGACATGCTCTTGAAGGGGGAAATAGGGGCTTGACCCACACAGGATTGCAAGGCTTCTAAACATATCCTTCCTGGTGCTGCCTTCCCTGCTGCAGAGGTGGGCTGCCAGTCGCCCCTGATGCTTCGATGCTGTGGACAATGATGTCGTCTCCTGTTTCTTTGGCTGGTCCAGCTCCAGTCTCACACCATTGAGCCATTTCTTGCCTCACCTTTCCCAACTTTCACATCAAGAGGGAAAGTGAAAGTGAAAGTCACTTAGTCATGTCTGACTCTTTGCGACCCCACGGACTATATAGTCCATGGAATTATCCAGGCTAGAATACTGGAGTGGGTAGCCTTTGCCTTCTCCAGGGGATCTTCCCAACCCAGAGACAGAACTCAGGTCTCTCACATTGTAGGTGGATTCTTTACCAGCTGAGCCACAAGGGAAGCCCAAGAAAGCATCCTTTATCCCTAATTCTGTTACACTGTCACATACAGACCACAAAGCAGAGTTGCTTCCTATTCTCCCAGTCCTACAGGGATTCAAATTACAGGTAAAAATTATATAAAAAAGAAAAAAATCACCCACTTCCAACATTGCAGTTTCCCCATCTTTAAAACTCCACCTAAGTTCTTTAAGGTTGGGAACGGGTCTGTCTTGCTCTCTTATGTACTCCCAATGCCCAGTCCAGAGCCTGACTCAGAGTAGGAATTCACTAAATGTTGTTTAAGTGCAAATGGATGACTGCATGACTCAGGCATGCATCCCTGTGAACTTGGCTGAGGGTAGCAAACACCCTGTTGTACTCACAACGAGCCCTTCCTCAGACACTAGCTGACTGTCCTTGGAACATGTTTGTGTGACTTGGCCTCTCTCCCGTCAGGATGAGTTCATTTCCCAGGAGGCTCCCCAGCCTTTCATGCACTAGAACCTTGGCAGACCCATCCCAGGGGCCCTCCAGACTTGCCCCAAACCCTGTCTTTATCCTGGAGTGAAGATGGCCTGGGCTCAAGCCAGGCCTCAGCTACATAAACGACAGCCAGAATGTTATATGCAGGTGCTTCTGACTGGGAGGGTCAAGGAAGGCACTGGGCAGGTGATCAGAGTGAGGGACCAGCTGTGGGAGCCGTTCACAGGGTCCCTAGGGGCATGGTGCTCTGGGACAGTGGTCAGAGAGAGCCTATTGTGGAGAGTAATGAAGGGAAGATTGTTTGGGGACAGTCCTGGGCTTTATTCTGGAGGCCAAGAGAAGCAAATTGACCTGACTTTTGGGAAGTGTCACAGTGAAGGATGGCTTGAAGGGAGAGAAGCTGGAAAGCTGCTTCGGAAGCTCTGTTGATAATCCAAGGGAAAGGGTTCAGAATGACCAAAGGCAGGAGCAATGGGGATGCAAAATCTCCTCCTTCCACCGTACAGTACTCAGCCTATGTTTACTTATCTTTGTATATACAGCACAGACAGGAAAGATCCTGGGGATATAGCCTCAGTACGTTCTGAGGTGAGGGGGTGGAGTTTGGTGAGAGAAACGGAGCAGGTGAAGATAAGATGAGGTGTTAGGTGTTGTGTCTCTATGGTTGGGGTGCTCCTACCAGGATAGTAATAGGAGAGAAAGTAACCGGAAGGCCATTTCCAACCCGTGGAGTACATTCCATGCCCAGTAGGAGCATGTGAGTTTTCTGCCTGGGCTTGACTTTTTGTGCAATAATCAGCACTGCCCAGTGATGGTTGGGAGAGGATTATGACAACATCTAATCAGTCATTATTCTGTCAGATGTGCCTCTAAGTGCTTCATGTGTAGTAACTTACTTTATTCTTATGGTGACCTTATGCGGTAAGTACTATTATTCCTTGATGAGGTCAATGAGACACAAGGAGGTCAGGTAATATCCTGAAGTCACACAGATAAGAAACGACACAGCCAGAATTTGAGCCCTGCCTTTTGGTTTGGGAACTGTTACCTTTGAGATACCTGTGAAATGTTGTTCAGTCACTAAGTAGTTTCTGACTCTTTGGGACCCCACGGGACTGCAGCATACCAGGCTTCCCTGTCCTTTACTGTCTCTTGGAGTTTGCTCAAACTCATGCCCATTGAGTCGGTGATGCCATCCAACCATCTCATCCTCTGTCTCCTCCTCCTCCTTCTGTCCTCAATCTTTCCCAACATTAAGGTCTTTTCCAATGAGTTGTCTCTTTGCATCAAGTGGCCAAAGTGTTGGAGCTTCAGCATCAGTCCTTCCAGTGAATATTCAGAGTTGATTTCCTTTAGGATTGACTGGTTTGATTTCCTTGCTCTTCAAGGGACTCTCAAGAGCCCTCCAGTACCACAATTCAAAAGCATCAATTCTTTAGCACTCAGCCTTCTTCACGGTCCAACTCTCACATCCATACATGACTACTGGAAAAACCATAGCTTTGACTATATGGACCTTTGTCAGCAAAGTGTTGTCTCTGCTTTTCTGTGGCCATATCTTGCAGATTTGTTGGAGAACAGCCCACAAGCCATTTTGCAAATACTCTTCAGGCCCTTTTTGTGTCATTGTCTGTTCTGTGATTCTAACCAAAGTGATAAGTCAGAGTTCTTCAGAGGATATTCTTCAATAAGATGTCGGTCTGTCTATCTATCTATCCACCTATCTTCTATCAAGATTCATTTCAGAGAACTGGCTCAACGAGATTATGGCAAGTCCAAAATCTGAAGGGTAGGCTGTAAGCTGGAGATGCAAGAGAGAGTTGCAATCTGAGTCCAAGCTCAAGTCTGGGACTGGTATATTTGAGTCTGCTGGCAGATTCCCTCTCCTTGAGGGAGGACAGTCTCTCTCTATTCAGGCTTTCAGCTGATTGGAAAGTCTACTGAGTTAAATGTTAATCTCTTCTTTAAAAATGTCTTCACAGAGATATCTAGAATATTGTTTGACCAAATGTTTGGCTACCATGGCCTAGCTAAGCTGACACACAAAATTAATGATCACAGTAGGACTCAGAAAATAAGGACTCTGACAAAAACTTGCATATACTGTAGGTAGCTTTGCTGAAGTGGAATAAAGTGTGACTCAGCACTTGGTGAATTTGGAACAACATTTACAATCTTAAGAACAAGATCTCTAGTGATGGTTTGATTCTGCCTCATTTTGGTAAGGAAAATATGGATTAACTATAGTTTTCAGATGTATTTAATATTTCTGGGAATATAGAGTGATGACATGACTGTGGTAGTAGCATCTATATTAATGCAACCCCTCTCCAATTCATCATGATTGTAAAAAGAAGGTTGTTTCAAACATGGGGAGCATATTTCCATCTCACTAGGAACATGTGAGTTTCCTGCCTGGCCCTGACTTTGGGGGCAGCGATGAGCAAATCCTTCCAGGCAATCAGGAGAGCTCTAGGTTAAAGTCTTATCACAGCTCAATCTTAGCATCAAGATTTTTCTTTCTTTTGAATCAACACACTTAGATTCCCACATGTTTTCTATGTGAGTATTTTTGATGAATATTTATTGGCCTGGGTTGTATTACCTTTCTCCCTGATATATATTTATTCTGGGGCTAGCATGTTTCAATTCTCAGAAACTACCACAAGTATTGACATTTATTTTCTAGGCTCTAAGAAAACATTATCTATGCTGTTTGGAATGACATTATTTGGTGTCTGGTTAGTTAAGAAATGGAGACACGGAAATCTAATCTTAGTTTGGGGTCCTAGAATGTCTTTTTAAGAGTATAATTTTTATCCATATATAAGAATGTTTTAAAAATAAGAGTGTACTTAGGCTTTACATAGTACTTTATAAACATGAATTCATTCTTTCTGAGTTCTTATGATGCTAAGCAAAGTAAAGTTATATTTTGAGTGGAGTTAGAAAAACCCTTGAAAAAGGAAATTGGCCTAAATTACTTGGTTGGTCAGGCCAGGAATTAAACCCTTGTCTCCAGATTCCCCGGCCAGGGCACCCTGAAAGGTGGTGGAGGTCTAGCTGACATCCTGGGAGGTCTGGTGAAAAGAGTATAGCCTCTGGATTCATGGGTTCAAATCTCTGTTCTATCCCTTATTAGCTGTGTGAACTTGATCGAGTTATTTTTGATGTCCCTCAGCCTGGTTTACCTCATTGGTCAAACATATGCCCATCAGAGGGTTTAATGTGAGCATTAAATGAGGTAACTCTAAATGTCCAGCATGGAGCGCACGTGAAGTGTCTGTGGCCTCTTCCCCCACTTTTGCTTAGTAATCACAGGTATGCCTCTCTGACAGAGGATGACTCTCTCTCTTTCTGAGCACTCAGAAAAAAAATCCTGCTCAAAAGCTAAGGAAAAACATCCAACTAATTTTCATCGCATGCTCTTGTGGACTTTTTTTTTTTTGCCATGCCACCCAGGATGTGGTCTCTAGTTCCCTGACCAGGTACCAAACCCATGTCCCCTGCAATGGAAGCACAGAGTCTTAACCACTGGGCCACTAGGGAAGTCCCAGGACTTTTAAAATAGTGTATTCAGTGGCATTATTTATGAAGTACCTGTATCACATATCTGTATCTGTACTGAGCAGTGTTTCCTGCTAAGCAGTAATGCATATTTTTAATCACTTTTTACTTATTAGAGTCCCCCATTCCCATCCTTGTTAAAAGAAGTTGGGGAATGGATTCTTTTTTTCCTCTTTCCATCTCTTGCTCCTCATACTGGGGGCCCACAGAAGTATGCAGGAGATAATTTACTTGCTTTTCTTTCTGGTTCATTGTTAAATTTGGGATGAGAAACACGGACAGAGTATTAAGTTTGGTGATCATTCTAGGAAGAGAGTGGAGTATGTGAGTGGAGTATGTAGAGTGTAAGGGAATTAAGAGAGAAGGCACTTTCTGGTGGACTTGGGTGAATATGGATATATCATTTAAGACATACCTCATGAGGAAAACTATCAAAATGAAATAAGCCCAGTACAGATTTAGTTAATAATATCCACCATTTGTTGAGTATCTATTTAGTATAGGTACTGTGATAAAATTTTATATGCTTTGACGTATTTATTTCAAGACAAGACTGCTATTATTCTCAAGTTACAGATAAGGAAAATAAGACTTACAGAAGCCTATGCAGCTTGTCAGTGACAAAGAGAGTATCACGAGTCTTCTAGTAACTACCATTCAATAAAAAGCTGATGATGTGCCAGCAATCACGCTAAGTGCAGTTCAAACATTATTGTAGCATCTGCATGAAGTAGGCATTATTACCCTCATTTTAGAGATGCAGAAACTGAGGCAATATAGTTATTGGAATGACTTAACTTGTACTTCAGTTATTTACCAGTATACTGATGCAGGGTGTTCATAAGTTGAGGTATACTGTTAAGCCTTGAAAGTATTAAAAATAAAGATAATTTCATCAGTGTGATCAATGCACTGCATAAACCTAAAAAAATGTACTATTAGACTAGTTCTGAATTCCAACTTAATATTTTCTATTGATGATGAATCAGCTCACCTACACCACCTATCTCACGCGTGTCTTGTCTCTCCTCTCAGTAGAGTTCTATATCTGTATCCCACTGCAAAAACAAAACCTTCATTTCTTCTTGTTCTCTTCTTTTATGAGAGTACATTCTCAAGTAACGTCTTAGGTAAACGCGCTGCTTTCTTTGATGGATCATTGTGTGACTGAATATGGTTTTTCGTTTTCTTTTCCAATTGATTATTCGGTGGGGTATAAAATTGTAGGTTGAGGAGAAGGAAATGGCAACCCACTCCAGTGTTCCTGCCTGGAGAATCCCAGGGACGGGGGAGCCTGGTGGGCTGCCGTCTATGGGGTCGCATAGAGTCGGACACGACTGACGCGACTTAGCAGCAGTAGCAGCAGCAGCGCCTTGAGACTGGCAAGTGCGAGGGTTTCACCTGCGTTCAGCTTTCCTGTATCGGCGTCTCCTTTCTACAGTTTTCTAGGTAAAAAATGTTGAAAGATTGCAGGAATTTAAGATATGAGACAAAGGATATACATAAAATCCTTCATTTGAACTAAAATGTTCCTTTCCAGTTTCTTGCAAACTGTTAACACTTAACCTAACTGAATGCACCTGTACAGAATCAGCAATAATTTAGGAAGTTGTTAAATATCAAGGCATTTGGGCTTTCTTGTAAGTAGTGGGCATAATAATTTTTTTCTTTAATGGCAGGAGCCATGGACAAAGATATAATTTAGGAATAATTGTGCCTGAAAAATCCTTTCACCAAAAATTATTTATGGCCTTGGAACTACATAGAGGTGATAGTTGCACATCTTTTATACTAAAATGTCTTCAACTGTACATTTTAATAATGGTTAATTTTTACCTCAAATTTTAAAAATGCTTTAATATTAAACAGCTTATTTAAATACTGGATCAAAAAAAAAAAAATTTTAGGTTGAAAATCATCTTTCCTCAGAAATTAAAAGGCTTTGCTCAAGTGTTTTCTGGTATCCAGTATTCTTGATTTCTGGTATCCAGTATTGCAGTAAAACTAACATCCAGAAACCCGATGTTAGTTTTATTCTCATTCCTTTATAGGTGACCCACTTTTTTTCCTCTGAAAATTTTAAATAAACAAAATATTTATCTTTATATATAATTATCTTTGTATAAATATAGACATTTATCATACATAAATATATATTTATTTTTAGTGTTTAAAAATTTTATGTGGCCGTTTTCTAGTCGTCAGTCTCTTTTTATTCATCCTTCTCAACACATGGTGCTCCTTTTGGTGTGAAGACTTGCGTATTTTTTGACTTACGCAAGGTTTTCTTCTGTAATTTCTTTAATAATTATATCCTATTGGTGTTCTTTTAAATGACATTTAAAATTTTCTTTTTCTGGAACTTGTATTAGTTGGATAGTGGATATTCTGACTTGGCCTCCATCTCATATTTTTGTCCATATATATTAGTATTTCATGTATATTGTATACATCCACATTTCTTTACATTCTGAGAGTTTTCTTCATCTTTCCATATCAACTATTCTATTGAACTTTCTACATTAACAGTTATATTTTAAACCCTGGTTTCTGCTAATTCTCTACTTTTTAAAATAGCATCTTGTTCTTCTGATAAAGATGGAATCTCTTCTAAAATCTGAGGAGGTGTCAACTTAAAAAAAATATATCTATTAGGTCTTGGTTTTCTCTCCTCTTCCCCTACTCTTGCCCTAATTCCCTTTTTCGCTTTCTTTCTCTCACTTCCTCTCTCTGTCTTAATATTTCTCTGTTATGGTGCAGATTTCTCTCAATATGGGAAAAGAAAGGCTCCTTTTACATGAGTATGACTTTTTGACTGTCATGCTTTGCTCTAATGAGTCCCTAGGAAGCTAGCTAGTGCAGAAGTGGAGAGTAAATGCAGCTTTGAGAGCACTGATTTTTTTTTTTTTTTTTTATTTTGGAGCACTAATACTTGCACTAGTCAACTTGATTTTCTCTGGACAGTTTGTCCAATTTCCTTGAAGAAAAATGCTCTGATTTTTGCCTGGGTTTAGCTGTGGGCAGTTCTTTGTGAAGGGGCGGGAAAAGTGTGGGATTGTGCGAATTGTTCTCTATATAGAACTCTCTTGAGTGCTTGTAATCTTTGCAGATTCTTTGGATATTGTGCATTTATATCATTTTAATATTTTTTCTTACCATTTTAATAGAGTCCAGAAGGGAGAGGAAATAACTGTTCATAGCCTGTTATCTTGAACTGAAAGCCCTCACTGTCTTTTGTAATTTATTAATTCACCAATACTTGTTGAACATATACCATCTTACTAGGTGCTGGCTTAGGCGCTAGAGATAGAAATTGGAATCAGATGCAGTTTTTCAGATATAGATCTAGGGTTTCTAGATCTAGAAGGAGACAGATGTTTAACAAGTAACTGTTGCAATGCTGAAAATGAGTAATAAAGCGTATAGGAGGACTTGATGAAGATCACATATGGAAAAACAGTTAATTCTGTTGGCAGTAGAAGGAAGGATACAAAATAATCAAATATCCCATTTAGGAATATGGGGAGTTGCTATATCTTTCAGACCACAGCAGTCTGAAGACACAATGACGTCATATTATCAGGGACTAAGAAGTTGCCGTTTCCTTAGCTGATGGAAGACCTCAATTGAATGTCTGCAGTGGCAGAGTGAAACACAAACCAGGGTACAAGTAGTTTGGGGGAGATAATCCCAGGAAGCACAGTGGGGAAGTGGGGAGGATGAGACAGGAAAGGAAGAATATCCAGTTTATTGAACTGGTTACTGCTTTGGGCAACTGGGGCTCGGAAGAACTTTGTGTAATAGAAAGCACCTAAAAATAATTCTTTTGGTAAGACGTTTGGGCATTTATCCACTGGCCCCTGGACTCCATTGGTTAAAGGTTGCATTGGGAGGTGTTATTACTCTTTCTTTTCTGGTCTCTGGCTACATGCAGGCTCAGTTGTCTTCTGTGGTTTCAGAGAAAAGTCTCTGAGCAGAAAAGCTGAGGGTGCTGTGGTAGGGATTTGAGTTGGAATCTGATGGGCAGAATGCTGTCCGCTGTAGCTGTGCAGAATCGGGTGGGCTGAAGGGAGGGGCAAGGACCACAAGGACCAGATGCTGCAGACCTCCATCTTCCCCTCAGCAGTTTGCCACGATGGCCGTGTATGATTGCAAACGTGTGGCCAGAGCCCTGTGCAGTCAGCGCTGACGTGTGAGCCCCGCAGAGCTCCTCACTTCTCTGGTGGCCACTGGCCCAGCGTGGATCCTCAGCCTGCTGCCCTCATCGCTGCTGTCCCCTACTGAGCCATGTCACAGCCACCCTGTGCCAACATCAAACCACCGAGGTGGGGAGAATTCTGTCTGTCTGACTCTGTACCCTAACATCCTGACTTTGATCCTAAAAGCATTAAGGCATTGAGAACCTGGGCAACTTCTGTGAAGCTGCAAATGTCACCTGGAAGAGGAACACCCCGCTCCTCTGTGACTTCTTCCTGCACCATCTCAGGTCAGGAGATGTGTTTTGTGCCAGACAGCACAGAGTTGAGGAAACAGGAAAGCAGTCAAGTGGGTTTTGTTGTGGGAATCAGGAGTGTAGATGTATTTGGGAAGAATTGAGTACTTCCTTTACCCTTTTGCTTTCTTTCTTTCTTTCCACTCACCACAGGGCATGTGGGATCTTATTTCCCTGACCAGGGATCGAACCCATGTCTCCTGCAGTGGTAGCACAGAGTCTTAGCCCCTGGATCCCCCGGGGAAGTCGCTCTTTCCCCATATGAAATCCAGGTAGGAAAGGCAAGGCGTGTAGAGAACAGAACTAGCACACTGAGGGGCTTCTATGTGTCAGATGTTATAATATTAGATCTCATTTAGCTTTTATAGCTTGTCACACTACTATGAAGTAAAGGTTATTATGTCCAAGGCACTCAATGCAACACCAGTTCAGAAAGAATAAAGCGTTTTTCCAAGCCTCAGAATTAGGAAGGGGCAGAGGTAGGATTTGAAGCCTAGTCTGTTTAGTTCTGTAGTCTCATCAACCATACAGCAGCTTAAAAGAGGAAAGAAGGGAGAAAAATCAGAAGTTAAATTAATTAAACTGGAGGAGAGCACTTGAAAGGCCACAGATTTGATTCCAGTTTGCACTTAGAACCATCCAGGCAGTCTCCCAAGTAAATTCCATGGGTCTGAGCAACCATTCATGTGAAAAAGGCCTCGGGGACTGATCTGGCCTGAAGTTCAGTGAGCCATCAGGTGACTGCTGCTACTAAGAAGGGCAAGTTTCCTTAGTTGGCAAAATAGAATTATAGGGAGATTTTAGGAGGTCATAGACCTACTGTGCTTTGTTCTGTTTAGAATTCACCTGGAGGTCCAGGTCACCACATTTCAAGTGAAACTAAGAGACTTTCAAATCAGTGTGGTTTGCTAAACTAAAAGAACCAACAGGAAGTTGGTGGTTTTAAAAATCTGATGTGTGAGATCTATTGTGGGCAGCAGATTTTAAGCTGGAGGAGGAGAACACTAAGAGAGACATGGTGGCTGTTTTCAGATACATAAAGGGCTACTAGACGATTTGTAGCTCAAGACAGTGACCAAAAAATAAGGGAAAGAAACACTTATTTACTGAGATCTACTGTACTCTGTCAGAGAAGGCAATGGCACCCAACTCCAGTACTCTTGCCTGGGAACTCCCATGGACGGAGGAGCCTGGTAGGCTGCAGTCCATGGGGTCGCTAAGAGTTAACACGACTGAGAGACTTCACTTTTACTTTTCACTTTCATGCATTGGAGAAGGAAATGGCAACCCACTCCAGTGTTCTTGCCTGGAGAATCCCAGGGACCGGGGAGCCTGGTGGGCTGCCGTCTATGGGGTCGCACAGTCGGAGACGACTGAAGCGACTTAGCAGCAGCAACAGCAGCAACTGTACTCTGTGTCAGATGCTGTATCTGGGACAAGTGCTTAAACTCAACTTGAGGAAGATGGAAAAACAAGTTGAAATATCCATCATTATGATAGGAATTCTCTCAGAATAAGCAACTGTACATACCAAACAGAGACCCGATTAGCGCTTGACAAAGATCCCGTGGAAGGAATTTCCTCATAACTCAAGCGGTTTGAATGGAAGATGAATGCCTTCCCAGATCTGTTCACCTTCTCAGATCTGTTAACCACACGTTCTATAAATGTGTGGATAATCTTGGCCACTTATCACCCTTCAAGGTCATTGAGGATAGGACACCCATCAATTAGATATATTAAAGTGAGAAAAAAGGGGATTCCCTGGTGTTCCAGTGGTTAGGACTCTGCTTTCACTGTCAAGGGTGCAGGTTCGATTTCTGGTCAAGGAACTAAAATTCCACCAGTCACACAAGGTGCGGCCAGAAAAGGGAAAATAAAGATCCTCCAAGACAAAGATAAAAAATTCTAAGATCTCCCAGAGAGAGAAAGTAGATCACATACAAAGCAACGTGGATCTTGTTGAAATAGGAACTGAAAATTGAGCATTGAGATACCACTTTATTTTTTTAAACTTTTAATTTTATATTGGAGTATAGTTGATTAAAAATGTTGTGTTTCAAGGATGCAACAAAGTGGTTCAGTTATGTATGTATATGTGTGTGTATATATATATACACACACGTGCATTCTGTGTGCTAAATTGCTTCAGTCGTGTCTGATTCTTTGTGACCCTATGGACTATAGCTCGATAGGATCCTCTGTCCATGGGATTCTCCAGACAAGAATACTGGAGTGGGCTGCCAGTTCCTTCTCCAGGGGATTTCCTGACCCAGGGATCAAACCTGTGTCTCTTAAGTCTCCTGCATTGGCAGGCAGGTTGTTTACCACTAGCACCACCTGGGAAGCCTGTATATACTATGTACATATATGTATCTATTCTTTTTCAAATTCTTTACACAATTAGGTTGTTACAGAATATTGAGCAGAGTTCCTTGTGCTCTATAGTAGGTCCTGGTTGGTGGGGGAAGGTAGAGTCAGGAAGTTTGCGATTGACATGTACACATTGCTGTATTTAAAATGAGATAGCACTTTACAATGATAAAATGTACAAAAAATTTTAAGGCTTGGTAAGTCCAAGCATTGGTCAGATAATTTCAAATGCAGAAAGAGAAACCTTTATATGCTGCTGGCAGGAGGGTGAGTTGGCTCAGTCATTCTGGTAACCAGTCTAGTGAGTGCTCTGTAGTAAGACTGAGAAGAATGCATATTCTCTATTACACACAATCCCCTTTGTAGTCATATGCCCCAGAGAGCCTCTTGTACAGTTCTGTAAAGACTGCATAGAGAGTTCTTTTTTTTTTTTTTTTTTTGGTGGCAATTGTTTCTGGTGGTAGAGAGTTGGAAGGGATTTTTGTCTATCACAATAAGAATGGATTAGTAAACCAAGGCAGAGAAGGCAATGGCACCCCACTCCAGTACTCTTGCCTGGAAAATCCCATGGACGCAGGAGCCTGGTAGGCTGCAGTCCATGGGGTCACTAGGAGTCGGACACGACTGAGCGACTTCACTTTCACTTTTCACTTTCATGCATTGGAGAAGGAAATGGCAACCCACTCCAGTGTTCTTGCCTGGAGAATCCCAGGGACGGGGGAGCCTGCTGCGCTGCCGTCTCTGGGGTCGCACAGAGTCGGACGTGACTGAAGCGACTTAGCAGCAGCAGCAGCAGCAGTAAACCAAGGTAGACACCTTGTATGGAATACATACTATACAGCAGTCACAATTCAATGGACTAGGTGTATCATGGTTTAACATCTACTGAGTTTTAAAACAAAAGGAAGAAAGTGATTAAGATCTATACAATACATTTGAAATACAAAAAGTAAGAACACATATGTAAAATATAATCTTTCAGTAATACATACAGATGCAGTGATTTGCTGTTAACATTAGAGTGGGGCAGGGGATGGAAGTGAGAGTATGGTGGGGGAAAAAGAGGCACAATGAAATAAAATAAGGTAAGAGACGATGCATAGAGACCATGCTAACTTCTGTATCTCCTATGATGTGCTGTGAACTAAAAAGGCTTTTTCTTAAGCAGCAGGAAAAATACGATTTGTGCTTTTTACAAACCTCAGTGAAATCATGTGTTGGTCTGCTTGCCAGTTTATTTTTTAATTGTATTTTCATTCATTTAATATTTAACACATTGTTATGGAGCATCCACTGCTCTCTCTCTCTCTCCATATATATCTATAATATATGTGTAATATATATACACACACACATACACACTTGGTACATCTCCCAGACTCTATACAGCGGGGGTACAGCTATGAATGACATTCCACAGGATAAACACCTAGAAGAAGCATTGAGGTCAGAGGGTAATCGATGCTGCTATTAATAAATTGTCCCCCAAAGGTCTATACCAACTGGTATTTTTTATTAGGTGAGATATTTTTGATGTGGTATTAATAGGGGCATTTCCCCAGGATTTGTTTCTCTAAATGTGGTTGAGAGGGAGATAGAAGAAGGGAGTTAGGATGACTCCTAAGGGAAGATGGGATTTGGGCTGTTCATTTCATGTGAGCTGAGACAGTCCCGAAAGAGCAGTCTGATGTGTATCAGAAGCACATGCTCCCCCGGTCTCTGCATCCCAGCCCCTCTTGCCCTGGCCTGGGCATTTCCCTTGTGGGCCATTTGGCAGCAGGCTCTATCAAGCACCTGCCATGGCAGCGGGAGAGGAAAACCCAGCTCATGATCATGGCTTACCCATTGTTACCTTCGCAGGAGAGCAGCATCTGTGTGGTGGGCTGGCACCCCTACCAGGCTTCCGATGGGCTTTCCATCCAGCTGCTGCAGCCCGCTGTGGCAACCCCTGGGCTCCACTCAGAGCCCTTGGCGGAAACAGGATGCAGTGTTCCCAAGCACGGTGAGCAGCAGCGGCTTATCTACAGTGGTCAGTGAGGCAGTCAGAAAATGTTCTCTTGACCTTCCTTCCTTTGCTTGTTTGAAAACCATGACCCTACTTTGCTTTATGGAGGAGGCGACTGAAGAGTTCTAACTAAGTGGGGTATAAACATGAAATGTTTGTGTTTCTTCCCATTATTAATTTCTAAAGCGTTCATCTGAATTCCCATTTCCCACCGTTTAACATCTTCTGTAGATTCCATAACTCTCTACTCTCTTTCAATTATAAAACTTTCAGTCCATTATGTTTTAAGGTGTCAATCTCAGACTCAATTTAAATCTAATCTTCTCCCTCTTCCAAACCACCAGGTTTGACCTGAGTCCCGGAAGGTCTGGGGCAAGAGTGTACACACCACTTTTTCAGATCAGATCAGTCGCTCTGTCGTGTCCGACTCTTTGCGACCCCAGGAATCGCAGCACGCCAGGCCTCCCTGTCCATCACCAACTCCTGGAGTTCACTCAGACTCATGTCCATCGAGTCAGTGATGCCATCCAGCCATCTCATCCTCTGTCGTCCCCTTCTCCTCTTGCCCCCAATCCCTCCCAGCATTAGAGTCTTTTCCAGTGATTCAACTCTTCGCATGAGGTGGCCCAAGTACTGGAGTTTCAGCTTTAGCATCATTCCTTCCAAAGAAATCCCAGGCTGATCTCCTTTAGAAAGGACTCGTTGGATCTCCTTGCAGTCCAAGGGACTCTCAAGAGTCTTCTCCAACACCATAGTTCAAAAGCATCAATTCTTTAGCGCTCAGCCTTCTTCACAGTCCAACTCTCACATCCATACATGACCACTGGAAAAACCATAGCCTTGACTAGACGAACCTTTGTTGGCAAAGTAATGTCTCTGCTTGTTAATATGCGATCTAGGTTGGTCATAACTTTCCTTCCAAGGAGTAAGCGTCTTTGAATTTCATGGGTGCAGTCACCATCTGCAGTGATTTTGGAGCCCCCAAAATAAAGTCTGACACTGTTTCCACTGTTTCCCCATCTATTTCCCATGAAGTGATGGGACCAGATGCCATGATCTTCGTTTTCTGAATGTTGAGCTTGAAGACAACTTTTTCACTCTCCACTTTCACCTTCATCAAGAGGCTTTTTAGTTCCTCTTCACTTTCTGCCATAAGGGTGGTATCATCTGCATATCTGAGGTTATTGATATTTCTCCTGGCAATCTTAATTCCAGCTTGTGCTTCTTCCAGTCCAGCGTTTCTCATGATGTACTCTGCATATAAGTTAAATAAGCAGGGTGACAATACACAGCCTTGACGTACTCCTTTTCCTATTTGGAACCAGTCCGTTGTTCCATGTTCAGTTCTAACTGTTGCTTCCTGACCTGCATACAAATTTCTCAAGAGGCAGATCAGGTGGTCTGGTATTCCCACCTCTTTCAGAATTTTCCACAGTTTATTGTGATTCACACAGTCTAAGGCTTTGGCATAGTCAATAAAGCAGAAATAGATGTTTTTCTGGAACTCTCTTGCTTTTTCTATGATCCAGCGGATGTTGGCAATTTGATCTCTGGTTCCTCTGCCTTTTCTAAAACCAGCTTGAACATCAGGAAGTTCATGGTTCAGGTATTGCTGAAGCCTGGCTTGGAGAATTTTGAGCATTACTTTACTAGCGTGTGAGATGAGTGCAATTGTACAGTAGTTTGAGCCTTCTTTGGCATTGCCTTTCTTTGCGATTGGAATGAAAACTGACCTTTTCCAGTCCTGTGGCCACTGCTGAGTTTTCCAAATTTGCTGGCATATTGAGTGCAGCACTTTCACAGCATCATCTTTCAGGATTTGGAATAGCTCCACTGGAATTCCATCACCTCCACTAGCTTTGTTTGTAGTGATGCTTTCTAAGGCCCACTTGACTTCACATTCCAGGATGTCTGGCTCTAGGTCAGTGATCACACCATCGTGATTATCTGGGTCATGAAGATCTTTTTTGTAAAGTTCTTCTGTGTATTCTTGCCATCTCTTCTTAATATCTTCTGCTTCTGTTAGGTCCATACCATTTCTGTCCTTTATCAAGCCCATCTTTGCATGAAATGTTCCCTTGGTATCTCTAATTTTCTTGAAGAGATCTCTAGTCTTTCCCATTCTGTTGTTTTCCTCTATTTCTTTGCATTGATCTCTGAAGAAGACTTTCTTATCTCTTCTTGCTATTCTTTGGAACTCTGCATTCAGATGTTTATATCTTTCCTTTTCTCCTTTGCTTTTCACTTCTCTTCTTTTCACAGCTATTTGTAAGGCCTCCCCAGACAGCCATTTTGCTTTTTGCATTTCTTTTCCATGGGGATGGTCTTGATCCCTGTCTCCTGTACAATGTCACGAACCTCATTCCATAGCTCATCAGGCACACTATCTATCAGATCTAGGCCCTTAACTCTATTTCTCACATCCACTGTATAATCATAAGGGATTTGATTTAGGTCATACCTGAATGGTCTAGTGGTTTTCCCTACTTTCTTCAATTTAAGTCTGAATTTTGCAATAAGGAGTTCATGGTCTGAGCCACAGTCAGCTCTTGGTCTTGTTTTTGCTGACTGTATAGAGCTTTCCATCTTTGGCTGCAAAGAATATAAGCAGTCTGATTTCGGTGTTGACCATCTGGTGATGTCCATGTATAGAGTCTTCTCTTGTGTTGTTGGAAGAGGGTGTTTATTATGACCAGTACATTTTCTTGGCAAAACTCTTATTATATGAGATATGTATACTCAGCTATAAATGCAGATATTATTACTCATGTTATTTATTAATAGATGAGGAAACATAATGTCAGAGGGGTTAAGTCTTACCTAAGGACTCAGAGTACTGCTAAGAGTCTCAATTCGAATTCAGGGCTTTGAATTTGATTTCAGAGCCTACCTTTGTGCTTCTACCATAGTGCCTCTAAGCAGTAGGATATGGAAAGGGAGGATAAGTTAGAAAAGAAGAAATCACATGTAGCCTACAAAACACATGAGGCCTTCAGAAGACAATCTTTATGGCAGTGCTTTGGGGAGGATGCTGAGGAATTCATTATTTATGTGATTTAAATTTGGGTCTATAATTCGTATTTGCTTTTCTTGCTGTTGCTTTCATATCAGCCTCTTAGTAATGTAGTTGGCTTAACATCTTTGTAAGAATTTCCCCATTTCCAGAGCCTCATGGGAGTCAGACTCCCTTCCCTGGCTTCTTCCCAGGAGGGGAACATAAAGATTTGTTCTTAGCAGATATGACTATAGTAGTTAGTCTCCAAAGATCAACACAATACCTCTTAGAATTTATATCCTGTATAGTATTCTCCCTTTGAATCTGGCTGTGCCTGGTAGTCCTGTTGACCGATAGAGTTTGGTGGAAATGATGCTGCAGAATTTCTGAGATTTGACCGTAAGAAGCTTTGCAAGCTTTGCTTGGTTCTTTTGGAATGTTTGCTCTTAGGGTACTCTCTTTTCAGAACTCTCCTTGTTGGAACCCAGCGACCATGATTATGTATTGGTGCTCTGATTAATGGCCCCTCTTGGCCTGCCAACTGACAGCCAATATCACCTGGCAGCCATGTGAGTACACCATCTTGGATACCCAGCCCAGCCCCATCATTTAAATGGCCAATACTGTCAAATAAATTTTGACTCAGCCATCATATATAAGTGTTACTGTATGAGAGATCTTAAGCAAGGACTGCCTCTATCACTCAACCCACAGAACCTTGAGAATAAATTATAGAGTTTTAAGCCATTATGTTTAGGGTAGTTTAATACATAGCAATAGATTAACTGAAACAGTTTCCTCTGGGAAGAGGCCAGACTCCTAGGCTAGAGTTGACCTCTGGGGTTTGGTTGTTAGAATTTGGAACTTGCTAGTTCTTGCCTGGAGAATCCCAGGGACGGGGGAGCCTGGTGGGCTGCCGTCTGTGGGGTCGCACAGAGTCAGATACGACTGAAGCAACTTAGCAGCAGCAGCAGCAGCTTCTTTACCTCATGTACGTTCCTTCCCTTCTGTGTGTATCAGTGTGTTCATCTGTAAAATGAAAATAATAATTGTACATTCTTCATAGGATTTTGTGAGAATTAAATATGATGATCTGTGTAAAGGGCTTAATGTGGTACCTGGCATATACTAAGCACAGACTAAATGTAAGCTATGATAACAATCATTGAAATTAGTGGCTTTATGAAAAGCTTCTTCTAAACACAATCATTTGTTACATTTTTTTCTTTATTTTTCTTTTACTCTTTTTTCTACCAATCCTAACCTACCCAGTCCCCTGGAAGCCAGTCATGCAAACTTTGTGGCCAAGTTTCCTTGTACTGTTTTTCCATAGATTTCTAACTGAAGGGTAGATTTCCTGAGGTGACCTGGTTGTTTCTTGGGTTGAGGGAATATGAACCTTCCCCTCACCCATTTTGATCTCATCTCATCTTCAAATACTCTATCAGTTTTGCTTTTCCTTCATTTTCCTCCAGGGAATTTCTTTTCCTGACTTGAAGGGCAGAGGGAATTGAGTGGGCGACCGATGTCTTTAATAAAGATGACAAGAATGAGGGTCACTGGGATGAAAATGAAAACTGACACTAAAATTGTCCTCTGTGGTCTCTTAATGACTCTTGGCTTAGAGCATTATGCTGTCTCCGTAAAAGGGAACCAAACATATACTGGGGTTTGTTGAAATGCCAGGATGAACAAAGCTTTCCAGAATAGCAGACATTTTTCTGTGACTTTACAACTCCTCTAATTATGTTCATGCTGGGACCCATGACCACCATGAATCCTACCTCTGCCAATACTCATAGAGTAGGTTCCAAGCTTCAGTAATAAAATTGTACTAAAACCTCAGCTCTCTGAGCTGTGTACTGTATACCTAAGCTACCTCCCACTACATTTGCTTTTTTTTTTTTTTTTCCTACAGACAGGACATAGCAGAGAGGGTCAAGTTACTTATGTTGGGAATTATGCACACTAGGGATCTGCAACATAGGGATGAGGTAGATAAGGAGAAATATCACTGTATTTCATTTACCTTTTATATTTTGGCCTTAATACAAAAATATCTGGTTGTTGTTCTTCAATATGTACCTGTACCACAGAAATTTTGAAGTATGTTTTATCATCTGTAATATTGGGGGTGGGGGAGGATGACTTATTTTTTGACATTTTACAGCAGACATATCCCTTTTTCATAGACAGGGACCAGTTATTATGAATCCAACTTGTTATCAGCAGCACGATGTTATTTGTATGATAGTTTTTTGAGGTTTCCTGAAACTTTGCCATATGGTTAACACTGTTCAGCTCCAGAGGAGCTTGGCATTCAGTTGACACACAGTAAGTGCCTAATAATAGAATGAAAGAGTGATACACGCTTGCCAATTGCTTCTACCATCTGGGGCTTCTTATGCCCATCAAGTTGACTTCTGTTATGAGTTTTGTTTGTGTTTTTACAGTTGCATCAACCGCTGCAGTTCCAGCTGCTTCTTTGTTTTTCTCTTTTGTGTCTGGAGACAAAGCCCAGAATCTTCTTATCCAGTGAATTGCCTTTATATCTGAGTGAGACTGAGGGCCAGGGAAATTAAATTTCATGGACTGTGGCCTGAAATGAATGATGAGTCCTGACTCTTACTTCATGGAAAAACTATCTTTGCTCGGTAATGATAGAATTCTGTTGCATGTTTCTCAAAGATGATCAATATTTTTGAATTCTTGGTGATCTGCAATGGTGGAAATTATACATTTTGAATAAAAATTTGAAAAACTCCATTGTGTATATGTACCACAGCTTTCTTATCCATTCATCTGCTGATGGACATCTAGGTTGCTTCCATGTCCTGGCTATTATAAACAGTGCTGTGATTACTCAGCCATTAAAAAGAATACATTTGAATCAGTTCTAATGAGGTGGATGAAACTGGAGCCTATTATACAGAGTGAAGTAAGACAGAAAGAAAAACACCAATATGTATACTAACTCATATATATGGAATTTAGAAAGATGGTAACAATAACCCTGTGTATGAGACAGCAAAAGAGACACTGATGTATAAAACAGTCTTATGGACTCTGTTGGAGAGGGAGAGGGTGGGAAGATTTAGGAGAATGGCATTGAAACATGTATAATATCATGTATGAAACGAGTCGCCAGTCCAGGTTCGATGCACGATACTGGATGCTTGGGGCTAGTGCACTGGGACAACCCAGAGGGATGGTATGGGGAGGGAGGAGGGAAGAGGGTTCAGGATGGGGAAGACAGATATACCTGTGGTGGATTCATTTCGATATTTGGCAAAACTAATACAATATTGTAAAGTTTAAAAATAAAAATTAAAAAAAAATTTGAAAAACTAGATTTTGAGTAATAGATTTTTGTCAACAATTAATTTATTAAATGGCTTATGTGTGAGTTAGTTGCTGTAATTAAGCTCTGTTGATTAGTATGGGAAATCATTACTCACTGAGGAGTGACTGCTTACTGGCAGGGAAAAACGTATGATCTTAGCACACTTTTAATCAAATTGATTTCCTTATCAGGCAGAAGCATGTTTGAGTGACAATTTTACCCAAGAGTTAAAGACCGAACGTAATAAGATTTCCTTTTTTTTTTTTTTTTCCAATTTTGAAAGAAAAGCTTTCCACCCAGAGTCTAGAGACTAGCGTCATCTGGTCAACTAGCCTTGTGAAGTCTGGAACTGTCAATCTGTGAAATGTATGGGATAAAAGCATGGCTTGTCTATGACTGTTTTTCATTTTCCAGTATTCAGTGGTCAAGTTGAAAATTTGTAATCCTGTCTTTGGAAACTTCCATTGCTATTTTCTGTTCTATCCCCTTCCTACTTTCAAGTGGTTGTAGAATCTATATTTCTATACTTTTCTTTATTTTAAACTATTCTGTCTTCTACCCCTCAATATTCCCCTGTACCTAACTCTCTGAAGTTTCAGGTGATAAACTGGCAGAGGCAAAATTGGTAAATGAACAGAAAGAAAAATAGATCCAATTTATATTTTAAATGTCCAGTTGAGGCTCTGAAACCAAGGAAACATACCTTACAGAAATTGAGTCCATGACTAACGAATGTCACAATCTGTGTAGAAAAAACCAAGCATGTCTTTCTGTCAGAGGAGCAAATTTGAAAATATATGATCAAGAAAGTAAGGTTGCTTATCTCTGTCTAGTTATTATTGTATAGCACTGGGTCATTTTGGCAAGTATAATGTCCCTTGATATCCGTGGGATTGGTTCCAGGAGTCCCTGTGAATACCAAAATCTTCAGTTGCTCAGATCCTTTATATAAAATGGTGTCATGCAGTTAATACAGTCAATTCTCCAATGTGTGGGTTTAACCAATCCGTGACACCCGTGGATACCAAGGGCCAGCAGTAGGGGTATTTGTGTGCACTTATATCAAAGGAGATGTCAAGTCTGAGAACAGAGATATTATTTGTTCCTATGAGACTAAGTTTGTCATGAAATCTATAATATAATAAATCTAATTTCTCTGAACTTCAAAATTAAAATGAACTAATGTGCTGATGCCCTTCATGGATCACAGTCTTGTTGTGCTGAAGGGTTTCATGTAACTCAATAAAGCTATGAGCCATGCCATGCGGGGTCACCAAAGGTGGACAGGTCATAGTGAAGAGTTCTGGGAAAGTGTGGTCCACTGGAAAAGGAAATGCAACCCACTCCAGTATTCTTGCCTGGAGAATCCCATGGGCAATATGAAAAGTCAAAAAGGTATCACACTGGAAGGTGAAACCCCCAGGCTAGAAGGTGTCCAGTATGCTACTGGGGAAGAGCAGAGGGCAACTACTAATAGCTCCAGAAGGAATGGAGTGATTGGGCCAAAGCAGAAACAACGCTCAGTTGTGGATATGCCTAGTGGTGAAAGTAAAGTCTGATGCAGTAATGAACAATATTGCATAGGAACCTGGAATGGTAAGTCCATGAATCAAGGTAAATTGGATGTGGTCAAGCAGGAGATGGCAAGAGTGAACATCAACATCTTACGAATCAGTGAACTAAAATGGACAGGAATGGATGACAAAAGAGTCTGAAATGCAGTATTTGGGTGCAGTCTCAAAAACAACGGATTATCTCGGTTCATTTCCAAGGCAAACCATTCAGCATCACAGTAATTCAAGTCTATGCCCCAACCACTGATGCCAAAGAAATTGAAGTTGACCTGTTCTATGAAGACCTACAATACCTTCTAGAACTAACACCAGAAAAAGATGTCCTTTTCATCATAGGGGACTGGAATGCAAAAGTAGGAAGTCAAGAGGTACTGGAGTAATAGGCAAGTTTGATCTTGGAGTACAAAATGAAGCAAGGCCAAAGCTAACAGAGTTTTGTCAAGAGAACACACTGATCATAGCAAACACCGTTTTCCAACAACACAAGAGACGACTCTACACATGGACATCACCAGATGGTCAATACCGAAATCAGATTGATTGTGTTCTTTGCAGCCAAAAATGGAGACACTCTATACAGTCAGTAAAAATAAGACCTGGAGCTGCCTGTGGCTCAGATCATGAGCTCCTCATTGCAAAATTCAGGCTTAGCTTGAAGAAAGTAGGGAAAACCATTAGGCCATTCAAGGCCATTCAAGTATGACCTAAATCAAATCCCTTATGACTATCCAGTGGAGGTGATGAATAGATTCAAGGGATTAGATCTGGCAGACAGAATGCCTGAAAAACTATGGAAAGAGGTTTGTAACAGTGTACAGGAGGCAGTGATCAAGACCATCTCCAAGGGAAAGAAATGCAAGAAGGCAAAGTGATTGTCTGAGGAGGCTATTTAGCTTAGGAAAGAAGAGAAGCAAAAGGCAAGGGAGAAAGGGAGAGATATACCCAACTGAATGCAGAGTTCCAGAGAAGAGCAAGATAAGAAGGGCTTCTTAAATGAATGATGTAAAGAAATAGAGGAAAACAATAGAATGGGAAAGACTGGAGATCTCTTCAAGAAAACTGGAGCTATCAAGGGAATGACATGTAAGGATGGGCATGATAAAGGACAGAAATGGTAAGGACCTAACAGAAACAGAAGAGATTAAGAAGAGATGACAAGAATACATAGAAGAACTATACTAGAAAGGTCTTAAAGACCTAGATAACCACGATGGTGTGGTCATTCCCTTAGAGCCACACATTTTGGAGTGTGAAGTCAAGTGGGCCTTAGGAAGCATCACTACGAACAAAGCTAGTGGAGGTGATGGAATTCCAGCTGAGCTGGAATCCTAAAAGATGATGCTGTGAAAGTGCTGCACTCAATATGCCAGGAAATTTGGAAAACTCAGCAGTGGCCAGGGGACTGAAAAAAGTCAGTTTTCATTCCAATCCCAAAGAAGGGCAGTGCCAAAGAATGTTCAGATTACCACACAATTGCACTTATTTCACATGCTAGCAAGATTATGCTCAAAATCCTTCAGGCTAGACTTCAACAGTATGTGAACCAAGAGCTTCCAGTTGTACATGTTAGAAGTTGGGTTTCGAAGAGGCAGAGGAACTAGAGTTCAAATTGCCAACATTTGTTGGATCATGAAGAAAGCAAAGGAGTTCCAGAAAAACATCTGCTTTGTAGACTACACTAAAGCCTTTGACTGTGTATCCATTGAAAATTCTTAAAGAGATGGGAGTACCAGACCACCTTGCCTGTCTCCTGAGAAACCTGTATGTGGGGCAAGAAGCAACAGTTAGAACCCAAGTTGAGCAACTTACTGGTTCAAAATTGGAAAAGTCATATGACAAAGCTGTATATTTTCACTCTGCTTGTTTAACTTCTCTGCAGAGTACATCTTGCGAAATGCTGGGCTGGATGAATCACAAGCTGGAATTAAGACTACTCAGAGAAATATCAATAACCTCAGATATGCAGACGATACCATTCTAATGGCAGAAAGTGAAGAGGAACTAAAGAGCCTCTTGATGAGGGTGAAAGAGGAGAGTGAAAAAGCTGGCTTAAAACTCAACTTTCAAGAAACTAAGATAATGGCATCCAGTCCCGTCACTTCAGGGCAAATAGAAGGGGAAAATGTGGAAGCAGTGACAGATTTTATTTTCTTGGGCTGCAAAATCACTGTGGAGAGTTAATGTAGCTGTGAAATTAAAGGACATGGGGTCGCAAAGAGTTGAATGTGACTTAGCGACTGAACAACAACAAAAACAGTAAGATGTGCTGATAATAAGTAATCCTAATCGCTTGGAAGGAAAGTTATGACCAACCTAGATAGCATATTGAAAAGCAGAGATATTAATTTGCCAACAAAGGTCCGTCTAGTCAAGGCTATGGTTTTTCCAGTGGTCATGTATGGATGTGAGAGTTGGACTGTGAAGAAGGCTTAGCGCTGAAGAATTGATGCTTTTGAACTGTGGTGTTGGAGAAGACTCTTGAGAGTCCCTTGGACTGCAGGGAGATCCAACCAGTCCATCCTAAAGGAGACCAGTCCTGGGTGTTCTTTGGAAGGACTGATGCTAAGGCTGAAACTCCAGTACTTTGGCCACCTCATGCGAAGAATTGACTCATTGGAAAAGACCCTGATGCTGGGAGGGATTGGGGGCAGGAGGAGAAGGGGACAACGGAGGATGAGATGGCTGGATGGCATCACCGACTTGATGGACTTGAGTTTGGGTGAACTCTGGGAGTTGGTGATGGACAGGGAGGCCTGGCATGCTGCAGTCCATGGGGTTGCAAAGAGTCGGACACGACTGAGCGACTGAACTGAATTGAACTGAATCTGTAATATTTACTGAGGACTTCTTGTGTGTCAGGTATTGTGGTAAATGCTGTCTTTACATTATTTCATCTAACCTTTTCAGTGACTCAGTGCCATAGGGTTAACTACTATTCTATTTTATATATATATATATATATATATATATGAGGAAACTGAGGCTCATAAGACTTAGGTAACTTGTCCAGGTAAAGTAAGGTAATATTGACAATCTATATGTAATAGTATCTGGTAGGGTTGTTGTTTTCCAATCTAAAAAGAAACATTTATTGAGCACTTTCTATATGCCAGAGAGTTTGATATACATTGTTGTATTTAGTCTTTAAAATAGTCCTTTGGGGTAAGGCATGAATATTCCTACTTTAGAGATAAGGAAACTGAGGTTCAGCAAGGTCAGGTGTCTTGCTCAAGACAATGCAGGCCAAAAGCGATGAAGCTAGGATTTAAGTCCAAATTGGAAAAGGGTCTCAAAATTGTAAATGTGGTAACACACTTGGAAATCATAGTTGTTATAGATTGCAACTAGGAATATTATGCTCTTTTGGGGATATGGGAACAGAATGACGTGTTTAATTCCAATGCCAGAACTATGAATAATTTTAGTTGCAAAAAATAAATTGGCATGTATGAAATAAAAAATATCAGCCTATGGTTATGACCCACATGTGCCACTCAGCTCTCCCTTCAAGAGAGAGCCCGCCTCAGCTTTTGTACCTTTGCGTCTGCTCTGGTCTTCACACTGAGACCATGTTCTCCCCTGCTAATGACCAGGCATGATAGAGTTACTGGAGCTGGGCCATTTTTGTTCAGCGTAAAACTTCTCAATGGGCAGCCATCTCTCTGAGGCACTGCATAGGTCTGGCTGAGACCTTTACAGAGGTCACTGCAGTCTGAGGCTCTTGTACCACGTCCTTCTTCCCTCCCTCTCTAGAAACATATCTGAAGTCGCTCTTAGGCTGCTCCCTCTCCCACTCCTTTTTGTTCTTCATAAACCTGCATGCATGCCTGCATGCTAAATCACTTCAGTTGTGCTCGACTCTGTGCAATCCTATGGACTGTGCCCTTCCTGACTCTTCTGTCCATGGGATTCTCCAGGAAGGAATACTGGAGAGGGTTGCCATGCCCTCCTCCAGGGGATCTTCCCTACCTGGGGATCGAACCCGCGTCTCTTATGTCTCCTGCATTGACAGGTGGGTTGTTTACCACTAGCACAATCTGGGAAACCTTTCATAAACATTTTCCCCAGTAAAATCTAATTCTGTTTCCTGGAAGTCCCATTTCCTGGAGGTCCCCAAACTGATACAGAAGGAAGTCCTATTTCCTGGAGGTCCCCAAACTGATACAGAACCTAAAATACTATTGTTTGTGAAAAAAATAGCAATGAGCTAAGTGTTGTTTATTAATATTTATTCGCTATTTTATCATTTGTTTTGATAGCTGCTTATATTTGCTAGCAGATAAGTGATGATACCAACATGTTAAAAAACAGTTGTGAAGAGATAGCACACTTTCAAAATGGAGATAGTCTAATCAAGAATCTAACTTGGGGCAGCTAAGCCCATGCGTGTCAATGACTAAAGCCTCCGTGCCCTAGAAAAACGTGCTCCCCAAGAGAACACCACGTGAGAAGGCCGCACACCACAGCAAAGGGTATCCCCTGCTCTCCACAAGTAGAGAAGTCCCTCGTGGAGCAACAAAGATCCAGTGCAGCCAAAAAGAAAAAGTAAACAAATATATTTATATAGTTGCAAAACAAAGACATAAATAGTATTTATAGAGTTGCAAAATAAATGAGTATGAAATGGGTAAGAAATGTACAGTGTGGGGAATATAGTCAATAATTATATAATGTCTTTGTATGGTGACTATACTTATCACTATGAAATGTGAAGAAATATCCAATCGCTATGTTGTGTAATAGGAAATAATATAGCATTGTAGGTCACTTACACTTCAAAAACAAATTCATAGAAAAAGAGATATCAAATCTGTGGTTACATGAGGCCAGGGATAGGGAAGGGGAATTGGATAGCTACAGTCAAAGATACAAACTCCAGTTGTAAGATAATTAAGTACTGCTGCTGCTAAGTCGCTTCAGTTGTGTCCGACTCTGTGCGACCCCATAGACGGCAGCCCACCAGGCTCCCCCGTCCCTGGGATTCTCCAGGCAAGGACACTGGAGTGGGTTGCCATTTCCTTCTCCAATGCATGAAAGTGAAACGTGAAAGTGAAGTCGCTCAGTCGTGTCCGACTCTTAGCGACCCCATGGACTGCAGCCCACCAGGCTCCTCCATCCATGGGATTTTCCAGGCAAGAGTACTGGAGTGGGGTGCCATTGCCTTCTCCGAAATAAGTACTAGGAATGTAATATACAACATGATAAATATAATTAACACTGCTGTATGTTATACATGAAAGTTGATAGAATAAATCCTGAGTTCTAATCACCAGGAAATGCATTTTTTTTTCTTATTTCTTTGATTTTGTACCTATGTGGGTCCGCTAAATTTATTGTGATGACAATTTCATGATGCCTGTAAGACTAATCAGTATGCTATGCACCATAAACTTAAAAAACTGAAAAAAGAAAGAATGGACTTAGGTTAATATTAATGTGTCAGTATTGGTTCACTAGTTGTGACAAATGTGCGGTAGTAATAGAAGATCGTAACATTAGGGGAATAGAAGATCATAACATTAGGGGAATAGAAGATCGTAACATTAGGGGAAACCGGGTGACTGGGATACTGGAATTCTTTGTATTATCTTTGCAGCTTTTTCATAAATCTGAAACTATTCTAAAATAAAGGGTTTATTATAACATAAATAAAAATTTTTAAATTTACTGAAAAAAATCTAATTTTTTTGAGAAGATACTGCTATTATTTCATGTAAGTATCTTAAATTTGGGGGATCATATAAGAGAATCATAGGTATAACCACATGGATATTTTAATTTTGCAAGTTCAGAAATTTGATTTTCTTCCCACCCATGGATGAACTGACCAAGGGAGATTTATTCCCTTGATCAGTTCCTCGTGTCAGTTAAGTTCATACTAAAATAATTTATAAACCCAAATTCCAGCTAATTGATTTATAATGAGAAACACACCAGGCCCAATCAATTAATGGGAATTATCCACATAGGTTGTTGTTAAGTAGTTTGTTATTATCATTATAATAGCTACTTTATTATTGTTACAGCTGCTATTATGTCAAACAGGGATCAGTTGACTAGAATCAGAACTCCTGTGGTCTGAATTGTGTTGATGACATACTGATAAGTCATTCTTCTACCTTCCATTTCCAACTTAAATTTTATTTTTTCTTTGTAAAAGCAACACATTTCATTGTAGAAAATTGAGAAAATACAAACAAGCCAACAGCAAAACGAAACAATAGCAAAAATCATATGTAATCCCACACTACTCAGAGATTCTTCTTGATAACTTCTTAATGTAATTTTCATTATTATTTACTAAGCATACATCAAAATCTTTTAAATACAGCACATTGTATTAACTTTTTAATATCTTGTCTTTTTACTTAGCAATGTAAATTTCACATTTTATCATTGCATTGAATATTCTTCTGCTACAGTTTTCTAACTTTTTGGGGGGGTTATAACACATTGTATCAGAGTTAGAGTGTCTTGCCCTAGACAAGTGAACATGCATACAAAAGTTGCATACAAATTTTGAGTTTCACTGCCTGAGTAGAAACAGTACATTTCCTGTCCCTGCCTATCCTGTTTTAGACAGCTACAATATTCTATTCAGTTTAGTGTGCTTAGACATTCAGCCGTGTCTAACTCTTTGTGACCCTTTGGACTATAACCCTCCTCTGTCCATGGGATTTTTCCAGCAAGAATACTGGAGTGGATTCCCTCCCATTTCCTTCTCCAGGGGATCTTCCCTACCCAGGGATTGAACCTGTGTCTCCTGTGTCTGCTGCATTACTGGCAGATTCTTTACTTACTGAGCCACTGGGGAAGTTCAAGTTAGTACTATAATTTATTTACTCAGATTCCTATAGTTTTCCCCATCGTGAACAGGGTGATTGAAATCTCTTTTAGTTGTTACTATGATATTCTTTCATATCTAAATTCCCAATACTGCAACTTCATAGTCATAATTTACCCCAAAGGTTTAAGTATACATGACCAGAACTTATATATTTAGAAGAGTGGACAACTTTTGGAAGATTTCACCTTTGAGAGCCTTACACTAAATCTAGTGATGCTGCTATTTGGATCAGTTTTTAAACGTCTCTTGTAAAATGGTTTCTAGTGACACATGCTTTAAAAAATTTTCATAGGTGGTAAATTTTCAACTTTGAAAATGACTCTGATTTTCAAAAATAGTCCTAGGACTTGCCTCGTGGTCCAGCAGTTAAGACTTTGTGCTTCCACTGCTGGGGGACATGGGTTCAATCCCTGATTGGGGGAGCTAAGATCCCACATGCCTGATGGCATCCCATATGCCCTGCAGCATGGCTAAAAAAATAGATTTAAAAAAGCATTCCCAAGGTCTTTGGAACAATGTTGTTTTAAAAAAATAATTAAATAAATGGAATAAGGGAATTTCACTGATTTCAAGAAGTTAATATAAGCAAAGATTAATTTTCTTTTTTGCTCAGATCTGGCTCTATGTCTGATACAAACAGATACTTTCCAAAAGAGAGCAAAGAAAGCATCAGTGGAATAAATGTATAGCTTCCCAAGTTCATTACTTGGAATTACAAATTCACTGATACAAATACAGATATGTTTGTTTAAAAGAAAATCTGTGTCATAACTATGATGGTTAATTTTATTTGTCATCTTAGCTAGGTTACCATGCCAGTTGTTTGGTCCAGTACCAGTCTAGATGTTGCTGAGATTATTTTTAATAAAGGAGATTAGGATTTTCTATCAGTAGACTTTGAGTAAATAAAGTTAGCCTCCATAATGCAGTGGGTCTTGTCTAATCAGCTGAAGGTCATAAGGCAAAGATGGAGGACCCCTAAAGAGGAAAGAATTCTGCCTCGAGACTGTAACATAGGAACCCTGCCTGAACTGAATAAATATTCTTTTTTAAGTCATTTGAATTTTTACCTTACTAGTTTGGAAGCTATCTGTGGTATTTCCATACTTTTGTTGGAACCCAACCAATCACAACATGCTAACTTAATAATCACATAATTATAATCACATAAACATAATCACAACACGCTAACATGCTAACTTAACTTACCAGAGTCTTAAAGAGTCGGACACGACTGAGTGACTGAACTGAACTGAACTGAATTTCACTGAAACCTTTACTCAGCTCCCAGATTACACAAGGACTTTAGAACAAATTGCCAACATATAGTGGATCATAGAAAAAGCAAGAGAATTCCAGAAAAACATCTACTTCAGCTTCATTGACTATGCTAAATCCTTTGACTGTGTGGATCACAACCAACTGTGGAATATTCTTAATGAGGTGGGACTACCAGACCAAAATACCTGCCTCCTGAGAAACCTGTATGCAGGACAAGAAACAACAGTTAGAACTGGATATGGAACAATGAACTGGTTCAAAATCAGGAAAGGAGTATGTCAAGGCTGTATATTGTCACCCTGTTTATTTAATTTCTGTGCAGAGTACATCACATGAAATACTGGACTGGATGAATCACAAGCTGGAATCAAGATTGCTGGGAAAAATATCAACAACCTCAGATATGCAGATGATACCACTTTAATGGCAGGAAGTGAAGAGGAACTAAAGAGCCTGTTGATGAAGGTGAAAAAGGAGAGTGAAAAAGCTGGCTTAAAACTCCAACATTTAAAAAACGAAGATCATGGCCTCTCGTCCTATTACTTCACGGCAAATAGATGGGGAAAATGTGGAAACAGTGTCAGATTTCATTTTCTTGGGCTCCACAATCAATGTAGATGGTGACTGCAGCCCGCAAATTGGAAGGATAGCTGTGACAAACCTAGACACTGTATTATAAAGCAGAGACATTACTTTGCCTACAAAGGTCCAAATAGTCAAAGCTATGGTTTTCCTAGTAGTCATGTACAGATGTGAGAGTTGGACTATAAAGAAGGCTGAGGGCCAAAGAATTGATGCTTTCGAACTGTGGTGCTGGAGAAGACTCTTGAGAGTCCCTTGGACAGCATGGAGATCAAACCAGTCAATCCCAAAGGAAATCAGCCTTGAATATTCATTGGAAGGACTGATGCTGAAGCTGAAGCTCCAATAATTTTGGCCACCTGATGTGAAGAACTGACTCACTGGAAGAGTCCCTGGTGCTGGGAAAGACTGAAGGCAGGAGGAGAAGCGAGAGACACAGGATGAGATCGTTGAATGGCATCACTGACTGAACGAACATGAGTTTGAGCAAACTCCGGGAGATAGTGAAGGATGGGGAAGCCTGGCATGCTGCAGTTGATGGGGTTGCAAGGAGTCAGACACAACTTAGTGACTGAACAACAACTTCATATATGCCTTTCATGGGGCTTCCCCGGTGGAACTAGTGTTAAAGAACCCACCTGCCAGTGCAGGAGATATAAGAGATGTGGGTTCGATCCCTGGGTTGGAAAGATCGCCTGGAGGAGAGCATGGCAACCCACTTCACTATTCTTGCCTAGAGAATACCATGGACAGAGGAACCTGGTGGGCTTTAGTATATCAGGTCGTCAAGAGTTGGACTCAACTGAAGTGACAGCACAGAACAGCACAGCATACCTCTCATAACTTAAATCTTATTGTCTGACAGTTTGAGTATATCTTTTAAGTAAAACTTAAAAGTTCTAATAAACACTAATATTATCATTTAAAAAAAGAAGATGAAGGGAAAAAGGGGGAAAAAAACCCTGCCCAAGTTTATAGCCTTTGGACTCAAGACTGCAACACTAATTCTTGCCAGAATTTCCTGCCTACAGCCTGCCCTATAGATTATGGACATGCCAGCCTCACAATTATGAGTCAATTGTGAGCCAATGCCTTAAAATGGATCTCCTTCTATATACCTTATTGGTTTTGTTTCTCTTGTGAACCCTAATTCATTGAACAGTTTTGCCCAAATCCCTTCTGTTGTGTGTTCTTTTTACTACTATCAGTTGTGGAGGGAGCTGCAGGCTGACTTTGTCTTAGATTTTGAACGCCATGTTCCCTTTGGGCTGATAGCCCTCTGTTGACTCCAACTGAAATATAGCAGATTTTAAAAAACATTGAGAAGAGTATTTGTTTAAAGAAATCAGCTTTCTTAAATTGCATTAGGATCATTTACTTATTATTTTTAATTTTGGTAAATACAGAATGAAACAGGGCAAAGTCTAATACAGTATTGCCAAGAGAACACACTGGTCATGGCAAACACCCTCTTCCAACAACACAAGAGAAGACTACACATAGATATCACCAGACAGTCAACACCAAAATCAGGTTGATTATATTCTTCGCAGTCAAAGATGGAGAAGCTCTATACAGTCAGCAAAAACAAGACCAGGAGCTGACGGTGGCTCAGATCGTGAACTCCTTATTGCAAAATTCAGACTTAAATTGAAGAAAATGGGGAAAACTACTAGACCATTCAGGTATGACCTAAATCAAATCCCTTATGATTATACAGTGGAAGTGAGAAATAGATTTAAGGGACTACATCTGATAGACAGAGTGCCTGATGAACTATGGACCGAGGTTTGTGACATTGTACAGGAGACAGGGAGTAAGACCGTCCCCAAGAAAAAGAAATGCAAAAAAGCAAAATGGCTGTCTGAGGAGGCCTTACAAATAGCTGTGAAAAGAAGAGAAGTGAAAAGCAAAGGAGAAAAGGAAAGATATACCCATTTGAATGCAGAGTTCGAAAGAATAGCAAGGAGAGATAAGAAAGCCTTCCTCAGCAATCAATGCAAAGAAATAGAGGAAAACAACAGAATGGGAAAGACTAGAGATCTCTTTAAGAAAATCAGAGATACCAAAGGAACATTTCATGCAAAGATGAGCTCGATAAAGGACAGAAATGGTATGGACCTAACAGAAGCAGAAGATATTAAGAAGAGGTGGCAAGAATACACAGAAGAACTGTACAAAAAAAGATCTTCATGACCCAGATAATCACGATGGTGTGATCTCTGACCTAGAGCCAGACATCCTGGAATGTGAAGTCAAGTGGGCCTTAGAAAGCATCACTATGAACAAAGCTAGTGGAGGTGATGGAATTCCAGTGGAGCTATTTCAAATCCTGAAAGATGATGCCATGAAAGTGCTGCACTCAATATGCCAGCAAATTTGGAAAACTCAGCAGTGGCCACAGGACTGGAAAAGGTCAGTTTTCATTCCAATCCCCAAAAAAGGAATGCCAAAAAATGCTCAAACTACCACACAATTGACTCATCTCACACGCTAGTAAAGTAATGCTCAAAATTCTCCAAGCCAGGCTTCAGCAATACCTAAACTGTGAACTTCCTGATGTTCAAGCTGGTTTCAGAAAAGGCGGAGGAACCAGAGATCAAATTGCCAACATCCGCTGGATCATGGAAAAAGCAAGAGAGTTCCAGAAAAACATCTATTTCTGCTTTCTTGACTATGCCAAAGCCTTTGACTGTGTGGATCACAATAAACTGTGAAAAATTGTGAAAGAGATGGGAATACCAGACCACCTGACCTGCCTCTTGAGAAATCTGTATGCAGGTCAGGAAGCAACAGTTAGAACTGAACATGGAACAACAGACTGGTTCCAAAGAGGAAAAGGAGTACGTCAAGGCTGTATATTGTCATCCTGCTTATTTAACTTATATGCAGAGTACATCATGAGAAATGCTGGGCTGGAAGCAACACAAGCTGGAATCAAGATTGCTGGGAGAAATATCAATAACGTCAGATATGCAGATGATACCACCCTTATGGCAGAAAGTGAATAAGAACTAAAGAGCCTCTTGATGAAGGTGAAAGAGGAGAGTGAAAAATTTGGCTTAAAGCTCAACATTCAGAAAAGTAAGATCATGGCATCTGGTCCCATCACTTCATGGGAAATAGATGGGGAAATAGTGGAAACAGTAGCTGACTTTATTTTTGGAGGCTCCAAAATCCCTGTGAATTGTGACTGCAGCCATGAAATTAAAAGACACTTGCTCCTTGGAATGGAAGTTATGACCAACCTAGATAGCATATTAAAAAGCAGAGACATTAGTTTGCCAACAAAGGTTCATCTAGTCAAAGCTATGGTTTTTCCAGTAGTCATGTATGGATGTGAGAATTGGAATATAAGGAAAGCTAAGTGCCGAAGAGTTAATGCTTTTGAATTGTGGTGTTGGAGACTCTTGAGAGTCCCTTGGACTGCAAGAAGATCCAACCAGTCCATCCTAAAGGACATCAGTCCTGGGTGTTCATTGGAAGGACTGATGTTGAAGCTGAAACTCTAATACTTTGGCCACCTGATGCAAAGAGATGACTCATTTGAAAAGACCCTGATGCTTGGAAAGATTGAGGGCAGGAGGAGAAGGGGACGACAGAGGATGAGATGGTTGGGTGCATCACCGACTCAATGGACATGCATTTGGATAAACACGGGCAGTTGGTGATGGACAGGGAGCCCTGGCGTGCTACAGTACATGGGATGGCAAAGAGTCCGACACAACTGAGCGACTGAACTACTACTACCACTACATGTAGCATAAAATTTACCATCCTAACCATTTTCAGATGTACAGTGCAGTAGTTTTAAATATATTCACATTGGTGTGAAACAGACCTCCAGTACTCCTTTATTCTTACAAAACTGAAATTCTGTACCCATTAAACAACTTGCCATTTCTCTCTACCCCCACCCCCACCCCCAACTCCTGAAGACGACCATTCTACTTTCTGTCTGTATGATTCTAGATACCTCACATAGGTAGAATCATATGGTATTTGTTTTTTGTGACTAGTGTATTCATGTGGCATTATGTCCTCAAGGTTTATCTGTGTTATAGCATCTGTCCGAATTTTCTTCATTTTTAAGGCTAAATACTATTCTATTGCATGTATATACCATATTTTGTTTATCCGTTCATCTGTTGATAGGCATTTGGGTTTCTGCCTCTGGGTTATTGTGCGTAATGCTGCTATGATTATGATTATATAAATATCTCTTTAAGGCTCTACCTCAGTTCTTTAATATATACCCAGGAGTAGAATTGCTGAATCATATGGTAGTTATAGTTTTAATTTTTTTGAAAAACTACCATACCATTTCCTATAGTGGATGAACCACTTTACTTCCCACTGCTGCTGCTGCTAAGTTGCTTCAGTCGTGCCTGACTCTGTGCGACCCCATAGACGGCAGCCCACCAGGCTTCCCCGTCCCTGGGATTCTCCAGGCAAGAACACTGGAGTGGGTTGCCATTTCCTTCTCCATTACTTCCCACTAACAGTGCACAAAAATTTCCAGTTTCTCCCCATCCTTTTCAACACTTGTTATTTTTTGTTTATTTGATAGTAGCCATCCTAATGGATATAAGGTGGAATCCAATTATGGTTTTGATTTCTATTTCTCTAATGGTTAATGAGATTGAGCATCTTTTCATATGCTTATTAGCCATTTGTACATCTATCTTCTTTGGAGAAATGTCTGTTCACATCCTTTGCCTATTTAAAAAATTGAGTTGTTTTCTGTTGTTAGTTGTAGAATTTATTTTTATATTCCAGATAACCTATCGTCACATCTATGATTTACAGATATTTTCTTCCATTTCTTGGTTTGACTTTTTTCTCTGTTGACTATGTCTTTGCACAGACATAATCATGTTTGAACTTTTGATGCAGCCCAGTTTATTTTTTCTTTCTTCATCTGTGCTTCTGATGTCACAGGGACCATTTTCATTTTCCTAGAATCACACCATATTTGTGTACATTGTACCATGTAAATGGGAGCCCATATATCAGCCCAATTGTACACATATTTTTTGCCTTCAGTAACACTCAACATTTTCCCCATCAACACACTCACAGGAATCCTAACAAAAATTTCATACGACAGAGATTTGGGCTGCTTTTCTATGACCATGGCCAGGACTTGGTTATCGTGATTCACTGTGGCTCTGGAGTGAGTGAGGAAGACATTTGGAAGCAATTTTCTGTTGCAACAATCAGCACCAAGTAGATATGTTGGCCGTATTTACTGAATGATCGTCTCATTCTTTGGCATTTGAAAATATTTTCAGAATTTTTTTCATGTTTCTTTTAGTCCTACCCCAGTCATTCCCTCAGCCTGAGTGTCTACAATTTGCACGACTGGAAATTCAGTCCAACATGTTGTCATTGCCACAGAATTCTTGAAAATTGTTTTTTTGAAAAACTTATGTCATCTCTCTAAGACAAGTTGATATGGTAGCAAAAAGTTGAGACTCAGAGAGTTTTAAGGCTGATTTTAGTTTAAGGCTAACTGAATGGAAAACAAGACAGCCAGTCATGGAAGATGAAAATTCAAAATCTTCTACCCTCTCACTGCTCAGTGAATGAATTGCCTTTTACTATATAGACAGAGATGGAGAAAACCATGTCAAGTGGATCAGCTCTAATGTGCGACTACTAGATTAAGAGTTCCTTCAAGGCAAAGCCCATATCTGTCAGTTCTTGCCTACACACAAAAGAAGCTGTGCACACACACATGTATGTGCACACACCTCAAAGAGAAATTAAGTTTTGTGTCAGTTCGTCTGTACCTGTATAATTATTTTTTTTTGTACCTGTATAATTAAATTGCATGCACACACTAAATATGTCCAAATAGAGTTTAATGTGAATGCCCAAGTTTATAAATATTTTATCAGGTTAGGAGAATTCTGGCAAATCAGTAAACATGATTCAGAGAAGCGTGAGAATACCTGTTGATTTCGTTTGCAAGCTGAGCTTTTGGGGAAGGCAATATATTTTCTAATTGTTCCTTGACCAAAATGAGAAACTCACTGGGTTTCTTAAAAATAATCATTGTTTGCGTCTTTCTCTTTGGAGACTCTGATTTATTGCCTTTTGTTTTTTGGTATCACCACACTGGTTTCCCCAGAGGACACTGACGTTGACAGAGAAAGACCAAAAGAACTTTTGTGACTTCTTCCAAATGTCATAACAAAAGTAAGTTTCAGCAGTCTTCTGAGGGATTGACTTTCAAGCAGGAACTAGGTTGTTTTGGAAACTTACCTAATGACATTGTTATTATTTCTTGTGAGTGATAAGGTTGATAGATCAGTCCCCCTTGCATTTACTGTAATCCCTCCAGACCTGAGAGGTGACCTACCAGTACAGAAGCTGTGTGGCCCTAAAGCTTGGCCATAGCTCTCGTCTCTCTAAGAAGGATGTGGCATTGGCTTCTGAAATCTGTACATTTGACTGTGAACCTCCAAGTGATGTTTTAATAAAGAAGTCCACTTAAAGATTTTGAGTCATCTTTCATCCTTGGAATTTTAAAAAGATTTTGAAAAAATTTAAGGATAGATTTGCAAAGCACAAATGACATTTGTAAAAATCTAGGCAAAGACACAAATAGTACAGGCATTAGCATTCATTTGATTTGCAATTGTTAATTGTGCCTTGCACACAGGAGTGCAATAAATATTTACTGAGTGTTGAATGAGTGAAGTGAATTTGGAAATAAGCAGAGGCATTATAAATCATTGCAGAAGTATGTTTTCACATATCATTGGGATGCAACCATATCTTGCTGACCTTCTTATGCCTTTATTGATGTGTTTTGACTGATGCTAAGAAGATATTAGTTTGAAAGGAGACGCCTATAATTTGAAAACACAATTCTTACCATCTCCTAACACTTTACAAAGGTCAAGAGGGTAGATAAACAACTTCCTACAGCTGCTGCTACATCTGGTACTCGCCTGCAGCAGAAAGTGTGCGCTGAAAAGATAAACACGTCAGGTTGTATCTGCTTGCACGCCTATGCTTTTTGTGTCTGAACTTGACCTGTAGACATTAATTTTAAAACCAGGCTTGACATTAATGAATAAAAATTCAAACGAAGTTATGCTGAACTGAAACTACAAACATTCCCAAGAGGGCATATTTCTCTGATGGTTTTGAGGTTAACTTTGATTTTTGTAATCCTGGCTCAGCATCTTATCTTTGTTGTTTCCTTCTGGGAACCATCTCATCTTGATTTCTGTGTAGTTTCAGGTCCCTTATGATTCCCTACTTGATTAATGCTGAGCATTAATTGTTCTGTCTAGGTGGATTTACTTATATATGGATATGTGCCAAATGTTACTTCATTTTGTGACCTCTTAAGACACGAGTTTGAGCAAACTCTGGGAGACAGTGGGGGACAGGGAAGCCTGGTGTGCTGCAGTCTGTGGGGTCACATAGCCACACGACTGAGTGACTGAGCAGAACAGACTATGCTTCCAGCTCTGAAACTGTGACACTTGGGGTATATCTAAAATTTGCAGTTGATTATGAAAAGAAGTCAGCACACAGAATTCTGCTGTAGCCTTCAAGTGAAATAATCTGTTGGTTGATTAATCTCGCTTACTTCTTATAAATACTGCTGATGACTCAGAGTCTTAAAAAGCCCCATTCAACCTGAATCCTTTCACTGAAGACTTTAGGGAGGAGGTATGACTTTATAATGTTCACTCGTTGTGTTTGTGGTGAAGCTGGGAATGGTCTCAACGAACATTTATTGAATCAAACAAAGACTTCTCACTTCCAAGTTGATTTTTCTATCCAGGAAACCACAGCAACTGTCAAACAGAGTATTGCTGATTCTTTTATTTGCTAACTAAGCATCCTGATGCTATTATTCACATCGTTTAGAAGCGTTCACATATTCCCATCTCAAATGTTTTCTATAGAACCAGATCGTATCTCCATATAATCTGCTTAAGTTTGTTTACAATTTCAATCCCATTCCTTTTTTATTGCCACAAATAAACCATTGATATAAGTAGATTGGTTTTACTAGTATTATTTTCAACACATTTCAAACTTCTAGAAAAGCATTGAAATATTCTTGTTCCTTTTTGTGATGGCAGACACAGACTCTGTGATGGTCATTTCTGCCTTGATCCTTGACCAACAAATGCAGGTATTCAGGCATGATGTTTACACTCTGTTTTTGCCAGATTGCTGGGTGAGCACTTTACAAGATCACAGAGTGTCCTCTATCTCCTGATTAGCATTTAGAGAACCTTGACAACGGGGACGGAGCCATAGGAGGGAAGCTGGCTGCTATTTAAATGGAGGAAAGTCACTCCATGGCTGATAAGCAGGAGGAATGATAAATTGCAATTGGCCTTTCAGGAATTCACAGTGCAGGTCTATCATGAACCCGGTCAGCACCTGATGAACTTTTACTTTTCACAGCATCATCTGAGGGCAGCGATAGGGGCGAAGAAACGTCTCCGCGTGGTCTGCATTGGATACCTGTCAGTTGGTTTACAGATAATCTACAGACCTACGGAGTATTTTGCTGACGTACTTAAGACACAGCAGCAGGAAATGCTAAGTTCAGAAGGCTTCTAGGAATAAGAGTAGTTAGTCTGTAGTGTAATATTTCTACTTTAAGAAGGGTCAAATTATTGTTGATAAACACTGTTTTTGATCTGTACAGAGCCCTATAAACACATGCTCATTTTTCTTTAGTAATACCATACCTATTAACATGGTAAATACTAATAAAACTCCAGGAATGAACTGGGAAGCCTGTTCATCGACAAGGGGAAGCATAGTTTGGGGGAAAAAGTTGTTGACCCAGTTCAGTTTCTGGTTATGGTCCATTGATACACAAGTGTATCAATGCACACACAAGTGTGTGCCTGCCTTACACACTGCCTATGTGAGAACCTTCAGGGTTGTGATGGGGCTTGTAGAGTATCCTTAATGTCTGATAATCATAGTTATTTAATAGACCTTTGTGAGCAAATGAAAGGTGAGAAATACGATTTACTGAGCACATGGCTGGCTGTCCTCACTGATGCCTGTTTTGGGTTAGGTTGCTGTGATTGAGCAACAGGTACCAAGCATGACTATGAAGTTATAACATGGATGGATTATGGGATTACGCCTGTGAAGCCAGAACATGGGTGGTTTGTGGAATAAGGCTCTGTTTATGCACATTCCTGATGGCTATCACGTGTTAGATGCTGGGCAGAGGACAATGAGGATTAAGAATGGTGCAAGATCTCTGTCTTCAAAGAAATTTTAAGCTGGCTGGGGAAACAAGACTAAAAGACTTTTCACAATCACATATTCACAGGAATCTAAATAATCTATAGCTAAATGGTTTATCCTAGAGTGTGAGGGCTTGAGGGCTATTACTCTCATCATCTGGTTATATTTTTCTTTAGACAGTTCATGGCATTAAGTAGAATTATAAAATGTTGAGTGGAATGAGACCTCTCAGAAGTCTTTGATACTTTTTTGTCCAGCTCATGGTTTTTTTTTTTTTTTTTCAAGATGAGAACACCAAGAAGTTAAGTGTCTTGTCCAAGAGCACATGATTACACAGTCAGTGGCAATGTTCACTTATTTCTCGCTTATTTGGATTTTGGTTCCAAAGTATGCTGGGGCCCCAGGCTCATGCCAAGAGTCTGCTTTGTTTCTAAACGAGGCCCTTGTTTTGTGATAATAAAGCCCCTATGGCGTTGGTTCTAAAATAGATGTAACTCACACTGAATTCTACTCCTTGGCAAATATATTAAAGTTAGTTTCTGCTGTGTCTGTATTTTCTTTCATTCTTCTTTTCTTTTTTTTTCAAAGAAAAACAGCCTGTTAGGATTATGCCCATAATCTGCACAGTGTAAGAAATGCGGGAATTCATGAATGTCATCTGATATTTAGCAGTAAACATTTCTTGAGCCCAGTGGTCCAGGCCCCTGTTCTTTCCACTCACCGCCTGACTTAACCGTCATAATCACCCTGTAAGGCAGACATGGAGGCTTAGAGAGTTTAAGGAATAAGCCTAAGTTCTCAGAGTTAGCATGTGCTGGGGTTACTCTGTGAACCCAACGAGTCAGGCTCCAGAGCCTGAGGCCTGAGCTATAGCTCCGTAGTATTTGTATATTTCAAACACCAGACTCCTGAAAGTTGGCATCGCGGGCATCCACCACATGTCTGAGCCACTGAAGCATTCCAACATCCATCTAAAGTATTTTTTTTAATATTTATTTATTTTTGGCTGTACTGGATCTTTGTTGCTGTGTGGGCTTTTCTCTAGTTGTGGAGAGCGGAGGTTACTCTCCAATTGGGGTGTCTGGTTTCTCATTGCGGTGGCTTCGCTTACTGTGGAGCATGGGCCCTAAGGCTCTCAGGCTTCAGTAGTTACAGCATGTGGACTCACTAGTTGTGGCTCATGGACTCTAGAGCACAGGCTCAATTGTTGTGGAGCACGGGCTTATTTGCTCCATGACATGTGGGACCTTCCTAGATCAGGGATTGAACCTGTGTCTCCTGCTCTGGCAGGCGGATTCTTAACTACTGAGATACCAGGGAAGCCCCCATCCAAAATCTTGACTGCATCTTCCAGCTAGACTTTCTGTGTTTTTCCTCTTCAAACGTTCACATCATTTCAATATGAAACGATGAGAAATCAATGACTCTCTCAGGGCATGGTTGAGCCCTTTGGGAATTTAAACACAAGAGTCATGACCCTTCAGATCTTACATTTGCACGGACTATCCCTTTCCTTCTCTGCCCTTCCCTCCCTCTCCTCTCCTCCCCTTTCTTTCCTACTTGCTTTTTAAAAGTCAGATTTAGTGAAAAATCTGGAAGGATTGAATTGATTTGAAAATGTTACAACAGCTATAGAATTTATGGTACCTGTAGAACTGGTGCTTTGGTGAGCAGTTAATTATTTTAAGTGTTTCTTCTTTTCTTTTTTTTTTTTTTTTTAAGTGAAGTAGGAATGGAGAAACAGGAAGCAAGCTCTGTGGTTGCAGTGTAGCTCACCCACTGATCCTTCCAGGGGAGCTCCTGTCCTGCAGAGCACTGGAATCTAAGACATCTAATCCACCCAGAGGGGGCTTCAGATTTGATTAAGCCCTTGGAATTCAGCTTAGAAAATGAGCTGTTAAAAAGTTGAGGCAAAATAGAGAGTGGACCCCTGACTCTTTGGTGGGATGGTGGCCTCTCTGAGCAGGAAGTGTTCTGATGTGCTGACAATGAGGAAACAGGCCGTGTTTTTGTTTATTTTCTCATAAAGTGCTGATGAACAAATGAGGGAGTTGCATTAAGGGGCTCCGAAGGCAAGCTGTGAAAAGAGATTGGGGTTTATCAGCCTTTTAGCCTGATTTCCTTTGGAAAGAATGCTTATGACATGGCCAGGCTCTGCAAGTCTGCTGGTCCACCCACTCCTCTGGTGCCCCTCCTCCCCTCAGACCCCTTGATAACTTTGAATGCTTCAAACTGATGTCAGCCCTTTTTGGCAGATGGAGAGAAGGTGGACCTTATGGATTCCTTAATAAGAGAAGCAAATGCATGAGAGATAAAGCCAATTTCCACACACTGAGTAACCTCTTTATTTTTTGTGCTTAGCCTGATAGTTCTAAATTTAATTTCTGGACTCCTTTAAAGAGATCCCTAGGAAATTGGTTGTGGGGAGGGGGAGTTGGGGAGGGATTCTGTTGGGAGGAACATTCATTTTTTTTGGATCTTACCTGCCACAAGAGTGGAGGAACGTCAGAAAAATGAGGGAAGCATTGCCTATAGCTATGAATAAATCTGTCACTTGGAAGATAAAAATTCTTAACCAGCATACCTTAAAAAAAAAAAAAAGGATGAACTTTGAATCCTTGGTGGAGCAAGGCAGGAAATAAAGAATCAAATAAATTAAAAATAATTAAATAATCCAGAAGCTTGTTTTGCTCCTAAACTCGGTGTCCTTGCACCGAGTTTCATAGGGAATGATTTGAGAGTGGTTGTTATCACTTCTCCTAAATTGTAGCTACATCAGCTTCAAAGGTCATTCCATCTTCCCCTGGGGGAGGAAAGAAATCTGTTTCCCTGAGCTAGAATCGACATCATAGGAGTAAGGTAATATCTGGTAAAATAACTCACTAAAAATCAAGTTCGACCAGTGTGCTTCTGAGTGAAGGGATTTAGAATGTTTCACAGATGATAGCAATTTTAAACAATGTGACCTAGAGAAATCCAAGGAATAAAAATAGCAATAGGTGGTTCAGAAATGGATTTGGCTCATTCATGAAGATTTTTTCAGGTGTTTTCAAAAACTTTTTTCTTGCAGTGCATGAATGTACAATGAAAATAATAATGGGGATTTGGAAGTAATTGGATTATATATTGGAAGAAGATGAAATATTTGATGTGAAACTCAAGCTGTTCACACTTTGCTCTTTTTTGCTCTATATTTTAATGTATGTGAGGATCAAATATCTGACAACTGAAGCATTTACTATCAGATACAAAAGATAAAGATGGTCTAGTGGAATCTCCAGCAGCTGCTGCTGCTGCTTCTAAGTCGCTTCAGTCGTGTCTAACTGTGTGTGACCTCATAGACGGTGGCCCACCAGGCTCCCCCATCCCTGGGATTCTCCAGGCAAGAACACTGGAGTGGGTTGCCATTTCCTTCTCCAATGCATGAAAGTGAAACGTGAAAGTGAAGTCGCTCAGTCGTGTCCGACTCCTAGTGACCCCATGGACTACAGCCTACCAGGCTCCTCGGCCCATGGGATTTTCCAGGCAAGAGTACTGGAGTAGGGTGCCATTGCCTTCTCCGGAATCTCCAGATTGGTACTAAAGATAAGGACCAACGCAAGTAAGTGGAACCAGCCAACAATAGATGGAGAGAGCTATTTATTTTCTTCTGGAGAGGGCAAGCTGATGGAATGTTATCATGGGGGAGTGGCTATGTGGGAACTTTTGGAAAACATTTGAGTTACTAAACTTTGATGAGCCTCAGTTTCCCTGGATGAGGGTAAAGGTGACGATTGTGGGCTCTGAAGCCAGACGACTGGAGTCAGGTCCCAGCTCTGTGAGTGACCAGTGGTCAGCTTTTGAACCAGGTTACTGTCTTCTCTCTGCCTTCGTTTTCTCATCTGTGAAATGGGGATGTCATAACCTACCTCCTAGGATTGTGAGGCTTAAATGAGTTAACACTTGTAAGGCACTTGGAACAATGCCGGTAACAGAGTAGACACCTAATAAGTGCATGCTACTCTTACTAATAAACATTACAGATATATGGAGTCTTCTTTAGAATCTGCCTGGATTCAGTTTTTCTAGCCATAAAATACACAGGGTGATGAAACATCGTTTAAAACTAAAAGGTTCAGCACTTCTGGGATATAAGGTACAACTAAAGAAAAAGCTGAGTTTATTATTAAATATCATTGTGTTACTTTGAAGAGCTCCCATAATATCAGTGGTCTAGACATCCTAGGACTTTAATGTGACCTACCAAAAGAAATAATAACACACATGGCTTATAAAAATACCATACAGGAAGGCCTCAGATCAAAGATACTATTTAAATGTGAAGCATTATTATTTCTATTTTTTTGTATTACTCAGACTTTCCTACCAAAAAAGAAAAAAAAATAAGATTTTAGTGAAAAATGCCCCAGCTTTTGTTTTGATATGAGCTAACGACTGAAATAAAGGAGTAGGATCAGTGTTATGAAAACTAAAATTACAATGCTGTATTGTAAATATTATGAATTTGTTTCAAAACTTCAACCTCAGCATCTTTAATCTTTTTTTTTCCACATTGCATTGCTTAAAAAAATATGGCCTAAGATTAATGACACTGCATATCAGAGAATTTTATCATTTGGATTTTTAAAATAATTTTTATTTTGTTTTAAGAGCAGAACATGTTATTAGAGATCATCTGGTTCACATGGCTTGCCTCACAGGTCGGGAAAGGGATGTCCACAGAGAAACAGTGCTTCACTCAACAGGTGAGGGTGGAGCCCAGATCAGAACCCAGGCAGGCCTCCCAGTGCTGAATTCTGAGTCTCTGGGCTGGACTTCATTTTGCCTTTTGGAAAGAGGAGTGTTTGCAGCAGCATCCCTGCCTCGCCCACTCCTTACCCAACACTGCTTTTATTTCTTACTTTAATTTGGAGTCAGTCTGGGATCCTCAGAAGTTTCTTGGAGTCTCAGCCTCCTCCTCTGTAAAACCAGATGTTTCTCACTGAGTTTGCAGAATTGTGGTAAGGTCTGAGTGAGGGGACCTTTGGGAAGTGCCTGGCAAATGATGAGCTTTCAAGAAATGCATGTTGTTGAAAATATTGTGGTCCTTAAAACCCATGTTTTTGAATAAATATATCTTAAGACAGGCAAGAAATCATTTAAAAATATGTTTTGGGGAGTTAGGGCCCACTGTGAACACAGGGAGGCTGTCTCTCATTCAGAACTGGTGAATATGGAACGTTTTTAGTTTGAGACAGGTCGTGCTGAGCAGTAGCTGAACAAAAAACAGAAGAAGTATAGACTCTAAAGCACATTTGACTCTAACCACAGATTCCTTCCTGCAAGGATAGGAAACGTTTCTCAAGGTGAAAGAATGACAACCAGACAATAATGATACAGCAGCTAGCCTTTCGTGAGGGCTCACTATGGGATGGGCACTTGCCAAGCTCGACGCAGAGGCTTCCCCTCTAAATCTCACAGCCAGCTTGTGAGGCAAGTTCCTATTTGACCTATGAAAAGCTGGGGCTTAGAGTTTAGTAACTTGAACAAGATGAAGGATAGAGTTAAGACCCAATCCAGACTTTCTGATTCCAAAGTCCTACCTTTTAACCCCTGTCCAAGTTAAGTTCCTCCTCCCAAATTGTTGGTGGTCAAATTTATTAAATAAATACTCAATTTTCCACTTTGCTAATGTAGATTCAGTTGGTTCCCAATACCCAGTGGTTTCCCTGTCCTCTGGTGCTGGGGCAAAGGTGCCCATGACTGGTATATTAGTTTCCTAGGGCTGCCGTAATGAATTACCACCAACTGGGTGGCTTAAGGCTACAGACATTTGTTCTCAGTTCTGGAGGCTAGAAATCTGAAAGCGAGGTGCTGTTGACAGGGCCTTGCTTCCTCTGAAGCAAGCTGTGGAAGGGAATCCTTCCTTGACCTCTGCTAACTTCTGGTCCTTACCTGGCAGTTTTGGTGTTCTTTGGTGTATAGTTGCATCACTCCAGTCTCTGCCTCTGGTTTCACATGGCCTGCTTCTGTGTGTGTGTGTGTGTGTGTGCGTGTGCATGTGTGTGTGTGTGTGTGTGTGTAAGAATTTCCCTCTCTTTTCTTTTATGAAGATACCAGTTCTTGAATTTAGGCCCTACCCTGATACAGTGTGTCTTAAATAATCACATCTACTAAGACTCTCTGTCTGAATTAGATCACATTCTGAGGCTCTGGCTGAACATGAGTTTCTGGGGGGATATGATTCAGTTGGGTTTTCCAGGTGATGCTAGTGTTAAAGAACCCACCTGCCTATGCAGGAGATGTAAGAGACGTGGGTTCGATTCCTGGGTCAGGAAGATCCCTTGAAGGAGGTCATGACAACCCACTCTAGTATTTTTGCCTGGAGAATCCTACAGACAGGGGTATCTGATGGGTTATAGTCCATGGAGTCGCACAGAGTCAGACGACTAGAGACACTTAGCACGCAATGCCTGATTCAACTCTCCACAGCTGTTACACCTGGAAAGAATGTTACCTGCATGAGAATTCACTCCCAGAAAGGACAATTTTTGTCTTGTCCAGGGCACTGTGGTGAGATACAGGCAAAACATAAGGTATTTTTCATTTTAAATCCCTATTATTGTGATAATCAGGGATTTTCTGTTGCACGTTGCAGGGGCACGTCATTAGTCTGGTATTGATTTCATAAGTCTTTTGAAATTTAATGGACTGCAAACAACATGTAATTTTTCAGAACAATTAATCCAGCAGCTCTTTCTGCAGCAGACTCAGAGAGCTCGTGGCCATGAACTCTTCAAGGAGCCACCCTGAGAAATGTTCCAAGGCTTGCGTCTCCTTCCTTCAGAGCCCCGGGCCCTGGAGACAGGGGCCATTTGTCTCAGGAAACCATTTATCTGTCTTCTTTGCTGGTGGGAGTGAAAAGTGACAAAACAATGTTATCAGAGGCCGTGTTCGAAGTTGTGATAGGCGTCAAGGAGACTCAACTGGTCCTACATTTATTTACCAGAACTGCCAATAAGATTTGTGACAAATATGTACAATTATGCATCTTATTTATGTTGCAAATCTAGTTGAATTGGGAGGAAAACTTGTCATGTTTTCAAGCTGACTTTTTAAGCCCACTTTCATGTTTCAAGCAAATTATTTGTCAATTTTGTGGGTCTTGCCTCGCTGGTCTTTTTTCCATCCCTGTAAGATGCCAAGCTCATTCCTGCCTCATGGCCTTTGTATCTGTTGCCCCTTCTCCTTCAAAGCTGTCTTCCTCCAGATCTTCCCAAGGCTAGCTCCTTCTTGTCACTCGTTCTTTCTCCTCAAGGGGTCTTTCCTAATCACCCAGAACCTGTCTGTGCCATTCTGTTTAATTTTCATTTGAGCACAGTCCCAGCCTGGTTTGTAGTTATTATTACTTTGTCTTAATTGTTCATACATTTGTCTTTCCCACTGTCTATATAGAATCTAAACTGCCTGAGATCAGAGAGCTTGTTTCATGCTCTGCTGTATTTTCAGCACCTAAGGTAGTGCCTGGCACATAGTAAATGCCCGGTTAGTATTTGTCACCAAGTTACCCTGATGAAGATGGATACAATCCTCATCTGGGACTTAAGAGACCCAGTAGCTCCATCTAAGAGAACTCAGTGTCTCATCTCTCTTCCCAGGCAAGTAAGGAGCCAGGCCACTGGACACAGGCTGCTCCCAGCCCAGCTGGAATTGCTGTGGCTGGGTTCAGGGAAACGTAGGGAGGACTAGCCAAGGGCTGCAGAGCGTATCACTGAAGGTCCAAGATGGAGCGCGGTAAGCCAGGCAACTCTGTTATCAACCGAAAGAGAATAGGCAAAGAGGGAAAATCCAAGTTCAAGGAAACAGGAAGGAACCAGGGAAACCAAACCAAAACAATAGGGTTCAAAATAAAGAATGGGAGGTGGAAGCTGGAGGAAGTCCCTGGGCCATGGAATCGTAGATACAGCTGCTTATAGGGTCTTTTGACCAAGTGCACAGGTGGCAAGGAAGCTATTAATGGCAGTGACTTAGATTCATTTACTCAGCATCAAATCAGACTTTCTACTGGACCAGTTTTGATCTTGTGCCCAGTCCTACTTACTAAATCTTGATCTTATTCCCAAAACCCAGTGCCTTCCCTGTAACCAACATTGAACATTGGTCTATTCCCAGTTATGGAGAGACAAGTTTAGCAGAGGGTAGATCTAGGTATAGAGTGACAGATCTTCTACTGTGAATGTATTTGGCAAGCCTGGTTTCTTAGTATTAAGTGTGAGCTTTGAAATGTTAAAATACTTATGAAAAATAATTAATAAAGGGAGAACTTACTCAAAGTGAGCTTTGGGGGACATATGTTGCCACTTAGCTAGTTATCCCTATGGATAGGCACTGTTTAATCTTTAGCCAGAACAAAAAATGAGGTGTTTATGAGCTGACCTATTAAAGCTTTAACTATGCTTCATTCACAGTGAAATCTTAAAAATCTGAAGGGTTATTGCTGGCCAGAGTTATATGGGGTGTGTCCTCAAGGTGCAGCAATGCTGAGACTGGAGAGATGGGTAAGAGCTCTAGTCTGCCTTTGCTCTTAGGTAGCAACAAGACTTTGGGTCCCTCTCACATCATCTGTCAGAGGAGTAGATGTCTAACATGCTTGATTCTCTGTTTATTTGTACTGTGTACAAATCTCACATCTGTACTGTGAGATCAGAATTCTTATGGCAAAATATATTGATACATGTAAGTAAGGATATTTTCAAAATATATCTACATTTAGGAGAATATGAGCCTAAAAGTGAATTTTTCTGTGACATTAATATTCTTTGCTTCATCAAATAACAGTGTCAAAATGCAGCTCGGTATTTTGGATGAAGGTTCAGCCTTTGAAGCCAGGACTCCTACCTGTTCATCTTGCCTCTACTGTAAGGCCATAGCAGACATTTCAATTTTTATTTTTTTTTAATACTGTCTCAGCATCCGTGCCTTATTCTGGTAACAGCACCATGATTCTTTGATGGCGGGGACAATCTCTCCTCTACTCTCAGTCGATTTCCAACAGAGGTTATATGAACCTAGGATTCGTGGATCAGAGCGTTATGCTCCTCAGGCCATGGTGACTGGTTCAGGGGCCAGCACACGATCCTGTTAGAACCAACTGGACTCGATCTTTTTTTTTTTTTTTTTTTTTTAAACTATTGGAAAGGTAGTTTCTATTTTTGTTGGAGTTGTTGGGGACACTGGACATAAGTCTAGAGTTGTAGACAGCCATTGTAACAATGTCAGGAGAGCTAGACTGATGCTGAAGTGATCACAAAGGAAAAAGCAGGCTGAAATTTCATGAGATAACAAGTTCTGAAGGTTCCACATGATCTAGCTGTGTGTGAAGTTGGTTACCCATGAACTTCAGTTTCATGAACTCCTGAATTTTCTTTTCTGCTAAAGGTAATTTGAAGTGGATGTTGTTTCTTGCAACGGACGGAATCTTGATATAAAGGTACTTATCTTCTCCACCTTAACTGACGAAGCAATCAAAATGAACTCTTCTAAATGAGAAGTCCCCCAACAGCAGGAGTATGGCCTGGGCTGGCTCAGCACATACCTGTTTCAGTAATTGCAGTGATGAGGCCCATCAACCAGTTCAGCTTTTCAAATATCTCTTTTTCTTATCATAGTAGTAAATGTTTGATATAGAAACTTTATTTAAAAAGATAAAAGGAAATAACTATCAGTCATTACTTTACCCCTCAGAGATAAGCACGGTTAACTTTAGCCATGGTTGTGGTATGTAATTCAATCATAGATTATATATTTTTCAAAATGATATTGTAGTTCATATACTGTTTTGTTCACAAATTTTCCAGTTAATGTATAACAAACCAGTTTACAAGCCACTACATAGTGTTTTGTGGCATACTTTTAAATGGCTACCTGGTGTTTCAGTGTATGGATAAACTAAAAGTTTTCTAAGAAATTTCTAAGTATGGACTTGTGGGTTACTCCCAGTTTTAAATAATATAAATAAATAGTGTTTATAAATATCGATTACTATTTTCTTAGCATCATTTCCTAGAGATAGAATTACTGAGCCGAAGAGTACGAACAGTTTCAAACTTCTGATTTAAGTTGCCCAATGGGTCTTCATCCTCACTACTCTGAGGATTAAAAAACTTTTAAAATCTTTGAAAAATTGATAGGTAAGAAATATTATCTTTCTATTTATTTTTCTTTGTTGTTAGTACAGTTTATATGTGTGTGTATTCTGTGTGTGTGTATGTATGTGTGTGTGTGTCCGACTCTTTGCAACCCCATGGACTGTAGCCTGCCAGGGTCCACTGTCCATGGGATTCTCCAGGCAAGAATACTGGAGAGGGTGGCCATTTCCTTCTCCAAGGGATCCTCCTGACCCAGGGATCAAACCCATGTATCTTTTAGTCTCCTGAATTGTCAGGCAGGTTCTTTATCAGCTAGCGCCACCTGGGAAACCGCATATATATACATACATGCTGTGCTTAGTGACTCAGTCATGTCCGACTCTTTATGACTCTGTGGACTGTAGCCCTCCAGGCTCCTCTGTCTATGGGGATTCTCTAGGCAAAACACTGGAGTGAGTTGCCATGCCCCTCCAGGAGATCTTCCCAACTCAGGGATTGAACCCAGGTCTCCCGCATTACAGGTGGATTCTTTACCATCTGAGCCACCAGGGAAGCCCAAGAATACTGGAGTGGGTAGCCTATCCCTTCTCCAGGGGATCATATATACATACACACACACACACACACACTCACATATACACACACACATATATTTTGCCATGTGTAAAATAGGAGATTTTATTTTCTAAGTATTTAGCAGTTTATTTCACATTCTCCATGAAACCTTCTGTTCCAGTTTGTAATGTCATGAGAGGCATGCCTGTACGAGTCCAAATATAGTCTTACTAGACTGAATGCAAACATTCTGAGTCCAGAGTATGATGCACATTTTTTTTAAACTATTCTCATTGTGCTCCCTTAGCCTGTCTGAGTCAGCTTTAGCCCCCTTCTACCCTGGACATTCTCCCTCCTCCTTTCTTCTTTTACTCCTCTACCCACCCCATATGCTCAGAGCTGGGGAAACCACTGTTCCTAGGTTTATTCTGGAAGGCAATAAGGAATCAGTATTGGTGGCAATGAGGTTTATATTTTAAAAAAATGTTATAGGTATGGATGTGAGAGTTGGACTATAAAGAAAGCTGAGCGCCAAAGAATTGATGCTTTTGAACTGTGGTGTTGGAGAAGACTCTTGAGAGTCCCTTGGACTGCAAGGAGATCCAACCAGTCCATCCAAACAGAGATCAGTCCTGGGTGTTCATTGGAAGGACTGATGTTGAAGTTGAAACTCCAATACTTTGGCCACCTGATGCGAAGAGCTGACTCATTTGAAAAGACCCTGATGCTGGGAAATATTGAGGGCAGGAGGAAAAGGGGACAACAGAGGATGAGATGGTTGGATGGCATCATCGACTCAATGGACATGGGTTTGGGTGGACTCCGGGAGTTGGTGATGGACAGGGAGGTCTGGTGTGCTGCGGTTTGTGGGGTTGCAAAGAGTCAGACACGACTGAGCAACTGAACTGAATTGATAGGTCACTGATATGTCCTCTTTTGTGAATTCTAGAATAGTTCTTTTGGAGAAGGCAATGGCACCCCACTCCAGTACTCTTGCCTGGAAAATCCCATGGACAGAGGAGCCTGGTAGGCTGCAGTCCATGGGGTCGCTAGGAGTCAGACACGACTGAGCGACTTCACTTTCACTTTTCACTTTCATACATTGGAGAAGGAAATAGCAACCTACTCCAGTGTTCTTGCCTGGAGAATCCCAGGGACGGGGGTGCCTGGTAGGCTGCCGTCTCTGGAGTCGCACAGAGTCGGACACGACTGAAGCGACTTAGCAGCAGCAGCAGAATAGTTCTTTATTTAACCATCTGTTTCTTAATACATTTCTTATGCTTTATGTTTGAAGATGGTTCCAGAATTCCTGTTTTCCCAACAGGGAGTGGATACGTGGCCTTTCCATGAATAGCCATGTCAGCCTTTCAGAAGACCAGTCGCTGTGGACTTTTGTCTTTTAGTTCGATGAACAGCAAAAACATTTTTGGTCCCACTGAGATGCTCATACTGACAGTTTTGCTTGATTTGATTATTTCAAAGTTCTCTTTGCTTATCCAGACCATCAGTGTCAATAGCATCACCAGTTGTTTCTATTTCTATGGTTTGAACCATCATCCCCTTCCACCAAATTATTGCAATAGTCTCCTAAAGGGTCTTTCTTCCTTCTTCTCCTTCCTGGGCTAATCTTTCCCCTGCCTTCTTGCCTGGAAAATAAAAAAAAAAAAAAAAACAATCAACCAATCAAAAAAATCATAGCTTTTATGGCTTTACTGCCCACAATCCTTCAATGATTCCGTAGTGATTCCTGAGCACAGCCTGAGCTTCTTGCGCTCAAGGCTTATTGTACTAAAGGCCTTTCATGATTGGGTCCCAGCTCACCTTTCTATTCTAATTCTGCGTTACTCTCATAACTCACAAACCTTCCCCATCAACCAATCTGAATTGTCTCTATGCCTTTATTCACGCTGTTTTCTTTTCCTTGAATGCCCTTCAAGCTCACCTCTAATTGTCAGAATCCTTGAAGGTACAGTCTGTGTGGCCCTTCACCCCTACCGTGAAGTCATCTCCAGTTCCTCAGTCAGGAAAGTCTCCCTCTTCTGTGCATCAAACCCATATTACATATAAATCTTAGAGAACTTACCTCCCCCTGTTGCCTCCTGCAGCTATTTTTATGGATGACTTGTCTTCCTTAATAGGAGGGAGAACACTCATCTAAATATATAGCTCTGAAAGGTTTAAGGGAAATATCAGTCAGAATATTTAAGAGGCCTCTGTTTTTTTCCCTTACATGGCAGATCTTGTCCCCTATGTTTCCTGGGCTTGTGTGTCAGCATCCATCTTGACCTAATCACTTGATTGTTTCGATAGCTCTGACTGCCCCTAATTTTATGCCTGAAATTTGCACAGTTTTCTGAAATGCACTTCAGGATTCTACTTTGTTTTTCCTCTGTGTTTAGGAGGAAGGGAGGCAGGGGGTTGGTAAACACAGCTTGGACAGCTTCCCCAAACAGGCAGCTAGATACTTTGATCATGAGTTCTGTTAAGCGTCTTCCTTTCTGCTGCCTCATGAGGATCTATTTTCCAGGCCTGTTTGGAGGAAGCAGGAGTGGTCACTCCCCCATAATCAGGGAGTTGTGAGGCTGTTTAATAGGGTGTTTGTTTCTTGTAAATTTAATTACTTATAGTCAAAATTCTACAGTCTAGAATAAGAGTTACTCTTTCCCTTTTACACTCAGATTGGGTTAACTGGGCAGAGAGCCTAAGCTTCTTATCCATGGTGCCATATGGTTGTGAATCCCCTGATCACCCTGATCTTAAAATGATCATGATTTCACTTGGCACTGTCCTGGTGGAAATCCTGTCTTATGTCACATTGATTTCAAGATTGCTAAAATAAATACTCCTAAAATCACCACACCGTGTTGACACAGTAAGAGAGTTAAAGACATTCCATTTCTCCAACCTTCCCCTCAATCCCCTTTTTACTCACCAAGGCTCACACTGGCAAGTATGGTGAGTGGTTGAAAACAAATTTAATTTCCCACATGGTGCCAAATATGTTTGGTTCTAGCAAGGGAAGGCTTGGCTTTAGCTGACATCCAAGTCCTTGGCTTGCCAGGAGAGTCCACAGGGAGTGTGCTCAGGAGCCAGGCATAGCCGTCAGCTTCCAAGTGGAAGGTTCCACAACACATCAGCCCTCACCAAGGAACCTCTGTTAGTGTTTGCTATCTGTTGTCCACCTGCCCTGGTCTTCCCCACACTCTCCATCACTTTCCTAACACCTTCATTTCTGTCCAGCATCTCTGTTCTGCAGCCTCCGTGTCAGTGCCTGGCACCGGGATCCTGACCTGTTGAGGAAAACCCTGGGCCCTACACACAGAACCACTTGGTATGAGCATCACTGCCAACTGGGCTTCAGGCCCAGGCAGAAGCTGGGATGCGTGTTCACTATCTCCCATGTGCTGGGCACTGAAGCAGAAGGAGGGGGAAACAGACTTCTGTCACTTAATATTTAAGGAGCCCAGGCCCAAGGATGGGACATCATCTTCATCTAAGGGACACCTTTCTGTCATTTTGAACAGAATATATATTGTCAGTTAAGCTCACAGATTTGCGCTTTCACCTCTGAAAGGGCTGAGCCAACTGTTCCATCAGAAACTTCCAGTGTCTCACTCCATTGCTTAAGGAACTGCTGATGGTTCCGTGACCGTGCACTGTCGTTCATTCACTCATTCATTTTCATTTATCAATCTCTGGGCAAGACCCTGGACTCACTGTGAAAGAAACACATGAAAATAGTAAATCTCTTCCAATTTTTGATTGGGTTGTTTGGTTGTGATCTTCTTAGAAATCAATGTAACAATATGTGTTAAGAAGGCTCAAATTTTTTCTTCTTCAGCCAGGAAATTTATTCTAGGGAAGTAATGTAAAGAAGAAAAATATGCCTTTTGAGCATTGTTTATGGTCCTGAAAAAGTGAAAACAATATCCTGATGGCCTAAACATTCCACAAATATTATATTTGAACATCCTGGTAAAATAAATATTATGATGGTAAAATAGAATTGTGAAGTATTAAGATTATATAAAAATGAAGAGAAATATTTATATGTTAAGTGAGAGAACCATGTGTGTGTTAAGTCTCTCAGTCACGTCCAACTCTTTGTGACCCCGTGGACTGTAGCCCACCAGGCTCCTCTGTCCATGGAATTCTCCAGGCAAGAATACTGGAGTGGGTAGACATTCCCTTCTCCAAAGGATTTTCCCAACCCAGGGATTGAATGCAGGTCTCCCACTTTTGAGGTGAATTCTTTACCATCTGAGCCACAGGAAGCCCAAGAATACTGAGTGGGTAGACATTCCCTTCTCCAAGGGATTTTCCCAACCCAGGGATTGAATGCAGGTCTCCCACTTTTGAGGTGAATTCTTTACCATCTGAATCACCAGGGAAGCCCAAGAATACTGGAGTGGGTACCCTATCCCTTCTCCAGGGGATCTTCCTGACCCAGGAATCAAACTGGGGTTACTTGTATTGCAGGCAGATTCTTTACCAGCTGAGCTAGAGAGAACCATATGACACATAAAGTTAGAACAAACAAAACATGAAGATAGATGCATAAATATGGACATTATGGAGTGGGCTTTTTATTTACATTAAAAAATCAATGTTAGTATAATATTGCTTACACAATAAATGTATTTTATGTTAAAATTTACTACCATATAAAGTATATCCTACTGTCAGAAAAAATGCCTCAACTATAAAATACCTGATTTTGAAGGCTCAATATGAAAAGAAAAATGTCTCACTAGTAATGTTCTCAATATTGATTAGATGCTACAATGATAATTTTTTGAATACACTAAGTAAAATATAATGTTAAAGTTTAAACAAATTCCTCATGCCTGCTTTCAAGGAACTTCTAGACTAATAGCAAAGACAACCATTATACAGCCAACCACGAGAGAAATTCATAGAAAATAAGTATTTATTAGTGGTGTATAATACACTGGGACCCCAGAAGAAGAAGAATTAATTGTACTTGGGGATCTCTGTGGTTGTCTTGCAGAGAGGTGAGACTTAGCTTGAGTCTTAGAGAATGAGTTGGATTTTGGTAGATGAAGAACAAAGAGGGCAACCTAGGTTGAAAAAATGGAATGAACATGGAAATGAGGCTTGAAAATGCAATATACTTGGCTCTTGGTCACTTGAGCTGGGAATTTGGGGCAGATGTATAGAGTTAAGAGGTAGGGAAACAAGGCCAGTGTGGAGCTTTGGAATATCTTGAATGCTATTATATACAAGGTCACTGGAGCTTTTATTCTGCAGGTGAGAGAAACCCATTAAAGTTTTCTGAGGAGGACAGTGGCCTGAACTAAGTTGTGTTTTACAGATACCATCCTGGCAGCAGTGTAAAGGATGAGTTGAAGGGAAGACATCGTGGGCAGAGGAACCAGGTAAGGAGCTTATCCAAACAAGAGATAAGGAGAGCCTAAACAAGGACAATAAAAGGACTCCACTATTTATCAACCTCATCTACTCAATTCTTTCCTGTAATTTAAAAGTGGTTAATTGCCAGAAACACTTGCACAATTAAGGTAATAATATAATTTTTTAAAAAGCAAACAGAGAGAACACATTTCTAAATTCTATGTTAGGCTGTTACTATCTAGACACATTTATTGAACCCCTAGAGTTTGCAAGTCTGCCTAGGGGATACATGAAAAGAAAAAAAGACTTTAAAAACCACAATTCATGTTGAAGAACCAGACATAGAATCATAGGAAAATAATCAAGTATATAAAGCACCACATACAGTTAAGGGTTTAGAAAATAGAGTGCACAGCAGCATAGTTTCCCTGCATCTGTTTTTTTAATAAGAAGAATTCTGTTAATGTATTTATTCTGATGGCATCAACAAGTCATGGCTGGATGCCAGAGGCAGGAGAGGTGGTTGGATGTTTTCTGGGGTCCTTGATTGGAAGGTGAGAGTTTGCCTTATCTAAAGCCTTTGTTGTGATAAAAAAAAATTGAATATGGACACTCTTTAGTAATACATAGTTTATTCAATTAAATTCAACGAACCTTCATGAGGTAGCTATTATGTGTAAGCTGCTGCTCAAGAGGACAAAGATGAACAAGGAATGATCCTGCCTGGCTGCGTGTGGCTGAGGTGCGTCCTCCCACAACCGTATTCGATTCAAACCCTTCTCAGTGACGTATTGCGGATGAGATAAAGACCGAGTGAGGGTCAAATGACATAATGTAGGGGGCTATTGTGTTTGCCTTCTTTTTTCTTACATGATGGGAGACTTGGCTGAATTTTTGGGCTAATCACTCTGTAGAGTTTATTTAGTCCCTGTTTATTTTCCTCATCTGAGATATATGAGTCATAATTACAAGTGTGAACGTGCTCAGGTCTGGACCCTGGGTACTTTATTTTCTTTCCTTTCTCTGTTGGACCTGATTCCTCAGGATCAGCAGTTCACCTCTTTCTCAGATGAACTTCTTATTTCTTCCACGGTCATTTCATCTCCCTTTTTCCTCTTCTGGTCCCTCTTTCTCCTCCCCTTGGGTGCTTTCTTTTCCTCGGACTCTCCCTCAGTTGACCAGCTGCCTATCTATTCCTGGGCTTCTTGATACCCAGTGTCTATCTCCTGGGACTCTAAGAGGGAAAGAATTTCCCATTTTAAGAGTACATTGTGTTAACCACAGAAACTCTTAAGTTTTTGATTCTAAACATAAAAACTGGTGAATTTAATGTTTCTTATTTATTTCAAGCAAACAAGGAGATACCTTTTACTTTACTTACTTTTGTCATTTCTCATTCTCTATGGAGAGGTGACCCGGAGTAGGAGGTTAATCTGTGTCTGAGTATTGTTTAATTTAATTGGCCAGGCCATCTTTGACCAAGGTACCTGACCGTTCAGGTCTAACTGTGCCAAAACCCAGTACACACAGGCAGCCAGATTTCAGATCAGCTATTCTGCGCAAAGCTGAGCTCCGGAATAAATTTGGAAACTTCAATTCCAGTGAAGTCGCTTTGCCTGTGCCTTCCAAGAGCCTGTTTTCTCTGGTTTGGGGAGGTGAGCTCATCTCAGTGGATTGAAAGTGAATCCCTGGAAGTCTGTCTGTTTCTCTTGCTTTGTGTGGAGGAGAGTAGCATTCATTTTTTCATGTATGATGTGTGTCTACATTTAGCTTGTCCAAGCTTCTGTGCTAAGTGCTTTGTGTTGAACCCTATTTAGCGGTATAATTCTGTTTTACGGATGAGGAAACTGAGGCTTGGAGATTAATGTTACCATGAGCAGTTCTCTGAGATTTAGGCCCAACTCTGTGTGACAGCTCCTTGCCTCCACACTAGGTACGTTCGTGCTTAATTTACTTTAAATTCTACAACTAGCAGAAATAAAGATTATTAACCTGTTTCACAGTTGAAGACCCTGGAAAAATGGCTTGAACTTAAACCCTGAAGAGAGTACTGTTTTGAGATCGAGTGGAAGGTAAGATTAGGAAGAGAGATCAGGGGCCAGTTTATGGAGTTTGAATACTAAATGAAATACTAAGACTTTATCTAAAGGGTAATTGTGAACCCTGAACTTCTTTTGTTTTTATTTTTCAACTTTATTCTCGTATGACAAGTCATGTTTCCCAGACTTAATGGAGACCAACAGACTTGAAAGAAAGTAATTTGATTTATTTATTTTTGGTTGTACTGGGTCTTCATTACTGTGTGGGCTTTCTCTAGTTGCAGTGATCAGGGGCTGCTCTCTGGTGATGGTGCATGGGCTTATTGCAGCAGCTTCTCCTGTTGCAGAGCATGGGCTCTAGAGCACACAGGCTGCAGTCGCTACAGCGAGTGAACTCAGTAGTTGCGGCTCTCAGGGTCTAGAGCGCAGGTTCAAGAGTTGTGGTGCACAGGCCTAGTTGTTCTGCAGCGTGTGGAATCTTCCTGGACCAGGGGTCGAACCCATGAGCCACCAGGGAAGCCTTCCCCACTTTTAAGGCTTAAAAATTATTAAAAAATAAGGGAGTATGTAAGGTTGGATATCTCTCTAAAAACCTTCAGTTTTTCACAGAAAGGAAACTTGTTAAATTAAGAGCATCACTAAATTTTAATATTTAAAAAACATGAAAGACATTATTTTGTTGGAATTTATAAATAGAATAAATAAGAAACTGGCTGTATGGACTGATGAAGATTAAAGTCACAGTAAAAAACAAATTGTCAGGAAAAATCAAAAGGAATGCTCAGCATATATAAAAGGAAAATAAATCTACTCCACTTAAGGAGGTTTCACTAGAACCAGGATCAAGGATACCTACACAGTCAGAGTTGAGAATGAAGAAGTCTCATGTGATTGAAATTTTACTCTAATCTGAAGACATTTAATTTAATTGGATGCTGTGGGTTCCAAATTCATGAAGTTTACTTTTGTATTTATGATAGAAGGATTGCCAAGTAATTTAATAGTCTAAACAAGATGTCATGAAGATATTTAAAGTGCTTGAGACTACAAATCATAATTAAGCACCTCCAAGTGTTTCAGAAAAACATTTTACATACAATTTATATACTGCCAACAAATTATTTTTATTATCTGCTAAAATAGTTTCCTAAGGTCATCTTCTAAGCCTTATTTTAGTTTGGCTTTAGTATTTATTTGAAGGTGAAAAGTGAAAGTAGTTGTGTCTGACTCTGTGACCCCATCGACTGTAGCCCTCCAGGCTCCTCTGTCCATGGAATTCTCAGGCAAGGATACTGAGTGGGTTGCCGTGCCCTTCTCCAGGGGATCTTCCTGACCCAGGGATTGAACCTGGGTCTTCTGCACTTCAGGCAGATTCTTTTCCACCTGAGCCACCTGGTAAATGTACATATAAAATCTTTAAAAATATTAATTTGTACAAAGTAGAAAGCTTTTCTTCAAAATATACGTTTACTTTTATCAGGGAGGCTACCTGGTGGCTCCGACAGTAAAGAATCTGCCTGCAATGCAGGAGACCCAGGTTTGATCCCTGGATCCAGAAGATACCTTGGAGGAGGGCATGGCAACCTACTCCAGAATTCTTGCCTGAAGAAAATCCCATGACAGAGGAGTCTGGAGGGCCATAGTCCATGGGGTTGCAAAGAGTTGGGCACGACTGAGTGCCTAACACACTTTAGTGTATTATATCAAATAAACAGGTGAGTTTCAAAAATGCCAGAAAGGTTATGTAAGCCAAGCACATTCATTTGAATAGATTGGCAGAGCCATTACTCAACTTTAGACTTGCAACCTACTGATCAGAACTAGAAACTTCCTTTTGCTAATGATATTTAGAATATTTTGGAAGGTAAAGGGTCAGAATCTTATTTCATTAAACTTGTTGTATACAATTACATATTGCATATGAAAACAGTTATTTTTAATTTGGCATAGAACTAGGGAATATTGTGATCCAGGCTGAAAATATCCAAAAGGAATGGTATGATATATGCAGCTGACTTTGACCTTCATTTTTTTTTCTTTTGTAAAACTTTATATATGTAAGAGGGAATGGGAATCTGAGGCAATTATCCTAAATAAATAAAACACTTCATTATTCATTCATTATCTTAGCTTATTTTCATATTTTAGGTAGAAGAAATTTTTATTTGCCTATAAGTTCCAGATATTTATGTAAATTCTCAATTCATATTTCAGGGCTCCTTCCTTCCTTCCTTTTGATTTTGAAGCTGTTTTCAGACGAGCTCTGGTATTTTCAAGAGTAACGAATGTGTGTTTTACATACTTTGTATTTCCCCAAGTGCCTTGTACAGTGTTTTGCACACACTAAAAGCTTAATAAAGGGCTTTAACTGATGGTGGTATTACGATTGATAGTGATGGTGGTGGTGGTGGTGAAGATGATAAAGATGGTTCTACATTGGGCACGTAGCAATCTCAAAATGGCAAAAACATAATGAAGTCTCATTGCAACATGAAGCCAGTCAGTGGGCTATTTAAAATCGTTAAACCTTAAATATATTTAGAAAGCATACTCATTTAAAAAAAATACAGCATATAGGGCAAGTGGAGTTGAACTGAGTTAAAATTCTTGCTACTCTGCCTATTGGCTCTGCAACTTTTTGCAATTTCCTTAATTGCTCGTGCCTCAGTTTCTCATTTGTAAAATGGGGATAGTAATAGTATTTGTTTTTTAGGATTTTTAAGATAAAGTTTATAGGATGAAGCGTTAGGAGGTGGAATATTACATATTTATTTAGAAGAGTGCCTGCTATATAGTAGTACTTGATAAGTGATATTATTATTAAATAAAGTTTTAAAATAAAAACTTTCTATTGCATATTACAGAAAATTTAGGAAGTACAAAAACAGAAAGAAAAATCACCCAGTGTCCTAAACCCTAAACCAGCTATTTATTAATATTTTTATATATTTTATCTTTGGACTTTCCTGGTGGCTCAGATGGTAAAGAATCTGTTTGCAATACAGGAGACCCAAGTTGGATCTGTGGGTTGGGAAGATCCCCTGGAGAAAGGAATGGCAACCCACTCCAGTATTCTTCTTGGAGAATTCCATGGACAGAGGAGCCTGGTGGGCTGTAGTCTAGGGGTCACAAAGAGTCAGACACAACCGAATGACTAACAACATATTTGTCTTTAGTGTATATTAAGTTAAGCAATTAAGCAGCATAGTCTTAGAATAGATAAGATATACAGCTGACATTACTGATGACAAAATTAGATGAATTTTAGGTAAAAGTATTGTGCAGTCAGCATAATACTTGCGACCCCATGGACTACAGCCTACCAGGTTCCTCTGTCCATGGGATTTTCCAGGCAAGAGTACTGGAGTGGGTGGCCATTGCCTTCTTCATAGGTACACATGAAATGTTAAGACTATGTGGAAATACGTGAAAATATTTAGCATAGTTTTAAGTGGAAAAAGACAAAATTAATGTGTACGTGCAGTGTATTCAATTTTGTAAAATTAAATATGCAAAATAAAATTAGTATTAGTGGGATAGGGTTATATGTGATTTATTATAATCATCATTATTACACTTAATATTAGTGTTGCTGTTGTTACTTTAATCTTTCTGTGTCAAATTTGTTTTTAAAAATATGGTGCCTGCTTGAATTGTAATTTTCCGTGGTTGAGTTGTCAGATGACAGTGTGAACTCTGCTATCTCCTTGGAGCTTGGACCTGGAAGGGATGTGTAGAGGGGGTACTTGCTTGGTACAGGGTGGTCCTCACAAAAGACCAATGTGCTGGGTTAGTTTGAACAGTTATATAGCCTGATGTTGTTCAGATCAACAGCATCAGTTAGATGTGGTGTCGTGGTGATGTGGGGACAAGCATTCCAATGCAGAAAAGTACACTTGTGTGTGTGTGTGTGTGTGTGTGTGTGTGTGTGTGTGTTGTGGGAAAGGAGGGAGAAGAAAAGATAGAGGTAGGTGCAAAAGTAACAAGTGAGGGAGCGAGACCTAAGAGAGAAGAAGTTAAAGAGGGAAAATTGCTTTAGCTGGAATTTGCAGAAAACAGACAGCTATGAACTACATATCTTGTTTTTTTAAATTAATTTATTTTTTAAAATGAAGGATAATTGCTTTGTTTTCTGTCAAACCTCACATGAATCAGCCATGCTGCTGCTACTGCTGCTAAGTCGCTTCAGTCGTGTCCGACTCTGTGCGACCCCATAGACAGCAGCACAGCAGGCTCCCCGTCCCTGGGATTCTCCAGGCAAGAACACTGGAGTGGGTTGCCATGTCCTTCTTCAGTGCATGAAAGTGAAGAGTGAAGTTGCTCAGTCGTGTCTGACTTTTTGCGACCCCCATGGACTACAGCCTACCAGATTCCTCTGTCCATGGGATTTTCCAGGCAAGAGTACTGGAGTGGGTGGCCATTGCCGTCTTCATAGGTACACATATATCCCCTCCCATTTGAACCTCCCTCCCAACTCCCTCCCCATCCTACCCCTCTAGGTTGATACAGAGCCCCTGTTTGAGTTTCCTGAGCCATATAGCAAATTCCCATTGGCTATCTATTTTACGTATGGCAATGTAAGTTTCCATGTTACTCTTTCCATACATCCCACCCTCTCCTCCCCTCTCCCCATGTCCATGAGTCTGTTCTCTATGTCTGTTTCTCAACTCAGTTCAGTCACTCAGTCGTGTCCGACTCTTTGCAACCCCATGAATCACAGCACTCCAGGCCTCCCTGTCCATCGCCAACTCCTGGAGTTCACTCAAACTCATGTCCATCAAGTCTGTGATGCCATCCAGCCATGTCATCCTCTGTTGTCCCCTTCGCCTCCTGTCCCCAATCCCTCCCAGCATCAGAGTCTTTTCCAGTGAGTCAACTCTTTGCATGAGGTGGCCAAAGTATTGGAGTTTCAGCTTTAGCATGAGTCCTTCCAATGAACACCCAGGACTGATTTCCTTTAGGATGGACTGGTTGGACCTCCTTGCAGTCCAAGGGACTCTCAAGACTCTTCTCCAACACCACAGTTCAAAAGCATCAATTCTTTGGCACTCAGCTTTCTTCACAGTCCAACTCTCACATCCATACATGACCACTGGAAAAACCTTGACTAGACGGACCTTTGTTGGCAAAGTAATATCTCTGCTTTTCAATATGCTATCTAGGTTGGTCATAACTTTCCTTCCAAGGAGTAAGCGTCTTTTAATTTCATGGCTGCCGTCACCATCTGCAGTGATTTTGGAGCCTAAAAAAATAAAGTCTGACACTGTTTCCACTGTTTCCCCATCTCTTTCCCATGAAGTTATGGGACCGGATGCCATGATTTTCGTTTTCTGAATGTTGCGCTTTAAGCCAACTTTTTCACTCTCCACTTTCACTTTCATCAAGAGGCTTTTTAGTTCCTCTTCACTTTCTGCCAGAAGGGTGGTGTCATCTGCATATCTGAGGTTATTGATATTTCTCCGGGCAATCTTAATTCCAGCTTGTGCTTCTTCCAGCCCAGCGTTTTTCATGATGTACTCTGCATATAAGTTAAATAAGCAGGGTGACAATATACAGCCTTGACGTACTCCTTTTCCTATTTGGAGCCAGTCTGTTGTTCCATGTTTCTCCACTGCTGCCCTGTAAATAAATTCTTCAGTACCATTTTTCTAGATTCTATATATATGCTTTAGAATATGGTATTTATCTTTCTCTTTCTGACTTACTTCACTCTGTATAATAGTTTCAAAGTTCATCCATTTCATTAGAACTGACTCAAATGTATTCCTTTTTACAGCTGAGGAATAAGCACAAGCTGGAATCAAGATTACCCAGAGAAATATCAACAACCTCAGATATATGATGACACCACCCTTATGGCAGAAAGTGAAGAGGAACTAAAAAGCCTCTTGATGAAGGTGAAAGAGGAGAGTGAAAAAGTTGGCTTAAAGCTCAACATTCAGAAAACAAAGATCATGGCATCCGGTTCCATCACTTCATGGGAAAGAGATGGGGAAACAGTGGAAACAGTGTCAGACTTTATTTTTTTAGGCTCCAAAATCACTGCAGATGGTGACGGCAGCCATGAAATTAAAAGACGCTTACTCCTTGGAAGAAAAGTTGTGACCAACCTAGACAGCATATTCAAAAGCAGAGATATTACTTTGCCAACAAAGGTCCATCTAGTCAAGGCTATGGTTTTTCCTGTGGTCATGTATGGATGTGAGAGTTGGACTGTGAAGAAGGCTGAGCACCGAAGAATTGATGCTTTTGAACTGTGGTGTTGGAGAAGACTCTTGAGAGTCCCTTGGACTGCAAGGAGATCCAACCAGTCCATTCTGAAGGAGATCCGCCCTGGGATTTCTTTGGAAGGAATGACACTAAAGCTGAAACTCCAATACTTTGGCCACCTCATGCTAAGAGTTGATTCATTGGAAAAGACCCTGATGCTGGGAGGGACTGGGGGCAGGAGGAGAAGGGGATGACAGAGGATGAGATGGCTGGATGGCATCACTGATTCGATGGACGTGAGTCTGAGTGAACTCCGGGAGTTGGTGATGGACAGGGAGGCCTGGCGTGCTGTGATTCATGGGGTCGCAGAGAGTTGGACACGACTGAGCAACTGAACTGAACTGAACTGTATGTTTCATTGTGTATATGTACCACAACTTCCTTATCCATTCATGTGTCAATGGACATCTACGTTGCTTCCATGTTCTAGATATTGTAAACACTGCTGCAGTGAACAATGGGATACATGTGTCTTTTTCAATTTTGGTTTCCTCAGGGTATATGCCTAGAAGTGGGATTGCTGGGTCATATGGTGGTTTTATTCCTAGTTTTTAAAGGAATCTCCATACTGTCTTCCATGGTGACTGTATCAATTTACATTCCCACCATCAGTGCAAGAGTATTCCCTTTTCTTCACACCCTCTCTAGCATTTATTGTTTGTAGAGATTTTGATAATAGCCAATTCTGACTGGTGTGAGGTGATATCTCATTGTAGTTTTGATTTACATTTCTCTAATAATGAGCAATGTTGAGCATCTTTTTTCATGTTTGTTAGCCATCTGTATGTCTTCTTTGGAGAAATGTCTGTTTAGATCTTTTCCCCACTTTTTGATTGGGTTGTTTGTTTTTCTGGCATTGAGTTGTATGAGCTGCTTGTATATTTTGGAAACTAATCCTTTGTCAGTTGTTTCATTTGCTATTATTTTCTCCCATTCTGAGAGTTGTCTTTTCACCTTGCTTATAGTTCCCTTTGCTGTGCAAAAGCTTGTGAGTTTAATCAGCTCCCACTTGTTCACTTTTGTTTTTATTTCCATTACTGTAGTAGGTGAGTCATAGAGGATTTTGCTTTGATTTATTTCATCGAGTGTTCTGCCTGTTTTTCTCTAAGAGTTTTATAGTTTCTGGTCTTGCATTTAGGTCTTTCATCCATTTTGAGTTTATCTTTGTGTATGGTGTTAGGAAGTGTTCTAATTTCATTCTTTTATATGTATTTGTCCAGTTTTCCCAGCACCATTTGTTGAAGAGGCTGTCTTTGCCCCATTGTATACTCTTGCCTCCTTTGTCAAAAATAAGGTACCCATAGGTGCATGGGTTTATTTCTGGGCTTTCTGTCTTGTTCCATTGGTCTATAATTCTATTTTTGTGCCCGTACAATACTGTCTTGATGACTGTAGCTTTGCAGTATAATCTGAACTCAGGAAGGTTGATTCCTCAAGCTCCATTCTTCTTTCTCAAAACTGCTTTGGCTATTTGGGGTCTTCTGTGTTTCTATGTGAATTGTAAAATTTTTTGTTCTAGTTCTGTGAAAAATGCCATTGGTAATTTGATAAGGATTGCATTGAATCTATAGACTGCACTTGGTAGTATAGTCATTTTCACAATATTGGTTCCTCCTACCCAGGAACATGGAATATCTCTCCATCTGTTTGTGTCATCTTTGATGTTTTTCATTAGCATCTTATAATTCTCTGTGTATAGTTCTTTTGTCTCCTTAGGTAAGTTTATTCCTAGATATTTAGTTCTTTTTGTTGCAATGATAAGTAGGATTGATTCCTTAATTTCTTTCTGATTTTTCATTGTTAGTATATAGAAGTGCAAGTGATTTCTTTGTATTGATTTTATATCCTGCAACTTTGCTAAATTCACTGATTAGCTCTAGTAATCTTCTGTTACTATCTTTAGGGTTTTCTATGTCCAGTATCACATCATCTGCAAACAGTGAGAGCTTTACTTCTTTTCCGATCTGGATTCCTTTTATTTCTTTCACTTCTCTGATTGCTGTAGCTAGGACTTCCAGAACTGTGTTGAATAATAGTGGTGAAAGTGCACACTCTTGTCTTGTTCCTGATCTTAGGGGGAATGCTTCAGGTTTTTATCATTGAAAATAATGTTTGCTGTAGGCATATCATATATGGCCTTTACTATGTTGAGGTAGGTTCCTTCTATGCCCATTTGTTTGAAGAGTTTTAATCATAAACGGGTGTTGAATTTTGTCAAAGGATTTTTCTGCATCTATTGAGATGATCATATGGTTTTTATCTTTAAATTTGTTAATAAATACAGTATGGTGTATTAACAAATACACTGTTGATTGATTTGCATATATTGAAGAATCTTGCATCCCTGGAATAAACCCAACTTGATCATGGTGTATGAGCTTTTTGATGTGTTGAATTTTGTTTGCTAAAATTTTGTTGAGGATTTTTGCATCTATGTTCATCAGTGATATTGGCTTGTACTTTTCTTTTTTTGTGTTGTCTTTGTCTGGAAGATCCAACCAGTCCATCCTAAAGGAGGTCAGTCCTGGGTGTTCATTGGAAGGACTGATGTTGAAGCTGAAACTCCAATACTTTGGCCACCTCATGCAAAGAGTTGACTCATTGGAAAAGACCCTGATGCTGGGAAGGATTGGGGGCAGGAGGAGAAGGGGACAACAGAGGATGAGATGGCTGGATGGCATCACCGACTCGATGGACATGGGTTTGGGTAGACTCCGGGAGTTGGTGATGGACAGGGAGGCCTGGCGTGCTGCGATTCATGGGGTCGCAAGGAGTCGGACATGACTGAGCGACTGAACTGAACTGAACTGTCTGGTTTTGGTATCAGGGTGATGGTGGTCTTGTAGAATGAATTTGGAAATGTTCCTTCCTCTGCAATTTTTTGAAGGAGTTTTAAAAGAATAGGCATTAGCTCTTCTCTAAATGTTTGATAGAATTCTCCTGTGAAGCCATCTGGTCCTGGCCTTTTGTTTTTTTGGGGAGATTTTTGATCACAGCTTCAATTTCAGTGCTTGTAATTGGGTTATTCATAATTTTCTATTTCTTCCTGGTTCAGTCTTGGAAGACTGAACTTTTCTAATAATCTGTTCATTTCTTCCAGGTTATCCATTTTATTGCCATATAATTGTTCATAATAGTCTCTTATAATTCTTTGTGTTTCTGCATTGTCTCTTGTAATCTCCCCTTTTTCATTTCTAATTTTGTTGATTTGATTCTTCTCTCTTTTTTTTATTGATGAGTCTGGCTAAAGGTTTGTCAATTTTGATAATCTTCTCAAAGAACCAGCTTTTAGTTTTATCAGTGTTTACTATTGTTTCTTTCTTTTTCAGTTATTTCTGCTCTGAACTTCATGATTTATTTCCTTCTACTAATTTTGTTTTTTTTTCCTTTCTTTTCAGTTGTTTTAGGTGTAAAGTTAGGTGGTCTGTTCGATATTTTGCTTGTTTCTTTGAAGTAGGATTGTATTGCTATAAACTTCCCTCTTGGAACTGCTTTCACTGCATCCCCTAGGTTTTGAGTTGTTGTGTTTTCATTGTCATTTGTTTCTAGACATTTTTTGATTTCCCTTTTGATTTCTTTAGTAACCTGTTGGTTCTTTAGAAATGTATTGTTTAAGCTCCATGTGTTTGTGTTTTTTACAATTTTTTTCATGTAATTGACATCTAGTCTCATAGCATTGTGGTCAGAGAAGATGCTTAATACGATTTCAATTTTCTTAAATTTACTGAGGTTGGATTTGTGACCCAAGATGTGGTGGATCCTGGAGAATGTTCCATGTGCACTTGAGAAGAAGGTGGATTCTTCTGCATTTGGATGGAATGTCCTGAAGATATCAATGAGATCCATCTCATCTAATGTATTATTTAAGACTTGTGTTTCCTTATTAATTTTCTGTTTTGATCATCTGTCCATAGGTGTGAGTGGGGTGTTAAAGTCTCCTACTATTATTGTGTTACTGTCAATTTCTCCTTTTATGTCTATTAGTGTTTGTCTTCGGAGAAGGTGATGGCACCCCACTCCAGTACTCTTGCCTGGAAAATCCCATGGATGGAGGAGCCTGGTAGGCTGCAGTCCATGGGGTCACTAAGAGTTGGACATGACTAAGTGACTTCCCTTTCACTTTTCACTTTCAGGCATTGGAGAAGGAAATGGCAACCCACTCCAGTGTTCTTGCCTGGAGAATCCCAAGGATGGGGGAGCCTGGTGGGCTTCCATCTATGGGGTCGCACAGAGTTGGAAGCGACAGCAGCAGTGTTTGTCTTATGTATTGAGGTTCTCCTATGTTGGGTGGATAGACATTTACAATTGTTATGTCTTCCTTTTGAATTTATCCCTTGATCATTATGTAGTGTCCTTCCTATGAAGACCTACAAGACCTTTTAGAACTAACACCCAAAAAAGATGTCCTTTTCATTATAGGGGACTGGAATGCAAAAGGAGGAAGTCAAGAAACACCTGGAGTAACAGGCAAATTTGGCCTTGGAATATGGAATGAAGCAGGGCAAAGACTAATAGAGTTTTGCCAAGAAAATGCACTGGTCATAACAAACACCCTCTTCCAACAACACAAGAGAAGACTCTATACATGGACATCGCCAGATGGTCAACACCGAAATCAGATTGATTATATTTTTTGCAGCCAAAGATGGAGAAGCTCTATACAGTCAGCAAAAACAAGACCAAGAGCTGACTGTGGCTTAGACCATGAACTCCTTATTGCCAAATTCAGACTTAAATTGAAGAAAGTAGGGAAAACCACTAGACCATTCAGGTATGACCTAAATCAAATCCCTTATGATTATACAGTGGAAGTGAGAAATAGAGTTAAGGGCCTAGATCTGATAGATAGAGTGCCTGATAAACTATGGAATGAGGTTCGTGACATTGTACAGGAGACAGGGATCAAGACCATTTCCATAGAAAAGAAATGCAAAAAAGCAAAATGGCTGTCTGGGGAGGCCTTACAAATAGCTGTGAAAAGAAGAGAAGTGAAAAGCAAAGGAAAAAAGGAAAGATATAAACATCTGAATGCAGAGTTCCAAAGAATAGCAAGAAGAGATAAGAAAGCCTTCTTCAGCGATCAATGCAAAGAAATAGAGGAAAACAACAGAATGGGAAAGACTAGGGATCTCTTCAAGAAAATCGGAGATACCAAAGGAACATTTCATGCAAAGATGGGCTCGATAAAGGACAGAAATGGTATGGACCTAACAGAAGCAGAAGATATTAAGAAGAGGTGGCAAGAATACACAGAAGAACTGTACAAAAAAGATCTTCACGACCCAGATAATCACAATGGTGTGATCACTGACCTGGAGCCAGACATCCTGGAATGTGAAGTCAAGTGGGCCTTAGAAAGCATCACTACGAACAAAGCTAGTGGAGGTGATGGAATTCCAGTGGAGCTATTCCAAATCCTGAAAGATGATGCCATGAAAGTGCTGCACTCAATATGCCAGCAAATTTGGAAAACTCAGCAGTGGCCACAGGACTGGAAAAGGTCAGTTTTCATTCCAATCCCAAAGAAAGGCAATGCCAAAGAAGGCTCAAACTACCGCACAATTGCACTCATCTCACATGCTAGTAAAGTAATGCTCAGAATTCTCCAAGCCAGGCTTCAGCAATACCTGAACCGTGAACTTCTTGATGTTCAAGCTGGTTTTAGAAAAGGCATAGGAACCAGAGATCAAAATGCCAACATCCGCTGGATCATGGAAAAAGCAAGAGAGTTCCAGAAAAACATCTATTTCTGCTTTTTTGACTATGCCAAAGCCTTTGACTGTGTGGATCACAATAAACTGTGGAAAATTCTGAAAGAGATGGCAATACCAGACCACCTGATCTGCCTCTTGAGAAATTTGTATGCAGGTCAGGAAGCAACAGTTAGAACTGGACATGGAACAACAGACTGGTCCCAAATAGGAAAAAGAGTACATCAAGGCTGTATATTGTCACCCTGTTTATTTAACTTATATGCAGAGTACATCATGAGAAACGCTGGACTGGAAGAAACACAAGCTGGAATCAAGACTGCCGGGAGAAATATCAATCACCTCAGATATGCAGATGACACCACCCTTATGGCAGAAAGTGAAGAGGAACTCAAAAGCCTCTTGATGAAAGTGAAAGTGGAGAGTGAAAAAGTTGGCTTAAAGCTCAACATTCAGAAAATGAAGATCATGGCATCTGGTCCCACCACTTCATGGGAAAGAGATGGGGAAACAGTGGAAACAGTGTCAGACCTTATTTTTCTGGGCTCCAAAATCATTGCAGATGGTGACTGCAGCCATGAAATTAAAAGACGCTTACTCCTTGGAAGGAAAGTTATGACCAACCTAGATAGCATATTCAAAAGCATTGCTTTGCCAACAAAGGTTCATCTAGTCAAGGCTATGGTTTTTCCTGTGGTCATGTATGGATGTGAGAGTTGGACTGTGAAGAAGGCTGAGCACCGAAGAATTGATGCTTTTGAACTGTGGTGTTGGAGAAGACTCTTGAGAGTCCTTTGGACTGCAAGGAGATCCAACCAGTCCATTCTGAAGGAGATCAGCCCTGGGATTTCTTTGGAAGGAATGATGCTAAAGCTGAAACTCCAGTACTTTGGCCACGTCATGCGAAGAGTTGACTCATTGGAAAAGACTCTGATGCTGGGAGGGATTGGGGGCAGGAGGAGAAGGGGACAACAGAGGATGAGATGGCTGGATGGCATCACTGACTCGATGGACGTGAGTCTGAGTGAACTCCGGGAGTTGGTGATGGACAGGGAGGCCTGGCATGCTGCGATTCATGGGGTCGCAAAGAGTCGGATACGACTGAGTGACTGATCTGATCTTCCTCATATCTTGTTTTAAACAATAATTAAAGCATCTCAATGTCTGCATTACCTTTGCCACCATTTTTTTTTTATATTTAAATAAAAAGTGGTATTTGAGTTGGTATTTGAGGTGGTATTATATGCCATCTCTATCAGGAATCCTAAGGGGTAAGTGGCATCACCATTTGGCAGAGTTAATTGGGTGGGACATTTGTAAAATCAATAAAAATGTCACAGGACAAATGACTTTATTTAAACTGCCTGAGGTTTTCCTCAAGTAGTAGCCAGAGTATTACACTGTCCATCCTGCTCTGCCAGTGGTAACTTGACCCCTTGCCCAGGGTAAATCATGGTATTTGCCAGGTTTCAGTGAATTAATAGCTGTCATTTTACTGTGATTTTGAGAGGCGGAAGTGAGAGGTGTAGGCTGGTTAATTTTGCCTGAGGGTGTTCAGAAACACTTGTTTGTTGAACTCATTTTGGAAGCATCTCTTAAGATACAAGAATGAGGTGCCTAATTGCACAGAATGGCTGCCTGCTGCCAGATCAGAATTTTTTCCATGAAACCTCTCCTCCTGAATAAGGTAGCAACGAGCAAGTAACTCAGACACATTGAATTTCTCTCAATTAAAAGAAGATCTTTATTTAAAATCAAAAGGACATTTAAATTTTATTAATACTTCTCAGGGTAAAAGAAAATAATAACAATATATCTTCCCATTTTGCATAGCTTTATGAAACTTTATCTCTGGGACTTTTGTTCTACTTTTAGCTCAGGGAGGGTTACAGTTTCAGGTTTGCAAAGGGCTTCTTTTGGATGTGGTAGCTGAAACTGTCTGGAACCAATGTTTTATTAAGTGACATCAAAATGCAGAGAATCATCTCTGTGAGAAGGAGTAGAAAGTGGTTCATGCTATGACACTCACAGAAATACAAGAGCAGTGAAAATTTAAGACTCAGAAGCAAAAACAGGAAGAGCAAGAAATTCAGTTTCAGGGAGAGCTGGAGGACTTTGGAGGACTTCCTACCGTAATCCTATCTTCTCTCCATGTGTTTGTGTAACTAATACCTGCCATCTGCGAAAACAGATCAAGGGACATGCATCTTTTGGGGGTGTTTCTCCACGAGGCCTTTTCTATCTCCGGGTTGAGGTGGAGAACTTTGGCACTAATTGATTCCACCTTAAAAGCAGAATGGCTAGTTAATGAGCATGGTTTCCTTAGCACATTTCAGAATAAATCTGCACAAAGTTACAGGGAAAAAAAAGAGTTGAACATTTGAGGTTTTCTAGCCTGTTAAATTTTCCAGCAGTTTAACTGGGGATAAAATACATATCAGCAAGTTTAAAACCCAGTAATACCAGACAGATAGATACAAATGAGCTTTTGGGCAACTCTGTGGGGACCAAGGGATATAGGGAACTGATTTGAATATTCCACGTCGCTTTGGGTGAGTGAGGTGTTGACAAGGCTAGGATAGGTATGTGTCACCCTGCATAGATATAGATATAGATATAGATATAGATATAGATATAGATATAGATCTCCTATGACCTAATGATTCCACTTCTGGGTACACACCCAACAGAAGTAGTGTGCTACTGTTAAGTCACTTCAGTCGTGTTCAACTCTGTGTGACCCCAGAGACGGCAGCCCACCAGGCTCCCCTGCCCCTGGGATTCTCCAGGCAAGAACACTGGAGTGGGTTGCCATTTCCTTCTCCAGTGCATGAAAGTGAAAAGTGAAAGTGAAGTCGCTCAGTCGTGTCTGACACTTAGCTACCCCATGGACTGCAGCCTACCAGGCTCCTCCGTCCATGGGATTTTCCAGACAAGAGCACTGGAGTGGGGTGCCATTGCCTTTTCCACAGAAGTAGTGTATATGTCCACAAAAATATGTACAATAATATGACATGACAGCTTTATAATTGCCCCCAAATTGAAGCATCCCAAAATCTGTTCACAGAATGGATAAATGGTGCATTCATAAAATAGAATACCACATAGAAGAGTGCATACTTCTTGATTCCATTTATATACAATTTAAAAATAGGCAAATTAATCTAGCGATGTGAGATTAGAATAGTGGTTACCTTTGGGTGGCAAAGTGTTGACTGGGAGCAGCGTAAAGAGAACTTTGAGGAGTTGCTGGCATGTTTGATGTCTTGATCTGGGTGGGGCTACAGGTCATACACATATGTAAAAATTAGTCAAGCTATACACTTAAGATTGGTGCCCTTTGTTGTATGCAAGTTGTATCTCAATAAAATAATTTTATAGAATGATTGTGTTAAATCCAGAAGAGAGTGATGTGAAAACATTGATGAGGAGACCACTGACTTTTCCTGAGGGAATGAGATGCACATGTGAGGGACATTTGGCCTACTGTGTTGAGGGTGTTTGGCCCTTCTGGTCAAGGTTTCAAGGATTTGGACATGGGTCAAGAGGCAGTGTTTGTAGTCCGGAGAGAAAGATGATTGGAGCCAAAAGCTGGGCACTGGGAATGGAGAGAGAGAGAACTGAGGGTATTTCAGAGGTGGAATGAGAAAGGGTCTCAAGTGATTAAAAGTGCATGTGTGCAAGAAGTGGGTGGGAGGTGGTAAAGGAGAGGGTAAAGATGAGAATGGCTCCGTGTGTTCTCCTTTGGGTTTCTGGGTTGCTGACGCCATCGCTAACAGAGAAAGGTTGGAGAAAAAAACATCTTTGGAAATATCTTAAATCATATGACCAGTTGGTTTGACTTGGCCCCAGTCAGAACCAATATTTGAGTTAATTAATAGCACCTGTTATATGAATTCAACTTCTTCTCCTTTTTTCTTCTACAAATACAATCTCAAAGCATGGATCCCTTACACTATGTCTGTGTGATGTAGATCCTTTTCAGTAACCTGAAGAGAAGTCTTAAAATGTTTAATCATGATGATACTCATAAATTGGTATATTTTGGCACATTCAGCACTTAGCTCTCTTCTGTTTCTAAACTCAGGCTTGTTGGGAGTATGTTAAATTTTGCAAAGAAATGCAAGCAGAATAAGCTGTGGGTGCACTACTGTACCAAGTCCAGGAGGCTACAGTACAGGAATTCATGTGGAAGCATGGACTAGTTTCTCAAGTGACTCAGTGGTAAAAGAATCTACTGCCAATGCAGGAGCTTCAGGAGACACGGGTTCAATCGGTGTGTTGGGAAGATCCCCTGGAGGAGAAAACGGCTACCAACTCCAGTATTCTCTTATTGCTGTTACATTTGCTAGGGGACACTATAACTCGTCTTACTGTTTCTTCTCATTTTGAGTTTTTGTAGCTGAATGCTATGGTGATATTCTCCCAGAGGAGTTTGTCCTGTGTGTGCTTGGTTGCTTAGTCACGTCCAACTCTTTGTGACCTCATGGACTGTAGCCCGCCAGGCTCCTCTGCCCATGGAGATTCTCCAGGCAAGAATACTGGAGTGGGTTGCCATGCTGTCCTCCAGGGGATCTTTGCAACCCAGGGATCGAATCCAGGTCTCCTGCATTGCGGGCAGATTCTTTACTGACTGAGCCACCAGAGCAGTTTGGGGCCCAGCAAAAGACTTCTGCTGATGGAAGGTAGCTTATCTTTTGCTTGTTCATTGCCACTTGACAAAACGATCTTCCCTTTTGTTTAAAGCCTAGTAAATGTGCTTTGAGTAACATTCATTTTCATTTCCCCAGTATTAAAACTGAATGGATGTTTTTTGGCTGTCAGGGAGAGTTACAGTGGATTGCAGGTGTCTGCTACCTAGCAGCCCAGGCCTGCAGAACAAGCCATCTTGTTCCCTGGGCTGAGTCAACGTAACTGATAAGGCTCCTCCCATTGCTTTTCCTGCTCTGGGGCAGGGTAAGAATGGCTGGCAGAGAGCTTCCTGTTTCCTGTTTGCCTCTAGGAGAGCACAATTTGAAATGGCCCCAGTTAGCTGCGTTTGGAAAGGCAATTGTCCTCTGCTGTTAATCAACCCTCTTGGGAAGTCACCTGTGATTCTTTGGAGGCCCTAGTCTTCTAGAGATAACACTGTTAAGAATTCCTCACTTGCTGCTTGTTAGAAGAAAAAATGAAAATAGTAAAATTGCTGATATATTATAGCTATTGTTATAGCTAATTTGAGGAAGATGTTCTATAATGAAAATATTAATTAACCCTTTGAATATTTCTGTATTTTTAAAAAAAATTTTTGAGTCTGTAAGAAATTATGTCTTTAGTCTACAAATTCTTAGAATAAATTTTTGATTTTTATTTTTAAAAATAAAAAAAATATTTTTCTAGGTCAATCTGTTAGATTGTGTATTTGAAAAGATTAATTTTATGCCTCATGAAATCAATGGGGATGTTCAGTTAAGTATTTATTCTGTGAAATATTTAAGAAGACCAGCAAATTCATATTTGGAGACAAAATTTTACCTGTGATATAACACTTCACTGCAGGCTCTTCATGCTCTTGATTCCATCTGTGTTGTTATGCTCTAGAAATTCTTTATCCTCACGAAGTCCATCTACTTATGAATCCTCTGCACCTGCTTTGCCTTTTCCCACCCTCTTGGACAGTATCTCACAAATGGTTTAGTATACATCAGAATTACCTGGAGAGCTTGCTATAACATAGATTGCTGGGCCTCACCAGAGTTTCTGATCCAGTAGATCTGGGATAAGGGCTGAGAAATTGTGTTTCTAACAAATCACCAGCTGATACTGATGCTGTTGGTTCTAGGCCACTTCATTAAACCTTTGCTAAAACATCTGTGGTACAGAATAATGGATTTCCGAGTATGTCTACATCCCAGTCCCCAGAGCCTGCAAATATGTTAAATTACACAACAAAAGCTCTGGGAGATGGTGAAGGACAGGGAAGCCTGCTGTGCTGCAGTCCATGGGGTCTCAAAGAGTTGGACACATCTGAGTGACTGAACAACAACAAACACACGACAAAAGGGACTTTACAGCTGTGGTTAAGGCTCTTAAAATGGGGAGATGATACTGGATTATTCAGCTGTGCCCAGTGTAATCACAGCAGTCCTTGTAAGATGGAAGCAAGAGGATCAAAGGCAGAAAGAAGCATGCTTCTTTCATCAAATCTCCTTTTTCTGCCTTTGATCCAGTCCATCCTAAAGGAGATTAGTCCTGGGTGTTCATTGGAAGGACTGATGTTGAAGCTGAAACTCCAATACTTTGGCCACCTCATGCCAAGAGTTGACTCATTGGAAAAGACCCTGATGCTGGGAAGGATTGCGGGTAGGAGGAGAAGGGGACAACAGAGGATGAGATGGCTGGATGGCATCACTGACTCGATGGACATGAGTTTGGGTGAACTCCAGGAGTTGGTGATGGACAGGGAGGCCTGGCATGCTGCGATTCATGGGGTCGTGGAGAGTCAGACATGACTGAGCGACTGAACTGAACTGAACTGAACTGATGAAAAAAGCAAAGGTTCAAGGGATGTACTTTGAAGGTGAAGGAAGGGGCCACAAACCAAGGAATTCAGGTGACTTTTTGATGAAAAGGGCAAGGAAATATTCTCTCTGGGAGGCTATATGAAGAACAAATCTCTGCCAAAATAATGATTTTAGCCCTGTAAGACTCATCTCAGACTTCTGACCTCAGAGCTATAATATTAAGAAATCTCAAGACTTCTGACCTCAGAGCTATAATATTAAGAAATTTGTGTTGTTTTAAGCTGCTAGGTTTGTGGCAATTGATTTCAGCAGAATCTAGAGACAAATATGGGCTTCCCTGATGGCTCAGATTGTATAGAATCTTCCTGCAATGCAGGACACCTGGGTTCGATCCCTGGGTTGGAAAGATCCCCTGGAGGAGGGCATAGCAACCTACTCCAGTTTTTTTGCCTGGAGAATCCCATGTACAGAGGAGCCTGGTGGGTACAGTCCATGAGGTCACAAAGAATTGGACACAACTGAGTGACTAAGCACAGCACAGCAGAGACTAATGCAGCATCCTACTCCATATCACAGACTACCTAAGTTCTATACACTCTGGCTCAAATGTTAAAACAGAGGTTTACATCAATCTGCACTTCATCATGTTTTTATGTAATGATTTCAGTTCAGATTTTTCTGTCTTTCTGTGAATTCCTAAAATATTTATTGTCTTGACCAGTTGTATAAATTTAAAAGACTTCATTCATTTAACAGTTTGCTGTGTTGTAGACCTTTAGCTGAGGCTGACAGTGAAAAGTCAGAATTCCTGCCCTTAAGGGGTCAATTATTCAGAATTCATCAGTCAGGATGCTGCTGGTAAACTGAATTGCAGATTAATTCTTCAAATGACAATTATAAATGATGGATAAAAATTTTAAAAATACATATTCAAAGGCATCTGAGAGTTACCAAGACTGAGGTTGAGGGGCTAAGATGCTGGAAAGGAGAGAAACACAAAAATGAACCTGACTTTTGTTGCCAGTTTCTCTCTTAAGACACTGGGTGATTCATAAATGGAGGATGAAACATGAAAAAGCTGAATGGAAAATGGTGGCTAAGAGGCTAAATTTCTACCAGTGTTATAGCTGAAGAACAATATTGGAATCTAGGGCCTATCAAGAAGGTGGGACTCGAAATATTCCAGGCTTTCAAAGGATCCCCAAAAGATTGTATCCTAGCAGTAAGGATGAAATAGAAGTAGGCAACCTTCACAAAAAGCAAAATCCTTTATCATGCCAGCTCAGTTGGGTTAAAATAATCTGTTCTTACTCAGAATACCTGGTAGAAGCAAAAGTAAATAATCTCTGGGTGTGATGTCACCCAGAGCCTCAAATTATCTCTGTAGCTTATCTCTAATTTCTGGCAACTTACCAGGCATACTAGCAGACAAAACCAATCATCAAAAATCAAGGGAATAAACCGCAGACAATAGATATAGACTGAAAAATTTTATTGATAGCTGAAGTAGCAGACAAAGGGTTTAAAATAATATGTTAAATAGATTAGATGAAAAGGTGGAAAATTTCCACAGAGAACTGGAAACTGAGAAAGAAAGCTATACAGTAGTTTTACAACTGAAATGTCAATAATTGAAATTAAGAATTCAATAGATGGGTTTAAAAGTACATTAGACAGAGCAAGAAAAAAAGATCAGAAGAAAATAATGGATTAAGGAATCAAAAGAAGAAATAATGGAAAATACAAAATTGAGTGTAAGAAATACAGTGTTGTGTTAGTTGCTTAGTCATGTCCAACTCTTTGTTATCCCATGGACTGTAGCCAGCCAGGTTCCTCTGTCCATGGGATTTTCCAGGAAAGAATATTGGAGTGGGTAGCCATTCCTTTCTCCAGGGGATCTTCCCAACCCAGGAATCAAACTTGGGTCTCCCACATTTCAGGCAGATTCTTTACTGACTGAGCTACCAAGGAAAGAAAGTGTTAGTTGCTCAGTCCTGTCTGAGTCTTTGTGACCCCATGGACTGTAGACTACCAGGCTCCTGTGTCCATGGGATTCTCCAGGAAAGAATACTGGAGTGGGTTGCCATTCCCTTCTCCAGGGGATCTTCCTGACCAAGCAATCAAACCGGGTATCCTGCATTGCAGGCAGATTCTTTATTGCCTGAGCCATTTCTAGGGAACAACCCTAGAAATACAAAGAAATAATGAAAAGAGATAGCATGTTTATGATTATACATATACCTGTATAATGCAGAAGTACAGAGATATAATGAAAAGAGAAAACATGTATATGATGTAACTGTCAGGTGAGGACTTCCCTGGTGGCTCAGATGGTAAAGCGTCTGCCTATAAGGCGGGAGACCTGGGTTTGATCCCTGGGTTGGGAAATCCCCTAGAGAAGGAAATGGCAACCCACTCCAGTACTCCTGCCTGGAAAATTCCATGGGTGAAGGAGCCTGGTAGGCTACAGTCCATGGGGTCGCAGAGTTGGATACAATTGAGCAACTTCACTGGTGCACTGGTCAGGTGAGGAAAGAGAGAAGAGAGCAAGCTCAATATTTAAATAATAATCAGAGTTCCTAAAATGGATGGAAGATGTCAAGCTACTGTTATAGGAGTTCTATGAACCCCAAGCAGGACAAATATAAAGTTTCACTCTGGGGCCTAGCTTATCAGAATTAGTTATACTCGCACTCTGCTTGTTTTCCCAGCTAAAATATTACAGTTTCCACCTGAGATGTAAGCAAAAGGTGTTGATTAGGATTGCCAGAAAAATTCCTTAATAAAATCAGAAACTGTCACACTTCCTTTGTCCTTGCCCACTTCCTCTTTCCTGCTTCTTGGAATGGGGCATGATGGCTGAGTTTCAACAGCTGTATTACTTCATTATGCCAATGTAGTGGTTAACTTTATGTGTCAACTTTTTGGGTATCAGATTCTCCCTTTTCTTCTAAGTTTTATGTTTTACATGTAAGTCCATGATTGATTTTGAGTTGTTTTTTGATAAAAGTTAGGAGACTAAGGTCAAGATCTTTTTCTTTTCTTTTTTCTTTCTTTTCCTTTCTTCTTTCTTTCTCCCTTCCCCCCTTCCCTTCTCTCCCCTCCCCTCTTTTCCCTCTCCTTCTTTCCCTTCATCCCTCTTATCTTCCTGTCCTTCCTTCCTTGAGATGTCCAATTTATCCTGCATCTTGAAAAGGTTATCTTTCCTCAGTTGACTAGTTTTACACCTTTGTCAAAAACCAGTTGAGCATATTAATGTAGATCTCTTGAGTTCTTTATTCTGTTGTGTTGATCTATATGTTTGTCTCTCTGACAGTATCTCACAGTTTTTATTACAATACCTATATCACATCTTGAAATTGAGTAGACTATACCTCTCCCTTTGCTGCCCGCCCAGTGTGCAGTAATCACTGTGGCGACTGCCAGAGCACATGGGCAGAAGCCCCTCACCTTAGATTTTCCAGGTGGCTCAGTGGTAAAGAATCTGGCTGCCAGTGTAGGCGATGCAGGAGACAGAGGTTTGATCCCTGAGTCAGGAAGATCCCCTGGAATAGGAAATGGCAATCCATTCCAGTATTCTTGTAAGGAAAATTCCATGGACAGAGGAAACTGGTGGGGTCGCAGAGCTGGATACGACTGAATGAACTACATATGCATACCTCCCACTTTATTCTTCTTTTTCAAAATGTCTTAGCTATTCTCGTTCCTTTGCTTTTCCATGGGCTTCCTTGGTGGCTCAGACGGTAAAGCATCTGCCTGCAATGCGGGAGACCAGGGTTCGATTCCTGGGTCAGGAAGATCCCCTGGAGAAAGAAATGGCAATCCACTCCAGCACTCTTGCCTGGAAAATCCCATGGACAGAGGAGCCTGATATAATCTTTATATGCAAATCAATCTTGATGGGATTTTGCTAGGAATTTAATTAAGAAGGTATATCAATTTGGAGAAAATTGAGATCTTGACGTGCTGCTGCTACTGCTGCTAAGTCGCTTCAGTTGTGTTCGACTCTGTGCAACCCCATAGATGGCAGCCCACCAGGCTCCCCCATCCCTGGGATTCTCCAGGCAAGAACACTGGAGCGGGTTGCCATGTCCTTCTCCAGTGCATGAAAGTGAAAAGTGAAAATGAAGTCGCTCAGTCATGTCCGACTCTTAGTGACCCCATGGACTGCAGCCCACCAAGGTCCTCCATCCATGGGATTTTCCAGGCAAGAGTACTGGAGTGGGGTGCCATTGCCTTCTCCAGGGGATCTTTCTGATCCAGGGATTGAACCCAGGTCTTCCACATTGCAGGCAGACACTTTACCTTCTGAGCCACCAGGGTTTTTTGCATTCTTCCCTTATTCTCCTTTCTGTGTCTGCAGATTTTGTAGTGATAGCCCTTTATCATTTCTGATCTTTATATTGGCATTTTGGGGTTTCTTTTTTCTTTGTTAGTCTTTCTAGAGGTTTGTCATTACTGATATTTTCAAAGCATTAGTTCTCTGTTTGCTTGATTTTCTCTGCTGTTTTTTCTTTTCATTTTCAATTTCATCGACTTTTACTCTTTTTCTTCCTCCCCATTGACTAATACTCTTTATTATTTCCTTCCTTTCTCTCAATCTGCCTTCTATCCACCTTTTAGACTCTTTTAATATCTCTTTTCTACATAATTTCTGAATTTTTAGATATAATTTATGGGAGGAGTAGGGGAAAGTATTTCTACCCCATCATCTTCCCAGACTTTGCATTTTGCTTTTGTATGGATAATGTCCTTAGATTTTACTGACCTTTAAGTCAAGTTCAACCTTATTCTTTTCTGTATTTAAAAGATAACTTTTGAAATATGGGCGTGTTGGAAAATTGGTTTTTTTTGGTGATGATTTCTCATTATTATTATGGATGTTTAGTAAGAAATTAATGAAAGCAAATAAGACATAACTTAGGGCAGGGGTGATCTAATATTTACTGCTGCTAAGTTGCTTCAGTTGTGTCCGACTCTGTGCAGCCCCATAGACGGCAGCCCATCAGGCTCCCCTGTCCCTGGGATTCTCCAGGCAAGAACACTGGAGTGGATTGCCATTTCCTTCTCCAACTAATATTTACAGTAGATCTAAAACTTTTCCTATACTTCTGCTAGATGGCTGCTGCCATCAGGTTGTGGTCGCTAAGCTGTGTCTGACTCATGTATTGTAGCACTCCAGGCCCCTCTGTCCTCTGCTACCTCCGGGAGTTTGCTCAAATCCATGTCCATTGAGTTGGTGATGCTAACTAATCATCTCATCTTCTGCCACTCCCTTATCCTTTTGCCTTCAATCTTTCCCAGCATCAAGGTCTTTTCCAATGAGTCAGCTCTTTGCATCAGGTGGCCAAAGAATTGGAGCTTTGGCTTCAGCAGCCATCAGGACTTTTCCTAAATTGTTGATGTCTTGGTAGGAAGGGGAAGGAGCAGTAGGCTCTCTGAGCTTGATGTCAACTTCTTTTTTTCCCTCCTTCTTCCTTTGCTTCAAAATGATTTCAAATCTGGAAAGAGAGAAGAAACACCATTTCATGGTAGAGATAACAACAATCATGCTTGGCTTTATAGTACACGTATATTTCAACAGTTTAATTGTATTCATTTAAGGTCTTATATTAACTGTGGGTCTGTTTTATACTGCAATGGTTTTCACTTTTTGGTTACCCTTTATCATTATGATGTGAAAATCATGTTGAAGGGGAAATTGTTTTTGCATATAATGAGTATAACTTGCATACTAGGGGCCTTGAAATTCAGTTTACTAAACTAAATACAAAAGACAACAGTCTAAACATAGCTTTCTCCATAGTCAAGCTCTTCCTGTGAAGGCTTAAAAAAAAAACAAACCCCAAACCTAGGGAATTGTCACACTTCCCATTGTTATTCACATGCTTGTTTGGGAGCTAATGGTGGCAGCTGCTGAAGCCTTGACACTTCAACAGGGAGAGAAGCAGGACAATACAGTCAGAAATCTCTGGGTCTGAGTGACACTTTTAAATTTCTTGAAAATGTGGTAATGGTTGTAGAATTTGGATAGATGATTCCTAGAGTAAAACAAATTCAGTTACCTAACAACATGTCTGAACATCAGAGAACACAGAATTAAAATTTCATAAAATCCTATTAGTTGCTTTAAACTCTGCTCCTTAAATGGCTTGCTAGCCAAGTCTGCAAGTACTGTTTATCAAGAAATGCCCATGTGCTGGGCATAGGGGCTGTTGGGGATATGAAAATGAACGAACCCCAGTTCTTGAATTTGAGTGAATCATCTAAAGGGGAAATAAAAATGTATACAAATGACTGCTATAGTATGTTTGAAATGAGGCTTTCTGAAGGAGTTGCCATTTGAACTGAATCTTAAAGGTTTGTTTAGTGGCTGCAAGCAGCAGAGATGGACTGTGGCTAGTTGAAACAAGGGAGTGGGGAAGGAAAATAGAGGAATCTGTTTGGGATTAGCTCCTGAATTAAAATAAAAAATAAAATAAAATAAGGGAACAGGCATCGTGGGATGATGTGTGGAGATTGGTGGCCGATGTGTTTTTTTTGGAGCGCGGTCTGTGTGATGAGTCACCTCCAACACTGTTGGATTGAGTCACGCCTCTTAAGGTACAAATTTCAAAGTAACAAGGCCTAGTAGGTATGACTTGGATCATGTGTCCCCCTCTTGGCCAGTGCAGTGCCAGGGGAGTCATTCCTTAAAGGAAGATCGTGAGCTCTGAGCTCTAATCAAAGATACCAGGAGCTCAGCCCGGTGCTCTTTGACAACCTAGAGGGGTCTGATGAGGTGAAGGGTGGAAGGGAGGTTCAAGAGGGAAAGGACATATTTATACCTATGGCTGATTTATGTTGATGTATTACAGAAAACAATGCAACATTGTAAAGCAATTTTCCTCTAATTAAAAAGAAAAATAAAAAGGCCAATGGCTCAGATGTTGGGTGGCACAAACCACAGACAGGTGGATGGAATGGCTGAGATGCAGAGGTCAGGGAATAAAGAGCATGTTTGAGCATTGCAGAGAATCTGGCCTGTTGGGAGCATCAGGTCAAGGAGGGACTAAAGGTGGAAGAGCTGAGGAAGGAGAGGCTGATTGGAAGTGGTCAGTGCAAGGCCTGAGTCACCATGCTTGAAATTGGAGGTAGAATGGCTGGGAGTGGGAAGAGCGGATCTGGTAAGACCTCTTCTTTAGGAATAGTTTTCTGGAAACAGATTTGGGTTGTGAAAAGAGAAGATTGGCTTAAGAAAGATCAAAAAGGAGGTTGCTTGAGTAAAAAGGAAGCAAGAAGGCTTATAATGATATTATATTTTACCTACCGTTAAGCCACATCAACGAGGCTTCCCTATGGTTCAGGGGTAAGAATCCGCCTGCAGTGCATGAGACGCAGGAGACATGGGTTCAAGCTGAATCTCCAATGCTTTGGCCACCTGATGCGGAGAGCTGACTCATTGGAAAAGACCCTGATACTGGAAAAGATTGAAAGCAGGAGGAGAAGAGGATGATAGAGGATGAGATGGCTAGATGGCCTCATCCACTCAATGGACTAGTTTGAGTAAACTCCAGGAGATAGTGGAGGACAGAGAAGCCTGCTGTGCTGCAGTTCATGGGGTCGCAAAGAGTCAGACACGAGTTAGTTAACTGAACAACAAAGACTACATTAACAATGAAAATTTTCACACATTTTATTTTTACCCAGCAAAGAAGACAAGGCATGCATTATTTACCTCTTTTACTACCAGAAGCTGGAGAAGCTAAGGACCTGTTCTAGATCCCGTGACGGGTAAGGGGGAGACAGGGCTCACCTTCAGCCATCTGTTGGGACTCCTCTAGCATGTAAGACCCTGTAGCCACATCCAGCCCACTTTGCTTTACTGCACTGCCGGCCGTGTCTCCTTTTTTCCCATCACCAGGCTGATACCCTTTTGAGGCTGTTGCCCTTGAATAAACAGCTCAAGTCCATCTGAATCTTCACTTGTGCCTGACATGCTTATGTGGCCTGAATGGGGTTTTTCTTCTTCCTCTTTGAGAGAGGATTTCCCAAGAGGAGTTTCAAATATAACATGTGGTCATATTGAACCTGTGCTCAGCAGCTGAGCGACCGGATGACGAGAGCGTGGGAGGAAGCAGAACAGTGGTAAGAATGTTAGGTTGTGGAGAGTCTGCGTGCTTTGATAAAAATCCCTGCTCTGCTTCTATCTAGCCATGTGACCTTGGTCAAGAGAGTCGCCTCTCTAAAGCTCAGTTTCTTCATCTGTAACATGTAATTAATAAAGGATCAACCTCATGAAGTTGCTCTGAGGATTAAATGAGATAATGCTTGTAGAAGCGTGTGCTGTGCTGTGCTAAGTCACTTCAGTCGTGTCTGACTCTTTGAGACCCTATGGACTGTAGCCTGGCAGTCTCCTCTGTCCATGGGATTCTCCAGGCAAGAATACTGGAGGGGGTTGCAGTGCCCTCCTCCAGGGGATCTTCCCAACCCAGGGATTGGACCCACGTCTCCTGCATTGGCAGGCAGGGGTTCTTTACCACTAGTGCTACCTGGGAAGCCCATGTAGAGGCATAGTAAGTGCTTAACAATGCTGCTACTGTGTTGTCATTATCTTAATTAAAATATGGCTGGAGGATTCCAGTTTTGTGACATTTGAGCTTCAGTGCCATCTAGCGGCCAGGACATTTCAGAATGTGCAATGGGCTTGAGTGTTGCGCCCATAGCTGACAAAAGAGCCTCCTGTTATTCTGTAGCTGAATGAGTTGCTGTTAACTGCTTTCAAAGGTGAGTCTTGGGCAGAACTGGGAACACTGTGTGACCTCACTGCTTGCCTGAATTGCATCTAGAGGATAGTTTTGTCTCTATAGACAGCAAAGGAAATCAGAGCTTGGAGCCTCTGGTGCCTTCTCTTCCTTGGACTGGCCATATAAGGGAGCTCTGTTTCCCACAGGTGTAGCAGCCTCTTGGAGCATGCAGACTCCAGACTGACTTGCTCGTGGAGTCGTGAGAAATGTGATTATGGTGGTCATGTGATCTGTGACTCATAAGCAGAATGACATCAGTAAGTTACTTAACCTCTTTAAGCTTCTAGAGCTGTGGAGGGAAATAGTATCTACCTCACAGGGTTCTCCTAGGAACACATGATTGTGCTTAGTGTAGGGCCTGATGCATAGAAGGTGCTCAGTCAATATTAGCCATGCCTAGTTTTCAGTTTTTTGATTTTTTAAATTGAAGTATAGTTGATTACAATATTTTCTTTAATTGCGGTATAGCTGATTACAGGTGTATAATGTAGTGATTCATAATTTTTAAAGGTTATGAGTATTTGTGGTTATTATAAAATATCAGTTGTATCCCCTGTGTTGTGCAAACATATGTATGAATATATCCTTATTTATTTTATATATAATAGTTCGTACCTCTTAATTCCCACCCCTATCTTGCCGCTCCTCCTTCTCTCTCCCCACTGGTCACCACTAGTTTGTTCTCTGTATCTGTGAGTCTATTTTTTGGTTATATTCACTAGTTTGTTTTATCTTTTAGGTTTTACATATAAGTGATATTATATGTATTTATCTTTTTCTGACTTATTTCATTTAGCACAGTACCCTCCACATCCATCCATGTTGTTGCAGTTGGCAAAACTTCATTCTTTTTAATGGTTAAGTAGTATTCCATTGTATAAATGTGCCACATCTTCTTTATCCATTCATCTGTTGATGGACACTTGCTTCCATATCATAGCTATTGTAAACAGTGCGGTTATGAATATTGGAGTGCATATATCCTTTTGAATTAGTGGTTTTTTTGGAGTGGATTTTTTTTTTTTTCCAGGAGTGGAATTGCTGGGTCATATGGTAGTTCTACTTTTAGTTCTTTAAGAAACCTCTATATTGTTTTCCACAGCAGCTGCACCAATGTACATTTTCCTTAGTTTTTACTTTTTTTAGTAGATTCTTGTGTTAAAGGGGGACCTTTCATTGACTCATTCATTCATTCAATTGTTCAATGGATATCAAGTCATTCAATTCAGTATTAAGAACCTATTATGCACCAGGAACTGAGCTAGATGAAGCCGTACATAAAACAGACACAGCTCCTCATGGTTGGGGTGACGGACAGTAAACAAGTGGTTCCCGGGGGAGCTGTGTGTCACTGAACTTGAGTTGTAGACTGAAAAAAGTACCTTCTGTGGAGCATCATTCACATCATAGACTTCGTAGATTTGTGCAAATTTACCTGATACTTTTTAGGTAGACGGGAGTTGTTTCTTCTTTTTTTTTTAATCAGTATAGTACAATGATTTTTCAGAATATGAAAGTAAAGTGCTTTTAGGAAGGGATGTGCTCTCCTAACTTGTCTAAAGGCACTGTGTGGGCTGGTAGTGCACCTGGCAATTACATTAAAATATACTTGGATTCACCCATTATTAAGACTTTGGTGGCTTAGGTGAACACTTTCATTTTGTTGAGGGGATAAAGAGCAGCCTATGTATTTTTTTTACCTGTCCATATAACTAATCTAACCCGCTTCCCCCTTTCCTCCAACTTATTTCCACATTAGCCACATGTTTCTGGATATTTTCTGCCTTCAGTTCACAGGAATTTAGCAAGCTCTTGAAGCCCTACTAGTTTCAGAAAACCACTCTGCAATATGTATTAGAAATGGAATAATTCTCCTAGTCTGAGTTCTAAAGCAGTGATTTTTATGAAGGACTTAGTGAGGGGCGTTAGGGAAAGAAGAAAATAGCTATGTATACTTGGGAAAGTCATATTCAGTTTGAAAATATATTAGGTAATATATTAAGCAGTATAAGACTGTATACATGAAATATTCTGTGTTATATTGAACAGTAGAAAATGGGGATTCTTTTTATTATATAATCAACAAAAAAGTAAACCTCAACAAAATTTTCCTGCCTGGAAGATAGATAGGCTCTTTAGGATTCTTAGGGTTATCCCCTTAGAGGGGAACATACTACACTCTAGTTGAGTCAGCAAGGTAATATTTTTTCCATTTGTTGAAATGGAACATGATTAAAACAAAATTGGCAAAAAAAAAAAAAAAACCCAAAGATTGGAAAATATCTGCTTATCTGGTTTCAATTATCTTCTAAATGGACATTGCTTGGGAATTCCCAAAAATATAACAAGAGCCATAACAGTTATGACATTGATTTTTCTGCCAGATTCTGTGCCAGGAACATACCACACTTCGTTTACTCCCTACCTTGTCAAGGAGGAAGGTAAAAATGTTTTCGTGGTAAGCCTGCTACTTTTGATATTTCAGCCAAGCTCAGTGACTTTCCTGGGGTCAGTTACTCTTGTCTTTCTGGGCCCTGCTTGCCTGCTTTGGTGCTGTTTGCTTCCTGAATAGCAAGCACCTTCCTTTTTCCTACTTGGCAGCCTTTTTCATAAATTCGTTTCCCTTCATTATAGTGTATTCTAAAGCCCCTAGAGGATAATTAAAAAGTTAATTTTATGATAGTTAATATTAGTATAGCTCTTCAAGGTCAGAATCTTCTACCAAAATCCCACTTCTTTTTTATTTCTTTTTCAGCTTCCATTTGTCGAGAGGTTCTGCAAAAAAGATTTCTGTTTACACAGTGCTGGCAGGGAGAAAGCGGAATCTTTCCTAGGTTGTTGTTTTTTGACTTTAAAAAATTTGGCTTAAACATGTGTTTTTGTGGGATCTTCTTTTTCATTTTCTTTTATGGAACTGATTTGTTGCTACTGAACAAGTTTTGCTTACAAGTTACTATTACTGAATAGGATATCCAGTAGATTCTGGACTGAGATGACAAACTTAGAATTATTTTTAGGCAGTTAAATTAGGGAAAAAATAGTCATATAATTAAAATAAAGCAATTCAAGTGTTGGTCTTTAGCTTGTGTTCTCCAAAGCATGATTGTCTGAAATCTCACTCCCTTTTATGCTGTAAATGGGGACCTTCGGTTGCATCAAATGCCATGCTCTATCTACCATCCAGAGCTCTTTTTTCTTGATACTGTGTTATATCATCTCTTTATTCTGTAAAGGCTGGTGTTTTAAAGGACTGTATTTGAATCTATTTCTTGGTGGTGGAGGTGGGAGTAGTTAGTGTTTCTACTTCCCGTGATGGCTTACACAGGAAGCTTAAGGCATAATCAGACTATAAAATCCCGACCAGAGGAGAGATCGTAATTTCAGCTACAGACTAAGCAGATAACAGACGATGGCTATTCACTAATCAGAAAGATAAGGGAATGAGTTTGATTCCTCATTAAAAGCTTCATGGTCTAAGTCTTTTAGGAAAAAAAAAAAAAAAGCTCTGGGTCTTTGCTTATTAAGTTACATAAACAGAGTGAAGTGCATGGGGGAGAATGGAAATTCTCGGTGTGACCTATAATTAGAAAATTTCCACACAGAATAAAAACAGAGGCTCTGTGCCACTTCCTGACCCCACTCACCCATAGAAGCTAAGCCACTGGTAGGAGACAGATAAGAAAACACCAAGGAAAGGAAACCTGAGTAGTCAGTCGGCCAGCTTACAGTGATGTGACTCAGCCTGAGGTCTGTGCATGGAACATGCCCTTGTACTTTAAATCACCTCCAAGGCAACAGTAAGAAGAAAGGCTTCCCAATGCCAAACTCTTCCCTCTGGAAGAGCAGTTATCGTGTGATTCCTGGATGCAAGGCAGGGAGTTGGAATCCTGCTTGCCACTTACTCGTTTTGTGACTTTGGGAAAATATGTTCACTTTTCTGAGCCTCCATTTCTGCCCATGTATCTTCCGCCTATGTATCACCATAGATCCTGGAGTGGCACAAGGACAGAGATTGCCTCCCAAGCAAATAACACAGTGGCTGACATGTAGTAAATATTCAGTCAATATTAACTGAATAAAAATATATTTTTAAAAATCCTAGTGTGTGTGGAGAAAGGGGAACTGGTGTGCACTGTTGGTGGGAATGCAATTTGTGCAGTTCCTGTGGAAAACAGTTTGAAGATTCCTCAAAAAATTAAAAATAGAACTATCATATGATCCAGCAGTTCCACTTCTGAGTATTTATCTGAAGAAAACAATAATGCTAACTTGAAAAAATACTTGGAACCCTATGTTCATGGCAACATTATTTACATTAGCCAAGGTATGGAAGCAACTGAGTACCCATCAATTGATGGATTGATAATGAAGATGTAGTATATATGTATACACACAATGGAATATTCAGTTCAGTTCAGTTCAGTCGCTCAGTCGTGTCTGACTCTTTGCAACCTCATGAATCGCAGCACACCAACCCTCCCTGCCCATCACCAACTCCTGGAGTTTACCCAAACTCACATCCATTGAGTCGGTGATGCCATCCAGCCATCTCATCCTCTGTCATCCCCTTCTCCTCTGGCCCCCAAACCCTCCCAGCATCAGAGTCTTTTCCAGTGAGTCAACTCTTCACATGAGGTGGCCAAAGTATTGGAGTTTCAGCCTTAGCATCAGTCCTTCCAATGAACACCCAGGACTGATCTCCTTTAGGATGGACTGGTTGGATTTCCTTGCAGTCCAAGAGACTCTCAAGAGTCTTCTCCAACACCGCAGTTCAAAAGCATCAATTCTTCGGCCCTCAGCTTTCTTCACAGTCCAACTCTCACATCCATACATGACCACTGGAAAAACCATAGCCTTGACTAGACGGACCTTTGTTGACAAAGTAATGTCTCTGCTTTTCAATATGCTATCCAGGTTGGTCATAACTTTCCTTCCAAGGAGTAAGCGTCTTTTAATTTCATGGCTGCAATACCATATGCAGTGATTTTGGAGCCCCCAAAAATAAAGTCTGACACTGTTTCCACTGTTTCCCCATCTCTTTCCCATGAAGTGATGGGACCAGATGCCATGATCTTCGTTTTCTGAACGTTGAGCTTTAAGCCAACTTTTTCACTCTCCTGTTTCACTTTTATCAAGAGGCTTTTGAGTTCCTCTTCACTTTCTGCCATAAGGGTAGTGTCATCTGCATATCTGAGGTGATTGATATTTCTCCCGGCAATCTTGATTCCAGCTTGTGCTTCTTCCAGCCCAGAATTTCTCATGATGTGCTCTCTGCATATAAGTTAAATAAGCAGGGTGACAATATACAGCCTTGATGTACTCCTTTTCCTATTTGGAACCAGTCTGTTGTTCCATGTCCAGTTCTAACTGTTGCTTCCTGACCTGCATACAAATTTCTCAAGAGGCAGGTCAGGTGGTCTGGTATTCCCATCTCTTTCAGAATTTTCCACAGTTTATTGTGATCCACACAGTCAAAGGCTTTGGCATAGTCAAAAAAGCAGAAATAGATGTTTTTCTGGAACTCTCTTGCTTTTTCCATGATCCAGCGGATGTTGGCAATTTGATCTCTGGTTCCTCTGCCTTTTCTAAAACCAGCTTGAACATCTGGATGTTCACGGTTCACATATTGCTGAAGCCTGGCTTGGAGAATTTTGAGCATTACTTTACTAGCGTGTGAGATGAGTGCAATTGTGCGGTAGTTTGAGCATTATTACTCATCCATAAAAGGAATGAAATCTTGCCATTTGCAACAACATGGGTGGATCTAGAGAGTTTATGCTAAGTGAAATAAGTCAGACAGAGAATGACAAATACTGTGTGATTTCACTTATATGTGGAATCTAAAAAACAAAACAAATGAACAAACATAATTAAGTGCAAACAGAGTTATAAATGCAGAGAACAAATAAGTGGTTGCCAGAGGAGAAGGGGATGGGAGGAAGAGAGAAACAGGTGAGGGAGATCAAGGCACAAAGCTTTAATTACAAAATAAATGAATCACAAGTGTGAAATATACAGTGTGGGGAGTATAGTCAATGATTATGTAATATCTTTCTATGGTGACAAATGACAGATTTATCATAGTGATAATTTTGAAATGTATAGAAATATTGAATCACTATGTTGTATACTAGGAACTAACATAGTGTTGTAGGTTATACTTCAAGGTTATACTTCAAAAATAAGCAAACTCATACAAAAAGAGATCAGAGGCGGAGTGTGGGGAGAGGGGAATTAGATGAAGGTAGTCAAAAAGTACAAACTTTCAGTTATAAGATGAATAATTATTAAGGATGTAATGTACAACATAATAAAATAGTTAACACTGCTGTACATTATATGTGAAAGTTATTAAGAGTAAATCCTAATAGTTCTCATCACAAGGAGCAACAATTTTTTTTCTATTTTTTTAATGGTGTATCTTATGAGATGATGGATGCCCACTAAACTTATTCATGGTAATCATTTCATGATGTGTAAATCAAATCATTATGCTCTCTTTCTTAAATTTGTACAGTGATAGTAAAGAATCCACCTGCCAATACAGGAGACTCAGGCTTGATCCCTGGGTCAGGAAGATCCCCTAGAGAAGGAAATGGCAACCCCCTGCAGTATTCTTGCATGGGAAATCCCATGGATAAGGAAGTCTGGTGGGCTACAGTCCATGGGGTCACAAAATAGTCAGACACGACTTAGTGACTGAAACAACAGTAATGTCAATTATATCTCAGGAAAACGGAAAAAAAAATCAGAGTGTGGTGAGTGGCATATAGGAGGTGCTGGCTAGAATTTTGGTCCTATTTCCCCATACCTTTTTTCCCTTAAAAAAATATGTCATTAATTAAATAAATGACCTTAAATAGGTTTCATAACCTCTCTGGGCCTTATTATTTATCTGTAAAAAGGAATTAGATTTAAAAATCAAACCTACTTCCCACGGAGGCCAATTTGTCTTTATTAGAGAAACTGTGGCTTTGGAGCTTAGCTTAAAAGCAGTTAGTTGGTATGACAGAGAAAAGTCATAACATTTTAACTGACAAACTTTTGTATGAAAAGTTCTCTATTTCACCTTAGTCTTGGTTTCTCCTTATCCCATCAAGTTAGTGTACTTTTCACTCTCAAAAGTGTTCAGGTTTAGAAGAGAAAGTCACAAAACTATGAATGATGAGTGAACCTGGCCGCCTGGCACATGAGTGGGCTCCTAAGCTCCCTGGCAGGAAGTGAGGCATGACTTCCTGTACTCTATACCAGCCCGGCAGCTGTCCTGGACATGCTGTCTGGTTCTTTGAGGTTCAGAGAAGCTCCAGCATTTTTGGAGGTTTCTAGAACTGTGTTCTATGGGGAACATCATTAGGCACTTGGGATGCTTAGCTTAGAGAAAGCTGTCATGTGATAGCTGACTTTAAGTGCTTTAAAACCACTAAGACTCTTCCAAGTGGCACCAGAAGGCCAAAGAAGGGCCAGGGAGAGGCCCACCGATGAGAAATCGATTAGATCAATCATGACCTGTCCACACAGTGCTGTCAATTCTTGTGTCAGGATATAGGACTACATCTACAATACACTGCTGACTTTTTAAAAAGCTGGTGGCAGAAATATGTATAGAGTTTGATCTCATTTACGTAAAAATGCATACCTATATAACTCTGTGTATACACAGACAGTGTCTAAGTAAGTGGAATGGAAAAACCATTGTTAAGAGGAGATACTTCTGGAGAGCAGAATTTGGCAGAGTGTACTGGGAGAGGCTTCAGTGTAGAATTTGGTAGAGTGTAGTGAGAGAGTTTTTCTTTATAAACTTTTGTAATGTTTTATATTACAGACTGCTGTGTTGTTTGAATTACCATGAATTTTTTTTAAAAGAACAAATGAGGGAAAAGTTGTAATGAGAGGAAGTAATGCATAATGTAAGGAAGAGGATTAGAATCATCAGAACTCAAAAAAAGAACATCAGTTGCCTTTGGAAGTAGCGAGTTCCCCTTCTCTGGAGATAAACAAGGTTTACTTTAATGGTTACACTTAAAACCTTTTTAAACCATAACTCTGGGCCCCAAAGCAGGATTTAGGCTAATACTTTTACTCCCTATTACAAGATTTCCTCTGCTGCTGTTGCTTTGTTACTCTGTCTGGCTGTAGTATTATTGTGGGGGTATTTCCTGAACAACTGGTATGCTACAGACATCATATTTTACAAATGCAGTCTCACTGAATTTTCACAATAATGCATGATAGCATGATTATTATTTCCATTTTATGGATGAGGAAACTGAGGCCAAGAGAGGTAAAGCAACTTGCTCAGTGTCACAGAAGGAGTGTGGTGAAGACTTGGGGTGTCAACTCTTTAATGTCCATTTTTTAAAGCATCTTTGACCTCTCCCCAGTTACATCCAGAAATGTGGCCTTGGTAATTACCTTCTCTCTAAAGACAGTTTCTGATTAGTCTAAGCCAACAATTGTAATAAAACATTTTAATTAACATTTTTCCTCCTCCTCATAGCTGGTATGATGATTGGGAACTTCTTCATATGCTTTTTAATGCTCATCTTTCTGAGGAAATAACCTTGACCCTGGTGGGACAAGCAGGACATTCATCTGCCTTGGTGGGTAGGGTGGAAAAACACCAGGGGAGGGTGTGGATTAGAAATCTTACATAAAAAAAAGTAAAGACAGAGGTGTAAGTAGCAATGCCTCCTGACGTTGCAAATAAAAGATAGCTGTTGTTTTGAGGAGGGCTTTTCTAAATTTCATTTCCCCATAAAATACTCAAAGGAAAAGGCCTTGCTTTCTTGACTAGGGATGAGGAAGCCTGGTTAGTAACTCTGCCATACAACGTGCATTCGTGCTAAATTGCTTCAGTCATGTCCAACTCTTTGCAACCCTAAGGACTGTAGCCCTCTGTCCATGGGATTCTCCAGGCAAGAATACTGGAGTGGGTTGCCATGTCCTCCCTCCAACAGGGGATCTTCCCAACCCAGGGATTGTACCCACATCTGGCATCTTCTGCATTAGTAGGTGAGTTCTTTACCACTAGTGCCACCTGGGATGCCCCTGCCACAGAACACTGGATTGTAAATGAATAACTCCTTATTGCCAAATTCAGACTTAAATTGAAGAAAGTAGGGAAAACCACTAGACCATTCAGGTATGACCTAAATCAAATCCCTTATGATTATACAGTAGAAGTAAGAAATAGGTTTAAGGGCCTAGATCTGATAGATAGAGTGCCTGATGAACTATGGAATGAGGTTCGTGACATTGTATAGGAGACAGGGATCAAGACCATTCCCATAGAAAAGAAATGCAAAAAAGCAAAATGGCTGTCTGGGGAGGCCTTACAAATAGCTGTGAAAAGAAGAGAAGCGAAAAGCAAAGGAGAAAAGGAAAGATATAAACACCTGAATGCAGAGTTCCAAAGAATAGCAAGAAGAGATAAGAAAGCCTTCTTCAGTGATCAATGCAAAGAAATAGAGGAAAACAACAGAATGGGAAGACTAGGAATCTCTTCAAGAAAATCGGAGATACCAAAGGAACATTTCATGCAAAGATGAGCTTGATAAAGGACAGAAATGGTATGGACCTAACAGAAGCAGAAGATATTAAGAAGAGATGGCAAGAATACACAGAAGAACTGTACAAAAAAGATCTTCACGACCCAGATAATCACGATGGTGTGATCACTGACCTGGAGCCAGACATCCTGGAATGTGAAGTCAAGTGGGCCTTAGAAAGCATCACTACGAACAAAGCTAGTGGAGGTGATGGAATTCCAGTGGAGCTATTCCAAATCCTGAAAGGTGATGCTGTGAAAGTGCTGCACTCAATATGCCAGCAAATTTGGAAAACTCAGCAGTGGCCACAGGACTGGAAAAGGTCAGTTTTCATTCCAATCCCAAAGAAAGGCAATGCCAAAGAAGGCTCAAACTACCGCACAATTGCACTCATCTCACACGCTAGTAAAGTAATGCTCAAAATTCTCCAAGCCAGGCTTCAGCAATATCTGAACCGTGAACTTCCTGATGTTCAAGCTGGTTTTAGAAAAGGCATAGGAACCAGAGATCAAAATGCCAACATCCTCTGTATCATAGAAAAAGCAAGAGAGTTCCAGAAAAACATCTATTTCTGCTTTTTTGACTATGCCAAAGCCTTTGACTGTGTGGATCACAATAAACTGTGGAAAATTCTGAAAGAGATGGGAATACCAGACCACCGGATCTGCCTCTTGAGAAATTTGTATGCAGGTCAGGAAGCAACAGTTAGAACTGGACATGGAACAACAGACTGGTTCCAAATAGGAAAAGGAGTACATCAAGGCTGTATATTGTCACCCTGCTTATTTAACTTATATGCAGAGTACATCATGAGAAACGCTGGACTGGAAGAAACACAAACTGGAATCAAGATTGCCCGGAGAAATATCAATCACCTCAGATATGCAGATGACACTACCCTTATGGCAGAAAGTGAAGAGGAACTCAAAAGCCTCTTGATGAAAGTGAAAGTGGAGAGTGAAAAAGTTGGCTTAAAGCTTAACATTCAGAAAACGAAGATCATGGCATCTGGTCCCATCACTTCATGGGAAAGAGATGGGGAAACCGTGGAAACAGTGGCTGACTTTATTTTTTCTGGGCTCCAAAATCACTACAGATGGTATTGCAGCCATGAAATTAAAAGACGCTTACTCCTTGGAAGCAAAGTTATGACCAACCTAGACAGCATATTCAAAAGCAGAGACATTACTTTGCCAACAAAGGTTCGTCTAGTCAAGGCTATGGTTTTTCCAGTGGTCATGTATGGATGTGAGAGTTGGACTGTGAAGAAGGCTGAGTGCCGAAGAATTGATGCTTTTGAACTGTGGTGTTGGAGAAGACTCTTGAGAGTCCCTTGGACTGCAAGGAGATCCAACCCATCCATTCTGAAGGAGATCAGCCCTGGGATTTCTTTGGAAGGAATGCTAAAGCTGAAACTCCAGTACTTTGGCCACCTCATGCGAAGAGTTGACTCATTGGAAAAGACTCTGATGCTGGGAGGGATTGGGGGCAGGAGGAGAAGGGGATGACAGAGGATGAGATGGCTGGATGGCATCACTGACTTGATGGACGTGAGTCTGGGTGAACTCCGGAAGTTGGTGGTGGACAGGGAGGCCTGGCGTGCTGCAATTCGTGGGGTCGCAAAGAGTCGGATACGACTGAGCGACTGATCTGATCTGATCTCACTCCTTTCCAGCCCCAAGGAGTGACAGGAAGAAGAGAAATGGGCGGAGAGGAAAGGAAGAGAGTAGAGAGGAGAGAAACAGGAGCCTGTCCCACTCTGGGTTGAAACTTCTGTGGGAGGATGTGTGTTAAATTCAGCCAGAGGAGTTTTAAGGCGTCTGAGGGCTGGGGACCTGCCATGTATTGTGAGCGCAGCCTAGGACCACTGTAGTCTACCGAGAGAGAGTTTGTAGAGAGACTACAGTTTCATCTCCCTCAGAGCCTCAGACTCTGGAAAACCTGGGCAGCCTTCGGACTTAAGATTGGGGGAGGCTCTGGTGGAACCGGGCTCGCACTGAGGCTGGAGTGATGGGAAGTCCAGACAATTCCATGGACCTAGACTGCAGAGTAGGTCACAGAAGGTGGTTAACTGAGAGAGACTAGCAGGCCTCCTCCTGACCCCTCTCAGGACTCCTCATGGACTGGAGGATCCTGTCAGTGGACGCAACAGAGACTCGGCCTCCATGAGACTCTGAAATCAGGAAGTTGAGTTGGGGGGATGTTTGTATGAGCGTTTGATGGCTGCTGAGGGACCTCAAAGTCGATGCAGCCTGAACTCACTGAAGACTAGCCCCAGGTCATAGGTGTGGAAGTCACACCCCTTTCTTTATATAGCAGACCACCTTGAGACCTCACCCAGACCCTGTCCAGTCAGGGAGGAGCTGAATGACTGAAATCTGAGCCTGAACATTGTCTGGAGTGGCACCGTTCAATAGAACACTCTGCAATGATGCAGACATTCTAAATGTCCAGTATGGTCGCCATGAGCCACATATGGCTATTAAACACTTGAAGTATGGCTAGAGACTCTGAGAAAATGAAATTTTTTTAAAATTTTAACCATTATTTGTATTGTTAAAAAAACAACAACATAAATGGAGAACTTAAAATAGTTTCATCAGGACATTAATAGGTAAGTCAAACAGTATGACTTAAAATCCTTATACCTTAAACATAAAGTTATTTGTATATAATCCTTGAATCTTTATTATTTTGTTTATTTATTTTTTTGGCTTCCCTGGTGGCTTAGCAGTGAAGAATCCACCTGAAATGCAGGAGACAAGGATTCAATTCCTGAGTCAGGAAGGTCCTCTGGAGAAGGAAATAGCAACCCACTCCAGTATTCTTGCCTGAAAATCTCATGGACAGAGGAGCCTGGCAGTCTACAGTCCATGGGATTGCAAAAGAGAAACAACTTAGCGACTAAACAACAATATATCTAGTTTTACATTTTAAAAACCACTGAACACATACAAGATAAAAATCAGCTTTTAATTATTTTATCTCTAAGGATGTCTGGGAAGAAAGCCAAAATATTTCTGAGTAAAGGGCGGTGAAAATAAACCTTATTTTGTAGTTTTGTGAGAATTATTTTAAAGAATTAAAAGGGAAATCAAATCATACAGTGGTGTGGGTAACTGAATTTTAAATATGAGTTAATTAACACTTAAAATTATGCAGCCACCCATGGCTAGTGACTACCATACAGGAAAATTAGTATATTGGAGAGGCTATTTAATGTCCTGAATGAACTATATTTTAAAGTAGAAAGGATGAAAAGGTAGCGTTTCTCTTCTAATAAGTGGTTATTTTAAAGAATTAGTTACAGATCAATTAAGGAAATTACGTCTTCTCTGTATATCTAAAGGCTGTGAAGTACATTTCTGCTTTATATTGTTTTTATATTGTTTTATATTGTTGTTAATGAATGTGTCCTCATTATTGAAATATCTGGAAAATACAAATGATCTAAAAGGGAAAATTAATATCTAGGGTCCCACCTCTTCCCTTTTTATTTTAATAAATATGTGTCCAGTCTGGTCACCTGTGTGTGTGTAGGTGTATGTATCTGTGTGTGTAGAATTATTTTTGAGTGGAATTACAATGTCCTATTCTATAATTTGCTTCCCCCCTGAATTATACCACAAGTAATCCCCATATGAAAATCCTGGGGTGTGTTTCTGGGTCATGAACAAAGCCTTGGTAAATGTCCTGGTGGCTAAGTCTTTGAGAACAGCCATAGCTGTCTTCTTGGTTACTGCTTTCCTGGATTCCATGTCCTTCTGACTTCTGTGAAATCCCCATGGCACATCCATTGTCCCCTTCCCTTCAACCCACCAATCCACCCTACTCTGTCTCTCCCCCGAGAACCCCACCTTGACCCACAGTGAAGGAACTGAAGGAGTGTTATTTACCTCACTTGAATCTAGTTGAGTGTTTACCAGGCTAAGCCAGATGGAAGAAGTCAGGTCCTCCCTCCTGATTGGGAGTGGGGTTCTCGGCTTGTCTCCACATAAGATTTAAGAGGTAAAGAGGCCATACGGTTGTTTCCTGTTTATGGAAACCTCATCTTTCTTCACCTGTCCTTCCTGTTCCCTTCTTCCTGTCTTTGCCTTCATGTACCCCCCACTATTTCCTGCTCTGTGACCTGCCATGAGGTTTCTCTTAGCTCATAGTGGGCTTGTTTGAGAGAATCCCCACCAGGTAGGATCTTTGTGAATTTCACTTACTAGGCAGTAAATTAGTAATAAAACCCCCTTTCTAATTTGACTGACCTCCACACTTTAAAAATATTTCCCAGCCTGACACCATTCTATTAGTAGCAAACCATGGCTCTCCTGTCACCTCTCTGACAGATTCTTTGAATTACTAAATAATGACAACAGTAAAAGGAATAGGAGAGTCAGTCACCACTCATGATTGTCTTCATGTTGTATGAATCATCTGTCCCTAACTGTAAGCCAGGGTGATTAAAAAGTTACTGTAAAGAATTACTGTAAAAATTATTTTATTAGTTTTATTCTGAAAAAGCCATACATGCCCAAGGCATGAAAATAAGAAAACATGAAAAGGCATAGAGTGAAAATTAATTTTCCCTTTCACTCCCATTCCCAGAGAGGAGGTTCTTTCTGGAGGTAACTGTTGTTACAACAGTTGTTGTTATTGGAGGTAACTATACCTGCAATGTCCAATAAAGACATGCTGCTGTATGGGTTAATGTGTATGTAGCTGTGCTGAGCGCAGAAAAGGTAGCTAGTCCATGTATTTAAGGGTAGAACACACACCATGATTTAGAGACTTAAAAAGAGAGCAATGCAAAATATCTCATATATAATTTTTGTATTGAGTGCATATTGAAATGATCATATTTTGGATATTCTGGAGAAGGAAATGGCAACCCATTCCAGTGTTCTTGCCTGGAGAATCCCAGGGACGGGGAGCCTTGTGGGCTGCCGTCTATGGGGTCGCACAGAGTTGGACACGACTGAAGCAACTTAGCAGCAGAAGTACATTTTACCTGTTTCTTTTTACTTTGTAGCAACTAGAAAATTTTAAATTAACATATGTGGCTCGCATTTTCAGCTTGCATTATATTTCAGCCCTAAAGTGTTGGACACTTGAGTTGTTTCAAGTTTTTTCCCCCAGTTTCTACAGATGATGCCATAATAAGTAGCCTTTTATATTACCACACTGATGCAATTGGATAAGCTAGATCAAGGCATCTTTATTTGCATTTTTAATTTTGACAAATGTCATTTGTCTTCTTATAATGTGACTATTTATACACCCATAAACTTGCTCATGCTCCTTGCTGCTGCTGCTGCTAAGTCGCTTCAGTCGTGTCCGACTCTGTGCGACCCCAGAGACGGCAGCCCACCAGGCTCCCTTGTCCCTGGGATTCTCCAGGCAAGAATACTGGAGTGGGTTGCCATTTCCTTCTCCAATGCATGAAAGTGAAAAGTGAAAGTGAAGTCGCTCAGTCGTGTCTGACTCTTAGTGACCTCATGGACTGCAGCCTACCAGGCTCCTCCGTCCATGGGATTTTCCAGGCAAGAGTACTGGAGTGGTGTGCCATTGCCTTCTCCAGCTCATGCTCCTTACCTCCCTAATATATGTAATGTCAAACATTCGGATCTTTGCCATTCTGATAATTGGAAAACTACATGATTAGGTTAGACTACCTGGTCAAGTATCTTTGTTTAAAATATATCTAAGAATAATAATTACTAATGTTATATAGCAAGTTATCATTTCCAAGGCACTTTTGTATATTTTCTCATTAAAATCTTACAATAACCTGGTGATGTAAGCATTTTACCTGGAAGCAAACTAAAGTTGGGAGCTTTCCCAGTGGCTCAGCAGTAAAGAATCTGCCTGCAATGCAGGAGACACAGGAGATGTAGGTTTGATCCCTGGGTCAGGAAGATCCCCTAGAGGAGGGCAAGGCAACCCACTCCAGCATTCTTGCCTGGGGAATCCCATGTACAGAGAAGTATGGCGGGCCACAGCCCATAGTGCTGCAGAGTCGGACATGACTGCAGCATGCACACAAACGAAAGCAAAGGAAAGGAGAAATGCACCTCTGTGTATTGTGAATACTTTATATACATAAATTCATTTAATTCTCAACTCAATATGCAGGCAGATTTTGTATGCCTTATTATTCCCGTTTTACAGATAAGAATGTTGAGGTTCAGCATGTTTGGGTGACTCACAGAAGTCACACGGCAAATAGAGGGGTTAATGGTGCAACTTTGCTGTCAGACAAGTGTGAGTCAACTGCTTTACTGTCTAAACTTAGACAAGTGTGTTAATATGTAAAGTTGGGAGAATAAAAATACCTACCTTATGGGGGGGTGTCAGAATTAATTGGGATGGCATATATCTCAAGCCCTTAAGCAAGTGTGTGTTTGTGTGCGTATGTGTATATGTATGTGTGTGCATGCCAGGATTCAAACCCAGGTTCTTGGTTTCCTGAGCCCCCACCTCTTCATTTTTCCCCTCCCGGTGACTCAGTCCCTCTGGACAGTGAGACTTAGTTTTCTGACCCAGTTATTATCTTCGTGTGAGTCGGGGGAAGGGCAAGAGCGGAGAGGTGGGGAGGCATTTCCAGGTTTTCATGTGCCTGCCACCTCCTTTTCAGCCAAGGGAGAGGTTGACCCTTTCTGTACCTGATTATCTTCCTCATCAAATGGGTCAGGGGGTAGTATTGATAAGGTGGAGTCTCTTGCAAGCTTTCTTTGACGTCTTGGAGCAAAATCAGTTGTGAACCACACGGTCTTGTGAATTTTTGAAAAGGTGATACTTGTATTGGGCATTCATGTGGCAGTTGACCATGGCTCAGAGACACTGTTGATTAGGGTAGGCTAGTATTGGTGTGTTTTGATGGCCAAATCAAGTAAATAATTATAATCCAGTGAACTACAATTATGAAATTGAGCAGAATCCTCTGATTTTAGAAAGGGCTTTATTCTTTCCCTTCTGAAAAAAAAAAAAAAGACAGGAAGTAAGTGATCAGGAAGTACAGGAACAATAGCCTTTTCCTGGAAGAATGGCTCTGAAGTGATGACTAAACGTTCAGACACTCTGGGCTTACCCGGCAGAGGTGAGGCCATGGCCACGGTGGGAAGAGGGGCCAGAAGTGACTTAGGAGAGATGGACAGTTCAGCTGAAGGGTATTACTAACTACTCCCTATCTGGTGAAAATAAGTGAGCAATTAGGGCAGTTACATTGGACCTGGAGACCATCAAGTTGTTAATTGGTGAAAACTGCTGCCTGACTTGAAGCCTTTAAAGAGTTCTTAGGATCAGACAGGGACAGCCAGGAGACACTACTTGCATTCGCTTCAGTAAAGGGAACATCCTGGAGGTTTTTGAAACGTCTTAAAAGTGGTAGCAGACAGCAAAGGCCTGTTGGCCCGTTGGTCTTCCATCTTTCAATCCTCTGAACTCTGTGTTTTGAAAGACTTTGTATGACTAGCAACATTTATTCAGCCAAAAGTTGTTTTTATAATTAATCATGATTTGTAAAGAATAAAGCTACCCCTCTGAATATCTCATCAGCCTGATATAATCAGTGTTATCACGCTGAATTAATGTAATTTGGGGCAGAAGCAGAGACACACAATGCTTAAGCTATAGTAAGCTGCCTTCTTACTGGCAAATGCATAATTTTTCCTGGACTTTGTGACATGTTTGACCAACCCCCTGGAGCCCCTCTTTTTAGCTCCTCAGACCCTTCAGAGAAACAGAAGCCTTAGCATCTGTTTGGCAGTATTCCTACGAAAGGAGGAAGTTCCTTTCCAATGGAGCAATAGATTCAGGTAACATTAATGGTTTTATTTCTTTGAAAAATATTTAAAGATGATAAAAAAAATTACTCATATTCTGACCACTTAAACAAATTCTGTAAGAAGAATGTCTTCTTCAGCTCTCTTATTCCATGTCCCTGGGGTAACATTGTCAAGAAAAAAGTTGTATATTCCTCTCATTTGTTTTGTTAACTGTGCAATTACACACACACACACACACACCTACTTTCTTAAACAGAGCAGGATGTAGTTTGCTGTTTTTTAACTTGATTTTCTACATCAACACTTAGAATTATTTTTTTTAAAAAAAGGGGTTACAAAATGATATTTAGCGAATTTTATTGTTTATTTATTGTTTTATTATTATTTATTCTTCTAAGCATTTTCAAGAATGAACTATAATCCTCACAACAACCTCTGAGGTAACCATTTTTCTTATTCCCATTTTATGGAGGGAGGAGCCTGAGGCCTTGAGAAGCTGTGTGATATGTCCAGGTTCATAGACATTAGTGTGTCCAGGACCCCAGCTCAGGCAAGTCAGCTCCATCACTGATACAGCTCAGTCCCCGCTCAACTTGCAGCCACTGTGCCCTAGAGGGACCATGACTTGTCGGCCTTTCCGATTTTTTTCTTCTTTGTAATTTCAACACTTAATGAACACTTCTATGTTCATCTTTATGAACCTACATCTTTATGTCCTTTTGCTTTTCTGTCTGAAGTTTATCTCCTACAAGTGAGATTGCTGGGTCCAAGAATAGTGTATGTCAGATTTCAATTAAATTTATTTTCTGAGCACTTAGTACTTACAGCATATTTTCCCCTTCACCATCATACTGAACCTTTACAGCAACCTCATGCATGGGTATCATGGTTGTCCTCATAACCGGTAAACGTTAGGAGATGTGTCCTGAGTCCCATGGCTAATCAATAAATGAAATTCCTGGATCCATATCTTGTATGAATCCCACTGTACACTAACTTTTAGTGCTGTAATTGCAATGGCTTTGTGTGTACATGTGGTTTCTTCTTGGGAGTCAGAATTTAAGCTTAAATCACCAAGCCAGTCACTCTTATAGGGTCTCTGTTCTGTCTCAGATAAGAGAGGGATTTGTGCTCCTAGGAAAAAAACAAGTATTTCTTTGGAATTCAGTGTAACTAGAATATGCTGATCCTGAAAAATGATTCCTATAGGATTTTTTCTTCTAGTTTTTGCTGTTTAGTGACTAAGTTGTGTCTGACTCTTTTGTGACCCCATGGACTACAGCCCGCCAGGGTCCTCTGTCCATGGGATTTCCGAGGCAAGAATGCTGGAGTGGGTTGCCATTTCCTTCTCCAGGGGATCTTCCCAACTCAGGGATCAAACCTATGTCTTCCTGCATTGGCAAGTGAATTCTTTACCGTTGAGCTACCAGGGAAACCCTTCTAGTTTTATTGAGATATAACTGACATACAGCACTATATAAGTTTAAGATGTACAGCATAATGATTTGACTTTCATATATCATGAAATGATTACTACCTGTTTAGTGAGTATCCATCAGCTCATAGATACAAAATAAAAAAATAAGAAAAACAATTTTTTCCTCATGATGAAAACTTTGAGGATTTTCTCACCTAAGACTTTCGTATGTAATATAGAGCAGTGTTAATTATATTAACCACATTGTGCATTACAGCCCGAGTATTTATTTATCTTAAAACTGGGAGTTTTTACCTTTTGACCACCTTTATCTAATCCCCCCTATAGTTTTAATTATTCCTAATGTTTTAACAAGCCTTACATCAAGGAATACAGTCTATACAATATTTTATCAACTATTTGCTTAGTGGACATTCTAAAAAGAGGATCATAGCTGTACTTAATATAATCACAGTCTGATCATGGAACAACCCATTAGGCAATACGTAGATTTTCTAGGTTTCTTCTTTCTTCTCTCCATTTTTGTGTATTGTCACTGCCCTCTCATTTGCTAATAGATTAACCTTGGGCAAGTTAAGAAAATTTCCTCATCTGGACAATGGGGATAACAAAAGTATCCCATTCTGTGGGATTATTGTGAGAATCAAACCAAAGAATGCATGCCCAGCATTTGACACTGTGCCTGGCACACTGGGGGCCTGAATCAGAATTAGCAGGGAGCAGTGGCAGCAGCAGACCGGGATGGAGACTGGACAGTTTGTTAGTAATTAAATCGGTTCCATGTACACAGGCTTCCAAAAGAGAGCAAGGAGAAGGCTTCTACATGAGTAAAACAAGGTTGTCTGGCTCTTGGAGTGAATGGGGTGAGGAGAACCTTAACGTGAAATAACACTGACCACCAAGTGGACGCCACAGGCAACCCCTTCTGTGTTGCCTTCCACTGGAAAATCCCGTTCACATCCCGTCCAGCGTCTCTGGACAGTTGGCTCCTCTGCATCCTCCTGCCTTCAAGGTTCTCTCTTCCACCTTTGCCATTTCTCATCTACCGCCTCTCCCCAGTGATCATTTTATGCTTTGGTGGTGACAGAAACTTAGAGAATAAGGACAGAGGAGAAAGGAGTGATTTTATATTATGAGGATGGGAGGAAAGAGGGTTGGGAATGTAGGAGCTGGGGGTAGGGCAGGAAGGAATTCAGTTTAAAATGTTACCCTTTGGACTTGATTTTCACTATTGGCTTTTTGAGTCTCGGTTAATTGAGTCTTTTTGCCAAAATGATAAAGTGCCCTCCTTTTGCATTGGGGGTAAGTTGATAGGAATTAATCAGACTCTGTGAAGTGTGTCGAGGAGTGTATGACTTATCTAGGTATGTGTGGGAGCAGTTCCACCAGATGCGAAAGTCAAATTAGTCAGTGCGGTTGCTCCCTGCAGCTGAGGTGAAGGTCCATCTGGGAAAGAGGCTGAGGATGTTGGCTAAAACAAGATGTTGGGTTTTATCCATGGTTTCTCATATTCTATGCATTTAATAATAAAGAGTTGGCTCTGTATGAGTAATGTGGAAGCCTCAGAATTAATATGTGGGAGTTTGGGTGAATAATGTTTTGATGCTTATTATTACCTGGAGATAACTTTTAGGTTTGTAAGACTAGCCAGGAAATCTTATGCAGAGTTCTTTGGTTGATATATTGGCTCTCATTTTATTATATTTGGTGCAGTGATCTAATGAAAATAATAATTTTTACTTTTCTGGTTTATTTGTGGGTTGGACTAAGAAGCTAAGGAACTCAATACTTGAAAAAGGGACCAGAGGAAAAATGAATTAATGAAGCCTCTCCAAGCCCTGACTGTTATAGAGACCATCTGTGGTCCGCCTGCCCAGTGCCTTTTATCTACAGAGGGGTCATCTCCTTCTTCAAGGAAATCACATGTCCCCGACCCTGCTCTTATGATTTGGATGGAAAGGACACAACCCTCTGGCTTTGGTGGGAACTCAGATCCAACCAATGAGAACACTGCATCCCTCGGCCACAGTAACTAATGCTGAGTTTGACCCTTGACTGATGCCAGAGCAAACAGAGACAGCCCTGAACCTCTCGCTAAGATGCTTGGGAGAGAGATCATTTCTCTCTGCTGGGATTGCTAAGCTGGCAACATGCACGCCCAGAGCTGCTGGAAGTCATCTTGCTACCACGGGAAGAGAGCCTGCCAGAGAAGACATCCAACATAAAGGAGAGCAGAGCCAGGGATGGACGGATACTAATTCCTGATGACACCATACGAGTATCGGGATCCAGCTACACTTAAAGCCAGAACTACTTGGATGTTTGTTATATGAACAAACAAAAAGTATTCTGTTGTTGTCCAAGTCGGTAACAACTTGAATTCTAAGGATGCTATACCTGGAAAGGAAGACTACCAATATACAAATTTATAGCCTAGAGAAATGAAGTGTCAGAATATTCTGTTAATTTTCATGGTGTTGAAAAAAGGAAAATATCTCAATGATAAGACTGTTTCCCTATTGGCTTGTTTCCAAAATGTGTCAGGATGAGGAATCGTATTATTTTTTTTCTGGCTCCCAAATCTGTTTCTGACAGGCACATGGTATTCAGATAGCCAGCATTCGTGTAGAAATCCCCTGGCTGTCCAGCCTTATCGTGTTTAGCGGATCTCTGTTTTGCAGAGACTAGGTGTCCCTTCTCCCTCTTTTGTCTTTACTCAACACATCCTAGGTCTTATCTGGAGCTCTGTGGAAGGTGGAAGCCAAGTTTCTCTTTTCAGATGAGCACCTCCCCACGTTAACACATGAATCATGCTGACAGTACAGAATAGCCTATTACCCCTCCCAGTCTGAGGAAAAGAGAAGGCCTGGAAGGCTTATGTAGCTGTATGATGACAGTCTACAGAGAGAGAAATAAGACTGCTGAGCCCACACATGCAAAAGCAGGTTGACTTTAGCCCTATGTTAAAGGAATCCTTTTCCCCAGAGAGCAGAGTTAGTGCCACGCATCTTTTGCCAGGAGCCATCTCCTAGACTCTTGATGTGGGATTGTAAAATAGAGTTGGCCTAATGACAAAGGGGCACAGAAATTGGAACTGCCTCACTCCATGTCTGCTTTATATAGTAGGAAACTATGCTCAGTTGGTAAGTATGTATTTCATATTCTGCTTGTTGTTCAGTCGCTAAGTCATGCCCAACCTTTGTGACCTCATTGATGGTAGCATGCCAGGCTTCTCTGTCCTCCACTATCTCCTGGAGTTTGCTCAAATTCACATCCATCAAGTTGGTGATGCTATCTAACCATATGATCCTCTAGTGCCCTCTTCTCCTTTTGTCTTCAGTCTTTCCCAGCATCAGGTCTTTTCCAATGAGTCAGCTTATATTCTACACCAGTTTGCAATGGTCAGTAGTACCATGAGACCAGTACTCGCCTGAGCATCTCTAGATTAAGGATTGGGAACTCAAATGCCTACTGGTGCCAGGCAGCTGGCAGAGTTGGGTGAAGTGGACTGGGTAGGGCCTGAGTACTTGCTTGCACGATTCGAGGAAACTCTGTCACTATTCAGCTCCACTGGAGGGCCATGAGCACATGCAGCATGGGCTCTGTGCTGTTGGATCTTATATGCTTCACCAGAGGGCCTGGAACCCAGAGTCATCCGTTTGTAACCACTGACTTGATAATAACATAGGTGACAGTTCCCGGTGGCTGGGAGTTGGGTTGTGTTTAAACCTAATTTAGTTCACTTTGAATAGAACCCAAAGTGTCATGGTTTAGAGCACAGAATCTGGTGTCGGCTGACACAGGTTTGTGGCTTCACTTTGACACTTACTAATATCATGAACTTAGCCAAGGAATTTAACATCTTAGGGATTCAGTTTCCACATTTGTAATGCGGGGTTGCATCTAGCTTGTGGGTAGGCTTGGGGGATGCAGACTTTGAGGTTAAGTGACATGACACTCTTAAAGCTCTTACTCAGCAGTTTTGTAAAAGTGTAAAGCTTTCATAAATGCTAGCAATTCTATGACTAGAGCTGATAGAAATTAAAGTAAGATGTTTTGTATTCTCCAGAAGCATAAAGTCAGAGAGACAATATTGTGTGGTGGTTAAGAGTGGTACAACCCCTGGAGTCAAATCTTGCTGTCTTTCTAGTCACGCGCCTTTAGCCTCAGTTTTCTCATCTGTAAAATGGAGATATACAGTTGTCTATCTCCACAGCTTCTGAGGATTACATGATTTGACACTTACAACTGAGTTAGCATTCCTGAAACATTTAGAATAGAGTCTGACACACAGTAAGGGCTGTGGGAGTGAAAGTTTACAATACTATGATTACAATGAAGTTTTAACAGCTCATAACTGTCATTTGAGTAAGACTGTATACATATCCTGGAACTTGTGGTTTACAGTATGCTAACTTTAATAACACCTGATGCAATTATTTTTAACTTAAAGAGCTGCAAAGTTTTACTTACTATTGTAAAGGCCACTTCAAATCCACAGTGAAAGGATAAAAATGTAGAGTATAAAAAATGAATGCAATTATGTGAAGTTCTTTAAAAGCAGGTTTTATAAAACTTATCTAGGTAAGAGTCACATAGCTTTGAAAAAAATAATTTGTTGAGAGCCTGTTTTGTGCAACGCACATGATGAAGCCTAGAAGCGAAGCTGAAACAATAAATACGGAAAGGTAAACACTTTACTTCAATCTGACTCCACGTCCACACACACTAGCATATGGTCAGCTTGGGGGCATTCCTAGCTCCTTTTCTACCCTTAGAGGTTACCTGGCAGTGCTGGGGATAAAGATCAGTAGTGAGTTCTGAAGTAACGCAGATTTCAAAAGATTTTGATCTGAATTTTGTGGATGTCTGAAAGTAGGCAAGACTGACACCTATCCTGGCTGGGAACTCGAGCAGGAGCCCCAGGAGAAGCGGAGTGACGGGGTGGCTGGAAGACTTGGCCAGTGAAGGAGTTTTCATCTCTGACGAGGGCCACAGGGTCCGGTCCTCTGAGCCTGGGCTGCCAGCTGACTGGGGATCACAAAAGCCACATGGGAGAGTTGCATTTCCTGGCCCACAGTGGCACTCTCTGCTGAGATCAGACCAGGCTTTAGCACACCTGCCTGGGGCCCCCTGGCAGAACTTGCCCTTGGCACCTCCCATCAAGGCCTCCACAAGGTCCTAGCAACCTGCCACCCTGCTGGCCCATGAAAGGGGACGGCCACCTTGCCATGCATGGGCAGGGCTGCCCTTTGCGCCCCAACTCCAAGCCCTGGGTTACCCTTACCTGCCTGTTCTGGGAAGGAAGGGAGCTAGCCAAAATGAGACTTTATTAACTGAAAGGGGGTGAGACGTTAGGGAACTGGACTGAGATGTGATTAAAGGAGATACTTGATAGCTGGAAAAGGGGGTGTGGGTAGTTGTCTGCAGAGCAGTTGGTGACAGTTATTTGGAAAAGTTAGAAACATTTCATGTATGTGTGCTTCTGATGAATTGAGTTACACAGGCACAGGCAGGGTGGCTTTTGCAGCTCAGCAAGCATGGGTGGCAGTGCCAGCCAGCCTGTTTACATTGGGTAAGGTGAGCAGCCATTTAACTTTCCTGAGACTCAAGTTTCTTCTTCATTATTGTGAGGCGGTAATGACCTCTTAATCACCTCACAGGGTTCTGTAGGGGCAAGTGAGGCAATTTCTGAGTGAAAGTCATAATAATCAACTATTGTTTGTATAAACTTTAGCTATTATTAAGTGAATTTCAAATGCACTCCTCCGTGTGCTGTCTGATTCATCTCATGATTTAGGGTATAACTGCTTAAAGTGGAGAGTTGAATATTCAGCTCAATTTCATAAATATTTATTGAATGACTCCTGTTGTAAGGAGCTGTCTGTAGGATTTGATCAGTGTGGACAGCTGGTCTGAATAACATGAGCCTCCTTTATGATTGCGTCAGTGACTTTTGGGAGGGTTGGGTATATATTACTAACACGTCATCTTCAACTGTTCAGTTCATTTTCTCCATGATTGCCTGTTGACCTTTCATTTTTTCTGTAGAAAATGGCTGTTAGAATGACGAATAATTGGCTTTGTTTCCATGTTATTTCTTATATCTAATTTAACCTTATTTAGAACTTTTCACTTTCATGTGCTGGAGAAGGAAATGGCAACCCACTCCAGTGTTCTTGCCTGGAGAATCCCAGGGACGGGGGAGCCTGGTGGGCTGCCGTCTATGGGGTCGCACAGAGTCGGACACGAGTGAAGCGACTTAGCAGCAGCAGCAGCAGCAGAACTATAATTAAGCATTATTAAATGGTTTAATGTGAGGCTTCACAGTTCAACTCAAATTGACTTTGTTCAAGGGGGAGAATACAATTTTATTATTGATGTTATTTCAGGTTAGATTATTTTCAAATAGTTGAATAAAGTTAAATACATTAAATATGTACTTGAAAACTCTAGAGAGAAAGAAAAAGAAAACCTTCCCCAAACAACTAAATAACAGTTTGGAGGAGGAAAAAAGCCCAAAGTTGTATTTTAAGATAAAGAAGTATACTTTAACTAGAATAATTTATAATTTAAAGGACTGAGCCTGCAGCTTGAGTTCTACATGATAATCTCATTGCAATCAAATCCAAAGAACTATTTTCTCCCTGATGGAAGTCTAATTGTGTGTATTGTTTCTGCATTGTTTTAAAAGTGTAATCATATATTGCCTTGTATTACTTCATTTTATTGCCTAAGTATTATTCTAACAGGAAGGTCAGTCCTTAGAGCAGAGAGATCATGTACTTTTTCTTATGCCCCTCCCCTCAGTGTCCTTTACAGAACTAAGCCTAAAAAAATTTTGTGATGTATCTATTTCTTTTTTTTTTAATTTTTAATTTTATTTTTAAACTTTACATAATTGTATTAGTTTTGCCAAATATCAAAATGAATCCGCCACAGGTATACATGTGTTCCCCATCCTGAACCCTCCTCCCTCCTCCCTCCCCATACCATCCTTCTGGGTCGTCCCAGTGCACTAGCCCCAAGCATCCAGTATGGTGCATCGAACCTGGACTGAATTTGGCAATAAGGAGTTCATGATCCAAGCCACAGTCAGCTCCCAGTCTTGTTTTTGCTGACTGTTTAGAGCTTCTCCATCTTAGGCTGCAAAGAATACAATCAATCTGATTTCAGTGTTGTCCATCTGGTGATGTCCGTGTGTAGAGTCTTCTCTTGTGTTGTTGGAAGAGGGTGTTTGCTATGACCAGTGCATTCTCTTGGCAAAACTCTGTTAGCTTTTGACTTGCTTTGTTTTGTACTCCAAGGTCAAATTTGCCTGTCACTCCAGGTAGCTCTTGACTTCCTACTTTTGCATTCCAGTCCCCTATAATGAAAAGGACATCTTTTTTGGGTGTTAGTTCTAGAAGGTCTTATAGGTCTTCATAGAACTATTCAACTTCAGCTTCTTCAGCATTACTGGTTGGGACATAGACTTGCATTACTGTGATATTGAATGGTCTGCCTTGGAAATAAACAGAGATTATTCTGTCTTTTTGAGATTGCACCCAAGAATTGCATTTCAGACTCTTTTGTTGACTATTTTTTCTTTTTTTTTTATTGTGAGATATTGTATTTTATTTTATTTTATTTTTTCTCTTTTTTATTTTTTTTTTAGTTCACTAATGATTTTTTTTTTTAAATTTTTTATTCCTTTATTTCTCATGTGTTCCCCATCCTGATCCTTCTGGGTCGTCCCAGTGCACCAGCCCCAAGCATCCAGCATCGTGCATTGAACCTGGACTGGCATCTCGTTTCATACATGACATTTCACATGTTTCAATGCCATTCTCCCAAATCTTCCCACCCTCTCCTCTCCCACAGAGTCCATAATCCTGTTGACTATTTTTTCTAAGTTGACTATTTTTTCTATTTTTGCTACTCCATTTTTTCTAAGATCATGGCATCTGGTCCCATCACTTCATGGGAAATAGATGGGGAAACAGTGGAAACAGTGAGAACCTTTATTTTCTTGGGCTCCAAAATCACTGCAGATGGTGACTGCAGCCATGAAATTAAAAGATGCTTGCTCCTTGGAAGAAAAGCTATGACCAACCTAAACAGCTTATTAAAAAGCACAGACATTACTTTACCAACAAAGGTCCATCTAGTCAAAGCTATGGTTTTTCCAGTAGTCATGTATGGATTAGAGAGTTGGACTCTAAAGAAAGCTGAGTGCCAAAGAATTGATACTTTTAAACTGTGGTGCTGGAGAAGACTCTTGAGAATCTCTTGGACTGCCAGGAGATCCAATCAGTCTATCCTAAAGGAGATCAGTCCTGAATATTCATTGGAAAGACTGATGCTGAAGCTGAAACTCCAATACTTTGGCCACCTGATGCAAAGAACTGACTCATTAGAAAAGACCCTGATGCTGGGAAAGATTGAAGATGGGAGGAGAAGGGGACGACAGAGGATGAGATGGTTGGATGGCATGACCGACGTAGTGGACATGATGTCCACCATCCATGGACATCACCATGGACACATTTGAGTAGGCTCCAGGAGTTGGTGATGGATGGGGAAGCCTGGCGTGCTGCAGTCCACGGGGTCACAAAGAGTTTTACAAGACTGAGCAACTGAACTGAACTGAATATATATATCTCTGGGCTTCCCAGGTGGTGCTACTGGTAAAGAAGACACCTGCCAATGCAGGAGACAAAAGAGACCTGGATTCTATCCCTGGGTTGGGAAGATCCCCTGGAGAAGGAAATGGCAATCCACTCCTGTATTCTTGCCTGGAGAATCCCATGGACAGATTGGGATTCTGGGATTTTCACTATAGCTTGGTGAGCTATAGTCCATGGGGCTGTAAAGGAGTCAGACATGACTGAGCAACTAAACAACAACAACAACCAATATATATATATCTTCAACTCATTTAATTATCCAGATGCTTTTGTTATACTGTGATAGGACCAGATATTGTCATCTCTAATTGAGCTAAATACTCCATTGCCAATGTATACTTTTTGTAAAGTTAAACCTCTCATCAATTACCTTGGGCTGTCAGGCTTCTGTAACAATAGCAAGGTGGTTATCATTTCCCCTTTTTAATCTAGAGAAGATTAAGAAAATAAAGTCTTTTGGTTCAAAATGGCATTCATTATGAGCAACTTTGAAGAAATAAAGCTGGAGAAACGCCTTGCAACCTTGCCCAGATAACACATCCACTGTCCTTTGCTTTGGGTTTTGGTTTGATGGTCTTAGAAAGTCATCTCCTTAAAGGGAGAACCATGTTGGGTGATATTTGGCCTCTGGTTTCAGTCTAAGGAAGTGGCGAGGAGGAGTAAGAATGATGCTTCTTTCATCACTGATCACTTTGGTAACATCAAAGGATTAAGGGAAGTGTTTTCCCTAGGCTTCTCACCTGTTTCTCTTGTCCCTTCCTCTTCACTCTCCATAAAGCTTATCTTGGAAGCCAGGCAGCATTTGCCATGTGACAGTAAGGTATGTGTAATACTTGCTTTGATGGGATTGTGTTTATGACACAAATACATGGAGTTGTCATTGAGGCAGGAATTGTTTGCTATCAGGAGGTGCATCCTGATTGGGAATTACCAAGGCTGGCCTGTGGTCAGATCATCGTCTTCACATAGCTTTCTCTCCCCCTTCATATCTATACCTTTACTTTTGTTGCCTTTGTTGTTCGTTTTACTTTCTAATCTCAACCTTTCTATGCATAAACTTTTGTTTCATCCTGAGGGGAAAAAAAAAATCTCTTCCAATTTCAGTGGGGTAGAGGTGAAAACAAAATGAAACGGAAAGCTGTTCAGATAACCCAGGAGGATTTTAAGACCCCTTTGTTATAACAATCCTTTCATGTTTGAAATATTTATTGGGCCTCTTCCTGGTCACAATCGGAAGGGAAACCTGAATTGGTGCCCTCTAAGTTGCTCAGGCAGACAGAAGAGTACATGTTTACAGTCAAGATGGTGCTTGATCTTGGAACGACAGGAAATGATTTTGCAAATCCAGATAAACTATTTTATCCTAGAAAGCATGAATGCCAAACAAAGTTTAAAGTAAACACATAAGAAGCCTTGTGTTGCACCTCATGGGTAGGGTGTTGGGAGAAGCTAGCACTTCTCCAGATTAAGGATAATTTGGTGTGACAGTTGTCTCTAAATGACTTGTTTTGCCTGTGTGTCCTCCTGTGGGTGTACATTTTTGGATTTCCATAATGTAGCGATGCATAGCAAAATAACGGAATTTGTTTGAATGAATGGGATAGCTCTTCTTTCCCCAACAACTTCTGGAGTTTGCATTCCATGCCCAAAGTTGTGGGTGCCTTCAAGTAGAAGTAGGTAGACCTGATCTCCACTCTTGGTAAGAGTTTTGTAGTTTGGTACTAGTTCTTTTCCAGGCAGGGTCAAGCTGGTATCTTAGTTCTGTTCTTCTGTCCAAAATTATTTTTGAAATGTTTAAATTTTCATAGATGAATATTAGAGGATAATATTGTTTTAAAGTTTATATAGATAAATACTATGGGAAATCACTGAGAAAGTTTTGAAAAAGAAAATTAGGGAGAAGGACTTGTACCACCAAATTAAAAAATTTGCTGTAAAGGTAATAATGAAACAACATAGTATTCATATATAATTGATGGAGCACAGAGAATCTGGAACAGACCCAAGTGTATATGTTTACTTCATATTGCTAAAATGGGCATTTTTGATTGAAAAAAATTGTTTAGTAGATGGTGGCAGGATTTTTCAACTGGATCAGTTAACAGCTAGTACTTAGTGAGCACTTATTATGTGCCAGATACTAGTCTAAGATATTTTCATGTATTAACTCAGTCCTCAATACAAGCTTTTGAGGTAGAAACTGTTTTTTGTCCCTACTTGAATTAAAAAAAAAAAAAGAAACATAGGGGTGTTTAGTAACTGGTCCAAAGTCACACAGCTAATAGAGTGTGGTAGAGTCAGGATATGAACCCAGGCCATAAAATCAGATCATTACCTGGTTTATGCTATAATATGAAAACTGACAATCCAGATGGATTAAAAGTCTAACTGTATAAAAGAACATCTTTGTAACATCATTACACTGTAAAAAGATAATCCAGAGGAACAATTAGTCTCTATTAGAGAGACTTTTGTAAGCAAGATAGAAATTCCAGAAAAAAATAAAGAAAAACATTCATTTGACAATATTAAAAACAAAACCAAAATTTTCTGTTGACAGGATATCACAAGTAAAATAAAGAAATCCAGTGTTTACCAAAGAGGAAATATATTTACAATACATTTGACAGAAAAAGCATTTGTGTCTGTACTACACAATGAACTTTTATAAAATGATATATATATTTTTTAAAGTCAGCTTGAATAGGATGTGTACTGGCAATTTACAGAAGATAAAATGCAAATGAACAATAAATAGATAACAGTGGCAACGTGTATGGTGCAAATAGGCTTTTAGGGAAACCCCAGTTGTTTTGTTTGGTTTTGCTTTGGTCAGGGAACTACAGTTTTCCTTTGTCTTCTTCCCCACCCCCCTTCTTTTCTCCACCACCCCACCTTCCACCCCATTACCTCTCATGATGTTAAAGTTCCTCCTGACCCTCTCTCTGTTCAGAGAGTCCAAGACTGCTGGGTGGAGGGGTTGTCAGCAGCTGGGGAGTGAGATGTGAGAAAGCAAACACTTGAGAGCTACCTGGCAGTGATTTCCTGCTGCTCTGTTTCCTGGTCCTCTTAGCCAAAGATATTTCTCGTTTCTACTTTGTGATCTGGAATCTTTTCCATCTCTTTCTCTGCCCCCAGTTAGGATGGATCTTCTGCCTCCAATTTCCATTTTCATGCCAGAGCCTTTGGGAGAGGAAAAGCAGGCATTAAACTCTTCCTGTTCTGCAGTTGGGCCTGAGGCATCTTGGAGTCTTTGTTTCAGTTTAGAGTGTGGTAGCGGGTGGGGCGATAGAAAAATAACCATCCGAGATCAAAGGTACCAGTGAGAGAACATGGAAAACGCTTTGATTAACATTTTGATATATTATCTTGCCAGAGGCCTGTGTTTTAACTTCTCTAGTACTGCTGCTGCTGCTGCTGCTAAGTCGCTTCAGTTGTGTCCGACTCTGTGCGACCCCATAGACGGCAGCCCACCCGGCTCCCCGTCCCTGGGATTCTCTCTAGTACTCAGGACATGCAAATAAGAATGAAATGGCCTTTTTTCTTTTTTTAAACCCACTAAGTTGGTCAAAGTTTAAAATATTGATAACATCCAATATAGGCCTGAGCTGGGGAGGGGGGAGGGAAGATACCCTTATATATCATTGTAAGATGAATTGCTGAAATTTCTAGAAATTGTTAAAACATGTCTGTACTCATTAAAAATTTAAATTGATGTAAGTTATGACCTAACAGTATGCACCTATGAACTGAGCCCAAAGAAACAAAAGCGCCAGATGTATGGATTTACTGACAAGGTTATATATTGGAGAATTATTTACCTAGAGGCTGTAGACAACCCAAATGCCTATCAAGGAATAACTGAATAAATTATAGCACATTCATATAATAGAATATGATTGTATTGTTTAGTTGCTAATTCATGTCTAATTCTTCTGTGACCCCATCGACTATAGCCCACCAGGCTCCTTCTGTCCATGGAATTTCCCAGGCAAGAATACTGGAGTGGGCTGTATTTCCTTCTCCAGGGAATTTTCCCCACACAGGGATTGAGCCTGCATCTCCTGCATTGGCAGGTGTTATCTTTACCAGTGAGCCACCAGGGAAGCCCATAGAATATGATACAGCTACTAAAAAGAATATCTTAACTCCATAAGAGTTAAGAATATAAGAGCTTTAAATATAGTAAATATATTTATATTATGTAAGTGTAAAAGTATGAAGGATATACACCATACTCTCAATTTAAGGCGAGCATCATAAACTTCAGTGACCTCAGGGGCCAGGCAGAAAGTATTAAATGCAACAGAGTGGACACTGAAACATCTGCAGGGGTAAGACAAGGTAATTCTCAAAATCCTTCAAGCTAGACTTCAGCAGTATGTGAACCGAGAACTTCCAGATGTACAAGCTGGGTTTAGAAAAGGCAGAGGAACCAGAGATCAAACTGCCAACATCTGTTGAATCATAGAAAAAGCAAGGGAATCCCAGAAAAACATCTGCTTCATTGACTACGCTAAAGCCTTCGACTGTGTGAATCACAACAAACTGTGGAAAATTCTTCAAGAGATGGGAATACCAGACCACCTTACTTGCCTCATGAGAAATCTGTATGCAGGTCAAGAAGCAACAGTTAGAACCGAACATGGAACAATGGACCAAATTGGGAAAGGAATATGTCAAGGCTGTATATCGTCACCCTGCTTATTTAACTTCTATGCAGAGTATAGCATGAGAAACGCTGGGCTGGATGAAGCCCAAGCTGGAATCAAGATTGCCGAGAGAATTATCAATAACCTCATATATGCAGATGACACCACCCTTATGGCAGAAAGTGAAGAGGGAGTAAAGAGCCTCTTGATGAAGGTGAAAGAGGAGCGTGAAAAAGCTGGCTTAAAATTCAACATTCAAAAAACTAAGATCATGGCATCCGGTCCCATCACTTCGTGGCAAATAGATGAGAAAACAATGGAAACAGTGATAGAGTTTATTTTCTTGGGCTCCAAAATCACTGTGAATGGTGACTGCATTTTAATGAAATTAAAAGATGCTTGCTCCTTGGAAGGAAAACTATGACAAACATAGATAGCATATTAAAAAGCAGAGACAAAGAGACCTTTACCGACAAAGGTCTGTATAGTCAAAGCTATGATTTTTCTAGTAGTCATGTATGGATGTGAGAGTTGAACCATAAAGAAGCACACAGAGGCCTGTTTTAACTTCTCTAGTACTGAAGTACTAGAGTGCTGAAGTGCTGAAGAATTGATGCTTTTGATCTGTGGTGCTGGAGAGTCCCTTGGACAGTAAGGCGATCAAACGAGCCTATCCTAAAGGAACTTAACCCTGAATATTCATTGGAAGGACTGATGCTGAAGTTGAAGCTCCAATACTTTGGCCACCTGATGTGAAAAACTGACTCATTGGAAAAGACCCTGAGGCTGGGCAAGATTGAGGACAGGAGGAAAGAAGGGGTAACAGAGGATGAGATGGTTGGATGGCATCATTGACTCAGTGGACATATTTGATTGAGCAAACTCCAGGAGATAGTGAAGGACAGGGAAGCCTGGCGTGCTGCAGTCCATGGGGTTGAAAGAGTCAGACACAACTGAGCTACTGAACAACAAACTGTTAGTCAGGGTCCTAAGAAAGTGGCAGAGGATGGGTGACAAAGCATAGAAGAAGAGATCATTTTGGGTCAGAAGAAACAAAAATAAGACAGGAACAGATGTATGTAGGTTGACATGGTAAATAATGGGAGATGAGGCATTCCGTCTGATGGCTTTTCCCCCCCATAATGTTGGAATAAAGGGTTCAAAGGAGGTAAAGAGGGCTTAGAGAAAGTTTCCTAGTATTCCTGCCTGGAGAATCCCATGAATTTTCCTAGAAGGAAAGAAAGAACTGAACAGCCAGTGTTGAGTGATGTGTCATTACCAGCTTCAAAGGTTTGGCCATTATACTCTCCTTAAAAATTAAGGAGCTCCAATTAATTTCCTGAGGGTTATGTTTAACTATATAAATTAGTTAGTTTTATAGAGACCTCCTTCAAAAAGTTTTGTTCCTCCTAAACCAAAAAATCCCAGCTTGGTGATATGGTTAGGTGATGGTGTGGTCAGGTGATGGTGTGGACAGGTGATGGCTGGATAGGAAGTGAATTATTCTGCAGGGGACATGGGCAACCTGATGAAGCAGAATGATGGGTCCAGAACATAGAGATGAATAGGATGTCATTGTCAGCTAATCCCATGTGCAGGTGACTGCCCCTGGACACAAAAAAGGGGCAAGGGTCAGGAAACATGTGGACCCTGAGAAGAGCAGAGAAAGTACTGAATCTCAACCACTTTTCCTGATTTTATTCAAGCCAAGAGGAAAGCAAAGGGCTGCGTCATCTAACTTTCTCTGAACTGGTGCATCAGCAGAACGGGCTGAGCCTCTCCCACTTACCTCCTGATCTCACGCACAAAGTTCATGGCCATCCAGCTGCCCTGTTTGGAGTTCCAGCAGGCTAAGGAGGAGAAAGGCCACTTGGATGTCCGGAAGTCTTCAATCTTGCTCAAGGCTGGCAGCTGTCACAGAATGTCATCAACTAAGAGAGCATCATAGCCACACGCTTCCCACTTCTTAAACCCTTACGTTAGCCTTTCACAATTTATGGTTAGTTCTATGGTTCTCTTCTGAAAAAGCATGTGCTTTTTCAGCTGCAGGATTCAAGCTTATGAGGCTTTAAACTATTGATTAGCACCCCAAAATCAAAATATTCATCCATCTATCCATCAGATTTACTTGAGGAAGTTATAATTTTCTGTGAGGGAATGACCAATACACTGAAATAAAAAAAAATCTGTATGTAGTGACTATTCTTCATGCCTGATGGTTCATTTTTATGGACCCTTTTGTTAATATTCTGCCTCACTTTGAGTGGATATCTCTAGCTTATTCATTTGCAAAGCAGAATATCTGAAAAACAAAAATGTCAAAATTATATATGTACATGTAAATTACTTAAACTATTTTAGAAGTATAATTGTGATACATTTTTTTAAAAAACTTCACCAGCACAGAAAATACTAAATAAAAACAAAAGTCTACTGATGTCACAGTTATCACATTATTGACAATGTCTCACATTGCCTCCTGGAATTGGTTGGAGGATGAGGGGCAATCATGGGGTACAGGTGTCCTTTTTTGTTTTAACTAAATGGGATCATATGAGACATTACTGCTCTATCTTTTCGATTTGCAATATGTTAAAATCCTCCTTGTTGATGAATATTAAGGTTGTTTTCAAAATCTTTTAATCGTCTAACATTGCAATGAATATCCTTGTTATAGGCAACTTTGCAGATTTGTGTATATGCTAAGTCACTTCAGTCGTGTCCGACTCTGTGTGACCCCATGGATGGCAGCCCACCAGGCTTCCCCGTCCCTGGGATTCTCCAGGCAAGAACACTGGAGTGGGTTGCCATTTCCTTCTCCAATGCATGAAAGTGAAAAGTGAAAGTGAAGTCGCTCAGTCGTGTCCAACTCTTAGTGACCCCATAGACGGCAGCCCACCAGGCTCCTCCGTCCACGGGATTTTCCAAGCAAGAGTACTGGAGTGGGGTGCCATTGTCTTCTCCGAGATTTGTGTGTATATGTCTTCAAATCATTAGATTTTGGTACTCATTACTAAAGTTTTCAAAAGCAAAGTTTTGAAAACTAGAAAGAGACCTGGAGGCAAAAATAAATGGTATGACATGTCCCTAGATTTATCCTCTTTGGTCTCTATCCTCAACTGCTACAGATAATTGAAAGCTGACGATAGGAAAAGAAGAGAAGCTGAAAAGTATATATGAAACAGGGACAAGGATTTTCTTGGGTGTCATCTAGTTCAGCTCTTAGGAGAGATGTGACTTGGTAATTTTTATCCTGGTAAACTATTTAGAAGAAAGTGATTTCATTTGTCACAAAATAAATTATGTTTTTCTTCTTCAAGTCTTACCATCACTGAGGTTTTCCTATCCTTTCCAACTCTCAATTTTTGTTTCAAGAAATGCCTGTGATATTTGCTGCTTGTCTTGTAAATTTGACATGCTCATGTACTTAACCTTACAGATTTATTTTCTAATGTAATGTATGTACTGTGACTTGATTATAATCTTATAAACCCCTTCAAGGCAAGCTTGGCCCTCTCTATGTCCTTTGTAGCACCTCTGAAGCAAAATGCAATGCTTTGAAAATGGTAGTGAATACTTAGTCGCTTTATAAATTGATTTCTCTAGAGTCCTGCCTTATTTTTTTTTATCCAGCACTATCTGATGGGTAAGGGAAATATTTTTTCCTCTGCCCCTTCCTAAGGTGGCCCAATGCTTGGCATCTCATATCCCAATCTGTGTTTCCAAGGTCTGGTTGGACCAAAACACGACATTTCGGTAGACAATGACCATGAACCTTTGTTTTGTTTCCTTTCATGGGTCAGGTGGCCTCAGCTGGCACATAAGTAGACACAGATGTCGAAAAGGGTAAGGAGGTATGTGGTGCCAATGTCTCAGTTCTGGGAAAAGGAAACACTTCACAGAGAATAGGTGCCACCTGTAGTGGTTATAGTTTGCCAAGTGAAACCAGTTTGGCTAAAGATAGCTAAAAATAATTCCCAAGGGTATAAGGTGAGGTTTGTTTACACATGAGACTGAGTGAGGGTGTGTGTGTACATGTCTGTGTCTGTGTGTGCCCGGTGCTCTACTCCACTGAAGCCTAGTGACCCATTTATGAATTCCAGTTACTCAAAGAGTATTTTGATTTAATATTTGACCTGTTCAGAAGAATAGAGTTTTTAAATTGGTTTCTAACAGGCATAGATGAAAGAGTTTCAAATTTCCTTGTTTTCAACTATCTCACTGAGATTTGTTAAGCTATCCAGAAAGGATTTGGGGCTTTGAAGAGCTATGCAACTTTACACAATGATTAAATATTATTTAAATTTTCTTCCTAGCAGAATTTAACTTTAGTTGGGGATTCATTATAGTCAAGGCCATTAGATGGAATGTAAAACCCCCTGGAGAAGGAAATGGCAGCTCACTCCAGTATTCTTGCCTGGGAAATCCCATGGACAGAGGAGCCTGGTGGGCTATAATCTATGGGGTCACAGAGTCAGACATGTTTCAACAACAAGCACAAAAGCCATGTCTCTCTGGACAAATGACTGAACTTCCTTGTGCTTCAGTTTCCTCATCTGTAAAATGGGTATAATAATTGTACCTTTCTTGTGGTGTTATTGAGAAGAGTGAACATTCTAGGAAAGTCACAGTAAACAGCACACAAGAAGTCATCTATTATTGCTATACTGTACTACAGCTACTAATCCTATTATGATGCCAGCCATCACTACTCCAGTCTTTCATCTTTTTCTGTCCACCTTTTCTCCTTTAATTCACAAAGATTGTCAATAATTTAATGTAACCATAAAATTCCACTGAAATTTGTGAAATATTTCCTAAATATCAGATCAGATGAGATCAGTCACTCAGTCGTGTCCGACTCTTTGTGACCCCATGAATCGCAGCACGCCAGGCCTCCCTGTCCATCACCAACTCCCGGAGTTCACTCAGACTCACGTCCATCGAGTCAGTGATGCCATCCAGCCATCTCATCCTCTGTCGTCCCCTTCTCCTCTTGCCCCCAATGCCTCCCAGCATCAGAGTCTTTTCCAATGAGTCAACTCTTCGCATGAGGTGGCCAAAGTACTGGAGTTTCAGCCTTAGCATCAGTCCTTCCAAAGAAATCCCAGGGCTGATCTCTTTCAGAATGGACTGGTTGGATCTCCTTGCAGTCCAAGGGACTCAAGAGTCTTCTCCAACACCACAGTTCAAAAGCATCAATTCTTTGGTGCTCAGCTTTCTTCACAGTCCAACTCTCACATCCATACATGACCACTGGAAAAACCATAGCCTTGACTAGACAGACCTTTGTTAGCAAAGTAATGTCTCTGCTTTTGAATATGCTATCTAGGTTGGTCATAACTTTCCTTCCAAGGAGTAAGTGTCTTTTAATTTCATGGCTGCAGTCACCAGGAATCTATAATTTTCCTTGATTTTGGAATTTAAATCATGAGGCTAGATGTCTTGGGAAGGTCACCATGTTTGGAGTCCAATGCCTTGGATTTTCTAGTTCTATCACTTACTAGCTTAGTGACCTTGGGAAAGTTGCCACATTTTTCTGGACTTTCTGTTTCTTCAGCTGTGAAATGGAGGTGGTGAATGAATGAGATGATTTCTAAGTTTTCTTCTGGAAGAAGCTTGGGAAGACTTAGACCCTGAAACCAAGATATATGAAAAAAACACTGTAATTTTTATACTATCAGTTGAACTTAACTGTTAATTTACCAAGACAAATTTAAAAATAATCTACTATAAATGAAAAGCTTAGGTAACAATTGAACAAAATAGTCTATATAAAATTTATAAACAGGATTAAAGATAAGGATCAGTCAGTTCAGTCACTCAGTTGTGTCTGACTTTTTGCGATCCCATGAATCACAGCTTGCCAGGCTTCCCTGTCCATCACCAACTCCTAGAGTTTACCCAAACTCATGTCCAGGGTCGGTGATGCCATCCAACCATCTTATCCTCTGTCGTCCCCTTCTCCTACTGCCCCCAATCCCTCCCAGCATCAGGGTCTTTTCCAATGAGTCAACTCTTTGCATGAGGTGGCCAAAGTATTGGAGTTTCAGCTTCAGCATCAGTCCTTCCAATGAACACCCAGGACTGATCTCCTTTAGGATGGACTGGTTGGATCTCCTTGCAGTCCAAGGGACTCTCAAGAGTCTTCTCCAACACCACAGTTCAAAAGCATCAATTCTTTGGTGCTCAGCTTTCTTCACAGTCCAACTTTCACATCCATACATGACCACAGGAAAAACCACAGCCTTGACTATACGGACCTTTGTTGGCAAAGTAATGTCTCTGCTTTTTAATATGCTATCTAGGTTGGTCATGACTTTCCTTCCAAGGAGTAAGCGTCTTTTAATTTCATGGCTGCAGTCACCATCTGCAATGATTTTGGAGCCCAGAAAAATAAAGTCTGACACTGTTTCCATTGTTTCCCCATCTCTTTCCCATGAAGTGATGGGACCTGATGCCATGATCTTCGTTTTCTGAATGTTGAGCTTTAAGCCAACTTTTTCACTCTCCTCTTTCACTTTCATCAAGAGGCTTTTGAGTTCTTCTTCACTTTCTGCCATAAGGGTGGTGTCATCCGCATGTCTGAGGTTATTGATATTTCTCCCAGCAATCTTTATTCCAGCTTATGCTTCATCCAGTCCAGCATGTCTCACTATGTACTCTGCATATAAGTTAAATAAGCAGGGTGACAATATACAGCCTTGATGTACTTCTTTTTCTATTTGGAACCAGTCTATTGTTCCATGTCCAGTTCTAACTGTTGCTTCCTGATCGCATACAGATTTCTCAAGAGGCAGATCAGGTGATCTGGTATTCCCATCTCTTTCAGAATTTTCCACAGTTTATTCTGATCCACCCAGTCTTTGGCATAGTCAATAAAGCAGAAATAGATGTTTTTCTGGAACTCTCTTGCTTTTTCCATGATCCAGCGGATGTTGGCAATTTGATCTCTGGTTCCTCTGCCTTTTCTAAAACCAGCTTGAACATCTGGAAGTTCACGGTTCATGTATTGCTGAAGCCTGGCTTGGAGAATTTTGAGCATTACTTTACTAGCATGTAAGATCAGTGCAACTGTGTGGTAGTTTGAGCATTCTTTGGTATTGCCTTTCTTTGGGATTGGAATGAAAACTGATCTTTCCCAGTTCTGTGGCCACTGCTGAGTTTTCCAAATTTGCTGGCATATTGAGTGCAGCACTTTCACAGCATCATCTTTTAGGATTTGAAACAGCTCCACTGGAATTCCATCACCTCCACTAGCTTTGTTCATAGTGAGGCTTTCTAAGGCCCACTTGACTTCACATTCCAGGATACTGGACTATAAAATTTCAATGGCAAGGCCAATGCATTAATATGTATCCTTGTATCTCCAGAGGCTAGCAAAAGACCTGGTACATGGTTAATATTCAAAGTTTGCCAAAACAGAACAAACAAAATTTAGAGTCATTGAAGCTTTGATCTAAATAATATTCTACTTGGATTGGACTCAGGGTTTAAACTGTGAGAAAATTGGAATTGCTTAAATCTGAGGCTTTATATTAAAGGAGAAGTTCTTTTGTGGTTGTTGGGTCAACATCATCATTATCACCCGGGAACTTGTTAGAAATGTAGATTTGGGGGCTCTCCCCCACATCTATTGCATGAAAAGTTCTGAGGATAGAGTCTAACCACCTGTGTTTTTGTTGTTGGTTTTTAATTAGACTCTAAGATTCACCACAAAATTGGGCAGAAAATACAGAGAGTTGCTATAAAGAGTTGGACACAACTGAGCGACTGATCTGATCTGATCTGATCCAGCCTACTCCCCTATCAATAGCCCCCACCAGAGTGGTACATGAATTATAGTCAATGAAACTGCATTGACACATCATTACCACCCAAGGTCCCTAGTTTACATTAGTCTCATTCTTGGTGCTGTACAGTCCATGGTTTTTGACAAATGTATGACATGGATCCACCATGCCAGTATCACAAGAATAGTTTCACTGCCTTAAACAATCTGTGTTTTAAGAAGCCCTCTAGGTGATTCTCATGTACATTAGATTTTGAAACCATTGAGTTACAGAATAGAATTTTTCAAAGCTAAATGGGAGAAACAGCCAAGAAATTAAGACTTTTAAATCCTACGTCTAAACTGAAGCTGTAATTGATTTATCCTACTCTCCTCTTAGTGCACATTTGGGTGTTCATGATCAGTGCAGTCTTTAAAAGGACCTGGAAACTCTCAGTGTCTGAGCTTCTGCTTCACTTTTTGCTGAAACTGTGGGGCACCCTTTTGTCTAGCATAGTCATTGGAAAGTAGGGGAGAGCTGTGGAAAGGACACATTTATTTCTAAGAGAAAATATTTTATTATCGAAAATTTCAAACATATACAGAGGAGCAAAGTTTAGTAAATCCTTACATACCCATTGCTAAGCTTCAGTAATTATCAACTCCTGGCCTACCTTACTTCATCCATATTCACATTCATCCCTCCCTTCCTTCCAAATTACTTTTAAGCAAATCCAAGATAATGGTATCATTTCACCTGTAAATATATATGGTCCAGGAAAATAGAAGAGAAGGGAACACTTTTCAACTAATTTTATGAAGCTACTATTACCATGATTAAAAAAACAAAAAAAAATACTCAGAAACTGTCATTACAAGCAAAGTAAATTATAGACAAATATCCCTCCTAAAATTGGGTTTTAAGCATCCTTATTATCAAACCAAATCTAGCAAAATATGGAAAAGGTAACACATCATGTCCAAGTGAATGCAAGGAACTGCATTTTTATCCAAGGAATGCAAGTTTGGGTCAACATTCAAAAAAATCCATAAATGCGATTTACCAGAATAACCATAGGATTGTCTCAACAGATTCAGAAAAAGCATTTGACAGCATTCAGCATTCATATTAACTTCTAATAAATTAGGACTAGAAGGAAACGTCTTCAGCCTGATGAAAGGAATCTATGCAAAACTTACAATTTCACAGTAATGTGACTGTGCTTTCTGCTTGCTTTCTTCTCAAGCATGGACTTGAGGCAAGGATGTCTACCCTCATCACTTCTATTTGACAGTATATTGGAGATTCTAGCCTATATGAGAAGCCAACAAATTAAAAGCATACAGATTAAAAAGGAAAAAAACAAAATTGTTTTTACTCACAGAAATATTATCTACTAGGAAAAAGAAAATCCCAAAGAATCTACCAAAAAGCTACTTAGAACTTCTGTGTGAGTCTAGCAAGGGCAGAGTTTACTAGGACAATACAATTAATTGTATTTTTATATAATGGTGAAAACCGATTGGAAGTTAGAACTTAAAATGGCATCAGTGAACATGAAAAGCTTTGGGGAAAATCTGTTAAAATATGGTCAAGATTTGAATGCTGAAAACGATGCAACACTAATAGAAATTATAGCCAAATCCTTAATGATCCCCAGTGACCCCTGTCTACTGTATTTAATCCCTGTATTAATGGCCTCAGACTGTGAATAGGGTTGAACTGCTTAATAGAATATTGTGGACGTGATCATGTATGACTTTCAGTTCCAGGTCACGGTAGACTCTGGGGCTTCCACCTTGCTATCTTGGATCACTTGCTCTAGGAAAGCCAGCCTCCTTGTCTGAGGACACAAGTAGCCCTATGGAGACTCCCAACTTTCAGTGAGGATCTGACTCCTTCGCTGTAGTCATGTGAGTTTTTTTTTATCCCCAGTCAAGCCTTCACATGACTGCATCCCAGGCCGACATCTTGCCTGTAACCTTATGAGCGACCTGAAACTGGAACAACTGAGCTAAATTGCTCCCACGCTCCAGAACCACAGAAACTCTGCAACAATAAATGCCTATTGTTTGAAGCCATTAGCCTTTGGAATAATTGGTTATGTGGTAACAGAAAACTAGCATAGCTTTTGGTACCTGGAAGTGAGGTGTTGCCACAACAAACATTTAAAAATGTGGGAGTGGCTTTCAAATGCGGCAGCTGGAAGAGGCTGTCAGGATTTTGAGAAGCTTGTTAGTGAAAACCTAAGGGATATTGAAGAGATGATCTTGTGATTTTCATCCTTCATTCTGTCAATATGGTGTATCACATTAATTGATTTTCATATGTTGAGCCATCCATGCATCTGAGGGATAAATCCCACTTGGTTCTGGTGTATGATCCTTTTGATGTGCTGTTGAGTTGAGTTTCCTAGTATTTTGTTGAGGATTTGTGTATCAATGTTCATCAGGGATATGGTCCTTCAGTTTTCTTTTTTTTGTCTGACTTTGGTATCAGGGTTAGGCTGACTTCACAAAAGAAGTTTGGAAATGTTCCCTCCTCTACATCTTTTGGGGAAAAGTTTAGTGTTAATGCTGCTGTAAGTGTTTGGCAGAATTAAGTTTAAGTTATGCAAGATGAATAAATTCTAGAGATCTGCGGTACAACATGGTGCCTGTAGATAATAGTACTATATTTTATTATGAAGAGGATAGAGCTCATGTTAAGTGTTCTTACCACAATAACATTTTTAAAGTAGAATAAAATTTAAAAAAGAAAACTGGGGTTGAGCACAGTTAAAATTGCTCACGTAGCAGAGCTGAGATTATAATCTTGGTTCATCTGGCGCCAAAGCTCCCACTCCTCCACTACATCATTGTACTTCCCCTTCAAACAAATATGGGAAACTGCAAGAGGGAAATATCTTTAGAACAAGCCCTTTGAAACTAAATACAGTATGTTACTCCATAGGAAATCGATGAAAAGAAACAATGGCAGCCTTTACACATAAGGTATTATTATATATATTATATATATGTTCATGAAAAATCACCTATTGTATTTTAAGGAGTCTCCCCCCTTCACAGTTATGGGAGATGTATTTTGAAGGATTTCCCCCTTTTCAGTCATGAGGATCATTATTTAGGAGCTTATTATGAGGAAAGGACCTAGGCTGAAGAATTGAACAGGGATCAAAACTTGCAATCAGTCAATGTAAAAGTTTTAAAAAGTAATATGGACCAAACCTAGTATCTTGAAACTTCTCTACAAAAAAAATTTTTTAACTGTTACAATATGTATGTGTGGGAGGAATTATATATGTAAAAAATAATATTGAAGTTGCTAGCAAAAGCATGATGACATTTGAGAAGCCTGCTGGTGAGGGCTAGAAGGAAAATATCACTGAACACTGGAGGCAGCAAGTTTAGCAGAAAGACCGAAGGTATTCGGGATTATTCAGTCAAACAGTTGAGTTTCTAAGAAACTTGGGGCCGTTGTCCCCCAGCCTTGTCAGCAGAAGCCCAAGGTAGAGAGACACTTGCCTCAAAGAGATTTATGGTTGTGGACTTTGACTCATGGAGTCAAGAAGAGTTGTAGGAGAACTACAAAGTTTTAAGGAGGGTTATAGTAACAGAAATGTTACCAACTTAGGCAGATATCCATTTACTGTTCAAATTTCCTCATTGTCTCACAATTCTAATTTCTCTCTATTTTAGGACACTGGTTTGTGAAGCCAGAAAGATGTAGATGTATACTTTTTATTTATTTATTCACTTTATTATTATTATTTTTGGCTGCACTGGGTCTCTGTTGCTGCACAGGCTTTTCTGTAGTTGTGAACAGCAGGGGCTACTCTCCAGTTGCAGTGCATGGGTTTCTCATTGCGGTGGCTTCTCTTGTTGCGGAGCATGGACTCTAGGGTGCGTGGGCTTTAGCAGTTGTGGTTCTCAGGCTCTAGAGCACAGGTTTAATAGTTGTGGTGCATGGGCTTAGTTGCTCCGCAGCATGTGGGATCTTCCCGGACGAGGGATCAAACTCATGTCTCTTGCATTGGCAGGAAGATTCTTTACCACTGAGCTACCAGGAAGGCCCATAAAGATAGAGATTTAAATCCTGGCTCTTCCATTTACTATTGGTGTGGGCTGTCAAAGATACCTAAAATTTCTGAGTCTCATAGGATTGTTTTGAAGAGAAAATGAGATAATGTGTAAGAAACATTTTGTATAGCAGGTACTTAATACATTTGAGCTCTTAATTATTATCGATAAGTTAGGGCTTTTCTGAGATCAAGCTCCTGCTTTGGCACCTCCATGAAACCCACGAGGAAGCAGGGAGTATTCCAGGAGAATTGCTCCATGCTCTCTAAGCAGGAGAGAGAAGTGCAAGCACTTCTGTTCACATCCTCTTATCCACATGGGCAAATGAGATGCTAACAAAGACACTTATAAATTACAGAGGATGAGGATTGCCTTTAAGAGCTTTCTGAGAACTCAACACTTGTTGTGTTTATTGTTATTTAAATTATGATTCTAAATTATCAATGAAAATACTAAAAAACACAAAAGAGGATAGAGTAATACATGTAACTGCTTCTATCTACCATTCCCATCCTTGTCCTCAGGAGTTATTATTTTTAAGTTTCATATGTGTCCTTCATCAGTTTTCTTTTCTGCATATATGAGTAAAAAGTACTCTGTGATTCCTGAAGATCATTTAAGTTCTCCATATTTTTTATTGAATAACCTCTGTTAAACTCAGAGGTTATTCAAGTTTTCAGTCTGTTTTCTGTATGCAAACACACACATACATTTTCCAACTTTTTGAGTTTGTTAAGAATAATTTTGTTCTCCTAAAGCACAAGCTGGAATCAAGATTGCAGGGAAAATTATCAATAACCTCAGATATGGAGATAACACCTCCCTTATGGCAGAAAGGGAAGAGGAACTAAAGAGGCTTTTGATCAAAGTGAAAGAGGCGAGTGAAAAAGCTGGCTTAAAACTCAACATTCAAAAACCTAAGACCATGGCATCTGGTCCCATCATTTCATGACAAATAGATGGGGAAACAATGGAAACAGTGGCTGACTTTATTTTGGGGGGCTCCAAAATCACTGCAGATGGTGACTGCAGCCATGAAATTAAAAGATGCTTGCTCCTTGGAAGAAAAGCCATGACCAACCTAGATAGCATATTAAAAAGCAGAGACATTACTTTGCCAACAAAGATCCATATAGTCAAAGCTATGGTTTTTCCAGTAGTCATGTATGGATGTGAGAGTTGGACTATAAAGAAAGCTGAGTGCCGAAGAATTGATGCTTTTGAACTGTGGTGTTGGAGAAGACTCTTGAGAATCCCTTGGACTGCAAGGAGATCCAACCAGTCCATTCTAAAGGAGATCAGTCCTGAATATTCATTGGAAGGATTGATGTTGCAGCTGAAACTCCAATACTTTGGCCACCTGATGCGAAGAGCTGACTCATTGGAAAAGACCCTGATGCTGGGAAAGATTGAAGGCGGGAGAAGAAGGGGATGACAGAGAATGAGATGGTTGGATGGCATCACCGACTTGATGGACATGAGTTTGAGCAAGCTCTGGGAGTTGGTGATGGACAGGGAACCCTGGTGTGCTGCAGTCCATGGGGTCGCAAAGAGTCAGACACAACTGAGTGAGTGAACTGAACTGAACTGAAAGCTCCTGAAGAATTTGAGAGATGTTTGTAGTCCAGTGCCCTCATTTTAGACCCTGAAGAATTCTTGTAACTGGTTATCAGAGCTAGTGCTCCATAGTACTCCAGTTCTTTGGAATCTAACTTTTGATTTTAGGAGTTAAAGAAGAGTGAAAAATGACATCACAAACTGCATTGTGTTCAACAGTGTTTCTAGATCAGAGAAAGTGATTTAGATAATTCATCTTTCTTGAAACTCCATTTTGGTGTCTTCCTCCTTTACAACCTCCCCCAAGCAGTTCTTTGTCTCAGAATACCACTTATCAAAAAACATAACTCAGAAAGAATGGAAGAATTGCCTCAATAAACATAAAAATCTTATCTTCTGTTTAAAGCTATTATTCTTTGTATCAAAATGAATGGTGGTTACCATACTGTTGACTTCAGACTCTTTTACTTCCTTGATATTTTCTTCAGCAGTAGATAAGAACATTTCAAGCTCTAAATACTGAATTCTAATTTGAAATACTCTATTAAGGAGGATTTAAGGTCTCTTTATGTTGTAAATGCTCTTACTTTTGGAAGATGCACCAAATCTGGAATCATGGCAAATACATTCAAAGGTACTGCCATCTCACATTAGATTTTTTTGGTTGAAAAATATTTAAAAGTCTTAATAATTTTGAGTTTGCTAAGAATAATTTCATTCTTATGAGTTATACTGTTAAAATTTCTCACAAATTTTTGTACCCTTTGGAAAGCTCACTATGACTGTAGTATCCAGTGCATGAAATAGTCCTGGAGCTATAATGTGCTAATTTCAAAGTTTTGGGGTCTTTTCTGTTCTCATGAACAAGAGTTTAACATGATGTTTCTCTACTCTGGTTACATATTAGAATCACATTAAAACATACAAAAAATCGGTTGGTCAGGTTTTATTCCCAGAGATTCTGACTGAACTGATGTAAGATGATTCTAGGTACTGGTAGTTTTTCAAAGCTCCCCAGACCCAGGATATTCTAATGTGTAGTCAGGATTGAGAACCACTGTTTTGTTGTTAATAAATGAATTTTCTAATAAATAAAAATGTAATTTAAATAATGTAATTTAAAAACAAATGTAAGAACTATACAATAAAGCCTCTAATAAAAAACATGAACTGTATATGTAGTTCAATTACTTTTAAAAAGTCTAAAATTCTGGTGTTTACATATATATGTCATAATTCCCTTGCTATGAAAAAGGAAATGAATAATTTGCTGAATGAATAGGGATTGCCCAGAAGTCTGCCATCTGTACTCAAGGAGCAGACCTCTGGTACTAAAGTGGGTTTCTGGGTACAGAGTGTGAGGTGAGACCTTATGGTGTTGACATCTTGGGAAGACTCTGTCGCTGTCACATGATAGAGAAGGTTCTGTGCTGCTGAGTGTGGTGATAGAGAATCTTTTCAATACTTCTTCAAGAGGGAACTAATCAAGACCTGTCTTGAGTGGCTAATGGCTGTTGACTGAAGACAGGAGACTGAGTTAAGTAATCTAATAAGGGCCCCTATAATTCTGAGTTCCATTTCATGGGAGGGACAGCATCAAGGAGTTAGTTGATAGGCAGTCTCATAAGAATTATTGTCAGAAGCAACTCCAAATATAACCCAACATCAGTTCCTTACGCTACATGATTATGAGGTAGCATGCTACCTACATGATTATGAGGTAGCACTACATGCTACATGATAATGAGAAAAATATTCGCTATTTGATATTGGAGATCAAGTCAGAAAGAAGAGTGTAAAGACTAGGAGGATAGTTTGGGGTCAACATACGAGATTGATTTTCAAATATATTATTCTAAAAGTTGAGGCAAGATATGGTTAGAACTTGATGGTCAGCTTAATATAAGAGTAAGTTACAAAGAACCAATATGTTAGGAAAGAAGAATTGGCAATATTGAGTGATGCTTGGAATGGGAGGGCTGAAAGACAAGAAATAGCTTTTTAGTGACTGTTTTATCAAGAGGTGTATTTTACTGAGAGATGAACTAGCACAAATCTGCGTTATTAACTTTTGAAAAAATATTTATTTATTTGGCAGCGTCAGGTCTGAGTTGCGTCTTGTGCAGTCTTTCCTTGCAGCGCACGGGTTCTCTAGTTGTGGCTTGCAGCCTTGGTAGTTACAGCCTGCTCCAGCTTAGTTGCTCCATGGCTTAGTTCTCCAGGTTCTTAGTTCTCAGTTCTCCAAACAGTGATCGAACTCAATTCCACTGCATTGCAAAGTAGATTCTTAACCACTGGACCATCCCATGAATCTGCTTTAGAGTACAGCTTTAGATTCATCCTGCCTTGGCTCATATCCTGGCTCCACCACATGCAAACTACGTGGCAATGGGCAAGTTACTTAACCTCTCTGAGTCTTAGTTTCCACATCTATGAAGTGAAGATAATAATAGTACCTACTTTGTAAGACACTAGTGACGATTAAGGGAGTCAACACATATAAAGTGTACACAAGAAGACCTGATTTAATAAATTTTAATTAGTTATATTTATGATGCATTTTGATGATAACATTGGAAGACAGTGGAATATTTCAGAGGAAGACTAAAAAAGCTTGTGTTCAATTAATTGGAAGGTTAGAGAAAATAGCTATGAAAACTACATTAAACTTGTCCTCAGTCTCACAATTAAATGAAAACAAATACGGACCCAATAAATATGATATAAAGCAGAGTATCATATGTGCTACAACAGATATAGAATAATGGAGTATGGAAAATATAATAATAATATATTATTATAAATAATAATTGGAGTATGGAGAATATAGTAGTTCTTGGTTGGTTGTCCCCTTAACATTCATATCCCCTTACTTTCTACAAAAACCTTTAGATTTTTCTTTGAGAAATAGTCCCTACCCCATTTCAGAGTTGTGGTTTTGATGTTATCAACCCCACTCTTAATTGCATGGGCTTCCCTGGTGTCTCAGATGGTAAAGAATCTGCCTGCAATGCAGGAGACCCAGGTTTGATTCCTGGATTGGGAAGATCCCCTGGAGAAGGGAATGGTTACCCAATCCAGTATTCTTGTCTGGAAAATTTCATAGACAGAGGAGCTTGGTGGGCTACAGTCCTTGGGGTTGCAAAGAATCAGACATGACCGAGTGACTAACACACTACCACTACCAGGCTCTGATTAACCTCACCCTATTGGCATCCTTCCTGGTCTGAATGTTTGTGACCTCCCCAAAGGGATTAATATTAAATGATTAATATTTTGAAGTCATAACCCCCAAAGATGATGTATGAGTAGATGGAGCCTTTGATAGGTGCTTAGGTCATGAGAGTAGAGCCCTCATGAATGGGATTGAAAGTGAAAGTGAAGTCGCTCAGTCGTGTCCGACTCTTTGCGACCCCGTAGACTGTAGCCTACCAGGGATTTTCCAGGCAAGACTACTGGAGTGGTTGCCATTTCCCTCTCCAAGAGATCTTCCCAACCCAGGGACTGAACCCAGGTCTCCCACATTGTAGGCAGAGGCTTTACCATCTGAGCCACCAGGCAAATCTAGTGTTCTTTTAAAAGAAACCTCACAGAACCCCCCAGCCTTTTCTGCCCTGTGAGGACACAGTGAGAAACCCCCAAAAGGGTCCTCACCCTTATCTCAGACCTCTAGCCTCCAGAATTGTAAGAAACAAATTTCTGTTGTTGGAATGCTCCCCAGCCTTTGGTGTCTTATTATAGAAATCCAAATGGACTAAGACACTGCCTCCTTGTAAGTGCTATAGGGATGAGCAAATGAGATGCAAAAGATTTTTGCTGAAGACAAAGAGTCTTTCTCATTTTTTTTTTCTCAAGAGATCCTGGCAAAGAATTTTTTGTGTATACTGTGGTATGGAGATGTACAGCTATTTTCTTTTAACAGTAAGGAGAGCCTGATGACAGAATTGAGCAAATTATACAGAAAAATAGCAGGATGACACACTGAGATTCTAGATAAAATTATCTGAAGTCAGCCCATAACTTATAGCAACATGATCTGATACATTTAATCCAGATTGAGTTGGTTTATTTCTTTTTTTTTTAATTTTATTTTTAAACTTTACGTAATTGTATTAGTTTTGCCAAATATCAAAATGAATCCATCACAGGTATACATGTGCTATTGCTCACAATCCAAGGGGGCTTCCCTGGTGGCTCAGCCATAAAGAACCCGCCTGCTAGAGAAGACATGGGTTCGATCCCTGGGTGAAGAAGATCCCCTGGAGGAGGAAAAGGCAACTGACTCTAGTATCATTGCCTGGGAAATCTCAGGGACAGAGGGACCCGGTAGACTACATCCACGGGGATGCAAAGAGTTGGACACGACTTAGCGACTCATCAACAATGTACATACAATCCAAGGACTTCTGACTATTGCAGGTAGGGATCGAATAATTTAGTTGGATGGGGGTGCAGCAGTAGGAGTTGAGGAGACTTCTTAGTGCCTGGTTTTGAAGGGAGGCCAGCCTCCTATAGGCAGACTTTGAAACAAAGTATATTCTAAGCAAAGAGAACTAACATTGGGCAAAAGCCTGGAGACCAGAGAGTATATTGCATTTCTTTGTAAGTGATCAGTGGACTCTGTATTGCTGGATATAGAGTATGTCTATGGTATACTAGAAGATAAGCTGGAAAAACAGGAAGCAGACAAAGAATGAAGCTTTGAGCACCAGGCTTAGTATTTGGGACTTTATGTTGAATGCAAGTGCCAACAGTCAAAGATAAAGGACAGATGAACCTGGTGTTTTAGGAAGATAACTTTGGCAGCAGAGTGATGGATGGATTGGAAAATTCCAGAACAAAGGCAAATGGTCATGAATCAGGGCAGTTTGTGAAGCAAAATAGGGGTTAGATATGAGAGATATAAAGAAAGTAGACAAGATTGGTTTGGGTGGAAGAAAAAAGGCAGGGGGGTAGCAAGGCTGAAGGTATGGAGTACAAGCATTTAGATGGACTCTGCGCTTGAGAAGCCTGCACGAGGCAGTGCAGGAGTGCAGAGACAAGTGTTCAGTTTTGTATACTTTGAATTTAAAAGACTGGTGGGACATACACGTGGATATATCCAGGACAGATTGGAATTAGAGTCTGGAGCTAGAGTAGATGTCAGAGTTGGAAAGCACAACTTTGCATGTTATCCCCATAAAGAAGAGAGTTGAAAGCACAAGGGAAAATGAGATTCCTGAGAAATTCACGGGAGAGGAAAAGGGATGACAGCCAAGAATGATTTGGGGATTCCCTATGTCTAGAGTCGGAGAAGGCAATGGCACCCCACTCCAGTACTCTTGCCTGGAAAATCCCATGGACGGAGGAGCCTGGTGGGCTGCAGTCCATTGGGTCACTAAGAGTCGGACACGACTGAGCAACTTCATTTTCACTTTTCATTTTACTGCATTGGAGAAAGAAATGGCAACCCACTCCAGTGTTCTTGCCTGGAGAATCCCAGGGACGGGGGAGCCTGGTGGGCTGCCGTCTATGGGGTCGCACAGAGTCGGACACGACTGAAGCGACTTAGCAGCAGCAGCAGTAGCAGTATGTCTAGAGTTGAGCAAGGGCTTCCCTCGTATCTCAGTCGGTAAAGAATCTGCCAGCAGTGCAGGAGACCCGGATTCAATCCCTGGTTTGGGAAGATCCCCTGAAGAAGGAAATGGCAACCCACCCCAGTAACCTTGCCTAAAAAATCCCATGGACAAAGGAGCCAGCTGGGCTGCAGTCCATGGGGTCGCAAAGAGTCAGGCATGACTGAGCAACTAACACTTCACTTCAGAGTTGAGCAAAGGAGCTTAAGCTGATGAAAGGCATGGGCTGGAGAGGTAGGCACATACAGTGTAATGAGGCTCAAGCAAACACAGAGCTTCAAGATGGGCTTGACAATGAATAGATGTGCTCGAGGTGCTGCTGCTGCTGCTAAGTTGCTTCAGTCGTGTCCGACTCTGTGCGACCCCAGAGATGGCAGCCCATCAGGCTCCCCATCCCTGGGAATCTCCAGGCAAGAATATTGGAGTGGGTCACCATTTCCTTCTCCAATGCATGATAGTGAAAAGTGAAAGTGAAGTCGCTCAGTTGTGTCCGACTCTTTGCGACCCCATGGACTGTAGCCTACCAGGCAGCTGGGCAGAGTCAAGTCTGAGAAGAAGCTACTGTGTTTGAGAAGAGAAGATGAGGGGTGGCCTTTCTCTTTCCAGAAGTTTTAGATGAGGAAAGGTTAAAGTAACCAACAACCAAGTAGCCTTAGGGAGACTCAAGGTCACAGTCCTTATTCCTTAGGATAAGGAAATGTAAGTGTTTTTGTATACAATCCAAAGATCATTTTGTCTAATATTTTCGATGTGTTGCTTTGTTACTAGACTCATTTTCTCCACATCTGGAACTTCTATTTATATTATGTGGTCAGATGCGTGAAATGACTCCCTTATGGCCTTTCATCTGCCTATAACCAGCCTGACCAATTTGGGGATGATTATCAGTTAGATCTGAAGTTATACTTTTTATTTTATTTAAAACTTTCCCTCTGTGTGAGGTGTTCCTTGCTGAGTTGTTCCACTTGGTTTTATTACGTATACCAAACAGTGACATGTGAGAAATGAATGTTCAGAAACACACGGAAAGAAAATTTTTATTTGTGCCTCAAGGGATTCCTCACCAGTGTTTTGGAAACTCTGGGGACTAAATTTATATACAAAGAACGTAAAACTTTTCTGCTTTCATTGATTAGCTCTCATTGCTGGTGAAGCAACATTACTGGGAAACGCTGTCTTTATTCTGTAGAAATGTGAAAAGCACTGAAAACTAATACAACTAACCTGGAAGTGGGTATATTCTTCCTGTGAGGGATGAGTGACTTATAATTATTCTCTAGGAGACAAAGCAATTGTTTTTGCGCTATTTAGTTCTTTGAAAGCTTGATAAGCTTTTAAGGGGAGATGGCATTAATTCACTGGAAAATGGTTACAATCTGCAAAGGGCACAGACATGAGATTTGGGGCACACATTTTTTGTATAGCACATGCAAATCTTATAATGCTTTTTTTGTTACTCAAAAAACAAAACTCCAATATTCACTGATTAATAAATTGAGAACTTTTTCACTCTGTGTCTGTTGATGTTGTGTAGTTCTATTTATTCCAGGAAGTTGCTTTCTGTAAAGGTAATTGTGATGGATACCCAAGAGACACATAATTCTGAGGAGGGAAAAAAGTGAAGAAACAAAGAAGAGCAGAAAACAAAATAATAAAAATAGTTTGAGCTTCATCAGTGTATTAAGGAAGGATACACAGAGATTGTGCTAGGCATCGAAAATGCAAAATAGATTTGACTTGATTCCTGCTTTTGAGGGAGAAACATTCACATGAACATAGTCATATTATCATACATTGTGTAAGTGCTATGTGTATATAAGAAAAAGAAAGTAATTTCTTAGCTCTGTGCATAACAAAATAGTCCAAACTAACTTGTTCTAGGGTAAAGTATAAATTCAGTATAGCTTTGGATATATTTATATTTTTATATGACTATTTTATAAATGTGAATTTAAGAATGATTTGTAAGGTACATTTTATATAGCTAGCACATATAATTTGAACCCCACAGTATTTTTGACAATAGCTCTATTTAATCGGACATAACATGATAAGTATGTAATGTACAGGGTACATTTTATTAAATAAGCATCAACATCATGCATTTCATCATCCTTATTATTCCTTAATAACCATCCTGCTAAACTCAGCTACCTGCTCAGGTAAGATTTAATCTCCGCCTATTTCTTTGGGGAAGATCTCAGTTGAAGAAGGCAGTTGAATAAAGAACTAAACCATTACTTGGGAAGGTCATTTGAACTGGGTATTGAAGGACAAATAGAAGTCCTGGAGACTAAAGAAGCCCTCCAAAACCATGGTAGAGAACAAATGCTCCAAATGCACAAGTAATTATGTATACAGGAGTACCTGCTTTTACCTGAAGGGTAAAGTGAAGATCCAGTTGGGATGGGGTTTCTGGAATGGGAGGTGGAGAGATCTAGTGATGTGTCCTTATTCTGCCTTGACCGTTCACCCAGAGTGATTCTCCTAGTCACCCTTGGCCTTCCATCCACCCAGCAAAACGGAAACCATCATAATGGAGAGGCTGAGGAAGCCAATGACACCTACTGACTCAGCCTCATCCCCTGAAGGAGACCAGTCCTTCAAGAAACTGTATGTATTTGGAAGAGTGCTTCTTGTATATTTACTGCCTCTCTGCTTTGAAGTCCTGATTCTACCACTTATAGTTGTGGGACTTTGGAAAATTTCTTAAACATGCAAATCTCTTGCCCCTACTCCCATATGAAAATAATTATCGTATCTTCTCCACTGAGTTATTGTAAACATTACAATAAGATAATTCAAGGAAAATACCTAGCACATATAAAGTGCTCCAAAAATTCACTTACTGTTATTATTTTTATTTTTAAAAAGCAACGAGTCTCTTGGCCTTTAGCCAATCATTAACTAATTGTAAGAAAACTATGCATGGATTGTTTGCAGAGAGATGAAACAACTTCTTTTCTGTTTTGGAAAACTTTGAGGAAGGCAAAGGAACATTTATTTAAGGATGGTGATTTTTTGTCACTTCTTCACTGAGAATTGCTAACAGTGCCTGCTGCCTTCATGGGATGTTGCAGCAATGAAGTGAGAGATGCAGTGAAGCATTCACAACAGTACCTGCTCACAGAGTGTACTCAGTGAATGTTGGCTGCTATTATTATTTTCTAACATCCTCTGGTGCCATGTGGATTTTCAGTTGATTATTTAAATTCTCTGCATGCTTTCCACTTTTTAAAATTGTTACATTGATCCTTGTGTGATATAACAAGAAACTATATGGGTGAGCTTGGGGAAGGCACATAGGCGTGCATATTTATAGTAATTGAGATTTTTCCTATGCAGGTGGCAAGTAGTGAAGTCTGTTTCATAAATATATTGCAAACTCCCCAAAAGGATAGGGGACTTTATGAATGAAACCAAACACTGATAGAAATATCCAAGGCAAGCCTGGCTTTGTGGTGAAAATCTTCTTTTTCTTGAACATACAAATATGTTTTAAATTTAAGTTAAAAATAAGTCACACAGAGAGTAAAATACACATGGGTGTGTAAGGAAGATGGATAAGGAGAGATAAAGGGTGCTCGTGATCTCCCAGTGCATAAGTGTCATGAGTACAATGGGCTGTGAAGTGCAGCCAACATCTGGCAAGGTAGTCAGGGCTCTGGTAGGTTAGAGCAAAAACAAATATTGGAAACAAATTAAGTGAAGTAAACAGGGGAAAGTGACATGCAAATATGTAATCAACAAATGGCGATAGCTGAAAAATATAACAGCTGCTAGAAGAGAGAGCTGATCTTGATTTATATATTTTATTTGTACAAGTCACACGTTCTCATTTTGACAAAATGTTGTAGAAATATATGAATTAAAAAGTGCAAGTTCCCATCCATCTGCTTCTCTGCTCCAACCTTTTCCCAGAGGTAAAGTCAAGATAACTGACTGTGGAAAAGTCAGTGGTATTATACAAGACCAGGCAGCACTTTGATTATAGTTAATTAAAACATTTTTTTTTAATCGTGGGAAATTTAAAATGTGTAAATGTAGAGAGAATAGTAAAATGAACCCTTTTTTACTCATCATCCAGCTTCCACAGTTATTAATCTTTTGCTAGCCTTCATACTTTTTAAGACATCAAGTCCAAAATACTGGTGGTGATGGAACCAACGTTGGCCCCATGGAATGTAACTGATGCATTATGCTTTGGTGATATGAACCATTTATATTCTTTGTGCACAAAGCCCAGTGAAACAGCTGGACATGCAGAGCACACTGTGATTAAGTTAAATTTGGGTGGAGCTAGTGTGAGGACTGCTCATTTCTGTTCATGTTGTCTATATTTTTACCTTCTATACCCTAGTTCCTCATGTAGTATCTGGCACATAGTAGGGGATGAGAAATTGTTGTTGAAGAAATGAGCCTGATTTGCCATTCAGATCTTAGCAACATGAAAGAAACTGGGCATTGTAGTGTAATTAATCTTTGCAGAATGCTTTCTAATGGGCATTGGTGCTTATTATGTGCTAGGTGCTTGTACCTACCAGTTGTTAAGTCATGCTTTATGTACAGTAACTTATTCAATTCCTGCAAAAACCCTTGGCAAAAGATACTATTATCATCTTTTAGTTTCTGATATGCAACCAGTAAGTTGGTCAAGATCATGTGGATAGTAAGAGGTAGACCTGGGAGGTAAGCCGGTAGCCTGTGTGTACTTAGCACCACTCTTGGTTCCTAAAGATGTCTGAATACCATTTATGGGAAGCTGAACACACTTGCATACTTGGAAAGGTAGTGATCTTACCTGTACTGCCTGATTAACTCACAAATCACTCCTTTGCAGCGGTGCCAGATAATGGGAGGGTATTGCACGTGGAACAGACTTAAAAAAGAAAAAAACACACTTTGTCATTTTTCATGAACACAAGGCACTTCTTTGTGCTGTGTGGGAGGGAATGTGGTAGACTGATTTCATTGAGATCCTGCCAAATTCTGGTCTTGTGGCCATCAAAGACGCATCATTTCCTCTAAGACTTCTAAGGGGGCTATTACCACGGGCCTGCAGGTTCTGGTTTGCATTCAGAGGAGACACTATCTTCTTAAGTGAGACGTGGAAAAGGAAGTGTCACGAATTGTAAATAAAGTTGAGAGAGAAGAATTGTTTGGAGATGGAGAAAAATTGCCTGCTCCAAACCAGGTTCCATCTCCCTCCCCCTTATCCAACTTTGCCAGAGTGCATCCTGTTTTCCTTGCTAAGTTTACTTGCAGGAAGAGAAGAGTTTCTTTTAAGTATACCCCTGGCCCTGACAAATAGCTCCTAGATTAAATATTAGTGTATTTATATAGTGCAACACCATGCCACTATTAAAAAGAACAAGATGGAGCCCTAAGACTTGATGTAGAATGATCTCCAAGTGTTTTTTTTTTTTTTAAGTGAAAAAAGCCAACACTCAAATGGTATTTATACCAAGGCTACCCTTTGGAAGGAGGATCATGATATACCTTTATTTGCTTGGAAAAATAGGAAAGGTAAAAATGTTTGCCTCTGGGACTTCCCTGGTGGCTCTGTGGTAATGAGTCCGCCTACCAATGCAGGAGACAAGGGTTCAATCCTTGGGCCAAGAAGATCCCACATGCCTGGAGCAACTAAGCCTGTATGCCACAACTTCTGATCCTGTGTTCTAGAGCCAGGGAGCCACAGCTGCTGAGCCCGCATGCCACAGCTACTGCAACCTTTGTGTCCTAGAGCCTGTGCTCTGCAACAAGGGAAGCCACTGCAATGAGGAACCTGCACACTGCAACTAGAGAGCAGTCTTTCTACGCTCTGCTCACCGCAACTAGAGGAAGCCCACACTCAGTAGCCAAGATCCAGTGCTGCCAAAAATAAATAAATAAATATTTTAAAAATATGCTTGCCTCTGCTGGAGGAAAGACTTTTCATTCTAAAACTTTCCATACGGTTTCCATATGGTTAAAAAATAATTTTAACCATATACATGCATTACATTTCGAAGTTAAAGTATTTCAATTGTCAACCTGGCAAAGTAGAAGAGTAGATACAGTAAGGGCTTCCCTGGTGGCTCAGACAGTTGGATCCCTGGGTTGGAAGATCCCATGGAGGAGGGCATGGCAACCCACTCCAGTATTCTTGCCTGGAGAATCCCATGGACTGAGGAGCCTGGAGGGCTACAGTCCCTGGTGTCGCAAAGAGTGGGACATGACTGAGCAACTAAGCACAACACAGCACAGATATAGTCAGCTTAAAAAAAAAAAAGAAGAAAAGGAAGACTTTACATTGATTGTGTATTTCAAGGAGGAGGAGTTTGGATTAGATGTAGAAATGAAATATTTCTAGCTCTCCATCTTCCTGAAAGATGGTCCTTTAAGTTTTCATTTAAAAGCACCAGGGAAGTGAGAAGTTGCTGTGCAGCACTGGGAGCCCAGTCTAGCTCTCTTTGATGACCTGGAGGGATGTGATGGGGGGAGGGGAGGGAGACTAGGGAGGGAGGCAATGTATGTATATTCACCACTGATTTGCACTGTTGTATGGCAGAAACCAACACAATATTGTAAAAAAAAATTTTTTAATAGAAAAAATAGGAAAAATAAAAAAGCTCCTGGAAAGTAAGAGATGGATCTAGAAGATCCTACTTAATGAAGTTAGAGGACATGTGCTGTCACTTCCCAGGTTTGGGGAGAAATGGAGAGAAAATAATACATGTGGTTAGAAAGGAATCCGAGTTCTCCTCTAACAGAGCCACCAAGAGTCTACACCTGCCGAGAAAGTCGAGAGGTTTGGCACAGACCGTTCCGGGTGCCCAGGGTCGGGAGCTTTGCTTCATTGCCCCTCCAGTGAAGCCCGCCGCTGCAGGCCTCCTTCCCCTCCGCCTAAGGGGATCCTGTCTGGAAGCTGTGCTCTTGAGAAGGCCCAGGAAGCGTCACGCTAGGGACTCCTGGTCAGGCCACACGGTGGACAAAAGCTCCTTTTCAAGGAGACACTCACACACGAACAAGGTACGCCAGAGCCCTGGGTACCTCCAGCTCCTGGGAGGCCCGAGATAGGTTTTCGGTGAAAGGTAGGTACAGGGGGAGGGTCTCAGATTTAAATGCTTTAGGGGGCGAGACAGGTAACTTGAGAACGTTCGAAGCCATCAGGTATAAGAGGAAACAGTGGGAACTTTGGAGAACTGGGCAAGTGAATATTCGGACTAAAGGCATTCAGATTCAGATTTTTAAACTACAACTGTGCTGGCCAAGCAAAACACTCGAGTCTGGCTGGAGTCACCTCCAGGTTGCGATCCTGCGTTCGCTTCGGCTCAGTATCCGATTCTCCCGGGTTGCTTCAACCTGCCGCTGAGCCTCGGCCCGTCCCCCAGTCACTTCGGGCGCGCGCGGAGCCAAGACTGTCCCAAACTTTGGCGCGCCTCCTGACGGCGCAGTGTCCCTCGCCGGTCTCCCGGTGTTGCTCCCCAATATCTCGGGGGTTTGGAGGAGGCAGTGACCAACTAAATCTTGGAGTACCTCAGAACCCGTTGCGGGCTACATTTTCTTTCTGCCAGATATGGGGTTGTTGCACCCGGGACGTTCTCCCTTGGGCCACTCTGGGCCAGACGCAGTTGTGGGCAAGTGGGGGAGATGCAGAGATGGAGTGGGCGTGGGAAAGCACCGGATCCACGCACCGAACCCGGCTGAGAGGCGGGGCTGGTCTCGAAGGGAAGCCCCGCCCTGCATAGCCCCGCCCCCGCGCTCTAGAGTTTCGGCTCTGGCTCTCACCCAGCACTGAGTCCCAGGACTCCGAGAAAGCCGGAGGTGTATGGTTGCGTTTCCTCTGCCCGCGCGAGGCATCACTTGCGCGCCACGGAAAGCCAGGAGCTGTCCGGCAGCCGGGATCATTCTTTCCCACTGGCACCGCAGGCGCTCCTGCAGCCGCGGCCGGAGCTGGGGCACCCTCGCCCTGAGCGCCCCGAAGCCCTGCGCGGCTGCGCACGGTCCATCTCCGCGCCTTTTTGGCGGAGCAGGACCAGAAAGAGAACGGGCGCCTGATTTCTGGGCTTTGCGCCCGGCGCGAGGTGCGGGATGGAGAGCAAGGCGCTGCTGGCCCTTGCTCTGTGGCTCTGCGTGGAGACCCGGGCTGCCTCTGTGGGTAAGGAGCCCACTCCCTAGAGAGAAAACGGAGAGATCGGGTGCGGGCGGAGAGATAGGGATGAGGAGAAGACCTGGAAGCTGGACCTAATCGGGACTGATAAAGCTGGAGAGGTGAAAGTGACTTGACACTTTGTGTTCTTTCTTTTACCAAAGAGGGAACTGAACTAGCCCAAGTTTACCCAGAAAGTTGGTAGTCTCTTGAGCCTAGTTCCATTTCCACGACTCTGTTTTCCGACGGGGACCTGGGCTGGAGAGTGTCCTGCAGAAGCCGATACACCCTCCGGCTCTTGGGAGGCGGGAGTGGGAAGGCGCCCCGGGCTGGCAGGCAGGAGGTGCCCCCGCAGGCGGGAACAGGCGGTGAAACCTTGTCCGGTTGCGCGCATCCTTGCCCGAGCGCGGGGAAGGAAGCCCTCTGGGAGCCGGGAGCCAGCTTGGCCGGAGGGCACCGTGCGCTCAGCTCTGCCTCTGTAGTAGTCGAAGCGGGACCCCTGTCTGATGGTCGGATATTCCTTTTTGGTTCGAGCTCATCTATATACACCCACTGTATGAAGTGGGGTCCAGAGGAGAGCGAAACGTTTTCTTCTTCCTGGTGCAGGACAGCACTCTCTTCGAGGAGAGAAAGGGGAATGGGGCCTTGGACCCGAGGCTGTGACAGCTTCCGAAAGTGTCTCCAAGTAATAGACACCTTATTGTAAAACAGTTTTAGTTTAACATCTTTCAGAACGCTTTGGTCTTTTGGGTAAGCACACGGTCAGAAGTTCACGTTCTGAAAACTCTGAGCGATTTGGTACCTAGATTGGGTGCCACTCGTCACTCTCCTTGCCGTCTAAAATTTCTGTCCTTCAAGATTAGGAACACACATGCCCTTGTTGCAAGAAATTTCCTTTCTCTCTCTCCCTTCTCCCCCTTTCCCTCTACCCCGCCTTTCTCTCTCATCTCTCTGTAGCCAGTTTGCTGGTTTCCAGATTTCCACTCTTCCGAGGGCCAGAAGGAAGAGGGTGAAAAAGCAAAAAAAAAAAAAGGCATAATTCAGGGGAAACTTCTTATAAAATTAAAATTCCTTATAAATTAAAGAATCACCTGTCTTTTTTTTTTTTTTTTTTTAAGGACACTCACATGCATATACAGTAACAGGGTTATCTGTCTGTAGTTACTGAATTTTCCTAATAATGACTTGGTTCATCCATGCCAGCTCTACCAGGGACACTCATTTGTCCCTGACAAGATCTCTCTCTGTCTCCCTTTAGGGGTAGAGAGTGAAGTTCTGGAACTTGCGGTTTGTTCTGTATTTCCCAAAGATGTGAGTTGCTTTTAAGCCCAGGGTGTTCCATAGCACAGCAGTAGGAACTGTAATCTGGTTGCCCTGAATATGATGATGAGGTTGCCCTTTTGGAGTGTGTGACATGCTTAATTGGATCGGGCTATAATTGATGCCATCAGATTTTAGAGACAGAGGCACTGTTGTTTCTCCTTCCTGTCTTTGAGCTGGAAGGGTAATAGTGCACAAATGAATTAATTTTGGTTATGGGATTTGAACATAGAAGAGCTTTTTATTGAGTAGCAGTGTATGTACTTCTTAGAGTTATTTCTTGAGAACTTTCTGAAAAGCAGAACTCAAACTTGCCAATGAAAATGAATGAAGCTTATTGGAGCAAAAAGAAATTGAGCGTTGGTCTACATGTATGAATTTGAAGTTATCATTATTGATAGCCTTGTAGAATAGTTTTTTGTTGGAGATACATCTCTAGAGTAGTATGATGTTGTTTTCGTTCCCTATGAATGGATAACTTTTTTTTTTTTTTAACATAGGAAAGAGTGTCCAAAGTGTGTGATAATCTGTGGAGGTGATTTACCAGAGATTTTCAGGAATGTTTTATTTTGGTGATGGTGGGAGCATAGCTTATTTAGAGCTTAGTCTTTACTACCATTTTTTTCTCTTGTGAATATGCACAAATAATGGATTGTTTCTCATTTGGGTCATCATGTGAATTGTATTAAGTTACTGTTTTTGACACGTTTCTCAACTGAGCATGTCTCAGTCACACTTGATATCTGTGCTCATCCAAATGAATTGTTTTCGTTTTCCTTTCCTTAAATGCAGGAGGGCTCGATTATTGGAAGACTTTTCTTTAGCTTCTAAACATTTTGCTTTACTGTTTGTCTACTTTGAGGGTGGTTATTTCCTTCATGTTGAAAAGTGCTCTGCTGAATAACTGAGCATTACCCCCCAGACCACAGCTATCCAAGAGTGGCCCATCAACCATTTTTGCCTGCCTCACCTGAAATGCTTGTTAAAAGGCAGATTTGTAGGCCTAGTCATATTGTGATACATGCTAAGGTTTAAGACTGCTGTCCCCGAAACATGTCAGGTCCAATGCCTATTAGCTTCTGAGATTTATTGATAGAACAATTTCCAGTTTTTAAAATAAAATTTGATATTAAGCAACAAATCTACTAACAATGTATTTTGCACATCTGAATGAGTGTGTGAGAACACGTGTGATCAGTTGTTTGTTTTGCCTGCAGATGTTCACGCTGGGGTCCACAGAGTCAGTGCTCTGCACATTTACACTAAATATTTGCTCATACTTGTTTATTCATACATTTTCATATTTGCTAATACTCTTTTATTTGCTCAACAATGTGAATCCCAGTTTAGGCCTATAGAGTCATTTGTTCTTAGTGGATGTGAGTTAAGGGTCTTATGAAACTTGGGTGCTTACCTAGCATCAATCACTTTTTAAGGTGGTGTTTTGAAAATCTGGATATCAATTAAGACCCTAGCATGGTGGACAGTTTTTCTTTCTCTGATGGTTTTTTAACACCTGGTAGCTCTTTGCATTTAGTTGGCAGAGATCTCAGTTTTCTTGCTGTGGAGTGACCCATGGCAAGGAAACTGTGTGGTATATTTAGGTAGACACTTTTCCTGTGTTCCACGCTTGGTGTCAGAACAAGCTCAACACTTTGATCAATAAGTTGAGATTCCCCACTTGCAATTCATTAGCATTATCCTTTTTAAAGTCCTGTTCTCTGAGGAAAAGCACATGCATATTATATGACATTGGAAAATGTTTCTTTTCTCAATTCCTCTCACCTAGTTTTAATGTACGATCGTTCAACCTTGGCAGTTCAGTTACCAGAGTAAGTGCATTAGAAAATTGATAAAGGAAAATAAGGTCATGGACATTTCCCACCAAAGTACATCGATGAACTATGTAGAAGTTGCTCTACGTAGTACTCAGTAATCAGCGGTTTGATCAACTAATGTGCGTCCTATGTTTTATAAAAAATGTCAGCGGGTCCTTTCCCAAAGGAGTGAGGTCATCAGATGAAGGTTCATTTGGTTTCAATGTCCCATATCCTTTTGTAAGACCTTGAAGTTGGCAGTGCAGGAAAACAGGAACTCCACCCTCGCTCCATGAATTGCAGAACTGTTGTGTTGGTTTATGACCATCTGCCCATTCTTCCTGTTATGACACAGTTTATGAACTTTTACTGGGAATGGTGAAAAGTAAATTCACAAGTTTTACACAATGAACTGCTGAAGAGGACTTTTAAAGTATAGAGTGTGTAATGTTTATGGAAGGTGTTTCCTATTGGCCCTGACTCAGTGGTAATTGCATTCATTTATTTAATTTGTTTCTAGGTTTTTCTAGTGTTTCCCTTGATCCCCCCAGGCTCAGCATCCAAAAAGACATACTTAGAGTTATGGCTAACACAACGCTTCAGATTACTTGCAGGTAAGGATTCCTTTTAGATTCAGATTTCCTGTGTCAAATATCTTATTGTTTATTAAAGAAAAAATAATTTTCATACAGCAGAATTATAATAGAATCATTGTAATTGTTTATAAGTAGTGAGGTTTCTAAGAACTAAGGTAATAATGAAAACATGAGAAAGGTCTTCTCCCCGAAATTCTGTGCAATTTTACTGATATTTTTTTCCCCTACAGTCCTTTACCAGCACACATACAACCTGCTAACCATTATTGGTAGCACCTAGCATGTGGTATGTTATATATACTCTATCAATGTTGAATAAATAAATGTTATCAAGGATGTACCCCAAGAGTTAAAGAAGTTTTGGGACATATTTGTTATTCTCAGCATGGCTTTTGGACATCTGTTTAACATTTTTCAAGAACTTTATTTTATGATAAAATTCTGACTGTAGTAGCAATTTAATATTCAGTCATTAATATTACTGAGTGAATCTCATGCTCTGGCTTGAGGTTCTGACATGTCTGTCACTCACCAGCTAGCAAGAAGTCATGCTCTTGATTCTTGCTCACTGGGGAAATAGGTCGTCTTGACAAGAAAAAGAGGCTTTAAAATTTTGCCTTCCAGCCCCTACCGCAGGAAGAAAAGGAAGAGACCTTAGGGTTTAATGTAGTGATTATGCTTGTCAGACCCAGAGGCTTCTTGGGACCAGTGTGGCTTTGGTATGAAATGATGGGTGGAGGCAACCTTGCCCTCTGAGAAGAGTGCTGAGGGTCCACAAAGAACCTTGGGGCGCTTGTTGCCATTGTTTCTGCGTGATGAATGCGAAGTGTTCAGCACAGTGACACCTATCTATTTTAGCTTGCCGAGTGTAAAGGATACTCTAGTCCCCTTATCAAGGGTAGGTCACCAATACCCAGCCCTTGGGGAAGAAACATAGGAAGAGGTGCTGTTGGCTTAGCTTTCCTATTTCAAGATGCATTTCTCCATAGATTTTCCTCTTAACCACCCTTGACAAGATAGGTTATTTAAACCCCCTGAGATTCTGTACTCCTTTTATGTCGTGAAAAAAATGATAGAGTATGTTAAAAGTAACTTCATTAATGTCGCTGCAACTTGATGTCAAGTTCGCTGAAGAAGGGTCAGTAATGTTACATTTGTCTTCACGTTGACCGTCTTCTTTGGGGCTTTGCAGAGAAATTCTTCAGTGAAAGCAGTCTGTGTTTTAATGCTGTCCTTTCAACGTCCTGTGAGGCCCTTAGACAGTTGCATTGCCTTCTACCCTAACCTCACCTCTTACTCTCCCGACTGCCCATTCTTCTGTAGCTACTCTGGATTCCTTGCCATTCTCCTAACACTCCAGATAGGAATCCACCCCAGGGCCTTGATATCGCTGTTCCCTTTGCCTGAAGCTCTGTCCCCCTCAATATACATACGGCCCACTTCACCAAGTTGCCTCCCTCCAGAACTAGCTCTTCACTTGTTTCTTTGCATCTTCTAAATTTTCTTCATAGGACTTATCACTACCTTTTATACAATATATTTTATTCACTTTTTGAACACTTCACCTTCATTGAAGTTTATTTACTTTTTTTTTTTTGCCTGTGTCTTCCAGTTAGACTGAGGTTCCATGAAGGCATTGATTTTAGTTTGGTTTGTTCGCTGCTGTATTCTCAGTCTTTACCAATGTTTGGCACATAGCACATGCTTAATAAATATTTGTTGAATGAATGAATGAGTTAATTTCTGAAATTAAGACTCTGCCTTTTTGTCATATTGTCCATAATATCCTGTAATCACAGGTAAAAAGGCTGTGAATCTGTCTGTTGAGGAGTTTGTATAATTTGGAGAACTAAACCTTCTATTTTCTTAGAAACAGCCTCATAGGCATTTCACTTAAATACTTGCTTGGAATGAATTTTTCAGGGGTCAGAGGGACTTGCAGTGGCTCTGGCCCAACAATCAGAGCAGCTCTGAGAAAAGAGTGGAGGTCACAGACTGCAGTGATGGCGTCTTCTGTAAGATGCTCACAATTTCAGAAGTGATTGGAAATGATACTGGAGCCTACAAGTGCTTCTACCAGGACACTGACATGGGCTCCGTTCTTTATGTGTATGTTCAAGGTGAGTGGTTAAATGCAGTTCGCTTCTCCTGTTGGTTTACCAGTTACAAAGCACAATAGGTGCACAGAAGAATTGAGGACAACAAAGGCTCGCTCTGAAGGCTGTCGGCCAACAGGAATCCACAGAATTCCTCACTCCTAAGCCCTCCTCTGAGGACAAGATTCAGTGATTTGTTCTGCAGCTTGGGCCCTGTTACACCTCTTTTACCCAATTAGTTCGGTTCTGATCTTTGTTTCTAAGGGAAGTCTGTGTTTGCAGCTGGCAATGGAGATTTATAAGAAGCCTTCTGATGTTTGAGGAAAAAAACCCTGAAATCCTTGAAAAGGAAGATTCAGGAATGAATTATGGAGCAGTTTCTGTGGGGAGATAGGTTATCTACAGCAGATTCAGAGATTTCCCCAAGAATGCACAGGGAATCAGCCAAGGGCTCTGGAGCTTTTTTGTTCATAAGAGCTTTTTTCCCCCCCTCTTACACTTTATGAAAAACAAGTTTCCATACACTCACGCAAATGAAGACACTGACTCAAAGAGCCTTTTGAAGACAGGATTTCTTTCCTTTGCTTGTGTGGTCTGAGATATTGGATGATGTGCCCTGTTATCCTAGAGCTTGCAATTTGGAATTTACACTGTGGAGGCCAGCTTACCATCCACATAGGGTGCAATACATGTCACGTGTATTTAGTATTTATTTATTTATTTATATAAATTTATGTTTTTTAATTGGAGGTTATTTACTTTACAATATTGTATTTGTTTTGCCATACATCAACACAAATCCACCACAGGTATACACATGTATTTAGTATTTATAATCTGAATTATTCTTTCCTTTGTGTTTCAAAAGTCTTATATTAACTTAATTTTCCTAGGAAAACTGACTTAACTAGTGAGATACCAATCATGTAACTTTGGTGGGTGTTAACTGGATAGTATAGTATTTTGCTTAGATATACTGAATATTTTTCTTTTCAGTAAAGATGAGCTAAATTTTGTTTATACATTTGTATACCTCTATACATCCCAGAGAATCTGAGGCAGATGAGGATGGCTTAGACTTTTTTCCAGAAGCATCTTTTACAGATCAGGGATTTCATCAGCTTTGGGAAGCACGCTTGCATATTGCCATCTACATTTCAGTAATGCAATATGGTCAGTGCAGTGGAGGACCGTCAAATAATGTATGTCACTCCTGGATTGCACAATATTTGAGAATTACTTTTGTGCAGGGTAAGCACAACCCAGGATAGATTCTGTGTCCTCCTCCCTTCTGCAGAAGTTGAAAGAGACAAGGCTCAGATCTTTGAGAATTTCTGGCTCCTTTTGATCTGGCAGTCTTGGGAGATCAGGCTTTCTCAGAAGATTGCAAGGATTTCCTGCTTTCGGGCTGTCTGGAAATACTACTGGGATGAACCTCTCCCATAATATCTCGTTATTTCCTTCTTCCCAAGTCAGGAAACCTGGAGACATGCGAAAATTCATTTCATGATTTCCAGTAAATATTTTATTTTGAGAGGATGGGTGGTTGTTTGGGTTTCTTTTGTTTATTTCCTTTTTGGGGGGTACTGAAATAGAATTGATTTACTGAATAGCTTTAGTCTTACGTCAAGGGGTTAATTTAGCTTCCAAACACTTGCTCTATAAGCAAGCTATGTAATATTTCATAGCATGTAGCTGAAAGATAGGTAATACTAAGAAGTAGCCATCTCCTGCACTGTTTATTTGTACACTGCCTGTCTTTGAGAATACCATCAAATTCTACTTCCTGTCTAAGCCTAGTGTTCTAGGAGGTGAGTTGTCCAAGATTTTGGTCATGAAGTTTAACAATGGAAAAGAAAACATTGAAGTATTCCCTGTGGATAGTCCTTTAATATCCCCTCTGGTCCCCACCTTACTTCCTTAGTCTTCTGACCCCATTCCCTCCAGCAATGATGGAGCCAGGAAGTGGGTCTTGGCCTCGTAAGATAATGGCTGTGGCATGTGGTGGCCTGGATTGGCTGCCTTTCTGTGTTTTCCAGCTGGGAAGGAAATCAAACTTCTGCTGTTGCAGGGAATTAGCTGCTTTTACCCTTTTGGTTTAATTAACTCTTTCTTCACTTGGACCAGTGACCTTGAAGAGCTGTGAAAATGCTTGGTCAGGTGTGTTGGGGGTATTGGTATGACCCATTATCTCTCAGAGATTTCAAGCATGATTTTACCCCAACTCTGTCTCTGGGGAAAGGAGTGGTTTCCCAGCACCATATTAACATCATATGATCAATGTTTGAACAGCATTAAAATCTCTTTTGTTTTTTTCTCAGTCTTTGCCATGATGTTTTTTCATGTTTTGGTCACTGAAAATATTAATGACTACCGAATCTTAAGCTAAATGCAGTGACTATTAAACATTACTTTATACAGAATCTTATATTTACTCTTCACAATTTTAAAATACATAAGCTTTCTCTTGAATTGAATTAAAAATGGTCAGTTATTTCTTTATTTTAAAGATCCTTTGCAAGCCATTAATCTGCTTTCATGACACATTATTTGCTTAAAGAGAAAGAATGTGAATTTTAAAAAATATTAATAAAATTCGATAGGCAAACTATACAGATTTAACTTTAAATTTACTTTAAAATTTATGTATATGAGAGATGTATAATGTATATGAAAATGTTTATGAAAATAAAGACATGCGCTCTTTCACTTTGAGAACTATAGTGATCAATCTGCCAGATTTCTACCAGATGACCTACCTCCAGATTCCCTTGCCTAGTGAGAAATATCTTTCCCAGTCATTCACTTCTCTGGTTAGGGTTTATGAACCTGAAAGATGACCAGCTTTTCTAGTAAATGCCATTAATGAATGAAATTACATTCTCATCTAGATTACAGGTCTCCGTTTATTGCTTCTGTTAGCGACCAGCATGAAGTTGTGTACATCACTGAGAACAAAAACAAAACTGTGGTGATTCCGTGTTTGGGGACTGTTTCAGACCTCAATGTGTCACTCTGTGCAGTAAGTTACATCTTCTTCCATCATCTCTTACCTTTAATTTTTAGCTAATATTAAGATGGTTAGCCTGTTTATATTGTAATTATATATATTATATATTGTATATATTATATAACATTAAAATCAACATGAATTTTAAAGGAAACTTTAGAAAGGGTCAATATGACAATAAATAAAACCAATTTGTAATCTTAAGATGAATTCTTTAGTGTTCATGGTTTTCACTTTTGGATAACGCAATTAAATATTTGATATTTCTTTTTCTACCCAGAGGTATCCAGAAAAAAGATTTGTTCCTGATGGTAACAGAATTTCCTGGGACAGCCAGAAAGGCTTCAGTATTCCCAGCTATATGATCAGTTATGCTGGCGTGGTCTTCTGCGAAGCAAAAATCAATGATGAAAGTTACCAGTCTATTATGTACATAATTGTGGTTATAGGTAAGAGGACAATTCCTTTTTAATCTTTAATATTAGATAATAAAAACTGGCTTTTATATTAAGATCCTGGAAGACAAAAGATATTGAGAAATATATTAATTCAAGATTTAGTGTTAAGCAGTTCATTACATCCCCTCTTTCTCCATCCAATAAACCTATGTGCTGCTGCTGCTAAGTCGCTTCAGTCGTGTTCGACTCTGTGTGACCCCATGGACGGCTGCCCACCAGGCTCCCCGGTCCCTGGGATTCTCCAGGCAAGAACACTGGAGTGGGTTGCCATTTCCTTCTCCAAACCTGTGTGCAATTGAGGTTTTTCTCCTTTCTTATCAGGAGCAAGGATAAATAAGAGTTCTATTATAGGAGTATATTTTATGAAAAATTCAATGTTCCAAGCATTGCTTGGCATCAGTTCTTTTAAGTATACCTATTTTATGGGAAGTTCAGTAACTTTCTAAAGCTGGCCCCAGTGACTACTGACTTCTCATATTTTACTGCTTTTCTGTCCACTGGGCTACAACACATTGGAAATCCCTTTAGAGCTGCTTTGTGAATCTCTGTAGGCCATTTTTCCTGGGAGTTCCCAAGGTTTGGGGAGGCCCTCAGGGGAAAATGATGTGATAAATTTTGAAGTTGCTTCATTTCTGAAAAATGTGAGCCAAGTTATAGATTTGGTTTCCCTCTCACTTTCTCTTTTTCCAATTTACTTGCTCCAGGGTACAAGATTTATGATGTGGTTCTGAGCCCCCCTCACGGAGTCGAGCTGTCTGTTGGAGAGAAGCTCATCTTAAACTGTACGGCAAGAACTGAGCTAAATGTGGGGATCGACTTCCACTGGGAATACCCTTCTTTGAAGGTAACACTAACAACTCAAAGCCAGACCTCCAAATACTTTGATAATAAGCTCCACCGAAGTTTGATTGAGAGAGACAGGGACCTCTTTAGCCAGATAAAGTTGAAGGGCCTTAGCTCACACTAACACACACACGCATATACATACATTTTAAAAGAACTACAGGACATATAGCACCCATAGAAAGAAAGAGGCAAAATCAAGAACTCTGTCCAAACTGTGAAGATTAGTTTTCTTTTGGTGATTACGTCTTTCCAGTTTGCATTACTCCTCCATTCTCCAAAGTCCTTGATCTATTTTCCCTTTAAGGAAATTTTTTGCAAGAAGTGGCATGAGACATTGTTCTCCATAGACTGTGGTCATATTTCCTTGTGTTTCTGCAGTTTATATTTCTCTCATTCCTGTTATGTGAGGTTTTAAAATTCCTAATTCAGTTGATTCTATTTATTTCTCCTGAAACCAAATGTAATTGTCATCTGCATAATGTTAAAAGTTCAGAAGTCTCTACTATTAGCATTAAATAGTGTTCACCAAGGGCCAAGACTTTTGTCCATATCTAGAAGCTATTGGGGAATGTTATGCTGGCCTTTGAAAGTTCAGTAACCTCTTTTTCAGCATCAGCATAAAAAACTTATAAACCGGGACCTAAAAACCCAGTCTGGGACTGAAATGAAGAAGTTTTTGAGCACCTTGACTATAGATGGTGTAACCCGGAGTGACCAGGGGTGGTATATCTGTGCAGCTTCCAGTGGGCTGATGACCAAGAAGAACAGCACGTTTGTCCGGGTACATGGTAAGCGAAGATTGCCTTCGGAATTATGCTCTGCCTTGAAAAGTGAGATAATTCAAATACGTTTAGGTCAGCTAGTGAATCCTATTTTGTTCATTCAGAAGATGTTTTTGAGCTCTTTTTGGGACCTCAGGGTCAAGAACATAGCTTAGGTTCAGAGCCCAGCTTTAGAGCTGAAATGAGCTGATGTAGTTAGTGCTCACTAAATATTACTTGTTGTTGCTGCTATTCTTATTATCACTATAATAAGCAGAGGGCTTTTATCTAAGATCATTTTACAAGTTTTGCTCAATTACAAGCCTGAGAGGCTTCCTTGAATTGCAAGCATAAGCCTTGCAATTGATGAAAGCTATATTTAGTTAGTTTCTGTGGGACTTTGAGAAAATAACTTAATTTCCCATTTATTCTCTTTCACTCACATAAATGTCTCAGTTTAGATGATAATTTATATGGCATCTAACTTACAGGCCTTCATAAGAGTTTGGATTTTATAGTATGGGAATGCAAGATGGGTTTTGAGCAGAGAGAGACATGCTCTGGCTTATGTTTTTTATAGGATTACTATATAAGTTTTTTTTCCTAATGTGAAATACTTTAGAGAAGTAAGGGCAGAAGTAGAGATGGGCTAATTGCAGTCATCCAGGTGAGAGATGGATGGGTGGCCTGGACAAGGTTGGTGGAAGTAGAGGTGGTGAGAAGTGAACTGATTCTGAATATAACTTTGAAGATAGAGCCAATAGCATCTGCCTGTTGATTCCCTGCCTGTGGAATGTACAGAAAAGAATTAGAAGATGACCTCTGAGTTTTTAGTGTGAGCAACTGAGTGAATGATAGTTTTCTTAACCGAGATAAAGAAGGTAAGGAGGGGAGTAAGATTTGGGTACCCAGGGTTTGGTGGCTTCATTTGGTGGCTTCATTAAACATCCAAGTGAAAACTTTAATATATTAGCCTAGATTCCAGAGAAGCTGGGGCAGGAGATGTAAATTTAGGAGGAATGTAATTGACAAGAGGCGGTGTCGATAGAGAGAAGAGGTCTGAGGCCCGAGTCCTGGTGCACATGGAGTTATGTATAGGGTGTGAAGGGACCAGAGGAGAAGGAGCACCCAAGGGCTCCTGGGGGACATAGAGAAAGTTTCACAGAGAAGCAAATGCTTGGACTGAGTGAGATTGGAGTGCTCAATAGGCTTGCAGAGCAGACTGGGGGAGAGACAAAAGCTAGAGACCAGCGGTGAGAGAGAAGCTGGAATGGGACCTGTAGGAGTGTGGGAACCGCAGCGACTCAGAGCCATAGTTTTTAACTCTTCACTGGAAACTCTTCTTAGAAATGGCCATTTCTAAGAAGTTGCCATCTATGAGAAAAAATTATCTTTATTTTCTTCCAGAAAAGCCTTTTGTTGCTTTCGGTAGTGGCATGGAATCCTTGGTGGAAGCCACCGTGGGGGAACGTGTGAGAGTCCCTGTCAAGTACCTTGGTTACCCTCCTCCAGAAATAAAATGGTAACGACTGGAAATAAATGCAGAGCCTTGTGCCACATGAAAGCAAAGCCTCAGATTGGACTAATTCCTGGAATTTTTTCCCCATAGGTATAAAAATGGAAGACCCATTGAGTCCAATCACACAGTTAAAGTGGGACATGTGCTGACTATTATGGAAGTGAGTGAGAAAGATACAGGAAATTACACTGTCATTCTTACCAATCCCATTTCAAAGGAGAAACAGAGCCACATGGTATCTCTGGTGGTGAATGGTAAGTCCGTTCAGTTTTCCTTCTCTGCCCCCGTTCTATTACAAATAATTTGATGATGTCCTCCTGAGCAGCTGGGCACCTCTGCCTCACTGGCATCATGAGTAGGCTCCTGTGTATAAAAATGATCCAGAACAGTGTGGCTTGAAACGAGGTGGCAGCAGTGTGCTTTGGACACGTTTGCTTATGAGGCCAGATGATCGAACCTTGGTCAAATGTGAGACTAAAGTAGGTGGTTTAGCCCACGGCTAAATACTGTGGAATAAAAGTGCCAGCAGGGACAGTCCTCAGGCTCAATTGCAGTACCTTTGAATTGTGCTTCTGGCATGCAAAAGTTGAAGATTCTTCTTGAATTTTGTGGGAAAGTTTTAGTTTGATTCGGGGTTGATGTATCAGTGATGCACAAGTAGCTCCAATGCAGAAAGCTTTTCTAGGTCGACATTGCTTGGACATGTTTTAATCTTTTTTTCAACAGAAGTCTGGGACCTGACTCTGAGGCTGTAAAGGGGAGATATTAAATTTTGGATTTAAGGATAATTTGAACTTTATTTTTCCAACCTGAAAGATGCTTATTTATAATAAGTCTTCTGGGTGGGAGAAGAAGGTCATCAGGGTTAAGCCAATGCAAGAGATGCTAAGTTGATGGACACTGTGTATTGCCATCTTCCAGTGGGAGAGGGCAGACAGACAGAGTAGCCGAGGTCTAACAAACATTTGACTAGTGCACCCCTCCCCCGTACATCCATTAATATCTTGCTCCAGACACAGGTTGGGAAATACCTGTCTGTTGTAATTCTTTATGCTTTCTACTGGCATAGCAGATTAAAACTTCAGAACCTTCTCATGTGATATTAAAGTGCTTCCTTATATATCCTGCCATGCTCTGTATGTCTACTGAGCTTGGCTTCATTTCTTTTCTGGGACATCAGCTTCAAGGAGTATTTTAAAGAAAACAGGTTCCAGAAATGTCATTTAGGAGCCAGTTGGATATAGGGGTTTGGGAGAGGAGAGAAGCTGAGAAGCTGGTAGGAAGGGTGGGAAGAAGGAAATGAACAAGAAATAAAGATGTAAGAATGGACAGTGAATAACCATCTCATTTATCCAGGAAGTCATTCCACATTTGATTCACCCCAGCATTTACCCTCCTCTCTAAAACAAGCATTAAAAAGAAGTCAAGTTTTGAAAGTATAATCTTGGGCCTTAAGTTGGAAGTGATGAGAAGATAGTTTCACATTAATGACTTTGGAGCCAAAAACAGAAAAAAGGGAAAGAAGGAGGTCAGGCAGGGAAGGAATGGAGGGAGGAAGGCAAGAAGATAAGAAAGGACAGGAGAGAGGAAGGAAGGCAGGAAGGTGAAGAAGGAGGGAGAGATGAAGAGGGAGGCAGGGTAGGTGCCCTTGTCAAGTCATTTCACTTTTAAATTTTTCTCATGTGTAAAGTGGAGAACAATAATAGTGGCTGTGAGGATTAAGTGAATAAATTGGTGTAAAGCACTTAGAACAATGCTCAGCACATAATACATCTGCTTACAGTATTGTTCACAACTACAGTATTTTCTTTCTGGAGGCTTGCCCAGTCTTGTGAAATTGGAAGGGCGAGGAGAGCTCTCCCGCTGATGCAGATGAGAAAAGCGAGTCATAGGGCAGTGAGACTGGCACAAAGTCACCCAACTTACTAGTTTATTATTATTATCATGAGTATCACTAGAAGTCAGGTGTCCTGTTTCCAAGTCTAAATGTTCTTTGAAAAAGCAAATGGGGGCAAAAATCCTATGCTTGGCAAAACATAGGCTTTGGGTGCTGAAAACTGCAACTTTCCACTCCTCCAAGCTGACTGACAGTTCAAAAGTCGTCTTTCCCATCTCCAGTCCCACCTCAGATTGGTGAGAAATCTCTGCTGTCTCCCGTGGACTCTTACCAGTACGGCACTTCCCAAACGCTGACGTGCACGGTCTACGCCGTTCCTCCCCCAAGTCACATTCGCTGGTACTGGCAGCTGGAGACGGAGTGCACCTACCAGCCCACGTGAGTAGGACCACGCCCTTTGCCCCTGCTGTTTTGCACTTAAAAAAAAAATTTATTTGTTTTATTCTTTAGATTCCATGTGTAAGTGATAACAGACAGTGTTTGTTTTTGTCTGGCTGACCTCACTTACTATGATAATCTCTGGATCCATCCGTGTTGCTGCAAATGGCATCATTTCATTCTTTTATATGGCAGAGTAGTACTCTGTTGCAAATATGTACCACAACTTCTTTATCCACTCCTCTGTTGGTGGACATAGCCATGCTATGATATGATTCTATTCTAAGCCAAGGAGGCTATCTCTAAGGTTATTCCTTAAGCAGTACTCTTCATCTCCTTCCATCTTTCTCTGTGCTATGTCCTTAGGAGATGTCATTCCTTGGGGTATCCTCCTTTGAGATTAGCTCTCTCTAATTAGCCCTTATGTCTGCCTCTCTGAATGCAGTTTCTTTGCCACTTTGTTAATTGCCAGGCCTTGGTTTTTCTTCCTATGCCAGTCAGCTGGTGAATACCCCAATCTCCTTATCTGTGAGAAGGTCCATCTCAGAGGAAGTGCTGATGCTTGCAAGGGAGTGATATACCTCAGAGTCTCAGGCCCGGCTTATCAGGTCCTAACACACAAGTCCAGACATCCTTAGGAAAAACAGCAACAACAAGTCACCCACCACCACCCTAAGCAGTGCACTTCCTGTTGTTGTTTTCGAGATGGCCTCTCTAGTTTCTTCCTCAGATGCTGACCGTTTCCTACACAGGCTACAGTCCCAGGGAAATTACTTTAAGAAGCCCAATGGCTTCTTAGTTTCCTTGCCTTCCTTTGAACTAAATTAACTTGAATTGTCTTGTCGATCCGATTTATGAATGGAGGTTTGTTCCCAGAATAGCTGCTTCCCTCCTGTATCCTGAATGAATCTACCTAGAACCTTTTCCTCCATTGCCGAGGCCTATTTTTAATTGGCGCCAAGTCTTGTAACTCGGCGGAGTGCATTCGAAGTTATTTCTAAGAACGTAATAACCAAAGTCTGACTCCTTTCCTTGATATTGATTTAAATTAAAGGAAAATTAAGTCATGACATCACCTGTTACCTCTGTCTTACAGCCTCACTGCCTTAACGACAAACCCATACACTTGTAAGGAATGGAGAAACGTGGAGGACTTCCAGGGGGGAAACAAAATCGAAGTCAACAAAAATCAGATTGCCCTAATTGAAGGAAGAAACAAAGTGAGTTTTAAGTTTTTAAATTTGAAAATCTGTCTCTCTTTTAAGGACGGATGGACTGGAAGCAGGGTAAAATAATAGGTGAAGAATATTGGAGATTGACTGTCAGATAAGTGGAATGATAAAATACTAGCATATTAAGCCAGTTTGAAAACACCATTGACTTTTAGAAGCACTATTGACTTGCTATTACTGTATCAGAGAAACATAAAATACATATGCCATTAACTGTACATCAGCTGTATGGTAATTCTGATTTTATAAACATGAAAGTGAGAAAAGGTATGTAATGTTGTATTAAAACATTTAAAACTTTATGGTTCCAAAGCTCATTTTGTAGAATGTGTGAGTAGCATCAGCATAATTATAATTGCACGGATTTGAGTGCAGTCAGTACTAGAGTATGAATGGAGTAGGCAGGTCGCAGCAGTGGCGGGGAGGATACTGAGTTTTGGTCTGAGTGCATGTGCATAAACATAGGCTCCATTGTTTATGGCCTGGGATTTATTTTTTTCACAGACTGTAAGTACTCTTGTTATCCAAGCGGCCAATGTGTCTGCTTTGTATAAATGTGAAGCAGTGAACAAAGCTGGAAGAGGAGAGAGGGTTATCTCCTTCCATGTGACCAGTAAGTGCTCTCCAGGGGCTGGGCTGGCTGATAGATACTCTGTTGTCCTGACTGCTCCCATGAGGGGCAGTGGGTTTAGGTAGGGAACGTGGGTGGATAATCGATGCTTTTGTTCATAGATGAGAACTCCTCAGGTAGCTCCTGGACTCATGGGAAGTCAGTGCATTTGACCTCACAGGAGAGAGAACAGCTGACTTTGACCCTCAAGTCCTGCGCCATGGTTTTTGTGTCTGTCATCAGTCTTAGCACAGTGCTTGGCTTAGCGAGATTCAATCAATATTTATGGGCTGGCTGTTGAACATTTGACAAGTTGGGTCTTGGGGAGACAGTTGTAATGACATTGGAGCAGTGCCATCCCAATGCTGCCGATTTTGTCTGTTCATCTTAATTTACGGTTTGGCTTTAGCTGACTGGGATAAAATATTGCGGTCTGGGCCAATTCATGGTAATAAACATAGCTTTCCTGTCGGAGGGTGTTACATATCAATGAGGAATTAAGTTTGTAAATCTCATATTATAATTATCCTCTTTCAATTTGCATTTTTTAATCTTAAAACCACACTTAGACTCCAAGTGGAGATTTTATAAAAACCTGAGGAATTCATTTACATTTCCAAATAATGTGTTTTAGCAAAACACTACGTTTTGAAACCACATTGTCCAGTTTGGTTGTCTCCTTGTATCTGTTGTCTGGGAATGCCAGGGCTTCACTTTTCTTGGTGCTTCATTGCAGACTGAAGGCAACACGAAAGCAGTAGCAGAAAGCCCAAGGTAAATCACTATCTTCTAACCATGGGTTTTACATTTCAGGGGGTCCTGAAATCACACTGCAACCTGGCATCCAGCCCACCGAGCAGGAGAATGTGTCTCTGTCGTGCTCTGCGGACAGAACTATGTTTGAGAACCTCACGTGGTACAAACTCGGCCCACAGGCCCTGCCCATCCACATGGGCGATTTACCCACACCTGTCTGCAAGAACTTGGATGCTCTTTGGAAAATGAATGCCACCATGAACTCTAACGGCACAAATGACATCTTGATCTTGGAGCTGCAGAATGCATCCTTGCAGGACCAAGGAGACTATGTCTGCTTTGCTCAGGACAGGAAGACTAAGAAAAGACATTGTGTGGCCAGGCAGCTCACAGTCCTAGGTAGGGCAGTCACTCTGGACCATCCAGAGGCAGTTGGGTTGCCTTCAATGTAATGCTTTCAGGGCCCATGAGAAGATTGTCTTCTATGTGCTTATATATTAGACAGATGAGCTCATATCTGACTCACCAAAACTCCTCAAGGCAGAAGGAAGCTAATCATGCTGAAGTGATGTATTGAAAAGAGAAAATAATCCTATTCTTTCCAACCCTGATGGTGGGATCACTCACTGCTGTCTTCAGGGGATTACCCTAAACCAGGGACATTTCTGCCTCATTCTTGGGCATTCATTTTTTTAAATAGACGTGTATGTGTGAATGCCCACCATGAGCTTGGAGGGTTCTGGAAGGTCACAGTGGTGACTCGGTGGGTAGGATGAGAACACAGACAGCCTGTCGTAGTCCAGTAAATGCTCTGTGTCCATGAAGACTGGGATTGTTTTCTGCTTTACTCCTTGCTGAGCTCTAAACATAGAACATAGTGGCGCATACTGCTTGATAAGACATTTGCTGCCTGGAGAGTGTGGTGATGGGTTGTTTAAAACCTGTGAGAGCCCCTGGGAGGGCGAACTCAGTGTGCGTACCTCTGTGGTACAGCTCAAAGTCATGAGTTGATCATTCTAATGAGCAAAAGGCTTTGTAAGTTCCACATGAAGCCACTCTCTACACCTCCTCTAACATTTCACCTTGCACAAAATCTGTGCAGCCTCTGTCTCTGGGGAAATCAGGCAAATTTAGAGAGTTTCTTTGTGCCCTCTCTTCTCATTTTCTCATCTCCTTAGTGTCCCTTCCTAGTTCCTAGGATGCATATGTTCTGTTTTTTTAAGGAGAACTGCCCAGATAAGTTAATTTAGACTGCAGTTTCAGACGAATAACATTTCAAAGGCCTTGGCATATTTTCAGGCGGGAACTAGGATCGATTTTGCTAGTGTTAAGACTCTGGTGTCAAAAGAAGAGGTTTTTTGAGTGTAGTCATCCCAAGGCTCTTCAGATCACAGCCCATATATGAACATGGTTTTTCTGTTCATCTTGGTGACTGGTCTTGTTTCAAGCTAATGAAAAACTTCAGGAAGAGATGTAAAGGAGGCTTCCGGCTTGCCATGCCCAGGAAACACTTGCTCACGGTGGGCTGGTTTGCTTCCCTAAGGACTCCCAGGTTGCTTTCCAAAAATTATTCTTGGAAATAGACTAGAGTCTATTTGCTTAAGCCCTAGTGCAGTTCACTGTTGAGGTACTGTCGTTTTGCCAAATGTTGAAGTGGATTCTTTCAACAAAATTCCTTTTGATATTCAGTTAGTTTGGACAAATTATTTCCATAGCATTTTGCTGATTTGTAGGAAAGGTTAAATCTAAAGTTGTCCTGTACATTTAAACAAGTACCCATGGGCTTCATTTAAAAATAAAAATCTTTGACTTTTGTTAGAGTATTATTATTTTGTCTATGTTTTAGTGGAAATAGTGCTGAACTAACCTTTTGGCCAGCTAGATTCTGAACTCAGCTGTTAACTTAGTTACAGGGACTTGGACAAGTTGTTTAACCCATTTCATCTTCAAAATAAGACTATTACTCCCATCACAGAGTTGACAGTGAGCAACAGAAGTAGGACAAATGAGTTTTGTAAAAAACACCAAATACGTATAAGGTGTTCTTTGTTGAATTGCACTGAAGTTATATACTTTCCAAGAGAAACAACATGGCAGAATTCTTGGGTATCAGTGGCTAGAATTTATCTATCTATCTATCTGTTTGATAGGAGGGAAGTCAATAAGAATGACAACTTTAATTTTGTGTTGACTACCAGGTCACATCACTAGTATGAATGTTCAGAGATGCAGTAATCTGTCTGAACTGACTTGTTTCATTTAACTTTGCTCAGTGAACAACATTCCTGTTGTCCACCTCTGTGTATTTTCAGCTTAGTAAATTAATAGTTTACTAAATGGTTTAATAGTTTACTGATATGAAAACCATTTCAAAAGTCATAACTAAATGTCCTGTGATTTGTGTGTGTGTGTGTGTGTGTGTGTGTGTTGTGTGTGTACACAGAGCGCATGGCACCCATGATCACAGGAAACCTGGAGAATCAGACGACAAGTATTGGTGAAACCATCGAAGTTTCCTGCACAGCATCTGGGAATCCCTCTCCACAGATTACGTGGTTTAAAGATAATGAGACGCTTGTGGAGGACTCAGGTGAACAGAGCATGTCTATCTCACCTTGGCTGCATAATTTTCCTATAGATATTACCTAAAGTCCATATTATATCTTTTAAAAAAATTAGTTACTTACTCATTTATTTTTATTAAGGTATAGTTGATGTACAATATTATTTAAGTTTCAGGTGGACAACATAGTGATTCTCAACTTTTCAAAATGATTACTCTGTTTATCATTATTGCATAATATGGGCTATATTCCCTGCACTATGCAATATATCCTCGTAGCTTATTTATTTTATACATAGCAGTTTGTTCCTCTTAATCCCGTACCCTATGGTATCTTCCCCTACCCGCTCCCCTCTTCCCACTGGTCATCACTGGTTTGTTCTCTGTGAGTCTGCTTCTTATTTGTTATATTCACTAGCTTGTTTTATTTTTTAGATTCCACATAGAAGGGTCATATAGTATAACATCTATGTTGTTAATTGATTTGTTTTAGGCAGAACAAAAAGCAGTATTAGTGTCCGTGGTCTGACTCATTTTGTAGACTCAGAGCTCAAGTATCCAGAGCCTGCTGAATTCTCATGGAAGCCACGGGTACTGAGATAGCAGTTGACCCTGACTCCTTGGAGTCAGACACTAGCCCAAGATAAAGGGAAATATGTATATTAATTTTTTTTTCCTGGAAAGCTCCACCAGACCACATCATAAAATAAAAACCCTCCTGTATAGCATGGCTTCCCAGATGACTCAATGGTAAAGAATCCGTCTGTCAATTTAGGAGACATGGGTTCAAACCCTGAGTTGGAAAGATCCCCTGGAGAAGGAAATGGCAATCCTCTCCAGTAATTCTTGTCTGGGAAACCCCATGGACAGAGGAGCCTGGCTGGCTACAGTCCATGGGGCTGCAAAATAATCAGGCACACCCCAGCATCTAAACAACAGTTGTACAGCACAGGGAACTCTATACAATGCTCTGTGGTGACTTAAATGTGAAGGAAATCCAAAAAAAGAGCAGATATATGTATGCATATAGCTGATTCACTTTGCTGTACAGTAGAAACGAACACAACATTATAAAGCAACTATATTCAAATAAAAATTTAAGAATAAAACAAAAACTGCATTTTCTCCCTTTCTCAGGCATTGTGCTAAAAGATGGGAACCGAAACCTAACTATCCGCAGGGTGAGGAAGGAGGATGAAGGCCTGTACACCTGCCAGGCATGCAGTGTTCTTGGGTGTGCAAAAGTGGAGGCATTTTTCATAGTAGAAGGTCAGTGGGAATTCATAGACAATCAGATTGCTTTTAAAAATTAGCTTGTATCTGTACTCAAGTACTTTGGGTAGGAGGATTATGGCTGGTTTTTAATATCCTTTGTACTTTGTAAGTTTTCTACTATAAATATATATTTATTTTAACCAGAAAACATAATTAATGTTATTTTAATTCTGCTTGCATCACATTTCTATCTCTGCAGTTCTCATTGCAGAAAAAATTCTTAGCCTGGCAGGTAGAATGTCTTTCTTTCCTTGATTCTTTCTTCATATGTCTGGCTCAATTAACTAGTTATGAAAATTAAGCCCCTATATTTATTGGGTAGAATTACTGCCTAGTCATGAAAATCAGTGCTATCTAGAGAGTCACAGAGGTTCATAGTTTTTATTGGACTGGAGATACTTAAGATTCAATTGTGAACAATGGACCATTGCTTCTCTGAAATGGAAAATTTGGGGTTCTTATCTAAATGAATATGCAGGAATGATGTGAAATCTAGCATTTTTCTCAGATGGGAAAGGTAATTTGTGACAGAATATTTTATCTTCAAAAGTGTGTCCCTATCTTAAAAAAAAAATAAGCCACGAACAGGACAATGAAACTGTATTATGTGGGTGAAGGAATGGTATGCAGGGGGAAAGGAGAGGAGTGTTGATAGATGGAGGAATTGACAGATTTCTCTGAACTCATCCTAATTTGTCTCTCAGGGTCTAGATTTTAGTCCCTTTAATCTGTCTAATCTATGATGCCAAGTGTTACATCTCAATACTTTGACTTCGTTTTGAATCTGTAGGCTTACTGCCATTTTATAACCTGCACTTGCAAATAAAGATTTCGAGTGGCATGGCAGTTGGTCACATTCAAACTGCTTTATGCTTTAGGGCAAATCCTAAGGGAGATTTCCAGTTCTCTCCCATGCCCTGCCTCAGCTCTGTTAGCTTTCTGCAGCTGGTTTCAAGGAGGCCTAACTAGGTAACATTGGCACTGAGATTATGTTTACTTTTCACCAGCAGAGAATATTAAGAAAGGATGAGGTACGTATTTAATGCTCCTGCTGGTTTCCCAAATGTTCATATGGGAGTATTAATGCTCCAACTTATATAGACAGTTGTATCTTTGCACCTCCTACTCTGAACAAACAGATGTTTCAATCTCTGTGTATAAACAAAGAAATCTTTCAGTAAGACCACCAGAAAAACAAAGTCTGCTTGCTTCCAAGCGGACTTGATGCTTGTCTCTCAACTGTAACTCTTATTTTGCTAACTAATGAATTACTTGTCTTCCTGTCTTCTTGAGGCTGCCTGAGCCGCGCTCACAGCTTGTGGCCCAGTCTGATTCACATTGCACTCCTCCAACAGGCAGGTGACCCTAAGTGATAATTGCTTCCTTATCACCACTTTGCTAATCATTCTTAGTTGAAAGCCTCCTCTGGGCTTAATTTTCCCCCCTCAGAGCTGTCCTCTGGAGTCCTGAGCATCTGCAGCTTCCTTGCTGACCTTCAGCTTTTTCTCTTCTCTGTCCTTTCATGAGTGATTGTGCACTCATGCATTCACTTAAGCTCTCTCTCTTTCCTCACTGAGGCTGCTACCACATGAGGATGGGGTAATGTAATGTTAGCTGATGTTAAACAGACCTTATTCAACTCTTGACCATTCCAGCAACTTGTTGTGTGCCCTTGATGAAATAGCTTAATTCTCTCTGAGCGTCTTCTCCATCTGAAAACTGAGGGTTATTGAGAAGACTTAAGTGGCATGACATATTTAAAGTGATGTGCACCTGGTTAGTAGGTGCATGGTCACCAATAGTTCTCTGGCCAAAGGAATACATTTATTTCCCTGCTTGTTTTCTTAAACAGTCCTCCTCAAACTCCATACAGATCAAAATATAGACTATCAGCACAAAATCATACATTTTCTCCAAATACGATACTTTTCTTTTCTATAGAACATGATCTGTTTTCTTTCCATCAAAGTCTGCTCTTCTTACAAACACCTTGTTTCCTTTTTAAGATATTAATATTTCTCTCCTTAATTACTTTAGAATTTTAGTGTTGGAAGTTTTCATGAGCAATGTTTTGCAAACTGTAAATTATCCATTAAGAATATTATAAGCTCCATCCAAGTTAGAGATTGTGACTATTAATGCCTAGGATTTTTCTGAGTTCATAAGATTGAAATTTTGCTTTAGTGATTGAACTTTGTTGTTTTATGTCAAAAGGTATGAGTTTCCAGTTGTTGATGTTCATTCATTTGTGTATTGCCAGGTGCCCAGGAAAAGACAAACTTGGAAGTCATTATTCTAGTAGGCACTGCAGTGATTGCTATGTTCTTCTGGCTACTTCTTGTCATCGTTCTACGGACCGTTAAGCGGGTAACAGAATAATTTTCCTTCTGTCCCATTCACATTGGTTTTCATGATTAATGAAAGCTGACTGGAGTTCTTTGAGTTGATTCTTTCCATTGTTATTGGCTCAATAGGCACAATTTTATTTCTATACAATAACATTCTTACCCACTTACTTTTGGCTGGACCACTGGGCTTTAATTGATAGAAGCAACTGCAGAAGAAATGGGCTTGGACTGTCTAGTGTAATTAAGATTTGAGAATTAAACTCTGAGCTCATTTGCGGGTTGAGGGGACACTGGGAACAGAATTATACTAGGACAGCCCTCACACTCCATGAGCCATTTAGAAAATGAGACACCAAGAATGGGGCTTCTATAAAACAACAATAACAAGCACACAAAACAACAGCCAAACAACAGAGTGTGTGTGACCGGGAAGAGTAATGCTTTCCAGGCCAATGGAGGGGAACTGAAGACGGGCTACTTATCCATCGTCATGGATCCAGACGAGCTCCCCTTGGACGAGCACTGTGAACGCCTGCCTTACGATGCCAGCAAATGGGAATTCCCCAGAGACCGGCTGAAACTAGGTGTGTTTTCAATCGATATTGATTTGCTATTGGGTTTACCAGGCCGTCTCATCCTCGTTTAGGCTGATGACAGATCTAGTCTATTCAAATGTTCGATTCTGGTTTAGAAAATTCATTTCATCTCTTGAATTCAAGTGATCATCCATTTAGTCACTGAGAAGTATGCTGCTTGTATAATTGCTCAGAGCAGGACATTTGGAGAGTGAAGATAATGAGGAACTGGGAGAAGCCCAGTGAAGTGAAAGTCTCAGTTGTGTCTGACTCTTTGCCCTCCACATGGACTGTAGCCTGCTAGGCAACTCTGTCCATGGAATTCTCCAGGCCAGAATACTGGAGTGGGTATCCATTTGCTTCTCCAGGGGAAATTCTCAACGCAGGATCGAACCCAGGTCTCCCACATTGCAGGCAGATTCTTTACCATCAGAGCCACCAGGGAAGAGGGAGGTATTAAATTACTAAGCCAGGATGAGGGGGTCAACAGGACCGTCCCTGAAACTAGGATGTATGGTCATCCCATCAAGTCAGAATCTCTGCCTGTGGTTTCGATAGTGATAAAGTCGACGTCTGTTTTGTTGTTGACTCTAGGTAAGCCTCTTGGTCGTGGTGCCTTTGGACAAGTGATTGAAGCCGATGCCTTTGGAATTGACAAGACAGCAACCTGCAAGACAGTGGCTGTCAAAATGTTGAAAGGTAAAAGCAAAACTATGTGGTGATATGTCCCTCCATCTGTTTCATCCCATCCTTTAAACATGATGAAAGGCTTGTATCAGTGGCTTTGTGGCTAGATGGCCCCACTAGCCAAACTTGCAGCCAGACTCTATAATGCCTTTGGGCAAACTGGATAAAAAGTTCCTCTCATGCCAGGGTCCATGGCCTGGTGGGCAAAGTTGGGATAGATTTCAGCTACCCTACTGCCCCACCTTGCCTGAGAGCCCTCATACAAGAAACAGCTTTTACAACTATATATATATTTAGTTGTTGGGCCATAGGAAAATAAAAGCTTGGTCACTTCAAAATTGTTTCTTAGTGTACTGTGGTGCATTAGCAAGATAACTATAGACAATCAAGAAGCAGAAAAAGAAATTTGATCTAAGAAGTAAAAATACTAGCCATGTTCCCTAGAATTGGAGTATATAAACGATAATATGCAAAAGAATGGTTGTGTTGGGGTAAAAAGGATTATGGGTGACATTTTAAGAATTAAAAGTTTAATAAACGGTTGTTAGGGGCTTCCCTGGTAGCTTAGAGGTAAAGGATCCACCTGCTAATGCAGGAGACACGGGTTTGATTCCTGGGTCAGGAAGGTCCCCTGGAGAAGGAAATGGGAATCCAATCCAGTATTCTTGCCTGGGAAATCCCATGGACAGAGGAGCCTGGCGGGCTACAGTCCATGGGATCGCAAAAGAGTTGGACATGACTTAGCAACTAAAAAATAAGAGCAAACAACTGTTAAGCCTAATAGTAATGGTATTCTGGTCTTCCCATTTTAATTGGGGGAGGTCATGCCTATAAAGCTCTGTGCTATAATTGTGATGTGCTTTCACTAATGGAGACAGTGCTGCTGATCCTTTGCCAATAGGTCTTGTGCATCTTGAAGCCATCTCTCTCCTTTTGCCTCTTCTCCCTTGTGGACAAGGGAGTGTGTAATTTTGAGGTGGCTCATCAGGGTCTGAGGTGTGGACCAGGTCTGTGAATCACAGTGAAGTGTACCCATCTGGACAGGATCAAACTCACAGTCTTAGCCTCATCAGCCTCATGTGCCAACTGGCTTTGCCAGCTGGCCCTTGTTAAGTTTCCTGCTCGGCACAGATTGATGGGAACTTCAGCAGAGCCCATAACACATGAGGATATTTAATACATGATGTTGCTTCCTTATGAGGAAGCACTGAAATAATCAGGCCCTAAGAAGCATGGTAAACCTGATATGTGAAAATCCACTTTTGTAAAAGAAGAAAATCTGGGCATGATTTCATTTGCAGATGTATTTCTCCACTTTGCAAGAAGACCTCACAATGGCTTCCTTCTAATATCAAGCATTTAAAGAATCTGATCTAGAATTATAAAATATAACTTATATTTGTCTTTTAATGTAGCTCATCTGTAAATTGGCTCGTAGTTATATTATCCCTGGAGGGAAAGTTGCACAGATGCATGCAGTGTGGCATTCACCCTCCTAAGGTAATGCCCTCATGTTCGATTGCCTTCTTCGTTCTGTATCTGTAGAAGGAGCAACACACGGTGAACACCGAGCCCTCATGTCCGAACTCAAGATCCTTATTCATATTGGCCACCATCTCAACGTGGTCAATCTTCTTGGTGCCTGTACCAAGCCAGGGGGTAAGTGTCTGTGGATAGCTCTGGTTGTGGGATTTCAGCATATACTTTTCTGCTGGTATTTGAGGGAACCACCCAACTCCCATGGCCTTGGTTTCCTTAAATTAGGAAACTTTGGCAGATTCCTAGATATAAATATATTTCATGGAGATTTAATGGGAACTATAGATTATTCTAGAACTTCCTATGAATTAAAAAATGCCATATCACTATAATAAAGTTTGCTTCCTATGTAAAAGGTGTTCAGAGGAGAAAAGTAAACTTCTTCCCAAATTTGAGAGCAAAGGAATTTAAGAGTAGTTCCCCCTAAAATGAAATCAGCTCACATGGTTGTATGGAAAAGCAAGTGGGTGGATTTTCTTCTGAAATTTTGACTAATCTTTTATGGAAAGGCCTGTTAGAAAAAGAAAAAAATTACAATGGAAGGGAATGGCAAGCAGCTGGTTTCTATGATCCTGCTTCCAGTGAAAGGTTGTAGCCTTGTCTGTGATGTTTTCTGACTCATTGATGTATTAAACACTTGGTGAGAAACATGAGTGAAAATACATTTTCCTTGGCATGCTGTGCTGTCTGCAGGGCCACTCATGGTGATTGTGGAGTTCTGCAAGTTTGGAAACCTGTCAACTTACTTAAGAAGCAAGAGAAATGAATTTGTCCCCTACAAGGTATGTCATTTTCTACCTCACCTGTGGCCACATCGTAAAGCAGAGGAAAACTCAAAATGGTACAGATGAATTGTTTTGGTAAAATTCTGCGAGGAACTTGTGAGGAATCTTTTCATGTTACTTTCTTGGCTGTTGTATTTTTCTCTTTTACCTTCTGGAGGACACATCTCGTGTTTTGTTTTTGGGAGTGTAATCTACTGACCCATTACAGGTGATGCTGAGTAGGGGAAGGTGGGTGATTAAAGAAAAAGAATGAGAAGGGGAGAACAGCTCAGGATTATTCTGTCTCTTCCTTGGCCATATTTGGCCCTATTGAGTATCAATCTCACTGTCAAAATGCCCTAATGTTGGGAGCGTGTCTGAGGGAAACTGGAAGCAAGGCCTTTATCTCTAAGTTAAAAAGGAACCAGGCTTTATGGAAGAAAATATATTATTTAGCACACCTGCCCAAAATTTCAGCCCAGAGATTTCATGATCCTGAAATTGATGTCCCTCATCTTCTTCTAATAGTTACAATTGCTTCTATAGTTTATATCTTAGAGATTTTCTGGTATTCAAGGAGTTTGTTCATCTGTTTCTTTATAGACCAAAGGGGCACAATTCCGGCAAGGGAAAGAATACGTTGGGGAGATCACCATGGATCCTAAACGCCGCTTAGACAGCATCACCAGCAGCCAGAGCTCAGCCAGCTCTGGGTTTGTTGAGGAGAAGTCCCTCAGTGACGTGGAGGAGGAGGAAGGTACCTGCCATTGCTTCCTCCATGCCCAATACATGCTCTGTGGGAACAGACCAGGTGACGGGATGTGACAAAGAATTTTGTCCTGGAAAAGTCTTACCTAGTATTTGGAAGAGACCTAAATTTCTAGAAGGCTTCCATTCAGTTTCTCCAAAAGTGAAGGGCAGAAGGTCTAAAGAAGCAGTGGGCTAGGTTGTGAGTAGAGCATGGCTAGCCTGAGAAACCTTGGTGTTCCTGGAGAGCTAAGCAATTGGCAACACTCAAACCATTGCTCTTCAAGAGTTGGTTCAACATGTATCAGCAGGAGAAGCTCAGTGTGAAGGAGACTCCCTAGTGGTTGATCAGCCTCCCCATTGTCCACAGGGGTTCAGCCCCACCTTGTTTGCTGTAGCGGCACAACAGAAGTCCTTCAGTTAATCATACCCAACCTTTTCCAAGGCAGTGTAGGCCTTGGAAAAGGCCTCTATTGTCTCTACCCCATCCCAAGTGGCTTATCAAGTCTTCCATACTTCTTCAGAGGAGTCTTGGAAAATACCTGTTTCCTTATCCACTTATGCTTCCACTGATATTTTGGTGCTCTTTATGAGTGGGGTTGTGCTCCCAGCCTAACTTCCAGAACCTCTTCATCTTCAGGATACCCTGTATATCTGCTTCCCTCAGAAGGAGCAGAGACAGCCCCGTGGAGGAAGAGATGGGGCTTCTTGACATCTGGCTCTTCTTGAGGCATAAGCATAGAAGAGTTCTGTTATGAAATAGTGGAAGAAACCCACTTCTGTTCCCTTTGACATGAGGCCACAGAACATAAAACTAACCTCTTTCCCAGAGAAGCCAAGCAGGCGGTGTGAGGTAGAACGTGGTCTAGAAAAGCATGGTGGGGTTGTCTAGAGCTCATATAACCCAGCGCACACTGAGTGCAGCAGTCTCTGCCCCATCTTCTCTCTCACAAAATGGTGGCCAGTAAGCGGGAAACCCAAGAGCTTGAGGGAACCATTGGAGTAGAGGGGGTGTTGGCCTGGAATTTTGCCTTCGTTTTTTTAGAAAAGGAAGAAGTTTCACTAATTTTTCATGGACAGGTCTCCAGCCCTAAGCATAGAAAGTCACTGAGAAAAAGATTCAAGTGTTTTTATTACTTACAAGGCTAGTATTACATCTGAGTTTTCATTTACTCTGGTATTTGTCTCCAAGAGAGAAGCCATGTCTTATCTTATCTGACCAAAGTTAAGAGATCATGTTGAAACACCCAGTAATGTCTTAGTGTTTATTTGTACCACTTGCCCGGAAGTAAATACCATGAGTTTACATAAGTTTATCTTTCTTTCGATGTTCCTGTCATCTCTGGTTCATATCCTTGAAGGAAAAGAAGTATCCTCACAGGCCTGATTTAATGTGTTTACAGCATTTTCTCAGCTTGAAAGTGAGAGAAATAAATATATTTTTGGTATTTTTAGTTATCCGTTGTAGATTATAATTTGACCTTTGGCCTTTATCCTAGGACAAAGCTTGTAGAGAAAAGATTCAATGACCCTGGAGATTGTTGTTTTATTTTTAGAGTTCTTGATATGAAACTATTGTTTATCCCTCTGGGTACATGAAAAAAACAAGTTTAAAACAGCAAATTTGTAAAAGCCCTCTTTTACCTCCCTGTTATCTATGCCAGTTTCACCTCCATTTTGCCTCCTGGATTTGTTCACCCAATTTGGCTAAAATGGAAAAAACCAATATTTTGCTAAAAGGTTTGATGAGGGCTAATAATATACCATGATTCAGCATACTTACAGAAGAGAGAAGCATTTTTTGTTTGTTTCTATTTCCTGAAATTTAACTCCCAATTTTTAAAATGAAGATTACTCTATTAAGCTTAGAAACAAATACTCTCTGACTGAAATACCAATCTCTGTGCTCCTGTATCTTCTGACAGTTTCTGAAGATCTGTACAAGAACTTCCTGACCTTGGAGCATCTCATTTGTTACAGCTTCCAAGTGGCTAAGGGCATGGAGTTTTTGGCATCACGGAAGGTGAGACAGAGTATCTCTTTACATTACAAATTTGGAAATGAGATGTCCAGTGCCAGCCATTCGTGTTTTTCTGGAACTGTAGTTCATTCACCACTCCTGGGACTGTTAAGAGAGTCTATTGGGGAGGTTCCATTTCTACTCATTAAAGAGATATTATGAGCTCATGAAATTAATTCATGTGATAAATAGCTTCCAAGTGTCAGCAGTCTTCTAGGCCAGGGGTCCCCACCCTCTGGGATCTAATACCTAATGATCTGAGGTGGAGCTGATATAATAGAAATAAAGTGCCCAATAAATGTAATGCTCTTGAATCATCCCCAAACCGTCCCCCACTCCCAGTCCATGGAAAAATTGTCTTCCCCGAAAGTGATCCCTGGTGTCAGAAAGTTTGGGGACCACTGTTCTAAGCACTAAGGACACCATGTGGGCGAGTAAGCAGACTGTCTACCTGCATGGAGATTATGTTCCAGTGGGTGGAACAAACAATAGAAACAAGTGGTTTAGATGGGAGCAGGTACTGTGTAGAAAAATAAGCAAGAAAGAGTTATAGTCTGTAGGAGCTGTATGTTTGTATGTACAACTGCCTCTCTCTGTACACTGATTTTAAACTGAGTGTTTCCCATGGCTTGAGGGAAACATGGAATTTGAGCAATGGCCTGGAAGAGGTGAGGGGCTGAGCCTTGCAGATATCTTGGCGTAAGAGAGCCTATTTTTCATTTCTTTTACATTCATCACCATCCATCAAAAAGTATTTGTTAGTAGTATAATTAGAAACCAGGAAGGACAGCCTTTAGAGAGCGCAATTGAAAGAGCTAAAATTAGAAAAATAGGCTGAACAAAGGCTGAGGTGGGTACGTGACAAGTCACAAACATTCCAAAGGTTGTAAACATTGTGGAGGGAGTGAGGTTGAAGTCACCACCCTGGCAAGAGTAAAGTGGCTGGTTTTACATGGAACAAGACAAATTCAAATCAAGTTTCAGGAAAAATGATCATTTGACAGAATGCAATTGCTGCAGCCTACTTGGAGAAGAAGGACTTAACATTTTTATTTTGTTGTTTGTTTCTAAATTAGAGTGAAATCCCTCAGCCGTGTCTTTTTTCTGGAGTTTAAAGCTTGTCACAGCTTTCAGAGCCTCAGGATCCCAGAGGTTTCTGCCTGGGAACTCTTGTCTTCTTGCTCCCAAGGAGAAGGGAGAGAAGTGGAATCTTAGAGGATTTTCCCAAAGAGAAAGGCTTTCTGCCCTTCCTGACGATTTTATTTTATTATGTTTTAAAGGTCAGAGCCTGCCAGTTAGTTAGGGCTCCTTTCACAGGGAAGGGAATGGAGGAGAGGATCCTTTCATTACCCTGCATATACCAGCTGATTCTTGAATAACACCTGGTTGCTTCAAAAAAGGAAGCTCTTTGGTAGGGCTTGGAGAAGGAAGTAGGAAGGACTGTGTTTTTTGGAGTCTCCTGGTTTGCTTAATCATACTATACAAAGTGCTTTGTAAAAAACTTCTTTGAAATTTGTATAGAATTTTTTTCTCCATTTACAGTTATTACAAAATACTGGCTATACTCCCCGTGTTATACAATATATCCCTGTGCCTTGCTTGTTCAGAGGAAAAGTGCTATAGAGATGCAAGGTGTGGGGTCCCTCATGCTTGGCTCACACATCACTGTTCCACAGACCTAAGAGTGTCTCATCTGAGCCTTCCATTCATTTCTAAATGTTCCCCAAGGCTCTTGTTCCGTCACAGATCTGTCCAGTGGAGATAGAACTGCTTAGTGTAGGAAGTTACATGAAGTTAGGCGATGCAGAGAAGAGAGAAACTGAGGGACAGAACAGAGTAGAAAGAAAGCCAAGGAGAACTGGCTTTTCCTTTTGTGTGCATCAGAGAATCTCCTTGATGGGCAAGAGGCTGAGAGTGCCTTCACTGGCCTCTGTGATAAGCCAGCACTTTGAAAACAGGGTGAGCCCCACTCAGAATTGTTTCTCAGAGCTGGTCCAGCTTCGGTTACATATGAAATGGAGAAACCAACAAAGGGCACCAAACCAAGGAGAGCCCCTTGTTTCTGACTTCCGTGCATTCATTCATTCGAGGGCCTCCTTAGAATAACACATTTTAACCCGATATGGTGCCAGGCAAAAGGGATGTGTGGATGTGACCAGAAACACATTCTTAATTGTGCCCAAGAGAAGTCTATTTATGACTCCATCATTATGCTATAACTTAATTATTTAGTTTCAGAGTCCGAGGCTGTTTATGAAATAAGCAGATGTGTGTCTTAGTGAACCTCACAGACTTCTTTTTTCCCGAAGTGTTGATAAAAGATGTTAACCCAGTGCTTGTTAATCAGTTGGTTTTCTGATGTGGGTTTTTTTTTTTTTTTTTCTAAAGCATGAGGTCACAACAGATGTAGAAGAGATCAGCCAGGCTGAACTCTAATGCACACAATTCTTTTTGCAGTGTATCCACAGGGACCTGGCAGCGCGAAACATCCTCTTGTCGGAAAAGAACGTGGTTAAAATCTGTGACTTTGGCTTGGCCCGGGATATTTATAAAGACCCAGATTATGTCAGAAAAGGAGATGTAAGTTTCAAAGATGCACCCTGCGATCTATTAAGTTGCAGAATCCAAACTCTCCTGGGCCAGCCTGAGAAGCTGTGTGCAGGGATAATGGAAGTTTTTTCTTCAGGTTTTTGCCAAGTTGGGTTTTCATTCTTTGTCTTCTACCCTTACAGGCTCGCCTCCCTTTGAAGTGGATGGCCCCAGAAACGATTTTTGACCGAGTGTACACAATTCAGAGTGACGTGTGGTCTTTTGGTGTCCTGCTCTGGGAAATATTTTCCTTAGGTAAGTCCCTTCTCCTTGTTCCTCCATCCATGCTGCAAAGAAAATGATAAAAGTCAGTTACTCCTGTATCTCACCTTCATTGGATGAAACTTACTTGGAAGCTTTGGGTTATAAGAATCTTAAAAAAAGAGAGAGAAAGAAAGGGGGAAAAAGGTATACATGTGAAGAAGGTGTGAGTCAGGCTCATATATATGTGAATTAGACTCAGGGATTTCTGTAAGAGAAAATCTAATCAATTGTGTCCCATTCCTGTTTTCTTTCAGGTGCTTCTCCGTATCCTGGAGTCAAGATTGATGAGGAATTTTGTAGGCGACTGAAAGAAGGAACTAGAATGAGAGCCCCTGATTACACCACACCAGAAATGTAAGATTTTACACATATTTCTCTATCCTCCTTCTTTACTCACAAATATTCTCCCTGCCTAGAAGACTTTCCATTCTGTGTACCTCCTTTGTGACCCAGTGTGTGTCTTACTTCTCCCTTGAAGTCTTCCTTGATAATCTCAACCACAGAGTCATCCTTCTTGAAATGACAGCAGTTTATCTGTACGAACCAGTCAGTTTTTACTAGATGTTGATTTATGATGTTTCCTTTTCTGTACACACTTCATGTTCCAAGTGTAGGGCTCTATGTCTTACATAGTTTCATATCCCTATTTAGCATCTTGGCTCATGGTGGACTCTTTATAAATGTTTACTCATTCAAGTGCTTATTTTCAGCATCAGATCAGGAGGAAAGAGGCAGTTGATGACATCAGTGTTTTGCTTCCCTAGGTACCAGACCATGCTTGACTGCTGGCATGGGGATCCCAATCAGAGACCCACGTTTTCAGAGCTGGTGGAGCATCTGGGAAATCTGTTACAAGCTAACGCTCAACAGGTTTGTGACCTCCATGCAAGAAGCTTCTGCAGAGAGTACGTAGCTGTCCAGGGCCCTCTTGCTGCCTTCTCATGGCCACCACGCTGTCCTCTCAGCCACTGAATAAGGAGCCACATTCCAGATCTGAGCAGTAATGCTTTTCTAAAAGTCTTAGTTGCCTCTTTAAACAGATGAGATCCTAATTCATAACCTGGCAGCTGATCACATTTATTTTTACTGATGTATATTTTGGTGTCTTCGGGTACTCTTATGAAGTAAAAAAAAGCAAACAAAAACAACAAATAAAACCCCCAAATTGAAAAAAACAAAACCTCGTTGATTAAGTGAATATCAATAGTGGGTGAATATCAACAGTGGACAGAATTTCAAGGAATTTTAAATACATTCTTCAGACAAAAAAGATCTGAATCCTGCAAAATAAATGTTCTGTTTTTTTCCCCCTCCATGAAATCCCAGGCCCCCATAACTTCCATCAGAGGATTTTATTGTAGTCTTTACCCTTAGAAAGTTATTTACTCTCCAGTCAACACCTCTTACCACAGTGAATGGAAGCCAATTTCCTCCTGGTTTTCTTCTGAACAGCTGGGGGACAATGTGTCAAATCTGTCTTTATCAATAAACCTCCCAAACACTGAGAAGTATCAAATTGCCCTTTATTTCTTTCTCTCCATGAACTAATGTTAAGTTGCATAACCTTTTCTCAGAAGACCCATTTTCCTGCACATACATTGCTTTTCTTTAGACTGTCATCAGTTTTTCCGTTGCTTTGAAGTGTAGAGGCTAAAATTGGATGACATGCCCTTTAAAGGACCTGGCTGGTGTAGATAGGATTTTGTGAAGAAATGATTTCTAAGCCCTGCGGAGCTCTGCCTGTTCTGTTGCTCCAGCTGTAACTACAGCCTGCGTACTCCTCTGTGTTTTGCCCATCTCGTGTTTTGTTCGTTCCTAAAGTATACTCTCATATACACATCCCTTTCAAGTGCCCTTGTGTTTTTGACAAGCCATTTTTAAAGTTGTCTTAAAGTTTCACCTTCAGATATGAAAGCCACGTTCCCCATAAACAAGAAGCCCCCGTGGGCTTTGTTTTTCATGTAAAGGCTCTTGAAGGACTGAAGCCATAACAATAGCACTCTATGTTTATTGTTTCAGGATGGCAAAGACTACATTGTTCTTCCCATATCAGAGACTTTGAGCATGGAAGAGGATTCGGGACTCTCTCTGCCTACCTCACCTGTTTCCTGTATGGAGGAAGAGGAAGTATGTGACCCCAAATTCCATTATGACAACACAGCAGGAATCAGGTACGGTCTAAGGTCAACATCCCCTGGGGGGAAGGGGCTTCAAGGTCATCCTGGGGAGGCGGGTGGAGGAAGGACATTGTATGAAGTTGCTGCATTCACTTGCACGTTCACCCTTGGCCCTGAGAGGTCCTCCTTGGAGGGTGCCTGGGTAGGTGAATCTCTTCCCATCTGTGGTCCACATTGCGGCCGAAGCTCTTCCTTTCAGAATCCTAAGCCCTGCAGCTGCAAATAGCTGGAATGCCATAGTTTGTTAATCTCCAGAAAAAGAGACCGATTTTACAAAGACATCTGTATTTAAATTATCCCCATGTACTCTTTTATTAATGTGAATTAAACAGCTTAGGAAAGATTCAGGAAGGAAGAGTTCTGTGCGTTTATGAAAGCACACTTTTGCCTCTCTGGCTGGGATACAGTTGCCGTGGGGATGCGTCCTGAATTAGACCGGACAGCACATCTTCAGAAGCCCCTCCCAAGTCTGATTTTCAGCATTTTATTTGCATAATGGGACTTCTGGGCTTATTTAAAACACATGCACTGCAGTATTTTCCTGATTTGTAGAAGGGTTCTAAAGGCAGCTTTCTTTTTATTCTCTCCCAGCACCTGTGCATAAGGAAAGAGTTGATATGGTTTCTACAATATGATATTAAAATTGTCTTTTCCTAAGCCTGGGACTACTTCACTTCACTTTGTTCCCATTCCCACCCCTTTGGGTGTTTTCCTCCTGTAACCGCACCCCTGACCATATAGGCCCAGCCTTCCCCCTTGAGTGTGCACAGGCTGCAGGGAGCACCTTGAAGCTCAGGGTTGGGGGGGAATGGAGCTCTAGCCTGTGGCCAGCGTGCCAGATGGCAGGTGGGGAGTCACCCTGGTCAGTGTGCCCTGTGGACTTGCACAGGGAGGGCAGCAGGAGTGCTGCCATGGGAGAGAGGAAAGCTCAGAGTGGGTAGAAGCCAGCTAGTAAGCTGTCCATTCCATCTGTGTCAAGAACTTTTGGCATTTTTGAAAGAACGTTTTCTTACCAGGTTTTGCCAGAGTTAGGCAAAGTAGATACTATTATCTTTTGATGTAAGTGTTGAATATGAGACTCAGAGCAATTACCTGGAAGAATATGATATTGTGGTTAAAGATCCAGATTTTAAAGTCAGATAGAATTGGGTTTCCCTGGTGGCTCAGATGATAAAGAATCTGCCTACAGTGTAGGAGGTCTGGGTTCGATCCCTGGGTTGGGAAGATTCCCTGGAGGAACGCATGGCAACCCACTCCAATATTCTTGCCTGGAGAATCCCCATGGATAGAAGAGTCTGGAGGGCTACAGTCCAGGGGGTCACAAAGAGTCAGACACGACTGAGTGACTAACACTTTGACTTCATAACTGGGTTGGATTCCCAAGTCTGCTCTTTGCAGCTCTGATCTGGGGCAAATTTTCAGTGTGACCTAGGCCAGGACACTGGTGTTGTACAAAAATGATGACTTTGAGAATTACATGACATAATGAGTTTCTAACTGCTTGGTATCTGGAGAATACCCAATAAATAATAGCTATTGTGTGAGCTGCTTAAAACACATCCTGGGGATGAATCTTGTTCTTCCGATATCTAACTCAGGACTGTTTTCTCCCAAACCAAGGAAGGGGCCTCAAATAGAAGGAGGAATGAAATGAAAATCTGAAAATCCATAGTTCCACCCTCATATTTAAAAAGTCCTAGTTCAAGTTTAACTGGCCTTCTGGTGTGGTAATTATTCCTGCAACACTGTTGCCTTCTGCTTGATCAGAAAGCCATTTGATCATGAGCTGTGTTCCTTGGGTTTTCTGTGACGAGGTGGGGTGAGGACCCAGCCGGCAGCCTCTTGGCTCGCTTGGGCGCTTTGCATATGGTGCTGAGAGTTGATGAAGTCATGCATGTGTGATGGAAGTGCCAAATGCAATGCTGGATCTGAAGCAGGGCTGCTAACATTTATCCCCAGAAGCGTGGACAAATGTGACACCACACTCCCAGTGCAGGCCTGGCTGCTATTTGCTGTCTGTGCTTTTTGAATTGGTCTTTGCAGTCCAGTTTGTCTTTTATCCAGCCATAATTTGAAAAATAAAACGGAAATTGGAATCTCTCGTCTGCATCCCCACTCAATCCCCTCCACTTTTTTCCCTTTTCTAAAAATAAGACACCACGCTCACATTTTAATCATTTAGGTTAAAAGAGAGGCAGAGTCCAGGCGTCTCCACACAGCACACTTCATTTTGATGCTCTCCTGTGGTTCTGCTTCCCTGAGGAGCAAGAGGAGAGGTTGGGGTCCCTTCAGGGGACTTGTTCCCTTATCTTCATGTTGCCAGTCAAGGAGGAGAGCAGAGGTGTCTTTCTCACTTTCTTCCTGCTTATAATTTTCAATTTCATTGTGTTATAAATAGAGCAGGACAGAGACATCCCTGTGGGAGCCAACCTCCTGATTTTTTGCCCCATTAACTATTTTAAAAAATATTTGTTCAGCATTTATTTAGAGAAGACGCTGAGAGGTGTGTAGGGGAGGGGTGAGGAGGCAGGACCACTAGTGTCTAGACTCTGCTTTGTCTCTAATTTCCCTATGAATCAGCTCCGGCCCCCAGTTTGCATGCTTCCTGCAAGAAAACACATCTTAATTGGGCTCATCTTCCTTACAGGGTAGTTTGGGGACCATCTGCAGTTGGTCCACTGTTTCCCCTGGGAGTTTCACCCCCCACTCCAAGCAGCTTGTCAAAGACTTCTTTTCAGTTCTCTCCCAGAGAAAGGTTCTGGCACATACTTTTTTTTTTTTTTTTTTCTCATTTTGGTTAATTGCTAGTGATGATTTAAATGCTCCTTGTAGATTGATGCCAGGGACAGCCTGCTGGCTAGATGCTCCTGGATTTGGCTCTGATATTAGACTGCTTGAAATGAACCTGTTCTTTCTTCACCTTTTGTCTGTCTCATAGCCCACATTCCCCCTCCTCCACTCCGTATCACTGCACGCTCAGTGCACACATGGGAGCGTGCAGGGCTGCATGCATATCAGGTGCTTAATAAAGAACTGAACAATCATATCCAGTGCCCTCTTCTCCCTTCTCCTTCCTAATGCTATTCCAAGGGCATCAATGTGGAGTGAGGTAAAAACAAACAAAAACAACCCTGCATGGCCTCTAAAAACCTAAGTTTGAGCTCCAGTTCTAGTTATTACCCCCCTAAGCCATCACTTCCTCTTTTCCAAATAAGAAATAAGAAAAACCTATTGTGTAGATTTGTTAAGAACAGATGCAACAATGTATATGAAAATGCCTTGCCAACTGAGACTGGCTGAACAATGTTTGGAATTATTGGGCTCAGAAACCAAGAAAGTGGCCTTTCAAAGGAAGCTCACCAACTCTACTTGATGCTACAACCCAAATACCTCTGGAATCTGTCTACTTCTCCAGACCTGGAGGCATCACCTTTTGGTCAAGCTGCTCTTCCTTCTCCTAGATAAGTGGAACAGCTCCCTAATTGATCTCATGATTTTGGGTCTTACCTTCCTGAACCCAGAGTCATCTTTCTAAAAGGTGTATCTGACTTTGTCAATCTCATGCTTAAAATTCTTCAGTGGCTGCTCATTGCCCTCAGGATGATAATCCAGGTAGTCTAGTTATGTGATTTTGGACAAGTTCCTTAACCTTTCTATGTCTTAGTTCCACATCTGTAGTTGGGCTAAGGATACCCACCTAGAGAGGTACCATGGAGATGCCATGAGATAGTAGTTGAGGATCATTTGACACACTGCCTGGCACATGGGAGGGTTCCTGAATGAGTGAATGAATGAATGATTGACTATGGTACCAGTAAATTGGTAGAACTATCACTTTTGGGGACTGGATTTAGGAGAAGTAGGGTTTTCAATCTCCTTATTTTTAATACATTGTGTCCTCTTTCCCATGGGGTTTCCTGAGTGTGGATGTCACTGGTGAGCCTCATTCTCTCTTTGTAGAGGAAAAACCAGCCTCCTCGGGCAGGGGAGGAAGACTTGGTTTCCATTATCCTCCTTTGCCCAAATGAGTCCTCTCTTCACTTGGTCACAGAAAACACAAGGAATATGCAATATATCTGGAAGGCTCCTCAGGTGGGAAGTACAGTGGGGTTCAAGTGAAGAGTGAATTTGCTATCCCTTCCTATGAAAACAACTTTGCTTCTCTCCACTTGGGCTGATTTTCCCAAAACCACTCCCACTCACCCAAAGTCACATGGCAGGGAAAAAGCACCCCTAAGGAACAGGTGATGTGCTATCTGACATGTCCTGTCCTCTGGACTCCTGAAAGAAACTGGTAGTCTTTGAAATTCAAAGGAGGAAAACGAGCTTTGGTTGATGGATCATCACTGTTTCTAAGATCCTTTATCACCCACCACTGATCACCTCATTCATCCTCCAGATATCTTTGTGAGTGAGGGAAGGAAAGCTTTGGCCTGTACATCTTAAAGATGGGAAAACAGGGACATAGAAATATATTCGTGGCTTTCCCAAGTCTGTGTAATCCATGGTAAACTTGGAAATAGACGGAATATCTCATGATTCTCAAACTACAGCCCCAGCTCTGTGGGCCAAAAAATAGAAGATTGTGAGATTCAGCCCACCTCTACCCATTAAGCCTCTATTACATATAGCAGGAGAAGGTGCTTTCCAGAGTCTGCTGGGTTCAGCATCTTTTACTGAACCCAGTGAAATCTGGGAGTGTTTCCTCTGCCCATCTTTCGTGGAATGGTTGCTCTGTGGACGTTGTCTAGATAATTTGCCTAGTAGATGGCCAGAAAGATGTGAAACACTCGGCGATATGCTGAGAGCTTAGTGGAGGAATCGCAGGTAATCAAGAAGCCAAGTAGTAGGCAGACCACTGAGCCTTCAGTCCAGCCCTGGACCTCAGAAGCAAGATTCAAAGGAAAGGGGGCTCATCTAGGCCCCTCCGTTATATTATACTTTTAAATGGACTTAACAGGAAATTAAGCCTTCGGTGTGTGCTAGCAGAAATATTTGTTTTGTTTTTCTTTTTCCAGAGGATGTTTTGCAGGTCGCTATTAAACTTGTGGTTCAAAGATAATGAACTTAGGTATCACTTGTGGAATCTGCAGTCAACTATATACCACTACTAAAATATAAATATTTGTTTTTTTGCAGTCAGTATCTGCAGAACAGTAAGCGAAAGAGCCGGCCCGTCAGTGTAAAAACATTTGAAGATATCCCGTTGGAAGAACCAGAAGTAAAAGTCATCCCAGATGTAAGTACATCTTTTAAAAATAGTCTTAGAAATAATACCAAAGATGAAACATTAGCTAGATAAATATTAGCCTAAGCATTGGAGTCTTGGAGCCTCATTATGAGGCTTCCCTTGTGGGTATGTGTCTTGGGATCATTATAGCGATGGAACTTATTGGGCTGCCTTGTTTTTTCCATAAGTGAAGCCCCTAGTTAAGGCTCAAGACAATTGAGCTTCATGCCCAATTCCATTGAAGTGTAAATAATATTGTGGAAAGAGGGATAGAAACGGGTCTCCTTAGCTTCTTCCTAAATTCCTCTCTTCTTCCAGGCCTGGGTCTATTGTGGAAGCAGTTGCTTCCTCTCATAGCCGGTACAGTTTCTGGCTATAATACCTTTACCTCTCTCTGCAGAACATGAAAATGCTGTCTCAGAGATGGGTTAGGAAATCAGTTTGATTAAGTGATTGGTCAGTATATACACTCAATCAACTGTGCCATCTCATTGTCTCTTAAAAAGGACAGCCAGACGGACAGTGGTATGGTTCTTGCATCTGAAGAGCTGAAAACCCTGGAAGACAGAACCAAGTTAGCCCCATCTTTTAGGTAAGGTTCAGCCAACTAGAAAAGACAAATTTCAAAGGGAATTTTTGGAAGGAACTTAGGACTTTGAGCATAAGCGCAGAGTTTTCTTTTTTTTGTATCTTTATTGGTTAGGCAAATTTGCATCAACCTAACTAATAAAGAACAGAAACAAACACATTACCTGGCAAGTCTAAAAAGAATCTGAAATAAGAGGATTTGGTTGGTTTTTACCAGATTTTATGTATACTAAGGAATTTCTGAGCATATTTGCTTTGGTCAGTGGTTTGTGTGATATTGGCTAAGTGACAAAGAGGTCACTGGCTTGATCTTTAATAAAACTCTTGAGATAGTTAAAATCTTTGTGGACTCTACAGTGAAGAATTTTCAAACCTGAACAGAAATGGGTGCCCCTGTCTTTAAGTAAACCATTGTCTACTTGCTTTAAATACTATTGGCTGAATTATTGAGTATTTAATTGTGGGGAAAACAGTGAATTTGGTTTTGAATATAATATCTTCCACATGGTTCTATAGGAATTTGTAGTTGTTTTGAATAGACGTACCTGCCTTTACAGTTGGCTTCCTGTGTCTTCTCTGGTAGTTCAATCAGTAAAGAATTTGCTTACAGTGCAGGAGACCTGGGTTTGATCCCTGGGTCAGGAAGATACCCTGGAGAAGGAAATGGCAATCCACTCCAGTATTCTTGCCTAGAAAATCTCATGGACAGAAGAGCCTGGCAGGCTCTTTGGGGTTGCAAGAGCTGGACATGACTTAACGACTAAACCACCACCACCTGCTTTTAACTTAATAAATAAGAAACTCTGTATTTATAACAATAGTGGGATGTAGAATGGTTATTTATTTGCTGGAAGTTTCACTCAAGGTATGAATTGAGAAGATTTTGATCTACCTATAATCTAACTGTTGGATAAAATGGGAGCCCCCTTGCATTATTGAGTGATGCTCATGTTAAGAAAAAAAAATTAAAATGTGCCATTGTGCAATTTTATCATTTGTCCTAGGCCCATGATGAGAAATTGTGAGAGCCAATTATATGTTTTATTCACCGATTTAAAGTATTTTATTTGCTTAGCAATGACTATATACCATTCCATTGTCTGAGACACCAAGTCCGTTGTATTGAGGTTAGATTGAAAGAAAAGATGCATTTCTAGTTATTTGAAATAACTTTTAAACCATATATGAACACAGAGTTAATAAAATCCTTTTTTTTTTTTTGGTTTGTAACATGCATAGATTGATAAAACACCTAGTAAGGTGGGAAATCACTATACTTCAGAATGACTTAAGCTCCACACAGCCTACACCCAGCTATAAAAGGCCTTTTTAAGCTTTTTTCTAAGCTTTGACATGATTACCGTCTATCACAGTTCCACACCATTGAAAACATTTTCTGGTTGCTGCTGAGTGATCCAGTCCTCCATGCTTCCAAAGAATGTGGTTTTGATGAGTAAAAAGCAGTTTTTGACATGTCTAGCTTGATTGTACACACACACTTCAGGCTTACTAAAGTCTAAAGTTGCTCAAGAATTTTATTAACACCATACACGGGCCTTGTGATCCCCTACTTGGCAGTGTGTGACAAGTACCATTGGACTTTCAGAACATCCCAGTTTCCTCCCACATCATGAAAGAGTCCCTTTGGCTCCTATTCTTGTACACAAACTTGTCAGTCTGCAAGGCCATAAAAAGGTTCCATTGGTTGGAGCCTTTGCATAATCCAAAAGAACTGCCTTTCATCTCATCTCAGGCTTGAAAGACTTGGACCTGAATAAGAGGACTTATCTGAAACTCAGATTTCATCCTAGTACCTGAAAATAGACGTTGTCTGAGTAAACCTGCTATGTTGATTAACAAGTGGGAGGGATGGGCTGTGTCTGCAGGAAACTGACAGCCCACACGGGGTAGGGAATGGGGTTAGGATAAGATGCACAAGAACTGCCTTCTCTCTGCCAACTTATTTGGTTGCCATCTCTTCTGCAGTGGACTGCTGCCCAGCAAAAGCAAGGAGTCTGTGGCATCCGAAGGCTCAAACCAGACGAGCGGCTACCAGTCGGGATACCATTCTGACGACACGGACACCACTGTGTACTCTAGCGAGGAGGCTGAACTTTTAAAGCTGATGGAGATTGGGCCGCAGGTCGGCAGTGCAGCTCCGATTCTCCAGCCTGACTCTGGGACCACACTGAGCTCTCCTCCGATTTAAAAGGAGGCACCTGCATCCCCCAGTCCTGGAAATCACACGAGAGGTGCTGCTCCGATTTTCAAGTGTTGTTCTTTCCACCACCAGGAAGTAGCCACATTTGATTTTCATTTCAAAAAAAGGACCTCAGACTGCAGGGAGCCAGTCCCCTAAGCATTTCCTGAGATGCTTGTGACCCAAGAATGTGTTTGTGTCTTCTCCCCGTGTTGACCTTATTCCTTTTTTCATTCATTTAAAAAGCATGGTGGATGCACCCTACCCTGGGTTGCCCCAAGGGTTGCAGCAAAAGAAGTTCAAGAAATGACTTCACTCTCAGAGAAGTAGCGGTGCCCGGGGAGCGGACACCTCGTAAAACTAGAAGATAAACCAGGCAATGGAAGTGCTTTAGGTGTTGAAGATGGGAAAGACCTTTAGAGCTAAATCCATCTAGGAAGCTTTGCTTGTTGGAGCCACGTCTTACCTCTGGGGTTTGGATTGATGGAAAGGAAGACGCTGACTTGCTTTGGGAGCGCCCTGGAACCTGCGCATGCGTTGTGTTGGCTCTGGTGTGGAGGTGGTGGATGTAGGGTTGGTGAGGAAATGTAAAGGCTTCAGACAAGGTGACTGGTTTTAGAAGGTTGCGTGCTCTTCTCATTTGGGCTAAATGAGAGTTCCTTGTGCTGTTTCCGACTCCTAATGAGAGTTCCTTCCGTTCTCTTACGTGTCTCCTGGCCAAGCCCCAGGAAGGAAATGATGCAGCTCTGGCTTCTTGTCTCGAGACTGATCCTTTGCTCAGGATGCCACAGAAAAGGACACTCAGACGGAGGCTCTGTGTCACGTTGAGGATTTCTGACTGTGTGAACCAGCTTCTGGTTTCTTCTGGATGGACACCTACCTATCTGTCCTGATGTGATATGTCTGAGCCTGAACGCAGTAGATTCGGTGTGGAGCTGTGGTGTCAAAGCTTCAGGAAGGATTTTACTCTTATTCCTTCTCCCCTCTCCGTGTCTTTCCCCTTCCCTTCAGTATTTTCCTGACTGTCCCTTCCCCACCTCCCCACTCCCAGCCAGTCAGTATTCTAGTCATTTGACCTGTATGCCCTAGTAAAATATGATTTGGTTTGTTCACTCTCTGAGTAATTCTTAGCCAGATTTCAAAATTACCTTGTAGCTCAAGTTATAACAATACCTATTGTATTATTTAGACTTTTAACACGTAAAGCTCTTTCTACTGGTTCTGCCCTTATTCTTTTCTTTTTAAAAAAGATGTATTTTCTGTTTGGTGCCATAGTATGAGAGGCTGGGAGCAATGACTATAAAACATGCTATGGCACATATATTTATAGTCTGTTTATGTAGAAACAAATGTAATATATTAAAACCTTATATTATATATAATGAACTTTGTACTATTCACATTTTGTATCAGTATTATGTAGCATAACAAAGGTCATAATGCTTTTAGCAATTGATGCCATTTTATTAAAAAAAAAAAGCGAAAAACTTGAAGGAATCCTTTGCAAGGTTGCATCACTATACCCATCATTTCTCTCACTTCTGAAATGGAGGAGGGAGATTCTGACAGCGTTTCCTGTGGCTGTTTTTTATTTTCGCTTGTTCTCTTATTCTTCTTATAAAGGATATTTTCATAAAATGCTTATATACTTTATAAACAAATGTATTATTAGTTTAAAAAAATACAATGGTATAATACTATCACAGCTGTCTTGAGGGTGAATATTTCTGGCTTGAGGTGTAATTGCTTCTTCCCCTCTTCTTCATAGCACAAATAATTCACACACACACAAACTCTTGTTAAATTCCGAGCACTTTTGAGATTCTTAAAACATGGACTGAGAGATATGTGATAAGTACTCTAACAGTATTTCTGGCTCTCTAGTAACCCCCATGCCTCTCAGAACAGCCAACCATGAAAATCAGGGACCAAGATATCTGAGAAAGGTGACCAGACCCAGCAGTGCAGGGAAGCATGGAGCATATTTATAGTTTTCAATAACGCTTTACTCTATCCTTATGGGGCTTCCCTGGTGGCTCAGGCAGTAAAAATCTGCCTGCAATGCAGGAGACATGGGGTTTGATCCCTGGGTCGGGAAGATCCCCTGGAGAAGGGAATGGCAACCCTCTCCAGTATTCTTGCCTGGAAATTCCATGGACAGAGAAGACTGGTGGACTACAGTCCATGGGGTCACAAAGAGTCGGACACTACAGAGTGACTAACACACACCATCCTTACAGTGTCAGAACCTCTGATCCAACATTGCCTATTGAGTGATTACTTTTGCTTGAATTCAGTGAGTAGAGTTATCTAAAGATTATTGGCACTGAAGAGTAGTCCTATTCTTTGTGGGATTTTTTTCATAAAAGATTTTGAAATGTTTATATAGTCAAAAAATATGCCTGTGTATATTTTTAAATGTCTTCTAAGTTTTTAAAATCATATTGAGGAAGATCTTTCCAATTCTAAAATAATGCACAATTCTAAATTGTCTTTTTTCTTTTATTACATTGAAATCCTTTGGGGATTTGGGAGTGAGGATGAGATGGTTAGGTAGCATCATTGACTCAATGAACATGAATTTGAGCAAGCTCCAGGAGACATGAAGGACAGGGGAGCCTGGCATGCTGCCATCCATGGGGTCACAAAGAGTTGGACCTGACTTAGCTACTGAACAGCAACGACGATGGACTGAGGTAGGGATCTAGCTTTGTTTTCTTCAAGCAGTTGTAGCAGCGTCATTTATTAAATATACCTCTTTTCCCCTGTGGTTGGGGAAATACACAGTGTACCATTTTTCATACCCTATCATTTCACTTAGACATTCTGTACAACTTTATCATGGAAAAGAGGGCAGTTCCAGGTTTGTGTGGCTCCTGGGCACTGCACTTACAGGTTGAGCCATTGGCTGGAGTTAGTGAGGCAGGGTCTTCTGAGAGATGAGAAACTGTAGGTCAGGTCTGGTCTTGTCTTTCCTATTGTTACAATGTTGTCCAGTAAATGAATGGAAGGAGAGTCTAGGCTATTCAAGATGGAGAAGACCTCACAGAAAAACAGAATGTTCTTCATTTTAAGAAAAAGAGATTTTGTTTCTCATAAGTGGCCCCTGGCACTGTTTCCAATGCCAGGGGTTTGGATTCAGTTGAAACTTCGCACTTCATAAAGAAATGCTTTCAGCAACTCAGACAGAATAATTCAGAGGGGAGGTTTAGCCCTCCCCTTCCTCCTTCTGTTTCCCATGCCCCTTGTTCTTAGCTCCTTTTCTCTCCTCATTTGCCCCTGTGTTGAAAAGAACCTTGTAGCTTTTAAAAGTGCTTCCTGCAGGGCCTTATTTTCAGAATTTTCACTGGAGATGTTTGGTGTGTTTTAGGTGAGGCCACGCTGTCTCCCCTTGGCTCCTGGCCGCTCTCATTTTCTCCCTTGACTTGCTTTGTTCTTCTCCCTCCTCTCAAACCCCCTGTCCTTTCACCTCCTGTTTCTCTCTTTCCGTTAAACTTCCTCTCCTCTCAACCTCCCACCTCCCCCTCCACCAGCAGTCCTTCTCCCCACACACACCACAGGAGAGAGGAGAGTGGTGGGAGGTTTAAGTTCATTACCCACAGAGTAGCTTTTCTTATCAATGCATATTCCTTTGTTTCAATGAAAGAAGAAAAGGAAAAACTAAAACCCACCACTTTGTAGTTAGCCCAGTTTTCCTGTCTCCCCTAGTATGCCTTAGAAGTCTCACTCAGATATTTATCACCCTGATTGTAAAATGTAGCAAACCCAGAAAGTGAATGCCTTTCAGAGAGAAGCTCTTTTTTAAAAACAAATTTCTCTGTTTTTTTTTAATTGGCATATAATCAGAGAGTAGCTCTTAATATACAACTTTTCACATTTGTGTGCCCTTGTCCCATAGGGGCAGTAGGCATATCATGCCCAGGCTTTCAGGTAAGGAGTGAGCACAGATTAAAGGGGCTTCCACTCTGTTTTTATAAAATTGTGTTTTCTACATGAGTCTCTCCCACAAAAGCGTTTAGACATAAGTGAAAATCTGGGCAGTCTTTGTGAAAGTAATTTTAGGCCTGATGTTTTGGGGGGGAAGTTACAGAATGCTCCCACGTAATAGAGGTTAAAAAGGTAAACAAAAGACATTTACTCTGGTTTTGATCAGAAGGGAAAGAAGAAGGGAAATCTGAAGTAGCAACTTGGAGAGAAATATAACAGTCAAGTTAGCTTGAAGTTCTGGAGCTAAGGTGGTAGGACATAACAGACTCAGCTGAGGTCTGACTCAGAGATAAGAAAGAGCTCTGAGTTAGACTTATTCTAAGGAAGACTATTGATAAGAGCAGGATTACAGTAAACTGTGACAGATATGTGACGAGTGAATGTTAATGAGTAGACATCAGATTGGATCTTAGGTTTTTTTTACACAACACAGTATATGACCTTTCTGTAATGTCTTGATTCTGTAGAACAGTATTACATTCAGCAGTTTCACTCATAGTTTTCGGTTTAAAAATAAAAGAATGAAAACACATGGTTTGATTTTTTTTTTTTTTTATGTTATGTTAGTCTCACATTTTGTTTATACTAAATACTTTAGAACCTATGACACCATACTTAGTAGGAACTGGCGACAGCATACCCCCATACTTGAATTGTTTGAAGGTCTCGACTTTTAGATGCGCTACAAAAAGAAAAAGGCGGGGAATGAGAAGCTGACCTCTGCTCCAGTTTGTCCCATTCTTTGTCCTCTCCCTTCTTCAAGGAGTAATATTTGGGGGGAATAAATCCAGGAAAGGGGGTTGAGTGCTTCAGTGGGAAGGATAGTAGCACTGACTGACTCTGATCCCATGTGCCTTTCACAGGATGTGGGGCAAGAAATGACTCATCAAGAACCCTCTGAGCCATTGTTAGGCAAAGAGATTTCATGGGAGCCTGGTGCTTTACATAGGGAATCTCGTTAAGCCAAAATGACTTATCATGACAAAGGGGATTGAAAACATTCCGTTCATTGCCACAGAAAGAGCAGAAATGGACTTATGAAAGCCCAGACCCAATGTTGAGAATTCAGGCTGGATGCACAGTGGGCAACAGCATTCCACATTCATTGCCTAAGCTAACGAGAAAACTGGCAGCCTGTAGTGCGAGAGCAGGCCTTCCAGAGAAATCAGGACCAAAGACTCAGCCTTTAATACTCAATTATAAGCAAGTAATATTGGTTTGTTTGTATTTAACTGTACTTTAAATATGCTACCTTGTGCCAGACACTCTTTTGAAAAGAGTTTATTAATATTAACCCATTTAATTAATAGAGACTCTAAAGCAAGATAGAGGCATCATAGTGTAGATCCGGCGACAAGCCCATGTAGAAGACAGTAAAGGAGCTCATTGATGGTTTCTACCAATGTTTGTTAGGCACTTACTATGTGCCAGGCACCTTAACAGTTAGTGGTCAGAACTGTCTTCTTAGCTGCTTGGGTTAAAAGTTAGCAGAACCCTGGAAAGGAGTAATTTCAATCTTATCCCAGAATTCTCTACATATTCTTAGGATATCCCTTTAACCAACTGAGCATATTTCTCATTATTGGCTCATTCTTCTTTCAGTCATTTTTGAACAAAGATCTGAGTTCAAGGACATTTCTAGGTATTACAATACATAGATTCTATTGTGGGGGAACTTAACCTGGGTCAGAATGCTCGTGGCAAAAATCAGGTAAGAAGCTCTTTGACAGCAGGTTGGGGGAATGAGGCTTTTCTTGGTCTGGTTCACCTCATGTTGAAAAATTTGCATTTCACTTATATAGCAAAAGGAGATTCTGATAATGCATTCAGAAGAATTCCATGTTGGCAGGCATTTTATGGCAATACAGAAGGAATCTTTTGTTTTGTCATAAGTAACATTGTTTGACCTTTATAGTACTCGTCCACATTTTAAACTTTTCCAGTTAGTGAACATTCGAAGTAGAGGAAGAGTAAATTCCATCACTGCCATTAGTTTTACTAGGAATTCTTCAGTAGGGATTGCTGTATACAATGACTTCCCTTTGGGTATTTCAAAATACTATCAGGTAAGGTGTAACATTTCATAAATATATCTGTTTTACAAATCAAAGTGTGCTCCTGTATAAACCAACTTGAGAATCTTTTAAGCAGCATATACCTGAAGTCAATAGAAACAGAATTTTCTTTTAGTTCAGTCACTGTGAATAGATCATGATATCTGTACCTTTCCCCCCACCTCTGCTGTCTAATATGGTTGGCAAATTGCCTTGAGGACCTGTCATGAAGACAGAAAAAAAGATCCTCATTCTTCCCTTATCACCTCATTTATCAGTAAATTTCAGTGTTCTGCCCAGCTTTCACTCTTGTAGTCTTCTGAACTGCAGGAGAGCTTATTGCTTCTCTGACTGATGAACAAGACAAGAAAATGTCATGCCAGGAACCATTCCTGAGTCAGAACTTACAGAATTGGCAATGTTCACTTTAAAAGGAAGTACCAATAAGTTTTAATTTCAGATGATATATATATTAGAGCAAGTTTAATAGTGTTTTTAGATAAACATATATTATGGATTGCACGTTCATTATGTTTCTCTGTTTCATGGTGATAAACATTTCAATTAGCTCTGCAGTCACTCAGACCCGAGTAGCCTGAAAGACAGAGAAATAACCTTGACCGTTGATTGTCTGCCATATGCCAAGCATTGAACTATTCACTCCACATATACTATCTCATTAAATCCTTGTCATACCCCTTATGTTAGGTGCGATCATCACCAGGTTACAAGTGAAGACTGGCAGTTAAAATTTGAAGCCCCAGGAGGCAAGGTCATGCCAGGATTAGATCTTGTCTGCTTATATCTTGAGGACATGCTCATATTTGGGATGGGAATCAGGATGGAATCCTAATGGAAGGCAGTGCACTGACTTGTCTTCTGATAAATCAAAACCAAAGAAAAGATACATGTGAAGGTAGTCTGGTACCTTTAAGTGTCTTAGTTTTTTAAATATAATTTTATTTATTTTTGGCTGTGCTGGGTCTTTGTTGCTGCATGAGCTTTTCTCTAGTTGAGGTGCTTGGGCTTCTCATTGTAGTGGCTTCTTCTGTTGCGGAGCACAGGCTCTTGGGCATGCGGGCTCCAATAGTTCAGCACCTGGGCTCAGTAGTTGCATTTCCCAGCCCTAGAGCACGGCTCAGTGGTTTTGGCTCACAGGCTTAGTTACTCCGCAGCATGTGGAATCTTCCTAGACCAGGGATTGAACCTGTGTCTGCCGTATTGGCAGACAGGTTTGTTACCACTGAGCCACCAGGAGAAGACTGTCTTAGTTAATATATGGTTGCCTTCAGGATTCCCATCTTTCAGGCAGCTTTATCTATAAATTAAAACCATTTTGACTAAATGTAAAAGCTTAGTGTAACAATAAACATCTGATTGCCAGAGGGAAGAAAGTGTGTTACTAGCTGTATGGTCTCATGAAAATTACTTAACTGCTTTGAGTCTTCCTTCCCTCAGCCTGATGAGGATTAAATGATGTATGTACATAAGACATCTACTATACTGCCTGATAAGTGGAAAGTATTCAATAAAGGTAATTATTTTCCTATGATGATGCTGGGGATAGGGAAGTTAAGTTTATAGCGTGTTGAATGATTCAAAGATTGCTAATTAACTTACCATTGACAAACTGGATGGAAGCCTCCAGTGGAATTTTCTGCCGTCCCTGATCCCTTGGATTTGAAGACTGGCATAAGGACTCAGCATGAGGAACAAATTGCTGGATGACAAGTGCCTGGGAAGACCGAAGTGTGACAGAGTCAGGATTCAGAAAAACTCACTGGTCAGAGACTCAAATAAATTAATTTGATTTTTCTGCACATATTTTGGGATGGGGCACCACAGTTTAGCAATAACTTTACATTGGTTTACAAATATCAGTTTGCCCCAAATCAGCTAGCCAGTGACCAGTTTGCTAAGAATCAGTTTGTCAGATACTTGGTTTGCCTAATAATTAACTCATCAGGTACTAGGTATATGTATGACTGAGTCCCTTCACTCTTCACTTGAAACTACCACAACATTGTTTGTTAACCAGCTATACCACAGTAAAAAATACAAAGTTAAAAAATTATTAAAAAATAATGGAAGAAACAGCACTGGGGGATGGGGTATAGAAGAACTCTGTTCTTTCTATGCAGTGTTCCTGTAAATCTAAAGCTGTTCTAAAAAATAAAATCTTGAAAAAGTGAAAAGAAATTATCAATAAGCCCCCAAATTTAAAAAATTATCTACAAAGTTTACATCCATTTGTACTGACAATTTCTGTGAAGTGGTAATGGATTGGTTTTCACTCTGTCTTCATAAAAGAATTTTATGGAAACTTCAATTTTTCAGAAATTGATGGACATAGGCTTACATTTCCCATGAATACATTTAATCATTTTCAATGATTCATTCAAGTTCATAAATTTTAGCATAAAATTATAGTATTTATTTGCCATTTATATGTAAATTCTGTAAAGGGATCCAAACTAATCACACTGATGTGAAATGCTGAATTGTTCTTTCTGACTGCTAGAAATACTAGATGAATGCTCATATGCCCATTGAGGCATTGTAAAGTGACATTCAAAGCAATCAGAAGAACTTAAAAGTGGCTGGAGCAATTCCATTATATTAAGAATGTTAGCTTCATCAAGACAAGAATTTCTGTCTATTTTGTTCATTGCTTCATCTCCAGTGTTTAGAACAATGTCCAGACAGTGGTAGGTACTCAGTATCTGTGGAATGCAATGATAAAATCTATCATTTGGTAGATAGAACTTTAGCCAATTGGCTCTCTGCAAATTGATTTTTGGCATTTTAGCTTGCTTTCCTAGGCATCAGCAAGACCAAAACACCTTAAGGACTTTCGTTGACTGCATTTTCAGGGTATGTTGGGGTTTCCAAAGAGGTGAGGAAATTTTAAGTTGTATAACTAGGTGAGTATGGGGAGATAACGAAGGGAGGGTTCCCACTGTCTCCAAGCTGATCAGACCAACTTAATTCTAACTCTCCATTCTTGCAACCACACTTAAGAGTTAACAGGTTGCCTCACACCCAGAGGACGGTGCCTGCAACGGCCTTACTTACAGAATGGTTGGCAAACTGGAACTGGTTGGACTGGAGAAGATGTAAGGGACTAAGCAAGGACTCTCTTTTCATATATGAAGAGGTGTCCATGGAGAGTATTCTGACTTTCTTCTGTGTTCCCAAATGGCGATTAGATCAATGGATAAAAACCATGAGAACGGCAGACCCTGGGTCATCTGATGCCTAATGCTCTTTCCTTTGTGCCTCCCAGGGTCTGCCTTCCTGGTAGTAAGCAGAGACTGTTCTGTGAAGTTGTTGGAAAGGAGTTAAGGAGTTATAAGAGTTGAGGATCAGAGTACCCGTTGACTCAGCTGGTCTCCAAGTTCCCTTTCTGCCCAGAATATTAGAGACAAAGAAGCTGAGTGCTTGAATAAGACAGACCCGTGTTTGAATCCCAGCTCCACCATGTAGTAGCTAAGTGATCATGTACAAGGTACATGAACAAGGCTCTCTGAGCCTCCATTTCCTCATTCATGCAATGGAGATAACAACAGTACAGACCTCAAAAGGTTGTGGTGAGTATTAAATAAAGTAATAGATTTAAAGCATTTAGTACAGTGCCTGGCACCTAAGTGCTCGACAAGTGCCTTACTTATTACTATGAATCAATGAAAACGAATGTACTAGGTCTTCCTTTTTCAAGAGATGATAATCAAAGTTTCAGTCTCCAATTGTTAAAGTAGACACTTCTAAGAGCTCACCAAGTTCTTCTCAGGGTAGGGAAGTTATTTTCTGTTTTCAAAAGAGCTGCTTCCACAGATGACGCCCAACTATATACACAACACTTCAGTCCTTGCTGTGGATTCCAGACTTCTGCTTTGTTCAGGGGCCTGGGCGGAATGGAGACAGGAAGAGGCGCTGAGACACAGTGGCCGAGGAGCAGGAGTCCAGGCCAGGTCAAGTAGGGAAGTAGCCACATGAGTCACAGGCTGGAAAACTCCAGCAGGGCCCCTCTGGCTCCAGGCTCCTCTCACTGGGAGACATTTCCTGCTCTTTGCGCTCTGCCGACCTCCCTCCCCCAGGAGTTCCTTAAGACAAGGTCTCTCACTGAATTGTTATAACCCAGGGGAAGGAGTGTTTTTAGTGTCTGCCAAGGCCAGGAATCTCCCGAGACTTGTGATAACTGTGTGTGAAACAAGTTGGTTCTCTGGCTGGAGCCCACCTTGCCATCTTGGCAAAAGGAAGCCATTAGTGTTAACTGGTTTCCTCACGGGTTAGAGGGATTAGCTCCTAAGTGAGTTAAAAAGCCATGTGTTAGTGCTTCCACAGCACCCCGGGAACAGGCAGAGGCTTCACTGTGATTTTGCATGAGGTGCTCATGAATCCCCCAGGCTTTGACAGCACAGGAAATCACCTGGGGAGAGGAGCTGATGTGGGCCACCCCAGCCCTGAGTGGCCTTCGACAGGTTTATGGAGGGCAGAAGGCAGGGAAGACGCTCCTCCCTTGGCTTGGGGCTCTGAGCTGGTTCAGGTTGCGACTCTATTCCGGCGCCTGCAGCCTGATGAGGCCCCAGACTCTCTTGGGGTCATTTGGAAGCAGCCCAGGCCCTCTAACATATGGCCCTGATAAGGATCTCACTCTCCAAGATAAGGAGCTGTTTAGGGGAATCTGAGGAAGCCCGGGGTTTGTTTCCATAAAGCTGCACAATGTAAAGTGTAATCCCTACACAGATGCAATTAGCTGTTAAACATATTAAGTTGTGAGGAAGGGGTGCTCTGCTGGCTCATAAATGAATGTGAGTCTGTCCCAGGGGGACTGAGGGCAGGTATTTTTCCCTGCCAGATCATTAGAATGGTGACAGATAATGGATCAAGAGGCTGAGCTTTCTGCAGTTTCTGCAACCATGAAGCCCCTGAGGAGGAAGGACCTGGGGGAGCCACAGCCACCAAGGACCAATTTGTCTCCCTTCTATTGGCAGGGTGAGAGTCATCTCTGAGAGAGGCTTTTAAGTCCCATCACTGTTCCATGTGGCAGCCAGCTCGCTCAGTGTCTCCTGCTAACACAGGCTTTGGCACTGTGGCATTAGGTTGCCCGGTGACCTTGGTGAAGGTCGAGTGCCCTCCAGAATGGCCAGCTGTGGATGCCTGGCAAGGCCATTAAAGCTGAATCTGGGCACTTCTTGGTGGTCCAATGGCTAGATTCCATGCTCCCAATTCAGGGGGCCCAGAATCCATCCTGGTTAGGGAACTAGATCCTGTGTGCTGCAACTAAGGGTTCATGTATTTCAACTAAGACCTGGCACAGTCAAATAAATATATAAAAATAAATGTTAAAAAAAAAAAAGTTCCCTTCTGCTAAAGAAATAAAATAAAGCTGCATCCGTCAGAAGGAGATTCAAAGTCTCATTTCTGGGCAAGTAGCTACTAAATGGCCCTCCCCTCAAGTACCAATGGCACCTCCTCATAACCTCCATTGATTTCATAGAAATAACAGAAACAATATTAATCAATAAATTATTAGGAACTTAGTCTGTGCTAGGCTGGGTACAAAGCAGTTTATAAAAATATAGTTTTCATAACAAGCCCATGAGCCAGGTACTGATATTATCACCAGTTCACAGATGAGGAAATAGAAGTTTTGGCAGGTTCACTGATTTGTACAAAACTGTACAGTTAGGAAGAAATAGTGGGTTTAGGTTTTAATCCCAGAAGCTGATTCAAATGCTGAAACTCACAGTAAATAGTTTAGGACCCATTAGAAACATCTTCCACTAGGCTTGTGGAGAAATTTGCCATTCCTCAGACTCCAGTTGGTATCAAGATCAACCCAAAATAAGATGTATTACAAAAATATGTTGTAGAGTGCTCGCTTCGGCAGCACATATACTAAAATTGGAATGATACAGAGAAGATTAGTATGGCCCCTGCACAAGGATGACACGCAAATTCATGAAGTGTTCCATATTTTTGGATGAAACTGGAGCCTATTATACAGAGTGAAGTAAGGCAGAAAGAAAAACACCAATACAGTATATTAATGCATATATATGGAATTTAGAAAGATGGTAATGATGACCCTATATGCGAGACAGCAAAAGAGACATAAATGTATATAACAGTGTTTTGGACTCTATGGGAGAAGGCAAGGGTGGGATGATTTGAGAGAATAGCATTGAAACATGTATATTATCATATATGAAATAGATCACCAGTCCAGGTTTGATACATGAGACCAGGTGCTCAGGGCTGGTGCACTGGGATGACCTTGAGGGATGGGATGGGGAGGGAGGTGGGAGGGGGTTTCAGGATGGGGAACACATGTACACCCATGGCTGACTCATGTGAATGTATGGCAAAAACCACTACAATATTGTAATTAGCCTCCAATTAAAATAAATAAAATTTAAAAAATATGTTATAGAGCCCATAACAATATGCTCTTCTCCACCCCCTTGCTTTGTCAGCCTGATTTAGCCTGACATTCAGAAACTCATTTGGGGCTCAAAAAAAAAAAGTCATAGTTAACTTTACATTGTCTGGGAACTTTTTAAGGTGTTGTAAGAACAAAGCAATCAGTGAAAACACTGGTAATTATTTCTATGAGTATCTTCATATTTTATAGCTACAGTTTTTTTTTTTTTTGGCAAATAACCTGTTTTTCAGGTGGGATGCTGGGGAAATCATTGCAAGTTAAGATTTTGGATATTTAAGCAGAACCTAGGAAAGCCTCTTTCCTTTGAATTAGCTAACTAGCACTCCAACTGTCAGGCTCCCCGGAGTTTGTGTGCCTGGGCAGGATAAGATGTTTAAGGGTTGGCTGGGTGGCAGATGTCAATTTCTGAAGTGACATTCTCTTTCTCTTCTGGCCTCCTCTATGCAGCTTCCAATCAAAAATATTTGAATACTGATGATGTCTGATCTAAGAATCCAATGCTCATTCCTTGCCAAAGCAGGTTGTGATGTGATGGCTTAATGAAGTCACTGCTCTCTTTAAGATGCTGGCTGGATCTTCTGTCCACCAACTTGTGATGGGAGATTCCTAGAGACTGATTCACTCTAAGTGGAAGCTTTGTCAATCTCTCTTAAATGACGAGAGAGTCTCCCACCAGGCACTTTATTAAAAGTCTCAGCTCACTACTGACCTTCACAAGCTGCTGTGGTTCTTAACCCATGGTTTCCCTCAAACTTTGCACTGTATGTAAAATGCACAGAGTAGGACAGTATGGCTGCCTTGAGCATTTAGTGCACCAGATGACAGGAGTTTGTGCAAGAGACTTAGGATGACAAGAAAGTAAGTGGCTTTGTGGTCAGCAAGAACCAGGTGGGACTGGAGTAGAGTGACCAGGTCAGCCAGGCTACGCTGAAACAAAAACACTGCTTATTCCATATCTTATCAATTGGCACTTTGTGCGACTTAAGTAAGTCCAGTATTAATTTTTTAAAAAAGAGTGTGTGGAGGTGGAGTAGGGCAGGCATGGATGGAAATCTAAATGCCGTTGTACTCATTTCCAGAGCCTTCAGGAGATAACATCCCACCAGGAGCCATGTGGGGGCACTTAGGGTAGCCTTGCCCTAGGGCGAAATAATAATCGCAAAGTGATCTTTACATTTTCTGATAATGCTCTGCCTCTTGCTCCCAGCAAAAGCTAATGAACATCACATTTGAGTTAAGCACTAAAAGCAGCAGGGAGTGTTGAGATAAACCACTACAATTATTAACTTGCTGTTTAATGGCATGAACACCATCAGTAGCGTGGTGGGTCGGACTGGGTTCCCACAGGGGTCCTGCCATCTTGTGGGGCAAGCTCACTATGCTTTATTGGCAGCCCACAGGCATTCTTGTGTGCTCAGTTACGCATGCTCAGTTGTGTCCCACGCTTCGACCCCATGGACTGTATGTAGCCTGTCGGGTTCCTCTGTCCATGGAATTCTACAGGCGAGAATACTGGAGTGGGTTGCCATTTCCTAGTCCAGGGGATCTTCCCAAGCCAGGAATCAAACCCACGTCTCCGGTGTCTTCTGCATTGGCAGGCAGATTCTTTACCTCTGCACCATCTGGGAAGCCCATTGGCAGCCCACAGCTTGTGTTAATTGTACAGCCATCTCTATGAAGGGTTAGTCCCTGAAAGGTGCAGGGTTGGCCCTCCTGAAACCAGTTTGCTTTCTAGGGCCTGGTTAAGTAGAGTAGTGGGTCAGTTTGAAAGTTGTCATTCTTATTTATGGCTCTCTGATTTTTTTTCTCACTATGTATGTCATGATACATACCCCCTCCATTGAACCCACCAACTGTTCAGACATCGTGCTTTTGATGGTTTGCGTTGAGCATCGATGCTCTGAGAGACTTCATCTTTAAGACCTTGTTGAATTCTTTTAAGCAGGTACTATTTATAACAGTTTCCTTGCTAACAGTGATTTTATGAATGTACTTTCATGAAAAGTATTTTTGAAGCTTACTGGCAATTTATAAAAATAGAATATATGAAGATTCTAGCATCCTATACCTTCTACAGTGTACCAACCGAAAACATAAGATATTCAAATATCATATTCACTTGATAGTTACACTCAACATTTAGTAAAATATCATATAACTACTGTGTTAAATGGAGAAGGCACTGGCAACCCACTCCAGTACTCTTGCCTGGAAAATCCCATGGATGGAGGAGCCTGGAAGGCTACAGTCCCTGGGGTCACTAAGAGTCAGACACAACTGAGCGGCTTCAAAGTTGTTTTAGTTGTGCCTGACTCTTTGTGACCCCGTGGGCTGTGGCTCACCAGGCTCCTCTGTCCATGGGATTCTCCAGGCAAGAGTACTGGAATGGGTTGCCATGCCCTCCTCCATGGGATCTTCCCCATCCAGGGATCAAAACTGCATCTTTTACATCTCCTGCATTGGCAGGCAGGTTCTTTACTGCTAGTGCCACCTGGGAAGCCCAGTCTTCACGAAATATTTTTTGAAAACATAAAATAAACACTTTTATGGAATGCCTGAGTAGATTCATCCACATCCTTGATCCTTAATGTGTTACAAATATGCAAAGTCACATGGAACAGGCGTTGGATGGGTTTGGTAGATCTGCAAGAAATAGACGTTGATCATGGTGCACTTTAGAGGCAAAAAGCTCAGCCCGGGAGGAACTGATGTGAGAAAACCCCAAAGCAAATCCCTGACTTGAAGGTTTAAGGAAAATAGCAATGGAGGTGTCTGCAGAGGTGTCTTCATCCATCAAAATGCTTTTAGGTGTAATGAACAGAAAACCCTGACTCAGATGGGTTTGCCCCTGAAGACCTTGACTTAACCTTGGAATAACCTGGGGATCGGTAGTTTCTAAACTCCCTAGAGATTCTGTTACACAGTGAAAGTTATGAAACACTGATTTAAACAATAATAAAATGTATTAGCTCACATAACAGCAAGACTGGATGTAAAACTTCAGCAGCTCTGCGCTGCCACCTGATACCCCGGTGATTTCCATCTCTCTGGTTTCTGATCTTCGGCAGCAGTTGCAAAGATCTGCAAGATGGCTGTGGTTGGTCTAGACCACAGTGAGAGAAAGTGAAGGAGAAACCATCTCCTCCTTGGGCTCTCTCTCAGAGGCAAGCAAATGATTGCTACTCACACTTTGGACTTCACCTGATGGCTCATTTGTCAGAGTTAGCCATTTCTGAGTCAGTCACTGGTAAGGAGAATGGGATTATCCTTAGATCTATCAAGAAGCCCTGGGAACCAAAAGTAAGATGGCCAACACCCATGGCTTTGCCATAAAGCACAAAACCATGTGCCTGAATAAACTCTTATGAAGAAAAATAAAGTCTGGATGAAGGAGACCATTCACTGTGAATGATGAGGTGAACTGGAATGGCTTGCTTGGTTTTATTTTACATTTTACTGCTTTGAAAAATACTTATTTATTTATTTGGCTACACTGGGTCTTTGTTTCAGCATATGGGCTTAGTTGCCCTGAGCGTGTGGGATCTTAATTCCCCGACCAGGAATCGAACCAGCATCCCCTGCATTAGAAGGCAGATTCTTAACCACTGGGCCAACACGGAAGTTCCTTACTGCTTTTTCTTTTCTTCAAGTCACAAAACTAATATATGTTCTTTACACAAAATTTTTAAAATTTAGGAAATTAAAATCACATTACTCTCTACCTAATAACATTATTATAATTTGGTTTTAATCATATGTTTTAAATGAGCTTCCCTGATGGCAATGCAGGAGACACAGGAGATGCAGGTTCAATCCCTGGGTTGGGAAGATCCCCTGAAGAAGGAAATGGCAACCCACTCCAGTATTCTTGCCTGGAAAATCTCATGGTCAGAGAAGCCTGGCAGGCTGCAGTCCATGGGGTCACAGTGTTGGACACAACTGAGCAACTAAACACATAGATACACATTTTAAATATAGGTTATATATATTTAGCACATATGTGTATATTTAGAATATATATGATTAGAAGCCAAATAGTAACACAAAACATATTTATTTTATGTCTATATGTGTATATATATTTTAGATATCATGAAAAGTGAAAGTGAAGTCGCTCAGTTGTGTCCGACTCCTAGCAACCCCGTGGACTGCAGCCCACCAGGCTCCTCTGTTCATGGGATTTTCCAGTACTCAAATCTCATGGACAGAGGGGCCTGGTGGGCTGCAGTCCATGGGGTCGCTAGGAGTCAGACACGACTGAGTGACTTCACTTTGACTTTTCACTTTCATGCATTGGAGAAGGAAATGGCAACCCACTCCAGTGTTCTTGCCTGGAGAATCCCAGGGACGGGTGGAGCCTGGTGGGCTGCCATCTATGGGGTCACACAGAGTCGGACACGACTGAAGTGACTTAGCAGCAGCAGCAGCATGTATGTCATCATAGATATGTAAGTATATAATTGTATAATAATATGCATGGCATTTGTAAGTCTGCTTTTTCACTAAATATATACTGTGAACATTTCCCCATGTTAGTAAATACTCTTCTAAATCTTGATTTTTGATAGTCACAGTCCTCCATTGTTAAATGTATAAAACCCAGTATTCTGTTTTTGACCTTTGTTTTTTCTCATGTTTTAAAAATTATTAATATTAGTTTGATAAACATAACTGTCTTTTCTTTTCTCTTAGACATCTATTCCTAGAAGTGGAGTGGTAGACTTAAGATTAAGAACATTTTTAAAGCCTTTATTAACTACTGCCAGTTTATCAACTGCTATGAGCCAGACATCCTGGAATGTGAATTAAAGTGGGCCTTAGAAAGCATCACTACAAACAAAGCTAGTGGAGGTGATGGAATTCCAGTGGAGCTGTTTCAAATACTGAAAGATGATGCTGTGAAAGTGCTGCACTCAATATGCCAGCAAATTTGAAAAACTCAGCAGTGGCCATAGGACTGGAAAAGGTCAGTTTTCATTCCCAATCTTTCCCATTCTTTCAATCCCAAAGAAAGGCAATGCCAAAAAATGGTCAAACTACCGCACAATTGCACTCATCTCACACTCTAGTAAAGTAATGCTCAATATTCTCCAAGCCAGGCTTCAGCAATACGTGAACCATGAACTTCCAGATGTTCAAGCTGGATTTAGAAAAGGCAGAGGAACCAGAAATCAAATTGCCAACATCCGCTGGATCATGGAAAAAGCAAGAGAGTTCCAGAAAAACATCTATTTCTGCTTTATTGACTATGCCAACAGACCACCTGACCTGCCTCTTGAGAAACCTATATGCAGGTCAGGAGGCAACAGTTAGAACTGGACGTGGAACAACAGACTAGTTCCAAATAGGAAAAGGAGTTCGTCAAGGCTGTATATTGTCACCCTGCTAATTTAACTTATATGCAGAGTACATCATGAGAAATGCTGGTCTGGAAGAAGCACAAGCAGGAATCAAGATTTCCGGGAGAAATATCAATAACCTCAGATATAAAGATGACACCATCCTTAGGCAGAAAGTGAAGAGGAGCTAAAGAACCTCTTAATGAAAGTGAAAGAAGAGAGTGAAAAAGTTGGCTTAAAGCTCAACATTCAGAAAACGAAGATCATGGCATCTGGTCCTATCACTTCATGGGAAATAGATGGGGAAACAGTGGAAGCAGTGTCAGACTTTATTTTGGGGAGCTCCAAAATCACTGCAGATGATGACTGCAGCCATGAAATTAAAAGACGCTTACTCCTTGGAAGGAAAGTCATGACCAACCTAGATAGCATATTCAAAAGCAGAGACATTACTTTGCCAACAAAGGTTCGTCTAGTCAAGGCTATGGTTTTTCCAGTGGTCATGTATGGATGTGAGAGTTGGACTGTGAAGAAGGCTGAGCGCCGAAGAATTGATGCTTTTGAACTGTAGTGTTGGAGAAGACTCTTGAGAGTCCCTTGGACTGCAAGGAGATCCAACCAGTCCATTCTGAAGGAGATCAGTCCTGGGTGTTCATTGGAAGGACTGATGGTAAAGCTGAAACTCCAGTACTTTGGCCACCTCATGCGAAGAGTTGACTCATTGGAAAAAACTCTGATGCTGGGAGGGATTGGGGGTGGGGCGGGAGGAGAAGGGGACGACAGAGGATGAGATGGCTGGATGGCATCACTGACTCAATGGACATGGGTTTGGGTAAACTCCGGGAGTTGGTGATGGACAGGGAGGCTTGGCGTGCTGCGATTCATGGGGTCGCAAAGAGTCGGACACAACTGAGCAACTGAACTGAACTGAACTGATGAGTGGTATAATGCCTTAGGAAAGCAACTTAGAGAATATATCTGGTCTGTTGTATCAAAAGCTTTAAACATATTTATATCTACTAATCCTGTTCCTGGGGATTTATACTGAGGAATTAATCTGAACTAAACAAAAGTAGAAGGTTATTTGCACAAAGATGTTACTGGCAGCCTCCTTTATAACAGTAAACTTTCGGAAACAACTAAATGCTTTAGAAACACATTACTGGAATCATTCTGGAGATCGTCTTTTACTTTTCACATGTGAAAAACTAGCATCCAGAGAGTTAAAGTAACTTCCCTAAGATCAAACAGAAAGCTGAGGTATTCTGATTCCCATAGCAGGAGACTTATAAAAGTTTAAATTATAGTGTGAAGAACCTGCCTGCAATGCAGGAGACCTGAGTTCAACCCCTGGCTTGAGAAGATCCACTGGAGAAGGGAATGGCTACCCACTCCAGTATTCTTGCCAGAAGAATTCCATGGACAGAGGAATCTGGTGGGCTACAGTCCATGAGGTCACAGAGTTGGACATAACTGAGCCACTACACTTCGATTCACTTATTTTTTCAAAATATGAAACTTTATTCATAATGAATAGTCAGCCCTTAATGATTTAATCTCTTTTGGAGGAAATAAATTTTCCAGAATATAATATAAATTATATTATGAAATATGCAAAATAAGCTAATTTTACAAATGTAAAATCTCATCAGATTTTAAAGCATTGAAAAAGCTATATATCTTGCTGCTGCTGCTGCTGCTAAGTTGCTTCAGTCGTGTCCGACTCTGTGCGACCCCATAGACCACAGCCCACCAGGCTCCCCTGTCCCTGGGATTCTCCAGGCAAGAATACTGGAGTGGGTTGCCATTTCCTTCTCCAATGCATGAAGGTGAAAAGTGAAAGTGAAGTCGCTCAGTCGTGTCTGACTCTGAGCGACCCCATGTACTGCCGCCTACAGGGCTCCTCCATCCATGGGATTTTCCAGGCAAGAGTACTGGAGTGGGGTGCCATCGCCTTCTCCAGCTATATATCCTACCTGAGCTTTATTGTACACTGCTTATAAGATAATATTATTTTTAAAATTAGGAAACATTAAAATGTTTTTTATGTAAAAGCCATATTTAAAAACAATGTTCTATAAGAAAATCTACCTGTTTTGAACAAAGCAAAACTTTATCCATATCTCTAATTTCTTCTTAAATAACATAGAAATTTAGAATGCACTAATTTTATACTGTCCCAGTTTCCATCTTCATATTAACTAGAACTTAAATTTTCTAAAATTAGTATTTTAACATGAGATAAATCATAATTAAGAATAGTAGAAAGGATTTATATGTACAGTTAAAATAATAATTACAGTGTCAATATCCATCTTGATACCCAAGAGATTCGCTTCTGAGAACAATGAGCTAATTCAAGAAATTGAATTAAACCAGTGTTCTAGAAACCATTTCACAACCCTCCCAAATCAAGTCCCCCTGCTTCGTCATCAGAGTTAGTCACTATCAAGTTTTAGTGACAAAAAAATCTGTTAGAGTTACAGATGCAGAAAACAAACTTATTGTTACCAGGATGTAAGGGTGAGGAGGGATAAACTGGAAGATTGGGATTGATATATACACACTCAATGAGTCAGTTCAGTTGCTCAGCCCTGTTCAGCTCTTTGCAACCTCATGAACTACAGCACACCAGGCTTCCCTGTCCATTACCAACACCTAGAGCTTACTCAAACTCATGTCCATTGAGTTGGTGATGCCATCCAACCATCTCATCCTCTGTCCTCCCCTTCTCCTCCCACCTTCAATCTTTCCCAGCATCAGGGTCTTTTCAAATGAGTCAGTTCTTCACATCAAGTGGCCAAAAGTATTGGAATTTCAGCTTCAGCATCAGTCCTTCCAATGAATATTCCTTTAGGATTGACTGGTTGGACCTCCTTGCAATCCAAAGGACTCTCAAGTGTCTTCTTCAACACCACAATTCAAAAGCATCAATTCTTTAGCGCTCAGCTTTCTTTATAGTCCAACTCTCACATCCATAGATGACTACTGAAAAAACCATAGCTTTGACTAGACAGACTTTGTTAGTAAAGTAATGTCTCTGTTTTTAAATATACTGTCTAGGTTGGTCATAAATTTTCTTCCAAGGGGCAAGCATCTTTTAATTTCATGGCTGCAGTCACCATCTGCAGTGATTTTTAGAGCCCCAAAAATGAAGTGTGTTCCTGTTTCCATTGTTTCCCCATCTATTTCCCATGAAGTGATGGGACCAGATGGCATGATCTTTAGTTTTCTGAATGTTGAGTTTTAAACCAACTTTTTCACTCTCCTCTTTCACCTTCATCAAAAGGCTCTTTAGTTCCTCTTCACTTTCTGCCATAAGGGTGAAAGTGCATATGCATCATCTGCATATCTGAGGTTATTGATATTTCTCCCAGCAATCTTGATTCCAGCTGGTGCTTCATCCAGCCCAACATTTCTCAAGATGTACTCTGCATATAAGTTAAATAAGCAGGTTGACAATATACAGCCTTAATGTACTCCTTTTCCTATTTGGAACCAATCTGTTGTTTCATGTCCACTTCTAACTGTTGCTTCTTGACCTGCATACAGATTTCTCAAGAGGCAGGTCAGGTGGTCTGGCATTCCCATCTCTTTCAGAATTTTCCACAGTTTGTTGTGATCCACATAGTCAAAGGCTTTGGCATAGTCAATAAAGCAGAAGTAGATGTTCTTTTGGAACTCTCTTGCTTTTCTGATGATCTGATGGATGTTGGCAATTTGATCTTTGGTTCCTCTGCCTTTTCTAAAACCAGCTTGAACATCTGGAAGTTCATGGTTCATGTAGTTTTGAAGCATATATACACACTACTATATACAAAACAGATAACTAGTAAGGACCTACTGTATAGCACAGAGAACTCTACTCAATACTCTGTAATGACCTCTATGGAAAAAGAATCTAAAAAAAAGTAGGTATATGTATATATATAACGGATTCACTTTGCTGTACACCTGAAACTAACACAACACTGTGAGGCAGCTATACTCCAATAAAAATGATTCTTAAAAATTTCTCATTTTTTACAGTTTTAATAAGTATGTACATGTTCCAAAACAGCATAATTTTGGTTTGTCTGTCTTGGGACTTTATATAAACAGCCTTTGACTATAAGAACCAATCGTAAGTATCCTTTCTCATTTGCATCTGCTTAAGATTATTCTTAGTTAGATTTAATAACATTATCAACTTTTTGTTGACTGCTTTATGCATTCGTTTCTGTTTTCAATTCCTTCTTTCGTACATTACTTTCTATGTTGTGTGTGTGTGTTAGTCACTCAGTTGTGTTTGACTCTTTGTGACCCCCGACCAGGAGTGGTCGATTTCACTGAAGACAAAATTTAAGTACGTCTTGATTCTCTGCAGTATGAGTTTCTTCCCCAGGCTGATGGTTCCTATGTGCCCGTATGTGTGATATTCTTGATCAGTGTTCAAACAGATCTTCACTGGAGAGAGGAACAGAGCTCTAGAGTGTCCACTGAGGGCATGAGGAAACAACAACCCCCCAGGAGCATCCTTTCATGAGAAAAGATATTAAAAAAAAAACTTAAAAAACTGTGTTGGGTGGAGAATAATAATGCTAGGGCAACTATTTCTACTAGAGTTAGGAAAAGCTTTCTGGTTTGGACAGATTTATATTTACTAGAGGGTGAGGAAGGGAGAGGCCAAAGGCCAGGGAGGATGTGCTTCCTTCCTTCTTTTAATTGTTTAGGCAGTCACTGCACACACACACACACACACACACACACACACACACATACACACCCATGTTCTACGGTAGGTGTTTGCCAAGAGTAGATTCTCCATATATGCACATGGTGAAAAGCAACCTAACTAGATGATAATCTACATTTATTTATGTGTCATTCGGTATACAGCATGTATACCTTACACTGTGATGTGTTGTAAATAAACTTTGGAGTCAGGCAGCATACATTCGAATGCTTTGGGTCTTACTCGAAGTGTATCGTTTGGTAAATTAGCTAAGCACTGGTTTTCTCATCCCACAGTTACCTTTTAGGATTATTGCAAGTATTGGTAACAAGGTAAGGTGCTTAACATATTCCCTAGCTTTATAGTACCTGCTTAATAAATAGAGTAACAGTAGTAATTGTCATTTTGTTTGTTCTCTCACTAGAAAAACATATTAACCATTTTGACAAAGATACATAATTCTATACTTTATCAATTCTATACTTTATACTTCTTGCTGGAAGTTGTTTCCACTGATGCTGGGTAAAGAGGGCAGTTGAAATGTGTGGATCATTTATTTTGAAATTTACTCCAAGATTTTCAATAGGATGGAACATCACTTACTTCATTAATTAATATGTTTTTACTTTGTGCTGGACACTGTACTAAAATGCTGGAGATAAAATGGTGAGCAAGAAAATTGGATTCTGCCTTCCTGGAGTTGATAGCACAGTGGATTTTTTCCCCCTTGTATCTTTTTTTGGGCCATATAGGCAATATTCTTTGTACTAGAATAATGGATCCTTTGAGATGTCCATCTGGAGACCTTGTCCTCTCAGCAGATCTCAGTCTAAGCACCTTTGGAAGCAATGCTTGCTGCATTTGGGGATCCCTAGCTCAATCCCAAGCAGGCCACCAGCCATGAAGGAGCCATGGCAAATTCAGGCAAGGAAATCTCCTACAACTTCAGGAACCTGGGCATTTCCGACCTATTCTGGAAGGATTTGAAACCCACTTAATATAGATATCCTGTAGGGCTCCATTCTACTGGGATCTTTGTATAATCAGTTTTTATAGAAGCAGTTTCTTCTGCAGAAGTAACAATCTTCTAAGGAGAAGGAGAAACTCCCTAATTACCCATTCCCTGCCTTCCAGTCCCGCTCCCCTTTTTCTAAAAAAAAAATTTCTCTTCTTTTTGGGGTGGGGGGAATTTTCCAATATTTCAACGTGAAAATTTCAAATTATAGTATAGTTGATAAAATTGACAGTAGACACTTGGACACCTTCCACCTAGAGTCTACTACTAACATTGAACTAAATTTGCTTTTTCACGTATCTGTTCATCTGTTTCTCCCTCTATCCATCCATGAATGCATCTTTTCTTTATTCCATTGCAAATTGCAGACATCAGTTTTTTTTTCCCCTATAAATATTTCAGTATGCGTAACGTTAAGGAGAGTTCGGTATTTGTTTGCAGCCTTTTGTTTTGATATAAATGCACAGAACAAATCTTAATTTATCTTAAGTATATATGCTGATTTTGATAATTCATAAACTTGTAATACCCAAACCTCTTTTGAACAGTACCTTCAGGTTCAGGAAGTTGTTTCTTGCCCTTCCCAGTCAATCTCTGCTGACTCCCACCCACCAAAGTCAACCATAGTTCTCATTTTTTCTATCATAGATTAGTTTTCCCTATAACTATAAGAGTCATGCAGTAGTTAGTCTTGTGTGAGGCTTTTTCCATTTGGCAAAATATTTTTAAGTTTCCATCATATTTTTTTGTTTATTAGTGGTTCATCAGTGGTTTATATTACTGAGTAGCATTCCATTTTATGGCTAAGCCACAGATTTAGTATGTCAGCTTCAAGGTGGTTAAAATTTTTACGTACTGGTTCAGGGTTTCAAAAGTGAGTGTTTTCAGGGATCAAGGCCGAAGTTGTGTGACATCTTATGACCTAGCCTCAGAAGTCACATTGATGAAAGTGCTTATAAGCCTACCCAGATTCAAGGGAGGAAAGACTGACTTCAACATTCAAGGGAGTGGACATCAGAGAATTTGCAACCATGTGTTAAAACTCACACCAGTGGGTTTACGCTTACCATCTTATGTTTGTTTTCAACTTGTTCTGATTGTTTATTTCCTTGTTCTTGCTTACATGTTTTTTCTTGGATTATTTGGGTGCTTTTTACTATTCTTCTGGCCTTTTGATATGTATAATAACAGAATGTTCTTAATTCCTGCCTTGTATTCCTTATATCACTGGTGTCACTCATTTAATTTATATATAAGCATACATAAACCTATGTATGGGCTTCCCTTGGTGGCTCGGACAATAAAGAATCCTTCTGCAATGAAGGAGACCTGGGTTCAATCCTTGGATTGGGAAGATCCCCTGGAGAAGGGAATGGCTGTCCACTCCAGTATTCTTGCCTGGAGAATTCCAAGGACAGAGGAGCCTGTCGGGCTACAGTCCATGGGGTCACAAAGAGTCAGATGTGACTAAGCAACTAACACTTAAAAAAAAATTGAGCTTTTTTCATAATGAATACTCACAAACATATGTATATATGTATGCTTGTATATATATGCTTATATATGTACAAACATTCATAACTGAACATATTATTGCTATTATTATTTTGAATGAACTGTTATATAAACTAATAATAAGAAAAATAGATGTTTTTATTTTACTTTTATTTATTATCTGGTGCTCTTTCTTTCTTTTTGCAAATCTGAGTTTTTAATCAAAATCAATTCCCTTCTCTAAAAAACTTCTGAACATTTTCTTGCAAGGCAGGTCTACTGACAACAAATTCCCTCAGTTTCTATTTTTCTGAGAAAGTCTTTATTTCTCCTTCACTTTTGAAGGATAACTTCACAGAATACAGAATTCTAAGTTGGAAGTTTTTTCTATTAACATTTTAAATATTTCACCCTATTCTCTTCTTGCTTACATGGTTTCTGTAGAGAAGTTGGATGTAATTGTTATCTTTGCTCCTCTATACATAACTGTTTCTTTTAAGAATTTTTCTTTATGCTTGGTTTTCTTAAATTTGAATATGATATACCCAGGTGTGTCTTTTCTTGTTTCTGTGTTTATTTTTCATTTATCCTGCTTAGTGTTCTCTGAGATTCCTAGATCTGTGCTTTCATGTCTAATGTTAATTTGGGGAAATTCTGAGCCCTTATTGCTTTAAATATTTCTTCTTTTCCTGTCTTCTCCTTCCAAGATTCCCATTATGTGTTTGTAACACCTTTGGTAGTTATGCTTATTTTTGGATACTCTGGTCTGTTTTGTTTTGTTTTTTTGAGCTGAGTTTTTTTTTTTTTCTATTTTTTATTTTATTTTATTTTATTTTTAAACTTTACAATATTGTATTAGTTTTGCCAAATATCGAAATGAATCCGCCACAGGTATACCCGCGTTCCCCATCCTGAACCCTCCTCCCTCCTCCCTCCCCATACCATCCCTCTGTGTCGTCCCAGTGCACCAGCCCCAAGCATCCAGTACCGTGCATTGAACCTGGACTGGCGACTCGTTTCATACATGATATTATACATGTTTCAATGCTATTCTCCCAAATCTCCCCACCCTCTCCCTCTCCCACAGAGTCCATAAGACTGATCTATACATCGGTGTCTCTTTTGCTGTCTCGTACACAGGGTTATTGTTACCATCTTTCTAAATTCCATATATATACGTTAGTATACTGTATTGGTGTTTTTCTTTCTGGCTTACTTCACTCTGTGTAATAGGTTCCAGTTTCATCCATCTCATTAGAACTGATTCAAATGTATTCTTTTTAATGGCTGAGTAATACTCCATTGTGTATATGTACCACAGCTTTATTGTCCATTCATCTGCTGATGGGCATCTAGGTTGCTTCCATGTCCTGGCTATTATAAACAGTGCTGCAATGAACATTGGAGTACATGTGTCTCTTTCCCTTCTGGTTTCCTCAGTGTGTATGCCCAGCAGTGGGATTGCTGGGTCATAAGGCAGTTCTATTTCCAGTTTTTTAAGGAATCTCCACACTGTTCTCCATAGTGGCTGTACTAGTTTGCATTCCCACCATCAGTGTAAGAGAGTTCCCTTTTCTCCACACCCTCTCCAGCATTTATTGCTTGTAGACTTTTGGATTGCAGCCATTCTGACTGGCGTGAAATGGTACCTCATAGTGGTTTTGATTTGCATTTCTCTGATAATGAGTGATGTTGAGCATCTTTTCATGTGTTTGTTAGCCATCTGTATGTGTTCTTCGGAGAAATGTCTATTTAGTTCTTTGGCCCATTTTTTGATAGGGTCATTTATTTTTCTGGAGTTGAGCTGCAGGAGTTGCTTGTATATTTTTGAGATTAGTTGTTTGTCCGTTGCTTCATTTGCTATTATTTTCTCCCATTCTGAAGGCTGCCTTTTCACCTTGCTAATAGTTTCCTTTGTTGTGCAGAAGCTTTTAAGTTTAATTAGGTCCCATTTGTTTATTTTTGCTTTTATTTCCAATATTCTGGGAGGTGGGTCATAGAGGATCCTGCTGTGATGTATGTCGGAGAGTGTTTTGCCTATGTTCTCCTCTAGGAGTTTTATAGTTTCTGGTCTTACATTGAGACCTTTAATCCATTTTGAGTTTATTTTTGTGTAAGGTGTTAGAAAGTGTTCTGGTTTCATTCTTTTACAAGTGGTTGACCAGATTTCCCAGCACCACTTGTTAAAGAGATTGTCTTTAATCCATTGTATATTCTTGCCTCCTTTGTCAAAGATAAGGTGTCCATATGTGCGTGGATTTATCTCTGCGCTTTCTATTTTGTTCCATTGATCTATATTTCTGTCTTTGTGCCAGTACCATACTGTCTTGATAACTGTGGCTTTGTAATAGAGCCTGAAGTCAGGTAGGTTGATTCCTCCAGTTCCATTCTTCTTTCTCAAGATAGCTTTGGCTATTCGAGGTTTTTTGTATTTCCATACAAATTGTGAAATTATTTGTTCTAGCTCTGTGAAGAATACCGTTGGTAGCTTGATAGGGATTGCATTGAATCTATAAATTGCTTTGGGTAGTATACTCATTTTCACTATATTGATTCTTCCAATCCATGAACATGGTAGCTCTGTTTTTTCAGCCTTTTTGTTTTCTTCTCTCTTTTGGAAGTTTTTAACACCATATCCTCAAGCTTAGAGATTCTTTCCTCAGCCATGATCAGTCCACTAGTGACATCAAAAAGCATTCTTCACTTCTGTTACAGAATTTTTAGTCTTTAACATTTTGTTTCAACTAGTATTAAGACTTCTTATCTTTCTGCTTAAGTCATACATGTGTTCTTGCATGTCATCTACTTTCCCCATAAAGCCTTAGCATGTTGATCATGGTTTTAAAAATTCCTGGTCTGATGATTCCAGAATTCCTGTCATCTCTGGCTCTGGATCTGATGCTTGTTTCATCTCTTCAAATTGTATTTTTCTTGCCCTCTAGCATGCCTTATACTTTTTTGTTGAAAGGTGGACATCATGTAGTGTATAAAGGAACTGCAGTAAATATGCCTTTAGTAATATGATAGTAAAGTTTGGGGAGAGGGAAAATGTTCACTAATCCTATGATTAGGCCTCAGTCTTTTGGTGACCTGTGTCCTGGACAGTGACTTTCATCAGTTCTTCTCAATTTTATTCCCCACCATTCTGTCCTTCAGTAGGACAGAATGCCTGGTGGGGGCTAAAGTTGGGTATTTCCCTTTCTCCAGTGAGTTTAGGCTCTGATAGAACCCTAGGAAGTTGGGCTTTGATAGAATAGTTTCTCTAGAGTACAGGTCTTGCTAAGAAGAACAGAATGCTCTAGCATATTTCAAAATGGTTCTTTTCTAGTTTTCTGCTAGAAGCACTGAGAGATTTCTCTACTGTTTCCTGTAAAGACCTGGTAAAACTCTTAGAAGTAAAACTCACAAAAGTGTGGGAGTTTTTGCGAGTTGTGAGCCCCTATGACTCTCTGAAGACTTTTTAAAAGACTTTATTTTTTCAATGTATGTATGTATTCAATTTTATTTAATTAATTAATTAATTTATGGCTGCGTTGGGTCTTCGTTGCTACTTGTGGGCTTTCTCTAGTTGCACGAATGGAGGCTACTCTTCACTGTGGTTTGTTGGCGTCTCATTGCAGTGGCTTCTCTTGTAGAGCACAGGCTGTAAGACACATAGGCTTCCGTAGTTGCAGCTTATGGGCTCAGTAGTTGGGCTGCATGGCCTTAGCTCCCTTGCAGCCTGTGGGATCCTCCTGGACCAGGGATTGAAGCCATTTTCCCTGCATTAGTAGCAAATTCTTAACTACCGGACCACCAGGGAAACCCCAGACTTGATTTTTTTAGAGAAGTTTTAGGTTCACACCATAATTAAGAGGAAGGTACAGAGATTTCCCTCATACCCTCTGCACCTACACATGCATAGCCTTCCCCACTACCAACATCATTCAACCAAATGTTTCATCTTTTACCAAGGGATGAATCTACATTGGCACATAATCACCCAAAGTCTTCAGGGTTCATTCTGGATATTGTATATTCTAGGGGTTTGGACAAAGGTATAATGACGTGTGCTCATCATTATAATATCATACAGAGTATTCTAACTGCCCTAACATTCCTGTGAGCTTTGCCTCTTCATCCTTTATGTCCTCCTCCCGGCGACCACTGATCTGTCACCACAGTTTTGCCATTTCCAGAATGTTGTAGAGTTGGAACCACACAGTACGTAGTCTTCCCAGGCTTTCACTTAGTAATGTACATTTTCACTTGCTAATACACATTCAAGGTTCTCTCGTGTCCTTTCACAGTTTGGTAGCTCATTTCTTCTTAGTACTGAATAATATTCCATTGCCTGGATGTGCCATAGTTTATCTGTCCATACGCCTACTGAAGGACACCTTGGTTGTTTCCAAGTTTAAGCAATGATGAATAAGGTTATTTCAAACAGATATAACATCTGTGTGCAAGTTTTTGTGAGCCAAGAGTTTTCACCTCTTTTGGATAAATACCAAGGAGTATGATTGCTGGATTTTATGAGTATGTTTACCTTTGTGAAACACTGGCAAACCATCTTCCAAAATGATTGCACTATTTTTGAATTCCTACGAAATGTGTATGAGTTCCAGTTACTCCACACCCTTGCCAGTATTTGGTGGTGTCAGTGTTTCAGATTGTGGTCATTCTCATAGCTGTGGTAATACCTTCACTTCACTTCACTTTAGTCGCTCAGTGTTGTCCGACTCTTTGCGACCCCATGAACTGCAGCACACCAGGCCTCCCTGTCCATCACCATCTCCCAGAGTTTACTCAAACTCATGTCCATCGAGTCGGTGATGCCATCCAGCCATCTCATCCTCTGTCATCCCCTTCTCCTCCTGCCCCCAATCCTTCCCAGCATCAGGGACTTTTCCAATGAGTCAACACTTCGCATCATGTGGCCAAAGTATTGGAGTTTCAGCTTCAGCATCAGTCCTTCCAATGAACACCCAGGACTGATCTCCTTCAGAATGGACTGGTTGGATCTCCTTGCAGTCCAAAGGACTCTCAAGAGTCTTCTCCAGCACCACAGTTCAAAAGCATCAATTCTTTGGTGCTCAGCTTTCTTCACAGTCTAACTCTCACATCCATACATGACCACTGGAAAAACCATAGCCTTGACTAGACGAACCTTTGTTGGCAAAGTAATGTCTCTGCTTTTGAATATGCTATCTAGGTTGGTCATAACTTTCCTTCCAAGGAGTAAGCGTCTTTTAATTTCATGGCTGCAATCACCTGCAGTGATTTTGGAGCCCAAAAAATAAAGTTTGACACTGTTTCCCCATCTATTTCCCATGAAGTGATGAGACCAGATGCCATGATCTTACTTTTCTGAATGTTGAGCTTGAAGCCAACTTTTTCACTCTCCTCTTTCACTTTCATCAAGAGGCGCTTTAGTTCCTCTTCACTTTCTGCCCTAAGGGTGGTGTCATCTGCACATCTGAGGTTATTGATATTTCTCCCGGCAATCTTGATTCCAGCTTGTGCTTCTTCCAGCCCAGCGTTTCTCATGATGTACTCTGCATATAAGTAAAATAAGCAGGGTGACAATATACAGCCTTGATGTACTCCTTTTCCTATTTGGAATCAGTCTGTTGTTCCATGTCCAATTCTAACTGTTGCTTCCTGATCTGCATATAGGTTTCTCAAGAGGCAGGTCAGGTGGTCTGGTATTCCCATCTCTTTCAGAATTTTCCACAGTTTATTGTGATCCATACCTTACTGATGTTTTAATTTGCATCTCCCTGATGACATAGTCTATGGAGCATCTTTTCTTATGCTTATTTGCCACCTTATTTGTACATCATTTTTGGTGAGGTAGTTGATCCATTTTTTAATCATTTTTTCCTTATTGTTAAGTTTCAAGAGCTCTTTGTATATATTGAATAACAGTCTTTTATCAGTTGTATCTTTTGCAAATATTTTCTCTCAGTCTGTGGACTGTCTTCTCATGCTCTTAATATTGTCTTTCACAGAGAAGAAGTTTATAATTTTAATGAAGCCAGAGTATCAGTTTCTTTTGTGGATCATGACTCTGAGTTATATGTAAAAAGTCATTTCTATACTCAGGGTAATCTCAATTTTCTCCTATGTTAGAATCTAGGAGTTTTATAGTTTTGCATCTTACACTTAGGTCTGTGACCTTTTGGAAATAATTTTTGTGAAGGGTATAATGTCTGTGTGTAGCTTTATTTTTTTTGCATGTGGATGTCCAGTTGTTCCCATACCATTTCGTGAAAAGACTATCTTTGCTGCATTGTATTGAAAGTGGTCCACTGGAGAAGGGAATGGCAAACCACTTCAGTATTCTTGCCTTGAGAACCCCATGAACAGTATGAAAAGGCAAAATTATAGGACACTGAAAGAGGAACTCCCCAGGTCAGTAGGTGCCCAATATGCTACTGCAGATCAGTGGAGAAATAACTCCAGAAAGAATGAAGGGATAGAGCCAAAGCAGGAACAATACCCAGTTGTGGATGTAACTGGTGATAGAAGCAAGGTCCAGTGCTGTAAAGAGCAATGTTGCATAGGAACCTGGAATGTTAGTTCCATGAATCGAGGCAAATTGGAAGTGGTCAAACAGGAGATGGCAAGAGTGAACATCGACATTCTAGAAATCAGCAAACTAAAATGGACTGGAATGGGTGAATTTAACTCAGATGACCATTATATCTACTACTGCGGGCAGGAATCCCTTAAAAGAAATGGAGTAGCCATCATGGTCAAAAAAAGTCTGAAATGCAGTACTTGGATGCAATCTTAAAAACGACAGAACCATTTCTGTTCATTTCCAGGGCAAACCCTTCAATATCACGGTGATCCAACCCTATGCCCCAACCAGTAGCACTGAAAAAGCTAAAATTGAACGGTTCTATGATCACTCACCTAGAGCCAGACATCCTGGAATGTGAAGTCAAGTGGGCCTTAGAAAGCATTACTACGAACAAAGCTAGTGGAGGTGATGGAATTCCAGTGGAGCTATTCCAAATCCTGAACGATGATGCTGTGAAAGTGCTGCACTCAATATGCCAGCAAATTTGGAAAACTCAGCAGTGGCCACAGGACTGGAAAAGGTCAGTTTTCATTCCAATCCCAAAGAAAGGCAATGCCAAAGAATGCTCAAACTACCACACAATTGCACTCATCTCACACGCTAGTAATGCTCAAAGTTCTCCAAGCCGGGCTTCAGCAATATGTGAACTGTGAACTTCCTGATGTTCAAGCTGGTTTTAGAAAAGGCAGAGGAACCAGAGATCACATTGCCAACATCTGCTGTATCATAGAAAAAGCAAGAGAGTTCCAGAAAAACATCTATTTCTGCTTTATTGACTATGCCAAAGCCTTTGGCTGTGTGGATCACAATCAACTGTGGAAAATTCTGAAAGAGATGGGAATACCAGACCACCTGACCTGCCTCTTGAGAAACCTATATGCAGGTCAGGAAGCAACAGTTAGAACTGGACATGGAACAACAGACTGGTTCCAAATAGGAAAAGGAGTACGTCAAGGCTGTATATTGTCACCCTGCTTATTTAACTTATATGCCAAGCACATCATGAGAAATGCTGGGCTGGAGGAAGCACAAGCTAGCATCAAGATTGCCAGGAGAAATATCAATAACCTCAGATATGCAGATGACACCACCCTTATGGCAGAAAGTGAAGAGGAACTCAAAAGCCTCTTGATGAAAGTGAAAGTGGAGAGTGAAAAAGTCGGCTTAAAGCTCAACATTCAGAAAAGTAAGATCATGGCATCTTGTCCCATCACTTCATGGGAAATAGAAGGCGAAACAGTGGAAGCAGTGTCACACTATCTTTTTGGGGCTCCAAAATCACTGCAGATGGTGATTGCAGCCATGAAATTAAAAGATGGTTACTCCTTGGAAGGAAAGTTATGATCAACTTAGATAGCGTATTCAAAAGCAGAGACATTACTTTGCCAACAAAGGTCTGTCTAGTCAAGGCTATGGTTTTTCCAGTAGTCATGTATGGATGTGAGAGTTGGACTGTGAAGAAAGCTGAACGCCGAAGAATTGATGCTTTTGAACTGTGGTGCTGGAGAAGACTCTTGAGAGTCCCTTGGACTGCAAGGAGATCCAACCAGTCCATCCTAAAGGAGATCAGTCCTGGGTGTTCATTGGAAGGACTGATACTGAAGCTGAAACTCCAATACTTTGGCCACCTCATGGGAAGTGTTGACTCATTGGAGAAGTCCCTGATGCTGGGAGGGATCAGGGGCAGGAGGAGAAGGGGATGACAGAGGATGAGATGGCTGGATCACATCACTGACTCTATCGATGTGAGTTTGAGTGAACTCTGGGAGTTGGTGATGGACAGGGAGGCCTGGCGTGCTGCGATTCATGGGGTTGCAAAGAGTCGGACATGACTGAGCGACTTAACTGAACTGACTGTACTGATGGCTTTTTCTCCTCTGTTAAAGAACAGTTGACTATATCTGTGGAAAGCTATTTCTAGGCTCTCAGTTGAATCCTTTTATGTATTTTCTTTTGTCAACATTACACAGGATTACTGTTGTAAGTCTTAAAGCTGTGTAGTATCAATCCTCCAACTTTTTTCTTCTCTTTTAGTATTGTATTGGCTATTCTAGTTCTTCTACCTCTCTATGTAAACTTTAGAATCAGTTTGTCTGCCGATATCTATTAAGTAATGTGCTAGGATTTTGATTGGGATTGCACTGAGTCTGTAGATCAAGCTGGGAAGAATTGACATCTTGATAATGCTGTTTTCCTATTAATGAATACAGAATATCTCTCCATTTATTCAGTTCTTTGATTTAATCAGACTTTTGTAGTTTTCCTTATGTAGATCTTGTATATATTTTGTTAGATTTACAAACATTTAATCTTGGAGGGTGATAAGTAAATAATCAGGTATTTGAAGAAAATGGGCACCACTTTCAAAAGAATCTTCTGAGATGGTCTTGATCACCTGATGGAAGCATAATAGCAGCTGGCTCAGTCAACATGTTTATGTTTGTGCAGGATTTCAGAAACAGGAATATTTTGTGAGAGCTGCCCAACCATGCTGGGTCCATCAGTCCATGATGAGTCCATCATTCACTCATCATCCAGTAACAAGAAACTTATATGGGGGAGATTCAGTGAAGATATGGAATGGAAGACTTGAGGCTCCTTGACCTTGATATCTCAGATTGCCTAAGTGACATCAAATGGTGCCCAGGCCAGCATCCTCCCTTCATATGAAGATCATTACTGACAAGAAACAATACGGCCATCTTCCAATGACCACATGTATTCCATTTCACCAGAATGATTAAGGCAAGCTTCCAGGGCTCTCTAAAAACCAGCTGCCACATTTCAAAGACTATTTTATTTTCCTCTTTTCTGTTCTTTAAATAAGATTTCTTCAAAAGAGCAGGTTTTGCTTTGTCTGTAGTTTACTGTTTTCTAGTCCAAGCTGAAGACAGGGACTGTGGTTAAAATTTGTTGGGGGATTTTTTCAATAACTGGCTTTCTGTGCTTCTTTGAGTTATTTTGTCTTAAAAACCAAATAGATGCCTTTCTTGCCTTGTAGGCATTTTTAGTTTCAAATTTTACCATTCATTGAGAATTCTTGGAGTTGTCCACACTCAGCCTGCAGCAATTTGTCAATTACAGTTGAGGTTTTTCTGCCCAGGCAGTGGTTCCCACAGAAGTGTCTACTTGTAAGTTTCTGCTGCAATAAGTTGTGGCTCTCTGTATTCACTTGTTTCTTCAATTTGAAGGGCAACAGTTTGACCTCTGACCTCATTTCTCCGACAGAGAAGTCTGAGAATTGTTGATTTTCCAGTTTGTTCAGCTTTTCACTGTTAGGACAGAGTAGTGACTTCTTAAAGTTTCTTACATGTTGGACAGGAAACTGGGAGCTCATTACCTTTCCTCATCATTTTTTACTTTCTGTATATCCAAGTTGCTATCTGATAAATTTCTTTTTAGTCTGAGATTTTTTTCTTTAGCATATAATGTATTGAATAGTATAAATTTACTTGCAACAAATTCTGTCCGCCCTCTTTCATCTGAAAATGTCCCTACTTTACCTTCGTTTTTGAAGAATCTTTTAGTTGGATATAGAATTCAATGGTGACAGTTTTATTTCCTTTTAAGATGATATTGCATTGTCTTCTAAGATGTTTTTTGTCTTGTATAGTTTCTGATGAGAAATCAGCTATCATTCATATCATTGTTCCTGGTATGTATATCTTATTTTTCTGGTTGCTTTTAAAATGTTCTCTTTCTGTTTGTGTTTCACCAGTTTGGGCATCATATATTTAGGAGGAGTTTTCTCTATATTTATCTTGCATGGGGCTTGTTGAATATCTTGGATTCATGGGTTCATGTTTCCATCAGATTTGGAGAGTTTCAGTTATTATTTCTTAAAGTATTTTTTCTGCCTGCTTATTTGTCTCCCCCTCATACTCAAATTACATGGATATGGACTTCCCTGCTGGTCCAGTGGTTAAGACTCCATGCTTCCACTGCAGAGGACTCAGGTTCAATCCCTGGTTAGGGAAGTTCCACATGCCATTTAGTGTGGCCAAAAAATAACAAAATAAAAAATAAAGAAGGCACAGTTTCCAGGGGGTGAGGAGAGGAAAGAATGGGGAGTGACTGTTTAAAAAGGTTGCATGTACATTAGAAACTTGATTTTATTCCATGCTTATTGATAATCTATTCATTTTTCTATCTTTTTCTCTCTTTCCTCCTATTTCAGTAATTGCTATTGTGCTTTCTTCCCATTCACTGATCCTTTCCTCCACAGTATTTAAATGCTATTCTTAAGCACCAGTGTCATAGATACTATATTTTTCAGTTTTATATTTTCAATTTTTTATTGTTTAAATTGTTCTCCTAAAATACTTCATCTCTTTACCTATTATATCCATATTTTAATACAATTTATTTAACATATTACAATAGTTGATTAAAAGTCCTGCTATGATAATTCTAATAACTGAGTCATCTTTGGGTTTGTATCTGTTGACTGCTCCTACATCCTGACTTCAAATGTGAGTTCTCCCGTGCCATTTCTTAAAATGTCAATTCTCCCACAATGCAGCTTTCAAATTGGTGTGGAAAAAAATCCAACATGATCTGAAATGTCAGTGAAGCTTCTTTTCTGGTTTAAAATTTACCTGACAGGTAAAAGAAGACAGAATCCCATTGGAGTCAGCCTGGAGATGGTGGAAGTATTTGGATGGCTTTAGACATCTGAATGTAGGTTTCAAATGTAGAGGATTTTCTGGGTTCAGTTCTAGACTTTATCCTCTTCTTACTCTATGTACTTTTACTGGATGATCTTTTCCATTCTTATGGCTCCAATTGCTATCTGCTGCTGCTAAGTCACTTCAGTCATGTCTGACTCTGTGTGACCCCATAGACGGCAGCCCACCAGGCTCCCCGTCCCTGGGATTCTCCAGGCAAGAACACTGGAGTGAGTTGCCATTTCCTTCTCCAATGCATGAAAGTGAAAAGTTAAAGTGAAGTCGCTCAGTCGTGTCCGACTCTCAGCGATTCCATGGACTGCAGCCTACCAGGCTCCTCTGTCCGTGGGATTTTCCAGGCAGGAGTACTGGAGTGGGGTGCCATTGCCTTCTCTGAATTGCAATCTATATACTGATAAATTTCAAAACTATACTTATAGCCCAAAACTTCCTAAGTTCCAAACCTGAATATCCACTGCATACATTTCCATCTGCAGATCATAAAGACACTTTCAACTGAGCGTGCTGCTGCTGCTAAGTCATTTCAGTTGTGTCCGACTCTGTGTGACCCCATAGATGGCAGCCCACCAGGCTCCTCTGTCCCTGAGATTCTCCAGGCAAGAATACTGGAGTGGGTTGCCATTTCCTTCTCCAGTGCATGCATGCATGCTAAGTCGCTTCAGTCGTGTCTAACTGTGTCCGATCCTTTGGACAGCAGCCCACCAGGCTCCTCTGTCCACGGGATTCTCCCGGCAAGAATACTGGAGTGGGTTGCCATTTCCTTCTCCTCAACAGCATATTCATAACATAATACATGTACACATTCTCTCTCTCTCTCTTTCTTTTCTTGCTAGACTTTGTGAAAAATTGTTAGTTGCTCAGCCGTGTCTGACTCCTTGTGACCCCATAAACTGTAGCCCACCAGGCTTCTCTGTCCTCAGAATTTTCCAGTCAGGAATATTGGAGTGGGTAACCGTTTCCTTCTCCAGGGACTCTTCCCGACCCAGGGATTGAACCCACATCTCCTGCATTGTAGGCAGATTTTTTACCATTTGAGTCACCAGGGAAGTCCAGACTTTAGGATATCACAATAAAAAATTTTTAAATACTTTATATAAAATTGTATATAAAATTTTATATTAATAATTGGGGTGCCAAGATTAAATTCCCAAGGTATAATTTCTTGTTAAAGTGTTCACTTTAATAATTAAACCAACATCTTATTTTATATCATTTTACATTAGAATTTTTATTATTTGACCTTTGAATATCTATTATTTACATAATAAAAAATATAAAAAGTCTATTAAAGAAGTCATTGCCCAGGCAAAAAGAAGATTTAGAGGAAGCATAAATGATTATCTTTGAATGTGTAAAGGTGTAGCAAGCATAAATCAATACAATATCTCTTCACCACTTCAACTAAAATCTAAAAAAAAACCTACTAACTTCACTGAGTTGTGAGTTGGCATACTCTATGAATTTAAGTTATGAATATCCATAACATCTTTATCACTGAAACCTGGAAAGACAAGTCCTTTGTTAGGGTGTATCCCAGGAAACCAAAGGGAGTGTGTCACATTCCTTAGCCTAGGATATGACACGAAATGATGAACAATTGCTGATGTGAAGTCTGTAGGTAAGACCATCATGTATTTCTCCTAGTGTAAAATTACTGGAAAGAACATTCTTTTCTTTCTTTCTTTGAAGAACATAGGTGATAATTTGAGGCTAAATTGGGAGGAGTTGGCTACTTAGGCTATAGGACAGAACAGCTTGAAAACAAAAAATTCTTCAAAACTTTTCCCAGGATTGTCTTTGATTCCCATGCTCTTGTCCTGCTTTACATCTTTAGTGAACATGACAGCAAAGACTTGGGGTTTGTCTCAAAACTGCAGCTGCAATGAGAAACTGCACTCCCTGTACCTGAAAGGCTGCTGGCTTTCTCCCACTGGGCAATTCAGCGTGTATCCTTGTGGAAGGCCAGCCCCGGGGAGGCAGACAGCCCGCACCAAGTCTCCAGAACTAGCTCCGCAGTTGGGCTTTGTTTTTCCCATGGGTCAATAAAGTAGTAGAAATGGTGAAAAGAGCCCAAAATCTGAAGTCAGAGACCAATATTCAAATTCCTGCTTCTGTGCCTTGATAACATTAGGTAATTCTTATCTTTCCTTCTCTGAAAAAATGGAAGTAATAGTACCTTTCTTGCACGGTTGCTGTGGCAACTAGGTTAAGACACTGTAGTACCTGATAGCCAGTTAGTGCTCTAGAAATGCTCATTTTTCCCCACCCCTTTTCCTTTCAACCTCTAGGTAAGTTATGAGGAACAGTGATGCAGATCACCAGCTACAGCCACAAAGATGTCAGAGAGACAGGTCTGTGGAAGTGGATATTGTGCATGTTTGTATTTTTATTCCCCTTAATTCTCCATTAGTCCTACCATTTGGTATGGAAAGAAAGAAGGGAGAATTCCCTATGGTCCAGTGGTTAGGGCTCTGCATTTTCACTGCTGAGGGCACAGGTTCAATTTCTGGTTTGGGAACTAAGATTCTACAAGCCAGGTCATGTGACCAAAAAAAAAGAAAAGAAAAAGAAAATTATGTTCTCCAACTAAGGTTGGCCAGGCTTCACTGGTAGCCTAGCTGGTAAAGAATCCGCCTGCAATGCAGGAGACCCCGGTTGATTCCTGGGTTGGGAAATTCCCCTGGAGAAGGTATAGGCTACCCACTCCAGTATTCTAGGACTTCCCTGGTGGCTCAGATGGTAAAGAATCTGCCTGCAATTTGGGAGACCTGGGTTTAATCCCTGGGTTGGGAAGATCCCCTGGAGGAGGCATGGCAACCCATTCCAGTATTCTTGCCCAGAGAACTGCCATGGACAGAGGAACCTGATGGGCTACGGTTCATGGAGTCATAAGGAGTCAGACACGACTGAGCGACTAAGCACAGCACACCACTAGGGTTGGACACTTTCAGTTGGATCCAATCTGTTTCACAAACTTCCTCCAAGCAGAGAGCAGCATCTTGCCCCTCCTTTTTCTGCAGGATCCGGTAATGAGAGTGTACTCCCCATGGGATAATTGCTGTCCGTAGGGGGTCCTCTGTACTAGCAGAAGCTAAAGCCTGGGAAACACTTGTGGGAAAAAACAATCAAATGGACAATGCCAAGGATGTTGCAGTGACTCAGGTTTTTCTCAGTTCAGTAGTAGCCATTCTCCATGTTCAGCCTGAAGGAAAAGAGAGGTTATATGAGGAAGGTGATTCGGAATCCGAAAGCAAAAAAATTCTGATATTTATATACACAGACCTTTTCCCCTCAGTGGTTCACACGGAAATTCAAGAACAGCACTGCTCTTCTGAAAGCTATTTCAGGATTCCACACATCTTGTTGACATTTGGAGACAAACTTAAGCAGTGATGTACTGGTAGGCTGGCTCTCTGGGTGGGGTGTGAGGGACCCTATTGATGGCACCTGCTGGTTTCCATGGTGTAAATACTGCCACCTTGGTCAGTGACAAGCTACCGATATGATATCACTGAGCATGGGGTTGGGAAGAACCTTGAGAAACTGGCTCTCTTGGGGCAAGCCAACTCCGGCACAACACTAAGCTCATATTTAGTGAAAATTGCTATAGCTATTGGCAAATTCAACCCTTGTTGAAAAAAGACATCATCGAGTTCTAGAATTCACTGCCTCCTGCTTTCTGGCCTGCATTTTGGTCATTGTTCCTCCTGCTTTTTGAAGCAGCTTTAGTGAATCTCACTGCTGTGGACCCCAGACCCTTTGACTTAATGAAGATTGATGTCTTCATTAGATTCTGAAAAGGAATGCTCGGACATTTTATTACCTGGTGGCTGGTGCCTAGTACTCTCTGTTCCATGGCCCATCTCCCCCACCTCCTGTGACACATTCCTGAAAAGGCTCCAGGAAAAAAAATGTTACAGACTTGGCAGATCAGCCTTTTCTGATTGTGCAATGTTCTTCCTGAGAAAGCCCATTCTCCAAAGGCATTCATTCTGAAACCAGAGCAAGAAATGTGGGGACAGGCTGGCCACCAGGAGGGCAGCCTAGGAAGACAGGCGGTAGAGCACTTGGGCAGAGTAAATCTATGGGAGATGGCATTCATGTCTACTGCATCAGTTTTATAGGTTTATGTAAACTGTCAAAAATTGCATCAGAAAGAATAAAGGAATGAAAGTGTTAACTTTTCCAAATACTCTTTCATTTTAATTATTTCACACCTCTTATGAACAATTTCTCATTATCTCATTTGTGTTGCATAGCAGGCTGCTGAGACATGATGAAAAAATATTGTTAATATAATAAATATAGTAACATAGTACATATAATACACTGGTGTAATATGTGACATAACAAGTCTTAATATGATAAATATGATTATGCCCCCTTTACAGACAAAGACACTGAGATTCAGAGAAGACAAATGACTTGTTTAGGATTACACAGATGTAATGACAGTGGAGGAACTTGAACCCCACATGTCTGATGCCAAGCTAGAACTCGCTCTATGCCAGATTGTGTGTATGTGGTGATTGGAGGTTTCTATCAGCTCTGATTATGTAATCACATGTGCCAGGTGGCATCAGAACCATCAGAACGTTCAAACAAGTCTGAAGTTATGCTACTTTCCAAGGAGTTTCAACAGGCTCCTGGAGGTCAGATTTTTTCCGAGGCGTAGTTCAGTGACACCTCACTTATTGAAGGACTGGCAGCAAAGGAGATAATCCGCAAAAATAAAATGACTATGTAATTATTTGTATTCTATAAGCTTCCAAATTTTGAACAAAATATTTTAAAGCTACTTGGCACATCATCCTGTGTTTTTATTTATTTATTTTAAGCTTCTTGAAGCATTTTTTTTTTAATTTTCTGCTTTTCCCACCAAGACCTAAGTTGTACAAACAGGTGTAAAATTCTGACCTCATGTAGTCCAAGTCCTTTCTGCTTTCTTTGCCACATGTTTTCCAGTTGTGTCCCAGTCAGTGCATCGCTTTCTTCTGTGACATATCAGCCATAGGTGGCAAGAGCACTTGGAGATGTGGGGAGAGTGGGGAGGCAAGCGTGTGGGGAGCAGCGGGCTCCCACCCCAGCTGAAAGCACTGCAGAAACAGTCTTGGCTGGGGGGTGCACAGAGGAGGAAGGTCATGGCTGTACCAGCTTCCTTGCACTCGGCTGGCAGCTGGAGCTACCTTCTAAGATGAGGAAGGCCTAGGGGCTTCCTCATGGAGAGTGAGCATTTAAGAATAACTAACGGGTTCAGGACGGGGAACACATGTACACCTGTGGTGGATTCATGTCAATATATGGCAAAACCAATATAACATTGTAAAGTAATTAGCCTCCAATTAAAATAAATAAATTTATATTAAAAAAAAAAAGAATAACTAACACCCAGGCAAGGTGTCAAGTAAGATTAAAATTCTCTAACCATCATTTTCTCTTGGCGAGTGGAGGAAAAAAAAATCAAGAAGAGTTGAATCACCTTTCATTCTTCCGTTTTTGTCATTAATTTGGTGTTGCTTGGTTTTGATACAGCAGAAATAAAAACAAAAAGGCATCAATCCAACAGATCACCTGGGTCCAGGCTGCTGCTGCTGCTAAGTTGTTTCAGTCGTGTCTGACTCTGTGCGACCCCATAGACAGCAGCCCACTAGGCTCCTCTGTCCCTGGGGTTCTCCAGGCAAGAATACTGGAGTGGGTTGCCATTTCCTTCTCCACATCCTGTGTTTTTAAACATAGGATGCAAAATGCAGTTTGCTAACCTTTCTCATTGACTTAGGGTATCGCTGTAAATCTCCATATTTTTAGACTTGAATTTATAACCCTCTAGGGCTCTATACTACAAAGTTCCAGACTGCTAGGCTGTTTGGAATTCCTGCTTCTTTTTGTGTTCTACAAGTGCACTTACCTTTAAGAGTCTCTGCACTCCCTACTCTCTTGCAACTTCTCATCTATTAAGAAGTGAGCAACTGGTCCAGATAGACTTGTTAATGAAATAAGAGGAGATAGGCTTTAAATAAAGGTTTGCATAATCCTTTCTAGGGGTAAATCCTTTCATCATCTTTTGTTTTAGGGGTATGGTAGAAGCTTTCGTTGTGCTTCCCAGGTCCTTTCCCAGGCCAGCTCTCTTGTCACTTTGCTGCTGTGAGCTGGTGACCAATGGCTTGCAGCTTGATCCTTCCCTGAAGACTCGCTCTTTGTCCACAGGAGCTCCTCTACCCAGAAATGCCTGGGAGGTGTCCAGGGGTGGTTGCAGCCAACTACAAATTCAAGGGTATAAAATCCCAGCTCCTTTGCCTCTGGGTGGGATAATTCTGTGAGGCCATCCTTGTCCCTTGTCCCAGAGCTTCCCATGGCATTGGGCTAAGGCTGGACCACAGCAGAAGCCACGTCTCACTTAACTTTGCCTCCAAAGTGTCCCTGAGAGCACTTGCACGAGACTCAGCCTTCAATTTCAGAGACTCTAACCTAAGACAGTTTCACCTGCTTTCCTGCTGTTCATATTCTGAGCTGTATTTTGGAGACATCTCCCTATCCTTTTCCTCAACTCAACATTTAACAGAGAAGGGCAAGCTAATCATGAAAGAAAGAATTCACAATAATAAAAAAATATTAGTTTTGCAAAAAACATATTAGAACACGTGTATACCTGTGGCAGATTCATGTTGATATATGGCAAAACCAATAAAATACTGTAAAGTTAAAAAATAAAATAAAATAAAAAAAATATTAGAAAATTTTAATTTGTCAGAATTCAACTTAAAGCCTTATGAGTCACGTCCTAGAATCCTAGAATACAAATATAAAGGACACAATTTCCCTTCACCTCATCCTTTTGAGAAACTCATGGCCTGATGAATAAACCAAGTTAAGTAGGACAATTACCACACATCATAACAAATGCTATTATTGAAGTCTGAACTCATTCAAGAAATAGTTCTTGAACATATTACTATATACCAAACTTCTGGAGTCTAAACAACCCAGAACAAAGAATTGTAGTGTCCAAAGGCTGGAGAAGAGATGATAGTTTTTACTTTGGAAATGATACTGAAGCTGCTTTTGGTAGAGTGAGCAAGGGTTGACCAGGTGAAGGTTAGGGAAGGTGTTCAGATCAAAGAACAATGACCTAAAGGATGTGGTATTTCAGGGCACTGGGGAGAAGTTTATCATGGCAGGAGTTAAGGAGAAGGTGGAGAATAAGGAAGGGATGAATGTAAAGACCATTATCTGATAGGCTAAGAAGTTTGGGATGAGATGGTTGAATGGCATCACCAACACAGTGGACGTGAGTTTGAGCAAGCTCCGGGAGATAGTGAAGGACAGGGAAACCTGGCATGCTGCAGCCCATAGGGTCACAAAGAGCTGGACACGACTCATCGACGGAATAATTTGAAGTCAAGACGGACCTGTGAACCTAGGAGTGAGGCCAAGACCATTCCAGTAGGAGCACGACTGTCAACCACTGGGCAGGGAGAGGTGTGAGAGATCACAGCTTGACCAGCAGAGGCCTGCAGCAGGCCCCTGTGTGCAGCTACCAACGCCCTAATGATCTGTGATGTCATGGCTTAGCTATGACACTGGTGGTCGAATCTATGTCTCTGCCTGAAAGAATTCTTAAGTTTTCACTCTTGAAAATTTGATCTATAAAGGAACTTGAAATTCTCCTGCTCAGAGCTTCTTGTGTTCGAGGTGATTAGCTGTCCATATATGACTTGATAGGATCAAAAAGTATTTAAGAGAATCTTGGTCCCCAGACCCCTTAGTCTGTCATCATTGCCTGAAAGGTTACAGTTGTAGATCCATCCTTAGGACTCACCAGTCTCTCACCAGGTTGGGGAAGAAGGTGGGGACTGGGGGGACGAGAGGGCAAAGAGGAGAGATTTTGGGTGCTCAGTGGGACCATGGGGATACAGGGGTAGTAGGGATGGGGAAAGAAGCAGGAAATCAGAGCTTGAGAGAGGTATAAATAGACATTTTCTTTCCCTCACAATGATGCAATGGGCAGGTTCTGGCTGCTCAAATTTATTATACATAAATATGACTTAATATCAAGTATTTTAATTATTTTATTATGGAGAAAACCTATTTTCAGACTGAGCAATTCCTGCCTTGGTTTATATTTTTGCTAGTACTAATAGAAACAATAATAATATATAAACACTGAATAGTTACTATATGGCTGGCATTGGGTTAAGAACTTTGCCTTCACTAATCTATTTAATTCTTCTCCAAAATTATGATTGAGGTATTGTGAGTGCTGACTTATAATGGACCAGGGAAGTAGAGCTTAGAGTGCTCTAAGACTTGCTGAGAATCAGGAAGTCTTGCTGACTTGCTCAGAATCACACAGTTGGTGAGTGGCATACCCAGGTCAGCCTGCTTCCCTCCAAAGTCAATCCTTAAGCTCTGGCTTTCCCAACACAGCTATTTCCTCCTTCCTCCATCATTTCAAGGACTTCCCAGGTGATGCTTGTGGTAAAGAACCTGCCTGCCATTGTAGGAAATGTAAGAGACGCAGGTTAGATCCCTGGGTCAGGAAGATCCCCTGCAGGAGAGCATGGTAACCCATTCCAGTATTCTTGCCTGGAGAATCCCATGGACAGAGGAGTCTGGCAGGTTACAGTCCATTGGCTTGCAAAGAGTCAGACACTACTGAAGCGACTTAGTACACAGCACTACCATTTCAGAGACCTCCAGGACAATATTAAAGGCTACAACATTCGAATCATTTCAAATGCTTTTTGTCCTTCAAATCCCGTTTCCATTTTCCTTCATTCACTTAACTGATACCATCAAGCACCTTCTGTGTATACTGCATCCCCATCCTCCATGGAGCTTTCCCACACTGATTTCTACTGTCTTTAAACACCTGAGTCTTTAATGTAGGGAGTGAATCTTATAAATAGATTTGTACAGTTCTCTAAATGTTTTTAGTGGATTTATTTTATTTTCTCTCCAAAGATTTTAATCTATGGCTGGGTCAGGATCAAGTCTTCAAGTTTCCCATCTTCTCAACAGCACCCAACTCGGTGTTTGGTGGATATGTCAGGATGCCCCTGACTCTTAGCCCATCCAGGGCCTGTATTTTTAGGAAGAAGAAATGCATGTGTGGACCTGATAAGACCTGAGTGACATGTGGAGAAGATGCCCTACGAGTGATGATCAGCTATGTTTACCATTTAACTCCACAGCGGCAGGCCAAGATAACTGTCGAGGTCTGTGGACAGAAGTTCATGAAGATCACTGCTTGACAGATCAGGGTAAAGGTCTCTTTCTTTAAAATATGTGAAGGGGCAGGAAACGTGTACACCAGGTGTTTTGTGTTCGTGGCTGCCTGGGAAAGATAATTCTGTCTGCTCGATAAGAACACTGTGCTCTGCCCCCAGATTGTTTTTCCAGCAGCTATTTTCTGCCTATAAAAATGAGCATCGCTGGCTCTCAACTTCTTTCCGCAAATCCCCTGGGCTACAAACAATAACAAAAGGTATCTCATATTTATACAACACAGTCCTCAGAAAAGCTCAAGGACCTGAACAAAGCTTGTTTTCATATATAAGCGTTCTTATATAATCCCCAAGGGGAAAGGGGCACAGGGTGACAATTGAGTTTGGAACGCTGTCATTCCTAGCTAATAAAACGGAAAAGTGAGGCCCTACAGCAGGATACACTAACGGTCATGATCAGGACAGGAAGGCCGTTCTTCCCCACTTCCTGTCCAGGGTTCTTGCCACTGGACCACACTGCCTTGTCAGAAATCTGAAAACCTGGAGGAGATGACTGGCGGGGAATGTGTGGGAGAGGAAGCTCGGCCACTCGGGGAGGGATGCCTCAGTCTCACTGCATTTGACGACTGTTGTTTTCACTGGTCGGGATTTTGCCGTTCCTCACAAGAGTGCCCTTTTTGTCCTTGGTAGAACGGATCCTGGGGAGACTGTTCATCACCCTCAGTAGGAGTTGGAGCTGGATCAGAGTAAATTTCCGAGATGTGGATGGTTTGGGGAAGAAAAGCCTTCTGAGCAAAGGGCATTCTGTAAATTTTTATTATACACTTAGATACAAAGATGAGTCAGGCATAAGCTTGGGACCCAATCCGGGCACCATGTTGCAGGGGAGACAAACTGGATGAAAGGATCTATGAGAGCTGGATGAATACAGTTAAGGATAGGCAGTCACTTTGATTGTGAATTTGAGTCAGGACTCTGTGGGCCTGGAGAGGGGCATTTGTGTTGAGGCTTGAAGGATAAACAGGAAGGGTTTTAAAGGATACCTTCTACACTGCACTGAGGTGGTAGCTGTCTAGTAAAATCACCTGGGGAAGGTTTAAGGCAATCTCTGTCCCTAAATAATTGCATTTAATTGATCCGAGTATCACCTGGGCATTGGTATTGCTGAAGGGCTCCCAGGTTATTTTACTGAGCAAACAAGAGAGAAAACCACAGAAGGAGCATGGGCTCTGGAATTAATTCTGTTTGAACACTCTGTTACCTTGGACTAGGGCGTTGTGGGGGCTGTGTCAGTGTCCCACTACTGCCGTTTCCTCCCACTTCTCCCTGTGCCTGTGAAGAAACTCTGCCACGGGAGAGTCTCTCCCTTTTGACAAGCTTTCTTTGACTCAAAAAGCCTGGACTGGGAATCAGGAAATCTGGCTTCTATCCCAGGTCTGCCACTGAGGTGCTACATGAGTGTGCTGGGTCATATAAAGAAATAAAGATATTTGGCTTTAATATTTGCAAGACTCTATGCTGAGGACTCAATGCATATCCAGGCTTTGATGTCTCCCATCTGTTGAAGTTTTTAGATCAGGATTTGTAGGTCATAGAATCTATTTAGGACCAGAATTATTTTTCAAGAATGATATAGGGACTTCCCTGAAGGTCCAGTGGTTGAGACTTTGCCTTTCAACGCATGGGGTGTGGGTTCCATCTCTGGTCAAGGAACTAAGATCCCACATACTTTGGGGCCAAAAAATTAAAAACATAAAACAGAAGCAATATTGTAACAAATCCAATGAAGATTTTTAAAATGGTCCACATTTTTAAAATTCTTAAAAAGATGTAAAACAAAGAAAAGTGGGGTACACTGCATAGAATTGGGGCCAGTATTGAAGTAAAATTTTGTCTCAGTTATAAATATATGCATCTACTGGGTCACAAAGACCCTGATGTGATGTGAGAGTTGGACTGTGAAGAAGGCTGAGCGCCCAAGAATTGATGCTTTTGAACTGTGGTGTTGGAGAAGACTCTTGAGAGTCCCTTGGACTGCAAGGAGATCCAACCAGTCCATTCTGAAGGAGATCAGCCCTGGGATTTCTTTGGAAGGAATGATGCTAAAGCTGAAACTCCAGTACTTTGGCTACCTCATGCACAGAGTTGACTCATTGGAAAAGACTCTGATGCTGGGAGGGATTGGGGGCAGGAGGAGAAGGGGATGACAGAGGATGAGATGGCTGGATGGCATCACTGACTCGATGGATGTGAGTCTGAGTGAACTCCGGGAGTTGGTGATGGACAGGGAGGCCTGGCGTGCTGCGATTCATGGGGTCGCAAAGAGTCAGACACGGCTGAGCGACTGATCTGATCTGATCTGATCTGAAAGACCCTGATGCTGGGAAAATTGAAGGCAGGAAGAGAAGGGAATGACAGAGGATGAGATGGCTGGATGGCATCACCGACTCTATGCACATGAGTTTGAGTAAGCCCCAGGAGTTGGTGATGGACAGGGAAGCCTGGCGTGCTGCAGTGCATGGGATCACCAAGAGTCAGACATGACTGAGCGACTGAACTGAACTGAATGTAAAATACATGTCATGTTGTGGGTTGTAAGTTAAAAACTTAAGAGTACTCACTGGTAGTACATAGACTAAAATTGGAAAGAATCAAAGAAAATTAGCATGGCCCATGTAGAAACTCACAAAACATTCCATGTTTTTTAAATGTTACTTTTTTTTAACAACTTAGAAGAGTTTGAGAAACACGGGGTCAGAGGCTCTCTATGGACCCCTTCCTTCTGCTCTATAACCCTTAACTACTCCAGCTTACCATGAATTCACCTTTCTGTAACTTCGTTTTAGTTAGTACCATGTATTTCTGGTATTATTTCATGTATTAGCTCAGTTGGCAAAGAATCCGCCTGCAATGCAGAAGACCCTGGTTTGGTTCCTGGGTTGGGAAGATCCACTGGAGAAGGGATAGGCTACCCACTCCAGTATTCTTGGGCTTCGCTTGTGGCCCAGCTGGTAAAAGATTCTGCCTGCAATGCAGAAAACCTGGGTTCGATCCCTGGGTTGGGAAGATCCCTTGTAGAAAGGAAAGGCTACCCACTCCAGTATTCTGGCCTGGAGAATTCCATAGACTGTACAGTCCATGGGTCACAAAGAGTCAGACACGACTGAGCGACTTTCACACCACTTCATGTATTTCTGGCCTATCATTTATTTTCTCTAAGAGGGAGGCAGGACAGGGTAGTGGTTAAACGCACCTTATGAAGTTAGGTAAATCTATGTTTGAATTGAATTTCTTCACTCTTTAGTTGAATGACCTGGAAAATACACCCAACCTCTCCCAGCCTTGGGTTTCTTATATGGATGATCACATCTAGGACACACAGTGTTTCTAAGATTAAATAAGACGCTGTAAGTCAAGCTCACAGCATGAAAACCTTGTTCACAGAAAGTGCTTGGTGTAAGACAGAAATTATTATCTGACTTCCTGTCCCACAGATTTTAAGGCACAGTCTGCAATATAGTGCCTGGGGCATACAAAGTCATAAATACTGTAGGCATAGAAAATCAAGAATTCCAGCCTCAAACAGCCTTGCAAGATGCAGAGCAGCCATTCTCTGTGGGCATACCCCAAGAGTATCCAGGTCTCAGGAGCAGAGACCACAAATCCCCTTCACTTTCCCTCTGACATGACTGGCTGAACCTGAGAAGGCAAGGCAGAAAGAAGGATGCAGATCTTGACTACAATTTTCTTCAATGATCAAAACAACCCATGACGTTTCAGTGCAATCCAAACCAAGACAGATGGAAACTCAAGATCAACAGTTTCACAAGCATGTACCTGAGAAGATTTCAGACAGAAACACAGGACAAAGAAATGAGAAAGAGCCAGCGGCTGGGACACTGAGAAAATGAGTCTCCATTTCACATATTACACCAGGAAAAAAATGACCATCATCCAACAGTCAAAAAATAAGCAACTGACGAGGTCTTAATTGCCTCAGAAATACTCTGGGAATCAAAGCATTGTCTTGTAAATAATTCATTTCAGGAAATACCTACTAATCAATTACTAGGGCTTCTGTGTAATAGTTTCCCCACATTTATAGGTGGTGTTCATGTGAATTGGATCATTGACTTTAGAATGAGATAAGCAGCAGTACTGGTAACCTAACCTACTTACTCCAAGTAGCTACAAAGAAATTAGCTGCCCTTAGTGGAAGCCAGCACTTTACAAAGAGTGAAAAAAATCCTATTCATCATGAGAGAGCCTCACATCAACCGAGTCCCCTCCAAGGACTAAGCTGAGACGATGTTGATGGAAAAAGGGATAATGATCCATAAATAGGCATATGAGAAAGGAGTGGAAAGGGGAGGGAAACGTCATGAGATTGGAGAGGGGAAAAAAATGGGCTTTAAAATGATAAAATGTTAAAAATATTGTAAGGATTACCCAAATAGTATTACAAAGAACAGAACTGTTGAAAGTAACACTCGATGCTGGCATTTTGTGTGTGTGTGTTGGGGGAGGGGATTTAGTTTGAAATTGTATGATGAAAAAGAAAAGAAAATGTATGTGAATAATGTAGCCCCACCTAAAAATATGTTGCTAACACAATGGTTTTTCAGGAAAGAAAAGGCAAGGATGCCTGGAAATAGCTGCATCTAATCAGCCCCCATCCCAAGCAATCAACTGAAATCCAGGAAATTCCATATGTAACCAGAAGAATAGACATCCTGGAGCATTTTGCCACAGTTAAGATTAGCGGAAACAGACCCCCATCAGCACTGGTAACAAAGAAGAATTAAAGGTGAAGAAACTGCTGTGGGTCCTTGTGCCTCCCTTCTGGGAAGGTGGTGGCCGTGGGGGCAGAAGGATGGGAATTAGGACAGAGGCAGTGGCCCTGGCTGGGCTGACAGCCTATTGTTCTGAAACTGCCCCTTCAGTGGCAGCTCAGAGCAATGTATTCCTTCAGGGAAAATGATTAAAATGACTGCAGCTAGAGCTCAACTTATCCTCCTGATTTATCCTAACAATCTCTAAAAATGTTTGTTAACATAGCAGTGGTTTATGATTAACAGTTTTGGGGTCTCGTTTAAGAAATCCTTCTGTACCCAAAGGTTATAAAAGTGTTCTCCTGTATTTTCTTCTAAAAGATTTAAAGTTTTCCCTTTCACAGTGAATTCCTCTTTCTCTATGGAATTGAAAGACACAAAGAGCACAAACCAAAAAGGAAAAAAATGATTCAATCTCACTTCACTAAAATTAATAACTTCTGCTTGCTGAAAATATCATAAAGAGAGTAAAAAGATAAGCCACAAACTTGGAAGAAAATCCTGAAATCATATCTGACAAAGAACTAGGATGAAGAGTATATAAAGAATGGCTGCAACCTATTGAAATCCAAAAAGACTTGATAAAGTAATTCACAAAAAGAAATATAGATGATAACTATTCAAGATATTAAAAGATCCTATGTTTTTGTTTTTGTTTTTGGTTGCACCTCGAGGCTTGTGGGAATCTTATTTCTCTGACCAGGGATGGGACCTGGGCCCTCAGCAGTAAAAATGCAGAATCCTAATCATTAAGCCACCAGGGAATTTCCAAAAGATTCTTAACTTCCTTAGTAATCAGGGAAATGCAAATTAAAATCATAATGAGATATCATTTTACATCCACTGTACATGCGTGCATGCTAAATCGTTCAGTTATGTCCGACTCTGTGTGACCCTATGGACTGTAGCCAGCCAGGCTCCTCTGTCCATGAGATTCTCCAGGCAAGAACACTGGAGTGGGTTGCCATTTCCTTCTCCAGGGGATCTTCCTGATCTAGGGATTGAACCCGTCTCCCTTGTGTCTCCTACATTAGCACATAGGTTTTTTACCACTATTGCCACCTGGGTTCATCCACTAGGTGAACAAAAAAGAAATTAGTAATCAGAGAAATGCAAATTAAAATCATAATAAGATATCATTTCACACCCACTAGATTAACCAAAAAATGATAAAATCTGGTAATACAAAGTGTTGGTGAGGGTGTGGAAAAACTGAATCTTATTTACTACTGTTGAGCTATAAAATAGTACAATTTCTTAGGAAAACAACTTGACACTATCTAAAATAAGTACAGATTACATTTCTATGGCCTAAGTGTGGAAACTCTTGTGTATATGTATAATACTATCAATAGAAAGGAGCACAATCTACATTATTCATAGCAAAACACAAAGAGAGTCAAGCACGATTGTTTGGGGATACCTACCTTGTAGTCTACTATTTTTAAAAGGCAAGAGATGATAAACACAAAATTCAGGAAACTGGTTATGTCTGTGGGACAGGCAGGAAGGTGGGAAAAATTTGGGACAAGGACACAGCCAGAGTCAATTATATCATTCATGTTAGGAATCCTCTGTTGGCCAGTGGCTTTATATATAATACATATCCCATTGTAGGCACAGAATATTACATAACAAATTGCTTTCCATTTCTTAAGAAAAGAAATGGGTGAATAAAGAACAACAATCTCTAATGGCTCAGTGCCAAGGAAAGCAGACCTTGGTAAGGTGGGTCTCACTAATACAAGAGGAGAAGGGTCACTCAAGAAGTGATGGATTGCTCTATGTCAGGGAGGGTCCGAATAATCTTTGTGCCCCTGGAGGTCCTCCCAGAACATGGGCAGCTGGCCTAGTAACCAGGACCTGTGCCCAGGGTTCCACCCTATTACTCAGGTTGGCATGTGGCCTGGGTGGGCAAGTGGTGATCAGTTATGGAAAAGGCATGCCACTTAGCACATGAATGATGTATGTGGCAAGATCTATTTTAGATGATTTTCCAAACAGAAAACTGAAGGCTGTTCTGGGGTAAGCCCTTTTGGTCTAATACTGGATATACCCTACTGTACTGTCCACCTTAACGGCATGAATTTGACACCGAAACAAGGCTGATTTCTCAACAGTTGGCACTTTGGATTGTTATTTCAAAGACTCAGTATTGAAGTCTTGAAATTGTTGGACTTTGTGACCCTAGCATTACTCATATGACTACAACCATTTTCCTGTTATTTCTATCTTTAATATATTTTCATCTTACCTATTCGCCCAAAAGGATTATAAAGTTACTGCAGGGAAGTATGGTATAAAGCCCTGTTTTGTTCATCCTTGCTGCCAAAAACTTGGCAAAATAAGGGCTTGGCTAAAAAATAGGTTGTTATTTTGAAAAATTATAAACTCATAGGTAGTTGCAAAAAATAGTAGAGAGGTTCTATGTACACTTCACTCAGGTTCCCACAATGATTACATCTTACATAACTATGGAATATTGGAGAAGGAAATGGCAACCCACTCCAGTGTTCTTGCCTGGAGAATCCCAGGGACGGGGGAGCCTAGTGGGCTTCCATCTATGGGGTCACACAGAGTCGGACACGACTGAAGCGACTTAGCAGCAGCAGCAGCAGCAGCAACTATGGAATAAGGTCAAAACTAGGAGACTGGCATTGGTGTAATGTGTGTTCCAAGTCCATCCATGTTGTTGAAAATGGCAAAAAAAATTTTTTTTTACAGCTGAGTAGTATTTCATAAGCCTATATATGTATCACACCTTCTGTATTTGCTTTGAACTTTTAGCTATCAGTTTTATTAATAAGTGTGTTCAAAATATTTTGACTGAGAGCATTTTAATCACAAAATTAACATGGTACTACTAATCCAGTTAAAATCTTACTCAACAGAACCAATAGCAGCAGTAACTGAACCCCTATAAAATTATATTTGGTACACACTTTTGAATTGTCTCAATATCTACAGCATCAGTTCCTGCTTCCAAGCTCAGGGATACTGGGAATTCTTTTATAATATAATATTTGCCTACCGGTATCTTCGTGGAGTTGAACCATAGAGCTACAAAGAATATGTTTTAGAAGAATTTTTGTGCAACTTTACTTTCAGTGAGACTTATACAGAGTCACATCTATTCTGTTTGAATGACGTGTAGCATGTCTGCAACAACGTCAGATTGACAATTCATACAGATTCCCCACGACCCTGTATCTGTGTGAGAAGTGTGGAAAGACTAGAAGCTATGGCAGAGGTTGTCATGACAGATGAGATGGGCTGGCATACTAGATAAATTCAACCCTCTGAAATGACAATCTGAGTTGCCCATGAGTATGTTTGCAACTGTAAGAGAGATTGTACCTTTGATGTTTGTAACCAACAACTTCAACATCTCTTGCAAGGTGTATCAAAGGCAACTTGTCGTCCATCAAACAAATCTCATTTCCTATGAATTAACAGGGAGGCAGAGCTGTTCTTTTTCCTTTGTGTGGGCACAAAAAGTCACCAAAATGAAACTTTGCTAACTTAAGCTTTCCATCATAGGAGATTCCTCCAGTCATAGTGAGAACTATTCTTGTGCCCTTATAATGTGCGTTTGTATACTCAGTCGTGTCTGACTCTTAGCGACCCCATGGACTGCAGCCTACCAGGCTCCTCCGTCTATGGGATTTTCCAGGCAAGAGTACTGGAGTGGGGTGCCATTGCCTTCTCCAGTGTTTGTATACACAAGGTCTTAATAATTTACAGATTTGATATTTTCAGTTGGTCCCCAAATATCCATCCAAGTGCAGAATTTTGATATGCTGTGGCATGAAGATAATAAAAAACAACTCTTTGTAAATTGCATATCACTTCATGCATCTCTCCAAGGATTACTCTGTGCTCATATTCGGTCTCTGCTTCCCCAATGTACTGTTTTGTGCTACATCAGCAAGAATTTCTATGGATCTTGACAAATCTTTAGAGAGGTCTTTGGCATAATATATCATCTGCTTTCTGGAGGTATAGGCTTTGAAATGAGCAGCTTTTTTTTCATTTTCTTTTTGGTGACCTTGAAGTTTGAATGTTCCAGAGAATGAGCTGTTCCATTATTCTTATTTTCATATCAAATTCCAACATTAATCCAGAGACGAATGGTGCATATGACAATCCAGAGTTTCCAGAGACCACTCTGAGTTCATTTTCCAAACATGTTACTTATGTTTCAGGAACATTCAGAGCAACTTGTACAGTGGTTTGTATATTTCTCAATCTGTTGTCTCTGAGTTATAATGACAACCCACTGGCCCATCTGATCAGGACCCTCTCAATGAAACCCCACCACCACTACCACACCATGGGCATCAGCATGACTTAGACATCCACTGCTACCATCTCTTCTCAATGTCTTTTAACTTCTGTTTTATTTTTTCAATCTCTTTTCCTCTCTGCTGAATACTGAGTAGCTCTTCAGTTCTCTCTTCCAGTTCATTAATACTCTTTTCCATTGTATCTAATGGTGTACATCTACTTAGTTTTTCTAGTTTCATTTACTATGTGTGTTTCTTTTTACCCAGGAGTTTTATTTGATTCTTTTGTAAGATCCACTTGGTCAAATTCTGTAATTTCTGATATCTTGTTATACTTCAAATATTCTCATTTCTTTATTAAGAGAATAAGTCTACATATTTTATATTTCTTAATTTAGAATTCCAATATCATCTAGTCTTGTAGCTATAATCTTGCCATTTGTTATTGATCTTGTTCTTGTTACTCATTCTCGTTCCAATGACTTGTTTCCTCTTGCAGTTTTTTTTTTACTTAAAAAATTTATCCCTCTTGTGTTTTTATAATTTTTATATTTCAGTTAGTTTGTAATTACTTGAGGAAACTATTTGAGGTCTTGATTTAAGAATATTTATCCAGGAACTTGTTATGAATCTTGAATCACTTTAAGTTAAATTCCAAAGCTGAATATTGTGGGATCACAATTCTAGTTTCTGGCTCTAAACCATCATGAAGACCACTTGTGAACAGCAATTTTCAAGATAGACTCTATCCAGTGATGAGCTTGAGATAAGAACATTTCTTTATTGTTTTCTTTTGTGGTTAGGTTTTCTTCCTTTGGTTTACATTTGCATTAAAAATGTCAACTTCTAATCTCAAAAATATACAAGCAACTCTTGCACCTCAACTCCAGAAAAATAAATGACCCAATCAAAAAATGGGCCAAAGAACTAAATAGACATTTCTCCAAAGAAGACATACAGATGGCTAACAAACACATGAAAAGATGCTCAACATCACTCATTATCAGAGAAATGCAAATCAAAACCACTATGAGGTACCATTTCACACCAGTCAGAATGGCTGCGATCCAAAAGTCTACAAGCAATAAATGCTGGAGAGGGTGTGGAGAAAAAGGAACCCTCTTACACTGTTGGTGGGAATGCAAACTAGTACAGCCACTATGGAGAACAGTGTGGAGATTCCTTAAAAACCTGGAAATAGAACTGCCTTATGATCCAGCAATCCCACTGCTGGGCATACACACTGAGGAAACCAGAAGGGAAAGAGACACGTGTACCCCAATGTTCATCACAGCACTGTTTATAATAGCCAGGACATGGAAGCAACCTAGATGTCCATCAGCAGATGAATGGATAAGAAAGCTGTGGTACATATACACAATGGAGTATTACTCAGCCATTAAAAAGAATACATTTGAATCAGTTCTAATGAGGTGGATGAAACTGGAGCCTATTATACAGATGAAGTAAGCCAGAGAGAAAAACACCAATACAGTATACTAACGCATACATATGGAATTTAGAAAGATGGTAACAATAACCCTGTGTATGAGACAGCAGAAGAGACACTGATGTATAGAACAGTCTTATGGACTCTGCTGGAGAGGGAGAGGGTGGGATGATTTGGGAGAATGGCATTGAAACATGTATAATATCATGCATGAAACGAGTCGCTAGTCCAGGTTCGGTGCATGATACTGGATGCTTGGGGCTGGTGCACTGGGACAACCCAGAGGGATGGTATGGGGAGGGAGGAGGGAGGAGGGTTCAGGATGGGGAACACATGTATACCTGTGGTGGATTCATTTCAATATTTGGCAAAACTAATACAGTATTGTAAAGTTTAAAAATAAAATAAAATTTAAAAAATAAAATAAAATACCTTGGGGAAAAAAAAATGTCAACTTCTGTGTCCTAAACTACTTAAGATGGATCTTTTTCTGTCTTCATCTGGTTCAATTTCTAGGCATTGTATTCCCAACCCTGCTTGATGTCAATTAAAATAAAGACTCTAGGCCACCAGTGGTAAGTTAATGATCACAGGGACCCATTGCTTCAGGATGGTTGGTTACCTCTAAAGATTTGTGCTTTCTTGCATTTTTAACCTCTGATGATTTCCATCATTTTCCTGGCAGCTCAGATAACCATTTTTACATCTTTTATCCATGCATTTTAGATGTTGTGAGCCAAGGAGATTCCTTGTGATATTTATTCTTTAATGTTTTGGGAAGTAGAAATTTGAGCACTATTCTTAGCAAAGTTGCTCAGTCGTGTCCGACTCTTTGTGACCTGTGGACTGTAGTCTACCAGGCTCCTCCATCCCTGGGATTCTCCAGGCAAGGATACTGGAATGGGTTGCCATTTCCTTCTCTAGGGGCTCTTCCCGACCCAGGGATCAAACCCAGGTCTCCCACATTGCAGGCAAACGCTTTGCCCTCTGAGCCACCAGGGAAGTCCCAGGTACTCTAATTGTACAAGGTTTCTGTTGTAAGGAAAGCTATATCGAGAAACTGATATAGTCCTCATCATTCCCCTACCCCCACCACCAGATAAAAATCCTCTAAACACATCAGACTCAAACACTTGAGCTATTAGGGCCAAGTTACCATTTTACCCCATTACAGCATGACTGCTGCCCCAGTGCAATACTAGATAACTTCTTTCAGTAGAAGATACACTGAAAGTAAAGTAAGGAGGGACAGTGTCTGGGTTATGGATAGGCACCAAGCATGAATTACTTATTTTGAGCTTCACAATAACCTAATGAAATTAGTAGCCTTGCTTTCATTTTATAAGTAAGAAGATTGAACCTCAACAACGTTAAGCAATTCATCTGAAGGATACAGAATGAGTGAAAATGTTCTGAAAGATCACCCAGGCACATCTCCCCAGAACAGGCCTTCAGAGGACCTGAGGGTTAACCATTTACTTACTTTTTTTTACTCATTTGTGGATTCATTCAAGAAATCCTTCTTTCTTTTTTAAAAACATTTTATTGGGGAAAAGATGATTTAAAGAAACTTTTCTTGAGAACTTGCCATGTATATGACACTATGCTAGACACTGACCTACAAAAATAAGACAAAGAGTTTACATTTCACATTCTCATATAAGAAGGCTCAGAAATGACTGGATCATGAGTTATATGACTGGAGTTATGAGACCATTGGGAAGGGTGTCACCCTGGAGACTGGCTCATGTGTAGTTTGGGATGGAAAATGGAAGATGGTTCCTGACGAAAATGGGTAGTGAAGTAGAGGTAGGAACTTCAAGTGAAGGAGCAGTCCTTCTTTTTCCAGGAGCTGACTTTTTCCTTTTTCTAAAAAGAGGAACATTAGAACTCAAAACGGTTGTCTTTAAGAAGGATTTAGTCTTTCTAGTTACCAGGTGCAAAGTTGTCTCAGTACAGGACCGGCTCACTTGCTGGATGGGATAGATCAGTCATGGTTTGGTTACCCAGCTTGTGGTCTTTTCTAAAATTGAAGCATCACACAGGAAAAGACTTGTCTAGTACAACTGCTTATAATTGCATGCTCCTCTTGATCACATAAGTCTTTATATCAGGAGCGCTAATCCAATTTTTTTAGATTCCATTTCCCTACTGGCCAACAAAGCTTCCTTGCTGGGTCTTGCAAAATTAAGCTATAAGCTTTTCTTCCACCAAGAGTTCAAATCTAAGCACAGATGTCAGAGTTAATCCCATTACCTTCAGGTATTCTTAACCCCCCTAGAAAAGTAAATTTGTCTTGCTGCTTTTTTTTTTTTTTTTTAGGATGAGGAATTCTCCTATACTCAACAACTTTCTTCACATTGTTGATTACACTTAATTGGGTTTATCTTTGTCTAAAATGACATGATGGACAGGCCTTTTGGCAAGTGTTCCGTGTTTATTTCTAGGGCTTAAAATGTGGGTCATAGACACTGCTAAAGACTAACTATCCACTGGGAATCTTTATCCCACTCTACCTGTTTATTCTGAAAACAAAACTGTCATCAATGACCCTGGAAAACAGAACCTGGAACTTTAAGGATGTTGTACCAGTTACATGATATTACATCTAAACCGAGTATGCCCAGTGGTGTTAATTGGGGTCATCTTCCAACATACTTCTGAGGTCTGTGATTGCTACCTCTGTAATCGAAGTCTCTTAAATGCTGCCTACTTATCAGTAGTTCAAACTGACCCTTGGTCTTTTAGATAAGTCACTTACCATCAGAGTTCGGCATTTAATTTGATATTGGGGTCTTTTCTAACTGAACTTTTGTTGAGTGATCTCTAGTGAGTCCCTTATATCTGTAATTCTTGGCAGTACACTTTGGACAGGACAGAAAGGCTTGTTTCACATTCTGACTGGAATACTTTGTAAATGTGTAACCTTGGGCATGTTACTCAAACTCCATTAGAATTTCTTTATCCACAAAATTGGGACAATAATGTTCATCTCAAATATTTTTTGTGAGGAATAAGTGAAATAATGTATGTAAAATTTAGCATAGGACATGACTTAGAGTAAGCACTCAATAAACAGAAGTTGTTCGGATTTCCTTACTAATAAGGGCATGATCTCCATAGTTTTGACAAGAATGGGTTGCCAACTTATTGCCAAGAAGAGGGAAGCTACAGATTTACACTCAAGATGGTATGAAGAGCAAAAGTGTCCAAGTTGGTAAACAGATTTTATATACTCATCTCTGCCCAGGCTTTGGGAAATAACGTTGCAGGAAATGTGAAATAAAGGGGAGGACTGTGGAAAGTGGGGCAGATTGAAATTATACAGCAGTTTTGCAGGCTCTCTGTTACCATAGCCTGGGCCCATCATTCCTCATTATGCCTACTGCCTGCAGCTCCTCTTTGCTTCCCAGTCTAGGATTCCTGAGACCACTTTGCATGCTGGGCATTAGGTCTTAAAGCACCTAGGGGAGTTATAATGGGCGTGGTGGTGAAGGAGCTGTGCTGAAGTGACTGGAAGAGGAGTCCAGCTACATTAGTGTGCCAGGTGGGAGCCTAGGGAACCATGGCCATGCCCATCTCTGTCCTCAGTTTGTGTACTGCAGTCCAGTGGGTGAGAAAAGCAAGGCAATGCCACTGTAGAGCAGTGAGCGCCATGCTGGTTTCAGCATAGGGTTCTAGAAGCCACAGCTAACCCTCCTGGACATCAGGGATAGGGATGCCAATGCTGAGAAATAGAGGTGTAAATAGGGAGTCAGCCAAAAGACAGACGTGTGTGCACGTGCGTGGACCTGCCCCTGTGCGCTTAGTGGGATGTAGGGTAGGGCAGGAATGTTCAAAGGAGACGAGAGATGGAGCATTTGGAAAGTGCTCCTGGTATGAAGATACAACTCGTGTGGCACTTGGAGGTGCAGGCATATTTGAGGAACCATTTGCCTAACTGCTGTTGGTGCCTCTGCGGTGTCTTGTATGGGACTCAGTCATCTACGGGAGATTCCTGAGCCGTGTGGAGGGTCCTCTGCTCCAAGGACACTGCTGTGAGAGACAAATCCCTTCTTCCCAGCTTCTCTTTGATCTTCCTTGTTTCCTTCTCCCAGTCTTCTCCATCTCCTCCCAAAGTGATTCTACTGAAATCCTGGGCTTTGTCCTAGAGTTCTGCAGCTTGTGGAGTTTTTAAGGAGCAGATTCTCAGGGGTAAGGTCAGGAATGGAGCCACCACCTTCCCGTCAAGCTGCATCCATGCATCGGGCAGGGACATGCTTGCTGTCCGAGCTTCCTGTTGTGTCCAGCCCACTTTGGCCCTCTTCCTAATCCCTGGGACCTCTTTGCCGGCTTCCCTCTAAGAGAAGCTTGTTCTTTCAGCTCCAAGTTCAGAAAAGAAAGCATAGTCCTTTCTTTCTGCATTCCAGTTCTGTCTCAACTCCTGACAGAAACTGTTTTACATTCTACTGAACCCTGACTAGGAAAAGTGTTCATTACCCACTATTCACAGAAATCTCTTTGCCACAGTAGTCAGCTTCCCTCCTTTCTCTCTCTTTCTCTGTGCACACACACACACACACACACACACACACACACTCATTTAATCCTTCAAGAAATCATGTGAAGTAAATGTGATCATATTCACTTTTTGCAAATAAGAATATTGGGGATCAAAGATATGATATGTCCAAGATCACCAGCTAGTGAGTAGTAGAGAATCCATGTCAGTTCTGATTCAAAAGCCCCTGTATTTTGTATTTTTAAAAAAAATTTTCTGATTATGAAATATTTATGTAGAAAACCCCAAATAATACAAAAAAAAGACGCAGCCTCCTATATTCTTACATCTGAACTCACTATTGACATTTTATGTATTTATCCTGTTTTTATCTTCAGATCAGATCAGATCAGTCGCTCAGTCGTGTCCGACTCTTTGCGACCCCATGAATCGCAGCATGCCAGGCCTCCCTGTCCATCACCAACTCCCGGAGTTCACCCAGACTCACGTCCATCGAGTCAGTGATGCCATCCAGCCATCTCATTATCTTATGAAGTTTTAAATAAATGTTTATAAAATTGGCTCATATGTATGAATGTATATATTTTTCCAACTTAATTGAGGTATTACTGACACATAATACTGTTAGTTTAAGGTGTACAATGTAATGATTTGATACACATATATTGTGAAACGAATGTCACAGTGAAATTATTAGCACATCTATCTCACAAAACTATCATTTTTTGTGGTGACTATATCTAAGCTCTACTGTCTTAGCAACTTCAAGTATGTAACATAGGGTTGTTAATTGTAGTCATGCTGTACATTACATCCCCAGAACTTTTTCATTGTATAAAAAAAGTTTATATCCTTTAACCAAAATTTCCCCATTTAACCTAACCATCACCCCTGGCAGTCACTATTCTAATCTATTTGACTTTTTAAATTCCATATATAAGCAATATCAAACAATATTTGTCATCCTCCGTCTGACTTACTTCACTTAACATAACAGGCATGTATATATTATATATATGTACAGTACACATGGGCTTCCCTGGTGGCTCAGACGGTAAAGAATCCACCTGTAATACAGGAGACCTGGGTTTGATCCCTGGGTTGGGAAGATCCCCTGGAGAAGGGAATGGCTACCTACTCCAGTATTCTTGCCTGGAGAATTCCATGGACAGAGGAGACTGGTGGGCTACTGTCCACTGTCGGACACTATATAACTTTCTACCACAAATTAATTTTGAGTTAAATTATACCTATTCGGACTTTTATCAGAATTATATAAACTGAATCTCTTTTAACAATAGCTTGTTAAAAATATTTGTCACTTGTTTGTTGATAAACGATTCCATCACCATTTGGATTTATAGATTTTGGATTCCTACCCAATTATTTTTCAGATGTGTAATGATCTGTTCTATTTGGTAATTTCCTCATTTTTAGAGCAAGTGTTGGGTCGGCAAACTATAGTCCATGGACCAATCTAGTCATCTGTTTTGGTAAACAGAGTTTTATCAGGACACAGCCATACCTCTTTATTTATGTGCTGCCTATGCTGCTTTGTATTTCTCTATTGATTGCTTTGTATTTATGTATTGCCTATGGAAGATTTGGGCTTCCCTGGTGGCTCAGATGGTAAAGAATCTGCCTGCAATGCAGGAGACCTGGGTCCATCCACGGGCCTGGAAGATCCCCTGGAGGAGGGCATGGCAACCCACTTCAGTATTCTTGCCTGGAGAATTCCATGGACAGAGGAGCCTGGTGGGGCCCACGGGGTCTCAAAGAATCAGGCATAACTGAGTGATGAACACCACGCCTGCTTTGTGCCCTTCTGTCAAGTTACGTAATTGTGACAGAAACAGTATGATCTATAACACCTAAAAAACTTCACCATCTGGATCTTTACAAAAACGTTTTGCCACCTTGCTCTAGAGAATAGACTCCCGTATTGTCAATCTCCTATTCCCTTTATCTTGGATTTTCAATACTTTTCCTGTAAGTCTTGAGTTGATATTTTCCATGCTGCTCAGTTAGAGAGAGATGTATCTGGACTAGGTGTGTGTCACTAAGTGGGATACAGAGATTTCTCTCAGTTGTCCTTGTTGATCACTAGCCTTCTGGTTGGGTCCTTCTCAGGTTTACAGAACAGTGATTGCACATTCATTTCCTAATCCTCTGTATCCAGCTGGGGCTAGTGTAACCTGGCTCTGGGGTTCCAAGAGAGAATTTTCTGTCTCCATCCCCAGTTTTCTCTGTTACAAATCATTAATAAAATCACTGGCACCTCTATTACTTTTGAAAGGCAATACAGTTGTCCCTTAAACAATGCAAGGGTTGGGGTGTCCAACCCTGTGCAGTCGAAAATCCACATGTCCCTTTACAGTCAGCCCTCAGTAACCATGAATCATGTAATACTGAGGCACATTTTTACTGGAAAAAAAATCTGCATATATAAATGGACCCATGCAATTCAAAGCCATGTTGTTCAAGGATCAACTACATAATATAATCTTTAAAAGCACAAATTCTGGAATCAGATTGTCTGGTTAAAATCGCAAGTCTATCACTTACTAACAATGTGGATTTGGGTAAATTATTTTTTCTTTGTTTCAATTTCTCATCACAGGGATTATGCTATTACCTTTCTCACAAGTGTTGTGAACAAGACAGCTAGTGCTCACTAGGATATCCAGGAGCTCCTTGACATTTCCCAGGTGTCTTTGCTGTGATTGAGGCCATGGGACCAATTCTGGCCAATGGCTTGGGAGTGGAAGTGTCATGAGTCACTGCCAGGCTGGGGCAGGTAGGAGCTGGTTTGCCTTTGCATCCCCTCTTCCTCTACCAGGGCGCCCTTACGTAGTATCACAAGATAGAAGGAGTAGGAATCTTTGAGCTACCAAGTGGAGGACAATCCCTATTTACTCAAAACCAACTTTGCATAAACAACAAATAAATGTAGGTTATGCTAACTATGAAGATTTGGGGATTATCTGTTTCATTTTACCACAGCACAGTTTATACGAATACAGGATTGTTTTAAACATCGAGTAATACATAAAAAGCACTTGGATTAATGCCTAGAATAGCAAGTGCTATAAAAATGTTTTCCTTTCTCCCCTCTTCTTCTTCTTTTTAAAAGAACCAGAATTCTTTCTTAGCATGGACCATTTTGTTTTTCACTTACATCTTTACCACTCTATTCGCTATTCTACGTATGATGAACCAGCCTCATATGGAAGCATTTACCACACACATACACACACACACACGCACACACCATCTTGTCTTAAGGAAGTTAATAGTCTACAAGTAGGGCCAGAAACTTGGGAATAGAGCAAGGTAAGAAAGAGTTCTCTATCTCAAAAGACAGCAACCCACATGTGAAGTTCTGCTTAGACAGACTGCGTGTCTTTAAGCAAGAGAAAGAACTCTGTGTGTCTTAGGACTCTTCTCAGGTTGCTAGGGCTGCTCTGTTTCATGAGGGAAAGCATGACCAGGCTCTCATTGTGTTTTCTCAGTACACTTCCATTTGCCTTACAGTTAGGAAAAATTTCTCCCAGACTCTGCAATAGGCTGTTTTTATCTTTCAGTGTTAATAATTTTCATCTTTTTCTAAGTCTCCAATGGTTCTTTCTTAAACCATCAGTCTTGTTTTCAGCCTCAACTGGCATTCATTCAGTCATCTTTCTTACTCAAATTATACTCAGGCTATACATTCTCAATGAAGTTATTTTAATTCCAAACCTATTTGCTTTGATTGCTCTTTAATTAGTTGGAGGATGGAACACCAGAAGAACAGCTTTGATTAAAAGAGTAGCTGTATATGGGAAAAGAATCTTTAAAAAGAGTGAATATATGTATATGTATAACTGATTCACTTTGCTATACAACTAAAACGAACACAACATCGTAAATCAACTATACTCCAAAAACAACCTCTAAAAACATAGAAAGGGAGTGGCTCAAGTTCAGTATTTTTTGTCCTCCACAGTGTTGCTTATTTCAAATAGCAAGCCACCCTTTGTTTCTTCTTCGACATATCAAGTATGCATAATCTAACTTTCTTATTCTTAGTAAGTAGAACTCTACTATTCACAATCTACATCCTGAGCCCCGGTATAGTCTTCCCATGCTGTTTGGGAGTCATAGATTTAAGAACATGTAAATGGGCCAGATTTGGTTGAATAAGTAGGCAGCAAATCATGAAGGGACTTTAGCATCAAACTTAGGTCTTTGCATTGTAGGGATGTGGTAACTTGATACCATATGCATTTAAGAAGGGTGATCCTGGTAGGAAACAAGGAAGGAAATAAAGAAGATGAGGCTTGCAAAGGTGTGAATAGAAAAGTGGGTGTAGCCCAAGAGCATTTGGTTTACCCCCCCACCCTTCGGAGAATGGAGAGGAAATATGAACTGTTGTCAGGAAGGTAAAAATGAGGGACTTGGTGTCTGCTTGAAGAAAACAGGTAGGATGATGCCAGTTTTCTGACTTGAATCACTATCACTGTGGGTCCTGGCGTCCTTTATTCGTAAAAATTCAACTGACAAGAGGAAAAGACTTTTGGAGAAGAAGGCAACTTATTTTGCATGTGTTGTGTTTGAGATATCTTGGGAATATTCTGTTGAGATGTCTGAAAGGCATTTAGATATACGGACCCAGAACTCGGGCATTTGGGTATATAGGCCCAGAACTCAGGCATTTGAGTATATAGGCCCAGAACTCGGGCATTTGGATACATAGGCCCAGATTTCAGGCATTTGAGTATATAGGCCCAGAACTCAGGCATTTGGATATATAGGCCCAGAACTCGGGCGTTTGGGTTTATGGGTAACTAGAGTAGAGACGAGGAGAGAAGCAGTGTCAGGCGACCATTAACTTCGGGGAGATGTCTGAGAGATGGCAGTGCTGCAGGTAAAACCCCGAGGGACGTGAATAAGCAACAGGGATCCGAGAAAGAACAGCAGTGTTACTGAAGGGTAGCTTTAGTCTGCTGTTCCCAAAACACTCCGGGGTTTCCTAGAGATTCTAAAGGCGGGAGAATCTCAAGTGAAGAGGAAGTAGGATCCTGATGTTCAGTCGATGGGGACTTTGGAGCCAGCAAAAGCTGACATATTAACTTTCTCTCATTAGCCCCTGTATGCAGAATGCTTTATCCATTCATCCCTCAGGGGTTACCTTATTATTCAGTAACAGAAAAGCCTCCGACTTTCCTCTTCAAAGCATTATTGGCCTTTTACTTCTTTCATTCTCGCAGAGCCCAGGGCTGCATATGGAGGCAGCAGCTTATGGAAGTAGCAGGGACTCTAGAAACTTTCAATTCTAGATTTAAATTTTGGGTAGTAACTTACTAGCTAGAATACATTGGTAAAACTGCTTTGCTTCACTGAGCCTCTCTTTTCTTATAACTTCACATACTCTTGAGGTAAAATAAGGTAATACAAAGACATTTGACACAGCTAGTTTTCCCTATCTTTGTTTTAATTGATGAGTAGTGCTTTTATGCTTTAATGTCAGCATCTCAGCCAAAGACTTTTTTTCAGTAAAGAGCACCTTTGTACCAATAACTTTCATTGAGGTCTGAGAACCTGACCCTCATTTTACTGCATGTTGGTTTTAAGCTTTCAAGGTGTGTCTCTGATAGGTTCTGACTAACTAGATAGGGTCTTCTTTCACTTTGATGAAGTTCCAGAAAACCATTCTTCAACAAAAATACTCCCCACCTCCTCCTATTTATGTGGCCCGCGGAAACTGCAGCCGAATTCTCTTATAGTTCAATCTTGTCTAACACAGTTTTCTTTGTTTGAACCCCATGAATGGAGAGACTGCTGCTTCTGCTTCTCTGTCTGCCCATGAAGGCCTCAACTGCCTCATTTATCTCCTTGAGGTTTGTGATCACAAATTGCTATTTTATTTACCCTCTACAGTCCTTGATTTTTTTAAACAAATCAATTTATTTTAATTGGAGGATAATTGCTTTATAATATTGTGATTTTTTTGCCATACATTGACATGAATCAGCCATGGGTATACATGTGTCCACCCTCCCACCATCCTGAAGCCCTCTCCAACCTCCTTCCCCACCATATCCCTCTGCGTTGTCCCAGAGCCCTGGTTTTGGATGTCCTGCTTCATGCATCAAACTTGCACTGGTCATCTATTTTATATATGGTAAGATACATGTTTCAATGCTATTCTCTCAAATCATCCCACCCTCGCCTTCTCCCACAGAGTCCAAATGTCTGTTCTTTACATCTGTGTCTCTTTTGTGGCCCTACATGTGTCTTTACTTCATAGACCGTAGTCCTTCGCCTGGGGAATCATGTGGATTCCTCAAGTTGTCTAAATGGTCCAGCCATTTTATTGAAATATTCAAATATCCCTCTGCTATCTGAAATTAGAGGTTCCTATGAAACCTTTCCTAAGCTGAAATGGCCTAAAGTGAAGAAGCAATTACCTGAGGGCATGTCTTGCTAACAGAAGCACAAAATAAATGAAGATGAAGCACAGACGCTCACAGACACACTTCAAGGGTGTGGAGGCTGATGCTGAGTGTAGTTGCCAGGATGGAGTTTGGTGGTACCCCTCCCTCTGCTCAGGTGCATACTTCCTCCGTAACGGTTGCTGTAAGGCCAACAGTAAATGCTATTTTCATTTTTTGTCTTTTTGTGTGATAGCAAAAACCTCTTCAGATTTCTTTTGGTTAGATAAAACAGGTACTGATGTAAATCTTTCATAACAGCCAGGTGGAGTAAAGTGAACTCTTGAAAAGTAGGGGATACTTGGACCTGATACAAGACTGGGCTCTGTCCATAAACATACTTGTGATCCTGGCTTGGGTATGGCCACCATGGGAAAAGTAATCTTCCAAACTTCCTGAGATGAATTTTAGCGTGTTTTATTCTAGATTCTTAAACTAAGCATCTCCTTCCCTTTGTCATTGTTAGCCTGGGACCTGGGGCATTGAGTACATTTGGAAAAGCTGACCCACCGTCCCTGACCTTGGATTGCAGAGGTATCTTCAAGGTGAAGCTTCTGTGTTAGAGGATTTCCAAAGCAATCTTGAAAGACCATTCTCTCTTGACCAGCCTTTTTGGTTTTTTCAAGAAAATGAGCCACTACCACAGCTGTTCTCCCCCATGCCACTGTTTGTTAATTCTTTACTCCTTTCAAGAGTTAGATGCTCACTGTTTTATAGCCTGAAGTAGGCCCATATCAGCCTATGCAGCAGTTGTTTCCTCTCAACTACCTTCAAGAAAATAACCCAAGATATTACTCTCATAAGGCATCTTTTCTTATAAGTCCTGTTGTTCTAAATTACTTGAAAGTTAGGAACTATGGAAGATTATTTTACGGTTCTGTGAATAGCATTTTAGCTTACTGAGAGGTTTTAAATATAATCGTGGTTTCCTTTTTTATCTCTAGAATTATCCTTCTGTTTTCTGAAGTGACTTTAAGGATCATCTTTCAGAAGGAAAACAACTTGACATATACACCACTTCTGAGCCTGTTTATCCAGAGTGGAGGGTGAGAACAATAATAGGCATGAAAAACAATTTCATGGGTGTTAAGCTGTGGCTCCAGGCTTCACCTTCAAGGAATCAGTGTCTCCGCTGCTGCCTCTGGGGGAAAACAAGACACGAGATGGAATATTGCTGAATTTGCTTTCTGAAGGAATATTTAGAAACGCCTACTCTTCACTTTGCATCTTTTCACTGGCGCACCTGATTAAACATCTATAAAAGTAACTGCAAAGTAAAAAAGCCACCACAATAATACCAGATACAAATGTGCCTACTGGAAAAGGGAGCAGATTGAGGTGGGAGCTTGGCATGTGGTATGACTAGGAAAGGGACAATAAATGGGGCAGCCAGAGATATGTCTCAGGAGAAGGCTGCAGAGATCATTCTGGAAACTTCCTCAGTCTCTAGTCTAGGCCAGAAAGGTTCAGGCTGAGCCAAGAGCTCATAAATATTTCTGGTCGGTGAGTTAGTCATTTAATGAATAAGGAAACTATGCACGAGCTTCAAGGTTAAAGGTTAACAGGCAGGGTTTCAAAAACAATTTCATTAAGCAGACACTAATAGATTACAACTTACATGTTCCCACATTGAAACAAAAAATATACCTTTGAAAATTTTCTTCTAACCATCAACACTACCAAGAGTCATTAGTTTTTTTAATATATCTAATATGCAAAGTGCCTTGTTAGTACATTATGTAATCATTAAATATTAAATGAAGTTTGGAAGTTAAATCAGTGAAATAAGGCTTTAAAAAGATTGTTCTAGTTGTGGAAATATTGCAAGATTTCTAAAGGATTATATCTTTAAATTACTTCTCAAATATTCTTAATTCTCTCCATTTTAAAGAAATAAATATTTGAAATTATAAAAAAGAAACAATAAACTGGTTCAACTATGAATTTATCCTGGATTCAAAATTATAAAGTAGGTATGAGTGAGAGACTGAGGAAAGCTGAAACTTTAAGAAAGAAATAAAAGAACCATATTGTATGTGCTGCTGCTGCTGCTAAGTCGCTTCAGTCATGTCCCACTCTGTGTGACCCCACAGACGGCAGCCCACCAGGCTCCCCCGTCCCTGGGATTCTCCAGGCAAGAACACTGGGTGGGTTGCCATTTCCTTCTCCAATGCATGAAAATGAAAAGTGAAAGTGAAGTCGCTCAGTCGTGTCCGACCCTCAGCGACCCCATGGACTGCGGCCTTCCAGGCTCCTCCATCCATGGGATTTTCCAGGCAAGAGTACCGGAGTGGGGTGCCGTTGCCTTCTCCATATTGTATGTAGGATATAGTAAATAATGGGAAGTTAGCTGTGTATACATTGATCTTCCTGAACAGACAGTGGTTCTGTAGATAGTGGTTCAGGGAAGGACCTTGAATTCATCTTTCTGTTTCTCACTGTGCATTCATTCAATAAATAGGTGTTGAATTCAACTCAGTGTCACACTGGCATTATGGTTATACACTGGGTTTGCAGAAAAACATCAGTGAAATTGTTTATAGCATATTTAATCATAGTATTTGAATTATAGTATTTGAATCAATACACTTAAGCTCTAGACTCTGTGCTGTGGATCCTCACTTTACTACTCCATGTTGGCACTGTACAAAGAGCTGAATAATGTTGGGGAAAGGTACTATAAACTTACTAGATAGGGAGCATTTCATTCCATCTGGAAAGTTCAGGGAAGACCTTCTAAAGGAGGCATAATGTGAGCTGAAAGACCCATTGGATTTCATCAGGTGGGGAAAGAAAGGGATCATGAAGAGTGAGGTGGGTTTGCATAGATGAGTAGAGGAGATGTGAAGGATGTTTCGGATAACAGAAAGGAAAGAGAAAGAATATGGAAGAAAATAAACTCAAGGCAGTTTGGGAAAATAGTGGACAGACTAGTTTGGCTGGGAAAACAAATGTGCTGACATAGGAGATAAACTTGAAAAGGTACAGATGATGGTGGAATGAACTTGATCCCTGAAGACAATGAGAAGCTATTGGAAACTTTAAGGCTAGTAAACCACATAAGTAGAAAATCTTCCTGGCTTCCTGTAGACCAAAAATGGACCTCAAGACTTGGAATCCTATCTTGCCTAATGACTGAATTTAGTTAGAAGTTAAGCTCAAATATAGAGCTTGACTTTCAAGGGTCTCAGATTTCAGTTATACAATTATGCTCTTTTGTTTACTTTCCTTTTGTATGTAAAGACACTATTTCAGGTCCCAAGAAGATATTAATGATTAAAAGAAAAATAGTCTTATCCTCACAGAGCTAACAATCTAGAAGGAGAAAATATAATGCACAGGATGAAATAAGTAAAGAAAATGTGTGAATATTTTGAATATATTGCATATCTGAAACTTTTAAAAGACAGATTTTAAAAGTTCTCATTGCAAGAAAAAAATTATTTTTAACAATGTAAGGTGATGGATGTTAACTAGATTTATAGTGTTGATCATTTTGCAGTGTGTACAAATATCAACTCATTATGTTTTGTATACTTAAAACTAATATTATATATCAATTATAGCTCAATTTTTGAAAAAGAATGAATCACATAAATGTGCACATTTGTGCACTAAGTTTCTGGACAATGGCACAGATTTAAAAGAATCTTAGTAAGAATTCTTACTAAGAATCCCCATTCAACAGACCTTACGGGAAAGTCCATTCTATTGACTATGCTATGCTATGCTATGCTAAGTCACTTCAGTCGTGTCCAACTCTGTGTGACCCCATAGATGGCTGCCCACCAGGCTCCCCGTCCCTGGGATTCTTCAGGCAAGAACACTGGAGTGGGTTGCTGTTTCCTTCTCCAATGCATGAAAGTGAAAAGTGAAAGTCAAGTCGTTCAGTCGTGTCTGACCCTCAGCGACCCCATGGACTGCAGCCTTCCAGGCTTCTCTATCCATGGGATTTTCCAGGCAGGAGTACTGGAGTGGGTGCCATTGCCTTCTCCGTCTATTGACTATAGTAAATGTTATATATATAACATATGCTGCTGTTGCTGCTAAGTCACTTCAGTCGTGTCCGACTCTGTGCGATCCCATAGACAGAAGCCCACAGACAGAAGCCCACCAGGCTACCGTCCCTGGGATTCTCCAAGCAAGAACACTGGAGTGAGTTGCCATTTCCTTCTCCAATGCATGAAAGAGAAAAGTGAAAGTGAAGTCGCTCAGTCATGTCCGACTCTTAGTGACCCCATGGACTGCAGCCTACCAGGCTCCTCCAGCCATGGGATTTTCCAGGCAAGAGTACTGGAGTGGGCTGCCATTGCCTTCTCCAACATATGCTATATGTATATATATAATATATATGAATGTTAGCTAATGATAAAAGGAAAGGATAAAAATAAAAAGGAGAGGGAGACAGGAAAAATTAGAGTACTGAATTTTGGACAGAATTTCCAAGGAAAACTTGTCTAAGAAGGTGACTTGAGTAAATATTTGAGGGAGTTGAGGATGAAACCATGTGGATATTTGGAGGAAGTGCTTCTGTGGGGGAGGAAAGAGCAAGTTCAAAGGCCCTGGGGTGGAGGCATGCCTGGAATATATGAGAAAAGAAGTGGAAGGAGAAAGGATGTGATTAACAGGAGGTAAAGTGAGCGATAACACTTCAACACTGTGGTGTTGGGGGAAGACTCTTGAGAGTGCCTTGGACTGCAAGGAGATCCAACCAGTCCATCCTAAAGGAAATCAGTCCTGAATATTCACTGGAAGGACTGATGTTGAAGCTGAAACTCCAAAACTTTGGCCACCTGATGTGAAGAACTGACTCATTTGAAAAGACCCTGATACTGGGAAAGAATGAAGGTGGGAGAAGGGGATGACAGAGAATGAGATGGTTGGATGGCATCACCGACTCAATGGGCATGAGTTTGAGTAAACTCCGGGAGTTGGTGATGGACAGGGAGGCCTGGCGTGCTGCAGTCCATGGGGTCACAAAGAATTGGACACAACTAAGCGACTGGACTGAACTGAACTGAAAGTGAGTGAGGTGGCCTTCCCAAGTGGCACTAATGGTAAAGAATCCGCCCACCCAATGCAGGAGACATAAGAGATGCAGATTCAATCCCTGGGTCGAGAAATCCCCTGGAGGAGGGCATGGCAAGCCACTCTAGTATCCTTGCCTAGAGAATCCCATGGACAGAGAAGCCTGGCAGGCTACAGTCCATTGGGTCACAAAGAGTTGGACATGACTGAGTGACTTAGCACTCACACAAAGTGTGTGAGGTAAGTGAGAGATAGATCACATGGCCCACATAGGTCACAACAAGGATTTAGCTTTTACTCTGAGGCCACTGTATTCTATGAGCAGAGGATTGACATGATCTGTTAAAATTTCAGTGCAATCGGTGTGGCTCATGTGTTGAGAATAAGCCATGAGGATGAGCTTGAGATCGGAGACAACAGCAGAAGCAGGAAGACCTGTTAGGAATAGGGTGGCAGCAGGAGAGACGGTATTCAGTTTTGAATATATTTTAAGGTGGAGCATATAGAATTTTCTTTTGGAAAAATATGGAGGAAGAGAAAGAGAGGAGTCAGGAACAGCATGGTGGATATGCCTGAGTGACTAGATTATGGGAGGAACTGTTTTCTTTTTGATAGCAGTGAAGGGTGAGCTATCAAGGGCTTAGTCATAGATGGGATAGGCTGGTGAGTTCTAGTAAACATCCATGTAAAAATATCAGCTGTGAATGAAGACAGATATAAGATCTGGGACACAGGAAAGGGGTTTAGCCTAGACACACACACACTGGATCATAGCACATGGATGGTATTAAAGCCATAAATTAGATGAGATCATCCAAGGGGAAAGAGGGCTTCCCTTGTAGCTTAGTCGGTAAAGAATCTGCCTGTAGTGCAGGAGACCCGGGTTCGATCCCTGGATTGGGAAGATACCATGGAGAAGGAAATGGCAACCCATTACAGTATCCTTGCCTGGAAAATCTCATGGACAGAAGAGCCTGGTGGGCTGCAGTCCATGGAGTCGCAAAGAGTCGTGCACGACTAAGCGACTAACACTTACTTACTTATTTACTTAGGGGGAAAGAAGAGCTCCAAGCACTGATCCCTGGGCACTGAACATTCAGAAGCAGGGAGGGTGGGAGGGTAGGGAGAACCAGCAAAAGAATCCAAGAAGGAAGGCTTGTAAGGTGGGAAGAGAACAGTGAGTGTGATGTCTTAGAAACCAGAGCAAGAAAGGGTTTCAAGGAGAAGAATGTTATCAACTGAGTCAATTGCTGCTGATGGGGAAAATCAGATGAGGCCTGAGAAAGGAGGCCCTGACTTAGCTACGTGGAGCCTTTGTGACACTGAGAAGAGCAACAAAGGTCCAAAGCAGAGTGTGGCTGAGGGCTTGCTGGAACTGACTATTCTGTTTTAGTAATGTCATTCTCTTGGCTTGGTGTTTTCTTAGGTGGGTACCTGGTGGGGAAAAGGTCCCTTTTTAAAAAGTGCTTCCATGGTCTTTTGCGTTTGCGTGGCTTTTATCATGTGTTCATTTGTGGATTCAAGTGGATTTTTTTTTTTTTTTTTTTTGCCATAAGACATATTGATGGAAGCCTCCTCTGGGCAAAGGCATGGTGCTAACTGGTGTGCTGGGTTGAGAGGTTAGAGGAAATTCGGAGAAATCGGAGAAGAAATACCAGTGATTCCATCACACTTCCTTTGTCATTCATCCTGGAAACAAGGTTCACTGTGGTGTGGGTATAACTGAGGTTGCCTCACACCCATCCAAGAGTGGGCAGGTGACCTAGGCTTAGCCAATCAGAATGCTGCTTCTCCTCGGCTACAGTGATTGGTTCAACGGCCAGCAACCACTGCCACACCAAAAGCTCCACTGTCTAGCACCTGCATCCAATAGCATTCCAGGCTTGGGGAGGACGGGGCTGTGAGTGGCTGAAATGGGGAAGTTTTCAGCTTCCCCAAGACGCCCCACACTGGCAGTGTACAGAAGGCAGGTGGCTGTGGTCTCTCCAGAGGACAAATGGCAGTCTCCAGCAGCAAGTGGGAAGCTGTGACTGCAGGGAGATCCCTGGCCAAAGGGCACGTCCCACCGGGAACCTCCCTTTCCGACTTGGCCCCCCTCAGCTGACTCTTGGTACTTGGTTGGACCGACCTCAGGAGCGGCCTGGCTGTTTTGCATTATCAGCATGTATTACAAAGCCACATGATAAATGACGGCCTGTTTCCTCACTTCTGTTTTCGAGGGCACCACAAAAGGACATCACACTCAACAGTCATGCTGGACCAGAACTCCCTCCGCCCCGACCGTCCTAACGCGCCCCCCCGCCCCACCCCCGGCTCCCCACCACATGAGTAAGATTCTCCCCCAAGCGTGATTGATCACAGGAATGGCAGGACTCCAGCTGAAGCTGGGGAGAGAGGAAGGATGGGCATTGGGATTAAAGTGGATGGAAAAGTTAAAAGAGTGAGAATTTTTATTTTTGCAACGTGCCCCTCTGCTAACCATTATTTCAAAGCTTCCTGAATGGAAGCGAATCAGGAAACAGCAGTGGGACTAATAAAATCATACTGGAGAACAGCTGGGGATAGCATCGGTGATCATTAATAACACCACTATTGTGGTCATACACACACTTGGCTAATATCTCTTTTTTTCTCCCAATGTCCCCAAGTGTATTTATTCTTTTTTGGACAATCAGAGTGTAATTCCAAGAGTTAAGTGACTTGCCCAAGGTCATCCACACTGGATCAAAACAGGGCAAGAATTAAAATTATGTTCTTGTAATGTCATTTCTTCACCCCTCAACACTGGACGTGTTTAGCTTTCCTGGCTGTGCCCTTCTGCCCCCTCTGCCTGGGGCGGTTCAGCTCATTTTCAGTCTCAGTGAACAAGGCGAACAATGTTACTTTCAACACTAAGCCTGAAGATGAATGTCCTAGAACGAATCCCCATTGCTTTTTCTGGCGACTGACCTGGTTGACCTGGCCTGAAAATTGCCTTAAGCAAAAGCACTTCAGACCTTAAAGAATTTATTTTCTTTTATTCTCTTCTCTTTCCTTTGTGGCCGGGACTTTTGTCCACCTAGTTCTCAGTTTTTAAAGAAAATATCCATTGACTTTAACTTATTTTTCTGTTCATGTGCTCATTCATTCATTCATCAACTACATTTATAAAGCGTAAATATTTATTGAGCACTTACTATGAACCATGCCAAGTTCTCAAAGGGCAGTGGCCCAATCCAGTTAGGGGGTTAGGAGATCTTTCCTTGGGCAAGGACAGATTAGCTGGGACTTGAAGGATGAATGGGCTTTAGCCAGGCTAAGGTGGGGCTGAAAGAAAATTCCAGGACAGCAGGTACATACACCTGAAGGCAGCAGGAAGCGGGGCCCCTCAGAGAAGTGCCCGGGTGTTCAGCTGGCAAGAAGGAGGACTTTGAGAGTTAGACTCTAGAAGCATAAAGGCTGTTGAGGGGTGTGGACTTTCTCCCAAGAACCTTGTGAAACTAGGAAGGTTTTAAATACACAAGCTTCTAGCTCCATCTCTTTCTTCCCCCTTCATCCTAGAACTCTAATGGCTATGAGAGAAAAATCAAGGCTTTTTATTAAAAAAAAAAATACCTGAGTTCTCAGGCCCTGGCCACTCCCATGCCTCTTTAACTGTGTGTGTGAATCCCTACTCCCCAGGCTTTCTGATTACAGTAAGAGAGGAGGGGGCAGTCCTAGGGTATGGATCATCCCTTGGTGAGATCTAATTTCAAGAGTGGCCCTAAACAGAAAATGGTTAAGAGAACCCCAGTGACTAAGGCAACACAAAGAAGGGGATTAGGGGACAAACACAGCTGGGGAGGAACAATCCTAAAATTCTGTGATCCAGGGCCAAATTCCACAAGTGCTTCAGAAGGCACCTACCAGGCCACGCTTGTAACTGTGTGGGGAATCAGCACAACGACGCTCCTGTCTCCTGCTGACTTGTTTTGGGTGTGCCCTTGAGATTCCAGCCCTGATTCTCCACTCAGGGAGTGGAACCTTGGAACGTGCTCCCTTTTTAAACCTCCGACCTTGCCTTTTCACCCCTGCACACCCCAATTCCACAGAACTGCTTGTGATGAAACCATTTTCATCACTGCTCCCGCAGCTTCAAAGCCATTCCCTCTGCTGCCTACGGACAGTAACTGTCTTGTCTGGGGCCTCCCTGGAATTGGAAGAGAGGGAAACGAATCTTACTGTTCACCAAGCATAATGATCCTACCTTTGCTTTGGCTGCTTGTCAGCTTGGATGCTTCCTCAAGACACCTACCTCCCATGGAGTCTCCGCTTATCTATTATCTTCTTACTGAGGTCCTCTCTGTCTTATTTAACACCACCCACCTGCTTCATCCTTCTTACCCTACTTTCCTTTTCCCTTTTTCTACACATCTGTCTTAGAATACACTAATTTATTTATTTATTTATTTATTTATTCAGGCACATGGTTTTGTGCTTTATGGCCATTACTTTCATGCTTTGTTGGCAGTGGACACTGATGTCATCAAAGTGCATGAGGTTATGCACAAGTAACATCTCCCCTCCAGGGTCCTCTGAGGTACCTCATATTCATCAGTTCTCCTTTGACATGTAAGAATGAGACAAAAGATAAGAAATCAGTCTCTGATAGGCACTGAACATCAGGGGAAAAGGTTTGATGCCCACAGGCAGATGTACAAACCAATGTTTTTAAAACGGGGGCAGGTGTTACTGAACCCTGAGAAATGTCTGTTGATACGAATTCTCATGAAGTCAAGAGATGGCAGGCCAGCAAACAGTGACCACACTCCAATCAACAAGGTCAGCGAAGAATTTACATGCAGGAAGTCATCTATTTTTAATATTGCAATTGCTTTCCTGTTTTCCTTTATTCGGTATGTTACCGCAGGAGCCCCATTCCAAGAGTTTTGTTTGAATGCTTTCCTCTCCTATTTTTCTTTTTTAAATTTGGATGCAACCTGGTATTTCCAGAGAGCAAATGTTCTCCTATTATTTAAAGAAAACCAGGAGGAGGCCGGGTCATCTGTCAGGCTGAACAATGCTGGACTGATGTAGAGAGTGAGGGTCACAAAGGTTGGAGATGCTTAAGGGTCAGGCTGAAAGTGATCTCCCTTGGGGGGATGGTGTGAAAGAATGGGTGGCTGAGCCAACCCAGTGAAGCAGGCGGTTTCTTGCCAAATTGGCAGGACTTGAAGTGAGTCCCCAGTATTCCAACCCCCACTCCCGTCCTACCTCACCACACCCCCCTGGAGCAAGAGGGAGACATTCTTTTCATACCCAAAATACTCCAAGCCCCTCTTGGATGCATTTTCCTGGCCAATTATCTGTTATTCAGCTGAGGTCTTGTAGACTTTGTATTTTCCAAGCACCAAAATTGCAAAGTTTCCCAACTCTTTGATTATAACTCTGCAATCAACTCTGTTTGCTTTATTCTTTCATTAGCCCTTCACAGTGCCATGATCGGAACAGAGGCAAAGGCAATCAAGAAACTTTTCTGAACACAGATTCTTTTCTCTTTGCCACACTATGCAGCATGTGGAACTTCCCTGACCAGGGGTCAAACCCTGGCCCCCTGCAGCGGAAGTGCAGAGTCTTATCCACTGGATCAGCAGGGAAGTCTCAGAACACAGATTCTTTATTGTAACGCAATTAACGTTGAGCTACGTGTGTGCCAGACTAACGCAGTTCACTGGGTCCTAAATGTCCCAAATGGTCAAATGTCCCAAACGGTCCTCCCTTTGTGTCTGAAGCACTTGAATTTGAGTTGATGGACTGTTGGTCATTCTTGGAGTTTACTCCCGGGGCTTCCATCAACCCCTCTGGCCTGGTTATTTCAGCTCTGCTCAAACAGTCTCAGGGAAGGCACTTCCCTCTCTGAGTAGCAGCCCTGGACTTCCTGCCCTGACCTTGCAGATGTTTCCGTAATTTCTCCTGGAAATCTTGATGGTCCCGTGCCCCTTGCAAGTCCTAGGTTATGCCCACCCCCTCTTTCTATGTCCCTCGTTTGGTGTCTCCAAGTCATATTCAGATGTCCAGTTTGGGCTCCTTTTTGCTGGTAGCACAGCTCTACCTATTTTTCCTGTGACTTCGGCAGACTCTTAAGGGAAATGTTTTTATAGAACAGAAAGGTGTTAAGTGCACTCACCTTTCACAAAGACATTGCAACTAAGAAACAACTCTGAATTTTTTGTATTCAGAATGATTTCAAACATTCACCCACGAATCCAAATGGAATTTTGCAGTGAGCAATGCTAATGCACTATTAGAAAAGAGAACCTGTCAAAGTTAAGTAATTCATTACTGATCAGAGCAGAAGCCCAACAAAGAACTCTCACCACCAGTACCATCTCCAGATCTGGAGTTACGTTTTAGGGAAACAAAGCATTCCACCTTGTAAGAGTCAAGCTAATAGTCCCTTTTTCTAGACACTCACTTCTGTTGTCTCAGACATCCATAGGCTTTGAAAAAACTATTGTATTATTTGAGCCAGAACTGGCTTATCTTGTACCTTATTCAACAAATAATATAGGGGAGAATATATATAATAAAATATAGGCCTAAAATTGAGTAACAGGGCCAGATAAATGTAAATTATAACAAATGCAGAGTGAAGATGAGGGAACTCAAAAAATCTTATCAGGTTCAATAATTGAGCAGTAAATTTGCTTCAGAGCTCCCTGACGGCCAAAGCAAAGAAAGAAATGTGGTCATTGGTGTGCATGCTGAGTCACTTCAGTTATGTTGACTCTGCCACCCTATGGACTGTAGCCTACCAGACTCCTCTGCCTGTGGAATTCCCCAGGCAAGAATATTGGAGTGGGTTGCCATGCTCTTCTCCAGGGGATCTTCCTGACCCAGGGATCGAACCTGTGTCTCCCCTGTGTTAGAAGGCAGGTTATTTACCACTAGCACCACCTGGGAAGAACTGTGGTCATTTACACAGATGCTTTTATCCACTAGGGGAAAAAAAAAATACCCTTTCCTCAGGAAGCAAAGCTTTTTGCTTTTAATTTTGAAGGATTTGTCTCATGGAAGGCTTCAGCACTTCCATAAAGTTATATATTTCAGGATATACCTATGAAGTGAAATCTTCGGTAGGATGCAGAGTTTCTCTGAGCAGCAGTTTTTCATCACATCCAATCCATTTTCGGGGGCCCATTGCCCCTGCCTTGACAAAGCTAAAGATGAATCATTTCAATAAATGTGTTTAAAGATTTCATGTGTGAAGCACAAATATTCAATGCATGATACTTGTGTTTAAGAGTATCATAAAGTGTAAACAACAAGCTGTTAGGTAGATTCATTTTCCAAAGAAAATTCCCATCCCCTTTTGATATAATTGTGTAAAGAGGCTGGATCCATATGTATCTGAAACTACTCACGAATGACTGTATTTACACCCCCAGGATTTTTCCTGACTGACTTGGTAAGGAATGTGTCAATCCCTAAACTAACCTCTCTGCCCAAGGGTGCAATAGTCTCTGCAGGCCAGACTGGGGCCGGAGTGGGGTCATTGTCTCTCAGGTGAGGTGTGGGTTCTGCTACCCAAATCAAGGTTGCTGGGAAGCACAAAGCCACAAATGTCTACTCCCTGGTTTTCCCTTCTTCATACATGTCCCCGCTTTGCTAGCCTGGATAATTTGGTTTCTTCTGAGATCCTTGCAATCCAGATTCAGTTGCTATCTCTAACTGAGCTCAGGAAGACACAGAAGACATACAACATTCACTTTTCTTAGTGTTGGAAGAGAAAGTTAATCGTGAGGAAGCAATAGTTCTGCTCCCTTTTCTGGCTAAAGCAACTTAATTTGTAAAATATTTCCCATCACCTCACTGCTGTTACCCAGGGAGCTAGGGGAAAGCCTCCAGTATTTGTGTAATTCTTTAAATCCTGCCCTCCTATTAGCCACCAAACCCTGCTTGGGTCACTTGACCCCAGAGGAGCAAGACTGAAAAACAAGACATCCACACTGAGAGACTCACTAAGAAAAATTCATCCACTCTTGATATGAGTTATGGCATAAGTCGGAGGAGCACTCTCACACATATCCTGGTGGGGCTTGAGCGCTGTGTCTTTGACGTAGGCTCTTCTCCTAACCTGGACCAGATGTCCGCTCTTATTCCGTGTCACACTCCAAATGTGGGAGGGCGGGCAGCTGGATGAAGCTCATCAGGGGAGATACGCCTCTCCGCTCAGACCACACAGTGCTGTCCTGACTCTCTATCAGTCCGGGGAACGTAGGAACAGGGGCATGTGCATGCTTGCTTGGTTGCTCAGTCATGTCTGACTCTTTGCGACCCCATGGACTGTAGCCTGACAGATTTCTCTGGCAGGGCAAGGATGCCATGTAGTGATCACTTGTCCATGGAATTCTCCAGGCAAGAATACTGGAATGGGTTGCCATTCCCATCTCCAGGGGATCTTCCTGATCCAGGGATCCAACCTGGGTCTCCTGCTTTGCAGGCGGATTCTTTACCATCTGAGCCAGGAACAGGGGCACAGATGGTGTGAAATAATGGACTTAAACATCATTTTTTGTCCCAAAGCCAGTGCACATGGAATTTCATCACTGCAGCGCATGCTTGTGCTGTGTTAGCCGCTGAACATATTATATGTATGTACAGTGTACAAAACAGACTTACCTGCCTAAGTCTGGTAGGTTACGAATCACTTTTCCCTCATCTCCAAAAATCAGTTGAAAATATTCCCTGCAGATATCCCTTTTGAACCTCAAATTCAACATGTCTATGAGACTTTGCTATGACCAAAACCTCAGAATCATCTTTGACATCTCTATTTCCTATTCTCCATCTAATTATGTATCAATCTGCTTATAACCTGTCTTCCTCTCAGAAAATATCTCCTGAGCTCCTCCTGTGCAACTGGCACTGGGCAAGGCCCTGAGTATAAGACGGGGAGAAAGAGCAGACAAGGTCTCTCCCTCATGAAGGCTCCCATCCAACAGAGGAGACAGATGTTCCTCAAATCATCATAGACACAAATAATGAATTACAACCAGGACAAATGCTAAAAAGAGAAGTAAGCTCAGTTGATGCTTATTTCACAAGAAGCATCCTGAGTTCATTTTTCACTTTTGAATTATTTTTTATTTCCCTTCACCATAGCCATCGCCTTGAGCAGGATTTATAATCTCATGTCCACATCTCTGCAGTAAACCTTCTGTTCTCTTCTGCTACTCAGCACGATATGAGGACTCCTCACTGCCAACACACTTTGGACCTGTTTGCCTGGGTGTCTCATTCTTTAATGGTTTTTCCTATTTGACCCTGTCACCGTTGTTATCTCTCCAAATTCTACCACTCTTTAAGATCCAGAAAATGCAAAAGAACTTATTTACAAAACAGAAATAGACTCACAGACATAGAACACAAACTCATGGTTACCAAAGGGGAAGGGGGGAAAGGGATAAATGCGAAAAGTTCAGGATTAAAATATACATATTGCTATACATGAAGTAGAAAACCAATGAGAACCTACTGTATAACTCAGGGAACTATACTCTATATCTTGTAATCTATAATTGAAAAGAAACTAAAAATGTATAGAATATTTATATATGTATATGTATAAATATGGGCTTCCTGGCTAGCTCGGCTGGTAAAGAATCCACCTGCAATGCAGGAGACCCTGGTTTGATTTCTGAGTCAGGAAGTTCCTCTGGAGAAGAGATAGGCTACCCACTCCAGGATTCTTGGGCTTCCCTGGTGGCTCAGATGGTAAAGAATCTGCCTGCAATGCGGGAGACTTGGGTTTGACCCCTGGGTTGGGAAGATCCCCTGGAGGAGGGCATGGCAACCCACTCCAGTATTCTGGTCTGGAGAATTCCATGGATGGAGGAGCTTGGCAGGCTACAGTCCAAGAGGTCACAAAGAGTCGGACACGACTGAGCAACTAAGCACAGCAAAGAGTATACATGACTCATTTTGCTTCTACCTGAAACTGACACAACATTTTAATCAGCTATGTTTCAATAAAAATTTTTCAAAAAAGACCCAGCAGAAGTGTGATCCTGTCATCTCTAGCCAGAATTGGATTCCTCCATCTCCCTCCAAGGCGCAGTCCTTGTCCTCGTCACTTTGGTGGCACATCTTACACACCACAGTCACTTGTGTGTATCCTCTCACCCATGTGTGTGCAAATGCCTGCTGGGCAAGGACTCCATGTAGTGATCACTTGTCATAATTTTGGCTGTACCAGCCTCTGAAATCCCTTTCCATGTTTTGGGAATTGAGTGTTTGTTAAAGACTCAACCCACATCCCACAACAGAAGTTCCTAGGCATTCATGTTCCCAGGCATCTTCACTGTTAGGGTTTGGACATGTGACTGTGTTTTTCCAAATGAAAAGCTAATGATGCAGAGCAGCAAGGATATCAACGATGCTCTCTGGTGGAGGCTGAAGCCCAGCAGTGGTGATGTGCTGCTGGCATTTTCCAGTGCCCATGATGGTGCAGTCAATGGTGACAATTTCCTTAACAGATTGGGTCTGTGAAATGACTTTAGGGTTTGTCCCTGTTGGCATAGCCATGTGTCTCCAGGATTCTGTGAGCTACTCAATATCTTTATATAAACCCCTTCCTGCTTAACTCAGCTGCAGTCTGTCTTAGCCTCCAAGGATAGTCACACAGAGCCTCAGTCATGGTAAGAACTTTGTAAATATTTGTTGAATAAATGCATGAACCTGTTATTACTAGCTGTATTAGCCTACAACTGTGCTTCCCCATCCAGAAATGAGTTGACAATTCTTATCCCCAAAGGATGTTGTAAGAACTGGATGAGATCATGTATGCACAGCAGCTAGGACATGGTACATAAGAAATAAATAAGAATTTGGGGGTGGAAATAGGGACCTGATGATGATAACAATAGATCAATGAATACTCCATGCTTGCATAGAAAGAGAGAATTGGAGAAAGTTCTGTGTGTCAGGGACATGTGCTGAACTTCTAAACTTGTTTCATGTTGTCCATATTTAAACATGAGTTGTCTTAGTGTTTCCACAAAATCTGAGGGTTGTATGCCCAGACTTGGCACCTGGCTGGACCACTGAATGCAAATCTGTGTGAAAACTCACCTGAGAGTGTACTGTAAAGCAAGTGTTTCTTTTGACATCATTACATCACCTCGAGAGCCCAGAAAAAGCCAGTCTTTGACTCAGGAGTCTAAGGAAGTAAACCAAGGTTTCAGTTCAGTTGCTCAGTCTTGTCCAACTCTTTGCAACCCCATGGACTGCAGCATGCAAGGCTTCCCTGTCCATCACCAACCTCCTGAGCTTGCTCAATCTCATGTCCATCGAGTTGGTGATGCTGTGATTAAAGAACAGCAAATCTTAAACTAAAAGACTTTTTCAAAGAACCAGAGCACCACTCGCAGGACAACAGAGGAACTTGAAGAAGGAAAGAGACGTCAGGCAACCCTGTTACCTGCAAGAAAAAGAAATCAAGAGTTCAAGCAAATAGCATGTTGAGAATAGCTTCCAGCTGACCCGACAGTGAGAAGGCACAAGCAGCCCAGCTCTGAAACCAGTTGCTGAAAGCAAAGGACAATCTTAAAAAAAGTGTGACATGGCAAAGACTGTTAATCGAGTCTTTGATCCATATCTTTCCTTTATACCTCTACCACGCAGGTGATTACAGTGCTCACATTTTCACACTGAGGGTCAATGTTTTTGATATTTTGCTCCTCATGGAGTTTTTTTGGTAGTAAATCTGACTTTTTAAAAAATGCAGTATTTAAATATTTATTTTGATTGCTGAGTTTTGGGGAGTTCCCCCTCAGTTTTCCCCTCAGTTGCTTCACCTTGGTCCTGGCTTGGTTCACACCAGATTGTAGTTCACAAATATTCCCACATAGGATCACATCTATTCTTCACAGCAACCCAACAAGAAGGTAATGCTAGCTCCATTTATGGTGAGACAAACTGAGCCACAGGGAGATTCAGTGTCTTGGCCAGTTTCATGCAGCTAATTGAAAAATTTCACCTGTTCAAGTCGAATTTGAACACCAGCTGCATTCTAACTACAGAGATAAGACTGCAGTCTAGGAAAATAGACGAGGGACAGCACAGGGAATCAGGTAATACTGGATTGAAACATACAAAATTCAAGAAGCATTATAACTGAAACTGAGATAACTGTATGTTTAAAGCAGAATGACTGTAAGGTTGAAAGGAATTACTTTCCAAGAAGTACATGACACGTGCCTCTTAGAAAGTCACACTGAATGAAATGTTTCCATGATATTCTCTTCTCCAAAGAAATATCTCTCTCTACAAATTCTTTAAGTCATCAGCTCTGTTTGGCATGCAAGCCAGTTCAAAACCCTACTGTGCTCTCCTGCTCCATAATAGCAGCCTGCTTTAAGTATTCATTTCTTCCTTCGTTAAAACCAGGAATTGGTTTCCCTTGGATACACACAGTCAAAGCCACTTTTAATTAAATTTCTGAGGAACTTGGCAGAATGAAGGAAAAACATTTGATTAGCCAGACAATCTTCATGAGAACAATATCCATAAGTTCGACAGAAAATTGTTTTCATTAATTTATAATTACAGCTCATTCTCACTCACATGCTTATCTACAGAGAACTTTTGGAAGCACATAGGCAAGAACCTGAAAAAACTCCAGCCAGCTGAACTTGCGCCACAGGGGGAAACACCCCTGATAAGCCTTTGCAGCACAGACTTCAGCATCGAAGTTGCTGAAGTATGCTTGATGTGCAGTTTCAAAAGTGCAGCGTTTTCGAAAGGGAAACTGGTGGATGAATCTGCCATGGGAAACCTCAGAAGAAGGACTCATGAACTCTTTCATGCATGTGCTCTTAGTCTGGGTCTTCGTGATACTAAGAGAGCTCAGTAATATTGGTGGAGTCTCCTTGTAGTCCAGTGTTTATTGCAGAGACAGGAGACATGAGAAAGTGTTTGTTTTTTTTTTAAGAGAAATGGTTGTGATAGGGATCCTCTCTTCAGACATCTCTCAGAAATTCAGTGTTATTAAACATTCTTGAAAAACATAATTAAATCTTCCCAAAGGGAAAGGTTTATCTATACTAAATGTCCACAGCGAACTGTTCATTATTTATTTAGTAAATAGATAATAATTGATTGATGATTCAGGTAGTGTTCCAGGATTAGGGATACAGCAGTGACTGAGGCCAGAAACCCTGGCCTTTTATTCTAAGGGAGACTATAAGAAGACAAACAAATGACTAGTAAAATTTCAAGTACTGATGAAAAATAATGTTAGGAGCAGAGAATGGCAATTGACAGGGTGGTAGGAGCAGTCTATTGTAGATGGGCTATCCAGGGGAGACCTTTTCAAGGACATTTGAGCAAAAGCCTGAGTGATACGAGTGGGCAAACCATGTGGGAATCTAGGGAAAGAGTCTTTTAGATGGAAGGACCTTCTAGAATGTGAACTCAATGAAAATAGAAACTTTGTTTTGTTCACCAAATCCCCAGATATAATGTTGGCCACATAAACATTTCATGCATCCTTATTGACTTTTTGCTGGTACAAAAGCCTTAATGTGGGAACTATTGAAAACAGCAACATGGCCAATGTAGCTGGAGCTGAGGGATCAGAGAAAGGGTTAGATATGAGGTTATCGTGGCATTGTTACACGTAGAGCCTCAAAAGTGCCTAGTTTAAATAGATAAATTATATAGTCACTTTCCTAACAGACTGTGATAAGGAGCTGGGATGTAATTGTGATTGGAAAACAGTAGAACATTTTCAGTAGGTGAGTAATGTTATAGTGTTATTTCCTTTGTTAAAAAAGATATTTTCACTATGTTCCTATTAGAATGGCCAAAGTCTAGGACACGGACAACATCAAATACTGGTGAATATGTGTAGCAATAGGAGCTCTCATTTGTAGCTGGTGAACATGTGAAATACTACGGCCACCGTAGAAAATAGCTTCGTGCTTTCTTACAAACTAAATATACTCTTACCCAAAAGTTTGTACTTTTGGATATTCACCAAAAGGAGTTGAAAACTTATGTTAACATGAAGATCTGCACAAAGACTTTTTTTAGCAACTTCATTCACAATGGTCAAAACTTAGAAATAGCCAAAATGTCCTTCAAAATATAAATGAATAAATAAACTTTGATACATCCAGAAAATGGAATATTATTTAACACTAAGAAAGAAACTATTGAGCCATGAAAAGACATGGAGGCATGTGGTAAATGTGTCAGTCAGTTCAGTCACTCAGTCATGTCTGACTCTTTGTGACCCCATGGACTGCAGCACACCAGGCTTCCCTGTCCATCACCAACTCCCAGAGCCAACTCAGACTCATGTCCATTGAGTTGGTGTGCCATCCAGCCATCTCATCCTCTGTCATCCCCTTCTCCTCCTTCTGCCCTCAATCTTTCCCAGCATTGGGATCTTTTCAAATGAGTCAGTTCTTTGTATAAGGTGGCCAAAGTATTGGAATTTTAGCTTCAGCATCAGTCCTTCCAATGAATATTCATGGTTGATTTCGTTTAGGATAGACTGATTTGATCTCCTTACTGTCCAAGGGACTCTCCAGAACCACAGTTCAAAAGCATCAATTCTTCAGCACTTCAGCACTCTAGTACTTCAGTACTGCTGCTGCTGCTGCTGCTAAGTCGCTTCAGTCGTGTCCAACTCTGTGTGACCCCATTGACGGCAGCCCACCAGGCTCCCCTGTCCCTGGGATTCTCCAGGCAAGAACACAGGAGTGGGTTGCCATTTCCTTCTCCAATGCATGAAAGTGAAAAGTGAAAGTGAAGTCCTAGAGAAGCTAAAAAACACAGACCTCTGTGTGCTTCTTTATGGTTCAACTCTCACATCTGTACATGACTACTGGAAAAACCATAGCTTTGACTATACAGACCTTTGTCAGTAAAGTGATGTCTCTGCTTTTTACCATGCTTTCTAGGTTGGTCATAGCTTTTCTTCCAAGGAGCAAGCATCTTTTAATTTCATGGCTGCAGTCACCATCTGCAGTGATTTTGGAGCCACCCAAAATAAAGTCTGTCACTGTTTCCATTATTTCCCCATCTATTTGCCATAAAGTGATGGGACCAGATGCCATGATCTTCGTTTTCTAAACGTTGAGTTTTAAGCCAGCTTTTTCACTCTCCTCTTTCACTTTCATCAAGAGGCTCTTTAGTTCTTCCCTTTCTGCCAGAAGGGTGGTGTCATCTGCATATCTGAGGTTATTGATATTTCTCCTGGCAGTCTTGATTCCAGCTTGTGCTTCCTCCAGCCCGGCATTTCACATGATGTACTCTGCATATAAGTTAAATAAGCAGGGTGACAATATACAGCCTTGACACATTCCTTTCCCGATTTGGAACCAGTCTATTGTTCTATGTCCAATTCTAACTGTTGCTTCTTGACCTGCATACATATTTCTCAGGAGGCAGGTCAAGTGGTCTGGTATTCCCATTTCTTCCAGAACTTTCCACAGTTTGCTGTGATCCACACAGTCAAAGGCTTTGGCATAGTCAATAAAGCGAAAGTAGATGTTCTTCGGGAACTCTCTTGCTTTTTTGATGAGCCAACAGATGTTGGCAATTTGATCTCTGGTTCCTCTGACTTTTCAAAATCCAGCTTGAACATCTGGAAGTTCACAGTTAATGTACTGATAAAGCCTGGCTTGGAGGATTTTGAGCATTATTTTGCTAGTGTGTGAGATGAGTGCAATTGTGAGGTAGTTTGAACATTCTTTGGCATTGCCTTTCTTTGGGATTGGAATGAGAACTGACCTTTTCCAGTCCTGTGGCCACTGCTGAGTTTTCCAAATTTGCTGGCATATTGAGTGCAGCACTTTCACAGCATCATCTTTCAGGATTTGGAATAGCTCAGCTGGAATTCCATCGCCTCCACTAGTTTTGTTGGTAGTGATGCTTCCTAAGGCCCACTTGACTTTGCATTCCAGGATGTCTGTCTCTAGGTGAGTGATCACACCATCATGACTATCTGGGTCATCAAGATTTTTTTGTATAGTTCTTCTGTGTATTCTTGCCACCTCTTCTTAATATATTCTGCTTCTGTTAGGTTTGTACAATTTCTGTCCTTTATTGTGCCCATCTTTGTATGAAATGTTCCCTTGGTATCTCTAATTTTCTTGAAGAGATCTCTAGTCTTTCCCATTCTATTGTTTTCCTCTATTTCTTTGCACTGATCACTGAGGGAGGCTTTCCTATCTCTCGTTGCTATTCTTTGGAACTCTGCATTCAAATGGGTATATCTCTCCTTTCTTCCTTTGCCTTTAGCTTCTCTTCTTTTCTCAGCTATTTGTAAGGCCTCCTCACACATACATTTTGCATATTTGCATTTCTTTTTCTTAGGGATTTCTTGATCCCTGCCTCCTGTACAGTGTCACAAACCTCCATCCATAGTTCTTCAGGCACTTTGTCTGTAAGATCTATTCCCTTGAATATATTTCTCACTTCCACTGTATAATCATAAGGGATTTGATTTATGTCATACCTGAATGGTCTAGTGGTTTTCCCTACTTTCTTTAAGTCTGAATTTGGCAATAAGGAGTTCATAATCTGAGCTACAGTCAGCTTCCAGTCTTGTTTTTGCTGACTGCACAGAACTTGTCCATCTTTGGCTGCAAACATAATCAATCTGATTTCAGTATTGACCATCTAGTGATGTCCATGTGAGGAGTCTTCTCTTGTGTTGTTGGAATAGGGTGTTTGCTATGACCAGTGCGATCTCTTGGCAAAACTCTCTTAGCCTTTGACCTGCTTCCTTATGTACTCTAAGGCCAAATTTGCCTTTTATTCCAGGTATATCTTGACTTCATACTTTTGCATTCCAGTCCCCTATAATGAAAATGACATCTTTTTTGAGTGTTAGTTCTGGAAGTTCTTATAGATCTTCATAGAACCGTTCAACTTCAGCTTCTTCAGCATTACTGGTTGGGGCATATTGGATTTGATATTGAATGGTTTGCCTTTGATACAAACAGAAATAATTCTGTTGTTTTTGAGATGCACCCAAATACTGCATTTTGGACTCTTTTGTTGAATATGAGGGCTACTCCATTTCTTGTCCATAGTAGTAGATATAATGGCTGTCCAAGTTAAATTCACCCATCCAGTCCATTTTAGTTCACTGATTCCTAAAATGTCAATGTTCACTCTTGCCATCTCCCGTTCAACCACTTCCAATTTACCTTGGTTCATGGACCTAACATTCCAGGTTCCTATGCAATATTGCTCTTTACAGCATTGGACTTTACTTCCATCCCCGGTCGCATCCACAACTGGGTGCTGTTTTTGCTTTGGCTCCATCTCTCTGTTAAATGTGTATCGCTAACTAAAAGATGCCAGTCTGAGAAGTTTCCGTACTATATGATCCTGACTCTACAACATTTCCAGAAAAGGCAAAACTGTGAGACAGTAAAAGGATCAGTGGTTGCCAGAGGCTATAGTGGGGTAAGGGAGATAAACAGGCAGAGCACTGAAGATTTTTAGGACAATAAATATTCTCCGTATGATACTATAATGACAGATACATATCATTATACATTTCTCCAAATCCATAGAATGTACAATGCCAAGGTTGAACCAGAATGTAAATGATGAACCTTGAGTGATTAAGATCTGTCAGTTTATGTTCATTAGTGTGGTACATCAGCAAATGTCCCACTCTGGTCGGCGATGTTGATGGTGGGGGAGGCTATGCATGTGTGGAGGTGAGAGTATGTGGAAAACATTCTGTATTTTCTGCTCAGTTTTGCTGTGAACCCAAAGCTTCTTTGAAAAAAATCTTTAAAAATATTAGTGAGGCCAATATAACTATGTTATCATCATCTATATTATGACAATGATAAGACACTATTAAGAAAGTTTTGTCTCCAGGAAAGCAAGGATGATTCAAAATCAGAAAAATCAATCAGTGTAACTTACCACATCAATAGACTATAGGAGAAAACCTATACAATTATTGCAGCAGAAGCCAGTAAAATTTAATAATTATGTATGCTTAAAAATAAAAATTCTTAGAAAATCAGATCTGGAAGGAAATATCTTGATTTTATAAAGGTCATATGCTAAGTATCTACAGAAAACACTATGCTTGATAGAGAAATTCTAGAGGAATTCCTTCTAAGACAAGGAACAACACAGGATGCTCAGTCTCACTATTATTGCTTAACTTAATATTGGAGGTCCTGGGCAGTGCACTGTAAGGAAAGAAATCGAATCAAAGGCCAAAGGATTTGGAGGGAAACAAAATAATTGTCATTTGCTATAGACAAGATCATCTATATATTAATAGAAAACTATTAGAATAATCAACCATCTATTAGAATGAATAAAATTTCAAGAAGGTTGTCAGATACAACTTAAAAAAATCAGTAGCATTTCTCTACAGCAGTAGCAACTATTTATTAAAAATATTTTAGAAACTAGGATACACTTTAAAACAAAAACAAAAATGGTAAAATACCTAGGGATTAGTTTATCAAAGAACATTTAGTGATCTCTCTGGTATACGAGTATGTAATATACATCTTACAGAATATTCATCAAGCTGTAAAAATAAATGTGTACAGTGAAAGTGTTAGTCGCTCAGTTGTGTCCGACTCTTTGCAGTCCCATGGACTGTATTCTGCCAGGTTCCTCTGTTCAAGGGATTCTCCAGGCAAGAATACTGGAATGCGTTGCCATTCCCTTCTCCAGGGGATCTTCCTGACCCAGGGATTGAATCTGGGTATCCTGCATTGCAGGCAGATTCTTTATTGTTTGAGCCAACAGGGAAGCCCCAAAGTGAAGTGAGAGTGTTAAATACATAAGTTAAAAAAAAAAAAAAGGACTAGCTTGGAACATTCTTAAGAGAAAAAAATAAGATAACAAGAGGAAACTAGACTTACTAGAAATTTGGAAATACTATTAAGCAATAGTTACTGAAACAATTTGATGCAGAAACATATACTTAGAGTCTCAGTGGAAAAAATATGAAACTCTATTAAGATATATAAATATGACAAGAGTAAATGAATAGTTGTTCCATACCCTTGAGTGGGATAACTTATTATAATAAAGATGTCAATTCTCAGCAAAGAAAACTATAAATTCAATGAGATCCCAATGAAATCCCAGCTAGATTTTCCTTTTAGAAATCCAATAATTCAATGTAAATTTGATAAGGAAGTTTAAGGATTCGTGAGTAACCAAGTCAACTTTGAAAAAGAAGAGCAAAGTGTGGGGAAATGAAGGATCGCTTTACCACAAAGTCATAGTTATAAAAACAGCAAACATCTGATAAAAGTACAAATAGACCAATGAAACACAACTTGAGGCTCTGAGACAGAGCTGCATTCCTGTCTAACACCATATACATGTATGGACTCTAGCTAGTTTAACACCTAAATATAAGAAGGGCAAAACAGAAAGTTAATAGAAGATACATCAGAGAACATTTTTGTGACTCTGAAATGGGAATAAAATTCTTAAACAAAATCCCCAAAATACAAGCTATGAGTACAAACCAAACCATGGATGGATTTGACTGCCCCAAGAATAAGTTTTTCTGTTCAATGAAAATAACCATGGACCAAGGTAAGAGATGGAGAACAGGTAGGGAATTTGTTAATTCTAATAGAAATTCAGTCAGGGACTTTACTGATAGTCCAGTGGGTAAGACTTAGTGCTCCCAATGCAAGGGACCCACATTGGATCCCTGGTTGGGAAGCTAGATCCTGTATATTGCAACTAAGAAGTCCACATATTGCAATGAAGATCTTGAGAGCTGCAACTAAGACCCAAGAATAGCCAAAATAAATAAATGAAGATTAAAAAAAAAACTCAATCAAAGGGAAAAAACACTTGCTATATAAAGAAGAAAAAGCATAAAATGATATCCAGTCTGTGATGAGGTGGTAGAGTCACTGAGGTTTCCAAAAAAATGGAAATTAAAACAAAATCTCTCACTTTACTCAAATCAGATCCCGCATGATCTCACACTGAGTGTTGTGGAGAGGTGGGGATGTAAAGATCTTTATTCCCTGCTGGTGGCCCTGTAGACTGGCATGGTCAGGTCGGCTAGCCGCCTGCTCTGTTTGGTCAAGTTAAGGCTAGTATATCTGATGACTGAGCCATCCTGCTGGGAAAGCCTGTCATCCTGCTGACAAAGGTCCTTAAGGGGATGTATATGAAGATGTTCGCTGTTTCTCACCTTCAGGTAGAGGCCATCTGGGGTCCCTCACTAAGAGAATGGAGAAGCCCTTGTAGTGGATATTCTCTAGGGAGTAAGCAGCGGTTAGCCAAGGCTTTATATATGATTAGCAACATAAAGAGAACTTTGAATCAGAATGCTGAGAGAAAAAGCGAGAAACAGACTGAGGTGTACAGTGCAATACGATTTGTGTACGTTGAATACACAAATATGCATGTACGTTGAATTTGTGTACACAACTTTGTGTACATTGAAAATACCTGCATAGGAGACAACAGTATTTTTTTTTCCACAGGAAATACATAATTTTGTACATACCAGAAAGGTATGGAAACAAGCCTTGCATAGATAGATGGTGATGAGACATCATGAGCTGAGGATTTGGATTTGAGATCTAATGTGGAATTTACAAAAGAAGGGAGGGAGGGAGGGAGTCAGGAAGCAATGAAAGGGGAAGGTGACTCTGATCCAGGCCCTCCTGCTGAGCCAGTTGGTGTCTGGTGAGGCTGTCTCAAGGGTGGTCCTCAAAGAGGGTGATCCAAGGCCTTATCATACAAGGCTGGCCTCAAGAAAATTGCCTGTTGGAGAGATCATTGAAAGAGGGGTATTTGCGGGAGATCTATCCATGGGCTTCCCAGGTGATGCAGATGGTAAAAATCTGCTTGCCAATGCATGAGATGCAATAGATGTGGGTTCAGTCCTCGGGTCAGGAAGAGCCCCTGGAGAAGGGAATGGCAACCCATTCCAGTATTCTTACTTGGAAAATTCCATGGACAGAGGAGCCTGGCGGGCTACAGTTCATGGGGCCGCTGAGAGTCAGACATGACTGAGCACACATTTCTTCTATCCATGGAAAAGCCCAGCCAGAAGAGCAGTGCAGAGACCAGGTGGCCAGAGGTGGATGAGCAGGGTGGGAATTCTGTTTACCTAGTCATGTGCCTGAAGCATCGTGGTTTCTTCACAGTTGGGAATAAAGATATGTGCAAAGTGAACCTATGAGATCAAGCCAGAGTGTCGAGAAATACAGGAAAGACACCTCTGGACCAAGTCTGCAGATGCCGTGCAATGGAGAGGGCACTCACCATCCACCACCCATGGTGCTGGCAGCCACACTGGTTTGAAGGGGCCCAAACTGGCCAGATATATTTGGGCTGAGGGGTATACTGCAGATATAATAATTCCAAGTGAACTAAAAATGTAAAGTAAGACCCACAGGTGCATAGTTAAGGGAACTAAGCGGTAGTAAAATAATTTGTAAGGTTGTACCTGAACTGAAACGTTTCCCTAAAGGGCCTGAAAACCTTGTAAAGCTTAAGGTAATGCATTGAAACAATTCTCTGATATGTAAATGTTTATAGCCAATCTCTGTATGTTTTGACTTTTCTATAAAGGAAACCACTTCTAAATACTACTTTTAAGCCTCCTTTTAGGTATCTTTATTTATCACTTTTGTTCTAGAAGCAGAGGCTTTAAATTTTTTCTTAACCCAGATCCCTATATTCTAGGCTAGGCAGTCCTTAATAAATAATTTAAATTATTCATGTTGCTGGTCTTTAAGGAGCAGTAAGTACTCAGCATGTCACCATGGAAACCAGCGTACTCACTATCAGGCGCTTTCAATCTCCTCCATCGAAAATTCTCCTGCTGACTTGACCATTGAGGACTGGAGACCCAGACTGTAGCTGGGATCAATTCCAAATATAAGTCAATGTTCCCAAGAGTCTCAAAATGCCCTTAAGGGACGCCTGTACATATCAGAAAGGGAGTAACCGTGGATCCCTTAAACAGACTTTGCTTTTTGCCATGACATGGTGAGAAATATCTTGTCCATGCCCATACCTACCTAGTCTACCTTTTCAGGATAGATATGGATACTCAGTTTGAGAACCTCTGGGCCTCTGTCTTCAGTCGGATTCCTTTACGGCATACTCTGCATAGGGAGCAGGCAGAATTGGAGAGAGAGCATGGCAACTCTCAGAGTGGAGATGGAGATACTTCTTAAGTAACTCCCTAGTAACATTCACTTACCCTACTGTTACAGGAAAGAAATACTCCCAGCTAGCTTTAATGAAATACAGTGCTCAATTTTATGTAAGATGTTAAAAATTCTTCCCTGTGCAACTACTTGACTAAAAGGCCACCATCCTAAATATGACACCTCCCACCAGACTCTTCACGCCTCACCCACCCCTGCACGATGGGTGTCAGAGATGGATGGGGTCTCGTCTGGCTCATGGATCACCACCCATGACCCAACACGAGGGCCTGGCCCACGGGAGGGGTTCAGCAAAAACTTGTTGAATGAGTAAGTGATTAACACCTGGCTGACTATTGCTCTCTTAAATGGGTTGTTGATTCTGTAGTTTTCAGACTTCTGGATTCCTTACACCAGCGTCAGTCTCCAAAAAACACATTTCAGGACCCACACAATGGTGCCACGGATTGGAGGTGTCAGGACTCACAACAAAACAGCAAAATGACCCACAAACAGCTCTATGGTGACCACTTCACAGAAGGAAGGCTTTTCTTCAATTTTAGAAGGGTAGAAATCTAATCTAAGGATAAAAGCAAATTTTAAAGAATTTAACATGTTTAACTTCTTGAAATATTTTTACAGTGTCCTTCTTTCCTCTTTTCCTCATAGACCAGTGAACCCTTAGCATGGGTCAAGTTCTTAGGTCAGCGCTTGGAAACCAGATATAAATAACCTGCTTGCTTACAATATTATCAACAATAAATCATTTTTTTCCTTTTTTATTCTCTGCCTAGTGTCTTGCTGACTTCTGGTGTTCAATCTCAAAAATTTTTTCCACTCCTTTTGCATATAATAAATGAAATCTACATTCCTCTCCCCCATAATTTACCTGTTTACCTAAAATACTTTCAGTTGTAACTATTTCCTTCATTTTTCTTTTTTGCCTGTGGTATCAACTTCTTGCTATTTTATGGCTCTAAGAGTTAAGGTTTCCCCTTATCTTTGTCATCTTTGAGACTTATTGCTAACATCTGGTATTCTCATAATTCCTTTAATTCAAGGAGCTTAACGTGCTTTCCATAGTACCTCTAATCCTCTAGTATAGCATTCTTCTATTAACAGAGAGGGAGGCAGGCATTCTGTACCAAGGCTCAGATCTAGTGATTTGGGTGTTGACTTTTTTTAACAACTTCTTCCAGGTTGCAAGCCTCTCCTTAGAGACTATGAAGTTGAGTGCAAGGTTAAGGTTGCTTGGGGAGACTCTTGAATATGAACTCCCGACTCCATTGTCCAAAGGCATCGCTACCTTTATAAAACAACTGGGCTGAAGGGACCTGGGAGAGTGTCCTTCCACTGGTCCTCATCACTGTAGATGTGACTGTCTACAAGAAAACATTTGCTGTAAACCGAAGATATATATTGTTTGTTATAGGGAAAAGATACCATGAAAGCTATTATCCCCTTCAATCAACTCACTTTCATGATGGCTGTATTCAGAGTTTTGTTTTTCCTAGAAAGGGTGAACCTTCCCTAACTGGCTCTCTCCAGGCAATGTCAAGGACAGCAAACTGTGCTAAGATCACCACCTAGCGTCTAACTTTGAAATTACTGCTGTCCTAGAAAAGATCACTAATTTTAAGCTTTGTTCATCAGCTAGAATGAGGGTAGATTTTATTGTGTGTTCTGCTGTATTGATTGTTCCTTTTCATCTTTGCTTTGGAAGTGAATTTTCCCACAATACGGATGGTGGGCTGTCAATATTGCATACGTTTTTATTGTCCAGTGAGTGCACGACCTCATGATTTGGTTTATTGGTTTTAAGTGAGGATTTGACTTTAAAACATGAGTTAAATGCTCCTGAAGATTGATCTTTCAAGACTCAGATTTCACCACTTCCAAGCAGCCTTCTATGACTTTTCTTCAACTTCATTCTCTGCTGGGTGGCTGCCCCATCTTTTTACTTTTTAAGACTATATGTACATATCATAGCTCTTGTCACTGTGGGCTGCGATTGGCTGCTCAACTGTTTTTCATTCCATAGGGTGCACACTCCTCGAGGGCAAGCACTGGGTCTCATGGTCTCTATTGTATACCCTGAACCCAGCACATGGAGGGACTCCATTATGAACATTCTGAATCTGTTGAATGAATGAGGTTTTCTAAGATTCAAGAGTGAGGCTTTTTTTCTTGTAACTCTCACCTTTCTTCTGCACTCAATAAAGCTCAGTAAAGCATTCTATCCTAAAATAGCTGAACCAAACAAAACTAACAGCTCTAGGTAAGATCTTGACAAGATAATAAAAATCCTGATTTGAGGGCAAAATCTTGAATTTAAAGGTGAATGAAGCTCTGATGACAGGCTACATCTGCCTTTCAATATCAGATTCCCTGCTCTGTCTAGTTAACTTTACAAGGTGGAACATAACTGTTTTTCTCTTATACTACAGTCTTAATCAGCCCTCACTGTCTTTATTTTTTAAATATAAATTTATTTATTTTAATTAGATGCTAATTACTTTACAATACTGTATTGGTTTTGCCATACATCAACATGAATCCACCACAGGTATACACGTGCTCCCCATCCTGAACCCCCTCCCACCTCCCTCCTCATACCATGCCTCTGGGTCATCCCAGTGCACCAGCCCCAAGCATCCTGTATCCCGCATTGAACCTGGACCGGCAATTCATTTCATATATGATATTATACGTGTTTCAATGCCATTCTCCCAAATCATCCAACCCTCTCCCTCTCCCACAGAGTCCAAAAGACTGTTCTATACATCTGTGTCTCTTTTGCTGTCTCGCATACAGGGTTATCGTTACCATCTTTCTAAATTCCATATATATGCGTTAGCATACTGTATTGGTGTTTTTCTTTCTGGCTTACTTCACTCTGTATAATAGGCTCCAGTTTCATCCACCTCATTAGAACTGATTCAAATGTATTCTTTTTAATGGCTGAGTAATACTCCATTGTGTATATGTACCACAGCTTTCTTATCCATTCATCTGCTGATGGACATCTAGGTTGCTTCCATGTCCTGGCTATTATAAACAGTGCTGCAATGAACATTAGCCCTGACTGTCTTTTAAAAGTCATTTACAGCAGGGACCAGAGTAGCAAACTACAAGAGGAATAGAAATGGGGGAGCCTGGCAAAGTGGGAGCTCTCCCTTAAGGGAATCCACATCTCCTTCCTGGAGACCTCTTGCCAATGTGTGATAAGTTCCTGTTATTCTCCCAAATTAAAAACTTTAATCTTCCTATTTCTTAGGAGAGACACTCCTTATCCAAGCCTAAGGTGATTAATCCCTCGTGTAATATTGGGTAAAATTACCTGATCCTGATTAGTCGGAGTCCTGGAGTCACTAAGGGCTTTCCTTGTGGCTCAGCTGGTAAAGAATATGCCTACAATGAAAGAGACTTGGGTTCGATCCCTGGGTGCTGCAGTCCATGGGGTTGCAAAGGGTCAGACACGACTGAGCAACTGAACGGAACTGGAGACACTAAAGTACCATTTGGACTCTAAAACTGAGATAAATCACACACATGGACTCATCACTGGAGCTCTCTGCTGGGTGGCTGCCCCATCTTTTTACTTTTTAAGGTTGTAGGTACATATCGTAGCTCTTGCCACTGTGGGCTGCGATTGGCTGCTCACCTGTTTTTCATTCCATAGGGTGCACACTCCTCGAGGGCACGCCCTGGCTCTCATGGTCTGTATTAAATACCCTGAACCCAGCACATGGAGGGACTCCATTGTGAACATTCTGAATCTTAGGAAGGAGATTCCTAAGTTCCTCTTAGGAAGGAGAGGGGGTTAAGAATAGGAGATTTGGAGTCATAGTCACCCGAGCTCAAAACCTGGCTCTGTTGCTTATTTGCTATGTGCTTTTTCAAAAGAATTATTGATACTGCTAAACCTATCTCCTCCTCTGCAAAATAGGGTATAGGCGCATCATACCAGCTCGCAGGGTGGTTGTAAAGATTCAGTGAGGTTTGCAGCATGTAGCCTGCTTAGCGGACTCCATGGCATATGAGAAAGTGCTTGGTGAAAATACTACCACCAAAGACTTGCTGCGGGCAATTCTGTTTTTATCACACTCCTGGACGCAAGACAGCAGGGGTATCCTTCAGGATCTACTGCCGTGTGGTTACCAGGGAAACCACCCTCAAAGCCTGCACTCGGGGCTCTGGCACCGCTGAGAGGCCCAGCACTAGGCAGGCCACAAGCTCTGACCTTGTTTAGCTGCTGCCTCCCTCCACCTCCACCCTCAGCTTCTTACCCTTCTAGACCCAGCTCCTGGGTCACTCCGTCTCTGTAACCTTACCTTGGCACCCAGAACAGATGAATCCCTCCCCTTGACCCTGGAGACACGTCACCCTCGCACTTACAGTTGGCTGTCTCCCCTGCCAGCCTCTGAGCACTGGGAACTCAGGGACCATGCCTCCCTCATCTTCATCTCTCAGTACCTACTTTACACTTGGCATTTAGTAGGCCATCAGCCGATGCTTCTAAAAGCAAAATGTAGGCAGTGCTGTAAACATTTACTTAGAGAGAACCCTTCTACCTCTTGACTCCCGTTTCTCCATCCTGGTTACATCCCTCGGAAGAGCAATACAAAGGGAAAGAAGTGGGCAGCGATGCCCTTTCAACACCGTCTAAGCTCAGAAGCACGCAGCAGGGAGATATTCATTGTTAAATCATCAGTACAAGTGGCCTTTGAATAGAGACAGGAGGGAAGTAAGTCCTGTGGGGACACTCCAGCCAGCCAGTGTGAAGTTGTGGTTTGAGGTAAGTTTGGCCAAGTACTTGCTCCTTTGATATGGACAGCTCTCCCTCGAAGAGTGGTCCACGGGGAGGCACCTCCCCCATCCTCCAGATTTTGTATGGATGGAGCTTTGAAACAGTCCCTGATAATTTTTGCCTCTCAAGTCCCCTGCCAGTACTGTGTTAAAAGAGTAAAAAATAATTCACAAAGTTCAAAGGAATGTCAAGGTGGGACAGATCTATAGCATCCACTGTGCATCTCAAAGGATACGTCCTTGGAGCCGTAGAGGTGAGTCCTCTGGACTGGGCAGCTGCTTCCAGTAGGAATGTATTTATGTGTATGTGCCCAGGGGTCTGCGGGGAGGTTGTAACTGAGCTCTTGTTCTGCTCTGGACCTTACACACAGGGAAGATGGTCTCACGGTGTGAGAAACCTCCAAATTTTCTAGGGCCAAGTTTATTTTTTTTTATTTTATTTTTAAACTTTACAATATTGTATTAGTTTTGCCAAATATCGAAATGAATCCGCTACAGGTATACCTGTGTTCCCCATCGTGAGCCCTCCTCCCTCCTCCCTCCCCATACCCTCCCTCTGGGTCGTCCCAGTGCACCAATAAGAGATCATTCTTGGTATTACAGTCTGTAGTTCCAGGGGCAAGCAATGCTAATCAGAGTTAGGTCCTATACTGTTGCGAGATGGAAGCTGGAGGTCGAGGTGGTACACAAGACAGAGAGGCCATTTCCTCATCTCTGCCTTCTTCTGGGGGGCAGGGGGACGAGGATGAGCATGGCTGGATCTTGTCTGCAAAGATCAGAGATAGAAACCCCCCAAATTAATTACAGAATTGTGAGTTCTGTAAGAAGCGGTGACCTTCCCTGTCCTGGTTAGCAGTGCCAAAGCTTCCTGACCTAGTACACCTGACCTGAGCAGAGCACAGCCACACAGAGACGAAGGACCAAAGACCACTCCTGGCTGGTCTCTGAGGGGCCCAGAAGATGTACTGAGCCTGTGGATTAAGGCTGCAGACTGTGTATCAGATCCAGGGCCCCAGGCTTGCCAGGAAGTGCCAGAGTGATGAGCAAAGAAGTACATTCTATCAGGGGGACGCAGATTTGGGGCTAGTACTCATGGATCAGAAGTCAATGGAATCAAGTGTCTCTTTATTAGATACTGTTAGAGTTTCCATCTGCAACCACAATGGAGTATACAGTTTACAAGATAGATTAGTGGCCAGGAGTTTACAGGAAAGAGGCTAAATATATTTTATCATAACCAGTCCCAAAGGGAGACTTTCCCCAGTCCCCACCCTCAGATCAATGTCAGAGGAGTAACTATCAGAAAGAGGACAGAGGGGGAAAGACCCCATCAGAACTAGCCGCAGCCACCTATGTTGGGAGGGGCCACTTTGAATTAAATATACAACATTGAAAATTTAAAATGAACAGAACTAAGTCTTGGTAACTAGAATGAGACTGTTATAATTACCAAAAGTGAATTAAAAGTTATAGGATTGGACTGAGATGCCTTAAAGGGAGCCACCACCCAGTGGGAAAACGGGGACTTTGATAGAAGACAATGGGAAAAAAGCTGGAAAAAAAAATCAATTCACACTTCTGTGCTATTGAGTCAGATTGCTTCCTAAACTGGTCATGTGTGTATGTATGTGTGTATAGCTATGCTCTGCTTTTTCTAAAAGTTATTCAAGTGACTTTAAAAGATGAATGTGTCTATACAAGGTCAATTCATTTGTAGATAACCCAGTACCATGACTGGGCTTGGGTTAAGAACTTCTTTAGAGCATGAATGGAGAAGGGAATGGCAACTCACTCCAGTATTCTTGCCTGGAGAGTCCCATGGACAGAAGAGTCTGGCAGGCTACAGTCCACGGGCTTGCAAAGAGTTGAACACCACTGACTAACACACACTCGGAGCATGAACTTTGTCCATTAAGTTTGAACATCACCCAGTTCATTGGCTTAACCAAAGGGGGTATAACACAAACCCCATCAATGAGAATGACAGAGTGGCTGTGGTCACAACACGAGTTAACCGTGCTCCTTGTACTTAGGATACTGTTATGCATTCATGCTTTTTACTAGTATGAAAAATCCTGCGGAAGTCTTTCTGGATATGAGCTTCCTGACACTCTCCTGAATGTGTTTACTGGTGTTTTGTGGGTTTGTGGGGGAAGCATCTTCTCCTTGGTGGTGCTTCAGTGGTGCTGTGTCAGCTGAAGCTGCCCACTGAAGCTAAAGGAAGAAGCCTTTCTGGAGGAGGTCACAGAAATCTTGTGGGCTTTCTTTTAAAATAAATTTAGATCTACAGAAGAGAAAATAGTACAGAACGTTACATATTATAAATACATCTTTTGTTTCCAGAACATTACCGACTGGGGACACTTCAACGTTTACTTACATAACAAATTGCCAGACGCAGGTATTAGTTTCTGCTAACCCCTCCCCCCGACCCTGCCCAGTCCATAATGTGTTAACATCTAACATATTCATAGCGTGTACATGTGTGCTAAGTGACTTCAGCCATGTCCGACTCTTTGCGACCCTATGATTGTATCCTGCCAGGCTCCTCTGTCCATGGGATTCTCCAGGCAAGAATACTGGAGTGGGTTGCCATGTCCTCCTCCAGGGGCTCTTCCTGGCCCAGGGATGAAATCCTTGTCTCTTATGTCTCCTGCATTAGCAGGCGGGTTCTTTATTTCTAGCGCCCCTGGGAAGCCCACTCATAGTACATTTGTCAAAACTAAGAAATTAGCAATCCTATTGACTAAATAAAACTTTACCCAGTTTCTCCATGAGTGCCCCTTTCTGTTCTAGTATTCAATCCAGGCTACCCACATCGCATCCTGTTGTCTGATTTCTGTACTTTTAGAGGAGACAACTTCCAAGGTGAGGCTTCTCCTCCTGAAGTCTGTTTCCCTGGCCGCTGGACTTGGCATCAGGAGAAAAGGGTGGAGGCCAAGAATATGCAGTGCAGGTCTTTAAACCTCTCTGCCTGGAGGTCATAAGTCAACCAGAAGGCTCCTGCCCAGTTGCCTGTACCCCTCCCCATCTTATCAAGTCACCTGAGACGGATTCTGGTGGTTCCTGCAGTTTTTATTTGAAAGGGCCTGGCTAAAGTAGCAAAGTGTCTGGATTCTACCTCCACTGGATTGAGAAGATGCTGAAGCGCCAGAAACAGGAGGCTGGACTTTATGTTCTGCTGCCGCCACCTTCCAGTCTTTCCCCTTCTTCCTTTCAACTTCTGCTTCTCCAGACAGGCATTTGCCTCTTTGCTGGCAAGTCCATTTCTCTTTTACCCTGCTCTTCTCTGTATTCAAGGAGCTAATGCCTGCAAACCCCATGCCCCTTTGCCAACAGAGAAGGACGAGCTCAGCCCAAGGGAGGCACTGGCCAGAGACCAGGGAGCAGAAGGAAGAGAGACCTCCCTCCCCCTCTCTGCTTGTGGGGGCAGCTCTAGGAGTGGCCGGGCAGCTCTTCATGGCTCCCTCTCTTGCCAGGGGCCCTGCTCTGGCTCTGATGCCCCCTTTGCCCTTTTCCCCTCCAGCAGTCAAAGTGGTAGCTACTCCCCACTGTTGCTCATCTCTGGGTTGCTTCAGTGTCTCCTATGTGGCTTTTAAACTTTTCTGACACCTTTGTAACTAGTTCTCCATATTAAGTACCCTCTATAAAAACTACCTGGGGTGGATTCTGCTTTCCTTGCCAGACTGTAAGATTGGTACAGATACCCCAATCATCACTTCCTTCTCCTCCTTTCCTGCACTAGCAGAGGAACTGGGGCGGGGGGGACAAAGCCCCACTAATTCTGCTCAAGGGATTTGTCATCACAGGCAGGGAAGGGGCTTCTGGGCTCAGTGGCATAAATGTGGACAGAAAGCTCTACTTTATTCCTTCATCTTAAGCTCTTGCCAATAACCCTGAGTGTGACCTGGTGATAAGCGCTGGTCTGTATTCCATCAAACCAAGAAAATATTGCATTCAAGTATTCTTCACCTATAAAAATGGCAATTTCACTTGACTCTACTTAATAGAGAAAGAAGCAGATAAGGAATAGATAACAAGTAAATTGTCCATGATGACTTACAGCAAATAATAAGGCTAACACTTACTTTTTAACATGTGGAAGGCATCCTAAGGTACTTTAAATAGTAGTAACACTGGAAAATTCATCCACGATGCCTGATCTAAGTGTTTTGTGTATATTGAGTCATTTAATCTTCAAAAAACCCTGCAAGGTCAGTACTACTTCGTCCTGTTTTATAGATTAGGCACAGAGAGGTTAAATAACTTGCCTAAAGTCACACTATAAGTGGCAGGGTCAGGATTTCAAGCCTGGGAGCTTGGCTCAGAAACATATTCCCTGCCCCATGACACTATACATTGTCTTGAAGCAGATATTGTTACATCCACTTTACAGATGGGAAACTGAGAATCAGAGAGGTTGGACAACTTGCCCTAAGTCACACAGCTGCTGCTGCTGCTGCTGCTAAGTTGCGTCAGTCGTGTCCGACTCTGTGCGACCCCATAGATGGCAGCCCACCAGGCTCCCCTGTCCCTGGGATTCTCCAGGCAAGAACACTGGAGTGGGTGGCCATTTCCTTCAACGCATGAAAGTGAAAAGTGAAAGTGAAGTCACTCAGTTGTGTCCAACTCTTTGCAACACCATGGGCTGCAGCCCACCAGGCTCCTCCATCCATGGGATTTTCCAGGCAAGAGATGTGCTAAAATGCCATTAGAACCCAGTGCCATCCAACTGCAAAGCATAAATGCTCCCCCCTTCCATGTTCCATCTCTCTCCGGCTTGCCCTGAGAGGTCTCTACCACTCCTCTTCACTGGGCTCCCTTGTCTCTGCCACAAAAGATAATAATGTACATATTTCATTGCATCTGCACATCAAAAACTCTTGCAGCATTTATTGAGTTTTCTTCTTTGTGGTGCCCTTACTTGTGTGTATAACCAATTTCGAAGTAAATCACTGTGTTTGTGTTAAGACCTCTGCCACGTACAGGGTCTAAGTAGCTCTTTTGTTCCCAGACCTGTTCTCACTCCCTCTACTTACGCCTTCAAAAATTGGGCATTTAATATGGCCTTGATTACACAGTTTATGTTTTATATTTGTGTAGTGCCAAGAAACACAGGTATTATTTCTATGGATAGTAAGCTTCTATTCTGTTTCTTAGAAATGCAGGGCAGGATTTGTATGATATTTTTCTGTTCAAAGATCAGAAATGTTAATACGAAAGATCAAGATGTTAATACTATCAACGTTGAACTGCAAGGGGTTGTAGTACTTAAATTGGCCACAGGAGGGCTCTATTTCTTTGTCCCGCAGGTCCACAGCAATAACAGCTTTTGGGGCCACAGATGTGAAATGCTATTCTGGACACAGTAATTAAACCACACGTAGTGCAATTTATCAAAAATAAGTGAAATTGTTTGTTTAATGGAATTATAAATTCTATCATTTCTTTAATCTCCAAATACAAAGAGGAAAACCTTTTAATAAAATGAATTTGTTTTCCAGCAGGAATTCACAGGAATCTCCCCATTCCTATTTGGATAGTAGTCTTGAAAAATACTAATTCCATATTAAATTACTTAACCCCCCCCCTTTTTTGTGATTGAGTGTTCCAATGAATCTTTCTGAAAAAATGGATAATAACTGAAATGCCGCCTAATCTTGAACGTCATTCTAAGGCTGGATATCAGTCAGGGTCTATGCAGGAAAACAAAAACCACATTTGAAATTTCAACAGAAAGAATTGAAGATGGAGAATTGATCACACAGGTGTGAGAGGGCTGAGGGAGCAAAAAGGGGACAACCGAGGTGATCAACATCATTACCGGTGAGAGTAGCAACTGCTCTTGGGGTTGAGGAAACAGAGGAGGAGGTGGGATTATCAAAACCTAGATGCTCCAGGGAAGGGACTTGGTTATGCCTGTACTCCTAAGAGGGTGAAAGGAAGCTGCTTTAAGCAACTCTGACACTGGATGGACCTCGTCAATGCCAAGGTGAAGGGTCCCTGTGAGGCAAAGTTCCTAAGAGCAGCAGGTCTCCACCCTACCCCAATTCCAGCCTTTTGGTATCTCGCTAGTGCCCCCTACAGGCAGGGCACAACCAGGAGCCAACTGTCAAAAGAGAGGGGTCAGTCCTCACATCACTGAGCGGAACATCAGTTCAGTTCAGTTCAGTTCAGTGACTCAGTCGTGTCCGACTCTTTGACACCCCATGAATCGCAGCACACCAGGCCTCCCTGTCCATCACCAACTCCCGGAGTTCACCCAGACTCACGTCCATCAAGTCAGTGATGCCATCCAGCCATCTCATCCTCTGTCATCCCCTTCTCCTCCTGCCCCCAATCCCTCCCAGCATCAGAGTCTTTTCCAATGAGTCAACTCTTCGCATGAGGTAGCCAAAGTACTGGAGTTTCAGCTTTAGCATCATTCCTTCCAAAGAAATCCCAGGGCTGATCTCCTTCAGAATGGACTGGTTGGATCTCCTTGCAGTCCAAGGGACATAGAAAGGTAGTTTTGGAGCGTGGATCACTCCCTTGGCTATTCAGCTAAGGTACACACTTTTCCTACATGTTTAAAGTTCCATACAAAAATGATAGCTTCTTGGTTTGGCTGTAGATGATATCATGTTCATTACCTTTTAGTATGGACATGGGTGTACTATATAATGGGTTTTCCCCAAGTGTCACTAGTGGTAAAGAACCTGCCTGCCAATGCAGGAGATGTAAGACACCCAGGTTTGATCCCTGGGTTGGGAAGCCCCTGGAGAAGGGAATGGCAACCCACTCTAGTATTCTTGCCTGGAGAATCCCATGGACAGAGGAACCTGGTCGGCTACAGTCCATAGTGTTGCAAAGAGTTGGACACGACTAAAGCAACTTAGCATGAACTATGTAATAGGGACTTCCCAGGTGGCGCTAGAAGGAAAGGACTTGTCTGCCACTGTAGGAAACATAAGAGATGCAGATTGGATCCCTGGGTCAGGAAGATCCCCTGGAGAAGGAAATGGCAACTCACTCCAGTATTCTGACCTAAAGAATCCCATGGACAGAGGAGCCTGGTGGGCTACAGTCCATAGGGTTGCAAAGAGTCAGACACAACTGAAGCTACTTAGCATGCACGTACATAAAACAGCCACTTCCAAAATCAGATTCTAGCTGATGTACTATGTAATTCCCTGGAGAATCCCTTAGTTCTAGAGAACGGTCTTGTATAATAGGAAACTGATGTCCCTCAGTACATAATGAGGATCCACCAGTACAGAAACCCCTTCTCCCCTAGCAAGTTCAGCAGGAAGGGGAGCACCGGTTGGCAGTCATGGCTTTCACATCAGTGCAGCAGTTCCATGTCACCTGATGGAAGCTTTTCTCCGTATGAAATTGGACCTCAGAGACAGAAGAGCCCAGAGTTGCAGGCACGGAAAGCAAATATGCTGTGAGTGGATATTCGGTGACATAGTGAGAAAAGCCACTCCCACTTTTATCCTTGATCCTGGACCTATGGCTTTGGGAGAAATGTATTGGCAACTGATTCAAAGCATATGTGCTGCTGCAGCTAAGTCACTTCAGTCGTGTCCGACTCTGTACGACCCCATAGACGGCAGCCCACCAGGTTCCCCGTCCCTGGGATTCTCCAGGCAAGAACACTGGAGTGGGTTGCCATTTCCTTCTCCAATGCATGAAAGTGAAAAGTGAAAGTGAAGTCGCTCAGTCGTGTCCGACTCCTAGCGACCCCATGGACTGCAGCCTACCAGGCTCCTCCATCCATGGGATTTTCCAGGTAAGAGTACTGGAGTGGGTTGCCATTGCCTTCTCCGCAAAGCATATGTGGCATCCTATTAATTAGAACTCTGACCTTCAGGTGATTCTCCCAAATTGGGCTGTAACTGAGTCTTCCACAGCCAATTCTGCCTTCTACAAGGCCAGCTGCTCCTGGGTGATGGGGTACATGGTGAATGTCGAGTCGTGTCTGACTCTTTGTGACCCCATGGATTATACAGTCCCTGAAATTCTCTAGGCCAGAATACTGGAGTGAGTAGCCTTTCCCTTCTCCAGGGGATCTTCTCAACCCAGGGATCGAACCTAGGTCTCCCGCATTGCAGGCAGATTCTTTACCACTTGAGCCACAAGGGAAGCCCCTGATATGTGGTGAGCCCAGGGAATTTCATGGTGTGAACCCCATTCAACATCTTTTTCTCTAAGACCTGAGTCCCTTGGTCAGAAGCAATGCTATGTGGAATTCTATGCATGTAAATAAGGCATTATGCAAATGCGTTGATGAAAATCTTCGTTAAGCATGGGTTTTTTGATGGCCAGTACACATGTTGGCAGAGAATAAGCTGTTGGATAATAGCATCCAATAAATCAAGTCAGATTTCACCCTCTGTCCTGTCCTTTACCATCTTCCCTACTTTCTTTTTTTGTTTCTAAATGAGATTTTCTGTTTATTTGAGGACAGATATTTATGAAGCCAGAGCCTTGTTGATGCTGAGCTGAGTTTTCACCGTTATTGATGTGAGTCAAGTTTTCACCAGAAAACTTGACAGAGACACATGTCTGTGTCAGAAAGTAAAATGGGGAAGGACAATGGGAGGGGAGGTCACACGTGCATTCAGAGGCAAATGTTTGCCTAAGATTGACTTGGCTTCAGTCTCAGTATTTATTTTGCTGAGCATCATGATTTCATGAAAAATGGTTATTCCACACCCATGCACGTTCAATTATCACCTATATTTGTGCTTCTCTAAGGAGAAGTATGTAAATACATTGCTTTCCCTCAAAATGACCAAGGACTAAAGCAATTTTCTATTTGTTCAATATTGTTATGGCAACACTGTTGATGTTTGGTGCTAGTTTTCAAGGTGATAATACCTTCAATGTTTTGTGCTAATACCAGACACAGCACTAACCCTGCTTGGTGTTTTTACAAGCATTTAAAGAACTGAAACTCACTCCACCCCTGAACATCTTAGGACTGAAATTGTAAGGACCAATTCACAAGTGAGTGTTTATCTAGAAGACACCATCCCCAAGCATCAATTCGGTTCTAGATGGTACCTTGCTTTCCTACAGGAGAAAAAAAAAACCCACCTTCTCTCCTTCTACTTTAGTTGGTTGACTTTTTCACATTTCAGTAGCTTGTTTTGTGGTCAAATTCCCTTCATTCTTATGACTATGGAAAGAAGAAGGTTGAATTTTCTTTAAATATATGTATTCATGATTTTTTTCCCACCAACATTTAATGAGGACCTGCTTTATACTGAGCACTGTGTAGGCACTGAAGATACCTCTGTTATCTTGCACACCAGCCTCAGTGAACCAGGAGACTGACAAGAACAGAAACAAAAAACCTAATTCCTTGCGTCCTCATAGGAATTCCAGGCTCATCCTTGCCTCTCCTGACTTTGGGATGTCCACATGCTTGCAAACAGCGGACTTCCTCTACTTCGCTCTAGGCTGACATACTTTGCATGACCTTGAATTCACCCTCTGTGATCTCACTTCTGGGGAACAAGTAAGGGAAGCACTGGTAAACCCTGACCATTGAAACCAGAACAGCTAGCTCTGCTGTCAGAGTCAAAGGGTGAGGACAAGGCCAGAAACAGGAAATGACGCTGAAGCGGGCAGGAGCTGTGGGAAGTGAAGAGCGGGGGTCTAAATCTTGCCTTTTATAGGGTGTGGAGACAGGGCTATCACTCAGGATTCTTCATGTTGCTCACTGTCAGCTCCTGGGCACTGCATTCACATAAATCACAGTGTGGCTGGCAGCAGCTCAAGACGTGCAGTGCTCGATCTACGCAACTGTGCTGGCCTTGCTCCCAGGCCTGGTTCGTTTTACCTTGGGCAGTAGGGCTACTGTAGTGCCTGGAGGGCTTTACTTGGAAACCAGGATGGGGCAGACATACCAGCATCTTCCTCATCACTCCATTTCCTTCTGCATCAGAATATGTCAACTCTTTTCCACGTCAGTAGTTTTACCCACTCTCAGAGCTACTGCTGTGCTTAACCCTTGGTTTTATACTGAATCTAGTGATATCCACATTGCATTTATCTCAGCCTTTTTTTCTTTTAAAGGCTGCTTCTTCCTGGAAGAAGGCAGTCTGACGATTCTCCCACTGTGGAGCCTCAGTTATCTTTAATACCTGCTTCAGTCCTCAGGCTTCAACTTCAACTTGGCCTTCAGCAATTGCCTTTCCTTAATGAGCGTTGTTCTCCTGTGCTGCCTCTGGAATATTCATATTAACTCCCGTTCCCGAAGCTGAACCAGTACTCAGCTTCTAGCTAAGTGTCTTTCCCTGAGGATATTTGATTCCTCATGCAAGCTGATGCCTCAACCCTTTATTCAGGTCCTCTGGTAGTCATTAGGCTAACTCACTACTGTGTCATCCTTCCAGGCATATGGTAGGATTGCACTTAACCCCCCTCTTAGAAGTTCCATGTAGCATGTGACTTGTTCAGTCAATGAAATGTGACAGATTATGACACTTCTGGGCAGAGGCTTTAGAATCTGGGGCATAATATGCCATGCCCTTTCCCCTGATGAGATGATCAAGAAGACACATGTGATGGTGAAGCCAGGAGTATCTGGGTCCTTGAACGACTAATGAGAGCCTGCCTGACAACCACGTTGGACATGTAACATGAGAAATAAACGTGGGTTGTGTGAAGAAACTGAAATTTTGAAGTTACTGCGGCCAAACCTTACCTATCCTGACAGACACAAGGTCCCTGAAAGTCTGGAACTGCAATGAGCACACACAACTCAGGCTTTACTGCTCTGTGCTCTACCAAACCGATATGGTAGTCCAAAAAGCAGTCAAGTGAAAACGACGGCAATTATCCTGTACTGAAATAATTTCTCACCTTCACAGTCATCACTTCTGCCATCTTGAAAGAGGTCAATAGACTGATCTTGGGTGCTGTGACTGCCACAGTGATGCAACTGCAGAGAGGGAGGAAAGAAGGACAGTGGCACGCTGCCTTGCAGTCCTGGCTTACAGAAGAACTAAGCTGTTTCCAAAGGGCTTTATGGTTCACCTAAGCCAGAACAACAGGACTCTGGCTCATTGTCTGGAATGACAAAAGCAAACATCATTCCTGAGTCAGGAATATAACAAAAATGCCAAAGTTGGAAAGAGTGACTGTGCCCAGGGTTTCTTATTTGATTCCTTTGCTCCCAATCTTTCCTTTCTGCTCGTCCCCAGATGGGGACCATGATCCGTGATGCTCTCATCCAGGTATGGAATCTGGAGATTTATGACTATAACCAACAGATCTGTTTAGTTAAAATTGCTAAGTTGGCAAATTTCATTTTAGAGCCCTACCCTCCTCAATTCTCAGCCCTCTGAATATTCCCTGCTATAGCAAGGCTCCTTCTGGAAATGCTGGCTATCAAACAGCCTCCCTTGGACTGTTGTTAGCTGGTAACTACTTCAACAAACAGCATTGCAGCATCTCTTCATTCTGCATGCCTCATGTGAGAGGCTCTGGGGGTAGAGATATGGTAAGGTCACTGACTTACAGCCTCGCGCAGGGCTGATGGGTCATGTGCAATGGGCCCAGTCCAGCCTGCCACAGGCTTGGTGGAGTTTCTTGGAACACAGCCATGCCCATTCACTCACATGCCATCTGGGGCTGCTATGGGACTACCTCTGCAGAAGTTAATATTGCAGTTGCAGTGGAGACCGTGTGGTCCACATAACCTAAAATATCTACCATCTGGTCATTTTCAGAAAAAGTTTGCTGACCCCTGTCGAGTGGACAATTGGCCTTCTAGGGGAGTTTGCATTGTTGTCACGGTTCTCTTAAAGGACAATTCTGTGAGACTCAAGGGTATTATGTTAATGGGGGAAATTCAGGCATAGGGAGCTATTTTGAGGAAGGAAGTCATGTCTAGCTGCTGTCAAACCATACATGTCAGGCAGCTGCCTGCTCTATCAGTCCAGGAAAGTGGAGTACTGCTTCCAAATCCCTGTGCAAAACAGCGTGCGTAGTGGAGCAGAGGCTGCTTGGCTTTCATGGCTGGGGCTGGTTCCATGGAAGAAGAGGCGAGCACATCCTCTCTGTTGCTCCGGAGGCCCCTTGGCTTCAGGGTGGCCACAGGAGCCGAGTCTGCCTTCTTTACTCCTCTGGGTTTTCTGATGACGGCAGAGTGAATGATTTGTGAGCACTAAAGAAGGATTTCATTCATAGCTCTCTCTCTCCACCGGCACAAATGGGGAGTTTCCATTGTTCTTTTTTTTTTTTTTTCCTGCTCAGGGGAAAATGGAAAAAACCAAGGCAGGCTCGGGTGGGAAGGCTTTTCCTGCACTGTGTTCACTCCAGGAGTAAGAAGATGGCTGGCTACCCTCTGAATCACCCAGGCTGTCACTGGCCAAGAAGAATCCTGCCCCTGAGAACAGGGGCCAAGCAAGTTTCCTTGCCAGAAGGTCTAACATCTTCTAAGCAACTTGGCCAGTGCTTACTCCTGAAATGGGGCCTGGGCTGAAGCCTCTGCCCTGCATGCGTGTCACCCGGGGGAGGCTGTCAGCACCGGGGCTGTGACTCCTCCCAAGGCTGCAGATGACACTTCTGGCCTGAAGCGAGCTGAGGAGGACCTCTTCTTATTCTGTGATGCTAAGGGGAGGAAAAGCACACAGGGCCTCTGAGCCCTTCTTCCTCCTCTGATGTTGTCATGGAAATGTAGTCATCTCAGCAAACGGGCGGAGTGTCTGGAGAGCGAGGCCATGTCCTAATAGGAGCTATGAGAGGATGTGGTCGCATTACTCTCAGAAACCGTGAAGGAAAGACAGAAAAGTAAATAACAAAGTTTCAAGCAAGATGGATAGTGTGAAGTCTAGAAAAGGCATAAATCCTAGATTTTAGAGAAAGGCATGTCTAGGTTGAAATCTCAACTCTGTGACTTACCAGCTGTGTGACTCTGGGTGTATCCATGATTTCATCCAAAGAACACTAATTGATGGCTTACTATGCACCAAGAATCCTTTTAAGAGCCAAAGATTCAGACTGGCCCAACTTAGAGGAGGTGACCTTTCTCAACCTCACAGAACTTACTCATTCTAATGGAGGAAGACAGACAATAAACTTGAGACACATAAATTAAAAATATAATTTCAAAGAGTGATAGGGGCTGTGAAAAAATGGAATGAAGTGCAAGAGTGATTCAGAGTGCTAGCTCTTTAAGAACGAATGGTCAAGGGAGGCTTCTTGGAGGAGGTGACATTTGAACCAAGATCCAAGGAAGGAGGAAGAGGATTGCAGGAAGAGGGGAGTATTAGTGCAAAGTGCACTGCTCACTTGAGGCTCTGAGCATCAGCTTTTTTGTCTATAATTGGGGGAAAATTCACTTAATGGGATTGTTGTTATATAAAAACAAGGGCTTCCTGGGTGCCCCCCCTCCCAAATCCAATGGTTAAATGAGACAACACATGCCAAGTATTTAGAATAATCTTTTGTGCATACATGAATGAATGAATGGTGAGAGGGCTTTGAGGTAGTAAGTACAACATGAAATTGAGTTTGTTTGGGAACTTGACCAGCAGGAATAAACACAGAACCCCAAACGGCTGACCTTTCCCCGAGTAAGAAAGAATTTCTCCTGTCTATGCCTTCTTTGAACTAGGGCTCACTTTTTTCCTAACCAAAACATCAGCTCTTCCTGAGCCTCAAGCCTGCCAGCAATTGGATGCACTTACCCCTTCAGCTCGGAGAAGGCAATGGCACCCCACTCCAGTACTCTTGCCTGAAAAATCCCATGGATGGAGGAGCCTGGTAGGCTGCAGTCCATGGGGTCGCTGAGTCGGACCTGACTGAGCGACTTCACTTTCGCTTTTCACTTTCATGCATTGGAGAAGGAAACGGCAACCCACTCCAGTGTTCTTGCCTGGAGAATCCCAGGGACGGGGGAGCCTAGTGGGCTGCCGTCTATGGGGTCGTACAGAGTCGGACACGACTAAAGCGACTTAGCAGCAGCAGCAGCAACCCCTTCAGCTCTCCCAGTTCCCAGGTCATCAGATCAGGTGGAAACTAAACCATCTGCTCTCCAGTGCCTTCAGCCTGCTGACACAGTCTTGCTGATCATGGGACTTGCCAGCTTGCATAACCATGCATCGCACTGTGGTGCTGGAAAAGACTCTTGAGAGTCCCTTGGACTGCAAGGAGTTCCAACCAGTCCATCCTAAAGGAAATCAACCCTGAATATTCATTAGAAGGACTGATACTGAAGCTCCAGTACTTTGACCACCTGATGAGAAAAGTCAACTCATTGGAGAAGACCTTGATGCTGGGAAAGATTGAAGGCAGGAGGATAAGGGGGCTACAGAGGATGAGATTGTTGGATGACATCATTGACTCAATGGACATGAGTTTGAGCAAACTCTGGGAGATAGTGAAGGACAGGGAAGCCTGGTGTGCTGCAGTCTATGGGGTCTCAAAGAGTCAGACAGGACTTAGTGACTGAACAACAACAAAATAACCACGCAAGCCAATTTCCTGTAATGAATCTCTCTCTCTCTCTCTTTCTCTCTCTGTGTATCCTACTGGTTCTGTTTCCCTGGAGAATGCTGAATTAACACAAGGGCCCATTCGGAGGGATTCCTTTGTTTTTTTCTAAGATTTTTTTTTTCTTTGATGTGGACCATTTTTCAAGTATTGAATTTGTAAAAATATTGCTCTTGTTTACTGTTTTGGCTTTTTGGCCACGAGGCATATGGGACCTCAGATCCCTGACCAGGGATCGAACCAACCCCATGCATTAGAAGGTGAAGTTTTAACCACTGGACCACCAGGGAAGTCCCCAGGATCCCTTTTAATTTAATCACATCTATAAAGGTCCTATCTCCAAATAAAGCCACATTCTGAGGTATTAGGAGTCCTGGTTTCAACATATTATTTTGGAGAGGAGTATACAGCAAGCAAATCATCCTTTATGTGTTCGCCGTTGTTACCTGCAGCTGAGACACCTAACTGCTTACACAAGGTACAGATTCACATACCAAGGTTGATGATGCACAGGAAGGAATCTTGCTACATCTCCTTGGTAGCATGTTACAGTTTCTTCCAACTTTGAAGAGTCATTTGATGATAGGCTTGGGAGAAAGCAGGTCTCTAAGGGTGTCAGTTTGATGACTGATTTTGGGGCATCTCTCAACCATGTTTTAATTTGCCCGTTTCCAGCTAACATTAAAATGACATCATGCACCCCGGATGTGAAAGTCATTCCAGACACGGAGTCATCATCTGCACGTTGGGGCTAAGGAGGGGTGTTCAGCAGCCGTGGAGAGGCAGCTCTCTTCAGCCAAACTTACTGAAATGTCCGAATTCTTGCCTCCCAGCCAATGTCAGCTGCTAATCTGTATGAATGAATGCAGTAATAATTGAGCTGTATTCAGCAAGCACTAATTTCTTTCACTACATCAAATCAAGCCTCATGACTGTTTCGAAATAAACATGCCATGCTCGGAATGCTGAATCCCTGTGCCGGCAGCTGGGCTCTGGATGGATCTGGAACGGGTTCAGGTAAAAGACGGGGCTGTCCAGTGGTGAGAGTCATTCCTGAGCATAGCAGGCAGGTAAGACGTGAGCCCATCCACATTTTAAAGGGTGAAAAGAAGCCAAGCTTCAATTCTTGCTGGTATCCAAGCAGCATTCACCAGGCAGCATCCTTCTACCCCCTTCCTTCTTCAGGAGCTTCAGTCTCCACAGCGCAGGAGAGAATAGCCCGGCAGCTAAGATCGCCAGGTGAGCGGCTGCTCCTCAGACCTTACTGAGGGGGGCCTCGTGGTGTCGCTGCAGGGAGAGACCAAGAGAGAGACCATCTCAAAGACTGACAGATCAGACTGCAGATAAACCTCAGAGGAAGTGCCTGACAGCCTCTCACAAGAGAGGAAACAGGAAAACCAAAGAGACCGTCTTCAAGGCAGGGAGCCAGAGATGCTTTCCTTTGTTCTGTCTGCAGGAGGGGAAGTGGAAGGAAGAGCAAAGTCTAGAAGGACAATGAAGGAAGTAGGGCAAGGATGGACGAGTTATGCTAAAGAGCATATATGGAAGTTCTCCAAACAAGAGAGCCAACAAGTCAGTGGGAAGTTTAGATGTTCCAGTCTGATCTCTGGGCAATGCTTTCAGTAGCATCATAGAGACCGATGTCACCTCACCTCTTCTCACTCTCACACCTTCATTATTATTGTGCCAGACCCTGAGCTGCACACAGGTTCTGGGGTGGGGGCGGGACGGTGGGCAAAGCCCTTGGTTTCTGTCTTCTCTCGCTTCCATTCCTATCCCTTCTCTCTGTCTCTCTCCCTGTGTCTTCTCCCTCTGTCTCTATCTCTCCTCTCTCTGTCTCTGTTTCTCCCCTCCCACCTTCTTCCTCTCCTCTCCATGACTAGGTTCTAAATAACTTTGGGGAAAATTAATATTCCATTCAGTGGAACCACTGTCCACTAACCACTTACTAATTATTTTCCAAATAAGCAATTTAGGACTGAATTCCACATCTTTTCTCCTCACATTGGTTGTACTGTGTAGAATAAGGGTCTCCCCCGCCCACCTGACCCTGGGTGCCCCTCTCAAGCTCTCCCCCCAGCCCCACCATGTCTGCTGCCTCCTACCCCACCCCCCTACTCCCCACTAGCTGCTTATCTCTGGCAAGCTTAGAATGTCAGCGCCAGTAAAGCTCCTTTAGATTTCTCTCCTCTTCCTTCTGTCCTTATCCTGTCAGTCAGGATGAAAGAAATTAAGTCGTGTAAGTCTGTGCGTTTCTCTGTGATCCTAGCTCCCAGGACTTAGAGCTGCCTGCAAGTTCCCACATCACCTGGGTGTGGGTTCAGACATGAAAAGTTTCAGGAGTTCTGGGAAATGAATGTCATGGTGTTCTCAAAGCTCCAACTTTCCAGTCCATACTTTGGAACGTGGAAAGTGGGCTGTGAATCAAAGCTCCAAGGAAACTGCTTCTGGCATTGGTGGCAATGAGCCAGAACCCATGCGGGATGAGACTCCTGGGCCGCCTTCCCCTCTCGGGAGCAGCATCACTGTATACGGCACACAGGTCGTGCACTGCACAGCATGCTGCTGAGGGGGCAGCTCCTGTTCAGTGCTTGGTCAGCTCACCAAGGTGCCAACTCCTATGTTTTCCAGCAGAGCCACGTCTGCTTCAGGCAAGGAGTTATTTTTGTTAGGCACTTGCCATGTAAGAGAAACCCAAGTAAGATGGTAAGTGTTGCGAGAGGGCATCAGAGGGCAGACACACTGAAACCATAATCACAGAAAACTAGTCAATCTAATCACATGGACCACAGCCTGATCTAACTCAATGAAACTAAGCCATGCCATGTGGGGCCACCCAAGACGGGCAGGTCATGGTGGAGAGGTCTGACAGAATGTGGTCCACTGGAGAAGGGAATGGCAAACCACTTCAGTATTCTTGCCTTGAGAAGCCCATGAACAGTATGAAAAGGCAAAATGATAGGACACTGAAATAGGAACTCCCCAGGTCAGTAGGTGCTAAATATGCTACTGGAATTCAGTGGAGAAATAACTCCAGAAAGAATGAAGGAATGGAGCCACAGCAAAAACAATACCCAGTTGTGGATGTGACTGGTGATAGAAGAAAGGTCTTCTGCTGTAAAGAGGAATATCGCATACGAACCTGGAATGTTAGGTCCATGAATCAAGGCAAATTGAAAGTGGTCAAACAGGAGATGGCAAGAGTGAACGTCGACATTCTAGGAATCAACGAACTAAAATGGACTGGATTGGGTGAATTTAACTCAGATGCCCATTATATCTACTACTGCGGGCAGGAATCCCTTAGAGAAGTGGAGTAGCCATCATGGTCAACAAAAGAGTCCAAAATGCAGTACTTGGATGCAATCTCAAAAACGACAGAATGATCTCTGTTCGTTTCCAAGGCAAACCATTCAATATCACAATAATCCAAGTCTATGCCCCAACCAGTAACACTGAAGAAGCTGAAGTTGAATGGTTCTATGAAGACCTACAAGACCTTTTAGAACTAACACCCAAAAAAGATGTTGTTTTCATTATAGGGACTGGAATGCAAAAGTAGGTTGTCAAGAAACACCTGGAGTAACAGGCAAATTTGGCCTTGGAATACGGAATGAAGCAGGGCAAAGGCTAATAGAGTTTTGCCAAGAGAACGCACTGGTCATACCAAACACCCTCTTCCTACAACACAAGAGAAGGCTGTACACATGGACATCACCAGATGATCAACACCGAAATCAGATTGATTATATTGTTTGCAGCCAAAGATGGAGAAGCTCTGTACAGTCAGCAAAAACAAGACCGGGAGCTGACTGTGGCTCAGATCATAAACTCCTTATTGCCAAATTGAGACTTAAATTGAAGAAAGTAAGGAAAACCACTAGACCATTCAGGTATGATGTAAATCAAATCCCTTATGATTATAGAGTGGAAGTGAGAAATAGATTTAAGGGACTAGATCTGATAGATAGAGTGCCTGATGGACTATGGACAGAGGTTCGTGACATTGTACAGGAGACAGGGATCAAGACCATCCCCGTGGAAAAGAAATGCAAAAAACCAAAATGGTTGTCTGGGGAGGCCTTACAAATAGCTGTGAAAAGAAGAAAAGTGAAAAGCAAAGGAGAAAAGGAAAGATATAAGCATCTGAATGCAGAGTTCCAAAGAATAGCAAGAAGAGATAAGAAAGCCTTCCTCAGTGATCAATGCAAAGAAATAGAGGAAAACAACAGAATGGGAAAGACTAGAGATCTCTTCAAGAAAATTAGAGATACCAAGGCAACATTTCATACAAAGATGGGCTCAATAAAGGACAGAAATGATATGGACCTAACAGAAGCAGAAGATATTAAGAAGAGGTGGCAAGAATACACAGAAGAACTGCACAAAAAAGATCTTCATGACCAAGATAATCACGATGGTGTGATCACTGACCTAGAGCCAGACATCCTGGAATGTGCAGTCAAGTGGGCCTTAGAAAGCATCACTATGAACAAAGCTAGTGGAGGTGATGGAATTCCAGTTGAGCTATTCCAAATCCTGAACGATGATGCTGTGAAAGGGCTGCACTCAATATGCCAGCAAATTTGGAAAACTCAGCAGTGGCCACAGGACTGGAAAAGGTCAGTTTTCATTCCAATCCCAAAGAAAGGCAATGCCAAAGAATGCTCAAACTACCACACAATTGCACTCATCTCACATGCTAGTAAAGTAATGCTCAAAATTCTCCAAGCCAGGCTTTAGCAATACATGAACCGTGAACTTCCAGATGTTCAAGCTGGTTTTAGAAAAGGCAGAGGAATCAGAGATCAAATTGCCAACATCTGGTGGATCATCGAAAAAGCAAGAGAGTTCCAGAAAAACATCTATTTCTGCTTTCTTGACTATGCCAAAGCCTTTGACTGTGTGGATCACAATAAACTGCGGAAAATTCTGAAAGAGATGGGAATACCAGACCACCTGACCAGCCTCTTGAGAAACCTATATGCAGGTCAGGAAGCACCAGTTAGAACTGGACATGGAACAACAGACTGGTTCCAAATAGGAAAAGGAGTACATCAAGGCTGTATATTGTCACCTTGCTTATTTAACTTCTATGCAGAGTACATTATGAGAAATGCTGGGCTAGAAGAAGCACAAGCTGGAATCAAGATTGTTCGGAGAAATATCAATAACCTCAGATATGCAGATGACACCACTCTTATGGCAGAAAGTCAAGAGGAACTAAAGAGCCTCTTGATGAAAGTGAAAGAGGAGAGTGAAAAAGTTGGCTTAAAGCTCAACATTCAGAAAACGAAGATCATGGCATCGGGTCCCATCACTTCATGGGAAATAGATGGGAAATAGTGGAAACAGTGTCAGACTTTATATTTTGGGGCTCCAAAATCACTGCAGATAATGATTGCAGCCATGATATTAAAAGACGCTTACTCCTGGAAGGAAAGTTATGACCAACCTAGATAGCATATTGAAAAGCAGAGACATTACTTTGCCAACAAAGGTTCGTCTAGTCACGGCTATGGTTTTTCCTGTGGTCATGTATGGATGTGAGAGTTGGACTGTGAGGAAAGCTGAATGCTGAAGAATTGATGCTTCTGAACTGTGGTGTTGGAGAAGACTCTTGAGAGTCCCTTGGACTGCAAGGAGATCCAACCAGTCCATTCTAAAGGAGATCAGTCCTGGGTGTTCTTTGGAAGGAATGATGCTAAAGCTGAAACTCCAGTACTTTGGCCACCTCATGCGAAGAGTTGGAAAAGACTCTGATGGTGGGAGGGATTGGGGGCAGGAGCAGAAGGGGACGACAGAGGATGAGATGGCTGGATGGCATCACTGACTCGATGAACGTGAGTCTGAGTGAACTCTGGGAGTTGGTGATGGACAGGGAGGCCTGGCGTGCTGCGATTCATGGGGTTGCATACAACTGAGCAACTGAACTGAACTGCCATGCTATTAGCCCTGGGGTGGCACCTGCTTAGAGGGCACAGTCTTTTTCAGATTCTACACCAGTGCTGATTAGGTATATAGATGACAAGATAACAAACTGATTGCCTTGTTAAAGTTTAAAAATATTAAATGTTTTCAGTGCTGATTAGGTATATCGATGAGATGATAACAAACAGATTGCCTTTTTAAAGTTGAAAAACATTAAATGTTTTCAAAACATTGCTTTTTAGGGTGTTTTTTAGAAGTATTATAAATTTAGTGCAGTGTCTTATGCCTTCTGTATGTGAAAGGTATATAATAATAACAAATATGTTATTATATAACATATGACAGTAATATGCTAATGTTGATAGTGAAATTTAACATCTGCCTTTTTATCTAGATTTGCTTCCTCAGTGTGCTAATAAATTGATATAATAGTTATATTATGATAATATAATATATAATAAGAAGAACAATAACTTCCCTGGAGTGGCTCAGATGGTAAAGAATCTGCCTACAGTGTGGGAGACCTGGGTTGGGAAGATCCCCTGGAGTGGGAAATGGCACCCCACTCCAGTATTCTTGCCTGGAGAATTCCCTGGACAGAGGAACCTGGTGGGCTACAGTTCATGGGGTCACAGAGTCAGACACCACTGAGTGACTAACACTTTCACTGTGTGCCTATACATTTTGTCTGCAATTTTCCTTCCCTGAGGTTCACTATGGGTACTGTATTCTTCCTACTCCATTGACTTTGGCTTCAGTCATATTATGTTTTGACCAATATAACATGGGCAGAAGTAAGAATGTGCCAGTTACAAGCTGAGCCTGAAAGAGGACTGGTGAGTTTCTGCCAGCTTTCTTGAGGCTCCTTCTTCCACCATGAGAGGAACATATCCCCCAGTAATTGTTGCTTTTTGACCTGAAACCAAGACATATTGAGCCAACCTGAACTTGACCCAGAGCTGAGTCCAGCCAAGTTCAGGCAAGTACCGCTGACGACAGCCAAATCACCGGAAGAGAACCATGCGTGTGAAATGGATGACCATCGCTGTAAGTCGTGGAAAATCTGGGATTGTTTGTTATGCGGCATTATCACAGCGACAGCAGATGCCTACAGACCCTGACTTTTTTTAACAACGTCTCACAACCACTCTTTAAGATATGTGTTTCTATTTTACATAAAGGAAAATGAAGGTCCTGAGAGGTCCAATAACTTATTTAAGTTAAAAACTGTTATAACCACCAGTATTAACATTCAGGTCTGTTCCAGTCCAAAGCCTGACATGTTTCCATCTCCACCTCCCTTGTACAACTGACCCTTGAACAACACTTGTTTGAGCTGTGCAGGTCAACTTATACATGGATTTATTTAAATTAATATATTAGAAAAAATTTTGGAGATTTGTGACAATTTGAAAAGACTAATAGATGAACCATATACCCTAGAAATATTGAAATGATTAAGAAAAAGTTAGGTATGTCATGAATGCATAAAATACACTAGTCTAATCTTACATAGGTAAAAGGTGAGTGGTATTTAATGTAAAATTAATGTGTTAGTTTTCTTACTGTTTTATAACTTTGCTTTCAAAGAATTGCATATATGACATACATGTCATATATATAATGTACATATGTACAGTGCAACTCTCTTGTAATTAGAGAAACTGCATATCATTCTATCATCACAAGTCAGTGGTTTTTCAAAAAAGTCACAGTTTTCAACACTGTAATACTGTATGCCATAAAATTTTTATTACAATAAATTCATTAGTGTACAGGCTAGGCTACTGTGAAGCTATTGTATTGATTACACCACACTACCATAAAGCAATCATATTGCTTCTTCTTTGTTATCAATACATGACTCATTATACCAGTAAATAAATCTGAATTTTTTCACATTATCTTTTCATTGGTGTCTAGCATTAGTAATATGCATACATAACATCTACAGTGTTTTGTATAAGACAATATTGATGCAGATATTGACAGACAATTCATCTTGTAAACAGATGACATAAATGTACACTATTGATAAAAACAGTACTGTAAATATGTTTTAAGTTTCTCTTTATAGCATCTTTTCTCTAACTTACTTTATTGTAAGAATACACTGTATATAATACATTTTTGTTGTTGTTGTTGCTTTAGTTGAGTCCCACTCTTTTTGACCCCGTGGACTGCAATCTGCCAGGCTCTTCTGTCCATGGGATTTCTCAAGCAGGAGTACTGGAGAGGGTTGCCATTTCCTCTTCCAGGGGATCTTCCTGACCCAGGGATCAAAGCTGTGTCTTCTGCAGGTCTCTTGCATCCAGGTGGATTCTTTACCACTGAGTCACTGGGTGAAGTTGTCTTGCAAGATTATATAGTACATATACAAAATACGTGTTAATGGACTGTTTATATTACCAGTAAGTCTTCTGGTTAACAGTAGGCTATTACTAGTTACTTTGGGTAAGTCAAAACCTGCACGTGGATTTTCAGCTGCATAGGAGGTTGGTACCCATAGCCCCCATACTGTTCACGGGTCAACTGTATTGTATCCAGAATACTGATGTTATCTTGCCCCTAGAGTTCCTTAACTAGCAAAAATGACACAACTATGACCAGTAAGTCTGAGTCCTACTTACAAACGCAGGGAGAGGCACTAATGGGTTTTTGTTTCGCAGGACTGAGTTCAAAGGGTCCTTCTGCTCAACTGTCAGTCCCACACGGCATCCTATTAATATTAAACAGAATCCATCCTTCCCCTTCTTTTCTATCCACGCCAAACTTCTTGTTATTTGAAGTCATATTTAGCAGAAATGGCAGATCCCTGTTTCTCTAGACTGACATGACCTGAGATTGAGGTAGAGTTTAATTTGGTATCTTTGTTGTCAGTATAGTGAGCCAGAACCTGAATCAGATCATTGAACCGAAGGATGACTTCTCTCTTCGATAGCACTTTGGGGAAGCAAACAAAAACAAAACCTTTGATGTATTGTTAAATGAAAAAAAGCAAGGTGTAGAACAATGTGTATTGAACGTTATTATTTGTTGTATTTAAGACGCATATCCATATATGAATGCTTGTATCTATATAGGATGTCTCTGGAAGAATGCTCTAGAAACTGTTAATAAAGATTACCTCTGGTAAGGGAACTGATGGCTGGGACTGGGGTGGAAGCTGGGGCAAGGCAGGGGGAAGGGTGCAAGAAAAAATTAATTATTTTTCACTGACTACTCCTTTAAAGCTTTATCAATGGGTGTGCATGTTCTAACTACCCCTCAAAATAAAGATTAAATTTCTTAAAGGAGAAAAGTTTACTTCCTCTGGCCTAGCTCCTCGTTTCACCGCAATCAGACTGCGTCTCTCAGGACTCTATACCTTTGATTTTGAACAGACTTGGGAGGAGGAGCTGGCACAAGAGGAGGCGGACCTTCAGGCACATTTCCTTCCCTCCATAGATGAGGCGCCCCCCCACCCCCACCCCCATCAACATCTTCGGAGTCTCCACGGACAAAAAAGAGAAAATGAAGGGGCAGGAACCAGAGCCTATTGCTTTGCACAAGAGAAAGTGATCAGCTGTTTTCTTTAAAACAGAACAACAACAACAAAAATCCTCTAATCTCACTCTGAGTTACATTATGAACATTGCAAGAGTCAGTGCAGAGAGTTCCACCTGCCAGCCAAGGATGTGTTTCTGTTAAATTTTAATCACAACACTAGAGTTTATTAATTGTTTCAACAAACAGACATCTACGTCCATTCATTAAAAAAAAAAAAAAAGGAGGAAGGACAGGGTAAATAAATCAACCTTCAGATCGCGTTCTTCTGCAAACACCAGCTGCACCGGAACAGGAAGGCAGCCTGTGAGCAGACTCCCACTGCAACCCTTGCGGGGCTGTCCGCGCATGCGCCCGGAGCCTGTTGCTGTGTCTTACGGCCCACAGGAAAGAACCTCAGCGGAAATCAAGAAGGCAGAACAATTGTGTGAACCTACCTCCCCTTCTTACCCTCCAAACATCTGGCTCCTGCGTGTGTCACCTCTTTGATTCAAACCTGCCCTGGGATTATTGATAAAGAAAATCTCCATCTGGGATTGGAAGGGCGGGGTAGTGGTGGTGTGGTGGGCCAACTACTTCTTCATTAAAGAACAATTAGTATAGGTTCACTTTTTGAAGCAGGTTGGTTATAAACTGTGTTTTTGAAACTGTCCAACTAACTCTTTGCAAACTTTTATGGAGAGACTGAAACAAAAGCTGGAAGCAAAGAGATAGCAAGAAAAGCCCCTACGACTGGGCTATGGGAAAAACTTAAACAGCCAAGATGCCATCTTGGTATTGCAAGCCATAGGGAACTCTGTGTCTTTTAACATAATGCGTTTATAAACACAGATGTCAGGGATGACAAGTTTATTTTTGTAGTTCCACATCTTAGGGTTCCCCCAGTTGATTCTTTTTCTTACCTTCTTCAATGTCAGAGTAGCCAAACAGGATTCAAGTGATGTATCTTTGATGGCTTGCTTCCCTGAATTGTCTCTATTCAATTTACAGGACAGACATTTAATTCCACCTGTGGTCTCAGCAATTTTGCAATTGTCACAACCATTGTCCTGCTCGTTTCATTTTACTGAGGTGCTTTGGATAACAACCTCCTGGACTTATTTTGAATGCAGTTTGATAGTAATGTTGCCTGGAGATCAGCTATTAAGTTTATGTGCTTGTCAACTTTTAACTCTATGTCTAATTTTAAAATGATTAGAACCACTTACATTAGGTTGGGCTCCAGTGTTAAGTTGCAGGCAGGACTTGATGATTGCAGGCTGCATGCTTAGTCTGCAGGGCACTGCTTTCCCTTCTCTTTTCCGCCTCTCTCATTATCAGCACTTGCACCCAGAGACGGGTGGATGGGTGGATGCAGAAAGTGAGGGAAATAAAGTGCTGCTGAGCCAGCACCACGGGAAGAAATTTAATAGGGTTAAATGCAAAGTCGTGCATTTAGACTGGAAAAAAGAAATCAATTGCACACTTTTACTGTCTGAGCCACCAGGGAAGGCCTTATTGCACACTTTTAGATTGGGGGAGACTGAGTTGGCAGCCACATACATGACAGAGATTTGAGAGCTTAGTTAACTACAAGCTTATTTTTAAAAAATTGAAAATTGTGGTAGAACTTACAATGCACTAAAAAGCACTGTTCTAAACACTTTACAAATATTAACTGTTTTCATTCTTTATGAGCAATGTTATAAGATAAGTACTATCAATAAGCCTAATTATCAGATGGGAAACTGAGGCAGAAAGAGACTAAATAATTCACATGTAGTTGCATAGCTAGAAAATGCCAGCTGCTGCTAAGTCGCTTCAGTTGTGTTTGACTCTGTGCGACCCCATAGACGGCAGCCCACCAGGCTCCCCTGTCCCTGGGATTCTCCAGGCAAGAATACTGGAGTGGGTTGCCATTTCCTTCTCCAATGCATGAAAATGAAAAGTGAAAGTGAAGTCGCTCAGTCGTGTCTGACTCCTAGCGACGCCATGGACTATAGCCTATCAGGCTCCTCTGTCCATGGGATTCACCAGGCAAGAGTACTGGAGTGAGTTGCCATTGCCTTCTCCAGAAAATGCCAGCGCCACAGTCAAATTCAGGCAGTCTTGCCTTAGAGTCCACATTCTTAGTGCTGGACCTTGATACAAGCCAATAGTAGGCAGCTTCACTTTTCATGTTGTCCCTCGTTGAAACTCATTACAGTGAATATCATGAAGATCAAAGTCTCTGTGAAAAGTAGTGGTCAAGACCCAGGCTTAAGACAATTAGATTTCTCATCCCCTAGCCAGGTAATCAGTTCAAGATGAACATCTTAATGTGTTCAGATCAAAAGTGTCAGACTCAGGACTCGATTTGAATGTTGGACTGGCCCATAGGAAAATGGAGTCTATGTTTCTTGGCTGCCATCTTAATACTATGTGGAGCCTTGAACAAAGCCAAGAAATGAGAGCAGAGACATGGAGAAAAATTAAGTTCTGGTGACAACATTTGAGCCCCTGGATCAAGCTCTTCCTGTAATTGGCATACCCTCTGGCTTTTTCAATCATGTGAATCTACAAATTCCCCCTTTCTCCTTAAACCACATTAAGATATTTTTCGGGGACTTCTTTCCAAAATTGTGTCAATTTCTACACATGCATTAACTCTTTCAATCCTCACAAATTCCCCATAAGGTTAATAATATTATCACATTTCATAGATGAGGACTCCAAAGCTCAAAAAGATTAATAACTTGCCCAAGGTCATATGACGTGTCCACCTGACTTCAGTGAACTCATCCTTAAACTCCCACATTATGGAGGGGCATTGGAGAGTGTTGAATGGAAGGTAGCACTGTGATTTGAAGTTGGAAAAGCAGACCTTACAGGCTAATAGTGAGGAGCTTCAAGATGGCAGGAAAAACACTTTGGATTTCTCCTCTATTCCCTGCAGTGGCTAGCTCCATCTGTGCACACACATGCTGGCGTTCAGTATGAACTTCTTGCTTATAGAGTGAAGTGGCCAAGGAGAGAATGAAATCCCTGCAGTCTGGGAAGACAAGAGACTTAGATTAGCAATCTCCTCCCATATGAAGGGGTATCTTGTGAATGACAAAGACAATGAGCCTATATGACCCCTGGCTGGAGAACAAGGATACATATGTCTGTATTTCAGAGACATGAACAAAGGTTCAACATCAAACAGAACTTGCTGCTCTCAGAAAGCTTGAGGCAAAGCTGTGCAACACTGCAGACTAATTTTCTGAAAATATTAAAAAAATAAAGCTATGATCTGCCTACCCTATTTGATATTTGCTTAACTTCCAAAAGCTCTTTCACATTTCACTGCACATGTCTTTCCTTCTATTGGAAATGACCCTCCAACTCCTTGTTTGTTTAACAAACTCTTACACAATTTCCAAGATTTAACTCTAATGCCACCTCCTCTGGGAAGCCCTCACTAACTTGTTACTCAAGCAGGTTCAATTCCTGCTTCCTCCACCTCCTCACGGTGTCTTGTGTACATATCTGCTGTCCCCCACCACGCATTGTTTCATGAAGGAGAATGTTTTATTTCTCCTTGTATTCCTAGCACCATGCCTGGCACTCTCTCGAGGTGATCTTGCAAATCCTGCCAAGAAAGCCCTTTCTCAATCTCTTTGCATGACTCTTATTTCTATTTGTCCTTTAGGAGTCTGCTTAGACATTACCTCCTGGGAGGCCTTACTCAGCTCCTGAGAGTTGGGTTACGATGCTTCTCCTATATGGTCCCCATCGCACCCAGTTCATATGTAAGGGTTAGAGACGGGTATCAATGTCTGATTGCCTGAGTGTGAATCCCAGCTCTGCCATTTCACAGCAGGTTCTTAACCTCCCTGTGCCTCAGTTACCCATCTGTAAAATAAGAATAGGAAAAAAAATAATATCTTCTAGAGTTGTTCAGGTAAAATGCTATGACTAGTGCCAGCAAAGAAATAATAGTAATAATTAATTTAACTATTACACTAGATGTTAACTATGATTATCATTGTTCATTCATTTACTAAAGATTTGTTAAAGCACTTGTATCTCAGGCCTGGACATATAACTGTCAGTTCAATTCCTGTTCTCATAATCAGAATATTAGGTAAATTAATGAATGAATCAAATACAATATATATTAGTTATTTGTGAAATTAAACTGATACATATTTCAATCATTATTAGCTGTGTTGCCCTGAGGATCTCTGCCTTTGGGCCAATGGCATTCCTTTCTATACAAAAATGTCCCAGTGAAGTCTGAGAAAAGTGAGTGTGTTCTGAGCTTCAAATTAGAACTTTTTTGAAAGCAAAATATAGATAAAGTCTGAAAGCCAGATTTTGCTGAGCTGGAGAAGGAGTGAAGTAAGTCAGAAAGAGAAAAACAAATATCATATATTAAAGCATATATATGGAATCTAGAAAAATGGTACAAATATACCTATTTGCAGGACAGAAATAGAGATTCAGATGTAAAGAATGGACCTGTGAACATGGGAGGGAGGGAGGGGTGGGCTGAATTGGGAGATTAGGATTGGCATATATACACTATCATGTGTGAAATAGATGGCTAGTGGGAAGTGCTATAAAGTGTGGGGAACTCGGTTCGGTGCTACATGATGACCTAAATGGGTGGGACAGGAGGAAGGGAGGCTCAAGAGGAAGGAGATGTATGCGTACATATAGCTGATTCATTCTGTTGTGCAGCAGAAAGTAACACACGTTGTAAAGCAATTGTACTCCAATAATATTATAAATTAAAAAAAAATTACACACTTGAAAGTAGGTCTCCCAGCCCCTAATTGATTTGCCTCCAGTGGATGCACATAGAGCAGAGGGAAACTGTCTTTACCAAGCCCAGTTCAAACTGCAAACTCATGAATAAAGCAAGTGATTGTTGGTTTAAACCTCTAAGATTGGGGGTAGTTCTTACAAAACAATAGATTCTTAGAGCATGTAATTCACCTGTTCTTGGCTCATTCATTGTCAGAGCTGAAGTTTTTACTGATTTTTGCTATCAAGAGCAAGGCTTGGAAACCTGAGCATAAAGTCTGCAATCAATCCCTACTGTGGAATGAACACAGGATCTGATACAGAGAAGGTTCCTGGTGCCCAGGAAGGAGAAAGTCCTTCTAGTGCAGGAACTAGCTTGTCCAGTGTCTCTGATGGTCTGAGACTTGAGCAGAGCTGCTGCTTTTGTCTAGCAAGGAGGGGAAGAGCATGGAGAAGGAAAACAGAGAGCCCCAGAGAGGAGAGAGCTTGAGAAGGATGATCAAATCTCAGAGGAAACAGATCCTTGTACATGGCTGCAGTAGAACCACAAATATTGAGAGGTGACTACGTGGGAGACACTGTTCGAGGCACATAGGAATCAATAGGGAATGAAACAGACAAAGATTCCTATCTCCACAGAGTTCACCTTCTAGTAATCAGTATAGAGATGATATTTAAAGCTATGACGTGCAACAAACAATCTAAATGAATAAATCATATAGTCCATTCAGTTCAGTTCAGTTGCTCAGTCGTGTCCGACTCTTTGCAACCCCATGAACTGCAGCACGCCAGGCCTCCCTGTCCATCACCAACTTCTGGAGTCCACCCAAACCCATGTCCATTGTGTCGGTGATGCCATCCAACCATCTCATCCTCTGTCGTCCCCTTCTCCTCCTGCCCTTAATCTTTCCCAGGATCAGGGTCTTTTCAAATGAGTCAGCTCTCCGCATCAGGTGGCCAAAGTACTGGAGTTTCAGCTTCAACATCAGTCCCTCCAATGAACACCCAGGACTGATCTCCCCTAGGATGGACTGGTTGGATCTCCCTGAAATCCAAGGAACCCTCAAGAGTCTTCTCCAACACCACAGTTCAAAATCATCAATTCTTCGGCACTCAGCTTTCTTTATAGTCCAACTCTCACATCCATACATGACTACTAGAAAAACCATAGACTTGACTAGATGGACTTTTGTTGGCAAAGTAATGTCTCTGCTTTTTAATATACTGTCTAGGTTGGTCATAACTTCCCTTCCAAGGAGCAAGTGTCTTTTAATTTCATGGCTGCAATCACCATCTGCAGTGATTTTGGAGCCCAGAAAAATAAAGTCAGCCACTGTTTCCACTGTTCCCCCATCTATTTGCCATGAAGTGATGAGACTGGATGCCGTGATTAGACAGTGATGATTACCAAGGGAAAAAATAAAGTGGAAAAAGGGAAGACACTAGGGAGAGCATGTTTGGTTTGCCAGTTTGGGAGGGAAATTATTACTGGAAGGATAGCAAGTGATTGCAGACCTAAAGGAGATGAGCAAGTGAAAGTAAAGGTTGCTCAGTTGTGTCCGACTCTTTGTGATCCCATGGACTATACAGTCTGTGGAATTCTCCAGGCAAAAATGCTGGAAAGGGTAGCCATTGTTCCCTTCTCCAGGGGATCTTCCCTACCCAGGAATCGAACTGGGGTATCCTGTATTGCAGGTGGATTCTTTACCAGCTGAGCTACCAGGAAAGACTGAGTGAGGCCTTTGTGTAAATATGGGGATGTAGATGGAAACAGCAAGTACTAAGGCCATGAGAAAAGCATGTCTGTGTGGTCAGGGAGCAGCGAAGAGGATAGAGAGGCAAACATAGAGGGGTGAGGCTGCTGCAGTGGGAGAATCTCTAAGGCTGTAGAACAAACCACTGTGAAACATAATGGCTACAACAACAATCATCTTTTTGTTTACATGAGCAGGACTTGGTGGGGACAACTTGTCTCCATTCCCCCGTGGTGTTGGCTGGAGAGAATCAGTGAAGGGCTGAGGCATCCACTTTGAAGAAGGCTCACTCACATATCTGGCAAGTAGGTGCTGGCTGTCAGCTGAGAGCTCAGGAGGGGCTACTGGCTGGAGTCTTCAGTTTCTCTCCATGTGGCACGTTCTACAGTCTCCTAGGCTCCCTCAGCCATGGTGGCCGGATCCATTGAATTAAATACACTCAAAAGGCAGTGAATGGAAGCTGCTGCATGTAACCTTATGCCTAGCAGTCACAGAAGCCAGATCAATAGCAAGAGACAGAGCTCCCTGGCCTCTAAATAAAAACAGCGTCAAAGAATTTGAAGAGCAGGTTTTAAAACTGCCACAGAGGGGGAGCAAAGAAAGAAATGAGGTTAGAGAAGGCAATCTGATCATGCAGGACCTTTAAGCTGTCGTAATGGATTTGGCTCACTCTCGGAAAGGAATGAGGAACTGTGGGAGGATTTTGATAAAGGCATGACCCGATTTGATGAATGTTTAGCAGGATCGCCCTGGCTGCTAAATTAAGAACAGACTAAAAGTAGGCAAGGCAAACCAGTTAGTCAGGATCCAGGCAAGAGATAATAGTGGCTTTTACCAGGGTAACAGCCACACAGAGGATAAGAACTGGACAGAACATGAATACATTTTGAAGGCAGAGTGAACAGAATCTCTTGATGGATTAAATACACAATATAAGAGAAACAGATGAATTGAGGATGACACTGAATTTTTGTCCTGAGCCATTGGAAGAATGGAGTTGCCATTATTTGATGTGATGACTAAGGAAAAGCAGATTTGGTAGCTAAGAGAGGGAACTTGCTTTTTTGACTTATTAAGCTAGACATCCAAGTAAAGATGCTGAGTAGGGAGGGAGATCTATGAGCCTGGAGTTCTTGGGGCAAGGGATAGGCAGGGGAAGCCAGGGATGGAGATATAAATTAGAGAGGTATTAGCATAGAGATTATATTTAAAACTATGAGATTGAATGAGACCACCAGCAAAGTGAGTGTGGATGGGAAAAAAGAAGGGCCCAAGAACCGAGTCATGGGATAGCCCAATGGTACAAGATCTTGATCAAGGGGAATGAAAAGGAGCCAGCAAAGGAGGCTGAGAAGGTGCAGCAAATAAAACAAAAGCCATAAAGGATACTGTGTTAGATAAGAGAAAGGGTGTCATTATTATACGTGGTATATTATATACAATAAAATAAAATATGATATTATATATAATATTATAATGTACAATAATACTAATTTTAAAAGATGATTTTGATCTCTACTTATTCTCCTCCTCCCCAACCCCCATCTCTACCCCAAGGAATAAGGCAATCAGCTACAAAGTTTTCAGAAACAGATGATTTACCATTTACTCATTTTAAACATAATTAAAATAATACATGTTTATAAAAAAACTCAGACATTAGAAACAAATATAAAAAAGAAAATGAGAGTCATACATTATCCCTCCATCTAGAGATAACCACCCTCAATATTTAGGTGTGTGTACTTCTACTCATGCATTGTATGAAAATGGGATCACACCATATTTGTAGTTTTATAACTTAAAAAAAATTGAATTACATAGCATGGGCAGTTCACTGCTAATTAACATTTTTACACATCAACTTAATTACTGCTTAAGATTTTGGTTTGTCTATGTACTAATTATTCATCCAATCCCTGTAAGAGAAAATTTAAATTGTTTCTATTTTTTACTGTTAGAAGCGACAGCAGAATTAATACTATTTTAGTTATAGCTTTGTGCAAAGCCCTGATAGTTTATTCCCTATGAATAAAATCCTACAATTGGGTCGATTATACTCTAGCTGGGTCAAAGGATATGCAAAATTTGAAGGCTTTTCATACCTATTGTTATGCTGTCCTTCAGAAATATCTTATCAGTGTAGTCTCCTCCCAGTGGGATATGATCATGTTCATTTCCCCATATCATGTCTCTTACTATTAGCACTAAAGAGTCTTTGCCTTGAATGACTTGTGGAGATGTCTTCTGACCCTTTATTTCTGTTTCCAAGGTGAGAATGAGACTGCTTCCATTTGGCTTTTTCTCTTACTTAAGGGAACTGTCTGACCTCTGGCAAGAAGGTTTTGGCCACCATTTTTCAATCCCCAGAAGGCGCGGACACATAACAGCACAGGGAGGCCAAAAAGCCCTGGAGTGGGAGCCATCTGCCTTGTTCTTGGGAGTTACTCACAGCCCGGGCTCAAGGCACCTCATCTGACTTCCTTCCAGCTCTTAATTTCTTCGACCCTTTGTCTTCCTGTTTCACAGAAGACTCTTGCCGGCTCATCCTCCATATCTGTGGACAGGAAGTTCAATCCAAAGTCAGGCATATTTGGACACAATTCTGCCTCATTATCCTTCCTTGCAAGTGTACATCCTTTTTTTTTAATTTTTATTTTATTATTATTTATTTTATTTTTTAACTTTACAATATTGTATTGGTTTTGCTATGCATCAAAATGAATCCGCCACAGGTATACAAGTGTACATCCTTAATGAAAATTTGAGTTCTATCTTTGCCTTTGTTCAGGTTGATAGAGATCTTTCAATTCAACTCGGATAATATTTATTGAATGACTAAATCCTTTGAGACACGGTAGGCATTACAGAAAACCATGTCCATTCCTCCCCAGTGATAAGGTCTTTTTCTTTCCTCTCTCTGTAGTAAACTCCTGTTCACCCACAGACGTTTCCTCCTTGGTCTCCTATCTAGTAGATTCCAGATGTCGTAGCTGTCGTCATCACACTGCCACCAAGGCAGCGTGATTCACTGGCTACTCCCAAGGCTTATTATTTGACTATGAGATCACAGCAAATGAGAGCCCCTGATAACACAGTGAGAGGTTCATTCTTTGACAATCCCAGTTATAGAAGATGCATTGTTCTGACCACAGGCTCACTTTCAAAACAATGGTATGTGGTGGGGAAAAAAAAAAGACTAGGAACAATGGCTAACACCTGAACAAATGAGGTGATTTGGGGGAACTTTCTGGCTTACGTAGCATTTGCAGTGGCTCCAAAAGTTGGGTCAAGTTGTCTTTTTTTGTTTGTTTGTTTGTTTGTTTTTGCTAAAAGCTCGTTTGAGACTCTCACAAACGGGAATACAATGAGTTTAAATGGAAAGGGAAAACATTTTGGCTTTTTGAGCAGATTTTTAGCCCTTCAGTGGGGACAAAAACCTGAGTCTTAATACTGCAATGGAAACTGAGTCTGTTGCTTAATGCAGTATCAGGATGCAGTTTGTGGGAAAATAACCTGTATTTTTATATGCTGTTTATCCACACAGACATGCGTATGAGAACACGCTGACACATGCACAGATACATGCTCAAATAACGCCACAGTATTTTTAACAGGAACATATGGAGATAGATATAGAAATGTAGATATATAGAAATAGAGATACACACACATATATGGGTATACATGTGGATATTGATGTATACATACACACACACACATATATACATGTTTGTGGCGTTTCTTGAAACATGAATTACATTTACAAAAGTTGCATCCTTTTGTCCTAGAAAGAGAAGCTTGCATGGAGTGTAGAGATTTGCAAACCACCCTCTCTCCTCCTTATCTGAAGCACAAGCCAGTGATTGTCATTAGCACCACGCAGAGGTGTCTGTGCCAAAGGGTGACAGAATAGGGAAGTAATCCCCAGTGTCAGCAGCTGGGCGCGATCCTGCAGCGAAGTATGCCCTCCGTGCCTGCCAGGCCTGTCTCTCTCTGTTCGGGAAAGTGGAATCCAATGATAAATGTCAATACACTTATGTTGCCACATGGAAGTGAGCTGTAGCTGTCTGGAGCACAAACAGAAGCGGCAGATCTCAAGATGTGGGTGCCAGATGGCACTTAGGAGCTGGGCGCAGGGGGTGGCTGTTGGGGGAGGTTTTATTAGCTGAGACAAGTGGCCTGGCACCACTGGGTGCCACCTTGCTCCCTCTGGGGGTTCCCTCTAGAATGCATTATCCAATTTGCTTTTCAATACCCATTAAACACACAACCTCCTCCCTCTTTAATGGACTTGGGTAGTGTTTGGAGGGGTATTTGCTAAGAGTACCACCAAAAGCTGCAGAGGGAAGGAGAGAAGCATAGGAGAGAAGCTTTGTCAGAGAGAAACTGCCCCACAAACAAGGCAAGAGGGGTTTTTGTTTTTATTGAGTGATGACATTTCTTTCACAGTGTCATCAGGCTTAAGCGGCAAGTGAGATGTTACCTGTGTCAATTTCCCACTTACTGAACGCTGTACTTTGGGAAAGTGTTTGGTGGGTGCCGGAGCACGAGTCTCACTTTCTGTTCTCTCTGGGGTGGAGGTTTGGGGAGAAATGCCATTACCACATTACAACCTTATATTTGCAGTTTTTGATTCTGCAGTTGATTAAACACTTTCACATGTACTCAGATCTCCTCCTAGCTGCACTGCTGTCATCTCGATTCTACTGATGCAGAAATGGAGACCCTGAGAGGTGGTCACCCTAAAAGTTAGTCACACAGTAGGAGCCCCCACCATGAAGTATATCCAGGCCTGAGCCCTCCCCATCATCCGCTGCTCACTGATGCCTACTGTCTGAGTCTGCTCAGCTGTTATAACAGTATTTTGCAGGCTGAGGGGGCTTATGGGCAGCAGATATTTATTTATTTCAGTTCTGGAATCCAGAAGTCCAAGATCAGAGCACCAGCCTGGTTGAGTGAGGGCCCTCTTCCAGGTTAAAAACTTCTCACTGTGTCCTCACAGAGTGGAAGGGGCCAGGGAGCTCTCTGGGATCTCTTTTATAAGAGCACTAACCCCATCCACGAGGGCCCCACTCTTCTGACCAAAGACCCCACTTCCTGATATATCACACCAGAGGTTAGGATTTCAACATACGAATTTTGAGAGGCACAAACATTCAGACCTACTATGTGCCATGTGCTTTACACATATCATTTTGACCTTTTCAACAAGTCTATGGAATAGGCATTACTGTCACATACAGATGATAAAATTGAGGCTTAGAGGAGACAAATTCCTTAGTGTCACATAATTGTTACGTAGCTAAGCTAGGACTTGAACTCATGTCTGCCTTGATCCCCAAACCTATACCTTTCTACTCTAATAAGTACACACCTAACAGTTAATGAGCACTTACTATTTTCCAGGCACTGTTCTTGGTGTCTTATATGTATTAATTCATTTAATCTTCATAACAAGAATATAAGGTAGGTGTTGCTAACATGCCCATTTTCCAGATGGAGAAATTGAGGCATGGAAATGTTAGGTGATTTGTTACAGTCTGTAGCTCAGCTGGTAAAGATTCCAGCTGTAATGCAAGAGACCCCAATTCAATCCCTGAGTTCGGAAGATCCCCTAGAGGAGGACATGGCAACCCACTCTAGCATTCTTGCCTGGAGAATCCCCATGGACAGAGGAGCCTGGAAGGCTACAGTCCATGGGGTCTCAAGGAGTGAGCGACTAAGCATAGCACAGCACACAGCTGCAGGGGGCTCCCCAAGTGGCACTAGTAGTAAAGAACCCACCTGTCGATGCAGGAGACATAAGAGATGCAGGTTCAATCCCTTGGTCAGGAAGATCCCCTGGAGGAGGAAATGGCAACCCACTCCAGTATTCTTCCCTGGACAGAGGAGCCTGGCTGGCTATGGCCCATAAGGTCACAAAGAGTCAGACACGACTGACTCAACCTAGCATGCTCACACACGCACAGCTGGAGATGGGGGGAACCAGGGTTTGAATTCACATATGGTTTAACTCCAGGTTTCACATTTTTGATCATTACTTTGCACTACTTCAGCACTAAGCCAGCTTGCAGACTTCAGGGCAGTAGATGTAGTTTAAGAAGGCCTTTAGATTTCTTTATAACTTTTGGAACCATCCCACACTCTCTCCAGAGTCAACACGAGCTCCTCTGTTAGTTACAGAACTACCCTCCAGGGTCTGCTTTGAATCAGAACTGACTAGAGTCTTGCTACTGAAAATATAAATGCTGACTAGCAGCCTCAGCATCTACTTGGGAACTTTTTGGAAATGTCGAGTCTCAGCGCCAGAGCTACTGAACCAGAATCTGTGCCATTAGCAAATCCCTGGGTGACTTGGGTACTCTTGAAGTTTTAGCAGTCGTAGCAGGAACTAGAGCCTTGAAGGGTGTAGGTCTAAATCTCAACCACATGCTGAGAGTTCCAGGAAGCTTTAAAAAGGACCGAGGCCTGAATCCCACTCCCAGAGATTCTGATTTACTTGCAGCCTGAACATCCAGAATTTTTAAAGCTCTCTAGATGATTCTAAAGTGCAGCTGAGGTTGAGAACCCCTGCTGTGGGGATGCCTGACCATGCTCTGTAGGTCCTCAGGGTTCACCCACATCCCCACAACCAGACATCTGCATCTGCCCCTGTGTTTGTAGTAGGTGGGGTGTTATAGAAAGCATCAAAAGCCTGTTCAGCCTGTAGTTAATTGTAATTACCATCTTCCTTAGAGCAGTAATTGTAATAAAGTCAACATCATTCAGACTAGAATTACCTGGAAAGTTCTCTTTCATCCCACCCTAATGATATTTCATCCGTTTTTTTTTTAAGTCATATGTGAAACAAGCCTACTCTCAAGGAAGCTTCAGATGTGATACTAACTACCCTGACCCTTCAGGGTAGATCTGTCATTGTTAAGCCCAAGTGTATACATCCCAACTGCCCAGAGGAGCAAGATCTGTGTGGCAAAGCACCCAACAGTGAAGAAGTGCTGAACTTTGAAACAGATGCCCATCGTGTCCTTGAGGCATGACTTTGTCCATGAACCTGAGTATGAAATAGAGCCATGGGTTTGTAGAAGTAGAATACAAGCCACAGGTTTGTAGAATAACACTGTAGAAGCTAGCTATCTAGGGCAGGACATTTGTTCACACTAGAAAGTAAGTCTCAAGAGGTCAGGGACTCTTTTACACTCTGTGATATCTTCAGTGACCAGTACTTGATGCACAGTAGGGGCTTTGTAAGCCCCTACTTGCTAACACCCTATTTGTTGAATGAACAACAAGAAGAGACGACAGTCAACAATGCCACTTACCGAATGCTCTCTGTTTTCCAGACACTTCACAAACATTATTTCCTTTAGTCCTATGACAATCTTAAGAGACAGATTTTTGTTCATTTGCTTGCTTTTAACTGTTCAGTGAAGTTAAATAATTCATCCATTGGTTGTTGCTTTTTATTAAGTGGCAAAACCTGGATTCATTCATTCAATTCATATTTATTGAATGTCGGACACTATTCTAGGTATTTAAGCCACATCAGTGAACAAAACAGAAAAGATTCCTTACATTTATAAATTCAAAGGAGAGGGGCATACAGTAAATAACATAATAAATAAATAAATTATCTAATATGTTTGTTTTTGTTGTTTAGTCGTTCAGTTGTATCGGATTCTTGCAATGCCATGGTAGCCTACCAGACTCCTCTGTCCATGGGATTTCCCAGGCAGGAATACTGGAGTGAGTTGCCATTTCCTTCTCCAGGGGATCTTCCCAACTCAGAGATCAAACCCATATCTCCTGTGTCTCCTGCGTTGCAGGGGGATTCTTTACCACTGAGCCACAAGGGGAGCCTGTATCTAATGTGTTAGGGGATGTTAAATGCTCTGGAAAAAAATAAATACAATGATCAGGTGTTGTTATAGAGGTACTTTGTAGATATTGTTAATATCCATAACCAACTGACTTTAAATAAAGGTGATCACACTTAATAACACAGTGAAAGTGAGAGTCACTCAGTCATGTCCAACTCTTTGCGACTCCATGAACTATACAGTCCATGGAATTCTCCAGGCCAGAATACTAGAATGGGTGGACTGTCCCTTCTCTGGGGGATCTTTCTGACTTAGGGATTGAATCCAGTCTCCTGCACTGCAGGTGGATTCATTACCAGCTGAGCCATAGGGGAAGCCCTGATAACACAGTGGGCCTCACCCAATCAGTCGAAGGCCTTAAGAGCAAAAACTGAGGTTTCCAGAGACGAAAAAATTTGGCCTCAAGACTGTAGCTTTACCTCCTACAAGAGTTTCCAGCCTGCTTGCCTACCCAACAAATTTTGGACTCAAGACAAGATAGCAACATGAGCTCCTGCTTGGATTTCCAGTCCATTGGCCACATGAATTTTGGATATGCCAGCTCCTTAAAATAAAAGGAGGACCATGACTGATAGAGACTTTGGTACTGAAAGCAGGATGCTGCTATAATAAATGCCTCAAAATGTGGAAATGTTTTGAAATTGGATAGCAGTAGCAGCTGGAAGAATTTTAAGGTATGTGATAGAAATTATCTTGAGAAGATTGTTGGTAGAAGTAGACATTAAATCAGTTTTGATGAAGACTCGGAAAGAAGTGAGCAGATCTGTAGAGAAAGCTCTTGTCTTAGAGAATACATATATTGTCAGGAATAGAATGTCACTACAGACATGAATGTTAAAGGTGTTTCTGGTGAGATCTCAATGGAAATGAGGGTTATGTTATTGAATATTGGAGGAAAAATGTTCCTTGCTATAAAGTGGCAGAAAACTTGGCTTAATTGCAGATACCCCAAGGGACTTTGGGTCAGCATATTATTTTAATGTAAAATAGATTGCCTGCAACCCCAGGTCTGTGGGATTTGTGTAACTGATGCTTTTGTCCCCATAATTAATAATTCATGAACAGAGTAGAGACAGGAGGTAAAGTGGGGTAGTGGTTAAACACTGTGATGGTTAATATTATGTGTCAACTTGGCTGGGTCACAGGTTGCCCAAATATTTGGTCAAACGTTATTCTGGGTGTGTCTGTGAGGATGTTTTTAGATAAGATTAATGTTTGAATTGGTAGACTGAGTAAAACAGATTGCTCTCCCTAAGGTGAGTGGGCCTCATTCAATCAGCTGAAAGCCTGCATAGAACAGAAAAGCTGACTCTTCCGTGAGTAAGAGAGAGTTCTTGTCTGCCTGTCTTTGGATGGAACATCAGCTTTTTTCCTGCCTTTGGACTCAAACTGAAGCACTGGCTCTTCCAGGGTCTCAAGCCTGCCAGCCTTTGAATGGAACTACACCATTGGCTCTCTTGGTTCTCAGACTCAAACTGGAATTAAACATGGTTCTTCTAGGTCTTCAGCCTTTGACTCCCTGCAGACCTGGGGACTTGCCTACCTGCATAATTGAGTGAGTCATTTTCTAATAATAAATCTCCTTAAGACACATACACACACGCACACACACACACACACACAAACACACACACATGCACACCTCCTATTTGGTTCTGTTTCTCTGGAGAACTCTGACTGGTACAAGCATGTTTACTTAATGGTTAAGCTTGAGTCCACACCCCAGCTTCATCACTTATTTACCCAAGGAGACTTGGACTAGGTATTAACCTCTCTAAACTTCAGTTTCCTCAACCATAAAATAAGGCCACTGACAGAATCTCAATGACAAGTATGTGAAGTGACTGCAAGACAATCCTTGTAAAACATTATACCTGACCTTAATCATGTGCTCTATAAGTATTTAAAATTTTTACTAGGGTTAATAAGGTATATCAGGAAGAGTTTTGGAGATGTAAAATTCAATACTGTGTCTTTCATTATTCAGCTGTGTCACCTTGAGTACATTGTTTGTCTGGGCCTCTGTTTTCCCTTCTGTAAAAATGTCAATAAACCGGAACAGGGCTCATTAAAGTGTGGCCCACTGCGTACTGACCATCCATGAACCTGTTGTCGGTCAATGTTGTGGAATCCAGAGAAACAGTGAGTGTGCATCATTTAGAGACTTTCATAGCAATTTGACTGAGTAATTCCATGTCTTTAGAATCTAATAATAAAAGTTTGGGTTTGTATTTTATATTTATATGTCTCTGCCTTTTTATTTCATTATAATATATATATATATAATATAATTTAATTTCATTGCATTTTCAAATGCATCAATCCACAACAGATTAAAGGGGGAAAAAAAACACCACACTCTAGTTCTTCAGCACAGATAGTTTGAGAACTCTTTTAGATCAGTGCTTCTTCAATTTCAATGTACACGGAGGTTACCTGCTGCTCCTGCTGCTGCTGCTAAGTCGCTTCAGTAGTGTCCGACTCTGTGCGACCCCATAGACAGCAGCCCACCAGGCTCCCCGTCCCTGGGATTCTCCAGGCAAGAACGCTGGAGTGGGTTGCCATTTCCTTCTCCAGGGATTACCTGAGAACCTGTTGAATGTGCAGGTTGGATCCAGCAGGTCTGGGAGGTGGGGATGGAGATTCTGCATTTCTGACAAGCTCCTGGGAGATGCTGATTTGCTAGTCCATAGGTCACTCTGAGTGGCAAGCTCTAGATAACTCCTATTACCACAGACTGATTAATTAATGCCCTACTTTTTTACAAAATGGAATTACAGAAACATGAGAAAATTAAGGTGACCTCTGAGGTCTTCTAAATCTGTTATTTCTTTGGGACTTTTACGTATCTTGTTAAGTTTTTTAAAGGGTTTTAATATGGTAATTCAAGGATGGTCAACATGCTGTTTTCTGTTTTTATCTAGAAACATCAAGGTTAAGATAATACTACCTGGATCACTAAGTCTTCTGCACTGGAATTATAGGAATACGTTTTTATATAGTTTGATTTGGGCCAGCGATGTTTTAGAGAGACAAACTGTTCAGAGCAGGTAAGCCATCACTCCAATCAGGGCATCTGTCTTTTGGAAGGCGGGGGTCTCGCATAGCCATCAAAGGGGCCTCTTTGCTAAACTCTCAACACAGCTAGCGGATGCCCTTAAAGAGGAGACTATAAGGACCCAGAGGTAAGTGTAGATGAAAGGTGGCCAATGAAGTACCTTAAATGTCTATATGTGGGAGCTGGAGAGGAAGGGGGTGGTCAGTCTCTTCTGCAAGTTTTAATTATGGATTTGCAATTAAAAAGGATGTGAACTAGTCTGCTAACATGAAAGAGCAGGAAGAGGGGAGACAGTGGTACTGGAGCCTGAGACATGGAAGAGAGGGGACTGACAGGAGCTACATCCACAGTACCGGGGCCACTGCTGCCAGAATCAGAGCAGGCAGGGGAGGGCGAGCGAGAGAAGACACACCCCTGGCCTCTCTTCTGCCTTCCAGTCTCTGTACTGGTGCCTCCTATTGGCCAAACCAAGCTGCAGCCAGACGTGACTCTGAGTTTAGGCATTTGCAGACCTTAGCCTCCAGGAGCACAGAGGAAGACAGGGAATGTGGACAATGGATACAGAGAGGCACAGGGAGAATAAACAGCACAGACCCCATGTTCTGTAACCTGACTGCAGAGATCTTGGGCTTCTCACAAAATTTCCCACCCCTGTGAACATTGGAAACCACATTTATGCACTACGCTGAGCTGGGACCAAATGATACAGGGCATATTGTGTGACAGAGGAGTCATTAGACTTGAGTTGGTTCAATTCAAGGTACCTTTCTAGTTGGAGTGGCTTTAAGTGATGTCACAAGGAGATGATTGGGTGAAGACATGGGAGCTTTAATTATTACCTCAAACTGAGTGTGCCCCCAACTGGTCTCATTCCTCCTCACCAGCCCCAATTCATTCTTCCTTCTGTATTCAGGGTCTCAAGGGGATGTGGGGAGTCACTTTTTAGATGTCAAAATAACTAGGAAATGCTACTGGAGCTTAGGGGATTGGGCCAAAGATGTTAACAATTTTAAATGCACAAGGGAATGCCACACATAAAGAATCTTCCTGTCCAAGATGCCACTAGCACCTCTATTAAGAAACACTATACGATATATGGCAGAAACCATCACAATACTGTCAAGTAATTATCCTCCAATTTAAAAAAAAAAGAAAAGAAATGCTATACGAATGTCATCATTGGATATTCAATTGCCTGAGAAAGAAACCTGAAAGTCTTCCAAGATCCCTTATCCTCTCTTCTGCCCTCACTCAACTAAGCTGCCACTAAGTTTTATTAATTATACCTCCTAAAGACTTCTCAAATAGACATCCTTCTCTTCATTCCCTCTGTCCTATATTGGCCCCCACAGTCTTCCTCTTAGGCTGCCAGCTGCTTCTGCACAGAAGATGCCACTAAATGGATTTTAACTCCCTCAACTGTTTTCTCTTCCTTAGTCAGAGTGAGCACTTAAAAATGCATGTCTGATCAGGCTCAGTTCAGTTCAGTTCAGTCCCTCAGTCGTGTCCGACTCTTTGCCACCCTATGAATCGCAGCACACCAGGCCTCCCTGTCCATCACCAACTCCCGGAGTTCACTCAGACCCACGTCCATCAAGTCAGTGATGCCATTCAGCCATCTCATCCTCTGTCATCCCCTTCTCCTCGTGCCCCCAATCCCTCCCAGCATCAGAGTCTTTTCCAATGAGTCAACTCTTCCCATGAGGTGGCCAAAGTACTGAAGTTTCAGCTTTAGCATCAGTCCTTCCAAAGAAATCCCAGGGCTGATCTCCTTTAGAATGGACTGCTTGGATCTCCTTGCAGTCCAAGGGACTCTCAAGAGTCTTCTCCAACACCACAGTTCAAAAGCATCAATTCTTCGGCACTCAGCCTTCTTCACAGTCCAACTCTCACATCCATACATGACCACTGGAAAAACCATAGCCTTGACTAGATGGACCTTTGTTGGCAAAGTAATGTCTCTGCTTTTGAATATGCTACTCCTGTTTTTAAACCCTCATTTGCTCCCCGCCATCTTCTGGGTGAAAATCAAACACAGATCACCTTGCCTCACCTTCTGGCCTCATCGTCTACCATTCTGCCATGACAACATTTGTCCCAGCTTTTTTGAACCATCGTTGATAACTTCTGACCATTTTGTTTTTAATGGATTTTATTGAAGTATAGTTGATTTACAGTGTTGTCTTAGTTCCTGGTGTACAGCAAAGTGATTCAGTTATACATACACATAGCAGTTTGCATCTGCTAATCTCAAACTCCCAATCCATTCCTCCTCCAGCCCTCCCTTTTGGTAACCACAAATCAGTTCTCTACATCTGTGAGTCTGTTCCTGTTTTGTGAATAAGTTCATGTATTTCATATTTTAGCAATATCATATGGTATTTTTCTTTCTCTTTCTTATTTACTTCACTTAGTATAATCATCTGTAGGTTCATCCATGTTCTAGCAAATGGCATTATTTCATTCTTTTTAAGGGCTGAGTAATATTCCAATGCATATACATACCACCTCTTCTGTCATATCCATTCATCTGTTAGCAGACATCTAGTTTGCTTCCATGTCTTGACTATTGTAAATAGTGCTGCTGTGAACATTAAGGTACATGTATCTTTTCAAATAATAGTTCTGTCTGGATACTGCCCAGGAGCGGTATTGCTGGATCAAATAGTAATTATATTTATAGTTTTTGAGGAATCTGCATACCAGTTTTCCATACTGGCTGCACCAATTTATATTCCCATCAACAGTGGAGGAGGATTCCCTTTTCGCTATACCCTCTCCAGCATTTGTTATTTGTCAATTTTTAAATGACTGCCATTCTGACTGGTGTGAGGTGATACCTCATCATTTTGATTTGCATTTCTCTAATAAATAGTGATGCTGGGCATATTTTTATGTGCCTGTTGGCCATCTGTGTGCCTCTGACTGTTTTTGAATTTGTATATTCTGTTCTCTATGCCAGAAGTATGCCTCTTTCCCTTCCTTGAATGGTTGATTCATAATTCTGGACCTAGCCAAAGTGCAATTTCCTCTGGGAAGACTTTCTTGGCTGCCGATCCCACAAACAGCTGGACTGGCCCTTCATTATACCTCCATCCCACTGGAATCACATAATTCCATCACATCATGCCAATACTGCTATGCTTCATGCCCTCCATCCCCTATAGACTGCTTGCATGTGGGCATAATGCATTTCATTTCTTTATCTTTGTGTCCTGCACAATCCTTGATCCACAGTCACTCGATCAATGCTTCTTGCATCTGCAGAAACTAGCCAAGGCCACATGGCCCACACGTGACCAAACTGGTCTCCATCAGACCTTCAGCCTCCAGCACACTCCCCTCTCACTCATGGAACTTAGAAAGTAGGACGTCAGTTACTGGGCTGATGCATTAATTCTGCAATAATGGAATATTTGTGAAACTGGGAAAATAGAGAGTAGAGTTCACTGAGCTTTCAAAAAGGTCTATTGAGCACTTACTGTGTCCAGGAACAGAGAAAAGAAATACTTTGATGGAAGGTGCAAGAGATCGAAAAGTTGGATTTTTCACAGCTGTGGCAGATGGAATATCACCAGGGAATCCTAGAGTCAAATGGGGGCCACTTTAAGACCAGACGCTCAGTTGGGAAGTGGCCTGACCTCAGGAATTTAGTAAGTTGAGTAAGGTTAGACTGTTAGCCACCACCAGAAATAGCCCCAGGAACTCCTGCACAGCCAGCGTACCATTCTCCTTCTTCTGTCACTCTGTAGGGAACGGAGACAAGCTGCCAAAGGAAAAATGTCTAGAAGACAGAGCCAAGTTTCCTCCCACCTCGGTCATCTGCCAGAAAAAAAAAGCTGGCGTTCCAGGAGGAAATCTTGTATTAGAACTCATTGTTTATCAACAGGACCACCTGGCACATCTTCAGCTACTGGTTTCTGTTAAAAGTGGGAAATGGAGCAAAATAAATAGCAGCTTGTCATTTCAAACACCTGAATGGGAAGGGAGGGGAGAGGGGGGGAAGTCAGCAAGATAGGGGCCCAGAGGTCATCAAAAAAACCAAGACCCAGAGTCTTGATAGCCCCTGAGTTGTGGAAACTGCATCCTCCGTCCATGGCCCTGTGGGACTCCTTCAAGGGGAAACAGGCAGGAAGCAGGAGCCCAGAAGCCAAGATTCAGGGAATACTCTGATCTGCAAACACCAGGAGGCCTTCCTGCCTCTGCCTGGATGGCCACAAGTGACCTTAGCGTCTTAAAAAGCCATCTCAGGGTTTTGACAGGTGCCAGAAAAGAGTAGGATAATGACAATCCAGTTAGAGCATGAAGCCCAGTCCTGGTAATGAATTGGCCTTGGAGATACAGAGGGATGTTTTGGAGACAGCGACCAACATGTGGAAATATACAAATCAAGAGTTAATGAGAGCCAGCCAGATCCGCAAAATCTACCCCTGTTTTAACATGCATTTTGATTTCCTCACTCAAGTTTTACTAGGACAATGGGACACACAATAAAATGGATTTCAGTGGACAAAATAAACTTTTAGTTACTGAATATGTTGCTTTTGGAAAGTTTGTGTTTATAGGATTTTTTTTCTAAAAAAATAATGATCTCAGGTCAGTTTGGTTACTCAACTCTGGACAAAGAGCAAGGTATTTCAACTTTTGTGCAAGATAATGTTAGGGAAAATAGTGCTCTTTACTAAAACTTTAAAGTCATTAACATTAAAAATCTTTCAAAATTAATTTATGCCTTCTCATTTGTTCTGGAAGATCCAGAGATTGGAACTCACATCTGATGCTGGGGTTTAGCTTAGCCTAGCCATTGGAATCCACTACTACAGGCTTCTCTCTGTGCTTCCCTCTCAAAATAGGTTCAACTCCCAAGAGTCCTAAGCTGATCACCGTAAAGCCTTTTCTTAGGGTCTGAGAAAAGAAAACACTCTTAATAGAAAATTAAAAGAGGGAGGTTAGTTATTAGTTAAATGAGTGCTGAGCTGTATCTTTAAACGTCGTGGGGGGAAATGAGGGCCCAGCACTGTCGGACAGGATTTCATGGTGGTGTCAGTAAGTAGCAAGAAAACACATAGAGTCTTAAGCATTCTTAAGCAGAAGCTCAATTAAAAAGACAACCTTTGGAACAGGCTATGTGGAAGGCCAAGAGATTTGGATTCTGCCAGTGCAGGAAGGAAGGGATTCCAAAGATAAAGGGCATCCATCGCAAACATCTTGTTACCAAGTCCCAGGAGCTCTCCATCAGGAAATGAATAGCCATGTGCTGCTTCACAGAGACAGAGAGAGAGGAGAGAGAAGGAATGTCTGTAAGATAACCACTAGCATGAGCCTCTAGAATCCAGGTGTTTTGGTTTCCAAAATCTTCAGGGAAAGTCTATGTCCCTCAGATGCTAAATGCATTAAAAGGCTGAGAACCTAACGTTTCCACTGCCCTTTGTATTACAATCCTTTCCTCCACCTTTCTATTTAAAACTAAACTTGGTTTCATTCTTTGGTCCAGACTCTGCCATGATGACCGTTCCTGATGTGCAAGTAAGAAAATTTAATTGCTGGGGAAATGCAGATTTTAGGTTAAAAGTCATGGAGTTGACTGTTTCTTGGCATTAATGACTCTATTTGAGCAGGGTTGGTAATATGGGTTGAGGAATGCCTGGTGGTTAGTATGACTAAATTCTGGCTCTCACATGTGACCTTCACCCTGATGTCAGACAGGGAGTCAGACTAACTCATGTGTCTAGATCTGTGTTAAGAGCAGCTGGGTGTCGTACTGGGGAGGTGAAAGTGTGGATAGCGGAATGACACTGTTTACTCAGACCACATAATGAGACCGCAGCAATGGTGATGGTGAAGGCTTCATTTGAAAACAGGAGGTTTATGTCTGAGACAAAGCACAGTGCGAATAGAGCTACAAGTCTCTCCTGTACAGCCTGCCGGATACAGGTGCCTGCTCTGGGGTCTGCCTCCTGGGTTTGAATCCCATGTATTAGCTGTGTGGCCCTGGCAAGTTACTTGGCCATTTTTGTCTTGGTTCTTAACAACTGCAAAGTGGAAAGAAATTAGAGTCTACCTTTTAGGGTTAATTTAGGATTAAGTGAGTTCAAGCATGCAAGTGAGTATTGTTCATACTCAGCGTGAAGGTCATCAACAGATAGCCAGAGCTTTACCATAAACACCTAACATTACACATTCCCTAGGCTGAATCATCACACCTGCTTCTAAGGTAGCTGTTGTGCCACTTTCCAGCTGTGTGACCTTGGGCAAGTTACTTGACCTTTCTGTGTTAGACTTGTTCTTCTGTAAAATTTGATAGGATTGTTATGAGGGTTAAATGAGTTAATATTTGTGAAATGCTTAGAACAGTATGCACTGAACACATTAAATAAACAAGACTGTGCTTGAAACATCTAAGAGTTGAATATGTGTTAGCTATAACTTTAAACATGTTCACCTTCAAGGAGAACTTGATTCTGTTCTGAGCTCTTAACTAGAATAAGAACTCGTGAAGTCAGCTAGGGAGCAACAGCGAGAGAAAGTGCCCATGAATGCATGCTGGAGAGAGGGTGCAGAGAATGAGAAAATATCTCTTTGAAGATTATCCACTACTCTACATAATAATCCCCTTCTCAGTGTGGTAGAAGAATAAAATTTAGGCCCAAGGCAATATCAATTAATATTACTTATAGCCATGTCTTCATCATGATTAAACAATTAATTTTTCTAGCACCATTGTAAAGAATCAGGGACTCATGGTGTAGAATTACTGGACTTTTGACTATGATGGTGGCGTTTCTGTAATGTTTCATCTTCTTTGATCCTTAAAATGTTTCCCTTTTTATTAGGTTTTAATGGAGTTCCTGCTGCTGATCAGGAAGCATTTAATGTGAAGTTGCCTGGGACAGAATTGAGTCACTGAAGCATATCTTCTGAAATACAAAGTTAATTTTTTAAAAGATGAAGAAACCCTTGGCCTAGACCAAAAGTAGAATGGCAGTAGACATTGCCCTCTTTTCTTTGACTTCACCCCAAGATGTGGAAGGCTGCGAGTCAGGGAAATATAACCCAAAAGGAGAGGGAAGGTGGTGATAGTGTTCTATTGGTAAGCAGCCCAAGCCTTTCATTCCAGGATTCCATTGTTGGGTTTGGTCTTCTCACTTTATAATGCTCTAAAAGTGTGCCAGGTTCAATTTTCCCCCTCCTGGTGTGGTCAAACAGGTACATCTCAAGGGCTTCCAGGCAGCCCTCATCAACCACAGCACTGGCGGCAGGAAGGTCCTGAAGCCTTGACTCTGCAGAGCACTGTGCTGTGATCCATTAGCAATGTATTTTCCAGGCAGAAATGATGATGGCAGATTTATGGGTACACATTTTATTTCGACTTTCCTGCCCTAATTCCTCTGTTTAATTGAGAGGCAGGATTGCAGAGATGTTCCAGCCAGGAGATCTGGGGTATATTTCTCAAACTCTCTGAGCCGAATCCTCATTTTTAAAAGGGAGAAAATGACAGTAACAACAATAACAAAATTAATTAATACATGCCAAGTCTGTTTCTAAGAGCTTTACATATATTAACTCAGTCCTCACAACTTATAAATTAAGGCTATCGTTGTCCCTTTTTGCAGATGAAATGAGACTCAGAATAATGGCCCCAGCTAGACTGGCATCAGCTCTCCCCTTCCAGGAATATGGCCTCTTTCGTGTGCACATGAAAGCACTCAGCACATGTTACCCCCTCTGCTTTTACTTCCGGGTTTTAGGGGCTTCTGGAAAGCACAGGAACCTATAAAGGAAACAAACAGGAAATGGGTTAGTGGATTCTGCCGCAGCTTTCAGTTGTCATATTTCATTTGATTCTCATGTCACTTTGAAAAGAGATATTAACACTTAGATGAAATCCACAGGCAAATCTCTTCAAGCCACATTTCCTGGCTATATAACCTCAGACGGTTTACAAAGCACTTATTTGTCATTATCATTGTTGATGCTCACAACTGTATTATAGGCAGAGGTCTTGGTTTTTACTGGGGAACTTTGTCTTTTTGTTTTTAAGAATTCATTCATTTATTTATTTAGGAAATACATATCTTAATTCAAATAATTCTCTTATGAAACATGTTACTAGTCATCTTGGAGTCCCAGACTCATAGATGGACTCATTATTAACAGGCAGCATTTGGGATCCAACCAGTGTCTAGTGCTTGTAGCCCGGGACTGTCTTTGTGACCAAACCATGCATTTTAATGAGACAAAAGAAAACACTTGCTTCATGACCAACCTTCATGAAATGGTCTTGGTCATTGTCACTTGATAAATGGGAGTTACAAACTGATTATCTTCCATGTGTGCCTCTTTATTCACATGGGGACCTTCGTCTCATTAGGGACCTTTGCATTTTACTAGAAGATGGCACAGCCAACATGAGGACTCTTTCTACCATTCTATACATTTGATTCTTCAAGCTCAGTGGTTCTCAAAGAGTATCTGTGCTGGATCACAGCATTAGCAGCACTTGGGAACTTGCTAGATATGAACATTCTTCTGCCCCTCCCAGGCCTACTGAATCAGAAATTCTGGGGAGGGAATCCAGGAGCCCGTGTTGTGAGCCCTCCACACAATTCTGACACACATGCAAGTTTGAGGACCACTGTACTATTTGAACCTCTAATAAGAAGAAAAGTGGCAAGGCGTTGAGAAAAATGTCTGCTGTGAAAGGTTTGACAGATGTATATGCACAAGATAGAGCAGATTTGTTCAGTGCTATTTTAAAGACTTTTCAAAAACTTAAGAAATAACATTCTAAGAAAAAGCCCCTCTAATTGACTGTTTGGGGAGACATTTTTGACCACTAAAGTCAAGCAGAGACACCATCCATGTCCACTTAGTGGACAAGAAAAATTCTTATATTGGGTTGATAACGTTGGAGTTTTAGGAGGCCATTGAATAAATTTTCCCTCCTGAGTTTGGAACCAATTGACAAAATGAAAGAGAGGTTAGAGAACAGTCTTATGGACTCTATGGGAGAGGGAGAGGGTGGGAAGATTTGGGAGAATGGCATTGAAACATGTAAAACATCATGTATGAAACGAGATGCCAGTCCAGGTTCGATGCACGATACTGGACGCTTGGGGCTAGTGCACTGGGACGACCCAGAGGGATGGTATGAGGAGGGAGGAGGGAGGAGGGTTCAGGATGGGGAACACATGTATACCTGTGGAGGATTCATTTTGATATTTGGCAAAACTAATACAATTATGTAAAGTTTAAAAATAAAATAAAATTTAAAAAAAAAAGAGCAGATCAGGAACTGCCCTAGCAGTCCAGTGGTTAAGACTCCATGCTATCACTGCAGAAGGCATGGTTCAATCCCCGGTGGCAGAACTGAGATCCCACATGCCACATGGTGGGGCCAAAAATGAAAAAAAGAGAGGAGATCAAACTTCATTATTAGTAAAGATTGGGGTGGAGAATATTATGTGTTCTGGATTTTTTTCCCCTCTGATAAGCCACCCTAAATCATAAAATGATTATGCCTTAAAATGATACCAATCATTTATTTGCTTACAAATAAACGGGAACTTGCTAGTCTCATGGAGGTGAGTGTCACATGGTCCCTCACGTGGTTGCGGTCAAATGGTGGTGGGGAGCAGAAACATTCACTGCCATGTCTAGCACCTGGGCTGGAAAGCCTCCAACAGCTGTGGCTAGAGCACTGTCTCTCCCTCCCGTGGCATATGCTCTCTCCATATGGTGACCTCGGGGCTCCTGAACTTCTTTTGCGGTGACTAAAGAGTCCCAAAATGATTGTTCCAGAGAAACTAACAGAAGCCATGCAGCATTTTTTCTTTAAACACCCTCAGAAGTCAGGCTTCACCACATTTGTCTTATTCTATTGATTAAGCAAAGTCCTTAGCTAGGTTCAAAAGGGAAGTGCATAGAGACTCTACCTCCAGATGGGAAAAATGCCAAAGAATTTGCAGATATGTTTTAAAACCACCACAGTGTGCACCACGTGGATCTCTAACACCTTTCCCCTCCATTCTAAGTTGTGTTCTGATCCCTTGCAGGAACAAAGACTGCCACAAGGAGCTTCCAAAATGCCTTTCTGGAGGCAGACCCAGCTGCACTGGAGAGCACGCTCAGTTTCATTTTTAAATTCACCAGTCAGTTAAGTTGCTGCTGTATTGGGAACAGGGGTTTGGAGAGGCCAGGTGTGTTGCACTGGAAGAATATTTCCATAGGAATATATGAGGCCTGAAAACAGGGATTAATTACCCATTTAATAGGCAACTGGAGTGGATGGAATGCTTTTCATTTTTAAGCTTTTAAGTAGTTAAGAATTTTGATACCTAAATGTTGTTTGTTACAGAATAACTTAATATCACTGGCAATTCCCCAAAGGGAATCTGGACATTTTGTTTTAAATATATGTCCATTGTATTTATGCACTTGTGTATGTGTCTATATATTTACTGAATTACTTATTTCCTCTTCCCTTCAGGCTGCCTTTCAAAAAAAATTAAGTTTTACTGAGAGATAGGCTTCCCTGGTGGCTCAGACAGTAAAAACCTGCCTGCAATGCAGGAGACCTGGGTTCGATCCCTGGGTCAGGAAGATTACCTGGAGAAGACAATGGCAAACCATTCCAGTGTTTTTGCTTGGAGAATTCCATGGACAGAGGTGCCTGGTGGGCTACAAACCAAGGGGTCACAAAGAGTTAGACATGACTGAGTGAATTTGACTCACTGAGAGATAATTCACATGCCACACTTTCATATCTTTTTAGGTTTGATTTGCATTTCCCTAATGGCTAATAATCAATCTGATTAAAGCGTCTGCCTGCAATGCGGGAGACCTGGGTTCGATCCCTGGGTCAGGAAGATTCCCCTGGGGAAGGAAATGGCAACCTACTCCAGTACCTTGCCTGGAGAATCCCATGGACGGAGGAGCCTGGTGGGCTACAGTCCACGGGGTGCCAAAGAGTTGGACACGACTGAGCTACTTCACTTTCACTTTCATGACTAATAATCAATCTGATTTCCGTGTTGACCATCTGGTGATGTCCATGCGTAGAGTCTGCTCTTGTGTTGTCGGAAGAGGGTGTTTGCTATGACCAGTGCGTTCTCTTGGCAAAACTCTATTAGCCTTTGCCCTGCTTCATTCCGTATTCCAAGGCCAAATTTGCCTGTTACCCCAGGTGTTTCTTGACTTCCTACTTTTGCGTTCCAGTCCCCTAGAAACACAAGCTGGAATCAAGATTGCCGGGAGAAATATCAATAACCTCATATATGCAGATGACACCACCCTTATGGCAGAAAGTGAAGAGGAACTAAAAAGCCTCTTGATGAAAGTGAAAGTAGAGAGTGAAAAAGTTGGCCTAAAGTTCAACATTCAGAAAACGAAGATCATGGCATCCGGTTCCATCACTTCATGGGAAATAGATGGGGCAACAGTGGAAACAGTGTCAGACTTTATTTTTCTGGGCTCCAAAATCACTGCAGATGGTGATTGCAGCCATGAAATTAAAAGACACTTACTCCTTGGAAGGAAAGTTATGACCAACCTAGACAGCATATTCAAAAGCAGAGACATTACTTTGCCAACAAAGGTCCGTCTAGTCAAGGCTATGGTTTTTCCAGTGGTCATGTATGGATGTGAGAGTTGGACTGTGAAGAAGGCTGAGCACCAAAGAATTGATGCTTTTGAACTGTGGTGTTGGAGAAGACTCTTGAGAGTCCCTTGGACTGCAAGGAGATCCAACCAGTCCATTCTGAAGGAGATCAGCCCTGGGATTTCTTTGGAAGGAATGATGCTAAAGCTGAAACTCCAGTACTTTGGCCACCTCATGCGAAGAGTTGACTCATTAGAAAAGACTCTGATGCTGGGAGGGATTGGGGGCAGGAGGAGAAGGGGATGACGGAGGATGAGATGGCTGGATGGCATCACTGACTCGATGGACGTGAGTCTGAGTGAACTCCGGGAGTTGGTGATGGACAGGGAGTCCTGGTGTGCTGCGATTCATGGGGTCGCAAAGAGTCAGACACGACTGAGCGACTGATCTGATCTGATAATGAAAAGGACATCTTTTTTGGATGTTAGTTCTAAAAGGTCTTGTAAGTCTTCATAGAACCATTCAACCTCAGCTTCTTCAGAGTTACTGGTTGGGGCATAGGCTTGAATTACCGTGATACTGAATGGTTTGCCTTGGAAACAAACAGAGATCATTCTGTCATTTTTTAGATTGCATCCAAGTACTGCATTTCAGACTCTTTTTTTGACCATGATGGCTACTCCATTTCTTCTAAGGGATTCCTGCCCACATTAGTAGATAGATGGAGAAGCTGTAGAAGTAGTAGATAGATGGAGATAGTAGTAGATAGATGGAGAAGCTGTAGAAGTAGTAGATAGAAGTAGTAGAACATGGAGAAGCTCTATACAGTCAGCAAAAACAAGACTGGGAGCTGACTGTGGTTCAGATAATGAACTCCTTATTGCCAAGTTCAGACTTAAATTGAAGAAAGTAGGGAAAACCACTAGACCATTCAGGCATGACCTAAATCAAATCCCTTATGATTATACAGTGGAAGTGAGAAATAGATTTAAGAGACTAGATCTGATAGATAGAGTGCCTGATGAACTATGGACAGAGGTTCATGACATTGTATAGGAGACAGGGATCAAGACCATCCCCATGGGAAAGAAATGCAAAAAAGTAAAATGTATGTCTGGGGAGGCCTTACAAATAGCTGTGAAAAGAAGAGAAGTGAAAAGCAAAGGAGAAAAGGAAAGATATAAGCATCTGAATGCAGAGTTCCAAAGAATAGCAAGAAGAGATAAGAAAGCCTTCCTCAGCAACCAGTGCAAAGAAATAGAGGAAAACAACAGAATGGGGAATACTAGAGATCTCTTAGGGAGAAGGCAATGGCACCCCACTCCAGTACTCTTGCCTGGAAAATCCCATGGACAGAGGAGCCTGGTAGGCTGCAGTCCATGGGGTTGCTAAGAGTCGGACACGACTGAGCGACTTCACTTTCACTTTTCACTTTCATGCATTGGAGAAGGAAATGGCAACCCACTCCAATGTTCTTGCCTGGAGAATCCCAGGGACGAGGGAGCCTGCTGGGACATGACTGAAGCGACTTATCGGTAGCAGCAGCAGAGATCTCTTAAAGAAAATTAGAGATACCAAGGGAACATTTCATGCAAAGATGGGCACAATAAAGGACAGAAATGGATCTAAGAGAACCAGACGACATTAAGAAGAGGTGGCAAGAATACACAGAAGAACTGTACAAAAGAGATCTTCATGACACAGATAATCACGATGGTGTGATCACTCATCTAGAGCCAGACATCCTGGAATGTGAAGTCAAGTGGGCCTTAGAAAGCACCACTATGAACAAAGCTAGTGGAGGTGATGGAATTCCAGTTGAGCTATTCCAAATCCTGAAAGATGATGCTGTGAAAGTGCTGCACTCAATATGCCAGCAAATTTGGAAAACTCAGCAGTGGCCACAGGACCAGAAAAAGTCAGTTCCAATCCCAAAGAAAGGCAATCCCAAAGAAAGGCAATGCCAAAGAATGCTCAAACTACCACACAATTGCACTCATCTCACACACTAGTAAAGTAATGCTCAAAATTCTCCAAGCCAGGCTTCAGCAATATGTGAACCGTGAACTTCCAGATGTTCAAGCTGGTTTTAGAAAAGGCAGAGGAACCAGGGATCACATTGCCAACATCCGCTGGATCATGGAAAAAGCAAGAGAGTTCCAGAAAAACATCTATTTCTGCTTTATTGACTATGCCAAAGCCTTTGACTGTGGATCACAATAAACTGTGGAAAATTCTGAAAGAGATGGGAATACCAGACCACCTGACCTGCCTCTTGAGAAACCTATATGCAGGTCAGGAAGCAACAGTTAGATCTGGACATGGAACAACACACTGGTTCCAAATAGGAAAAGGAATACGTCAAGGCTGTATATTGTCACTCTGCTTATTTAACTTCTATGCAGAGTACATCATGAGAAATGCTGGGCTAGAAGAAGCACAAGCTGGAATCAAGATTTCCAGGAGAAATATCAATAACCTCAGATATGCAAATGACACCACCCTTAAGGCAGAAAGTGAAGAGGAACTAAAAAGCCTCTTGATGAAAGTAAAAGAGGAGAGTGAAAAAGTTGGCTTAAAGCTCAACATTCAGAAAACGAAGATCATGGCATCTGGTCCCATCGCTTCATGGGAAATAGATGGGAAAACAGTGGAAACAGTGTCAGACTTTATTTTGGGGGGCTCCAAAATCACTGCAGATGGTGATTGCAGCCATGAAATTAAAAGACACTTACTCCTTGGAAGGAAAGTTATGACCAACTTAGATAGCATATTCAAAAGCAGAGACATTACTTTGTCAACAAAGGTCCGTCTAGTCAAGGCTATGGTTTTTCCAGTGGTCATGTATGGATGTGAGAATTGGACTGTGAAGAAAGCTGAGCACCAAAGAATTGATGCCTTTGAACTGTGGTTTTGGAGAAGACTCTTGAGAGTCCCTTGGACTGCAAGGAGATCCAACCAGTCCATTCTGAAGGAGATCAGCCCTGGGATTTCTTTGAAAGGAATGATGCTAAAGCTGAAACTCCAGTACTTTGGCCACTTCATGCGAAGAGTTGACTCATTGGAAAATACTCTGATGCCGGGAAGGATTGGGGGCAGGAGGAGAAGGGGACGACAGAGGATGAAATGGCTGGATGGCATCACTGACTCAATGGTATGAGTTTGAGTGAACTCCAGGAGTTGGTGATGGACAGGAGGCCTGCCATGCTGCGATTCATGGGGTTGCAAAGAGTCGGACACGACTGAGGGACTGAACTGAACTGAAGAGAACTGAATGACTAATAATGTTAAACAACTTCATTTGCTTATTGGCCATTTGTCTATCTTATTTGGAGAAATGTTTATTCAGTTCATTTTCTAATTTTTAAATTAGGCTATCTTTTTATTACTGAGCTATATGAGCTCTTTATATATAAATATATCTTCTTCATCAGACATTTGATTTACAAATATTTCTTCCCCAGTCTTTTCACTGTCTTAATAATGTCCTTTGAAGCACAAAAATTTTAACTTTGATGAAGTGTAATTTATCTATTTTTCCTTTTGTTTTTCAGGCTTTCAATGTCACATCTATAAGTCCATTCCCAAATCTGAGGTCATAAAGATTTATCTCAATTTCTTCTTCTAAGAGTTTTACAGATCTCTTATATTTAGGTCTTTGCTTCATTTTGAATTAATTTTTTATATGATGTGAGGTAAGTGTTCAACTTCATATACATCATTTTGTATATGATGTGAGGTTAAGTGTTAAACTTCAATCTTTTGCATGTGGATATCCAGTTTTCCCAGCACAGTTCATTGAAAAGATTATTCTTTTCCCATTGGATAGACCCATGGAGGTCTAGAGCAGAGACCTGTGGCAGTCTGCAGAACTTACAAACCCTAAAAGCAGGCTTGTCATCCTTTGAGCAGGGAATTTCAGTTTCTGAGCACTTGGATTGTGATCTAGAAGTGGGAAAGAATACAGGCTGTGAATGAACACACCTCATTGGCCCTGTGGACTCCTTGTCTTGTGGAAATTGATATGTCTATCAGAGGGCCAGCTGGGTTTCCAAAAGAGCAGGATCCCATGGAGGATGTCTCTAAGTGGTCCTGTGACACTCCCCTGCATAATAGTCTCAAGTCCCATCCTGTAGCCCACTGAATTGTACCCAAACTCCTCAACTCCATACACTAGGCCTACCACAACCTGATTTCATCCTGTTTTCCCATCCCTTCTCATTTCTCCATGAATTCAGCTCCTTCTAAACCTCCAGGAAGAATTAATTTCTTTCTCGTGCTTTGATGGCCCTCAGCATTACTCTTAAACATACTTCCATTAAAGTGTGTTATAACACTACATTATTGTTATTTGCTTGCATATCTGTCTTCCCTATAACCTAGTAAGCTCCTTGAGATGAATTTGTGGTCTGCATAGGAGCACTCTTTTTTCAAGTAACATAACAGTACCCCCTTCCCTGGTGGCTCAGTGGTAAAGAATTCACCTGCAATGCAAGAGATACTAGTTCAATCCCTGAGTCAGGAAGATCCTCTGGAGAAGAAAATGGCAACCCACTGCAGTATTCTTGCCTGGAGAATCCCATGGACAGAGGAGCCTGGTGGGCTACAGTTATGAGGTTCAAAGAGTCCAACATAACTGAGCAACTAAACCATCACCAGCACCCACTTTGTCTTAGGAAACTGTTCTCCCTCTCTACCCTTGCAGACCCCTCTGTTGTAATATGAGATTTAAATGGTAGCAGATGTCTGGACTCATCAAACTGTACATATTAAATATGTGCAGTTCTCTGTATATGAATTATACTTTAATATATTTTTTTGCAGTTATTTTTATTTTTTTTTATTTTTTTTTCTTACATGATATTTTACATGTTTCAATGCCATTCTCCCAAATCTTCCCACCCTCTCCCTCTCCCACAGAGTCTAAGATTGCTGACCTTGCCCCTGTAGCCACAGTGTCTGACAGCATATGACCTATGCTGGACCAATCAAGTTATTTCCTAGGACATTTTTATATGCAACTGTGTTGAAAAGTTTTTTTTCCTCTTGGGTGGGAAAAAAGAGAGAAGGTATAACCTGGAGTTCTTGGTTGTTATGGTGTCAGTTTCATGGGAAATTGCCAAAACAGAAATCAAGCTGAGATAAGCGATGGGAAGAAACATCTGAAAAGCACTCAAGTCTCTAGTTCGTGTCATCCTGGTCATTTCTGTGGTTTGAATATGTGAGTCAATGAACTCCCCTTTTTTGCCTCAGCTAATTGAAGTTTGGTTTCTGTAATTTGCAACCCAAAAAGTTCAGTTAAGTTTTTCCTCCTGGGTGGAGGCCAGGGTTTGTTCATTTTTTGTATCCTGAAGTCTAGCAAAGACCCTGGCACAGAATAGGCACTCAAGACATTTATTTATTGCTTTAAAGCAAAGCACAAATTGGCTGAATTAATTAATTTTCTGAGAACTGTGCTGGTCAGTCTAAAATGAAAAGAAACCATCCAATGTTACTTAGGTATATTGGGAGAACAAAAGCTTGATGGCTGTATAATTAAATGTGGGGGGAAAACAGAGTAAAAAGTAAAACAATCCCAGAAAAAGAATAAATCTGCTGCCAACTTGGCAAAGTGAACTACAGCAAGCTAGAAATATTCGTTTCCCTTATCTCTTCTCCAATAGTTTTCAAAGTAAAACTTCCTTTTGTAAAATATAAAACTTCCTTTCATAAAGTATTATACTTGTAATTTTGCTAATGAAAGATGGAAAGCAGAAGGTTTAACTCCCCTCACTGGGCCTTGCTGTATTTTACCATCCTAGTTTGGGCTTCAGGAGGCAGGGGAAGAGGGTGAAGTAAAAGTGGAGAACTGGGATGACCTTTTCGAACTCACAAGTACAATTGCTTATTCCCAAGCAAAAAGTCTGGTTATAAAAGCGACAGAAAAATGCAACCACATCTTCACCTAACAGGTCTGGCTGGTTTAGGACCCCATGTTTTGCAAACTTAAATGGTTGTACCAATAATAAGGTCGTGAAGAGTCCACCCATTGTGAAAACCTGGGGTCGGTTATTCCCGAAGCTGGATGGAACCTTTTAGGTAATCTGGTCCGACTCTAGTCTAGTGTCTGGTCATCTCCATTCTAGCCTTTAATTAATTTCCAGTTCCTTCTTCAGCCCACTTCTTGAGACCCAGGTCTCCAGATAGCCCATCCCATCTCTGAACTGTTAGAAAAATCTTCATTGAGGTGGCTGAAATCTATTTTCAGAAACTTCCTGTCATTGACTCAAATAACTTTGCTTAAGTTTTTGGAAAATAATCTAGTCCCTCTTCCAAATTAATCCCTCCTCCAGATACTTGAGGTGAGTATCTTTGGGCACACCATTAGATATTGTTAGGCAAGACATCCCAGGGTCCTTCAGGAATCCCTCATAGGACTCCAGGGCTTTAATCTCTGGGCAGGCACGGGCAGCAATTACAAAGGACTTGCAGCCAGTTAGGGCCAGGGCGCAGTCCTTGTTCTTCAGGCACCTTGTGCCCGTGACGTGTGCATTGTTTACCTACACTGATTTCAGGTTTATCACTGCTAAGAGAAAGATATAACCTCTCTAAACTGTACTTTACTTGTAAAATGGAAACAATAATAGCTATATTACGGGTGTCTTGAAGATTATGTGAGCTATCACATTCTAGAATGGTTAGTACAATACCTGGAATACACAAACTACACTATTGTTGTTCAGTTCAGTTCAGTTCAGTCGCTCAGTCGTGTCCAACTATTTTCAACCCCATGAATCGCAGCACGCCAGGCCTCCCTGTCCATCACCAACTCCCAGAGTTCACTCAGACTCACGTCCATCCAGTCAGTGAATCCATCCAGCCATCTCATCTTCTGTCGTCCCCTTCTCCTCCTGCTCCCAATCCCTCCCAGCATCAGAGTCTTTTCCAATGAGCCAACTCTTCACATCAGGTGGCCAAAGTACTGGTTTCAGCTTTAGCATCATTCCTTCCAAAGAAATCCCAGGGCTGATCTCCTTCAGAATGGACTGGTTGGATCTCCTTGCAGTCCAAGGGACTCTCAAGAGTCTTCTCCAACACCACAGTTCAAAAGCATCAATTCTTCAGCACTCAGCCTTCTTCACAGTCCAACTCTCACATCCATACATGACCACTGGAAAAACCATAGCCTTGACTAGATGGACCTTTGTTGGCAAAGTAATGTCTCTGCTTTTGAATATGCTATCTAGGTTGGTCATAACTTTCCTTCCAAGGAGTAAGTGTCTTTTAATTTCATGGCTGCAGTCACCATCTGCAGTGATTTTGGAGCCCCAAAATATAAAGTCTGACACTGTTTCCACTGTTTTCCCATCTATTTCCCATGAAGTGATGGGACCAGATGCCATGATCTTCGTTTTCTGAATGTTGAGCTTTAAGCCAACTTTTTCACTCTCCACTTTCACTTTCATCAAGAGGCTTTTGAGTTCCTCTTCACTTTCTGCCTTAAGGGTGGTGTCATCTGCATATCTGAGGCTATTGATATTTCTCCCGGCAATCTTGATTCCAGCTTGTGCTTCTTCTAGCCCAGCATTTCTCATGATGTACTCTGCATAGAAGTTAAATAAGCAGAGTGACAATATACAGCCTTGATGTACTCCTTTTCCTATTTGGAACCAGTCTGTTGTTCCATGTCCAGTTCTAACTGTTGCTTCCTGATCTGCATACAAATTTCTCAAGAGGCAGGTCAGGTGGTCTGGTATTCCCATCTCTTGAAGAACTTTCCACAGTTTATTGTGATCCACACAGTCAAAGGCTTTGGCATAGTCAAGAAAGCAGAAATAGATGTTTTTCTGGAACTCTCTTGCTTTTTCCATGATCCACCAGATGTTGGCAATTTGATCTCTGGTTCCTCTGCCTTTTCTAAAACCAGCTTGAACATCTGGAAGTTCATGGTTCATGTATTGCTGAAGCCTGGCTTGGAGAATTTTGAGCATTACTTTACTAGCGTGTGAGATGAGTGCAATTGTGTGGTAGTTTGAGCATTCTTTGACATTGCCTTTCTTTGGGATTGGAATGAAAACTGACCTTTTCCAGTCCTGTGGCCACTGCTGAGTTTTCCAATTTGCTGGCATATTGAGTGCAGCACTTTCACAGCATCATCTTTCAGGATTTGAAACAGCTCCACTGGGATTCCATCACCTTCACTAGCTTTGTTCATAGTGATGCTTTCTAAGGCCCACTTGACTTCACATTCCAGGATGTCTGGCTCTAGGTCAGTGATCACACCATCGTGATTATCTTGGTCGTGAAGATCTTTTTGTACAGTTCTTCTGTGTATTCTTGCCACCTCTTCTTAATATCTTCTGCTTCTCTTAGGTCCATACCATTTCTGTCCTTTCTCAAGCCCATCTTTGCATGAAATGTTCCCTTGGTATCTCTAATTTTCTTGAAGAGATCTCTAGTCTTTCCCATTCTGTTATTTTCCTCTATTTCTTTGCATTGATTGCTGAGGAAGGCTTTCTTATCTCTTCTTGCTATTCTTTGGAACTCTGCATTCAGATGCTTATATCTTTCCTTTTCTCATTTGCTTTTCACTTCTCTTCTTTTCACAGCTATGTGTAAGGCCTCCCCAGACAGCCATTTTGCTTTTTTGCATTTCTTTCCCATGGGGATGATCTTGATCCCTGTCTCCTGTACAACGTCAGGAACCTCCGTCCATAGTCCATCAGGTACTCTATCTATCAGATCTAGGCCCTTAAATCTATTTCTCACTTCCACTATATAATCATAAGGGATTTGATTTAGGTCATACCTGAATGGTCTAGTGGTTTTCCTTACTTTCTTCAATTTAAGCCAGAATTTGGTAATAAGGAGTTCATGATCTGAGCCACAGTCAGCTCCTGGTCTTGTTTGTGTTGACTGTATAGAGCTTCTCCATCTTTGGCTGCAAAGAATATAATCAATCTGATTTCGGTGTTGACCATCTGGTGATGTCCATGTGTAGAGTCTTCTCTTGTGTTGTTGGAAGAGGGTGTTTGCTATGACCAGTGCATTCTCTTAGCAAAACTCTATTAGCCTTTGCCCTGCTTCATTCCATATTCCAAAGCCAAATTTGCCTGTTACTCCAGGTGATTCTTGACTTCCTACTTTTGCATTCCAGTCCCCTATAATGAAAAAGACATCTTTTTTGGGTGTTAGTTCTAAAAGGTCTTGTAGGTCTTCATAAAACCATTCAAGTTCAGCTTCTTCAGTGTTACTGGTTGGGGCATAGACTTGGATTACTGTGATACTGAATGGTTTGCCTTGGAAACGAACAGAGATCATTCTGTCGTTTTTGAGATTGCATCCAAGTACTGCATTTCGGACTCTTTTGTTGACCATGATGACTACTCCATTTCTTCTGAGGGCTTTCTGCCTGCAGTAGTAGATATAATGGTCATCTGAATTAAATTCACCCATTCCAGTCCATTTGAGTTCGCTGATCCCTAGAATGTCGACATTCACTCTTGCCATCTCTTGTTTGACCACTTCCAATTTGCCTTGATTCATGGACCTGACATTCCAGGTTCCTATGCAATATTGCTCTTTACAGCATTGGACCTTGCTTCTATCACCAGTCACATCCACAACTGGGTATTGTTTTTGCTTTGGCTCCATCCCTTCATTCTTTCTGGAGTTATTTCTCCACTGATCTCCAGCAGCATATTGGGCACCTACTGACCTGGGGAGTTCCTCTTTCAATATCCTATCATTTTGCCTTTTCATACTGTTCATGGGGTTCTCAAGGCAAGAATACTGAAGTGGTTTGCCATTCCCTTTTCCAGTGGACCACATTCTGTCAGACTTCTCCACCATGACCCACCCATCTTGGGTGGCCCCATGGGCATGGCTTAGTTTCATTGTTTAGACAAGGCTGTGGTCCTAGTGTGATTAGATTAACTAGTTTTCTGTGAGTATGGTTTCAGTGTGTCTGCCCTCTGATGTCCTCTTGCAACACCTACCATCTTACTTGGGTTTCTCTTACCTTGGACATGGGGGTAATTATTATTTTATTATTCTAATAATATTTTCTAGAGTGTATTAGCCAACTCAGGCTGTCATAACAAAATACCATAAACTAGGTGATTTAAACCACAGAAATTTATTTCTTACAGTTCTAAATACTGGATCAAGGTGCTTATAAAAGATGCTATCCAAGATCAAGGTGGCAGAAAGGTAGCCTTGATTCCGAAGCTTCTTCTCTTGTCTTGTAAGGGGCCACCATCTATCTTGCTGTGTGCTCAATGATTGCTTACTTGTACACACAGAGAGAGAGAAAGAGAGCAAGAGAAAGTTACTGGGTTTCTCTTTTTATGAAGACATTAATCTTATCATATTAGAGCCTCACACTTATGACCTCATTTAACCTTAGTTACCTCCTAAGGGTCCTATCTCCACACACAATCATACAAATTTTGGGAGTACAAAGGTCAGTCCATAACATGTGCTGTTATACTATACTTCCAACATTTAAAAGAGAAATATACATCCAGCTAAGAAGTCAGCATCTACAAATGTTCTCAGGTGAAAGACTGAATATAGTTGCATGTGACTGAGGCAGAGAATACAAAGGAAAGATAAAATTGAGAAGCAAATGGGGTACCACTGTGATAGGACCAGTAGTTCATGCTAAGGAGTGTGCATTTTTCTCCTAAGGACAATGAGGAGACTTTGAAGGGTTTTAAGTGGGAACGTGACCTAGTATATTCTATGCTTTATTAGGATCATTCTATCTACATGCAGAAAATGGTTTCTCATAATCCTATGAGAAACCTAACTTGAAAGTATTACAGGGTTGTCCTCAGGATGATGGAAAGAAGAGAGAAGTATTAACAATCTGACAAAAACCCCAAGGATGGTTTTGAACTCAAACCTTAATGGTTTGTATTCAGTCTTTCTAATAACTACCAGCACAGCCCCCCTGCCTGCCTATCAACCCTCCTCCTGCAGCCTTTCTATAATCTCCAATTTTCTCTGATGGTTGTGGAAGAGTGAATTTCGGGTGCTGTTACTAATTAGCATAGTGTAAGATAAGCAGCAATTTGGTTGGAACATTTTAATAATAGTTATTTTCTCTTTTGCCTGTGTTTAAAAGTTCTAATTTAATGAATAAATTATCTTCAGAGATCTAAGTTATTTCTAGTTTTGTTGTTCCATCTGATATGTTAATTTCAACAACAGATTTATTTTGTTAATAAAAGATGAAACTTAAAAAAAAAAAAAAAAACTTCTACCTTGAAGTCTAGACTGACTTGTATGTGAATGCCCTGGGAAGTGGGAAGTTTGGTGAGCAGTCTTTACACAGAAGAGTTTGGACAATGAACTTTGCAGACAATTTCATGTCCAAAGATGGGGCATGTCTGAATCAGAGTCATCTGAATTTCTTTTGAACAGTTTTTTTAAGCCACTTTGGTTGAGATTGTTTTTCCTTTGAATGAAAGCCAGGAGGTGCAACAGAAATAGCAGTGAGCCAGTAACTCCTAGACTGGGTCCTTGGCCTCTTCATTAACTGCCTATATGGTGTGGCACATGCCCACAACTCTTCTGGATCTCAATTATTCTAGGAAAACAAGAGAGTTCATTTCTAAAGCCTTAATAAAAGCGTGACTCTTATATCAGACTCTGTTCAAGGAACGTGGGAGTGAATAAAATATATATGATCTCTGATCCCACTGAGCATTTATTATTATGCTGCTAAGTCGCTTCAGTCATGTCCGACTCTGTGTGACCCCATAGACAGCAGCCCACTAGGCTTCTCCGTCCCTGGGATTCTCCAGGCAAGAACACTGGAGTGGGTTGCCATTTCCTTCTCCAAGGCATGAAAATGAAAAGTGAAAGGGAAGTCACTCAGTCGTGTCCGACTCTGTGTGACCCCATGGACTGCCGCCTACCAGGCTCCTGCGTCCATGGGATTTTCCAGGCAAGAGTACTGGAGTGGGGTGCCATTGCCTTCTCCATTTATTATTATGGGGAAACATAATTTCTAAAACTGGCATGTTAATTAATAAATAGGATGCATTCAGATAGCATACATGTTTAAGAACATGAAATGGGATAATACCAATAATATCCAGAGAGATATGTATTTGTTAAGAGCAACTATTTATATAGGGTGGGTAGACAGGCAAACTTTTCTGAAGAGGTTCCTTCTTTGCTGATATTTGAGTGGTGAGAAACAGTTATCTACACAAAGATCGAGGGAAAGAGCATTCCAGACAGCAAGAGGAGCTAGCGCAAGGCCTGGAAGAGTGAAGGAATTTGGTACATTCCAGGGATAAGGAGGTGAGTGTGGCTGATGCTAAGTTGCTTCTGTTGTGTCCGACTCTGTGAGACCCTATGGACTGTAGCCCACCAGGCTCCTCTATCCATGGGATGCTCCAGGCAAGAATACTGGAGTGGGTTGCCGTGCCCTCCTCCAAGTGATCTTCCCAACCCAGGGATTGAACCTGTGTCTCTTACACCTCCTGCATTGGCAGGCAGGTTCTTTACCTCTAGTGCCACCTACGTGGCTGGAGAGTAGTATAAACGGAGTGGATATGGAATGAGGTTAGAAAGGTGCATGGTGGCCAGATCCTGTAAGGTCTGGTTAGCTGTGGAAGGGGGATGGATTTTATTCAAGTGGTCATGAGCAATTCTGACCCATCAGACAGTTTGGGGCAAGGGAGTAATGTGGTCTATTTTTGTATTGTTTTGTTTTTAAAGATTTGTCAGGAGGCTCTGTGAAGATGGGCTGTATTAATGAGTAAGAATGAAGCCAAGACATGAAGTAAACACCTGCTGCAGTAACCCAGCTGAGTGATGGCTGCAGTGGGAGGGGCTAGGGTGTGCTACAGAGCTGAAGTGAGGAGCACATGCTAAGGGTAGATGTTTATACCTCCAAGACCTACTGGTCTATTAAGATGCCATCACTCTATGCTCCTAGCTGGCTCCCCCTCTTCCCTTCCACATCTATGAGATGGCTGCTCGGGATGAGAAAAGTAGTTTGTGGTTATGAGGCAGATTCACACTGGCTGCAGAGAGACCAGAGTGACCTTGTATCCACTACCATGATGCTTTGTCTCAATGAGTCAGTGGAACATTTGATGGGAGAAATATCTCTGAAGGATAAAGAAAAGTAGTGAGTACCTGGTGGCACTGAGAACACACTTGAACGCTCTGACAAAGCAAAGAAATGTTTCTGCTTTCTTTTCCTTTCAAATTTATTCCCAAGAATTTGGTACATTCAGTTTGGCTGTAGTGGAGACAGCTGTTTTAAACAGAATCAAATCCAATTTCCATGACATTTTGCATGGATGCAGATTTTGGCATTCAGATGATTCGTGAGTGCAATTAATAAATGGCATTATTATCTTCGAACACTCAGTGCATTATATTTTCAGGAAATGCAGCATACCTAAATTTTAACAGCTTCTGTTCTGCCTTCACTTTTATATAGTCATGTCACTGTAGTTTGGGGCTATGTAACTCTACAACATAATTATATTCCCATCAGGCTGAAAAATAAGGTATAATTCTCATCTTGCTGTGACCCAAATATTGGGATGTGTCTATTTTAAAAGAACTAACATATTAAACCCAAGATCCTAAAATGCCATATTCATTCTGTATCTACTAAGAATGTCATTGGTATCTTTGGGCTCTAGCTTTCCCAACAATTTTCTTGTACAAGTGATCCCACCAAGTATGTCTGGGAGGCCCAGAGATTGGATCCATTTGTTCAGCAGATATTTGAGCCCCTTACTCCATGCAAGATACTCCACACTGAACACTGGGGAGATCACAAAACATAATGACATCTCTGCCCTCCATCTAGCTGACTACCCACATGGGAAAGTTGTACAGAAAAGATGCAATACTCTTTTTAAAAAGCACAAGAATCTAAAAATATCTACTAATATAGGGCATCTCAGAATAGCAGGATATGATCTGGTGCTCAATAATGCTTATAACTGTGCTTCTCAAACTGTTATATGCACACAAATCTCTTTAGGCATCTTGTTAAAATGCGCATTCTGATCTGTAGTTTGGGGGCGGTGGGAATAAGTTCCTACTTAATGCCAAGGCTGAAGGCTCATGGCCAAATTTAGAGTAGCCAGGGATAATATTTAAGATTTCCAAACTGCACACTGAGGCACCCCAGGGTGCTACAGTGAATTCAGTGTATTTTTTTTTTAATAAAAAAATCCCAGAGACAGTAATCCTCATCATATGTGTTACTAGTAGTTCATTGTTTCTACATTAGATCACACTACATTCCTCTGTCTTACAACTTGGCAAAGCTGAATTCTCACAGTAACTCTACTGTGATAAAAAATGTTAAGTACTACACAAAAATCTGTATGGAACAAGCAAAGGAAGTGGTGGTGTCCAATCTGATTTCAAAGTTTAAGAAGTTGTGTAGTGCCCAACAGGCACATATATCCATTAGTAAGTAATTATGGTTATGTAAGAATAAAATTTCAAAGAGCAGTTTTCTTTCAGTTCATATGTAGTATTTCTTTCAAGCAGCGGCTAAGTTGTTAGGACATGATTTTTTTGGACATAACTGCTAATGATGAGGAGAAGGAAATGGCCACCCACTCCAGTGTTCTTGCCTGGAGAATCCCAGGGATGGGGGAGCCTGGTGGGCTGCCGTCTATGGGGTCGCACAGAGTCGGACACAACTGAAGCAACTTAGCAGCAGCAGCAGCAGCTAATGATGAAGATTAGGTATTTCTTTTGGCCAAGGAATACCACACGCACAAAAACTGGGAGACACAAGATGCTGTGAATAGAAAAAGTTTGGAAGTCTCTGGATTAGCTAATAAGTACTATGACTTCAGAGATGTCTGGGTGGTCAGGGAAGGTCACGTGGAGGTTGTAGAACCTGGGTCAGGTCTGCAGGAGAAGCAGTATGGCCGCACTCCCCAGCTTAGACTTTCAAATTAATTCTGTAACAGTGTCTACCTCCTGCCTCAAGGAATGGAGACTCCAAGGGACATTGCAAGCCTCCAGCAAGGCTCTAAATGAAGAGCCCACTCTGTTTTCCAAGGACAGTCATTTTTGAACTTAGAAGGAAGGGGAGGGGATTTAACTAGGCTGATTTTATTACAAAATTCTTCATCTCTTGTTATCTCCTGGGTTTCAGATGCATTTAATTATCCTTCCCAAATGCTATATTCTGCTTTTAATGAAACTCTCAAAAAAAAAAAAAAAAAAAAAGCCTTCTTGATACAGATGCAAATTAAATTTGGTGTTTTGTTTACATGGAGGAAAATAAAAGATGGACCTGGTTTGCTTCTCCATGGGCTCTGAGGAGAGTGTTTGGGGGCTTATTTTTAAACAAAAATAGGATTTTTATTATCATTATCAATAGATGCTTATGGAATATACAAAATCAAATTTAGTTCATGTTTGCAAACATCTGGGCATTATTAAGGAATTCACTAAGGAATCCATAGCTTACAGAAGTTTCTGTTTAAAAATACACACTCATGCACACACACCAGATTTTCATTAGCACGAAATGTATAGTCTTCAGTTTCTTTTATGTGTTGGACATTGTGTTGTCCTTAATTCCAAGGAGCTCAGAATCAAATAAGCAAACAGAAGGATAAGCAAATTCATAATTATAATGAAAACAGAGCACTTGTGATGTGCCAGGCACCGTTCTAAATTTACAAGGATTGACTCATTTAATCCTCACAATATACCTACATCATTTAACAAATAAGGAACTGAGGGACAGAGGAGTTAAATAACTGGTTCAAGGTCACATAGCTAGTGAGTGGTAGCTTTGAGCAGCCCACACACTTAAACATAATGCAGTTATGGAAACAGATGCCCAGGACAGAGGGGTTGTGGGAAAAGACCGATGAGGGCTGGAGGATGCTTCCCGGTAGGGGTGACCTTTGAGTTGGGCTCTTAAGGATGAAGTACATGGTGGATTATAGGCAGAGAAGTCTGAGACAGCAGGTGAAGTCTGGCAGTTGGACAGTTTGGTGTTGCTGGTGTGTGTCATAGGAGGGGGTAAGGATTGGGTGGGAAGTGCCACTGGAGAGATGGTCAGAAGGCAGATGATGAAGGACCTTGAATGTTGCACCAAGCAGCTTAGACTTCGTCCTGTGGCTTATGAAAGACTGAAATAAAGGACAGACCCAGCCACATCTGCAGGCACAATGCCCAAGCTGGGTATACAAATGTCTTATTCTCTGACTACTCTGGATCCTTAGTTTTCACACACACAAACTCATACCAGGAATGCCCTAGTGGTCCAGGAGTTAGGACTTGGCACTTTCACTGCCAGGGCCAGGGTTCAATCCCTGGTTTGGGAACTAAAATCCTGCAAGCCACGTGGCACAGCCAAAAAATAATAAATAAATAAATAATTTTAAAAGTTCTACTTCTCCCTCAAAGAAAGGAAAAGATAAAAAAGGAGAAGACCCAAGGAATCACATGATTTTATTAAAGTAACATAAATTGTGGGAAATTTTGACTTATTATTGATTCAGTTCCTTGATTAGCAAACAACACACCTTCTTTGTATCTCTTAAATGAATGAGAGATTAAGAAGATTAATTAAGAATTAATAAGAATAAAAAAATGAGAGGTAGTGGAAAATATTTATGACAAACATGCTTGTCCTCCATACTTTGAGAAAGAGCCTTTTCCTTGAGTGTTTCTATAATAATTTACTTTATACCTTCATTCTGTCCCTAAACTCAAGGCTAAGCTTTATTCTGGGGTCAGATTTCAGGCCTGTACCTATCTCATGATCTTTGTATTTCCTGCCCATGTGCCCTCCAGGCCCTCCATCCTTTTAGAGACACTTTGCCTTTGAACATACGCATTAAATAGTATGTGGCCCAATCTTGAGTATTGTGGGAAAACCACACCTTTTCCAAGATTGCCAAAGCTTCCTGGGGGGGGTTCTTACATTATCAGGGTCACCTCCTGTTTTGAATTCCAGCTTTCAGTGAATTCCTTTCTTTCTCATAATTGTACCCACTTATTTAGGGTCCCCACCTCCCAAACAAAAGAGCTAGTGTCTTCTTAAGAATTCTTCGTTCCTTTTGGGCCAACCAGACCAGTGTAAACTGCAAACAGCTTTTAAAGTAACAATGTTTTCTTTCTTGTTACAATAATACCTTACATTATTACATGTATTATAGTTCCATAGTAGATTACATTTTTCAAAACATTTTCACAAGAGAGCAGTTATGATTGTTCTCATTTTAGAGGTGAATGGAAGAGAAAACTAACATTTATAGGCTGCCTTTTATGAGCTAGGCTTTTCTCTTCCTGTTTCACATGTTTTAGCTTATTAGCATAGATAATCTAATTAAGCACATTTTACCAATTGTTCTTCACAGTTTTGCAAGGTAGGCATTTGTATTAGTACCTATTGCCGTATACAAATTACCCCAACATTAAGCAGCTTAAAACCACAAGTATTCATGATCTCATACTTTCTGTGGGTCAGGACCCTGGGTGTGGCTTCACTGAGTACCTCTGGGTCAGGGTCTCCCGGGAGGCCACAGTTCTGCTGCTGGTCTTAGCTATGGGCTCATCTAAAGGCAGAGGAGAACTCCCTTTCCAGCTCACTTGAGTGGCTGTTGGCAGGCTTCAGTTCCTCACCTAGCTGAGGGCTCCATCAGCGGGTTGCCATAGTGACCTCTCCACAAGACAGCTCCCAACATGGCAGTTGGCTTCCCTCCCAGTGATTCAGCAAGAAAGTGGAAAGAGCTCTCATAATTTCTTTGTAACCTAATCTTGGAGTGACCTCCCATTACTTTCTCCATAGTCTGTTTGTTAGAAGTGAATCACTGGGTCCAGCCCCGCTGTAGGAGAGTGGATTACAGAAGGGTATGGATACCAGGAATTAGGACCACTGGGGACCATCTTCGAGGTTGCCTACCATAGCATAATAATTCCTACTTTGCAGAGGGAGAAAAAGATGTTGAAGAGATTAGCAACTTGATCAAGGTCTTACAACTGGCCATCAGTAAAGCCAGCAGTGAATTCTCACCTTAATGTTCTAGGCAAAAAAATGCACATTTACTGGCTCCCAAAATCTCTCTCTTTCTTTCTTTCTTTTTTTTTTTTTTTTAATGAAAAAGGGCTGAGTCATTAGGGGAAAAACCTATATCAATAATCTATTCAAAACAAAACAGAGAGCTCTTCCAGTGACTTCCTGGGGCCAGCACAGATTCAGCCACATCTTTTATCCCAGCAGTTTCCAAATGTTGGTCTACATCTAAGAAGCAGTTTTGGCCAGTCAGCAGAAAACTAAGAAAAGTAAGAACCATGTAAAGGTTTTCATAAAGACAAATAGTCAGTGAAAAGGGCTTTTCCTTATTTCTTTGTCTTTTATTGTGGTAAGAACACTCAGCCGTCTGAGTAATGACTTTTTAAGTGCACAGTACAGCGCAGGCACAATGTCGTACAGGAGGAATCTAGAACCCATTTTTCTTATATACTGCCACTTTATACCCATTGAACAGCAGCTGCCCAGTTCCGCCCTCCTCCCAGCGTCTGGCAATCATCATTGTACCTTTGTTTCTAAGAGTCTGACTATTTTAAATACCTGATATATTTGTTCTGGGCTTCCCGGGTAGCTCAGCTGGTAAAGAATCTGTGTGCAATGCAGGAGACTCTGGTTCGATTCTTGGGTCAGGAATATCCCCTGGAGAAGGGATAGGCTACCCACCTCCAGTATTCTTGGGTTTCCCTGGTGGCTCAGAAGGTAAAGAATCTGCCTGCAATATGGGAGACCTGGGTTCAATCCCTGGGTTGGAAAGATCCCCTGGAGGAGGGCATGGCAACCCACTCCAGTATTCTTGCCTGAAGAATCCTGTGGACAGAGGAGCCTGGTGGGGCCACAGTCCATGGGGTCACAGAGTCGGACACAGCTGAGTGAAAAGCACACTTGGCACGTATTTGACCTTCTGTGATTGGCTTTTTCCACTTAGCATCATGTCCTCAGCATCATCCATGTTGTTACATTGGCAGGATGTATAAAAGCCTCCAAATGCAAAAAAGTAAAAAGGCTTTCTTTATTCAAATTTTCATTCTGTCCATTTAGGGGTGTTAAAACTATCCTTTTATAATGTGTTACTAACAACTGAATGGTGAAAATGTTAGTCACTCAGTCATATCCAACTCTTTGTGATCCCATGGATTGTAGCCCACCAGGCGCCTATCTCCATGTAATTCTCCAGGCAAGAATATTAGAATGGGTAGCCGTTCCCTTCCCCAGGGGATCTTCCCAACCCAGGGATCAAACCCAGGTCTCCTGCATTACAGGCAGATTCTAGAATGGTGGTAACTTTCTAAAGTTACTTTCTAAAAAGTTACTTTACTTATTGGATGAAACAAATTATTTTTAACACTGATAGATTCCTGGATTTTATATGAACTTTTACTGGTCTTTGAAATTCAAGAATTTAGAGATCTCTGCATCACACCATAGTTATCAGTTCAGTTTACTTCAGTCGCTTAGTCGTGTCTGACTCTTTGTGACCCCATGGACTGCAAAACGCCAGGCCTCCCTGTCCATCACCAACCTGGAGTTTACTCAAACTCATGTCCATTGAATCGGTGATGCCATCCAGCCATCTCATCCTCTGTTGTCCCCTTCTCCTCCCACCCTCAATCTTTACCAGCATCAGGGTCTTTTTAAACAAGTCCGTTCTTCGCATCAGGTGGCCAGAGTATTGAAGTTTAAGTTTCATCATCAGTCCTTCCAATGAATATTTAGCACTGATTTCCTTTAGGGTGGACTGGTTGGATCTCCTTGCAGTCCAAGGGACTCTCAAGAGTCTTCTCCAGCACCACAGTTCAAAAGCATCAATTCCTCAGCACTCAGCTTTCTTTATAGTCCAACTACAAATGACTACTGAAAAAACCATAGCCTTGACCTTTGTTGGCAGAGTAATGTCTCTGCTTTTGAATATGCTATCTAGGTTGGTCATAACTTTCCTTCCAAGGAGTAAGTGTCTTTTAATTTCATGGCTGCAGTCACCATCTGCAGTGATCTTGGAGCCCAGAAAAATAAAGTCTGACACTGTTTCCACTGTTTCCCCATCTATTTCCCATGAAGTGATAGAACTGGATGCCATGATCTTCGTTTTCTGAATGTTGAGCTTTAAGCCAATTTTTTAACTTTCCACTTTCACTTTCATCAAGAGGCTTTTTAGTTCCTCTTCACTTTCTGCCATAAGGGTGGTGTCATCTGCATATCTGAGGTTATTGATATTTCTCCCGGCAATCTTGATTCCAGCTTGTGTTTCTTCCAGTCCAGCGTTTCTCATGATGTACTCTGCATATAAGTTAAATAAACAGGGTGACAATATACAGCCTTGACGTACTCCTTTTCCTATTTGGACCCAGTCTGTTGTTCCATGTCCAGTTCTAACTGTTGCTTCCTGGCCTGCATACAAATTTCTCAAGAGGCAGATCAGGTGGTCTGGTATTCCCATCTCTTTCAGAGTTTTCCACAGTTTGTTGTATTCCACACAGTCAAAGGCTTTGGCATAGTCAAGAAAGCAGAAATAGATGTTTTTCTGGAACTCTCTTGCTTTTTCCATGATCCAGCGGATGTTGGCAATTTGACCTCTGGTTCCTCTGCCTTTTCTAAAACCAGCTTGAACACCAGGAAGTTCACGGTATACATATATCCTCTCCCTTTTGAACCTCCCTCCCATCTACCTCCCCATCCCACTCCTCTAGATTGAATCAGAGCCCTGTTTGAGTTTCCTGAAACAAATAGCAAATTCCCGTTGGCTACCTATTTACATAGGGTAATTAAGTTTCCATGTTAATCTCTACATACATCCCCTAAACTTTTTGAAAGTAAACTTTGAAATTTTAGAGTATTTTCAGATTTACAAAATATAAAGGTAGTAAGCACAGAGGGTTCTCATACACACTTCACCTAGTTTCTCCTACTGTTAACATCTTTCTTTACTACTTGTCACTACTAAGGAACCAACACTGCTGCTTTCAGTCCAGTTCAGTTCAGTTCAGTCACTCATGTCCGACTCTTTGCGACCCCATAAATCGCAGCATGCCAGGCCTCCCTGTCCATCACCAACTCCCAGAGCTTACTCACACTCACGTCCATTGAGTCAGTTGCCATCCAACCATCTCATCCTCTGTCGTCTCCTTCTCCTGCCTTCAATCATTCCCAACATCAGGGTCTTTTCAAATGAGCCAGTTCTTCGCATCAGGTGCCCAATGTATTGGAGTTTCTGCTTTACTGTCAACTAAATTCCACTGTTTACTAGGATTTCAGTACTTTTTCCCTGATATCATTTTTCTGTTCCAGAGTCCTACCAAGATATCAAATTACTTATAGTCATTGTCATCTTAGCTCCCTCTAATCTCTGACAGTTTTCTGAAACTTCCTTTGTTTTTTTTATGACCTTAATAGTTTTAAGAAGTGTTGGTCAAGTATTTTGTAGACTGTCCCTCAATCTAAAAAATTTGGATTTATCTGATCTTTTTATTTTTCAGGATTCAGAATTCCAAGGAGGTGAAATAATTTATATTGAAACCAAACCTTATTTGTGAAAGATGGGATGAATCAGAGTTCTAGATCCCAAAGATAAATCTCTACAGATTCCAGACTTCTACAACAATGATCTTTGTAAAGCACAAAGCCTCTTGTGTCTCTACTCTCACACCTTTAAAACCTTTGAATAGCTCCCAAATTGTGAGATTGAAGTAATTTATTCAATAGTTTGTTGTTTGTTGTTCAGTTGCTCAGTCGTGTCCGACTCTTTGAGACACCATTGACTGCAGCATACCAGCTTCGCAGTCCTTCACCATCTCCTGGAGTTTGCTCAAACTCATGTCCATTGAGTCGGTGATGCCATCCAACTATCTCATCCTCTGTCATCCCCTTCTCCTCCTGCTTTCAATATTTCCCAGCATTAGGGTCTTTTCCAATGAGTTGGCTTTTCGTATCAGATGTCCAAAGTTCTGGAGCTTCAATTTCAGCATCAGTCCTTGCAATGAATATTCAGGATTGATTTCCTTTAGGATGGACTGGTTTTATCTCCTTGCAGTCCAAGGGACTCTCAAGAGTCTTCTCCAACACCACAGTTCAAAAACTTCAATTCTTTGACACTCATCCTTTTTTATGGTCCAACTCTCACATCCATACATGACTACTGGAAAAAGCATAGCTTTGACTAGATGGACCTTTGTAGGCAAAGCAATGTCTCTGTTTTTTAATATGTTGTTTAGGTTGGTCATAACTTTTCTTCCAAGGAGCAAGCATCTTTTAATTTCAGGGTTGCAATCACCATCTGCAGTGATGTTGGAGCCCAAGAAAATAAAGTCTGTCCCTGTCTCCATTGTTTCACCATCTATTTGCCATAAAGTGGTGGGACTGGATGACATGATCTTTGTTTTTTGAATGTTGAGTTTTAAGCCAGCTTTTTCACATTCTTATTTCACCTTCATCAAGAGGCTCTTTAGTTCCTCTTCACTTTCTGCCATAAGGGTGGTGTCATCTGCATATCTGAGGTTATTGATATTTCTCCTGACAATCTTGATCCCAGCTTGTGCTTCATCCAGCCAGGCATTTCTCATGTACTCTGCATATAAGTTAGATAAGCAGGGTGACAATATACAGCCTTGATGTACTTCTTTCCCAATCTGGAACCAGTCCATTGCTCCATATCCAGTTGTACCTGTTGCTTCTTGACCTGCATGCAAGTTTCTCAGGAGGCAAGTAATGTGGTCTGGTATTCCCATCTCTTTAAGAATTTTCCGCAGTTTGTTGTGATCCACACAGTCAAAGGCTTTAGTATAGTCAATGAAGCAGAAATAGATGTTTTTCTGGAATGCTCTTGCTTTTTCTATGATCTCATCTATGATCAATAGTTACCTACCAAGATCCAGGGACTGTGTTTTCCACTGGTGATTCAAAAAGATACATGGCCTGTGTTAGATCCCAAGGAGCATTCAGATCCCCCATCTTCCTTTTGACTTTTGGATATATTGTCTTCCTTGAGAGTGATTCACACCATTTCTCATGTAAATCAATTTAGCCACTTCCTGTAGACTCTTGCCAACTTTGCTGCTCTACCTGTTACCCTGACCAGCACTAAATGGCTTACAGTACAAGTGTGGATGGCCTTTAAGAAGAATGGTGTGGGACTTCCCTGGTGGTCCAGTGGATAAGAATCTAGGGATCAGTGCAGGGGACTAGGGTTGGATCCCTGGTCTGGGAAGATCCTCCATGCTGTGGAGCAACTAAGTCCATGCACCACAATTACTGAGCCTATGCTCTAGAGTCCACCAGCCACAGCTACTGAAGTCAGCCTGCCCAAGACTCCATGCTCTGCAACAAGAGAAGCCTCTGCAATGAGAAGTTTGCACCCTACAGTGAAGAGTGGCCCTGCTCACCGCAACTAGAGAAAGCAGCAACAAAGACCCAGTGCAACCAAAATAAAACTAAACTAAAATAAATACATTATTAAAAAAAGAAAAAGAAGAAGAGCAGCGAGGACAAGGACGGGGTGAGAGGAAGAAGGAAGCTCTTAATAGTGATGCTTAAATATTTTCTGATGCTTGAGTATTCTGATAGAGACCAAGGGAGGTATAGAATACACAAGACAAAAAACTGAACAGAGGATCAGAGGGAACACAGAAAAAGAGTAACCAATTCTATAAGAGATGACTGGATCAGAAGCATCTTCCGCGAGGCTACCTATAAGCTAAGCATTTTATTTTAAAACAAAATTTCCCATTTAACTATTTTTAAGTGTTCATTTCAAGGTCATTAAGTACAGTCATGTTGTTATACTATCCATCTCCAGAACCTATTATCATCCAGGAATGAAACTCTGTCCTCATTAAATGGCAAAAACCCATCTCCTTTCTCCCTATATATTCAACCCTAATTATTTAATCGAAATCTCAGAATGTTATTGCTTGAAAACCTTCTGTGTTAACGTGTGTAATAAATGACAACCCCAGTTATAGAAAACTAAAAGTTCATTTTTGGAAACACAATTATAATTTTATTCATTAAATAAAATAGATTTAGAAAGATCAACAAATAGAATTTGTCAATATATTATTTTCTCCCTACTGTTGCTTACTGTTGATATTAAGTCTTTGGGTATAATATATAAAACTTAAAATGCTGAGAAATACAAACATACTGGCATGTCACTTATAAAATCTTTTGGTTCATCTATTTTTCAAAAAGATGCTGTCTTTACTGATCAGTATTAAAACTGATCGAATTAGGTATTCCCTGTCGCATTAGGTAAATAAGACTTATCAAGGTTCAGCTGAGAATAATAGATTGAAAATGTGCATATTCGGAATCTACAAAGCCCTTAAATCTGTATAACTCTTACGTTACTAAACTGAAATCACAGGAAAAGAAATAACTGACTTGGCAATCAACATGTAGGAACAACAGTAGAAAAAGCAGTTGTGGTCCAGCCATAGTTTTTGACATGATTAGAGTCTTGAACATAGGTAGGTGTTTGCCGCATGGAGGTGGTTGTGAGTTGAGCTGTGTTTCCCTATAAGGCAAGTTACAAACCTAAGCCCCAGGACCTGGGAATCTAATCTAACAAGGTATTTGTGGAAAAAACCAGGTTAAAGAGAAGTCATACTGAATGAGGGGGGTCCCAAGTCGATGGCTGGTGCCTTTATAAGAAGAGAGAAGTTTGGACACAAAAACACACAAAGAAATGCCATGTGACACAAAAGCAGAGATGGGAGTGATACATTCACAAATCAAAGCCAAGGATTGCTGGTAACTCCCTGGTGGTTCAGATGGTAAAGAATCTGCCTGCGATGTGGAAGACCTGGGTTCAATCCCTGGATCGGGAAGATCCCCTGGAGAAGGGAATGGCAACCCACTCCAGTATTCTTGCCTGGAGAATTTCATGGACAGAGGATGCAAGATATGTAATAATGAGCAAACAAGAACCTTAAATGTTCTGAAAATACATTATTACACATCTTTGTTGTTTCATGCACTTCTCTAAAATTTAGCAAGGATTTGTGCTTGCTTGCTTCACTTGCTCTCACCAGAAACTAGGAGAGAGGCAGGGAACAGATTCTCCGAGCCTCCAGAAGGACCTAACCCCACTGAAACCTTAATTCCAGACTTCCAGGCTCCAGAACTATGAGGCAATAAATTCTGTGTTTTAAACTGTGCAAGCTTGTGGTAATTCATTTATGGTGGCCTTATGAAACTAGAACAGGACATGGAAAAATATAGTAGACAGAGGACACGGCAGAGAAAGTCCTGGGCTGTGAAGCTGCCTGAGCGTCCTTTTATGGAAGATTCTCAGGGACATTTCACAGGTGGGGTGGTAGACTCTGAATCTTCCATCAATAGGTTGCTACCACTGTCTACTGTTCCTAGGCAAGGTACAGCTAGACCTTCCAAAACATCATCTCTCTTATCTACCATAAGAGAGAATGTTTAAGGTCTGGAAATACATTCTTACACTTCATTGCTTGCTTCATGCCCTTCTCTAAAAATGTCCTTTCACATTCCAAATACGGTAAAAGAAAGTTGTCATTGGAGATCTGCCTTATGAAAAAGATTTTTGGAGGCCTCCCCACTGCTTTCTTGATGGAACATTAATGCTGACTTGGCTCTAGGCTGATGGTACATTCCTCTGTATCTGTCCCTTGCCAAGGAACTCATAAAGCCCTGGGACCTAGGATAATTGGGTTGAGTGGGATGGCAACAAGTTATCCCTACGGAGAAGTTCACTGCTAGAGAGATGATACACTGCCTTCTATGAAGAGTGGGTCTGATCAGCTCTGAGTATTTGCTTCGATGAGGGAGATATATTCAGGACAGGAGCACCAGACATCCTTCTGAGATTAAATATTGAACAAATATTTGAAGAGTCTTGGTTTTGAACCAGTACTGGGGAAAAGTCTGGGGGACAGGCAGATATTTGCATGTCTCTAACTGTCCTTCATTGGCTTCCCAGGTGGCGCTATTGATAAAGAACCCAGCTGCCAATGTTGAAGACGTAAGAGACACGAGTTCAATCCCTGAGTGGGGAAGATCCCCTGGAGGAGGGCATGGCAACCCACTCCAGTATTCACGTCTGAAGAACTCCATGGACGGAGGAGCCTGGTGGGCTGTGGTCCATAGGGTATCAAAGAGTCGGACACGACTGAGCGACTTAGCACCCACACGCACAACAGTCCTTCACAGAGCCCCACATGGTATAATGATAACAAAATGAACTTTTATCATGAAATGAACTTTTCCTCTATGTCAGGAACATGGCTAAGTAATTTATGAACAAGATTAGTTTTGATCTTCAAGTTAACCTGAAGAGGCAGACACTATTATTACTTCTTATTATAGATAGAGAAACTGAGCTCTGTGGGGCTAAAAAACATGTTCAAAGTCACATGACCATGTAAGTGATGGAGCTCAAATTGATACCCCAACTCAAAGCACCACTAGCCTTCAGGAGGTGACTTAATCAGGGGACTTATGGTGAAGGACAACCAACACAAGAAAGGAGAGTGATATCTCATATGAGATAGCCTTGGATGTCCCAGTGACTTGGACAGTAACAAGAACCTGCTGAAAGATTTTAAGCAAAAGAGTCAAAGAGTGCCCAGCATCTGGTAGGTCTTCATGAAATGCTTGTTGAGTGAACAGAGTCAAGCTGTGGTTTACAAGCTCTGGAGAATGGACTTCCGGGTAGCATCGTTCTCTTCTCACCTCATGAGGACATAGTGAGAAGGCAGTTTTCTACAGGCCAGGAAGAGAGTTCTCACTGATGAACCAAACTGACCAGCGCCAAATTGATCTTGGACCTCCAGCTCCCAGAACTGTGAGAAATAAGTTCCTGTTGTTTAAGCTCTTCAGTCTCTGGTATTTTGTTATGACAGCCCGAGCTGTTTGGCAGATTTCAGCTACTTCAACTGCCCTAACTTCTGATTTCTGTCTCCTCTGCTCAGGGGGACTACTGTACCCTGCTTATAAGTTAGGTGGGGTCCTGATCACCTGTGTAGCTCCTCTCAGCCCTCTCTCTAACCTTTGAATTCTGGCTATAGTACTACTCTTACCTGAATCACCCAGAACCCTAAAACTACCCCTAATGTGGCAAAATAATCTAGAAGGATATTTTCTCAAATAGACAAGTCAGTGAAGAACAGCTGAGTTCAAGGAAAGAGAAAAACAGTCAATTGTGATGGTTGTAGCATCATTAATACTGAGACCTGTATTCATATAATACTTTATTTTAAATCTAGCTGTATATCAGAATCACCTGAGCAGCATTAAACATGTATAATATCTAGTGATTTTTGCTTCAGTGTGTACTTTTCAAGGCACTTGTCCAAATTAGTATATGAGTCTTGAACATACACAGTTGGGAATCCACTGGTTATTCTCCCTTTGCCTCCATTCCCCAGATCTATTCTCTGTCCCCTGCTGCCCTGTCCTGTACCCTGGGAGGCTGACCCCTGCAGCCTTCTTCTCATGGATCTGCTCATGGATGCAGAGTTCTCTCAACTCTTTGGTTAGAGATCAGAGAGCCCAGTGTCTCATTCAAGGATCCTCCCCCATGGTTCTGGTTTTGATAAGTGACCATTCCATGTATGGTTACAGCCAATAGTTTGCTGTTACTCGCTTGTTAAATGCTCAGTAATTTTGTGAGCTAGTTGTTAAACATAGCCAGTTTTTAAAATAGGTAAATTTATAGGAAATACATGGCATTAAAAATATTAAATACTCAAAACCCATTATTTCTTAATTATGGATGCTCTTGAAGTTGTTCTTGTTGTTTTTCAGTCACTAAGTCGAGTCCAACTCTTTGCAACCTCTTGAACTGCAGGGGGACCAGGATCCCCTGCTATGCTTCCGCATCCTTCACTATCTCCAACTCCATATCCATTGAGTTGGTGATACTATCTAACCATCTCATCCTCTGCCACATTCTTCTCCTGTCCTCAATCTTTCCCAGCATGAGGGTTTTTTCCCAATGAGTCAAGTATTAGAGCTTCAGCTTCAGCAACAGTCCTTCTAATGAATATTCAGGGTTGGTTAGCTTAAATATTGACTGGTTTGATCTCCTTGCCATCCAAAGGACTCTCAAGAGTCTACTTACAACTATTGTGTTCCTGTGTTAGAAATCCTAGGTAAAGGTGTGTATTCTGCATCTCCTCCTAACTCCACATTCACTGACATTACTTCGGTAGCTTGAAATTGACTATGGCAGGAGGATTTATGCCATGAAAATCAGCAAATATTACAAATAGGTTTTTTTTTTTTTTTCTCCCTGAAAAGTGGGTTGTTAAACATACTTCCTGTATGTTAAACATACAGGAAGCATACCACTAGGCACAGTTCCTGGAGCCTGCTCCCCTTCCACCACTCCAGGGCTCGCCATACTTTGGTTATACTGTGCCCTTCCCTAGGATGACGACAGCTTCCTATCATTTGCTAACGCCTGGGTTCTTGCTAGTTCTCTTACCTCTGATCTGACCACCTCTCTCAGAATACTACCACTACTAAGTCACTTCAGTCGTGTCCGACTCTGTGCAACCCCATGGACTGCAGCCTTCCAAGCTTCTCTGTCTATGGGATTCGCCAGGCAAGAACACTGGAGTGGGTTGCCATTTCCTTCTCCAATGCATGAAAGTGGAAAGTGGAAAGTGAAAGTGAAGTCGCTCAGTTGTGTCCGACTTTTAGCGACCCCATGGACTACAGCCTACCAGGCTCCTCTATCCATGGGATTTTCCAGGCAACAGTACAGGAGTGGGGTGCCATTGCCTTCTCCCTCTCTCAGAATAGTCCCTTTATTACAATCACTTCAGCTAGACCCTTTTGAATGTATCATCTATCTCCTGCTGGATCCCTTACTGAAATGGGAATCATTGCCAGAGACCAGTATTTCCAAAAGAGCAATTGACAGAAGATGGATACTGTAAAATAGGAATAATTTTTACATTAAAAAAAGATTCATTGGTCCAATAAATTATGAAGTACAGGGTCTAACAAAATTAGAATGTTACCTTACTGTGGGACTTTTCAGAGACTTCAATAAACCTAATTCATATTGTGAATAAGCCTTCAACTCACTTAGCTGTTTTTTTCTAAAAATCATCTTTTGCAAGCAGTTTTCCAAGAAACAGTTCATGGAGTCAGCTTTTGAAATCCAGCATGTGGACCTACATTGGAAATTCACCCAAAAGGAAAAATTCTTTATTAGGTGTTGTAGTATGTTTTTATTTTTTTAAACTAATTGTGCTGATAGTTTCTGCCATTTTTAGAAATATATACCAACATCTCTTTTATCCACTGACTTTGAAGTCCTATACACATAAATTTGCATTTTAAATGTCTGAAGATTATCCCTGTAAGCAGTGGATGGAAATCAATTTAAAACATTTTGGATGGAAATATTTTCAATGCATGTTTGATGACTACTTGAAACATTTCTCAATGTGGTTTGAAGGTCAGTAGCCGTTGATTTACCTCTACATTTAATAGCTTCAAACTATGGGTCTTGTATTTTCATGCATGTTTTTATGTTTTAGGTATTTTGTATTATTTCACTCTGTGGCAGGTTGTCAACCTATCTTTTCGACAATTGTCAAATTATCTAATTCTAGCTTCTAACTCTTGCTTCTAATCTTCTCTAACAAGGGAATCCAGATAACCAAGCTGGTTAGAATTGTGTGCACAGTCATGACAGAAGCTTGATCTTATATTCTAGTTTGATAAGGTTACCAGATAAATAGCTTCCATATAAGAGGCATGATATATCAAAATCAACCCAAATTTAATCTAAACTACATTTGAGTCTGTTTACCTGTTATAAATATGTAAAGTAAGTTTTAAATGTAAGATAACAAACCCCTGTAAACAGAATATGTTTATTAAAAATGATCCCTTTGGTGTAAAGTTTTCGTTTTCACAAAATACCATTTAGAGCACAGTGAACTCTTGATTATGTGGTGAAACGAAGTCTATTTTCTTAACAACAATTTTGTGAGTTTCATGTCAGACAAATTAATTCTGAAGGGAAAAATAAATGTTCACTTTCTGACTTTTTTTTTTTTTGGACTGGCTTTTAAATCCAGAATTGAAAACATCTCTGTGGAATGACAGCTCAGAGAACCCAAACATCTAAGGCATGAGAACTCAAAAATCACAAGAGAAACCCCCAGGAGCTCTGAGAAGGCGCCCGCCTGAGGCAACACACTTACATAAGCTTCCATTATGCATGAAGTTACTGAGGATCTTTGCAATGGCTCATGGGAGACCTATTTACAGGGATTTTGTTACAGACGCTAACCACATTTTGAGTCAGACAGAGTGGTGTCTGATGTTAAATAAATAAATAAAAATGTCCTCACGAAAAAACGTCTCTTCTAGTCGGGAGCCATCATTGGTGTGATTCATGACCTTGAAGCTGTGTTTAGATTTGATGGCAGATGATCATCAGACCAGCTCAAGAGCTGATTATGGTCATCAGTTTCCAGAAAGGTGTTATTTTTTGGTTAATGCTGGGAATGTGTGAGGCACCAATGAGCATATACACAGATATTTATTAATTTTAAATATACTCTGAGAAGAATTTTTAAATATTTTCAATTGTTTCATAGAGAATGCTTCCTTACAAGCTGATGGTTACCTTCTCCTGAAAGCAATCTAATTTAGACCAAACCCAAAGAAAACTGAGTTAAAGCTGGCCGGGATGGTGGTCATAATAGTTATAACGACCACTCACATTTGTCAAGTTTGTCTTATGAGCTGTGTACGAGGTACTTCATTCATATTCATAATCCTCAGTACCACTGTATATTAGCCCCATTTTACAGATGGACAAACTGACACTTAGAGAGGCTAATCAATGTACCCACATGTATACATCAGGGAAGTAGTGGATCTGGGATTCAAACATCAGGTCTTTAGGACTATTTTGCTCCTTTGAGTTGCTACACCACCCTTATGGCAGAAAGTGAAGAGGAACTAAAAAGCCTCTTGATGAAGGTGAAAGTGGAGAGTGAAAAAGTTGGCTTAAAGCTCAACATTCAGGAAACGAAGATCATGGCATCCGGTCCCATCACTTCATGGGAAATAGATGGGGAAACAGTGGAAACAGTGTCAGACTTTATTTTTCTGGGCTCCAAAATCCCTACAGATGGTGACTGCAGCCATGAAATTAAAAGACGCTTACTCCTTGGAAGGAAAGTTATGACCAACCAAGATAGCATATTCAAAAGCAGAGGCATTATTTTGCCAACAAAGGTCCGTCTAGTCAAGGCTATGGTTTTTCCTGTGGTCATGTATGGATGTGAGAGTTGGACTGTGAAGAAGGCTGAGTACCGAAGAATTGATGCTTTTGAACTGTGGTGTTGGAGAAGACTCTTGAGAGTCCCTTGGACTGCAAGGAGATCCAACCAGTCCATTCTAAAGGAGATCAGCCCTGGGATTTCTTTGGAAGGAATGATGCTAAAGCTGAAACTCCAGTACTTTGGCCACCTCATGCGAAGAGTTGACTCATTGGAAAAGACTCTGATGCTGGGAGGGATTGGAGGCAAGAGGAGAAGGGGACGACAGAGGATGAGATGGCTGGATGGCATCACTGACTCGATGGACATGAGTCTGAGTGAACTCCGGGAGATGGTGATGGACAGGGAGGCCTGGTGTGCTGCGATTCATGGGGTCGCAAATAGTTGGACACGACTGAGCAACTGATCTGATCTGATCTGATCTGAACCAGCCCTTCCTCTCCATCACCCAGTTGACTCATAGATTCAAGTACTTAACACCTCAGCTCTGGGATATAGCCACAGTCCCTTCCCTGGCTTCTCCTTAGCTGGCTTTCCCATCTATGATCTGATAGCCATATTGTGTCTATCCTTACCTCCCTTAAGTTTAATTCTCCTTCATCAAGACCCCGTACTCTGCAGGACAGAGCCTGTCCTCTTTAGCCTGATACTCAAAGACTTTAGCTATCTTCCCCAGCCTAAAGCACTTGACTTCCTCATCCACCACCTTAGATTCATCCCATTGGTACCATTTTTTCTCCCTCCAATATCTTCTGCCATGTCTCCATATTTAAATTTTATCTACCCTTCATGGCCCAGCAGTAGTGACATCTCCTCCATGAAACCTCCCCCAGCCCCCCCAGCTGGAAACGATCTTTTCCTCCTGTGAGTTCCTGTGACAGTCTATAAATACCTCTCTTGTGGACTTTATCGCTTACTAACCAGAGTACTAATTTTTAATGTTCAATTCTTATCGTAATATACTCTAGGCACCCATGCTGTCTTGATTACCACAGAAATCTCACCCTCGTTTTAAGCATGTCGTAAACACTTAATAGGGCTTCCCTAGTGCTTCAGATGGTAAAGAATCTACCTACCATGCAGGAGACCTGGGTTCGATTCCTGGATTGGGAAGATCCCCTGGAGAAGGGAATGGCTGCCCCCTCTAATATTCTCGCGTGGAGAATTCCATGGATAGAGGAGCCTGGTGGGCTACAGTCCATGGATGAAAATATACTTTTTTTTTTTCTAATTAGCCTATCTTTTTATTGAAATATACATTCAGAAAAGAAAGAAAGATATGTTCAGAACAAAGAACTATTTCAAAGTGAACATACCTATTAAACCATGACCCAGGTCAAGAAATTGAACATTAAATGCTCCTTCATGATCCCTCCTCATTTCTCCTCCAAATCATTAACTCCTTCTTCTTCCCCAAAGTTAGCCCATGTTATAACTTCTAATGCCACAAATTAGTTTGACTTTAAAATTTTTACGTAATGTAACCATACATGTGTGTTCTTCGGTGTCAGGCTTCTTTGATTCAATAGTATGTTTGTGGGATTTATCCAAGTAGTTGTGTGTGGCTGTAGTTTGTTTTTTGTTGTTGCTGAATAGTATTACACTTTTGTTCACTTATTTGTTCTGCCATTGATGGGCATTTGAGTTGAGATATTGGGTTTTGATGGACCTTCCAGCTTAGGACAATTACAAGTAATTCTGCTATGAACATTTTTCTATGATGTTTGCATTTTAGTAATGATTACGGTATTGAATTTAAGACAATCCAAATTGATTTCAGGATAAATTGTAATATATGTGAGTGGTTAAAATGTTTCTAATTTTGTGTTAGACAATGAACAGTATTAGTGTAAGTGGAAGGATTACTGAAATAGAAATCCAATCAAAATAGTTTTAAATACCAAGGCATCTGGGAGTTAGCTAAGCCTGAATGCCTGTGAGGTAATATTGATGATAGAGGGAAGCCAGAACTGCTTGAAATCCATGTTCAGTGTGGCAAACTATAGCTGCATGCCATTCAGTACACTTCAAGCTGAAATCCCACTCAAAGCCAAACCATCCATTGTTTTAATTGCCTCCTATTCACCTCACTGGTGAGGAGGGATTCCTGCCCTAGGGTTGCGGGCATGGCCAGACACAGAGCACCCAACAGCAGGCCAGTGAGATCAGCCACCTACCTTCACGGCCTGGGAAAGAGGACACCCACCCCAGGGGATAGTGCACAGGGGCTTAACCTCAGGAACAGGGCGAACAACCAGGACTGTGAGGCAAGCTTCATTGTATCAAGAGGGTGAGATGACCCCTGGTTCCCATGGGAGGATGTGATTGGCTTGTTTGAATAATTCTCTGGCCTGAAAGGGAACTGAAACCCACTACCCAAGGAAAGTGGGAACCGCACCTGGTTCCCTTGATAACGAGGGTTGTTTGACTAGAGAACCTCATTTGCTGAAGACGGGGGATGGAGACTTGCAGGGAGGCTGTTCAAAGCCCTCCTTATCGCTCCAGATGTCAAGGCAGAACATAATATCGGACCTTGGTATTCTGCTTTCTACTGTCTATATGCATAAGGACACAGGTTCCATCAAAATTGAGGACAGGATTCAGGATGTGACCAAATTCAGCAGCGATTTATGAAATGCCGCTTCTGGAGATTCCAAAGAGATTTTTAAGGGTAATTTAAATTAAAATATTTTTCAATGCTTTACATTCTTGCCATTACAAGGTTTGTCTAAATGATTTGCTACCTCCCTTCCACCCACCATCTAGAGTCCAGGCAAGTCCTAGATGCATGAAATAGAGCTAACTTTAATTTTGGGGAATGGTGGGCATGAGAGAGAGAGAATGTAATGTATACATTTGAAGTTGAATTTGGTATATATGTTATGCCCCATTACAGGGGCTTTTTCTCGTAATAATTACCATTTTATGTCTTTGCCTTTGATCTTAGACATGATCAAGAAGCTACTTGAGGGCAGAAATCAAATCTTATTTGTCTTTCTAATATTTCAGGACCTAGGAGAATGTTTCTGGTTTGAAAAGGAATGTCAGTTCAGCATCTAGGTCAAGAATAGTTCAGGGAGATGCTTGTAAATGCTATGTTGTATGTAAATGGTGATGATATAACTTCAAGGATCCAGCATGGCCCATGGATCAGCATCGCTGGCATCCCCAGCAGCACTGGAGCAAGTTAGAATGCAGACTCTCTTCTGGACGCCTCCCATCCTACTGACTCAGAAAACCCCTGGGAGATTAACACTCTCACTAAATTTTGAGAAGCACGGGTAGAGAAGACCATCCTCCCAGCATATGAAATCTTGTCATCAGGACAGCTACCATCATGAGTTAGGAAGTTTATGGAAAATAAGATGGTGCTGAGGAAATTGACATGTACTTTCCCTCACCCCCTCCACCCTACTCTGATGTAATTGAAAACAAATTAAAGAAGACCCAAAGATTTCATCAGACTATGCATTAAATTTCTTCCTTTAAATGAAAAAAAAAAGAAGGCTTGGGAAAGGGAAACAAGAAAGAAAAAAAGAGTTATGAAGAAACAGTCTGGGTCCTCTTGTGTTAGGATGCAATCCTGCCTTCGAATGTCCCCATGCCTGGGACTTGATCCTTGTAAAATGAAGAAATCTTGACAAACTCCCTTCCCATTGCTGTTTGCTTTCTTCTTCAAGCCTCACTTTTATTGTTTTGTTTTGATTTTCCTAATGTCTGGCTCCAAGATGTTTGGGGCCTGACTAGAAAGTTTCTAACCAGAAACTTGCTGGGAGAACAAAATTGAGTAAGAAAATAAGAACTTGGAGCCTTTCCTGTTGGGGTAGGGAGGGTATGTCCAGAGGCTAGTCACAGGCTGCCTCTTTCTTTCCCAAAACTTGGTCTCCCAAGGCAGGAGTGCATCTCTGGATCATTGTGCTCAGGGTAAGATCACTACTTATAAAAGCACCATATGTTAGTGACAGTCTTGGAAAAACCCTCCGAGGTTTTATGCGCCAGCAAGCCCTCAAGTTTAGCTATTTGAGGAATAGATGTATATATTTTTGTCATGAGCATATCATCTTCACTACCACTTACCTAATACTTTTCTTTTAATCAGCAAACTGTTGAAAAACAAATCTAAATAAATTCATATACAAATTTGGATTTATTTATCAAATAAATTTAAAAGGGCACTTTTATTAGAACCATGAAGAGAAACTAAGTATCACTTTTATAATTGAAAGAATATAGTAAGAAAGTATTGCAAATGAAAAACTAAATGTCATTAAAATGACATTTTAACTGAAAGGGGTCTAGGCTCTGAGCCTGGAGTCTGTTCAGCCTTAGTTCAGAAAGCAGACTGGTTCTTGTCTTTGTGGATCTTAGATTTTAGTAGGGAAGGGAGACAGGCAATAACAAATTAAAGTATACAGTAGTGTTGGGCAGAGATCAGTGCTATGAGGGGGTATATGAGACAAGACACCTGAAAACACCCACCACAGCACCCAGCACGATAGTGATCAATAGTGTTTCCTGTACCATTTTCAGGGCTTTAAATATTTACCTCCTGTAATCCCTAAACAACCCTGGGATATGGATATTACTATGTACAACTTACAGATATTAAAATTGAGACCCTGAAGAGTTAAACCATTCGAGGAGTCCTACTGCTTTATGAGGAGCTGCCTGGTGGCTCAGATGGTAAAGAACTTGCCTGCAATGCAGGAGACCTGGGTCCAACCCCTGGGTCGAGAAGATGCCCTGGAGAAGGGAATGGCTACCACTCCAGTACTCTTGCCTAGAGAACTCTGTGGACACAGACGCCTGGAGGGCTAAAGTCTATGGGGTCGTAATGAGCCTATGGGTTGCAAAGACACGACTGAGCGACTAATACGCACTGCTAATAAAGGTCATAGTTAGTGCTTGAGACTTCTTTTGAAGGCACAACTTTTCCAATTGCTCAATTAGTCAATCATTTCTGCCCCCAGGGGGCCTCAGCGAAGCCTTAGTCATGACTGTGGTACATATACCTGAACCATGCTCGAATTCACCATTTCATTCTGTTATCATTTGTGTTCATTTTCCATGGGAATCTGTGCTGTTAGAAAATCCTGGGGTATTTGCTTCAGTACATCACAGCCTTGAATATCAGGAAGGATTTTTCCTGTTTTTAATACACATGATAGTAAAGTTCAGCTTTAATGAAGCCGCCACTATTATCCTTTCAAGTGACACTGCATCAAAATAATTCCATTCAGACCGTTGGATGAGAAAATAAACAGATCTTGTCCTTCATCCACTTGGAGAAGCCTTTGATTTAGACCTTGCTTTAGGAAATTATGAAGAATTTGTGTGCTGAGGGACCGGGGAAGTCTGCCTCCCTAGAAAAGAAGGTTTAGGGTCAAAACCAAGTGATTCTAAGGCAATTTGCGTATTCATCCATCCATTCCTTTAATTCAGGAGTCAGCAGGCTAAATTCAGCTCTGTACCTGGTTTTGTAAATGAAGTTCTATTGGAACGCTGCTTTGCCCTCTTGTGTGAGTGTGAGTGTGTGTGTGTGAGAGAGAGACCTATGGCTGCTTTCTTGATACATTAGCAGAGCTGAGTAATTGCAAGAGAGACTTTAATTTTGCAAAGCCAAAAATATTTATTCTCTGGCCCTTTACAGAAAATGTTTGCTGATCCTTGATTTAATTAATTGTTCAGAAAATCTCTCTTAAACACTTGCATGAGTCATGCATCATACTAGGTAATGATGACACAGAAATGGATCAGAGAGACTTCTTGCCTATGAAACCAACAGTCAAGTGCAGCATCTGGGGTTAACTATGGGAAAAGACTCTTAATCCTGTGGAAAATTTTAGATAAGGCTTGAAAGACAGGAGGAGCAAGGTCATGGTGGGGAGTGGGGGAGTTATAGACCTCAAAGATTTTGAGCTTAATAACTGTGATGAGGAGTCACTGAAATATTTTAAGCAGATTTGTCAGATTTGCATTTTAGGTGGTGCTGGGTGGCAATGTGAAGAACTGCTTTATTTGCTATGTGACGTTTTAAGATAACTGGTTGTGTGGGGTACATTGTTATTCGGCATCCCTCCCTACCCCCAACCGTACTCTTGGGACTATTTGGAATATAATACAAACACTCAACACTTACTACAAACACAGCGGACTCATTGGAAAAGACCCTGATGGTGGAAAAGTTTGAAGGCAAAAGGAGAAGAGGGCAGCAGAGGATGAGACGGTTGGATGGCATCACCCACTCAATGGCCATGAACTTGGGCAGACTCCAGGAGATAGCGAGGGGCAGGGAGGCCTAGTGTGTTGCGGTCCATGGGGTCGCAAAGAGTCAGGCGCAACTTAGCGACTGGACAACAACAACAGACACTTAAACAGGATTATATTAAAGAAGTTTGATTAACACAAGTGACTGTATAACATTTACATGAAACTAAAGTTTTTGGACTACATCAGACACTGAGAATTCTTCAGTAAACAATCTAAGCCAAAACCTTTCCTCTCGCCCTTTCTGCCTGCTGTTGATGAGCAGAGTTCTGGGGTGGGGCACCTGCTGCTTTTCTACCATTCGTCCGGCAGAGTCATTGAGTTAGCCAGGAAATCCACTGAACCCCTTTATCCACTTCCGTTTGCACCTATTTCATTCTCTATTCTCTGACTTCCCAAAAGACAGGAGCCATCAGAAATTGCAGTCTGCCTGCCTACCCACCATCTCCCCAAGGCTCTCTTCACACGAAGCCTGTCTGCTAAGACCAGAAGATCAGGAGCATATTAATCTTTGCTGGTGCTAACTTTCTAATCTGGGGGCGTTCCACATTGCCAGAGTCACTTACTAAACACATGGGCTCCTCTTTCACCTCACAGTCCAAGGTTGCTACCTGCCCTCTTGGGCCTGTAACCCCTGGCCCAGTCCATAGCAAGATCAGAAATGAGGAGACCAGTTATGAGTCTATTGCAATCGTCTGGATGAAAACTCCCGAGATGCTGAACTAAGGCAGAGGCTAGATAGAGATGAGAGAAGGTAGGACTCAAGAAATAAATGAGGTACAGGATTGACAAGACTTGCTGGGCAGTTGAATCTAAGGGTGAGAAATAACTTTCATGGTTCTAACTTGAGTGCTGAAAATAGTAGAGCCATTCCAAGAAACAGAAAATACAGAAATAAAATCAGGTCTTAGGTGAAGATATAGTGTTGAATTTTGAATATGTTCTTTGAGCTATCTATGTGTATCCAAGTAGAGAGTCTAATTAGATACATGAGTCAATCTAGTGAGAGGTCATGGCTTGAGATGTAAATTTAGGACTTGTAGTGCATAAGAGTAGTTAAAATTATGAAAGTGAGTGAGAACACCCATGGGAAGAAGAGGAGGGAAAATAGCCAGAAAATGAGAGAACTCTCATGAACTAAAGTGCTTATGGAGAACACAAAGAATGAAATGCTCATAAAATGCTAAAGAAGAATGGTCTCAAAGTGAAGAGATCTGAGGTAAATTACATAAAATTTATTCATTGTGGAATAATATTCCTTTTAATTCATAGGATTGATGTGAATAAAATGGAGAAGTGGTTTATAAACTGTAAAACATCCTATAGGATACTACTACAAGTTTGCAATTTGCTTTTATGCATTCTGTGTTTTATATCTGGGCCGCTAAGAGTCGGACACAACTGAGCGACTTCACTTTCACTTTTTACTTTCATGCATTGGAGAAGGAAATGGCAATCCACTCCAGTGTCTTGCCTGGAGAATCCCAGGGACAGGGGAGCCTGGTGGGCTGCCGTCTATGGGGTCGCACAGAGTCGGACACGACTGAGGTGACTTAGCAGCAGCATGTACATATAACTATCATTAAATATGTAAATATATGTACATAAAGAATGGTGATTGCAGCCATGAAATTAAAAGATGTTTGCTCCTTAGAAGAAAAGCTGTGATCAACCTAGACAGCATGTTAAAAAGTAGAGCCATTACTTTGCCTACAAAGGTCCGTATAGTCAAAGCTATGGTTTTTCCCGTAGTCACGTATGGGTGTGAGAGCTGGACAATAAAAAAGGCTGAGTGCCAAAGAAGTGATGCCTTCAAACTGCAGTGTTGGAAAAGACTCTTGAGAGTCCCTTGGACAGCAAGGAGATCAAACTGATCAATCCTAAAGGAAATCAATCCTGAATAATCACTGGAAGGACTGATGCTGAAACTGAAGCTCCAGTACTTTGGACACCTGATGTGAAGAGGTGACTCATTGGAAAAGACACTGATGCAGGGAAAGATTGATGGCAGAAGGAGAAGGGGATGACAGAGGATGAGATGGTTGGATGGCCTCACTGAGTCAATGGATGTGAGTTTAAGCAAACTCCAGGATATGGTGAAGGACAAGGAAGTCTGGCATGCTGCAGTCCATGGGGTCACAAAGAGTCGGACACAACGCAGTGACTGAACAGCAACAACACAGTGAAAAACACTGAAAACAGGCAGACAGCATTGGATGAGACCTACATTTCTTCGGTTGTTCCTCTGAGAACACTCTGCATTCTATGAACTACAGGGTGGCTAGAATTCAAGCGGAAAACTACAATCTTATTGGTTTGAGGTGTCAGAAGATACAGTTTGGGACTGCAAGAATGACTAGAAACTGAGGGGGCAAATCTTGAAAAAGAAGTACCTGCAAAGAGCGTAAACTCTCAGGTCTGTTTACAAACTTTTCAAATGGACGGGTGATTTGGACACACGTGGAAGACGCCAAGGAGCTGAGTAAAACTCAAAGCCAGATGTCTGTAAAAGCGGAGCAGAGGTTTAGCTGTTGTCCAAAATAGAGGAAACAGATGTTGAAGGGACTTGGTAGAAATCTCGAGATTTCTTTTTTCTTTTAAAACTTTTCTTGTGAAATATAGATTTACAGGAAATTGTAAAGACAAATGTCATGTACCCTTCACTCAGTTTCTCCCTGTGGTCACATTTTATATAACTCTAGTATAATGTCAAAACCAGAGGATTGACATTAGTACAATACGTGTGCAGTTCCATACCATTGGATTCAGTTCAGTTAGTTCAGTTCAGTTGCTCAGTTGTGTCCGACCCCGTGGACACACCAAGCCAGGCCTCCCTGTCCATCACCAACTCCCGGAGTTTACTCAAACTCATGTCCATTGAGTTGGTGATGCCATCCAATCATCTCATTTTCTGTTGTCCCCTTCTCCTCCTGCCCTCAATCTTCCCCAGCATCAGGGTCTTTTCAAATGAGTCAGCTCTTCATATCAGGTGGCCAAAGTCCTGGAGTTTCACCTTCAACGTCAGTCCTTCCAGTGAATATTCAGGACTGATTTCCTTTAGGATGGACTGGTTGGATCTCCTTGTGGTCCAAGCGACTCTCCAGTACCACAGTTCAAAAGCATCACTTCCTCGGTGCTCAGCTTTCTTTATAGTCCCACTCTCACACCCATACATGACTACTGGAAAAACCATAGCTTTGACTAGATGGACCTTTGTTGGCAAAGTAAGGTCTCTGCTTTTTAATATGCTTTCTAGGTTGGTCAGGAGAAGGCTATGGCAACCCACTCCAGTACTCTTGCCTGGAGAATCCCATAGACAGAGGAGCCTGGTAGGCTATAGTCCATGGGGTCACTAAAAGTCGGACAGGACTGAGTGACTTCACTGTCAATTTTCACTTTCATGCATTGGAGAAGGAAATGGCAACCCACTCCAGTGTTCTTGCCTGGAGAATCCCAGGGACGGGGAAGCCTAGTGGGCTGCCGTCTATGGGGTTGCACAGAGTCGGACACGACTGACGCGACTTAGCAGCAGCAGCAGCAGCAGCAGCAGCAGCAGCAGCAGGTTGGTCATAACTTTTCTTCCAAGGAGTAAGCGTCTTTTAATTTCATGGCTGCAGTCACCATCTGCAGTGATTTTGGAGCCTCTCTAAAAAAGTTTGTCACTGTTACCACTGTTTCCCCATCTATTTGCCATGAAGTGCTGGGACCAGATGCTATGATCTTAGTTTTCTAAATGTTGAGTTTTAAACCAACATTTTCCCTCTCCTCTTTCACTTTCATCAAGAGCCTCTTTAGTTCTTCTTTTTCTTTCTGCCATAAGTATTGTGTCATCTGCATATCTGAGGTTATTAATATTTCTCCTGGCAATCTTGATTCCAGCTTGTGCTTCATCCAGCCCAGCGTTTCTCATGATGTACTCTGCATATACATTAAATAAGCAGGGTAACAATATACAGCCTTGACGTACTCCTTTTCCTATTTGGAACCAGTCTGTTGTTCCATGTCCAGTTCTAACTGTTGCTTCCTGATCTGCATACAGATTTCTCAAGAGGCAGGTCAGATGGTGTGGTATTCCCATCTCTTTCATAATTTTCCACAGTTTGTTGTGATCCACACAGTCAAAGGCTTTGGCATAGTCAATAAAGCAGAAGTAGATGTTTTTCTGGAGAAGGCAATGGCACCCCACTCCAGTACTCTTGCCTGGAAAATCCCATGGACAGAGGAGCCTGGTAGGCTGCAGTCCATGGGGTCGCTAAGAGTCGGACACGACTGAAGCGACTTAGCAGCAGCAGCAGCAGCAGATGTTTTTCTGGAACTCTCTTGCTTTTTTGATTATCCAACGGATGTTGGCAATTTGATCTCTGGTTCCTCTGCTTTTTCTAAAACCAGTTGAACGTCTGGAAGTTCACAGTTCATGTACAGTTGAAGCCTAGCTTGGAGAATTTTGAGCATTACTTTACTAACGTGTGAGATGAGTGCAATTGTGCGGTAGTTTGAGCATTATGTGGCATTGCTTTTTTGGGGGGTTGGAATGAAAACTGACCTTTTCCAGTCCTGTGGCCACTGCTGAGTTTTCCAAATTTGATATTGAGAGCAGCACTTTCACAGCATCATCTTTTAGGATTTGAAATAGTTCAATTGGAATTCCATCACTTCCACTAGCTTTGTTCATAGTGATGCTTCCTAAGGCCCACTTGACTTCACATTCCAGGTTGTCTGGCTCTAGGTGAGTGATCACACTATCATGATTATCTGGGTCATGAAGATCTTTTTTGTACAGTTATTCTGTGTATTCTTGCCACATCTTCTTAATATCTTCTGCTTCTGTTAGGTCCATACCATGTCTGTCCTTTATCGAGCCCATGTTTGCATGAAACAAACATGGTATCCTTGGTATCTCTAATTTTCTTTCTTTCTTTCTTTTTTTAATATTTATTCATTTATTTGGCTGCACCAGGTCTTAGTTGCAGCATGTGGGATCTAGTTCCCTGACCAGGGAGCGAACGTGGGACCCCCCGAATTGGGAGCTGGGAGTCTTAACCACTGGACCAGCAGGGAAGTCCCAGTATCTCTAATTTTCTTGAAGAGATCTCTAGTCCTTCCCATTCTATTGTTTTCCTCTATTTCTTTGCATTGATGGCTGAGGAAGGCTTTCTTATCTCTCCTTGCTATTCTTTGGAACTCTGCATTCAAATGGGTGTGTCTTTCCTTTTCTCCTTTGCTTTTCACTTCTCTTCTTTTCACAGCTATTTGTAAGGCCTCCTCAGACAGCCATTTTGCTTTTTTGCATTTCCTTTTCTTGGGGGTGGTCTTGATGCCTGTCTCCTGTACAATGTCACGAACCTCCATCCATAGTTCATCAGGCACTCTGTCTATCAGATCTAGTCCCTTAAATCTATTTCTCACTTCTACTCTATAATCATAAGGGATTTGATTTACGTCATACCTGAATGGTCTAGTGGTTTTCCCTACTTTCTTCAATTTAAGTCTGAATTTGATGATAAGGAATTCATGATCTGAGCCACAGTCAGCTCCTAGTCTTGTTTTTGCTGACTCTATAGAGCTTCTCCATCTTTGGCTGCAAAGAATATAATCAATCTGATTTTGGTGTTGACCATCTGGTGATGTCCATGTGTAGAGTCTTCTCTTGTGTTGTTGGCAGAGGGTGTTTGCTATGACCAGTGCATTTTCTTGGCAAAACTCTGTTAGCCTTTGCCCTGCTTCATTCTGTATTGTATTACATTTATTGTATTACATGTTACTGAATTAATTATTCAATTAATTATTCATTTATTATATTGAATTAATTAAATTCAAGTAATCAGTACTTCCTTTATAGTCATGCCCACCCACTCTTCTCTCCACCATGACCTCTAAACTCTGACAATAACTAGTGTATTCTCAATCTCCATAATTTTGTCATTATGAGAAGATTGTATATATGGAGTTGTACAGTAAATAATCTTTTGATACTGGCTTTTTATTCCACTCAGCATAATGCTCTTGAAATCCATGTAAGTCATATCAATAGTTTCAGTATTTGCTCTTCGTTGCTGAGTAGTATTCCATAAGGGCTTCCCAGGTGGCGCTAGTGGTAAAGTACCCCACTGCCAATGCTGGAGATGTGAGAGATGAGGCTTCGATCCCTGGGTCAGGAAGATCCCCTGGAGGAGTGCATGGAAACCCACTCCAATATTCTTACCTGGAGAATCACATAGACAGAGGAGCCTGGCCTGCTATAGTTCATAGGATTGCAAAGAGTCGGGCATGACTTAAGTGACTTGGCACAGCACAGCACAGTATCCCATGACATGGATACAATAGTTTATTTAGCCATTCATCTAATGAAGGGCATTTTGCTTTTTTCCAGGTTTGTTTATGACAAGTAAAGCTGCTATGATCTTTTGTGTACACATAAATTTTCATTTATCTGTAGTAAATGTCCAGGAGTGCAAATACTGGGTAAGATTTCCTTTCAACATAGGAAATCTTACCCAGTATTTGCACTATTTGCTGACTCTATTGTGCTAGACCCTCTTGTGGCTCCCCAGAACTATTGAATCAGATCTCTGGGAAATCTTCTCTCAGAAAGTATGACTTATGCTATGTTAACAAATTAACCCCCAGGCCCCTGTGGCTTAAACACAGTACAGTGTTATTCTTATTCACACTATGTGTTTATCTTGGGTCACGGAGGGTTCTGCTCAGGTTGACAGATGCTCCTCCATTTTGTTTCTGAAATATGCAGATGAGACCCTGATCACTGTAGTGAGGACACGAAAGGCTGGAGAAGCATGCCGATGGACTAACGCACTTCTGGTCACGTTTGGCCAGAGCTAGTCAAATGGCTCTATTTAACTGCAAGAGGATGGAGAAGTACAATCTCCCAAGTTCTCAGCAGGAGAGAAGTGGACATGGGTGAACTCCAGTGGTGTCCACCTTGTAGCCTCACAACTTCTTCCTTTCTCCTGAGGACAGCATCTTAGTATCAACTGAAAAGCAACATTCCCAGAGACACACATGACAACAGAGTTGTTCCAAAACCAAACAGGTTATGTATGTTCTTGATGGCATTCCTCAGAGGGCACTTTGGCTCAATAGTTTTCCAAGATTTCCCAAGTCTCCTGTTTTTCCCCTTCTTTAAGTCATTAAATAAAGATTCCAGTCTAATGCTAGTAGTCCAATGGCTGTGTAAACAAACAGGGCCTCAACTTCACAGGGTTCTGCTTATATAGACCATGATTGCTTAGGAGTTCAGGTCTTGGGAGCTGATCAAGACATTGCATTTTAGGTTCATTTTAATTCTATTCATGCTTCTCTCACCTCTCAGTCTATTTTATTCTACTTCTTCCCTATATGTCAATACAGGCAAAGAATCTATACCATTTCTCCTTTAGCAGTGGGGACAGTGTGGTCCTAGAATTTAAGATTTTGGCTTCCAGTTGCACTAACCAAATGGCAATTCTAGAAATTCAAAGAAAATGCAAATTTGTGACCTGGAGCAGACCATCTGGCTATGAAGTGGTGTTTGTTCTGTGTTGGTCAGAGTATGTCCCTGAGCACTTGTTCCCCAAGGTGCTTCTGGGAAAGGTGGTTGCAGAATTATATATGACTGAGATTCACTTCATAGAGACTGTGGTGAAAGAACCTATTAAAAGATCTGAAAAGCACCCAGAATAAAGCAAGATGGCATTCTTGAATTCAACAATTTGAGAGTTTTCTTGATCAGAGAACTCCTATCTTTTGGCATAAAACCTATGAACACACTGTGGGAAAATGTTCTCTGAAACACAATCTAGAGAAGGTCACCTAGGAAAATTCACAATAATTCAGGGTCTCAGTTGACAGCACAGTGAGAGTAGAGTGGTCCTTTAGAAGCACCCTAGAAGTAGACTGTCTCTTATCAAGAAGCATATAAATCTCATGTGAAGTTACTCATGTTTGGAATTTGCTGGGGGTGGTGGGCGGCAGAGAAAGGGTGTGAGCGGGGACGTTAGTAAAACAAAAATGGCCATTACTATTTGATGACTTTTGGGTAATGGGTACATGAGGCTTCTTTATACAATCCTCTGTTTCTGTGTTTGGAGAAGGCAATGGCACCCCACTCCAGTACTCTTGCCTGGAAAATCCCATGGACAGAGGAGCCTGGTGGGCTGCAGTCCACGGGGTTGCTAGGAGTCAGACATGACTGAGCGACTTCACTTTCACTTTTCATTTTCATGCATTGGAGAAGGAAATGGCAACCCACTCCAGTGTTCTTGCCTGGAGAATCCCAGGGACGGGGGAGCCTGGTGGGCTGTCATCTCTGGGGTCGCACAGAGTCGGATATGACTGAAGCGACTTAGCAGCAGCAGCTTCTGTGTTTGAGATTTTTCTTTAAAAATATCTTTTAAAAGAAATATTTAAATCAGAATGCCTTCTGATTTGTTTATGAAAGAAGTATAGCAAGAGTAAATGAATCATGTTCCAAGGTATGTTCTAAACACTTTACCTGCATTATGTCACTTACTCATATCACACCTGAGTGAGGAAGACATTCATTACTGTCCTCATTTTATAGACTGACAAAACAGAGGCTCAGAAGTGTAGACACTGCTTAGAATCACATAGCTGGTGAAAAAGCAGAGGCAGAATGGGGATCCAGGTGTCTGCAACTCCTGGGCTTGTACTCTTAACAAGAATGTAATATACTAGCTGCAAAGAAAATGAGATACTCATGTCCTCTGGCCAGCACAGCTTTTCCCGAAAGGCAAGCTGTGTGAGAAGTCAAATTATAATCAAGATTGCTTGCCACATATGTAAAAAGAAAATTCATAGCCTCATAGCCAGACTCTCAGAGCTGGAATGGGGTTTAGCAGTCAAGTAGGTAGCATCTACCCAATGCAAACTCTCTGCTTCTTCAGTTGTCTGCACACAGGGGCATCAGCAAAAGTTTCTTCCCTTTTTTTTCACCACACTAAGTGTCTATCCAGGAAATGGAAACCAAACTTAGGACACCAATACTGCTCCAAGTCTGTTAAGTAGTTTTAAAATCTTCTGATCCCAAGTTTCCCAGAGGGCAAACCACTATTTACATATGACTCTTCACTTTTTTTTCACTTTTGACTTTTTTTTTTTTCAGTTAATTGCATGAATTAGAACAAAGCTTTCCTCTTAAACAAAAACAGTACCTTGGGCTTCTGTGATGGCTCAGTGGTAAAGAATCTGCCTGCCAATGTGAGCGACATGGGTTCAATCGCTGTTCCAGAAAGGTCCCATATGCCACCAAGCACCTGGGTGCCTACTCCATAACTACTGAACCTGTGCTCTAGAACCTGGGAATCACAACTATTGAGCCTGTGCATTGCAACTGCTGAAGCCTGCGTGCCTTGGAGCCCTTGTAGAGAGAGGCCACCACTGTGTGAAGCCCACACACAGCAACTAGAGAGAGTGGCTCCTTCTTTCCACAACTAGAGAAAAGCTCATGTGGCAGCAGAGACCCAGCACAGCCAATAAATAAATAAATAAAGCCTATTTTGCTGCACATCAAAAATGGCACAGCAACCATGCCCAGTCATTTTAACCTATGACCACTTTGCTAATTTCTGAGACATTTCCCCCCAAATTATTAACGTCATCATATCCCCTGAGCAATGAATGTGAAAGGACTATCGAAAATAAGTATACTATTGCAATTTTCCCTTTAAATTGAAAGTGGAGAGAAAAATCACAAATGTTGCTTTTATGCTGGCATTGCGGATTTGCTAATAAACCATGGATCCTTAAATAGTCTTCCATAATCCAAACTGTATGGAAGGGGGATTGCATCTATAACCCAAAGAGAGGGATATTTTAAAGGTTGTTTTGTTAGTGGCAAAAGTTTTTTTGAGAAAAGCAAGCAAAAAAAACCCACAAACAAATAGCGTGTGTGCAAATTTCACTAGGTCAAACAACGTGTACTTGGGGCTTCCCGGGTGGTGCTAGTGGTGAAGAACCCGCCTGCCAATGCAGCAGACGTAAGAGATGCAGGTTCGATCCCTGGGTCAGGAAGATCCCCTGGAGGAGGGCATGGCAACCCATTCCAGTATTCTTACCTTGAGAATCCCCATAGACAGAGGAGCCTGGCAGGCTATAGTCCATAGAGTCTCAAAGAGTTAGACACGACCGAAGCGACTTAGCACACAAGGTGTACTTTGGATGGGAGAATAGAGTTTATTTTTGTAAACCTATATTGATTGGACTTGTCTTTTAAAACCCTGTGGCATTCCAGGAGGCCTCACCTGAGTCAAGCTTCCATTTATAAGCAAAGATCTTCCTGCATCAGTCATTGAAAATGAGGAAATATTTGTTTATGCACATCCATTTTCAACCTCAATGCTGTTTGTGAACAAAACAGAATACTAATTACTGTATTAACTGAATTTTATTGCAACAGGGCACAGAAAGTTGCAATCAAAGAGAGTCAAGAAACTCCAAATGTCAACAATTGCTACATATCTCTGAGCCAATCACTGCAAAGAATCTTGGAATACCTGCTGGAACTGATGAAGGCCAGGCCACGTGACTTTTCTTGTGGGATGGGAGGTGGAAGGAAACTCCACCCAAGCCATACAGACTAAGCACAATTGCTCTGGGATAGGAAGGACTCATTCTGTGAAGAAAAGATGCAAGAAGGGAAATCAGATGCCTATCATGGGGCCCTACCAGCGATAACAAAAAAAGACAGCTCTATATGCATACAGCTGGTGCTCAACAGAAGCATAACTAAAATGCCAGAACTTGTACCTGCAAACAAGCCATGTTCCCCCTGCTGCTTTGAGAGGGTATATTCTTAATCCCAAAATGCTATCACTGGGCAAAAGCATCTAGGGAAATGTTTGCTAAGAGTAAGGAGAATGAGAAAGAACAAGAATGCTTAGAATGGGGAAGGTGAAGAGAAAGTGGGTCTTCTGATTGGGGTGGGTGGTAGAGGCAGGAAATCATATATTCACCATTTCTCAATGTTGTCAGAAAATTCTGCTTGTCTTTTGGTTGGATGACAAGACTGAGTTCTTTTACAAAGACTGACCCACTTGCTGCATTTAAGCTGTTTACATGCTCACTTCTTAATGTCACAAACTAGCCTTGGTGTTCAAGAAGCTTGTTTGCCACAGGGCAAAGCAAAGGCCAGGTAAGTAGTTTGAATATGAAGACAGCCAGGAATATAGAACTTCAAGCCTTTTGAAGTTTGAAGATAAAACGGATTTTGTTTGCTTTCAAAATTCACTTCCATATTCTAGGCAGGTTTCTGGAAAAGAAACTAGTTGCCCCTACCTTTTACCAACAGTACAGAAAAGCATTTCTAAAAGAGCTGCTTGCAATTTAAGACAGAGCCATAATTTCATTTTTTCTCATGCTTTTCCATTTGACCTTGAGTCCTTCTTTCCCTCGAGGAAAATCTGAGGTTCCCGAAGAATCATGGCGTGTCTGCTATAGCTGTCCTTAGCCGTAGCCTTCTTCTCTCTAATCCTCCAGCTCAGCTTTTTGCCTTTTTAGATAAAATGTGCCTCTGAGGGCTTTACTTCTTAAGAGATCCTCACTGGGAAGCCTTCAAGAATTTTCTTTGTGTGTCCAGTGTGTGTAGTGTGTGTGTTTGTGTCAACATGTTCTTATAAGGAAGATGATATTAATGAAAAATAAAGGCAACTCCTCGACCAGGCCAAAATCCAAGGCATCTTCCTTACCTACGACACTGAATATATAAGCCCTGCTTTGCATGCTAAAATTCTCACCTTGCTTCAAGCTAATGGCTGAGGGTACAAGCAACTTGCTTGGAAATTCAGGTCACAGACTGACATCCTAACTGTGGGAAATGACATATTCAATAGGGTAAGAATAAAATGCAGCCATCAGTGCAGCAGTATCTGCTGGGCTCCAGACCCTGTTTCTCAGAGATTGTATTATGTGTAGATATGATTGCCTCCTACTATTGCATCTTTTGCATCTATTAGACAAAGCATCTGGTGCTTTGTCTAATACTTGGTTTTATAGGATGTCATTCTGAGACTGACAGGGCAGCCTCTGGAGGGGAAAGGGCTCCCTTTGCAAGTCTAAAGGGCAATGTCTGTTCAGAATTAGACCTGGCAGTTATTAAAGTTTGCCAGTGTGCCAGTCTTGATGGAGAAGAATTATGTGGCTACTGGAGATGGCATAATATTCTGATACTGATGGTGAGTCCAGCCAGTAAGCCTATAGCTTGGCTTTAGAATGCTGGCAGTGGGAACTGAGAATCTCAGGGCTCCTGGGAAAAGCTTAATATATTTAGTCTGAGAGTTTCAGATTGTTAGTAGCTAAAATGATCACATGGTCCATTACAGAAAATATTTCAATCACTTCTCACTTCTTTTATGAAAAAGAGAAAAGAAAAGCCTCTTTAACATTGTCTATCCCTGTATCATCCTGACTCCCTAAAAATGTCCCCAGCCTCATTTCATACCAGTCTCCACCTTATGATCTGAGTTCCATTTCTGCCCCTCTTTACCTGTCATTCTTCACCTTCCACAAGGCCTCTGCATCTTTGGGTTCCTTTGAATTCTCTTCATTCCTCATCAACTCTTATTCACCCAGATCTCACTGCAAGGGAAACTTCCTCAGAGAAGCCACCTTTGACATTGGAATGGGCCAAATCTCCTTTAATATTTGCATTTCTAGACATGCAGATGCAGGAGATGGAAATGGTCCCCCTCCTTCTCTCACTGCAAGGCTCCTATTTAAACTTCAAAGCCCAGCTCAAATGTCTCCTTCATTATGGAGTCATTCTTAATTCTCTGGGCATTCCCTGTGGTTCAAGACTTATTTTTATCTCTTCTATATCACTTACAGGGCTTCCCTGGTAACTCAGCAGTAAAGAATCTGCCCACCAATACAGGAGATGTGGAGTCCAATCCCTGGGTTGGGAAGATACCCTAGAGAAGGAAATGGCAACCCAACCCAGTCTTCTTGCCTGGGAAATCCCATGCACAGAGGAACCTGGAGGACTACAGTTCATGGGGTCATGAAGAGTCGGACATGACTTAGCAACTGAACAACAACAACAATATCACTTACAGATCTGGTTATTTATCTGCTCACTATCCTGTCTACTAAATTTTGGGTTCTTGAAGTGCAAGAATTGTGTTACTCATCCTTGAGCTCCTAGCCCCTATTCACTTAATAAATGTTTATTGAATGAATGAATGCATGAATAAGGAGAAAAAATGAACTGAAATTATAGGAGGAGACAAATAGAAGATGTCTTTATTTATAAACAGGATGATGGCCACACCCCTGAGTACTCATTTCTGTTTTGTTTAAACCAAACACCTTCTGGACTATAGATCCAGGTATACTATTTCAAGGGCTTCCCTGGTAGCTCATCTGGTAAAGAATCCACCTGCAATGTGGGAAACCTGAGTTCAATCCCTGGGTTGTGAAGATCCCCTGGAGGAGGACATGGCAACCCACTCCAGTATTCTTGCCTGGAGAATCCCCAAGGACAGAGGAGCCTGGTGGGCTACAGTCTATGGTGTCACGAAGAGTCAGACATGACTGAGCAACTAAGCACAGCACATACTATTTTGAGTGAATTTCCTTTTTTTTTAAGCTATGCTTTTATTTTTTAAACCATCATTTATAGTGTAAAATACCCTCTAACCCCTTCTGTTCCCGTCTCGTGATGATCTCCTTAGCACTTCTCCATGAAACTCTCAATCCTAACCCACAGAAATTTACCTCTCCAGTATTCAAGGTGGTGACAAGTAGATGTGATCATTTAAGCTCAGCGAATTTGCTATTTGGAAAAAGCCTACTGAGGAATTCAGTCAGGTCTTCAGGCCCATCACTCTATAGTGGCTGAGGTTGTGGCAGTCTCAGGCAGAGGTGCAGTCATCAGCAAGTGGCAGGAAACTTGGCCAGATTAGAATAAACAAGGTAGAGGTCTGTTTTTCTCCCATATTTAGAAGTCCAGAGCTGACGCAGATAATCATGGATGTCTTTGACTGTCTAGAGTTCATCTACCTTTCTGTTCTACCAAGGCTTGCTCCTGCCCAGGACCTGGAAATATGTACTGTCGCCCTCTGTAGAGCTATGTCACGTGCATATCATTTTGGGTCACCTTGCCCCTTGCATTAAGGTTCTTCAGAGAAATAAAATTGATTCTCTCTCTCTCAAGAGTCAGAGATTTTTAGGGAATTGGCTCATGTGATTTTGGGGCTGTCAATTTGAAATTCAAATGGCAAGCTGGCTGGCTGGAAATTCAGGTAAGAGTTAATGTTGCAGTCTTGGGTCCAAATCTGCAGAGCAGGCCAACAGGTGGGAAACTTAAGCAAGGTTTCTATCTTGCAGTCTAAGGCAAAGTTGCTTCTTCTTTGGAAACTTCAATCTTTGCTCTTAAGGTCCTCAACTAATTGGATAAGGCCCACCAATATTACTGACAGTAATCTGCTTTACTCAAAGTCTCCTGACTGTAAATGCTAACCAAATCTAAAAAGATCTTTACAATGATACCCAGACTGATTTTTGATCAGATAACTGGGGGCACCACAACCTAGACAAGTTGACACATAAAATTAACCAGTTCACCTCTCAAATCTAGTTCAGAACCATAGCCTGGGGAAACCCGGGCCCTTTCCAAGATGGCTGCACACTCCCAGTGGCTTACGTATTTAGGGCCACCTCAGGCTCCACAACACATTCTGCTGTGCCCCTTCCATTATACACCCCGGTTCAAGTTTGTCCTGAAATTCAAGCCTGTCCTCAATATCCCACCACAAAACACCACTGTTATACAGCACTAATGGATTTTTAAAGATGTTTCTCAAGATTTGTTGAGTTGGGAGATATTCTTCCACTGTTTCCCATATTGCTTTTTTTCTTTTCAATCCTTCTACCTTTTCCTTCCTTCTCAATAGCTCTCTTTGGACTGAGCCCTGCACCTGAACCCCAATTCCTCTCTCCCCAATTATGCAGAAGTATTTCCCCTCTTCTGATATTTAAAGTCACAAATTCTCAGATATTTGGAATCTATCCCAAGGCTTTATCCACGTATTTTTTCCAACAAATACATTCATTTCTTTCTTCAAATGAAATTCTGATGCCACTGCTAAGATTATATATATATATATATATATATATATATATATATATATATACACACATACTATGTATATATACTATGTCTCCTTTTTTAAACTTCTTTACACCTAGGAGTGTGAGACCTGTAAAATACGGCCCTTGAGCATGTTCAAACTTTCCAGACAAAACAGAGTAATAAAGGCATACAGAGAGAGAGATCCTGGAAAGGCACTAAAACCTAGAAGAGTTGTTAAATTCTCCTGCCAATGAGCCCAAGCTCCTCAGCACGGCACATGTGCCCTTGCCTATTTATCTCCTTTCTCATTCTATCTGACCTCAAACCCTGTGCACTAATGACACCATGTTACAGGCTGTGTCTTTGTTCAGGCTGCAGCTTGCATCTGTCATATTCAGTCTACCTTTCTCTTTCTCTTCCCCTTTCTTTTTCCCTCTTTGCAAGTCATAATGGTGAATTCATCCTTCTAAGAAGCTCTTCCTGATTCCTCCAGAGAGAATGTTCCCATTGCTTCTTGGACAATAATTCTCTTCCAAGTACATCAGGAACTTCAGTGCACTCTGTTCCCTTGTGCCGACCATAGCATTAGGACCACAGCTTAATAAATAGTTGTTGAATTGAACTGAATTCAAATGAATTGGCACATGATGTATTTCAACCTTGGAGATTTTCCACCTAACGTCATTATAAGCCAAGGAAAATTTCATTTCTAGATCCTATATTTAAAACTACTGTTCCATTGCAACTCTCAAAAATGGTAGTTTTCACTTTTAATGGAAAAAAGAAAAGGCCATTCATATAGATCCCAGAGAATGTATTTGAAGGTCTCCTAATATTTCTGGAGACCATCACTGGAGAAACACTGACTTTAAAAAAAAGTCAAGTTTGATTCTGTGGAAGAAAACTTTCAAATGAGAATCATTACTCCAAAAGAAAAGTGTTATTTTTATAACTTGTAAAACTTTTGCTTCAGATGATCATGAAAACAAAACTCCAAAGGAAAAATGTTAGGATTCCTAACAATTAGTCAGACCCCAGTTTCAGGAACACAGAGATCACAACTCATGGGGCAGGCTTAGTAATAATGTAAGGACAAGACCCTAAGGCAGAAGATCAGTCCCTGTACCACTGATCTTCATTTCACAGATTCACAGTCAGCAAGACCAAGGGCAGATCTGCGTGGGAGTGTGTGAGCTGGCAGGCGTGCAAACACTCTGCCCACAAAAGTTTCCATAGTCGACTCTGGTTGAGTTCAAGCACGGAGCTCCGCTCTCTCGGATGGCTGGCACGCGACCCCATTAGGACAGGACTCCCTGCCCCACAGAGGTACTCTTTCTTCCTTCTTTCCCTTCTTTCTTTCCCTGCCATTGTGCCTGAGAAGAAGATACAGTGACCTGGAAGAGCTTACCAAAACATTTGAAGATAGAAAAATGTATTTTCCTATGTCCACAGGACACACAGGTCTGTCCTATAAAACATCAGTCTCATCAGTCAAAATGTGGCTCAGGGCACCACCTGCCTTGGAATCAGCTTGGGATTTTGTTCAGAAGCAGATTCACAGTCCCACTCCAGGGCCTTCAGCGCCCTTGCTCGAGGAGCTGCTTCACTGGCAAGGAGACACTCTGCGACCCCTCCTACGTACTTTCTTTTCATCTGAGTTCACTCCATCAGCTCCTGGTATCCTGGTCACCTTTGCAGGCTGCTTGCAGGCCCTGCCCTCTCCCGGAGTCTGACTCCAGACCTACCCTCCTGGCCCGCGGCAGTGCGTCATTTCTGCGCATGCGCAGCACTGATCGTGGCCATTCAGCGGTAAGTACTGGCAGATGGGCTCTGTGATCCTGATCTTCCCAGAAGACAGCCTGCTGAGCGGAGGCGGGCTGCAGTCACCTCAGCTGTCAGTGCTCCTTGACTTCAATAATTTTTTGACTCCAAAGGGCCCGTGGGTTTACCCCGAACACAGAAAGTGAAATCCAGACATTTTCCCCTTCAGCAGCATCTTCTCCATCTGCAGCTGCTCCCAAGGAGCCTCTGGAAGAGGGGCGGCCTCTTTGTGTCAGGGAAATCCGCTCATTTCCCTGCGTTCTGTCTGCCTTCGGCCCTCCTGCTCCCATTGCTTGGGCAGGTGGCAGATGCTTCCCTGGGGAGCTGGAGCTCCCTGGCCCCATGGATCTGGGGCTTGAACTATACCTTTGTCCCAAGTCGGGCTTTGCCCAGGATGGTGGCAGGAACTTTTTTCATGTTCTGCAGACCAGCCCCTTCTGTCTTTGTCTCCCTCTCAGCCCTGAACTAAAGAGCCTCTTAATGAAGGTGAAACAGGAGAATGAACAAGCTGGCTTAAAATTCAACATTCAAAAAACTAAGATCGTGGCATCCAGTCCCATCACTTCACAGCAAATGGGGGAAAAATGGAAATAGTGATAGACTTCATTTTCTTGGGCATGAAAATCACTGTGGATAGTGACTTCCGCCATGAAATGCAAAAAGACGCTTGCTCCTTGGAAGAAAGGCAAAGAAGAACCTAGACAGCATATTAGAAAGCAGAAACGTCACTTTGCCAACAAAAGTCTATATAGTCTAAGCTAAGGTTTTTCCAGTAGTCATGTATGGGTGTGAGAGTTGGACCATAATAGAAGGCTGAGCGTCGAAGAAAAGATGCTTTTGAGCTGTGGCATTAGAAAAAACTCTTGAGAATCCCTTGGACTGCAAGGAGATCAAACTAATCAATCCTAAATGAAATCAACCCTCAATATTCATTGGAAGGACTGATGCTGAAGCTAAAGCTCCAATAATTTGGGCACCTGATGTGAAGACTAATTGGAAAAGACCCTGATACTAGGAAAGATTGAAGGCAGGAGGAGAAGGAGACAGAGGATGAGATGGTTGGATGACATCACCCACTCAATGGACATGAGTTTGAGCAAACTCAGGGATATGGTGAAGGACAAGGAAGCCTTCCATGCTGCAGTCCAAGAGTTCGCAAATAGTTGAACATGACTTAGCAACTGAACAGCAAAAATAATGCTGATAGATCTCCAAAGAGAGAAACAAAAGGGAGAGTCACATATACTAACCAATATAAGCTAATTACAAAGACACTTGGGGACTCAGAGTAATGCAGGAAGTCACTCCCTTGGTCTTACTGGCTATGGGGTCACTCTGGTTCCCAGAAATTCCAACAATAGCATGTGTTTGAGTCTTTAGGAGCAGTGACTAGCAGCCTAGTCTGAAGCAACAGGCTCCCCTGTGGTTCACCTGCCTTTGATTTCTCCCCAGTGTGAGGATTTGATAGTTACCCAGCATGTTCTGCCTCTCGGGAGTAGATGGCCTCAGAGCTGAGGGGCTCCCTTGAACTTTGGGGGCAAACCTTTCTGCCTTTGTTTGGTGATGGGTACAGCAGGCTAATTTTTTCTGCAAAGCTCATGTGATGAGCTGCGGCCACTTTCAGAGGGAAGACGATCAACAGGGAGGTTTTCCTCAGATGGTCGATTTGTGTGCAACTGGCATATATGACTCAGTAACGCCTCCTTCAACTCTTCCAGAAAAGCCTGCCAAGAAGAGCAGGAGCACTGATTAGGTATATGAACAAGATGGACTTAAAGAGGCTGTTCTGATTCCCTACTCTGCACCATCAGCAGTCACCCCACAGATGGAAGTGGCTGGACAATTGAGTTTATCATCTATGCTAACATGACAGAAAATCAGGAGTTGAGATGTTGCCATGATCCTAATGTCCATGTGCTTTTCCCTCCATTTATAACTGTGGGCAGGTTCCTCTGATATACCTGGAATAAGTGATGACAGGCATTCAGTTATCACAGTGAACCCTGGAGGGTGTGTGTGTACAACGCCCCCCCCCCCGCTCCTTTCTAGCTCTATAATTGTTGATTTAACGCTTCTCACGATGCCCTTTGACCAAATGTCACTTACACCGACCTGCCAGCAAGCAGAGGTTTTGTTTACACAGAGCTCTAGACTGACGTTCTTAAAATGCTCCCCACCCTATAACCTCACCCCACCCTCAGTGTGATAGTGAAGCAAATTTTAGCTTCAGAATCAATTATCGAAATGTTTGGCTATGGCTTTCCTTTGTCTTAGAAATTTTGCCAAAAGGGTCTGAGAATGCCAAAAAAAGACCCTCACAAAATACCCTTTCTGGAGAGCAGGGGTTTATACAAGAACCTCTTTAAGTCTTTTGAATCATTCCCCCAAATTTGGCAGACCACTCTCTCCTCACCGCTCCTTGAAATTACACTGAATGCACTTTGAGAAGCTATTGGTTGAGAAAATATGTAATGTTAGGATGAATTCAGGGTCCCTTTTAACTGAATGTACGTTTTATGGATCATGAGATCTGCATACATTCTAAAAATAGACACACACACCTGGGAGAGGAGAATTCCCTGGCAGCTGGCAAATACTGCTGACTTCACAGACCTCCAGCAGTAATTCTGGATCAGAACCAATGTCAGACAATTATTCCCTAGGTTCCCTGCCCAGCTCCAGGGGTCTGTTTTTCTCCTACCCAGAATGCAAAGGAGCCTGAGCCAGAAAGGCTCCAGAATACTTGGTTTGTTTCCAAATTCTCTCCATTCTGGAGGACTAAAAAAAAAAAAAAAAATGAGCAAGGGAATCAATTATTCCGTGACTAAGTCAGGGATTCTGATATCTTCTGGAGTAAGAATGGGATAGCCAACCAAAGATAAGAGTCTTAGGCTATGTAGAACAATCTAGACAATTTGGCTTCCCAGCCTCAAGCCTGGAACAACCCTGTAGCCAGGTTGGGCCTGTGAGCTCTGCTTCTATATTAAGGTTATGATGTATAGAAGGTTTGAATCAAAGAGTTTGAATTTCGATGCTTAGAGATGTGATCAAGAGTGTCAGTGATAGTCATCCATGGCAAGTGGTAGGACTGTACGTCCTGGCCTTCTTGTATTTGGGTGGAACCATGCAAGTAGTTCTGACTAATGAGTTTTTAGCCATTGAATCAGTGTTACTTCCAGGCTGTATCATGTAGCTGCCACTCTGAGACCCTCCAGGGCTTTTTTTCCCCTCTGGCTTTTTGGAGATGTTGGCTATTGTATCAGCCTGGGTCTCTGAAGACTATTTGTGAGTGGAGCCTCCCAGCTGAATTGTGATGGACAAGCAGTAGGATGGGAAGTAAATCTTTATTGTGTGATGCCACTGCTACTTTAGAGTTGCTTGTTACTGTAGCATAACTTGACATAGCCCTACCAGATAGGCTAGATTATAGAGCACAATGCTTCTTTGTTTTAGGTTCCCTGTGAAAATTACATTGAAAGTTAAAAGGACTATATTTATTTATTTTTGTAGTAACCAGAGGCCCCTTTCAGCCCTTTTTCATCCTATGACCTCCAAACCCCACTGATTTGACTGGAGTTGAATTGGTTTTCATGGAGTGGAGAGCTGGGCAGACACAATGTTGCTAGGGTCTTGTTCTGTTGGCACACTTTTGGCCAGGCGTCTTCTAAAACAGAACTTTCTTTTTGTCCCTTCAGAATGAGCCACATAGACCAAGCAAAAAGGGGGCAGGCTCTCTGTAGAGCTCAGAAAACACGGGACTCAAATCTTGATGCCTTTATGCTTGTCAATCCAGTGTTTTTCACAGGCACTATTTTTTTCTGTGCTTGATTTTAAATGGTATTTTGAGTCTTGGCCAATTTACATCATTTTAGTCCCACACCCTTATCCTCTCTGGGACTCTTGAATACACTGGGGTTTGTGTTTGGACAGTTGTGATGATGTATTTCAAACCCCGTGCTTAGCTGCACACTTTACTGACATGCGAGGAACAACTGGGCAGTTTGGCACGTGTCAGGTTCTAAACGTAGGGATGAAGGTTTTAATGGTAACAGAGGGACAAATAGATTTGTCCTCAACTTGGCGGCAGTGTTACTCTGCCAAGCTCTGCCAGCCTGATGCTTGAGCACTTTCAGGCCCAGGACTTTTCTAAAACATGGAAAAGTTCCCTAGAACCACCGATGAGAAAGAAAAGCAAATATTTCTGCTTTGCAGCACCTTTAATAAATACCAGTGCTTTGGGCAGGACCCTTTTGGGTGAAGACTCTCTAAAAGGCATGACATTTAGACTTGGTCCAACATCATTGTTTCCCCACTGACATTTCACTTCCTTTGATAGACATCTCATTATTAAGCATCATATTATTAGCACAAGTGCTTTCTGTAGAAACATAAAGGCAAGGATGCTTATGAATCAGAAAGCAAATTTTCTATTCAGGCTTGTAATCAGGGATCTTGGAAAATGTGAATACTCTTACTGGGCTGGAAGGACTGAGAGCCGCTTCCTCCCATGGTGCTTGATCTGCCAGGATAGGATGTCTGAGGGATGGTGTCCTGTGAGGCACAGGAGAAACTGCTTGTAGCCGTACTGACCTGGGGATAGCTACTGGGGGGGTCTTATAGCAGTGGTACCCAGCCTTTTTGGCACCAGCAACCAGTGCCATGGAAGACAATTTTCCCCCGGACTAGGGCAGGGAGGGAAATGTTTTGGGGATGATTCAAGTGCGTTACATTTATTGTGTACTTTATTTCTATTATTATTACATCATCTTCACCTCAGATCATCAGGCATTAGATCCCAGATGTTGGGACCTAACGTCCCATATGAATGGGAGGTTATATGAATCAACGGAGTCCTGTGAAGTGAGAGGTGAAGAGTGCTAAGAAGGCTGTGCCGCTCAAAAATACCTATTTGCCTGCATTTCCAACATCAGAAGTTATTCCTTCTTATCTTAAGGGTTCCAGATTATAGAAGAAATACTATAATTAGTAGTTAAGTTAATGAACTCTGGAGTCATGCCCCTTGGGTTTGAATCCCAGCTCTGCCACTTACTAGCTCTGTGAACTTGGGGAAATGACCCAAACTCCCTGATCCTATTTCCTAATTTATAAAATTGGATAATGACTGTCCTGCCTCATAGAGTTGTTGTAAAGATTACATTGAGTCCATACATGGAACACACAGACCAATACCCTAGCAGTGCTGCCTCTCTCCAGCTTTTCACTCCTGAGTTCCAATCCTAAATTGGAGTTCAGGTTCTCTGAGCAGTCAAATGTGGTGGCTAGGTAGTCTTGTTGAGGAGTTACTTCCAGGCCTGGTAGGTTCCCCTTGACAAGGATTTGTTTTGGGTTTTCCTATCTCTGTGTAACCTTCTTGAGGTCTTGTTCAATTGTGTGTTTTATTTTGTTTGAAGATAAAGCATTTTAAGAACTTTTTTTTTTTTTTTGCCACACTGAGCAACATGCAGGATTAAACTGTGCTTCCTGCTGCCCTGCAGTGGAAGCTCAGAGTCCTAACCACTGGATGGCCAGGGAATTCCCTCTCTTGTTCAGTTCTAAACTTCTCAAAGACAGTCACAAAGATTCATAATGTAGGCACGGAATTTGAGTGTTAGTTAGTCATGTCTGACTCTTCGTGACCCCATGAACTATAGCCTGCCAGGCTCGTCTGTCCATGGAATTCTCCAGGCAAGAATACTGGCTTGGATAGCCTTCCCTTCTCCAGGGAATCTTCCTGACCCAGGGTTCAAACCCAGGTCTCCTGCATTGCAGGCAGATTCCGTACAATCTGAACCACCAGGGAAGCCCAGGCATGGAACCTAGATGTGGGGAAAATTAGATGAAAACAGTCATCCCCTTTCTCCTGGGGGGTACTGGGGCTGCTGAAGAAATTCTTTATTAGCCTGAGCCTAGTCTGGGCTAAGTGGGTTTCTGAAGGTAATCAGTTAACTCCATTGTTAAGGCTGACTTTCTGACTCCAACAGGAGACAGATTTTCCTTCTTCAGAACAGTCTTGTTGTCTACGGCCATATCACCCTGAACATGCCCAATCTTGTCTGATCTTGGAAGCTAAGCAAGGTCAGGCCCGGTTAGTACTTGGATGGGAGAACAGTCTTGTTTAAAATGAAAGACCACTAAAAAGAAAATTTGGCTAGTCCACCTTGCTTGCTGCTGCTGCTAAGCCGCTTCAGTCGTGTCCGACTCTGTGCAACCCCATAGACAGCAGCCCACCAGGCTCCCCCGTCCCTGGGATTCTCCAGGCAAGAACACTGGAGTGGGTTGCCATTTCCTTCTCCAATGCATGAAAGTGAAGAGTGAAAGTGAAATCGCTCAGTCGTGTCCGACTCCTAGCGACCCCATGGACTGCAGCCTACCAGGCTCCTCCGTCCATGGGATTTTCCAGGCAAGAGTACTGGAGTGGGGTGCCATTGCCTTCTCCGACCTTGCTTAAGAATGTTCAAAAGACTTTGCAGAAACTGCAGGCTCTAATCCCTTGAGGGCAGCTGGTTCCCAGGCCGTTCTCTGCGCCACAGGGGAACAAAGGCCCAGGACGCTCTGGCCACCTGAGATCGCATCGGGGGAGTGCCAAGAAGGCGAAGCTCCTATCTTTCTCCAGTCTTTAAGGTTAGAGTCACAAAATTGTGATCCTTTCTTACAAATGGCTCTGTCTTCTGTCTACGCAAACTACTGAGCAAATAAAATGGAGGTTTTTAAAGTTCACACTGACCTTTTTTGAAGTCTGGGACAATGTGATCCCTTCCATTTGTAATGGAAAATAGATTTAGCTACTTGCCTGGATAGCTCTTTAGGGAGCTGCTGCCTTCTCATTTTTAGAATCTTTGCCCTAGAATTTTTGCCCAAACTCTCCTTTTTGGTAAAACCCATGGGCATTGAATAGGCAAAGATGGGTGATTTGTACCCTGGTTTGGATCTCTGCTTCTCCCCTAAAGCAAGTTACCTACTGCCTGTTCGAGCATGAGCTCCCATTTTCTTGATTTTCTTTGTTCACATCAGAAAAGTAATGTTCATTAACTATCGATAATTGAAACCAGGACAACAGGCCTACAAAAAATTATATACTATGAACTTTTTAAACAAGATTTTTCCAGGCTTGGGGTCCTTCAATGCCAATGTATTCAGTTTGATTTAGTTTTACTTTGTAGGTTTTTTTTTCTTTTTCTTCTTCTCCAAGTTAATGGCATCTCTGAATACCAGCTTATTTAATCATACCTCTAAAATGTCATTTTGTTTTCTCTTCCAAAAAACTCTTGACTGGGGCAGGACAGGGAAATAGGATCTTCTCAAGGAACTGCCCAACCCAGCAAACATGTCTTGGCTATGAAAACAAATAGGAAAATACTAAATAAACATAAGTCTTTGCATTACTGGGTTTTACAAAAGTAAAGAAAAATAAATATGTATTTATTTAATGGGCCCACCCTACTGGGAAAGCCCCAGCATGCCAAGGAAACATATCACTGGGGGTTCCCGAGGGAAGGAAGCCCTCCTGTAACTGCCATTTTCTTCCTCTCTTCTTCTTCCAGATCTGCAAGTAACCTTACCAGCAATTTTACTTTTCCTCGACTAAACTGTGATTTCCAAGTACACTGCCAGAGGATGTGCCTCTTTGTCTTCACCAGGGCAAGTGCTGGGAATCTGTCTTTAACTTTTCTTCAGTCTCTTCCAGAGATGTAATTGGATTTGAGTTTCATAGTTACGCAAGTAGAATGCACTTATAAATTTGATGATTCACCATAATTTATGTTATGTTTAATTTGGAAAAGTGGAGCTTTGTCCAGACTTTACAATGATGTCAACTTTTTTTGAGATATAACCGGATATGGAGCTAAGGATTTTACATACCTTGATTTTTTAATTCCCATTCCCCCATCTTGCAAGTGAAAAAGCTAAAGTACAGAGAAATTAAGTAACATGAGCAAGGTCACACAGCCGATAAGTGAAGAAGTCAGAATTCAAATCCCTATTTTGATTTGAAAGTCCAAGGTCTTAAACTCTATCAGCAGAGTGCTTCAGGAGTTGGCTTCTAGTAGAGTAACTCTTACATGATGGACTTGAGACAAACACTTGTTGAATAAATTAAAAAGCAAACACACAAATTTGATCCTTGTAATAGTCCTTTCAGTAAAGTTCGTACATGTAGTATTCATGGTAAATAAAGCTACAGCTGCTGCAAGAAATCGCTGCTAAATCTCAGTGCTTAACAGAGTGAATGTGCATTTCTCACTCATGTCACAGTAGAATATGGGTGGTAAGGATCCAGGCTCTTGCTAGAGTGTGGCTCTGCCATGTTCAGGGCTTTTCTCTCAAACTTACCCTGAGTGCTGTGGTCTCCAGGCTTGAGTCACCAACCAGGTGGCACGTGGTAGATGAGAGAGTGGAGGATGGCTCTGGGAGTGTCTTTAGGGCCAGGCCTGGAAATGTCGTTCATTTCATTGGCCAGGACTCTGTCACATGGCCTTACCTACTGCAGAGGAGGTTGACTGTGTGCCCAGGAAGAACATGAAATGGGCTTGATGAGCACAACTTGTCTCTGCAACAAATCTATATATTCTTTTGTAGATGGAAACCTGCAAACTTGTACTGTATTTCCTTGATAAAATCCTTCCCTCCTACTTGAATGGAAATTTCCATCATTTGAGTCATTCCTTTGTATTTGATGGCCAAGGTTGGAGTTTTGCACACCTAAGGCGTGACGTAAAATGCACAACTCTTCCTAGGACCACCTTCATTAGTTTTATTTTTAGTGCAGAGTACCCTTGTTGATAATATTAGAAAGCTCTAGAGGTTTGGAGGATACTTTGATAAGCGTGGATTCAGTGAAAAGCTCTGGGCTTGGGATAGAAGAAGCAATCTTAAAGTATGACTTGGTGGAGGAATGCCTAGTTTAGATATAAAATTTATGTGTGTGGCTGAAAAACTTCATAAGTTTATCTGTAAGGAAGTTAATCACCTTGTTCAGGATGACAAAGATTGTTGTTAAACTCGATCAGAAATGTATTCATCTCATTATTTGTCTCAAACCTGACTCAATTGAGTGATCTCATTTTGAGGGAGTTTCTTTTCATTGAGAAGTATGTTTATAGCTTGTCTAAGTGACAACTGGCAACATCCTCTTTGTATTTAAAATTACAACCCATTAAAGGCAGGTTTCTGTTTACTCTCCCAAGTATTGGGGCTCTCAAGTTTCTAATTTCTAATGAGAGGCTGAATTATTCATAAAAGAAATTTATCTTTCTTACTCCAATTATTAATCTCTTGATGCTGTTGGTGGTCTCATGGCTCTGCCATAAAAGCTTAATGCATTTTGTATCAGTGGGTCACACCCGCTGGAGATGTCTTTGGCTTGACATGAAGGGGTTAAAAAATAGGACTTGAGATGGTGCCAGACAATTAGGTAATTACAAAACACTTTTGCACATTAAAGTAATCTTGTAAGCATTACGCCTGAAGTCATGGCTACCAGCTCTTGCTTTCTTAATTGTGCACTAGGGTTTTCAATGTCATCATTAAGTTCCAAGATTAAAAAAAAAAAAAGATTTCCTATTTTTGAAGCGTATGGTGAATTTTTTCTCAGTAACTTTTATTTACTGGTATAAGAATAATTTTAAAAATAATAATAGCTCCAAATTAATAGTGAGATAGCAGTCAACATTGATGGAGCGCTCCCTATGCGCTAGGATTGGTGCTAAGCGCTTTGCAAGAGCTATTTTGTTTCGCTTTCTCAACCACCCTGTGAAGTAGGTAACAATAAACAGTTAAGGCTCACATAGTGCTTCCTATGCTCCAGGGACTCATTTAATATCATTACAATACTCTGAGGTTTGTGCTCTAACATTCATTGAACTAAGAAGCCATCAATTGTAAGGTAGTGTTATGAACTGAATTGTGTTCTCCTAAAATTCATTATTGAAGTCTTAACCCCCAGTACCTGAAAATAAACTGTATTTGGAAACCAGGTCTTTAAGGAGGTCATTAAGTTAAAAAGAGGTCATTAGCATGAACTCTAATCCAATACAATGAGTGTCCTTATACAAAGAGGGGATCTGGACACAGACAGGACAGAGAGAAAACCATAGCATAGGGAGTAGATGGTGATCTACAAGCCAAGCGGAGAGGCCTTGGAAGAAATCAACCCCAGCAACATCTTGATCTTTGACAGTTTCCAGAACTATGAGAAAACAAATTGCTGTTATGTAAACTGCTCAGTTTGTGGTACTTTGTTAACGGTGGCCCTGGCAGAGCTTCTCTGGTGGCACAGGTGGTAAAGAATCCTCCTGCAATGTGGGAAACGTGGGTTCAATCTCTGGGTTGGGAAGATCCCCTGGAGAAGAGGATGGCGACCCACTCCTGTCTTCTGGCCTGGAGAATTCCATGGACAGAGGAGCCTGGCAGACTACAGTCCATCAGGTTGCAAAGAGTCGGACATGACTGAGCAACTTTCATTTTCACTTTGGCAAACTAATACAAGCGCCATGATTTTACATACTGCTAAGAAAATAGCAAATTAAATCATGATCAAGGCTTTGAATTTTTATTTTAAGCATATTAAAAGAATCCTCATTTAGATACAAACTTTCATCAAATAAACTCTTGTGCATATGCAAAAGGGAAGTCATAAGTGAAATAAAGTAAGGTAAGGTATTCCTAAAACTTCTTCACGTACAGAGTATGACTTTTCTATAATACTTTTCTACTCAGAGTCATTAGAGGCTGATTTTCCACACAAAGTTATCTTCTATGCCATCAAGAGGGTTGATGTTACAGCATTTCTTAAAAAAAGGCTCCGCAATCATCTCCAGGATGTTCTTCAAGCCACGGTCACACATCCTGCATGTTTGGACGCTGACATGTTTTTGATCCTGTTGATCTGTTTCATCTCTGTGTACACAATCTTATTTTGATGCTAAATTGTGATGTTAAATGTTTGCACTCAATAATTAGTAACACAATAAATGGAAAGAAGTGGGAATATAAAGTGGGAAAATAGCCAAGAATGGGGGGAAGTTTTGAAACAGGAGAGAGGAAGGAACGCAGCCCCCCCAAATATAAACAGTCTACCTCGCAACTTTACCATTGTCTCCCCTGACATTCATGCATCTTCTGGTTGGCATCAGATCTGCTATCCTTTCCTGTAAGGGGAAAGAGTTACATTCTTGTACCACTGAGGCATGTGGGGTATTCAGGGCTGAAACGACCTGAGTTATCCCAGCCAAACCCAAAGAGCTTGTCATCAGGAGGAGGGCCAAGTCAGGGGGAACTTTGGTCCCGGCCTTGTGTACACAGGGAGCTTCAAACTAAGAATTTGGATTTTTCCCCATTTTAAATATAGAAATGATCCAGGTTTCGCCTGATTTCTGAAAGACCCTGACTGCAAAAATGAAGCTCCAATTTTGTCCATCCTTGCAATAGATATTACTAGAGCAGCTTTGATGATTTCACTATCCAGCAGAGTAGTCAAACTTTGACTTCCCAGGAGAGTAATGCATGGTTGTTTACCTCAGCTAGCCCACTGACCAAGGGGAAAAGACCTATAAACTTGCAATTGCCTTTTAAGAGTAATTTGGGTTTCCCAGGTTGCTCAGTGGGTAAAGAATCTGCCTGCAGTGCAGGAAACGTGGGTTCAATCTCTGGGTCGGGAAAATTCCCTGAAGGAGGGCATGGCACCGTCCTCCAGTATTCTTGCCTGGAGAATCCCATGGACAGAGGAGCCTGGCAGACTACAGTCCTTGGGGTCGCTAAGAGTCAGACACGACTATAGCAACTGAGCACACACACACACACAACGAGTAGTTTGCCGGAGATGTGGAGAGAGGGAAAAAAGTAAATCTTATTTAAGATTTGCGATCTAGTCAGAGAGACAGTTTCATATTTACGGAGAGGAGGGAACAAGCTTTTGGACTGAAGGAAGAATAGGTGATTTGAGCAATTAGTTGGAAAAAAACCCCTGTCCCCAGAGCTGACTAATTTGACCAAGCTTGTGTGGTAGAAAACATCTAGTAAGTTACCTGGAGTTTCACATTGCCTGGCTGTTAGGTGATAGAGATTGGTAGTGTCTAGAAGACCAAATGTAGTATTTGCTTTTCATCTAAATAATGGGGCACCACTTGGAGGCAAAGGCTTTGACCCACATTGTGAAGAGCAGGATTATTGCTCACTGTGACCTTGGTAGTTGCCAGCTCGACTTTGGTTTTTGCCTCCATCAGTTGCCACCTCTTGGGATTGTAAATATTGACACTCACCCTTCGAGAAATCAATACCTGCATATTAGCCTCCAATTTCATACATCGATGTGCAGATCTGAGGGCCTCGGGTGGATAGGAGATGACTTCAGCATTTGAGAATGCTGCCTCAGATCTGAAGGCCTGTGGATTCGCATTTCCCCCAGTGATCCTCGGCTTCATGACATGACTTCTGTTGCTGTTATCTTTCGGCAGTGTATCTGCATGAAGAATTTTGGCAGAACTGTTTTGGAAAGCAGCAGACAAGAAAGCAGGATCTGCTTTCTTAGAGCTCAAAATTAACTTTCTGAAATTCGATAGAGTAAATTCTCCAAAATAATTCATAAAATGAAAAAAGAAAATTAACTCTCCGATCGAACATGTGTTTAGAATGGTGATCCCGTGTCTCTTTGCATACATTGAGAGATGGGGTGTCCTGGGAGAGCTTTGCCATCCTCAGTCTCAAGTCAAGTGCCAAGTCAATCAGATTAAAAATGAATGATTCAAATCGTATTATCACAGATATACTTGTGATATATGATCAGTCTGGCTGGTGTACTTTCCTGTAGAAGTGAATGATGTTCTGATGAGAATTGTATCTATACAACTCCCCAAACAACGAGACTTTTGAGTCAACTCTTGTCACTGTGTGGACAAGACTCCTGGGAGTGATGGATGGGAGGGGATCTGGTGGTTTTATTCACATGGATACAGATTTGACCTAGATCTGTGCTCTGTTGCATAAACTTGAGTGAGGCACTGTACCAGGTGAGAAACCACCTTACCTCCAGCTCTGTGAGACCGCTGAGGAAAAGTAGGAAGCGCCTAAGGGTATATCCAAAAATAACTGACAAGCCTCTTGGCCTTTACTCTGGGGTTCCAGGATTGTTGTGCCCTCAGGCAAAGTTGGCAGAGGTGTGGCTGGGGTGAGTAGGAGAAAGCACTTCCCCAATATCCCTCTTGGTTTGAAATCCTACAAGAAGATCAGCACTGTCTCTGCAGGAACCCTGAGTGCATCAGCAGTGACAGGACCCAGACCTGAGGTGAAAGATGGCTCCGCTGGGGAAGTTTGCTGGAACTGTAACTGGGTTCTGACTCACCCAGGTGCTTGGCTCTGATATAATCAGAATTTGCCTTTTTCTTTTAAAGCTGAAGTATAGTTAATTTACAATATTATATTAGTTTCAGGTGTACAGTATAGCAATTCAGTATTTTTGCAGATTATACTCCATTACAGGTTATTGCAAAATAATGACTATAATTCCCTGTGCTACACAGTATATCCTTGTTGCTTACCTATTTTATATACAGAAGCCAGTATCTGTTAATCCCATACTTCTGTTTTTCCCCCTCCCTCCCACTTTGGTCACCACGAGTTTGTTTTCTATCTCTGTAAGTCTGTTTTAGAATTTGCCCTCCTTTTAAACTAAGCCCACCTTGCTTTCCACCTCCTCATCCACACAGAAGTTAGGATGTTTTGATTTTCAAACATTTTAAATTAAAAGTATCTGTCCATGTTTTCAACATTATAAAAATGATTAAGTCCTCATTGGAGAAACTTCGGAAAATATAAAACCATACAAAGAAAAGAAGTCCCAGAGATCCATAGTCAGCAGGCAAAGGCAACCACTGTTTATATCTTGGCCTTGTGCTACCAGTCTTTGTATGTGTGTGTACATATATTCCAACTTTAAAGGATATTTTGAAATAAAGTTCACACTCCAACTAAAGCCAAGGTGGTGACACTCAAGTATTCATATTTGCAGTTAAGACCGAGGGCCACCAGGGTCTGTGCCTGGGCCATGTGATGCCGCTGAGGAGGCCGTTATGGATCTAATTTACAGTTTGGCTACACCGGGCAGCTTGGTGATAAGCACAGCGTGTTTGTTTGTCTTTGATGGATGCCAGGTGGCTTGTGGTCAGACAATCTTCCTTCGGCAGCCCCGGCACTTTGAATCCACGGAGCCAGCTTGAGGCCCTCCCCCGGGGCAAAACTTGGCCCACACAATGGGCCCCCACAACAAAAGGACGGTCACGGTGGCAGCGGCACCAGGAAGAGGACAAAGAAGCATGTAGGCAGAGAGGAAAGAGGAAGAAAGCTAGGGAGGGCGCAGGAAATGCAGCCAACGAGGTGCTGGGGCGGGCCGACTGGCTTTCCTGCTGTGTTCCAGGGACTGCTCTGAGAAACCCTGCTTAGGGCACTTTTCATTAGAGGACCTGGATTGAGTCTCGGAATGAGTGCAGGTGGTGTGCTGAGCTTAGACGTTCCCCGCACCCAACCCCGAGAGCTGTCAGCTTGCGAGGCAGTATCCTCTTGGAGGAGGATTTGGTGCGGGCTGCAAAATTAGAAGCAAGAAATAACCACAAATAAGAGAGTGCTAGTGGCCAAACATTTTTCGATCCTGGCATGGGCTGTGAAGGCCATGTGTGTTTATGTCCTTCTCCAGCTGGAGCTGAGAAGAGGCATCTCCAGAATGTTGGCATCCGGATGCCTTGAGAGCAGGGCGTGTGATGGGGTAAAGGCAGGGATGTGTCAGGGAGCGTTTGCTGGAAGGTATTTGAGGCTCACCTTGAAGCCAGTGAAACATGCTGTATAACCCAGAGTTATCTCCGTACTGGGCCGGGCTAGCCATAGGAGGAAGGGGCTGGAGAACCCCAGGGTTAGTCATTTTTCCTCCTCAGCTTTTGCTGGTTGTGAGACTGGAATGTGACATTGTTTCCTGATAGGGTCATAATTTTAAAAGCTAATCATTTTCTTCTCTTAAAAAAAAAAAGGTCCCTATCATAAGAGAAAGAAAGTTGCTCAGTCCTGTCCTACTCTTTGTGACCCCATGGACTATAGCCCGCCAGACTCTTCTGTCCATGGGATTCTCTAGGCAAGAATACTTGAGTGGGTTGCCATTCCCTTCTCCAGGGGAATCTTCCCAACCCAGGGATCCAACCCAGGTCTTCGCCTGCATTGCCAGGTGAATTTTACTGTCTGAGCCATCCAGACAACCATAGAGAGAAATTTGGATGTTATAAATAATTAAATTTTGGTTTTGCTTAAATTTTGGTTTTGAAAAAAAAAAAACAAAAGACACCCCCAAAACAAGTTCCCATATCAAAATAGGGGAAATGGGACCAGGTGGTTGGTGGTGAATCCTTTAGAGGGTGACCTGGACTGAGAAATCAAAGGGAGGTTGGGGACTCATGGCCCATTGCTGTAGAGAACTATCCCCCAGTCAGGATGGAATATATTTCATAAAGTTTCCCCAGGATCAAACATTAGACCTGAATGACAGGTCAGTTCAGACACTGGGTGAGCAAGACACAGGAAGAGATTAGTCACAGAGCCTAGGGCGGGGGTTCCCGACTTCCTTGAGGGTATGAATTTCTTTTTCAAATTTCAAAATCCTTCACACACCTACAGGAGAGTGTGAATACCTCCTTATTAAAAAAATTAAAAGTGATTCAAAAATTATTAAACGTATTTAAAGGCATGTTACTTGGCCAGCAAGCTATATATTAGCATGTGCTTGTGTTCAGTCTCTACAGTCATGACTGGCTCTCTGCAATCCCATGGACTGTAGCCCACCAGTCTCCTCTGCCCATGAGATTTTCCAGGCAAAAATACTGAAGTGGGTTACTATTTCCTTCTCCAAGGGATCTTCCAGACCCAAGATTGAACCCACGTCTCCTGTCTCTTCTGCGTTGCAAGTGGATTCTTTACCCACTGAGCCACCTGGGAAGGCCCATAATAGCATGCAGTTGTAAAGGAACCAACTTTGTTGGTTGTAAAGGAACTATCATAATCACTGCAATCAGACAAATACTCAACCTACACCCCTCATGGTTGTTCATCCCAGCCATTGGGTATTTGAAATGGAGCCACAAGGCTTCCCGTCATGCCCTCAGGACTGTGAGATTCTTGCTGTAGCCCCACAAGATGTCAGCAGTGTGATGATCAGAGTACCTGGTGGCCACTGTCCCAGAATTAAGTCAGTATTTAAACAGAAAGCCCTACCCAGTGCCCCGGAATATATTCCCCAAAGAGCTTCTACTCTGCACAACTGAAGTGAGGGGGAGCCTCATCCGGTTGGAAAATGAGATTTCCAAGGTCTTCCTGAAACTGTGGGAAAACCTTTCAGTATATCCTGACTTTTGACTCCTGACACTATGTTCTTCACACACACACACTTACTTCACATAATTGCCCACAGCCCCATGTATGTGATATATCACAAAAGGAATTAAGTCTTGGGGAAACCCATCCTTGTTCAATCAATCACATGCTGGTACTTGGTCCCCCATATATTGATGCTTGGAGGCAAACTGTTTTGGTTAAATATTTGTTCATGGTCTTAGGCTGTATATTGTCACTCTGCTTATTTAATTTATATGCAGAGTACATCATGAGAAATGCTGGGCTGGAAGAAGCACAAGCTGGAATCAAGATTGCCAGGAGAAATATCAGTAACCTCAGATATGCAGATGACACCACCCTTATGGCAGAAAGCTAAGAAGAACTAAACAGCCTCTTGATGAAAGTGAAAGAGGAGAGTGAAAAAGTTGGCTTAAGGCTCAACATTCAGAAAATGAAGATCATGGCATCCGGTCCCATCATTTCATGACAAAGAGATGGGGAAACAGTGGAAACAGTGGCTGACTTCATTTTTGGGGGCTCCAAAATCACTGCAGATGGTGACTGCCGCCATGAAATTAAAAGATGCTGACTCCTTGGAAGGAAAGTTATAACCAACCTAGACAGCATATTAAAAAGCAGAGACATTACTTTGCCAACAAAGGTCCGTCTAATCAAGGCAATGGTTTTTCCAGTGGTCATGTATGGATGTGAGAGTTGGACTGTGAAGAAGGCTGAGCGCCGAAGAATTGATGCTTTTGAACTGTGGTGTTGGAGAAGACTCTTGAGAGTCCCTTGGACTGCAAGGAAATCCAACCAGTCCATCCTAAAGGAAATCAGTCCTGGGTATTCATTAGAAGGACTGATGTTGAAGCTGAAACTTCAATACTTTGGCCACCTGATGGGAAGAGTTGACTCATTTGAAAAGACCCTGATGCTGGGAAAGATTGAAGGCAGGAGGAGAAGGGGATGGCAGAGGATGAGACGGTTAGATGGCATCACTGACACAATGGACATGAGTTTGAGTAAACTGCAGGAGTTGGTGATAGACAGGGAGGCTTGGCATGCTGCAGTCCATGGAGTCACAAAGAGTCGGACATGACTGAGCAACTGAACTGAACTGAACTGAACTGAGTAATACATTTTCTTTCCAATGTGATCAATTCTTTCTGAATCAGCTTGTAACTTCTGCCTTGAAGCCACAAGTATTCAGTAATGCTTTTGAATAAATTTGCATTTTTCTCATCACCAAAGTATCATAAAAAATTTAGACATGTGTATGTGTCAGACCACTCACTCTGTAAGGTGTCATGCCTTTTTTTTTTTTTTCAGCCTCAAAATCTCACTTTATTTTTTTTTAATTTGGCAAAACTAATACAATTATGTAAAGTTTAAAAATAAAATAAAATTAAAAAAATAAATAAAATAAAATCTTAAATAAAATTTTAAGATTGTCATGCCTTTTTATGTTTACTTTCAGTTTTCAGAAAAATCCTGTAAAATAGGTACCAGGTTTCCCATTTATGGATAAGGCAACTGAGACTGAGAGAGGCAAAGTCACTTGATCAAAGTCTTGCAAAGAACAAGTTGTGGGACTAGGATTCCATTCAGGCCTGGTTAAACCCACGGCCAGTCCTAAGCCAGATTGCCTTCTTGAATAAGGAAGAATCTCTATTTTTGGAAAATAATATTGTACTGTTATTCTCTTTTCTTTGTGTACAGAAGTTTTAAATCTTGAATATTTTGGTGTATTAGGTTGCTGCTGCTGCTGCTGCTAAGTCACTTCAGTCGTGTCCAACTCTGTGTGACCCCAGGGACGGCAGCCCACCAGGCTTCCCCATCCCTGGGATTCTCCAGGCAAGAACACTGGAGTGGGTTGCCATTTCCTTCTCCAGTGCATGAAAATGAAAAGAGAAAGTGAAGTCGCTCAATCGTCTCCAACTCTTAGCGACCCCATGGACTGCAGCCCACCAGGCTCCTCCGTCCATGGGATTGCCTTCTCCAGTATTAGGCTGAGTGTGTGAAATTGCTGATATTTGGCCATTTCCAGCCTGTGGTTCAATCTTGTAGTTTCCTTCCATGTATGAAGGAAAGAAGAAAGAAAGGAAAAAACAAAATATGGAAAAATAGAGAGCAGTAGAAAGACCAAAGAGCAGAGAGGAAAGAAAGAAAGAAGGAAAAGAAGGGCCCTTCCTTGGTGGTCGAGTGGTTAAGACTCTGCATTTCCAATGCAGGGGGCACAGGTTTGATCCCTGGTCTGGGAGCTAAGATCCCACATGCCTTGTGGGCAGAACACCAAAACATAAAACAGAAGCAATATTGTGACAAATTCAATAAAGACTTTAACACTGGTCCACATCAAAAAAATCTAAAAAAAAAAAAAAAAAGAAGAAGAAGAAGGTATGAAAAGTTATTAGATTATACTAGCAAAGCTCTGTAACTTTCCTAAATCCTGCTGCCCCTCAGCCTCTTCCCCCACAAGCTTGGCTTTCACTGTCCAGAGCCTTTGATCAGCATTTCTACAGTCACCAGACTACCAAGTAATCAACAGAGACCAACTGTACCACATTGTCTTTCATTCTTTACTTTTTTTTAAAGCAAGAATTGCACAGATTTCTAGCCACAACCTCGAGGGGGTGAGAAGAAAGAAAAGATCAGCACAACAAAGCCTCGCATTTATAGACGCCTATAAATACAACTTTCCCCTCCTGGGGGGAAAACACTGGACCAAAACAAAGTGCCCGCAATGTATGAATTTATAAAAATGTAAAGTTAGCACACATTGGAGTTTCAGATGAGAAAAATGACCTCAATGTCAAAAGAAGAGAGATGAGAAAATAAAAAATGAAAGAAACCTTTTTTTATTAAATAATTAGCTTGGAGATGATACGAAGTGTTTTCTAAATGAAACCATTGATAGGAGGAAATAAAAACATTTGAACAATTTGATGAACACATATGAATAACAAATGACAAAGCCAGTGAGCAGTTGAAGCCCTCAAATGGAAGTCTTTAAAGGACAAATGTTCTTACCCCCTAATGTTATCTCAGAATCTAAATATGTTCAGCAAGAGCTGGTAGGAGAGAAATGTTCTCTAAAATGATGATTATGATATGGCTATTACCCCTCACCATCAGCATGAAGAATCTCATTTGGCTCTAGCCCAATGTGATATGAAAGAAAGAGGACTTTTCTTTTCTTATAGATGTTAGCGATTAAACTGGATCAGAGTGGCAAATCCAGGAACCAGAGCCTCCTGTTTTCTTTAGAAACATCCTCCCAGATGGCACTCCCTTGGATGGCATTGCATCTTTGGCTCTCTTCGGCTGCCCACAGAGGAGGACAATGGTGAGACCCGCCCCAGGGCACAATGCTGGTTACCTCTGTGCCAAGGCCCATTATTAAAAGCCTCTTTGTAAGGAGGGAGTTGCCAGAAGACATCTTCTTGTTGCACATGGCCGCTTTTTTGATCTTTGGAATTCTCCAAAAGGAAATGGCCTGAAAAGATCTAGGGTATGACATTATTGCAATTACTACTATTATTTAAGGCTTTCTTAAGTATCCTAGGGATGCTGTCACAAAGTATCACAAACTGGATACCACAAACAAAACCACGGACAAGGTGGCTCTAATAACAGAAAGTGGTTTTCTCAAAGTTCTGGAGGCTAGAAGTTCAAGATCAGGTGTCTGCAGTGTCGGTTCTCTTTGAAAGCTCTTTCCTTGGTTTGGAGATACACCTGTTTCTCTTTGTGTCCTGGTACAGTCCTTCCTCCATGCCCACACATCCCTGGCGCCTCTTTTTATGTCCAAATTTCTTCTTCTTGTAAGGACCCTACTCAGTGTGGATTGGGTCCCTCCCTATTTTAACTTAATTGTTTCTTTAAAGATCCTGTCTCCAAATACAGTCTCATCTCATCTCAAGGTACTTGAACATAAATTTTGGAGAGGCACAATTTAACCCATCATAAAAACCTCTGAGGCTATTTTTGAACTGTAATTCCACTATTTTGTTCTTAAGTGAACTTTGTCCAGTTTGAGAATGGTCTAGCTGTGTCTATGCAATAAAGAATGTGGAGTTGGATATTTGTGTCCACTTTGCTTTGCTCTTAAGGGTCTGCTCTTTTTCTTCCTTTACATTTTCAGTCTCTCCATTGTCTTTATGTTTTAAATATGTCTCTGGTAGCATGCTTTAGATATGTCTCTGGTCTTTCCGGTGGCTCAGCAGTAAAGAATACACCCAACAAGCAGGAGACCTGGGTTCCATCCCTGGGTTGGGAAGATCCTCAGGAGAAGGAAATGGCAAACCACTCCAGTATTCTTGCCTGGAAAATTCTATGGACAGAAGAATCTGGTGGGTTACAGTCCATGGGATCTCAAAGAGTCAGACACAATTTAGTGACTAAATAGCAAAGAGTTGGTAGCATAGAGCTGAAGTTTTAAAAACCTCTAATCTGAAGATCTGTGCATTTTCAGTGTAGGGTTGCATCTCCTTACTTTATTGTGACACTGATTTATTTGGTCATATGGATCATTCCATTAGTCATCTCAGGCTGTTACAATGTGGTAATGTGCAACTTTTAAATCCCATTCTGTATTTCCCACATTCTTCATCTTATATCATAAGTTCATTGCTGTTGCTGTTGTTCAGTCATGTCTGACTCTTTATGACCCCATGGAGTGTAGCACTCCAGGCCTCCCTGTCCTTCACCATTTCCCAGAGTTTGCTCAAACTCATGTCCAGTGAGTTGGTGATGCCATCCAACCGTCTCATCCTCTGTTGTCCCCTTCTCCTCCTGCCCTCAATCTTTCCCAGCATCAGGGTCTTTTCAAATGAGTCAGTTCTTCACATCGGGTAGCCAAAGTATTGGAGTTTCAGTATCAGCATCAGTCCTTCCAATGAATATTCAGGACTGATTTCATTTAGGATGGACTGGTTGGATCTCCTTGCAGTCCAAGGGACTCTCAAGAGTCTTCTCCAGCACTGCAGTTTGAAGGCATCAATTCTTTGGCACCCAGCCTTTTCTATTGCCAGCTTTCATATCTGTACATGACTACTAGAAAAACCACAGCTTTGACTAGATGGACCTTTGTAGGCAAAGCAATGTCTCTGCTTTTTAATACACTGTCTAGGTTTGTCACTGCTGTTCTTCCAAGGAACCGACATCTTTTAATTTCATGGGTACAGTCACCATTTGTAGTGATTTTGGAGCCCAAGAAAATAAAGTCTGTCACTGTTTCCACTGTTGCCCCATCTATCTGCCATGAAGTGATGGGACCAGATGCCATGATCTTTGTTTTTTGAATGTTGAGTTTTAAGTCAGCTTTTTCACTCTCCTCTCAGTTTCATCAAGAGGCTGTTTAGCTACTCTTCGCTTTCTGCCATAAGGGTAGTGTCATCTGCATATCTGAGGTTATTGATATTTCTCCCAGCAATCTTGATTCCAGCTTGTGCTTCATCCAGCCCAGTGTTTCTCATGATATACTCTGCATGTAAGTTAAATAAGCAAGGTGACAATATACAACTTTGAGGTACACCTTACCCAATTTGAACCAGTCCATTGTTCCATGTCGGGTTCTTACTTGCTTCTTGACCTGCATACAGATTTCACGAGAGACAGATAAGGTGGTCTGGTATTCCCATCTCTTTAACAATTATCCACAATTTGTTGTGATCCACACAGTCAAAGACTTTAGCATAGTCAATGAAGCAGAGGTAGATGTTTTTCTGGAATTTTGTAGCTGTTTCTATGATCCAACTGATGTTGGCAATTTGATCTCTGGTCCCTCTGCCTTTTCTAAATTCAGCTTGTACATCTGGATGTTCTTGGTTCCTGTACTGTTGAAGCCTAGCTTGAAGGATTTTGAGCATGACCTTGTTGGCATATGGAATGAATGCAATTGTGTGGTAATTTGAGCATTCTTTGATATTGCCCTTCTTTGGGATTGGAATGGAAGCTGACCTTTTCCAGTCCTGTGGCCACTGCTGAGTTTTCCAAATTTGCTGGAATGTTGAGTGCAGCACTTTCACAACATCATCTTTTAAGATTTGAAATAGCTGAGCTGGAATTTCATCACCTCCACTAGCTTTGTTCATCTGATGCTTCCAAAGCCCTACTTGACTTTGCACTACAGGATGTCTGGCTCTAGGTGAGTAATCACACCATCATGGTTATCCAGATCATTAAGATCTTTTTTGTATAGTTCTTCCATGTATTCTTGCCACCTCTTCTTAATTTTTCGCTTCTGTTAGGTCCATACCATTTCTGTCCTTTATTGTGCCTATCTTTGCATGAAATATTCCCTTGGTGCTTCTAATTTTGTTGAACAGATCTCTAGTCTTTCCCATTCTTTTGTTTTCCTGTGTCTTTGCATTGTTCCTTAAAAAAGCTTTCTTATCTCTCCCCCTGTTCTCTGGAACTCTGCATTCAAATGGACATATCTTTCCTTTTCTCCTTTGCCTTTCATTTCTCTTCTCTTCTCAGCTATTTGTAAGGCCTCCTCTGACAACTATTTGCCTTTCTGCATTTCTTTATTGGGGATGGTTTTGATCACCACCTCCTGTACAATGTTATGAACCTCCATCCATAGTTTGTCTTTCAAGTTAGCATAGGCAAGTTTTGGTCAATATTTGGCCACTCTGTAATATGGATTATCATCTTTCTATATATGTTAGCCTCCACTAACATTTCCTAGGCACCTACTTCACATTCTGAAAGCCAATACTATATACTGCTAATTTGAGGTTGTTGTATTCGTTTATTTGTTGTGATAGCAGTGGTTTATTTCTGGGCATTAACTTCTGTATCACTCACCTAAGGCTAAATTACGCTATAGTAACCAGCAATTCCAAAATCCAAGTGGCTTTAATGTGGGTTTATTTCTCATTCATGTCACATGTACACATCAGCTTTTGCTCTTCGTTCCTGGCCCCAGTCCCTTTCTGAAGCATTGCTAAGGATAGAGCAGAAGAAAAAGAGATGGTAGAACTTCATGATGGTTTTGAAAACTTCTGCTCAGAAGGTGACATATTTCATTTCCACTGACAGTTTATTGGCTAAACAAATCACCTGGCCAAGACTGATATCACCAGTATTTAAATAAAACCCTCCCAAAGGAGATCAAACCTGATGTCAGGAGGGTAAGGAAATACATAATCCTCCCAGGAGGAGGGGCACCCCATATTTGGAAATAAAATGCAATCTGTTGCACCTCAACCACTGTAGCCTCAAAGGCTGAAAATGGTCATGTGGTCAGATAAAAAGTAAAGTTTCATTATTATATAAGAAAAGGACAATGGATATAGGGGACATTTGGCAGTCTTCTTTCAGTGACTGCTGTACATATTTTAACACATTAATCAATATCTTTACCTTTCCTCCCAAGCATTGTAAGACCTCCAAACACTGTGACCCTTTTCACTTTCTCTATAAATACTCCCACATTAATTATTTTAGTTATACGTTTTATTTAATCCCATAATTTACACATTAATTTAGTTGCTTATCCAGTCAAATTATATTTCGACTTACCCAGTATTTACTAATATCTGAAATTTTTCCTTGAAACGAATCTTTTAGAATTTTCTTGGGCAAAGATCTGTTGGTGGTAAAACTCTGAATTTTTGTTTGTCTAAAAAGAGTATTTTGTCTTCATTATTGAAAGATATTTTTGCTTTCTTTGAAAGTCTACACTAGCAGCACTTTTTTCTTTCAGCATATCGCATAGTTTATTCCTGTCTTTTGTCTTTTATTACTACTGTTGAAAAGCTCACCAGCTGTCTAATTGTCACCACTTTGGAAGTGACTTTTATTTTCTGGCTGCCTTTTAGATCTTCTTTTGGCTTTAGACAGTCTACAGTTTTACTAGAATATGCCTAGGTATGAGTTTTCTTTTATTCTTCTTGGAACTTTTTGGGTTTCTTGGATCTGAGGTTTGTACTCTTCCAACAAATGTTTATGGAAAATTCTGGGGTTTTTTCCCCCTTCAAATACTCTTCATCCCATTTTTGTCTTTTATCTTTCTAGAATTCTGTACTACCTCACGCCCTATGCAACCTGTCTTGCATATCTTGGCTCTCTGTGGCACCCTGGGTAATTTAATGAACTCTATTTTCCATCCCACTAATTTACTACTCACTCAGCTATGTCAAACCTCCCGTTTAGCATATCCAGTGAGTATTTTTATTGAGGTAGCCTTTGACTGTGTGGATCACAATAAACTGTGGAAAATTCTTCAAGACATGGGAATACCAGACCACCTGACCTGCCTCTTGAGAAATATGTATGCAGGTCAGGAAGCAACAGTTAGAACTGGACATGGAACAACAGACTGGTTCCAAATAGGAAAAGGAGTATGTCAAGGCTGTATATGTCACCCTGCTTATTTAACTTATATGCAGAGTACATCATAAGAAACGCTGGGCTGGAAGAAACACAAGCTGGAATCCAGATTGCTGGGAGAAATATCAATAACCTCAGATATGCAGATGACACCACCCTTATGGCAGAAAGTGAAGAGGAACTCAAAAGCCTCTTGATGAAGGTGAAAGCGGAGAGTGAAAAAGTTGGCTTAAAGCTCAACATTCAGAAAACGAAGATCATGGCATCTGGTCCCATCACTTCATGGGAAAGAGATGGGGAAACAGTGGAAACAGTGTCAGACTTTATTTTTCTGGGCTCCAAAATCACTGCAGATGGTGACTGCAGCCATGAAATTAAAAGACGCTTACTCCTTGGAAGGAAAGTTATGACCAACCTAGACAGCATATTCAAAAGCGGAGACATTACTTTGCCAACAAAGGTCCGTCTAGTCAAGGCTATGGTTTTTCCAGTGGTCATGTATGGATGTGAGAGTTGGACTGTGAAGAAGGCTGAGCACCAAAGAATTGATGCTTTTGAACTGTGGTGTTGGAGAAGACTCTTGAGAGTCCCTTGGACTGCAAGGAGATCCAACCAGTCCATTCTGAAGGAGATCAGCCCTGGGATTTCTTTGGAAGGAATGATGCTAAAGCTGAAACTCCGGTACTTTAGCCACCTCATGTGAAGAGTTGACTCATTGGAAAAGACTGATGCTGGGAGGGATTGGGGGCAGGAGGAGAAAGGGATGACAGAGGATGAGATGGCTGGATGGCATCACTGACTTGATGGACATGAGTCTGAGTGAACTCCAGGAGTTGGTGATGGACAGGGAGGCCTGGCGTGCTGCAATTCATGGGGTCGCAAAGAGTTGGACACGACTGAGCGACTGAACTGAACTGAACTGAAAGTTCATTTAAGATAAAATTAACCACCTTTAAGTGTACAATTCAATGGCTTTTAGTACCTTCACGATGATGTACGACCACCACAGCTATCTTGTTTCATCAAAACATTTTCATCAACCCAAAATAAAATCCTGTACCTGTTAAGTAGTCACTCCCCATGACTCCTTCCTCTTAGCCCCTGGGAGCTACCCATCTGCTTTCTGTCTCTATGGATTTACCTATCCTAGGCCCTCCATATACATGGAGCCATGTAGTACGGGACCTTTTGTGTCTGTCTTCTCTCACTTAGCCTAATGCTTTCAAGGTTCATCCATGTTGTTACATGTATCAGTACTTCATTCTTTTTCTTTACGACTGAGTAATAGTGCACAGTGTAGATATACCACACTTTGTTTATCCATTCATCCACTGAGGACATTTGGGTTGCTTCCAGTTTCAGGTTGCTATTAGCCCCATTTTTTCACATGAGAGGTTAAGTAACTGACCAAAAGTCATAATCTGATCAACTAATGGAGGACTGTTTCAATTCTAAGGAGTCCAACTCCAGAGTCCACCTTCTCAAACGTCCTCTCATTTGATGAAGAATGAATGAGGGGTTACTATATTCTAGGCAACATAAAATCTAATTCAACTCCTCAGGCAAAGCCAGTTATTTCCTTCTCTGTGCTCACAAGGCATTGTGTATTTGAGGTTGATTATCCTATGAACTTCATGGGCACTGACTTTCCACCAATATGACTTCCAGCTCTGGCTTTATCCAACTTGAGCAAGATACAGAAATAAAAGCTATAAACTGAGATTTTGTATTTACAGAGATAAGATTCTTTCCTTTCTTCCTCACAATGACCCTGTGTAGCAAGAACCATTTTACAGTGGAATGTCAATGCAGTAACTAACCAAACTAAAAACCAATAAAATGGATTAAGAAAATTTAAAAGGTAGAGTTCAACATTATACTTCATGAGGGAAATGCAAATTAAGAGAACAGTGAGATACTACTGGATACCTATCATAATCTAAATCCAAATTATACACCCAAATCACTGACAAAACCAGATTCTGGTGAGGATGTGGAGTAGATTTATCCATTGCTGGTGGGGGTGAAAAATGGTACAGCCACTTTAGAAGACAGTTTGGCAGTTCCTCACAAAATTTACCATATGACGCAGCAATTGGGCTCCTTGGTATTTACCAAAATCAGTTAAAAACTTATGTCCACACAAAAACCTGCATACAGATGTTTTTTTGCAGCTTAATTCGTATTTGTCAATATTTGGAAGCAACCAAGATGTGTTTAAGTAGGTGAATGGATAAATAAACTATGATACATACAGACAAGGGAATATTATTCACACTAAAAAGAAACAAACTATCAAGCCAGGAAAAGACATGGAGGAATTTTAATGCATATTAATAAGTAAAAGAAGCCAGTTGGAAAAAGCTACATACTGTGTAATTCCAACAATATGACATTCTGGAAAAGACAAAACTAGGGAAACAGTAAAAACAGCAATGGTTGTCAGGGGTTAGGGGAAGGGAGGAATGAATCGGCAGAGCACAGAGGATTTTTAGGGCGGTGAAACTGCTTTGTATGATACTGTAATGATGGACACATGTCATTATATGCTTGTCCAAACCCATAGAATGTTCCACATCACTAGAGTGAACCTTAATGTAAGCTATGGTTTAAAGTGATACTGTTGTGTTAATGTAGAATTATACAGAGTTGTAACAAAGGTACCACTCTGATGGGGGATGCCAGTAGTGGGGGAGGCTGTACTTGTACGGGTCAGGAGGTATATGGGAACTCTCCGTACTTTTTTCTCAATTTTTTTGTGAACCTAAAACTGAAGATAGTCTTTATTCTAATTCAAAGAATAAATCTTCCAGGAAGGCTGTTGCATGAAGGAACACAGGTTATAGTGGAGGGGACTGGGAGAGACAGACCTTTGAAAGATTCTAAAAGTACTTTAGGATAATTTCAGGGACTTGAAGTTGATATAGCCAATGAGCTGCCAAATGAATGATGCATATTAGTGAATAGAAGTAGGTAGGAATTATTACCCTCAAAGAAATAAGACCTGAAGAGGGAAAAAAAAACAAACAGAAAACAAACAAAAAAACCCCCCACATCCATGATCATATTGAGCAAGAAGCAGCCCAGAAATTCAATGTCCCATTTGCATCCCTCTGGAGAATACTTTTGAGAGTCCCTTGGACTGCAAGGAGGTCCAACCAGACCTGAGTGTTCATTGGAAGGACTGATGTTGAAGCTGTAACTCTAATACTTTGGCCACTTGATGTGAATGAAGAGCTGACTCATTGGAAAAGACCCTGATGCTGGGAAAGACTGAGAGCAGGAGGAGAAGGGGACAACAGAAGATGAGATGGTTGGATGGCATCACCGACTCAATGGACATGAGTTTGGGTAAACTCCAGGAGTTGGTGATGGACAGGGAGGCCTGGCGCGCTGTGGTCCATGGGGTCACAAAGAGTCAGACATGACTGAGGGACTGAACTGAACTGCATCCTGCACTCACCTGGGTACTCCCCTCTCACCCAGAGGAAACACATGGAACAGTGGGAAGGGTTCACTTGAAAAAACCTTGTCAAAATGTTTCCCCAAAACTGACATGGTTGATGAACTGTTGACAAATATCAATCAAGAATTCCCTAATAGCTCAGTTGGTAAAGAAAATACCTGCAATGCAGGAGACCTCAGTTCGATTCTTGGGTCGGGAAGATCCACTGGAGAAGGGATAGGATACCCGCTGTAGTACTCTTGGGCTTCCCTTGTGGCTCAGCTGGTAAAAAGATCCGCCTGCAATGTGGGAGACCTGGGTTCGATCCCTGAGTCAGGAAGATCCCCTGGCGAAGGGAAAGGCTACCCACTCCAATATTCTTGCCTGGAGAATTCCATGGACTATATAGTCCATAGGGTTGCAAAGAGTTGGACACAACTGAGCGACTTTCACTTTCTTTTTCACTCTTTTCAAACTGAAACAGACATATTACTCATTAAAATCATGAGATTTGATAGTATTTGGGGCCCATGATATTTTATTTAAAGATTAAAAAATAATATAACCTACAAAAATTATCATACAGTATAATAACATAAGAATGAGGATATCATTTTTTCAATTCCCTTCCTCCAAAAAAGGTAGAAAACACAAATGGCCATCAATAAGGTAATGGCTAAATAATGTGTGTGTGTGTATACACACCCACTTTGGAACAATGTACAGCTATATAAAAGGATGAAAAAGCTCTCTATTAATATCTACTGATACAGACAATTTTCAATGAAATAAAATATAGTTGAATGAAAAAAGTAGCTCTGTAGCATGAGCCTAATGGAATCCCATATTTTTTACACTAAATTATATAAACTTTCATCTGCCAATTTATCAGCTCTCTCCCAAGCCAGAGTATAGGATGCCCAGCAACTAGGACTGTGTCTGCCATATAAACACATTTGCTCCATAAACATCTGTTACATAAATGAATATCTAATTACAGTTCAAAACTAGAAGATTACTACTTAATGAAGAAATGACGGTAACATTTGGGGGACACCTGCTCTATTTCAGCATTTAATTAGTACATTATACTTGTTAGTATACTTATTATTATACTTATCACTCTCAAATCCCAATGAGATTGAGATGATTAAGACTCAGAAAGCTTAAATATATATAATTTATCCAAGTTTACATACAGCCTAGGATACAAGGCCTTTTTTAAAATTGAAGTGTAGTTGATTTATAATATTGTGTAAGTATACAGCAAAGTGATTTGGCTAAATATATGTGTATTCAAATTATTTTCTATTATAGGTTATTACAAGTTGTTGAATAGAGTTCTCTGTGTTACACAGTAAATCCTCATTGCCTATCTATTCTATGTATAGTAGTTTGTATGTGTTACTTCCATACTCCTAACTTACTCCTCTCTCTCCTGCCTTTCCCCTTTGGTAACCAAATGTTTGCTTTCTATGTCTGTGGGTCTGTTTCTGTTTGGTAAATAAATTCTTTTGTATTATTTTTTTTAGACTCTACATATAAGTGTTATCATATAATATTTGTCTGTCTGATTTACTTTACTTAGTATGATATTCTCTAGGTCCATCCATGTTGCTGCAAATGGCATTATTTCATTCTTTTTTTGGCTGAAATAATATTCCATTGTGAGTATAATATATGTCACATCTTTTTCCATTCCTCTGTTGATGGACACTTAAGGTGCATCCATGTCTTGACTATTGTAAATGGTGCTGTTATGACTATTGGGGTGCAAGTATATTTCATATACTTTTAGAGTTTTCTGGATATATTCCCAGAAGTAAGATTGCTAGATCCCGCGGTAGCTCTATTTTTGGTATTTTTAAGGAAACTCCATATTGTTTCTATAGTGGCTGCACCAATTTACATTCCTACTCACAGTGTAGGAAGGGTCCTAAAGGAGACCTTCTTTTTAAAAATTTTTAGTTAGTTTTTTATTTTTTATTTTTTTTGGCAGCACTGGGTCTTCATTTTTGAGCATGGACTTTCTCCAGTTGCAGCGAGCACTGGTCCACTCCCCAGTTGTGATGCATAGGTTTCTACTGCAGTGGCTTCTCTTGTTGCGGAGCTCAGGCTGTAGGGCAGGTGGGCTCTGTAGTTGTGGTGCATAGGCTAGTTGCCCCACGGTATGTGGAATCCTCCTGGACCCGTGATTGAACCGGTATCCCCTGCATTGCAAGGCGTACTCTTAACCACTGGACCACCAGGGAAGCATGAAAGCATTTTGATTGCACAGCTTCTGAGCACATTCTCAGGTATAATCAGTAATAGAATCCCAGTCGTCTCAGTCATGTCCTCTATGTTACTTTGATGTCTTGTCTATCTTATATTATGGACCTACTAATAAAGAGCAAAATGGAAGTGCAAAGCTTGGCGTGTTTTGTTCATAGCTCCCTAAGGAATCTTAGATGTGGTAAATTCAAATTAAGGAAGAACTTGTTATTGAATACCTAAGCTTGTAGGAGGCAGTATAATTGGTGTTTTCACATTTGTCCTCTAAAACACCTTGGTGGGTAGGTCTTATTCTCCTCATTTTGAGAGATGAGGAAACTGAGGTTCTGAAAGTTTAAGCCATTTATCTGAAGTCATGTAAGTGCTGAGTGTTCAAGCTGAGACTCCCCAGACTTGTTTGCTTCCAGAACTCATGCTCTTCCCAAACTCCTTACTACCTTTCCCATGCCAGGATCCAGGCAGGTGAAAGAGTCAAAGACACGGCCTTCCTTCTCTAAATACTGGGTCTCTTTCTCTCAAAGGCTCAGAACTGCTGAACCCACCTCTGTAGGCCAGTGAAGAAGTAGGAAGAGGACTGCACCCGCCTTGCTGAGCTCTGGCTCTGTAATTTTCAGCTGATAACCTTTAGAGACCAAGTGCATCAGAAAACGCATACCCCCAAACAACAGCAGACAGTCAAACAAGACCCACTGCAGAATAAGCCTCGTGTTCTCTGTCCCCATCCGATACCATCCATCATTAAATAGCTGTCAGTTCCTTCCAGATCACTGTATTATGTATGGGTTGCAGGGCTACCAATTAGTTTGAGCAAGTGCTAAAAATAAATAAATGATGAGGAGCCCTCTATTCTCATCCAGGGTAATGAGGGCCTGCATTTGGGGTGACAGAGGTGGAGTGGGGGCAGGGGAGTCTGAGGGAACACAAGGACGATGTGGAGCCCTGAAGCTTCATTCAGCGAAACCAACGGTTTGTTCTGCAGCTTCTGTTTACAAATGGACCAACTGCCCCAACTGGGCCCCTTTCTTGGGGCTGGGGGTGATGCCTGGACAGGGGCAGTTATGTGGGGCTCATGATTTTATTCTTTCTTAAGATCCTCTTATATAACCGACATGTTGTGCAATTGAGCAGTTGGTGGTTCAAGGAAGCTGGCCTGTACCTTAGATAAGAAGTTGAATTATTCCCGGGGATGTTTGGAGTCAGGCAGGCTGGGAGACAGCGAGGAGTGAGCGGGGCCTCCCGCACACAGGACACAGCCTTGTAGCTGAGAAGTTCCCTCTACACAAGCCACACGAGTGCCCCATTTCCTGAGCATCTGTATTTGGTGAACACTGGAAACCTCTTGCTTTCCCACCGAAGGCCTCTTGCTTCCTCTTGGTAAAGTCAAAAACATGACCCAGTTGCAACAGAGACACAAAATAGCAGTTTGATGGGAGGAAGAGAAGAGGGGAGAGGCATGAGGGGGCAAGAGGTCTCCATGATTGAGACCCACGCCACTGACAACCACCACCTCTAGGACCATAGTTGGTGGGGGCAGATGTGAGTTGGTGAAAGAAAAGAGGGAATCAGAGCACATCTGGCTAAGAACACATCTGGCTAATGACTGTGATGGTTATCTCTTCATGACACCGTTGGAACAAGCCCTGGAAATACTACATTAGCATGTTTATTTCCTTACAGACTTGTGTCTGATGTGAGTGGCCCTCAGTGCCTACCCTCCCTACCTACCATTCCCCATCCTCATAGGGGAGATACCTGGAGCCTGGGTCTCCCTGACGGGGCAGTGGAGGAGGCTAACATCTGCTCAGGGTTTTTACAAAATCAAATACAGTGACAGAGAAAATAAATGCACCAATTTCTCCCACTACAGCCTTACCTTTTTTGTTCTGCATTTACAAATGCAGAATGTGCCAGAATAAATGTTTTTGGCATGTATACATTTTGATTAGAAGAAGATAAGGCCAAGCCATAAGATCACATATCCAAAGGGAGACTAAGGACATGTTGGATACATTTATCTGTATTTGTGGTCCCAAACTACATTGGGTAATGAAGGCGTTAGAATATCCTGGGTTAAATTTTCTCTCTACTCAGAGATGGGGATTCTCATTTATAGATGCCCAGACCTCTCCAGATAAAGATTTCTCAAGGCTAAGATAAAGCTAAAAAGTTGATCCTGTGTAGGAAGTAGTCTCCTGCCCATGCCTTGATGAGGAGAAAGGCCGTAGAAACTCAAGGTGAGTCAAGAATCTCCTTTTCTTCTGACTGTTCCTGGTTGACAGCAGATGTACCCCTGTCTCAATACCTTCTCCCAGGCCTTTGAGGAGTAAAAACAGTGTATGCTGATGATTAGGGCAAAGGGAGAAGACAAAAACAGAAGGATGTAAAAGAGTAGAGTGGAGACGAGACAGGTAAAAAATGGAGGCTGGTAGCGTAGGTGGAGGAGATTTAAAGGAAGTGGGGGTTGCCCTGGTTCTTTGGAATGAGGCAGCATAAGGCAGAAATGGGGCTTCCTGGTGGCTCAGACAGTAAAGAATCTGCCTGCAATGCAGGAGACGTGGATTCAATCCCTGAGTTAGGGAGATCCCCTGGAGATGGGAATGGCAACCCACTCCAGTATTCCTGCCTGGAGAATTCCATGGACAGAGGAGCCTGGCAGGCTGCAATCCATGGGGTTGCAAAGAGTGGGACATGACTGAGTGACTAACACTTTCACTTTTTCAAGGCAGAAATAAGACTACAAACAGCCCTCACAAGCATGCTAGCCCCAGGGACGGCTCAACAATAGGACTTTGGTTTGCTGAGTGCTGTGTCCAAGCTCAGGAGGCAGACCTAGTGCTCCAGATGATGGCAAATGATAGTCTTTATATAAGGATTTTTCAGTCTTTTTTGGGGGAGAAATATGAGAAGCAGAACAGCCAGAAAGAGACAGGAGGAGAAAGATTGTATGTTCAAGGGTTTGACTAGGAATTTTTTCTCCAGGAAAATCTGAATTGCTCTGCAATGCTTTGGAGTTGAAATAGCATTTGGGGAGGAAAGAATGGGGGCTGAGAAAAGAGTTTGAGTCTGGACTTAGGGAAGAAGAGAAGCCATTCACAGCAGCATCCTCTCTGTTTGTATCTGTCTTCCCTTGAAGATATTTACAAAGCAAAATGATCATCTTTATAGCTTCTCATCTTGATTTCCTAACCTCAGCCAATACTTAATTTAAGATTTTATTTCCATCACCTTTATCATGTAACCTTTCATTAAATCCCTATTTAAGAGCCTATTTTTTAAGAGATTTTAAGAGCCTGTTCCACACCCAGAACTGGACAAGGCAATTTGGAGGTAATGAAACAAACAGTAAAAAACAGACAATTGCTCTAAGTTTATTACAGTCTCCTTCTCTCCAAGGAGACAGGTAATCCAAGAGACAAAATAAAACAATGCATTTATGTACCATAATTATGCTAAGTATGGTGGCTCAGCTGGCGAAGAATTCACCTGCATTGCAGGAGACTTGGGTTCAATCCCTGGGTTGGGAAGATCTCCTGAAGAAGGGAATGGCTAATCACTCTAGTATTCTTGCCTGGAGAATTCCATTATAGTCCATGGGGTTGCAAAGAGTCAGACAAGACTAAGCGACCTTCATTTTCACTTTTATAATAGGAATTTAGAAAATGGAAACAGCTGGAGGACTATCCACCACTTGCTGACAGCGACAAGGCCTTTGTATAAACACATTCAATGCTTTATAAACATACTACTTTCAATCTTCACTGCCTATATGGCTGTCACTGTACCCATTTTACAGATACAAAATTGAGGCTTAAAAAGGTTAGGTAAGTTTCTCAAGGACTCAGGAAAGTATCTGAGGTGACCTAGCTGATTTTGGTATCTTAACCTCACCCATTGATTCTACATTTTATCTAGGAAAAAAGGAAGATAGGAAGCCAATGTGTGAGTGTGTGTGTGGCAAGGCATGTGCTATCTGGTTATTATCTTTTATCAAGAGAACAAAAGCTCTCCCAGAAATCTTACCTGGTAGAAGTGCTCATCAGCAGAACTAGATGTGTAGATAGCAGGGGAGAGACTTTACCTGAGCATATTGCAACACCTCAAATAACTGGAGCTCTTTTAATAAGCGAAGAGGGGAGAATAGACATTTAATAGACAACCAGAAGAATCTGCCAAACTGGGCACCTTACATGTGTGATGGCAGAATGCTGGTGTGAGATTGCTAGAGTCTGAACTAGGATTTTGGAAGCTGAATTAGAAGAAAATAAAAAGATCCAAGAAGATTAAAAAAAAAAAAAAACTCATTTGGAGATAGGCTGTATAGAGGTCCTGAAAAAGGAGGAATGAAAAATGGTTCCAAGGAAAATGGAAGTGTGATGTACAGTGTAAAAGCAGGTTTCACTGGACTGATGGTGGGGAAGGTTTTGTATATATTGAGTGATGGTAGAACCCCAACGGGATATGCCCTCTGAGTTGGCACCAATCACCTGATTGCAAAGAATTAGTCAGGGCTGGTGGCAAATTAACCTCAAAATGACTGTGTAGGGACTTCCCTGGTGGTCCAATGGTTAAGAATCTGCCTGCCAATGCAGGGGACATGGGTTCAATCCCTGGTCTGGGAAGATCCCACATGCTGAGGGGCAGCTAAGCATGTGTGTCGCAACTACTGAAGCCTGATGCCTATATAGCCTATGCTCTGCAACAAGAGAAGCAGCCACGATGAGAAGCCCGTGCACCTCAACGAAAAGTAGCCCCTGCTTGCTGCAACTAGAGAAAGCCCCAGTACAGCAACAAAGACCCAGAGCAGCCAAAAATAAATAAATAGAAAAAATTTTAATGGTATTGTAGGGATGATGAGTTTCTCAGAGCAGAGAGCCTAACAGAAGCCAAACAGGGTCCAAGGAGCTTTGAGGAGCATTCGCATTTAGATAAGGGGAAGGAAGTGAGCTGGTAACGCCAGAAACAACAAAAAAACTTTTGCTAGGAGTTCACAAGAGAATCAGGAAAGCAGACTTTCACAGAAGACTGGGCTGGAGGGAGTTTGGGGGTGGGGGCGGGGGTTAACTGTCCCAGGCAGCCCAGGAGTTAAAGAGGAAGAGGGTGAAGGAAGACCCCTGTTTGGCGAAAGCAGATAATGATTATCTGGGGGCACAACACGGACAGAAATGGAGAAGCCAAAAGATGTTTGTTTTTCTCAGTGGTGGCCCTTCAGAAGTACCTTGGAATGACCAATGGTTTCATCATATCCCCTATTTTATTTTGTGAGACTGAGAGCTTTCAAAATTTTGTCATTCTCACCTAGCAGCAACTTTTATAAAACTGAATATTAATGAATTACACCACTGCTATTCTCCTAACATAGCAGAAAACTAATATTTTTATAAGACTGCATGGATTAGGGTAACCGGCAGACCAAGAAGAAACACTTCTTGGTTCCCTTCTAAGATCATTCACCTGTTCCAGCCCTAAAAAGCTTTCCCACACACTCTATGACCACTTCAAAGGCCTCGAACTCCCCAAAGTCCAGTTGCCTTTGAAGTCTTTGAAGTGTCAGTGGGAGAATGTGGAGCATTTGAGACAAAAAAAAAAAAAAAATGCCTTCCGGTCATCTGAGTGCCAAGTCTCCGTCACCACTTCTTGAGACTAAAGGCTACTTTGTTTTTTTTATTTTATTTTATTGTTAAACTTTACAAATTGTATTAGTTTTGCCAAATATCAAAATGAATCCGCCACAGGTATGTGATGGAAAGAAGCATCCTCCTGAGCTCTTGACGCTACAACGACAAGGGCCCAGGGTGGCAGAAAAGCTATAGTCCTTGATTTGCCAGGATGCGGGTTATTTACAGGTTTTAAACATTCTATTCAAATAATTTTCCCATAAGATGAAAACAATGAGTCATTCGACAAACAGAGATACTGCCAATGGCCTCCTCCTTCAAGCCTTCAGAAACTCAGCAGTGTTTCTCAAAAGGTGTAAGATTCTCAAAGGGTGTAAGATTCCCAAAATCCTATTATGTAAAATGACTCTAGGTAATATACAAATGGACATTGGATTAGTCAGCTTAGGTTAAGTTTGGATGCAGTAACCAATGACATGAAAGAAAAATCTCAGTGGCTTAGAATAATAAACATTTATTTCTCACTCACATACATGTAAGTTACCAGGTGGTTTCAGGTCTGCCTCCTGTTTTCTTTATTTCAGGACCAGGTTAAAGCCCAAATCTTTTTTTTTTTTTTCCTGTTTTCAACCTTATTTTATTTATTTATTTTTTTTTAAATTTTATTTTATTTTTAAACTTTACATAATTGTATTAGTTTTGCCAAATATCAAAATGAATCCACCACAGGTATACATGTGTTCCCCATCCTGAACCCTCCTCCCTCCTCCCTCCCCATACCATCCCTCTGGGTCGTCCCAGTGTACTAGCCCCAAGCATCCAGTATCGTGCATCAAACCTGGACTGTAAAGCCCAAATCTTATCTGAGTCTTGAGGCAGGAAGAAGGAAGCATGTAAGTCCAGAGAATGCCCGTAAATTGTCTGCTCGGGAGCACCACCCGTCCCTAGCCACTGCCGGTCACATGGCCAAGCCTGACCTCAATAGGGCTGGAAATACACAGAATCCTTCCTAGTAGAGTGGGGCTCTGAAGGGTGCAGTACTGAGCATTTTGGACAAATCATTTTAATTGTAATATATCTGTCTTCAGTTCAGTCACTCAGTTGTGTCTGACTCTTTGCGACCACATGGACTGCAGCACGCCAGGCTTCCCTGTCCATCACCAACTCCCAGAGCTTACTCAAACTCATGTCCATCAAGTCAGTGATGCCATCCAACTATCTCATCCTCTGTCATACCCTTCTCCTCCCATCTTAATGTATATTATAAAAGCACAATTAGATAGATGATTTCACAGGTGATTTTTCAAAATATTTAAGTGGAAACATGAATCAATTGAAGGGTGATTTTACGTAAACAGTGCTGCTGCTGCTGCTGCTGCTGCTAAGTCACTTCAGTCGTGTCCGACTGTGTCCAGCCCCATGGACTGCAGCCTACCAGGCTCCTCCGCCCATGGGATTTTCCAGGCAACAGTACTGGAGTGGGTTGCCATTGCCTTCTCTGAAACAGTGCTACATTTGCTATAAAAATATGACAAAAGTTATGAGAGTCATGTGCAAATGACTAGAGTCTGTAAAACAATACATTAAAATGTCAGTTTTTTTTTTTTCCCCTGTTAAGTACATTACACATGACTGACTCATTTGTTGATTGAGAAACCAGCCATGACACAGGATCCTTATCAGACACACTGGAGATTGTCCACTTATACTTATTTTTTCAAGATTCAGTTATTCATTTGATTTTTGGCTGCGCTGGGCCTCCATTGCTGTGTGCAGGCTTGGTCTGGCTGTGGCAAGTGGGGGCAACTCGCTTGCTGCGGAGCACGGGCTCTAGAGCACTGGCTTAGTAGCTGCGGCTCACGGGCTTAGTTGCTCGTGGCATGTGGGATCTTCCTGGACCAAGGAATCGAACCTGTCCCCTGCACTGCAAGGCAAATTCTAAACCACTAGACCACCAGGGAAACCCCACGTCCATCTGTACTTCAGATAGATACAGAGGGCGCTATGGGCTGAATTGTGTCTCTCTAAAATGTGTATGGTGAAGCCCTAACCCGCCATGTGGTTATATTTGGAGATAGGGCTATTAAGGAGACAATTAAGGTTAAATGAGGTCATAAGGGTGGGTCCCTAATCTAACAGGGCGGGTGCCCATTTAAGAGAAGAAAAAGATACCATAGCTCTGTCTCTCTGAGCATAGAGAAGACACAGCAAGAAAATGACTGTCTACAAGCCAAGAAGAGAGGTCTCACTAGAAACTCAATTTTCCGAAATCTTGATCTTGGTTTTCTAGTCCCCAGAAATGGGAGAGTACAGATTTCTGTTGTTGAAGATAGCCAGCCTGTGGTGTTTTGTTGTTGTAGCTGATGCAGAGAATAATATTAAATAAGCATTTATAGAGCAAAAAATTCTGTCCAAAAGTATTATACCAGAGCTTATGCAGGATCCAGAGATAAATTGTATGTGTGTCCTATCCTCAAGGGAAGTGAAAACACATACATAAATCATGATGCAAGTAGAAAGACAACGACGGACAAAATTATATTGTAGAGAGAATGAGCGGGATTATGGAAAGCATCATGGCAGACATGCATTCTACGTTTGGATAGAGTATGCATACATGAGGTAAAGGAAAGATCCATTCTACATAGAGGGAGTAGAGGACACAGAGGCAAAGAGACGCAGAAGCTTGGGCCAGGATGTGGAGTCATAGAGGAAAACATTAGGAGGATCGTTGGAACCATCTAATGAAGTGTATGAGAGATGGTAAATCCCATAACAGAATGCATGATTTTTATTCTGTAGGTACTTTGAGAACACAGCCCGCCACACCCAGTTTAAGCTGGAGAGTGCCTTTGATCAAATTTGGAGCTTACAAGAGGATCTTTTTGCTGTGACAGGAGTGAACTGGATGAGGGAGAGAGGTTTGGTAAAGGAAAGAGCCAAGAAAAGAAGGCAGGAAGGAGGGAGAGAAGAAAGGGTCTAGATAGGAAACTTAACAGTTTCCAGGTGAAAGGTGAAGAGGACCTGCTCTAGGGCAGTAGGTATAGAGTAGATGGAGACAAGACGTAAAGCAGATTGATATCAGGAACAGGGAAAAGAATAAGAGGTGATACTGGAGTAGGAACCACACAGCCAGACACACCCTGAAACAGTGATTCTTAAACTCTCTTGATTGTTGAGTGTGTGGGTCCATGTGTGTATGTGTGTGTGTGTGTGTTTCTGTGGGGAGGGTCAGGATATTTTCCAAATGGGTCCTAATTCAAGAGAGCTTGTTTTGTGTTAGTCATTCAGTCGTGGCAAGAGTCAGAAAAATATGCACACACATACACACATGGACACGTATGCTCAACATTTTACCTTCAAGTGGTTCATAGACCCTCTAAAGTCTATCTGTGGACTCCTGGTTACGAAACCCTAGAAACTTGTTGACTCCTTAGTTTCCTGACACTGGATTATTTTCCTATGATTATCTTTCCTCCTACAATTGGAAAAGGGTCTGTAGTGTTCTGGAAATTGAAGAATCTGATTAATTAAGATGTTGCTCCCTTCATCCTCTCATTTGTACATTTCCCTATAGCTGTGTCAAGTCAGTGCACAAAGTCACCCCTAAGACAGAGCCAGTAGTCTTTCAGAAAGATGGCAAAGGAGGTCGCAGGGGTTAGCCAGCAATCCAGAAAATCACCGGCCATCGCCTTGGGAGTGAGGGTCCGCAGAGCAGAGGAAGAAGCAGCAGCTGGGAAAGAGAAGGTAGGCAAGGCCCTAAAGTGAGCTCAGCTCACTTATTTGACTACTGTTGGGAAATAAAAATGGGATGAAGAGGAAATGAAGTGATCACCTAAGGTAAATCAGAGCCTTCCAGTCAATTAGCCTGTGTAAGCCTGAGTACCAGTGCCCTATCACCCCAGCACCCATCCCCACATCAGCCAGAGATGTGAGCCATCAGGTCCCACTGTCTCCCCTTGACATGGTGTCTTCAGGTATTGTTAATCACAGTGTAAGAATCTACAACCATCTCTTTGGCTGCTGAATGCCTTCATGTCTGGCCTCATGTTAAAATCATACAGGGATCTTAGAAGGAAAAATGAGATGTTAAGGCTCCACCCCAGGCTTCCCTGGTGGCTCAGCTGGTAAAGAATCTGCCTGCAATGCTGGTGACCTGGGTTCAATCCCTGGGTTGGGAAGATCCCCTGGAGAAAGAAACAGCTACCCACTCTAGTATTCTGGCCTGGAGAATTCCACAGACTATTCCGTGGGGTCGCAAAGAGTCGGACACGGCTGAGTGACTTTCACTCACTTCAGGCTCCACCCCAGACTAATTGAAACCTAACTTCTGCACATGGCCCCAGACATCTGTATTTTTTCCAATCATTCCAGGTGATTCTAATGCACAGTCAAGATGAGAAAACTGAGCTGAACTCTCCACGTGTACTGAAGAGCCATTAAATGCTCTGTTGGTTGAAGATCTGGAGTGAATCCTGTCCAATTCTCTATGGGGGCATCTACTGCACTTCTGGATTTCAGTAAACTGAGAGTGTTCTTTTCTAATTTTTTTAAGTTAAGGGAAATAAGTGTTTTTGCATAGAATACAAATGCACTCATGTATCTGGAAGGAAATACAGTAAAATGTTAAGAATATTCATTTGGGGGTAGTAAGATTACAATGCCAGGATAGTTGAAGTACCATGCTGTATACCTGAAACTTATGTAAAACTTTAAAAAAAAAAAGAAAAAGGTTTTAAAATTCTAGGTAATTTTTAATCATTTTGCTTTTATGTTACATTTTCTATAGGGATGTTGTACTAAATGTTACCTTTTTAAAGGGACCATGTGTGTTTGAGCAAAGCTTAACGAAGTACTAATACGATTTAGAAAAAGACCAGGAATAATTTTTAACATGAAAGTGTAGGGAACCCCAGAATCTAATTATGTTCTAAGGAGAGACCCCTGCTAGAAAGATATTTTTGAGTCCAAATCAGGTAAAGTTTGGGTGAAGTTGGGGAAACAAAAAAGGAAGTAAAAGAAAACAGAAGGAGAAATCTTAAGAAAGGATGTGATAGAGGGTGGGACAAATTGAGGGAGTGGCATTGACATGTATAAACTACAATGCATAAAATAGATAGCTAATGGGAAGCTGCTTGTGTAACACAGGGAACTCAGCTTGCTGCTCTGTGATGACCTAGAGGGCTGGGATGAGGTGCAGTGGGGGGAGGCTCAAGAGAGAGAGGAGACCTGAGCGGTCCAAAATAGGAGGCGAGGGTGGATGTGGAAAGACAGAGTTTTAAAGACCAACTCTTGAAAATAAGGGGGCTCTCAAGAACAAAAAATTCCTCCTAAATGTGATGGAGTTTTTGAACCAGAGGTCAGTGGGTGGTTTGACAACCACAAGATATGTTTGGAATCCTAAATTGAACACTGAACACGGAAAATGAATTAATCGAAATCCTCAAAGAGAATAGCTCATTCATCTCAATGCTTCCCTCCATCAAAAACAAGCTGATGAAACATAAAGTTCGGCACTGGTGAAAGGATTTGCTAAAGCCAGACTGGAGAGAATAGTTGAAATGACAAGAGGCGTTTAGGTGGGTAAATTGAATGTGAAGATGGGCAGGGAAGAGAGATTTTTTTTCTAAGTCTGATGGCCATTATTTTACTCTTTAATTATCACATAGGTATCTGGCATACATCTAGTTTGAGTAAGAAAATTCCAGTAGAAAACACAGAAGCAACAAGAAAAGTTAACGCTGACAGCTTTATCCTTTGAAGTTTAAATCTGAGCCATCAGCAATTCACAATCATCGCCCTGACCAATGACTGATTCCTTTTTCTGAGCCTTGTCCTTTTGACACGAGTGGCACAAACACGACTTTTAACCCAGTTAGAGCAGCTCTCTAGATGCCATTTTCCGTCCTTGCACAGAGGGAACGCTTGCTGAAAGCTGACACTTCACCTCCCAGAAGACCAAACAACGTTTGTGGTCTTTGGGCACCCTCGTCCCCCGAGATGCTCTCCCTTGTCACTGAGTTGTCAGGAGCTGTCCTCTACTGACGTTTGGACTGCCAACCTCTCCGGATCAGCACAGACCAAAGTTAATTGGTGCTAAGGAGCTCTCCTGACTCTCCTGGCTACCTCAGATTAAAAAAGTGCCCAGTGCCCCTTTAAAAGTCCCTCCGTAGAGGACCGTGCCCCTGCCCTGTCCCCCCAGAAGCCCACCTTTTGGTCAGTCCTGGGGGTTACCAACCCCCTCTCAATGCTCAATATTGTTCGGAAAACGCCCCGTGTGAATGAACAGATGGAAAGGGTAAGTTTTATTTTTTTTAACTCAGTACTTTGTAGAAAGCACTTTGGGGGGAAACCAGATCATTTCTTTTTATAACCTGGTCTAGCAGCGGGTTCCCTTATTGCTGCACATCAACATATCATTACAGAATTCAGATGTGACTGCATTCTCTTTGTTGTCTTCTGTGAACATGATGGACATCCCCGGCTACAGGACTGGCAATGACATTGACCTCTCAGGTGCCACTTAAACCCTTTAACATTTTCTCAACCATCTGATGATCTCTTCTCTCTTTAAACATCTTCATTAACGGCAAGCTTGTTATATTCCAATATGCTCTGGTTCTGGGCAGCTGTGATGCTGAAAGTCTCTCCTTCCCAGTGCCTCCGAATCTGAGGTGGGTGCCCTTGTCTAGATTTTTCCTTCACTTTGGTGACTGCATCCTGACATTTACTTCTTTGCCTTGTAATTGTTCAGTAGCTTCTGGGGTTCCACCCCTGTCTTCCCCGTGATTAGAAGAGGACAAGCACCATGTCCCTCCGCAACATGGCATCCTTAGCTTAGAGCACAGAACCCTTCCTTACAAGGTAATTAGGAGCCGTCTGTCAAATGACTAAATAAATAAATGGTGTGCATGGGTCAGCATCCTTGTGCTTACCAGATAAGACTAGAGGAGAGTATTGGCGACAGCTGTTTAAACAATACACAGCAAATGTGTGAGCAGCTGCTAAGTGCCTTCTGCTTCTTGTGTCTTCATTTTCCCATCTATATGGGAGGGGATTAAACTTCACTCTTCCCTATCAGGGGCATTTCTAATCCTTCCCAGGGTGTGTGTGGAAATATGAGGGGGGAGCATTGTTTGTCACAAGGCTTTTTCACATGATTGCTCCAGGCCGAGGCCAGGGATTCACAATGTCCTGCAATATCTGGGACAGTCTAGCATAATAAAGAATTGCTCACTCCCCCACCCCTACTGAGCCCCATTGAGAACCACTCAGATGCAATCCAGGCTTTGAGTCAGGACTTGGATTCTAATCTGCCACCAACTAGCTCTATGACCTGGTGCATACTGATTCACCTCCCTGTGCATTAATTTCCTCACCTGTCACATGAGGGTAAAAAAAAATGCCTGATGTTTTTACTTCTCTGGGTAAAATCAAATAATGATGGTGAACGCCCTGCAAAAAATGTCAGAGTGCCATACATATATGAGGTCTTATTGCAGTTACATGAGGAGTCTAGCAATTGAGCCAGCATTTCTAAAAGTAGAAGGGATTATCCATAGAGTCCTGCCCGAGAGTGTTAGGAAAATTAAATAAATTGTCTTGTTTAGGCTTCAGAGACAAAGCAGAATGGGTCTTTGACCTTGCTTCTAACCTGCCTGGACACTGCCCTCACTAGGAGTGACTGGGAGTGACTGCTGCTCTGTGTGCAAGATTTGCAGCACCTTAGATAAGATGGGAGAGGAATCTTGAGATTGTTGAGCCCCTGAAAGGGGCCTGGCCAACCAAGCCCTGGGCTTTGCAACATTCCAAGGTGTTTTTTTTTGGGGGGGGGGGGGGCGCGGGGCGGGGCAGGGGGAATTCAAAATCACTGCAGATGGTGACTGCAGCCATGAAATTAAAAGATGCTTTCTCCTTGGAAGAAAAGATATGACCCACCCAGACAGCATATTAAAAAGCAGATACATTACTTTGCCAACAAAGGTCCATCTAGTCAAAGCCATGGTTTTTTCCAGTAGTCATGTATGGATGTGAGAGTTGGACTATAAAGAAAGCTGAGCACTGAAGGTTTGATGCTTTTTAACTGTGGTGTTGGAGAAGACTCTTGAGAGTCCCTTGGACTGCAAGGAGATCCAACCAGTCCATCCTAAAGGAAATCAGTCCTGAATATTCATTGGAAGGACTGATGTTGAAGCTGAAACTCCAATAATTGGGATACCTAATGTGAAGAACTGACTCATGGAAAAGACCCTGACGCTGGGAAAGATTAAAGGTGGAAGGAAAGGGGGAGAAAGAGGATGAGATGGTTGGATGGCATCACTGACTCGATGGACATGAGTTTGAGTAAGCTCTGGGAGGCGGTAATGGACAGGGAAGCCTGGCGTGCTGCAGTCCACGGGGTTGCAAAGACATTGACTGAGCAAGACATGACTGAGCAACTGAACTGAACTGACTAAAGTTTTACAAGACAAAACAAAGAGCATTAACATGAAACCAAGCTTGCAATTTGGTCACAGATTGATGACGATATCCGTTTACATCCATCCTGGGATTATAAGCAGGAACCTTGAACTGCAATTTTTGAAATGTCGCCCATGGAGTGGATGCACTGCCTGGACCTTTTCCCAGTTGAGACCCCAGATGTGCTGTGACATGGGACTTCCCAGCACTGATTAAGTCTGGTGGTGGTTATTGGTTTAGTCACTAAATTCTGTCTGACTCTTGCGACCCCATGGACTGTATCCTGCCAAACTTCTCTGTCCATGGGTTCTCCCAGGCAAGAATATTAAAGTCAGTTACCGTTTCCTTCTCCGGGGGATCTTCCCAACTGAGGGATCAAACCTGGTTCTCCTGCATTGTAGGAGAATTCTTTTACCAACCGAGCTAAGTTTGGATGTTGGTCTGTTTGATGATGTATACTCTGCTGTTTCTATTTCTCTTTTCTTTTAATGTTAGTATGTTGAAAGTAAGCTGCTGCTGCTGCTGCTGCTGCTGCTAAGTTGCTTCAGTCATGTCCGACTCTGTGCAACCCCATAGATGGCAGCCCACCAGGCTGCCCCGTCCCTGGGATTCTCCAGGCAAGAACACTGGAGTGGGTTGCCATTTCCTCCTCCAATGCATGAAAGTGAAAAGTGAAAGGGAAGTCGCTCAGTTGTGTCATAATCTCTAATAAATATCTGTATTATTTATTTTTATACAATGAGTGGCTTGTTTTTTTTAACAAATCCTTTGACTCTGAGTTAAAAGTGGAAACTTTTGGCAAAACAGGGAGTGACACTTCTGATTGTGTACCCTGACCCTGACCTGATGGCCATTTCAACAGCACTGTTGTGATGGGAAGGAGAGGAGGAAAAGGAAGAAGGAAGGCAATGCTGACCAAAAGTACACACGTGAAAGGGGACACACTTCTCCTCAGCCTGATTCTGGACTTTCCGCGGCTGGAAATCAGATCACACCTCTCTCTGGGTTTGAACCCTCCCATTACACTGAGGATACTCTTTTGCCATGGCTCACAGGCAAAGTGACCTTCCTCTCCGGCCCCATCTCAAACTAACTCCCACTCTCAACCCTGGCTTTGGAGTGGACTTTTAAACTTTGTTTTATTCATGATTATCCCAAGCTATTTCTTCCTTTAGAACCTTGACTTATTTCCTCTGCCTAGTTTTCTAACTCTGGATTTCTGCATGGTTTGTCTTCCAGCTTATTATTCTGGACCTGACTCAGTTTTTCCTTCTCTGGGACACTTATCAAAAATAGTCTCCTCCAGCTCCAAGCCCTGATTAGAAGCATCATTCCCCTTTTTCTTGGCATTTGTCTTGCTGCCAAAGCTGTTTATTTTTATATATTTATTTGTTCACTTATTTACTTTCTGTCTTCTTTCAGCAGAATGTAATTTCCATAGGAGTAGAGACTTTATCTGCTTGTTCACCACTCTAACCACAATGTTTAGAGTAATGTCTGGCACACAGTAAATACTTAACATATATTTCCTGAATAAAGGGATGGATGTATGGAAGGGAGGATGAATGAGTGGATGAATGGGTGGGTGGGTAGATGGGTGGGTGGGTAGATGAGTATGTGGATGGGTGGGTGAGTAGATGGGTGGGTGGATGGGTGAATGGATGGATGGATGGATAGAAGGATGGGTGGGCGAGTGGGTGGATGGATGGACGCATTCTTTAGAAAGCTGTTCCAAATTGAACAGCACTGAACAATGGCCATGGGCCACACACATTCTCTTCTCAGCAATACGCAGTGAGGGAGTGGAATGGGTGGTCTGCTCACTTTGTAGTGAAGAAACCCCATGGCCCAAAAGTCTTTGGCAGGACGTAGCATACACGGCCGGCTGACTCCAAGTTATTCCAGTGGCAAACACCTGGAAATTGAGAAAAAGATTTCAGATATTCCTGGTATCTGTTATAGACTTTTAGGATTTCCCTTTTTATTTTGCTTAACTGACATGTTCCTAGAGAAATACATATAAATTAAAATTTTGCCCTTTTAGATGGAAAATTATTTAAAATTCAAGTTCTGGATGAACTCTGAAAATTTTAATCCTTCCTATTAAAAGATGAAAGATTTTCAATATTCTTTCTATGCCAGATGTATAGGAGGTATTTTGAAATCTGTTACCTCATAAGAGCCTAAATCATAAGTTCTGATGTGCCCAGAAGATGAGACCGAGGTTCAGAGTGATTAAGAGGCTTGTCAAAGTTCTCACATCTGAATCTGGGTTCAAACTCATAACTGCTACACATAATTCTGTGTTTTTTCCACAACACCACTGGGACACAGAAGGGAATCATTCCTAATTTACCTAAATTGTTGGTTAGAATTCTTGTATTTATGCTTTCTTAATGAGAGGCTCTCCAGAAATCCTTATGCCCCATCGCCCCGTCCCGCCTCCCGCTACGGTGGCTCTCGATTTCTACAACTCAGCTCCTTTACCTGCTGGCAGTGGTTTAGTACTAGGAACTATACTGACAACATCTAACATATGAGTATTCCTACTTGAGCAACAGATCATTTATGTAGCAAGTCCCTTTTTGATAAAAATGAGGTACTTGGGAAGATTGAAAGCAATTTGGGTTTAAATCTTTGTTGGCTTTGTGAGCCAGGGCGAATCAGCAAATGGATAAACATGTGCCTTCCTTAAAACTTGTACCCAAAAATCACTAGGCAAAAATCAAACCTCCAAAAATAGAATACTTGGGTTGCAAATCCCTAAAACAACAATTACATTGTCTGCAAGTTCTGGCCATACATTATTAATAGATTTTTAGAGAAAGGGTTTTAGCAAATGCACGTTTTATGGTTTTGACTTCAAACACAAATACTTTAGAGATGTTTCAGGTTGAATTTCTTCACTGGATGGGTTTTGGCAGGTGAGAGGTGAAGTGGTAGCTGGGACTCAAGAGATTAGCTCTATTTTATTTTGGAATTCAGATTTTGTTGAATGTTTATATAAATACAATAATGTAGACTTTAGAGCTAATGTAAATGTCATATTCTTTTTAAGCTGACTCTGCACCCTTGCTTTCATTCCTCCTTGGCAGTCCTGTTCAGAATTCCAGCAGCATTCAGAGTGGGGAGGCAGTGTGGTGTAGTGAGATGAGTGCTGGGGTCACCTAGCCTGTAACCTGGGTACCCCACATTATATCAAAAGTGTTAAAGTGTTGTGTTCAAATCTTGGCTCCACCCCTCATTAGCTGCGTGACCCAGTACAATTTGCTTAACCTCTCTGAGCCTCAGTTTTCTTAACTGTAAAATGGAGACAATAGTGCCTACTTCAAAATATCATTGCAAGGATAAATGAGATGATATGTGTGAAAATGCCTGGAATGGTCTGAGACCTTGGGGTCATCCCTTATTTTGCCAATTATGGAATAGAAAATACTGGTGTGTCTATTGGTATGTAGACAATGCAATCTTACATTTGTCAAACTTTTTTATAAATTGGGTGCATAGGTTCCTGTTGGACTCATCCAAGGACAGTCTTTGGAATGTATGTGCATGTGTCTGCACCTGCATGCTATCTGGGAGAAAGATAAAATTGTGATACTTGGAGAAATGGTTAAGAGTATGAGCTCCTTGGACAGACTACTTTGGTTTAAGTCCTTGTTCTGCCGTATGGCCTTGGGCAAGTTCCCTAACCTCTCTGTGCCACAGTTTCCTATCTATAGAAGAGGGAAATAACTTAGGGGTGCTGTGAAGATTCATTGGGTTAATATATGTATATTTAGTAGCAGCTATTTTTATTTAACCTTATATTCGTGCTTGGGCTGGAAATAGAGCTCTCTTTGGTTTTTAAGTCCCCAAGCCAATAGCTATGTTCTTCATTTCTAGGATCAGTTAGACATGGCAGAGGAGAAAACTGTGGCAATGAAAACAACAGATTCCAAGGAGGCTTGTGCCCAAGGAGGTGCCAGGGCAATGAGGCATGAAGGGCACAGGCAGTAGGAAAGAAGCTGAGAGCCTGGAGAGGTACAGCAAGGAGGGTGGGGAGGAAGCAACAGTACACAGCAGTGCCGGGACCCATGGGCTGGGGTTACTCTCCACCTCCCTCTGATGACTCCTGCATTGAAGGCAGGATTTGAGGCTTGGGGTTTGGGGCTGTGGCAGATTTCCCAGGTCACCTACATGGACATTAGTCAGGCAGAGCGGAGGAAGCTTGTAGTTTCTCCTTGACATCTGTACAAATGTTTAGGCCTCTTTCTAGAGTACTGTATTCCTAGAGCACTGGCTAGTGAGGAGGGCAGAGAGCTCCAGGGGGTGCGTTTCCCCAGGACCTGGAGGATTGAAGCCATCAGACCGCAGGACCATTAGCAGGTGACAATAAGGGTTAAGATAATGGAGAAGGGTGACTACACAAAGCTATGCCTTCAAAGCTCAAATCTATAGATTTAATGCAGGAGACCCAGTTTCGATCCTTGGATCAGGAAGATCCCCTGGAGAAGGGAATGGCAACCTACTCCAGTATTCTTACCTGGAGAATTCCATGGACAGAGAAGCCTGGTGGGCTACAGACCATGGGGTCGCAAAGAGTCAGACATGACTGAGAGACTAACACACAACACACAACACCACATGCTATTAAATGGGCTTCAGATGGTGCAGTTGGTAAAGAACCACCTGCCAGAGAAGGAGATGCAAGATATGCATTCTTGATCCCTGGGTCAAGAAGATCCCCTGGAGGAAGCAATGGCAACCCATTCCAGTATTCTTACCTGAAAAATTCCATAGACAGAGGAGCAGTTCATGAAGTTGCAGAGTCGGACACAACGGATTGCACACATATGTAATATTAAAAGTACAGAGTTCTGGGAAGTGGGGGCTTATCATCATGCCAAATTTATTAGAAATGATAACATGGAATGGAAACACGTGACTTGTTTCATTGTCTGAACTTGGGAACCAGGCTTCTGCTATTTTCTCACTGTATAGTTTTAGGGGAAATTACTTAACTTCTCTTCTGACTCAGTTTCCTCTTTATTATGGGTGAATTGTGTTTCCCCAAATGCATATGTTGAAGCTCTAACTACAGTACCTCAGAATATGGCTGAATTTAGAGACAGGGCCTTTGCATAGATGATTCAGTTAAAATGGGGCCATCAGAACAGACCATGATCCAATCTGACTTGTGCCCTTATGATACCAGGAAATTAAGACTCAGACACCAGAGATGAGCAGGCACAGAGGGAAGACCATGTGAAGACGCACCAAGAGGGCTGCCATCTGGAAGCCAAGGAGAGAGGCCTTCGAGGAAACCAAACTGTGAACACCTTGATATGGATTTCCAGCCTCCAGAATTGTGAGAAAATTCATTTCTGTAGTTTCAGGAACCCAGTCTGCGTTGTTTTATCATGGCAGTCCTAGAAAATTAATATACTTGTCTATAAAAATGAAAGTTTAAAATAAGGCCAACCCTGGGGCTTCCACTGGGTGGTCCAGTGGCTGAGTCTCCGCACTCCCAATGCAGGGGGCCCAAGTTCGATTCCTGGTCAGGGAACTAGATCCCCCACACTACAACTAAAAGATTCCTGCATGTGGCAACCAAAGAATCGGCATGTCACAACAAAGATCGCAGACCCTGTACAGTGCAGCAACTAAGACCTGGAGCAGCCAAATAAATAGACACTAAAATAGTACCAACCTCTTGAGGTGGTTATGAACTTTAAAGAAGATATTCCATGGAAGGCACTTGCTACCTTGCCAGGGACATCGTTAACACTCAATAAGCATTAGCATTACAGAAGGTGCATCTGCAAGTTCTATTATATTGTGGGGGGTGGATGGGATTGGGAGAGGTTCTCCAAAATGCCTGATCCCCAGTATTTTTCTGCTATAATCTGTCCTCTTAATAAGTAAGAGTGACTGCTTCTTAATGATACCTATTATGTACTAAATGCTTATTAGATTTAGGGTCCTGTTTAGGATGAAAGCAACAGAAAAACATTACAATACTTAAATGAGATAAAATGTATCTCTCTCTCCTCTGCCAATTTCTGCAGGCAAACAATCCAGGGCAGTTACGATGCTCCATTATGTTAGGGAATTAAGCTCTTCTCTATTTTGTTAAATTGTCCTGGGTGGATTTCATTCACTAAGTCTTCTCATTGTCCAAGATGGCTACAGGACTCCCACCATTTCATCCCACTTTTATACAAGATGAAGGATGAAAAAATAAAGAAGTGCAAATTCTCACCTTAAAGACACTTCCAGGAAATTACCCATACCTCTTCCACTTGAATTTCTTTGGCCAGGACTTTGTCCCATGCCTACATTTAGCTGCCTAGGAGACTGGGAAATAATAATCTTTATTTATTTCAGATAGCCAAGAACCCGGCTGAAAATCCAAGATTATGGAGTGAGAAGAGACATTTGGTAACAATAATGGATCTTCTGTCACAGTGAAATGTGTATGGACTTATGAAATAGCCACCATTATTATGTTACCTTTGTCAGATGGGGAAATTGAGGCTTGGTTTCCTCTTGAAGGGCCATAGCATCTAGGAAGTAGCCAGGATTTGATCTGATCCCCAGTATTTTTCTGCTATAATCTCTCCTTTTAATAAGTAAGAGTGACTGCTTCTCATACAATCAAGGGTCCTCAAGGTGATGGTGACAAGCTCCCCAAACCCGCACTGCCATCAGATGGGAGATTATCAAATTAGAGAGCCATCACTCAAGTCAGACATGAAGAAGAGTGTTTTATGTCTTACCACAACGATGCATGGAAACACATCTTGAAGAAAAGTCTAACATCATCTTGCCCTTCCTGGAAGATGCTCAGGGATGGGCAAGAGATAACTGCCTGGGGTTTGGGGATCCCCTCCCCTGAAAGTTAGATTGCTGGTGAATTTGTAATTAGAAGGAAAGTGAAAGTGAAGTCGCTCAGTCGTGTCCAACTCTTAGCGACCCCATGGACTGCAGCCTACCAGGCTCCTCCGTCCATGGGATTTTCCAGGCAAGAGTACTGGAGTGGGGTGCCATTGCCTTCTCCAATTAGAAGGAAAGGAGTATATATATGTATATATGTGTGTGTATATATATATATATATATATATACACATAAGTATATACACATACATATATATATATATGAAGAAAAAATGACTGCTGGATCTGGCTAGCTTAAAGGTTTCCAGGGAGAAAAAAAAAGAAGTTGACAGAAAAGTTGAAGGAGTAAATGTTAGATTGGAATAGGAAAAAAAGCTTCCACAGAAAAGAAGTGCTGGAAAGTGAGGCCATTAACAAATGAAATGAACGCTGGCGACTGGTTTTCAAGGGGAGAGTTTCCAGGCTACTTTTCTAGAAATGCTCATTTCTTTGTCTTTTTTATTCAGCTCATATACAGCTCAATATGTCCATTATGGAACATCTATTCTCTTACAGGCAAGTGGGCTAAATGGAAGGCATGAAAGAAACGTCACTCTGATGAATTGGACCAAGACTACAGCTCCAGGTAGCCCAGGAGACTGTATGGGGGATTGAGAGTGAGTGTCTCAGAAAAAGAAAATCTTGCCAACCTCAAGCCATCAATGAGGGCAAAAAACCAACAACAATGCCTTCAACTAAGAAAGGGTGGGTGGGGTGGAGCATGACTGAATCCCAACACTGTCAAGACAGATGGGCAAGACAGAACAATCAGAATCTTTCCTGAAAGCTGAGATCTTTGTTGGATTTTTATTTTAAAAGTTTTTTTTTTTTAATTGTTGAACTATGGTTGATTTACAATGTTGTGTTAATTTCTACTACACAGCAAAGTTATACAACATACATATTCTTTTCCATTATGGTTTATCACAGGATATCAAATATAGTCCCCTGTGCTATATAGTCAGAGAAGGCAATGGCACCCCACTCCAGTACTCTTGCCTGGAAAATCCCATGGATGGAGGAGCCTGGTGGGCTGCAGTCCATGGGCTCGCTAGGAGTCAGAAACGACTGAGCGACTTCCCTTTCACTTTTCACTTTCATGCATTGGAGAAGGAAATGGCAACCCACTCCAGTGTTCGTGCCTGGAGAATCCCAGGGACTGGGGAGCCTGGTGGGCTGCTGTCTATGGGGTCGCACAGAATCGGACACGACTGAAGCGACTTAGCAGCAGCAGCAGCAGTGCTATATAGTAGACCTTATTGTTTATCCATTCTATATATAATATCAGTAGTTTGCGTCTATTAATCCCAAACTCTCAATCCTTTCCTTCTCCACCTCCCCTTCCCCCTGGCAACCACAATTCTGTTCTCTATGTCTGTGAGTCTGTTTATGTTTCATAGATAAATTCATTTGTGTCATGGGCTCAGATGGTGAAGACTCTGCATGCAATGCAGGAGACCTGGGTTCAATTCCTGGGTCAGGAAGATCCCCTGGAGAAGGGAATAGCAACCTACTCCAGTATTCTTGCCTGGAGAATTTCATGGACAGAGGAGCCTAGTGGGCTACAATAAATGGGGTTGCAAAGAGTTGGACATGACTGAGCGACTAACACTTTACCTTAGAGTCCACATCTAAGTGACATTGTATGGTATTTGTCTTTCTCTAAGGGGTTCTTTAAAAAGGTCCTGACTAGTGTGTGCTTTCATTGGAGGAGAGAAATAGACACTGGGAATGATGTTCATTATGGAATGATGTTCCTCACATGCCAGGAATCCTTCAAATTCCTAATGGAATGTGGCGGTCTGATGTGGTCTGATGTGGTCTGAAGGATGGACAGCAGCCAGTATCCTTACATGGATCTGCCTCTGGTCCTGTCCTAGTATCTCATACCTTCCTGTGATAATCCTCCATTGGGCTAAAGTGTTGCTCATCCAAAGAGCCTGTTGAGAGGCAAAGATTCCCCCAAAGGGCAACCCATCAGCCCTGCAGTACCTTTAGCAGGCAAGTGATTCTTAGACTGTTGTTGTTGTTGTTTAGTTGCTAAGTCGTATCTGACTCCTTTGTGGCCCCATGGACTATAGCCCACCATCATCCTCTGTCCATAGGATTTTCTAGGCAAGAATACTGGAGTGGGTTGCCATGTACTTCTCGAGGGGATCTTCCTGACCCAGGGATCAAACTCGTGTCTCCTGCATTGACAGGTGGATTCTTTACCACTGAGCCCCCAGGGAAGCCTAGTTTCTTAGGTTAGAGGGCTTGAAGTTGGATAAGTAGACCTGACTGGAATATTAGCAGGGAGTAGGGAAAAAGGAGGGGCAGGGGAGGGGTCCTTAAAGGGAGAAGGATTAGGACCTTTGAGATGGGAGGGACTGGATGAGGGTGGGATCAGAGTTATAAATGGGAAACTGTGGGGGCTCCTGAAGGTTCCTATTTCTCCTCCTAAGTTCTGCCAGAGTTAGACACATTCTCATCTAAGGCTCTTATTCTCCCTCAAGCCCACTTATAAATTCACCTTGGGGTAGTCCCTGGAGAGGATATGCCTCACTTTCTTTTAATTATTAAAACAATAAAATAATAGCACAATCACTAAGCATTGGTTAATTTGGGATGGAAGTGATCATTATTCCTCTGAGAATCTAATGAAAATTATGCTTCAACTTCTCAAAAAATCATTTTATGCACAGCCACACAAAATATTATTTATTTTTACTTGATTTATGGACACTGTGGGAGCCCATCTCTGGATTCCATAAGAAGTATAGCCTCCTGGTCAAACTGCTCTGATTTATGTTTTAATAACTCTAACTGAGATTTTATTTTGCACATTTCTTTTAAGTCTTCTTCCATATGCATACATAATTGTTAACACACAATCATAATCTACATAAAATTTACATCTTCTACTTTATAAAATCTAACATTATCTTGTAAACATTTTTCTGTTTCTACATAGTCTTCATAATTATAAATTTGAATGAATGCATACTATTATATTGAATTGTTGCAGCATAATTTTCTTAACTCTTCCTCAATGATTAGGTGTTTAAATGGCTTCTAATTTTGTAGTATAGATAATGCTGCATTGAATATCTTTATATATTTATCTTGCTTCTGTTGAATGCTTCTTTCCGAGACATTCCTTGGCGTGGCTTTACTGAATCTAAGATTAAGAGCATTTATACAGCTCTTGAAATATGATGTCACAGTGGTTTCCCAAGGGGTTATAATTTTTGCTACAGCCAATAACATAGAAGTGTCCCAGTTTCACTACACCTTTTGCTATAATGGATATTGTTGGGGAAAATTTTTATTCTAATTTAATATTTGTCATACCATCCAGGGCACAGCCTGATATTAGGTTACCAAGGGGTGAAGCGGAGAATGAGAGGAATGGGTTGAGAGAGTGGGAAAGTCTGACTCTATAATGGGAATGGATAAAGCTTCTCTATTTTTAGAAAGAGCTGGATCCAGGCAGGAGATGTGCCTTAAGAAGAACATCTACTGACTTAGGAAACAGTGTATCCCCGTTTCCTGCCTGTTCAATCCCTTCTTAAGCCTTCACTTGTAAATTCCTCGAGTCAGAATGGAAACTGGGAGCTGAGCTTTGGTCAGGACCAACAGAGTTACCCTGGATTGTTTTATAAGGCACCTACCAAGGGCTTCCCTGGTAGCTCAGTGGTAAAGAATCTGCCTGCTAATGCAGGAGATAGGGGTTTGATTCCTAGTCCAGGAAGATTTCCTGGAGAGGAAATGGCAACCCATTCTAGAATTCTTACCTGGGAAATCCCATGGACAGAGGAGCCTGGCGGGCTACAATCCATGGGGTCACAAAGAGTTGGAGATGACTTAGCAACTGAACAATAACAGCAGCATGTTAATGGTCTATCCTCATGGGCATGTGGTTCTCAAAAAATTGCCTTATGCTTGATAACAATGCTGTCCAACAGAAACATGCAGCTCACTGGTGGAATTTTTAATTTCATAGTAGCCACATTAAAAAAAAATAAACAGGTGAAATTAACCTGAGTAATGTATTTTTTTTAACCCATCATATCCAAAATACCAGCATGTCAACATGTAATCAATACAATCATTAATTGGATATTCTACATTCTTTTTTTCACACTGAATCTTTGAAATCTGTATACTTACAGCACATCCCAATTCCAACCAGCCATGTGTCCAGTCCTCACTATTGCATGTGATCCTGGCTTGAGTGCATCTCTGAGTGTCAGTGCCTCATGGGTGCGTGGGCTGCACCTTTTAATGTTTTGAGCTCTGGAAAGTCAAAACCACGCTCTTTATCAGGAAAGAGCACTTCATTAACAGTATAAACTGTCCTGGGTCAGATGGCTCACAGTGGTTGCAAGGGAGACCCTGGAAAATACTGGCTGTGGGCTGTGGTACTGCAAAATATATAGACGCAGGTCCCACTTTAAACACTGAAATAAGATTTTTGGGGGGAGTCTGGAAATCTGTATTTCTAAGGCAGATTTTTAATTATAGGTTTTAATATGATAATATATGGTACCTGTTATTAATAGGAGGAAATGGAGTCCCAGAGAGAGTGAATGACTCACACATGTTCTCATATTTGGGGGTCAGCCAGCTCTTGAGCCTCGATCCATCCCACCAGGCTCCTTTCCATGCTACCACCAAACCCCGCCCCTCCCCCGGACCCCTGCCCCAGGCCCATTCTTCTGCCAGCACAGATTCTGCCAATAAAATACCTGCTGGTGTGTGACAGGCATCAGTGTTTTTGGAATACTCAAAATAACTTTCTGGGAAGATAAACTGTTTACCCCATTAAGTAAGATGAGGAAGAATGACTTTCTTCCTCTAATCTGGTTGTCTCCTAGGTTGAAATTGCCCTCTTGTCAAATAGTAATTAAAAAAAAATCATATGATAAGACAGGTGGACCAAGAATGAAACTCCTGACCTACCTTTCACAAAATCGATAGTCCTAGCCCGGGTTCTATTTTTCAGTGTAGAAATACGCAGGTGTATACTTAGATCAGAAGGGTTGAAACAAATGCCTTCGAGACGTTTCAGTAACAGAGACAACCTAGCTAAATTGCCTCTTCGGCCAGGGTCATGTGGGAAAACGCTCTTCAGACCCAAGTGTGTTAATGAAACAAGAACAGCCAGAACAGCAGGTCCGTAAACATCCTGATGACAATGGGGAACACACAGCTGGGCTGAGACCAAATCAGTTCAAGCAAATGTACTTGTGCTTTTTGATCCAAGTCCTGGATGAACGGATGCAGGGAAGGCAGCAGCTGCTACACAGCTGGACTCGGGAGGCATGTGATAGCGTGACTTGCAAATCATGCTTGAAAAATTCATTCTACTGAGCTTGGACGTGAACACAGTCACATGGGCCCCCAATCAGCTCACACGCTGCAGCCAAGAGGGAGCCAGAAATGCAACCGGGCTGAAGAGAAGCATTAGCCCCCACTTCAGGCTGGCCAGGGCTGTCTTTCAAGGAAGGAACTGTCCAGGAAATGCGCTATATTTGGAAATGACCCTAAATTTAGAATAATTTGAATGATGGACTGGCTTGAGCAGAGAGAGAAAGTTTGAGAGATGCTTAAATGTATTCCCTAAGCGTGGAAGGCATTTGTGGAGTATTTATCAGAGGTTCTGAAATGAAAGGCATTTCTGAGTCCTTCTATTGGTCCAGCACCTGGGGTTTGCAAAAAGCCTCACGTTAACTTTCACTTCACAAATGAGGAAATGAGGCTCAGAGAGATCAAGTAAACACAGAAGTGTGTGTGGGTATGCACACAGTTATATATACACCCCAGGAATATACACAGTGTACTATACACACAGCTGACCTGTGAACAACATGGATTTTGAACTATGCAAGCCCACTTACATGTGTTTTCTTTCAATAAATATATTGGAACTTTTTTGGAGATTTGCAAGAATTTGAACAAATTCACAAACTGCATAGCCTAGAAGGCTCAAAGAAAAGAAAAAACTATGCCATGAATGCATAACATGTATCTAGATACTAGTCTGTCCTTATATAGGCACCAGATGAGTGATAGTTAAAATTGATAATGTTCTAGTTTTCTTATGGTTTTTTAACTTTGCTTTCAAATAATTAAACTACTGTACATATGCCTCTCTCTCTGGAGAAAAGTGAACATTAGCCTATCAGCAAGAGTTAGTGTAACAATGTTTTTAATACGTTGAAATATGACTGTATGAATATGACTATAACACTGTACATCATACAAATTTTATACTGATTCAGTTGTTACCGTATAGGCCAGGCTGCCATGAAGCAACCATACTACCACTTCTCTGTTATCAATGCTGAGTCATTATACCTGTAAACAGACATGAATTTCTTATTCATATTATCTTTTCATTTTGATGTGTGGTGTTAATAATACATATGACATCTACAGTGTTTTGAATTATATAAGACAATATTGATATGGGTAGTGACAGATGATTCATCTTGTAATGCTATCAAAAAGACAGTACAGCACTGTAGATGGATTTTCTCTTCTTATCATTCTATTAATAACGTTTTATTTTCTCTAGTTTACTTTAAGAATACAGATTATAATACATATAACATACAAAATATGTGTTAGTTGACTCTTCATATTTTTGGTGAGGCTTCCTGTCAACAGTAGACTATTAATAATTAAGTTTTAGGGGAGTCAAAAGTTATACACAGGTTTTTGAGTGGTTGGGGCCCCTAAACTTCATGTTGTTTGAAGTGCAACTGTATTTACATCTCCTAAGAGAAACACTGGGCTGGAAGAAGCATAAGCTGGAATCAAGATTGTCAGGAGAAATCTCAATAACCTCAGATATGCAGATGACACCACCCTTATGGCAGAAAGTGAAGAGGAACTAAAAAACCTCTTGATGAGAGTGAAAGAGGAGAGTGAAAAAGTTGGCTGAAAGCTCAACATTCAGAAAACGAAGATTATGGCATCTGGTCCCATCACTTCATGGGAAATAGATGGGGAAACAGTGGAAACGGTGTCAGACTTTATTTTTGGGGGATCCAAAATCACTGCAGATGTTGATTGCAGCCATGAAATTAAAAGACGCTTACTCCTTGAAAGGAAAGTTATGACCAACCTAGATAGCATATTCAAAAGCAGAGACATTGCTCTGCCAACAAAGGTCCATCTAGTCAAGGCTATGGTTTTTCCAGTGGTCATGTATGGATGCGAGAGTTGGACTATGAATAAAGCTGAGTGCCGAAGAATTGATGCTTTTGAACTGTGGTGTTGGAGAAGACTCTTGAGAGTCCTTTGGACTGCAAGGAGATCCAACCAGTCCATTCTAAAGGAGATCAGTCCTGGGTGTTCTTTGGAAGGAATGATGCTAAAGCTGAAACTCCAGTACTTTGGCCACCTCATGAGAAGAGTTGACTCATTGGAAAAGACTCTGATGCTGGGAGGGATTGGGGGCAGGAGAAGAAGGGGACGACAGAGGATGAGATGGCTGGATGGCACCACCAACGTGATGGACGTGAGTTTGAGTGAACTCCGGGAGATGGTGATGGACAGGGAGGCCTGGCGTGCTGCGATTCATGGGGTCGAAAAGAGTTGGACATGACTGAGCAACTGAACTGACTGATAGTATAGTGATATATGCATATATGTCTATATAAAGAAACATAGCATTTATTCAACAAACATTTACTGAACAATTACTAGGTCCTAGGACCTGAGTAGCTGCTCTCTCGACAAAGCCAAGAGATACAGGGATGGCTGCAGCTCTCGTAGAATTTGCAATTTAACTGGGAAGAAGACATTCATAAATAATTGTAATCTAAATACATAATTAGAGTCTGGAGTAAATACTACAAGAGAAGGGCATGGCAACCCACTCCAGTAGAATCCCCATGGACAGATGAGCCTGGCAGGCTACAGTCCATGGGGTCGAAAAGAGTCAGACATGACTGAGCAACTAAGCACAGCACAGCACAAATACTACAAATGAAAAGCACAGGGAATGTATAAGAAGAGGGGTCTGGCCCAGCCTCTGGGAGAGGCCTTTGACCTGAGATGTCAGGATGAGCAGTCACTAACTACAGTCTCTACACTATGTCCACTGAGGATATGGACATAAAAAACACCACAACTGCAGTTTCACCCTAGAGAGGCAGAAGGCTCTCCACAAAGTTCCAATTTCACAAAGCTCAATCCTAAGTCTTCAGTTCAGTTCAGTTCAGTTCAGTCATTCAGTTGTGTCTGACTCTCTGCGACCCCATGAACCGCAGCACGCCAGGCCTCCCTGTCCATCACCAACTCCCGGAGTTCACCCAAACCCACGTCCATTGAGTCGGTGTTGCCATCCAACCATCTCATCCTCTGTCATCCCCTTCTCCTCCTGCCCTCAGTCTTTTCCAGCATCAGGGTCTTTACAAATGAGTCAGCTCTTTGCATCAGGTAGCCAAAGTATTGGAGTTTCAGCTTCAACATCAGTCCTTCCAGTGAACACCCAGGACTGATCACCTTTAGGACGGACTGGTTGGATCTCCTTGCAGTTCAACAGACTCTGAAGAGTCTTCTTCAACACCCCAAATCAAAAGGTAGGGCTTCATGGAAAATGAGGTTGAAGTCCTGTCAATGTACTAAACACTAAGAATGGAATGTAACATAGAAAGGGAAATTTGCGAGGAGGTCCTTGTTTGCTGCCCTTTAAAGTTGCAAGAAAAACAAGTTCTAGCAAGAAGCACAAGTTCTGGCACCCAGAGCTCACCTCGTTTTGACATGGTCTGTTCTCTTCTCTCCTTCACTTTAACAGATTCATGTCAGCTAGCCTATTCATCTTGACTATAAATAGCCATTTTTTCATATTAAATGCTTATCACTTGTCTTCTAGATTTCAACATTTTTAAATGATATACAACACAAAGCAAGTTTTATTTATATTTGCACATGTACACACAGAGAGTAAAATAAAAGGGTGCATAGGGAAGGTTAGAATCAATTCCTAGTGTTTACCGCTTCAGGTCACACAAATTCTAGTTAGCTTAGCCTGGTTATCTAATTAACCTTGAGGGTCTTCTTAAGCAAATAGTAAAATCATCATTATATCACAGCTATTTTCTCAAAAATAACGAGTTTAAATTCTTGCTGTAGTCATTCCTAAATGAAGGAGAGACTTCCTGCTCCTGGTTGCTCAGATTCAGCAGTTTTCAGGAGGCAAGGATGTCAACAATTTTGCAAAAGCAGAAAGAAGAAGAAAAAAAATGCAGTAGAACCCACATGAAGTTTCAACACAGCGGTTGCCTTGGAGCCCATTTGGGGGTTAACTTGAGCTTGTTTCCCCAGCCTTTTCTTGCTGAAGGAGACTTGTGCTCCAATTCCAGCAAACTCCAATAAAATGGAGATAAGATGCCCTGGAGGCCTGAAGGCAGCCCTGTGGGTGTGAGCAAGGTCACATCACATCATGGGAACTAACGAGATGGGATTTTACATAGTTTGAGTGTTGGCTCTTTTTCACTTGCCAACAGTGGGACGTTTGTTCTCGTTGTTCAATAATTAAATAGGCAGTTTGTATTTATTTAACATACAGACTCTAGCCAATTCCTGCTGACAGCTACCAAAATAACCCCACATTTCCTAGCTCCGAACGGCTCCGAAGATTGTTTGCTGACTGCGGGGGCATCCCCGCAGACTGAAATTCTCCCCCGAGTCTCTGAACACCGTTTTTCATCACTTTAAACAATAAATCACTTCACAGCATGTGATCCAAAAACAAGCAGCCCAGGTTTATTGGATGAGGGTCCTCCTCTGAGGCTCTTCCTGCTGCCAGTGCTGAGCTGTCATGAAACTGTTTAGCTAGGTAGAAGAAAACGTTGACAAGTTTTCCTCATTTGTGCATGTCCACTAAAGAAAGTGAACTTTGACCTAATGATTTTAGAAAGGAAGAGGGGGTGGTCACTTGGAGCAGAAAGTAGGGAGTGTGGGAAGAAGCAGGCCAATCAGGGAGTCAGGAAAGGTGACTATTCAAAGGCCACATTGGGTATCTTTGGAACAACTGATGGTAAAGTTAAGGGCCCTGGCTGGTCCCCTGAACAGGGAGAGGGAGAGAGAAAGACTGCATTCTCTTCCGTGCTGAAGGGTGATGCTAAGAGAGATACTGGGAATGTTTCTGTACTGTTAAGGCTTCACCCTATCACGTGTGCAGAAAATGGTATCAGAGGAGATGCAGACCAGACCCCGTTGAAGTTTCCTGGAGCTCATACATAATGTTTGGGGTATTTGATCTTTGGTAGGAGTTTAGGTGGGAGAAGGATGCTATTTGCCATGCTCTGTTTGGTTATCAATCAGCCAGCATCAGGGCAATGTATGGTACCACCACACTGTACCACCTTTCCTCTGATGCCCTTACTAAAGTGGGCCTCAAAGGGTCACCCTGGGAAGGAGCAACCAAAGGTATGAAGCAGCAGTCAGTGGGAAGAAGATTCTTTTCCTTCTCAGCATTCTACCCACACCCTCTCCCTGACTCTTGAAGGGCCCCTCTACTGTGCAGTTTGCCTTTGAGTGACTCAAGTGACTCAATTTGCCTTTGAGTGGACTTATGGTGTCCACTCCAGTATTCTGGCCTGGAGAATTCCATGGACTATATAGTCCATGGGGTCACAAAGAGCTGGACACAACTGAGTGACTTTCACTGGATGGTGCACGCTGTGAAGGCCTCTGTGTCAATATTAAAGGTCAATATTAAGGTCAATATTAAAACTGAGCATTGAAGAGTCAAATAGCTCCACTTTGAACTATTCAACATTAGCAGCACTGCAGAGATTGGAACTCGGGTGAAGAAAACCATTCACACAAGTAAGAAGGAAGCAGCCTGTTAGGGTGACATCCACATTTCACCTAGTATATAGTATCTGAAGAAGGAAGTCTCCCTATTATCTGTGCATATCCAACAGTCTGAACTCAGTTTCCTCATCTGTAAAATGGGTCTGCCCCACTGGTTCTTATCAATGCATTGTTCTGGAGGTTGAAATGGAAGTACTCTGCCCTCCGTTACTTACCCTTAGTCCTTTCCTTTTAATCCACCCTGAGGATTCATTTCTGCCTCTTCCAGAGATGTGAAACTATGGATGTAGCCATAGAAGTCGAAGTCAATTTTTTAAAAATGTTATCATTCTGTCCCTCATTTTCTCATTTGTGAAGGGAGGGGAAAAAAAATCTTTTTTGACTGTGCTGTGCAACTTGTGGGATCTTAGTTCTCCAACCAGGGATCAAACCTGAGACCTGGTAGTGAAAGCATGGAGTCCTAACTGCTGAACTGCCAGGGCATTCCTGAGGAGGAAAATTTTCTAGTAAAATCTCCAAAGTTTCTTCCAACCTCAAAGAAAAAAGAGCAGGCAGTCCATTCAAAAATATTGGTTGCATGCTTCAATGCCATTCTCCCAAATCATCCCACCCTTGCCTTTTCCCACAGAGTCCAAAAGACTGTTCTATACATTTGTGTCTCTTTTGCTGTCTCGCATACAGGGTTATCGTTACCATCTTTCCAAATTCCATATATATGCACTAGTTACTGTATTGGGGAGAAGGCAATGGCACCCCACTCCAGGACTCTTGCCTGGAAAATCCCGTGGTAGGCTGCAGTCCATGGGGTCACTAAGAGTTGGACACGACTGAGCGACTTCGCTTTCACTTTTCACTTTCATGCATTGGAGAAGGAAATGGCACTCCAGTGTTCTTGCCTGGAAATCCTAGGGACAGAAGAGCCTAGTGGGCTGCTGTCTATGGGGTCACAGAGAGTCGGACATGACTGAAGTGACTTAGCAGAAGCATACTGTATTGGTATTTTTCTTTCTGGCTTACTTCACTCTGTATAATAGGCTCCAGTTTCATCCACCTCATTAGAAACATGTATAAAATCATATGTAAAATGAATCACCAGTCCAGGTTCAATGCATGATACAGGTTGCTCAGGGCTGGTGCACTGGGATGACCCAGAGGAATGGTATGGGGAGGGAAGTGGGAGGGGGATTCAGGATGAGGAACACGTGTATACCCGTGGCGGATTCATGTTGATGTATGGCAAAACCAATACAGTATTGTAGAGTAATTAGCCTCCAATTAAAATAAATAAATTTATATTAAAAAAATTAAAAGAAAAGAGGCCAGGAGTTAACATCCCAATAAAAAGCCATGATGCCTTAAAAATAAATAAATAATAATTTTAAAACATTAAAAAAATATATATATTGGTTGCAGAGTCTTGACCACCTTTGGAATGAGAAACAATGTCTAAGTAAACTCAGCCTAGTATACTAATATAGTATATAGAAGCAGGTATTCTGGGGTTGGGTATCTCAGGAGTTGGGGCAGAGATCTTGGCATGTTTCTGAAGCATAATCAAATGGGTGTGGATAACAGAGAAGTCTGTCATCCTGCTCATTATCTGGGGCCATATTCCTAGGAGGCTGATTCAACTATTCACAGCCAAGAACATCTTTTATCACAGTCTCAAGTCTCCCATCAGAAACCTGCTCCTGGCATGTCACCTACACTGCTGTAATGCTTTCAATTCCCTGGATCATGAATCAAGTGACTACTGTCAAAAGCAATGAAGTTGCTCATTGTGTATTTTCTGGAAGGGTCCCTCACCTCTCTTTGCATCTAATTTCTTCTCTTCTCCCCTTCTTGCCTTACTCCCAGAACCCTCTACAATTTTCATCATCCCTTTTCTCCCCTACTTCTTTCTTTCCTCTCCATTTTTCCCTTCCTCAGCACATCTCCATTTTCTATACTTCAAAGCTTCCACTGGGATTGACACAGTCTGTTTCACTCATGTTTCCCTCCTCCTCTTCCTTCCCTGTCCCATTCCAGTTCCTCATCACGGAGGACAAGAGGACTGTGTCCAAACTGCGACTGAATATAATCTACAAAGAACTTAACAATCTAAGCCCCACAGCCACAATGCACTATATTCTAGTACAATATCAGCAGATCACAGGATCAAATATCATGCCCTTATTAGGGTACAGCATTGTTGTTCCCCATGGAGAATTGGCCTCTGTCAATGGAATCCTTTGATAGCCATAATACAGAACTGGATAATGGGCAAAGAGAAAGAAGATCACAAATTGGAGGTTACAGGAAAGAAGGCAGAGAGAAATCAAGTTACTCTAAAAAAATGTGAGGGAAGACAAAAAGCTAAATGAGATGAAGAAGAATTTTATGGGCAGAGAGGCTGTTGGTGACTGGACAATCAGAGTAATATGGGGTGCAAGAGACTCAGGTGGAGAAAAAAAGGGAGATGAGTAGTGTTGCTAAGTTATAAGTTGGATCCTCAAAATCTTTTTTTAAAAAGAGATGCAGTTTAGAAGCTGGGTTCCTTCTTGATTCCTTTCAGCTGTTTGATCTATAAATCCTTGAATGAAAGTCTCCCTAGAAGCTGAGACAGGCGGGTCAAAGAGCCATACAGGTTACACACCAGAGTTCATGGAAATATTGAAACTTCTGAGTTGTCTCTGAATAAAGTTTAGACCACTGAGGTTTAGAAAGAATGATATTTGCAGGAATTTCCCCTACTGTACTCACTCATCAGATTTTTCAAAGGGCAGTCATTTCAGCAGAATAAGAAAGAGATAAATGGCAGCCTGTGCATTTGATATTTGATACATTCTTCCTCCACTGAGAAGTTAATGCTTTAGTTCTAACTTACCTGAAGTCATCAGGAGACTTATCAGAGATGTCAAACTCCCATGCTATGCTGAAAGGAAGTAGGTTTTAGAGGCAAAAGGAGAATTGTGTCTCTCTCTGTAGTTCAAATGGCATTCGGAAATCCAATTAATGTTTGGTTTTTAAAACAGAATCAGTAACTGTGTTCAAAACTGCCGACTGTTCAGTTTGATAATAAAACAGGCTACTCTAAAGATGGCTTATAGTCATTAGGGAAAGTCTCGCTCTGTAGAATAAACTTTCTCTTTGGAATAATAATATTTTATGTTTTATGATTTCTTTCATCCAAGAATTTCAAAGCATTTTAAAATAGTTTGGGGTGATGGGAAATGTAATGCTTCATAACTTAAGCTACATATGTCAATACTTTGCCTGGGGACAGAAATTAATTATTCCATGGAAGTAACGTTGGTACCTAATTTTATTGCATTTATACTATAAAAGTATCATTATTAATAATTATGACAGCTATTATTTATTGAAAGGAGAATGCTTGTGTTAAATGTTTTACATGCATTATCTCATTTAATCTTCATATAGATCTAAATCTAAGGTCATTTCAGTATGATTCTTTGAGAAAAGTACTACTTTTATCCTTCTTTCACAGATAATGTAATTTGGGTTCAGGAGGTTAAGTAACTTGTTCATTGTCATAAAGCTAGTAAAAATGACAGTGTGTCATTAGTGGGTGAGGATTAGTTAGCAAAAGTTCTGGTGGTCAGTTTCCTTTCCAGTTGTCATCTGAATGGTATTTTATGCAGCTTCTTAGATCATGAAGAGATGGTTTTCTTAATCCTAGGACTGTGGCCACAGTCTTTGCTGATCCTTGAATGTGTCAAGAGTTCTGTTGTCCCTTGACACCTAGTAAGTAGAGAAAACTCAAGGGTGATTAAAAATATTGTAAATCACACCCCTTCTCAACTGTCAGCCAAGTCTCTAGAATTACAACTACAAAACGTACTGTAGCCAAAAATTCCAGGATTTCAAGATATAGGGCCTTTACCTTTCCCCTGGATTGTTGCAGTATTCTCCTCCTAATTGGTCTCTCTGCTTCTATGCTTGTCCCCTGCAACCTAATACTGATTGAGTATTCGGAATAATCACCTTAATATGCAAAACCAAGTCAAGTTCCCTGCTTCAGATTCCCCAAATGGTTTCTCATCATATTTAGAATAAAACCCATGGTTAAATGCTCTCCATGATCCATCCAAGCCAAGCAATAATCTGATCTCATCTTAACATCCCTGTCTTCCTGGCACACTCCATTTCAGCTTGATGCACTCAGCCTTTTTCAGATCTTCAGATACACCGAGTTTGTCCTGCCTAAGGGTCTTTATACAGGCTGCCACCTCCTACTGAAACCACTCATCCCTGCTCTTTTCCCAACTCCTCCCTCCTGTTTCTCAGGACTCAAACGTTACAGTGAGTCTTCAGTGATACATACATCCCTCCCCACCACCATCCACAGACACACACCACATCAAAATTTCATCCTTGCTACATTTTCTCCTAATACCCTGTGTTTTTCCTTCATACCTCTTATTCATATTTATCATTTTTTTAGTACTTCTGTATCGAATGAGTGTCTCCACAATTGGGCTATAAGCTTCATGAAGGAAAATTCCTTATTTCTTTGATGACCATTGTATTTGATCACCAGTGCCTGAGAACTTGTGTGATCATGTTAGGTACTGATGAAATATTTGATGTTGAGTAACTCTAAGTTTGATTCCTTATCAATCACCTAACTTCTATGTGACCTTTGGAAATATATTCAACCTCTTTTCTAAGTCTCAATCTTTTCATCTGCTAGATAGATTTCATAATAACCTTGTCACAGGATGTATAGGGAGTAGATACATGATAATATATACAAAATGCTTTGTAGACCATTACAACTTTTATTATAAAATTTCAAGCTTTAAATCCAGCACCATCTCTGTGGAACAAAGGGCATTCCCTCTAGTCTAGTAAGCTAAACTTGCAGGAGGAGGAAAGCTGTGGACAACACGTGGGCATTTTTCACAAGGCTTGTAACTGGGCCCCAGGGCACTCAGAGGCTCAGTAAAGAATGAAATTAATGCAGCTCTTCCTCCAAGGAATAAACTGGTCCCTTGACTGAGCCCGTGTGTTCATGTTGCTGACTTGGGCATCATAAACTCAGCCACCTCCTATCTGGCCTTTTGTCCTCTTTCCTAATTGACTTCTCCTCCAAAGCACACAGCCAAATGGAAACCCACAGGGGGACGTGTATGGACAGAGCACGTGCCCTTGCAGGATGAGAGTGCCTGGTGATTATTTTAAGGAACAGAAAAGTGAAGAAGCTCTGTGGGCACATAACACATGGTTCTCACCTGTGCTTAAGATAGACCTCACTCTCTTAAATGCTTAGGGAATGAAAGGCTGTGTTCAATGTAGGCTAAAACTTTTCCCAGGGGTTTTATGAAACTCTTCTTCTTTTTTGTTGATCTAGATTTTATAGAAGCAGTAGTATCAGTAACTATGTTAGGGGAAAGGTCAGGATGGCTAGAGTCCATCTTATATGGGAAGGATCAGAGTAGGTGGAGGTCACTTGGGGAGACCAAGCTATAGCGTATTTGTTTTCCTTTGGCTTCTTTCTTCTCAGCAGTGAGCAGATTAGTGACCTAGGTATAAGTATCCTTGGAACCTTTGAGAAGTTCTCTAATCTATTCTAGTATTTTGAGACAGAGTGTCTCAGAGCAGACTACATTCAGAGGTCTTTCATTTCCCATGGTTTGTCTTCTGAAACAGGTGAGAAAATAAGCCTCATTACAAGTGGTATTCCAAATAGCTATTTGGGATTCTTAACTGGTATTATGTGACTGATGATGGAAGTAAAGTCTGATGCTGTAAAGAGCAATATTGCATAGGAACCTGGAATGTTAGGTCCATGAATCAAGGCAAACTGGAAGTGGTCAAACAGGAAATAGCAAGAATGAACATCAACATTTTAGGAAACAGCTAACTAAATTTAACTCAGATGACCATTATATCTACTACTGTGGGCAAGAATCCCTTAAAAGAAATGGAGTAGCCATCATAGGCAACAAAAGAGTCTAAAATGCAGTACTTGGATGCAATCTCAAAAATGACAGAATGATCTCTGTTCGTTTCCAAGGTACACCATTCAATATCATGGTAATCCAAGTCTATGCCCTGACCAGTAATGCTGAAGAAGCTGAAGTTGAATGGTTCTGTGAAGATCTACAAGACCTTCTAGAACTAACACCCAAAAAAGATGTCCTTTTCATTAAGGAACTGGAATGCAAAAGTAGGAAGTCAAGAAATACCTGGAGTAACAGGCAAATTTGGCCTTGGAGTACAGAATGAAGCAGGGCAAAGGCTAACAGAGTTTTGGCAAGAGAACACACTGGTCATAGTAAACACCCTCTTCCAACAACACAAGAGAAGACTCTACACATGGACATCATCAGATGGTCACTACCAAAATCAGATTGATTATATTCTTTGTAGCCAAATGGAGAAGCTCTATACAGTCAGCAAAACAAGACCAGGAGCTGACTATGGCTCAGATCATGACTCCTTATTGCCAAATTCAGACTTATATTGAAGAAAGTGGGGAAAACCAGTAGACGATTCAGGTATGACCTAAATCAAACCCCTTCCAATTATACAGTGGTAGTGACAAATAGATTCAAGGGATTCGATCTGATAGAGTGCCTGAAGAACTATGGACAGAGGTTCATGACATTGTACAGGAGGCAGTGATCAAGACCATCCCTAAGAAAAAGAAATGCAAAAAGGCAAAAGGATCATCTGAGGAGGCCTTACAAATAGCTGAGAAAAGAAGAGAAGCGAAAGGCAAAGGAGAAAAGGAAAGATATAAGCATCTGAATGCAGAGTTCCAAAGACTAGCAAGGAGAGATAAGAAAGCCTCTCTCAGTGATCAATACAAAGAAATAGAGGAAAACAACAGAATGGGAAAGACTAGAGATCTCTTCAAGAAAATTAGAGGTACCAAGGGAACACTTCATGCAAAGATGGACTCAATAAAGGACAGAAATGGTATGGACCTAACAGAAGCAGGAGATATTAAGAAGAGGTAGCAAGAATACACAGAAGAACTCTACAAAAAAAGATCTTCATGACCCAGATAACCACGATGGTGTGATCACTCACCTAGAGCCAGACATCCTGGAATATGAAGTCAAGTGGGCCTTATGAAGCATCATTCTGAACAATGCTAGTGGAGGTAATGGAATTCCAGTTGAGCTATTTCAAATCCTCAAAGATGATGCTGTGAAAGTGCTGCACTCAATATGCCAGCAAATTTGGAAAACTCAGCAGTGGCCACAGGACTGGAAAAGGTCAGTTTTCATTCCAATCCCAAAGAAAGGCAATGCCAAAGAATGCTCAAACTACCACACAATTGCACTCATCTCACACGGTAGTAAAGTAATGCTCAAAATTCTCCAAGCCAGGCTTCAACAGCACGTGAACTGTGAACTTACAGATGTTCAAGCTGGATTAGAAAAGGCAGAGGAATCAGAGATCAAATTGCCAACATCCATTGGATAATCAAAAAAGCAAGAGAGTTCCAGAAAAACATCTACTTCTGCTTAATTGATTATGTCAAAGCCTTTGACTGTGCAGATCACAACAAACTGTGGAAAATTCTGAAAGAGATGGGAATACCAGACCACCTGACCTGCCTCTTAAGAAATCTGTATGCAGGTCAAGAAGCAACAGTTAGAACTGGACATGAAACAACAGACTGGTTCCAAATTAAGAAAGAAGTATGACAAGGCTGTTCATTGTCACCCTGCTTATTTAACTTATATGCAGAGTACATCATGAGACATGCTGGACTGGATGAAGCACAAGCTGGAATATAGATTGCTGGGAGAAATATCAATAACCTCAGATATGCGGATGACACCACACTTATGGCAGAAAGCGAAGAAGAACTAAAGAGCCTCTTGATAAAAGTGAAAGAGGAGAGTGAAAAAATTGGCTTAAAACTCAACATTCAGAAAACTAAAATCATGGCATCTAGCCCCATCACTTCATGGCAAATAGATGGGGAAACAGTGGAAACAGTGACAGACTTTATTTTGGGAGGCTCCAAAATCACTGCAGATGGTGACTGAAGCCATGAAGTGAAAAGATGCTTACTCCTTGGAAGAAAAGTTATGACCAACCTAGACAGCATATTAAAAAGCAAAGATATTACTTTGCCAACAAAGTTCTGTCTAGTCAAGCTATGGTTTTTGCAGTAGTCATGTATGGATGTGAGAGTTGGATTATAAAGAAAGTTGAGTGGTGACGAATGGATACTTTTAAACTGTGGTGTTGGAAAAGACTCTTGAGAGTCCCTTGGACTGCAAGGAGATCTAACAAGTCCATCCTAAAGAAAATCAGTCCTGAATGTTCATTGGAAGGACGGATGCTGAAGCTGAAACTCCAATACTTTGGCCACCTGATACGAAGAATTGACTCATTTGTAAAGACCCTCATGATGGGAAAGATTGAGGGTGGGAGGAGAAGGGGATGACAGAGGATGAGATGGTTGGATGTCATCACCCACTCAACGGCCATGAGTTTGAGTAAGCTCTGGAAGTTGGCGATGGACAGGGAAGCCTGGCGTGCTGCAGTCCATGGAGTCGCAAAGAGTTGGACACGACTGAGTGACTGGACTGAACTGAACTGGTATTAAAGGGGGAAAGGTATTTTTTCAACCTTATGAGGAACCCCAGTGTCTACTGGCCACTGGGAACACGTTCTTTCCTTTCTACCACCCTGCAACCCCATCCCAGGACTGTTCTGACCTAGGACCCCATCGTCTCCTGCCTGGGCCACTGTAACAGACTCCAAAGAGTGACATGACCCAATCCTGCAGGTGGCTCTTCTGCTTCAGGCACCTCTGCAGTGCCCCCTTGCCTTTGAGGTAGAATCCATGGCATCACTTGGCCTTCAAGGCCTGACTACCTCACCAGCATCAGCTCTTGTAATTCTTCTCTTCAATCACCAACTCCCCCCAACCACCACATCTGCCCACCTCAATTGCTAGCCATTTTTCTCGGCCAGTAGGTCCAAAACTGACCGGGTTCTCTCTCAGGACTCTGGGTTTTCACACATGCTATTGTCCATGAATTACAAAGTCCATCTTCTCACTGTTGTTTATTCCAAATATTTTCCGAGCCCCGACACTGTGCCTAGTATTGTCCTTGATAATGATAATGAATAAAGCAAAATTCCTGCCTGAAGAGATCGTAGTCCAGTAGGGCAGATAGGTGAGTAAACAAGTTAAGTAAGAGTCCAAATGCGATAAAGGGAAATAGGTACAGTCGAGGAAAATTTCCATCAGAAGGAAACTATAAGCAGAAGAATACAAATGATAATAGTTTGTTTTTATTGAACATTTCCTTAGCTCTGTGCTAAGTGCTTTGATGCTTTTGAACTGTGGTGTTGGAAAAGACTCTTGAGAGTCCCTTGGACTGCAAGGAGATCAACAGTCCATCCTAAAGGAAATCAGTCCTGAATATTCATTGAAGGACTGATGTTGAAGCTAAACTCCAATACTTTGGCTACCTGATGCGAAGAACTGACTCATTTGAAAAAACCCTGATGCTGGGAAAGATTGAAGGCAAGAGGAAAAGGGGACAACAGAGGATGAGATGGTTGGATGGCATCACCAACCCAATGGTCATGAGTTTGAGTAAGCTCCAGGAGTTAGCGATGGACAGGGAAGCCTGGCGTGCTGCAGTCCATGGGGTCGCAAAGAGTCAGACATAACTGAGCAACTGAACTGAACTGAACTGACCTGAAGTGCTTTAGGAATATTACCAAATTTACATAAGAATCCAATGAAAAGGATGCTATCAGGAGGCAGGGGAACATAATGGTTTAAACACATAAGCCAGACCTTGGTTCAAACTGCCTCTTTCATGTATAATGTTTAGGGCTTTGGGCAAGTTATTTAATGCCCAAGGCATTGCCATCATCTTTATAAAGAAGATGATAAGTTTAAAATACATCAATGTTGATTATGTATATTAAGAGAGAAGACTACATGTAAATAGCAGGGTGCCTGGCACTAACTAAGCAAGGATCCATTGAAAGTTGGCTATTACGAATATTCTTCTTCTTGGTCTACAGAGAGTTTAAGTAACTCTCCCAAGGTCACACAGCTAGTAAACGTCAGAGTCAGGATGCAAACCCAGAATTGTCTGAGTCCAGAGTGCAGGCTCTAATCCAGGATGCGAGCCTGTATAATGAGAGGAATTTGGGGATGAGTATTTGAAAGTCCTTGCCGAACTAGGAATCATGGAAAAAGGAAAAGGTTGTTGTATGGAAGAAATCAATACAATATTGTGAAGCAATTTTCCACCAATTAAAAAAATTTTTTTAAAATATCAAAAAACAAAAGATGGTGTTGACACAGCACCAGCTTGGGAAGAGTTACTTGGATCTGAAATCCGCAAACCGGTGCATCCTGCCTAGAGAAGAATGTGCTGAGGCTGATCCAGCTCAGGTACACAGTGCACATGCAGGGCAAGCAGCAGCAGTTCATACTGGGCCCAAGGCTAGCTGTGCCGGGCTGGGGTGGCCTCCAGGAATGCAAAACCAACTCTCTCCTCCCTCCTTCCCTTTACCCAGGCAGCTGCTGCTACTACGATCTACCTGACTGCAAAACAGTTGCCTCTTTAAGTACCAGCTGGGCCTCTCCCTGCTACTCTGACCTGCTGTAATAGGAGCTGGAGGGATGCATCAATGAAAGAGCAGAGCCAGACCTCCATTCAGCAAACTTTAATTGCTCCAAAGGAGTGGTTGTGGGGTGTCTATATAAAAAGCCCTAATTATCTGTTAACCCAATGAAACAAGTTTCAAAGGGCCCATGAAGACCTATTAACCAAATGTGTAATCTGTAATTACAAATCATCCATTGGGCAATCAATGGACATTTTAAGCCACCATTCGAAAGTTTATGCCCTTCCATGGAAAATGGTTTTCCTGAAGCCTTTTATGTTGTTTTTAAACTGAAATACACATAAAAAGTTGATCATGGGTATGGAACCATTTTTATGGAACTCACACATCAAGATGAAATACCTGATCTCTGATGAGTTTACTGAAATAGACTATGACGTTGATAACAGTCCCTGAATCATACTAAAGGCAATGGATTTGAGACCTTGAAAATTGAAATTGAGTCTATGGTAATAAAATGCTGGTTATGACCCAAGAACTAGCAGCTTTCAGTGTGTCCCAGCCATGAAACCAGACCACACAGTCCAGGCAAAATGACTCGGGTTCCTGGGCTGAGTGACACCCCTGTGAGGTGGTTTCATTCATATATTCATTCATTTGGCCAACAAGTTGCTCCCACTGTATTGTGTATTGGTGAGATTAGATGGACAAGGTCCTGCTCCCATGGAGGTTATATTTGGAAGTAGCAAGAGATAAGTAAATGGATATGATAATTTCAGAGAATGGTGGCTACTGAGAAACTAAAAAAGGTAATGGGACAGTTATTACCCAATAGGAGGCTGGAGAGGGCCTGATTTAAATGGAATAGAAGGCTGATTTTGAGAAAGTGATTTTTTTTTTTTTTAAGCTGGAGACAAAATGATGGGAAGGATCCAGAAACATCCAGATTGACAACAAGCTTGCCACGTAAGAGAAATAGAGGCCAATGTGCCTGAAACATAGAGAGCAAAGTGGTCTAGTATAGCAGTGGAGGGACCGGCAGGGACTAGCTCATCTGCAGATTTGTCATAGAAGGAGTTTGTATTTTGTTTTTCATGCAGTGAGAAACTATATGAGCATTCAAGTAGAGTGATGAGATGGAAATATACATTTTAAAAGAACATTCTGGCTGCTGAGTGGATAATAGATTATGTAAGAGCAAGAGTAAACAGGGAGACAGCTAGGAGGCTAATGCAATCATCCAGATAAGACCAAAAAAAAAAAAAATGTGCTTCAATTACAATGAGAACGGGGAGATGGTGAGAAGTGGCTGGATTTGGAATCTATTTTGGCATCAGACTCAAGAAGACTCAGTTTATATGGAAAATGAGGGAAGGTGACAGATGAAGACTAACTTCTGAGATTTTGATCAGAGCAACTGGGTGGATGATGAAGGTAGTCACTAAAATACGGGAAGATAGCTGAAGAGGAAATTTCAGGAATAGAGATGAGGCCGTCAACCGTTCTGTTTTGAAAATGAGTTGCAGTGCCTGTTGGACTTCTAAATGAACATGTCAAATTACACTGAATGACTTAGAGCCCAGAGGAGAGGTCAAGGTTGGAGCTTTAGTATATTGAAAATCATCTTCATTTTAAGAAAACTGAGGCTTCGGAAGGTCAAGGGACTTCCGTAGGACCACAGAGCTTATCGGCCCCCAGGATGTGGTCTCCTGCCGTCTCATCTGCCACATCCATAGCCCCCAGGCCTGTGCTGTCAAACCTCCAGCCACATAGACTTTCACTCCAGTTCTCAATGGTATACAGTTGTCTCCTGCCTTGGAAATTTATGCACAATCTATCTTCTGCATGTAGTTTTCCATCTACATCTACCACAATGTCACCTCTTGGGAAAGCTACTTCTGACCCCCTGAGATAGATAACGTACCCCTAAAAATATGCATTTATGGTTCCTTTTATGTGTTACATGTCATAATCTAATTTGAATATGCATGATTATTTGATTAACTTCTGCTTATGTACTACAATAACAAGCTTCATGAATGGTCTCTTACTAGTGTTTACCCAGGAGCTGGGTAATCAAGAAATCTAAGTTGAAATTGATTATTGATAAATAGTGGTAATCAATAAGTATATGTTGAAAGAATGAATTATTTTTTTAGAAAATTAATTATTAGATAGATGAATGATTTTATTATCTGGATAATGTTGGGAAATTATTTAGCTTATCTCCATCTTCTACCAGATGTGTAAAATTGAAATGAAATTTAAATTTTAGATTTTAGATTTAAATTTTAGATTTAAATCTATACAACAAAGATCTACTATATAGCATAGGGAACTATGCTCAATATCTTGTAATAATCTATAATAGAAAAGAATCTGAAAAAGGATATATATATATATATATACACATAACTGAATCATGTTGCTATACACCTGAAACTAACAAAACATTGTAAAAGAAATTAAAATGGACACATATTCTTTGTGCTTTTGGAGATGTTAAAAGGCTAAAGATAAAGCGCTTTGCTAGCTTAAAAATAAGACATATAAATACCGGGTATTTTTAAATCCAGAGCAAATACCAAAACATCAATTAGTTAATAGCCACTCTATTTTACCAAACCTTTGCTTAGAGTTGCAAGTAAATCCATTTCAGCGGATTCCCATTTTCCTTCCCTCTATTTCTTTGTTCATTCACTTTTAGGAGAGAGAAAAACTTTTAGAAAGTGTCCCAACTAAGAGCAGCCAGGAATGTCCCAAGTAATCCTCAAATAACTGTAAAATTAATCTCCAGCCAGAGGTTAGAAAAGCTAACTGCATTTTTCTCTCCTGTTACTTTTTTCGTTGATGACCAAATGACCTGGACCCAATAAAGCCTTCATAGAGCATCTGCGGGCCATGAGAAATAAAGTGTCATTTGTAACTGAGCCAACTGTAACTAGTCCAGCTACCCTGCTGCAAAGATCATGTGCAGAGGGAGAGATCCTGAAACTACATGAAGAGTGAGACAGTGGCCCAGCCATCCCAGCATTTCAGCTGAGCCAGGTCTTCCTGCCATCCCTACCAAGTTACCAAAAAGTGAGAGACCAAGGCTGGAGATGTCAGTCTACCAGCCCCTCAGGACTATAGGCACAGCTGACACTGTATATGAAGCAGAAAAACTGCCAAGTCAGGCCCCAGAATCATGAGAAATAAAAAACTGTTGTTGCTTTTAACCTTCAATTTGTGAAGGTATCTGTTAAACATCAATAGATAACAGAAATAGAAATTGCTACTGGGAATGGGATGCTCCATAACAAAAGCTTGAAATACATGGCTTTGAAACCAAATGGCAGGTTGATACTAGAAGCACTTTGAGAATACTTTTAGTAAAGGTTGTGTGGACACTAAGAGCATTTTTTATTAGAGCCTAAAGAAAAGGTGAACTGTGTTAATTAGTTGTAGAAATGTTGGTGAAACTGTTACCCACTGTCACAGGGAAGACAGGAAGGGTATGTAATTAATTAGTAGTTGGTCAAGGAAATTTCCAGGCAGAATGTTAAAAAGTGTCAGCTTGTTTTATCTAGCTGCCTATGATAACATAAGAAGAGAGAGTTTAACTGAAGAAGGTATCACGCAGTTTTCATGCGGAATTTAGAGGAAATACAGAGATCCCAAAACAGTTTTTTTCAATCTGAAAAAGGTTCTGAGAAATTAAAAAATGTTCTCAAGCAAAGATCAAATCCAAGTTACTGCCAGTTAAAAATGGCCTCAGGGTAAATTCAGATCAAACACAGGGTAAGACTTTTTGTTATGACTCTCAGGAAGATATAAGGTAGTCCCTCATAGATCCTCCCAGCTGGAAAAAAAAAACAACAAAAAGACTTTTATTTTTTGAGCACTGGGAAACAAAGGAAAATTTTTTTGTGTGTAAATGGTGAGAAGAAAGAGATACTTCATAGAAACTCATTTGGAAGTAGAAAGCAGGATGAAAATCCCTGAGAAATGAAGAGACCAAATAAGAAATAACCACCTAGGTGTTGGAGATTCCTTCTCAAAAATATTCTGTTCTTAACTCTAGAAGAATACAGAAGACTCAGCACCTATTGTAGTGTCTAACACACAGTAGACAAGCAAGAGCTTTTGCCAAATGAATGTATGAATGATTCAAAAATATTACAATATTAACTGCAAAGGATAAATGGGAATAGACTAACGCTCACAAAGACCTAGCTTCAAATCAGCTCATTGGATTAAGGTGATCCAACCCTAATCTAACTGCTTGCAGAAGCAAAGGCAAACCTTCAAAATATATAATGCAAAATCTGATACAACTAAAAGAGGAAACAGATTCACAAACACAGGGAAAGATTTTAACACATCTTCCTAGTTATTGACAAAATGAGTAGACAAATATAAATAAAGATATAAAAAGATTAACAATGCCACTAATAAAACTGACCTAATTTATAAATATGTGCTGTATTGTGCTTAGTCGCTCAGTCGTGTCCCACTCTTTATGATCCCATGGACTGTAGGCTGCCAGGCTCTTCTATCCACGGGGATTCTCCAGGCAACAATACTGAGTGGGTTGCTATGCCCCTCAAGAAAGTAGAAGAAAGAAAATGATAAAGATAAGAGCAGAAATTAATGAAAGAGAAATAATATAAAATACAAGAGATTAAAAGTTGAATCTTTGAAAAGACTAAAAAATTTTATAAACTTCTTGATGACTGATTAAGAAATAAGAGATGATGTTCAAACAAACAATACCAAGAATGAAAACGTGATGTCCCTTACATTTCACAGACACTGAAAATATAATAAAAGGATATTATGATCAATTTTTTGCCAATGAGTTCAAAAATTCAGATAAATTAGACAAGTAACTAGAAAAACAAAACCTACCAAAGCTGATCCTGAAATAAAGAGAAAATGTAAACAATCCTGTATCTGTTAAAATCACTGATTCTGTAGTAAAAACCTTCTAGATGGTGTCTTCAGTAAATGCTTACAAATATTTAAGATATTTAAGGAAGAAACAACATCAAATTTAAACTCTTCCTCTTCCCAACTTGTCTCGTTAGACCAACAAAGCTTGGATAGTAAGTCCTAATAAGCACATTACAGGGCAGGCCAGAGTGTTTCATAAATATAGACACAGAATCCAAAGAAGGTGATTAGCAAATTGAATGTAAAAAAGAAAATACATCAGGACCAAGCTGGGTACATTCCAAGAATGCAAAATTGATTTAATATTTGAAAATCAATAGATGCAATTTACCACATTAATAGAACAAAGGAAGAAATAATATAAATTATCTGAATAGAAGCAGAAAAGGCATTTCACAAAATTTAACAGTCATACATAATAAAAACCCTTGCAAACTACAAACAAAAGTACACTTCCATAATTTAGTGAAGTGTATCTATAAAAATCCTACAGAAAATATACCTTGAAATCAAGGGAGAGAAAAACTGCCCACTTTATTACTTTGATTCAACATTATATTGAAGGTTCTAGCCAATATCATATAATACATGCAATAATGTAATAAAACAAAATAAAAGGTAAAAGGATTGAAAGTCAAGAAATAGAACTGTCAGTATTTATAGATGATGTGATTTGTATTCTTACCCAAGAAATCTCCATATAAATTTATAAATAATAAGTTAAAAATTTAGTAAGATTAAAAAATAAAAGGTCAACATAAACAATTATTTGTATTTTTATATACCAGTCACAGTTTGCAAATGAATTTTTTTAAAGATCATTTACAAAAGGATCAGAACAAATACCTAGGTATAAATATAATAAAAACTGCTCAAGATATACATCCTGAAAATTATAAAAAGTTCCTGAGAGAAATTAAAGACATTCTAAAAAATTGAAGCATATGCCAATTTTCATGAACCAGAAGATCAATACTGTAATGATGTAAATCTCCACAAGTTGATCTGTAAATTTAATGCAATGTCAATCTAAATTCCCATAGGTCATCTCATTAAAATTGACATGCCAATTCTAAATTTTATATGAAAATACTAAAGATCATGAACAGCCCCTTGAAAAATTGTAAAGAAGATCAAATTTAGAAAACATGGATTATCAGGCACCCAGACTTACTATACGCTCTGGTAGTAAAGACTATGTAATATTTGCACAAGGATATACAAATAAACCAAAGGAACATAATTGAGAGCACAGAAGCAGATCTATACACATATGAATACTTTATTGACAATAAAATTGGCAAAGTAGAGCAGAGGGGAAAGGCAAGTTCCTTTCTGTAAATGGACCCTAGTCAATGAAATATCCATTCAGAAGAAAATGCTATTAATACTTGACTCTTACCTCACATAAGTATCATTTCCAGGTGAATTCTAGTTTTAACATGAAAGGTAAAAATTTTAGAAGATAAAATATGAAAATTTTTCACGGCCTTGAAAGAGAAAAAAAGCCTTAAACAGAACACAAAGAGTAATAATCATAAAGAAAACAATTACTGTATAGATTGTATTGAATCTCTGATTCATCAAAAGATACCATTAAGGGAATGACGAGGCAAGCAACAGAATAAAAGATATTTACAATATAGAAAACTGACAAATAACTTAGTCCAAAATAACCATAGTCCTCTTACCTGTCAATAAGAAAATCTCAGAAAAAACAATAGAACAATACCAAAAGACAAACAGAAATATTACAAAAGTGGAAGACCAAATAGCCAATAGGACTAAGGAAATGTCCTCAATAGGAAAGATGCATATTGAATCCATAATGAGGCTATATTATTAATGTACCAGATTGGTCAAATCTTTAAATTATAGTCAGTAAATTATAAGTTTTAGGTGATATGTGGAACAATGGGAGCTCTCACATACTCCTGGTGTGAGTTAAATTAATATAACCACTTTGCAAAAATATTTGGCAAAATCTACTTAAGTTGAACATACTCAAAGACTCTGATATAGAAATTTCACTTCTGGGAGTATGCCCAACAGAGGTGCATACTTTTGTTCAAACCTGTTCAAGGCTGTGCTTATTGTTAATAGTCCCAAACTACCAACTCAAATGTCAATCAATTATAAAATGGATATATTGTGGTTGCATTTTTATATGGAATATTTTACAGCAGTAAGAATGAATGCACTACATCAATAATGTGGATGAAACTTAAAATTGAGCTAAGATGGTTAAGAATTCGCCTGCAATGCAAGAGACCTGGGTTCTATATCTGGGTTCGGGAAGATCCCTTGGAGAACAGAATGGCTACCCACTCCAGTATTCCTGTCTGGAGAATTCTGTGGACAGAAGAGCCTGGTGGGCTGTAGTTCATGAGGTTGCAAAGAGTTGGACATGACTGAGTGACTTTCACTTTGCCAGCCTGGGACAGATGGCCTTCCTGTGCCTTCAGATGTGGGTCCTGAGATGAGCACATCACCACTCAGTAGCAGTCCAGTCTGGAATGCAATCATAAATCCAACCTTTGGGAAACATCACTCAAATCCCAAATGAGGAATAACCTACTAAAAAACAGGAGGGGAGATAATAGTATTCATCAACATCAGTGTCAGGCAAGACAAAGAAGGGCTTTGTGGAAACGTTCCAGATCAAAGGAGACCAACGAGTCACAATCAGTTCAGTTTAGTTCAGTTGCTCAGTCGTGTCCAACTCTGCAACCCCATAGACTGCAGCCTTCCAGGCTTCCCTGTCTAAATGCAATTCCTAATTCTATACAAAAGGGGTACAACTGTGAAAGGCATGAGGTCAAAGGAACTAATAATTGAAAAACAGACGGTAGTATTCTCATGAAAGCTGTATGAAAGTGTTTAGGTATAAAGAATCATAATGAACACAAATTACTTAACTAGTTCAATAAAAATTTTATATATGTATAATGTGTGTATATGTGTATATGGAGAGAGAGAAAGAGGCCATAGAAGGCAAATGGGGCCAGTATTAACAACAGGTGAATCCAGGTCAAGGATTGTTAATTGTGTTTTACATACTATTCTTATTCTTGCATATTTTCTCTAAATTTGTTTTGAAATAAAAATTTTCAAAATACATTGACTTATTGGACAACTTCATTGCACTGACACTAGTTGACACGGATACTGAAGTTACAAGTGTTATAAATAAATCAACAGTTGAGCAACCTGCACAGCCCATTCTATTCCATTCTGTGTTACTGAGACATGTACCACTTCTAATGGTACAACCAGATTTCTTTAAAAAAAACAAATATATATATATTTGTGACCCTATTAGACTCCTGCCAGGAGAATTAGCAACAACTTGCAAGTCCCTTTTAATATCCCTTAAGTCTGGAAAAGATGTAATGTCTGGGACACTTGAGAAATTTTCAACACCATTTATCAATTCGATCACTGAGAAAGTCCTATGCATGTGCTGACCCTGGTATTAGGCACCAAGGCTAGTGCTGAAAAATAAAGAACATATATGCTTCCTGAACTCAAAAAGGGAACTTAAGAATATAACAGGGAGAACAAGATGGTGGAGGAGTAGGTGGATGTGGAGTATATCTCTCTCCACAGATACATCAGAAATATACCTTCAGACACAGAAGTGCATGCAGAACGCCAACTGACAGTGGACAGGGGTACCTGACCAGTGGAAAGGAACATATAAAACATGTAAAACTTGGTAGGATGAAGGAACTAGGGAGAAAAACAGGAGTGTTAGCAGGGCTGGACCTGCCCTCGGTGGGTGGGGGAACTGAAGCAGGGGTCTGATCCCCACATCAGGGCAATTGTCTGAGTCAGAGGAGAAACATTTAAGGCTGAGAGTAAAACAGCTGATCTGTGGCGGCCTAAATGGAATGAGAATGACAGTCCTTGCCACAGCCATACCCCCTGGAAGGCGCAGCAGCTGGGAGCTGGAGTTTAGGGATTGTGGAGCAATCCCAGGGTGAGGTCTGCTGTTGACTGTGGACAGACAGATCAAGGGGATATGAGGGAGGAGATTGTGGTGGGAAGTGCTGGTGGAGGAAAGCCAGGCAGCCATGGAAGCAAGGTGATACTGTTGAGTCGCAGGTAGAGGGTGGAGACATCACCATAGCCTCTCATCCCACACACCAGCACCGGCAGCTGAACAATAGAGAGGCTGGCCCATCAAACACCTGACATACTGAACTACAGAGTAGGGCCCCACCCAGGGTGCTCCTGAACTACAGAGTAGGACCCCAGCCAGGGGGGCCCTCCATGTGCCTGGCATGCCAAACAACAGAGAAGGACCCCAGGCAAAGGAGCCCTCTAAGTGCCCAAACAGGAGGAGCTATGGAGAAAAACTGGCCAAAGAGGCCTTCTGATTGCCAGCTACAAGAGGCTTGAAAAAAGACTCTGAAAGGGCCTTAACACCTGTGGTAGAGGCAGTCCATGTCCTTGGCACACTTGGCACAGCCAGGGTCCCTGCAAGCCAAGCATCTGTGCCACCTTCATGCCTAACTCTCACTGGGGCACAGCTGCTACAGGCAAAAAAAAGTCTTGTGTCTACTCGTGCAGGGTCACTTCGGTCATGTCCAGCTCTTTGTAATCCTGAAGACTGTGGCCTGCCAGGCTTCTCTGTCAGGGAAGGGGGGTTCTCCAGGCAAGAATCCTGGAGTGTATTGCCCAATACCTGGTGCTGCCAGAAGCCCTGCTACCCAAGCAGCTGCACCACCTCCACACCGGGCCCTCACAGGGACAAACCCAAGCCCTCCAGGACAGCCTCAGGAGCAAACCCCAGTGGATGGCCCACATACACAGGTGGAAATAAAACCACAATGGAAACCCAGGGGCAATGTGGCTAAGGAAGAAGACCCAAAACCTTTCCACCACTTGTACAAACTGCAAATTAAATCCACACGATCAATTAGGCAGACTCTGTATCTATGGAATACATAAAAGGACATTGAGAGCTCCCACAAAAGAGAAGGCACTAGTTCTGATAGCTGTGGACATTGGAGGGAAGAACACACAGGAGTAGGACCAGATTAGAATATAGCTGCCCGCACAACAGGTCCAGAGATCAGCACAGAGTTGGAGGGCATCCTAGGGAGGCAAGGTGGACTGTGACTCCCGGCAAGGGAAAGGACTCTGACAGCAGTGACAGCAGAAAAACGTTTATTATTCTTATGTTTTGACTTGGTTCACAGATTCTTTTGTACTTTTTTTTTCCCCTCAGTCACATTTTTTATTGTTGTTAGAAACCTCTGCCCCTGAATTGGACTTTAGCAGTTCTGTGGAGTTCTCCTTTTTTTTTTTTTTTTCTTTTTTTAATTTTTTAAACCTATTATTATTTTTTCGACATTTATTCCTTTGCTTTTCCTACTATTCTTTTCTCCTTTCAGTTAATCTTTAACATATATAAATCTTCTTTATCTACCTCTATTTAACTTTGCATATCTCTTCTTTCTTTCCTTTCCTCTCAACATGCTTGTTAGTTTTATTTTCATTGCTTTATTCCCCACTTGGCACCTTGCTTTAGTTTTGTTTTCTAGTTTGTGCTTTAGTTAGTTTTGTTCTTAACTGGTAGATAAAAATTTTGGCTTCCTTTGTTTGTTGGGTCAATCTATTGTACTTTATGTTTGTTGGACTGTTTTGATTTTGCTTATGGGTGTATATGTGTATATTCAGTCACATTTTTTATTGTTGTTATAAACCTCTGCCTCTATGTTGGGCTTTTGCAGTTCTGTGGAGTTTTCCTTTTTTTTTTTCATTTGCTCTTTTTTTCATTTTAATCTTTTAAACCTGTTATTATTTTTTCTACCTTTATTCCTTTGCTTGCTTTTCCTACTGTTCTTCTCCCCTTGCAGTTAATCTTTAACGTATATAAATCTTCTTTATCTATCTCTATTTAACTTTGCACATCTATTCTTTCTTTCTTTCCTCTCCTCTCAACATATTTGTTAGTTTTGTTTTCATTGCTTTATTCCCCACTTGGCACCTTGCTTTAGTTTTGTTTTCTAGTTTGTGCTTTAGTTAGTTTTGTTCTTAACTGGTAAATATAATTTTTGATTTCCTTTGTTCGCCAGGTCAGTCTACTGTACTTTATTTTAGTTGGACTGTTTTGACTTTGCTTGTATATGTGTGTATTCCATTATTTGAATTATTATTTGCCTGATTTTGCTACTGCCATTTGTCTGGGGTTCATCTTTGGTTTCTCATTTTTGGGTATTTGTTTTAATCTCACTTAATGCAATAACAAACCACTTGTGGAATCGTCATACCTTACCAGAAATCAAGACCTGAGCCTCTGGAGTGGGGGCACTGACTCTAAGACCCTAGACTACCAGAGAACCAACCCTAGGGAATATCAAATAGTGAGAATTCACACATAGAAAACCACTTGAATACAAGACCCTGTATCATCCAACCACCAGTAGCACTCTATGCAGGATGCCTCTTCTAAACAACAAACAAAACAAAAATACAAACCAAATCATCAGCAGACAGGATTACCACCTCACTCAGCCTTGCCCATCAGAGGAAAAACAAACAAACAAACAAAAAAACTCAGCACAAATCTCACCCTATATGAAGCTTACACAAATCACTGGACCAATCTTAGGAGGGCAGAAACCAAAAGGAAGAAAGAATTCAACCTTGAAGTCTGGGAAGAGGAGACCTTAAACACAATAAGCTAAAAAAATAATGAAAAGGCAGAGAAATACTACACAAATGAAGGAACAAATTAGAAACACACAAGTCCAAATAAATGAAGAGGAAATAGGCAAACTACCTGAAAAAGAATTCAGAATAATGATAGTGAAGATGATCAAAAACCTTGAAAACAAAATGGATAAAATGCAAGAATAAATTAACAAAGGCCTAGAAGAATTAAAGAATAAACATACAGAGACAAACAATACAATTACTGAAATTTAAAATACTCTGGAAGGAATCGGCCGAATATCTGAAGCAGAAGAACAAATCAGTGAACTGGAAGGTAAAATGGTGGAAATAACTTCTGAAGAGCAGAATAAAGTGAAAAGAATGAAAAGAACTGAGGATAGTCTCAGAGACCTCTGGGACAATATCAAACACACCAACATTTGAATTATAGGGGTCCCAGAAGAAGAAGAAAAAAAGAAAGGGTATGCAAAAATTTTTGAAGAGATTATAGTTGAAAATTTCCCCAACATGGAAAAGGAAATAGTCAATCAAGTCCAAGAGGGACAAAGAGTCCCATACAGGATAAACCCAAGGAGAAACATGCCAAGACACATACTACTCAAACTAACAAAGACTAAACACAAATAAAGAATATTAAAAGCAGCAAGGAAAAAGCAACAAGTAACATACAAGGGAAACCCCAAGCACTTAATAGCTGATATTTCAGCAGAAACTCTGCAGGCCAGAAGGGAATGACAGGATATGTTTAAAGTACTGAAAGGGAAAAATTTACAACCAAGATTACTCATTCAAATTCAAAGGATCTCATTCAAAATTGATGGAGAAATAAAAGGCTTTTCTGACGAGCAAAAGTTAAGATAATTCAGTACCACCAAACCAGTTTTACAACAAATGTTGAAGGGATTTATATAGTTAAGAAATACAAGAGAAGAAAAAAAAAATCTACAAAATCAACCCCAAATAATTAAGAAAATGGCAATAGGAACATATATATCAATAATTACTTTAAATGTAAATATATTAAATGCTCCAACCAAAAGACATAGACTGGCTGAAGAGATTCAAAAACAAGACCTATATATATGCTGTCTACAAGAAACCCACTTCAGACCTCAAGACACATATAGACTGAAAGTGAGAAGATGGAAAAATACATTCCATGTAAATGGGAAGCGAAAGAAAGCTGGAGTAGCAATCCTCATATTAGACAAAATAGACCTTAAAATAAAGAAGATTACAAGAGATAAGGAAGGACACATAATGATCAAGGGATCAAACCAAGAGGAAGACATAACAATTTTAAGTATCTATGCACCCAACATAGGAGCAATACATAAGACAATACATAAGTCTCAATACATAAGACAAACACTTTGCGACCCCATGGACTGTAGCCTACCAGGCTCCTCCCTCCATGGGATTCTCCAAGCAAGAGTACTGGAGTGGGTTGCCATTTCCTTCTCCAGGGGATCTTCCCGACCCAGGGATCAAACCCAGGTCTCCTGCATTCCAGGCAGACGCTTTAACCTCTGAGCCACCAGGGAAGCCCAAGACAAACACTAACAGACATTAAATGAGAAATTGAGAGCAACGCAATAATAGTAGGAGACTTTAACACCCCACTCACACCAATATCAAAATAGATCATCAAAACAGAAAATTAGTAAGGAAACACAAGTCTTAAATGATACATTAGATGAGATGGATCTCATTGATATCTTCAGGACATTCCATCCAAATGCAGAAGAATACACCTTCTTCTCAATGCACCTTATGCAGAAGACTACACCTTCTTCTCAATGCACATGGAATATTCTCCAGGATAGACCACATCCTGGGTCACAAATCAAACCTCAGTAAATTTAAGAAAATTGAAATCGTATCAAGCATCTTTTCTGACAACAATGCTATCAGACTAGATACCAATTACAAGAAAAAAACTGTGAAAAAATACAAACACATGGAGATTAAACAATGCATTTCTAAATAACCAACAGGTTACTGAAGAAATCAAAAGGGAAATCAGAAAATTTCTATAAACAAATGACAACAAAAACATGATAACTCAAAACCTATGGGATGCAGCAAAAGCAATTCTAAGAGGGAAGTTTATAGCAATACAATCCTACCTCAAGAAAAAAAAAAAAACATTGAATAAACAATCTAACTTTATACCTAAAACAACTGGGAAAAGAGAAACAAAAAAACAACAAAATTAGTAGAAGGAAAGAAATCATAAAGATCTGAGCAGAAATAAACACACAGTAAATGAAAGAAACAATCAGATCAGATCAGATCAGTCGCTCAGTCGTGTCCGACTCTTTGTGACCCCATGAATCACAGCACGCCAGGCCTCCCTGTCCATCACCAACTCCCGGAGTTCACCCAGACTCACGTCCATCGAGTCAGTGATGCCATCCAGCCATCTCATCCTCTGTCATCCCCTTCTCCTCTTGCCCCCAATCCCTCCCAGCATCAGAGTCTTTTCCAATGAGTCAACTCTCCGCATGAGGTGGCCCAAAGTACTGGAGTTTCAGCTTTAGCATCATTCCTTCCAAAGAAATCCCAGGGCTGATCTCCTTCAGAATGGATTGGTTGGATCTCCTTGTAGTCCAAGGGACTCTCAAGAGTCTTCTCCAACACCACAGTTCAAAAGCATCAATTCTTCGGTGCTCAGCCTTCTTCACAGTCCAACTCTCTCCTCCATACATGACCACAGGAAAAACCATAGCCTTGACTAGACGGACTTTGTTGGCAAAGTAATGTCTCTGCTTTTGAATATGCTATCTAGGTTGGTCATGACTTTCCTTCCAAGGAGTAAGCGTCTTTTGATTTCATGGCTGCAGTCACCATCTGCAGTGATTTTGGAGCCCAGAAAAATAAAGTCTGACACTGTTTCCACTGTTTCCCCATCTATTTCCCATGAAGTGATGGGACCAGATGCCATGATCTTCATTTTCTGAATGTTGAGCTTTAAGCCAACTTTTTCACTCTCCACTTTCACTTTCATCAAGAGGCTTTTGAGTTCCTCTTCACTTTCTGCCATAAGGGTGGTGTCATCTGCATATCTGAGGTTATTGATATTTCTCCCGGCAATCTTGATTCCAGCTTGTGTTTCTTCCAGTCCAGCGTTTCTCATGATGTACTCTGCATATAAGTTAAATAAACAGGGTGACAATATACAGCCTTGACATACTCCTTTTCCTATTTGGAAGCAGTCTGTTGTTCCATGTCCAGTTCTAACTGTTGCTTCCTGACCTGCATACAAATTTCTCAAGAGGCAGATCAGGTGGTCTGGTATTCCCATCTCTTTCAGAATTTTCCACAGTTTATTGTGATCCACACAGTCAAAGGCTTTGGCATAGTCAATAAAGCAGAAATAGATGCTTTTCTGGAACTCTCTTGCTTTTTCTATGATCAGCGGATGTTGGCAATTTGATCTCTGGTTCCTCTGCCTTTTCTAAAACCAGCTTGAACATCAGGAAGTTCACGGTTCACATATTGCTGAAGCCTGGCTTGGAGAATTTTGAGCATTACTTTACTAGCATGTGAGATGAGTGCAATTGTGTGGTAGTTTGAGCATTCTTTGGCATTGCCTTTCTTTGGGATTGGAATGAAAACTGACCTTTTCCAGTCCTGTGGCCACTGCTGAGTTTTCCAAATTTGCAAACTAAAAGCTGGTTCTATGAGAAGATAAAAAAATTGTCAAACCTTTAAGCCAGATTCATCAAGAAAAAAAGAGAATAATCAAGTCAACAAAATTTGAAATGTAAAAGGAAAGGTTAGAATAGACAATGGATTATAAGAGACTATTATGAACAACTATATAGCAACAAAATGGATAACCTGGAAGAAATGGATAGATTCTTAGAAAAGCTCAATTTTCTAAGACTGAACCAGGAAGAAATAGAAATTATGAACAACCCAGTTACAAGCACTGAAACTGAAGTTCTGATAAAAAATTTCCCAAAAAACAAAAGCCCAGGACCAGATGGCTTCACAGGAGAATTCTATCAAACATTTAGAGAAGAGCTAATGCCTATCCTTCTAAAACTCTTTCAAAAAACTGCAGAGGAAGGAATACTTCCAAACTCATTCTATGAGGCCACCATCACCCTGATACCCAAACCAAAGATAACACACAAAAAAGAAGAATACAGGCCAATACCACTGATGAACATAGATGCAAAAATCCTCAACAAAATTTTAGCAAATAGAATTCAGCAACACATCAAAAAGCTCATACATCATGATCAAGTTGGGTTTATTCCAGGGATGCAAAGATTCTTCAATATATGCAAATCAATCAATGTGATACACCATATTAACAAATTGAAAGATAAGAACCATATGATAATCTCAATAGATGCAGGAAAAGCCTTTGAAAAATTCACCCATTTAGGCACCCATTTATTCACCCACAAAAGCACCCATTTATGATTAAAACTAAGCCTTTGACTGTGTGGATCACAATAAACTGTGGAAAATTCTGAAAGAGATGGGAATACCAGATCATCTGACCTGCCTCTTGAGAAACCTATATGCAGGTCAGGAAGCAACAGTTAGAACTGGACATGGAACAACAGACTGGTTCCAAATAGGAAAAGGAGTATGTCAAGGCTGTATATTGTCACCCTGCTTATTTAACTTATATGCAGAGTACATCATGAGAAACGCTGGGCTAGAAGAGGCACAAGCTGGAATCAAGATTGCCAGGAGAAATATCAATAACCTCAGATATGCAGATGACACCACCCTTATGGCAGAAAGTGAAGAGGAGCTAAAGAACCTCTTGATGAAAGTGAAAGAGAAGAGTGAAAAAATTGGCTTAAGGCTCAACATTCAGAAAACTAAGATCATGGCATCTAGTCCCATCACTTCATGGGAAATAGATGGGGAAACAGTGTCAGACTTTATTTTTGGGGGCTCCAAAATCACTGCAGATGGTGACTGCAGCCATGAAATCAAAAGACGCTTACTCCTTGGAAGGAAAGTCATGACTAACTTAGATAGCATATTCAAAAGCAGAGACATTACTTTGCCAACAAAGGACCATCTAGTCAAGGCTATGGTTTTTCCAGTGGTCATGTATGGAGGTGAGAGTTGGACTGTGAAGAAAGCTGAGCACCGAAGAATTGATGCCTTTGAACTGTGGTGTTGGAGAAGACTCTTGAGAGTCCCTTGGACTGCAAGGAGATCCAACCAGTCCATTCTGAAGGAAATCAGCCCTGGGATTTCTTTGGAAGGAATGATGCTAAAGCTGAAACTCCAATACTTTGACCACCTCATGTGAAGAGTTGACTCATTAGAAAAGACTCTGATGCTGGGATGGATTGGGGGCAGGAGGAGAAGGGGACGACAGAGGATGAGATGGCTGGATGGCATCACCAACTCGATGGACGTGAGTCTGAGTGAACTCCAGGACAGGGAGGCCTGGCGTGCTGCAATTCATGGAGTCTCAAAGATTCCGACATAACTGAGCGACTGAACTGATTCAGGAAATAGTCATAAAAGGAACCTACCTCAACATAGTAAAGGCCATATATGATAAGCATAGAGCAAACATTCTTCTCAATAGTGAAAAACTGAAAGCATTCCCCCTAAGTTCAGGAACAAGTCAAGGGTGTCCACTTTCACTGTTATTATTCAACATAGTTCTGGAAGCCCTAGCTACACCAATCAGAAAAGAAAAAGAAATAAAAGGAATCCAAATCAGAAAGAAGTAAAACTCTCACTCTTGGCAGATGACATTATACTGAACACAGAAAACCCTAAAGATAGTATCAAAAAATTACTAGAGCTAATCAGTGAATTTAGCAAAGTTGCAGGATACAAAATCAATACGCAGAAATCACTTGTACTTCTATATACTAACAATGAAAAATCAGAAAGAGAAATTAAGGTATCAATCCCATTCACCATTGCAATAAAAAGAATAAAATACCTAGGGATAAACTTACCTAAGGAGACAAAAGAACTGTACACAGAAAATAAGACACTAATGAAAGAAGTCAAAGATGACAAAAACAGATGGAGTGATATTTCATGCTCCTGGGTAGAAAGAATCAATATTGTGAAAATGACTATACTACCAAACACAATCTACAAATTCAATGTGATCCCTATCAAATTACCAGTGACATTTTTCATAGAACCAAGACAAAAAATTTCACTATTCATATGGAAACACAAAAGACCCTGAATAGCCAAAGCAGTCTTGAGAAAGAATGGAGCTGGAGGAATCAACCTTCCTGACTTCAGATTATACTACAAAGCTACAGTCACCAAGACAGCATGGTACTGGCACAAAATCAGAAATATAGACCAATGTAACAAGATAGAAAACCCAGAAATAAACCCATGGCTACCTTACTTTTGACAAAGGAGGCAAGAATATACAATGGGGCAAAGACAGCCTCTTCAATAAATGGCGCTGGGAAAACTGGACAGCTACATGTGAAAGAATGAAATTAGAACACTGCCTAACACCATATACAAAGATAAACTCAAAATGGATTAAAGACCTAAATGTAAGACCAGAAACTATAAAACTCTTAGAGGAAAACTATAGGCAGAACACTTGATAACATAAATCAAAGCAAGATCCTCTATGACCCACCTCCTAGAGTAATGGAAATAAAAACAAAAGTAAACAAGTGGGATCTGATTAAACTTAAAAACTTTTGCATGGCAAAGGAAATTGTAAGCAAGGTGAAAAGACAACCCTCAGAATTGGAGAAAATAATAGCAAATGAAACTACTGACAAAGGATTAATTTCCAAAATATATAAGCAGCTCACACAACTCAATACCATAAAAACAAACAACCTAATCCAAAACGGGGGGGAAAGACCTAAATAGACATTTCTCCAAAGAAGACATACAGATGGCTAACAAACACATGGAAAAATGCTCAGCATTGCTCATTATTAGAAAAATGCAAATCAAAACCTCAGTGAGATATCACCTCACACCAGTCAGAATGGCCATCATCAAAAAGTCTACAAACAATAAATGCTGTTGAGCCTGTGAAGAAAAGGGAATGCTCTTGCACTGTTGATGGGAATGTAAACTGATACAGCCACTATGGAAGACGGTATGGAGATTCCTTAAAAAACTAGGAATAAAACCACCATATGACCCAGCAATCCCACTCCTGGGCAGATACACTGAGGAAACCAAAATCGACAAAGACACATGTATCCATTGTTCATTGTACCACTATTTACAATAGCTAGAACATGGAAGCAACGTAGATGTCCACTGACAGATGAATGGATAAAGAAGGTGTGGTACGTATACACAATGGAATATTACTCAGCCATAGAAAGGAACGCATTTGAGTCCATTCTAAATAGTTGGATGAACCTAGAACCCATTATATACAGTGAAGTAAGTCAGAAATGAAAAGATAAATATCATATTCTAATGCATATATACAGAATCTAGAAAAATGGTACTGAAGTATTTATTTACAGGGCAGCAATGGACAAACAGACATAGAGAATAGACTTATGGACATGGGGAGAGGGGAGGAAAGGCTGAAATGTATGGAAAGAGTAAAATGGAAACTTACATTACCATATGTAAAATAGACAGCCAACGGGAATTTGCTGTATGGCTCAGGAAACTCAAACAGGGGCTCTGTATCAACCTAGAGGGATAGGATGGGGAGGGAGATGGGAGGGAGGTTCAAAAGGGAGGGGATATATGTATACCTATGGCAGATTCATGCTGAGGTTTTACAGAAAACAACAAAAGTCTATAAAGCAATTATCCTTCATTTAAAAAATAAATATTTTTAAAAAGATTGCCAGGAGAAATGTAATTTCAGATATGCAGATGACACCACCCTTATGGCAGAAAGTGAAGAGAAACTAAAGAGCTTCTTGATGAAAGTGAAAGAATAGAGTGAAAAAGCTGACTTAAAACTCAGTGTTCAAAATATGAAGATCATGGCATTCGGTCCCATCACTTCATGGTAAATAGATGGGGAAACAATGGAAACAGTGACAGACTTTATTTTCTTGGGCTCCAAAATCACAGATGGTGACTGCAGCCATGAAATTAAAAGATGCTTGCTCTTTGGAAGAAAAGCTATGACCAACCTAGATAGCATATTAAAAAGCAAGAGACATTACTTTGCTGTATAGTCAAAGCTATGGTTTTTCCGGTAGTCATGTATGGATGTGAGAGTTGGACCATAAAGAAGGCTGAGTGCTGAAGAATTGATGCTTTTGAACTGTGGTATTGGAGAAGACTCTTGAGAGTCCCTTGGACTGCAAGGAGATCCAACCAGTTCATCCTAAAGGAAATCGGTCCTGAATGTTCATTGGAAGGACTGATGCTGAAGCTCCAACATTTTGGCCACCTGATGCAAAGAACTGACTCATTGGAAAAGACCCTGTTGCTGGGAAAGATTGAAGGCAAGAGGAGAAGGGGATGACAGAGGATGAGATGGTTGGATGGCATCACCAACTCGATGGACATGAGTTTGAGTAAACTCCAGGAGTTGGTGATGGACAGGGAAGCCTGGCATGCTGCAGTCCATGGGGTTGCAAAGAGTTGGACACAACTGAGTGAACTGAACCGATAACTGAGGACACTGGAGCTCAAAGATCTTATGTAATTTTCTCAGAATCATACAACTAGTAATTAGCAGACTCAAAAGTCCAGGCAAAGCTGTCTGGTTCCAAAGCTCATCCTGCCAATTTGTATCTTCAGCCTTAACTACTCTCCTGAGTCATACCTGGAATATACAGATGTCTGCTTTATATTGTCACCTGCACGATGATGGGCATCTGTAGGCATCTCTTCCATGTCAAAATGAGCATGTCCAAAATGAAGTCTTGATGTTTCTCCTCCCTCTTTACCCACCGAGTCCTCTCTTAGTAACTTTATCACTGTACACCAGATTTTCTCAATGAAAAACTACAGTTGCTATTGATTACCTTCATTCCCTAATCCCATAATGCTAATTCATCAGCAAGTCCTGTTCACTTTGTGTCCAAACTACATCCTGAATCTAGCCCTCATGTACCACCTTCACTGTAAGCACTCAAGTCAGCACTGCTCCTGCAGCAGCCTCCTGCTTTCCCCTCTTGCCCCCTAAACCATCCACCTGGCAGCCAGGATGACCCTTTAATAATGTAAAGCAGATCAAGTCACTTCCTACTGAAAGTCCCTCAATGACTTTCCGTTGCACTTAAAAAGCTAACTCTTGCATGACAGAGGTAGGCATCAGTTATTTCTTTGGTTATCCAGAATCCTATCCTACTTTGCACGCTAGAGACATTCCCTGACTTTTGGGTTTTGATGGGTGATAGATTCTACATCCCACTCAAGAATGCATCAGATACTCACTTTCAGACTCTTTTGTGAAGTGAGTAAGTGGCCACTTAACCAATCAGCTCTCCTTGTCCGCCATGATGGTTATCTTTATTTGTCAAACTGACTGGGCCATAGGATGCCCAGGTATTTGTGAACCATTATTCTGGGCGTGTCTGTGAGGGTGTTTCTGGATGATATTAGCATCTGAATCTGTAGGAGTAAAGCAGATTGCCCTTCCCAGTGTGCATGCTCAGTCACTTAGTCATGTCCAACTCTTTGTGACCTCATGGACTGTAGCTAGCCAGGGTCCTCTGTCCATGGAATTTTCCAGGCAAGAATACTGGAGTGAGTTGCCATTTCCTCTCCAGGGGATCTTCCCGATTCAGGGATCGAACCCAGGTGTCTTGAGTCTCCTGCATTTGTAGGTAAATTCTTTACCACTGTACCACCTGGGAAGCCCCCTAGACCTCACTCCATCACCAAAAGCTTTACTTGACCAATTGGCTGAGAAAGGAAGAATTCCCTTTCACTGCCTGTCTTCGAGCTTAGACACTGTCTTGCAGAAGACTGTTCTTCTTCTGCCTTCAGGCTTAAACTAAAATTTATTCCATCTGCCCTCTTAGTTCTCTAGCTTGCCAACTACAGATCTTGGCACTTCTCAGCTCTATAATCATGTGACTCAATTCTTTATGATAGAACAGATGATTGGTAGATAGACAGATAGACAACTCACATCTTACTGGTTCTGTTTCTCTGGAGAACCCTAATATGCCCACATAACCACCATAAAGAGTCTGCCCACAATGCGGGAGACCTGGGTTCGATCCCTGAGTCGGGAAGATCCCCTGGAGAAGGGGGTGGCAACCCACTCCAGTATTCTTGCCTGGAGAATCCCATGGATGGAGGAGCCTGGTGGGCTATAGTCCATGGGGTCACAAAGAGTCAGACACTACTGAAGCGACTTCACTTTCACTTTTCACTTGGTGACTACAGGGACCCAGTGCAGATGGCAGCATCAGTGGCATTGGCTGCCATCCAGTGGAGTATCCAGTGACAGGGATGATGGCAGGAGCACCATGTTAGTGTCCAGCTGCAGTCCCTTGTTCTTGCCACTTTTCTACACCTGTCCCTGACAATCCTGTGGGCTATCCAAGTTCCTTACAGTAAATTCTTTTTCTGATATAATTATCCAATCATCCTCTATTACTTACTGTTACTTACAGAAGGGTTTATAAATGTGGCTAATGAAAGCTGGTCACTGCCTCCTCCAGTTTCATCACATACCACCTCCCCACTCAGTCCCTACACTCCACCCCTTGGAGTCTTTTTCCCCAAACTCTTCCCATTTTGATTCTTGGGTCTTCCCTGGGTATACGTAGAGGCTCCTTCTTGTTATTAAAGATTCAGCTCAATGGATCCCTTTCAGGGAGAACTTTCCTGACTGTGTGACTTAACACAAATCCTTCTTCATCAAAGTGCGTTTACTGATTAGTTTTCTTTTTTGCAGTGGTAACTACCTGCAAGTTTATTAGTCATGCTTTTACTTGTTTATGGTCTACCTCGCCCATTAGAAGTTATCCCAGTGGAGCAGGGACCCCTTCTGTCCTGTCAGTGCTCCCTCTGCAGAACATGGAGTGGTGTCAGGCACATAACCAACCTGCAGGAATCATTTGCAGGAGAGAGAAAAGGGAGGCCCCTTGAGGGAGAGTCATGGCAGCCAGATTTCTCAGAGGGAAGGGATCACTCTTCATGCTTGAGCATTTGATTTCTAAGTGCAGTAAACTCATGAATTTTGTCCTTCTGAGGATCCAAGCTTTGCCCCCTCAGGGTGTCAGCAGGGGTGGTTCTGTCCATGTGGATTGCTGCCATTTAAACCCTGAAAACCGCTGGAGTGTTTGACAGTAAAAAGTTAGCAGGCCAAAAGCCGCAATCACCCCGAGCTACAAATGTCATCAAGAGAGCCCTGGCTGTGTTGTCAAGAAAGGGCACCCGGGGATACTTTTCACTGAGAAGCAACAATAACAACAACAACAAAAGATTTATTTCTTTGCTCTGGTCTGTCTTCATCTCTTCCTATGCCTTTTGCGTAGGAAGGGGCGCGAAGAGGAAGGGGGACAAAAAGCAGAGGAGGGTCTGGTTTTCCAGGCTTTGGAGCAATGTCTATAGGGCCAGCTTGGCTGACATGGGCAGAGGGAGGAAGACCAAGGTTACAGGGAAAGGAGGAGGGGAGAGAAAGGGTGGATGAAAAGAACAGACCTCAGAGAGCTGAAGGGAGCTGGAAGGAATGAGAGGAGGGAGAAGAAAGGACAAGGAAACAGAGGGAAGTAGAAGAGGATGGAGAAGGGAAAAGGAGAGCAAAGGAGGAAAGGAAATGAAAAGGAGGGGTGGGGAAGAGCATGATGCTGGGGAAGGGCATGAGGCTGGGGAAGGGAAGGCAAATTCCGGGGACTGTGGATCCCAGACCAGGTTTTTATTTTGTCTTTGTTTTCTTGAATGCTGATAAGAGCAAGTTCCATCTGGGAGTTACTGAAAAGAACTCCTGTGCCTTTAATCTGGATCCCATCTTCCCCTCCTTTCTCTACTCCTTCCAGTGAAGTGAAAGTTGCTCAGTTGTGTTTGACTCTTTGCAACCCCATGGACTGCAGGCCGCCAGGCTCCTCTGTTCATGGAATTTTCCAGGCAAGAATACTGGAGTGGGTTGACATTCATTTCTCCAGGAGATCTTCCCAACCCAGAGATCAAACCTGGGTCTCCCACATTGCAGGCAAATTCTTTACCATCTGAGCCACCGCTCCTGTTCAGTACCCATGGTAAGCAACAGGCCCATGTACTGCACTGACCCACTGACCTTGCGCCAGTGATTTACATGTGTTGACTCATTTTTGAAAAAACTTTATTGAAGTATAACTGATTGACAATGTTGTGCCATTTTCTGCTGCACAGCAAAGTGACATGGTTATACACATATGTACATTTTTTTCATATTACTTTCCATTATGATTTATCACAGGATACTGAATATATTTGCCTCTGCTATACAGCAAGACCTTGCTGTTTATCTATCCTATATATAATAGTTGGCATTGGCTAAAAACCTTTGTTGACTTTTAATCCTCAAAGCAACCCTATGAGGTAAGGTCAGTACTGTCAGCCCCATTTTTTCAGATGGGAAAACAAACACAGAGGGGTTACCTAACTTGCCAAAGTTCACACAGCTAATGAAGGGAAGGAGCTGAGGTTTGATTCTAAGCAGTCTACCTCCAGAGTCCACCTTCTCAAATATCCACTCATTTACTACATATTTATTGAGGAGCTACTATATTCCAAGCACCATAAAGTCTCTTCCAATCCTCCAGGCAAAGCTAACTGTTCCCATCTCTTTGCTCCCAAGACACTGTGTGTACCCTGATCCCACAGTAATAAGTTGTACATATGCGATCTGCCACCCCCAGGAACCCATATATTTCTTGAAGTCACCATCCATGCCTTGTTTTTCACCCAGCCCTCTGCTTTCTACAGAGCAGGTACTAAAAAAATAGTTGTTGCATAATTGTGATTCAGTGATTGATTGATCAATATTATTTGGTGTGACTTTGGAAATAGTGCCCCCGAATTTTAGAATTGCAGGCTTCAGGTAGGGAAAATGGTAAAGCAGCAGTTAAGGCAGCTAAAAGATAAAGTATATATGTGCCTGTCTGAGCCCTGATTCATCTACAGCAAAGGGGTGCAGCCCAAGGCAAGATTGGGGTGAGGGAGCGGGGAGCAAGCAAGAGTGATCTTGAAAACCAGGGTAGGAGGCATTTTGCTACAATTCCTAAGGAGCTGTGCACATCTCAGAAGGGTTCAGTTCTGATGTTGTGTGTCTGGGTTCTGAGTCAGGGCTGGGACTGCACTTATTATTTGCTTACATCTAAAGGGCCTGGGTGGAATGCCACACAAGAGAAAGGTCATCACCTGTTCTCAGCTGATTCTGAGAATCTGAATTGCAGACCCTAGAGATCAACCGATCCAGTGGTTTTTACAACTTTTTTCTTGCTTTGGGTAGCAGACCTTTCTTCTAACCAGATATATAGATCAGATAAACATCAGGTAGCTCTGGGTAACTCAAGGGCAGGGACTCAAAGTCCCACCCACTCCCATCCCCATGTTTACTGAGTATTTCAAAAACCACTGATATATCATGACCATCTCATTTCAAAAATGGTTGAGTCCAACCCCACAGAACTTAAATGACACCATCTGAAGTTACCTCAGTGCTGAACAGCCTTTGGGTGGGGTTCAACAGATCTGAAGAAGTTTCCTCCATTATGTCCTTCTGCTTCTTTTGTAATAAATACAAGTGCACTAAAAACAATGATGAGAATGGTACCCTGTGATGTCCAGCATGTGGTTTGCAGGGCACTCTTCTGGAGCCCATGGCTGAAATGCTGCTGCTCATTGGGACGTCAAGAGACTTTTTAGACAAATAACGAATCCCTGAGTTATACTCAGTGCACTTGTCGACTTGTTGGCAGATCGACAAACTCTTTTTCAGATGTGGCAGTATAATTTGTTGGAAGATTAATTTGTGTGACAGGCAGGAGCTGCCAGAAGACAACATTCCCTCCCTTTTGGAGCCTTCATTTTTTAAAGCCTCGGTTCATAGAAGTCATTAGGCTAGCTTTTCCCAGAATGAATGAGGAGACAAGTGGGGACCTGCCAGGGAGGCTGGGGATATAATTGGGGAGACTGTTGGAGACTCAAAGGGTGTAGGAAATGGAAAGCCTGGCCCCCAGGTATCTAGACCCTCAGCCAAGAAGACCAGGAATTGAGTATCTGCCTGCTAACACTTAGCCTGGATTATCTCATTTAATTCTACAAACAACCAAAGAGCTAGAAATGGTTCTTATTTCTATTTAATAAATGAGGCAGCCGAGACTCAGAGAAATTACATGACTCACCTGAAGTCTTAGAGCTAACAAATAGCAGAGCTGAGATTAAAATTCAGGTCTTCTTGACTCCAAACATTCATCACTATAATGTTCTTTTTACAATTTTCTTAATCTAAGGTAGAAGCTGATGGAATACTCCAAAGTATAATTTGGCAAAAACATTTCTGGGGTTATGGTTCAACATAGCCTGTCCATGCAAACAACTTTCTTATGTTCATGGAGAGAACTTACCTTTCGTAGGAGAGAAGAGATGAACTTATTATCCTTTAGATGATTGTGCATAAGCATTTTTTCCAACAACTAGTCTTCTGATGGATTCAGAATGTCAGGGAGTTGGAGGTTATACGGCTTGACAGCTATTGGTGTGCAGCTATTATATTTTGATTGTTGGTTATAAGCAGGCTAATGCTTAATTAATCAGCCCAAACAGGGGTAAGGATTGACATTCTTATGAGTAGGGGAACTGCAATCATTGGAGAACAGTTCAAGGAGGAAGTGATAACTCATTGCTATCTGAGCAGTGAATATCTAATGTAACCCTGGTGTGGTCTGGCTTTATTTTAATCATGGGCAGCTGAACTGTAGATGCATGTGTATGATTGGAAAATACCTCCTTTTCTTTCAATTTCCTTTAGACATCTAAGAAAAGCTAATAATCTTCCTTTTAAAATTCACTGAATAAAAATCAATCCAGGCACACTAATGCACCTTCTACTTTCTTGGCCTCTTTTTACTTACTAAAGGATATTATACTTTCAGATTTAATTAACCTTTAATGAACACACACACCTTACCTGGCATTGCTCTAGGCCTTCTCATATGGATCATCTTTATCTAATAAATTGACTAAAATCTATTATCACGTACTTCCCCAATTCTGTTTTTAACCCAAACAAACAAATGCATGTCAGCTTCTACATTTGTTAGAGGTAGGCCCCAAAATATAAGGTCTATAAACTGTTGGTAGCTAAAGTGATATTTCTTATCTGAAAACGTCAGGTTTTTGGTATGTCCACGCAATGCAAAATTTTAAGCTTCATTTACATGTGGTGATCTAGAGTGATAATCATGATACAGTATAAGTTAAAAACATAAGTTGCAGAATATATAATAATCCCATTTCTTTAAAGAACAAGAAATACATATATAAATATATATGCAGAGAGAGCTAGATAGATGATAGAGGTAAAGATATATATTTGTATAAAATAGAAAGCTATGGAAGGAATCATATCAGAATTCACATTGTTGACCTAAGAGGGATTAACAGTTAATTTGAAAGCAACAAATTGGTTGCTTGGTGCTGGAGAGAACTGGAAAACTTGCAGACAAGGAGGGTGTAATTCCTCCAGTATCTTCCTGTTCAGTCAAGAGTGTCTGTTTAATGGCTGAAAAATGCTACCCAAATGCCCCCAGACAGGAAACCTTCTAGTAAGAGGAGCCATCAGCTAGTCAACCATGTGGAAATGTGACAGAATTTTAAGCTACTGAACTGTAGGGAACTTCTGTGGTTTCCCAAATGTGGTCTGTGATGGATTAGTCTGGAGTGACTGTAGAGAAGGGGAATAAGTCTGCCAGGCACACCTCTGGTTCCCCATTGCCATGGAATGTTTTGCTTCCTAGAATTTCCTTTTAACTGGGGATTCAGCAGCAACCCAGCAAAAGAAGTTGAAAATTTCTGATTCCATTGAAAGAGACTTTGGAGCCAAACAAAATTTGCTTGAATTCCCTGCATCTTAGTTTCCTCATTTGTGTAATGGAGACAAAAAGTCCTACCTCCTAGGACTGTTGTGAGGATATGATGAAACAATGCAGGACTTCCCTGGTGGTCTAGTGGCTAAGACTCTATGCTCCCAATGCAGGGGGCCCAGGTTTGATCCCTGATCAGGGAACTAGATCCCAAGTGCCACAATTAAGACCCGGCACAGCCAAAGGAAAAAAAAAAAAGATGAAATAATGCAAGTAAAGTGCTTAGTACTTAATAAATGGTTGTCTAAAAGGAAAAAAAGTTCACTTGAGCTGTAAACAGAAGAACATGTAGGGCAAGTGATGGGCTTGGAATACCCTTCACAGTATCATTAGCTTCAACTTTCCCTGCCAGCTTTATACATTATGCATTTCAGAGACCTGAGTTAGCCTGGACTTGTGGTTTTTACCCACACATGTTGAGCACCTGGGGAATTCCTCCTTCTCATCCTGGGGACTTCCACCTCTGCTGTGACTCACGAATAGATACCTTCTTGTATCTGAGGCCAAGGAAAAACATGTGAGGCTTTTACTGAATGAGGCTAACCCACGTAGTCTGTCTTGATTGAAAAAGGACAACAGAGGCAGTTTGACACAGTGCTTTAGAACCACACTCCAAAGCCAGGCTCCCTGGATTCAAATTCTGCCTTGGCAACTTACTATGTCAAGTTACTTGACCTCTCTATGCCTCAGTTTCCTCATCTATAATATATTAAACATGGTCATTGAGAGGATCATATTAGTTAATGTATGTAAAGCACTTAGAACATAATAAGAGCTATATAAAGGTGTTATGTGGGTTAACAAATAAATAGCATTCCCCATACCCATGTCCAGGGAGACATCACTGATCGACAGCAGCATTCTGTTTCACTGAACCTGTCTGAGGTTCTAGTATCCTTCTCGAGAAAGCCACTTGAAGAAGTTACTGATAGATTAGGTCACCGAATGAATACCATTTTCACAGACTAATATCATATCAACTGGATGTAAGCGGTAGAGAAAGTCACTTAACCCATTCCAGTTTTTTAGACCACCCACCCCCTCAAGAGTAAAGCACACCCTGATTAGAGCAAATGATGCCATATAAGGGAGGTTTGGCACTCAGGTCTGGTGACTTGTCACGTCAACACAAATGTTTTCAGCTGCCCTAGAATGTCTATTCACATCCTGAGACAAATAACCACTACAAAAGTGCTTGCCTGTCCTCATTCTTCATTAGCTATAGAACAAAAGCAGCTGCTAAGCCACAGACCACAGAGAAAAAGGTCAGCCTCATACAATACACCAGGGTCTTGCTGATGTGTTTGAAAAAGCACGCACACACTTCAAAGCCAACGGTGGACAGAGACACCTAGAAGAGCCACTTGAGAACATGCATTTCAATTAGAAGCCTTTACCCTGAGGATCCAGCCCTTGAGAGGTTAACACCACCTACCCCCACAACCCCGTCAAATCCACATCATGAAAGCTGCATTTAACCAACAAAAAGTGGAATCGACAGTGGAGGAGACATATGGGCGACAGCTTGTTAATTTATAAGCAACAATAACAACTGTTGGAGCAAAGGAAAGGTGGTATTTTCACCCCCACTCTCACTGATCTGCAATTCCTGATTTGCCCTCTTTCTCCAGTGCTTCTCTGCATTTCAGACTCCAGCCCCTGCTGCAAACACTATTATGTTTTTCTCACAAGGCTGGAATGAACAAGACTGTTCTTTTAAATACAAAGGGGAAAATGTCCTTGAAGGATATGAGTAGGGTCACGTGGTACATAGGTGAGAGAGCAGACCGTGAACCTGGGAAATCGGTGGTTGATTCTGGAGCCTCACATTAAGTTTGACTTCAACCACCATTCTCACCAACATTCAGAGGAGATGGTATTAACAATAGGGAGCAAAATGGGTGATTCACTTTCTCTTTCTTTGTAAAATTGAAGGTGAAATGAAATGGCTAAAACCTCATCCAAAGCGCAGAGGATACACAGAGCTTGCCTGTCTATATAACCAACTAGTTTATAGTGACGTTGCTGTTTAAAATTCAGAGATCAAACGAACTAGAGCTTCCTCTCAACTCAACCGCTCCTAGCTGTGGGGTTTAAAGCAAGACAGCGAGCCTCTCAGAGGCAGTTTTCTGATCTTTAACTAGAGATAAATCATACCTACCTCCTAGTGTTATTTTGAGGCTTAAATAAGGTAATCTATGTAAAACATCTGTTGAAGGACAGGGAGAATAAAAAATATCTATGAACTAAGAAGTTATCCTGAGACCAAAAAATGAGTCAGGCAGCTCCATATAATCATTGAACCAATTTATTAAAGAGTAACTTACAGGATGGATTGAAGAAGGAAATGGCAACCCACTCCAGTAATCTTGTCTGGAAAACACCACGGACAGAGGAGCCTGGCAGGCTATAGTCCGTGGGATCACAAGAGTCATATACAACTTAGTGACTAAACCATCCACCACTACAAAGTGAATATATGCCTAAAGATAATGTGTGAAAAGGATATTTGCCATATACTAGCTAGTTTTTTGGAGAAGGCACTGGCACCCCACTTCAGTACTCTTGCCTGGAAAATCCCATGGACGGAGGAGCCAGCTAGGCTGCAGTCCATGAGGTCGTGAAGAGTCAGACACAACTGAGCGACTTCACTTTCACTTTTCACTTTCAGGCATTGGAGAAGGAAATGGCAACCCACTCCAGTGTTCTTGCCTGGAGAATCCCGGGGACGGGGAGCCTGGTGGGCTACCGTCTATGGGGTCGCACAGAGTCAGACATGACTGAAGCAACTTAGCAACTTAGCAGCATAGGATGGATTGACCAGACAAAGATCTGGAAGCATTTGCAGTGCACCCCACACTGCTGAGGGGCCACTGGGACAATTTTATACATAACCTAGGGTATGGGGGTACTTGCTTGGCATCAGAGAGTGAATTCCTAAGTGAAGATTTATGAAAGGGTAACTAGTCTAGTGGGTACTGGGAATACAAAGGCCTTTGTCATTGTTTGGAGACTCAGAGCATAGAGGCCACCTGGTTGTAATGGTTATAAGGAATAATATCTATTAACTACAAACCTGTTAGCAACAAAGAAGGGATTTACCACAGAGCACAGTCCTGGGTAGGAACAGTGGAAGGACAGGAGGAACTGTGTGGGTCCAAGATGGTGTCAGTTATGTTAACCAGCCATACAGCATCCAATATATACAGACCCAGGTACATAGTAGGCATTCAACAAATGGTAGCTTTCATTATCATCATTAACATCGTCTGCATCATCACTCTTAATATCCAAACAAGGCAACCTATCAATTATCACTGTTATTTGATCAAAACATTTAAAGATCCCAGTGATCTAAATAACTGAGTGCATTCTATGGGAGTCAAAAATGTGGTGTCATCTTACAAGGCAAGAGTAATCAAAAATTAATTCATTAAAATTAGTTGAATACTCATTAAGTGCAAACAAGCATGAGATAAATTTTGGAGAAAATGTTCTAAAACTATATCATGGGGATGGTTGCACAACGCTATAAATTTGAAAAAATCACTGAATTGTACACTTACAATGAGCCGATTTTATGGTATGCTAATTATACTTCAATAATGGTGCTTAAAAAAAAAAAGTTCTCCTTGGGCAGGAGCTGAAGGGGGATTTAGATAACAGGAAGAATAAAAATTACCTTGTAATAGTATAAAAAGGCAAAAAGAAGGGAAATATGAAAGATTAAGTGACACGGAGGGTAGAGTGAGATGCTCTAAGATGCAATGAATTGGAATTCTAGACGGATAAGAGAAATAGGATGGGCAGAGGCAATTTTAAAAGAGCTAAGAAATACCCCGTATCCATGAAAAACATCAATCCATAGATTCAGAGTCCAAAAAAATCTCAATAAGAAATAGAAAGAAATTTCATCTCTGGCTGTTTCTGTTTTGTAAGTTCATTTGTATCAATCAGAGCTTAGACATTTCATAGTGAAATCAAAGACAGTGTTAGAAGCAATAAAGAAAAAAGATAACTCTCTTCAAAAGGACAATATATTGATCTGACTTTTCAACGACAATAGAAATCAGAAGAGGGCATGGAAATAAGGATGTTGAAAATTTTAACTGCTATTCTTGAGTTTTAAATCCAGTGAAAAAATTTTTCAAGAATGAAGGTGAAGACATCGCCTTTAGACAGCAAACACAAGAAGACCTGACATCTACAGATCTTCACTGAAATAAAGTTCCTCCTCTGGTTTTTTACAGTCATCAAAACTCTTCATTTCTTCCACATGCTGGAGCTTGACTCCTCAAATCTAGACAAGGGTTATCAGATTTAGCAAATGAAATATAGGGACACCATTACATTTGGATTTCAGATAAACTACAAATATTTCTTTAGTATCTATGTCCCCAATACTGCATGGGACATTTAACTGGGTGTCTTCTATTTTATCTCACAACCCTAGTCCATACTGGGAGAGAAATATCAGAGACAGAGTTGGAATCATCTTACCATGACAGCCACATCCCAGAGATGATATGAAATAGATCAGGGGTTGATGGGAGCATATCAGATGAGAGAAGACATAAAGGACCAGACCTTGCGCAATTCTCATCGTTGAAGGGGTGATGGAGGAAAACAGAGCAGGAAGACGAAGCGGGGTAAGGGGGGCAAGTTCCAAGGAGGAGCATAAAGTTTCCTTCATTCAAGAAGTACTGCGCGTCTTCTACAGACCAGGCACTGTTCTAAATAATAAAATAATTGAAAAGTGTGCTCTGAAATTGGCATTTTGCAGATCATTTTCTTAGTTTTTCAGAGAGCCAATTTCAGTACACTAGTGAGGATCAGGCCACCTGCTACAGTACAGAGGGTTTTTGAGACACTTCTGTTATGGACTGAATTGGTATCCCACCAATTCATATTGAAGTCATAACAGTAACTTCCAGGATGTCAAAACTGACCTTACTGGAAATAAGACCATTGCGGACATAATTAGTTAAGATGAGGTCATAACAGAATAGAGTTGGCTAACCCAACATGACTGCCATTCTCAAAGAAAGAGAAAATTGGACACACACACACACAGGGAGAACACCACGTGAAGAAAACAGAGATCTACAAGCCAAGGAACGCCAACGATGGCTAGTGAACCACAGGGAGCCAGGTGACAGGCAAGAAACAGACGGACAACCTTCAGAAGGAATCAGCCAAACTCTGCCAACACCCTGATCTAGGACTCCTAGCCTCCAGAAGACAATGAATGTCTGTTGTTTCAGCCTCCCAGTTTGTTAAATATCATTATGGCAGGTGTAACAGACTAATACACTTTCCGTTACAGGTATCCACTGGAAGGCTGCCCAGCTGGTACTAGCCAGGCTGGTCCCAAGGCCCCTCCTGGGAGTGCGTGTGCAGGGTTTCTTCATGGAGAGGCTGGCCCTGCTGGGCCCTCCCAAGTTCAAGTCTAGGGTGTAGCTCTCCTGTCTTATTTCTGTACCTCCAGCCCAGGAGGGTCTTTGTAGCCTCCACACTGCACAAGAAAGAGAACTTCTGTCTCTTTCCCTTCCTCCCCAACCCTGCCCCAGCTACCCAAGCCCTCCTTTTCTCTACTTCTCTTCTCCTCTTTCCCACAAGGCAGCTGGGTGTTACTCGGTGAGGCTGCCAGAAAGAAGTTTCTTAGTTCCCCTTCTGTCTTCTCCCCAAAGCCTCAGCCCTAGGATGAAATGAAGCTGCCTTTCCAAGGTGCTGGTCTGGGTAAATGTTGTATATTTCCCGTCTTTCCAAGACCCATTTCCTCCCAGACGGCTCTCCCTTACTCTGTGCTGATGGAATGTTTAATTATTCATTCAAAAAAGATTAATTAATCACTCATGAAATATTGTGCTAGAAGCCTTAGGAGCATCTGAGAACATCTGTTTCTCAAGAAATCTTGAAATGTGGTGATCATTTAAGGGTGACGGGTGAATCTCTCCTTAGGCTAACTCCCACTGACAAGTACAGGCTTCCTAGAGAAGCTGAGACTAAGGCATCTCCATGGGACAGAGTGCTGTGATAGAACAGGGATGACTACACGGACACAGATGGGGAGATGCCAGCATGCTAAGACCAGGTACTTGTCACCGTGGAGGTGCAGAGACTCCACAGACCACTGAGTGAACTTGGGCTGGTCTTCACTCCTAGCAACTTCTCAAGCAATTTAACCTCTGGAGTGTCTACTTAAATATTTTAACAAGTGAATGATAACCTGTGAAATCAGAGACCTTAGCCCATATAGGTATGCTAATTCTAACACTGAATATAGTACAGGTGGGGAGGAGCTAACACAAGAATCAAAATAATTATAGTACCAGGCAGAATAGATTGTAAGAGCAAATAAAAAAGGATGGGTACCAAGTGTCATGGGGATTCAGAGGCAACTTCCAATGAGATTATTTGCCCAGTCCTGAAAGCTGGGGGCTTGCTGGGAGAGAAGAGACAACATGAAGTCGGAATGAATGGAAACACAAGTGTGGGGCACGTTTATGAGTCTATGGTAACATGAGAGAAGAATGGAGGGAAGGCTGGAGCAAAATAAGAGCCTTGAATTCCTGGTGATTTTAATAAAATTTTAATAAAACAGAGACATCGCTCTAGCAAAGTCAAGTTTCACGGCAAACGAGTAGTTTTGTTTGCACTTTAGAGGAAGACAGTAGCTAGAAGCACATTTCTGACCAGAGTTCTATGTGGGGTACCTGCTGGGTTACGTTGGTAGTTGGTACAAGAGCATCTTCTTCCTTCTTAAGGAGCCTAATCAGTCATGACCAAAGTTACCATTTTTGAGTGCCATTTATGTAATAGGCATATGAACAGACTTCAGTTGAGTATAATGAGGCAGTCACCACTGTTACGGGAGATGAGATTTCAAGAGCTCATCTGTTCAGTGTCACAGAGCAGTAAGAGGTCGGGACGAGGCTGGCACCTTTGAACCCACAACATTGACACCAAGCATCTACTTGATTAAAGCTGGGTCAGTGAAGGAAACACCTAGACTAATAGAACAGGGGCTCTGGACTGCTTCTAACTCGAGAGTGCACATACAGGAAAAGTCTAAATGACACTGAAAATATGTATAAAGGATTTTCCTGTTTTGTGGTCAATTAGCATTCATTCTTGTCTGTAATACAATAATGGAAAATGCTTAACTGAAATGTGGGTCTATTTTTCATTGATTATTGATATGTTTCTGGTCACACCATTCCCCCTCAAGACTTTAAAAGGATTCCTCTTCATCACAGGTCACCTTTAACCCCTCTTCCCTCTCCTTTCAGGAGTTACTTCTGCAGGAGTAGATGCCATGACAGTAAAGAAAATAAAAACTGATGGTATCTGGTGTGCTTACCTCATTTTTAATAGAATTTTGTGGTTCAGGGTGAGTCTTTATTTTAAGCTGGAATAACTCTTAGGCTCTATGCAGGGTTCACTGGTCTGGACAGCCCTCCTGAATACAAAGGATGCGCCAGTCACAAAACATACTGAATTAAATAATACAAGTCACCTCCCTCCAAGCAAATGATAGAATTTTGTCCCAGAAACAAGTGAGAATAAAGACTAAAAGGTGGAGCACGAACATCTCAGGATGGATGTTCAAAATCTAAGCCAACAAGAATACAAACCATTTTCTCAAGATTCCTCATGTCAACCTTGTGAATTACTGAACTTCACTGTTCATATTAATTTTTAGACAATCTCTTTCAGGAGGAAACAAGCTAGTTATATCAGATTGAACCACATAAAATTGCTGCTAACCAAGATGGGTCATTTCACATGAATCAACTTAATAATCATCCCAGCAATGTTTTCTATATTACTTTTCAATTTAAATGGAGATCCTGGGTTGTAAAAATAAAATGAGAAAACACAGCATATACAAATTCTTAATAAATGTTTATCAAATCTTTAAGTATACAAATCCTAGTGATCTGATAGACTTGCATGTACTTTACACACTTTACACACACGCATGTGTGCATGTGCTCAGTCGCAAGGTTATGTCTGACTTTTTGCGACCACCAGGCTCCTCTGTCCACAGTATTTTTCAAGAATATTGGAGTGGGTTGCCATTTCCTTCTCCAGGGATCGAACCCAAGTCTCCTGCATCTCCTGCATTGGCAGGTGGGTTCTTTACTTATGAGCCATCTGGGAAACCTCACCTTACACATACTAGGTACAAACCATTCTAATGTCAGGGTGAATGCACTTTAACACTTTTAACACTTTCAAGTTTAATTTCACTGACTCTGAAATAATAAAATAAAAATTCCATTTGACTTTATATTTACACTTTTATTAGAATTCTTTAGAACTGTGAACAGTTGGACAACATATCAGGAAAAAAACACATAGAACATCAACAACCTTTAAACTTGCACCGCTTACATATTTACACATAAAGTTACTGTATATATAAAAAATATTTTCAAGGACTCATGGGATTGGGAATATTCAAAAGACATTATTGCTACATTTCAATATTTACAAAAAAAAAAGCCACAAAATAATTTCAAACATAAAGCTACTGCAAAGAAACATCAGATGTAAAAAAAAAAAAAAATTATAAAAATATAAACTTTCAAGAATATCCAAGACAAAACTCTCAGTGAAGTGCCCCTGAAGTACCTAGACATCTACAATTAACAACCACTTTTCTTACTATAACCAAAGTCAATAGAAACGCAAAGAAAATTTTCAGACAAAGTGTGGCAGACAGCAAAAACGTCTTACATTAGCAACAAAACGCCCCAACCTGTTACCTTTGGGAAGGTGCGAGAGCATAGAACTCCAGTGCAAATGGTTACTTTCAGATAAATGGCCACAGTTCTCTAAATGAAAGCAAAGACACCTAGGAGGGGAAAACCGTGAGGGCAGCATACCTGAATCTTGCGAGACAACATAAACCCTGCCATGTACCCATGGACCTCTTATAATTGGGTAGAGGCAAAAAACAAACAAACAAACAGGTAATACTAAGAATAATATCCAGGCTACAGCCTAAAGGGTAGATAGAACTGAAATATGTTTCAGTAGGAGAGTAGCATTAATAAGGTCTAAGGAACAGGTACAGTATGTTGAGTATAAGTAACAGAGTGCCTTAAGTGCAGGTGGATTGCAAATAAATATGGACTTAAGCACTCCTCTATGTAGGCTTTTGGTAAGCTTCCCTACACAGCAAGGTGAAGTGAAACAAAAGCTGGGCTGCTGCTGAAAGCCAGGCTACTTCTTGGGTGCTGAAGGACCCTCCTGGGCTCAAGGCAAGACTACTCCCAAAATATTTTGTCTACAAGCATACAGACACACGCACACATACACACTTATATAGATACTGGCCAGGTGTCCAGGACATGCCTGTGATGGAGGCTGAATCTAAAGTTTATTTTTGGCTACAGAAGAATCCAAACTAAGATAGCACTGGTTGTCACTCCTGCCAGAGTCATGCAATAAATCACTTTTTCAAACGGCATCAAATCCACTGAACACGATGACATTCTGAAGCTGGTCGGCTTGTTCTGGACAATCTCTAGAGCAAGTTCATCGGCTACAAAAGGAGATTTTTGTTAAGACTGTGCTTGGCAATAATTTTTTTTTTTTTAAAGCACTGTTTCCTTCAAACTTGTTCTGGCTCATCAGTTATTCCTATACACAGCAGACTCAAGCCAGAATTGTATTCAGAAACTACACCTTGTGGGTTTTCCCCCCTCAAATATGTGAATGCATACAATTTATAGATGAGTATATACAAAATGTGGGCTGGGAGGCCATCTCTCCAATTCAGCTACTATCAGTGAATTTGATTTAGAAACCAGGTCAGAAGCACGAAGGCTCATGCCCAGCAGTCTTTATTCAGGCCTGGAGAACATTTTTCCATGGCCTATGTCTTACTCCCAGCATGAAATACTGGATTTCGTGAGCCCAGATATTCATAGGCTTCTGGCCTTTGAATAACATTCTATTTTCCGCATCAAGGGATAAGGTTTCAGCTTCTAGTCTTGCTACATCATCATACCATCATGGATGATTATGAGGAATGAAGGTGACTACTGCTATGTACTCAAAACTATCAACTACATTTTTCAGATAGAAATTGGAGAAACCTTGGGAAGGACTCAGTGTGTCTAGTCCATCCCACCCTCCCTTTTCTCCAAGTCTGAAGTTTCCTTGTTAGCAGGGGCTAGTGTGCTATTAGGAACATAGGCAGCTTGATGGTAGCTGATGACAAAAATCATCAGCCACTAAAGGGTGCTCATAAAGACAGGATTACATCAGGGTGTCCACTACCCTGGAGTAGGATTCGAGTGGAAGGAAAACAAAGGAACCATTGTGAAAACCAAAAGAGAGGGGGGTCGGGGTTGTCAGGAGACCCCCGGATGCAGACTGCTTCAGACATCTTCGTGGACAAGCAGAGGCTGCGTGGAGGAGGCGCTGCTGCCCACAGAGTTGATGCGCACAGAATGGTCCACGGCGGGGTTCTCCCGGTGGGGGCTGCAGTTTGCTAAGTTGGAATAAATCTGAGGAAAAAAAAATCCACAGTCAATACGCCAGTCCCCACAAGGAACAAAGGGGCACATGTGCAGCTTAGGAACTGCAAATAACTTAGGAAGATTCTTACAGCCAGGAGGTTGACAAGACCTTACAGCCAAGAACCAAATCACACTGACCAAGGATAAGCTTTGTTTTATCCCTCATTTTCCCGTGGTCTGATTACGTAAGAAGTGATAGTCCAAAGTGTGCTTTTCTGCTGGAATGCATCCAGGAATGAGAATGACCTAACTTTTTTTAAAAGGTGCATAAACTTCTGTAGCCAATTCCCATCTAATGGCTGATATCATTCACTAAGAAACTGGTGGTTCTTCCATTGAGAACCAGGCACTTGGGTGTGAAATGCTGTCTAATTTGAAATGTGCTTTGACACCCAGAAGAGCGAGCTTCAACCTGAAAGTATCAATGGTATAATCTTAAGAAAAGATAGCTCCGAGCACAATCCAGAAGAAAAAAGCAGCTTAAAAAAAAAATCTGAGTCGAAGTAAGGATCACTCATTCCTCCTTAAAAGCAAAAGAAATCATGAATTTGAGTTTTGAACTCCCCGCTTCTCAAATCACTAGGAGGGATCCCTCAACTTCAAGCAACTCTTCATTCTCTACGGTTTGTGGCCATGAAAGCTATCTGCCATGTTCTGGTTATTTACTTGAGCAGAAGGTTTATTTTACTGCAGGGAACAAGCTGTCTTTTCTACGTGCCTTACCCCAACCCTCCAAAGGCTGAATGGCCTGACACGTGAGACAGAGCAGATGCAAAGCCCCATGACCAACACTTGGGGTGGAGAAGGAAAAGTGGCAAATCCTTATGGAAACTTCTAAGCCCACACTTCTGAGTGTCAAGCCCTCTACTCTTTCGCCTCTTCATCTCATATCCCTTGGCTCAGAGTAGGGGGCTAGGCAAAAAGAACTTGCTTCCATTGCTTCACTTTCCTACTCAATTTATAGCCTAAGCAAAGGAGAGAAAGGGTGGGTAGCTTAGTCCTCACCCCCAGAACCTGAGAAGGAGGACATGCTTTGGAACCAAGAGAATGGAGGTCCTGTGCCTGACTGGAGTATACTCACATGATTGGTGCTCTCTGAGATCTGCTTCTCAATCAGCTGCACAATCTGCTTAAATGTTGGCCTTTTCAAGGGATCAGCATCCCAGCAGGTCTTCATGATGTCATACCTGCAAGACCAAGGCCAGTTATCACTCCTCAATGCCTTTAACTGATCTGCAGGTATATGCCATTCAACAATTTTGAACATAATTCCAGGGTTACACAACTGGACATATTCAATGACATGGGTATAAATAAAACTGTGTGTACTGAGACTCTGCCTAAACTCTATGTGGTAGCGAGTTTTATGAAACTCAGTGACCGAAATAACATTTGCCCAAGATGTCATAACAAGGAACCAAATGACATTTTAAGCTATGCTTAGTGAAAACCCTCAATATACGAGTTTCTGTTTTTAAAAAAGGAAAACAAAAGAGGAAATGTTATCTGAAGGAAGGACATCTGGGCCCTTACATTTCCGCAGGTGCATGCTCGGGGCTGAGCATTCGGAAACCTTCCTTGATCATCTTGTAGAACTTAGAATCGACTGGCATTCCAGGGTAGGGGCTGCTTCCTGAGGCACAAACAGTTTGCAAATCAGCATGACAATCAGCAAGGAGAGCACTGGTAGCACCTTAAAGAAGATGCTGAGTGTGATTAAGGTGTCTTTGGCAAGGCTCACTTTACCTAAAGAGAACAGCTCCCACAGAAAAATCCCATAGGACCAGACATCACTTTCAAATGTGTATACACAGTTGAAAATACTCTCTGGTGCCATCCACTTCACAGGGAGTCGAGCCTGCAATGGAAGCACAAAAGATCCAACAATGTTAATCACAAACCTAAAAAAAAATCAAAACCTGAATAGAAAATATTCCTATAGAGAGGTGGGGTGAGAACTTGATGGGCATCTCACAAAGACCTTCTACCCATATGACCTCAGAGGACCCTGATTGCCTCTGAGAATTATGTTATGTGTGGTTTTTTTAGTTTGGGGTGGTTTTTCTTTTGTGGGGTGGAATAGGGTATGCGTGCCAAGCAGTGGGCAGGACCTCAGTGCCCTGACCAGGGACTGAACCCAGGCCTTGTCAGTGAAAGCCCAGAATCCTAACCATGGGACCAGCAGGGAACTCTTGTGAATTATGAATTTTTACTTTTTTTCTGACTACCTCTGAAATAAGTGGATCACCAGTACAGCTGACCCCTGAACAATGAGGGTCTGAACTGCATGGGTCCACTTATACACGAATATTTTTCAATAATAAATGCTACACGATCCATGCTTGGTCGAATCCAAGGACGTGGAGGAACCATGGATATGGAGTTCTGGCTTTCATTTATACTGAGATTCACCCCTGCCTTGTGCAATGGTCAACTGTATACTATCTTCTGGAGTGGGTTGCCATTTCCTTCTCCAGGGGATGTTCCCTACCCAGGGATCGAACCTTGGTCTCCTGTACTGCAGGCAGATTCTTTACCGTCTGAGCCACCAGGGAAGCCCCAATACTATCTTCATTTTCAAGATGGGGGTCACTGAGTCTGTACAGCCTGGTGGTTACGAGCATAGTTGTCAGAGACAGATACTTGGGTTCTAACCTGGGCTCCACCACTGGCCTTGTGTAACACAGAGGTTAGTTACCAAAGAAGGTTAGTTACCCTTATCTCTTAATAGAAACGTGGCCTCCCAGGGTAAGGACTACATTGCCCAGCTCCTTCATAGCTGTGTGCAGCCACGTGGCTCGGTTTTGGCCACTAAGTATTACATGACAGCTTTTGGAAAACTTCCTTAATATGAAGTTAGCATGTGTCCTGTGGCCTTTTCCTTCTCGTCTCTTCCTCCATTGTCTTGCCTGCTGGATCTGTTGGCTGGCTTTCTTGAGGCGTCTTGGACCATGAAGCTAAGGGCCACACCAGGAATAGTGTAAAATGGAAAGGTTGAGGAATTTGCTCCCTGGTATAGAACCTCCATACCAGGCCTGGCCAGCAACTCCTATCCTTATTTTACTTTCCTCTTGGGTGTTCTGTCAAATACAGCCACAATTATCCCTCACTAACACACTGGGAACATCACATACATCTGTAATAGAAGCCTCAGGATATTCTTCCATAAAGCAAAAATTGTACCTCAAATTCCATGAGTTGTCTTGTGGGTTAAATGAGATAATGTGGGTACCAGTGCTTAGTTCAGTATGGCTGATTCACTAGGATCTGAAAAATTATCCTGTACAACCAACCACTTGATAAGACAGTAGTGGCTTATGCTGACTATGACTATTTCAGGGTGGTGAGTGGCAGATTCAGAGTTTAAATTCAACAGTTGAACTTCACATCCTGAACTCCTTCCGCTAACATCCAGCCAAACTTTCTGTGACTATTCCTCTTAGAGACATTTCTGGATTCTTGGATCTTAATTTACCACAGAAAGCTAAATCAACCCTTCCCATAATCCATTTAGGACCCAAAACTGGGAAGACAATTTTTTTCTGGTCTTAAAGTTATTTTAGTCAGTAGGAAAAAAATAAAAATGCTTTCCAGTATCCCCTCCCAGATTTTGTGCTCAAGTTCTTATAGGGGCTCTTAACTTGAGATCTATTAATAAAAGGTGTCTTGAAATCAGAGGTGCTGGGGTCATCTTTACCAAATACGACACACCCACCAAATGACAGAACCAGGTTCGAACTCAGCAAGACTGGGCCCGGAACCCATTAGCCTTTTGTCAATATTCAAAGGCCTGGATAGAGAACCACCTTTCATTCTTCCTTCCAGTAGTGCACCAGGATGGTGGGGACTTGGTGTTATTAACACTCCTAGCCTTAGTGAGTTATTATTATAGAAACGCATGCTGTCATCAGAAAGTAAACCCAGCAACATTTCTACAGAAACCAAGTCTAGTACAGCCCACCCACAGAGACGCCTTAGTGATGGAGAAGGAAATATTACATTATGTGTAGGCACACAAATAGCTACCTCTAGGAATAGCTCTGGACTGGAGCTATGAGCCTGGGCAAATAGATGGAGAAATATATATGTTCAGGACTACTGGCTTCCCATACTAATGGGATATTGCTCTGGGAATCATAGGCTCTGGTTTCAGCCTCTACTGATCCGTGTCATCTCAGACAAATATCACAAAATACACTGTGCTTTTAGTTTCCCCAACTTTTAAAATGTGAAGACACTGCATTCTAATGCCAAGGGGTTGCCCTGATGATAACAATGAAAATTGGCAATGAAATAGAGCACTTTGAAATAAAATCACTATGTTCCATAAGCCAATTATTCCTTATGAACGTCTTTAAGAAGCTCTCTTGATTATAAGATCCAATATTCTATATACCTAATTCTGAACATTATCTTAGATTTTAATCTTTTTCATATAGCCTCTCAATCTCAAAATAAAATTCTCCTGCTGTGACCTTCAGGTCCACATTTGTTTCACTTGAACAAAATCGAGTTCATTGCTATTCTCCAGCTATAATGAAAATTAAGGCTATTTCTGTTTCTTTCACATGCCCCATAATTACACAATTAGAATTAGGAATTCTATTATTGGAATTTTGCTAAAGTATATTTAATTTGACTGCTAAAATGCATGATATCGCAAAGGTAGGATTTGCATTATGAAAATCATAAAAAGACAATATTTTTTAAAAATTGAAACGAAAATCTTTTGTTGGACTGTCAAGAGAGAGTGAGTACTCACGTTTCCTTTGACCACATAATTAGAATCATTCTTGATGTCTCTGGCTAGACCAAAATCACAAATCTTTGTGATTCGACCATGAGTAAGGAGGATATTTCTGGCTGCCAAGTCTCTATGAATACACTATTAGAAGAGTAGGAGACAAAGAAAACCATTTAAATTTATTTTAAACTTTTTAAACAGTGGAAGCTATATTGAATGCTAGAATGCTGCTTTCGTTATACAGAGCCAGTAGCTTTGCTTTACATTTAAACCATTCGGTGCCCCAAAAATAAATATCTAGAAGGCGCTCTGAATGGTGTTCAATTTGTGTTTTACATTGTTAGGACTTTAATTACTATAATTGCTTTCAAAACCAACTTGAATAAATGCTTTCCCCCCCCTTAGGACTGCTTTCCTTTTACATGCTTCTCTTTGAATATGTCCTTTTAAAAAGAGTTTCTAAAATGTCTACAACTTGAATTTGACCCCCTCAAAGGACAAAGGGAAGAGGCTCTTTATTTCAGCCATCCTATATCCTCTTTTAGTTTGGTAATTGTTCGGAAATGTCACCAATGACACTTAAGGGTAGGATCTGTAACCTCATCCTATTCTGTTAGCCTGGTTTCCTAAGAAATTCCTCTCACCCTTCTAGAGACCATCTTTCTTGTTTTGGTTCCTTCATTCTCTTCCTATCCTCAACCTTTTGATCAAATGTTTATTACTCTCTCTCGATTCCTTACTTCCCCAGCACTTGGTAAACCATACATGCAATATTTGAAGTCTAACTTCAAAAAGGCTCAAGTATATGCTTCATCAAGCACTGCAACTACAAGAGATACCCTTTCCTTTGGCTGATAAAATAACTACCTCTTTATTTTCTAAGAGCAGCTCCTACATCCTAAAAGCCAAATTCTAAATGAATTCATTGCATATAAAAAATATATTCATAGAAAGCTCATTTAGACAGGCTTGCACTTTAAAACTTATGAGAACAGGAATTTCAAAGAGACAGCAGTTGGAACATGAAGAAACTATATTTCCTCTGCTTTTGGTTACCACACTTCAAGCGACACTCTGCATTCTAACTATGGCTCTAAATACTCCTTGGGGGTGGTGGGGGCAGGGACAGGACCCTTCTGAGAATCACCCCCACTTACATTCTTTGAGGCAAGGAACGCCATGCCTTTTGCCACCTGGTAAGAAAAGCTCAGCAAGTCCTCCAGGTCCAGGGCCAGCTCATCATCTTCCATGATAGCAGGAGTCACGTCTCTTTCTATGTATGAACCTGTTAGGAGAAGAAGGATTTTCTTAGCAATTAAAATCTTAAAGACAAGGAGAGTAAAAGACAGTGACAACACCACCAAGGGCTGGTAATCAGGGAACTGATGTGAACTTGCAGGCAAATCCTCTCCCCAGTGTTAAGGACAGGAAGGTGCTGAATCACAAAGTTAATATTCCCAATCCTGGGCTAAGTTACAAAATCTTTAAGGAAGAAGAATGGTGGATGAACACAAAAGTCTCATATTTTTTTATATGTATCTGATGTATTTTGATATTCATATGTTATCATATATGCAACAAGATGCTCAGATACAGTAACACAGGCTCTGACTCCAAATACCTGCTTACCCTGAGCCTATTGTAAAGAAGAACCGGTTACTACCAGGAATGATGTTAGATTCCATGGTGATATGAGAAACTCTGAGTCAGTGAGGTTGTTCTTATTGTTTGATAGGTACCTACCTATTCTTGCAGATCTCCTCTTGTCTGCCTTGGTTGGTACAACATAAGAAACTCCAGGTTTCATGTCCATGTACTCATTAGTACTATCATTGCTGGGAGAAATGAAACGTCCATCAAATCACGAGTAAATAAAATGGGAGATGGGGGAGCATGTGAGAGGCAGGCTATCTCTCCACTCCCTTTTTTACATAAGAGGCTGATTTATTTAAAGAAAGTATTGCCAAGTTTAAATGAAGAAAATCTTATTCAGTAAGATATGAGTTTTTAATATTCAACATTTGGGTCCAATCCCTAGGAATTAGATGGCCTTTTTTTGTATTCAACTGTAGAGGGGACTCTGGTTAGAAATGTCCTATCTCTCTACACCAGGGATTTAATGAGAAACAGAGAACCAAAACCATTATCCCACATCACTTCAAACTCTCTAAATTAGCCTCAAGAGAGATAAGATGAAAGAGACAAGAAAGAGACAAAGAACCAGAGCTCCTGAGATGTGTTATTAGTGGGGGAAGACAGGGATCGTTAACATATAGCGACTGATGGAAGATAGTTTAAAAAAACCAAGTTTGGTTCAGATAAACACCAATAATTTGGATGATTTTCTGAACCATCTGGACCTCTTGAATCTGTAACATTTGGCTGGAGAGTCTTCAAGATTTCTAGTACTTCCTGCTTCTGATTAGCATAGAAACACCATGACAACAATCTCCTTCAGAGCGTGCTGGTGGTTCCAATCCCATATGGGATCCCAAAGCACAAAAAACACTACATAGGATTGAACTACTTAGGCCATTATTTCAGAAAATCAAAAAATATATGTGAGGCCAAGGTTTAGAAATAAGGCGAAGTGGTTCATTCATTCACATAAAGAGCATATGTGCTAGAGAAACGACCAAAGGTGGTTTGGTTTACATTGTATTTTACTGCCCCTTGACACCACTCAAAGTTTACAGGATCGAAAAAAAATAAAAAGCTTCATCTAGGGTTTAAAACTTCAGCCAGAGGTACAGAAAAACCCTTTAAGAGGTAATCACCCATCAACCATATTTACTGAGGTCTCCTTCAGGGCCTGGGGTTAAGTTCAGGAGACAAAGTCTTGCCTTCTCAAAATACAGGGGATATGGTAAATAAAAAGGAAAGAGGAAACCCATCACACAACTGCAGAGATAAAATGTATAAGGGATTAGGCATGATGACTATGATTCTGTCGGGCTGCATAAATCTAGAAAATCTTAAATGGTGGATCTTAAAAGAAAGAAAAGGCAAAAGATGGCAGAGAATTCTATTCTGATTGTAAACTACACCAATTCTTCTTAAAGGAACTTGAAACTCTTGACATATTCAAATTCAGAATGGTATCAAGGATAAAAGAGATGAAAATAAGGTGCAGAATTTTTAAAAATGTGCTACAGTAGTTGTGCCTCTTGATAACCTAAGTTAAGGAAAAAGAGGGCAAGGAATACAGAAATAATTCGGAGGTAGATGGTGAGAAACCTCGGTACAGAGAGCTGTTTGGAGCTCTCTGCCATTCTGTTAAAGGAATTCACTGTGACAACTTGGCAGCCTTTCCCATGTTCCCTATAAACAGTCTCTCACTCTAAAGATGCATATAGGACCCTATTGTACAGTATAACGAGAACGACACACAGGAAAGAACCAGGGTAAGAGAAACAGGTACAGAAATCATACAGGACCCTGGCTCAACAGTATAAAGAGAACGACACACAGGAAAGAACCATTCCAAGAGAAACAGGTACAGAATTCATTCAACTAAAGAGAACTAAAGTTCAGAAAAACACTAAAGATACATTTATAAAAATCAACAAAAACTTAAGTTCAAGACTATCTGAATCTGTAAAAACAGTTTGAACTTTCTAAACCATTAATCACATTTAAATGATTTAATAATTCTGATTTTGCACCTCAAAGTACCTCAGTTCACTTTTTTAAAGAATCAGCCTTGATTGCAAACCCTTATGACCCCATGAACTGCCTATCAACAGCTATTTATGTAAATCAGTCTTACCAGGAAGACTCCTTTGAATGAAGAAGGTTCTTATAAAGCGCCACTTCGGCGTGATCTTCCTGCTTTGAGCAAATAAATGAATCACGTTTTCTTCTCAAAAAATTCAGAAGATCACCATAGCAACAATATTCTGTAATGACCAGGGTGGGCCCTATGAGCATTTAAGAGAAAGTTAGAGGGAGGTAAGATATACAGACCACCCAGTCTTCCATAAAAATACTCAGTGGCAATCACAGCCATTTACATTCAGGGTCAATGTTAAGCCTACCAAGTACGAGTACAATCCTATCAATGAACATGGCTTAGCAGAACGCGGGATTCTGTGGAGTAAAACTAAACAACCTTTGTAACCTGAATTTCTGCCTGATTAGGGGTCAGGTGTGACTGCTGGTTTTAGACAGGAGTTACAGCTTTCATCATTAGTTATCAAGCTTCCTACGTGAGTCCTCTGATTCACTTCTGTTTACAGAGGGGGCTTCACGCCTTTTGTAATGTCATTATGGAAATGATGATGAGCATAAGCACAAATGGCAGCATAATAGGAAAAGCAACCATGGGAACCACCAGCTGAGACTGGAAGGTGGGAGAAACCCTGAAAAGCAGGGCCATCACGTGTGTTTGGGGCTCTATCAGTTGAATTTGTTTTCTTTCCCTGTTGTAAAAGCCTAAAAAACTATAGCTCTGAAGTTATTTAACAGACAACTAATTAACTCGGGCAAAAATCTCTCATAAACAATTCATGATGTCGGTGAAGCAACATTTATGGGGGCTGTTTTAAGAAATTACAGAAAGCTGTCAACTTGACCGTGGATCTCTCCAGATCTTGAGGAATGGCTCATTTTAACACATCTTTGTTCCTTTAGACCAAAATGTTTTCTGGAAACATCGTAGAAAGCCTTGATGGGAGGACTAATGAATGCTTCAAAACTGGAAATTTCTTATTTTATCAAAGTGAAGTCTTTGCTCATTTGGTGTAGATTTGAGGGCTGGTAGGCTTGGAGGCCTATTTTTAATGATAGCATGCAGATGAACATTAACTCTTTAGTGGCTAAAGAGTCATCCAGCCTATATAAAAGCTTGCAAGATAAAAGAAAAGCTTTCTGGAGGAGATGAGACATTCTCAAGATATTCAAGAGGTCAATGCTGGTGTGACATACACGACAGTAACTAGGTATGTCCTGGGTGTTCTACCCCATGATGATAAACACAAAATGTAATTCTTAAGAACAAGACACATGAACCTGGGTCTCCTGCATTGCAGGCAGATTCTTTATCATCTGAGCCACCAGAGAAGCCCCATATATTCTTATATACATGAAAATATACATTCTTAACATTCAGGGGGTCGGGGGAAATCCAGCAAGAGGTTAACCATTTGGGTCAAAATCCTGCAAGGAGCTTATAATCAAGCATTGTCAAAAATCATATCAAAATCTCCCGCCTTTTGATAATTTGACCAATTACAAGAGGCAGGTTGGCCACAGCCTTACCTCCAATGGTGCACGCTCCCAGAAGATTCACAATATTCATATGATTACCGAGGTAACTCAAGACTTTGAGTTCAGACATTAGGGCTTCTCGTTCTGTTAAATGGGCGCTTGCTAAAATTAAAAACATCTTATTTTAGCAAAAAGCAAATCTGGGACACTGACGGTGAGCACCCATAACAGCCTGCAGGAACTTACGTTTGAGCATCTTGACAGCAACAGTCATGGCTGCATCTGATTTAATTAAGCCATAAGCGGTGGCCTCAACAACTTTCCCGAAGGCGCCAGCACCCAGGGTTTTCCCTGTAGGAAGGAAGACAAGGGAATAAGTGGTGGTGGTGGAACTGAAGAAACATTTGTGTCATTTCAAAACCAATAAAGGAATTAGGGACAAATGTGTCAAGATACACTTCCCTAAAGTGTACTTGATGCCAAATCTACCAAAGGCAGTGAAATCACAGAAAAAAACCTATTGTTTCAAGTGAAATAAAATAAAGAAAGTTATTGGGATTCCCTAAAGGCAATGCGATGTGAAAACAAAAAGGTGTCATGGAAAACCCCTGTAGTATACTGACCAAAACTCAGCCTGTTCCTGGGAAACTCCCATTTGTGATCATAAGGAAGTTGTGTTGGGTCTATGTAAACATAATTGTTTCCATTTATCTCCTCGACAACTTTCCACTGTACTTCATACATGGGTTTCTGTGGAGGGAGAAAGAGAAAGGAGTCATCTTTTAATGGTTAATGGTTCACCATTACAGCATTTGAGGGAGAGAACAAATAAATGGTTACCTGCAAATATTTGTACGTAAGAATCATCACGAAGATACACATTAAACCAGCTGCGATCACAAAACCAATCAGCAACGGCGTGAACAGGGTGTGAGCATGGATTTGTTCTAAAATCAAAGAGGGATGTGGAATCACAACCTATTAGCTGCATCAGATCATCACACAACACCTCTCACCTCCAACTCACCCACCTCCCGCACTACCTACCGCCCATCACAGTAGGAGTCAAACCAGGTGCATCTGAGCTCCCTGCCTTGGCTATTATTTTACTCTAAGGATCTTTTAACATAAGCACTTTCAACCAGAAAACTGTGGGAAAGAAGCTGAGATTTCCACAGCACAAGAATAACGTTAGGCAGATTTTCAGTAAAAAGTGACATCTGAGTGAACTTTGCACTTCAGATTCCTGCCTTGAACTTTAAGATGTTTCCTTTATGGATGTTTTATTACTTTATTCTTTATGCTTTCCTGTATTTCCCAAATTTTCTACATGGAGCATTGAGTGTCTTTCACAACTGAGAAAAACATTTTTTAAAGTGTTCTTTTCATTGCCCTGCCTGGAAAAAAAACATCCATGATGAAGAACAATATAAGACTCTTCCCCTCATCACTCAAATACTGAACAAATACCACTTTTTGGCACTCGTCTTTGCCAACTGAAGAAAACACAAACCGAACCCTACGAATGTATGCACCGAGTTCTTTTGTCTTCCAACTTCATACCAATTCATCAATTTGTCTACAGGATCATTTAACTTATGTTGGGAGAGCTAGTCATTCATGAATCAGATTTTAAAGATGTTAAAAGAAAATAGCTCATTAACATGATTTCACAAAAGTTAATGTTAACTTTCTAACATGGTATCTGGTGATATGTTAAAATAGCTGATTTTAAGTAACAATTTAAATAATTTTTAATTGAATTTATATTTTTTAATTGTCCTTAATTCTGATTCTGTTTGGGTATAAGGTAAATCTACTTCCCCTATTTTATTTCTCTACCCTTTTCTAATGGAAACAGTTGGAAATACACAATTTTATATATATACACACATGCACATGCATACACACATATATACATATGTGCACACACATAATACATATAACACATAAAGTGCATGGTTACTGCACACACTTTATTAACAAACTAGCACAGAATGAAACTTAGTACATTTGATGACAATCACATGCGTAATGTAGATATTACCGGAAATGACATGCCAGTGATGGAATGGACTTAAAAGTCATGATTGACATGGCAGGCAGAGTCTAAACATCCCCTTAAATTGGATTAAAAAGAAATATACCTTTGCTGTTACCTTTAAATGCAAAGTTAAAAGAGGCAGAACTCTTGCCCACATCGTTATAAGCCCTGCACTCCACCGTCCCATTGTGTTTGAATGTGCTGTCATCAATGGTGCTATAAACCACTAGTTTTCCAAATGGTGAGACAGATGAGTTTTGGATCTGTACATCCACTGGCCCAACGGGAACAGAACACCTAGGTGGGAGAAACAGCGGCCCAGACTTACTCTCAGAGAAAATCAACTGAAGGCATCAGATACGGCATACTTTTAAAACCAAGTCAGAGATTCATAATCAGATACTCCCTTTTACAAGTTGAAGTGTGATGACAAATGAACATGTCTGTGGCACTGAGAGCAAGAAAAGCACTTGGAAGAGGAGGAAGAGAAGAGGTTTTGTGGTGAGACGTGGGTTTGAAATCCGGACTCAAACACCTACTCTGTTGACTTGTGAGTAGTACTTAAAAGTCTCCAAGACTCAGTTCCTACAGCTGTAAAATTGGGGTAGTAATACCCATCTTGGAGGGTTACTGAAAGGATTAGAGATGAATTCAGTAAGATGGCTGGCTCCCATTCCTGCACAGCAGCCATTTATAAATAGAGTAATTGTGAACAGATGTATGCAGGGTTGAAAAGGAAGACGGCGGAGGAGGAAAGCAATAAAGTCTATAAGGATGAAGACAGGGCCACCCCCACACCCCGGAAGTGAGGGTGCTTTGGCTCGAAGTGCCATGGAGGGAGATGGAGATAGTGCCTGCTGGGTTGAATGAACTCCAGGTGGCAAAGATCATCAGGAACCAGACTCAGATGACTGTATTTTAAATTATCCCCCGCACATGCCTAGCAATTTTGTTCCCATACCTGGCTTTCTCCCTTAGCTCGTAACACCTGCATATGGTAGTTGTCAGTCTTCTATCCATCTCTACTCACTAGAATATAAACTCACTAATGGGACTCAGATGTGTTTTGTTCACTAGACCCATGTCCAGCATACAGTTGGTATTCCATAAACATTTTCTCAGCGAATGTCTACAACTCCTGGGGCTGTGTCCCCTGTGGGCAAACTTTCCAGGGGTCTTGAACCTCTCTCCTTCTCCCCCAAAGTAAACACTCAACTAAAACCCAGCTGAAAACAACAGTCTTATGTAACCTCTCCAACTTGCTGTTTTTTTTTTAAAGAGCTATTCTGTGAAAAATAAAATTTCTATTATTATTGTGACTACTCAATTGTGATGTTACACTGGGCTTTAAAGCCTGAGCGTAAAATAGCATTTGATGGATAAAAACAGTGAAGCTGACCCCATTTTCATCTTCAGGTAATGCGAAAGGACAATTTAAGGCTTAAGTGTGGATTGTGAAAGAGAGGAAGTACAATTCCAGATGCGCTCCACTCAGGGGCTGAGCACCTCATCAAGGAGAAAACCTTTTTAAAACATGTAGCTCCCCAGCACCATATGTATGGTAATTGTGCGATCATTACTTTTTTGGTAACTTGGCAATTAACTTCTGAGGTAATTTTTTTCATGATAACTACAGTCACATTTCCCACACATATTACCTCCTGTGTATATATTGGAAATCTAATTACTCTGTCCTGGGAAATTGCTTTATCTACCTGCAGGCTGGAAAGTGCATGATAAATCCAAAAGATAACCACCAAAATAAAGACGTCGTTCAGTAATCATGTTTCAGCAAACAAAATTAATGTCTACCAAGAAAAATAGAGCAATTATGCTCTCTAAAAAGCCACATGGATAGAAAAAAATTAATCAAAACAAAGTTTAAAAAAAAATACTTTGAAAACATATTTGAAATTCAATTGAATTGCAGTCTTTTCCTGATGAGTATTAAGTGGTAGCCAAAATAATCATCTCACCTCTGCTCAGTTCCTGGACAAAAGTACCAATCGATGGTTGGCTCCGGGAACCCTGCGGCCACGCACTGTAGCATGCCATTCACCAGCCTGTCATGCGTTAGGATTTCTGGTTTTGCTGGAGGAAGAGAGAAGCGGCCATATGTCAGACTGCTGGAAAACCTCACCAAGGCTCCCTCCACAATTTCTGAATTTTTAAAAACTTTCTCAAAGCTTAAGGGGACCCTGAGGGAACATGTTGCTCAAAGGGGAGAATGTGAACCAGAGAATGGAAGGTACAGGTAGGCGGATGTGAAGGTTTGACCAAGAAAAAGGCTTTCCCGGTTAGAGCTACCCAGCCCCTGTGTGGACTGTTCATCCTGTGGATGTGGGGGTCTCTGAGCTCTCCCTGCCTCAGGGATGACTGAGGTTGCAGGACCACCTGGCAAGGTTTCTGTCCCCAGGGATGGGGAACCTGAAAGATGGGTTCTAATCAGGATTCCAGGGTTCCCAACTGTCTAACAGGTGAAGATGCTGAAGCTCCAATACTCTGGGCCACCTGATGCGAAAAGCTGACTCATTCGAATATACCCTGATGCTGGGAAAGATTGAGGGCAGGAGGAGAAAAGGGTGGCAGAGGATGAGATGGATGGATGAATGGCATCACCGACTCAATGGACATGAACTTGGACAAACCCCAGGAGATAGTGAGGGACAGGGAAGCCTGATGTGCTGCAGTCCATGAGGCTGCCAAGAGTCAGATGTGACTTAACAACAACACTGTTTATTAAAGTATTCCTGCCATCAGGATCTCATTGGAATGTCAAGTTATTGCAGGAACTAGAAGAAATTAGGAGGGGTTACGGGAAAAGAGAAGATTCTCCCCCCTCGGAAATGTCCCCCCTCCTTTTTTTGATGGGGGTGGAAGGGATGGTGCAGACAAGGAGCTGAATCACCCCTTTAAAGAGAAGCCAAAACATCAGAGTAAAACACAGTATGGGCTTTTAACTCCCAACTTTTATTTCAAATGCAAAATAGGAATAGAAAATTAGAAGAGGAAACCAGCCCAAGAGTTTTACTCATACATATGTCTAAACCTGAGTACAATCACTGAAAAAGTAAACTGTATCAGCAGGAATGCTCTCATTTGACATTTCTGTGTAACTATAATAATCAACTGATATTCAATCAAAGGTACCCTGCAAATTCTTGAGATTAGTGAACAGAAAAAGAACTTACATTCAGCTGTTCTACTGGTAATACACTTGAAGGATTCGAACCCTCTGAGAATGAGTAAACCACACTGGAAGCATCTGATGGCAGGGACGGTGATGAGCTCATCCCGCATCCCTGGTACAGCATCGCAGGTGCCGACCCCAAGCCTGTGCACAGAGCTACGGGTGGCCATGCGTGTGGTAGACAGAACTGTACCCAAGCTCTGGCTCTTGGTGGATCTCTGCTCTCCACCAAGTCTCCGGGTAGCCAATGGGAATAACAATAGTAACAACAGGAATTCTTCATAGTGATGTTATGACAATGAAATGAAATGATTCTTGACAAAGAATCCAGAATGATTCACAGAAATCAAACAGTAAAAGCATTAATTAATGGGACTTCCCTGGTGCTTCAGTGACTAAGACTCCATGTCCCAGTGCAGGGGGCCTGGGTTTGATCTTTGGTCAGGGAACTAGATCCCACATGCTGCAACTGAAGATCCTACATGCCTTGACTAAGACCCAGAACAGCCAGTAAATAAATTTTTTAAATATTTTTTAAAAAGTATTAATTACTAATTTATTACTCATTTATTATTTTTTCTCCTTAGAGTACCCACCTTCCTAGGTTAATCAAGTTTGGTACCAATTAAGTTAACTGTATTGGTCATTCTAAATATTCTCTTCAATATCTAAAGATACTAGATATTGAAGAGAAACTGCTTAAGACAGCATGATAACATGTGTTTTAACCCGAAGAACTGGGAATTTGACATTGATTACATTGCAACTGATAGAAAAAATAAATATATTTGGTCAGAGGAAAAGGCCAACAGGTCAGAAACTAATTTCTTCGAAGGAAGGTAACGCTGATAAATGACATCTTTGTAGAACAACCTCTCAGCACCTCATCTCCTTGCAGGCAAAATGGCTTGGCAGGGATCAAAGTGTCTGCATGCATGGCACACCCACCTGTCATTCAACCTGGCCCTGCTGACGGGCAGGCCATTTGGCTAATACACACAAAAGAGCAACACTCCAAAAGCAATCTCAAGGTAGGGGCATCCTTGAGAGTTTGGATCCAATGCCAGCTTTCACAAATAGAGCAAGAAGACAAGCCATCGTCTTGCGAAAGCATCCATCTGGCAAGTTTCATTTAATTATCATGGGCAACTGTGTGACCAGGCTGAAAAGTAGGACATAACACAGAAAATAGTGGAACTTTAGGAGAATGCTATTTGCTGAAGACGGCAGGCGCCATACGGCAGGTCTCTCTGGACTCAATTCAAGTGTCATCTCCTTTTCCTAGCCATCCTCAACTCTCCAAAGCCAAGTTGGTTGGTCTCGCTTCCCTACTCCCGAAGCACTTCAGAGCACCTGACGCACTTCTATAATATCCTGGTCTGCCTCCATCCGACTGTTCTCAAGGGCAAGGACCATGTCTTACTGATTGTACTTCTGACTTCTAGCAGAGTCTGACCTATGGCAGACACACAGTAAGAGCTGTTAATTATTAAGTCCTCCCAAAGAAACAAGTCCTTCAAATTCCAAAGGAATTCAATTAGTGTCACAAGCAGGGACCTGGAATAACAGCCTATGGTGACTTTCCTGTTACACCATTTTGCAATAGTGGGCCACGAGATAAGAAATCCGCACATAAACCTGGCCATGTGGATTTTTTTCTTCCATACTGAGATTAACGAGGAGAGAAGGTCCACACACAGATAGCAAAGACAACTGGATATAAGACAGATTTCCTCATAACAACCTTCTTCTTGTCATTCATTGTTCCTAATGCTATATGCTGGATTTTTAGTGGAATTAACTATTACTCAGTAGGAAAAAAAAGAGGGGGCTGAAAGGGTGCATTATGTTTATAGTTGTTATATCTGGGTAGTAGAGTTATACATCAATATCTGTTTCATTCTTCTGACTTATTTTCTAATTTTTTTTATAATGAGCACAGCTAATAATAAACTTATAAAACATTTTTAATTTAAAAATTGGAACAGCTGAAAATTACATAATCAACTACATTTACCTTTGGTTACAAGTGCCCTAAGATCCAAGCCTTCCAGCGTGACACCTGGTAGCAGTTATACAATGGCCAGGGCTGGCAAACAGTGTGGTCCGGCTGGCCTACTTGTTCCTGTGTGCTGGTTAATCAGGCACATTTTTAAGCTACTATCCCAACTATAACCTGAGGCAAGCCAAGCAGCTTTTGTCCTGTTGGCTCGTAAGCTGGCCAACCAGGCTCAGAGGGCCGCTCAAACCTCAAGGTGAATTTGAAGCACAGAGAGATGAGGTTAAAAAGCACATTCCTGGCCCACCTCACCTCCCCCAAGATTAAGTAATTTGAGAATCTGACCCAGAATGGGGTTATTTTAGAGAATCTTCAAGGGACCCCATCAGGGCCAAGACAAGGATGTGGCAAGAAAAACACCGAAGGTGAGGAATTTAAGAAGGCTCTCATCCTCCAGGCCCTGTAGATTCAGGTAGACACCAAGAGTGAGCACCTCCTTAAATTCTGCACCCTAGGCATCTCTCTTGCCTCATCCTAATTCCAGCCCTGTCCCTAATGCTGGTGACAAGAGACTTCATTCTGAAAGGGCTAAATTACACGAGTACAGCTTGGGCTATACGTGGCAAGTTGCACAAGAACATGTTTAATGCATAAAGAATGAGCTAGGTATAATTCTGATTCCTAAAAATGAAAATCTGGGCTCATCTGCATTTTGTAAGTGCCTCAACGCACCGTCTAAGTCATTAAATATACATTTTGCTTTTAAAGATACATAACTCCCTGCAATTCACCAGGTTAAATCTGAGCTGTGTTTTCTTAGATATTCTGTAATCAGCAGTATACCAAATGACACATTCCCTAAATCCTCCCAAGTTGGAGGTTTAGATAAGCCTAAGAGGTGTATAAGTTATGTATTTCCTGTAGAGATAAAAAAATAGCCTTGTCTCCTTTCAAAGCACTGTGGACCTGAGTCATCTGGCATCTCCGACAACACTGATCAGCTTGTAGGCAGATTTCAGAGTGCTTGTAACTCTTCTGAGAATTTAGTGCTCATGCAATTAAAAACCCCAACCATTTGCTGATTTATCCCACAGATATATGATCTTAAAAAAAATTCCTTTTCACCACCATCAAGTCCGTAAGGAAGGCAAGAACAAGTTGAATTTTAAAAAATACAGCACAGATAATAGGAGCTGGGGGGCTGGGGGTGGGAGGAGGTATACAAGTAACTGGTGCGAAAGAGATGAGCATAGTTTTTGGCTTACCCTGACTGACTCCACCAACTCTTGCTACAAACACACATCTGCCTACACTCTCTAATCAGCAAAGAACTCAGACTTTAGTGTCCGTGTGTGTGTGTGTGTCCGTGTGTGTGTGTGTCCGTGTGTGTGTGTGTGTGTGTGTGTGTGTGTGTGAACATGCGTGTGTCCAACTCTGCAACACCAGGGACTGTAGCCTGCCAGGCTCCTCTGTCCATGGGATTTTCCAGGCAAGAATATTGGAGTGGGTTGCCATTTCCCTCTCCAGGGGATCTTTCTGACCCAGGGATTGAACCTGTATCTCCTGCATTGGCAGGTGGATTCTTTACCACTGAACCACCTGGGAAGCCCAAGTGCCCATATAACAAAAGACTAAATGAAAAGGAACCACAAGGACGAATTTGTTTTTACAATTGCAGGTCTGATGATATTTAACAGCAAGACAGCGATGCTTTGTAGCAATTTGTCACTATCCTAATTTGGATCTGTGTCAAATCCACATTCCTGCCATAATATCATTATAATATAGGAATTTAAATCAACTAAAAAAGTATTTAAAAACTCCAGTTAACTTTTACCTATAAAAGGAGTATTATACTTAAAAAAAAATCTCCAGAACATATATTTTGAAGGTACATTTTGGATACTAATATATACAAAATAAACTACAAGATCCTACTGTATAGCATAGGGAATTATATTCAGTATCCTGCAATAAATCATAATGGAAAAGAATATGAAAAAGAATATATACACACACTCACACACAGAACCGAAACACTTTGCTGTACACCAGAAACTAACAAAACACTCTATATCAACCATATTTCAATTAAAAAAATGAAAGAAATTACATTTTGTTTTATACTTTCTTAAAGACATCTACAAACTGGTGTGTGAGTACTTTAACAGAAATTCATTTAACCAACTAAACAAAACTTCCAACTACAGTCTTCTGCATCGAGTTATGTTTTGCGGAATGTCCATCATTAAAAAAAAATCATTCTCCTAATAAAGTGATGTCCTAAATAAAAATTATGCAAACTTTTGATGTGAAAGGTGAAACTAAATATTCTACATTTTAGGGGTTATGAGTCTCTCTTACATACACTCAATTCTGCCACAAATGTAGCCACAGACATGTATGCAAATGTGCAAGGCTGTGTTCCACTAAAATTTTATTCACACACACTGAAATTTGACTTTTTCACATCTCACAAATCTTGTTTTTTAAAATCATTCCTACTTCCCACCCATCCCAAAGAAATAAAAAAAAATTCTTAGATTATGAGCCATTCACAAACAGGATACTTGTAAAATCTGGCCAGAAGGCTACAGTTTGTCAATCCTTATTCTAAACAGCCATCAAAAAGATCTCCCTATCCTAGAAGTTAGCTTTACAAAAAATGATGAAACTACTTGGAGAAAGCCTTTCTCAGCCAGAATCACTGTGCTCAATTTACAAGAGCACCATCACCAGTGACCCAGGGGTTGGGGTGCGGGGATGTGTACACATGTTACAACGCAGTCCAGCTTGCTGCCTAGGAGTGCAGACATGTGATAAGGTGCTATTTTTCTACTCTGTATAAGTAGTGGATTCATTTTGCCACATTAATTTAGAAGTGGAAGAGAAGGGTTAACACAATGCCCGTTGAAAAATTACATACCTATTCTTGGATTAATTTAAATTTCCACTATACATTATAGGTGACCGTGTATACATCTGTAACCGAAGGGGACTAATTTGATGTTAAAACACATGGGGCTCAATTGGAAAGGAAATTTCCACAGAGCAGCAGTTCCACTCACATGAAAGCGACTACTCAGGCTATTTTTAGAAAAGTATGTCCCAGGGCCTGGGTCAATTCTAGCTGAAGTTTGAAAATGAAAAAGTGAAGTGTCTCAGTCGGGTCAGACTCTGACCCCATGGACTGTAGCCCACCAGATTCATGGAATTCTCTAGGCAAGCATACTGGAGTGGGTGGCCATTCCCTTCTCCAGGAGATATTCCAGACCTAGGGAATGAACCTGGTCTCCTGCATTGCAGGTAGATTCTTTACTGTGTGAGCCATCAGGGAAGGCCCAGGAATACTGAAGTAGGCAGTTACAAACCTCTTCTCCTGCTTTCGCACCATAAACATGAAATAATGGCCAGATCATACCAACAAAGGGCCTAACGATCTAGATAGGTTATCCTGTTCTCCAATCAGTTCAGTGATTGAATCAGATCAGATCAGATCAGTTGCTCAGTCCTGTCCGACTCTTTGCAACCCCATGAATCGCAGCACGCCAGGCCTCCCTGTCCATCACCAACTCCAGAGTTCACTGAGACTCACGTCCATCGAGTCAGTGATGCCATCTAGCCATCTCATCCTCTGTCGTCCCCTTCTCCTCTTGCCCCCAATCCCTCCCAGCATCAGAGTCTTTTCCAGTGAGTCAACTCTTCACATGAGGTGGCCAAAGTACTGGAGTTTCAGCTTTAGCATCATTCCTTCCAAAGAAATCCCAGGGCTGATTTCCTTCACAATGGACTGGTTGGATCTCCTTGCAGTCTCCTTGCAGGGATTCTCAAGAGTCTTCTCCAACACCACAGTTCAAAAGCATCAATTCTTCGGCACTCAGCCTTCTTCACAGTCCAACTCTCACATCCATACATGACCACAGGAAAAACCATAGCCTTGACTAGACGAACCTTTGTTGGCAAAGTAATGTCTCTGCTTTTGAATATGCTATCTAGGTTGGTCATAACGTTCCTTCCAAGGAGTAAGCGTCTTTTAATTTCATGGCTGCAGTCACCATTTGCAGTGATTTTGGAGCCCAGAAAAATAAAGTCTGACACTGTTTCCACTGTTTCCCCATCTCTTTCCCATGAAGTGATGGAACCGGATGCCATGATCTTCGTTTTCTGAATGTTGAGCTTTACGCCAACTTTTTCACTCTCCTCTTTCACTTTCATCAAGAGGCTTTTGAGTTCCTCTTCACTTTCTGCCATAAGGGTGGTGTCATCTGCATATCTGAGGTTATTGATATTTCTCCTGGCAATCTTGATTCCAGCTTGTGCTTCTTCCAGTCCACCGTTTCTCATGATGTACTCTGCATATAAGTTAAATAAACAGGGTGACAATATACAGCCTTGACGAACTCCTTTTCCTATTTGGAAGCAGTCTGTTGTTCCATGTTCAGTTCTAACTGGCGCTTCCTGACCGGCATACAAATTTCTCAAGAGGCAGATCAGGTGGTCTGGTATTCCCATCTCTTTCAGAATTTTCCACAGTTTATTGTGATCCACACAGTCAAAGGCTTTGGCATAGTCAATAAAGCAGAAATAGATGTTTTTCTGGAACTCTCTTGCCTTTTCCATGATCCAGCGGATGTTGGCAATTTGATCTCTGGTTCCTCTGCCTTTTCTAAAACCAGCTTGAACATCAGGAAGTTCACGGTTCACATATTGCTGAAGCCTGGCTTGGAGAATTCTGAGCATTACTTTGCTAGCGTGTGAGATGAGTGCAATTGTGCGGTAGTTTGAGCATTCTTTGGCATTGTCTTTCTTTGGGATTGGAATGAAAACTGACCTTTTCCAGTCCTGTGGCCATTGCTGAGTTTCCAAATTTGCTGGCATATTGAGTGCAGCACTTTCACAGCATCATCGTTCAGGATTTGGAATAGCTCCACTGGAATTCCATCACCTCCACTAGCTTTGTTCGTAGTGATGCTTTCTAAGGCCCACTTGACTTCACATTCCAGGATGTCTGGCTCTAGGCCAGTGATCACACCATCGTGATTATCTGGGTCGTGAAGATCTTTTTTGTATAGTTCTTCCATGTATTCTTGCCACCTCTTCTTAATTTTTCGCTTCTGTTAGGTCCATACCATTTCTGTCCTTTATCGAGCTCATCTTTGCATGAAATGTTCCTTTGGTATCTCTGATTTTCTTGAAGAGATCTCTAGTCTTTCCCATTCTGTTGTTTTCCTCTATTTCTTTGCATTGATCGCTGAAGAAGGCTTTCTTTTCTCTTCTTGCTATTCTTTGGAACTCTGCATTCAGGTGTTTATATCTTTCCTTTTCTCCTTTGCTTTTTGCTTCTCTTCTTTTCACAGCTATGTGTAAGGCCTCCCCAGACAGCCATTTTGCTTTTTTGCATTTCTTTTCCATGGGGATGGTCTTGATCCCTGTCTCCTGTACAATGTCACAAACCTCATTTCATAGTTCATCAGGCACTCTATCTATCAGATCTAGGCTCTTAAATCTATTTCTCACTTCCACTGTATAATCATAATAGATCCCCCAAATTAGCTACACACCCAGCCAGACCACCAAGTTTCTTAGGAGACATGAAAGAAAAATCATGCCAACACACCTAAATTTTTTCAAAATATAAGAGACTCAAACTCCACTTTAAAAGTAGGTTGCCATGATATTCCTTTATTCTTCCAGTTTAAATGTCTATAGCAATTCTTGCAACCACAGAGATCCTCTACATAAGGAGAAGATATTAAAGTGTCACATCAAAAACAACACTCATAATTCCCAAGCAATTTAAGAACAAAAACTCATTTCAAGTTCAGGAAAAGAAAATAAAAACAGACTTCAGATATTGTCAAGTATCTCAAATTACCTATAAAAAAATTAACGTAGAAAGACAAGAAACTATTTTTACATAGATTAGCTACCCATACTAACATTATTTCTTAATTTGGAACTGTCCTGCAAGCCAGCACAGCTTATCTTCCTAGACATATGTTCAAGATACAGGAGCATGAAAGACAATGACAGATGATAACCTCATTGACTTCCTGCCACTAGAGTAAGGTTGCTCATTTGAGATTAAATAAGATAATTATAAACTTTAAATAATCATTTAACAGATTTCTTTTAAAATTCAATCACATCATTTCAGAGTTCCACCTCATACACCACAATGTCTCAAAATGGTATCAGATACTGGTATCTGATGGTTAAGGAAATCATGAAATGGTTAAGGAAATCATGAAATATCCATGCAAGGAGAAAGCAAAGTGATATTTGGGCTTCCTGGGTGGCTCAGATGGTAAAGAATCCGCCTGCAATGCTGGAGACCTGGGTTCAATCCCTGGGTTGGGAAGATCCCCTGGAGGAGGGCATGGCAACCCACTCCAGTATTCTGGCCTGGAGAATCCTCATGGACAGAGGAACCTGGTGGGCTACAGCCCCGGGGTCAGAGAGTCAGATACGACTGAGCAACTAACACAGCACTGTAGAAGAAATATCACGGCATGGAAAACGGCTCACAATGCGTTCACCGTTCAGCACCAAAACACAAGGCGATGCAAAAGAACTTCATTTTGTCATCCCCCCCAGAAAACGTTTTTTTAAGTGGTCTGTAAAGATATATATTAAGAGATATATTAACACTGGTAATCCATAAAATGTAAATCAACTTTAAAAGGAAGAATTTAAACTTATTTCAGTCTTATTTCTGCCTACTTATAATTTCCAGTTATCACACCTGTCATATAACAATTTTGTAATATGAAAACATTGTTTTAATCTAAAAACAAATGTGTATAAGTGTTTGCACAAACCAGGCCTCATTCTGGGTATACTGTGGTAGTCTTACAGCAAACTCAGAAAAGCAAGTAAATAAATCAGAAAGGAGTTCTGATTTATTTAGCACTTATCTTTGTAGCACTAGCTTTATTTAATGTTGAAGAACTCCAATAATTTAATACAGAAGTAGGTCGAATAGAATCCACCTAACCAGAAAAAAGAAAAGAAAAATACTAAAAAGCAAAGCCTCTCAAGCAAAACTTGGTAAGTGTGTTAGCATTAAGTCTCAAAATTTTAGCCTCTAACACAAGTAAGATTTGGACACTCAAATGTTTGGAAGGTCCTATCACTTTTAAAAATGGTTAAGACGTTAGAAAACATGTCTATCTTCCAAAAACGCAAAGTCCTAATGACTCTGCTCTCTTGACTCATGAAGATCTGGAAAGATGCCCCAAACCCGATAGTATTACTTTTACCCTAAATATAATCACTGAGACTTGCAGCCAGGTGGGTGACTCAGATGGCTGGCAAGCAGGCTATCCAAAGCCATCTAGCTACAAGGCTGTCCTGACAGCCCTACACTCACCTGTGGCAAATGGTGGGCTGCCCAAGGTGTTGCAGGGTATTCCACACTGGGGAGCTTCTCCTTGGAAGGATGGTCTAGCCATCCATAACTGGATTTAACTATGACCACAAATGGGCTTCCCTGGTGGCTCAGTGGTTAAGAATCTGCAAGACACGTGGGTTCGATCCCTGGGTTGGGAAGATCCTTTGGAGAAGGCGGCTTCCCAGGTGGCTCAGTGGTAAAGTAATCTGCCTGCTAATGCAGAAAACACAAGAGACGTGGGTTCAGTCCCTGGGTTGGGAAGATCCCCTGGAGAATGGAATGGCAACCCACTCCAGTATTCTTGCCTGAGAAATCCCATGGACAGAGGAGCCTGTTGGGCTACAGTCCAAGGGGTTGCAAAAGAGTCAGACATGACTTAGCGACCACAAATATATAAAAAGCAGCCCAGATTCTGCAGATGTGGTCAAGGGGAACATTCCCATCAAAAGGCCTCATTCTGAATGATTTATTACTTTGACTGATTTGGGTATACTGTATGATCTATAAATAATCACTTATACCAGACAGGATGTTAATTATGCGATGCAGTGGTTTAGAAATAATACATTAGTTAGCATTTCCTTAAATTGTTTCAACCCCTCTGTTAACACTTTGCCATAAATGAAGGGAAACTGGTGATTCTGAGAATTTCGTGTAGAGTTCAGCAGTCATGTGGATATCCAATGGAGCTTAACATCATTTGTGTTCCATGTAAGCCTAAAGATGAAAAGCAAGCCCTTTCATTCTCCAGACTTTTCTTGTCCTGCTGGCCATTACGCACCACCACCTGAGTACCACCATTCTTTCACTCAACTGGTGAAAGTGTTAGTCACTTGGCTGTGTCCGACTTTTTGCAACCCCACAGACTGTAACCCGCCAGGCTCCTCTGTCCATGGGATTCTCCAGGCAAGAATACTGGAGTGGGTTGCCATTCCCTTCTCCAGGGGATCTTCCTGACCCTGGGATCAAACACGGGTCTCTTACATTGCAGGCAGATTCTTTACTGTCTGAGCCACCAGGGAAGCTGAAACAGGTCTGTCATTAAAGGACAGATCTTTGAGATTGAAGAGAAAACTCCAAATACCATTTGCTACAAATTTTAAATTCATAATGTGGATCTGGAAATGCTACCAGATAACATTTTATTGATGTAATGCTACTAGTGTCAATCTAGGTTATTGGCAAATCAAAACTACAATGAGCTATCACCTCAAATCTGTCAACCTGGTTATCATCAAAAAAATACAAAACAAGTATAGGCAAAAATGAGGAGAAAATAAAACTCCTGGTTCCTTAACATAACAGGAAGGTGGGAACATAAATTGCTATATCCATTATGGAAAACAACACAGAACTTTTTCTTATCTACAAGGATATCTGTACTCTCACATTCACTGTAGTGATTTTTACAACAGAGTATGAAAACAATGCAAATCTCCTTCAGTGGATGAATGAATAAAGAAAATGTGGTGTGTGTGTGTGTGTGTGAGAGAGACAGAAAAGTCGAGAATCAGGATTAATTAGGGTTAAAATACATGTTTGGCCTTTTATTTGTCCTAGATCTGATGAAAGCCTTTATTGTATGACATTTATTATTACCAAGGAGATTAAGTTTCTCTCCCCCCGCCCTGCCTTTTTTTTTTTTTTTTTTGGCTAATTTGTAAGATTTCTCTAATTTTATTTTTTTGCATTTAAAAAAAAAATTTAACCTTTTTATTTTCTATTGGGGTATACTCGATTAACAATATTGTGATAGTTTCAGGTGAACAGTGAAGGGACTCAGCCATATATGTATCCATGTCGTGCTAAGTCGCTTCAGTCGTGTCTGACTCTGTGCGACCCTATGAACTGTAGCCCACCAGGTTCCTCTGTCCATGGGATTCTCCAGGCAAGAATATTGGAGTGGATTGCCATTCCCTTCTCCAATATATGTATCCATTCTCCTCCAAACTCTCCTCCCATCCAGGCTGCTACATAATATTGAGCAGAGTTGCATGTGCTATCGGAGAAGGCAATGGCACCCCACTCCAGCACTCTTGCCTGGAAAATCCCATGGACGGAGGAGCCTGGAAGCCTGCAGTCCATGGGGTTGCTGAGGGTCAGACACGACTGAGTGACTTCACTTTCACTTTCCACTTTCATGCATTGGAGAAGGAAATGGCAACTCACTCCAGTGTTCTTGCCTGGAGAATCCCAGGGACAGGGGAGCCTGGTGGGCTGCTGTCTATGGGGTCACAGAGAGTCGGACACGACTGAAGCGACTTAGCAGCTGCAGCAGCAGCATGTGCTATACAGTAGGTCCTTGTTGGTTATATATTTTAAGTATAGCAGAGTATACATGTCCATCCCAAACTCCCTAACTATCCCTTCTCTCCAGCAACCATTAAATTCATTCTCCAAGTCTATGAGTCACCAAAGAGACCACAGATTTCTCATCAACCATCACAGGCTACCTAACCTACAGAATCTTGGTGTTACCACTTTTTCTCACACCTGCAGGAATCTTGGAACGGGTAACACGTATTAAGAAAACACCTTTGGTTAGTTCTATAGTTCCTAAAACCCTAGTTTTCAATTTTGATCTGAAATGGAAACAAATGGCCGTTTTCAAAGACATGAAACTTCCTTTTAGAATGAAGAATCTGACTTCTATATACATCTTCAATAAGCAATTCAAGAATAATTATAGCAATGCAAGTTCAAGGCAAGGAATCACTGATTTTTTTGTTTGTTTTGTTTTTTGGCCATTACAAACCACCTTTAAGATCACTGAGTCAACAGACCCATGCAAATCATGCCTTGTTAAAGAAGCTAAAAACAGTACTAAAACATTTTAAAGTTTAAATGTATATAGCTTTCTCTTAAAGCCTCCCACATAAGTGATTAAAACACAAACACACACATGTACAACATTCTCAAATTTTCAAAGCAAATGAAGTCTTCAACTACCAAATATTTAACTACTCAAAATCAAGGATTTCCTTGAGCATTTCTCATGGCTGAATCTATTAAGCAAGTATGTATCCCTGTCACTAAAAGTAGCCTGAATTTCTACACTAACAGCATGCATTTATTATTCTGATTTTTATTCATTCTAGTTTCTGCAGAGCACAGTTCCTTTCACCCCTGGGGCTCAGCTTACAGAATAAACCATGCAGCAGATCTACATATGCATTTGCCTTGCTAAAATAATATGTCAAAATGGACACAACTGGTCCAAGTTTAAATTTTAAAATTATTTTTAGCTTTTGATTTTAAATTTAACATAAAAAATCTTGCCCCATGATAGCATCAACTAGTTTTTTTTTTTTTTCAATCCAAAAAATAAAAAGTCAGCAAAGAAATTAGCTAATTATATCTGTGAAGGGCAACTGGGACACAGTTCCTAAGAAACAGATAAAGTATTCACACAAAAATGCTACCTCTGTCAAAGCATCTAGAGATCAAGAACTCCAATGTGTTAGGTAAGTGAAGTAAATGCCTTTAGTCAGCTTAGTGTCTGTAATAAAGCGACTTCAGTGAATAGACCCCTGAAGAGCTCAGCCAACGAGAGAAGACACTGCACACCGTCATCCTTGTGCCCAGTGCTTGAAGCAGGACCTCAGCACATGCTGAGAAGTATTTGTGACCCAGGCCCCAGGATTATAGGGAATCCAAGAAACAATCATTTGGGAAGGTTTAGGCCATTTCCTCTCTAGTCTCAAATAGGCATGAGTTCACCAGTAGAGGTGATTAATATGGATCCTGTCGGATGGCAAATTAGGCTGGTAAGTAAAAACGTAGCAATTTTGTCACCCAGAGAAAAGTAAGGGTGACTTCAGAGATGTCTTTCTAAGGTCAATGACTCATGACTGACTGGTAGGCCACACACTGGCAAATGGAAGCAGGAAAAAGGGGGAGAGAGATCTTCATGAGCCCTTGACCTTGAAGCCAGGGAAAGAGATGGATACAAATGACACAATGTTAGAAAATTCCCAACAACGAAGCTTCTCAAAGTGAGGCCTGTGGAGTAGACCATGGCCACAGTCTGCTAGTTCTGGTGCATAGCATGTAAGCACAGAAGCCAAGACTAAGCACTGAGAAGGAGCACTTTCACTTAATTATATCTGTTGAGTCTAGTAATAAAAAAAAAAAGATCCATTCTGGGATTTTATATATCTTTGTTCTTTTCCATCTCGCTATTCTAGTGACCGGTTCTTTCTGTATTTTGTTAAGAAGTATTGATTCAGAACAAATTGGAAACTACAAATACACAAGGTCCTTGACCATAGTTTGAGAAGCACTGCACTGGAATGCCTAAAATAAGGTTTTGTATAGACAGTAATGCATATGATGTTTGCAAGGATATTGATTCACCTGCAATCATCTCTTCAATTACTTGAACATGAAGATTTCTCAGAAGCAGGCAATTTTGCCCATGTGTAATACACTAATCTCTGATTAACATCTGAATTAATCTAGAGATACCTGAATTGCAGGCCAATGAGAATACCATGTAATCAAAACTCTTCTGAAGAACTGAGATGTTAATTAACATGTTTCCCTTGGAAAAGCAGTTTTGTGGTCATACAAATTTGAGATATATGCTCAATCTCACGCCTCCTTCTGAGCAGGCAAAATATACATTAGTGTATTAAGGATGCTGAGAAAGTCTGTAGCTCAGAAAAATCTGTATACAGATATGATGCTCTTTATCTAAATACATGTTAACACCTTGTTCAGGAAATACAATTTTGGAAATGCTGGAACAGACAAAAGACTCCAGATTACCAACCAAAAACCTGTCTTGAGTATCACTCGCTAGCTGTTTCCATTTGTAAGGGGATCACGCTTCCCACCCCACCATGCTGGTGAGCAGCACCATCAGGGAGGTAACGATGGAGAATCACTCCACACAGCAAGTTGGAAGCTCCTGGAAGATGGGGAACTGGCTCCCCTCCTGCAGCCCAACACTTATGAAGGGCTCAGCCATTACTGAGCTGTTTTCCAGGGAACGTTCCAGATTGTCATCTCACTCCACCCCCCATACACCCTGGATAGCTAATTCTGCTGGTCATTTTGTGGACAGTCCCTTGGGATCCCACGTCTTTGGAGGCCTCCAGCCTTTGGTCCCCTGCTGGTGTGGTATGGCAGGCACCTGATCCTCTTTCTGGGAAATGTAGGTGACCCCACAGTAGAGCCAGGAGCAGGTCGTACACTTGAGAAAAGCCCCAGCTAGTGAGGACAGCCCCTGCAGCTCAACCTTTGTACAGAGATGTTGTGGGACGTGGACCACACAGGGCTCAGATGTTCAGGTGTCCACGGCCATCCTCCCACCTTAAACCACCTGCTCCCTTCTCCCCCAGTCCCCGCATGGCACACAGCAGGGACACTCTGAGCTGATCAATACTGCGTTCATTTCACACAAAATAATACCCTAACCCTGAAAGAAAAGGTGCTGTAACAAAGAAATCGTTTGTCGGGGCTTGATAGCACCTCTTTCCCACCTAATACCATAATCCAGCTCCTATTCAACCTCCAGCTCCCCATCTCAGCAATCAATAATAATACATTGTCCCTCAAACTGTTGTTATTTTTAACTTCTATGTCTCTGCTGTTGACTTCAAAGGGCAGCACCCAGCATCTGAGCGCCAGCTACAAGGTCATGTGGTCAGCGAATTGTAGGACAAGGAATTGGTTTTTGTACACATCCTTCCAACCACCAAACCACGAGGTCTTTGTTAAGGTCAAAATTATCATGAAACATTATTGACCCAGTACACAATGAACTCGGGGCGGCAGCTGTTGCAAACACCAGCCACAACTTAAAAGAATAAAAAATAAAAAGATAAGGAACCATTTGTTCTACTCACTGTTCACATAAACATTAAATGTCACGGAAGAATTGACATCAGAATTGGACACGTGAAATGTGTAAGTGCCTCCTTCAGTCCCTTTTAATCTGGTTAGATGAAGTTCATTTACGTATCTACAAAAAAAGAACAACCCATGAGTCACCTGTAGATCACCTACCTCAAAACGTGTGGCTTTTTCAGTTTCCATCTGGAAATCCATGCCTGTTTTGGAAAACTACGTCCCATGTAATTCAGTGTTAACAAAATCCACGTTAACAAATGCAAATACACACATATATTTCATTGAGACAAATGCCTGGTACATGAGAACAGAGTGGGGAAAGGCTTTCTCGCCATAAGGCAACCTCACCCTCATCCTGCGCTGTCCTTATGGCCAGCATCCTTCCCCGCCCTGGTCCTCTGTTCAGCCTCCCTTCTCACCAGTGTCCTGAACTCACTTGCCCTACTTTAACAGCACCTGCCTGGCAAAACCCCAGGCTGGCAGGCATCTCCATCAAGGTGTCTCAAAGCAGACACTTCAGGGCCATGCAGCAAGGTCAATACCATGGTCCTCACCTTCATTCTGACAACACCAGCATCTCCTGGTTCTCCTCCTACCCCTGCCGCTTCTTCCAAGTGTCCCCAGGAGCATGTGCTACCGGGGCTTCTGTTTTACACCAAGGTTATCACAGGTGGCTGTGTTCAGCACCACCATCAGGGAGTTACTGACATGGGCTCCAGTGTGGACAGAGCACTCTGGGTGGCCCTAGACCCCCAAGGGCCACAATCAACTCTGCACTGGGGTGGCTTGTTCAGTCTCCTGTCACACTGCATACATTCCCTGGGCATTCACGCTCCTCTGAACTACTTACTGTTGCTTACAACTTTCAAATCCTGACCTCTAGTCCAGACCTCCCTGTCCTACGCCTCTTTCCTCTCCAGGCCATTGTTCATGGCCCCCAGTCCAAAGCACCCCTAGGACGGGGGTGCTCACCCCCGTCACCGGCTCACCGGCATCCTGTTTACCTCCTTTCGCCCTCCCTACCCTACTTCCCCAACTTTCTGCCAGGTCTCTCTCTTCTTAATGAAGCCCTTGCCTGTGAATCCCACTCTCAGGAGCTGCATCCAGGGAACCTGACCTACAAAACATCCTACCTGAGTATCTCCACTCAAGATCCCACAGGCAAGTTCAAATTCAACAAACCCCAAACTCAGGTCACTCTCCCTCCCCCTGGAATGGTATCACCTCTTATCATCCAATCTGGCTGCCCCAGCCAGACTCCTCCCTCTTCCCTGCCCCTTCAGTCACCGAGTCCTTTAAGGAGGAAGCCTGGACAGCACCCAATCCATCCTCCTCCCTCCAACCCTTAGACTTTGGTCCAGGACAGTATCCACTCTCACCCATATTTTTACAACAGCCAAGAGCTCCCAACTAGGGGGAAAAAAACCACCAATTGTAACTAGGCACCAACCTCTTATAAGCCATTGGCTCTTGATGAGATTACTTAACTCAATGAAGTCTCAAATTCCTCTTCTATAGAAAGGAGGGAAGTAAGCATGCCTCCTCATAGCATTTGTGAGGACTAAATTTATTGAGTTAATGTACATAAGGGAATGAGAACAGCGTATGGCCAGAAACAAGCACATACAACTTATCTGAGAATCGAATGAGAAGTCTGATGTAAAAGAAACTTGGGTTCATTGCTTGGCCCAAAGATGCTTAACGATTCTTAGTTTCCTTCTAGCTTTAAAAATGTAACTAAAGGCACTAACATGCCTCTTTCTCTGAAAAGAATTATTTACTGTGGCCCTAGTATATGCTAGTCATTGCTCTGAACTATCTTCAGAACTCCAGGACAGGACTCTCCTCTAATTTACAAATGAGACAACTGAGGCATGGACTTTTCTGTGTGTTCTAAACACACAGCAAAATGAAATGATGAAGACTCAGGGAGCAGCCCCAAACTTCCTTCTGTATCAGCTGTCTTCTCATACATTGATGGTTACATAAATAGGATGAGGTAGCAGTTAAGAATCCACCTAGACTGCAGGAGATGGGATTTCAATCCCTGGGTCAGGAAGACCCTCTGGAGAAGGGAATGGCAACCCACTCCATTATTCTTGCCGGGGAAATCCCATGGCCAGAGGAACCTGGTGGGGCTCAAGCCCATCGGGTCAAAAAAAAAAAGTGGGACATGAGTTAGTGACCAAACAACAAGTGCAGGGGAAAGGTAGAACTGCATAATTGCCAGTAAAAGGCCCTTTTCTTACCTGATATTACTTTCATTTTCAGACTTAGGATAATCGTCCCACTTATCAGTGGAGGTTCTGTTCATATATATCCATTGTCGGTGTACAGGTTTGGGATATGCCTCATATTCAACAACCAGATCCACATTCTCTCCATCATTTACAAATACTGTTGTATTCATCATAGGGAAGATATTAATGAATCCTTTATCTAACCACAGCAGAATGAAACGGAAAGAAACTGTTACCTGCAAAAATCTTAACAAATAACACAGCTTCATTTTTGGGTTATAAAGGTAACTGCCTGATTTCCAGTATTAACTGGTAGTGCCAAGTAAGCTGGTAAAGAATCCGCCTGCAATGCAGGAGACCCTGGTTCGATTCCTGGGTTGGAGAGATCCCCTAGGGAAGGGATAGGCTACCCACCCCAGTATTCTTGGGCTTCCCTGGTGGCTCAGATGGTAAAGAATCTGCCAGCAATGCGGGAGACCTGGGTTCGATCCCTGAGTTGGGAAGATCCCCTGGAGAAAGAAATGGCAACCCACTCCAATATTCTTGCCTGGAGAATCCAATGGAGAGAGGAGCCTGGCAGGGTACATACAGTCCATGGGATCACAAAGAGTTGGACAAGACTGAAGTGACCTAGCACACACTTAGCATGCCAAGTAGGAATTTTAACTAGCCATTTTACATTTTGTTTTGCTCTTGGAGAATCACAGTCATAAATGAGAAAGGACACACATTGGAAATGTTTATTCTTTTATTTTTATCTCTTAAGCAACTCTGTTAAAGATCTATCACCATGGGATAAGTCTTTTAGACCTACTAGTCCTGATGCATATTATGCTAAAAATTATTTGGACTAAGTAGCCTATTCCTAGACCCAATATAATTGTATATGTGATAAGAAGATGTCATAAATCAAGGAGGGGAAGATAGCCCCAATATTCAATAAAAATATTGCATTTTAACAATTAAGCCATATTTTTAACTAAACAACAAAACTGACTTCTATTAAACTTTGACCAAGCTGGGGGTGGGGGTGGGGGCAGTTTTCTAGGCTTTTTAGAAACAATAAAAAAAATAAAACTTATAAAAGACAAATCTGAATACATAAATGTTTTCAAATGTCTACATATAGAAAAATTAATTAAGGTAATAGGAAAAAGAAGACATGAAAATATACAAGGAAAAATAAACTAGTAATTTAAATAGGGGATCCCTTTTCACATATTAAAGACAGCAAAACTTCAATAGAGCTGTTAAAAATAATGTATATCCATTCTATGGAAAACTAGCAAAGCTAATTTGAAATAAACTTAATAACTTTGCAAGTGTAATTAAAATAGCATGCTGAATTACACATTTTAATTTGGCAGAACTCCTTTAGAAAGCATTTATAGATAAAAAATTATCTATTTTTCAGTTTAATCCAGAGAACTCTTCTTAGTGAGGTAGATAGCTACATGCAAAATAGAAGTGCTATTTACCCTAGTCATAATAATCTTAAAAATGAGAAAAGGGAGAACTGGTTAAGTAAATAAAGCAGCCCTTAGAAATGGTTATATAATAATACAATGAAGAGCTTGAAAAAGACCATAATAAAATAATTGCCAATATTATATTTATAACCTTTTATGAAATGTTTACTATGTGCCAAGAACTGCATTAAGTTCTTTAGCATATTCTATTTAATAATTATGACAAATATTTAATCTTACAGCAATACTGAAAGTGAACCTTGTAACCCCTGATTTATAGATGAGAAAAGAAACCAAGTCCTGGAAAGCCATATAGCTGGCTACCCAAAGGCAGAGACTAAACGTAATGTACACAGTGAGAGGCCAAGGCTGGCTTCTTACTGTAGCATACCCTAGAGTCTCCACATACTTTAAGTGAGAAAGAAAACCTAAGATTACATGTATAATTAAAATCCTGTTGCAGTTGGAGAAGACTCTTCAGAGTCCCTTGGACTGCAAGGAGATGATTTTCCAGGCAATAGTACTAGAGTGGATTGCCATTTCTTCTCCAGGGGATCTTCCCAACCCAGAGATCGAACCTGGGTCTCCCGCATTGTAAACAGACACTTTACTGTCTGAGCCACAAGGGAAGTCCATAAACCATATACCAAACCCTAAAAATGGTTATAGCAAGTTATTGGAATTATGAAGGAGTTTTAATCTTATTGTTTTATTTCTTTTTCAAAATTGAAGATGGAATTATAACATTTAAGACTGTCATCCACTATCTCTGGTACTATTTAAATATATTTACACCCCAGGCTTCCCTAGTGTCTCTGTCGGTAAAGAATCCACCTGCAATGCAGGAGACACAGGTTTAATCCCTGGGTGGGGAAGATTTCCTAGAGAAGGAAATGGTAACCCATTCCAGTATTCTTGCCTGGAAAACCCCATGGATAAAGGAACTTGGTGGGCTACAGTCCATGAGGTTGCAGAAGTTGGACACAACTTACAGACTAAACCACCACCACTTACTGAGTAGATATCCTCCAGAGAGTATCTAACATGCAATTGGTACCCCACATGAGGTTGCCATTAGAATATTTACTATATAGTTTCCTACAGATTCAGAATAAAAAAAAAAATGGAACCCAACTGTCATCAATGGAAAAACATTTTTCAGGTGAAATTTTAAAAAACATCCAAATGAAATCAAGTTGGAAACCAACAGCTTGTTCTAATACCTGAATCATAAATGATGCCCCTCTGTCATTCTTTAAGCTAACTTAAGTTAGTTTTGAATAAATAAGTTTTATCTGAAAGCTACATTAAATTTTCAGGTACTCAAGGTCATAAATTCAAAGATAAAACACAATGCAAAATATAGAAATATTACAGGCAATATTATTTGCACTGATTTCTGTCACAATCATCATGAATAAAACACTGGTTCCTCCGGAGTTTTCTACAGTCTAGTCTGGTCAATATAGTTTTATGTCCTATAATAGAACAGAGTTTCAAATTCATGAAGTGTAAGAATTATTAGAATCAAAAAATCCTATCTGGCTTGTTATAAAGGATGGTTTAAGAAACTGATGAGACATTAACAGTTAATCAAGTACAAACACTATATCAGGCACATCTATAAAATCTGTTGCTTTTCTCCCTTCTACAGCCTTGGGAGTTAGAGGTTGTGTGTCTCGTAAGAGAAAATAGAGGCAGAGTTAAAGTGGGGTGCATTTGAAATTTAAGTGGTAGAGCCCCAACTCAAAACTAGGTAGGGGTCATCCTAAAGTCTTGTGCTGCGCACCACTCCACTCTGTGTCCAAATTCTACTCCCAGCCCCTAAAGATCACTTTTCTCTGTCTCTTCCTGCTCTTGTCCCATCCCAACCCTCTCCCGAAACAGTACAGATTCAGATTACATGGACCCAAGTCTTTCCAGTTATACAGTTATATTCTTGGAAATTGATGAGTGGATTTTAAAAATCTGATTACATACAACAATATGCTCAAAACATCCTTACTAATTGCTTTCTGGAGCTGAAGCTGATATATCAGCATGCTCCCTAATCAACTTAGCAAATTAGCACTTATGGAGTTTAATATTTTAAAAGCATAGCCTTTTATTCAAATTAATAAATGGTTCACAATCATGTTTAGGGACAGAATAGTACCCTTTCTCTGGGCTAGCTCTGTAATTGCAAATAAAGCGTCTTTTTCACGTTCATTTTGGTGAGACACTTTCAATTACAACATGAGCAGAAACAACTAACTCATATGAGATAATTGTGGGATAAATTGCAAACCTCTAACACTGCTACATAAATTATTGAAGAAATATGGGGGGAAAGAGAGAAATGAAAACAAATATATAATTTTATTATTGATAAAATTACGAGGAAGAATTTCACCACCCTACAAGTACTTAATCAAAATCAAGCAATGAGAATACGGTGGCATCCAAAAAAAAAAAAAAAACCCAAGAAAGTAGATTAAATGCAAACAATACTGAGAGCCCAAAGAGTGTAAAAGAAATAATTTTAAAATTACTATACTTTCCAGTAACTCAAAAACATCATGTACTTTACCACAGTTTACTCTCATTAAGTAGATGCTTGGGAAATAAGTATTTAGTAAGATTGCTAGATCAGGGAAAACTAAACCAGTTGTGTATACCAGTTATGATATAGGTTAGGGTACAGGTTAACATGTTTGTTTATGCTCTGTAGAAACAAGAAGCCATGCCCAGTGAGCTGCCTTCCTGAAGGTTTATGTTATAGCCTATAGGGTCAGAGGACAGGGTAAGGTGAGGGGCATACTGAGAAGGAAAAGTCAGTTCAGCCCTTTCTGCTGCCAAGTGACTACAGCCCAAGAACTGTAAAACAATAAACCAAAAGGCCAAAGGACCTCACCAAAAGATCCAGAGAAATACATTAAGGTCTAAGCATACGTCTTTCTCCAAAGAAAAAAGTCTCCATCCATTTCCAAACTCAGGTCATTCAGCAAGGAGTAAAATTCTGGGGAAAGCTCAATCTACATTTGTTGGGGTAGGGGGGTTAAGCAGAGAATGACATGTTCAAACACCTTCACAGTTACAGCTTTTCCACTTGCCTCTATTAAATGGGTAGAATTTGCTTTTGTGCTCTGGTTGGAAGATCATTTTTTTTCCACGTATTCATTCATTCAGTGATACTAAAATCCCTAAAGAATCTGTTAACATTCCATTAATGTAAAAAGGAAACTATCAGGTAATTTCTTCATTCACTATGCCAAGTAATTTACCCATTCCCAGAGATATTTACCTACTACTTCTAAGGTTGTTGTGACATTTGCTGATCCAAAAGTGTTATTGGCATAACACATGAACACACCGGAATCATTCACTCTTGCTGAGCTGATAGTCAACCTTTCCTGACGGAGATAACTGAAGTCACCCTGATGCCAGCTATTCTTCTTCGTCTGTGCTTTAGTCTGCTGCTCTCAGAAGGGGAGGGGAAGAAAGAAATCAAAGATTACCATACAATTTATATTCAGGATCTTTCCTAGATAAATTAAAAATAGCAGCAATTAACTTCTCCATATTAGCATTCATTATACACTACTTAAGTAAGAATAATAAAACATCACGACAAGTCTGTCATTGGAACACTTCATATTACAGGATTATATTGAAAGATAGTCATTATTAATGATTGGGAAAAAACATGAAAATTCATTTCTTAATAATCACAGCATACATAATTCCAAATTCTCTGCAGTGCTCAACATTTTTTTTTAAACAGTGCCAAATTTTAAAAGCTAGTATATAAGAAATACTACAGGATACTGATATTTTACAAGTCAGCATACCTGCATCCTATCAATATTTCCTGTTTTATATACATATTTATGTATTTTCTATTCTATAGCCCAGTGATTGAAAGAAAACACATCACCACTAACAATCATGTTCTATTTTATTAACATTTATATTATTTTCATTAATAAAAATAAATTTACAATGTCTAAGATTAACTTGAAAATTCATCCTATTGTTCTTATCCAGCAGAATGTTGGCAACTATTAAAGAGCATTCAGAAGTACACAAGACATGTAAGACCAAACCCCAAATTATTTACACATGAGCTGAAGAAAAAAGGTTGTGCATTTACCCTTGTGATATCACCATCCTACTGCTCATATCTGTCTGCACATAAGACATGGAGAGAGTTCTTGTATGGAAACCTCATGGGGAAAAAGCCATAATATAAACTACAACCATCTCTGAAAAAATGAAATGGAATAGCATAGAGTTTTCTGCATCTTCCAATTTTTTTTTTTTTTTTACATGAACACATTCCTATTACAATGGGGAGGGGTAGGAGGGAGAGGGGAAACAACTAAAAAAACCCAAAACAACAGCGGATCTTGACATGGAACAAGATCAAGGGTGACTCCCTGTACAGGCTGTGGTGGACCTATTAGCATTAGACCATTTTGACAGTACTCTAAAGCAGAACAATCCTTCTGGAAAGCAACTAGGAAGCATGTTCTGAGCCCTGATCAACTCCAGCAAATTTATCTCAAAGAAGCAACTCAACAGGAAACAAAAGCTTCAAGATATTTGCTGAAGTGAAAAACTGGAGATGACCTAATGTGTACCAGGTATCAAAAAGACTATGAATACACGAAAATTAAAAATGCTTATTTTATGTAAAAAATGTAAAATGAGTATACCTTAAGACAGTAACCATGTGTTCATACATATGCATGGGGACAGAGAGAAAAGAAACATGGAAAAAAATGTGGGCAATATAGCATTTATAAGGACTAACCACACGAGACTGCAAGCGCTTGAAATGCAAACTGAAAGGTGTTGTAAATATAAAATATGTCCCAGACTTTAAAGACTTAATATGAAAGAAAGTAGTATAAAATAACCCATTAATAATTTTAATTACATGATGAAATATTTTGGATACATTGGACTAAATACATTAAAACTGATTTTACTTTGTTTTAGTGTCATGTGCCTACTAGAAAATTTTAAATTACATAGGAGGCTCACATTCTATTTTTATTGCACAGTGCTGCTAATGTACAGTGGCAGAATTATAGCTATTTCTCTTTTTTCTCATGTTATTATATTTTTAGAAATTTTTTTTACACTAAAATAAGCACACATAAAAGCTGACTGCCAAAGCTAAATGTTTTGAAATAAAAAGAAGAGAAACCTGTTTGGTTAACTAACTGTGAGATCTTGGCCAAGTCAAGGATGCCACTATGGTCTCAGATTTTATTTCCAAAAATGAATAAAAGTCTTTAAAGGCCTGTCTAGTCTGGAGCACTGTGTCGACTTGAAGATACTCCCTTCTAAGAGATTCTTCTAATAATTGGCAGAAATCTAACATTTTTGCTGCCTAACAGCAATTGTTAAGAGACGAAGGGGAAATGACATTTTTCTCTGGCCTCTCCTAGTCCATCATGTTACAGACTTCTCCTCTGTAAAGGCAGAGAGACAATGGACAGATCACATACTATATTCCACATTTACCGAATCTTCCCTCTAGTTCCTGCAAGAGCCCAGGAGTCCATTGTTAGGGAGCTAAACAGGACAATGAATACACTGGTGTTAGAAGGAATAGTTTGTCGATAATTGATACAATATCAACATCCAAACCCGGAGGCCATAATTTAGGATACTATCAGAGATCATGATTAAAAGCAGTAAAAATATGAGAGTTTATAAGCCTTAGAAAAGCTAACCAAGATTTACAGTGTTGAATAAACTCCAAGATCCTCTTACATTTTAAAACAAACAATTGAAAAAACTCTCCAACACTCAATTCACCCTAAATTTCATTGTGAGTTAAACTTATTCTAAATGATTCAAATCAAATTCTACAGATTTTTAAAATAATTTGATAGTGCTATAATAGCACTAAGTATTCCAAATTAAGCCAAAGGAAAATCAGTAAAAGATTCATGGATGAACTCTGGCATTCAGCCATGAGCCCCATCTGCAAGTCACACGTTACACAGTGTTTGCACGTGATTTGGTTTTCCTTAACCCTTGGAGGTACGCACTGGGATTTCCCCAAAGAGCTCCCAACACTGCAGCCTTATCTACCAGCGCCAGTGGATTAATTGGGAATGGCAAGCAGGGCTCCTGGGAAAAAATGGTTCAGAACAAAACTGCCTGGGGCAATTTATTTCTCATCTCAGAAAGGCTAATTTTCAAGTTATACAGAGGCTCAGCTATACACAGTCTAAACTGTTCTCTCATCTGAAATCAAGGATCATAGAAAGGCAATTAATATGGGATTGTGTTCTGTAGGGTTAGTCAAAAATCCGTATGTAAGCTATTGTTTTTATTAGGTTATATGATATGAAAATTAGGACTTCTTTCTCGGAGACATTGGTTCCATTCTCCTAGTCCATGGCAGACTTCACTTAGCAAGGTATCATCCATCACAGGTCTGCAGGAACACCATCATAATGCTTTGCATTATGGTAATCGCCATGGTTACTTATTTAGCATAGGATTCTCTAAACAGGCATAAAATTGCCAATTCAGAGCATGAGGAGGAAGAAGAGGAAGAGGAGGAGGAAAAGACAGTATTTTCTTCCTTCCAATGTAATATATATGTGTGTACTGAAGAAAAACTACTATGATAGCAAATTAGCAAGATGGCCAAGATTATGCAAACAGAAATTATTGAAAACTCAGTCAATGGGAATCTTAAAAGCAAAACTCTAGGGAAACTGGACATTTCAAAGTCCTTGCTATTAATGTGAGTGAATTCAAAGGGAAAAAAACCCTTCAAATATAACTAGTCAAAATTTATTAAGATATGCCTAACACAGTATCTGACATACAGTAGACATTCAATATGCATTTGTCAAATGAATGATAACCTAAACATGTCCAAATGCTTCATATTGAAGATAACCATTTTATTAATAGCAACTGAAACAAATAGAAAACCATTAGCAATCTGATCTCAGGTAAGCAGTCTCAAAGGAGGAAATCAGACCCATATACAAAGAAATCCATTTCTCAAATGGACAGGCCTTTTCATGGGGAAGGGAAGGGCTTCCTGGTTAATATCTAAGATCACGTTTCTTAATATGGAAGGGGAAAATGGCAACTTTTCACAGTACTTTAAATAATCTGGCCTGAATAGTTTCCATAATAGCTTTATAAAAATTAAGGTAGCTATTCACTGAACTGTTAATTTTTAAAAATATTTTCCCCGCTAAAGTCATTCAGAGAAACAGTATAGAGTAATAACAAGTCTGAAGTTTTCGATTTTCTCAAAATAAATGTACAAAATGACATTTGTTTGTTACTCATAATGAATGTACACGTCTGCATATGGTGCTATGCAATGGGGAAATACGCATCTCAACACACTCCAGACAGTTCCACCTCTGACAGACACACCAGCTGAGCCATCCTCAGGATGATTAATAGACTCTCTCAGAATTTGAAAAAGAATGCATATATATGTACTACTGAATCACTTTGCCGTATAGCAGAAATTAACACAACATGGTAAATCAACTAGACGTCAATAAAATACATTTCTTAAAAAATAACACTTTAAAGAAAAGCCTTCAAACCTCCCACACAGCATGATACATTGAGGAAAACGGAGCAGACAATCCACTCACCTGGCTGTTTTCCTTTATCCACATAGAGTCCACGGAACTAGACACGTCTTTAATCAAGCATGTCACTGCAAATTCCTCTCCTTCCCTGAGAAGATAGCTGGTTTTGGACACAGACACAACTGGCACAGCTTTGATGGCTAGAATAAAATGAAAAGTGGCCCTCAAACAACTGGTTGCACTGTAACTTAACTTCTTAACTTACCATTTTTCCTAAGCCATGCCCAGCTCACTCTGTGGTCTTTTAAGCAAAATATAAAGTATGGCACTAACCAATCTGTATTACTTGTGTACCTGAAGACATCAGGAATTAAACTATGCGTCCCCCAAGTAAATTAATTAATATAGAGTGAAAAAGAGAGAATGTCTACTTTGAGATGATAATAATCCTGAACAAAGCTAGGTAGAAACCCTAGCATAGTGAAGCTGCCTTTATCTTTACTTCACGTGATGGTTTCATAAGGATGTGACCAACAACTAATTACATCCTTTTAACCAAACAGGCAACTTTCCCATGTACTGTAAAATTAATATCTTGATTATTTCTTAATAACAGGTTTTAAACAATCAAACTTTCCTTAACTCCAAAGAGAATCCTTTTCAAAAGCCTTAACGATAACTACTCAATAGCTAAATGCCCACTGGTATTGAGTTAGATATTCTCTGAAATACAAAATTCTAGGTATCCACCAGCTACCAAAATATTCTACCTCATGTCAAATTCATAACAAGGTCCATTGTTAGCTGGTACTTTCCTTCTCAGATTGTGAACAGTCTAAGAAGGCATTAAAATTAAATATTTAAGGAGGAAGTCAATTCACAGATCAATAGTAAATCAAGGAGTGAATAATCTGTATGCTAATCTTTTCAAACAGTGTAAGGCTTCCCAATAAGTTTTCCTTGAAAAGAACACTGTGCATTTATGAAACTTTGGGATGTCCTGATGTCAGTAGGTTTAATGACTGTCCCCAGGACCATCTAATTGCTCATCCCTGGTAGACCCACCCAGCTGGAGGCGGGTCTTGGGCCAGTCATGTAGTATGAGGACTGTGAAATAAAGAATTTACAAGCAGCTGGCATTATTTTGAGGCTGGGAGAACCGATCAGAGCAGCTGCCTGAGTGACCAACATACTAAGATGGACCAGCGAGAAGAGAAGTCTTAAATCAATGGATGCTCCGACACCCAGCAGAAAGCAAACAAGGGCCAGTACCTGCCCGCACTTTCAGAGTGAATTTCTTCGACAGCATGGACTTGCCCCTCTGATTCGCTGAGCAGTGCAGACAGAGCCGATGGTACTCGCGCTTCACATTTCTGATTGTGATACCTGCCTTGGGGTCGGCCACAAACGTCAAATCCTTGGGGAGAGGTTTCCCCTCACACCCCGTAAGAGAGTAATTGGTCACCTCGGGGTCTGTCAGGGGACAGCGAACCAGCGTGTCGTTTTCTTCTTTCCCGTACAAGGGAAGGTCAATCAGGAAAAGCTTCTCGGGGTCTATGGCATAACCGACAATCAGTATTTCAAACAGCACATATATAAAATGACAATGAAAACATTTTATAAAGATCTAAGACGTTGCCTTTCAGGGACTTCCCTTGTAACCCTGTGGTCAAATGCTTCCACTGCAGGGGGCACAGGTTTGATCCCTGGTTAGGGAATTAAGGTTCTGCATGCTGTGTGGCTTGGCCAAAAAATTAAAGAAAAATAAAATGCTCTCTCACAGCAAAAATCCCCAGTAGCCCAAATGGCTGCCGACTTTATTCTTTGCAAATGAAAGTAGAATTTATCTGAACTATACTAATAAGGAAAAGGTGGCACTTAAACCATATGTCAGGCACTAAGATTGGACCATTACACATTCACCTTTCTCATTTAATCCTAAAAACACCCATCATGGATGCATGCTGATGTATGGCAAAACCAATACAATATTGTAAAGTAAAAAAGAATAGAAAATAAATAAATAAATAAATTGCAATGATCTAAAAAAAAAAGAAAAACACCTATCATGTGATGGGCACTATCATTATCACCATTTTATAGATAAATCGAAGTCTCAAAACTAGCAACTCTCCTTAAGTGATGTGGCCCAGAAATGGCTAGAAAGAACTCAAACTCGGGTCTGACTGATACCACAATCTGAGCTCTTAAAACTCTGGGAATATTTTACTATAATATTTATAAATATAAATATTATAAATTTTTAATTTTTATTTTAAATTTTATTTTTAAATTATGAATATTTAAACATATAAATGTTTTATAATATTTATGAACATAAATATTTGTAATATTTATTATAATATTTGCTTTTTTTCTAAAATGTATAACACTGCAAAGAACATAGGCCACGAATAGGCAGGCTGATGACATCTAGTAGTGTGGGGAAAAGTGTTCTCCACTAACCCAAGTGACCTTCTTTCCAGAGTTCACAGTCTCCAGGATCCTCCAGCTTCTGAAAAGAGTCTAGAAAACTATCAGGGGGCCACACAGTACAAATAACACGTGGTCTGTGCTCTATTCATATTCCTTGAAAGATATGTATAAATAGAATTTCTGGAAATCAAATAAATTGATATGCACAAGGGAAGCTTATGAGGTTCAGAAATGCTGTGGCAAATACATGATTGTCCAAACCAGGACACCTGGACATGAAAGAGGTACAATTAGCAATTATGCTGGGATGCCTGGCATGGACTGGGAAAGCCTTAGGCCAACTGGGACCTCTATACACACCTCATTCTGTACACACAATATGCTGCCACCTCTATACTGTGTAACAATCATACAGACACATGGTTGAGCCAACGGATTACACTTAAAAAGTTTTTTCATCTTTTGGCCACACTGTGCAGCATGCGGGATCTTAGTTCTCCAACCTGGGATCGAACCCGTGCCCCCTACAGTGGAAGTGTGGAATATTAACCACTGGACCACCAGGGAAGTCCCTAAAATGTTTTTTAAAATGTCCTTTCTACATGCAAATTGAGTGCGCCACAAAAATCAATAAAATAATTGAAATCCACTTATCATATAATTTTGACCAATTTTCAAAGAGTTTTCTTAAACGAATTATGCACCTCCCAGCCTAACTAATGTATTCCGCAAATAAATTACCTCATAATGGCTGAAATATAGTTCGAGGCTATCATTGGTTATTTTCCCACTTATTCTTTCTCAGTCATTTGAGCTATAGCTCCCACAACAATGCCCCGATTTCCTTCACTGCCATAAGACAAACTATACAGGCATCTAAACATCTTAAACCGGTAATAATTAAACACAGTTCCAAGTTATTGAGGATGACTTCCCCTATCAAGAAAACCTGAGCGCTCTGTCAGACTGATTTGGCTAATGCAGCAGTTTCCCTATTTATTCAGACGTCTACCCATCCTATTAATAAGCAGAATGACACTTCATTACCACCTGGAAATTACAGAGTACCTTCTTGAATGTCAAAGAACAGAACACGGGTGGCTCAACAATTATGGAAACATACCCAGAGGCTAGCTGTGGTTTGTGAACGTGTATTTCTTTTCAGCTATCCACCCAGGAAAAGATAAAGTAAGGAGAGGCAGTTTCAGTTTCATGGCAACCTTCTCACAGCAAACAGGAGAGTCAATTTTACTAACCTTCCATAGAGCTAGAATGTGCATTAATTCTGTCTCCCTGAAAACAATTATATAAGGAGGACAGAGCAGGTGATCTTATCCAAGTGTTGCTGTGAGGAACTGTAACTCCAGAGGTTGCTCAGATCCACAATCTAGGACAAATTTATTGGATCTTCTTCCACAATACCATAGATGAGGTTGCAATGACAACCTCAGTCCAGGTACAAATCCAGGACGAGAACTGAAACTATTTCTCCTCCTATAATTTTGATATGTCTCTTAAGCTTTAAGTATTCTAGTTTTTACACCAACAAAAAGACCCCTCCCCTATCCCTTCCCCTGGCCCCACCAGGAAACCTTCTTCTGACAAGCTTATTAAAAGCACAAACACAGATGAATCACTGCATTCATCACAGGAAATGAGGTACAGAAATCCAACCATCACATTTTCCTTTTATTTCTCAGAGGTCACAATTTTTTAAATGAATAAACTGACTACTATTAAGAACCCAGGAAGGACAGAGGGTGCTTAACCAACTGAATTGTTTCTGGAATTTACTGTCTAAATGTGGATCAATTCATTTGAAGCTTTGGTCTGTTTGGGGCCTTTAGAGGCCTTTAGTTCCCTGAAGTGTTTTTACTAAGTGGGAATATCTAGGATCTCAAGGCATTAAAATGCTGTCTTCCCAAAGGGCCTAATTTATTCTCAGGGTTTACTGACACCACCAGGACAAATGGGCTAAACCATATTGTAACCTCATTAGGAAGAGCATCACAGCCTTACAAGACCTTCAGCTGGAGTCATACCCGAAGCCACTATGCATCAGAAGATGTGGGAAAACTAACTAAGAAAACTGTGTTTTATGCTTTCTAGACCCAGCCAGTAATATTTTATCCATGACTCAGCTATCTATATGTCATCCTTAATTAAGGACAGGATACAAAGTTCTCTAAGCATAGCATCAAAGAAAGCTGAGCATTTACCTCTAACAAACACATAAATGGAACTGCTCAAGCCGCCTTTATTGGTGCACGTGTAATTGCCTGTATTTGTGGCCTCTGCTTTCTCGGTGATCCATTCCGGGTTTGTTTTCTCACTCAGTTGACCCAGGATCTCAAAAGTCCACTTGACAAATCCTGGATCAGTGCATAACAGCCTAATCTCGTCGCCAACGCTGACAATTAACTCTGATTTTGCTGGGTGGATAGATGGTAGAGACAGTTCCCCTGGACTCACAGATGGCTGAGAAGAGCCTGCCAAGAAAAACGAAAATCGTGTTGAACATGATCTTTTTCTTGGGCGAAATAAAGCATTTTTTCCAATATTGATTTCCATCTTCTGTGTACTCGACAATAAAAATAGGACAAAGCTGCCCAGCTATTTATGGTGAGAGAGTTCTGTTTAAAGTTTCTAAAGTTCATCTAGAAAATTAAGTTATTTTCAGCAACTCTCAATTAATCCTGAGGGTCACCCTCAGTATGCAAGCCAAGACTTGCTGGATGCCATGGCATTCTCTGGGTTAAACATACAACGGGGTCAAGTTTCCACTCTGAACATGGGCCACTGCAATGACACTGACATGCTGACACCCAGTCTAGAAACAACAAAAACAAAACCTCCCACGATTAAACAACACAACAAAAAAACTACCGGCCCATCGCTCTTTAGGCAAAATATCCATGATCATGATAGCCTGGCTTTTCTTACAGCTTTGTGAATTCAGTTATTTCTATGCAATTGTCTTTATTCGGTGATGGTCATTTAAAAAAAAAAAAAAAAGATCTTTGTGTTTCAAATGATAAGGCAGAAAATGAAAATCTTATTTTAATGATCAGATCATGAGATTTCATAGCAGACGTTGGGTTGCAGCCTGATCAACCTAATGCCTACGGAGATTTGCTACATAGCAAACTAAAGATACAAAAACTAAAAGAAGTGCCTAAATAGCTCAGTTGGGAGAGTGTCAGACTAAAGATACAAAACTAGAGACTCTGAATATGAAACTGGAACCTTAGAAAAGCACAGCAGCCAATCCATTCATTCATTTGTGCATACAAGTATATACATGCATCCGTTGCATGAAGGTAAGTATCTGTTCGTTACTTATGAGCTGCAAAAGCACTGTGTTAGATGCTGGGAGAAAATCCATGTAGACGGGACACACAGTCCTTACAGTCCTTACAGTCCAGAGCTTAAAGTACACAGTGTTCAATGTCAGAATAATGCAACATAGGTACAAGACTTAGCTTCAGGCGACATAGAAAGAAGTGGGCTGGATTTCCACGATATCAGAAGAGGAGAAAGAGCAGACACACAGATACCACAGACAGACACCAGAGACACTCGTGCACAGTGAGATACCTGAGGTCAACTAGACTCAAGATCAGTGAAAAGTTCTGGCCAGCCTCAGGTCAGCAGAAGCCACAGAACTCACAGTTAAGGATTTAAGACAAAAGAGGACGATGTGAGGCTGCCAGAGAAAGAGCACACTGGTGGTGATGGTGCCATGAAGAACACAAAAGGCTGACTCACGTACGATCCGGGTGAGGGGAGCGAGGGCGCCAGGATAACAGAGCTCCCTGGGGGGTTTTCAGTCACTTCTGCAGGATCATGGGGGGAATGGTTCGTGTGCTTGGATTTGTGCCCCCCTCCACACATACAAGGTCAGAGACAAGAACTGACGTGGGTTCTCAAGGAGCAGCAAAAGCGTCCAGGCCAGTGGAGGAAGCGGCGGGTGGGAGGCAGGGGCAGCCAGAGAAAGCCACAGCAGGAGTCTCTGCACACGTTCAGGGCAGAGATGGAGATAAGGTGAGAAAGGGGCAGAGATGGGAGAAGCAGGACACCTGCTCCCAGGTGCTGCATCTGGCCAGCAGGTGGACTTACCACGAATTCAGATGGTGAGAAAGGGACAGGCGGGAGAAGCAGGACACCTGCTCCCAGGTACTACACCTGGCCAGCAGGTGGACTTACCACCAATTCAGATGGTGAGAAAGGGACAGGCGGGAGAAGCAGGACACCTGCTCCCAGGTGCTACACCTGGCCAGCAGGTGGACTTCTCACCTGATTATGTGAAATTCAGATGGTGGGGAAAGAGCAGTATCTGTGAAGTTATAAGACAGTATCAAATAATCTGAGGAAACGGTTTTGTAGAAAAAAGAGGGACACAATGAGTACTGGTCGCAGAGTTCTTCCAGCTAAGAGTGGGTAGGAAAGAGTCAAGACAGATTTTTTTTTAATGGGACCATCAGAAAGGAAGGGGAGAGGCTAAAAAAGACAAGGGAGGCAACACATCAAAAGGTTTCCAAGAGAAGGTGGGTGGGTCCCAGGGCAGATGCTGAGCAGGATCAAAGGGAATGAACATAGGTCCCCAGATCTGGTTAGGAAGACACCACAGGAAATCCAATTTCAGTTGAGTGGGAATTTCTGCTGGCTTCAAGGTTAAGCCTGCAAGTGTAGACCTCCTCCTGGAGAATTATGGCAGGAGAAAGCACAGAAATAGATCTATAGTTAAAACTTTAGTAGTAGTTAAAAGGTTACAAGTTTATATAAAAAATAGGAGGCATGCTGACATCTGAAGATAGCAGGAACAGAATCCATGGAGAGGGATGGCCCAGAAGTACTCTACAGAAGGGCTGAAGTTGCCCCCTGAAGGTGTGTATAAATCACCAGTCTCAAGTTTAGTTATCCAGACAAATATTTCATCTGGGTGCCTTCCAACCATGCCATCAATTATAGCCCCATGATGTCACGCAAAGTACACCCCAGATCAGAAGATGCTGGGCAGCCTTGAGTCACAGAAAATTCAACAATAAGGTGAATTAGTCATCACATGTTACCGAGCACCAACAGAAAGAGAAGTGCTATGGGCCAGACTGTGTGCCCCCAGACTGAAGCTCTAAATGATGGAACCAGACTATGGAAATGAAGTGGTTGGGGTGATTTTTAGTCATACAGACTGTTAAATAATGAAAATGGGCACAGTGGTAAGTGAAGATGCTGGTTTTTCAAGTATTTATCTCCTTTCAAAACGAAGTACTTTCAATTTAATCCAAAAATTCTTAAGAATTTATATTTCAAATGTATTTCAATCTGGGCTTCCATGGTGGCTCAGTGGTAAAGAACACAGCTGCCAACGCAGGAGGTGTGAGTTCAGTCCTTGGGTTGGGAAGATGTCCTAGAGAAGGAAATGACCACCAGGTTCCTCTGTCCATGGGATTTCCCAGGCAAGAATACTGGGTGTGCTGCAGTATTTCTTTCTTCAGGTAGTTATGGTGAAAGCAGTAAGGCATCCTAGGTAAGAACTTGACTTTTTTTTTTTTTTTTTTTTTTTTGAGGTTTCTAATTTTTTTTTAATTGAAGTATAGTTGATTTACAATTATGTATTAATTTCTACTATAAACAAAGTGATTTGGTTACACATATATTGGAAAAGGTCAGTTTTCATTCCAATCCCAAAGAAAGACAATGCCAAAGAATGCTCAAACTACCGCACAATTGCACTCATCTCACACGCTAGTAAAGTAATGCTCAAAATTCTCCAAGCCAGGCTTCAGCAATATGTGAACCGTGAACTTCCTGATGTTCAACCTGCTTTTAGAAAAGGCAGAGGAACCAGAGATCAAATTGCCAACATCCGCTGGATCATGGAAAAAGCAAGAGAGTTCCAGAAAAACATCTATTTCTGCTTTATTGACTATGCCAAAGCCTTTGACTGTGTGGATCACAATAAAACTGTGGAAAATTATGAAAGAGATGGGAATACCAGACCACCTGATCTGCCTCTTGAGAAATTTGTATGCAGGTCAGGAAGCAACAGTTAGAACTGGACATGGAACAACAGATTGCTTCCAAATAGGAAAAGGAGTTCGTCAAGGCTGTATATTGTCACCCTGCTTATTTAACTTATATGCAGAGTACATCATGAGAAACGCTGGACTGGAAGAAACACAAGCTGGAATCAAGATTGCCGAGAGAAATATTAATAACCTCAGATATGCAGATGACACCACCCTTATGGCAGAAAGTGAAGAGGAACTAAAAAGCCTCTTGATGAAAGTGAAAGTGGAGAGTGAAAAGGTTGGCTTAAAGCTCAACATTCAGAAAACGAAGATCACGGCATCCGGTTCCATCACTTCATGGGAAATAGATGGGGCAACAGTGGAAACAGTGTCAGACTTTATTTTTCTGGGCTCCAAAATCACTGCAGATGGTGACTGCAGCCATGAAATTAAAAGACGCTTACTCCTTGGAAGGAACGTTATGACCAACCTAGATAGCATATTCAAAAGCAGAGACATTACTTTGCCAACAAAGGTTCGTCTAGTCAAGGCTACGGTTTTTTCTGTGGTCATGTATGGATGTGAGAGTTGGACTGTGAAGAAAGCTGAGCGCCGATGAATTGATGCTTTTGAACTGTGGTGTTGGAGAGGACTCTTGAGAGTCCCTTGGACTGCAAGGAGATTCAACCAGTCCATTCTGAAGGAGATCAGCCCTGGGATTTCTTTGGAAGGAATGATGGTAAAGCTGAAACTCCAGTACTTTGGCCACCTCGTGAGAAGAGTTGACTCATTGGAAAAGACTCTGATGCTGGGAGGGATTGGGGGCAGGAGGAGAAGGGGACAACAGAGATGAGATGGCTGGATGGCATCACTGACTCGATGGACGTGAGTCTGGGTGAACGCCGGGAGTTGGTGATGGACAAGGAGGCCTGGCGTGCTGCGATTCATGGGATCACAAAGAGTCGGACACGACTGAGCGACTGATCTGATCTGATATATATTCTTTTTCTTACACTTTTCCATTATGGTTTATCACAGAATACTGAATATAGTTCCTTGTGCTATACAGTAGGAGCTTGTTGTTTATCCATCCGACTTACTTCCCTCAGTACAGTCACATCTAGAGATAAGACTGTCCAGATTTGCATCTGCCAGGATGCAAGTGTGTGATCTTTAAGAAAGTTACCAAGCATCTCTACCTTGGTTTCCTCATCTGCAAAGTGGGGACAGTAACAGCACCTAATTCATAAGGCTGTTATGGAAAGCACTCAGAATTGTCCTCAGGCATGCAGAAAACACATAATACATACAAGACACGATTACTCTAAAAACAGTCTCATCTTCCCTCCAATCAGTCCTGACATTTCCTATGGAAGTAACTGGACACATCATTTCCCAGATTTCTGCCTGACTTCTCCCTCCTTGGCAATAAATCATACCAGTCATTCCCCAGAGCCTGTCACACATCCCTGTATGCCTCTCCACTCCTGCTGCCCTGATCCCAGAAGTCATTTACTATGTCCAGAATGAACAGCCGTTCCTGAAAGATACCCATGCCTCCAGCCTCCACTCACCCCACCCTCAAATCATCCTGCCTCATAACCCTGATATCCATCAGCCTAAAACACTTTTTCAACACCCCCAACCCCAGCCTCAAAAACCCTAACAGAGGCAAGCAGCAGCTAACACTGACATCATGCACAGCTTACAAAAGCACTCTCATGGTGTTTATTTCTAGCTGTTTCCTCTGGACCCAACCTGCCTCTCCAATCCTTTTAGCCTAAGGATCCCGCGAACGCTCTTCATTCCATGCTACGCCCACCTCTCTGCCCATGCACCCAGGACATAACTACTCCATCAATTTGCCTCCTTATCAGGAAGAAAGCCCAATCTTCATGGATATTGTTTGCTCTCTAACTATTCCAGGTCACAACCACCTGTTCCAAAATCCTCAGCTCCATCACCCATTTGGCTTCTGGTGTACAATAGTGGTCTATATCTAGATCTTACCTCTGCCTACTCTGGGGTATTAGGGCCCTCAGAACAGGATCATAAATTGTACTCCCTCCCCACCCGAGCACAGTTACATAAAAATTCCCTTCAATCACTGACCATATAAAAGATTGGTGGAAAGACAGGTTCCAAAACACGTAGCCCCAGTAACAGATGTCAACAGTCTATTGACCTATTCTCCAAAGGAGGACAATGTCTATTCTGCTGCTCTACTAAGAAAAAGTAATGGCTTGATTCATCCATTAAAATTACTATAGATACCACCGAAAGAAAAGCTTCCAAATTTGAGATCACTAGCTTACACTTTCAGAGAAGGCAATGGCAACCCACTCCAGTACTCTTGCCTGGAAAATCCCATGGACGGAGGAGCCTGGTGGGCTGCAGTCCATGGGGTTTCAAACAGACACAACTGAGTGACTTCACTTTCACTTTTCACTTTCATGCATTGGAGAAGGAAATGGCAACCCACTCCAGGGTTCTTGCCTGGAGAATCCCAGGGACGGGGGAGCCTGGTGGGCTGCCGTCTATGGGGCCGCACAGAGCCGGACACGACTGAAGCGACTTAGCAGCAACAGCAGCTTACACTTTACTTTTAGAGTTTAAAAAAATAAATTTTTAAAATAGTCACCACCAGAGGCATTCAGGGTTTTCTTTTCAAAATAAAGTATAAGTTCAACCCTCAAACTTGAGCATATACTAGAGCGTGGCTGTGGATATTATTCTCTTTTCTCCAAACTATCTTGAGTGCTGTTATAATGTTCTCTCTCTCACACACACACAAAGATTAGAGGTTCATGTTAAATATATATATATGTACATGCATATATATATATATATACACACACCCACACATATACACATACAAACATGCAGACACATATATACACACACACACACACCTTTATATTTAAAAGTCAATATCAGTAAATTAGTCCAACTGAGCTTTGAAACTGCTCTGGAATCATACATTTTGAAATGTATCTGTATATAGCAAGTTCTCAACAAACATTTGCTGAATGAGGTTTTATCTATGTCAGGACCCTTTGCATTTGAAATGTACTTCCCTAATGATGTTTGACTAATAAAAACACTGACTTATTTTCTGTTTCCTGAATATGTTAATTAATAAGTCCCCCAAATATGACAGATGGCAAAACCCACCATTCTGAGGACCAACTAGTCTAGTGAATGATGGCTGGGGGCTAGGAACTCCAGCATCTATTCAGAAAATATTCATTCCAGGTATCCTGCTAAGTGCTGGACCTAGGAGACAGTCCCTGCTCTCAAAAAGCATAAATAAGAGAGGAAAAGGGCACTTGAACAGTCAACAATGCAAGATTTTAACAGCAGTTCAAAACAAATACCAACATACCCTCTATAACCTTTGACCAGTATAAAATTCAACCACATCCAAAAGAATTGAAAGCAGGAATGCAGATACCTGCACACCAACATTCATAGCTGCAGTGTTTACAATAGCCAAAAGGTGGAAATAACCCAACTGTCCATCAACAGATGAACGGGCAAACACAATGTGGTGTATACACAAAACAGGAGTATTATTCAGCCATAAAGAGGAATGAAATTCTGACATGCTGCAACATGAACTTTGAAAACATTATGCTAAGTGAAATGAGCCAGAAACAAAAGGTTAAATATTGTATGATTCCTCATATATGAGGTACTAATAATAGGCAAATTCATAGAGACAGAAAATAGAAGAGAGGTTGCCAAGGGCTAAAGAGAAGAAGGATTGGAGAGTTATTCTTTTAATGGCTACAGAGTTTCTGTTTAGGATGATTTTCTTTAGGACATGGTGACGGTGGCACATCATTATAAACACACTTTAACAGCACTGAATTAGACACTCTCATGCAGAGTTGACTCATTGGAAAAGACTCTGATGCTGGGAAGGATTGGGAGCAGGAGAAGGGGACAACAGAGGATGAAATGGCTGGATGGCATCACTGACTCAATGGACATGAGTTTGAGTAAGCTCCGGGAGTTGGTGATGGACAGGGAAGCCTAGAGTGCTCTAGTCAATGGGATCCCAAAGGGTCAGACATGACTGAGTGACTGAACTGAACTGAGACACTCCTAAATGGTACTTTTTATATTATGTATATTTTGCCACAATTTTTTAAAAACTTAAAATCAGTAATTCTTAGATTTAAAATCAATAAATCAATAATAATTAAAATTGATCTAATTTAAAATCAAGGCCCAGGTAAAGCCTCAAACTTTCTCAGGCTTCTTGGCTCTTTCTTATCTGACCACTCGAACCTTCAGTAGCAGCCTCTGTGAGCCCCCCAAATTTATCTTAAATCCACATCACTAAAAATTAATCAGTTAATATTTTTATTCATTCCACACAGTTGTGCTTAAGGGCATGAACACCACCTTTTCTTCCTAGCTTTCTACTACCTTATAAAGTAGGCATTCATAGCAGAAGCTCTTTAACTCTCTGGGCTGAATAACCCAGAGTTTTAAATCACACTGACTACTGCCCAAGAGACTTGAATGTTCAAGGCTACCAGATTCTTCTTCCATCCATTTTTCCTTCCCTCCTCATACTATCTGAGTCCTTTGGTTTTATTTTCAAACCTGTTTATAGAATTTGGACTTGACAGTATATTATATATAAATTGTGTGTGTGCTAAGTCGTTCAGTAGTATCTGACTCTGTGTGACCCTATGGACTGTAACCCGCCAGGTCCCTCTGTCTAATACTAGAGTGGGTAGCCATGCCCTCCTCCAGGGAATTTTCCCAACCCAGGGATTGAACCCACATCTCTTATAACTAAGCACATGTTATGAAAGTTGATGAAATATGAGTATGTGTTGGGGGGAAAGCTGTCGATTCTCTGATAACTAAGCAACACTCTACAAGGGTGGCTCAACTGAAAAAAAAAAACCCACAAGTACTTCAAGTTAAATGTGGGTGAAACACGAGAAGAGTGAGAGAGGGCCTCCAATTTGCAAACATGGGGGGATTCTGCATTCCAAGCTAAAATTAAAAATTGCAGACTTTGTTTTGTGGGTGTGAAGGACAGCAGCTCAGAACGGTCTGAGAATGCCCATCAGTCAACCCAAACTCAGGAAAGGTTCTGCTTCTCCATCAAAAAGAACAAAGCTATCAATCTTTCTTTTCTTAAGCAAAATAAGCCCATTCAAGGTAGACCTGTTATTTTCTGTAATCTTTAGATTAAAAGACTCATCGAGAGTCCACACTGGGCTTCTACAGAAGGCTCTTAATGACCTGCGTAAGTAGGGGTGACTTGCTTGAGCACAGGAGGCTCCCCAAGCATCTACAGTAGTGGTTGGACCATGTCAACTGTTTATTCAAACAAGTCTCACTTGTCCTCCTTCACAAATAACTAAAATATCCTTCACAAATATCTAAAGCTGCAAAAACCAGATTGACAGCTTAAGTTCAAAGTAAGGAAGTCATTACAAAACCTTCTCCTCTTTGGACACAAGTATAAGGACCCAGGTAAAATAATGGCATTGAAGAAGATCCACGTAGAGAGGCTATTTTCTAGTTTGGGGGAAGTAAAGCTGTGACAAAGGCAAAGTGCAAAGCTCTACTGCAGTTCAGCTACTCTTTGGTTCACATACTATTCAACCACAATTCGTAATAAAAGAGCTAATGATTTGTATATCCTACTGTTTCTGACATACTTTTATATTCCCACAGGAGTAAACTGGATAAAAATCAAGATGGAAGGATTGTAGTAATTGCCCACAACACCCATGAGGCTTTAAAAACAAGTGGATCATACTGGAAATAGAATAGAGCTGGGGGAGGGAGGTATGAGCTCAGTGAAAACCATACAAGTCATAAAAAAATGCTCTTGCCCAGTGGCAGGGAGAGTGTGAATCCACTCTGGATCCCCACGCAAACTGAAGGAAGCCCTGCCATGGAGGACCCCAGCATGGTCCCCATCCCACAATGGTGAAGCCATGCCACCAGAACCATTAAGAAGTCACTGTTATCAACATGGATCTATTGCATGATTATTACCATGGTAGTGAACTAGATGGAACTCAGTTTTGTAAAGGAGACAAATCCAATGCAAATGAAGCAAAAATACTGAAAGATGACAAACAGGTCCCAAGACTCAAAGGAGGCAGCTGTCATTCTGCCTAAAAGGAACATGAAAAGCTCCACGGGGAGGCACTGTGAAAGCTGAGCCAGGAAGACTTTGCGTCTTTGTATGTGTCTGTTTGTATGTGTGTTTGAGGAAAAGTTCATCCTATGAGGACCCCACCCCACCCACTAAACAGTGAGCTCTCAGAATCCAAAGCAAGGTTTGCACCCATCTCTCGCCTCAAAGCCTCACGGGGTACCAGGAATACAGAAAGTGCTCAGTAAGTGCACAGTGAAGGAATGACTACATGCAGGAAGTGCAGAGCTGCAGGACTGGGGAAGATAATTTAGGACGTCACCTTACAGAGCAATGCTTTTCTCATCTAGAAGACTGCATAACAGTCTTCTTGAAGGTCAATTTCACTCAGTGACAAGTAACTGCCAACGTTTGTTTTATATTACAATACATACCGTAAAACAGAAAAAAAATCAAATGCATCTTTTCAGGGGTGGGGGAAACATGAGCTTTCAAAGAAACTGAACTACATCCCAACTACACACTTCCAAACACATCACCCAAATCCTGAGGATCTCCAACCTTGAAGAGCACCTCCACAGGTCAATCTGAGAACAGTCCTAAATGGATCATGTGAATTCCAATTTACAATTGTTCTGTTTCTGATGGATTTGGGGGATAGGAGAAAAGTTCAGTTATCTTTAATTTTGTAACATAGAGATTTAAAGGACTCAACCGAGTAGAACTCACTGCCTAAATCTACTTGGTTTTGGACTTGAGATGAATAAAAAGTAACTGACACAACTTTCTTACCATCCTTTTAAGTCTCTCACTGTAATATTCCCATGTTTGGGGACTGAAAAAACATTTCCTTGGTACAATGGAAATTTGTACTTAGCTTTTGAAAATAAAAGAAATTTTCTCTCTGCATGCTAGGTCTTGGTACTACTTTAGGTCCAGGATATTTAGGGATTACACAAAATCTGTTCCCATGTTTGAGACAGTTTACAGTTTCAAGTAATAGCAATAGACGATTGTAAAATGATCAGCTGTTTGAAAGTCAGTTTAAAAATCACAAAATAACAAAGGTTTCCTGCAGCACAGCTTTTTTTTTTTTTTTTAAGTAACTCAAGTGTCTTTCAATGTTGGTCTAAAGATTATAAATTAATTGAAAGAAAGAAACCAAAGGACAGAGAAAGAAAAGCTGGAGTGTTAGTCATTAATCGCACAGAGAAAGGGCTCAGAAACAAAGCCAGCGCCTGAAACGTGTGTTCATAGATGCAACGGTAATTGAGCGTCTACTATTTCGCCTGGGTGGGGCCAAGGACCAGGAATACAGAGCAGGGGATGGCAGCCCAGTGGGGAAGCTGGACTCACACAGATAATGACAGTACAATGAAGCAAACATAGGCAAAAAGGGCGATGGGGGGGACGGTAAGAAGAGGGGTCAGAAAGGATTCCTAGAGCTCGGATTAAAGAATGTGTGTGACCTGGCCAGGCTGCATGCAGACAGAGAAGAAGGTCTACCAGGTCAGGGACCACAAGAGCTAATGTCACAGAACCAGTAAGGTGCATGCTTAGAAGTCACGTGTTACTCAGAATCCCTGCAGCATCAGGGTGTGTAAGGCCAGGGACCCAGTAGGGTCTCTGTCATGTTAAGGAAGTGAGCCTGCCCTGATGGGGAGCTACTGGTGCATGTTTTGGGGGGACCCCTCTGGGAGCAGGGGAGGACAGTACTGACAGAACAGGACTAGACACAAGAACAGCCAGGAGACTGGATCCAGACAGGAGCTAATGAGAGCATAAGCCAGGTGTGGGGATGGACAGGAGAGATGGGCTTACTGGGTGAACATGGGGCCTTGCGATGGGCTGGATATGAGCAGTGAGGAAGTAAGAGGAAGGAGAGAAGACACCCCAGTTTGGGGCTTACACCTATGAGAAGAGAGGGTGCCAAAAGACTAGAGGGGGATAAAACTGATTTAGAGATATGTGGACCAGCAGGTGGTCGCTAAAAGGTCCCGCAAACCGAGAGGGGGTGGTGGGGGAGATCAGGGCCACAGACATACTCGTCAGCACCCAGTGGGTGGTCAGAGGGTGGTATGAGGGGTGTCCATGAAATCATCCACGAAGGTAGTGGAGACTACAAAGAACAGAGGGGCCAAGAAAAAAGTGACAAGGCCCAAGGTGGCTGACTTGATTGGCAAGAAAGAAGCAGGAAACTCCAAGCTAGATGGTGAGGAGAGACTCCCAGAAGGATGCTAGATTCTCATGGCAGCAGGTGAGGGGAGCAGAAATGGTCAGAGAACCAGTCTCAAAGTCTTCAGCACAGAATTTATCACCGACAGTAGGGAGGAGGGATGAGTCATAGAACTTACACCACTCATTGGCACCCCTGACTGCACACCAGCACCCCAACCTCCCAGCCCTACATCACGCCAATTCCAGCAGAATCTCTGATGGTACTGCAGTCATAGGATATGGGAGAAGAGGAGCCCTGACTGCATGGCAAGGGAAGGAGGGGCAGGCAGGGAGGGATGAGTCGGGGAGATGAGGGAGGAGGACTCCTGAAGTCAGTGAGTAAAGGAGGCCCATGTGAAAAGGTGGGAGGATGAATATCCGCAGGAGCAGGCAGCCAGGGTGAACAGCAAAGGAAGAGGGAACGGGAAGAAGAGATAAAGAGGAGAGATAGCAGAGAAGGTCCGTAGGCAGACCTGATGGAAGCACCAAGGGAGCCACTGCCTGACCTCAAGGGCTGATGAATGTGGCCACGAGGTGCATGAGGCAGAGTAAAAACATTATTACTTTTAAGCCCCTCTTTCTTTGGACCTGTTCTTTTCAGAAAAATATCGATGCACAAAGGAGCCATGAGACCACCGTGGGTCCCACATTCTGATGGACATCTGAGCAAGAGTGATTCATTCATGCTAGGAAGGGATGTCCCGCTGCGAACGGGGGTGCCCTTCTCCAGGAGGCAGGACTGAGCGACACTATCCCCACCACTCCCTTCACTGGCTCACCCTTCTGCAGGCTTTCAGCCTGGGTGGATTCACCTGTGGTTTGGGCTCTTCCTGCCTCTGCTCCCGAGAGTGGTTTCCTCCTGGGGCCAGAGTCAGCCCCTCTATTTTCTGCCTTAACCACACGGACTAACCCAGAACTAATAAATCACCTGTGCTGCTCACACCTTTCCTGCAGTACTGGCATTTTCTGCTTTTCTGGCTGTTGTTATGATCCTGGGCCAAATCATGCAGGCCTTGTGCTCTGCTATAAAGCATGTCCCCACTCAGATCCACCAACAGTCCCCAACTGGGAGCCTCCCTGTGCTTGAACCCCCAACTCCTTTGTTCCATCAGTTCTCCACTCACAATTGTGCCATCTGGTGGCAAGAGAAGACATCCTTGGGCTGTTTTTGATGTTTGAAAAGCACAGCCAAGATCAAGGAGATGTTAGATGTTCTGCACACCTGTAAGGAAATATACTAAGAGGACTCAGCATCAAGGATTCGAGCTTCCAATAAATGCCTTTTAAAGATACAACACCTGTCAAAGCTTTTCTCCGGTTGGAGGCGACAAGCAAAGTTATTAATTGGCTGGTGTCTGCTAAGATATTTAATATCTGCACATTTTAGATGAAATGTGTAATTGCATATTTTTCCTCTGAAGCAGTTAGTGAAGGATGTGAAGAAAAAATGTAATGTGGGGACATAGAGAAACTCTAGATTCTAAATCTTGAGCAAGTCCACAGGCCTGTTTCCTCTTCTGAAAAACTAAAAAGAGGGCATCGAAAGCCATCCAAAGCTCTAGGATCTGTACCTAATCAAATACTTAGGCCTTAAAAGAGTCATGATAAAAAAAAAGTAAAAAAAAATTCAGTAGCTAGACATAAAAAGTACTCAACTATTTGTGGCAATAATGAACAGCAGTGATTCTCTTATTATATAAGTAATATAATTAATTGCCTGCTTTGTTTGAACACAGAATTAGAATAAGGGCCTAAACATGGAATTCAGTCCCTAGCTCTTACATCTTACAAAGTGAACAGTAAGCATGTGTCATTCATTGGACAACGAAAGGAGGGTCCTTCTCATCTTATTATCCTGCAAAATCTCTTCTAGATACACACACATCCTCCACAGCAAAGGCTTTCACAAGGCTACTTAATATATTTCCTACTCACTTATCCTAAGAAAAATACAACCTGATGTTTGAGGAAGCAGAACTTCCCCTTTTGATCTTAGACAAAGATCTGCAAGGCCATTATGAAGTGTGTCTTTGGGGAGTCAGATAAGGTCTGGACTTGACAAGCATGATGTATCAGGATCCACCCGTGCAGCAGAAAAGAGGAACTTCCTCATTTCCAGTGGATTTGCCCCAATAGCCTAGTGCAGCTCCTGTTGTAAATATGTAGATTTCCGTGTTTTGAGTTCTGGAAAGCACTTCCAGAAAGAAACACCAGATAAGAAACAGAAGGACTCAAATCAATAAGCATCAGAATAAGACCCTTACCATCTGTGAAGTCTGGGGTTGGGGGTGGAGGTGGGGGAGCTCTTGATTTCTTTCAATGTTAACTTCCTTGACTTAAAGAACAAATACTAAATATCTTATCAGACACAATCAATAACTTTGCTCATCACCTCCAACCTGAGAAAACCTTTGACAGATGTCACTTCTTTTAATGGCAAAGTAAAAAGGAACAGGGCAAGAAGGGCATGGAAGGTCGGCCATGCTAGTCAAAGGCTGGCTTCACCCCAGACCTACCAAGGGCCAAGGAAAACTGACATGCACGCATCTCACTTCTCAACAGAGCCCCCTGGCTGCACGCTTCACAGAGGGCAGAATAGCCAGACCCTTGAAGGGACCTGTAGATGGACCTGTCAGACAGAAACTGACTTTGTGTCAGCGCTGTCCTGGACACAGACAGAAACTGACTTCGTGTCAGCGCTGTCCTGGACACATGTGGTTGAGAGTGAGTGTGGGCGTAGAGTTCTAATCTAATCACCACGCCTGTCTGCCAGCCAGGAAGCTGACAATTCCTCAAAATGCCAATTCCCAGGCTCAAATGGGGAAATGAGCCGGAGTTAAAAGCAAATGAATGCTTATACAAAATAAAAATGTGACACTTAGAAGTTCTAGTTTTAATTCTACAATGACATCAAACTGTTACCAATAAACAAAGGACTGTAATATATAATGTAAATATATGCCAATAGGGGTATTTAGAACATTTTCTGCTGGCAAAATATATGGAACATAAAATCTATCACTTTAACCATTTTTAATTAAACAATGGAATGGCAGTAAATATATTTACAATGTCATGTGACCACCACCACTACCCATTTCCAGAGCTTCTCCATCATTCCAAAGTCAAAGTCTAAACCCATTCAGGAATAACTCTCCATTATACCATCACTCCCACACCGCAGCCCCTGGTGACCACCGTTTTACTTGCTGTCTCAAAAATCTGACTGCCCTAGGGATCACACATAAGTGGCAGCCCCATACAATACTTGTCCTTCTGTGTCTCACTTAACTCAGCATAAAGTCTCCAAGGCTCACCTACGTTGTTAGTGTGTCAGAATTTCTTTTTTAAGGCTGAATAGTATTTCACTGTGCGTATTACATTACATTTTAGTTTCTCCATTTATCCTGACGTTTGGGTTGTTTTCCTGAGGCGCTTTTTAAACTCTGTCTTCAAATGTGATCTATATTTTTGAAAGAGCTCTCTCTGCTTTTCTAGCTTGGAAAAATGCTTGGAATATGTGGCTTAAATAGATGTTTAAGCTAACTGTCACCATAATGGGTAAATCAATGTATTTAATTAGTGATTATACTCTGAATTCTGTTTTTAATAGACCTGTCAGACAAGGGAAATTGCACCTTCCCCTCTATCCCAAACACTAGGAGGACAGAACTTTTTCCTTTTGTTTCCACTTTCAAAATGTCGTTTTATAGCTGGTTTAAAACAGAGGAAATAAAAAAAAAATTATTGATTTTTAAAAAAAGGAATTTTATCTGAAGCACTTGCCAGAGAAAAGGTAACCAGCATTGGTTGTGTCCAGTTCTTTGCAACCCCATGGACTATAGAGTCCACGGAGTTCTCCAGGCCAGAATACTGGAGTGGACAGCTGTTCCCTTCTCCAGGGGATCTTCCCAACCCAGGGATCGAACCCAGGTCTCCCGCACTTCTGGCAGATTCTTTACTAGCTGAGCCACAAGGGAAGCCCCAACTCTCTTGAAAACAGAAGTCAAAAGGAAGGGGTCAAATAGTTTATCTGCAGCCCTGAACAAGGTAGAACGAACCCCATTCTCCCCCTTTTTCACAAAGTAGAAACATATGAGGAACCCCTTTTTATTTGCCTGTACTAGATGCCATGGCAGAGAAGGCAATGGCACCCCACTCCAGTACTCTTGCCTGGAAAATCCCATGGACGGAGAAGCCTGGTAGGCTGCAGTCCATGGGGTCGCTAGAGTCGGACACGACTGAGCAACTTCACTTTCACTTTTCACCTTCATGCACTGGAGAAGGAAATGGCAACCCACTCCAGTGTTCTTGCCTGGAGGATCCCAGGGACGGGGAAGCCTGGTGGGCTGCTATCTATGGGGTCGCACAGAGTCGGACACGACTGAAGTGACTTAGCAGCAGCAGCAGCAGGTGCCATGGCACCCCACTCCAGTACTCTTGCCTGGAAAATCCCATGGACGGAGGAGCCTGGTAGGCTGCAGTCCATAGGGTCGTTGAGGGTTGGACACGACTGAGCGACTTCACTTTCACTTTCACTTTTTACTTTCATGCATTGGAGAAGGAAATGGCAACCCACTCCAGTGTCCTTGCCTGGAGAATCCCAGGGACGGGGGAGCCTGGTGGGCTGCCATCTATGGGGTCACAAAGTCAGACATGACTGAAGTGACTTAGCAGCAGCAGGTGCCATAGAAGAGGGTCTACTGGTTAGATGCTGGAGAGAGCCCATTTTCAGAAAGGCAGTTGCATGGGTTTTAGGATCTAAATTAAAGGACTGGGACTAAGGCTGAGGGCAAGAGTGAGCTGAGGCTCCCTGCTTGGGCCCAGGCCCCAGCCTGGGAGCGGGGCGTGGGGGGGGGGGGGCGGAGGTGGAGGGGTAGAACCACATGGATTGGGGCCAGAAAAGGAACTCAACCTGGGTGGCCTCCATATTCTCATAAGTCCAAGGCTGAGGCTCAGATGGGTTTTCAGGGAGGCATATTAGCAACTTAACTCTCAAAAGAGTCAAAAAAACTAATATGTATATACATGGACAAAGCAAATGAGGCAAAATGTTAATCCGTGAATCTAGTTCAAGAGTATCCTGAAATTCTTTGCATTCATCTTGCAACTTCTGTAACTTTATTCAACAGTATTTTAAAGTCTAGAAACCAACTCAGAGACTGGGGATGACTCTGCTTTTCTAAGCTTGGATGAGCAGGGGAGGCCACAGGAATAAAATGGAAAAGGTATGGGTTTTAGAGATTCCAAGTTGAGTGATATGAAACTTGGGAAGTTACCTCACCTCTCCAAGTTTCAGAGTTCCAACATCTATAAATCAGTAGCGAGCTACATCAGGATTTAGACATTATCTCTAAATCCTATACCTACCTTATGGTCAATAAATGGTTGCAAATGAGAAACAGTGTTTATGATGTTTGTTCCAAAACCTACTGTGTTTATTCCATTTCACTTTACCTATCAGGAGTTTACACTGGGTATGATAGTATGCTGAGCCCCAAATGTAAAATAAACACAACAATCCATTAATTGACAAATACAGAGAGCAGATTATCAGCTTCCTATATTAAAAGTAAGAGTCTCAACAAGCCACTCTAGATCTTGAAACCACCATCTTTAAAGAGGATTTAAGTTACTTCCCCGGCTGTCCAGTGGTTGAGACTCTCTGCTTCCACTGCAGGGCGCAACAGTTCAATCCCTGGTCGGGGAACTAAGATCCCCTGTGCAGTTCAGTTCAGTCGCTCAGTCGTGTCCAACTATTTGTGACCCCATGAATCACAGCATGCCAGGCCTCCCTGTCCATCACCAACTCCCGGAGTTCACCCAGACTCACATCCATCGAGTCAGTGATGCCATCCAGCCATCTCATCCTGTGTCATCCCCTTCTCCTCCTGCTCCCAATCCTTCCCAGCATCAGGGTCTTTTCCAATGAGTCAACTCTTCTCATGAAGTGGCCAAAGTACCGGAGTTTCAGCTTTAGCATCATTCCCTCCAAAGAAATCCCAGGGCCGATCTCCTGCAGAATGGACTGGTTGGGATCTCTTTGCAGTCGAAGGGACTCTCAAGAGTCTTCTCCAACACCACAGTTCAAAAGCATCAATTCTTCGGCACTCAGCCTTCTTCACAGTCCAACTCTCACATCCATACATGACCACAGGAAAAACCATAGCCTTGACTAGATGGACCTTTGTTGACAAAGTAATGTCTCTGCTTTTGAATATGCTGTCTAGGTTGGTCATAACTTTCCTTCCAAGGAGTAAGCGTCTTTTAATTTCATGGCTGCAGTCACCATCTGCAGTGATTTTGGAGCCCCCAAAAATAAAGTCTGACACTGTTTCCCCTGTGAAGCATCCCCCAAAAACAAATGAGTCCTCACTCTTAATATGTGTATTTTAAATAAATTATACCCATTGATGCTATTGCCAACCCTTCCACTAATTGTTAGCAAGGCTTACTTAGTTTCTGATTTGAGGCAAAATGCTCCCACTTTGAAGCTATCACCTCTGGGAGGTAACTCGCATATTGTCACCTTCTACAATAGGAATGAAAAATCCTAGCTTATCTAGGCCAACACTAATTGACCAGAATGAGGCAAAGGAGTGCGTGTCAATTCTATCAAACAGATCTGAAAGTGGCCGGGGAGAAAGATGGTGCCCCAATATCAACTTCTATAAGCAGAGTGAGCAGGTCTTCCTGGAAGCCCTGAGGGGACAGAGGACAACAGTCATTTCCCTGAAACCCCCCCAGGTGCCACCTTTACCACTTGGGCTACTGGCCTGTGTATTATGAATATCTCCACGATCAGAGGATTTCTCCCCTTTTCCACATCCCTGAATGCATAATACTCAAGAACCTCTCTTGGGTGTCCCATAAGCCAGATTCCAAACTAGAAATCATGAGATTCTGCTCCCCTGTGCAAAGGACTCCCCCTTCCAGCAGTAGGATTAGATGATGGTGGCAACTGCTCTTATAAATAAAACGCACTAGGTGACACACCATCAAAATTGCATACATTAACCACCCCACATGTCCTAGGAATAAAAGGGGACTACTTCTCCCTACCTTTCATTCATTCATCCAAAAACTTTTCTTCAATGTTTGCTATAGGCTGCCCCCTTGGGCAGCAGTGAAAAAGGCAGGGTCTCTCTCTCCCTCATGGAATTTATATTTGGCTGCACTGGTCAACCAGTATTGTCCAATCACACAATTACAGTGTGCAGAGTGGGGAGACATGCATCATACAAGGTGCCCTGACCTGACCTACCCTGGGGGATCAGAAAAGAAACATGCCAGGTGGGGTCTGAAGGGCACCAGGAAGCAGGGAGAAACTGGTGCCCCTGGCAGGGGCAGAGGGGCAGGGAGCTCCAAGGAGCAAGGACAGCTTCAAGCAGTGAAGCAAGCACTGAGAACAGAAGATGAGGCAGGTACTGTGTGCAAAGTAGAGATCAAGTGGAGCCACTGGAAGTCTCGGATGGGATCTACATGGACAGACTTTATTCCAAAAACACTGAGAAGTCTCTCAAAGGTTTGAGTCAGAGAGGAACACAATCACACTTATTCCTTTAAAATACAATCCAGAGGGGCCTTTCCATCACCGTTCCCCCACCCCCACTTCCATGAACGACTTTTTTGCAGCCTCTACCAGGGGCATTGTCCCCGAGAACTGCAATTGTCTGCTTTCCTATCTGGAGCAACTGAAACACCTATCCATCTTTTCAGTGCAACAGAAAGAGAACAGAGAATTGCACACTGTTCTAACATTCAAGAGGCTACATTAGCTTTAATTTTTTTAACTATCTCAGCCCAACACTGTAACAAAGCTCAGTCATTTTTATACTCAAGACTGGTGGTTTTAAAACTTTAGCATATACCAGATACAGCTGGAGAGCTTGGTAAAAGGGACCACTGGGCCCCATCCCTAGAGTTTCCAAATTTGGTGGGTCTGGGGTGGGAATGGAGTCTCTACACCCCTGAAAAGCCCCAGGTGATGCTGCTGCTACTACACGTCTAGGACCACACTTAGAGAACCAACCATCCCCTCCCCAACAAAGCAGTCAGTTACTAGGAGAAACCTATGGCATTAGTGCAACAACAACAAAAAAAATTCTTTTTAACCAGCATTAATCTGGATCTGTATCTTGGAATTCAAAGCGAACCTGCAAAAACAGATTTTCTTGAGTGAGCAAATCTGCCTGGCTTTTACACCTAGAAATCGGCCTCGTGCTGGGTCCCCCTGACAAGCTTTGGCAGCCACTCGGGCACAGATTTCTCGAATACCCAAGCTTTAGAAGTGGGAAATATTGCAGAATTCACCAGTCACAGCTACAGGACTCCGGAAGAGTGACACAGGGTGGCAAATACAACTTCTGCAGCACACCAGACCTCAATCTGGTGCATGACATGCAAGAGCCCACCTCCACAGCCCAGGCTAACCAGTGATGATCTCAGGGCTCCCACCTGCAGTGGGTCAAAGACAACAGCCCAAGCCTCTCCTTAGACTGTGTGTGCTCCTGCACAAAGTCCTGTGAAATGCCAGGCACTGTGAGTAGTCAGATACCATTCACCAATTTTCTAAATTGCTAATCAGATAATTGCTGCAATCATTAATTCTGCAGCCATTCTACATTTGAATACACAAAATAAAAAATAATTAGACCAAAACAATCACATTGGTCTAAAAGCACACTAATGGACAAAATTAGTTTATTCAAATTTGTTGCAACATTTATCAAAAACACTTGGCTGGTCAATCTGCTTAATGAGTATTGACTTTTCCCTTAATTTTTCTTGGGTGACATTCACTTAGAGCAATACATTAAGCCTGCTACCCTTTGCAAAGGATTCTTAAAGACCAGCTCCATTTTGAAATTTCTTCTTCTCAATCTCTTCATAGAAAACCAGAAGGAAATGTCTGAAAATGATCTTGTTCTATTTTCCAGAATTTTTTAAAAAAAAGTTTCTACTATGCCCATTGAGTAAGTTTTACTTCTTTAGAATAATGGTTGTTCCTTAATACAGGAGGAAAAGGGGGCCAATTCTAAATTGTCACCTTTTAGCATGTAATTTAAATCAATGGCCAATTGGAGGAAACTCAAGTTGGAGAAAGGAAATTTCGTATTTTTGGAAATCTAAATTAATATTATGTCAAATCCTGGCAGCATTTTTTTCAAATGACTATAATTAGAGATATGCAAATTCTGCACTGGGGGGAAAAAAGCTGAAAGAGAAAAATGCAACTAATTAAGTAATGATTTTATCTTTATTAGATGGTATTAAAAGTGCAAATGTGGTTTAATCCTTTTAAAACTATAAAATAGAATTGTCTCCTTTAGAACTCAAGGAATATCAACCCAAACAAATAATGGCAAAAGTGGGGTGGCTTTTTACACCTTTTCCTCAGAAACAACAGCCCAGAGATGACTTACTGGTCCTCAGATAATTTCAACCATTACATTTGTAACACTAAGTTTAGAATATGGCTTAGGTAGCCCATAAAGTGGCCAGTTTTCAGATAGTTAGAAGCACTAACTTTTCTATCACACATTCTTATATTTTGAAAGAAAATTACTTTTAAATAAGGCAGCTATTATTAGTGATTTAATGTTTTAAGACTTTGCTATTTTGCTAGCAGACCCAAAGGTTACCAATTTTATGTTAAAAAGCCCATAGATATTCTGGCAAGACGGTGGTGGGAGTGTAATTCATCGAATCTCCCCAATTCATCCTAACCATAAAAACAGACAAATAGAGCAGAACCAAAAACCCATGGATAGCATCTACAACAAACCCAGGTGATACGGTATCCCCGTGAACCGTGTGTGTGAAGGAAGTGGGCACAGACTACCAGGAGCTTGAAGAACGGCCACTAGGTACTCACTGGAAAGCTCCAAGTCCCCATTCTGGAACACCCACAGAAGCTGGCAGAGTACTCTGCAGGTTCCAACTTCCCTAGTGTAGAGGGATTGTGTCCCATGTACTTCTACCGTGCTGGAATGCTCTGGAGGTGGGGGAGGTCTAATCCTTATGAACTAACAAAGTCAAAGCTCCACACTGAGGAGAAACTAAGGATGAATCCAAGGTGAGTAAATTGGGGCAAAGGAAAGATTCAGTCAGGTAAGAGCTGGGGACACAGACCAAAAAGTTAAGATCTTAGAAGTAGAAAAGTCAAGTCCATTTTTTTTTAGTTTTTTATTATTAATTTTTTTTACTTTACAATATTATATTGGTTTGCCATACATCAAACCAGAATTGAAAGAGACACGTGTACCCCAATGTTCATTGCAGCATTGTTTATAAAAAGTCCATTTTTTTAAACCACTTCGTGAAAACAATGTAAGTGGGTTCTTTACAACTGTGAAGCTAGAAGAGCTATAATGGTTCTACGAAGAGTACCAGAAAACTAAAACTAATAGTGAACAACAGAAAGAATCACAATTGAATCCAAATGTTTTATTTTAAAAAAGCGTAAGGAACAGAATCACATCCTTAGTATAGACAATACAATCAAGCCAGAAAGACACATATGAAAACTATTATACTTCAAAAATGAGCTAAAAGAAATAAAAAAGTTTTAAAGAATAGACTAAATCCGAATTTTAAAGTCATAAACGAGCTGACTGATTGAATATATATATATATATATAAAATGGAATCACTTTGTTGTATACCAGAAATTGACACAACATTGTAAATCAACCATACTTCAATTAAATAAAAAAGAAAGAAAATGAGCTGACTGGAGAAAAGATTTGAAAAATGGAGATAAAAAACTAAGAAAAATGAAAGAAAAAAATCATTTCAGAAATAAAGGGTAAATAAAAAGAACACAAGAGCAAATAAAATTAATAATGCCTCAAAAGAAGTAAAGGAGGAAAATGTTTTAATTCTATCAAATTATGAAGATATCAAAAGGATTTGAGAGAAAAAGGTCAAAATAAAAGATGGGCAAAGAAGATCTAACATGCACACAATGGGAGCTCTAAACGCCAAGAAGAAAAATAGAACCAAGAGCAAAAGCTGCACTGTAAGTAAATTTAAATTTATAGTTGAGCCCAGGTTCCCTGCATTGTCAGTGGATTCTATAGCATCTGAGCTACCAGGGAAGTAGCACATTATTGTCCTTGGGGGGAAAAAGAAATCAACCCAGAGGATCTAACAGTACAGAACTACTAGACTTCAAAGAATAAAGGTAAAAAATAGTCCTTTGGGTATCTAGACAAACATACAAGCTAAATATGAAGGAAAGAAAATCAGATTGCCAGCAGACTTTGACAACACTTTATGGCAAAAGACAATATAGTAAAATATTAAAGATCCTTGAGCAAAGGAAAGATGAGCCAAGGATTTATATCAAACAACCTGACTTTTAAGTATAAAAAGCAAAGGCTACAGACAAGCTCCTGTGAACATAATTCAGGAACTACTTCCCATGAGTGCTTTCTGAGGTACTTTAGAGAATGAGCTACAGAAAACCAAAATGTCAGGAAAGACAAGACATAAGCCGTGGTGGCAAGCATTAAATATACATTTACTTGCAGAACTAAGATTAAATGATGATTTAAAAAGGAAATAGCAGAATATGTGACTGCTATATATTGTGATAAAGTAATTTTGGTGTCGTTTCAGAAAAGTTAGGGGACAGAGGAGTATCTGCAAAGCAGAATATGCTTGCTGACTGCCTCATAGATAGTAACTGGGAGTACAAGAGTATCTCTTCAAATCCCAAGCTAGGAGAGAAGAGGGAAAGGACAGACTAGTAACTAATTTAAATGTTGCTCACAGAAGGCAACCAGTAGGAAATTGGGCCCAGAAAGAGTGAACCAAGAGTATTATATAAAGGTATCAGTGTAAAGGCAACCATTAGAACAAAAGCCAAAAACTTTGCAAGTACTCAACAGTATATCCAAAACAGGGAAAGAAAATAAAATTATAGAGGAACACACCATCTATTGACGTTATCTTGTTAAAAAAGAAATCAAACCCGAGTATAATCATACCTCTATGTGACAAGTCTTACAGGAAGTTCAGGGAACAGAACATGTCACACAGCACCACAGGAATGCAGGCAGCAGCATCTGGACTGTGGAAAACTGCACGGGACAAACCCTCAGTTTCTTCAACACACACTGGGGAATACAGCCGACAAACTAGAAATGACTTAAAGGCCGTATCAACCAACTGACAATGTGGCTCTTGTGCAGAGTCTAGCAAAAATTCTTATGTTCACATATGTTTTCATATTTATTTTCAATAAGGGAAATGTAAATCCTGGATACTCAATGACATTGTGGAACTTTACTGATTTTTGAAGGCTGGGACACTGGCATCGTTATGTTCAGAGAAGGGAATCCTTCTATTTTAGAACTACATACTGGAAACATTCACAAATGAATTTCTACAATGCTTGAGATATGCTTCAAAATAATGGGAGGAAAAGGTGGGATGGATTCCCTGGCAGTCCAGTGGTTACGACACAGGCTTTCAGTGCCATGGACCAGGGTTCGATTCCTAGTCAGGGAACTAAAGATCCCACAAGACACACAGTGCAGCCAAAAAAGAAAAACAAAATGGGAGGACGAAGTAAAGAAGAAAGACTGGTGCTGATCCAACTGCTGAAGCTGGATGATGGGTATATGAGGGTTCGTTACACTTGTCTCCATGTGTGAGATGGCCCCATAATTATTATATATATGCCTGTGTACATGCTATGTCAATTCAGTCATGTCTGACTCTCTGTGACCCTACGGACTGTAGCTAACCAGGCTCCTCTGTCCAAAGAATTCCGCAGGCAAAAGTTCTACAGTGGGTTGCCATGCCCTCCAGGGGATCTTCCCCAGCCAGCGATAGAACCCACATCGCTTAACATTTCCTATATTGGCAGGTGGGCTCTTTACCACTAGCACCACCTGTGAAGCCCCACTATATATATACATATATATATATATATATATACACACACACACACACACACACACATACATACACACATATACACACACACTCACATTTCTGTGTATTTTAAAGGTATATATTTATATAGTCTTTAAAGTTATTGTGAGATCCAATTCCTTCATCTTGAAATAAAATGGCTGCTAATAAGTTTTCAAATAACCCAGGAAATAGCTGAGAAGTCACAGGCCCCTCTCTTGTTTTCTTCAACCCTTCCCTAATCAACCGAGAGCAAACTTAATAAGTCTATTACATTTAGGCCCTGATGTTCTCACCCAAAACAACAGGTACTAATGAAAGACAATGACACTGGATTTTATTTCTACTCTCAGCTTAGAAACACTAGTCTTCCGTCTAGACTGCTGCTGCTGCTAAGTCGCTTCAGTCGTGTCCGACTCTGTGCGACCCCATAGACGGCAGCCCACCAGGCTCCCCGTCCCTGGGATTCTCCAGGCAAGAACACTGGAGTGGGTTGCCATTTCCTTCTCCAATGCATGAAAGCGAAAAGTGAAAGTGAAGTCACTCAGTTGTATCCGACTCTTAGCGACCTCATGGACTGCAGCCCACCAGGCTCCTCTGTGCATGGGATTCTCCAGGCGAGAGTACTGGAGTGGGGTGCCATCGCCTTCTCCGTCCGTCTAGACTAAGTGCTTTAAAGCAACTGATTTCATAATTACTTAAGCACCCGCACTTGTATACCTAAGGCTGTGAGTTTCATCAGAATTGTTAACTGACACTGTCCCAAGTACCTGAGTACCCGCCTGAATGCCGTCATTAAGTAACCACAGCTGTAGTCAGTGGGGAATGCCCTCTCTTCCACACACAGCTCCTGAGGGTACCACTCGCTGTCCCCAGTCTTGAGGACTACCGCCACCAAAGGCAGCACGAGTCCTACTCCGCGCCCCCAAGAGCGGAGAGAGGAGGAGCTTTCCTGTCCTGTGTACCCAGAATATCCATTCTCACTGGGGGGAGTCCTTGATTTGAAACTGGAGGGCTTATCACTTCATGGACCTCTGAAAGTTCATCCTAAGGCTAAAATGCAAAGAAGTCATCCTGTCCTCTCATCCACGCTACTGCAGTTAACAGCAGAGTGGAAACAGCATGCCCAGCATGACAAGACAGTGGCTGAACTGTGTTTTAGCTTCACCACGACCTGCGTGCTTTGTCAGACTCGAAGCGCTAAATATAGGTATCATTAAAAACTGAAGATGGTCAATTTAGACAAGAAAAAGATGAAAGAATGTGAAAAGGAGGTACAGAGCCTCCGTCCTTGGAGACAGACTGGTGAGCATTCAGCCTGCATCCCTGAAGCATCTCTCTCAGCTGTGAAAAACCATTCTGGTCCATTCGGAGGAAAAAATGGTTCCAAACCTACAGACGGATGACGGACTTTTGGCACATTCAAGTCTCCGCAAACTCCTGAGAAGTGAAGACATTCCCTGGCGTTGTGGACACTTCTGTCACCCACTCTGCTACCCGGTTCATCAGTACAGTCTCATACCTGCTAGAGAGGCTGAAGCTACAAAGACTAGAGCCATGACAAGCTGGGCGACTCGTAGGTGCTCAGCCCTTTGAGGGCACCACAGAGGCAGACAGGGCTCAGGAGACAAACATCTCACAAAGCTCTTCCTGAGTTGAGGCAACCCGTTTCCCTCCCCACTCCCATCTCTCTCCATTTTGCCTCCTCTGGCCCCTCCTTCCCTGTGACCAACCCTCTGAGAAATCTTGCCTTTCTTTACTTCCTTCTTTAATTGACCCTAATGCAAAACTGAAATAAATCTAAATAAAGCTGCTTTCTCGAGGAGAGCCCCTAGACTTTTTCTTTCTTCTGGGCTCTTTGTAAACCTGGGCTCATGAAAGGAAAAGAATTTGTTACAACATAAGCCCCAAAAGGACAAGGATCTTTGCTTGTTCATGGCTATGTCCTTCCACCACATCAATAATTATTTGTGAACAAATCTACAAATTCCTGGTACATGTAGGGTCCATTGAAAAGATACTGAAGGGACGAAGAGAATGAAGCTGTAAACCTTAAGCACTATAGCTTTATGCCCAGAGGTGCTGTTCCAAGATTCCCACATGGAGAGAGAAGCCACCTGCACCTGCCTGGATTGTGTTCACCTGCCTGGAGTGTGCTCACCTGCGTGGAGTGTGCTCACCTGCCAATGGCAGGCTGCTCACTACTGTAGCACTTTCAGCATCCTGGCCAGCCTCTCCTTAGAAGGCACTCATTCTGAAACTAAAGGGATCATTTAAAATAATATCCCTTGAAAATGCTGGAATGGAAATTAGGCTACACATTCATATCTCCTTAAAAAATTCATAAACCCTTCTACATATGCTAGTTTATTTTAAAAGACTGGAAAGAAGAGTTCTTTTTCATGAAAGTGAGCTAGAAACTTGCCTACAATTTCCCTGTAGTAAATACACTAACTATACTAAAATAACAAGAAAAACACTTAAACACCCCAATTAACTGTTTTCAAGTGGCGATTCTAATGACGTATTTTTAGAGAAAGGATCCTAGTTTAATTTAACTAATGACGAAAAGCCTAAAGCCTGTGTGGTTTTACCAGGCTGTTTCTTGAGATGAAAATCTTCCATCAGTCATTAAAAAAGAAATCTACATTGTGAAGAACATGATGGAAACACATTTTTAACATTTTACAAACTATAAAACACACTTTAAAAGGAGCCATAGTCTTTCCAAGTAGAATAATTCTCAATTTTTTAAACCATTTAGTCTTGTTTTCTTTAAAACATATCCTAGCCAAGTAGAAAAACAGCCAAAGGCCACACAAAACCACTAATATTTTCCCCAAAAGTCAAATCTACATTAGATCCGTATCTATAAATACTTCCCTTCCAATAAAAAAGAGACACCAAACAATTAGCAAACCTGGTAACGCCTCCTTTGTTTAAACCCTGCAAAGCAATTCCTCTGCTAAATCTGCATAGGCCACTATATCTAACTTACTGGCAGCCCTGACTGTTTTCAAGAATTTTAAAACGTCCTTTGAAATTATCTGAGTCACCTGGGGTAAAACCAAATTTTTTTTAAGAGATACAAAGGAAAAAGTAAGGACTTCTCCTCTTTTCATTTACCCTATTATTTTTTAATCTATTAGGTCAAGTACAAGGCATTCCCTGGAAAATACCATCATTCACATCTTTATCTCAAATAATAGATTTCCACCTCTCACAAACAGCTACCTCTTCCCCGAGGATCACTGCTTTGGAAAGGGCAGTAACCAGCACCTCTCATTACCTTTTAATTACCTTCTAATGCAGGGCTAGGGAATCCAGAGCAGATCAGAATTCTTTTCAAGGCTTGAGGGTTTTACTTGCTGCTGGGTTTTTTTGTTTGTTAAATAAATGAATTTATGCATATTTATGCATAAATTTATGTTACACACTTGAGTTACCATTATAATAAATATTTAAAATTTGTTAATAAGCTAAGACTCAAAGATTATCTCTTGCTACTATCAGATGTCGAGCATACAAAATCTGTGACCTTGGCTGGGGGCGGGGGTGGGTAGGTAGGAAGGTAGGGGAGGTAATCAGCCCTGGACTTAAAAGCAACTCCAAGTACATATCCGTGGACCTACTCTGGATGGGCACCATGCATACCGTGTGTGTATATGTGTGTACGTACACACGCGCACGCACGTGCCCTGCGCATAGTGTATATGTGTGTGTTCATTGCTCAGTCGTCTCGGACTCTTTGGGACTCCAGGCTCCTTTGTCCAGGGGATTCTCCAGGCAAGAATACTGGAGCAAGTTGCCATTTCCTCCTCCAGGGGATCTTCCCAACCCAGGGATTGAACCCAAGTCTCTACAGTCTCCTGAACTGGCAGGCAGGTTCTTTACTACTAGCACCGCCTAGGAAGCCCACAATATATGTAATACCATGCAAAAGTGAGATCCACACTCTTCCTAAAATTACTTCTCTGAGTAAGCACCTACTTGACCAGATGACACTTACAAAAACCTCATCACATATGGCATTATAGGAAATACTGCAATTACTGAAGAAAAATCCAGGTGCCCTAAAACTTATCCTATCTCGTATTCTGTTAGTCTCCACAGAGACTGTTTTCTACTGGAGTCTTTCAGCTAACTGTCACTCTCTGCTTCTATTGTTCACACCCTGACCAATTGTCCCACTCTTCAAGGTTTAACTTGGCTTCCAAATCTTCCTTGCAATCAGCCATTCTACCTGAAAAGTGAAACTTATTCCTTCAGCCCAATACAATACAATATGTGTCTTACTTAGCTTCTGGACCCGAACTGTTATTTAAGTCTTATTATAAATTTTACTACATTAGCATCTACCTAGCACTTCTGTTTCCATAGATTCCCGGCTCCTTCAAGGCAGGAAATCACATCTCAGAAATCTTCATGCATGACGACATGACAGGTGTAATGATGTAATCAACCAGAGACTGCTGAATTGCAGTTCCATTTCTACCACCTTCCCCTGCTGGATGGTCAGCTAATTTAGCAACTGCCACTGAACCATGAACACCAAATGGCCAAAGGCAAGGGGCAGATGCGAAGGGAAGTGAGAATGCTGGGCCAGCCCCAGAGCAAACAGTCCATCCCTGAGTAATCAAGGGGAAAGGGCTCCTTCATCCTTACAGACCTCAGCCTGCGTGCAGCATGGCTGACTGTGTCTCAGGATCACCAGTCGGTGGGGCAATCACAGAGCACAGCCATTCTTAGGTCAGGGCTAATTACGGCTGATTATAGATTACTCTAGACCTCGAACTTCCTTGTTTTTATTCTGGCCCTCAGCTTAAGCTATGGCACTGTACAATTCATTCTGTGGTTATTTTCACCATCCCTACCTCCAATACATCAATCAATAACCCAATTTTAGGTGCAAGTTCTTTATTGGCTACCTTGAATATAACCCAAAATTGTGAAGATCCTGTTAGTCTACTCAGAATTGATGAGAAACACTCCACAGCCACGGCAGTGAAGAGAGAAAAGGGGCTAGTTATTTTATTTACCAAAGATTTCAGGTAGGCCCCTAAAAGGTCATCATGCCAACTGAGGGGCACAGGACCTAACTATTTAAAGACGAAAATTACTTACTTGGCTTTTGTCATACCTGCAGCCAAGATCCTATAACTAGTTCTGGTAACACAATAAAGTCTTTCCAACCTTTCCAACCAAAGGATTTTCCACACACACACTCAAAAACAAAAAAAAACCTGACTTCCCTTCTGGGGCAATTTAAACTAGTCTTATTTAGTCCCATTCTTCACTTATATTCTGCAAATATTTGAAGACTGTCATTCACTAAACCTCCCTTCACCTTATCTTCTTCAGGCTTAATAAATCCAATTTCTTTAAGTTGCTTTCAAAGGGCCTATTTCCCAAAGCTTTAATCAACTCTATATCCTCTTCTATACCTAAAACATCCATTTTATTCTCTGAGAAAACCAATAAACATACTTTTTAAATGGTCTAATGCAGAGAATAAATGCAGAATTATCTTCCTGTCATCAATTTCTTTTCAGGAAAATGTGCTTTTCATTACATGACTGGTACAGAACACACAATTCTTTCTAATCCCCAAATCCTACTGTAACATTACAGAGCCATGTTCTGTTGACCTTTGGAGCTTAAGTTTTGTTTTCCACTTGGACCTGACCCTAAGAAGAATTTCATTTATATCTATCGTAGTTTCTGTGAAATTGGGTTTCAAGAAAATGCAGTCTGTAAGTAACCAAAGAACAAACATAGCATCCCATGCCCTCTTTCAAAAGGTCTCATCCTCTTAGCTTTATTTCTGTTAATTCCATAGCACCCCCAGTTCTGTTACCACACCCACAGTAACTCCTGTTCCCCCTCCTCACTATCTCACCAGTGACTGGCAAATCCAAGATGCCTGTAAATTGGCCAAGTGAATGAACCAAGTCTGCCACCTTTATCTTCCTCTTATTTCTAAAGTGTTTCTCTTTCTCTCCAGAGCATGCACCCCAACACCCAAGCGCTCAGTTCTTCATCCAAAGACCATCTAATCATCTAACGAGTGTGACTGATGGACCCCTGCCCAGCTCCCCACGAACATATAACTCCTCAGTCAAAGGCTTAACTCCACTCTAACAGAGGCTCCGAAACTCTCCCTTAGATATTTGTACACCCATGTTCATAACAGCATTCTTCACAATAGCCAAAAGGGGGAAGCCAAGTGTTCATTGATGGATGAACAGATAAACTGTGGTAGACACGTCCATGTACATGCACTGCCCTCCTTAAAAAGGAAGGAAATTCCGACATGCATACCACATGGTGGTGCAGTCACCAAGTCGTGTCTGACTCTGCAACCCCATGGACTGTAGCCCACCAGGCCCCTCTGTCCATGGAATTCTCCAGGCAAGAATACTGGAGTGGGTTGCCATTTCCTTCTGCAGGGGATCTTCCCAACCCAGGAATCGAACTAGACAAATTCTTTACTGACTGAGCTATGAGGGAAGCCCTGAACCTTGAAGACAGTATGCTAAATGAAATAAGCCAGTCACAAAGACAAGTACTGAATGATTTCTCTTATGTGAGGTCCACAGAGCGTCACAATCATACAGACAGAAAGTAGAATGATGGTTGCCAGGGGCTGACGGACTGTTTCATGGGTTGAGAGTGCTAGGTTTTTGTAAGATGGAAGTGTTCTATCTTAAATAACAATGTGAAGATAATACCACTGAGCTGTACACCAAAAAATGTTTACGATGGTAAACTTTACGTGTATTTTACTAAAACTTACACACACACACACTCCTTAGTTTCAGCTGCCCACAGCAAGGGGGTGCCCAAGTTTTCGGAGCTGGCTGGGGAGTGTGCATCAGGACAATATGGTGGAGCAAACAGCCCTGGACTAGTGAGCAAAGTTGGAGGGCCACTACTGGGTCAAGTCTACCATAGCCTTGACTACAAAAGTATTTTGCAGAATCTGGACCAAACCCAAAACTAAAACGACCCTCCCCCACCAATGATCCTTGAGGCTAACCAAAGTCCACCTTTCCAGCCTCTTCCCTCCAATTCCTTCCTAGTCCTAACACGAATTAAATCTTCAAATAAAATCTTAATCTCTTGCTCCCTCTTCCAGGAGTTTTTTTTCCCAATACAAGCCTCAACTACAGACACTCTGCCCTCCTTTAAAGTGTAGAACTTAATGTCAAATATTATCTCCCATATGGACACTTTTACTGATCCCTGATCTCTATCACATGCCCACCAAGATGTAAACTCCTCTCCTTTGAAATATTGCCTGGGTACTCTGCACTTATGACACCGAATTCTACTTTGAATTGATGGTTCTGCTCTCACTTTATTCCTCCACAGCTCAGGAGTCCACACGTACAGTACCTGCAAGGACCAAAGCATAGGGATTGATCATCCTTTGCTAAACTGAATCTGAAACGTTGACTGAGCAAAGCTCTATACAAGTGCTGGAGAACAGGCGAGAGTTTAAACTAGTATTGACTGAGCACTGCTGTGCGTCCAGTAGTGGGGGCAACGGACAAGCCCAGCTTGGTCCTTCAGCAGCTAGAGAAGAACCTCTTACAGTCACGGAGCAGCCTCTCCCTCTCAAGGCTTTCAATGCCACTTTGCAAGGCATAGGGTTCAGGGACCCTCTGTGAGCTACATTTACCTATTCACATTGAGAAAATGGCCATCTACAGAACTTTCCCCCCCTAAACTTTTATCCAGAAAGCTGAACCCCCTTTTATAGAAAGCAGCTATGAATAAGGTTAAACAGAACCAGGGAGAGAACTATGCACAACGCTAACTGAATCTTTAAAAAAAAAAAACAGACAGACATTAAATGGATAAGCTTCAGGACTTCCCTGGTGGTCCAGTGGTGAAGACTCCATGCTTTCACTGCAGCGGGTACAGGTTCCATCTATGGTCAGGGAACTAAGATCCCACATACCTCTCCATGAGGTCAAAAAATATATATAAAAGTAAAAAAATAACAATAAATGGATAAACTTCATCTTGATCTGGGCTTCCCTGGTGGCTCAGATGGTAAAGAATTTGCCTGCAATGTAGGAGACTCGGGTTCGATCCCTGGGTCTGGAAGATTCCTTGGAGAAAGGAATGGCAACCCACTCCAGTATTCCTGCCCCATTCCAGTATTTCTGGAGAATTCCATGGACAGAGGAGCCTGGTGGGCTACAGACCACGGGGTCGCAAAGAGTTGGACCTGACTTGATTAATAACTTGTCTTGATTAATACTAAGACAAACCCCTCTATATAACCTGGTTTTAAACCATTTCTTAGCTCTTAGGAAAGCTAAGAGACAAAGCTGAAAAAGAAACATTAAAATCAGCCTGATGGTGGAGTTCCCATGCTTTCCCTGTAAGGGACGCTATGCAAATGTGTTTTGTGCATAATCTAATTTTCTCCTTTTAGTAGCCCTATGCCATCATTCCCATTTTCCAGGTGAGGAAATGACGCTTGAGCGAGGTGAAGGGTCTCATCCCAGGCCACAGAGCTGGCAAGAGGTAGAACTGAATAAAAACCCAGCTTGTCAATTTCAGAGCCCAAGCTCTTAACTCCACATACGCTGAATAGCAATTTCACATAAACTTTAAAGTTTGAAAAAGCCTTAAAAACATAGCTGTCAGAAAGGTATGCAGCCAAAGATACCTAGCAAAATCATTTCATAACTAAAAGGTAAGCACTAAGGCTAAAGCATAAGATGAATGGAAAAAATTAGGAGGGATAAATATTTTCACTGGAGAAATCTGGGTTTTTTTTCCTCCTGAGGAAAAAATAGTCCAAGATCTGTTCAATCTCTAAGACTAGTGATTCCCAACTGTTATGTCAAAAGCTATATAAAATTCAAGACAAAAATTAAAGTTCATTTCATTTTAAAAGTTGTCAAAATCTGTTGGTATCTACATGCAAGGATTATAAAGAGAAATAGTCAAATTCTACACACTTATGAAGTTTCTTCATTTGTTAGGTGGCTATCCAATCCCAGATCCTGCACCAAGTATTTTCACAAGAATTTGTTTCTAATCTTTAAAGTAATCATATTAGAGAAGGCATTAATCCCATTTTAGGGATATCAATAATTTCTAATTTATGGATAATACTTATGTATTAAACTTGACATGTATTGAGTTTGTACCATGAGTGTGCCAGGCAGCACCATGCTAAAAACTTTATATGTAGCCACATTCGTACTGACACAGAGAGGTTAAATAATTTTCCCAACGTCACACAGCTAAAACTAGGATGAAAGAAGGAAACTCAGCAAGAGGAAGCAATTCGTTCAAAGGTCACAAAGCTGTCAGTCATGGAGTCAGCAGACTAAGACAAGGCTGTCTTCATTCCTTAGGCCTGTGCTCCTTCCACCAGGTACCTGCAATATCCCACCTGTGCTCACCAGAGCCCAAGGCTAAATACCCAAAAGCCTGACTGGCAGTAGAGAGGGATTGTCTAGAGCAACAGGAAGAGCTGAGGTCCCATGTAAAAAGCAATTTTCAATTCAAGAGAATTGAGAAATCTAGATTTTGATACAAATTCTCCATATTTTAAATACTTCCCCAGTGTTTTCTATAAAAAGCATTATGTGAGCCAAATAAAACACATCCAAGTAAGGGCTATCAGTTTACAATTAAGTGTCTGAAGTCAAAAGATGGGCTGTCTCAGGTCCAAAATGTCAGAAACCAGAGTTGCTAAGCCAGGCTTATTCACAAGTCCTCTCTACTTTCAACAATGATTTACACTGAATTCCCTCTATTATTCAAACTTTTACCTCTTCACTCTGGATTTGCAGCCATGAAAATATCTATTCAAGTTACAGAGACCACGTGTGAAATTTTGCATGCCTAAGGTTTCTTCAAATGTCTTTCAGTGCCTGCTTTTAAAAAGACACCGAACACAAACACAGCAACATTTAGCACTTCCCCAGCCTATCGGCTGTTAAACTAAATTCATTCTGGAAAACACCGCTGCAGCCTTGACCACTGCCTTGAGGGGTTCCCGCACTGCAGTCCAGCTTCAAGAATTCCGCTCAGGACACTACGGCTCATTTCCTGGTATCCTTTAATCAGCTGGGGAGACTTGAGGAAATGAGTCAAAATCCTAAGGGCAACTTTTAGCGGCCGTCAACAACAGCAGCAAAATCCATCACCACCACAACATCTGTACATAAACATGCTCCAAGGGAAGCCCACAGAATAACTTGGCACACCATTTGTTCGGGGGAGAGAAAGGTTCTGAGTGGTGAACTGCATTATAGCTCATGGTGCTCATCTAGGGTAAACGGCCAATGGTGTTATCCATCACTGGGGGATTTCTCTCACAAGTTCACCACAAGTATACAATGCAAAGACCACTTTTTATTTTTTTTATAGTGGGGATGGAAAAAAACTTCAACTAACTTGCATCATCATTTTAGAGACAGCGCATCTTCATTTTGGAGGGATTCTAACTGGAAGAGGACAGTTCACACCTAAAGCCCTCATGCTGTGCTAAGTCCCTTCAGCCATGTCCAACTCTTCTCGACCCCATGGACTGTAGCCCACCAGGCTACTCTGTTCATGAGACTCTCCAGGCAAGAATACTGGAGTGGGTGCCCTCATACCCAGCGTCAAAAGGGGAGCTATCGTACACAGGTATCATACATAGCCCTGGGGAGCTATCACTGAGTGACTCCCTCTTCGATGCAACTTCCCTCAAATTAAGAACTCTAATTCAGACACCCTGTGACAGGCAATTCAAGGTCTTTTTTCACCAACATTGGGAAGGTAATAATCTTGACGAGCCTATATTCCCAGAACCTCCAACAATGCCTAGCATATGATATATAATAGTTTCAAATAAATCTCACTTTATAACTGACTGAGAAATCATGTGAATGGATATACACCTGGGCAGATGGGGCCAATCTCAGGCTTCACCACTGATTATTGTGGGAACTGGCTTATTCTCAGCCAGTTTCTCCAGATTTGGTAGGGATGGTAACAGGACTACCTCCAAGACTTATCAAGAGGACTGGAAATTTCAGGCAATGGAACCCAACACAGGATCTGGCACTAATGCGAAATTTAAGGCACACTAGAAAAACATGTTGCAATAACACAGCATGAGTGACTTATAAAGTCTTGAGGAAAAAAAATGTGTGGATGGGTGGGAGAGACCAGAAAGGGCATAAATGAAGTATCTGGGTTTCCTGTATAAAAGCGTCATGTTATTTCCAGCAGGATAATAATCCAGAATGTTCTGTGTCCAGCTGCTGAGGATGACTCTAGCCTCACACCTGCAGGAACGAGGGCAGGGTATGATTCACTATTCCTTGCAGGTTCATCCTGCTGGGTACAGGAGTTGTAAACACTGCAGTGGAGGGGGGTGGGGGGCGGAAATGGAGGATCCTGCAGAGTGGGCATCTCCTAGCCCTCAAAGAGAAACTACAGGCAAGCATGTGAGAGAACACACACCTTGCTGCTTTAACCAGAGGCAGACGAGTGGGGTACTACCAAGGAGTCTCTGTGACCAGGAGAGGCAGTGGAATTTCAAGAAGGCAGGAAGGATTCAGGGTAAGAGTTCAGAAGTAGACAGTCTATGCTCAGGACACTGAAAGAGGAGACTTTGGGACCCAAAGAATCCTTCATGGTGCAGACCCCTCACTACCCCGTGGAGGACGCTGTGCTCCCCTGAATTTAAGGGACTGGCACAATGGCACGCAGCCAATAAAAGCTGAGAAAAGAACCAGAAAGGCAGCACGAGCCTTTGTCACTATCCCACACTGCCCCCCGCAAGCCAGACCTTAAAATCCCCTCTGCCAAAAAAATTCTCTAGGATGGAGCAGGCTAATTCTGAGGAAGAAGGAAGCTATTCATTTAATTTTCCAAAAAATGGGAAACAGTCTGTGTGGTGGTTCTCGTGCCCCCATCAGGTCCAGTGCACATGTCTTAAATGAAATTAATTAAAATGTCAAGGCACCAAGATGTAAGGGACCAAACATCTCATTTGAAGCTTAGGCGGTCAAATCAGCCACCGGAACCCGGCCACTCGTCATGATCCTTCCTACCTCTCTTCCCCCACAGGAAAGCCCTCACAATGCCTTAAGATTTTATGGGAAAACTGACCAGCAGTCAGAAAACTGACGAGGCAGTTCCACAATAGTTCATAGCGATGCTTCCTCTGGAGCCCTTGAATTCCAGTTCAGACTCACTTTCTATCCTAACATCATCAAGTTAGCCTTAAGGGTTTAGAAAAAAAAAAAAAAAACGACGTGGGAAATAGCAGAGCTTCAGGGGGTTAGCTGGGCGATTTGCACTCGCTTGCGCACCAGAGACACCCAGAAAAAGAGAGAGGGGGCAGGAATGTGATTGAGGGTTTCCAGGAGTCTACAAATCCTCCTACTCCACCTGAAGACCCAAGTTCCCGCGCAGATATAACCGATTTTCACAACAGCTTTAAGATTTAAGTAAGATTTGCTGAAAGTTCCACTCCATCTCCCACCCCCCACCTCGGGCAGCCGTTAAGTAAATCACGCGAGAGGCTGTGTTGCGATTCTCAATATTCCCAAAGAAAACAGGGACCTGCGATTAGAGGTCGCACACACCGAAGGTGCTGGAAGAGCCCAGTCAACCTGGCCGGGCACTCTGGCCGGGCGTGGGCGGCGGCTGGGGTCGGGGACCGCAATGTTTATGCGCGCCATCCCTGTCTCCCGCGGGAGCAGGCAGCAAACGCAGCCACCAGCCGCTCCGAGGCGCGTTGCAGGAAAGAAACGGCACGCGGCAGAAAGGGGCGAGCCTCGGGCACGGGATGTACAAAAGCAAAGTCTGCAACCTAGCGGCTGCTTTCCACACCCCTGCCCAAGTTGTCTCCGGAGCCGCACCTCCAGGTTCGCGGGCACAGAGCCGCACGCTCCCCCCTGCTAAAAGCATAACTGGGGAACCCGAGGACGCCGCAGCCTTCGACTCCGGTCCAGAGTGGCGCCTGGAGCAGAGGAGGCAGCGGGTGCGTCCCCAGCTCTGGGGCACAAAGAGCGCCGCGGTTTGGAAAGCAGCCGCTGCAGAGCAAAGAAAAGGCTCTCCTACAACTTCGCCCTCGACGCGGCTGAGAACCTGCGGGCCGGTTCTCACGCACAACTTTTAACAAAAGGATGCAACCGCCGCGCCTCAGCCGGCGGAGATAACGCGCTGCGTGAGAACTCCCTCGCCGCCCGCCTCTGACCCCGCTCAGCTCGCCCTCCTCACAAAAGCAGCCCTAAACTCACACACAACCCGCTGCCCTCAGCCTAAGCCCCTCGCCGCCCGCCTTCCTGAAAGACTCGCAGCTCAGCGCCCCCACCACCGGCTGAGGAGGGCTCCCGGCGCAGGTGAGCAGGGCAGGGCGCAGTAGAGTCCCGGGGCCGCCCCGAATCTTCCCGAGGCTGAAACGCACCGGCAGCCGGCTCTCCCCAGCCACCCCAACGTATTCGGACCCTAACGGGCACAGGCTGCGCCGGGGGGGGGAGCGGGGAGGCGCGGTCCGAGTACCCGCAGCGTCCTCCCACCTGTCTGGACGAGGAGCAGGAGCAGCAGAACGAAGAGGAAGTCCCAGGCGCCGCGAGCGCCTCTCATCGCGGTGGCTGCGCTGGGACCGGAGCTCTGTTCCACGTTCCGGCTCTCGCCCGAGTGCCGGGAGCGCGGCAAAGCCGAGCCCCCAGAGCCGCGAGCGCCAAGCCGCGGCCGCTCCTCCCAGCGCCCTCCCCCTGCGCGGCGGCCACGCCCCTTCTGCGCGCCCCTCCTCGCCTTGGTCTGGGTCTAGCTCCCTGGCGGCGGTGTCTGACCCCTGTTCTTTCGAGGTGCTGATCCCGGGGGACTGAGCCCGCGGGGAGTGGTTGGGCACGTCGGCCCTCGCCCCGCGCTCACGACCCCAGAGCCCATACATCTCTCCACCTCTCCTCCCCGGTGATGTTCCCGGACGAGAGTGGTGTTGCCCGCCGCGCGCTTTGTGAAGCTGGGCACCACGCGCACATCAGGGGATCGGCCCGCCACCTGGCAGATGCTCCCCAGACAATAAAGGTCCGCCACCGCCCCTCAAGCAAGCTCCCGAGGGAGGAGGCTGGACGCCGCTGGTGGTGGAGGGGTGCGGGGAACAGGAATTTGGGGGGAGCGGAATTGGGCCCCGACATTCTTCTGTATTCCTGTTGTTCTAGGAGGACCAAACGTGGCTCCAGGAGCTGCGGTAGAAGGCTGAGCCCAGGCGTAGGTAATTTTTAATGCTCAGTTTCTGCACCTGCTCCTCAATCTGTAAGGGCACAGTTGGTTTCTATTGGTCGGCTTGGCCTCTGCCGAGACCTTTCTGGAGACTGGGGCTTTGGGGGTAGGGAGGGGCCTTGTGAAGTTTACTCTGCGAGCTCGAGTTTTCAAACCCTTTTGCGCCAAAGTTCTTGTACTTTTAAGCCCTCTGAGCGTCTATTTTTTTTTCCCCTTGTACTCTTTCTGTGCCTCTCTATCAGAAGGTAGTTACAAGGGTGGGGATTCTTGTGTTCCTCTTAGCTGCCCTAGCCTGTACCAAGAGCAGAACAATAGTAAAATGATCCTCTTAAGCCAAGGTTTTCACGGCCTAGGAAGTGCTTTACCCAAGGAAACAACAGTATCTGTGTAGAGTTTTATAGTTCCTCCTTATGCTGAATGTTATTTCATGCTCACAATAACAGCTTTGTGAAGTAGGTAGATTTATTATTTCAGTTCTAAAAGTGGCCCAAAATCACACAGTTAAAAGAGGGGAGACCCAGCCATTATAAGATTGACTCCAGGTATGATGAGTCTTCCCTCTGCATTCTAATAAATCAGTAAGACACCTCTCCATTCTCTTCAGAATGGAAAATAAATGGAAAGTGCCCATAAGAAAGAGCTGTGGAATAATTTAGATGCATTTAGACTCTTCTCTAAAGTAGCAGCCAAAATTTATCATTAACCAGTTCTCCTCCTCCCCTTATTTCATACTGAAAGCTCCCTTGTTCCATGTTGGTAGGGCCTAAACTGGTTTAAGAAATGTAACTTTCAAAGTTAGCTAATCACTTAAAAATTATCACTACTCAATCAATATGATATATGATCACCTCTCTTTAAATATATTTATTTATTCAGTAAGCACTTAAGTGTCTATGGAGAGCAAGGAGGAACTAGGCACTGGGAGGACTATTGTTCTTAGACAGGTGTGGGCACCCCGCCACAATCCTTAGAGTCAAGTGTGGGAACCCACAGTCCAATGTCCTAGCAAAAGGTTCAAGTCACACAGCTATGGGATGACTGAAATTCAAAGGGTACTGTACTCAGGACCATCAGACCACATCTTTTTCTGAAAATGACAGAGATATAAGGTACCACTCAGAGCAATGATAAGTTTCTGGGATCTTGATTTATTTCTAAAATCATTTCATAGTGGGGAGAAAAATCACTATGTGTTAAAATATCAACATTATGCCTGAGACAGAAAATTTACAATTTTCTTCTTCAATCAACTGATATTGGAGAGGATAACAAGTCTTCAGAAGATTGAAGAGAAAAGAGACCATACTGCAATTTAATTCTAGGCAAGAAACTTCTATCCAGAAAAAAAAAAAATAGAGAATTATACAATGCTGGACTATCATTCATGTTCTCTCTTCAAAAACACCTATGAGCATCTAGGTAAGCATATGCTACAAAACCAATAAGATGGCGTCTCTGCCTAGAGGATTCTCATTCCAGGAGGGAAAACAGATACCCCAATAAGAAACTAAAATATCTGTTAACAGGGTCCATGTTCAGCCTGTATATACCCAGGGTGGCCATATTTGTTGGGAGAATATTGAAATCTTTCTGTACTCCTGAGAAAAACAAAACACTATTTCCCTAAACACCTTCTCATCCCAACTCCCCTTAAGAACACCCCAAATCTCCTCAGATATAGCAATTAAAGGTTTAAGGCCAGGCATGGCAGAGAACCATCAGTCCTAGTGCCTTTAGGGTTATTAGCTATTTTTCAAAATATCCTCTGCTAGCTCTGTCCTAAAGGAGGCATGTAGAAGGTGCTATGAGTGAAATGCCATGGAATGCACTAGGTTTTAGATCGTGTCCAGTAGAAACATTTACAATAATGGAAATAGTTTACATCTCATGTGTGAGACCAGTTCTGCACTATTTTGTGATAGCCCTTGCACCCTTTCATGAGTTATACTTTATATATTTTTATTGTTTTCATGATTGTATTAGTGAGGGCTCTTGATTGCAAGTTGTAGAAACTCAACTCAAACTGACTTATGCAAACAAAAACATAAAACCTATTAGCTCAGATAACTGGAAAGTCCAGGGATGATGATGTTCCAGACTTTCCTAGGTCTAAGAGCTCAGTCATCAGGACTTGAAGATGTGTATGTCTGTGTGTACACGCATGTGCATACACACATGTATTCTTTTTCATCTCCATCCTTTAGCAATGCTTCCCTGTATTGCTTTCCAGACTTCATATGCAGCTCTAGACTTACAGCTCATTGCAGATGCAAGCAGAGTTTTTCTGCCCTCAGGAACATCTCCTACAAAAGTGCTGACTTGGCTTAAGTCACATGCTCATCTAGAACCAGTCACTGAAACCAGACAGATGGAACATAAGGATCAGCCAGGCCTGGGTCACATGCCCCGGCCTGGGTCACATGCCTATCCCTGGAGCCAGGGCTGGGGGCCCACTTCATCCACATCACAAGGCTTCAGAATGTGGAGGGCTGTGTTCTCAAAGGAAAACTGAGGAGGAATGTTGCTGCACAAAGAGAACCAGAAAGGTTCACTATAGCCTCACACAGCCCAAATCTGTAATTTGAAATTTTTTATATTTCTGATTGTAGAAGTAAAGATGCTTACTGTAGAAAATTTAGAAAATACCAAAAAATGATAATGAATGAAACAAAACAACAATCACCCAAGGTATAATTACCTAAGAGTTCATTTTGTTATGTTTCTTTTGAATCTTCTCTGTTTATTCTAACTTCTTTTTTTCATTGTATGATTTAAGATTTTACAATATTTGGTAGGTTTCTATCTAGCTTTTTCACTAATCATAACACAAGCATGGTCCCAAATCATTATCAATTCTTTGGAAACATACCATATAATAGTAATATAATGTTCAGTCAACCCTATATATGTACCATAATTCTGGATGTTTCATCATTCCTTTATTTTTTCCAGTTTTTTTCCTATCATAAATTACTTGGTGATGATCTTGGTGAATAAAACGTCCCTGCCTCTAATCACTTATTTAGGATAGATTCCTAAAGATGGAATTACTACATTGAGGGGACAATCATTTTCAAATTTGCTCCCTGATAGTCCCTATTTTTCCAGGAATGATTTGAAAGTCGATCAAGTGGGAGAAATGAGTATATGATCTTTATTGGTAGATTCTGTTTTCATGATAATACTCAGAGTTAGTGAGGACAAAAGAAGATGATGTGTGCTCTTAGTACAAGCTTTCATGCAGTATTTGTTGAACACCTACTATGTGCCAAGTGTGCTCTATTTGGTGCTAGGAATGTGGAGTTGGACAAGACACAGATGCTGTCCTCATGGGATTTGCAGAGAAAGAAGAGGGGCACATCAGGGGGGTCAAAGATGAAATTATTATACGTGCTCTAAAAGAAGTCTGCCCAGGGTGATTTTGAATGCAGAGGAGATCCTTGATCATATTGTACAGTGGCCTCATGAAGCTCCCGCAAAGAGTTGGCAGATTCTGAGGCATGCAGAAGAGAGGAGGGCCAAGAGGGAGAGGGAGAAAGCAGGCGTTCAAAGGGCTAGAGGCCGGAACCAGCATGAGGCAGATGAACCACGCTGTAGTTCATCACAGCACAGCTAGGGAAGGGTGTGTAGTGCAGCACAGCTAGGGAATCAGGGCCTTACAGGAATGGGAGACCACAGAGATAAACAAGAATCATTCCTGCCAAGAACCATGAACTTCATCCTCTGATGAAGAATGAAGCTAAGAAGAGTCACTACAGGACTACTCTGGGGCCAGATGTGATTAAGATTTACATTTTAGAAAGATAGTGGGAAGACTCAGTGAAGGGTAAATGAAAAGGAGCCAAAACTTGAGAAAATAGTCAGGAGCCTAATGTGGTGATCCACAAGAAGAGTGGTGAACTGGATTAAGTTAATGGAGGTGAGAATGGTGAGAAAGGGTGAAAAAGAAATACCGAGCAGACCTTAGACCTTGATCCCCAACTGTGCTGTGAAAGGGGAGTGGAAAGAGGGACGGATTTCTGATGTCAGTTCCAATGTGCTTCCCTTCAGCAAGACACAGAAGCAGGCTTATAATGGAACGTGAAGGATGTGGAGTCGGGCCTGGTGGGTGTGAGATGCCCATGGATACTGTGTAAGCTAGACGTGCAGTCCTGGAGCTCAGCACGGGTCCTGGCCATAGCGAAGTGGTGGGGGCCGAGGGTTTGGATAAGATCACCCCGATGGAGTAGATCACCCCGATGGAGTGTCCCTCGGGAAGAAAACAGGGGGCTGATGTCATACCTAGGGAAACGCTCACATTTAAGGGATAAGCAGAAAAAGTTCTGACAAAAGATCCTGATAAGCAAGGGTCAGAAAGGCAAAGAGAGAGAGCTATGGCTCAAGGAGATTTCAGGGGCGTGGGTGTGTTCAGGTGTTGCCTATCTCTTAAGAAGGTCAAATAAGATAGAAATGCAGCAGTTGCCTTGTAATCATAATAGGAAATCGCGACACCTCAATTCAGTTCAGTTCAGTCACTCAGTCGTGTCTGACTCTTTGCGACCCCATGAATCGCAGCACGCCAGGCCTCCCTGTCCATCACCAACTCCCGGAGTTCACTCAGACTCACGTCCATAGAGTCAGTGATGCCATCCAGCCATCTCATCTCTGTCGTCCCCTTCTCCTCCTGCCCCCAATCCCTCCCAGCATCAGAGTCTTTTCCAATGAGTCAACTCTTCACATGAGGTGGCCAAAGTACTGGAGTTTCAGCTTTAGCATCATTCCTTCCAAAGAACACCCAGGGCTGATCTCCTTCAGAATGGACTGGTTGGATCTCCTTGCAGTCCAAGGGACTCTCAAGAGTCTTCTCCAACACCACAGTTCAAAAGCATCAATTCTTCGGCACTCAGCTTTCTTCACAGTCCAATTCTCACAGCCATACATGACCACTGGAAAAACCATAGCCTTGACTAGACAGACCTTTGTTGGCAAAGTAATGTCTCTGCTTTTCAATATGCTATCTAGGTTGGTCATGACTTTCCTTCCAAGGAGTAAGTTTCTTTCAATTTCATGGCTGCAGTCACCATCTGCAGTGATTTTGGAGCCCCCCCAAAATAAAGTCTGACACTGTTTCCACTGTTTCCCCATCTATTTCCCATAAAGTGATGGGACCAGATGCCCTAATCTTCGTTTTCTGAATGTTGAGCTTTAAGCCAACTTTTTCACGCTCCTCTTTCACTTTCATCAAGAGGCTTTTTAGTTCCTCTTCACTTTCTGCCATAAGGGTGGTATCATCTGCATATCTGAAGTTATTGATAATTCTCCCGGCAATCTTGATTCCAGCTTGTGCTTCTTCCAGCCCAGTTTCTCATGATGTACTCTGCATATAAGTTAAATAAGCAGGGTGACAATATACAGCCTTGACGTACTCCTTTTCCTATTTGGAACCAGTCTGTTGTTCCATGTCCAGTTCTAACTGGTGCTTCCTGCCTGCATATAGGTTTCTCAAGAGGCAGGTCAGGTGGTCTGGTATTCCCATCTCTTGAAGAATTTGCCACAGTTTATTGTGATCCCCACAGTCAAAGGCTTTGGCATAGTCAATAAAGCAGAAATAGATGTTTTTCTGGAACTCTTGCTTTTTCCATGATCCAGCAGATGTTGGCAATTTGATCTCTGGTTCCTCTGACTTTTCTAAAACCAGCTTGAACACCTGGAAGTTCACGGTTCACGTATTGCTAAAGCCTGGCTTGGAGAATTTTGAGCATTACTTTACTAGCATGTGAGATGAGTGCAATTGCGTGGTAGTTTGAGCACTCTTTGGCATTGCCTTTCTTTGGGATTGAAATGAAGACTGACCTTTTCCAGTCCTGTGGCCACTGCTGAGTTTTCCAAATTTGCTGACATATTGAGTGCAGCACTTTCACAGCATCATCTTTCAGGATTTGAAAGAGCTCCACTGGAATTCCATCACCTCCACTAGCTTTGTTCGTAGTGATGCTTCCTAAGGCCCACTTGACTTCACATTCCAGGCAACACCTAGCAAGTTCCAAATTCTTTATGTTGATAGAAACTAACTCATTTCAACCTCACAGTAACTCTACCAGGTAGGTACTCTTGGTACCCTCAGTTTATAGATGAGGAAACTGAGGCTCAAGAAAGTTAAGTAACTTACACTAAATTTACACCAGGATTCAAACCCTTGGCAGGCTGATTCCATACCCTGGTACATAATTCCTGTGATAAGTCACCTCCCTACTCAACCTCAAGGTTATTGGTGACTAAATCCATACTCTCTCACTCAGACACACACCTAGACACACACACTCACACACACACAGAGTTTATGACACCAGAATTTAGGCTGCAGTGGGTTGAATGATACATTAGGGGTGAAGAGATGGAGCCAAGGATTTATTGCTAGATACATTTTCAAGAAATTGAGTGGTATAAAAAAAGGAAGGGATGAGGCAAAGGACCACAGGGAGATTGGGAAGCCTTGAGCAGTTTGTAGGGTGAGGTGAGAACACCAGAAGAGGGAGATTTGAAAGATCCAGCTGGTGGGAAAGGGGAGATGAAAATAGAATCTAGGGAATTCCCTAGTGGTCCGGTTGATTAGGACTCAATGCTTTCACTGCCAGTTGGTTCGATCCCTGGGCTGGAACTGAAATCCCACAAGCCAGGCAGGCAGAGTAGGTAGAGAGAGCCTCTCTGTGTTCAATCACTCAATCAAGTTCCGCTCTTCGTGGGCCCATGGAGTATAGCCCGCCAGTCTCCTCTGTCTGTGGGATTTCCCAAGCAAGAATGCTGGAGTGGGCTGCCATTTCTTCCTCTAGGGGATTGGGGGTCAATTTTTAAATCCTGAAGTCATTTAATGTATATATAAATATATACATATTCATGTATTTTAGTACTTAGTACTTATATAGTTTGGAAATTAACACACACACACACACATATATATATATATACTTTTTATACTTAAAAGATGAAACTAAAAGATTATTATACTTAACAGCAAGTACTCTTCCTGGGTCTCTGTAAAAAAAAATAAATGAATTAAAATCAACTCGATAGGGCCTCTTATCTAAATCCTTGCTACTTCCCAGAATCAGAAGTATTTCTAAACTTAAGAGTCACATTTGTGTTCCATAAATCTCCACAGCACATGGCTCAGGCATCTCTGAAGTCATATATCTTTCCTTGCCTTTTATTAGAATTATTTGTAACCTTGTCATAGCCTTTCCACTAAATAATACATTCTTTGAGGAAACTGTGCTGTAATTCACCTGTGGGTCTCAGTGAAGGCCTTGCACAAGACACAGCCGTGATACACACAGTAGGGACTGAATGTCATCAAGATGGAGTTACTAATAAATGTGCGTCTAGCAGGGTGCCTTTTTCTTTAATTTTTATTTTACCAAATTTTATTTGGGCTCCAAGAAATCTAGCTTCTTTTTCTGAAATTATTATTGTTGTCATAAATTTGTGTAATCCAAGTTTGTCTTAATCACGCACTAAATGCCATGACCTTTTCACCTTTGACATTTTTCTTAGGCTCTGATAAAGAAGTCACGTTGCAGGAGAAAGGGAGGAAGAAAAACTTGCTTTAAGATAGAAAGTATTAAATGATCAAGTAAATACCAGGAGGAAAAAAGTATTTAAAACACACAAAAAAAGAATACATATAAATCAGGTATCCTGATTGATGAGGGAGGGAAAGAATAGAATTATTTAATCTTTTTAGCAGTCTTGAAATTTGCAACTAAATGATCTCAGATTAGGGACCTTTCCCTCATTCTTTGCTTTTTCTTTAATTGAAGGATAGTTAATTTAAAATGTTGTGTTATAAAGTGTACAGCAAAATGATTCAGTTACACATATATATTATATATGTATATATTCTTTTTAGGATTCTTTTCCATTGTAGGTTATATACGATATTGAGTATAGCTCCCTGCACTATACAGAAGGTCCTGTTGTTTACCTATTTTATATATAGTCTTGTGTACATGTTACTCTCAAACTCCCTTCATTCTTGATTGATAAAAACTACTTCCATGATTGAAGGGATAGCAATACTAACATGGTCCTTGTTACTCCAGTGCTGTAGCAGAAACCGTTCCCAGTGACAGAAGTGGCTCTGGTTGTGGCTTGTCTGCTGGCCCCCAGTGGTTAAAGTGACTGTGGAGATGGGGTATATACAGAGCAGGCAAGGGTAGGGGTGAGCATGAGGAAGGGGCCTGAGACACTTTGAAGAATGAAAAGGGACCACAGGCATAAACCAAACAATCCAGGAGGAATGGTTACTCTAAGCATAAAGATTACAGCAACCTCTCCGCCACGGCTACCTCATTTCAATTTGGAATCAGATCTCTTCTATCCCTTGGGCCCTTTAAGACAGAAACGTCTTGGAGATGTGTCTGCAGGGATTGAGTCCTTCTGTCCTCAGCTTGGAGGAGGGTGTGAACCCAGAGAGAGAGAGGATGCAAGTGCAAACTCACTAGCAAATTGTGGTTGACAATTAACTTTAATTGACTTGCACATTAAAAAAAATAAATCCTGGCCAAAATCCTCATCCTCATCCTCATCCTCATCATCCATAGTAATTATTATTGTGTATTATAATTATTCCTGGCATAATAACCAGAACTCCCCACCTTTCTACTATAGAATGCCTTTAAGACTTATTAATGGGTCATAACCACTTCCAGATTTAATAATAATAGATAATGTTTGTTGAGTAATTATGATGCTTATGTGCTGATCTGTTTGCCTGTATTAACCCATTGCTTTTCCAAGCAACCCTTAGAGGTCAATCTATCTTTAGCCCCATTTTACAGATAAGGAGAGGAAGGCACTGATAGATCAGGTGACTTAGTTATGGCCACCTGGTTAGTAAGTGGTGGAGATGGACTTGAACCCAGGGAACCAATGAGCAAACATCTATCTGTGCTGCTTCCCTCTGCATATGGTTTATTTCACTTAGATAGTGGGTTTTCAACTTCATACTCAACTGCTCAGAACCAAACGGTAAGGATTTTTTTTCCCTACCATCTCTGTATCCTCCACAGTCTTTTGTACTTGTTGAAAGTTCAAAATTTGCTTGCTGCAAATTAACTATTTTAAAAGAAGTTGAAAGTGTTAGCTGCTCAGTCATGACCGACTCTTTGCGACCCCATGGACTGTAGCCTGCCAGGTTCCTCTGTCCATGGAATTTCCCAGGAGAAAACACTGGAGTGGGTTGCCATTTCCTCCTCCAGGGGATCTTCCCGACCCAGGGATTGAACCTGGGTCTCCCACGCTGCAGGCAGATTCTTTACCATCTGAGCCACCAGGGGCCTAAGTGAGTGGTAAATGGGGAGGGCAATTGGAACCCTGATAGGCTGTTTGATGAGATTATTGTTATTTTTAAGATAATAGCATTGTGCTAATATTAAAGAGTCCTTAGCCTTTAAAAAAAAAAAAAAAGAAATATTGCAGCAACATGGATGGATCTAGAGAATATTATGCTTGGTGAAATAACTCAGAGAAAGACAAATACTATAAAGTAAAAGTGAAAGTCGCTCAGTGTTGTCCGACTCTTTGTGACCCCATGGACCATACAGTCCATGCAGTGGGTAGCTGTTCCGTTCTCCAGGGGATCTTCTCAACCCAGGGATCAAACCCAGGTCTCTGCACTGTGGATTCTTTACCAGCTGAGCCACAAGGGAAATCCAAGAATACTGGAGTGGGTAGCCTATCCTTTCTCCAGTGATCTTCCCAACCCAGGAGTTGAACAGGGGTCTCCTGAATTGCAGGTGGATTCTTTACCAACTGAGCTATCAAGGAAGCCCTATATGATATCACTTATATGTGAAATTAAAAAAAAAAAAAATGAATCTATATACAAAATGGAAGAGGACTCACAGAAAACAAACTTATGGTTACCAAAGGGGAAAAGGAGGTGGAAGGAGGGATAAATTAGGGATATAGGATTAACAGATACAAACTACTACATAAAATAGATAACCAAAAAATATTTACTGTATAGCACAGGGAATTATACCCAACAACTTATAATAACCCCTAGTGGAATATAATCTGCTGAAAAAAACGCACCCAAACCACTATGCCACACATCTGAAACTAACACAATATTGTAAATCATCTATACTTCAATAAATATTTTTTCAAATGAGTCCTTATAGTTTAGATACATACTGAACTTTTTATGATGAAATGTGTGATGCCTGATGGAGGAGGAAATAGCAACCCACTCCTGTATTCTTGCCTGGAGAATCCCTTGGACAGAGGAGCCTGACAGGCTGCAGTCTGTGGGGTCACAGGGAGTTGGACACAACTGAAGTGACTTAGCATAATGCCTGAGATTCCCTTCAAAATTATCCAATGAGGGCTGGTAGGTGGAGAGTGAGTGGGAATACGGAGGAAGCCAGATTGGCCAAGCAGCTAATGATTGTTGAAACTCGGTAGTGGGACCCCTGGGGCCCATTATACTATTGTAGATGTTTAACTTTCTCCACAATAAACAGTGTTTGGTTTTTTAAGTTGTTTGTGGTATTAAAGCAAGTGGGAAAAACCATGGGAATGACTGAGAATAGTGAGCAGCAAGATCTATGCCCCGACAAGCTCATCAGCAAGCTTAAACTTGACTCAGCTACCCTAAATGCTGTGGGCCCAGCATCTTTCTCACTTAACATGAGAGGTTTGCCCTTGACATACTTCTGAGATTCTCCAGAAATATGTCCAGCTCCAAAATGTTGATGACTCTGATATGGGGACAGTAGTTAAAAGAAAAAAACAAACAAACACCAACTCTTTGCCCTTGTGGCCAAGAGGAGATGCTATGTGTGTGAGCGTGTGTGTGTGTGCTCAGCCCCTCAGTTATTTCTACCTCTTTGTAACCCCAAGAGTTGTAGCCCGCCAGGCTCCTCTGTCCATGGGATTTCCCAGGCAAGAATACTAGAGTAGATTGCCATTTCCTTCTCCAGGGGATCTTCTCAAACCAGGGATTGAACATGACCCTCTTGCATTGGCAGGCGAATTCTTTAGCACTGAGCCACCTGGAAAGCCCTAAGAAGAGATGCCAAAGCCTCTCATACTCTTTAAACTTCTTTAAGTACTGTGTCTCTGGCTTTCATTCCTTTTGCTCCCTGGCTATGTGATTCTTGGCAAGTTATTGATATTTAACCTCTGCACCTCAGTTTTCTCATCTGTAAAACAGGGTTAAAATATCACCCCAACCACCTGATAGGGCTGTGAGTTAATATATGCAAAGTGCTGAAAGCAGTACCTGGTATACAGTAAACACCCAATAAATGAGAGATCTTTTTTTTTTTTTTTAACTATCTTAATTCTATAGCTATTAAAACGAATTGTGGTTCAATGAGGAGAAGCGATTTGGCCGAAGTCTATCCATTTTAATAAACAATGGAGCAGACACTTAAAGGCAAGTTTTCTGATCATAAATCCAAGGCTACTTCCACTCAAATTGCCTTCTGAGGGCATTATTATGAAAGATAGCAATTATGAAAAATTATACTAGACGACAATCTAGGAGGATAGGGTACTAGCCTAAGACTCCGGCAATCATCAGAAACCAAGTTAACATTTGTTGTTAACACAAAAACTTAGTCTGAGTTGCAGACTATGGGCTCTGGGTCTTGGAGCCAGCCAGCCTCTCTCCCAGACAGCCTGGAGCCCGGGCAGTGCAGAGGGAGAACGCTGGGTGGCTGAAAGGTAAATTACAAGAAGCAACAAGAGCCAGCCTAACACAGGGGAGGGGATGGGCCATTCTTTTGTTTGCAAACTGAAAAGCTTCTTACCCAGGAACACTGGGCCCCTTAGAAAGAACCGGTCTTCTGGTCAGGCTGAACTCAGGCGAGCCGTTTATTTTTCAAACGGTAGCAAATTATGAGTAATTTTCCCAGCAGCTCCACCATCATCGGCCTTAATCTGTCATGTCAAGATTATTTTTGTAATGATCCTTGTAGAGATGTTAGATGACAAAGAAATACAGTTGATCTCTGTTTATTCACATAGCGTTTAAAGATATGCTGCTAAAGAAAAACGCAAGTCACAGAGTAGGACGTGTCAGATGACTAAATATTAGGTGGCGTCCTGCAAAGGTATTGATCATTTGACCATTTTGATCAACTAAAAGAGCAGTTTTAGATGGCTCCACCTAATATAGAACTACTTTTCTAAAAGGATACACATCAAACTGTTAACTGTTCATCTCAGGCAAGGAGGGTAGATTTGGGGAAGGGGGAACGAAGTAGGCAGGTTCACTTTCTTCCCCTTTTTCTTTTTGTACTCATTGAACATTTATTCAAGTCGGTTCATGCATCATTTAAAAATTTTTTTAAAAGTTGCTATTTGCCAAATTTAGCTGTGTCAAGTATTTTCTGAAAGAAACTTAGGAATTAATAAATACTTATGTCAAATTAAACATTCCTATCCTCAAATACTTTTGCATTTTGCATATCCCAGCATACACACTTCAGATGTCACTAACTGTCAGTTTCCCCCTCGACTGAATTTTTTTTCTAATTGAAGTATAGTTGATTTACAATGTTGTGTTAGTTTCTGGATGGACCTAGAGATTATCATACTAAGTGAAATCAGTCAGACAGAGATTTGTAGTTATTTTTTTGGCTGCATCACATGGCTTGTGGAATCTTAATTCCCCAATTAGGGATTTGAACCCTTGGCTGGCAGTGAAAGCATGGAGTCGCAAAATCCTAACCACTGGACCATCAAGGAAATCCCTAGAGTTTTGTATTTTTATCATCCATTTGACCTATCCACTTACTTACTTTACTGATTTCTTTATTTATGAGGATAATGGGGATAATTTTCTTTATATTTGTTTTTGAATGGAGGCAATGAACATTTCTAACCCCTGAAGGCTAAGTTAGGGGCCCCACCATGTGTTTCAATTGGTGTGACTGCTGACACACCTTTTGGGTCTTAGGACTTCTCACTCTGTATTATAATCACCCATTTACCTGTCTGTGTCTCCCAAGCTCCCCCATCCCCTGCTTCCACCAGAACAGCGACTGGAAAACCACCACCACATTCACTCATTGAGCCCTTAGCACAGAACATCCACCATAATAGGGGCTCATCAACATTCAGTAAATGAATGAAAGCTTACATGTCTTGGGGGTGACAACTCTTTTCATAAATTGTTCATTTTTATCTTTTAAAAAAAATATCTGTGCCATGTTTATAGCAATGGCAGAGCAGAGCTGTAAAGAATTACACATGTAATGGTTCAAGGGCGAAGAGCTAAAAGCAAGTCAGAAACTTGTTCACGTTTTGTTCAAAGCCCACTAACATTTCGACATGTATTAAATGTTAATAAGCAGCTATCTGGGTCAGTGGGTTAAGTAATAGCGGTGGTAGAAGGTGAGAGGTGAAGAAATACATGAAAATTACATTCACGGATGACGTGGTTCACCAGAGCGCAACTTGTAGAATAACATGCAAATGATTTAATCGTGTTATAGTTTTCCCTTATCCTGTACAGCAGGCTTGGTAATGTGACAATATTCTCTTTACTTGGGCATCTGCCGAGCCTGATAAAATCTGAAAATATCAAGAAGAAGCCAAGGGGTGGGTCACCTTCTTCTCCTTAGTGGCAGAAAAAAAATATCACTACATTTAACAAAAGTTCCAGGAGCTGGTGATCCAGTTTGTGGCTCATCCTTCCCCTCTCCACACATTTGACCCTTTGTCTGCATGTTCTCATCAAGGCCGAGCAAAGAAACAAAGAGGTTTTTTAAGTTACTGCTCCTTAATGACAACATGTGTGTGCTAAATCACTTCGGTTACATCTGAGTCTTTGAAACCCTATGGATGTAGCCCCACCAGGCTCCTCTGTCCATGGGATTCACCAGGCAAGAATACTGGAGTAGGTTGCCATTCCCTTCTCCGGGGGATCTTCCCGACCCAGGGATCGAACCTGTGTATCCCATGTTGTAGGCAGATTCTTTACCATCTGAGCCACCAAGGAAGCCCTTAATGACAATACAATGACCATACAAAATGATAATAACTAATGGATTTTGAGCACTCATTGTGTGGTGAGTACCCTATTAAAATCACTGGTCAAGCGGAGAGGATGCTTTTGCCCACTAGGGGACATAAACTTTGCTTTGGATGAATTGTCTCATTTAACACTCAAACCCCCACTAGGAGATTATTGTCTCTATTTTACAGATTTGGTAACTGAGGCATGGGATGGTTAGGTAGCTTGCTCTAGATCACACAGCTAGTAAGCAACCCAAGCCTGTCTGGCTCTGGAGGCCCTAAACTTGGCCATGGAGTATGGGTGGAAAGGGAGCAGATCCTCTTAAGTTTGCTGTGTATTTTATGATTGCATGGCAGAGGACTGCTGCCATAGGGCCCTAGGGTCCATGACTGGCATCCCCTAGGAACTTGGAGGCAAGTGACATCCCTTTGCTCAAAAATGTGAACTCTGTAAGTGTACTTAGTGCTCTTTGTTCTATTTCCAATTAAAACAGTCCAAGACTAATTTTTATGAAGATAATACTGATTTGTAATTAACAGTAGTTATATTGAATGAAAATAACTTATAAAGCAGTTTATGTATAGTTCTCCAGAAATAATAAAAAGTACTGGCCAAAGAAGGAAATAGTAAGTGCAGCCTTTCCTCATTCTATGGAATTTTTCTTCAGCCTTGCATCTCAATGGGCAGACTGTATTCCAAGTTATGTGAAATTCATGAAGCCACTTTATAGTCCTTATCAGCTGTCATTTTCCATATTTTACAAGAATTGAAATTTTAAGTATCTCATTGCAGTACTGTAGTACCAGACCCAGCAAGAAGATATTTCACATGGTTGTAATTGTATTTTATACGTAAGGGCTACCTTCCCCCTTCAAAATCCTCAAAGGCCTATCATTGGCGGAATCTACTGAAAATCATCCATCCTTCCATGAGGCCAAAACAGGTTCCATATTTAATGGGCCAACGTAAAACATACTAGAAATATTAGTGTGTATGTTATGTTTTTCCTTCCTCTCAGTGGGTAATGTTTCTTTTACATTCCTACCTCTTGTCATGATCAGATTTTTTGTTTATTGACTTATTACCACATTTGACTTGATAGTTTTCATCCCATATGTCTAATGACATTCTCAGCTATTGATAGCAGGACAGAACAGGTATCTCTAGGATCACCCAGGCCCCCAAAATATATCTGAAATATTACTATCTCCATAATAATGCCCAGACTTTGTAATACTGCTCCAATGTACTGCAATAGTGCTTAGTTAGAATTGGTGAAAAAGAGGAAGAGGAAAAGACCCTAGGAAATTCATAAGGAGGAGGGGGAAGTTTTTAAATAACTGAACCATTGTTGTTTTTTTAATTATACTAGTTTTTAATGAGAGAGTATATTCAGTTCAGTTCAGTCGCTCAGTCACGTCAGTCTCTTTGCAACCCCGTGGACTGCAGCATGCCAGGACTCCCTGTCCATCACCAACTCCTGCAGTTTACTCAAACTCATGTCTGTTGAGTCGGTGCTGCCATCCAACCATCTCATCCTCTGTCATCCCCTTCTCCTCCTGCCCTCAATCTTTCCCAGCATCAGGGTCTTTTCTAATGAGTCAATTCTTCACATCAGGTGGCCAAAGTATTGGAGTTTCAGCTTTTCAACATCAGTCCTTCCAATGAATATTCAGGAGTGATTTCTTTTAGGATGGACTGGTTGGATCTCCTTGCAGTCCAAGCGACTCTCAAGAGTCTTTTCCAATACCACAGTTTAAAAGGATCAATTCTTTAGTGCTCAGCTTTCTTTATATTCAGTTCAGTTCAGTTCAGTTCAGTCACTCAGTCGTGTCCAACTCTTTGCAATCCCATGTACTGCAGCATGCCAGGCCTCCCTGTCCATCGTCAACTCTTGGAGTTTACTCAAACTCATGTCCGTTGAGTTGGTGATGCCATCCAACCATCTCATCCTCTGTTGTCCCTTTCTCCTCCTGCCTTCAATCTTTCCCAGCATCAGGGTCTTTTCTAATAAGTCAGTTCTTCTCATCAGGTGGCCAAGGTATTGTAGTTTCAGCTTCAGTATCAGTCTTTCCAGTGAATATTCAGGACTGATTTCCTTTAGGATGGACTGGTTGGATCTTTATATTCAGTTCAGTCACTCAGTCATGTCCGACTCTTTGCGACCCCATGAATTGCAGCATGCCAGGCCTCCCTGTCCATCACCAACTCCCGGAGTTCACCCAAACTCATGTCCATCAAGTCGGTGATGCCATCCAGCCATCTCATCTTCTGTCATCCCCTTCTCCTCCTGCCCCCAATCTTTCCCAGCATCAGAGTCTTTTCCAATGAGTCAACTCTTCGCATGAGGTGGCCAAAGTATTGGAGTTTCAGCTTTAGCATCAGTCCTTCCAAAGAACACCCAGGGGTGATCTCCTTTAGAATGGACTGGTTGGATCTCCTTGAAGTCCAAGGGATCTTTATATTAGGATATATAAATTGATGTAGCCACTATGAAAAACAGTATGGAGATTCCTCAAAAGACTAAAACTAAAACTACTGTTTTATCCAGCTATCCCACTCCTGGGTATATATCTAGAAAAAATAAGAACACTAATTTCAAAAGATATATGCATCGAAATGTTCATAACAGCACTATTTATAGTAGCCAAGACATGGAAGCAACCTAAGTCCATCAACAGATGAATGGCTAAAGATGTGTTCTATATATATATCATGGAAATTAGCCATAAAAAATAATATTCTGCCATTTGCAGCCATGTAGATGGGCCTAGAGAATATTATGTATAGTGAAGCAAGTTAGAGAAAAACAAATATTGTATGATGTCACTTATATGTGGAATTCAAGAAATAATACAAGTGAGTATATACAAAAAACAGAAACAGACTCACAGATATAGAGACCAAACTAGTGGTTACCAAAGAGGAGAGAGAAGGGGTTAAGGCCAAATTAGAGGTGTGGGATTAAGGGATACAAATTACTATGTATAAAATAGATAAGCAACAAGGATATATTATATAGCACAGGGAATTATAACCATTATCTTGTAATAACTTTAATAGGATATAATCTGTGAAAATACTGAATATGCTGTATACCTGAAACTAACATAATATTGTAAATCAACTATACTTTAATAAAAAAGGAGTATTAGGATAAAATAACATATATCCTTTATTTTGGAGAAGGACATAGCAACCCACTCCAGTATTCTTGCCTGGAGAATCCCATGGACAAGGAGAGTGATGGGCTACAGTTCATAGAGTATCAAAGAGTAGCACACGGCTGAAGTGACTTAGCATGCACACATCCTTTATTTTAACAAAATAATTCAATTTCCTGGGTGATCTCTTACTCAAATCTAATATTAAGTTAACATTAAACCACATCATTGGACAAAACCTAAATTAATACATATTTTATCTTTTAGTTTCAGGAAGAAAATAATAACAAATATTTAAGTTGCTGCTGCTAAGTCACTTCAGTCGTGCCCGAATCTGTGTGACCCCATAGACGGCAGCCCACCAGGCTCCCCCATCCCTGGGATTCTCCAGGCAACAACACTGGAGTGGGTTGCCATTGCCTTCTCCAATGCATGAAAGTGAAAAGTGAAAGGGAAGTCGCTCAGTCGTGTCCGACTCTTAGCGACCCCATGGACTGCAGCCTACCAGACTCCTCCATCCATGGGATTTTCCAGGCAAGAGTACTGGAGTGGGGTGCCATTGCCTTCAACCTCAAAACAACTTTGTCTCTTGCCGCTACCCCTCCCCCACCTCTCTAATCCATGCTGCACTCTGCAAGGGGAGTTATCTTTCTAAAATAAAAGTATGTTAATTTCAAGGCCTGTCTCAAAACCTGCGATGAATATCACTCTTCCCTAAAAATAATGCTCCAATGCCTTAACATGGCATTCAAACCCTTCTAGATTTGGCTGTAATTTAGCTTTCTAGCCTTATTTCTTGCCAATTCTCACTTCTTTTTATTTCCCTCATCACCCAAGAAGCTTTCATTCCAGTCATAGCAGACCATTCAAGGCTCCTCAAACATGTGTGCTATTGTTAGGTCCATTACCTAAATGATCATTGTCATTTTACCATCCAATTCAACCCATCCTTCTAGGCCCAACCTAAATAACACCCTTCTCCCATTCTTTTCTCAACAATAGAATCCTTTAAAACATCCAGTAGGTATTTTTGGTCACTTACATAGATATTTGTAGTATATACTAGTTTCTGGGCTCAAATTTTATCCAATTTTTATAACATAGACTTATGCCCATAATTGGGAACCAAGAAATGTTTGACTTGAATGAATTGATCATAGAGGGTGTGTTTTGGGCACTAGTTTGCCTGAGGAAGCTGAGATTATTGTCTACACTGGCCACTCTTGGCATTTTGTGTATTTTGAAGGTGTTTAGGAGTAAGTGGTATGAAAAACACATGTCTTGAATAGGTCAATTCTGCCAATAACTGTGAGATCTGATTCCTTTACCATCAAGTTTATATCAGTTCAACAGCATTTCCCCAAGTCCCTCAACCCCAACTGTCCCACCTTTAGGCTAAAGATGCTTAAAAAGCAAAACAGAACTTTTCCCACTTTTGTTTTCCCAGAAAAGCCACTTCCTTTCAGTAACTCCAGTCATACAGTAATTATTATATTGGTACAAGGATTTTGGACTCAGTGCCATACAATTTTCATTATAATTTGCAAAAACCTGGCAATTTAGCAATGTCTTTACTCTTGGTGGAACAGCACATAACCCATGATACAAACATTTGGCCTAAATAAGGCCCACTTGGGTGTATTGTACTTAGGAATTTGTAAACAGAGAAATTTCAGCTTTTCAAATCCTTTATGAAGAAGCAGCCGCCACATTCCTTCAGGCTCCTACTCTCTTGTTTCTCTCTTAAAAACTCCCTAGGCCCTAAAAATGGAACAGCAGAGATTGCTTTCCTGACTCAAAATTTAAGGAGGACCAAGTAGCTACTGAGGTACCAGTTAGACTTAAGCCTGATTAAAGGACCCACTCCTAGGATGCAATCTACCGACAAAGGTTGTTAGTCTTGAGAATGACCTAGAGGCAAGAGTCAACAGCTCCATAACCTCCAGGCGCCCAGCAGAAACAATGTAAGAGCAGACTGGTGGGTAGGAAGTGTGGTTACCTTTGGGATATAAGAGGTTGTAGCTCTTTTAAAAGGAACAAACCCTACCCTACCAGGCAACAGTTCCTGGGTAGGAATCAGGGGCCCATTTTTGCTCAGAATTTCCAATTTTCTAAGAGAAGCTGAAAATCTAGATTTGGGGCCAAGGGATCTCCCTATTGGGAAACTAACCAACTTTTATTTTCAAACATCATGTAGAGAAATCAATCTGCAGGCTGAATGTGGCCTGAGGCTACCAATTTGCAATCCTGGTCTTAGGGACCACTTAGTCCACCTCCTTTATTTTATAGATGGTTATAAAGCAAGTGAGATTGATTTTACACAATTGGTTGGAGGCAAAAATAAGACTAGATTCCAAGCCCTCTGATCTCCAGTCCCCTTATCATCATTCACCTTGGATTCGGCATTGGAATCTGAGACTCTGGAATATAAGGACTGAATTAGCCTAGAGGTCTCTTACCTGGTTCAGAACATAGATTCCAGGCTCACTTGAAGTTACTGGGTAACAGGATGATGGATACATTTCAGGTCCCTCTACTATCTCTCAAAGCCCCTGGAACTAGACTAGCACTTCCCTTATATGGATCATCAGATACACCTGAAAGAAAGTGAAGTTGCACAGTCGTGTCCGACTCTTTGTGACCCCGTGGACTGTAGCCCCCCAGGCTCCTCTGTCCATGGGATTCTCCAGCCAAGAATACTGGAGTGGGTTGCCTTTTCCTTCTCTAGGGGATCTTCCCGACCCAGGGATTGAACCCAGGTCTCCTACATTGCAGGCATACGCTTTAACCTCTGAGCCACCAGGGAAGCCACAGATACACCTGAGAACCTTACCAACTACAGATTTCCAGGTTTGAACCTAGAACTAAGCAGTCTGAGGCTCTGGACATATGTATATTTTCAGTAAGCCCCATCAACAATTCTCAATGATTCTTAAGTTTGGCTGCTCTAGGCTGGGGAGCCAATGTGGGCCATACCAGGAACTCCACATTAATTCCATTCCAAGGCTCCAGGCTTGAACATGGAGCACTGCTATGCTTCTATTAATTTTTTCCACATTTTAAAAAGTGTTGTCTTCCAGCTTTCTAGATTCTTGTTTTTTATTTTCTTCACACTTTCAGAAAAAAAAAGGTGAAGGAAAAGCAAACCCTGTCATGGTAAAACTTTTGGTCTTTAATAGTACTGCTGGATGCAGGATATTTTTGTTCAGAAATGAACCTGAACAGCTGCAATGAGCTACTTAATTAAATCATGAATGATACATTCCTCATAAATTATACTTACACATTTTATAATTTTAATAGTTCTTATTTTTTTTAACTATAATCTGTAAACATTTAAGTAGAAGCTATGAATTAGATTTTGAAATAGATGAGTAATTTTAGACTGTGACATCCATTTTCATAGCATTCTAGTTTATTTTAGGGGACAATTAGTAGCACTTATAAAAATGTATCTAATTGCTAAGCTAAATCAAACTCTGCAGTACTTGGATGTTTTTACCCTCATCAGTCCTATTTTTTCCCCATAGTGACCAAAACAATAAGAGGATGGAAGCAAAAAAAACCATTCTAAAAGCCAAGTGCTTATCATAAACATAATTATCATTTTTGAAATCAGCCCAGATTTGCTTAGGCTAATAACTCTTCATTTCTAGATCTAGTAAATCCCTTGTCAAATTGACCCTGATTACAGACAAGGCTAAAGTACTTACTGATCAAATGTAACTTGAACCTCTTTGTATCAACTTCGAACGATTGGTTACATTATATGGGCACTTCACTTGTTTTCAAATGCCTGGATTAAAACTCAGATTTCATCAGTAATGATGATGATGATGGTGATGGTGATCCTCTGCTGCTAATTCATCATCAATTGATACAATAAACACTTTGACTTGTCCAGGTACAAGCTGTTTGTCAACTGTCAAGGCATATGGCCCGGACAAGGTTTAAATAATGCCCGTTTTTTTCCTCCTTTCTTTGGGAACATAGGGTATCCTTGCATAGCTTTTATTAGCTGAGTTAGCTTGATCCTAAGAGGAAAAAATCCATTCAGCTTCTTACACCATGCCTAGAATTTAACAACAAAGAAAATCTCAAGAATAGCAAACAAAATTTCTATTATTTATTACTGTAGTAATAAATAACCTACTGCACCACTGGCAAAGAACTTTGGAAGAATCTCTGAAGGACCAATCAGGCCTAATGCATCTCAATCTTGCACAAATATTCCCTGAGTTGATTTTACATTCCTGAAGGGTTTGCTGCTGATATTCTGTATTTATCTAGTTTTAAAATCCCACTTATTTTCAGGATGACTGCAATGGAGCAGGATCCCCAGGATCCTTGGGTCAACACGAATTGTTAGTAAAAGCAAATGTAGGGGACACGGACTTCCAAAAAGGGCAGCTTCTTGCCAGCCTCAGCCCCTTATGCCATGTGGCAGAGGTTCCCACGTGGCTAGATCTTCTGGCTTTTCAAGAAAGGTTGGAGTCAGGATTTTTATGTGATATCCCAACTTTTAAATATAGCACACTCATTTAAGGCCTTCCCAGGTGGTGCTTGTGGTAAAGAACCCACCTGCCAAGGCAGAGACACGGATTCAATTCCTAGGTCAGGAAGACCCCCTGCAGGAGGGCATGGCAACCCACTCCAGTGTTCTTCACCTGGAGAATCCCATGGACAGAGGAGCCTGGCAGGCTAGAGTTCTTGGGGTCACAAAGAGTTGGACACGACTAAAGTGACTTACCAAGCACGTAACTCATTTAGAACAATTTAACATACTACCCAGATTAAACAAAAACATTTCTGTAGGACACTTCTAGCTGAGACAATGCCAGTTTGCAAACTCTATATTGTGAGAACCATGGCTCTGCGCATCTATAGTTTTAGTACATCAGGTTAGAACTGTCCCTGGGATAGCCTTTATGTCACAGCACTACATATATGTGCCAATCACTGTTCTAGATGTTGAAGCTGCAGCAGTGAACAAAACAGACAAAGTGTGCTGACATTCGAGCAAACATTCATATTCATAAAATCCACAAAGGATGAGACAAGAAGGCATGAGGAACTGGGGAACGAAAATAACCTCAATGAAATTGAGAGCTAGATGATTTTAATAGAGACTTCAGCATGTCATATAGAGCTTAATAAAATTAAAAATTTCTTAAAGCAGACTTTTTGTTGTTGTTGTTCAATTGCTCAGTCATGTCCAACACGTTGCAACTCCATGGAGTGCAGCACATCAGGCTTCCCTGCAGTTCACCATCTCCCGGAGCTTGCTCAAATTCATATCCATTGGGTCAGTGATGCTATCTAACCATCTCATCCTCTGCCACCCTCTTCTCCTTTTACCTTCAATTTTTCCCAGCATCAGGTCTTTTCCAGTGAGTTGGCTCTTCACATCAGGTGGCCAAAAGCAGACTACTTCATGGAAAATGTAGCCTTTTAAAAAACCACCTATCAAAATAAAGTGTTTCTTGATATAATAGGTATTTGTTGAGTTTCTACTTTGTGGCAAGTACCTTGCTACACAAGAAAAATACAATGATGAATAAGAGCATGATTTTAGCCCTCTACACTCAAGTTCAGGAGGCAGAAAATAAATCAGAAAAAAGACAAATACATAATAATAATAATATGCATACTCAGTCACATCTGACTCTTTGTGACCCCATGCACTGTAGCCCACCAGGCTCCCCTGTCCATGGGATTCTCCAGGAAAGAATACTGGAATGAGTAGACATTTCCTACTCCAGGGGATCTTCCCAACCCATAGATTGAACCAGGCAGACTCTTTAACACTGTGCCAGCATGATAAATACTATGAAAAGACTAAAATAGAGAGTAATGACCAGAATGAGAAATCTAGTTTAAATAGGATAGTCTGGAAAGTTCTGCCTGAAGAAGTGACATTTAAGGTGAAGTCTAAGGAATGAAAAAGGAGAGCCACTTGTAAGAGAAGGATAGGATGGAGTGAAGATTTTTTAAAATAAACAAAATAGCATGTTCAAGGGCCCTGAGGCCTGAAAGCTCTTACTTAAGGAATTGAAGACTAGCAGGGCTAGAAAATAGTAGATTGAGCCTCCAGGAACAGTCAGTGCCATAGATCCACAGAAATGATTTCAGATTTACCTAAAGTGAAAAGAAATTACTAAAGACTTGTAGTCATGTTGTTTGTTGTTTAGTTGCTCAGCTGTGTCCAACACTTTGTGATGCCATGGACTGTAGCCCGCCAGACTCCTCTGTCTATGGGATTCCCCAGGTAGGAATACTGGAGTGGGTTGTCATTTCCTTCTCCAGGGGATCTTGCCGACTTACGGATTGAACCTGCATCTCCCTTGTAGCAGACAGATTCTTTACCGCTAAGCCACCAGGGATGACATAATTTGATTTATACTTTTTGAAAATCACCTTGGCCATTGTGTGTGGGAAAAACACACAGGAGTCAAGCAAGCATTGACACAGAGAGATAAATTAGGAGGTCATTGTAAGCAATAGTCTCAGTTGCAGGTAATGGTTGACTGCCCTAAGAGAGAGGCATTAGAGACAGAAAGAAGGGCATTATTTCAGATACGTTTTGATTGGGGAGCAGGGGCGGGTGGTTTCCCTCAAGTCCTGTGACTCTCTCTCCTTGTCTATTCTTATTTTTTCTAGGAAATAAAAATCACAAGATTTAAAGTCAACCTTGCCTTCTGATATGAAAAGTCAGTACAGGAAATGGACAGTCCACTCCCACCTAGTAATAATAACTCTGTGAGCTGAATTTCACTGAGGTTAAGTCCACAAAGATAAAAATCAGGGGCATGGTTCTGCCTGCTGAGTATCTCCCTTAATGCCAAAAACTTGGGTCACTAGGAGTTCTTCAGACTCTGAGAGATACAAATAGCATGATTGTTCTTCTTATCAAAATACTTTCCACATTTGTTTTGTTGCTTACTTACTTTAAAAAAAACGCTGACACCGTAGTTGCAGGGGAAGCCTCACTGTGACTCTTAACTAAACAAAACTAATGAGGAATTAGTCTTGAAGAAAAATTAAATGAGTCCAACAAACTGACTTGGTGACTTGGGGTTCCTGTGGCTAATTTTTTTGCTCTGTGTGATAGGAATACAGTGAAGCCAGCCTGGGCCCAATGGGGCAGTGTTTCCAACAAGCTGGGCTTGAAAATGAAGCATATTTGGGAAAAAAAAAATCAAGATAAATATCTGTGATACAGAGAGAGGAATAAGGAGAGAAAGTGGAAGACAGAGTAAGAACTCTCAGCCCAGAACCTCTGCAAGGAGATAGTCTCTTGAAGCCCCCTCTCTGCCTCCTAATTCAATAGTATGGTCCTAGCTTTACTCTGGAGAAGGCAATGGCACCCCACTCCAGTACTCTTGCCTGGAAAATCCCATGGATGGAGGAGCCTGGTGGGCTGCAGTCCATGGGGTCGCTAAGAGTTGGACACGACTCAGCGACTTCACTTTCACTTTTCACTTTCCTGCATTGGAGAAGGCAATGGCAACCCACTCCAGTGTTCTTGCCTGGAGAATCCCAGGGACGGGGGAGCCTGGTGGGCTGCCGTCTATGGGATCGCACAGAGTCGGACACGACTGAAGCGACTTAGCAGCAGCAGCAGCAGCTTTACTCTGATCAGTCACATCTTCTGTAACCCTTTCTGGTGTGGGTTTGGACTGGGGAGAAAGAAAATTGGAGAATATCAATACAAGAGAAAGTAGCAGAGGTATTATTGTTGTTGTTCAGTCTCTCGGTTGTGTGACCCCATGGACTGCAGCACGCCAGGCTTCCCTGTCCTTCACCACCTCCTGGAGCTTGATCAAAATGTCCATTGATTTGGTGATGCCATCCAACCAATCTCATTCTCTATTGCACCGTTCTCCTCCTGCCCTCAATCTTTCCCAGCATCAGGGTCTTTTCCAGTGAGTTGTCTGTTCACATCAGGTGGCCAAAATATTGGAGCAGAGGTATTAGGGTTGGAGTATTTGAAGTTCCTCAAGTTTTAACATTCCAAGTGGAAAAGGAAGTAAGAAAAAGGCATAAAATTCGTAAAAGGTTTAGTCTATCTTACCAACCCTTATTTTACCTTGAAGGGAGGCCCAGGATCCTCAAAGAACACCAATCCCTTTAGCTGATCCCTGGAGTCATTTTTCTTAAGCTCCTTTTTCTCCATCCAATCCCAGCTCAAACTAAAGTTAGCATCACCCTCTTTGACAACCTGGTTACAGTTGTAAAAGATTAAATGCTTAATCCAGGGAATCAGTGCTAGTGGAGAGCTAATCTACTAACATGAAACAGAGAGTTTGTAGCCAACTCCAAGAATTCAGTCAGGATATCTAAAGATTTTAAACTTCTTGGGGAAAGTGCAAGGTCTAAGTCAAGGGCTTCTTCCCTCAAAGTTGCCTTTGTGAATATGTTGTAGCCTAAGAATGATTATCGGAGAAGGCAATGGCACCCCACTCCAGTACTCTTGCCTGGAAAATCCCGTGGACGGAGGAGTCTGCAGTCCATGGGGTCGCTAAGAGTTGGACACAACTGAAGTGACTTAGCAGCAGCAGCAGCAGCAAGAATGATTATGGCAACCATACATGGCTCCTGTGGGCTTCCAGGTGGCACTAGTGGTAAAGAACCCACCTGCCAATGCAGAAGACATAAGAGACGTGGGTTTGATCCCTGGGTTGGGAAGATCCCCTGGAGGAGGGCATGGCAACCAACTCCAGTGTTCTTGCCTGGAGAGTTCCATGGACAGAGGAGCCTGGTAGGCTACAGTCCATAGGGTTGAAAAGAGTTGGACACAACTGAAGCAACTTAGCACCCACGTATGCACATGGTTCCTATATGTGTCAGGCGGTGTCCTAGGAGCTGTACTTGTGTGATGTCGTTTAATTCCCACAGTGACCCTCCAAGGTCATCCAGCTAGTTTGTGAGTAGCAAGGAGTCTCACTAAGGCAGCCTGGCTCCAAATATGTGATTTTTTTTTAAATTTTTATTTATTTATATATTTGTTTTTGGCTGTTAGGTCTTTGTTGCTTCAAGGGCTTTTCTATAGTGTGGCAAGCAGGGGCTACTCTCTAGTTGCAATACACAGACTTCTCATCGTGGTGGCTTTGCTTGTTGCAGAACACAGGCTCTAGGGCACATGGGCTCAGTAGTTGTGACATATGGGTTTAGTTGCTCTGCATAATGAGGGATCTTCCCAGATTAGGGACTGAACATTGTCTCCTGCATTGGCAGGTGGATTCTTTACCTCTGAGCCACCAGGAAAGCTCCAGGTGTGTGCTGTTAATACCCCTCTTCTCACTCTCTAGCCCCAATCCTCAGAGATGGCAATGGCAAGCCACTCCAGTACTCTTGCCTGGCAAATCCCATGGATGGAGGAGCCTGGTAGGCTGCAGTCCATGGGGTAGCTAGGAGTTGGACACGACTGAGCAACTTCACTTTCACTTTTCACTTTCATGCATTGGAGAAGGAAATGGCAACCCACTCCAGTGTTCTTGTCTGGAGAATCCCAGGGACGGGGGAGCCTGGTGGGCTGCCGTCTCTGGGGTCGCACAGAGTTGGATATGACTGAAGCAACTTAGCAGCAGCAGCAGCAGCCCCAATCCTGGCCCTAGCTTCAGTGATGTGTCTTTTTTAAAAATATTTATTTATTTATTTGGCTGTGCCAGGTCTTAGTTGTCGCATGTAGTATCTAGTTCCCTGACCTGGGATCCAACACAAGTCCCCTAATTTGGGAGCGCAGTCTTAACCACTGGACCACCAGGGAAGTCCCTAGTGATATATGTCTTTAAGTCATGTTGGGTATTGGAGAAGGCAATGGCACCTCACTCCAGTACTCTTACCTGGAAAATCCCATGAACAGAGGAGCCTGGTAGGCTGCAGTCCATGGGGTCGCTAAGAGTCGGACACTACTGAGCGACTTCACTTTCACTTTTCATTTTCATGAATTGGAGAAGGAAATGGCAACCCACTCCAGTGTTCTTGCCTGGAGAATCCCAGGGACGGGGTAGCCTGGTGAGCTGCCATCTATGGGGTGGCGCAGAGTCAGACACGACTGAGGCGACTTAGTAGCAGCAGCATGTTGGGTATTCTTGTAGGATTCTTCCCTCTCCTTTCTAGCTCACATGTGAAACATTTGGCTTTGGATTGAAAGAATAAAGTAGGAAAGGAGGTATGAGAATATTGTTAACCACAAAACCTAACACATATGGGATTCACCAGATGTTAGGCACAGTTCTGAGAATGCTACACTGACTATCTGTTTAATCTTCACAACAATTCTAAGATAAATATTATCGCCCTCTAAATTAGAAATGAGGAAACAGAGACACAGAGAGGTATAGTGATGTCCCTAAGTCACTCAACAGGAAGAAGTAGAAAAGAGATTTGAAGTCAGGCTTACCTGCTTGAAAGCACAAGCTCAGAGCCTCTGAACCTGTGAGCTGCACAGTCTGTCAGGACTCTTACGGTCTGTTCTCTCTCTGGTCTTCACTCAATAAAACAGAAGGGTTAGCTGCTGTAGCAGATACCAGGGTATGCTCCCCAGGTCTCTACTGCAGGATGCATTCATCCAGCTACTGGAAGCATCGACTGCTGCTGTGTGCTCTCCAGAGATACCTTGGTGGGAGAGAACCACCTTGGCCAACATCATGCCCCTCCCCAGACAACTCATGGCTAATGACTACTTTCAGGTATATAGAAGCTCAGCCCCTCACCCTAACCTGAGTCAACTCTGAGTTATCCATTGGGTAGGCTGAGGCTTGCATCTCCATCACAGTTGATCATTCCCCTTGCCACCCAATTCAACTTTCCACACACTCCACTGGTATTGATCCTGAGACCACGAACCAATAAACTTCCTGCATACAAATCTCAGTCTCAATGTCTGTTTTCTCAGAAATTGGGCCTGTGACAGCTCCCAAGAGTCCTAGTGCCCTCTCCAATGCCTAAACTTGTAATGCCTCTCAGTCATGTGCTAGAAGAGGGAGGGGAACAAACATTTCACTTCAGTTCAGTCACTCCGTCGTGTCTGACTCTTTGCAACCCCATGAATCGCAGCACGCCAGGCCTCCCTGTCCATCACCAACTCCCAGAGTTCACTCAGACTCACGTCCATCGAGTCAGTGATGCCATCCAGCCATGTCATCCTCTGTTGTCCCCTTCTCCTCCTGCCCCCAATCCCTTCCAGCATCAGAGTCTTTTCCAATGAGTCAACTCTTCACATGAGGTGGCCAAAGTACTGGAGTTTCAGCTTTAACATCATTCCTTCCACAGAAATCCCAGGGCTGATCTCCTTCAGAATGGACTGGTTGGATCTCCTTGCAGTCCAAGGGACTCTCAAGAGTCTCCTCCAACACCACAGTTCAAAGGCATCAATTCTTCGGCGATCAGCTTTCTTCACAGTCCAACTCTCACATCCATACATGACTACTGGAAAAACCATAGCCTTGACTAGATGGACCTTTGTTGGCAAAGTAGTATCTCTGCTTTTGAATATGCTATCTAGGTTGGTCATAACTGTTCTTCCAAGGAGTAAGCATCTTTTAATTTCATGGCTGCAGTCACCATCTGCAGTGACTTTGGAGCCTAAAAAAATAAAGTCTGACACTGTTTCCACTGTCTCCCCATCTATTTCCCATGAAGTGATGGGACCGGATGCCATGATCTTCATTTTCTGAATGTTGAGTTTTAAGCCAACTTTTCACTCTCCTCTTTCACCTTCATCAAGAGGCTTTTGAGTTCCTCTTCACTTTCTGCCATAAGGGTGGTGTCATCTGCATATCTGAGGTTATTGATATTTCTCTTGGCAATCTTGATTCCAGCTTGTGCTTTATCCAGCCCAGCATTTCGCATGAGGTACTCTGCGTATAAGTGAAATAAGCAGAATGACAATATATAGCCTTGACGTACTCCTTTCCCAATTCCGAACCACTCTGTTGTTCCATGTCCGGTTCTAACTGTTGCTTCTTGACTTGCGTACAGATCTCTCAGGAGGCAGGTCAGGTGGTCTGGTATTCCCATCTCTTGAAGAATTTTCCATAGTTTGTTATGATCCACTGTTATGATCCACACAAAGGCTTTGGTGTAGTCAATAAAACAGAAATAGATGTTTTTCTGGAACTCTCTTGCTTTTTTAATGATTCAGTGGATGTTGGCAATTTGATTTCTGGTTCCTCTGCCTTTTCTAAATCCAACTTGCACATCTGGAAGTTCATGGTTCACATACTGTTGAAGCCTGGCTTGGAGAATTTTGAGCATGACTACTAGTGTGTGAGATGACTGCAACTGTGTGGTAGTTTGAGCATTCTTTGGCATCACCTTTCTGAGGGATTGGAGTGAAAACTGACCTTTTCCAGTCCTGTGGCCACTGCTGAGTTTTCCAAATTTGCTGACATATTGAGTGCAGCACTTTCACAGCATCATCTTTCAGGATTTGAAATAGCTCAACTGGAATTCCATCACCTCCACTAGCTTTGTTCAGAGTGATGCTTCCTAAGGCCCACTTGACTTCACATTCTAGGATGTCTGGCTCTAGGTGAGTGATCACATCATCGTGATTATCTGAGTCGTGAAGATCTTTTTTGTACAGTTCTTCTGTGTATTCTTGCCACCTCTTCTTAATATCTTCTGCTTCTGTTAGGTCCATACCATTTCTGTCCTTTATCGAGCCCATCTTTGCATGAAATGTTCCCTTGGCATCTCTAATTTTCTTGAAGAGATCTCTAGTCTTTCCCATTGTATTGTTTTCTCTAATTCTTTGCATTGATCCCCAAGGAAGGCTTTATCTCTCCTTGCTATTCTTTGGAACTCGGCATTCAGATGGGTATATCTTTCCTCTTCTTCTTTGCCTTTTGCTTCTCTTCTTTTCGCAGCTATTTGTAAGGCCTCCTCAGACAAGCCTTTTGCCTTTTTGCAATTCTTTTTCTTGAGGATGGTCTTGATCACTGCCTCCTATACAATGTCACGAACCCCTGTCTCTAGTTTTTGAGGAACTCTATCAGATCTAAACCAATATTGCTGTTGCTGCTGCTGCATCGCTTCAGTTGTGTCCAACTCTGTGCGACCCCATAGACGGCAGCCCACCAGGCTCCCCCATCCCTTGGATTCTCCAGGAAAAAACACTGGAGTGGGTTGTCATTTCCTTCTCCAATACATGAAAGTGAAAAGTGAAAGTGAAGCCGCTCAGTCGTGTCCGACCCTCAGAGATCCCATGGACTGCAGCCCACCAGGCTCCTCCATCCATGGGATTTTCCAGGCAAGAGTACTGGAGTGGGGTGCCATTGCAACATTACTACACCTTTAATCCACATGAGGCACAGTAGTGGACAGCTTACGAAGATGGCCCCTATGAGCCCAAAAGGAATCAAGTAAAATGTTGTCACTTCCCCTTTACTGAATGGAGACAGCAAGGTTTAGGCTTGAGGGAGTTGTTTCCAGATTACGAAGTTGATGAGATAAATCAGATTTCTGGTTATCAAAGTTTAGATAGTGTGGTGGGCTGAATAATGGCTTTCCCCAAAGATGTCTGATCCCTGGATCCTATGAATGTTACCTTCCAAGGCAAAAGGGCCTTTGCAGATGTGATTACATTAAGGCTCTGGAGATGGGAGGATAGCCTGGGTTATTCAGGTGGACCCAACATCATCACAAGGGTCCTTAAGAGAGGTCAGCAGGAGGGTCAGAGTCCATGAAGGAGATATGAAGAGAGAAGCAGAGATAGGAGTAATCTCAAACCAGGAGTCAAGAGACTTGGAGAGCTTCTGGAAGCTACAAAAGGCAAAGAAAGCAGTTTTCTTCTAGAGCCTTCTGAAGGAAGGTTGGCCTTCTCCAGCCACTCTAGATTTCTGACCCCCAGCACCACATCTGTTGTTGTTTTAGACCACCACTTGTGGGGACTTGTTACAGCAGCAATAATAGGAAGCTAACACCGCTAGGCTGTATCTGCTCTCCCCAGCTCGCCCTTTTGCATCTGTTTATGTGACTCTCTTGTGTCACCTCGTCCCACTCTTCCCTTTCAGTAACGTCAAGGTTACCCTTTCCTTCGTTGTGGGTACTCTGAGAAGAAGGATGATGGAGGCTCTCCCTCTGACAGCCTTCTCTCTGGTAGAGCCAGTCAGCTGTGGGCCAGTGTCCATATACCAGGCCCTGCTCTGGGTGCAGGTGGAGAAATTCCTATTAGAGCTTTTTTTAGTGGAACCCCTGTACTTACCTTCTGGGCACAAGCTGGTCACCGCTAACTTTGGGTTGCTTTTCTTGCTGTTCATTCCTATCTTCCTATCCCTCAGTCTCAGAGCCCAGGGTGAAGCTGTTGAGAAGTCTAGTACAATTTGAAAGGAAAAACAAGGGTAGATACAATGTCTTCATTCCTCTCTTTTAAGATCAAAGCTTTTCATCACTGCTAAGAGTTCACTGGGTTTTGACTTTCTCAGGTCTGGGGTGTGGAGGCTTGGGTAGAAACACAACCCTGGCTGGTTGGAATGGAAAGTAGCATTTATGGAGTCTAGGCTCAGTGTTAGTGTCATCCCTATTTTACCGAGGAGAAAATGAAGGCCCTTACTCAGATCACAAGCTAAGATGTGACAGCTGTGCTGTGCTCAATTCTCAGTTATGTCCAACTGTTTTGCGACCCCATGGACTATAGCCTACCAGGATCCTCTGTCCACTAGATTTCCCAGGCAAGAATACTGGTGTGGGATCAAACCCGCATCAGTCCGTTTCCAAAGTCCGTATGCTCTTTCTGTGCTCCCCTTACTACAAGACTTATATTTTATGAATGATAACATTGCAAGTTCTCTTTCTTTCCAGCATCACATCCAAGTTCATGAAAAACAGTGCCACTTTTACTTGTTTTTTATGTTTGTTCTTTTAACAATTTTCCTACCTTCTACTCTAGGTGAGTCCATGACCCCTCTGTACCACACCTCCACAGTGTTCGCCAGCTCTCACTTTCCCTGGAAACGCAACACTGATATCTTGCCAAGAAGTTTTATCTACTGGCAGTCTCACTGGAATCTCTGATTTCAGGCATCTCAGGGCTCCTGCATGAAGTACCAAACTTGTGTAGACTTCCTCTTCTTGTATTCCTAAAATTGCAATATTTGCTACCCACTTGTTCCAGAAGCTGCAGTGATTGCCCTCCAGACTCCTATTAAGAGATGCTGACTTGTTAAAGTACAGAATTAACAGAGCTGGCAGGGTCCTTGGAGAACATCCATTTTACAGCTGAAGAAACTGCAACCCCAAATCACACAGTTAGCTTAAAGTGGTCAAGGCTATTCCTTGAGTCAGGGACAGGATTTTACATGTTGCTCTGCTCTCAGTCATCAGTTGGGTTTCTTATTGATTAAGAACACAAACTTTGAATCTAGGCTTCCTGTTTCCAAGCCAGCTTCTGCCACTTGCTAACTGTGACCATGGACAAGTTTCTTAACATCTTTGTGATTAATTAATAAATCAGGAATAAGTACAAACTTCTTAGGATTGAGGTAAGTGCACAGATGTGAGAGTTGAACCATAAAGGCTGAGCACCAAAGAACTGATGCTTTCAAACTGTGGTGTTGAAGACTCTTAAGAGTACCTTGGACTGCATGGAGATCAAAACAGTCAATCCTAAAGGAAATCAACCCTGAATATGCATTGGAAGGACTGATGCTGAAGCTGAAGCTCCAATACTTTGGCCACCTGATACGAAGAGCCAACTTATCAGTGAAGACCCTGATGCTGGGAAAGATTGAGGGTAGGAGAAGGGGGTGGTGGAGAATGAGAGGGTTAGATAGCTTCACCAACTCAATGGACATGAATTTGAACAAACTCCGAGAGATAGTGGAGGACAGAGGAGACTGGCATGCCACAGTCCATGGGGTCTTAAATAGTCAGACACGACTTAGTGACTGAACAACAACAACTAAATGGTTTAATATGTGTAATCGCCTGAAGTAATCAGTCAACAAGTATTCATTATTTCATCTGATGGACTGAAGATTTTAATGAAACAGAATTACGAAATTTTTCTGCAGTGGTTTAAGAGACTTGCAGATCTAGGTGGGTATTACAGCAGAGTGGGGAAGAGTATTTATTAAAATGAAATTGTTAATTGGGGCTAAATGGGGCTCCCCATTGGTACAGTGGTAAAGAATTCGCCTGCCAACGCAGGAGACACAAGAGACGCAGGTTCTATCCTTGGGTCCAGAAGATCCCCTGGAATAGGAAATGGCAACCCACTCCAGTATTCTTGCCTGGAAAATTCCATGGACAGTGGAGCCTAGCAGGCTACAGTCCATGGGGTCACAAGGAGTTGGACAAGACTGAGTGACTGAGCACACGTAGCAAATATATTATTATATATATTTATATATTATTATAGAGATAATGTAGACTTTTCTCTATAACTTTTAGTCTAGTTATTAGTAAGTCATGCAGAAGAAGTACTTAATATGTATAAAGCTTTGCATTTACAAAATAATTTGTAATCACTACATTCCTTAACCAATTAATGTGTATTGCTCAAAATAGCCCTGGGAAGTTATCTGACAATCTCGGTATTCATGATAAGTCTTAGAAACTCAAGGTCACACAAGGAGTTGATGGTAGAATTAAGAAAGAAATTTGCAGTCTCTGCCTGTTAGTTAACTCCTGAAACATCTTTTCTATCTATTCCTGATAATTTATATCCCATCAAAAAACTGTGCTTATTTAGCCTGATATCACTGAATGATGACTGCACAGGGACTTTGAGGGACTCAGTACAGAAGCCTCTCAAACCTGCTTGTGTGTGTGTGCTCAGATGCTCTGTTGTGTCTGACTCTTTGGGACCCCATGGACCGTAGCCCATCAGGCTCCTCTGTCCATGGGATTCTCCAGGCAAGAATACTGGAGTGGATTGCCATTTCCTCCTCCAGGGAATCTTCCTGACCCAGGGTTCGAACACATGTTTCCATATCCTGCATTGGCAGGGGGATTCTTTACCGCTGAGCCACCTGGGAAGCCCCCAAACCTGCTTGTATCCTTGCAAAGAGCATGTAGCTCCAGTGGAGACTGAGGGCATCAGATGTGTGGAAAGCTCTGATCTGGGATTTTCTGGGAAGACAGGGGAACAGAGTAGGAGCTGGGAAGTTAAGTTAATAAACACAGGATTCTGCAAATGTCTTAAAGATAGCAAAAGAAGGTAACTTTCTAGGGATAAGGTCAAGGGCAAAGAATATTTTTGAAGAAAGGCTGTGCATATCTGGAGAAATGTGATAACAGTTAAATTACAGTGTGTCCTAACTAAGCTGTCCTCGTATTGATGGCCTGTGCCTTTCTAAGGATGGAAGCACCTGGCAGGAGAAACAGCCACAGGCAGATTTCTGGAGGCCTGAGCCAACCTCCCAGAGGAAAAAAAGGAGCTCTAGTCTAAGCCAGGAGGAACCAGCCCCACCCCCACCCAACCTGTGGGTCTGGGGACACCTCCGAACAGTGTGGCCTGGGGCCATAACTCCACCTCCAGACAGCTGAATAGGGCCTTTCACAGGCAAATGCACCCGATAGGAATCAGGAGTCAGTTTTCTATCCTGAAGCCCCTGCTCGCCTTTCCAGGCAGATGAGTCCATTTCCCCTACTAAAGTCCCCTGTGCAAATGGATAGTCTTTTACACAATAGCTCTGAACCAGGCAGCAAAAAAAAAAAAAACAAACACAAAGACCCAGCGCTGGTGGTAAATCAAATTGTATGTATGTGCATAGCTCTCTGTGCAAACTGAGTCCTTTAACATACAATAGAAGAGCTTCAAAGAATCCCTTCTTGATATAACAGAATTAGGTTCAGTTTTTGAGTTGTTTTAAGACTGAATTTTTGCCTCTAGTTTCCTGAAGTAAAACATACCTTTTCCCTGCAAATGGTCTCTCTTTAGAAGATAACAAAAACAGTTAATAATTGTTGTAAAACCATGATATTGATTGGTCCTTGCTTTGCTTTCTTGACCTCTGACCTAAAAATAAAGCCCTACAGTAAAAGACCCCCCGGAGACTTGATTATAAAACAGAAGTATTTACATAACACAGCAGAGTTTCAGGAAACTCACTCCAAGGACACCTTTTCATTCCAAATACAGCAAGAGTTTGGAAAGATATACCACATTCCAGTGACTTTGTAGAGAAATTCTAAAGACCTGACTACAAAGTAGCCCTCCCAAGTAGACTTGGGGGTGTGGTTTTCAACTTGACCTCATGTCTTCCCCCACATTTTAAAAATTGCTCCAAGTCAGAATTCAAGTTCCAAACATGAAGTTTGACACCTCCACTCCTATCGCTGCTTCCAAGAAGGGGGGTTCCTCCTGTTCTGATGACTTATGAAAATGTGCCCATTGTCTGTGAAATCAATCCACCAAACCAAACACCAGCCCTACGGAAGGATGGGCTGTCCATGCCTGACTCTGAAAGTCAACAACCAGGCATTTCTCTCAGGCAGGAAAAAGGAGAGGCAGGTATTCAAATGTCAAGGCCCTCTATCTTGAATATCCAGTGTCCCCATCTTAAATTTGAGAGACCTCAGCAAAGAACATCCTGGCATGTCTTAATAGTTGCCAAGGGATGAAGGGGGATTAGACACATGCTGGTACCCAGCTGTTCCCCAGCTTCACTGAGGTCAGAACAAGAAATAACATTTTAGACCAGTAAGGAGGAGGGCATGGCATTTAGATATAATAGGAAGTATTTAGGCACTAGTGAAAGTTGCTCAGTTGTGTCTGACTCTTTACAACCCCATGGACTATACAGCACATGGAATTCTCCAGGCCAGAATACTGGAGTGGGTAGGGTAGCCTTTCCCTTCTCCAGGGGATCTTTCCAACCCAGGGATTGAACCCAGGTGTCCCGCATTGCAGGTGGATTTTTTACCAGCTGAACCACAAGGGACCTAGAGACCTTCACATAGAAGGTGCTCAATACATATCAAATCGAATCCTTGAAAGAATACATAGATGAATGGATGATGGAGGTGGGAGAGTTCTCCATCTTAAATATACTGGGTTCACTCCTTAAATGTATCTGAGGGATGATCTACATGGTACCTTGATAAGCAGTCATACCATTAGTTCTTTTTTTTAAAGAAAAAAAAAAAAACATTGCTTGTTTTTGGCTATGCTGGGTCTTCGTTGCTCAATGGACTTTTCTTTAGTTGCAGCAAGTGGGGGCTACTCTCTAGTTGCAGTGCACAGGCTTCTCATTGCGATGGCTTCTGTTGTTGTGGAACACAGGCTCTAGGCACTCAGGCTTCACTAGCTGCAGCTTCTGGGCTCCAGAGCACAGGCTCAATAGTTGTGGTGCATGGGCTTAGTTGCTCTACAGCATGTGGAATCTTCCTGATCAATGTCTCCTGCATTGGCAGGCAGATTCTTTACCACTGAGCCACCAGGGAAGCTCCCCATTAGTTCTTTAAATCCCTGAGATGTTACAGTCCCACGAACACTTGAGGGGCTCCTTTGTGCTGGGCACTGAGAATTTGCCTGAGGAACTTCAGGGTCAGTTCAGTTGAGTTCAGTCGCTCAGTCGTGTCCAACTTACAACTCCATGGACTGCAGCATGCCAGGCCTCCCTGTCCATCACCAACTCCCAGAGTTTACTCAAACTCATGTCCATTGAGTCAGTGATACCATCCAACCATCTCATCCTCTGTCGTCCCCTTCTCCTCTTGCCTTCAATCTTTCCCAGCATCAGGGTCTTTTCTAATGAGTCAGTTCTTCACATCAGGTGGCCAAAGTATTGGAGTTTCAGCTTCAACATCAGTCTTTCCAATGAACATTCAGGACTGATTTCCTTTAGGATGGACTGGTTGGATCTCTGGCAGTCTAAGAAACTCTGAAGAGTCTTCTCCAACACCACAGTTCAAAACCATCAATTCTTCAGTGCTCAGCTTTCTTTATAGTCCAACTCACATTCATACGTGACTACTGGGAACACCATAGCCTTGACTATATGGACCTTTGTTGGCAAAGTAGTCTCTGATTTTCAATATGCTGTCTAGTTTGGTCATAAGTTTCCTTCCAAGGAGTAAATGTCTTTTAATTTCATGTCTGCAGTCATAATCTGCAGTGATTTTGGAGCCCCGAAAATAAAGTCTGATACTGTTTCCACTGTTTCACCATCTATTTGCCATGAAGTGATGGGACCAGATGCCATGATTTTTGTTTTCTGAATGTTGTTTTAAGCCAACTTTTTCACTCTCCTCTTTCACTTTCATCAAGAGAGTCTTTAGTTCTTCTTTGCTTTCTGCCATAAGGGTGGTATCATCTGCATATCTGAGATTGATATTTCTCCCAGCAATCTTGATTCCAGCTTGTGTTTCATCCAGCCTAGTATTTAGCATGATGTGCTCTGCATATAAATTAAATAAGCAGGGTGACAATATACAGCCTTGACGTATTCCTTTCCCGATTTGGAACCAGTCTGTTGTTCCATGTCCAGTTCTAACTGTTGCTTCCTGACCTGCATACAGATTTCACAAGAGGCAGGTTAGGTGGTCTGGTATTCCCATCTCTTTCAGAATTTTCCAGTTTATTGTGATCCACACAGTCAAAGGTGTTGGCATAGTCAATAAAGCATAAATAGATGCTTTTCTGAAACTCTCTTGCTTTTTCAATGATTCAGTGGATGTTGGCAATTTGATCTCTGGTTCCTCTGCCTTTTCTAAAACCAGCTTGAACATCTGGAAGTTCATGGTTCACGTATTGTTGAAGCCTCTAGTCAACTTGGAGAATTTTGAGCATGACTTTGCTAGTGTGTGAGATGAGTACAATTGTGTGGTAGTTTGAGCATTCTTTGGCATTGCCTTTCTTTGGAATTGGAATGAAAACTGACCTTTTCCAGTCATGTGGCCACTGCTGAGTTTTCCAAATTTGCTGACATATTGAGTGCAGCACTTTCACAGCATCATCTTTCAGGATTTGAAATAGCTCAACTGGAATTCCATCATCTCCACTAGCTTTGTTCGGAGTGATGCTGCCTAAGGCTCACTTAACTTCACCTTCCAGGATGTCTGGCTCTAGGTGAACGATCACACCATTGTGATTATCTGGGTCATGAAGATCTTTTTTGTATAGTTCATCTATGTATTCTTCCCACCTCTTCTTAATATCTTCTGCTTCTGTTAGGTCCATACCATTTCTGTCCTTTATTGTGCCCATCTTTGCATGAAATGTTCCCTTGGCATCTCTAATTTTCTTGAAGAGATCTCTAGCCTTTCCCGTTCTATTGTTCTCCTCTAATTCTTTGCACTGATCACTGAGGAAGGCTCTCTTATCTCTCCTTGCTAATCTTTGGAACTCTGCATTCAGATGGGTCTATCTTTCCTTTCTCCTTTGCTTTTTGCTTCTCTTCTTTTCACAGCTATTTGTAAGGCCTCCCCAGACAGCCATTTTGCTTTTTTCCATTTCTTTTTCTTGGGGATGGTCTTGCTCCCTGTCTCCTGTACAGTGTCACGAACCTCCATCCCTAGTTCATCAGGCACTCTATCAGATCTAGTCCCTTAAATCTATTTCTCACTTCCACTGTATAATTGTAAGGGATTTGATTTAGGTCATACCTGAATGGTTTTCCCTACTTTCTTCAATTTAAGTCTGAATTTGGCACTAAAGAGTTCATGATCTGAGCCACAGTCAGCTCCCCGTCTTGTTTTGCTGACTGTATAGAGCTTTTCCATCTTTGGCCACAAAAAATATAATCAATCTGACTTTGGTTTTGACCATCTGGTGATGTCCATGTGTAGAGTCTTCTCTTGTGTTGTTGGAAGAGGGTTTTCTCTATGACCAGTGCATTCTCTTTGCAGAACTCTATTAGCCTTTGCCCTGCTTCATTCTGTACTCCATGGCCCAATTTGCCTGTTACTCCAGGTGTTTCTTGACTTCCTATTTTTGCATTTCAGTTCCCTATAATGAAAAGGACATCTTTTGGGGGTGTTAATTCTAGAAGGTCTTGTAGGTCTTCACAGAACTGTTAGGGGAAGCACACTGACTGAAACTGCCCACCCTGGCCAGGCACCATAGTAACCATTTGCATGAGTTGTTTTATGACAGGAGATCCACCAACCAGAAGAGTTCAGGAAAGGTCGAAAGGAGATACAGCGTGTCTGTCCACTTCCCAGAATCCCTCTCGCTAGCATCCATCTTGGCTGAGCTATTCATGCACCACCAGGAAAGACTCTGAATTAGAATGATTGGCCAAAGACCACCTGGAAACTAATCCCATCACCATAAAACCTGAAAATGTGAGCCACGTGGCAGAGCAGTTCTCCTGGGTTCCCTTACCCTGCTGCTCTCCACCCGGGTGCCCTTTCCCAATAAAATCTCTTGCTTTGTCAGCACGTGTGTCTCCTCAGACAATTCATTTCCAAGTTTTAGACAAGAGCCCAGTTTTGGGCCCTGGAAGGGGTCCCCTTTCCTGCAGCAGAACCGTTTAACTTCAGCTTCTTCAGCATTACTGGCTGGGGCATAGACTTGGATTACTGTGGTATTGAATGGTTTGCCTTGGAAACGAACAGAGATCATCCTGTCGTTTTTGAGACTGCATCCAAGTACTACATTTCAGACTCTTTTGTTGACTATGATGCCTACTCTGCTTCTTCTAAGGGATTCCTGCCCACAGTAGTAGATATAATGGTCATCTGAGTTAAATTCACCCATTCCAGTCCATTTTAGTTCGCTGATTCCTAGAATGTTGATGTTCACTCTTGCCATCTCCTGTATGACCACTTCCAATTTGCCTTGATTCATGGACCTAACATTCCAGGTTCCTATGAAATACTGCTCTTTACAGCATCAGACCTTGCTTCCATCACCAGTCACATCCACAACTGGGTATTATTTTTACTCTAGCTCCGTCTCTTCATTCTTTCTGGAGTTATTTCTCCACTGATCTCCAGTAGCATATTGGGCACCTACTGACGCAAGGAGTTCATCTTTCAGTGTCCTATCTTTTTGCCTTTTCATACTATTCATGGGGTTCTCAAGGCAGCAATAATGAAGTGGTTTGCCATTCCCTTCTCCAGTGAACCACATTTTGTCAGAACTCTCCACCGTAACCCATCTGTCTTGAGTGGCCCTACATGGCATGGCTCATAGTTTCATTGAGTTAGACGAGTCTGTGATCCACATGTTTAGATTGGCTAGATTTCTGTGATTGTGATTTTCAGTCTATCTGCCCTCTGCTGGAAAAGGATAAGAGGCTTCTGAAAGCTTCCTGATGGGATAGACTGACTGAGGGGGATACTGGGTCTTGTTCTGATGGGCTGGGCCATGCTCAGTAAATCTTTAATCCTATTTTCTGTTGATGGGTGGAGCTGTGTTCCCTCCCTGCTATTTCAGTTCAGTTCAGTCACTCAGTTGTGTCCGACTCTTTGCGACCCCTTGAATTGCAGCACGCCAGGCCTCCCTGTCCATCACCAACTCCCAGAGTTCACTCAAACTCATGTTCATAGAGTCGGTGATGCCATCCAGCCATCTCATCCTCTGTCATCTCCTTTTCCTCCTGCCCCCAATCCCTCCCAGCATCAGAGTCTTTTCCAATGAGTCAACTCTTCGCATGAGGTGGCCAAAGTACTGGAGTTTCAGCTTTAGCATCATTCCTTCCAAAGAAATCCCAGGGCTGATCTCCTTCAGAATGGACTGATTGAATCTCCTTGCAGTCCAAGGGACTCTCAAGAGTCTTCTCCAACACCACAGTTCAAAAGCATCAATTCTTCGGCGCTCAGCTTTCTTCACAGTCCAACTTTCACATCCATACATGACCACAGGAAAAACCATAGCCTTGACTAGACGGACCTTTGTTGGCAAAGTAATATCTCTGCTTTTGAATATACTATCTAGGTTGGTCATAACTTTCCTTCCAAGGAGTAAGCGTCTTTTAATTTCATGGCTGCAATCACCATCTGCAGTGATTTTGGAGCCCACAAAAATAAAGTCTGACACTGTTCCCACTGTTTCCCCATCTATTTCCCATGAAGTGATGGGACCAAATGCCATGATCTTAGTTTTCTGAATGTTGAGTTTTAAGCCAACTTTTCACTCTCCACTTTCACTTTCATCAAGAGGCTTTTGAGTTCCTCTTCACTTTCTGCCATAAGGGTAGTGTCATCTGCATATCTGAGGTTATTGATATTTCTCCCAACAATCTTGATTCCAGCTTGTGCTTCTGCCAGCCCAGCGTTTCTCATGATGTATTCTGCATATAAGTTAAATAAGCAAGGTGACAATATACAGCCCTGACATACTCCTTTTCCTATTTAGAACCAGTCTGTTGTTCCATGTCCAGTTCTAACTATTGCTTCCTGACCTACATATAGGTTTCTCAAGAGGCAGGTCAGGTGGTCTGGTATTCCCATCTCTTTCAGAATTTTCCACAGTTCATTGTGATCCACACAGTCAAAGGCTTTGGTATAGTCAACAAAGCAGAAATAGATGTATTTCTGGAACTCTCTTGCTTTTTCCATGATCTGATGGATGTTGGCAATTTGATTTCTGGTTCCTCTGCCTTTTCTAAAACCAGCTTGAACATCTGGAAGTTCATGGTTCACGTATTGCTGAAGCCTGGCTTGGAGAATTTTGAGCATTACTTTTACTAGCAAGATGGCTGGATGGCATCACTGACTCGATGGACGTGAGTCTGGGTGAACTCTGGGAGTTGATGATGGACAGGGAGGCCTGGCATGCTGCGATTCATGGGGTCTCAAAGAGTCAGACATGACTGAGCGACTAAACTGAATTGAACTGAGATGAGTGCAATTGTGCGGTAGTTTGAACATTCTTTGGCATTGCCTTTCATTGGGATTGGAATGAAAACTGACCTTTTCCAGTCCTGCTATTTACCTGGGGCCAAACTATGGTGGAGGTAATGAAGATAATGGTGACCTCCTTCGATCCCATGCATGTACTGCTACAGTCCATGCCCCCAACGCTGCAACAGGCCACCGCCAACCCATACCTTTGCCGGAGATTCCCAGACACCCTCAGGCGAGTCTCCTGGGGGTGTCACTGTTCCTTTCCCCTGGGTCCTAGTGCACAAGGTTCTGTTGTGCCCACCAAAAGTCTACTTCCCAGTCCTATGTAAGTTCTGGTAGCTCTATGGTGGGGTTAATGGCGACCTCCTCCAAGAGGACTTATGCCATATCCACACCCAGAGCCCCGGTCCCTGTGGTAGACCACTGCCAACCTGTACCTCCACTGTGGATGCTCAAACACAGTTCTGTCTCTGTCTCTGTGGGGTCCCTTGGTCCTGGTGTGCACAAGGTTTGTTTGAGCCCTCTGAGTGTCTCTGGCAGGAATGGGATTTGATTTAAACACAAATTCACCCCTCCTACCATCTTGCTGTGGCTTCTCCTTTGCCTTTGGACGTGGGGTATCTCCTCACTGTCATTGCTGCTGACCTTGCTCCTGAACTTCAGGCTAGTAGAAGAGAATGTGACTTAAACATAAAATCCTACCAACTAGGGAAGCATTTATGAGGGGAAGTTACATAGAATTTTAAATGGCAGAATAGGAATTCTGCTTCTGAATTCAACCTGTAGATTGAATGCATATATTTATTGATACTTTTAAATCAATACATTCAGTCATCACACATTTTTTGAGGCCTTACTGTATTTCAGGCACATTCTAGACACTGGAGATACAACACCTGCCTTCCAGGCAGTCTTTGAGCAAGAAACACATTAGAGAAACCATGTTGCTATATGGGAGAAGAGCATTCTGGGTGAGGGAACTGCAAATTCAAAGGCCCTGAGGTAGGAATGCACTTAAAGGACTCCATGTGTGGCAAGGAAGCCAGTGCTGATGGAACAGAGAAAGCTGCAAGAGAGTGGAAGATGATGAGGTCAAAGACACTCCAGAACCAGATCTTAAAGCATCTTTTGTCTGAGTGAGGAGGCTTCCCTGGTGGCTCAGGTGGTAAAGAATCTGCCTGCAGTGCAGGAGACCCAGGTTCCATCTCTGGGTGAGGAAGACCCCCTGGAGAAGGAAATGGCAACCTACTCTAGTATTCTTGCCTGGAAAACCCCATGGACAGAGGAGCCTGGTGGGCTATAGGCCTTGGGATCGCAAAGAGTCAGACACATCTGAGTGAGACAGAAAACCATTGGACTGATTTGAGCAGTGTGACTCATGTTTTAAAAAGATGATTCCAGCTCTGTGTGGACAGTAACTGTCAGGGAGCAAGGATGCAGTAGGGAGACCAGTCAGGAGGTTTTTGTTACAGTGTAGGTGAGGGATGATGGTGTCTTGGACTTAAAATGGAAGGAGTAGGGTATGGTGAGAAGTGGTTGGATTTTGGATGTATTTTGATGTAGAGTTGACCGAATTTTCTGTGGATTGGATATAGAGTATGAAAGGGAAAAAAGAGACAGGGATAAATCCAAGGTTTGGTGTCTAACCAACTGGAAGAATGGCAGGGCCATTTCCTGAGAAGGGGAAGGTTGTGGCTGCAGAAGAAGGGAGGTAGAGATTCTATTTTGGGCGAGATTCTATTTTGGGCAAATTAAGTATATGGTGCCTGTGGGACAACCAAGTGGAAATATCAAGTCAGCAGTAGATGACGTGAGTCTGGAATGCAAAAGAAGATGAGCCTGACAATATAAATTTGAGAGTCATAAATATTTGGATAATATTGAAAGCCTTGGGGATGTCTAGAATGAGTGTAAATAGAGAAAAGAAGTAGTCCTAGGTATTCCAGCATGTGGATGTCAGGAAGACAGTTGACTGTCCTGGTTCAAAAAGTAGAAGTAATAATGATATATTTATTGACTCACCAGTGAACACTATTTTACATGGTCACTATAACCTAACTACTAAATATTGATTTAACCAAAAATTGTCCATGTAACAGTATTAAGGGAAAGGAAGAAGAAAAAACACGTCTGTGTAGTGGTGTCAAAGAAACATACTATTGTCTTCCAAAGTAGGGATACAGTGAATATCTAAAAATTAAACAAAGCTAGCAGTATAAAGATTATATGACATATAGAAACAAGGAGGTATATACCAGGGGAAATAAAGAGTAGAAAGTGACTTCTTTTGGGGAATAAGAGCGTGGAAAAGGAAAGAATGAAGCAAGAGGTTATTCTTTCCATTAAAATTTTTATTTCAGTGTATGAATAATCAAAATATGGCATATCTATGTAACAGAGTATTATTCAGCCACAAAAAGGAATGAAGCATTGATACCTGCTGACACTGAGATGAATTTTGAATACATTATGCTACTTGAAAGAAGCAGACCCAAAAGCTTATGTTGTATGATTCTATTCACATGAAATATCCAGAATAGGCAAATCCATAGAGGAGATGAGAGGCTGCCAAGGGCTTAAGGGAGGGAGTAATGTAGAATGACTGTCAAGACATTCAGGGTTCTTTTTGTGGTGAAGAAAATATCCTGCAATTAGACAGTGATGGTGGTTGTATAACCTTGTGACTACACTTAAAACTCTGAAATGGTACTCTTTGAAAAGGTGAATTTCATGGCATGCAAATTATATCTCAATTTTAAAAATCATTTGCTATTTGAAATGTTCAAGTATACAAAAGTAGTATGTGGATAAAAATTAAAATTAATTCAAAAGTAGTATTAGACTCAAAACCCCGAATTACCTTTGAAATAGGTAAGGAACCATACCTAATTTAAACCTTACTCTAGGAGTCCTATTGCTTTCATCTTGGGATGAAAGTAACATAAGCCATGAGCCATGGCTGGCCGCAGGCAGTGGCAATTACGTGGATGAAAGTGGTGGGGATGAAGGAAGATGGCATCCACGCTATTTTTGCCTCCCAGATCTCACATGAAGGAAGCAAACTGATGGTTAGGGCCTTCTCTGTAATATAGGAGGCCCAGTGCAAGTGAAAACACAGGGCCCTTTGTTCAAAAAGAAGGGGGGAAAAGTACTGTTAAAGGTACCAAAATGAAAACGCTTTCCCCTTTCTTCTGTGGTCTCTCTCTTGACTTAGGGTGTTTTTAATTTACTATTTAATGTCCTTCTCAAACAGAAAAAATTAAAAATTTACTAGCATTAGTTTTACCATTCATCTTTACCTTGTGCAATGCTAGTTTTAAATACAAATTTAAAAACATTTAATTTGTATGCAGAATCACCAAAATCACAGAATTTGTGTTTTATAGCTTCTGCATTTTTTTCTTATCAGAGCAATGGAAACACTGCACACCCATAACTCCACTGTGGGCTTTCTTTTTTGGGGGGGGCGGGCCACACAGCAGAGCATACGAGATCTTAGTTCCCCAAACAGAGATTGAACCCATGCCCTCTGCAGTGGAAGCATAGAGCCCTAACCACAGGACTGCCAAGGAATTCCCTAGCTCAACTATTTTTGCTTTACTTTTTGACATGTACACATTCCACCAATAGTCTATGCCTTCAGCTTACTGGTGAACAAGGACAAACAGAAGAGAAAAGGAGCTATTGGTTACTCTAAATTTCCCTTTCCCTCATTTTCAGCATAAATGGTTCACTAGTAGGTGGCCCTAGTGGTAAAGAACCCACCTGCCAATGCAGAAGACATAAGAAATGAGGGGTTAGATCTCTGGGTCGGGAAGATCCCCTGGAGGAGGGCATGGCATCCCACTCCAGTATTCTTGCCTGGAGAATCCCATGGACAGAGGAGCCTGGTGGGCTACAGTCCGTGGGGTTGAAAAGAGTTGGACACAACTGAAGTGACAATTATAGGAAAGTAAGAAACAATACGATAAGGGTACCTTGGTTGCTTTGTTTCTGTAATTGTCTTTACCTTCTTTCTGTATTCAAGGAAGTTCTGCCTGGGTGGAAAGCCCTGCTTATTCAGTTGTATGGGGAATGCACTTACTGGGTACTGATTTTAAGTTTTATATATGAACTATCCAGAATAGGTAAACCCATAGGGATAGAGAATAGATTAGTGGCTGCCAGGGGCTCAGAGGAGGGGAGATGTCCTCCCACATAGATTCTTGGTTTATGTGCTAATTCACTCAGTTGTGACCAACTATTTGAGACCCCATGGAATGTAGCCTACCAGGCTCCTATGGACTGTAGCCCACCAGGCTCTTCTGACCATTCTCCAGGCAAGAATACTGGAGTGGGTCTTTGTTTATGGGGTCCCTTTCAATCTACATGGGAATGGGCAGCAAGGAACAGTGACAGACACCCACATCACTGTGTATCTCCTTTGCTTACACCTGTGCTCTGTTGTCCCATTGGGCTTCACTTATAAAACACAAATTCAAAACCAAAATTATTTAGTTTCAAGACCTTGAAAGCAGAGCATTAAACCAAACCTAGAGCCCAGCTGAGCAAGGGGCCCTGTAGGGCTATGCTGGTTGTAGGCCCAGAGCAGGCTGGCCCTCACTGGTGGAAACCAATTAACAGCCACAAGCCCACTTTCGGAGAAAGGTTAACATCTGAGGAATACTGTGTTTTGCTTTCTGGCTTTTGCTTTGCACATCTAGGAAGCAAGAGAAATGGATTCTAAATGCCGGCCGGCCCTTGTCTCCTCTCCACTTCTAGCTTTCCTTCTTTTCCTTTTTGACTTCTCTCCTTCCTCTTGTCTGCTCCTTCTACAAAAGAAGTGTTCATTATCCAAACCAGTTCCCACTGTCTTTTAGTAAACCATGTTCATTTCTGTCTTTCTACTATTTTTCTCATAATTGTCCTCTTTTAAAAAGATATTTTTATTTTTATACAAATACTTTCCATTTACAGTTACTGCAAAACATTGGCTATAATTCCCTGTGTTTTACAATGCATCCTATCTCATACTCAATAGTTTGTGACTCCCATCCCCCATATTGCCCCTCCACCCGTAACCACTTGTTTGTTCTCTATATCTGTGAGTCTGCTTCTTTTCTATTATATTTACCAGTTTGTTGTAAACTAGTAAACTAGTAGGTGGTGGTTGGGTAGGGATGGTTGTGGTTAAAATTATGAACAGATACATACACTCCAATGCTCATGGAAGCACTATTTGCAGTAGCCAAGATGTGGGAACTACCTAAGTGTCCATTGACAGAGGAATGGATAAAGAAAATGTGGTGTGTGTATATATATATACACACACACACACAAGGGACTACTACTCAGTCACACAAAAAAAGAAATTTTGCCATTTGCAGCAATATGAATGGTCTCAGGGGGCATTATGCTAAGCGAAATAAGTCAGACAGAGAAAGATAAATACTATATGATATTTAAATATCATTTTCTTTATCTGTTCCTCTGTCAATGGACACTTAGGTAGTTCCCACATCTTGGCTACTACAAATAGTGCTTCTATGAGCATTGGAGAGTATGTATCTGTTCATAATTTTAACCACAACCATCCCTACCCAACCACCACCCTTTATTTGTATTCCTGTGAAATCAGTGCTATATCCTTAAGGCAAAGTCATCTTCATCATGAATTATCACCACCACATCACCATTGTCATCATCATCATCATCATCATTGATACTACAAGTGCAAACAACTTATCCTGAACCTTGATGTATCTTAGAAAACAAAATAAGCCCCAAGTTCATGATATGCTACAAATTTTCACTGACTTTTCTGTGCATAATCCAGTTTTCCAAGTCTGTGCTCTGCATTGTACCTTAAGGTCTGACTCAAACATAAAATGACTGTAAATTTAGACAGACTATGAGTGACTTGGAAATGGCCAAAAAACAAAAACAAAAACAAAACCCAAGTTTAAGGGAAAATTAGTCTCTCTCTTTGCTTTCAAGGAGAGATAGATGGCTCACTAAAATGGTCCCATTCAAGTGTGACACTTTGATGGCATCTTTGGTTAGCCTTTCTTCTCTGCCAGACCCAAAATAGAGCACTTGTCAACCTCAGTGAACAATACCAATCCATCCCTGAAATGAATCCTCCAAGAAGGATCCTGGTATGGATATGTATGGGAAATGATGGAGAAGACTCTTACACTTTTTAGGACCAGATATCTTGGTGGAGCTGCTATGTGCATTTTTTACTGTTCTTTTCTTTTATTAATTTTTATTGGAGTACAGTTGCTTTACAATATTGTGTCAGTTTCTGCTGTACAACAAAGTGAATCAGCTATATGTTTATATATAGCTCTTCTTTTCTGAATTTCCTTTCCATTCAGCTTACCACAGAGCATTGAGTAGAGTTCCCTGTGCTACACAGGAGGTTTTCATTATCTATTTTATAAATAGTATCAATAGTTTATATATGTTCCATCCGAATCTCCTAATTCATCCTACAGCCCCCTTTTCCCTTCCATGTCCATACATTTGGGCTTCCCTGGTGGTTCAGTGGTAAAGAATCTGCCTGCCAGGCAGGAGACTTGGGTTTGACCCCTGGGTCAGGGAGATCCCCGGGAGAAGGCAACTCCAGTATTTTTGCCTGGAAAATCCCATGGACAGAGAAAGCTGGAGAGCTACAGTCTATGGGGTCACAAAATAGTCAGACACGACTTAGTGACTGAACAACATCCGTACATTTGTTCTCTACATCTGTGTCTCTATTTGTGCTTTGCAAATAAGATCATTTACATCATTTTTCTAGATTCCACATATATGCATTAATGTACAACATTTTTCTCTTTCTGATTTTGTCATTTTAAGCTTATGCTTAAAGGACACTGGGGCAGCAACAAGTTAGTTGACTTGCCTTAGGTCATATGGCTAGGAAGTGGAAGAGTCTGAACCTAAATTTTGTGTCTCTTAGGTCAGTGGGTTTTCTGTTGATAGTATCCAGCACTTCTCTTTCATTCACAGAATGGCAGTGAAGGAGAGGGAGGTCAGAATCTATAAGGGTTTGGAGAACTCTACATTTATTGCTAGCATTTGTCAATTTTGACCCTAAACACAAGTGAAAAAGACACAATGAACCAAATTATCTTTTCTTTCTATTTTATTCAGTTATTACAGATGGAGAAACTGATGTCTTAAATCCTAATGCTTCATAAATTAATGGGGAAATGAAGTCAAATAATCTTCTCACCAAAATGTGTTTTTTGCTTTCTTGAGTTCATTTCCTGTCCTCACTGGTGGTCACATAACTGAGTTCCAGCCAATGGAGTGGAGCAGAAGTGATGTGTGCCGTTTCTGGTCTAGTTCACAGACTTTCGCGTGTCCTCTTCCATCCTGCTGACTGAGATGGAGACCCCTTGAGCCGCCTCAGAAACTACACACTAAAGGTAACAGAACTGCCATCGCCCTAGGCGAATAACTGAAGAGTTCCCACCCCCAGCCGCCAGCTCCCCAGGACTGGAATCATTCTCACTACCATGTGGTCAGGAAATAAGCTTTTGCTGTGCTGAGTCATAGCCTGCATGGGACTATTTATGACTACAGCCTATCTCATCCTAACTAACACAGGTCTGAAGAGCTCCTTCTTCCACATCCAAGCAGAGCCCAACTGCTGTGGTCTTGCTCCTGACACATGCTTTCCACATAACTATAGCCCTCAGACAGACGGTAGATGAGAAGCAGGGTGAGGAGGAAAAGGGTAGCATTTGATGACTTTGGCCTTGGATTTCTAGCAGTGATTTATTCACTGCATTTTATGGAGTAACTGCTGGTGTGCTCCATAATTAGTGGGTTGGTGTTTCGGCCCCAGCTATGCCACCAACCATCCATTTATTTTCTCTTCCATCCAAGGAGATAGTTGAAGAATAAGGTGTCCAAAGCCCTTTACAGTTCTATTAAGAGATGAGTCTAAATTCCAGCGCCAGAATTAAACATAGCCTGAGAAAAGAGTAGGATTTTATAGGGCTGGTATTCAGCTTGAACACCCTGGGTTGACAGTTATCCACTCATTTACTGGAACTCATGCTGGACTTGTTGGGTACTTTGAATATTATCCTTGCTTATTTCTGCCAGAAGTCAAATTTAGAAATTTCTCTAGCTCCCTACTTGAGTCGGATTATGTGAAAGGGGAATGAGTAAGGCCAGGGTGTTCCAATTTAGATCTAGAGGAATGCCAGTTCTGAGATGTTAATAGGTTTTATAAGAAAAGAAAACAGGTTCTTGGGCAAATAAGTTTGGAAAGTACTGGGTTGAACAGACAGAATCCAGCTGGACAGACATAGCTTCCATCCCATCTTCACATGTTGCCATCTCAGCTTCATGCCTTGTGGCATTCAGTGCCCTTACCATTTTCCAAAAAGAATTTCAATTACATGCCACCATTTTATGATTTTATTTCACTTTTAAGCCTTTGCTGAAATTTCCTAGGGAAAAATGAAAAAGAGGGTTTGTTTCCCATACTCATAGTAAGCTATCTTAAATATCCTCACAAGATGCACCTCTTTTTTAAGATCCCCTTTTCCTGTCATTTTCTCATCAAATTCAGCTTCTTCATCATCCAGAAAATTTTTTCCTTGGTCTCAAACCTCGCATATTGCATTTGATAAAGCAAAACCCTCTTAGGTCACTGGCCCCACTCTCCATAGAAGACATTTAGGAATCATCTGTTTTTTCTTAAGCAGGCCCCTTATTGACTCAGTGTCACCCCAGCCCTTAGTAGATTATTAAAGTACTCCTTCAATTGCTTGTCATATTTTCCCAGAGAGCAGTTACATTAAAATGCATTTTTTTCATTATTTGATACAAAGTTTCTTTCCTGCAGGACTTCTCAGAGGTTTGAATACTATGACTTGTAATATAAATCTTCTGTGGGGAAGATAATACACAGTGCTTCTTAAGTTTGTTTAATTGCAAGGAATACATTTTGAAAAACCGTGGGTATAAGTTAAGGTTTCTTTGCTTTGGGCCAGGACAAGAAGGGAGATGCTCTCATCCCAATGCCTGCCTTCTCATCATTGCCATAGAATGCTACTAGTTTTGGTTTTCCACCAGGGCCCCCTTGCGAGATCTTCCCTGCTTCTGGTTCTCTGGACTGTTCTATGGAGCTGGAGAGAGTCCCAAGGTTGACTGGTAGAATCCAGTGCACATTCACTCAGTCTAATCTCAGGTTTGTTTTAGGCTGCTCATCATAACTTTCATTCACGCTTTGTTGGTAGAGTTATTTTTTTGGAATCTCAAATAAGGTCTGGTAAGTATGTGTGTTCATATGAATGTACTTACAGAAGGTAATGGGGGAGAATCCGAAATCAGCACTGTGCTGGAAAATCTGGAGAACCATGGTTACAGAAGCCATGCTGCCTTTTCCCAACTCCTCCACGCCCAGCACTTTCCTTCTCTCTTTCCGATCAGCCATGTCATTTTCTCCACTTCCACTGGGATTAGGTCAAACTTTAGAACCTCAGTTTTCCACATCAAAATATTTCAGTGTTGTCTCCCCACTTTCTTCTTTCCTCTGTTTCAGAGGAAGACACATCGTTACCACTTTCCAGGGCTGACCTCATCTGGGTTCTGGTCCCCTTCCCTCCAGGCCCTGGGGTGGTTCTTCATTTGCCAATACCCCTTTGACTTTGCACCATTGACTTCTCCTCTTACACTTAATCATGGTCTTAATCAGCTCAGGCTATTGGCACCGAACACCACAGCCTGAGTGGTTTAAACAATAGACCTTTCTTTCTTACAGTTCCGGAAGCTGAGAGGTCCAAGACCAAGGTGCCAGCAGATTCAGTGTCTTGTGAGAGCCCTCTTCTTGGCTTGCAGTTGGCTGTCTTCTTGCTGTGTCCTCTGGTCATGGAGAGAGAGAGAGGTCTCTCACAATGCCCAACCTGTGACTTAGATTAAGTTGCTCAGTTGTGTCTGACTTTTTGTGACCCCATGGACTATCAGTCAGTTAAGTTGCTCAGTAGTGTCCAACTTTTTGCAACCCTATGGACTGTAGCCCAACAGGATCCTTTGTCCATAGAATTCTCTAGGCAAGAACACTGAGTGGGTTGCTATTCTTTTCTCCAGCGGATCTTCCCAACCCAGGGATTGAACCCAGTCCTCTTGCATTGCAGGTGGTTTCTTTACTGATTGAATGACCAGGGAAGTCCTATCACTTAACCACCTCCTAAAGGCCACATCTCTGAGTACTGTCATATTGGTGGTTAGGGCTTCAACACATGAATTTGTAGAGTACATAATTCAGTCCATAGCAGTCATGGTAAATCGACTTTCTTAAACACCAGACTTTCCCATAGAGCAATTTATGCCTGCTGCCTCTTCTTCCTCTCTAGTCACCTCTCAGTCCATGGCAGTCTGTCCCTGTCCCTCCTATCCCTCCCCCTTGAAGTCACCAGTGCCTTCTGAATGCCAGGTCTAATAGCATCTATTAATAATGACAACTATTGATTGCATTTATTGGGCAGGTCATTGTGTTAAGTGTTTATACGTGGCATCTCATTTCAGCTTGCATACTAAGTCACTTCAGTTGTGTCCAGCTCTTTGCAACTCTAGCCCGCTAGGCTCTTCTGTCCATGAGATTTTCCAGACAAGAATACTGGAGTTATTCTTGCATGGTTGCCATGCCCTCCTTCAGGGGATCTTCCCAACCCAGGGATTGAACCTGTATCTCTTATGTCTCCTACATTGGCAGGTGGGTTCTTTACCACTAGCGCCACTTGAGAAGCCTCTTCATCTCAGATTCAGTTCAGTTCAGTCACTCAGTCGTGTCCGACTCCTTGCCACCCCATGGACTGCAACATGCCAGGTCTCCCTGTCCATCACCAACTCCGGGAGTCTACCCAAACTCATATCCATTGAGTCAATGATGCCATCCAACCATATCATCCTCTGTCGTCCCCTTCTCCTCCCGCCTACAATCTTTCCCAGCATCAGGGTCTTTTCAAATGAGTCAGCTCTTTGCATCAGGTGGCCAAAGTATTGGAGTTTCAGCTTCAATATCAGTCCTTCCACTGAACACCCAGGACTGATCTCCTTTAGGATGGACTGGTTGGATCTCCTTGCAGTCCAAGGGACTCTAAAGAGTCTTCTCCAACACCACAGTTCAGCTTAACAGCCCTCTAAACACAGGCTAAAAGTTCATCATGGAAGGTCACAGCTCAGAGGTGGCACAAAGATACCTGGGTAGAGAGAAGAAGTGTTGGTTGTGGTTATTATTATACTGAATTGGCTTAATCCAGTTCTTCCACTTATTATTAGCTCTCTGATGATGTTGGATAAGTCATGATCCCACTCTGAGTCTCAGTTTCATCATTTGTAAAGTGGGGATGACAATAATGACCCATCTCAGAAGGATGCTGTGAGTAACAGAAGCAGTTATTTTAAAAAAATTTTTTTTGTTTGTTTATTTAGCGTGCCAGGTCTTAGTTGCAGTGTGCGGCATCTTTAGTTGTGACGTGCAAACTCTTAGCATGCAGCATGCTGGATCTAGTTCCCTGAAGAGGAATTGAACCCAGGCTCTCTGAATTGGGAGTGTGAAGTCTTAGCCACTGGACTACCAGGGAATTTTCCAAAAGCAGTTTTAATATGTGAAGCACCCACAGAGGGTCTAGCACACAGTAGGTACTCAAAAAATATTGCTTCCCCAGACCCACTTTATTTGCAATATCCATCTGTATTCATAGTAATACAACATCATCTGCTCACCATTTAAAGGACACAAGCTTTGAACTACAGTGAAAGGGGAATCTCAGGGCATGAATTGCCTGTCATCAGGCCGTAGTTAAACAGGTTTGTGTTTTTCAGTCTGGCCTCCTGAAAGCATTGCTCCATTTCCTGCAATCCTGAAATAGATGGGCGTTGCTCTTTCTATAATATAGGTATTTTGATTTATTCTCACCCTTTTCTGACCTCATTTCCCTCTTCTGGTATAAACTGGAAGCAATTTCTTTTAAGCTTTGTGCATTCCTAAAGAAGTGAGTTTTGTTTTTTTTTTTCCCTCCCCCTAAGTGGTTCCTGGTAGCAGCACTGACCACAGGTGTGTATATATATATATCCTGGGACAGCACAGGTCCCTGGACCCTGACTATACAAGTTTCCCAAGGAAGCCAAACCTTTCCATTACTCCAAATATTCTTAGTCTTCCTCACTGTGAGGTGTTTTTTTTTTTTTTTTTTTTGCATTTGCTGATCTGTCTTCCTTTCACAGGTTGTCAGAGGTCCCTACAGCCCTTCCCTAGGCCAGGCCCTCATGTCCAATCACAGGTGAAATGTCTTTGATTACTCTGGCCTTGTGTTCAAATCCCACTGGAGTTCCAAAACTGGTCTTCTGAGGTGTTTTGTCTAGAATGCACAACATTCTAAATATGTTTTAGATGCTAATATTTGAAATGTGCAAATTTCACATAAAGTGACAAACCTTGGGATGCTGAGTCCTTGTGCAGTAAAATAAACAATTGGCCAGAACAGGTGCCCACTCTCTACACCGTCCCTTTCTCTCCTTGCTCTGCTTCCTACCTTGGGGAACAAGGTCTCAAGTGATTAAGCCACTGTCTTTGGTAGGCTTTTGAATCTACAACCCCTGTTCTGGCCCCGACTCAGGCCAAAGAGTTTTAAGCCAAGGTGTTTTTGTAAGCCCTGCACAAAAGGAATCCACAGTCATGTTCTCACGCTCCTCTCTACCCTAACACACCTTCCCTGGCTCTCTCCTTGGCTTTCTGCAGGCCCTTTACCTTCTGCAAGTTCCAGGTTACCCTCCTAGCCCCATCCACCTGCCATAGCCATATGGTTGACTGTGGTTCTAATCACCTCAGACGTCCAGAAATGTTGTCTCATCTTACTTAATACTGAATCTTTTTAGTCCCTACCATTAGTTAGTTAAACCAAGGGGCTTTGAAGACACATGGGGTCTAGAAACACTCATAAAGGACATTAAATGTCCAGATTAGGATTTCAACTCATTTTTATTTATTTGATTCTTTGAGTACAGTAGCAACTGGAATCAATGACAACCAAGGTTTGGGGGGATTTAGCAGAAAAGCTTGCATCTTTTCAAAGCCCAGGAAGGTCCTTAAATAGTTGACACTATACCTGTGAGAGCTGGACAATAAAAAAGGCTGAGGACCAAAGAATAGATGCCTTCGAACTGTGGTGCTGGCGAAGACTCTTGGACAGATGAGTCCCTTGGACAGAAAGGAGATCAAACCAGTCAATCCTAAAGGAAATCAACCCTGAATATTCATTGGAAGGCCTGATACTAAAGCTGATGCTTCAATATTTTGGCCACCTGATGCAAAAAGCCAACTCATTAGAAAGGACCCTGATTCTGGGAAAGATTGAAGGCAGGAGAAGGGGATGACAGAGGATGAAATGGTTGATGGCATCATCTATTCAAAGGACATGAGTATGAACAAACTCTGGGAGACAGTGAAGGTCAGGGAGGCCTGGCGTGCTGCAGTCCATGGGGTCACGAAGAGTTGGACATGACTGAGTGACTGAACAACAACAACAAATGCTTGTGAAAATCATTCAGTCGTGTCCAGCTCTTTGCGAGCCCATGGACTGGGGCCTGCCAGGCTCCTCTGTCCATGGAACTCTCCAGGCAAGAACACTGGAGTGGGTAGCCATTCCCTTCTCCAGGGCATCTTCCCAACCCAGGGATCAAACCCAGGTCTCCCATATTGCAGGCAGATTCTTACTGTCTGAGCCACCAGGGAAGCCCCAAGACACTATGCCTAGTTTTTGCTAACTCGAATTGTACTGTGTTGTGAGGTTGGGAAGCATGGGAGGAAGGTAGCTGAGAATTCTAAAATGCTAGAAGGGACTTCAAAATTCATATAATTCAACCCTCTCAATTTATCTAAGAAAAAGGTCACCTGAGCCTGTTAGGGGTGTTTTTCCTCTAAAAGAACTTGTGCCTTTATGAACTTCAAGATCAGCCCAGGAGAATGAAGGCTTTAGAAAATTCCCAGCACGCTGGCCAGCCTTTGTTGATATGCACATACTCTGGATGCACTGGTACAGGCATGTGGGATGTTCTGGGCTTGGATGGGCGGGTAGATACGAAGGTGGGATATGAAGGGTGTGTCAGGGGGTGGACAGGGCATTTAAAGATTGTAAAACAGTTTAAGCAGAAAGGCTTTATTTCTTCAATGCAGTTATAAAGGAAGTGTCTGAAAGAATGTGTTTGTATATTTAGGAATCCCTTAGGGGTAGCCTGTTTAGCTCTGGAGAAATCTCTCATCACAAAGGCTTATTCACCCGATAGGCAGCTACCAGCCAGAGAAAACAAAAGCCAGGAGAGGTCTTGTTGATTTTCCCTAGGTAGGGAGTGTGTGCTTTCAGGTTCATAAGTTTTATGCAAATAGGATTCCTGAGCTGGCCGTAAATGATATTTTTGCTGTCGTGCTCCATGCTGGCAGTCTGGGAGTCTTGATCTCATTACACTGTGGCTACTTGAAACCATCTATTTGAACACTTCTATTGTGTGGTCTTTGAAATTGCTTGCAGGCAAAACTGCTGCTGAAATAGCAATTTGCATGTTCTCATTTCTGCCTTCCACCCAGGCTTGGAGCAGGGGGCTGCTGGGGTGGCTGTTGGCTCAGGTGGAAAGCCCAGAATGCTGCTTCTTAGGCCATGATGTCACCCACTGTGTGTTAGTTGCTCAGTCATGTCTGACTCTGCGACTCTATGGACTGTAGCCCACCAGGCTCCTCTGTCCACGGGGATTCTCCAGGCAAGAATTCTAGAGTGGGTTGCCATTTCCTTCTCCAGGGGATCTTTCCAACCCAGGAATCAAACCTGGGTCTCTTACATTGCAGGCAGATTCTTTACCGTCTGAGCCACCAGGGAAGCCCTTGTCACGCACTAAACCCCCTTTTTAGGATGTGGGTTGGACAGCTCAGGAGTCCTTACTAGCATGCTTCTCAAAAGACTCCCTAGAGAAGAGCTTGAGATGTCTTTTCTCTCGTAGAATGTCTCTTTGTCCCCTGGAAGACTCATCTCCCATCTCTCTTCTGCCAACTTCCCCTCTCATGGCAGTCCTTCTCTGACCTCGCCTCCCCACACCCTCCAGGCAGAACTGGGTACTCCCCTTCCTGTTCTCCCAAACACTCATGATAAATGGTGCTCAGCAGCTATCCCTGGGCCAGGCATGGTGTCCCCTGTCAGCAATACTTGGCCCTTTCCCTCTGTGGTTCATGGTCTCCTAGAGGTTTGTAGGCTTGTAAATGGCACAAGTGCAATCCTAGAAGAACAGTGAGAAAAGCCAAAGAGTCCACAAAAGGGAGTGAGTTAGGAGAGGGAGAGAGAGTCAGGATCAGGGAGATTTGTCCAAGGCCACGTAGGAACAGTCTCGAAGGATACATAGACGTTCCCTAGACAGACAAGGGGACAAGTGCTCCAAGCAGAAAGCACAGCATTGTTCTTCCACTGTGTTTTTACTGAGCACTTGCTACGTACCAAACACTATTCTAGGCTTGATTTCATCGGAGCTTACATGCTAATGGAGATAGATAATCCCAAATGAAAGAAATAAATATACGATAGCATGTGCAAAGGCCCTGAGTCATAAAACTGTGGTGCATTTGGAAAGAATTGTGGCTGGAGTGTCCTACTCAGGGAAGGTGGGAGAATGGCAAGAAAGTATTTTTTTTACTTCTCACTGCATGTACAGCTGTCATGGCTGACAACTCGTAAATGCTTGCTCTGCTAACCTAAGGCTTCAGAAAATCCAGGAAATCACAGCAGCTTTCTAATTTTGGAACATTTCCCTTCTCCTTTTATTTAAGCTGACTCTGGTTCTCAGTCCCAGATTCAAAGAAAGAGGATAATCTTGCTTGCACTCTCCTGCAGCCCCATTCCTCACAGTTAATTCAAGATTCAGCCCCACAGGCAGAAGACAGGTGCGACCAGGAGTCTGTCTGAGTCTGGTTATCCTGTTTTACCTTTCGTCCCTTATTTCCTGTCTCACTGGGCATCTGAGTGTCTGGGATTTAATACATCAGCCTTCAGTGCTCCTGGGTTCCTATGTTCTGTCTGCATGCTGATCCTGACCTCTGCCTTCTAGGTTAACAAGAACAATAGGAAGATTAAAAACAGCAGAAGAACAAGATCAGATTTGAAGATCATAGCTCCAATAGTAAAGCAGAGGAAGGACTAGGACCTGGGGGCTGAGGGATGGGGTGCGGTTATTAGGATAGTGCAAGGAGACCCCTGGAAGGACACTGAGAAATGCCCAAATGAAGACAATGGCAGCAGAACTGGAAGGAAAATGATAGACCTAATCAATCAATTGGAGAAGGCAATGGCACCCCACTCCAGTACTCTTGCCTGGAAAATTCCATGGATGGAGGAGCCTGGTGGGCTGCAGTCCATGGGGTCGCTGAGAGTCGGGCTCGACTGAGCGACTTCACTTTCACTTTTCACTTTCATGCAGTGGAGAGGGAAATGGAAACCCACTCCAGTGTTCTTGCCTGGAGAATCCCAGGGATGGGGGAGCCTGGTGGACTGCCGTCTACGGGATCGCACAGAGTCGGACATGACTGAAGCGACTTAGCAGCAATCAATCAATAAGCCTACCCCAGAGATGAGAACTCATTGGAAGGTAAAATCAGAAGGATCTTGGGACCATGCAAGGGCTGAGAAAAGAGAGAAGACGATAGGAAAACTTTTAAGTTTGGCCTTGGAAGATAGTAGGGTGACAAAGTCATTAACTGGATCTGGAAATTAAGGGGAAGGGCAGGTTTGAAGGAGGAGGGCTTCAAGGAGGTCACTTGGGGCCATGTCGAGTTTGAAGCTCCTATCGGGTATCCTGTGGGAATTTGAATACGGATAGTGGGTCAAATGTTTCTGAACACTTCCATGTGTCAAGCAACCAGCTGGGTGCCCTGAAGAGGTGTTCTCATTTTAAAACCCCAAGAAGCAGATATTCCTCCGCTTATTTTAATACCTGAGGAGACTGAGATTCATGGATGTTGAGCAATTTACCCAAGCTCACCAGCTGGAAAGGCAAGGATGGGAAACTCCAACCTAGTGTCATAGGATCCTGTAATTCTGGAGTTGATCAATCAATAAGCCTACCCTAGAGATGAGCATTTGAGAGTCACCAGGACATCGATGAAAGCCGCACCTTAGAGAAACAGTCTGGGTGTGTGCTTTTTGCACATGAGGTAACAAGCTCCTCAAAGCCAAGAATCAGCTTGTATTCTCCTTTGCACACTTGAGCAGCAGTGGATAATGAATGGATGATCCCAGGGCCTCTTCCCTGCCTGGTTCTGGCTTTGTTCCCACCCTCATCATCCAGTTGATGTATCTTCTTATCTGACTATGCTTTGTTTCAATTGAGTTGAGTAATCCCTGCTAGTATTTACTGAGCTCTTACTCAGTGAACTACATCCCAGGCTTTGCTGCTTTTAAGGCTCTGTATCGATTTCCTTGGGCTGCCGTAACCAATTACCATCGACTTGGCTTGAAACGACAGAAAAGTAGTTTTTCATAGTTCTGGAGGCCAGTAATCAGGTGTCAACAGGGCTGTTTTCTTTTGGAGCCTCAGAGAGAGGTTCCCTTTCACGCTTCTCTTCTAGTTCCTAAGTTTGGGCTTGGAAGACAGAAAAGTGACAATGTTCTTAACTGGATCTGGAAATTAAGGGGAAGGGTAGGTTTTGAAGGGCTTCAAGGAGGTTATTTTGGGCCATGTCGAGTTTGAAGCTCCTATTGGGTATCCTGTAGGAATTTGGATAGGGAAAGACAGAGGGTCAAATGTTTCTGAACACTTGCACGTGTCACGAACCCAGCTGGGTGCATTGTTCTTATTTAAAAACCTGAGAAGCAGATATTCCTCAGTTTATTACCTGAGGGAAAATGTACTCTCATAGTTCTGAAGGCTAGTAGTCAGGTACATAGTGTCCATTCCTTGACTTATAAATACACCACTCCAATCTCTAACTTTGTCTTCACAGAGCTTTCTCTTTGTCTTTCTGGGTCTCTAATCTCCTTCTCCTTCCTCCTATAGGGTTACTGTCATTGTGTTTAGGACCTACCTTAAATCTGGATGATCTCATCTCTATATCCTTAACATCTGCAAAGACCATTATTCCAAAAAAGACCACATTCTGAGATTTCAATGGCCATATCTTTCGGGGGCCACATTTCAACCCACTATAGGTGAATAGCAACTTTATAAGTTAGGAAATGCCCCTTCCCCCTTCCCTTTTTTTGAGAAATAAAGGCACACAAAGAAAAGTCAGATGCCCAGATCCCTCTAAAGCACAGGACAGCCGAGATTCAAACCCGTGTAGTCTCAGGGGCCTTTCTCTAGCCATCTTGTTACTCCACCTCCACACATGAATCTGAATTTCTTACTGGATTTAGCAAGAACATCCCTATGACATTTTCCCTACTGGCAAAAGTTCTTTTAAAGAGTGACATTCAAGAGATGATATCTTTCTTTTATTGTCATGAAGAGCTCAGGAGACTGTGTCCTTTCCAAAGCAAAGGAGAAGGAAGGGTAGGCAGCCCTGGCAGAAAGGAAGTCTGAGAGGGCAGGGAGAGCCTGGGGCAGTCCGTGAGTTACACCAGGCCAACAGCCACTGATTAGGCCCACAGGTCATGGCAGCCCTGCCTCGAACACTCTGGCAGCCACAGACGGCCTGTGACCAACGTAATTTGCCGAGACATGAGATTGGCTTCTCACTGGGAGCCTGTTCTCCTTTTCCACTCAAGGAAATCATTGGATCTCATCAATGACTCCTTTTCCAGCCCCTAAGATCTTTTGCTCGTGAGGCTCCTGTGCATGTCCTGTACTAAGAGCTCCAATGTGGAATCTCACACAGCCAAGCGAGCAGCTCACATGTGCTCCTGACAGCTTTGACGGTCCCGTCACAGCAGACGGCTGAGCAGCTCTATGCCTTTCACTCTGGACCACACGAGAGGGCCCTTCCTACTGCTTCTCATCACCCGTTTCCTATCCTTTGCAACTGGAAGCTGAAAGCAATTACTCTCAACATCTAAGACTCATCACTGTATTAAATTCCTCCCTGCCCTAAGCCTGAACTCAGCAATAATTTTAAAAACTATTTGGGGTTGAGTAGGTAATGCTATGATATTGAATGGTTTGCCTTGGAAATGAACAGAGATCATTCTGTCATTTTTGAGATTGCATCCAAGTACTGCATTTCAGACTCTTTTGTTGACCATGATGGCTACTCCATTTCTTCTAAGGGATTCCTGCCCACAGTAGTAGATATAATGGTCATCTGAGTTAAATTCACCCATTCCAGTCCATTTTAGTTCGCTGATTCCTAGAATGTCGACGTTCACTCTTACCATCTCCTGTTTGACCACTTCCAATTTGCCTTGATTCATGGACCTAACATTCCAGGTTCCTAGGCAATATTGCTCTTTACAGCATCAGACCTTGCTTCTATCACCAGTCACATACACAACTGGTTATTATTTTTGCTTTGGCTCCATCCCTTCATTCTTTCTGGAGTTATTTCTCCACTGATTTCCAGCAGCATATTGGGCACCTACCGACCTGGGGAGTTCCTCTTTCAGTATCCTATCATTTTGCCTTTTCATACTGTTCATGGGATTCTCAAGGGAAGAATACTGAAGTGGTTTGACATTCCCTTCTCCAGTGGACCACATTCTGTCAGCCCTCTCCACCATGACCCGCCCGTCTTGGGTGGCCCTGCACGGCATGGCTTAGTTTCATTCAGTTAGACAAGGCTGTGGTCCGTGTGATTAGATTGACTAGTTTTCTGTGATTATGGTTTCAGTGTGTCTGCCCTCTGATGCCTCTTGCAACATCTACCATCTTACTTGGGTTTCTCTTACCTTGGACGTGGGTTATCTCTTCATGGCTGCTCTAGCAAAGCGCAGCTGCTGCTCCTTACCTTGGATGAGGGATATCTCCTCACCGCCACCCTTCCTGACCTTCAACGTGGAGTATCTCCTCTAGACCCTCCTGCGCCCGTGCAGCCACTGCTCCTTGGACGTGGTGTTGCTCGTCTCGGCCGCTGACCCAACTTCAGGTATGGGGTAGCTCCTCCCAGCCGCTGCCCCTGACCTTGGGCATGGGGTAGTCCATTCTAAAGGAGACCTGTCCTGGGTGTTCTTTGGAAGGACTGGCTGCCCCTGACCTTGGGCATGGGGTAGTCCATTCTAAAGGAGACCTGCCCTGGGTGTTCTTTGGAAGGACTGATGCTAGAGCTGAAACTCCAATACTTTGGCCACCTCATGCGAAGAGTTGACTCATTGGAAAAGACCCTGATGCTGGGAGGGATTGGGGGCAGGAGGAGAAGGGGACGACAGAGGATGAGATGGCTGGATGGCATCACCGACTCGATGGACATGAGTTTGGGTGAACTCTGGGAGTTGGTGATGGACAGGGAGGCCTGGCATTCTGTGATTCATGGGATCGCAAAGAGTCAGACATGACTGAGGGACTGAACTGAACTGAGGTAATGCTAGAGGTCTGGTGAAGAGAGAAAATTTGGCATTTTCTGTCTTAGTTAAGCTGCCTTATTCATATCATTCAGTCCCCAGCTTGTTGGATTTTCTTCCCCAATTCTGGAACCTTAGGTTTAGGGCCTTTCTTAAGACAAGTGTGATTATTTAGGTATATGGATTTGCAGTTCAGGAAAAGCTTTTAAAAATGATACATGAGGAGTGGGACTTCCCTGGTAGTCCAGTGGCTAAGACTCCATGCCCCCAGTGCCAGAGGCCAGGGTTTGATCCCTGGTCAGGAAACTAGATCCCTCATGCTATAACTATTAATAAAAAATCCTGCATGCTGCAATGAAAACTGAAGATCCCACATGCTGCAACTAAGACCCAATGCAGCCAAATAAATAAATAAAAATAAATATTAAAATGATGTTTATGAATTCCCTGGTGGCTTAGTGTTTAGGACTTGGAGCTTTCACTGCCGTGATCAGGGTTCAATCCTTGGTCAGGCAACTAAGATCCCACAAGCCACGTGACATGGCCAAAAAAACTCAAAAAACAAAAACTGTATATGCAAATAGTGCTTATAGATTACTATCTTTTGTGTAAGAAAGGGAGGTATTACTACATGTATGTACTTGCTTACATTTTCAAAAAAGAAATAATGGTAGAATAAACAACCAAAACCTGCTGGAAATGATAGCTCTCTCTCTCTAAAGGGAGAGAGAGAATAAAATGAAGGAGATTGAGATAGAAACTAGAAACTTCTTTGAAAGTGACTCGTCATATGACTTTGGCTTTGGAAAAATGTTTTATGTTAAAAAAAAAAAAAAACAGAACAAGAATTCCTCAAAAATTGAAAATGACTTGAAATAAATGAACTTAACTCTAAGTCAAATTAGTGGCTAATCACACCAAGTAGAGAATTACTCCAAGTAGGGTGACCAAACCTGTGACCAGGTTTTAGCATGAATCTGGGGAAGCCCCACAGTACTGGGCAAAAAAAGACTATTGATGCCCCTAACATGAGATAAAGTCCAATATTTTGACTGTACATGCCTAGAAAAATATATTTTAAGAACAAATAAGAACTGCAAAGAAATACTGCATTCAGTAGACTTAATGTTTCTAAGACTTAGTGATTTATGGAAGTATTGTTATTCTGAAATCATTATAGTATACCTGTAGTATAAGTGTTGCTGCTGCTAAGTCGATTCAGTCGTGGCCGACTCTGTGTGACCCCATAGACGGCAGCCCACCAGGCTCCCCGTCCCTGGGATTCTCTAGGCAAGAACACTGGAGTGGGTTGCCATTTCCTTCTCCAATGCATGAAAGTGAAAAGTGAAAGTAAAGTCGCTCAGTCATATCTGACTCTGTGCGACCCCATAGACAGCAGCCCACCAGGCTCCTCCGTCCATGGGATTTTCCAGGCAAGAGTACTGGAGTGGGGTACCATTGTCTTCTCCAGTATAAGTGTAGTGCTGTGTAATATAAGGTAATAATATAAGGTAAATAATTCTGTTGGGTTGTTAGGAACCAGGGTTTTTAGTATGTAGGAAAAAGGATAAAATCAAAGAAGTTATATAAACCTTGTAAATATCAGCATGGACACATAATTTAATGCATGTATCTTAGCTCTACCCACTAAAAAAGCAGGAATTAATGACAACGCCATAGCAACAAACACCTGTAGCTCTTATAGTGCCACCTCTAAACACCAGCTCCCTACTAAAAGGTGTCAGTGCTTCTTAGAGAAATGGATGATTTGAGCCAGGCAAGAAATGTCCAAAATGAACCCACAATATCTTACTGTGCCCAAAGCAAGGAAGCAATCAAAAACTAATAAAATCATGACAAAAAGACATTTGATTAATCTTGAAGGGGCTTTTACTGGCCTGAGATGGGAAATTTGAACATCAAAAGGAAAAAATAACTGCATGGATTGAAAACATTAAATACGTAAAAAATTACGAGTTCATCTGAAGCAAACAAAAAATCAGAAACAAATTTCCTTGATCATTCCCTAAGACCACAAGTCAGAACTTTGAAAATAAAGGGACAAAGTCAGGCATTTTTTCTGCTTCTCCTGTATAAATTTCATTTTAGAACATCCAAATAACTGATAAGGATAAGTTCTTCCTTATGGAAACATTATAGCTAGTAAATTTAGGAGAAATAAATGAATTAGAAAATCATCATTTAGGGAATCTCTAATGAAATAGTGAGTCTAGGCAATAATCTTCAATGGATGCCAAGTCAGTTCAGTTCAGTTCAGTCACTCAGTCGTGTCCAACTCTTTATGACCCTATGAATCACAGCACGCCAGGCCTCCCTGTCCATCACCAACTCCGGAGTTCACTCAAACTCATGTCCATCGAGTTGGTGATGCCATCGAGCCATCTCGTCCTCTGTCGTCCCCTTCTCTTCCTGCCCCCAATCCCTCCCAGCATCAGAGCCTTTTCCAATGAGTCAACTCTTCGCATGAGGTGGCCAAAGTACTCGAGTTTCAGCTTTAGCATCATTCCTTCCAAAGAAATCCCAGGGAATTGTAAATTAAGACAATGAGATTAAACTGTGTACATATTAAAATAGCCCAAATCCGAAACACTGAGAACATTATCTGCTGGCAAGAAGGTGGAGCAATAGCAGTTCTCATTCATTGCTGGTGGGAATGAAAAATGGTACAGCCACTTTGGAACACAGTTTGCCATTTCTTTTAAAACTAAATATACTCTCACCATATGATCCAACAATTATCCTCTTTGGTATTTATCCAAGTGAACTGAAAACTTATGTCTACACCAAAACTTGCACATGGATTTTTATTGAGGCTTTACTTGTAATTGCCAAAACTTGAAGCAACAAAGGTGTCCTTCAGTAGATGGATAGATAAATAAACTGTGGCACATCCAGACAATGAAATATTGTTTAGAGCTAAAAAGAAATGAAATATCAAGCTATGAAAAGACATGATGGAAGCTTAAATGCATCTTACTAAGTGAGAGAAGCCCAAGTTCTGAAAAGGCCACATACTGTATGATTCCAACAACATGACATTCTGGAAAACACAAAACTGTGGAGATAGTAAAATGATCGGGGATTGTCAGTGGTTATGGGGAAGGGAGGGATAAATAAGCAGAACACAGAGGGTTTTTAGGGAACCAAGAATGAACCCTAGTGTAAACTGTGGGCTTTGGGTGATAATGATGTGTTAATGTAGATTAATGGATGGTAACGTATGTCCCACTCTGATGAAGTATGTTGATAGTGGAGGAGGCTGTGTGCATGTGGAGGCAGGGACTATATGGAAAATCTATACCTTCTGCTCAGTTTTATTGTGAACTTAAAACTTCTCTAAAAAAGTCTAGTTAAAAAAAGTTGATGGGGAACTTTTTATTGAGTGGATCAGGCTAATATCACTTGAACTGACTGATCAATCTTAAAAAAAAAAAAATTGAAACAATCTCAAACATACAGAGAGGTCAGAAATACAGTATACAATCCTTGTTTGTTTCTTAGTAGTAACTTTCCCACATGAAACTCCATCACCCCTAAACTCTTTAGTGTGTATTTTCGACAAACAAGGACATAAGACTATTAAACTCCAGCACAACCATCTAAATCAGGTTATTACCATTGATACATTTGAAGAACTGAAAAGGGATTTCAGTTCTTTGCAAGTCAACATGTTAGACCGTCACAGTTTAACGGATGCGGGCAAAAGTTATAAGACTTCTGGGTCAGGGACACAAAAGATTTGCTTACTCATTGTGCAGCAAGTGGTATGAATAACATGCTTGTATCAGTTCTTCTTGCGTCCAGGTCCCATGGGGGCAACATGGCTAAGCCCAGATCATTGCAATACAGATAGTGGATTGCCTTACAGGAGAGGAACTCTGAGCTTAGGGTTTTAAAGTGTTATAAAATGGGCAGCAAGAATACCTGCTCTTTGCTTTGCAGGGAGTCACTATCTTTATCTGCCTAGGCTGTTTGCTGTACAATCTTGAAAAGTTAACCTGGAATAAAAGGCCATGAGTGTTCCTGCTTACAAGATAAACATAAATGTAAAAGTGTTTGTTAGTCACTTGGCTGGGTCAAGTCTGACTCTTTGTGACCCCCATGGTCTATAGCCTGCCAGCCAGGCTCCTCTGTCCATGGATTTCTATAGGCAAGAATACCAGAGTGGGTAGCCATTCCTTTCTCCGGGCGATGATCTTCCTGACCCAGGGATTGAACCCAGGTCTCCTGCATTGCAGTCAAATGCTAAACCATCTGAGCCACCAGGGAAGCCCTGAACATAAATGTAATTTTACCTCAATGAGCCGCCAGAAAAGCCTTCATACTACCTATTGACTCAGTGGTAAAGAATCTGCCTACAATGCAGGAGTCATGGGTTCGATCCCTGGTACAGGAAGATCCATAGGGTAAGGAATGTCAACCCACTCCAGTATTCTTGCCTGGTAAATCCCATGAACAGAGGAGCCTGGCAGGCTACAGTCCATGGGTCGTAAAAGAGTTGGACACGACTTAGCAACTAAACAACAACAACAACTGTAGCGTTGGTTGCAGTTTTCTTAATTTCAGTCTTCCTGAAAAAGGTCATGTCTAATGGGAGCCGTAAAATTAGGTAGCCGGCATCTTGGCACGGAAGCTTAGCTAGGCAGGCATGTCGGGGTGGGAGGTATAGGAAGAGAGCATTTCATGCAGAGGGAACAGCAAGGATAAAGAAAAGCCCAGCAGCCATGGAGCGCCTAGTGAATATTAGAGTTAAGTCTGGAAATAGGGAACAGGAGAGAGGGGAGGAGGAAGGGGTACAGCTGAGGTTGGAGATGCAGGCCACCTTGAGCGACCTTGTAAGTCCCAAGATGCTGTTGAACTTGATCCTGAGCCCTTGAAACGGTTTAAGCTGGGGAGTGGCATGATCAAATGTGTGCTTTTAAAAAGGCCACTTGGGCTGCAGCTGCAAGCGGGCTGGATCCAGCCCAAGGTTAATTTTTTCCACTTGGTTTCCTGCAATCAGGTTCAGGGAGATGGGGATGTATTGAAATTCTGGCACTTGGTGGTTGGGGCTGTCCTTGAAGATGAACTGATCTAGGGCCAATCTCATGGCCCCTCCCTCAATCCCGCCCCCCAGCATTTTGATCCAGGCGCCCAGAGTTCTGATGAATGTCAAAGGCAGATTTGAAGAGGGAAGAGGAAATGACTCATTAGTCCCTTATACTCCAGGTCAATTCACTGAAGAGCAAATCTCCATTTGATGAGCCAGATTTACAAATAAATTTGCCCTGTTTATCAGTGTACCTTTTTGTTTTTGTTGTTCATAATGTGTATATTTATTTTTTGGACGGAATTATTTTTAGCAGGTTTAAAAGATTTTCATGAAATATCAGTTGATGAGTTTAAAGTTTTACTTTGGTTTACTTTTAACTTAGTTTAGTTTAGCTGTAGCTCTGTTCTTTGTTTGAATATACTGAACCAAAGTTCAGTATATTCCAGATATTTCTATATTTGGGGTCAGTGACTATAGAGAATGAGAATTGCATTGGTATTGCAAGTTAGATTGCATGTATTTTGAATGACAAAAGATTTTGTGAATGGTAGAATAGGTTGCTCTCTTCCAATACATTTTATTCCAGTTCACTGCCTTTTGTATGTCTCTTAATTCACAGATCTGTAAACCAGCTAGTTCAAATAAATATTTTGCCTGTATCTCAAGCATGTGAGAAGGGATAAGTGTCTGAAATGTGAGTCAGATACAGAATTGAAATTCAGTTGAGTTGGATTGACAAATCTATTTCTAAACAGTTGGGGTGAACCAACTGTGGCCTACCAAAAGCCAAATCCATACTGTAGCTTTAACAACAAATTGACTGTTCTAAAAGGCATTTCAAACCACTTTATATACCACAATTTGCCATTAAAATTTGAAAATAAGTTAATTCTATTTTCTTTTTCCCTTGGTCCTTATCTTTTAGTTAATTGAGTTAATCATTCTCCTTTTAAAATATTGTCATCATTGACCCAGGCAAGGCCCTTCTCATGTTTACTGTATTTTATATATACTCCCTTCACCTCCAATTTTCACTCCCGTTCCCTGCCTCTATAGGGACCAGATCTAATATATTTGCCGTATGTCCTTAAAATGTGTGGATCCTTACTACTGTTTTGTATGTTTGCTTCTAATGTACACACATAGGATGGTGCTATAAATATCCTACTGTTTCTTACTCTATTTTAAAGATCTATCCATGTTCATCTTTGTATATTCAGTTCACTGCATCCAACTCCTGCTTTATATTCCATAGAATGAATCTAGCTCATTACTATCCATACCCTAGCAGTGGAGATCTGTACTGTCTCCAGATCTTCTCTACCATGAACAATTTTAGGATGACATCCTTACATATCTGCCCTTATTGTGGAATGAGACGATACACCTCTGGAGTATACACCAGGAGGCCAACAGCTACATCACAGGACATATACTGTCAGTTTGTTCCCTTGAATGGCTAACCAGGTTTAAACAACACCAGAAACAGGGCTGGGAGATGGAGGGAAAACTTAAGGAAGTGCCCACCAACTTAGTAATATTTTTTAAATTGAAGTATAGTTGATTTACAGTACTTTTTTGCTTGTTTCAGGTATATAGCAAAGTGATTCAGTTTTTTATGTGTATAAATATATACATAATTTTCCAGGTTATTTTCTTTAATTAATTAATTCAGCTGCACGGGGTTTTAGTTGCAGCGTTTGGGATCTAGTTCCTTGATCAGGAATGCAACCTGGGCCCCCTGCATTGGGAGGGAAGACTACAAGACCCCCAGGGAAGTCCCTTAAACCAATTTCTATTGATGGGAATTTGGGTTGTTTCCATGTCTTCGCTATTATAATTTCTCCAAATAAGACATACAGATGGGCAACAAACACATGGAAAGATGTTCAACATCGTTAATTACTAGAGAAATGCAAATTAAAACCACAACGATGTATCACCTAACACAGGTCAGAATGGCTGTCATCAAAAAGTCTACAAATCATAAATGCTGGAGAGGGTATAGAAAAAAGGAAACCCTCCTACACTGTTGGTGGGAATGTAAATTGGTACACCCACTATGGAGAACAGTAGAGAGGTTCCATAAAAACCTAAAGATAGAGTTACCATCTGATCCAGCAATCCTACTTCTGGGCATATACCTGGAAATGACAAAGACAATAATTCTAATTCAAAAAGATACATGCTCCTCAATGTTTATAGCAGTACAACTTAAGATAATATCTTAATGCAATATTTTTAACAATCAAAATTAATGCAAGAAATCCATTATGGACCAAATGCTCATATTTAAAAATAAAGACAACATCCAACTCTACACTTGCATGACTCTCAGATCCCTTTTCACGAATGAGGACTTAGTCCTCCAACTATTAGATATAGTGCTGGAAGAGAGTCCTTGGCAATTAGTCCTTTCAGGAACGTTCTCAGCTGGAAAAAACTACCACTGAGCCATCATCCAACTGAGGGAATATACATCTCTTATGCCTCAGCTGGGTCAACTCTGAGGGGTAAGCCCAGCTTCAGTATTCCCCATGGTGCTGGCTGAGGCTTTCTTTGGGACAGCAACGCATGCAGCTCCCGTCTCCTGTCTCCTCCCCACCTCCCTCCACAGATGTTGGTCCTACCACCACTTCCCTGTAAATGTCTTCCACACTAAGCTGAAGCCGAGAGTTTGTTATTTGGAGATTTCAACTTGTGTCACTTGCCAATATTTGGTATTATCTTCCTGTACAGTATTTGTCATCCTAAAGTATGTAAAGTGGAATCTCAGTGTTTTGAAAATTTGCATTACTTTGACTATTAGATTCTGTGCATGCATGCATGGGTGCTCGGTAACTCAGTCATGTAGAGTTTTTTGACATGTAGAGTTCATGGACGATAGCCCACTACTCCTCTGTCCATTGGATTCTCTAGACAAGAATATTAGAGTGAGTTGCCATTTCCTTTTCCAGGGGATCTTTCCAACCCAGGGATTGAACCTGCATCTCTTACATTGGCAGGAGGATTCTTTACCATTGAGCCATGTAGGCAGTGCCATTAGAGAAACTGGACATCTCTTTATATGCTTTGTAGCCAGCAGGACCTTCCCTTCTGTGAACTGCCTATCCACACACCCTTTGCCCATTTTTCCATTTATACTATTAATATAAACTTCATAACATAGAGTTGTTATGAATTGATACTTTGGTGAGCTGGATGTTCAGCAGTTTAATTTTACCAATTTCACTTGTAGCAAATTAGTTTTCCATGCATTCCATGAAAACTTGGTGGTTAATAGAAAAATTTGGCAAATTACATGAATTGGTCATTTGTAAATTGAATTTTGGTGAATTGATTTTAAGTGAATTGGCCTTTCTCTACTAAAGATTTCTGCACTACTAACTCTCTTGAACAACTCTCCTTGAGAACTTTCCATGAGATTTGTAGACCCCAATGATGGTGAGAATGTGAATGGAAGACCCTTCCTCTTATGAAAACCCCTACCATGCTTCTCCTCTTCCCTGTTCTACTTGTACTAATGACTATGCTCCTCTGCTCAATAACCTCGAGTAGCTCCCCTCCTTTCTGCTATAGCACCAGATGCCTTTTTGCCATGTGACCTTGTCCATCTACTTTTGCTCCTTCCTCCCATCAGCACTAACATGCTCAATGTTACCCGTATTCAGTGGTCTCTACTGTTCCTCAGACCCAAAGTGGCTCTCTCCTGTCACAGAAAAACAGCTTAAAAGGATAGACCAGAGCCTTTGTCTGCACTTACTGCTTCACATTCTCTCCTCAACCTATTCTTGATGGATTCCACTCCCAATGCCCAGCGGAGACTGCTTCTGCAAAATGCCCCATGAGCTCACGTGGTAGAATTCAGTAGTCTCCTGACCTTTCAGTACTACACTTTCAGTACGACTGCTCTGTCTTCTTGAAACAGACTTAGCTTATGGCCTCAGTGACACCACACTCTCTCAATTTTTTTGTTTGAATTCCCTGATTCTTCTTCCCTTTTGCGGATATCTCCTCTGTTCAATCTCTAAATGGAGGAACTCTCCAGGGCTTGGAGCTGGGCCCCTTGTCCTTTTCCACCTACATTCTCCTGAGAAGATCTTACTGTATGCCACGGTTTTAATTAATATCATTATACTTTATTCGAGCTTCCCTGGTGGCTCAAATGGTAAAGCGTCTGCCTACAATGTCGAAGACCTGGGTTCAATCCCTGGGACAGGAAGATCTTCTGGAGAATGAAATGGCAACCCACCCCAGTATTCTTGCCTGGAAAATCCCATGGATGGAGGAACCCGGTAGACTAAAGTCCCCCACAAAGAGTCGGACTTTCTCCTCAAGCCAAGCTCACCCCACATTTGAGTGCGTGCATTAGCTATTTCTCCAGTCTGAACAACCTCTTTCCCAATTGCCTCCCCATCCAGCCCCATCTTTGCATGTCTGGCTCTGTTGTGTCATTCAGCTATGATCTTATTTTTTAAGTTTTTAAAATTTTGGCTGTACCCAGTGATATGTGGGATCTTAGTTTCCTGACCAGGAATTGAACCCGTCCTCCCTGATAGAAAGGCAGATTCTTCACCACTGGACCACTGGGGAAGTTCCTCAGATAGGGTTTTAAATGACATCTCCTCAGGGAGACTCCTCTCTGACTATCCAATTTAAAGTGGCTACTCAGTTATTCTTTACCACATCACCACATTTTAACTCTCTATACACCACTTAAGGTTTTCTGATTTTTTGTTATTTATGTCTTTACCTTCTGTCTACCCCAGCAAGAATATAAATCCCCATGTCAGTACAGACTTTGTCTTGTTAGGCAATCAATAAGTAAATAAATAAATCCACTTTAAAACATTAGCATACACAGTTTGGTGTTATGGACATGCCACTTCAGGTAAGCTGTATACAAGTTTACCTCAGGCTATTGGCATTTTCATTGAAAATGCAAAAGTCCCCATGAAGACCCAGCAAGCACTCTAATTCATAATTCCATTCTATACCCTAGAGCAGTGTTGTTCAGTAGGAATGTAATGTAAGCCACATACTTAGTATGAACTTTGCTAACAGCCACTTTTAAAATGTTAAGAAAGAGATGAAACTAATGTTTCTAATATATTTTGCTTAATAGTGAAAAGTGAAAGTGATAGTCACTCAGTCTTGTCTGACTCTCTTTGACCCCATGGACTATAGCACACCAGGCCCCTCTGTCCACGAAATTCTCCAGGCAAGAAAACTGGAGTGGGTTGCCATTCCCTTCTCCAGGGGATCTTGCAGACCCAGGGACTGACCCCAGGTCTCCTGCATTACAGGCAGATTATTTACCGTCTGAGCCACAAGGGAAGCCCCACTTAACTATATGTACATATAATATGTCAAAAGGAAATGAGGTCTCTCTTAACCATATATATATATAAAATATGTCAAAATAATATTATATATGTTATGTATGTCCAAATACCACATTTATGTATATGAAATATTATTCTATGTATATAAATATTATTATTTATGTATATAAAAGTAACAGTTAGAACTGGACATGGAACAACAGACTTGTTCCAAATAGGAAAAGGAGTACGTCAAGGCTGTGTATTGTCACCCTGCTTATTTAACTTATATACAGAGTACATCATGAGAAACGCTGGGCTGGCAGAAGCACAAGCTGGAATCAAGATTGCTGGGAGAAATATCAATAATCTCAGATATGCAGATGACACCACCCTTATGGCAGAAAGTGAAGAAGAACTAAAGAGCCTCTTGATGAAAGTGAAAGAGGGAGTGAAAAAGTTGGCTTAAAGCTCAACATTCAGAAACTAAGATCATGGCATCTGGTCCTATCACTTCGTGGCAAATAGATGGGGAAACAATGGAAACAGTGGCTGACTTTATTTTTCTGGGCTCCAAAATCACTGCAGATGGTGATTGCACCCATGAAATTAAAAGATGCTTACTCCTTGGAAGGAAAGTTATGACCAACCTAGATAGCATATTCAAAAGCAGAGACGTTACTTTGCCAATAAAGGTCCATCTAGTTCAGGCTATGGTTTTTCCAGTGGTCATGTCTGGATGTGAGAGTTGGACTATAAAGAAAGCTAAGTGCCAAAGAATTGATGCTTTTGAACTGTGGTGTTGGAGAAGACTCTTGCGAGTCCCTTGGACTGCAAGGAGACCCAACCAGTCCATCCTAAAGGAGACCAGTCCTGGGTGTTCATTGGAAGGACTGATGTTGAAGCTGAAACTCCAATACTTTGGCCACCTGATGTGAAGAGCTGACTCATTTGAAAAGACCCTGATGCTGGGAAAGATTGAGGGCAGGAGGAGAAGGGGACAACAGAGGATGAGATAGTTGGATGGTATCACCGACTCAGTGGACATGGGTTTGGGTGGACTCTGGGAGTTGGTGATGGACAGGGAGGCCTGGCGTGCTGCGGTTCATGAGGTCACAAAGAGTCGGACACGACAGAGCAACTGAACTGAACTGAACTGAAAATTGTTAATGAACTATTTTATTTTATTCAGTTTATTTGTTGGGTGCAATTCTAGTGTGTATCTCCCACTCACAGAACATCTCACTTTGCCCTAGCCAAACCACCCCTAGCCACACATGGCTAGTGGCTGCCATGTTGGAGTGTGACTCTAGAGTTTACCACACTGCTTCTGTTAGCTGAATCTTGGTCAGTACTTGAGGTTGTTGTGCAAAGTAGCATTGTTGATGTCCCACATTTTCTACTCCCACTGGTGAAACTGATGGCCTCCGAAATAGCAAGACGAGTATTTAAAATGAAATTTCATGGTGAAATTGAACGTTGTAAATGTGGAGTGGCCAAAATATTTTAGAGAAACTTTTTACTCCAGGATACAGACTATAAGAATTAAGAGACCTGTAGCTTGCATTTATACGGATGGCACTTGACACTGAATTCCTAAATGGTCTCAAGTCCAGCCATTGGTTTAAGAGGATTTCTAGTTGTCTGATGCCAGCTCTAAAACTAACAGAATCCTGCTTCTGGAATGTGGTTTTGTCTAGCTGAACTGAAACTCTCATGCATGGGGTGGTCTCAGCACACAATGCACCTCGGACAGAGAGCTACCATGTATTATAAACGAAGGACAGGAACTGCTTTGCGCTTCTTTGTTAATGAATATTTCCTTATAATTGCTGTATGGTTGGCAGACTTTTTTTCTGATGGTTGCTTTTTTCGGTAAGACTGGGAAAGTAATGATAGCCTCAGACTTCAGCAGGGATTATTTAGCAAAGTGAATTTGAGAGTTGCCTAAAACCCATTGAGCTTTGGGCAATTCATGGCAATCCTCACCTCTTTTCGGCCATTAATTCTCAGCTGAAGACCCACCTCTTCCCCAGGCAGACTTCCTTCCCTTAGCTCATGCTGCACCTTTCTCAAGGGGCTTCTGTGTTGCAATTACTTTTATGTATGTATGCATATTATATTGTCATTATTTTTATGTGTGTGTCCCTCATCGGACTGTTAACTCCTCCAAGGGTTGGGGTGGGGGGGTCCTATCTTTTATCTGTATATAATTAGCAAACTCAAATCAATGCTTTTCTTTCGATACGCATTTAGTGATCATTTGCTGGATGAATGAACTAATGAACTGCATAATATATTCCATTTAATGCCAGGAATGGAGACACAAGATGTGTCCTGCCTCAGTGCCTTGTAATCGAAGTAACACAATCAATAGATAAGAAGGGGATCAGAGATGGCCTGAGGTGAGAGAGATGGCAGAAGTCAGTGGCAGCTTTCTTAATTTCTCTATTAATGAGAGTGGTGGGTACAATTGTTTGCTTTTAAATCCATCATCTGACTTCATTTAGCTAATTCAATCTTTTCCATCTTTGGGTTGAGTAACTGGGGATCTTGGCTATGATTGTCTTTATTAGCTTGGTAATGGCTTTATTGGGTTTAGGGGTCATTAATCGCTTGTTAATGTGTGCATATTTGACAAACAGATGCAAAATACTCCCCTTCATCCAAAATTTGATCTAAAATTAATTATAGTACGCCTTTTGGCTTCAGGGTTTGTATCAAAAGGTACACTTTATTTTAAATTAAATGATTTTTATAACCTTCCTCTGAAAATTTAAGGACGCTTGCTCTTTTAATCTAGGTAATTATATCTCCAGTTTTGAATTAGCTTTTCTTTTTGGATGTGCTGGTTGCCTTCAGCATTTTGTTGTCTCTGTGTCTTCTGAATTTGTCATGATGTCCATGCCTTTTAGCTTTTCATTCCCTCCAAAGACACAGCTATAAAGCCAGACCTTTTATAAATTTTGTCACATGCTTCTGCTTTCAGGAAAGTGCACATTCTGTGGCTTTTTTGAAGTTATTATTTAAAAGAAATTTTTTTACACTGATGTCTATACTCCCTAGAAGAAGTTATTTCTCTTGGTTTCACTCATTCCTGTTACTTTAGTGGCCCACTCAAGAAGGGAAGAATTATGGCTTCCCCTACCAGGGCTGGGGGGCGGGGGGTGGGGGGCGGAATGGAGAGAAGACAACACAGCCCATCAGGAGACTACTGATAGTATTGGGTTCAAACCTGGAAGCTTTTGATCTGCAATTAGAACCCCTATGGCAAGGCACCTCCTTTCCATCCTGATATTTTGACTAGTCTTGTAAGTCAAGAGCATATGACTCCTTGAAAAGGAGTTAGATCAAGAAAGTGTGAAATCACGCTAATGTTTAAAACAAGGAATCCACAAAGCATAGAAAGAGAGAGAGAATGAAAGAGAAAGATGACTAGCAAACTGGAAATAATAATGTTTATTCATTGAGAAGAAAAATGTGAGTTATAATCAATGGTTCCTCTTATTCATCATGGTCTTTACATTGATTGGAATCTGAAATAAAGAGTAGTTGGATTTTGTTCATTGGTTGGAAGACTGGGCTTCAACAAATCTTAGATTTTGCTCTTGGTGCTAATAGAAGGACAGAATCTTCGTACTGTGATGAACCCTGAATGCTGGGTGGTCATTTAGGTCGTCATCAAAATGGGATCTAAAGGAGGGAAATGCTTCAATGACTCCATAAATGTTTGATTCAAATTTCACTTTTAAAGTATTAGTAAGCATCTAAAAAAGTGAGACTTTAAAAAAACTACAATATTCATCCAAATATGCAATATGCCAAATTTAACACATTAGAGACCATTGGTGCAATAATGTGTGTTGTAGGTTAACATAATAATCAGACCTGCAATGTAAGAATAGTTCTTATTTATTATATGCATATGATGCACTAGAAATAATGCTAACTAGTAGCCAATTGACTAATAACTATTTGACTAACAGTCAAATAAATACTTAACTATTTATTTAATCGTGTCATTTAATAATGTCTTCATTACAGTGGGTTTTTTTTTTTTTTTGGCCAAAATAAGTAGTATTTATTATAGGATAAGATTTTTGGTAAATGAACAAATATCTGTGACTCTCTGGTTAGGCTATATTTTGAAAGAACTAATGACAAAATGAAACAGACAAGTGTGGTATTTAACTCAGTACATAAATGATTGAATAAGCATTTCAATAAGAATCTGGTTTGTGAAAATAAGGGAAAGTATTTAAAACAGTTTTATAATGGCACCCCACTCCAGTACTCTTGCCTGGAAAATCCCATGGATGGAGGAGCCTGGTGGGCTGCAGTCCATGGGGTCGCTAAGAGTCAGACATGACTGAGCGACTTCACTTTCACTTTTCACTTTCATGCATTGGAGAAGGAAATGGCAACCCACTCCAGTATTCTTGCCTGGAGAATCCCAGTGACAGGAGCCTGGTGGGCTGCCGTCTATGGGGTCGCACAGAGTCAGACACGACTGAAGTGACTTAGCAGCAGCAGCAGCATTTATTATTTAGTTCTATAAATAGGAGTGTATCTGTTTATTGACTTAATTATTCACTTCTCAAGAACTTCACTGAGTATATTTAAAACAAAATGAATATACAATGAATGCAAAATATGTCAATAAACTAAATGTGTACCCAGAGTTTATCAACTGTGATGACTATTTTAGAAAAATTATACATGTATACATTGTTGGTAAATCTTGTTATTTCTATTTTTTAATTAATTAATTCATTTTAATTGGAGGCTAATTACTTCACAATATTGTGATGGTCTCTGCCATACATTGACACAAATCAGCCACAGGTGTACATGTATGATGATTAAATGAGAAGACGCACATAAACTCTTGGTTATACTACTTGGATTATAGTAAGCATTCAATATATGTTCAATTCAGTTCAGTTCTGTTCAGTCACTCAGTCGTGTCCAACTCTTGTGACCCCATGAATCACAGCATGCCAGGCCTCCCTGTCCATCATCAAGTCCTGGAGTTCACCCAAACTCATGTCCATCGAGTCAGTGATGCCATCCAGCCATCTCATCCTCTGTCATCCCCTTCTCCTCCTGCCCCCAATCCCTCCCAGCATCAGGGTCTTTTCCAATGAGTCAACTCTTCGCATGAGGTGGCCAAAGTATTGGAGTTTCAGCCTCAGCATCAGTCCTTCCAAAGAACACCCAGGACTGGTCTCCTTTAGGATGGACTGGTTGGATCTCCTTGCAGTCCAAGGGACTCTCAAGAGTCTTCTCCAACACCACAGTTCAAAAGCATCGATTCTTCAGCGCTCAGCTTTCTTCAAAGTCCAACTCTCACATCCATACATGACCACTGGAAAAACCATAGCCTTGACTAGACGGACCTTTGTTGGTAAAGTAGTATCTCTGCTTTTTAGTATGCTATCTAGGTTGGTCATAACTTTCAGCTATTATTAATTCTCACAAACATTTCTGTGGGGGTATTTTTTTTTTACCACTGTTATACTATCTGTCATTCACTTTAAAATTCTTTAATGCAGTGTGTATTAAACTTTAATAATAATAATCCAGGGGGTTAGTTAGCATTTTAAAGACACTAATCCAAAACTCAAACTCTATCATCATTATTTCTGATCAACACCAGAAGGTTTTCTAATTAGAATATTGAATGTTAGAAATGACATTTCATTGGAGAAATGAATAGTTTTCAAGAGTGATTGAATTGGCTAGAAATAATGAATAGGTGCTCCTGCCCTTAGACGAGTAGGAAATAAGAACCTATCTAGCCCAGTTGCCTACACCCTTCGAAGAGTAACCTGTGTTTAGCCTTCTGATTTCTTCTGAGTATTCATTAATAGCATTTAATGAAGATCGTGTCACCTGACTTAAGCAGACTGATGGCTGAGCAAATCTGTGGGAACACTGCTGCACCCACCCGAAGTGAAACTTCCATGTAAGGTGCTTTCAAAGTGTCTGAAAGGATGGAGTTAGCACTTCCCTGACCTTTTATAAGTTAAGATTGAATGGCTATTTTTCTAGAGCTTGTATGTTGCAGAGGCTGATCATTGTAACATACTTTCTGTGTCCAAGATGCTGTGGGAGAAACTTGCTTCTCACCGTTGGAGTCTTGTCTTCTTGAAGGAACTCTATGATTGTAAACAACCAAATTGGCTTGGTCAGTTCTTTTTTTTTAAATAATTATTTTCATTTATTTATTTATTTATGTTTGTGCTGGGTCTCTTGCTATGCTTGGGCCTTCTCTAGTTGTGGCGAGCTGGGGCCATGCCTAGCTGTGGTGCACAGTGTTCCCATTGCAGTGGTTTCTTATGATCCAGAGTGCAGGCTGTAGGCACTCAGGCTTCAGTAGGAGGGGTGCATGGGCTCAGCAGCTGCAGTTCCTGGGCTCTAGAGTGCAGGCTCTATAGTTGTGGTACACCAGCTTACTTGTCCCAGCCATGTGGGATCTTCCTAGACCAGGTATTGAACCCATGTCCCCTGCATTGGCAGGTGAATTCTTTACCACTGAGCCACCAGGGAGGCCCTTGGTTAGCTCTTGACGATCCTCATTTGCAAAACTGAGGCTGAATGAGCTTAAGAATCTTAGCTTGGGTCATAGTTAGTGGCAGTGGTGCTGGCCTGCTTCACATCAAAGCTTATGCTCCTAACCAGTGTGTCACTGCCTCTCAGAGAATTTGTGAGTAACTGCCATGTGATGATTATATCATTATCATAGATTGTTTTAACAGTTTCTGAGAGCTTTGTGTATTTCTAGTCTGACTTCTGTACTGTGATAAGGCAGGCATGCGGTTGTTAGATACTGTTCATGATTCAGACTTCAGACAAAATGTCCTGATCTTCTCTCCAAATTCTGAGTTAGTCCAACTGAAATATATCCAGAGATATCGAAGAGGACAGTGAAAATACTGCACCATTTATGATTCTATGCACCAAAAACAAAATAAAAATGTAACTTGAATGCTGAAGCTGGTATTAGATGGTATCTGTCATTCACCACTTCAGATGTCAATTTTATATCTTTGAAATACAGCCTCATTGTTCTCAAGGATGACCTTATAACAAGTAGATATTACTGATAAAATAAGAGCATACTTCTGGATTCAAATCCCAGTGTTAATTATTCAAGCTGTGAGAGATTTGTTAAATAATTTAATTTCTCTGAACTTTGGTTTAGTAAGTGCAAAAGGGCTGTGTGTGCTCAGTCGCATCCGACTCTTTGAGACCCCCGTGGACTGTAGCCCGCCAAGCTCCTCTGTCCTTGGAATTTTCCAGGCTAGAATACTGGAGTAGGTTGTGATTTTCTACTCTAGGGGATCTTCCCGACCCAGGTTATCAAACACACATCTCCTGCGTCTCCTGCATTGGCAGGTGGATTCTTTACCATTGTGCCACCTGGGAATTCCTAAAAGGGCTGCTACTATAAACTTGTAACAATAAGAATTAAATAAACTCAAGTGTGTGAAGTATCTGTCGCTTCAATGTATGAAAGCAATGATTTTTATTACTACTCTTATCTTTATTATTCAGTCCATGTTCAGTCTAAAGCAAGAATATTCTCTCCACCAATCTTGTAATTACTAAGCTTCCTAGAAGGCTTCCCTGATGGCTCAGTGGGTAAAGAATCTGCCTACAATGCAGAAGCTATAAGAGACATGGGTTTAATCCCTGGGTTGGGAAGATCCCCTGGAGTCAGAAATGGAAACCCACCTCAGGATTCTTGACTGGAAAATTCCATGGGCAGAAGAGTCTGGTGGGCTACAGTCCATGGGGTCGCAAAGAGTGGGACATGACTGAGCACTTAGCACCCTCCCCTCCCTTGAATGCTTCTAGGGACAGGGGGATCACAACTTTACATTTCATTGAGGTCATATCTATGCTGTGAAAATTCCTACCTGCTGGTTCTAGTTCTGCCCTTACATACACAAAGCAACCCTTTAGCTATTTAAAATGACATATTCACATGAGATAGAAGGGTTAGCCAAAAGGAACAACCTGAGTCTGATTTGTACCATCTGATTACCTAAAGAAGGTTACTTGCCTGGGTATGGTTACCAGGATATAAGGGTGGGGCGGGGGAGGGATAAATTGGGAGACTGGGACAATGAACTTATTTACAAAATAGAAGTAGAATCATGGAGGTAGAGAACTTGTCTGGGGCATAAACCAGCCTCCAAGCCAGCCAAGTTGAGTGATTTTATACCAATAACAAGAGTTCTCAAAATGTGTAGACTCTAAGAAAGGTGGTGAGAGGCTTTCCAGGGAGAGCAATGTGAAAATTCCGGGCAGTTCTTTCTGTTGTGACTTGGAGGCTATATGGTCTCAGGAGCCTCAACTAAATGCTAATCCCCCTGAATAATTAGCATTTTCATAAATGATTGCTATACTTTATGGTCTTTTATGGTCTAGGCACACAGATGCCCATTACTCCCTTCTCATACACCAGGAGCTGAGGCTTAGAGGTGAAGAATTAATAGCACAAATACATACATGTGGTGATGGAGCTGCGCTTCCAACCCAGGCTTGCTGAATCCAAAACCCACGTTCTTATCTCCTCAGCAGTTGTGAGTCACTTGAAGAGTCTTGTGATATTTCCTGGTGGCTAATTTCAGCATGAAAAGTAGAAAACTGCCTCAGAGTTGTTATTTTCCAAATATACCAAATATTAATGTTTTAGGTACTAAATTTAGCTGAGGTTTTCATGGATATTTTTAATTTTAAAATGTAGTAGAGGAATTGTATGAATATTATTTCTTCCCTGGAGGCTCAGAAACCAAACTTCCATTTGGGGTGAAAAAGATAACATGATTTATCGGATATTTTTACAGTTCTGGAGTCGGCGTCCAGGCACGAATTTTCTCAGACTGTAGCACAGTGCCTGAAACTTCTACAGTGGTTGTCAGCTAACACATTTGCCTCCCTGAACATTTGTCTTCACAATGTTAAATGTTGGGTAAAAAAGAAGGAAAAAAAGAAGTGTTGGGGACTGTGCACACCTGTAATAAATAGTCTAATAATTTTTATTTTCAGAAGGAGATGCAGTTGAATATAGTGGTTAAGAGCATGGGCTCTGAAACTTTATAGTGAGTTTGATTTTTGGCACTGATCACATCTCAGCAGTGTGAGCTGGGAGGTGTTCCTCCTTCTCTGGGCCTCAGCTTCTTCATCTGTAAAATCAGGATAATCATGGTGGAGTCGTTATGAAGGTCTGATGCGTTCAGATCCTGGGCATGTAATAAACACTTTATGAGCTTTTGTTCTTCTTTCACTCTAGTAAGTTTTCAGAAATTGAACCATCTATGTGGTAACCTGCAGAATCAGCCTATGTATACCAGTAGATTAACTTTTTCCTGCAAATGTGTGTGTATAGAGGGAGGGAGTGAGGGAAGAGAAGAGGTGGGATTTAACATTTAAAGAAACTAATCAAGAGTCCACAACTCAGAGATGGCCGTTTAAGCATTTCAAATATCATTAATTAAGAAAATATACACCAATAGGTTCACGAACTGGTACATGGATGTGCCACAGGTTTTTTTTGTTTTTGTTTTCCTATTGGTGACATGAGTGTACTATAAGATATGAGTTTGGCTTGACAGTTTTAGCAGGCCCCACTGCCCTTTCCTGAAGGAAGAATAAGAACCCTTCTCCTTTCAGACCTTTATCTCCATCCTGAGCTGTTTGCTCTTGTGTCTGCCTCTCTGTTCACAGAGGGCTCTGTCTTGAGATGCACTTGGAAGGTTGGCTAATCCACCAGTCAGAATCCTATGAACAGCCTACAAGTGAGCTTTCCAGGGAAGGTGTAGTCAGAAAGCCTGAGGACAAGGAGCAGGGCTTCTCTGCACTGATGAGAACAGGGCGTGTGGCTGTTTCTGCGCCTGCCTGCCAGAAACATTTATACCTTAATAAGAGGCTGCTTTAGGATACACTTTCATTGCGACAGATCATCTAGTTGGGGGAGATTAGTGAAATAAAGTGAAGGTGAAAGTCGCTCAGTCATGTCCGACTCTTTGTGACCCCATGGACTATGCAGTCCATGGAATTCTGGACTGGAATCCAGAATACTGGAGTGGGTAGCCTTCTGCTTCTCCAGAGGATCTTCCCAACCCAGGGATCAAACCCAGGTCTCCCGCATTGCAGGTAGATTCTTCACCAGCTGAGCCACAAGGGAAGCCCTGGGGGAGATTGGAGGAGAGGGAATTGATGACTTTTATCCACTTCAATGGCTAGAGGCAACTAGTTCTCAGAAAAACCAGTGATTGGCTTAGGCCAGCTCCCAACATTGGGATGTCTTATGAAAAAAGCAACCCACTCCAGTATCCTTTGCCTGGAAAATTCCATGGACGAAGGAGCCTGGCAGGCTACAGTCCATCGGGTCGCAAAGAGTTGGACATGACTGAGGGACTTCACTTTCACTTTATGTGAAGAGCCCAGCACATACTTATTACTCTCATTCTCATTTCCTGAATACTGCCATTCCTACCAGAAAGCAAGAAGGCAGACCTGCAAACAATTCATTTGTTTCTCTAACAAATATTTAGAGTGCATGCTCTCAACTAGGCTCTGTGTTAGGTGCTGGAGAGTGTGCAGTCATCTGCAAGACAGACAGCAAACCTGCCTGCATTGGCTGACATTGGAGTGAGCAAAGACAATGAGCAAAGGAAATAAGTAGCAGCCCTGCCTCTCACCTCCCCGATCCTGCATCAGAATCAGAGAGCAAGATGGAGGCAGGCTGGCCTCATAGTGGGGAGACAGGGCCAATATCCAGGAATCTAGTTCCTTACGGGCAGTCACAGGGTCCAGGAAATGGTTTGTCCCTATACTTCAGAACGGTTTCCCAACATACTCTAGCAGTAAACACACAGGGAACAAACCAAGCACCTGTCTTTAAAAACAAAGCAAAAACTGTCACTGAAGAGCCGACTCCTGTGTGGTGAACTCCTCAGCCGTGTTATATTTGTTCTGGGCAGAGACAATGCACAGGGCATTTCACCTCCATGGGACCACAGTGGTTTCTACATAAAGACGTGTCCTATTTGAGAAAACCTCAAATTCAGGATTACCTATCAAGATTCAGAAATAAACAGTGAGCTCAGGCCTGAGCTAGCCCAACTCTCAAATATCTCAGCGGTTCCCTCTTATTTCAACCTTCTTTAGATTCAGGACATTGTTTAGTGTTAGATCTTTCCTTGCCTCTCCTCTCCACTCCTCCTCATCCAGTCTACCTGCATCCACTCCTCACTGGGTAACAGGCATCTTTTCTCCAAAGGACAGTCTTTCTCTTCCTCTCACTGTCATCCAAAGCTCCTAGGCCTCCATTTGTCCCAATATTCGAGGATTATGCCTTTGTCTTTTATTATCCTGTCTCCTTTTCCCTCTAATAATTGCATTACCCTCATTCAATAATAAAAATAAAAAGAGAGGGTAATTTAGAATTTATGTGTATGATCCAGGAAAAAGAGTCATTTTGGTGTTAATCTAAGCACAGCTGAGGCTTGCCTTAGGAAATATACAATCTAGACTTTTAAATTTAGGAAATAGGTTAATTATACTGTGATTATTCATATCACAAAAATATTGCAGTATTACTGATGGGAGTATTATATCTATTTTTAAAACTCCAGCAAGGTAAACCATTTTAAATAATAAGCTCCTGGAGAACTTAAAATAGGATTTGATTTACACACATCTTACTTACAAATTTGGGGGACAATATATTTTTTATGAGAGTCACATCAATATAATATTGAAATATAAAAGCAAAAATAAAAAAATATCTCAACTGTTGGGACCTCTTTGGGATCGTTATGGTCTCACATGATAATTAGCAATGACTTTAGGTATTGAGATTAAACAGAATCTTCACACTCATTACTTACTTTAATGATTAAATATTTATCTAGCTACCAACTATTTGGAGGGCAAGGGTAGGTTCCCATCCCAAAGTATAGGACTAGGTGCTCACTCTCAAGGTTACTTACAATGTAGCCATGAAGATAAACTTTATGCTTAGAGAAAGCAAATCACGATTTCAAGGATAATGCAGTATGTGCCACTTGAGAGGTATGGATGGTAGTGCTGTATCAGTCCTGAGGAAGGCTGATCGGCAGGACTGGTGGATAAGCTTCACTCTGTGTTAGTGTCTAGATCATCTTTTTTAAAAAAGTTGAAGTCTAGTTGATTTACAAGGTTGTGTTAATTTCTGCTGTACAACAAAGTGATTCAGTTGTATATATGTGAATGTTCCTTTTCATATTCTTTTCCATTAAGGTTCATCTGAGATACTGAACTTATGGATCATCTTAATTACAACAAGTAGTTTTGGCCTCTTTTTGACTCTTACTTTGTATCTTTACTCTTTTTAATTTAAGTTGGCAATATAGATGCACATGGTAACATATCTTGGGCTTCCCTGATAGCTCAGCTGGTAGAGAATCCGCCTGCAATACAGGAGACCCCGGTTCAATTCCTGGGTTGGGAAGATCCACTGCCAAAGTGATAGGCTACCCACTCCAGTATACCTTAATAGTTCAAACATACACAATGAAGTGAGTCCTTGTGAGCACATACCGGGATCAAGCAGCAATAGTCAAGGTCAGCTGTTCTCCCCAAAAAGTGACCCAGGAGGGATCACCAGGATGCCCGTAGCTTTTACCTGAAAAGCTATTTATACCACCTAGCAAACGGGGAAGAAAAACTTCCTTCCACTCTGGACACAGTAGAAATCAAAATTTCCGTGGCAGGGCTGACATGAACATACCCCAACAGACAATGCCGGTGTACCTGTCTTATACCTGACTGCCACTCTGCAAGGATCACTGTAACATCCAACAGTGGACCGTATCAGTAATGTAACCTCACAGAATTATAATTAAACTGTGCCTCCAAATAACACATTAATGTTGATTTGTCCATCCAAAGATATGCATGTAGTGAAAATCTGGTGTCTCCATACCCTGTCACTCTATATACCCACCTTCACCTCCTGCTTCTCTCCCTAGAGGCAACACTGTTCCTGGTGCCACGTGAGTCCTTCCAGAATTAGTCCTACACGTGTACAAACATACACAAATGACAATAGATTCCATATGCCAGCCGGATTCTACTTTTATTTCTCGGCCTCATGGCTTGTGGGATTTTACTTCTTCCCCCGGGGACAGAATCTCGGCCCTTGGCATTGAGAGTGGGGAGTCCTAACCCCTGGACTGCCAGGGACTATCTTGGAGATCATCTTATTTCAGTGCTGCTACATCTACCTCATTCTCTTTCAGGCTGCACATTATTCCAGTGTATGTATGTGTCATAATTTGTGTCACCTCTTGATGGCTGTTTAAGTAATTCCTGAATCTGCACATTTATATTTTATTTTTAATGCTTTTGTCAAAATACCATTTACATCAAGTAAAATGCAGAGATCTTAATTGTTCAGTTCAATGACTTGGTGATTGTATTACACCGGTTAACCACAGCCCAAGATAAAACACAAACTATTTCCATCTTTACGGAAAGCTCCTTTGTCTCTCTGCAGTCGGTCTCCCCTTCCCCACAACTGTTCTGATTACCGTCATCATAAATTAATTTTGTCTGTTCTTGAACTTCAAAGACTGGATTCATACAAAATATACTCTCTGGTGTCAGACTTCTTTCACCCAGCATCATGTTTTTGAGGTGTGGCCATGTTGCTCGCAGGTTCATTTATATAACTAATTTAAATAAATTAGATTTTGTTTGTGCTCTGGTTATTTTAGGGGGTCACAAATGCTAATTAATTAATTCATTCATTCATCTCATCTAGAGAAGATTGGACCCTTGAAATGGTTAAACAAAGATTTGAAAGGAGTCATAGGTTAATAATAACCTTCATTGAAAAAGACCTCAGGATTTCAAGTAACTAAAAGCACAGGTGACTCTAAGCTCGGTATATGTCAGCTCTTTGATATGTAACAAAAAAGTTGATGTGATTTTCTGGAATTCTATAATTTTACATCCTCTTTTAAGTGCATTACTTCCTTAATTTCTAATATGTGTTTTGAGATTTTTTTGCTTGATGACGGTAATAGTCATAACATATTCAGTGTTACTTGAGATGTAGGCATAGAATATTTATTGGAATGAATGCACAATAAACTCCAGATTGAAGGTGGTAAACACGCTCTGTTACCTACAAGAAGGCCATTCCTCCCCTCCCCCATCACCGTGGCTAGTAGAAGCCTGTGTTTGTTTAATTTCTCTTGTTCTGGGGAGTATAGGTCCTGCCTCAACCCCAGAGGCTGAATCAAGCACACCAAGGATGGCATAATTGAAAGAGAAAGAGCATGACACCATTACTGAGTGGTTAAACATTACTGATGGAAATTTTTTTGTTGGTGGTGATATTTTATGACATTTTTTAAAGTCAGATTTATTGAGCTATAGTTTACTTTATTGTAAAATTCACTCCCTTGGTGGTGAACTTCTTAAAATTAAATTCTTAGTATGATCTCTATCATGATTTACTTTTTTTATACCAATAGAAAAAGTATAGAACAGTTTTGGTTCATTTATATTCTGGGTAATACAGAATTAACTATAGCAAGTTGAAGCTTGGAAAGAAACTGAGCTGTAGAGAGCTTGTACCAGTTAGGATGCTTTTGGCTGCAAGTAATAGAAAATATTGATGCAAAATGGACTAAAACAAAAAGGGAAAGTATTATCTTGTAGAACTGGGAGTCCGTAGTTGGACAGGTCTCAGAGCCAGTATGTCCCGAAGCTCCATGGTATCCCAATGACCTACACTCTGAACCTGTTTCCGCTACTGTCTTCTGCTTCAGCTTCAGCCTAAGGTGATTTCACTCTTGGTTGCAATTTCATTGCTAGTGGCAATCTGGGGTATTTGTTCTCTTGTTTGGGTGCAGCAGGAGTGAGAGTCAAGGAATAAAATTTTCCTTCTAACTGTTTGGGCCACCATAAGCTTCACAGCTGTCCCTACCTGAATAATAGTCAACAGGAGATTGGCTTAGAATAAATAGGATTATTTGATCAGGTGAATGATCAAAAATTAGGGTCCTGATAGGAAGGAGAAAGAATAGCAAAATTAGATTAAGTTAGCAAAAACAGCATCTACTACCGAGCTGTATGGGATCTCAGGCTGCTTAGGTCTTATTTAATTAGTTATTAGTTTGCAATATTCTGGTGGCCAAAGAATATTAATATGGCTCCATAAAGTACTCTCTGGAAGTGCTTTTATGCACTAGAAAAAAACCTCACACAAACAGTTTTATTATATCCCATGGGTGGGAGTCCAAGTCCTGGACTCTTCTTGAACTGTTGTTTTGCATAACCACAATTATAACTTATGATTGTCCAGAAATTTTCAAAAGAAGTTCATAACTTTATTATGACTTGAAAATATATATGAAAAATTTGATACTAAAAAGCAATGTTAGAAAACTAAAAAGCAAGGGAGGAAATGGGAAAAAATACCACTTCACGCAATCTGAAAATGCTCATGCTAAACTAATGTGAAAACATAAAAATCACTCTAAGTGGCTTTGAACTAGGCAGAATTGAACTTCTTCAGTTAGAGCCTATATCACATTATTATAAAATTATTGAAAGCTTCAAATTCTTTTATGACTTATGTATAAAAGTTATTCTATGTCTAGGGGAAAAAAGCTTGGACGGAAACATACGTAAATGGTGGTATTGTCTGATCAGAAGAATTATGAATGGTTATTATATCCTTAACCTTTTTGTGTTTTTCACATTTTCTAAAATGAACAGTATGTGTTACTTTTTTCAGTTAGAATGATACACTGTATTATAAAATTTGCAATGTAAAGACTAGACTTATAAGTAGTGTAGAATACTTGATCTTTGTTCCATTGCTAAGAACTTCTAGGTTCCTAAGCCAGCATCAATCTCTGTGACCAAATATCCCATCAAAATGCAATATCCTCTTGGCTGCTTATATTAGAAGCAGTTGCTCCGGGTGGTTTATAACAATTAGAGCGATCCCACTAGATCACTCTTTCTGATTAATCTTATCTTTTCCAAAAATTAGAGACTCCAGTGTCAGTCCTTTGTGACAATGATACTACATTTTGTGAAAAGATAAACTCAAACTGCCAAATTCCAAATAATTAAGCAATTTGCAAATAAAGACCCAGAAGGTTAAATCTGATTAATATACCTATTGATTTGGCTTGCACAGAGTAATTCCTGGGTTGGGAAGACCTCCTGGAGGAGGACATGGCAACCCACTCCAGTATTCTTGCTTGGAGAATCCCATAGACAGAGGAGCCTGGCGGGCTATAGTTCATAGGGTCGCAAAGAGTTGGACATGACTGAAACAACTTAGCATGCCCGTGCAGAGTAATTTAAACTTGAATTAGTCAGTAGTCTTATATAAATTAGAAGATTGTATCTAAAAATCTGAATTTTTGGATTCTTTGAAAAATTAGAAGACTGGAATTGCCTCAAGGCAACCATCAACTGCAGCAGGATAGCCCATGGCCTCCCCATCCTACTCCTGCTCCAGTAGCAGGTGTTCCCCACACCTGTATTTGCCACAATACACACGACTCCCTATTGTACTTCAGTCGGCCAGCATCACTCATCTGCATTCTCCCAGAAGCAATAGCTTAGAGCTGGCTCTAGAGTCACACTGCCTATTTTATAAGACTGACTCCTTTTCTTAGTGTAAATCTTTGGCAAGTTACTTACTTTCTATTTGCCTCAGTTTCCTCACTGGTAAGGTGGAATAATAGTGTCCACTTCATAGGGTTGTGGTGAGAATTAAGCCAGCTGATACACGTAAAAGGCTTGGGGCAGTGCTCAGTACTTAGGCAGAGCTCGATAAATGTTGGCCATTACTCATGTTACCAGGCAACCTTAAGAGGTATATGAGTTTGATCTTTCTGAAGTCAGGAATTACATCTTGCAGGTGGTAGAAGAAGCTGGTGGAGCTAGGCACAGAGAGAAAATTTTGAACTTAGGGTGAGTTTGCAGAGACTTGGCTCCTGGGATAGTAGGACAAGAGAGGGGTATAAATATCAATCAGAACTGGAGAGAGGAGAGTGCAATGGTAATCTGAAATCAGATGGGGAAAATTCTTTGCTCTGCACCAAAGAGAAGTTTTCTAAACTCTCTGAATATCTGTTTCCTCACCTGTAAAATGGGGATGATGACAGTGCTTACCTGAGGCATGTTCTAGCTGGATTTCCTCCAGGAATTAAGCAAGGGCTTTCATGGAGAGAATTTATTTTGGGAATTGATCCCAGGAAATAGGAGTAGAGGAATGGAAGTAGTGTCCCAGGAGAATGAAGACAACACAAAAATATATTATTGAGCCAGACACTACTATAGGCAGTTGGACCCACTGAGCCCCTCTGAGAACTTGACAGCAAATAAACAATCCAATTCAAAAATGGACAAAGGACTTTAATGGCCATTTCTTTAAAGAAGGCATACAGGTGGTCAATAATCATATGAAAAGATGTTCAATGTGATTAGTTATAAGTCTGAAAGTGAAAGTTGCTCAGTTGTGTCCGACTCTTTGTGATGCCATGGACTATACAGTGCATGGAATTCTCCAGGCCAGAATACTGGAGTGGAGAGTCTTTCCCTTCTCCAGGGGATCTTCCCAACCTAGGGATCAAACCCAGGTCTCCTTCATTGCAGGTGAATTCTTTACTAGCTAAGCCACGAGGGAAGCCCAAGAATACTGGAGTGGGTAGCCTATCCCTTCTCCAGTGGATCTTCCCAAGCCAGGAATTGAACCAGGATCTCCTGCATTGCAGGTGGATTCTTTACCAACTGAGCTATCATCCTGATTAGTTATTACAGAAATACAAATCAAAACTACAATGAGATACCACTTCACATCTACTAGGATGCCTACAATAATAATTTTAAAAAGGAAAACAAATGTTAGAGAGAATGTAGAGAAATTGGAACCCTTGTACACTGCTGGTAGGAATGTAAAATGGTTCTGCTCCTATGGAAAATTGTTTGGCCCTCCTCAAAAAGTTAAACAGAGAATCATTATATGACCCAGCAATTCTACTTCTAGGTATATAGAGCAAAGAAATAAAAACAGGTTTTCAAATATATGAAGAGCTTCCCAGGTGGCTCCATGGTAAAGAATCCACCTGCCACGCAGGAGACTCAGGTTCAATCCCTGAGTTGGAAAGATCCTGGGAGGAGGAAATGGCAACCCACTCCAATATTCTTGCCTGGAAAATTATATGAACAGAGAAGCCTGGTGGGCTACAGTTCATGGAATTGCAAAGATCTGGATGCAACTGGGTGATTGAGCACACATGCCCTCAAATATATGAGCACACATGTTCATAGCAGCATTATTGACAGCAGCCAAATGGCAGAAGCAACTAAAATGTCTACTAAAGGATATTCATCCCTTAAAAACAAATCAGATCAGTTCAGTTCAGTTCAGTCACTCAGTCATGTCTGACTCTTTGCGACCCCATGGAATGCAGCATGCCAGGCTTCCCTGTCCATCACCAACTCCCAGAGCTTGCTCAAACTCATGCTCATCAAGTTGGTGATGCCATCCAACAATCTCATCCTCTGTTGTCCCGTTCTCCTCCTCCCTTCAGTATTTCCCAGAATCAGTGTCTTTTCCAATCAGTCAGTTCTTCTCATCAGGTGGCCAAAGTATTGGAGCTTCAGCTCCAGCATCAGTCCTTCGAATGAATATTCAGGACTGATTTCCTTTAGGATGGACTGATTTGATCTCCTTGCAGTCCAAGGGACTCTCAAGAGTCTTCTCCAACACCACAATTCAAAAGCATCAAATCTTCAGCACTCAGCTTTCCTTATAGTCCAACTCTCACATCCATACATGACTACTGGAAAAACCATAGCTTTTACTAAATGGACCTTAGTCAGCAAAGTAATGTCTCTGCTTTTTAATATGCTGTCTAGGTTGGTCATAATTTTTCTTCCTAGGAGCAAGTGTCTTTTAATTTCATGGCTGCAGTCACCATCTGCAGTGATTTTAGGGCCCCCAAAAATAAAGTCTGTCACTGTTTCCATTGTTTCCCCATCTATTTGCCATGAAGTGATGGGACCAGATGTCATGATCTTCATTTTTTGGAATGTTGAGTTTTAAGCCAACTTTTTCACTCTCCTCTTTCACTTTCATCAAGAAGCTCTTTAGTTCCTCTTCACTCTCTGCCATAAAGATGGTGTCATCTGCATATCTAAGGTTATTGATATTTCTCCCAGAAATCTTGATTCCAGCTTGTGCTTCATCCAGCCCAGCATTTCACATGATGCACTCTGCATAGAAGTTAAATAAGCAGGGTGACAATATACAGTCTTGATGTACTCCTTTTCCTATTTGGAACCAGTCTGTTGCTCCATGTCCAGTTCTAACTGTTGCTTCCTGACCTGCATATAGGTTTCTCAAGAGGCAGGTCAGGTGGTCTGGTACTCCCATCTCTTTCAGAATTTTCCACAGTGTACTGTGATCCATACAGTCAAAGGCTTTGGCATAGTCAATAAAGCAGAAATAGATGTTTTTCTGGAACTCTCTTGCTTTTTCCATGATCCAGCGGATTTTGGTAATTTGCTATCTGTTTCCTCTGCCTTTTCTAAAACCAGCTTCAACATCAGGAAGTTCACGGTATACATATATCCCCTCCCTTTTGAACCTCCCTCCCATCTTCCTCCCCATCCCACTCCTCTAGATTGAATCAGAGCCCTGTTTGAGTTTCCTGAAACAAATAGCAAATTCCCATTGGCTACCTATTTACATAGGGTAATTAAGTTTCCATGTTACTCTCTACATACATTCCCTAAACTTTTTGAAAGTAAACTTTGAAATTTTAGAGTACTTTCAGATTTACAAAATATAAAGGTAGTAAGTACAGAGGGTTCTCATACACACTTCACCTAGTTTCTATGTTTCTATGAATGCGACCAAAGTAATAAAGCCATGAATAGGTTGTGAGATAAGGATAGGAGATGCATAGAATGGGGGTTATCACCAAAACCAACAATAGCACAACTCTGCAAAAACTGGGGACCCCTTGGCCCAGATCATGAATTTCAGCAGTGAGAAATCTGTTTGAATCAGGGTCTTAATGCTTATATGCTCATTGGAACAATTTGGCTAATTTTTCTCAGGCAACACGTGAAGGCAAGAAGTAGAGTGTTTACATCTGTAATAGTCTGTACATCACATGCAAAGCAGAAACTTAAAAATAACCCACCATCTTTCATGGCTGCCTATCTAGATAGGCATGGGAAACAAAATGCTGCATTCAAGGCATCAAAGAAATGTCATCAAAAGTGTGTAAATGACCCTAGGTTTGTTAATTTTTTTAAGGCTATTCATGGTGTTAGCAGAGTAGGCCTTTATTGTTTGTGACAACCCCTCAGGGCAGATGCCACGGTCCTGACACTTTAGTATGCTTGTTATTTCTTTCTTGTGTCCTAAATTTCAGGAAGATGGAAATGGAAGTTTGGAAGCTAATAATAGTGTCATCTCATTGGCAGGAGCTGGAAGGAAGCATGCCCATGGAAAAACCATAACACTGGGTGCCGTAAGGCATCCGGAAGGGAATTAAGGAGAGAAATGAGACAGAAGGACCACAGGGATCAGTAGCACAGGAAGGCAGGGACAATGAGAGCATGTGAGCCTCGAATCCAGCAGAAGATAAAAATATATACTGTGCTTAAAAATGAGAATCAGACGCAGAACTTGTTTGTCATTAGAGAAAGTGGGCTATCAAAAACTCACTGGGAATTTAGTAGTATTCAAACCATTTAACTTGGTATCTTCACCTCTGGGAATCTATCTTATGCAAATGATCCTATTGAGAAAATGTCTTTTTATTTGAAATAATCTAAATTCAACAGTGTGGGGAGGAATAATTAAGTGAAAGATTGAGAGCACCCTTTTGACCAAATAGCCATTAGAAACAGTATGGTCACAGAGTTCATACGGATTCAGGGAATTGTTACGTTATAGCTGTGCAATAGTGTCCATCTTCTTTGTTCAAAAGTGAAATATATTCATTTGGAGAATACAGATAATGACAACATTACAAATAAAATGAATTTAGTTCCTCCCAGTCTTTTTAATTCAAGTATGCATATATATCGGCTTCCCTGGTAGCTTAGCTGGTAAAGAGTCCAGCTGCAATGCAGGAGACCTGGGTTCGATCCCCGGGTTGGGAAGATCCACTGGAGAAGTAAATGGCAATCCACTCCAATTTTCTTGCCTGGAAAATCCCCATGGACAGAGGAGCCTGGCAGGCTACAGTTCATGGGGTCGCAAAGAGTAGGACACAAATGAGCTACTAAAACACAATGCGTGATATATATCGCTTCCAGGTGGCTCAGTAGGTAAAGAATCTGCAATGCAGGAGGCATGGGTTCTATCCCTGGCTCAAGAAGATTCCCTGGAGGAGGAAATGGCAACCCACTCAGTATTCTTGCCTGGAGAATCCCATGGACAAAGGAGCCTGGAGGGTTACAGCCCATGGGGTCGCAAAGAGTCTGTCATGACTGAAGCGACTGAGCACAGCACAATGCAACACAGCACATGTGTATACAGACACGTTTTTAAAAGTGAATTTCATACAGTACAGTTCAGTTAATTTAACTTCATTAAAATAGGTGAAAAAATTGAAAAATCATAGACATACATGCTAATGTGAATGTCTTTGTATGGTGGACTGGGGAAGGTTTCCCCTCTCTTATTCCTCAGCAGTTTTGATACTTGTCTGCTTCCTTAATAGCGTTGATTCCTGGTTCTCTGAGGTTGGAAATGATGGGAGAATTGGGAAAGACTTTTGGGAAGGGATAGATGGCTGATTTTCATACCGAGAGTCTCTATTTAATGCCCCATGGTAGGATGGAGGCTTGATGTTTTTACAGTGCTGGAAGCTTCCTCATTCCCAATAGCTGGAGCTGAATCCATGCAGGAAGGCATCTTTGCAAGGGTCCCAGGTTGAAGATCAGGGAACAATGCCTTTGTAAACATGAATTGTGTCTAAGTCAAGTGTCCAGATGAAAAAGTTCCAAGATCTCAGTAAACAGTCATTTTTTTTGAGATTTTTAGAAATAATTTCATTTATTTTTTTGTTTTTGGCTGAGCTGTTGCTGCTCAGGCTTTCTCTAGTTGTGGTGAGTGGGATCTACTTTCTACTTGCGATGTGCAGGCTTCTTACTGCAGTGTGGTGAGCAAGGGCTCCAGGGCTCGTGGGCTCCAGCAGTCGTAGCGCATGGGCTCAGTGGTTGTGGCTCCCGGGCGCTAGAGGCTGAATAGTTGTGGCACATGGGCTTAGTTGTTCCACAGGATGTGGGATATTTGCAGAGCAGGGATCAATCCCGTGCCTCCTGCGTTGGCAGGTGGATTATTTACCACTGAGCCACCAGGGAAGCCCAAAGCATCATTTTAACTTCTGAGCTACTCCTCTGATACCCAATTGTACTTATCACCTCCCTGTCTCACACACACACACACACACACACACACACACACAAAAACACACACATGCACAGAGTTTTCCTTCCATTGACAGCCATGAAGATCTGAACTTGCTTTTATTTAGGAAGCAACTAGTTTCCTTGGAAATTGTATATTATTTTTACAATGGGCAAATAAAGGTTTAAAAAATAGATAAATAAACCTGGTTGTGGGGTGGGTAGAATATTTCTTAGGCACACATTGAAGTTTTTAGTAATGCTGTTGGGCATTTATACTGTCCAGAAAGCATTGCACCCCCTCCCAGCCTTCACGCTCACCCTAGGTTCCCAGCCCCTGCCAAGGACATGTGACCAAGAGGCAGGCCAGGCAGTCCTCCTGTGACAGCCCGACCACTCGACTCCTTCCTCTTGCTGAATTCTGTCTTCTTTGCTAACAAGTCCACACAGAGAGAGCAGCTGGGCCCCAAGTGGTTATTTTATCAGAGAAGAATTAGCCCTGTTCTCAGACACCAGAATGAGTGTGTTTGAGGATCACTGTTACTCTGCTCCTTGACCCTCTGTCCTTCAGTCTAAATAATCCCAGTTCTTTCAAGTTTTTTTTGCCCCCGTAAGCTTTATTGTTTCCTACCCTTTAATATCCTCACAATTCTTCTCAGAACCTCTCTCAGCCCTCCTCTTCCCTCTTTAATTACAGGGCTCAAACACAATATTCTAGGAAGCGGTTGAGCAGTGCTCAGTAAAATGGAAAGCTTATCTCAAGATTCCTACATGCTGGGGTTTATGCAGCCTTCCTAGGGTCACGCGATGCTGTCTTTTTAAGTAACTGCTTAAAAATTCTCATGAACTATTTATTATCTGCTGGGAGCAGCAGCTTGCAGAGGTGGGCATGGGCCAAGTCCCTCTGGGTGGTACAGCATACCAACTGTGCTGGCAACCAGCACCTATGGACACAGAGGAGGGCGAACCTGGGGGCCTGTGTCCCTCTTTGAGAATATCTCCCTCTTCAGAAGCATCCTCTCCCATTAATAAACTATCCTATGATTTTACAAGTAAGACTCCAATCTCATTGTTTGTGCTTTTCCTATAATTCTGTTATGCCAATGTGTGTTTCATTCAGGAATTTGCATTTTAAACCTTTTCACTTCTAGTTGCAGAATGAGAGGCATTCACTGCTGGGAGCATCTCTAACAATAGCAACTGAATGGACCATATTATCTATCTATCTATCTATTTAGCCATCCATCTATATATATATCATCTGTCCATCATTCTTTCCTTCTTCTTGCCTCTGAGCTTATTAGTCAGACTGCTGCTGCTGGTATAATCCTCTTTTTGTTATGTTGGAATACCTAGGGCAGCTGAGACACACAGGCTACAGACATCTCTCTCCTTCCCTCTCTCCATTCCTTTCTTCCATTCATTCAGTAGAACTCTGTTGGATACCTACACTCCTCCTTTCAGGTTATTGTCAAAATTCTGGGGTTAAAATAATGAAATTTTAAACTCTACCTCCAAACACCTCCTAATTTGGAATGAAGATCCAAACATATGAAAAAAGAAGTGTAGCGAAAGCATATGGACACTGCTCTGGATATTGTGTGGCAAAAAGAAGAGTGGTCAGTGCTACCTAGGAGTGGAGAAGACACCAGGAAAGGCCTCCCAGAGGGGCTGCAACTTTTCTTCTACTATGAACCTCCACTCACCATCTTCTGTCCCAAGCCTCCCAACATGCGAGGGGGCAGAATATTTTTCTTCCTTCTGAGCCAGTTGTGTTTCTGCTTTCCTGTCCCTCCAGAGCAGCTAGATCACAGTTTTGTAGCCCAGAGGCTTTTGTTTCAACCTCTCAATGTAGAACTGTGGAAGCCCTCAGTGTATAAAATCTATATGAGTATATGTGTGTGTGTCGTGTGAGCGCTGTTTATGTGCCAAAGTACTAAAAATCTCATTCATTATGACTTTGTAGGAGAGCTGAGAATAGAAGACTGGCCACTGGAAACTAGGATCTCTATTTCCTCCATGCAGTTTAACAGCAAACAAATTAAATGCATCTTTGCTACTTATCTTGTAGCTACTTTTCTTATATCTTTTTTATTCTTTATGATAATTTATTACAGCAAACCTCAGAGATATTGTGTGTTCAGGTCTAGATCACTGAAATAAAGAACTATCACAGTAAAATGTCACATGAATTCTTTGGTTTCCCAGTGCACACAAAAATTACATTTATACTACACTGTAGCTCACTAAGAGGTCAATACCATCGTGTCTATACAAGTACATACTTTAAAAAATAACGCTGATGGAAAAATGGCACCAATAAACTTGCTCAACTCAAGATTGCCACAAACCTTCAATTTATAAAAAATGCACTATCTATGAAGTATAAAAAGAAGTACAATAGAATCAGGTATATCTGTATTCTCATGGTTAAGTAAACTGCTATTTCCTCTCTACACCTCTCTTTACACCAATGCTGACCCCATGTGTGGGTCTTTCCACACCAAAAAATTTTAATTTATTTATATTTATTCTTTGGCCATACCACATGGCAAGTGGAACTTCCCTGACCAGGGATCGAAACTGCATCCCCTGCAGTGGGCATGGGATCTTTACCCCGGATCACCAGGTAAGTCCATAATTCCATGGTTCTTGGTGTTTGACATTTCATTGACGCTTACTACCCAGATCTCGCAGGTGAAGCACCAGTCCCAGGAGACTTCAGACACCAATTACAAGTCCAGAATGGCACCTGTGCTTCTGACTTGTCATGTATAAATCCAGGGTTTCCATGACCTTTTCCTTGGACTTGAGAAGCTGCTAGAATGGCTCTCAGACCTCCGGAAGAAGTTTGCGTACTCAGATCAAATCAGATCAGTCACTCAGTTGTGTCCGACTCTTTGTGACCCCATGAATCGAAGCACGCCAGGCCTCCCCGTCCATCACCATCTCCCGGAGTTCACTCGCACTCACGTCCATCGAGTCAGTAATGCCATCCAGCCATCTCATCCTCTGTCGTCCCCTTCTCCTCTTGCCCCCAATCCCTCCCAGCATCAGAGTCTTTTCCAATGAGTCAACTCTTAGCATAAGGTGGCCAAAGTACTGGAGTTTCAGCTTTAGCATCATTCCTTCCAAAGAAATCCCAGGGTTGACCTCCTTCAGAATGGACTGGTTGGATCTCCTTGCAGTCCAAGGGACTCTCAAGAGTCTTCTCCAACACCACAGTTCAAAAGCATCAATTCTTCGGCACTCAGCCTTCTTCACAGTCCAACTCTCACATCCATACGTGACCACAGGATAAACCATAGCCTTGACTAGACTAACCTTTGTTGGCAAAGGAATGTCTCTGCTTTTGAATATGCTATCTAGGTTGGTCATAACTTTCCTTCCAAGGAGTAAGTGTCTTTTAATTTCATGGCTGCAGTCACCATCTGCAGTGATTTTGGAGCCCCCAAAAATAAAGTCTGACACTGTTTCCACTGTTTCCCCATCTATTTCCCATGAAGTGATGGGACCGGATGCCATAATCTTTGTTTTCTGAATGTTGAGCTTTAAGCCAACTTTTTCACTCTCCACTTTCACTTTCATCAAGAGGCTTTTTAGTTCCTCTTCACTTTCTGCCATAAGGGTAGTGTCATCTGCATATCTGAGGTTATTAATATTTCTCCTGGCAATCTTGATTCCAGCTTGTGCTTCTACCAGTCCAGCGTTTCTCATGATGTATTCTGCATATAAGTTAAATAAGCAGGGTGATAATATATAGCCTTGATGTACTCCTTTTCCTATTTGGAACCAGTATGTTGTTCCATGTCCCGTTCTAACTGTTGCTTCCTGGCCTGCATACAAATTTCTCAAGAGGCAGATCAGGTGGTCTGGTATTCCTATCTCTTTCAGAATTTTCCAGTTTATTGTGATCCACACAGTCAAAGGCTTTGGCATAGTCAATAAAGCAGAAATAGATGCTTTTCTGGAACTCTCTTGCTTTTTCCATGATCCAGCGGATGTTGGCAATTTGATCTCTGGTTCCTCTGCCTTTTCTAAAACCAGCTTGAACATCAGGAAGTTCATGGTTCACATATTGCTGAAGCCTGGCTTGGAGAATTTTGAGCATTACTTTACTAGCGTGTGAGATGAGTGCAATTGTGTGGTAGTTTGAGCATTCTTTGGCATTGCCTTTCTTTGGGATTGGAATGAAAACTGGTGTTTTCCAGTCCTGTGGCCACTGCTGAGTTTTCCAAATTTGCTGGCATATTGAATGCAGCACTTTCACAGCATTATCTTTCAGGATTTGGACTAGCTCCATTGGAATTCCATCACCTCCACTAGCTTTGTTCATAGTGATGCTTTCTAAGGCCCACTTGACTTCACATTCCAGGATGTCTGGCTCTAGGTCAGTGATCACACCATCGTGGTTATCTGGGTCGTGAAGATCTTTTTTGTACAGTTCTTCTGTGTATTCTTGCCATATCTTCTTAATATCTTCTGCTTCTGTTAGGTCCATACCATTTCTGTCCTTTATCGAGCCCATCTTTGCATGAAATGTTCCTTTGGTATCTCTGATTTTCTTGAAGAGATCCCTAGTCTTTCCCATTCTGTTGTTTTCCTCTATTTCTTTGCATTGATTGCTGAAGAAGGCTTTCTTATCTCTTCTTGCTATTCTTTGGAACTCTGCATTCAGATGTTTATGTCTTTCCTTTTCTCCTTTGCTTTTTGCTTCTCTTCTTTTCACAGCTATTTGTAAGGCCTCCCCAGACAGCCATTTTGCTTTTTTGCATTTCTTTTCCATGGGGATGGTCTTGATCCCTGTCTCCTGTACAATGTCACGAACCTCATTCCATGGTTCATCAGGCACTCTATCTATCAGATCTAGGCCCTTAAATCTATTTCTCACTTCCACTGTATAATCATAAGGGATTTGATTTAAGTCATACCTGAATGGTCTAGTGGTTTTCCCTACGTTCTTCAATTTAAGTCTGAATTTGGCAATAAGGAGTTCATGGTCTGAGCCACAGTCAGCTCCTGGTCTTGTTTTTGCTGACTGTATAGAGCTTCCCCATCTTTGGCTGCAAAGAATATAATCAATCTGATTTTGGTGTTGACCATCTGGTGATGTCCATGTATAGAGTCTTCTCTTGTGTTGTTGGAAGAGGGTGTTTGTTATGACCAGTGCATTTTCTTGGCAAAACTCTATTAGTCTTTGCCCTGCTTCATTCCGTATTCCAAGGCCAAATTTGCCTGTTACTCCAGGTGTTTCTTGACTTCCTACTTTTGCATCCCAGTCCCAAGGATACAACTCAGGAGCAACCAGATGGAAGAGATGTGTGGGACAAGGTGTGGGGAAGGGAAGCAGAGCTTCTAAGCCCTCTCCAGGCCTGCTACCCTCATGGCACCACCACGTGTTCACCAACCTAGAAGCTCTCTGCCTCTGATGGTTCAGGTGTTTTATGGAGGTTCCATTATGTAGGAAAGCTTGATAAAATCACTGGCCATTGGTGATCTCCAGCCCTTCTCCCTACCTAGAGGTCAGGGGTGGAGCTGAAAGTTCTGTCTAATTACATGGCAACCAGTCCCCACTGTAAGATGGTCCAGAAGCCCCCAGGGGCCTGTCATCTTATTAGCATACAGGAAGACACTTATCACATAGGAAATTCCAGGGGTTTAGGAACTGCCTGCCAGGAAAGCAGCAAGGCAGGCAGAAACCAAATATTAATATATATTTCTTAATATGTCCTAATGGTATTTTTATATTTGAACTTACCTTGAGTATTCGACTGTATTATATGTCCAATTGTAATATTGTAAGTTTTATTTGGTTACCACAGTAAATGCTATACCAACCACTGTGTCAGTGCTAGAGTGTTTCCAGCCCAAGGAGGGATTTGGACACATGTGAGGTGTCTTTGGGCTTCCCTTGTGGCTCTGTAGCAAAGAATCCGCCTGCCAATGCAGGAAATGCAGCTTCAATCCTTGGGTCGGGAAGATCCCCTGGAGAAGGAAATGGCAACCCACTCCAGTATTCTTGCCTGGAAAATCCCATGGAGAGAGGAGCCTGGTGGGATACAGTTCATGGGTTCACAAAGAGTCCAACACAACTGAGCAAGCACACACAGATGAGGTGTCTATAGTTGTCATTAATGGTGGAGGAAGCACCAAGGGCTTCGAGCACCCATGCAATTTTACTCCAGACTTACAAGTAGGTGAAAAACCTCTTTCCACTTATGAATCCCCAAGCTAACTTGGTTGTACCTGTAAGTACAGAGCACTTATGGCATCATCTTCATATATGCTCACTGTTCCAACAATATAACACTCATGAGGAGAAGTGGGCAACAGAGGATGAGTTGGTTGGATGGCATCCTCGACTCAATGGACATGAGTTTGAACAAACTCCGGGAGATAGCAAAGGACAAGGAAGCCGGGCATGCTGTAGTCCATGGGGTCACAAAGAGTTGGACATGACTGAACTACTGGACAACAATGATCATGTGAAGCAAGGGATGGTTGAACTTAGCTGTTTGAGAACTTTAACAAGAATCATTCACCATTTTCAAAAATTATGTCACCAGTGGTAATACCTTCATGGTATACAAGCTGCCAACACAGCTCAGCTGAATTTGTCAGTGTTTGTGATCATGCATTCATAGTGCTTCTTTGTGAAGACAGAGCACTTGACTGTCATCATTACATCTAGGTGTGGCTGTACCCAAGCATTTGTGATTGAAATACATGTTACATTGTTAGAAATTATTCTTTCACTCTTATATTGATTTAAAAAGATTGTGTGTGAGGATGGTATATTAGCCATACATTTTATTTTGTGGTAATAATGGAAAAGTTACACGATATTTGTATTAAAAACAGACTTTGGGTCTGCTAGAAACTGAGTGTTTGTGCCTGTCCTTCAGTGAACATGCATATGTTGAAGACTAATACGCACTGTGATGGTATTAGGAGGTGCGTCCATTCAGTTAAGACCTTGGATCCTGCGGGCAGGTTGCCTGATCCAAACTTCAGTTCTATCACTTGGTATCTCTGAACTGTTGGCAAGTTGGGTGAACTTGTGATAGTTGCTTAAACTTTTAATGCCTGTTTTAACATTAAATAGGGATAATGGTAATATCTATTTCCCCAATAAAGTTGTTATATGGATTAAATGAATCAATATTCATATATTAATACTTTGAGAGGTGATCAGGTCATGTGGGTGGAGCCCACATGAATTGTACTAGTACCCTCATAGAAGAGGTCCCAGAGAGCTCTCTTGTCCCCTTCACCACGTGAGCATGCTGAGAGAAGACAGCTGTCCACGAACCATGAACCAGGTTCTTCCAGGTGCTCAATCTGCTGCTCCTTGGTCTTGGATGTCACAGCCTGCCGATTATGAGAAATAGATGTCTGTCACCCAGTCAATAGTATTCTGCTACAGCAGACTGAACAGACCAAGAGGCTTGAGAACTATTATTACTCTGCAACACTTTGCTCCTTTTATACTGGTTTTTCCAGTAGTTAGGTATGGATGTGAGAGTTGGACTATAAAGAAAGCTGAGCACCGAAGAATTGATGCTTTTGAACTGTGGTATGGAAGAAGACTCTTGAGAGTCCCTTGGACTACAAGGAGATCCAACCAGTCCATTCTAAAGGAAATCAGTCCTGAATATTCATTGGAAGGACTGATGCTGAAGCTGAAACTCCAATACTTTGGCCACCTGATGTGAAGAATGACTCATATGAAAAGACCCTGATGCTGGGAAATATTGAAGGTGTGAGGAAAAGAGGACGACAGAGGATGAGATGGCTGGATTGCATCACTGACTCAATGGACATGAGTTTGAGTAACCTCTGGGAGTTGATGATGGACAGGGAGGCCTGGCATGCTACAGTCCATGAGGTTGCAAAGAGTCAGACACGACTGAGCGACTGAACTTATATATATATATATAGCTTTAAAGAATTATTGGGAGATTTGATTATCATTCCCTAGATTCTTATCCCCTTTACATTTCCCAAGAAACCCTTCCCACCTTCTTCAGGAGCCCTCATTGATCCTTTCTAGGGGTGCAGTGCTGCCTCTGCAGGTGTCTGCTTTCAGTGGCTCCTAACAAAGCTGCCTTCCTCAGAGCTTAGCCTTTCTTCTTTGTTTGGGGCATTGCTTTTCAGCCAGATGAACAATGAAACCCAAACTCTGGTAATGAAGCCAGGATTAGCTGGCTTGTGGGAGGAGGTCAGCTCAGACCAGAGAAGTCCTTAGAAAACACTGGTCTATTATCTCAACTCCCGAGAGAAACTTTTAGTCATATCCTGGTTTTTCAGTCAAAGGCATGTCAGCATGCGGCAAAGGGTGGCACATACGGTGTCTTTGTATGAATTAGAAAATGGGGCCCCTTTCAAGGCAAACAACTGTTACAAGGCTTCTCCGACCCCAGTTGATACAGCTGAACCTTGATCAGAGGCAGGATGGATCTCAGTCCCCTCTCTTTCCTACAGCCAGGACAGCCCTGATTTGGGCCTTTGGTGTACGGAGAATGATGATCATCTGGGCCTGGGCTAAGGGACACTTGTGACTACCTGAGGTCTGGGCTCCATAGAATTAATTTCCAAATGTGTCTCTCACAGGCATCCATTCAGTTAAGACCTTGGATCCTGCGGGCAGGTTGCCTGATCCAAACTTCAGTTCTATCACTTGGTATCTCTGAACTGTTGGCAAGTTGGGTGAACTTGTGATAGTTGCTTAAACTTTTAATGCCTGTTTTAACATTAAATAGGGATAATGGTAATATCTATTTCCCCAATAAAGTTGTTATATGGATTAAATGAATCAATATTCATATATTAATACGAATAAGGTATAGAACAGTACTGGATACATAATAAGAACTACATAAGTTTATTTGTATGTAAGTTCCTAAATCTATATATTAACTAATATATAATGTTTAGTTGCTAAGTCGTGTCTGACTCTTTTGCGACTCCAAGGACTGTAGCCCACCAGGCTCCTCAGTCAATTGGATTTCCCAGGCAAGAATACTGGAGTGGGTTGCCATTTCCTACTCCAGAACTAATGTACAAATAAGCTTCAAATAAAGGTCTTTAATGCTACACTTCCTAATTATATTATACTGAATTGTGTTTGCATCTCCTCTACTAGACTATAATCTCTCATGAAGCCACACCGTTTCTTACCCATTTTGAATCTCCCACACAGTAGCAGAGTGGTGGCTCCTCCTGGCTCAGTGAATGGTGTTCATTGACTCACTGAGTGAATGGATGGATGGATGAATGCCTAGAGCAGAGCTATGCCCTCAGGATGTGACTCTTCCAGGTGGGGTTTCACCCCCTAAGCCAAGCCATGACTGTAGAGGACTTAGCAGGATCAATGAGGCTTCCTACCCTTCCTGATCCCACTGAGGTTACCAACAGGCAGAGAGATGGCTGGCTACCAACGGATACTGTTAAATGAACAAAGACGTCTGTGGTCTTTCGGCTGCCCGTCTGGCACCTTGCAGGAAAGTGAAACGGAGTGTGAAACACACCTGTTCTCTCTAGCCTTTTAACTGGCAGAGCTTTAATTGCCAAGGGGAGGTCCAAGCTTTGAAAAAGCCAGGGAATTAATTGTGTGTTAATAGATGGATGTGCAGGGGTTGGGTGGGGGGGGGGGCAACCTGGGCGGGGAAGGGGGTGGGTAGCAATAGAACATTCTGTCCTCTTGGCCTCTTTATTCCTCACTACTGTGTGCCTAGTTGAAAGCCAGATGGCCCAGACTAAAAGGAAAACACATTCACTTTGGGAAGAGAAATCTTAGAGCATGCTTCTAGTGAGTAATGATCCTGGGCGGCATCTCCAAACCTGGAGCTGTCCTTTGTTCCTCATATTTCAAATAGCGAATGGTCAACCCCAGTCAAGGCATTCAAGGCTCTTTGGGGTTTGTGGGTTTCAGCCCTTATCCCCTCCTCTCTCTGTCCAAATTTCTCTCTGTCCTTCCAGTCTTAGTGCACATTTTGGCCTCTGTACTGTTGCTATTATCTCTGCAAAATGCCATCTTCCTCTTCAATTGTTTTCATAGTAGTAAAAAGTCCACCTGCAAATGCAAGAAATGCAGGTTTGATCCCTGGGTTGGGAAGATCCCCTGGAGGAGGAAACAGCAACCCACTCCAGTATTCTTGCCTGGAAAATCCCACGGACAGAAGAGACTGGTGGGCTATGGTCCATGGGTTTACAAAGAGTTGGACACAACTGAGCTACTGAGCACTCATTCTTTTTGTTTGTTTGTTTTTATTTTTGTTGGGCTCTAGAGGAAAGGTTGGGAAATACCTCTGCAAGTTTTGCCCCACTAGGGAGATGTCCATTATGATTTTCCTGGGATAGCTCTCAGAGCTCTCAGAGCTTTTGCCTTTTCTTGGAGCTACTGCTCTTGCTTGCTGGCGGTAGCCTCTTCAGGTCCCCTGCTGTGTGGCTCCTCCTTGGAAGACAATTTCTTCTTTTGGGGGGGACCCTCTTGTTTTCTGACTCTTCAGGGTCCTAACTGGTTCCTCTTTGGGGAAAGATTTCTTCCTTTTGGGAAGACTTCCATTCTTCCTAAAGCACTCATTCTTTAGGACTCCATTTAAACGCATTTCCTTCAAGATATCTCTGAGACCCTTTAACTTGGGCCATTTTAAGACTTTCCCTTGTGTTTTTCCACTTCCTTTTGCACTAAAGATATACAAACTTTAAAACATAACTTTGCTTATCAAATTACTTATTATTTTTAAAACATTTGATTTATAATTGGCTAATATTTTTTGGCAAATAATTGTTTATCCTTGGAAATTCTGGTAAAGTAAAGAAACTTAGCCTATAGATTGTTTTCAATTTGTAATGTCATTTTATAAATATTAAACTTAACTGTCATTGAAGATACATACTTATAAATTTGGGGTTTATATTTTTTCTTTACATGTTAGGAAGCCATTACTCTTTTATGGCCCTTGGAAACTGGGCTTTTTTCTTGACCACAGGGCTTTCTGAGCCTCTAATGTAATACTAATTTTGATCAAATTTCAGCTACCTGCTGGAAATAGAGGTACAGAGGATATGGTTACAACCAACCAAAAAAATGCCACAATTGTGAACTTGTAGGAGAAGGAAATGGCAATCCACTCCAGTGTTCTTGCCTGGAGAATCCCAGGGACGGGGGAGCCTGGTGAGCTGCCGTCTATGGGGTCGCACAGAGTCAGACACGACTGAAGCGACTTAGCAGCAGCAGCAGGCACTGAATAGTATGCCATGAAAACATAGAAGTCAAACAAGTCACATTATAAGGGGTAATTTACAAACTTATTATAATAATTGCAGATTTTTATATACTAGTAGATTAAAGTGTGTGTGTGTGTACTCAGCTGTGTCTGACACTTCTCGACCCCTGTGGACTGCAGGCCATCAGGGTCTCCTGTGCACGGAATTCTCCAAGGAAGAATTTTGGAATAGGTTGCCATTTCCTATTCCAGGAGATTTTTCAGACCCAGGGATCAACCTGTTTTATTGTTTTATTTTATAATTTTTAATATCTTAATATCCTTTCTTTCTTCTGATCCTAGCAATAATACTGAAAGCTGGCAAGGCAGAGACTGCTACCTTCTGTGTGTGCATGTGAATGTGTGTGTGTGTGTGTCTGTGTCTGTGTGCGTGTGCGTGTGCATGCTAAGTCTCTTCAGTCATGTCCAACTCTTTGCAACCCCGTGGAGTGTAGCACTCCAGACTCCTCTGTCCATAGGATTCTCCAGGCAAGAATACTGGAGTGGGTTGCCATGCCCTCCTCCAGGGGATCTTCCTGACTCAGGGATTGAACCCATGTCTCTTATGCCTCCTGCATTGGCAGGTGGGGTCTTTACCACTAACACCACCTGGGAAGCACTAGCACCTAGAAAATTAAGAGTATACAAATTGTAAAAGATACAAAATACTTGAATAAGACAATTACAAGATTGATGATATAAACACCTACAAAACCTCACACTTAGATGAGACTACACATTGTTCATAAGCAAACACAGAGCAAGGTGTCTAGAAGACATCATACTCTGGTGAGGTTATCCTCAGACCAAGCAGCACAAATGAAGGAGGAATACACTCTGCTTAGTCTGGCAAGAATGGCTGAAGGAGGCTGTCACCAGTGGTGTCTGGAAAGGTTTTATAGAGTAGGCTTGATGGAATTCACTTGTTGAGTTGGTGAGGAAGGGAAGAACATTCCAGTAAGTAGAACTAGTTTATATAGACAAAAAAGTTCCTTCCTGCTAAGGGGAAAGAGCAAGTACTTCTGTGTGGCTAAAGTACAGTGAATTTTGAGAAAAGACACTGGGAACCTAAGCAGTGACCAAGGCAGAGAAGGCTTCACAGGACAGATACAAGTATATACTTTACCCTGTGGTGTAGCAGTTTCCAAATGGCAGATACCCAGACCTGGCCACCATGATTTTTGCTGTATCTATTCACCAATTGCATTTCGTTTTTCTTCAGGTCAACCAACTCTAAAACTCAAGTATATTTACTGAAAAAGGAAATTGTATATCACCTCTGTACATGAACAACCATTAACTTTGTTGTTAACAGAAGTTAATTATTTAAAAGATACAGTGAAAGTACAATAAGATTACTACATTTTAGATATATATGTGGACTATGGTGAGCATCCCATATTCCCTTTCCCCAGGAAAAGCATAAACTCTTAATGTGCTACCACTCACAGGTTATTGTCTGCATTCATGCTCAGTCGCTTCAGTTATGTTCAACTCTTTGCAACGCTATGGACTGTAGCCCTCCAGGCTCTTCTTGTCCATGAGATTCTCTAGGTAAGAATACCAAAGTGGGTTGCCATGCCCTCCTTCAGGGGATCATCCCGACCCAGGAATCAAACCACAATCTTCTGCATCTCTTGCATTGCAGGCAGATTCTTTACCCACTGATCCACCTGGAAAGCCCTCATTGGTTATTGTTCACACATGAAAACAAATTAATGCAAAGGAAAAAATATCTAAGGGTGGAATCACAGGACTTTCAGGGTAAGCCATTTACTCGAATCACATAGGTAACCTTCACTTCACCAAATGTTTCTGCATATATTAGGCAAATTACATTTCTATCTCAGTCCACAGAATAAGGTAATAATAAATGCCCTCTTAATTAACAGAGTTATGATGAGAATTTAATGAGTCTGTATAGCAGTTTGGAGTGTAGTCTGATATTTAGTGAATGCTTATTACAAACAAGGTGCTCTGGTAAATGTGCACACTTAATCCTCATAGCAGCCCTATGAGATAGGTACTATTATAGTTAACCGTCTTACAGATAATGAAGCAAGACTCAGAGAGTCTTACATAATATGGCTAAGATTGCACAGAAGGCAAATCAGAGTTAGAACTTGAACTCTAACCTTCATGGCTCTTAAGTTCTCAATGTTAGTCCTAACAAATCTTTTATTTGAATAGTTTATTTTCCTCTTCTCAGAGGCTTTTCCTTTTCACCAGATTTTATTTAGATGTAGAGAATTGGTGTTATTAATATTGCCAGGCAGAGGGAAAACATATTCAAATCTGATGACTACTAGTTGACTGGATAATTATTTTCATACTTTGCTAAGTTTTCAAAGTTGTTAAGCCACATCTAGTCATTGAGTAACAAAGACCATTCAATCAATTCAGGCAAAAAAATTTTCACATTTAACCACTGAACAACCTGCCTTGAAGATGATCTGATTTTGTTAAAAGAGTCTCAAGAAGTATTTGGCTTATCATGTTCTTTTCCTTGTGTTGGATGATAGAAAGCTCAAGGTGAAACTGTAGCCTTCCATCTACAATTGGATCGTTCACTGACCTTACTCCTAGTCTTCTCTTATTTTCAACATTATTGTCTCTTGTCCTGACTGCCCATTTATTTATTTGAGATAAATTCCTTTTTTAAAATTTAAACTTAATGTGTATGAAGTATCTTTAAAGTATATGAAAGTATCTTTACAACACTATGGCTCCCCTGGTGGCTCAGCTGGTAAAGAATCCACCTGCAGTGCAGGAGACCCCGGTTTGATGCCGAGATCAGGAAGATCTGCTGGAGAGGGGATAGGCTACCCACTCCAGCGTTCTTGGGCTTCCCTGGTGGTTCAGCTAGTAAAGAACCTGCCTGCAATGCGGGAGACCTGGGTTTGATTCCTGGGTTGGGAAGATCCTGTGGAGAAGGGAATAACTACCCACTCCATTATTGTGGCCTGGAGAATTCCATGGACTGTATAGTCCATGGGGTTGCAAAGAGTCAGACACCACTGAGCAACTTTCACTTTACAACACTATACAATTAAGATTCCAGCAGAAATCTAGACAGTCATGTATGTAAATATGTTCATTTATTGTAGGTTAATTCTTTTCCATTTTCACAAAATTTCTGAATCCAGGTTCATAATTCCACAGAAATGTTTGTGATTGTAGTTGGAGCTAAATGCTTTCTTCCACTAGAAACCCATCAGTCTTCCTTTTCCTTTGTTTTCATTAAATCTGGGAGTTCAAGTTATTTGACAAGTAATCCATTTACTTCCTTGTTTCAATTATTTTGTTGTATATTTTTCTAAGCTAACTTAAATTCTTTTAAGAAGGTGGAACATAAATATAGCAATTAATTATTCCATTAACAAAATGAGTAGCCCCAGGTCCATTTACCTGCTCCCTCAATCATTTCCTGGATTGGCTAATCCACAAGAAAATGTGCACAACGCCTGAAAAAGAAAATCTTCGTTCTGTTCTTCTGAACCATCAAAATGAATAGTTTGTTACCATTATGAGAAATTAAAAAACCTAATCAAATCTAAGCTATTAATCTATTTTATGCCTCTTGAGGGGTTTCCTGAGATGTTGATTGAACACTTGTTTTATTTCTACTAATAAAGAGGCCCAGAGGCTCTCTTTGGAAGGGCCGGAGGCAGGACCCATGAGCAAAGAACCAAAGAGGTTTGCAGGCTCCAACCACCAAGCTGGAAGCAGAGGCCCCTGGCTGGGCCAGGATCCCATTTCTGTGTGCGAAAAGCAGAGCCAGGCACCAGACCAGGGCCTGAGGTATCCGCTGAAAGTTGAACCTGTCCTTGTACAACAAGGCACCTGGTTTCTACCTGATCTAAGGAGTCCGCAGAGCTGTATCTCTCCACAGGTGGGAGGGCTCCCCTTTAAATGTGTGAGGTACTCCAGAACTGTTGCTGTTATTATTATTACTTTTTTTTTTTTTTTGAACTGGAGAAAGATCCTTTTCTCTTTTTTTTTCTTTTATTTTTTAACTTTACAATATTGTATTGGTTTTGCCATATATCAACATGAATCCGCCACAGGTATACACATGTTCCCCATCCTGAACCCTCCTCCCTCCTCCCTCCCCATACCATCCCTCTGGGTCATTCCAGTGCACCATCCCCAAGCATCCAGTATCATGCATTGAACCTGGACTGGCAACTCATTTCATATATGATATTATACATGATTCAATGTCATTCTCCCAAATCATCCCACCCTCTCCCTCTCCCACAGAGTCCAAAAGACTGTTCTATACATCAGTGTCTCTATTGCTGTCTCGTATACAGGGTTATTGTTACCATCTTTCTAAATTCCATAATATGCATTAGTATACTGTATTGGTGTTTTTCTTTCTGGATTCCTTCACTCTGTATAATAGGCTCCAGTTTCATCCACCTCATTAGAACCGATTCAAATGTATTCTTTTTAATGGCCGAGTAATACTCCATTGTGTATATGTACCACAGCTTTCTTATCCATTCATCTGCTGATGGACATCTAGGTTGCTTCCATGTCCTGGCTATTATAAACAGTGCTGTGATGAACATTGGGGTACACGTGTCTCTTTCAATTCTGGTTTCCTCGGTGTGTATGCCCAGCAGTGGGATTGCTGGGTCATAAGGCAGTTCTATTTCCAGTTTTTTAAGGAATCTCCACACTATTCTCCATATTGGCTGTACTAGTTTGCATTCCCACCAACAGTGTAAGAGGGTTCCCTTTTCTCCACACCCTCTCCAGCATTTATTGCTTGTAGACTTTTGGATCGCAGCCATTCTGACTGGTGTGAAATGGTACCTCATAGTGGTTTTGATTTGCATTTCTCTGATAATGAGTGATGTTGAGCATCTTTTCATGTGTTTGTTAGCCATCTGTATGTCTTCTTTGGAGAAATGTCTATTTAGTTCTTTGGCCCATTTTTTGATTGGGTCATTTATTTTTCTGGAATTGAGCTTCAGGAGTTGCTTGTATATTTTTGAGATTAGTTGTTTGTCAGTCGCTTCATTTGCTATTATTTTCTCCCATTCTGAAGGCAGTCTTTTCGCCTTGCTTATAGTTTCTTTTGTTGTGTAGAAGCTTTTAAGGTTAATTAGGTCCCATTTGTTTATTTTTGCTTTTATTTCCAATATCCTGGGAGATGGGTCATAGAGGATCCTGCTGGGATGTATGTCGGAGAGTGTTTTGCCTATGTTCTCCTCTAGGAGTTTTATAGTTTCTGGTCTTACATTTAGATCTTTAATCCATTTTGAGTTTATTTTTGTGTCTGTGTTAGAAAGTGTTCTAGTTTCATTCTTTTACAAGTGGTTGACCAGTTTCCCCAGCACCACTTGTTAAAGAGATTGTCTTTAATCCATTGTATATTCTTGCCTCCTTTGTTAAAGATAAGGTGTCCATAGGTGCATGGATTTATCTCTGGGCTTTCTATTTTGTTCCATTGATCTATATTTCTGTCTTTGTGCCAGTACCATACTGTCTTGATGACTATGGCTTTGTAGTAGAGCCTGAAGTCAGGCAGGTTGATTCCTCCAGTTCCATTCTTCTTTCTCAAGATTACTTTGGGTATTTGAGGTTTTTTGTATTTCCATACAAATTGTGAAATTATTTGTTCTAGCTCTGAAGAATACCGTTGGTAGCTTGATAGGGATTGCATTAAATCTATAAATTGCTTTGGGTAGTATACTCATTTTCACTATATTGATTCTTCCAATCCATGAACATGGTATATTTCTCCATCTTTTAGTGTCTTCTTTGATTTCTTTCACCAGTGTTTTATAGTTTTCTATATATAGGTCTTTAGTTTCTTTAGGTAGAAATATTCCTAAGTATTTTATTCTTTTTGTTGCAATGGTGAGTGGAATTGTTTCCTTAATTTCTCTTTCTATTTTCTCATTATTAGTGTATAAGAATGCAAGGGATTTCTGTGTGTTGATTTTATATCCTGCAACTTTACTATATTCATTGATTCGTTCTAGTAATTTTCTGGTGGAGTCCTTAGGGTTTTCTATGTAGAGGATCATGTCATCTGCAAACAGTGAGAGGTTTACTTCTTCTTTTCCAATTTGGATTCCTTTTATTTCTTTTTCTGCTCTGATTGCTGTGGCCAAAAGTTCCAAAACTATGTTGAATAGTAATGGTGAAAGTCGGCACCCTTGTCTTGTTTTTTAAACACCAAGTGGGTTTAGGTCTGATTACTAGTGATTGGCAAGGTTGTTAAATTAGAGGTCTGTTGTGTAGGGCTGGGTATTTGCCTGTGTCTCCCAGGAAAGGTGTGTCCCCAAGCCTATAGGAGAGAAATTCCTTTTCTTCTGGCTAGGCAGTGCAACTTTCCTGAGCAGGAGAGAACTTATCCAGGCACAGAGAGGCCATTAGCTGGAGCTCTGATGCAGTGTCGTCTCCAACTCCCCAGGAACCATCAGAAATCGGGCTTTCCCAGAGTCCATCTTTTGTGATCCAGGGCACTCTTCTACCTAAAGATTAAAGGGCATGTGATCTGGGCTTGCATTGTAGCCTCTGATTTAAGAAACTTTTCCCACGGTCTTTTCCTACTTTCCTTTTAAATGCCCTTCTTTAAATAGCTGATGGTGATTAAAGATAAATATTTGGACTTATTACACATTATTTCTAATGCTGGAGAAAAGCATTAGAAAAGTCTTCTATGCAGAGGTGCCCAATTTTTTTGGCCTCAGAATGCCTATACATTCTTAAAAATTATTATAGACATGAAAGAGCTTTGGCTGATATGTACTGATTTGTGTTGATATGTCCGTATCTGCTATTTTAGAGATTTAAATGAAGACCTTAAAAGTACTTATTAATCAACTGAGGGATAGTAATAATAAACATGCTATGTATTAACATAAATACAATTTTTATGAAAATAACTAAAGAAGCTTAACAAAAGGTAATGAGAAGAGTCATATTGCTCTATAATTTTTGCAAATTTCTAAGTAGAAATTGATAGAAGAATTTCTAGAAAGAAGACAGTTGGATTCTTATAATTGCTTCCTCATTCTGTCTGTTGTGATATCACAAGTCATGTAGCTTCTAGAAAACTCCACTCATGAGAAAATGAGCATGCAAAAGGCAAAAAATAGCAGTATTATGAAAGTAGCTTGGACTCTGCAGATCACTTCAGGGTCCCACCAACTGACTACTGTGTATTGTCCTTTCTCTAATACAAAGGAGATAAAAGAAACAAGCCCTTTGGAGTATTTGATTTTATTGAGCCATCCATTTTTGAATAATGAAGATCATCCAATTTATCCAAACCCTAGTATTCATTTAGGTCTTTTCATGTGGGACTCATTTTCACCAAGTCCACCTTTCTAACTTTGAAATATCCTCAGGTTCTCAGAGCCTCCAACACACAAATGACTCTTTTAGTTCTAGCTTTAAACTCTTGGGAAAGAGCTCTCTTGGTTCACCTGAGGCCATTTCACTCTGGTTAAAGATTAGGGTCAGGATTTAGGAATATGATTGCTTTGTTTGAATCAAGACCAAAGGACCATGGCCAAGGTCTTGAGGTGACACTGAACCACAATTCAATATGTAGAAGTTGTTTGGGATTTGAGTCTAAGGCATGTGTGTATATATGTGTGCTTTGTATGAGAGAAGGATTAAGAGAAGTGGGACAAATTTAGATTCTCCTGTTTAATGATTTATTTAAACTGCCCTCAACATCCTCTCTTATTGCCCCCTCTGTTGTCCCACTTTGCTAGACTCAGCAGCAGGAATGCTTCTGTTCCCTTCATTCATTTAAACACTTCAAAGGACATTCACCCACTAATATCCTGTTGATGGCAGCTATTGACTTCCAGGAAAGGAGTTCCTGGAATTCATAAATGCAAGAGTAAAACAAAGCAAGGGGCATAGTCTGGAGCAGCCCCCATCCCGCAGGGCTGTTCAAGAGTGTCTAGGGGACTTTGCTGTTATCGGTCAATCTTTCCTTGCCATCTGTGCCTTTTGTTTATAATGCAGTTGATTAAAATCTCCTGTATTTAACCTAGCTATTTCAAGTTCAATAATAAGGGGAAATTAGCTCCAGGATTTCCATGATAATCATTTGGGTTTAACTTCAAGGGTCAGAACCCAAGCAGAATTTTTCAAGCTGTATCTGCTCTGCTGCTTGTTCTATGTTGCTGCGTAAAGCTTATGGACATCTTTATCTGCTGCAAGGGCTTCTGGGAACTCAATCTGGACTCAAAGATCAAATGCAAACATTATACAACTCAGAGGGCTAAATTAAGCCAGTTAACCGCTAGCAAAGCTTAACTTGAGCCAGTGAAAATGAGGAACTAAAATAATGCTTTCATATTAGTATGCTGCTAAGTTGCTGCTAAGTTGCTTCAGTCGTGTCCGACTCTGTGCGACCCCATAGACGGCAGCCCACCAGGCTCCCCAGTCCCTGGGATTCTCCAGGCAAGAAAACTGGAGTGGGTTGCCATTTCCTTCTCCAATGAATGAAAATGAAAAGTGAAATTGAAGCCGCTCAGTCATGTCCGACTCTTAGCAACCCCATGGACTGCAGCCTACCAGGCTCCTCCGTCCATGGGATTTTCCAGGCAAGAGTACTGGAGTGGGGTGCCATTATAAACTGATGTCCAGAGAACCTTCTCCTAAACCACTTCATTGATGAGGAAGAGTCATTGTTGACATTTACTGACCTGGCTCTCAGTTGGGATGGAGGAAGTAAGTATTGTCACTATCATCATTCCATGAGGAAACTGAGACTTGGAAAGGTCAGGTCGTTTGCTCAGACTAATTAATTAGTAAGTTGTGGGTTGAAAACTTGCTTCCAAACTGTCTGGTTCCTCTGCTTGACCAGTTAACTGCTGCAGTATTTTCTGAAGTAGCTAGGGTGAATGAAAGGCATTCCAAGCAATGATGTTCCACCAAGTTTATGTTACCAACTAGGGAAAGCTTGTCTGTTTTCCCTCCCGGCCCACCTCACCTGTCCCAAGCCCTCCAGTTCCCACTAGAGGATAAGCTCTATGAAGACAGGAGCTTTTTTTGTCTTTTTCTCTGTAGAAGCCCCAGTGCCTGGACACACAGACATGCTCAGTAAATGCCTACAATGAATGAGTGAATGGAAAAATGAATGAATACATGAACAAATAAGTGGAATTGCCACATGGATACTAATTTCTGATTTATTCCCAGGTGTTGCTAGTGGTAAAGAACCTGCCTACCAATGCAGGAGATGCAGGGGACAGGTTCATTCACTGGCTCAGGAAGATCCCCTGGAGGAGGACATGGCAACCCACTCCAGTACTTTTGCCTAGAGAATTCCCATGGACAGAGGAGCCTGGTGGGCTCTGGTCCGTGGGATCACAAAGAGTCAGATATGACTGAAGTGACATAGCATGCATGCATGTCTCAGGACAGACAGTAGCTTCTCATATCACTCTTCCCAGAATAAGGTAGGTTTTCATTACTGGGAAAAACTCAAGCTTGGTATTAATGCCAGTTTTTTTCCTCTACAAATGAATGCATTTTATTTAGTTCCCAGATATTTACTGAGTTCCTGCTGGGTACTGTGCTCGGTGCTGAGGTTATAAAATTGCACAAGGCTCGGTCCACATTCTCACAGAATATATAGTCCACTGAGGGATGGTGCAGCAGCAAATGGGCAATTACAAATCAATATGATGAGTGTTATGGGTTTCCCTGGTGGTTCAGTTGGTAAAGAATCCGCCTGCAATGCAGGAGAGCCAGGTTCAATCCCTGGGTAAGGAAGATCCCCTCTTGAAGGAAATGGCCACCCACTCCCATTTTCTCGCCTGGAAAATCCCATGGACAGAAGAGCCTAGTGGGCTACAGTTCATGGGGTCACAAAGAGTCGGACATGACTTAGTGACTAAACCACCATGATAAGTGTTAGGTGGGCAAGTTGTGGTGCTCTGGGAGGTGCACGGAGGAGCGCACTCAACCAGAGGCAAGGGTGATGGAGAGGAGGCAATCTGAGAAAGCTTCCAGGAACTAGTGACCCGAAAATAAGTAGGGATTGAGCAGGGAATTGTCCAATCATGGGTTAAATAAAAATAGATTTTTAAAACCACAACTTTTCCCCTTTAAAGAATATGTCTCTTCTATATTTTGAGTACTATCCCAAAAGAACTCTCTAGCAATTAAACGGAGTCTCCATCCAACATCAGAATGGAATTGGGAATGAAGATATTCTGATAGTTATGTGTTAAACAATTCTATTGTTGAACAGGTGTGTAGCGCCTTTTGTTTACAAAGGTGAAGGGTTGGCACAGTCTCACAATGGCCCCATTGTCAGAATGGCTCTTGGATGTGTGATAACCATGTCCAGAATGGCTAGACCCTGGGTTCAGGGTGGGGCAGAGCACCCTGGAAGGGAGAGAGCCCAGAAGCTGACAGATAAGAGGAGGAGGAAACGGAAAGGTCCAGGGAGGTGGACAAGGTGCACATGACTGCTCCTGTAGTGAATGATGAATGAGAAGCTGAAGGCCTGTGGGGCCCCGCTTACACTGGCTGGAGTGGATGGGGACCTGGCTAAGCAGATGGGAGATGAGGTCAGGTGGGAATTGAGGGCATTGACCTTGAACATCAAGAACACTTCTCTTGGAAGGTCTAGGAGAGAGGCTGCTACCTGCCCTATCATATGTCATGCTCTGCTTCAAGATGCCTGGACTAGAGGTTCATTGGGGGTTGAAATCCAGCCCCATCTCTTCTCCTTGCTGGGGGGCTGTGGGACTCCATGCACCCAGAGGGGACACCTTCCTCTAATTTGCACAAAGACACCATATGGGCTAGCAGAGTCCCGCAGATGGACCATGCCAGTGACTTACAGAGCACCTCATCTCTTTTCTCAGAAAGAAATCAGGTGCAGCTAAGGATGGGGAAGAAGGAAGAATGCAAGAACACAGATTTTGGGATCTAAGTACAGAACATTTTTAACAGTTTGGCTCACTACTTGATCCCCAGCACCTACAGCATGTTCTGGCAAAAAGTTTAATAAATATTTGTTGAATGAATGTATGAATATCCAGATGAGCATTAAGGCGCGGGGACTAGGAGTGAGGGCGCTCCCAGATGGTGGTGGAGGAGCCCATCTGCCCCAGGCAGAAAGCCAAGTGAGCATTACACATCCCATCCCTGCAGCCAGGAGAGCTAGACACAGAGTGGGGCTGGCTCCACAGCTCTGCCCATCAGCCTCAGGCCTCAGGTTGGCCTCAACTGGAGATTTTCACAGCTGGGGGCACTGCAGGAAACTGTCACAGTTTATAGAGTAAAGGCTTTGAAGTCAGAAATTGCTGATGCCAAACCTAGCTCTCTGCACCAGCTCTCTGCACGGACCACTTAAGCTCGCTGAGCCGCGGTTTCCTTATCCGTAACATGGGAAAGAAGAAGAATACGACATAATGGTTAAGATCTTCCACTCTTCATTTTAATTGCCTGCATTATAATCTCAACTCCATCACCTACAGCTAAGACTCCCTGCACTTCAGTTCCCTCATTTGTAAAAAACAAATAATAAATGTGCTTTCCTCATAATGTCACTGTGGGCATTCAGTGAGTCAATACAGACAGAGCATTCAAAACAGTGGGCGACGGTCCCCATCGATGTCATTCCGACTGTGGTTGTGAGTGACTGTGGGGACAATGAACATGCTCAGCACAGTGCCTGTCGCGCTGTAACTTCCTCCCGCTCCCCTCCTTTCATCCCCGCCGTCATTATCCAATGGCTGTCCCCTGCAAACTCACAGAAGATTCCATGGGACCTTCATGGTTTTCATCCCAAATCATAAGCACTTCTTCCAAACCATAAGCACTTCATCCAACCCCGCTGGTAAGGGAAAAGGAGGACTCTCAACCTTGCCTTTCCTGTTCTTTACTGCCTTTTCCTGCTGACGGGCAGCAGGCCTCGGACAGACCCTGTGCTAAAGGGGAAGATGAGCTGACTTCAGATATTGCTCTATTTTTCTGCCTCCCTTGAGATTCTGGGATCCCCACAGACAGGTTCTGGCCTCGGTAGCACATCCCTAACCTCTCACAGAACATGGATGGCCTAGTCTTATTCTTCCCTATTTTCAGGTGGGTATTTATGGTTGTAGATTATGTCACAGCACCAGGGTAGGGAAACCTCCTGCCCTGCTGGTTACTGTAGCTGTACTGTCCCCTGTGCCTGGCATGTGACAGTCACTCAGACATGTGGCCCAGAACCAAAGGAAGGAATGCAACCAGTCCAAGGTCAGATTTTAAGAGCTGAGCTTTAACCAGCTCTACTCAACCCTACCCTCTCCTTTCCTTACCCTACGCTGTGTCTTAGACCTCAGCCATCTGAATTTTGTTTGGGTTTGGGGGTTTTACGCATTTTTACTGTAGTAAGAAACACAATTATGAAATTCACCACCTTAACCATTTTCAAGTGTGTAGTTCAATTGTCTTTAAGTACATTTGCTTTGCTGTGAAACACACAATCTGAGTTTTAAAGTTCAATGACATAACACAATTTATGTCTATTTTCTAAGCGCTCATGAACATGTTGAGCTGTTGACATTTTGAATCCCTTCTCAGGGTGGGGTTGTTTGCTCTTCTGCTAAAGTTTGTTATCCATTGTGCTAAACAATCAGGCCTGTCTCATGTATATAAACATCAAGGAAAAAGCAGAAAGATTTCAGTTCTGTATTTTGGTTTTGCAGGGGCAGAACCATATGTTTACGAAATACAGTATCTGATTCAAATTTCACTGCCCTGTAGGAACTAAATAGGAACTTTAGCAGAATTTTCCAAATTTTTCACATCAAGAAAAAATACTCCTTTTTAAATTAGAGAAAACAATGTGAACACATTTTAATAGTTTTATTTTTTATTTTTAATACTTTTCAAGTGACATAAAAGATTTCCTTTTTGGGGGGTTTTTAGACAATTTTGACTTGATTACTTGATTACAGATGGTGACTGCAACCATGAAATTAAAAGACGCTTACTCCTTGGAAGGAAAGTTATGACCAACCTAGATAGCATATTCAAAAGCAGAGACATTACTTTGCCAACAAAGGCCCATCTAGTCAAGGCTATGGTTTTTCCAGTGGTCGTGTATGGATGTGAGAGTTGGACTGTGAAGAAAGCTGATCGCCGAAGAATTGATGCTTTTGAACTGTGGTGTTGGAGAAGACTCCTGAGAGTCCCTTGAACTGCAAGGAGATCCAGCCAGTCCATTCTGAAGGAGATCAACCCTGGGATTTCTTTGGAGGGAATGATGTTGAAGCTGAAACTCCAGTACTTTGGCCACCTCATGCTAAGAGTTGACTCATTGGAAAAGACTCTGATGCTGGGAAGGATTTGGGGCAGGAGGAGAAGGGGACGACAGAGGATGAGATGGCTGGATGGCATCACTGACTCGATGGACGTGAGTCTGAGTGGACTCCGGGAGTTGGTGATGGACAGGGAGGCCTGGCATGCTGCGATTCATGGGGTCGCAAAGAGTCGGACATGACTGAGCAACTGAACTGAACTGAAGTGAACTGACTTGATTACCTGAGAAAAACATGCACATTGCAAAAAAAAATTCAGCATGTAGCAAATGTGATTAAGAAAGTAAAAGTAATTTTAATTCCAACTGTATTGGCGACCATTGTTCACATTCTTCTAGACCTTCCTTGAAAATATTAACACACAATGATACAATCATACTTCAAATATAATTTGGTGCACATTTGTTTAGACTTTTCCCTTAATATTATACAATATCTATTTTATAGTAGTCAGAGATTATATTATATATATTATTTTGCAACTTGCATCTTTCATCTAAATATCTTGGACATCTTTTCATGTCAGAACACACAGATCCTTTTTAAAGGTTAAATAGTATCTCATTGTTTATACCATAACCCATCTATCAAGTCCTGTCCTGAGAGACACTGGGCCATTTCTAGGTTTTGCTGTCTCTGTAAGAGAGCATGGAGGCCATTCCCTTGCCACACCTGTTGGTTCATGGTAAGAGACAGAGTCCTTGTACTTTCTCTCCTGGGTTTTCCATTCCCTTCCATTAGCATGACTCCTTGGGGCACCCTCTGGGTAGCTCTGAGCCTCCTTCCGGGGAGTATAAGTACTCTTTGTCAAGTTCTGCCCTCGGGGCTGTTGTGAGGACTCCTGAGATCAGATATGCTGAGGACTTTGCATTCCGTCAATAACTGGCGATACATAAATACAAAATGTTTTCAATTCCAACAGAGTTGTGGGATTCCTTTCAGGAAGAAGTGAGGGCCCATTGAGAATGTATGTGTTGATATAAACACACAGCTTGTCCTTCCTGTTCTAGGTGATGCCCTGGAGAGTGGAGAGCTCGCCCATACTCAGGTCAGGCACGGGTTTCCTCCTGGGTGCTGGTGGCTGAAACGCAGGGGAATCATACAGGCCACTAGTAGAGGGGCTGCCTATGGGTATCGCTCACCCAGGATTTTAGATGAAAATGAGCACATTCTGACTTTCTGAGCTCTTTTCAAGCTCCTCTGCTCAATACTCAATTACTGAGCAGCTACCCTGAGCCTGAAGAGGAGGGAGAATCCAGCAGCAGATGCAGAGTCCTCGCCTTCTGGAAGCTTACGGTCTAATACATAACCCGGATGGCAGCTATGGCCTCCATATCCTTTGAGATATAGAAGAATTGGGTTCGAATTCCCAAATCCATGACCCACAGAAGCCCAGAGCCCTCCAGGTTGTGTGCAAACTCACTGTCAGCCCTGACCCCCTCTCCTCAGGATCCCTGCTTCCATGTGGACACCCTCTGTCTGTGCATCAGGGACCCAGGGTGAATGCGAGCCTCTCCTCTTATTCCACAGAGGCCCTCTTCTCCCTAAGCGTTTGTGAGTTTAACCAACTTCACTAAATGTTTTTGAGGTATATGGTAGGAATATACCACAGAAATTCAAATGGTAACAACTAACACTTAAGTGGCGCATGCTCTATGCCAGGCTCTGATGGGAGCACTTTACCTGATAACGCACATAAACCTCCCAATAATCCTATGAGGTGGATATTATCATTGTCCCATTTCAAAGATAAGAAAAGAAAACATAGCAGACACTGTGGGATCCTCCCTGTATCCCTGCAGCCCTCACCATTTCAGCACATGTCAGGCCAAGTTCCAACTGCCACCATCACTGTTTTGAGAGCTTTCTCTGCCCACATGTACTAGGTCAGGTGTACCGGGGAATTACTGCCCCCGAAGGCAACCTTCAGCCAACGACTGACAGCAGTCTGTAGTTAACTCCCCTGGCTCCCTTGCCCCTTGAGTGTGATAACTCAGAGGCACATGTTCTACTGTTTCCCAGGAGGGCTTCCACCCCAGCTCTTCACAGTGGTAACTTGCTTAATAACACACTTACTGGCCTTCTTCCCTCTCCCATCTCATTTACCCATGCGTATTTCCCAGAATCACCTCCAAATAAACTACGTGCTCTCAGATGGTTATTTTAGAGTCTGCTCCTAGGGAAAGCTACATGGAGATGCTGAATTGTGTATCCAAGGTTATACAACTGCCTGGATTCAAACCCAGGGCGTCTCCTTTGGACTCTGATCTTTCTCACTACATCACGCAGCCTCTCCACTTCCAATGGAATGCAAGGTATACCCATTTAAAGGCATTTCTGACCAAAATGGTGGAGTAGGAGACTCCAGCCTCTGTCCGCACAAAGATCAACAATTATCCAGGTATCCATCAACACAAATAGCTTTGGGAGAGCTCAAGAGTCCACTTAAGAAACCTCAGCAACACCGCCCAGCAAAATACCTGAGAATAACCGTACAAAAAGGGAAGAAAGCAACTTCATCCTGTCTGCATCACCCCATCTCTTAGGCCTGTCATGCTCAACATTAGGAATGAACTGCCCAGCTAGAAAGAGTTCCTGATGCTGGGCAAGGGAGAGCAGGGTGAACAACCAGCTCCCCCAGTCTTCTAGGAACCTGTGTAGGGACCCATTTCATTCTCACCCTTTTACCCAGAGGCATGAAGCTGAGATGTATGGAAACGACTAGGAACAAGGAAGAAGAGCAGGCACCATGAGTGTTAGCCATGCAGTGGAAGCAACCACAGTTTCCAGGGGTCTGCCCTGCAGAACACCCAAGCAGCTTTGCCACTGAAGAAACTGACACCCAGCACAGCCACTGGATAACTCCCGCAGATCTTGTCCCTGAAGTTTTCCCGCCCCGGGTTTTTGCATTCATGGATGCCAGCCCCCTGAGTCCTTCTCCAAAGCATACTAGTGGCTCTGGGGGCCCTGGCGGTCAGCATGCTCTTCTCTGGGTGCAGGTTCTTGCTTGGGCACATGCGCAGCAATAGAGGCTGGTGACAGGAGATAAGTCACTTATCTCCCTACTCTCCACTGGACCCCAGGATTCACACTGGCTGCCAGCCCTGGCCTCTGTGGCTAGGCAAATGTAAGACAGCAGTGAGACTCCAGCAGTTGACCCCCCTGCTATGTGCACGCTCAGGGCTAGTCCCTTCAGTGGTGCACCTGCAGCCACCAACCTGACCACCACCACTGATCTCCACTGTCAAGCACGTGCCAGGGTGAGAGCCTGCAACTACGGGAGTGCCGGCTCCCACCGCTGCCTGTAGCCCTGCATCAGGCCCTGATGTCAGTCACTGGCCTGATCACTGGTCAGTTCTAAAACTAGCCCTGTAGCTCTGCAGCTGCGTCCTGCCAGCCTAGCTCCTGTCACTGGTCTCTATTGCCATGCATGTACTTAGGCAAGACCCTGCACCCAGAGAAGGGTGTGCCGACAGCCAGGGCCCCCAAAGCCACTAGTATGCCCACAGTTGGCTCCAGCCCTTGCATCTGGTTGTAGCCCCACTCACTACACGTGTGTCTGCAGCCAGCTGCTACCATTAAACGGGCTCCTGCAGCCGGCCTCCTCCGCTAAGTGTGTGTACACCACCAGCTCTGGCCACTGCCACTGCTTGCCCTGGTCCCTAGCCCCTGGACCCAGAGGTACCACTGAGGACCCTAACTTTCTTACAGGCACTATAAAACCCCAGAAGCACTCTCCAAGGACCACACAAGGCAATTTTGTTCTTCAGAAATGAAAGAGAGGTCAAGATTCTCCCAGACAAACAAAAGCTGAAGGAACTCATCACAACTAGATCTGCTTTACAAGAAATGCTGTAAGGAATTCTTCAAGCTGAAGTAAAAGGACATTAATTAGTCCATATGAAAATATGAAAGTGAAAGTGTCAGTCGTTCAGTTGTGTCCAACTCTGCAACCCCATGGACTGTAGCCCACAAGACTCCTCTATCCATGGAATTCTCCAGGCCAGAATACTGGAGTGGGTTGCCATTTCCTTCTCCATACACAAAAATGTAAAACACACTGCTGGAAGTAAGTATATAGTCAAAACCAGAATACTTTAATATGCAATATGACAGTCCTCCTTCCATAAGGAGGTGACCTGAGTTTTATAAAGATGAATAAAAGGTAGATGAGTAGACTAACTGTCCATTGTAGAATAATGAAGACTTTCCCCCTGATTTGTAGCCCGTGCTAGACTGAACCAATTGCCAACATAAAGAAGCCCTGGGAAGAAGATTTTGAGGACACCAGATAAGACTTCAATCTAAGACAGAGGGATTTGTATGGAAATGCTTAGCCTCTTGCCAGAAGGAAAGGTGAGTGAAGGCCCTTGCATTATTATGGTGCTTTTGTCTATAAGTAACAGACTATCTGACCAATAGGTTAGGCTAAATTATAAAGATGCTTAATTATCTCACATTTCAAGAAGCCTGGAGGTAGATGTTCCAGGGCTGTTTGATTGTTCAAAAGATCATAAAGGACCCCAGTCTCTTTCCATCTGTAGCTCTGCCATCCTTAGTGTGTTAGCTTATATTTCTCCTCATGGTTACTAGATGGCTGCCTAAGTGCAAAATATCACATCTTCATAATACATCAGCCTGAGCAGAAAGGAAGGAAAGCTGGTTGTGGGAAAGGGACTCTCTTCATGGATCTCTATCATATCAGAAAGGAAGACTCTTCAAGAAGTCCCTACAGATCTTCTTTTCATCCTGTTTCTGGTTGGATACACACAATCAATCACTGGTAAAGAGGAAGGAGATTCCCATATGTAGCTTAGATCAATGGTGATCAACCCCTGGGGCTACATGCATTGCCACTTGAACAAAACCAGAGTTCTATTATCAAGAAAGAGGTAAGAAATGACTCTTTCATCCCTTAAGAAACCAAAAGTGCTTCCCATAGCCTAGGAAACATGACTGGAGAGCCATTCTAATTAGGAGTGCAGGAATGTGTTACTTCTCAGGGCGTTTCCTTCACTCTCAGCCAAGAACTCCATTTAAGACAAACTCTCCAACATATCTCCACAATCTACTTGGCCCCTTTTTTCATTCCTTCCCCTCATTGGAGGTTTCTCTTTTACAACCTGTGTTATGTTGTGCAAGTTACTTAACCTCTTTGAACCTTGATATTTTCATTATAATATCTAGCTTCCAGGATTGTTTCAGGTATGAGGTGATATAACAAATGTGAAGGCCCCTCACCTGGTACCTGGCACATACTAAATGTGAAATAAATGTTAGTTAAATAGAAGTGATAGGGTTTGTATATGCTGATGACCAGACTCTAAATGCTCATAACTAAGAGCACAATGGAACCCTTGTAGGGGACTTTGTAGTGTCCGTATGCTGAGCTGACCATCAGCCAACTGATACTTATTGTGTGAGTTCCCTTTGTCTACAATGTCAGTTAAAATCTCCATGCCTAGTAAGAAGAATCTGCCTGTACTGGCAATTTGGAGCAGTTTGGTAAGGGAGATATAATTGTGGTCACCTATAAAACAGGTTATCAGGGCTGGAAAGCAGCAACAGAACAGAGTGGGCAATGAAGGAGGAGGGGCTTTCTAACCATCTGGGGTGGGTGTTGGTCCATGACTCTATTTCACCGATAATTGGGACCTCGCCTTGAAGTTAGTGCTCCTCAAACTCCCCATCAGAGGACACATTCCTGAGGGGACTTAGAGGTGCCCCTCACCCTGTCCAGGTGAGCCCTGTCTGTGAGCCCAGTTGCATGCCTGGGGCCAGATGGCTCTCACCCACTTTCCTATCTCAACATTAGGGGTTACTGCTGAGAGGGGATTGTGGGCTAAACCCAGCTGTGTGAAGGGAAGGGGAAGAACACAGGAGGATGTTTGCTGGTCCAGATTTACTCTTGATCAGGCAACATGTCAGTTCTTACATACACATCTCCATGTTCTGCCCTCTCCAAAACCAACAATCTCAAAACAATGTACACCAACACATAATCTAAACACTCAACTCTGGGTCACTAGTCTAAGTAACCCATAAAGGCTGTTGGCCCCGGTTCAGCTCAATGCTCTATTCATCTCAGTGCCTTGTCCAGCTCAGTGCCTGTCCAGAAGCATAGCTGAAGTGCTTTGTAGAGTCTTGCTACCCAAAGTGAGGTTCTGGCTCAGGAACCTTAGCATCCTCAGGGAGCTTGTTAGAGATGTAGAATCTCAGGTCCCTCCCCACCCACTGAACTTGAATCTGCAAGTTAAGATCCCCAGGTAATTGACGTGCACCTTAAAGCTGAAGATGTTCCGGTCTCCCTAACCTGCTGCCTAGTCTCCTTATCACTGATGCTAGACACTGTAGGGCTTTGCAGCTGAGAACGTGGCTCCACCGGTAAGTCAGGTTTTTCTAATCTTCACTAGGATCCTTCTTTAATTGGGCTTCCCTGATAGCTCAGTTGGTAAAGAATCTGCCTGCAATGCAGGAGACCCTGGTTTGATCCCTGGGTTGGGAAGATCCACTGGAGAAGGGATAGGCTACCCACTCCAGTATTCTTGGGCTTCCGTTGTGGCTCAGCTGGTAAAGAATCTGCCTGCAATGCAGGAGACCTGGGCTCGATTCCTGAGTTGGGAAGATTCCCTGGAAAAGGGAAAGGCTACCCAGTCCAGTATTTGAAGGCCTAGAGAATTCCATGGACTCTATAGTCCACTGGGTTGCAAAGAGTGGGACATGACTGAGTGACTTTCACTTTCTTCACTTCTTTACTTGACAGTCATCAGAACCTTGTTGTCCATAAAGAGCCACTAATACTACTTGAGTGTTTACCAATTATACACATGTATACATATGATTCCGGAGAAGGCAATGGCACCCACTCCAGTACTCTTGCCTGGAAAATCCCATGGATGGAGGAGCCTGGAAGGCTGCAGTCCATGGGGTCGCTGAGGGTTGGACGTGACTGAGCGACTTCACTTTCACTTTTCACTTTCATGCATTGGAAAAGGAAATGGCAACCCACTCCAGTGTTCTTGCCTGGAGAATCCCAGGGACAGGGGAGCCTGATGGGCTGCTGTCTATGGGGTCGCACAGAGTCGGACACGACTGAAGTGACTTAGTAGTAGTAGTAGTATACATATGATTCATTACATGCTAAGATCATTCACTCTATGTTATTTTGGAATCTGCCATTTCCACTAAGCAATAAAACATGCCTATCCATGGCACTGTGCAGTCTTTTGTTATATTAATCTTAACCCCTGAATGGAAGTCTATTTGTGGAGATGTATTGTGTTGAATTTCATCCATTCTCAACTGTTACCCATCACAGTTATTTGCATTTTTATTAAGAATAATGTTAAAGTGAATATCACTGATACTAAATCATTGCTACTACCTCAGAGCCAGACCTATAGATGTATGGGGACTTAATATGTGACAAAGTGGAGTCACAGATAAAAAAGAAAAGGTTAGGCAGATGAAATGCTACTGGGAAAACAGAAAAAAAATTACTAGTACCTCTCCTTTGACTACACTCAAGGGTAAACTCCAGGTGATAACAATGACCTAAATGTGACATGTAAAATCACACAAGATAAAATCCTGTATCCTGGGCTATGGATGGACTTTGTATGTGAAAATGAGAAAAAAAAGGATAAACCATGAGGTAAAAATGTAATATATTTAATTATGTTCATTTCAAAAATTTCTATTTAATAGAAGATACCATGAACAAGACACAAACAGACCGGGAGAAGATACTGGTAATGCCTAAAAACTCACAAATGAGAAAAGACAGTTAATGTCGAGAGTCAGGAGAGATGTAGGGATAAGACCATGCTCTACTGCTGGTGGGAAGATGGGCTAGTGCTGATTCCTTCCAGAGTCATCGGCCAAGATAAAGTCAAACTAAGTATTCATATACTCTGACAGCCCGGCAATTTCACCCGTGGATAGAGAGCACAAAGAATTTCTTACCCATGTCCATAAAGAAAGATTCATGAGGCCTTCATCACAGAGTTGTGTAATGACAAGAAATAGGAGGTAACTGGGGTGAACATCCCCAGAGAGTGGAAAGGCAAAATGCGTTGCATATGGAGTTTATGTGGAAGTTAGGAGAAACAGATCTTGTTACATGTAGCTACCCCCTGGATCTTTCAAACACAGTGGTGGGTGAAAATGCAATAAACAGAATAAGTTATGTACAAAGAGTGGTTAAGAGAGTGAAAATATAAAAAACCTACAAAACAATGCACATTTTGCAAGAGCAAGAGCCCATGCAAACAAAAAGATGCATTTTAAACACAATAGCCTTGTCAAAGGAAGGAGGGTGAAAGACAGGAGGGGGAATCGAGGAGAACAAAGGAAATCAGAGAGAAGCCTTGAAGGATTCAGAGGCTTATGAATTACTCCACCCTTAGGACCTGAAGCGAGGCAAAAATCTTTATTCATATTCATAATTATTTTAGAGAATGAATTCCCAGAAGTAAGGTGACTTCACCTCATTTTGAAGTTCTGAAAAAGATGAAAAAGGAGCCCAGCGCCTGGAGAAGGCTCTTGAGCAGAGGGTCCTCACTCTACTTTGAAAGCGAGAGCTTAGGGAGATGTCCCTTTTCTTCTAGGGTGTGGGAGAATGTCAGCCCCGGTTTCCTAGCTGGGCCAAGAGATAAGGGGGCAAGGGAGCGAACTCAGCAGCTGCTCTGAGTCTGGTTGCTGATAAACCCTGGGGGAATCCGACCGCGTGTGTGCAGATTATCTCAGGGCAGCATCAGATTAGCCTTGCACGTTAGCATCACAGGATCTTAGACTCAGAGTGGAAGGGCTTTATCCTTCCACACGTCGCTGGAGCCCCTATAATAAATAACCTTTCGTCCCTGCTTCACCAGAGGGCTCAGTGGTATGCGGCGGCGTCCACCCCACTCCATTCTCCGAGCCTGCAGACCTGCATCCTCCAGTCCTTGATGCATGCATGGGAGTCCAGACCCTTCACCATCCCAACAGATCCCTTTGGGTGTAGGTCAGCCTCTTTTCCTCTCTATCACCTCTGGTCACTTCAAAGGCAGCCTCACTGGGATCTTACCGCCCCGATGGCCATATCTAATTGAAGAACCAGACTGAAGCTCTTACGCACTGACTGGAGACCATCGACACCCAGACTGTAAGCCTGGCAGTTTTACCCACACTGTTTCAGGTCAAGGAATTGTGCATACAAGCCTGGCAAATGCAGCCCACGAGCCCAGAGCTAAGGACAATATTCTATTCTAAAGCTTGTAAAAGATGAAAAAGAAAAACGAGAATAGGCAACAGAGAGGGTACCTGACCCACAGAGCCTAAACTGCTTCCTGTCGGGCCCTTTAGAGAAAAAGTTTGCAGAGGGCTGCCCTAGAACCTTCCCGATCAGCAGCATTGATCTTGCTTGGAAGCTTCTTACAAATGCAGGATATCTGGCTCATCCCAGAACTCCTGAATCAGAACATGGATTTTTTTGACAAAAGCCCTGGGTGATCTGTGAACACACAGAGAGGCCTGGGCAGCCTCAGTCCCACCAGGGTGCTTCCTGGGTTGGGCTGGGATAAGAGGTAGGCTCTGGAGTTGAACTGCATGGGTTCACATCCTCCTCCACCACTTCCTTGCTGAATAACTGGGGGAAGTCCTTTCATCTTTATCAAATCCTGTTTCTGAATCTCTGAAATGGGATCATCATAGTTATAATTACCACCTGAAAGGGTTTTTGTGAGGCTTGAATTAGAGGAACAAGCCCACAGTAATCTTTTGATAAATATTGGATTTTATGTCTGCTCTGTGGTTTCTAGTGTCAGGCTTTCCAGGTGGCTTGGTGGGTAAAGAATCCACCTGCAATGCAGGAGACACAGGCAGATGTGGGTTCGATCCCTGGGTTGCATAGATCTCCTGAAGGAGGATATGGCAACCTGCTCGGGTATTCTTGCCTGGAGAATCCCCATGGACAGAGGAGCCTGGCGGGCTGCAGTCCATGGGGTCGCAAAGAGTCAGACACGACTGAGTGACTGAGCACCCACTCACACTATAGTTTCTGGTGTCATCACCCTGGTTCCCTCTGCCTCAGAACAGGGAAATGTACTTTGCATAGATTACCCAGAGCCTATGCTCTGAAGGGCTGGAGTGTTTCCTCAGAAGCTGGGCTATGCAAATCCTCCCAGTCAGCAGGTGAGGAGGGCAGGGCAAGCAGGCACTCAGCCCCACCTCATCAGGCTGGCTCTTTCCTGCACAAGCAGAGGGAAACAACTGCTTTGAGACTGTGGACAATTGGCTTGTGTGGCCTGAGTTAGAAGCTCTTGTTCCCCTGAGAAACAGGCAGCGCCTGGGTCAAACTAAAACAAGGTTAGAAGACAAGAGCACATCCTGCCCTCCACCCAGAAGCTGCCACAAGCAGGCTGCCTGCCGGGTGACCTGAACTCCCATGGGCCTGCCTTAGGCCATAAAACGGTCGCTTCGCTTTCTGATTTGCATTTAGTATCTGCTTTTCCTGCACAGGGTTCAAATGGAAACTGCCTGGCTGGCAGGTGGGAGCAGAAGGTAGAGAGGAAGATGGGCAGATCTTTAAATGAAGAGGGGCTTGGAGAAGCTGTGTGCTTCCAAGATAGGGTGCTGTTTCCGTTTAGATTTGCCAACTGTTGCTCTGAAAGAAGCCCTCAGACAAAGGGAGAGCTCTGTGCTGGGGAGGCCCCCAGGAGGGACGAGTGTTTATTTTATACAACAGCAGGAGCCGCGCTTCCTGTTTGACTTTTTGAGGGCTGCTTTTTAGGATTAATGAAGCCCATCCAAATGTTTGCAAGGATACATCTCTGGAAAAGGCATTTGTCCCCATGCACCATTTACTTAATAACACATACACAATTCACACCGAGTCACCTTAGCACAAAGCAATTCCCTTATTGTGCATTGTAAATATATATAATGAAAAACCAGCACAAAACTGAGCCTGTAGTCTTAAGACCATTTGGCAAATTGGAAGGAGACTTGACATGGTAGAGATACCACTATGAATTTCTAGCTTGGGCCCTTCCATGACCTAGTGGTGTGGCCTTATATAATACCTTTATCTCTCCATGGGCCTCAATTCCCTCATCTTAAAATTAAAGTAGTGAGTCTCACAGGTGATGCATTGAGCTCTAAGACTCCCATTGGCAGAGGGGAGCGCTGCCACAGCAGTTGGGTGGAACCACAGTGAAGGAGGTGATGTGAGTGTGTGTGTGTGTGTGTGTGTGTGTGATGTGTGTATCTGTGTGTGTATATCTGTGTGTGTGTGTGTGTTGGGTGGATATAGGGATTCAGCCTTTTCCACGCTCTTCAGCCAGAACAGCTTCCTTTTCTCCTGTTTTACACATCAAGCATTGGGAGTATCTGTTTGAAGAAAGGGTCTTCTGGGCTAGTTCAGTTCAGTTGAGTTGCTCAGTCATGTCCGACTCTTTGCGACCCCATGAATCGCAGCATGCCAGGCCTCCCTGTCCATCAACAACTCCCGGAGTTCACTCAGACTCACGTCCATCGAGTCAGTGATGCCATCCAGCCATCTCATCCTCTGTCGTACCTTCTCCCCCTGCCCCCAATCTCTCCCAGCATCAGAATCTTTTCCAATGAGTCAACTCTTAGCACGAGGTGGCCAAAGTACTGGAGTTTCAGCTTCAACATCATTCCCTCCAAAGAAATCCCAGGGCTGATCTCCTTCAGAATGGACTGGTTGGATCTCTTTGGAGTCCAAGGGACTCTCAAGAGTCTTCTCCAACACCACAGTTCAAAAGCATCAATTCTTCAGCGCTCAGCCTTCTTCACAGTCCAGCTCTCACATCCATACATGACCACAGGAAAAACCATAGCCTTGACTAGATGGACCTTTGTTGGCAAAGTAATATCTCTGCTTTTGAATATGCTATCTAGGTTGGTCATAACTTTACTTCCAAGGAGTAAGCGTCTTTTAATTTCATGGCTGAAATCACCATCTGCAGTGATTTTGGAGCCCCCCAAAATAAAGTCCGACACTGTTTCCACTGTTTCCCCATCTATTTCCCATGAAGTGATAGAACTGGATGCCATGATCTTCGTTTTCTGAATGTTGAGCTTTAAGCCAACTTTTTCTCTCTCCTCTTTCACTTTCATCAAGAGGCTTTTGAGTTCCTCTTCACTTTCTGCCATAAGGGTGATGTCATCTGCATATCTGAGGTTATTGATATTTCTCCCGGCAATCTTGATTCCAGCTTGTGTTTCTTCCAGTCCAGCGTTTCTCATGATGTACTCTGCATGTAAGTTAAATAAGCAGGGTGATAATATACAGCCTTGACGTACTCCTTTTCCTATTTGGAACCAGTCTGTTGTTCCACGTCCAGTTCTAACTGTTGCTTCCTGACCTGTATACAGGTTTCTCAAGAGGCAGGTCAGGTGGTCTGGTATTCCCATCTCTTTCAGAATTTTCCACAGTTCATTGTGATCCACACAGTCAAAGGCTTTGGTATAGTCAACAAAGCAGAAATAGATGTGTTTCTGGAACTCTCTTGCTTTTTCCATGATCCAGCAGATGTTGGCAATTTGATATCTGGTTCCTCTGCCTTTTCTAAAACCAGCTTGAACATCAGGAAGTTCACGGTTCACGTATTGCTGAAGCCTGGCCTGGAGAATTTTGAGCTAAGTAAAGACTTAAAAATCACTTTAGCGATCACTAAAGTTGGGTTGTTGTTGTTTAGTTGCTAAGTTTTATCTGACTTTTTGCAACCCCATGGACTGTAGCCCACCAGGCTCCTCTGTCCATGGGATTCCCCAGGCAGGAATATTGGAGTGGGCTACCATTTCCTGCCCCGGGGGATCTTCCCGACCCACGGACTGAATCTGCATTACAAGTAGAGGCTTTACCGCTGAACCGCAAGGGAAGATGATACCTAATTTATCATCCACAGTGGGACATTCTGAGATTGAAAAGGAGAGGCTATTAATAATTACACTGGGGCAACAGACTTAAGTGGGAGTAGCCCAGACAAACAGAGATGTATGTTCAGTTGACCACTGAATCCTATCACAGCAGAGGGCCTTTGCTTCTCTAGCTTAGAATTCTATGGCTTGATTGAGCTCCTCTTTTTAGCACCAGGCATAGTTCTGTGAGGAGCCCTGGGGACAGAGGCATCATGAACAGCCTCTGGCAATGAAGTCATCAGGTGACAGTCTCAAGGACAGCAGACAGTGGGAGATAGCACCGTGATTGCTCACCAGAACATGCACTGGAAGAAATGCATGAAGCCACCTGCAAATAGATCAAACTGCCAACATCTGTTGGATCATAGAAAAGGCAAGAGAATTCCAGAAAAGCATCTACTTCTCCTTTTTTAACTATGCCAAAAGCCTTTGACTATGTGGATCACAACAAACTGGAAAAGTTTTAAAGAGATGAAAATACCAGACCACCTGACCTGGCTCCTGGGAAATCTGTATGCAGGTCAAGAAGCAACAGTTAGAACTGGACATGGAACATCAGACTGGTTCCAAATTAGGAAAGGAGTACGTCAAGGCTGTATATTATCACCCTGATTATTTAATGTATATGCAGAGTACATCTTGCAAAATGCTGGACTGGATGAAGCACAAGCTGGAATCAAGATAGTCAGGAGAAATATCAATAACCTCAGATATGCAGATGACACCACCCTTATGGCAAAGCGAAGAACTGAAGAGCCTCTTGAAAAAAGTGAAGGAGGAAAGTGAAAAAGCTGGTTTAAAACTCAACATTCAAAAACTAAGATCATGGATCCCATCCCATCACTTCATGGCAAATGGATGGGGAAACAATGAAAATAGTGGCAGACTTTATTTTCTTGGGCTCCAAAATCACTGCAGATTGCAGCCATGAAATGAAAAGACGCTTGCTCCTTGGAAGAAAAGCTGTGACCAACCTAAACAGCATATTAAAAAGCAGAGACATTACTTTGCCAACTAAGTTCCGTAGTCAAAGCTATGGTTTTTCTGCTAGTCATGTATGGATTTGTGAGTTGCACCATAAAGAAAGCTGAGTACCTAAGAACTGATGCTTTTGAACTGTGGTACTGGATAAGACTCTTGAGAGTCCCTTAGACTGCAAGGAGATCAAACCAGTCAATCCTAAAGGAAATCAGTCCTGAATATTCATTGGAAGGACTGATGCTGAAGCTGAAACTCCAGTACTTTGGCCATCTGATGCGAAGAACTGACTCATTTGAAAAGCCCTGATGCTGGAAAAGATTGAAGGCAGGAGGAGAAGGGAACAACAGAGGATGAGATGGTTGGATGGCATCACTGACTCAATGGACATGAGTTTGAGCAAACTGTGGGAGTTGGTGATGGACAGGGAATCCTGGCATTCTGCAGTCTATAGGGTCGCAAAGAGTCAGACATGACTGAGTGACTGAACTGAACTGAACTGACCTGCAAATAACAGATGACATGGGTTCAGCCTGGTTCTGGTTCAGAATCATGTGAGAATCATAAGTTTTGTGGCAAAAACATCAACGAACCAACCAGCAATTACCCGAAAGTGCCCACAAAGAACTCAGCCCCAGGGGTAGGGTGGGGTGTGAAAGGTTATGCAAACTGCCCAAATCACGGGTCATCAGAGTAGAGGAAACTGTCTTTGGAGGAGAAAGTCACGAGGCAGAAAGAAGGTTTTCTTTCCCAGGCAGGTTGTCAGATGGAGTGTTGTGCTAAAGTGGAAGAATCTTGGTGGGATTTCTGCAGAGAAAGAAAATGCAGGGAGTGTGGATCTCTTCCCCCACCTCCCCCACCTGCATTACACAGGGTCTGTAAGGACTCCCTGCCCCATGAGGCTTAGATCCAGGCACATTCTCCATTCACTTTATTAAGAGTCTCATCCTTTGCCCAGACATCAGTGTTTGTGGTTGTGATGTCCTACCTAGCGGTTCTGCTCCAGCAGACTCTTACATTGAAGGAAAGCTCTGAGTCTCACTGAGGGTGAAGTTTATAGCAGAACAGCACAGTGAGGAGAGGACTGATGATGTAATAAGTTATAACAAAGTATATAGAAGCTGCTCATTTACTCTTGATTATTTTTTTCTGGTTGCTTTGTAGCTGGCAAATAGTGGTTAGGAACTTTTTGACTAGGCATATGACATGGAACACCCTGGTCTGAACTTCTCCACTTGCTAGGTGGGTGACATGGGCAGGTATTGTAACCTGTCTGAAGCTTGGTTTTCTCATCTGTCAAATGGGGATATATAACTTGTCCTGTTTTCTGCACAGGGCTGGTGAATGTCCCCATGTCACCATGACTCTGCTATCACCATGACATCCCCCATCCCATGCCCAGAAGGGTTCTGTAGTTCCCTGGGGATTATTTTTTCTTGGAAAGAAACTTGGTTCTATTCAAACTCTGTCCCCCTTGCATCTCTGTCCTTGGTTCTCCTCTGCTTCCAGTTGTGAAACACTCCATTTTCCTTACTTTTTGCAGAAAACAGCTCTCTTTCCTCATGTTAATAAGTCAGAATTTGCCGACTCTCAGAAGGACTTCACATCAGAGCCCTGAAAATTAAAAGTTAAGTATTGGACTTTGATTTCTGTGAATCACCTTGGCCGTTTCTGCCAATTCAGGACTCTGTGTGTGTGTGCTAAGTCGCTTCAGTCATGTCCGACTCTTTGCGACCCCGTGGACTGTAGCCTGCCAGGCTCCTGTGTCCATGGGATTTTCCAGGCAAGAACACTGGAGTGGTTGCCATTTCCTTCTCCAGGGGATCTTCCCAACCCAGGGATCAGACTCACATCTCTTATGTTTCCTGTGTTGGCAGGCAGGCTCTTTACCACTAGTGCCACAGAATATTATTCTCTCGCTGTAATTCATGCTCAGGCCTCTCCCTCTTCTTGGTTCTCAGCAGTGTGGAAACATTTTCTGTTTTGCAGAATAGTTCAGCTCCTCCGGTCCCTATCTCCAAGCTCAAGTCTGACTTCTCTTGTCAGCTCCAAGACTTGGAACTCACTAACATGCTTGGCTAAACAGTACACCATGCTCCATATGGTTTTAAATAAGTAAGTTTCTCTTCTTTTATGTAAAGATGATATAGCATCTGACTTAGGAATGGGGTTGGAATCCATGGGCTAGGAGGGCCCCATGTGCTGAGCCCAGGGAGAGACTGCTGGCCAATGAAAACATGTCCCCTGCAGCTACTGGCAGACCGAGAGGGGCCTAGCATTGGGAGGGGGCAGGCAGGACCAAGAGGACCAGCGGGCCCTGCCCTGTGCCCTCTGCGAGGCAGGCTGCTGGCTTGGCTGAAAAAGAAAGTGAAATCCTCAGCCACCTTGAAGGTAGGGGACACCTCAGTGGAGATATCCAACTTAAGAGGCCACATTACATGTGGCACTGAGTCCTTTGTCTTCTTTTTTTAAAACTTTATTTAACCAAATGTTTTAAAATTCATTCATTAATTTATTATTCATTTATTTATTTGGCTGTATTGGGTCTTAGTCATGGCACTTAGGATCTTCAGTCTTCACTGCGGCACGCAGGAATATTTTTTTAATGGCAGCATGAACGATATATATGTATATATATATAAAGTTGCGGCATGCAGGATGTTTAGTTGTGGCCTGCAAACTCTTGATTGTTGCATGTGGGGTCCTAGGAATCAAACCCAGGGCCCCTGCATTGGGAGCATGCAGTCTTAGCCGCTTGATGACCAGGGAATTCCTAGTCCCTTGCCTTCTATTCTTTGATAAACTCCTAACATCAAAGCAGTTGGGAGTGGGACACTTACTCCCTCCTCCTTCTAGCTAGCATCAGACCCCCAAACCCAAACCTTTACACATGCCTTTCTTTCCATAGAAATGAGAGGAACCCTTGGTGTGCTGTGGGAGGTAGCACATTAGACTTTTCACTAATCTCCCATTGACTAATTATATCACTGCAAAATGTGTTTGAAAACTCTTTGTAAACTGAAAAATGGTTATGAAGGATGAAAGGGTTTAATTCGTCATTATCGCTCAGGTGGGATTGATCCTGGCTCGATGCTAGACCATAGGGCAGGAAGGGCCTGGGGAGCTGCTAGCATTTGATCATGTGTGAAGGGCAAAAAAAATGAAGCCAGTTTTTCACTGTAACTAATCAAAATGAGAAGACCCAGGGCAGTGGGGCACAATATATTGGCGCTATAGCTAAAGGTCTTATATAAATGCTAACAAGGCAAGAATGGGATTCGGCTGGCTTGACCGAGGCGGCAGGGAGCAGAGTCTGCAGCTCCCATATGCTCCCATAGCAGTGCCATCTCATTGTAATTTGCGGATATGTGAGGCTCTGGATGCACATACCTGGGGGTAGGGGCGCAGAAGGGAAGCAGGTGCCACTTAATCGGTATAATAGATTAAAGATGGAATCCACACGGATGACTCCAGTTTCAAAGATGCTGTTATCCGTTTTGTGCCCTCCTGTTTGTTTCGTTTACTCCTTCTTCCTATAGCATTTTCTGGGAGAACTTTTATTTCAAGAAGGACAAATGTAGTCTCTTCAGGGGTGGGTACTTACAAGAATGGGCCTCAGACAGATCAGGCTTGAGCCCCCAGCTGGGTTAACTTGAGTAAATATATGTAGCTTCTTTAAGCCTCAGTTTCCTCATCTGCAAAACGTGGCTAATGAGAGTGCCCAGGTATCTTTAGGGATTCATTGAAATACATGTGTAAATGCTCAGCTCAGAGCTTGTCAAATAGAAGGTGCTCAATAAGTGGTAGCTACTATTATTATCATCGTTATTATTTTTTGGTTGCTTATTCATCTGGTCATGCTGAGTAATGAACTTGAACTGGGACTGACCTAGCAGGGCACATAGGCTAGAGTTGCTGCACCATCATATGTTTTATTTTCTTCTCTAGAAAACAAAGCATCCTTTGAAAGAAGGAATTGCTTTCATTTCCCATGGGAAGTAATTGCTACAACCCACGAGTAAATGCAGCCTAATGGCTAGAATGTGACAGTAGCTATCAAGAACGAAATGTTCCATAAACAGCAGTGCCTCCTAAAATTACTCAAATCTCAGTGCTCTGCTTGAGTCCCCTCTCCCACTCATTCTCTGCTGCTCCTTCTCAACCTCCTTCCATCCCCGATCCCTGAAGAGCGTGGGGCTGTCCTGGGATTTCAGATAAAGCTTGAAGTGCTAGCTGTGACTCTGTTCCTAGCAGCCCGGAGAATGGGGCAGGGGGCGGAGGGTCCTGAGGGTGCCAAAGGCAGTTTGCTAACAGGCAAAGCAGCGGACCACGCCTCAGGCATTTGCAGAGAAACATCATTTCATCTCAAAACATCTGCACCTTATTTTCCCTAGGGTTTTACTCTAAGCTGACAAAAGATGCCGGACACCCCCACAGATCCAGCGACATATCTTGCTATTGTTGAACAAACATCAGTTAGGTTTCTGCCTTGGAGCCGTGTCAGTCTGAATAGGAAACACTCCAACATTCTTATCATCGCTGACACACTCTGTAACTCAACTGCTGATAGTGTCAGTAACGCCTCTCCCTATGGTGGGGGGCTCTTCTCCCACTTCTTGGAAAGCATTGTTCTCAGGCAGGCCGAATAATGAAGGTGCCTTTGGAGTTTATGTCTACTTTCTCGGAATAAGCAAGAATCCCATGATCAATGCAATGCACCTTGTGGATACACAATAAATGTCAACGAATGCAATATTTTTGGAAACACACCCAGACCTTATTTTTCATTCTGCCCCCTCAGTAATAATGGGAGCTCTGACTCTAAATGAGCAACAAATGTCATGCCTTCATTTCACAGATAAAGAAACTAAGGCGTGGAGTTTTTAAATTATTTCCCTGAGGCCACGCAGACAATTAGCCGCAAAGCAGAGCCTGGAACCCTGAACTTAGGACTTCAAGGCCAGTGCTCCTTGCATCACGGCTCACTGGCTACTGCCATTCATTTTATTACTGGTTCCCCAAGTGGTTCTTGTCTCTGTCTTCTAAATTGGAAGCCACATACAGCTTGAGACATCATTTGTTTGACCCCTGAAGTGTCAAAGTATTTCCTGAATTAGTTAATTATTATTATTTTTTAGTTGAAGTTTTTCTCAAGCATCTACATTTCTGGCTTTCGCTTGAAATGTGGACTATCTGACAACACTGGGTTTGCAGTCTTGTGAGTTGATGGAGCTGGGTGGCTATTGTCCCCTTCCACTAGAACTCGCCCTCTTGCCACAGACTCCACCACTCCCTATTGTCTCACAGCCAGCCTCCTTAACCCTCTACCTGCTTGGCTGCTGGATGCATTTGAATGTGATCTTATGTAGACATCATGACAAACAACTTTGTAGACATTATTGCCCCAATCTAGATGGATATCAGCTGGGGCCTCCCTATTCCTCATGAGCTGCCTGAAATTGCCTTGAATCCCCAATTTGATGACTTGAGAAACCTAAGACTTTGCCAGTAATTGTGTGAATGCTCATAGATTAATATTCTCACGGTCTGCTTTGCCTCTAGCACTTATGGTTTTGACTCATGACAGCTTAAAAGGATCAAGAGTCTTCCTTGGTCTCCTCGCCTTACCCCAAGCAGTTCTGTATTATGAGTGGACTGCAATGATATAGGTTTTTTTGGAGTGGGTGGTTAACAGAGTAAAGACTTCAATAGCATCCCTCACAGCACATGTAACTTGAAAATTCGTCCTTCATAAATTTTTTTCCTTTGGCCTCTCTTCCATGGAGAGTTCTGTCATTCTGTCTCCTCCCCTGTTCCCCAGTCCCCAACCTGTTTAAAATTTGCTTCTCCCAATAGCAGAGCAATTCACCCTTCTCCCAGACATGCTGTTGCAAACCCATCAAGGTGCTCATAGAGCAAAGGTTCCTTCTCTGTTAACACTGTCCATGGCTCTTTAGAGAGGTCAGGATTCTAGATACCAAATGTTTTCTGGTTGCACTTTCAATGCCATCTACCACTGTGCATTGGCCTTGAGGAAATAAGTTCCCAGGCTTTTTGTCCTGGTATGAATCAGCCTGATTCCCTGATTTTTGACACATGTAAATCATTTAGTCCTAAATATCACAATCCTAGAGATTTATCTGCTTACATGGCTACCTCCCCTATTGGGCTGACTATACATCTCCTGAAGTCAGGGACAGTGTCTTATTTATCTTTGGATTTTCATTAGTTACACAGTCGGGAGGGTAGAGGGTAAAGTTGGTGAGCAGAGAACACAGAATAGATATTCAGTAAACAATAGCTTTACTATTGTTTAACAATAGTAATAGATTTAATAGATATAGGTATTCAGAATAACAGAATAGGTATTCAGTAAACAATAGCTTTACTATTGTTTAACAATAGCAATAGATTTAATAGATTTATTTATTGTTTAAACAATAGATTTACTAGTGGGCTGGAGGAAGCACAAGCTGGAATCAAGATTTCTGGGAGAAATACCAAGAACCTCAGATACGCAGATGACACCACCCTTATGGCAGAAAGTGAAGAGGAACTAAAAAGCCTCTTGATGAAAGTGAAAGTGGAGAGTGAAAAAGTTGGCTTAAAGCTCAACATTCAGAAAACTAAGATCATGGCATCCAGTCCCATCACTTCATGGCAAATAGATGGGGAAACAGTGGCTGACTTTATTTTTCTAGGCTCCAAAATCACTGCAGATGGTGACTGCAGCCATGAAATTAAAAGATGCTTACTCCTTGGAAGGAAAGTTATGACCAACCTAGATAGCATATTAAAAAGCAGAGACATTAGTTTGTCAACAAAGGTCCGTCTAGTCAAGGCTATGGTTTTTCCTGTGGTCATGTATGGATGTGAGAGTTGGACTATAAAGAAAGCTGAGTGCTGAAGAATTGATGCCTTTGAATTATGATGTTGGAGAAGACTCTTGAGAGTCCCTTGGACTGCAAGGAGATCCAACCAGTCCATCCTAAAGGAGATCAGTCCTGGGTGTTCATTGGAAGGACTAATGCTGAAGCTGAAACTCCAATACTTTGGCCACCTGATGCGAAGAGCTGACTCATTTGAAAAGACCCTGATGCTGGGAAAGACTGAGGGCAGGAGGAGAAGGGAATGACAGAGGATGAGATGGTTGGATGGCATCACTGACTCAATGGACATGGGTTTGGGTGAACTCCGGGAGTTGGTGATGGACAGGGAGGCCTGGCGTGCTGCGATTCATGGGGTCGCAAAGAGTCAGACATGACTGAGCGACTGAACTGAACTGCAGCAATAGATGAAGAAAAGAGGAAGGAGGAAAGGAAGATTGGCCACTTGGTATGGTTGCACATGTTGTTCACTGCACAAGGGGCACCAACTGAATAGAGAAAAAGGATGCTGGAAGCCAGGCCATGCTCGCACACACAGCCAGAACTCCCGTGTCTGTCAGAGAACTCCTGTGTCTGTCACAGGAGTGTGTTCCTCTTCCATTTGCCTGTCTTGCTCCCATTGGTTGCCTTGCTCCAACACAGGCACTTCTAAGTCTCACAAAGGTGCCATGTTGTGCTAAGTCACTTCAGTCTTGTCTGACTCTTTGTGACCCTATGGACTGTAGCCTGCGGGCTCCTCTGTCCGTGGAATTCTCCAGGCAAGAATACTAGAGTGGGTTGTCCTTTCCTTCTCCAGGGGGTATTCCTGACCCAGGGACTGAACCCCCATCTTTTATGTCTCCTGCATTGGCAGGCAGGTCCTTTACCACTAGCGCCACCTGGGAACGTGTTAAGGTGCCATACGGGCTGAGAGCTAAAGGGAAAACATTTTGCCTGGGAATAGTGAATTTTTGAACACCTCAATTTGTGTTAAATGCCAAGAAAATTCCCATAGGTGTATCAAGATTTGCCATACTGGACCCTGATAATGAGACCAGATCCTACTCCCCACAGAATAGGATCTACCAACTGCAACAGGAATCACCCCCTACCCCAAATCTAAAGAAAATGGAGCATTTGGGATTGGAAATAAGTACAATCCCCGCCCTTCTGCCGACCCCCATGCCTCAGTGGACCCGTCCTGTGACTGTGTGGTCAGCAAGTGCTGGGCAGTAGTTCCAGGCCTGCACCGTCCAGGCCTTTCCGGGAGAAGCACGCTCAGCTGGCAGCGGCTCAACCTCGCGCTCCAGGTTCCTGCGCTCAGCCTGTCACCTCCCATAACCCAGGCTCTGGCTGGGGAAGAGCATCTGGCAAGGAAGTGTCTGCTGGCCCAAGGGGTGAATTTAGGTTGCATTTCCAGGCTGAGCTAAGCAATATTTCAGCTGAGCTCCAGGAAGGCGGGTCCAGCGGCCGCCTGTGAACCCAGCACGCAGCTGAGCCGGGACTCAGAGGAGGTGACGCCCGCAGGCCCCGGGGCGGCTCCTTCGCTGCGGATTCGGCCTGGGAGGAGAGCGGCGGGGAAACCCTGCGCGGTCCCTGCCTTCCGCTCCAGGATGCTGCTGTATGCCAGGAGGTACGAGGTGGAGCAGCTAGGCATGAGCGGCGCATCTGCCCAGGTTAGCCTCTTTGTGAGCCCGCGTCATCTCCCACCCTGGATGAGACGCAGTCTTCGTGCTTCTCTTTGGGATTCAGGTGCCTTTCCGTTCTCAGCAAGCCAAGGTCGTGGCTGAAGACTTCCAGAAAACATAACCACAGGAAAAGGTGCCTCTCAGCTATGCTCTTCTATGGAGTAGTTAGGACCTCAGGACCCCGGCTCTTGAAAAATCTGGGTTGGAAGGCTGGCTTCCCTACATGCTAGCTGGTTATTTGATCTCTCTGGGCTTCAGTACCCCCTGCTGAAAAATGGGGATTATCTTCAATACAACCTATTGGGAGGGCTCTTTGAAAACTGAGTAAGGAAGACTGTTCCAAGCACTTAGCACGGTGCCCAGCAGGCTCTAAGGTCCACGTGGTGATGGTGATGTATAACGTTGACTCTAAATCAGTGACATACCTATAATCTCTTTCTCTAAAGCCTCAGCTGCTCCAGGTGTGGTCCGTGGACCAGCAACAAGGGCATCATCTGGGAGCTGGTTAGACATCCAGAATCTTGGACCTTACTCCAGACCTTCTGAAGCAGAATCTGCATTTTAACAAGCACGTTGAAGTTTGAGAGGCACTGCTCTAGAACATTACAAGGTTACCCATTCTAACCAAAATTCGGCTAAGGTCAGTGAGAGCATGTAATTCAGAGTGCATTTAGGCACCCCAGGTGTCCTCTCAATGACTTTATTATTTTCTCCAGGGCCTCACTCTAGCAGCAAAGCATCTGTTCAGAGCTGTATTTCCTCCCTTTTCTCTTGATGCCCTTAGAAGAAAGTGTAGAGAAGTGAGCAGGTTGGGCAGATGGAAGGGAGGTGAATGAGGAGAAGCTGGAAGCCTGGATGACCCACAGTCTGGGCTATCAGCCTCCCTGAGGCCTCCAGGTACCCCTTCCACCCCTTTGTGATTAGTGGGAACCAACATGGTGGGGGTCAGAGAGTCTGAGGCCCGGAATCAGCCTGATTCACTTCTGCACTGCATGGAGATACAGCCTTAGGGGTCCTGGACCTGGATCTTCTTTATAGGCTTCTTAGGATTCTGGGAACCTGGGCTAAGGCTGACACTGTTCATTCATTCATTGAACAAATATTCACTGAGAGTCTACTAGTGATAGGTACTATTCTAGGTAAGACGCAGATTTCTGCCCCCCAGGTCAAGCTCTTTTTAGGCTGTTAGTTAAACTGTAGTTCTAGGTAAAGTCAGGTGTGTGATGCGGTGGGATCCTTGGTGAGGGGCCTCTCATTGCCACAGCTGCTACAAGTATTGGTGGCTGAGAGTTCTCAGCTCAGTACTCCTTGGGATATCCTTGACCACAGTCACATTGTACCCTGGGCAGCCCCAGTTCAGGGAGTGGGGTGCTGGTGGATGTCTCATGGGTGGGAAAGGGGCATTTGAACCTAATTCAGAAGAATTCCGAAGGACCAGTGTTTACCAGTATGATTGAGGCCAGCATTGTGACTGCAGGACAGAACCACGTGTAACTTTCTGTGTGATCTTGCTTCTGTCATCCCTCACAGGTCTGAGCACAGTCCTCATCAAACAGTTGCCAAGAAATCTCAGTGTCAGAATTTCTTTCCAGGGAATAGACCTAAGAAAATGATTTTTTTCAAAATATCGTCTATGCCTAAGGGCTTCAGGCTATGGCAACGAACTACAGGTAACTAACTGATTCAAATGGGTACATTTGCCTTTTTTAGAAAAAAGTGATTTTCTGGAAACTTTTTTAAGAGCTCATAGATTGAAGAGATTCTTTATCAGCTGAGCCAATAGGTTCAGTTATAAAGGTTTACCTTTTTTAAGAGTATAAAAACAATTCTAATCTATAATGAATATATAAATATGATCTCACTGTAAAAAAAGGTGAAGAGTATTGAAAAATATACAGTGAAACTTGAAAGATATTTTCCATTTGTGTCCTTTCTCTTATTCAGCTCTTTTCCTCAAAACTAATCACTGCTTGGGTATATCTAAATAAACTTTTTGCTCAGCATTTGCACACATGTAGATGTATATAAACATACTTCTTTTTATAACATAAGTGAGATTAAATTGCTTAAAGCATGTGCCTTTTAAAATCTTAAAGCTTGAAGATCTTTTTTAATTGCTAGCTTGCCAACACAGGTCTGTATAGTCAAAGCTATAGTTTTTGCAGTAGTCACGTATGGATGTGACAGTTGGACCATAAAGAAGGCTGGGTGCCGAAGAACTGATGCTTTCAAACTGTGATGCTGGAGAAAACTCTTGAGAGTCCCTTGGACAGAAAGGAGATCAAACCCATCAATCCTAAAGTAAATCAACCCTGAATATTCATTGGAAGGACTGATGCTGAAGCTGAAACTCCAATACTTCGGCCACCTGATGTTAAGAGCTGACTCATTGGGAAAGACCCTGATGCTTGGAAAGATTGAAGGCAGATGACCATTATATCTCTTACTCTGGGCAGGAATCCCTTAGAAGAAATGGAGTAGCCATCATGGTCAGTCAAAAGTGTCCAAAGTGCAGTACCTGGATGCAATCTCAAAAATGACAGAATGATCTCTGTTCGTTTCCAAGGCAAACCATTCAATATCACAATAATCCAAGTCTATGCCCCAACCAGTAACACTGAAGAAGCTGAAGTTGAATGGTTCTATGAAGACCTACAAGACCTTTTAGAACTAACACCCAAAAAAGATGTCCTTTTCATTATAGGGGACTAGAATGCAAAAGTAGGAAGTCAAGAAACACCTGGAGTAACAGGCAAATTTGGCCTTGGAATATGGAATGAAGCAGGGCAAAGACTAATAGAATTTTGCCAAGAAAATGCACCGGTCATAACAAACACCCTCTTCCAACAACACAAGAGAAGACTCTATACATGGACATCACCAGATGGTCAACACCAAAATCAGATTGATTATATTCTTTGCAGCCAAAGATTGAGAAGCTCTATACAGTCAGCAAAAACAAGACCAGGAGCTGACTGTGGCTCAGACCATGAACTCCTTATTGCCAAATTCAGACTTAAATTGAAGAACGTAGGGAAAACCACTAGACCATTCAGGTATGACTTAAATCAAATCCCTTATGATTATACAGTGGAAGTGAGAAATAGATTTAAGGGCCTAGATCTGATAGATAGAGTGCCTGATGAGCTATGGAATGAGGTTCATGATGTTGTACAGGAGACAGGGATCAAGACCATCCCCATGGAAAAGAAATGCAAAAAAGCAAAATGGCTGTCTGGGGAGGCCTTACAAATAGCTGTGAAAAGAAGAGAAGCAAAAAGCAAAGGAGAAAAGGAAAGACATAAACATCTGAATGCAGAGTTCCAAAGAATAGCAAGAAGAGATAAGAAAGCCTTCTTCAGCGATCAGTGCAAAGAAATAGAGGAAAACAACAGAATGGGAAAGACTAGGGATCTCTTCAAGAAAATCAGAGATACCAAAGGAACATTTCATGCAAAGATGGGCTCGATAAAGGACAGAAATGGTATGGACCTAACAGAAGCAGAAGATATTAAGAAGAGATGGCAAGAATACACAGAAGAACTGTACAAAAAAGATCTTCACGACCAAGATAATCATGATGGTGTGATCACTGACCTAGAGCCAGACATCCTGGAATGTGAAGTCAAGTGGGCCTTAGGAAGCATCACTATGAACAAAGCTAGTGGAGGTGATGGAATTCCAGTGGAGCTATTCCAAATCCTGAAAGATGATGCTGTGAAAGTGCTGCACTCAATATGCCAGCAAATTTGGAAAACTCAGCAGTGGCCACAGGACTGGAAAAAATCAGTTTTCATTCCAATCCCAAAGAAAGGCAATGCCAAAGAATGCTCAAACTACTGCACAATTGCACTCATTTCACACACTAGTAAAGTAATGCTCAAAATTCTCCAAGCCAGGCTTCAGCAATATGTGAACCATGAACTTCCTGATGTTCAAGCTGGATTTAGAAAAGGCAGAGAAACCAGAGATCAAATTGCCAACATCCGCTGGATCATGGAAAAAGCAAGAGAGTTCCAGAAAAACATCTATTTCTGCTTTATTGACTATGCCAAAGCCTTTGACTGTGTGGATCACAATAAACTGTGGAAAGTTCTGAAAGAGATGGGAATACCGGACCATCTGACCTGTCTCTTGAGAAATCCGTATGCAGGTCAGGAAGCAACAGTTAGAACTGGACATTGAACAACAGACTGGTTCCAAATAGGAAAAGGAGTATGTCAAGGCTGTATATTATCACCCTGTTTATTTAACTTATATGCAGAGTACATCATGAGAAACGCTGGACTGGAAGAAACACAAGCTGAAATCAAGATTGCTGGGAGAAATATCAATAACCTCAGATATGCAGATGACACCACCCTTATGGCAGAAAGTGAAGAGGAACTAAAGAGCCTCTTGATGAAAGTGAAGCAATAGAGGGGTGCTATAAATGTGAGATGGGCTTCCCAGGTGGTGCTGATGGTAAAGAACCCACTGCCAGTGCAGGAGACATAAGAGATGTGGGTTCGATCCTGGAGCCAGGAAGATCTCCAGAAGGAAGGCATATCAACCCCCTCCAGTGTTCTTGCCTGGAGAATCCCATGAACAGAGGAGCCTGGCGGGCTACAGTCCATAGGGTCACAAAGAGTCTGACACGACTGAAGCGACTTAGCATACACTCACTCATAAACCTGAGGCATGACTCTTCTGTTGATATTTATCAATGACAACAATTGTTTTCTGAGTTCTGGATTAGGCCCTTGGAGTCATGGAATAACAGATTGTCAGAAACTCACTTACAGATGAAGAACCTGAGGCCCACAGAAACAAAGTGACTTGCCAAGGTCTCCTGACTCCTAATCTAAAGCTGTGCCCATTCTCTCAGATTGTCTGGCTGATGGGCCTTTTCAGCTGTACCAGATGCTCATGAAGACTTCCAGGTGCAGAGTGAGGGAAAGGTGAGTACCTGTCCTGGCAGGGAAAAAAAATATATATAGTCCACACCTTCAGAGGGTTATACAATCTAGCTACTGCAAATTTCTTTCTAAAATACTATTTGTATCATTTGGTTAAAAGCTTATTTTCACAGAAACCAAAGGAAAAATCAGCTTATGCTAGACTTCAGTACATCATACCTAGATGTTTGAAAAGTTCATTAGTGTGGTGATTTTCTTTTTGGGGGGCCATGCCAAGTGTCACGTGAGATCTTCCCTAACCAGGGATCAAATGCATGCCCCTTGCATTGCGAGTGCAGAGTCTTAACCACTGGACCACCAGGGAAATCCCTAGGGTGGTGATTGTCTAAAGAAATTTGAAGCTCTCTAGACACGAAGCTGTTGCTGAATTTTAGAAAGTAGGGTATGCTTCCTTGTATTGACTATTCATTCAGCTGTTTCACTTGTATTATTGGGGATAAAAAAATTCCAGTGTCCATCGAGAAACTCCTTGCTGTATGAATTAGTCAGTCTTTCTTTGCAGAACCATTTAGATAGCTCTGAAAATATTAAAGGGCAAAACATATTGAGCCTATTAGCCATATTCCTTAAGCCTCAATCTTTCAAAAGTAAAATGGAGACAATAATATGACCTCATAGGATTGTTGGGAGGCTTGAAGATAAAGCACATGAAGAGTTATATCTGTCTCAGAGTCAGTAATGGATAAGTGTTGGCTATTATCTTTCCATTCAGTGCCATGCCCCGTTCCTTATTTATCAACAACCTGGGTGTCTGAGCAGCCATATCTGAGAAAGCAGAACCATAAACCACAGCCATCTGCCTTTGTTTTGAATATTTCAGAAACCGATGAAGCCTGAAGAATAAACGAGGCATTAATCCTTGCATATGAGTCATGGACTGCCGTTCATTGTGTTTCATGCCCACCGTAGAGCACTCGCCTCTGCTCTCCGGTGTCACCTGAGATCTGCCGAGATCTCGGCAATTCAGAGCTTTGAAACCGGTCCCACCGCACTCATCCAGCTGCCCGCCCTCCATCTTCTTGCTTCTCATCTCTTTGAAACCCTGAATTCTCTTCTGTCTTTTATTTAGGCTGGCTCACCTGTTCTACTCTGCAAAGAAGCACAGATTCTCATGGGTAGAAATGAAAAAATCCCCCTCATGCTCAGGCAGTCAGGAAGGGATGAACGGGTGGCTGGCTGGCGGGGGTCAGGAGACTCTGGCTTTATCACTGTCTCTTTTACGGATTCAGATGGACCTTAATTTCTCTGGGCCTCAGTTCTCTCCTCTGGAAATGAGGCAGGCAGGGTTGACAGAGTATACCTGCTCCTGGTTGGCCTCCTTGGGCTCTTGCGAGAATGAATGAGATTATGTCTTGCAGGTCATTGGAGTTCCTGAGAGAAGGACACTTTCTAAAATACAGGGCATGATTTTGTGTCACTCATAGGAAGAGGGAGGCTGAGGTTGTCTGGGGCTGTCCCCATCACTGTCATTGCAATGAGGCTTTAATAATGGAGGCAGATGCTTGCCAGTCAGAAGGGCCAGGTCACAGGTGTGGGTTCTGTTTGAGGACATGTGTGAGCTTTAATAACCGCCTGGGGGCAGGGAGCAAAGCAGAGCCAGAAATCCTTTCTTCTTCTTTAAGGATGCTCTCCTCCCCTCTCCCCCAAGTGGGACTCCTGAGCAGGCTGCTGGCAGGCACTCAGCGAATGTTTGTGGAATCGAATGGAAGTGAATGTTGACAAAATTATCTTCCTTAGAAGAGCGCTGGCCACGCGTTGCATGTTTGCTGACACTTGAAGTGATTATGCACTAAAGGGTGCTCCCTAATGTATTGGGCTGTGTGTGGGGTGGTGGGGCGTGTGCCCTCTTGGTCCCTGCTTCATTGTTGTCACTTCCCTGCGAGGTTGTGGAAAGAGAAGGGACTGTCAGGTGGGCCCAGTGATCCTGCGTTGCTGGGAGACAGAGCTGTGAGGAGCTGAAGGTAGGCAGAGGGCTAGCATCATCAGAATAATCTGTTTCATATAAGAAAGGAGTTGCTGGGAAGAAGGGCCCAAGACCAGTGGTCAGAAGAGAGATGAGAATAGGATCCCTGGGGTAGAGAACCCAGGAAGATGCAGTATCTACTCACAGCCTCTTCACCCTTTCTTTCCTGAAAACCGAAGCCATTTGACCTTCACTAACAGACCCAGCCGGAGAAGGCAATGGCACCCCACTCCAGTACTCTTGCCTGGAAAACCCCATGGACGGAGGAGCCTGGTAGGCTTCAATCCATGGGGTCGCTAAGAGTCGGGCACGACTGAGCGACTTCACTTTCACTTTTCACTTTCATGCATTGGAGAAGGAAATGGCAACCCACTCCAGTGTTCTTGCCTGGAGAATCCCAGGGACGGGGGAGCCTGGTGGGCTGCCGTCTATGGGGTCGGACAGAGTTGGACATGACTGAAGCGACTTAGCAGCAGCAGCAGCAGCAGCAGCAACAGACCCAGCTTTACTCTGGAGCTCCCACATCAAAATCCTCATGTCTTTCATAGAAAACAGACATGTTTGCCAAGGGGGAGGGATGGATTGGGAGTTAGGATTAGCAGATACAAACTGTTATCTATAGAATGAATAAGCAACAAGGTCCTACTCTATAGCACAGGGAACTATATGGAAAGAATGTGAAAAAGAACGTAAATATATGTATAACTGTATCACTATGCTGTACAGCAGAAATTAACAAAACATTTGTAAATTAACTGTATTTCAATAAAATAGATTTTAAAAACTTTGTGTCTTTGACATTAAATAGAATTGAATTTAGATCCCAACTCTGCTTCTTGGATAAATATTTACATTCTCTCTCTTTTTTTTTTCTATTTTTTGGCCACATGGCATGCAGGATCTTAGTTCCCTGATTAGGGATCAAGTATATGCCCCCTGCAGTGGAAGCGTGGAGTCCTAACCACTGGATTGCCAGGGAAGTCCCACACTTACATTATCTAAGTCTGTATCTTCATCTGTCAAATAGGAGCAATAATATCCACCCTCCAGAGTTGTAGGGTGGATGATGGCTATCACAAGTGAAATTCCACAAATAAGGATTAACAGCAGTGGAAGGAAGATAGTAGCTGGATTTTTTGAGATCTGGTCTTATATACAAGATCACTGTGTTATGAGATGTCCAAGGACCTGCCTTGGTATCCTGCCTGATACCCACAAAGACAGCAGTTTCATCTTCCATCATCCTCCCTGCAGGCATCTCTGTTGAGCCCCATTTCTTTGTTTACTGAGCATCGCCAGTCTGTCATTCATCCTCTACAGAAATATAAAGTGTAGCTTACGTTACAGCGGGAGGAGATAGGCAACAGATAAAATAAACATGTAAAATATGTTAGATGGTAATAAGGTCTTTAGGGGTGGGAGGAGGGTTGGGATAATGCAGAGAATCCATGGGGGGTTGCATATTTAGAGAAAGTGGTCTGGAAAGAAAAGGCCTCACCAAGAAGCGTGCATTTAGATAACAATCCTAAACTGGAAGTCATGTAGAGATGTGAGAGTTGGACCATAAAGAAGTCTGGGTACCGAAGAATTGGTGCTTTTGAACGATGGTGTTGGAGAAGACTCTTGAGAGTCCCCTGGACAGCAAAGAGATCAAACCAGTTAATCCTAAAGGAAATCAACCCTGAATAATCATTGGAAGGGCTGATGCTGAAGCTGAAGCTCCAATACTTTGGCCATCTGATATGAAGAGTCAACTCATTGGAAAAGACCCTGATGCTGGGAAAGATTGAAGTCAGGAGAAGGGGATGACAGAAGGCAAGATGGTGGGATGGCGTCACAGATTCAATGGACATGAGTTTGAGCAAACTCTGGGAGATGGTGAAGGACAGGGAAGCCTGGAGTGCTGCAGTCCATGTCACAAAAAGCTGGATACTTCTTAGCGACTGAACAACAACAAAAAAACTGGGAGTAACTTCTCCAACTCTGCCTGCCTGCTCTAAGACTGCCCACTGTCTGGTGCCACACATCTGGATATGCCTTTCATTCTGCAGGATAGCCTGGCCTTAAAGCCAGCATAAGACCAAGAACCACATCAGAAAGGATCCTCGTGTTTGACAGGCCTTAGGCAGGAGCGGGAACAGAGGGGCAGATACTGGTGCAAACACCTGGACAGCCCTGCAGACTGAAAGTGGAGGGGATGGGAACTTCTCAGAAATCAGGATCAGTGCTTTAGACTCTCACTTTGGAGGGATTGAGGGGAGGAGGAAAAGGGGATGACAGAGGATGAGATGGCTGGATGGCATCACCAACTCAATGGACGTGAGTTTGAGTGAACTCTGGGAGTTGGTGATGGACAGGGAGGCCCGGTGTGCTGCAATTCATGGGGTCGCAAAGAGTCGGACATGACTGAGCAGCTGAATTGAACTGAACTGAACTTGCAGTGTGGTTGGACCCTATCAGTGGCATCACAGCTTGTTAGAAATGCTGAATTTCAGGCCCAGCTCAAACTGATTGAAATAGACTCTGTATTTTAATAAGATCTTCAGGTGATTCATATACATGAAATTTCATCTTTGCGGAACAGAGAATGGTGCATGTGTCTACCTGATTGGTATGAAGTTTATATGCTAAGTTTCCTTTGCTGCACTCCAGGAGGGCTGGGCAGTTGATAGTGTAGTAGAGATATATGGAATGAGAGAAGAAACCACCAGAGGATAGAATAGCTTCACAATCTTCAAAGAGCAAAGTTCTTTCTATAGTTGCTCTGTGTTTCCTTCCCTGGATAAGTTGACTATCTCAGTTTTCAAGCCACATATACATTCCAAGCACGGAGATGGGAGAATGAGGTGAGAGAAGGACCTTTTCCACTCCTTTTAAGAGTATGACTTTGGTTACATCCCATTGATGGTGATCTTAGTCATATGGCCACACATAGCTGCAAAGGAGGCTGGGAAATGCAGTCCTTAGCTGGGTGATTAGCTCCCCAACTTCTATTACTTCTAAACCATAGGAAAAAGAATGGATTATGTGGTGGTGATAACAAGCCATCTCTGTCACACCAAGGAAAAGAATCACTGGGGCAAGCCATAGCCTAAAGAGTAGGTGAGAAAAGGTCTGAAATATAGGTATTCAAATATCTTGGATCAAGTTCCCATCAAATATCAACCAGAAGAGAGTTCCTACACCAGTTCTGAGTGTCTAAAATGTGCTCATTCAAACTATTTTGAGATAGTATCACTGGTGAACTTATACTGGGTAATGGCTAGTATACCTTCTGAATGATTCATACCCTTGCCATACCAGTTGTTAAATATTTTTAATATCGCCTTGCTCTCATCTCTTGCAGTTCTGCGAGGCCAAAATGGGATTTCCTCTCACTCTCACTGCTTCACTCTCCTGAGAGGTTGAAGAGATGCAGTAGGTAAAAAATTATAATTCCTAGTATGCTTCAGGGCACCTTTTTCTTCTCCCCCCATACAGAATTTTTCTTTAACTTTCAATTTACAAGTGCAAGGATACAATTGTCACAGTCTATTTCCTCTACACCCTCCTCCAAGCCCCTGCTTTCTGTTCATTTAGAGAACTGCAGTCTCTGAAGAAGAAGTGGTGTGGGTTGGGGGAGAAAACGGTAGTCTGGGGGCCTCCAAAACCAGCATCTAAGTAAACAGGAGGTGGCTATGGCGTTTCTGGTGAAGATAGGATTTGTGTTTCTGAGTCAAACATGACAGGGAGCTTAGGGGAGGTAGGGATTGTTTGTCTATGTGTTTTTGCAACACGGCTGCTGCATTTAGCCACATGGCCCAGCATCCTGGTCTCGTAGACTAGGATGAGAATGGTGCCCCATGGGTGGTTGCAGCTCCTGTACCACAGAGGATCTTTGCTTCAAGGTGTAGTCTGCCATTGATTTTTTAAACTTTATTTTGGCTTCACTGGGTCTTGGTTGTGGCATGTGGGCTTAGTTGCCCCACAACAGGTGGGATCTTCGTTCCCATGCTGTTGCTGCTAAGTCACGTCAGTTGTGTCCGACTCTGTGCGACCCCATAGACGGCAGCCCACCAGGCTCCTCCGTTCCTGGGATTCTCCAGGCAAGAACCAGGGATCTAACCTGCATCCTCTGCATTGCAAAGTGGATTCTTAACCAGTGGACCCCTGGGGGAAGTCCCTTGCTATTTTTTTTTTTTTTCAATCCAGTTCCCTAGGCCTTGTAGATAAGAACTTTGTTTAGATTCCAATAGATTAAATGACAATTCTGATTTGGGGAGTTGTAAGATTTCAACTTTTCCTGCCTCTCTGTGTATGTTTTATTTGAGTTTTAGAAAGACTATGCCGTTTTACCAAGAAATATATGCCCCTCCCCTCCAAAAAGTCAGACTGGATGAAGCCATGGTTTTCACTATTTTTATATGGGTTGGAGATCAGGGCCGTCATGTGAGGTTGTGTAGCAGTGCACCCTGTTTCTGGGGGCAATAATGTTAAAGATAACACTACTCTGCGAATAAAGAGTTTTGTGATAGTCATTGGCATAAAATTTTCTGGGTGCGGGACTGGAGTTTGTTTTAAAGAGATACATTTTTCACTGTGGTAAAATATACCTAAGAATTTTTATCACTTTAACCATTTTAAAAAATTATTTCTTTTTGGCTGCTCTGCGTCTTCGCTGCTGCACACCGGTTTTCTCTAGCTGCGGTGAGCGGGAGCTGCTCTTGGTTGCAGGGTGCAGGCTTCTCACTGTGGCGGCTTCTCTTGTTGTGGAGCATGGGCTCCAGGTGTGTGGGCTTCAATAGTTGCAGCACGTGGGCTTAGCAGTTGTGGTACACAAGCTTAGTTGCCCCGTGGCATATGGGATCTTCCCGGACCAGGGATTGAACCGGTGTCCCCTGCATTGCAAGGCTGACTCTTAACCACTGAACCCCCAGGGAAGCCCTAAATATTTTCAAGCATACAATTCAGTGGTATTTCATACATTTATAATGTTATATAACCTTTGCCACTATCTATACCTGAAACTTTTTCATCATCTCCAGTATAAACTCTGTATCCACTAAGCAGGAACTCCCCATCATCACCCTCCCCTCCAGCTCCTGGTAACTTCTACTTTCTGCCTCTATGAATCTGTCTATTCTAGATACCTCATATAAATGGAATCATGCAGTATTTCTGTATCTAGCTTATTTCACTAAGCATAGTGTCCCACCTCATATTGTAGAATATATCAAAATTTCATTCCTTCTCATGGTTGAATACTATTCCATCGTGTGCATACACCATATTTTGTTTATCCATTCATCTGTCAATGGACGCAGGCTGTTTTCACCTTTGGGCTATTATGAATAATGCTGCTACGGACAGAGGCTCTTTTTGAGCCTCTGCTTTCAGTTCTTTTGTGTATATTTCTAACAGTAAAATTTCTAGACCATATGGTACTTCTATGTTTAACTTTTTAAGGAATCTCCAAACTGTTTCCCACAGTAACGGCACCATTTTAATTTCCCCACCAACAGTGTACAAAGGCTCTCACTTCTCCACATAGTCACCAATATTTTTTTTTAATTGTAGGCTATCTGGTAAATGTGAAGTAGTATCTCATTGTGGTAAGACTGGAGTTTTGATTAAAGTGTTGTCAAAATCTTAGGACCAATGCAACTATTTTTAACAGACCAAGGAAATCCTCATGGCTGCAGGCTCCTGGACAAAGCACAGGAGATTGAATGTCTGCAGGCAAATTTTTAAATGTCTGATGAAGGAAGGTGGGTGCCAGGATGGGGGATGCTGGAGACATTATCCGGGCTACCTGTCCTAGATACACTTTATAGGCTACACACAGGAGCAGCCTAAGAGCCCTGCAATCATGTGATGAAATGGGACAATGCCACATCCTACCACTCAATTTCAGAATTGTGTGCAACCACCCGGGGGTTTAAAAAGAGAGAGAGATTTCCTTGTCTGGGGTCTCCAAGTACATATCAGGGAAGGACTGTACAGATTACAAGGGATTGCAAAGCCCACAATGCTAAAATAAGAACAAAAAAGCATGTAATTATTCAAGTGTGTTAGTTGGGATATAGGTTTGGCTGCTCTGAAAAAGGCCCAAATAACAGACATCAGGAATTGGTCTGGGAATCATGTGAATAAACATGCCCTTGAGCTGCAGCTCTGAGAAGAAGATTCAGTATCCAGGTGAACAAGGAATGGAGCCAAAGACCATCCTTAGACCTGGTCCCCATATTCAAAGATGAACCTAAAGGAAAGAGGGCAGAAGGCCTATAAAAATATTACTAAGGAAGAAAATAAAAGAAAGACTCAGAGGGACAACAAACTTTTGAAAATAATTTATAAGAATCAGAGGAACATTTTGAAAACTCACTGAGCATCCTCAATGGGATGCAAAGAAATCCTACAAAACAAGAGCAGAAATGCATGTGGAAAAAAACACACTAAGATAAAAAGTGACAACTGAAATATCCAGTAGGCCCAACCTATGGGAAATAATGACAAAGCAACTTTTTTTAGCTTCTTACTATCATTTTCCCTCATTTAATTTTTTAACATGAAAAATTTGAAGCATATATAGAAGTAGACAGAATAATGTTATAAACTCACATGTTCCCATCACCCAGCTTTAACAACTTCCAGCTTACAACCAGCTTATCTAAACCTTCACCCTCCTACCCTCCATGGCTGTTCTTTTACTTCCTATCTCTCCTGTATCCTCCTATTGTAGAAAATACATCAGGAATCAGACCGCTTCTCACCAAATCCTCTGCCACCACCCCAGTCCAAACCATCCTCACCCGCTGCCTGGATAATCTTTGTTTCAACTTTCGTTTTACTAAAAAACACAGAAAAATGCACAAAACAAATATAGAGGTTAGAAGTATTACCCTTGTAACCACCACTTAGAATAAGAAATTGAACTTTGTCGCTGATCCCAAAGTGCCCCATCTATGCTCCATTCACCCACAAGCCCCTGTCTCCCTCTGAATTAGTTTGCTAAGGCTGACACAGAATGGGTACCTTAAACTACACAAATGAATCCCCTCATTGTTCTGGAGGCTGGAAGTCCACAATCAAGGTCTGGCAGGGTGGGTTCCTGCTGAGGCCTCTCCTCCTGGCTTGCAGACAGCTGCTTTCTTGCTAGGTCCTCACCCGATCTTTCCTCTGTGCATATGGGTGTTCGTGCTTAAATCTCTTCTCCTTATAACAGTCATTAGGGATTGGGGCCCACCCTAAAGACCTTATTTAACCTTAATTATCTCTTTAAAGACTCTTTCACCAAATACAGTCACATTCTGAGGTACAGGGTCAGAACTTCAGTGTGTGCATTTGGTGGATGGTGGGCGGCACAATTCAGTCCGTAACACCCTCCAAATGCAATCTCTATCCTGACTTTTACAATAATCATTTCCTATGTTTCTTTACGGTCTCATCAATCAAGACACTAGAGTTCAGTCTTTCTGATTTTTTAAAACTTGAAATGTCACTAAGTCTTTTTGAATCTGCAAACTTCCTTTCTACTCTTTTCTCTCCCTTACAATTTATCTGTGAAGAACCTGGGCTGTGTGGCCTGCCGAGTGTCCCAGAGTCTGCACCGTGTTGCCTGCTCACTCATGGTGCGGCTCGGCATCTGCTTCTCTCCTCGGAGTTTCCTAAAAACGGGCAGCTGAATCCAGAGACCTGAACAGACTTGGGTTTGATCCCTTTGGCAAGTGGTGTGGCAGATCAGCTTTCTTGAAGTACAGGAGACATACAGCAGATTTCATCCATTCACAGGATACACTTCAATGAGTGCTGGCCAATGTATACAGTACACAGCATCACATGTGGATATCCAGCACCACAATATATTGCTGTTGTTCAGCTGCAAAGTTGTGTCTAACTCTTTGAGACCCAATGGACTGCAGCACGCTGGGCCTCTCTGTCCCTCACCATCTCTCAGAGTTTACCCAAATTCATGTCCATTGAATCAGTGATGCCATCCAACCACAGTATATATGGTGCCCCAAATGTATAGATATATACAGCTCCTTGATCAAGTTATAGAATGTTCCTGTCACTGAAAAGACTCTCCTTAGGCCTCTTTGCAATCAATAACTATCTTTCCCTCCCTTTTGGCCTCTAAAAATTACTGATCTGTTTTATGTCACTATTGTTTCCTTCTTGTAGACTTTCATGTAAATATTGTCATAACTATAGTCTTTTCTGTCTGATTTCTTTCACTTAGCAGAATGCATTAAGATTCAGCGATGCTGTTGTGTGTATTTGTAGTTTATTCATTTTTATTGCTGAGCAGTATTTTGTTGTATGGGTGTATTACAATTTATTTTCTATTCATCTGATGATTGACATTTAGATTACTTATAGTTTGAACTATTAGGCATAAAGCTACAGTGACAATTTGCATGCAAATCTCTCTCCAACCCATGTTTTCATTTCTCCTGAGTTAATACCTGGGAGAGGAACTGCTGGGTCATTTGGTAGGTATATATTTTACTTTATAAGAAAAGGCCAATTTACTTCATAAAGAGGCTCTACATTCTGTGCAGCATAGCTGAGACTTCCCATTGCCTGCCATCCTTGCTAACATTCAGTATTGTAGTATTTTTAATTTTAGCTATTCCGGTGGATGTGTGAGCTATCACATTATGATTTTAAGTTTTACTTCTCTAATTATAAATGATGTTGAGCATTTTTATGTGTATATTGCTTTTCATATATACATATATGTATGTATGTGTCTAAATCTTTAGTGATGTATCTGAGTTCTCATCCATTTAAAGCATTTTTACTTATTTATTTGTTTTTAATTATGGTATAGTTGATTTACCATATTATATAAGTTTCAGGTGTACAACATAGTGATTCACAATTTTTACAAGTGATACTCTATAGTCATTTCATCCATTTTAATTGTCTTCTTATTGAGTTATATGGTTCTTTATATAGATACCAATCCTTTATCAGATATATATTTTACAAATAATTTCCCTCAGTTTAGGGCTTGCATTTCCATTTTCTTCTTTTTCGATATTTAGTTATTTGTTTACTTTTGGTGGCACTGGGTCTCCATTGCTGCGTGGGATTTCTCTAGTTGCAGCGAGCAGGAACTACTCTTCATTGTGGTGCTCGGGCTTCTCACTGCAGTGGCTTCTCTTGTTGCGGAGCATGGCTCTGGGGCCCTTGGGTTTCAGTAGTTGTAGCACATGTGCTCAGCTATTGCGGCTCTCAGGCTCTAGAATGCAGGTTCAGTAGTTGTGGTGCAGGGGCTCTTGGTATCTTCCCAGACCAGGAATCTAACATGTGTTTCCTGTGATGGCAGGTGGATTCTTTACCACGGAGCCACCAGGGAAGACCCTCCATTTTCTTAAAGCATCATTGCCTAATGTGGTCCCATTTTTTTTTCCCACTTGTGCAAATGATCGTTCTCTGCCTGGTGCTTCAGTAACTCACCTGAGCACCCTAAGAACATCTTTAAGTAAAATGGGTTCAAAAGTTCCAAGCTCCGGTTTCCAGATCAGAGCCTGTTTGCATGCTGGAGAACTAAGGAGAATGTCTCCATCTTTGCCATGATGATCTCTGCCGGCCCACCTGCTGGTCTTGCTGAAATCTCCCGTAATTCCCTGAAGCCATAACCCCGAGTCAGCCCTGCCTCCTTGCTGGGTCCCAGTTCTTGCAGCTGTTCTTTCAGCGTAAGAGCCCATTGAGGTCCTAGTTCTCAGAAAATTATTAATGCTGCTTTCCAATCATCCTTACTATTTTTTTCCCTTGCTATTTTCTTTCTGTGTTAAGGCAGACTGAGGCTACACATGCAGATTCTCAGTTCACAATGAGTTGCTCTCGTAGTTACTTTTAAATCCCACTTTTCAATGATGGAAAAGTTCCACTGCCACCCCAGGCTGAGTGTTATCAACATTTATTTGCATATAAGAAAACCTGAAGCAATTGTGAAAGAAAATAGGCAAATGAGAACAGGCTTGTTTACAGCAACAGCAGACATGTCTCACATTTACTTTTCCAGAAAAGGCCAGAATGCAGTTTTTGCTTCTGTGTGTAGGTGTAATCTATGCACAGCTCTTTACATTGTAATCAGGCTGAAGGTTATACATTTTGGGAGCTTTCTTTAAGAAAGAGAATGCAAAAATATATTACTTTTGCAAACTTTACCAAAACATGTGAGTTATGTATAAATTACTAGCCTGTGTCCCACGCCCATCCCATACTCACAGACCCTCAGGGCCTTGGAAGAGGCCTGTGCAAATCAGAGACCCCAAAGCTTAACCCAAAGCTTATGTTTTATTAACTTCCTAGTAAATATTCTTCTAATTATAATGAACCACTTAGACATTCACTTGTTTGCTGTTTTTCTCTCTCAGCCAGGCCTGGAACCACAGTATGTGTTCATCACATGTACCTCACATTCCTATCACAGTGCTTGTTTATAGCAGACAGTCAATAAATATTCGACAAATGAAATTGATTACTGGAAGGTAGGAAGGAAAGATGAATGAATATGGTGATGGACTCAAATGCAATCATGCTCAAACAGCATACAGAAAGCTGAGAAAGGTCAAGGTGGTTAATAGATAACCATGGGTGTCCCATTCTGAGGGAGCACAGGTCATCGTGCCCAGGGACTGGCTCCTCTCCAACCTCCCTCCTAGGGCCTCTTGTGACAGCCAAGACCTTTCCTCTACCTAGAGTGCTGCAGATGGCCTCCAGTGCTCTTAAAGTCCTTGGCCCAAGACCTGCAGCTGTAGGGCCTTCAACTAGGTCCAGGGTTGTGTGACCTTTGGAAAGAACTTCAAGGCTTATTCTTTCCTATAGACTTGTCTGCACAAGACATGATAACCAGTGACCTTTTCCGAGGACACTCTTAGAGTTGTCACTGGGAGAAGGCTTACAGAATTGTGGTTAAAAACCTACCTCCCCTGTGAGCTTAAAATACCTCCTGACATTCCCCCTGGGAGAAGGCTCCCAGCCAAGCACAGTCTGTAAGAGCAGTCATCTCTCAGCAGTGACCTCTGGATAATTCATGATGAGATCACAACACCCCTTTTTAAAAGAAGTGTCATCAGCAGACCCCATCTAGAGAACAGGGTGATGTCTTTGCATGCATCACACAGGGTTTGGTTCTTTGTGGGGGCTCTCAATACATTGCTGAAATGCTAATAATGCATTTTCATTTCTTTGTCTCTGCCTCAGGCAACTTTGCTTTGATGCTTTCAGAATCTGGACATGTGAGCTAGGGTTAGGACCTTAATGATGACATGATATTAGGCATATTTAGAAAAGCCAGAGTTGTAAGAGGAAGGAATGTAATAACAGGGATTTAGAGATTAAAGCAATTTAGGAGACAGAATACAAACAAAAGTAATAGAAATGAAACTTGACATGGATCTTAAGGGAATACTGCAGTGCAGAACCACAAGAACACAGGAAAGGGCTGCTCCATGTTCCAACAGGGCTTGGCTGGAATAATCCAGAGATTAGAGCTAGGCTTTTATAGACTTAATCCCTGAGTTCGAATCCCACCTCTGAGTCTTACTACTTGTGTGTTCTTGGGCTAGTTCAGTGCCTTGTCTGAATCTGTTTTCTAGATCTGCAATGAGGGGACTAATAAGAGTACAACCTCATAGGGTAGGTGATGTTTCAATGAGATAATGTGTGTATGTTGGTTAACATTTTCTGGTCCTTAGCATTCAACAAAGGGTAGTAACTAATCATCATGAGGAAACCACAACACATTTAGAATTATGGTCAAATCTATCTAGCCACAAAGTAGCAATATGCTTTGTAGAGAAGGGTTCTGAGCAGTCTGACTTCAGTGCTGGTACCAGGTTTTAAAGCAGTCTTTGTAACCTAGCTCCAGCTCTTCACAGCCACAGTTTGAAAGTGGTCTTGTGTATACAGAGACGCAGAGGGAGATACACCTGTCTGTGACTTTAGAGGTAGGTGAACTAACTGCCAATCTTGACATGGCCCTTTGTTGGCTTCAGCATCTCACAGCCATTGACTGGCAGTGATCTTTCCTGCCCAGGGACCCAGAGGGAGTCACACCTGTCTGTGCCCTTGGAGGTAGGCCTGACAATTTCTACCCTTATCTTGAAACAGCACTTTAACTTGGCTCCAGCCCTCTTAGCCATGCTCCAGGAGGGGTCCTGTCTACTTGGCAAGGGGCACACCAGTCTGTGCTTCTAGAGGCAAGCCTGAAGACCTCTGTTCCAGCTATGGATGCTGAAGCATCCAGGGATTGGTTCTAGCCTCTCCCAGCTGTGGTCTAGGGCTGATTCTACCTGCCCAGTGACCTGTCAGGAAGGTGTCAGGGGACCCAGCAGAAGCCATACCCACCTGTACTCTGGTAACAGGCCTGCTGTCTGCAGACCCTGAAGTTGACTTTTGTCCCAGTACTAGCCTTCCTTGCCAAGGTCTTAGAGGCCATCTTATCCACACAAATGTCAGACAGAATCCATACCTGCCTGAGCCCTGATACAGACTCACAAATTGCAGACTTCACTCTTGACCTCGCAGTAGCCATGGGACTCAACCCTGATCAACTACAAGTCCAAAGGTAATCTCATCAGCCTGGGGATCCAACAAGATAAGTCTTTACCTGCAAAATCAGCCTATAAAGACTAGAAGAGGTGTTTGCTCCTTCAAAAGCACAGACATCAATGCAAGGCTTGGATTAAGAAGAATCTGGCAAACCTGACACTACCAAAGGAAGTTAATAAAACTACAGCAGTCAACCCCAAAGGAATGGAGGTCTATGAATTGCCTGACATAGAATTCAGAATAATCATCTTAAAGAAGCATAATGAGATGAAAAAGAACACAGATAACTAAACAAAATCAGGAAAATAATGCACGAGCAAAATGAGAAGTTTAATAAAGAAATAAAAAAACAATAAAATAGAAATCTTGGGGCTGAAGACACAACTTAAAAATTCAATAAAGAGCTTCAAAAGTGGACTCAATCATGCAGAAGAAAGAATCATCAAATTCAAAGACAGTTCATTTGAAATTAATCAGCTAGAGGAATACAATGGTCTGAGTGTATAGGTTTCAAATTCATATGTTGAAATCCTAACGCCCAATGTAATGGTATATGAGGTGGGGTTTTTCAGAAGTGATTAGGTCATAAGGGTGGGGCTATCACCAATGGGATTACAGGATTAGACTACTTATAAAAGAGACCTCAAAGAACTCCTTAGCACCTTCCATCATGTGAAGACTCTATGAGAAGAGAGACTTCTGAAACCCAGACAAGAGCTTTCATTCAACCATGCTGGAACCTTGAGCTCAGACTTTCTCTCTCTAGAACTGTGAGATAGATATTTCTGTTATTAATACGCCATGTCTGTGGTATTTTGTTATAGCAGCCTGGACAGACTAAGAAAGAAATGAAAGCAACAAAAAGAATGAAGAAGCACACAGAACCTATAGGACACCATCAAGCAAACAAACATATACAGTATATGAGTCAGGAAAGAGAAGAGACAGAAAAGGGGGCAGAAGTTTATTTAAAGGAATAATAGCTGAAAACCTCCCAGATTTTAGGAGATATAGCCAGATACAAAAAGCTCAAAGGACCACAAGCAATTGCAACCCAAAGATTACCCTAAAACAATATAATTAAATTGTCAAAATCAAAGACAAAGAGAGAATTTTGAAAGCAGCAAAAGAAAGAAACCAGTTACTTACAAGGAAATACCCATAAAGATATCAGTGTATTTCTCAGCAGAAATCTTGCAGATCAGGAGGGAGTGGCATGATATGTCACCATTACAGTATTCTCAGTTCATTTGCTCAGTCGTATCTGACTCTTTGCAACCCCATGGACTGTGACACGCCAGGTTTCCTTGTCCATCACCAACTCTGAAGCTTGCTCAAACTCATGTCCATTGAATCAGTGACGACATCCAACCATCTCATCCTCTGTCATCCCCTTCTGCTCCTGCCTTCAATCTTTCCCAGCATCAGGGTTTTTCCAATGAGTAAGTTCTTCACATCAGGTGGCCAAAGTATTGGAGTTTCAGCTTCAGCATCAGTCCTTCAAGTGAATATTCAGGACTGATTTCCTTTAGGATTGACTGGTTTGATCTCCTTGCAGTCCAAGGGACTCTCAAGAGTCTCCTCTAACACCAAATTTCAGAAGCACCTATTCTTCAACACTCAGCTTTCTTTATGGTCCACCTCTCACATCCATACATGACCACTGGAAAAACCATACCTTTGACTAGATAGACCTTTGTTGGCAAAGTAATGTCTCTGCTTTTTAATATGCTGTCTAGGTTGGTCATACCTTTTCTTCCAAGAAGCATCTTTTAATTTCATGGCTGCAGTCACTATCTGCAGTGATTTTGGAGCCCAAGAAAATAAAGTCTGTCACTGTTTCCATTGTTTCCTCATCTATTTGCCATGAAGTGATGGGACCAGATGCCATGATCTTCATTTTGAATGTTGAATTTTAAGCCAGCTTTTTCACCCTCCTCTTTCACTTTCTTCAAGAGGCTCTTCAGTTCATCTTTGCTTTCTGCCATAGAGTGGTGTCATCTGCATATCTGCATATTTCTCCCAGCAATCTTGATTCCAGCTTGTGCTTCATCCAGTGCAGCATTTTGCATGATGTATTCTGCATATAAGTTAAATAGGTAGAGTGAGAGTATAAAGCCTTGATGTACTCCTTTCCCAATTTGGAACCAGTCCATTGTTCCATAGCTGGTTCTAACTGTTGCTTCTTGACCTGCATAAGGATTTCTCAGGAGGCAGGTAAGGTGGTCTGGTATTCCCATCTCTTGAAGAATTTTCCACAGTTTTTTGGGATCCACACAGTCAAAGGCTTTGGTGCAGTCAACAAAGCAGAAGTAGATGTTTTCCTGGAATTCTCTTACCTTTTCTATAATCCAACAGATGTTGCAATTTGATCTCTGGTTCCTCTGCATTTTCTAAATCCAGCTTGAACCTCTGGAAATTCTCAGTTCATGTATTGTTGAAGGCTCACTTGGAGAATTTTGAGCATTACTTTGCTAGCATGTGAGTTGAGTGCAATTGTGCGGTAGTTTGAACATTCTTTGACATTGCCTTTCTGCAGGAATGGAATGAAAACTGACCTTTTCCAATCCTATGGCCACTGCTGAGTTTTCCAAATTTTCTGGCATATTTAGTGCAGCACTTTAACAACATCATCTTTTAGAACTTGAAATAGCTCAGCTGGAATTCTATCACCTCCACTAGCTTTGTTTGTAGCAATGCTTCCTAAGGCCCACTTGACTTTAGACTCCAGGATGTCTGGCTCTAGGTGAGTGATCACACCATCGTGGTTATCTGGGTTATGAAGTCTTTTTTGTATAGTTCTTCTGTGTATTTTTGCTACCTCTTCTTTATATCTTCTGTTTCTGTTAGGTCCATACTGTTTCTGTCCTTTATTGTGCCCATCTTTGCATGAAATGTTCCCTTAGTATCTCTAATTTTCTTGAAGAGATCTCTAGTCTTAAAAAATAAAAATCTTAGAATTTTTTATTTCAACTTGAAGAAATGTTGAAAGGAAAAAAGAAACAAAAAATAAAAACTGATAATGAAGAAAACTACATGCAACAAAACTGTCCTTCAAAGACTGAAGAATAAAGACATTCCCTCCAAAAAAGCTGAGGAGGTTTATCACCATTAGATCTTCCTTACAGGAAATGCTAATGGGAGTCTTTCAAGTTGAAATAAAAGAATGCAAGCAAACCACATGAAAACAGTGTTAAAAATCACTGGTAAAGGTAAATACAAACTTAAATTTAAAATATTCTAATGGTGGTATATGAATCATTTTCAAGTCAATAAAAAAGTTAAAAGACTGTTACAATATTAAAAATAATTGTAACTACAATAATTTGTTAATAGGCAAACAATATAAAAATATGTAAAATGTGCTATCAATAGCATAAAATGTGGTATGGAGGGAATTAAAAGTATACAGTTTGTATATGAGATTGCAATTAAGTGATTATCAGCTTAAAATAGCTACATAACTATAAGCTGTATTATATAAACCTTACAGTTAACTACAAAGCAGAAAACTTATAAAAGATACAAAAAAGACATAGAGAAAGAAATCAAAGGGTACCATTACAAAAAATCAACAAACCACAAAAAGATAGTAAAGAGAAAGAAGGGAACAAAAGATTTACAAAACAGAAAATACTTAACAAAATGGTCATAATAAGTCCTTACCTATCAATAATTACTTTGAATATAAATAGATCAAGTTCTCTAATCAAAAGACAAAGAGTGGCTAAATGGATTTTAAAAAGACACTGATGAAAAAAATTGAAGACAAAAATAAATGTAAAGAGATCCTATATTCATTATTGGAAGAATTAATATTGTTAAAATGTCTATACCCAAAATAATATACAGATTCAAGGTAATACCTATAAAAATTCCGATGACAATTTTCACAGAAATAGAAAAAAAAAATTCTAAAATTCTTTGGGACCCACAAAAGACAAGTAATCCACAAGTAATCTTGAGAAAGAAGAACAAAGCAAGAGGCACAGTTCCTGGTTTTAAGCTAAATTGCAAAGCTATAGAAAGCGAAGAGCATGGTACTGAAATAAAAACAGACACATAAACCAAGTGAGTAGAATAAAGAGCCCAGAATAAATTCACACATATATGGTCAAGTAATCTTCAACAAAGGGACCAAGAATATGCAATGGGGAAATAATAGTCTCTTCAACAAATGTTAGGAAAACACAACATCCATATATAAAAGAGTGATATTAGACCCTTATCTTGCATCATTCACAAAATTTAACTAAAAATTGATTGAAGACTTGAATATAAGACCTGAAATAATAAAACACTTGGAAGAAAACATAAGCAAAAAGCTCCTTGACACTGGTCTTAGCAAGAATTGTGTATAATATTAAAAGCAGAAGCCACAAAAGCAAGAATCTACAAGTGGGACTACATCAAACTTAAAAGCTCCTGTACAGCAATGGAAGCAATCTACAGAGTGAAAATACAGCCTTTCAAATGGGAGAAAATACTTTTAAATCGTGTATTAGATAAGCAGTTAATATACAAAGTATATCAGGAACTCATACAACTCAACAGCTATAAAAGCAACCTGATTACAAAATAGGCAAAGAATCTAAATACACGTTTTTCCAAAGAAGACATACAAATGGCCAGTAGGCATATATGAAAAGGTGCTCTATATCACTAATCATCAAGGAAATGCAAATCAAAACCACAATGAGATATCACTTCATACCTGTTAGGATAGCTATTATCAAAAAAAAAAAAAAAAGCAAAAGATAAATGCTTTACAATGAATAAGGACAAAACAGAATTTTTGTACACTGTTAATAGGAATGTAAATTGGTACAGCCATTATGGAAAGTAGTATGGAGTTTCCTCAAAAAGTCAAAAATAGATCTACCATATTACTCAGCAATTCCACTTCTGGGCATATATTTTCAAAGAAATGAAAACAGCATACAGAAGAGATATATGTATTTCCATGTTCATTGTACTAATACTCATAATAGCCAAGATATGGAAACAACCTAAGTGTCCGTCAATGGGTGAATGGATAAAAATGTGGTATATACATATGTTCAGCCACAAAAGAGAAGGAAGTCCTGGCTTTTGCAACAACATGGAAAACTTTGCTAAGTGAAACAAACCAGGCACAGAAAGACAAATACTGCCCAATCTCACTTATATGTGGGATTTTAAAGTGTTGTACTCAGAACCAGAGTAGAACAATAGTTGTCAGGGCTGGGGTTTGTAAAACTGGGGAGATACTGGTCAAAGAGTACAAACTTCCAGTTAAAAGATGAATAAGTTCTGGGGATCTAATGTACACCATAATGATTATAGTTAATAATACTCTAACATATACTTAAATTTTGCTAAGAGTGTAGATCTTAAGTGTTATCACTACATAAACACACACACACACAAATAGGAACAAAAATTTTTTTCTTTACTAATGTTTATATTTACAAAAAAGAAAAATTGAAAAAAAAGTGATTCCCATTCCCCCTTTTTTTTAAACCACATTGGTCTGTTAGGTTTTATTCATAGTGGTAATCATGATAAAATATGAAATGCCCTTGTTTCTTTGTGCATTTGTTTTTGATGACCTCTCCAACATCCCGCCCCCCAATGTGTGACTATAATCTTCATAAGAGCATGGTACATGACTACTTGATTCACAGCTGTATTCTCATAGGTGGAACAATATCTAGCACACAGTAGGTTCTCAAAACACATTTGATAGATAAATGAATAAACAAATGAATGAATGAATGAGCACGAATTAACCATTTGCATGAACCATACAGACCAGAAATCCTATCTCCTAATGTATCTTTTTGATACATAGGTTTCTTCCCTATTAGATTGGGGATAGGGTCTCACAAGCTGTCATGAATTTTGCTAAGCAAAACACAGACAAACTGGGATTGGAGGTGAGTTTTGAATTGTCGGTTAAAGTAAAGAAGCAATAATCAGGCTGGTAAACATCTCCAGGAGCAAAGGCTTAGGGTTAGTGTTTTGGGACAAAATGGCCAACTATGAATTACGGAATCTAGGGGTGGGGTATTTGACCCAGCACAGCAGGTGCCTGAGGTGATTCGGGGTGTATAAGATGAAAAGATTGTTCAGTAGATGCTAAGTAGGAAGAATCTTCATAGGGTGTCTATCCTCAGGGTGGATGCCAATAGGAAGGGGAGGCTACACTCCAGGTTATCATCGAGCAGAGTATGTATGGTGTTGTCATTTGCTGTGGATGCCGCTTTCCTCCTGGGCTCCAATTTCTTTATTCAAGAGTTGCTAAGCAGAGTCATAACACTTGAACTTTGCTCTTAAAACTGGAAACAGCAAAGAATCATTGCAAGTACGATATGGCCTGTTTTCTTTGAATGAAGTAGATGAATAGTGATTACAAGTGGAGATTCAAATCTTCAGAGAGCAAAGCAAAGACTTATTGACAGGAACCGCCTGTTCAGAGAGTAGCCAGGAGAGAAAGTCGTAGATAGTGTGTCTCACTGCCCCTGACCTATGCCTTCCTCTCTGCCTCCACCTGATTCTAGTTACAAGGCCAGAAACCTGGGACCAAGTACCTTACCATGTGGCCAAAGGCAAAAAACACTGGCTGGGGGTGCAGAGCTATTTAGTTCAGTCAAAAGGTGACTCATTTCCAAGAAAATATTTTTGTTTTGATTTTTCAATCAAAATTACCTTCAGCCTTTATGTTTATTATTTTAAGTATCAGGAGTGTGAGAAGTGGTAGACCAGTGGTCTTCTGAAAGTTTAGACTTTCTCAATACAAGCTGATTTTCTGATACCAGCTGTGAACCTTGGCTGTATATATCACATTTTTCCAAAAGGACCCAAAAGGAAGAAATATGTGCAGTTGGACTGAACATATTATTTGAGACAGGATGACTTGGATTTAAATTCAAGATCTGTAATTATACTTTATTGAAACAAGAAGGAAGATATTTTCTTCTGTGGATTGTGGTTATTTTAACATTACTAAGGAAAGACAAGTATTTAGTTGCCTGTTTCTTCTTTTCTTTTGATTTTGATGAAGTAAGTGGCCCTCAAAGTGAAATGAACACTAGAATTTAGATCTAAAGTGATTGCAGCAAAGGTCAATGAGAAGTGAGAAGATATTGTTGGGTTGAGGATAATGCAGACCAGCATGCTTTAGTCACTGTTCTCTGAGTGGCATTACACAATAACATCCCCCTCTCAAATGAGAACAAGATTCAATTCACTTAAGATCAAATTGATGGAAAATAATACAGCTATATTGATTTACTCAAGATTAAGCACGCTGGAAAGAAATCACTATAATCTGGAAATTGTAACAGTGGAAAGAAACAGAATGGAATTTAAGGTGCAATTTGGAAGGATGATGTGGTAATCATGTAAACAGAGGCCCAAGTGGAATATTGAGGAGGAAAACACAGGGTGATTTGAAGTGATGTATGATTGCACTCACATAGCACCGAGTGAGTGAAATGCCCAGTGCTTACTCCCCAAGAAATCTGCATTGCGAGAGCTGAAGGTGACTAGAGCATCGGCTCTACTGACACATTGTTCTAGGCTGGAGAAAGTTTGGCTGCTTTGACTGATAGATTTCCTTTGCATCACAAAGGAACCCCAAAGACAGGAAGGAAACTGTTCACTATGGACTGAGATACATCAGGTTATGGGACAGGACTCTTCCCTAAACGTAAAATTGGGTCTGTTCTTCTTGCTAGGTAGTTTACAGGAGTTTACAGGAGAAGGACTGTAAATTGTGGAGATGATTTGTTGACATTTTGTTTGAGAGAGAGAGTTGAGCTGGGATGGATCGTGAGTATAACAGGGTTATAGGGGCAAAGGAAAGGACATAAAAGATCAAAACAAGCTCTTGACCTGTTCACACATGCCTGAAATACTGACTGTGGAAGGAAAGTGAGAAGGAAAAATTGGCCTTATTGAATACCAGGAAACCTGAATATATGATCCCAATTGGTCCCAACAGCCATGATATAATAGGATTATTATCTCTTTTTTACGAAAAGGATAGTAAGACCGAGACAGACTGCAGTGGTTAATTACACATCAACTTCAGTGTTTGACCAGATATTTGATCAAACATTATTCTGGGATGGCATTTTGAGATTAATGTTTAAATCAGTAGATTGAGTAAAGCAAGATTGCCCTCCCTGTTGTGGGTGGGCCTCATCCAATCAGTTGAAGTCTTGAATAGAGCAAAAGGGCCAACCTTTTCATGAGTAAAAGAGAATTCTCCCAGCTTGACTGCCTTTGAACTGTGACACAGGCTTTTTTCCTACCTTCAAATTTGAACTGAAACTTCACGCTTCCTGAGTCTTGAGCCTGCTGGCCTTCACACTGGAGCTACACCATTGGCTCTCCTTGGTCTGAAGGTTCTGACTCGCCCTGCTGATCTGGGGACTTCTCAGTCTCCACAGTCACATGAACCAATTCTATGTATATATGTGTGTGGGGAGGTGTATACACACATATGCACATATATACACATACCCACACATATATATGTACATATCCTATTGGTTATGTTTTTCTGGAGAACCCTGATGGAGGGTAGTAGAGCCAGAATTCCAACACAGGCCTGTCTGTCTCACTTTAAATTCATGTTGAAAAGTAAATAGGTGATAACAGATAAATGTAAACGGTGATAAACCATATCCAGCTGAGAGCAGTTTTAAACTTGTATGATTCTAGACAGGGACAGGGAAAAAGCGTAAGTATCAAAACCCTGAGATCTAAAAGGAACAAATGAAAATATAGGAGGAGACTAAAAAATGGAGCAGCTCCTCAAATTTCTCCTGGGTTCATCTTCTCTCATACAAGATGGAGAACAATGTTTTTAATCACCATTTCTCAAGTCCTTCCTATGATCAAAGACTTTCCACACACCCAATGTTTAAAATAACCTTGTGGGATAGTAATTCTTATTCCAATTTTGCATATTAATTCACACAATTACCAAATGGCACAGGCAGGATTCAAACTCAGGTTGCTGGCTCCAGACCCCACATCATTCCCATGTGATCTGACCTGTGCTTTGGGGGCCTGAGCCTGAAGCAAGGTGCTCCCAGCCCATCACCCTTAACATTTAATCCATGCTGACGTTCCTTGCAGGAGAAGTAGTTGCCAGACATGTGTAAAAAGACATAAATATTATATTATTTCCTAAACCAAATCCTGGATTAAATTCAGACTAATCATCTAAGCGATCAGTAGGTAAGAAACCTGACTACAGAAAGAAAGAAAACCAAGAAAGGGAAGAAATTTTATCAAGGCTGAGACATTCACAGCAACTCAAGCTAAATAGGTGCTTGCTAATAATAACTTTGTTCCTGTGAGTTATGAAAGTATATGTTCTGAAAATATAAGATAAAATTTATCCATTTAGAAGTCCTGAGCCTTAATAATTACAAAAGAACCATTGTCATGAAGACAATGAGTCAATAATATTAAGTCTTTTTTTGTATGTGTTGAGCTTTGCTGTAAACATCATAAGGAACCAAGGGGTGCGGGGCTGGGGTTCGGAGGGAGAAATCACCCCTGATTGGGAATAGAATAAAAATAAAAAGCAACTTTTGTGTATATCTAATTTCATGGAATCTAGGATGATTTCAAGTGTGTGATTCAATATTATTTTATGTACTGCAAAGAAAGAAAAATTGCTGGCAAGTATAATTGGGAGACACCGTGCATTATAAGATGTTCTGATTTCAGAAATGTTAAAATGCAAAAAAGCGTGTCTCAGGTTCAAGTAAATATCATACTTAGCAGAGAGGGAGAGAGAAAGAACTCATTAATGTTCTTTAAGGCCAAGAGTCAGAACAAGTTTTTTTTTTTTTCATTTTGATCTTTATTTTTTTATTGAAGTACAGTTGATTTACAATGTTGTCTTGGTTTCAGGTGTACAGCAAAGCCATTCAGATGTATATACACATATATATTCTTTTCAGATTCTTTTCCATCATAGGTTATCACAAGGTGTTGACTATAGTTCTCTATGCTGTATGCTTGTTTTTCTGTTTTATATATAGTACTATATATTTGTTAATCCCAAATTCCCAATTTATCCCAGCAAATATTTAGACAACAATCTCTGAATTCACTTAGTCAAGCTCTAATTTTTATGTATCAGCAACAGATTTCGTTTTTATGTGTCAACACTAGATTCATTTGGACACAATTCTTAAGTAATAAGAAAATATGGACCCTATTTTTCCCATGAAAATATTTTCAATTGTGTGCAAGAAAGGAATATGTTTTAAACACGAATTTGCTCAAACTCTGTATTTATGAATTCCTATGAGATTTTTTAAAAAACAAAACTAAAACCCACTTGTATGTTTCTTTGATCTGTTTTCTTTTTTTTTTTTCATGGTCAACTCCTAATTTAAAAGAAAAATTCTCCATCCATTAAAAAAAGTTCTTACCACTTCAGAAAATGTCTTTCTATAGGTCATCCTTGTTCACCACCATCATTCTAATCTTTCATCATAGAACAGAAAGTCCGAAAATGTCAACATTATATGTCAAGAACTTCAAAAGCATAGATTTCTACAGTTTGACACTCTAACTCTGAGACAGGGAAATGGGCTTTGTGAAGGAATATGTTGTATTATAACCCTTGTGCTGTAGGCATCAGTGACTCAGGAGGTTGATTGCCTTCTGGGATCAAGCACTCTCTTCTTCACTCAGACCTCCTCTCTGAAACCTGGAAAATACCCTCCTACTAAATATTCTGCCCTTTTTATTTGCAAGCATTTCAACAAGAAAATATTAGAAAGGAGTTTAGTTAACCTAAAGAAAAAAGAAATGTCCGTTACGTTCTCAGTAGAAGACATGGTTACTGAAAGTTTCCACTATGAAAATTGCTCAGAATCTTGCAAGATGTATTTCCCCCAAAAAAGATCTTTCCATTAGGGGGTTCTCAGGGATCTGTAGCACCCAGTTCCTTTAGTGAGATTTGCTCACCTGCCTAACTGGCAGGGCCACCTGGCTGGTGTGAATCCGTGTTTTCTCCCACCATCCTTGGGTGTCCCAGGCCAGTGGTCCTCAGAATAGCTTTGCTCTCTTTAGGACAGTTGTTGGATGATGTTTCCAGGAAAAACATCCTCTTTAATGTCTTCCCAGATTATTCATTCAGCAAATCCTATTTTACAGACACGGTTTAAGCACTGCGATTACACAGCATGGACAGATGCAAAGTCTGCCTTCATGGAGCTTGAAAGTAAAAGTGTTAATCACTCAGTCATGTCCAACCATTCAGACAGTAAAGGACCTGCTTGCAATGCAGGAAATCTGGGTTTGATCCCTGGGTTTGGAAGGTTCCCTGGAGAAAGGAATGATAACCCACTCCAGTATTCTTGCCTGGAGAATTCCATGGACAGAGCAGCCTGGGGAGTCCATAGCGTTGCAGAGTCAGATATGACTGAGCAACTAACACTTTAACTTCACTTCCACTTTCCTGGAACTTATTTTAGTTAAAAAAAGACAAAAAAATAAGTAAACATTAAAACAAGAACGGCAAATTTAGAGAAGAGCTAACACCTATCCTGCTCAAACTCTTCCAGAAAATTGCAGAGGAAGGTAAACTTCCAAACTCATTCTATGAGGCCACCATCACCCTAATACCAAAACCTGACAAAGATGCCACAAAAAAAGAAAACTATAGGCCAATATCACTGATGAACATAGATGCAAAAATCCTAAACAAAATTTTAGCAATCAGAATCCAACAACACATTAAAAAGATCATACACCATGACCAAGTGGGCTTTATCCCAGGAATGCAAGGATTTTTCAATATCCGCAAATCAATCAATGTAATACACCACATTAACAAATTGAGAAACAAAAACCATATGATTATCTCAATAGATGCAGAGAAAGCCTTTGACAAAATTCAACACCCATTTATGATAAAAACTCTCCAGAAAGCAGGAATAGAAGGAACATACCTCAACTTAATAAAAGCTATATATGACAAACCCACAGCAAACATTATCCTCAATGGTGAAAAATTGAAAGCATTTCCTCTAAAGTCAGGAACAAGACAAGGGTGCCCACTTTCACCATTACTATTCAACATAGTTTTGGAAGTTTTGGCTACAGCAATCAGAGCAGAAAAAGAAATAAAAGGAATCCAAATTGGAAAAGAAGAAGTAAAACTCTCACTATTTGCAGATGACATGATCCTCTACATAGAAAACCCTAAAGACTCCACCAGAAAATTACTAGAACTAATCAATGATTATAGTAAAGTTGCAGGATATAAAATCAACACACAGAAATCCCTTGCATTCCTATACACTAATAATGAAAAAACAGAAAGAGAAATTAAGGAAACAATTCCATTCACCATTGCAACAAAAAGAATAAAATACTTAGGAATATATCTACCTAAAGAAACTAAAGACCTATATATAGAAAACTATAAAACACTGGTGAAAGAAATCAAAGAGGACACTAATAGATGGAGAAATATACCATGTTCATGGATTGGAAGAATCAATATAGTGAAAATGAGTATACTACCCAAAGCAATTTATAGATTCAATGCAATCCCTATCAAGCTACCAACAGTATTCTTCACAGAGCTAGAACAAATAATTTCACAATTTGTATGGAAATACAAAAAACCTCGAATAGCCAAAGCGATCTTGAGAAAGAAAAATGGAACTGGAGGAATCAACCTACCTGACTTCAGGCTCTACTACAAAGCCACAGTTATCAAGACAGTATGGTACTGGCACAAAGACAGAAATATAGATCAATGGAACAAAATAGAAAGCCCAGAGATAAATCCACGCACATATGGACACCTTATCTTTGACAAAGGAGGCAAGAATATACAGTGGATTAAAGACAATCTCTTTAACAAGTGGTGCTGGGAAATCTGGTCAACCACTTGTAAAAGGTGGATTCATTTTGATGTTTGGCAAAACTAATACAATTATGTAAAGTTTAAAAATAAAATAAAATTTAAAAAAAAAAAATAATAAAACGAATTTGAACACACACACACAAAAAAAGAATGAAACTAGAACACTTTCTAACACCATATACAAAAATAAACTCAAAATGGATTAAAGATCTCAACATAAGACCAGAAACTATAAAACTCCTAGAGGAGAACATAGGCAAAACACTCTCTGACATACATCACAGCAGGATCCTCTATGACCCACCTCCCAGAATATTGGAAATAAAAGCAAAAATAAACAAATGGGACCTAATTAAACTTAAAAGCTTCTGCACATCAAAGGAAACTATTAGCAAGGTGAAAAGACAGCCTTCAGAATGGGAGAAAATAATAGCAAATGAAGCAACCGACAAACAACTAATCTCAAAAATATACAAGCAACTCCTACAGCTCAACTCCAGAAAAATAAATGACCCAATCAAAAAGTGGGCCAAAGATCTAAATAGACATTTCTCCAAAGAAGACATACAGATGGCTAACAAACACTTGAAAAGATGCTCAACATCACTCTTTATCAGAGAAATGCAAATCAAAACCACTATGAGGTACCATTTTACACCAGTCAGAATGGCTGCGATCCAAAAGTCTACAAATAATAAATGCTGGAGAGGGTGTGGAGAAAAGGGAACCCTCTTACACTGTTGGTGGGAATGCAGACTGGTACAGCCACTATGGAGAACAGTGTGGAGATTCCTTAAAAAACTGGAAATAGAACTGCCTTATGATCCAGCAATTCCACTGCTGGGCATACACACTGAGGAAACCAGAAGGGAAAGAGACACGTGTACCCCAATGTTCATCGCAGCACTGTTTATAATAGCCAGGACATGGAAGCAACCTAGATGTCCATCAGCAGATGAATGGATAAGAAAGCTGTGGTACATATACACAATGGAGTATTACTCAGCCATTAAAAAGAATACATTTGAATCAGTTCTAATGAGGTGGATGAAACTGGAGCCTATTATACAGAGTGAAGTAAGCCAGAAGGAAAAACATAAATACAGTATACTAACGCATATATATGGAATTTAGAAAGATGGTAACAATAACCCTGTATACGAGACAGCAAAAGAGACACTGATGTATAGAACAGTCTTATGGACTCTGTGGGAGAGGGTGGGAAGATTTGGGAGAATGGCATTGAAACATGTGAAATGTCATGTATGAAACGAGATGCCAGTCCAGGTTCAGTGCACGATGCTGGATGCTTGGGGCTGGTGCGCTGGGAAGGCCCAGGGGGATGGTATGGGGAGGTTGGGAGGGAGGAGGGTTCAGGATGGGGAGCATGTGTATATCTGTTTTATTTTTAAAATAAATTAGAAAAAAAAAAAAACAAGAACGGCTATAATATGACAAATGGCAGTAAATGCTACAGAGCAAAAGGCAAGGAGAATAAAAGGACCAAGATAGCAGTTTGCTATTGAAGGTTTTAGTAATAAGAGGGCTTTTCAGCAGATACCTACAGGAAACTATGTCATACGGGGGAAGAACATTCCAGAGCATAAAACAAATTCAAAAACCCTATTGTCACTTTAGGAATTGGAGGCAAAGAGGGAAAATGGGAGTGAAAGTGTGGGATTTGGACAGAGTATTAATTAAAGCTTTTAAAAAACATTTAAAGGTAGTAAAAAAATTTTTTTACAAGAGAAAATGAATTTATATGTATGTCCTACATTTTGATCTTCCTTGGTGGCTCTGAAGATAAAGAATCTGCCTGCAGTGTGGGGGATCTGGGTTCTATCCCTGGGTCAGGAAAATCCCTGGAGAAGGGAATGCCTATCCATTTCAGTATTCTTGCCTGGAGAATTCCATGGACAGAGAAGCCTGGAAGGCTGCAGTCCGTGGAAAGAGTCTGATGTGACTAATTGAACAGGACTTTCACTTTCATTCCAAGAGTAATATTAATATAGCAAACAAATATCTACTATTAAAGAACACATAAAAAATAGACCTTGTTATTTCTCATCTAAACAGATCTCTAACATGTAAACATGAATGGAATATTAGAAATTTCACCTGAATCATTATCTCTTTGATATAGTCGTGATAACTGTTATATTTTTACTAACATGTTTATAGAAGGAGTTGGCAAACTACAGCTTGTGGGTCAAATCTGGTTCACCATCTGTTTTTGTGTGGCCTGCTAGCTAAGAATGGTTTTTACATTTTTTCTTTAATATTTATTTAATTTTTGCATTTATTTATTTGGCTGTGCCAGGCCTTAGTTGCAGCATGCAGGGTCTCTGATCTTCACTGCAGTATGCAAGGTCTTTAGTTGCAGGATGAGGATCGAATTCCCTGACTAGAGATCGAAATCAAGTCCCCTACACTGGGAGTGTGGAGTCTTAGCCACTAGACCACCAGGGAAGTCTCGGTTTTTACAGTTTTAAATGGTTGGGGGAAGTGGGGAAATGGGATTTTACAATTTTAAATGGTTGGGAATCCAGGGAAGAGTAATATTTCAGGACATGTGGAAATTGTATGAAATGTAAATTTCAGTGTCTTCAATAAAATTTTATTGAAACATAGCCTTAGCATTCATTTACCTACTGTCTATACCTGTTTTGGAGCTTCAGAGTTGAATAGTTGTGACAGAGACTGTGTATATGCTAGAGATAAAATATTTATTGTCCAGTCTTTGTCAGAAAAAGTTTGCTGACCTCTGGCTTATAGCATCTTTTTTACTTTCATGTTTTATGGATGTAGATACCTTGGATTTAGGTAGCTTATTGAGATAAAATTATATATGATAAAATGCATCTATTTTAGACGTACAATTTAATGAGTTTTGATAAAGGTAGCAGTCATGTAACTACCACCAAAATAAATACAGGACATTTTCAATACACCAGATATTGCCTTACAGCCCTTTAAAGTCAATCTCCTTTCCAGCCCCCTAACTCCTGGCAACCACTGATCTACTTTACATTACCAGAATTTTGCTTATCTTACAATATTATATAAATAGAATCATAGAGCATATAGTCTTTCGTGCTTTTCAGACCCTACATGATGCAGTACTAGATGATGAATCATGAGTTCATTCCTTTTCATTGCTAAATACTATCCCATTGCATGGCTATGCCATAATTTGTTTATTCATTCATGTGTTGATGGGAACTTGAACTATTTTTGGTTTGGGGATCTTATTAATAAAGCTGAAAGGCTTTGCATGAATATATATTTTTATGTCTCTTGGGCAAATATGTATTATTAAAAACAGAACTGCTAGGTCTTATGGTAATCACTTAGTTTTTAGGAAGTTGCCAATCTTTCTTGGCTATATCATTTTGTATTCCCAGCAACAATAAGTGAGATTGCTCTATACTCTATTCAACTCAGTTGATATTGTCACTCTCTTAAATTTAGTCATTCTGGTAGGTATATGATGATGAAGTGAAAAGTGAAAGTGAAAGTCACTCAGTCATGTCCGACTCTTTGTGACCCCATGGACTGTATAGTCCATGGAATTCTCCAGGCCAGAATACCGGAGTAGGTAGCCTTTCCTTTCTCCAAGGGATCTTCCCAACCCATGAATCGAACCATGGTCTCCTTCATTGCAGGTGGATTCTTTACCAACTGAGCTATAAGGGAAGCCCATATGATGATACATCATTTGGTTTTAAGTTGTATTTCCTTAATGGTTAATGGTTTGGGGAATCTTTTCATGTATTTGTTTGCCATCTTTTTTTTTTTGGATGAAATATCTGTTCAAATCTGTTGCCAATATTTTATTTGGTAGTTTATGTTCTGTTTGTTGAGTTGAAATAATTTTTTATATATTCTGAATACAAGTCTTTCAGTGTATATGTTTCTGCAATATATTCTCTCAAAATCTTATTTGCAAATATATTCATTTTACTAATGGTGTCTTTTAAAGAATAACATCTTTAATGAATAAAATTTAGTATTTTTTTCTTTTATGTTTCCTGCTCTTTGAGCCCTACGTTAAAAATTGCTGGGCTCCCCTGGTGGCTTAGACGGGGGAACTCGGGTTTGATTCCTGGATCGGGAAGATCCCTAGAGAAGGAAATGGCAACCCACTCCAGTATTCTTGCTTGGAAATTCTCATGGATGGAGGAGCCTCATGGGCTACAGTCCATGGGGTTGCAAAGATTTGGACATGACTGAGCAACTTCACTTTCACTTTAAAAGTTATTTGCCTAATCCCAGATAACCAAGCCTTTCTCCTATGTTTTTCTTGCAGAATTTTAAAGTGTTATGTTTTACATATAGACCTATATAACATTTTGATTTAATTTTTGTATACAAGGTTAGATGATGAATGAGATTCCATAATTTTGGAGAGGGACATATGGATAACCAATTGTTCTTGCATCATTTGTTGAAAAGATTGCCATTCCCCCTTGAATTTTCTGGACACCTCTGTAAAAAAATAATCAATTAGCCATATAGGTTTGGGTACTTTTCTACATACTATACCTTCCATTTGTTTATCTATATTTATGTTCAAAGAGTTGGACATGACTGTGCACTAAGCTCACATGTTAATACAACACAGTCTTTATGACTGTAGCTTCAAATATGTATGAATCAGGTAGTGTAAGTAATCTAGTATAAGAACTTGGGTCTTTTTTGTAAAATTGTTTTGGCTACTATGAGTCATTTGCGTTTTCATATAAATTTTAGAATTTGGCTTGTGAATTTCTATTTTAAAAGCCTGTTGGACTTTTGATTAGGATGCATTGACTCTATAGACTAACTTGGAAAAATTTGACATTTTAATGAATTTTAATCTTCTATTACTGTGGCATATTTCCCCTTTAATTTTCAGGTTACAGATCTTGCATGTGTTTTGTTAACTTCATCCCTACGAATTCATATTTTTGATGCTACTTTAAATAGTACTGGTTTTAAATTGCAGTGTATTAAACTGAAATGTATTTAAATTGCAATTCATTGCTAGTGTCAAAGAAATACAATTGAAATCTGTATTGATTTTTATCAAGCAGCCTTACTATCAACTTATAGTTCTAACAAGGTTTTTAAAAATAGATTTCTTAGAATTTTCTATATAGAAGATTATATTGTACGCAAATGAGAATAGCTTTTTTTTCTTCTTTCCAATCTCTATGTCTTTTACTTGTAGTTCTTTCATGATGGCCTTGGCTAGGACCTACATAGTACGATGATGAATAGAAATGGTGAGAGCAGACATTTTCATCTGTTCTCGGTTCCAAAAATGAGCAAGAATGGCTTAATGTAGAAAAGCACAAAAAGCTTAGATATAAATAATATCATTTGGTTTCAATCTGTGTATCCTCCTGGTTTTACTTTCCTATATATTAGCATCACCATCAGTCTAATTTTCTTCACATAAAGTTCCCCAGGTCTTCCAGGCACACATCTCGCAGTTTCAGCCTAGTGCAGTGGTTCTCAACTCTGGACAGTTTTGCTCCCCTCACTACCCAGAGACATATGGCAGTATCAAAGGACATTCTGGGTTATCACAACTGGAGATGGGGGAGTTGCTATTAGCAACTAGTGAGTTCAGGCCAGGGATGCTGTTAAACATCTGACAATGAATAGAACAGCCCCTCAGGCTTCCCAAGTCGCACAGTGGAAAAGAATCCACCTGCCAATGCAGCAGACACAGTTCAGTTCAGTTCAGTTCAGTCTCTCAGTCATGTCTGACTCTTTGTGACCCCATGAACCGCAGCATGCCAGGCCTCCCTGTCCATCATCAACTCCCAGAGTTCACTCAAACTCATGTCCATCGAGTTGGTGATGCCATCCAGCCATCTCATCCTCTGTCGTCCCCTTCTCCTCCTGCCCCCAATCTCTCCCAGCATCAGGGTCTTTTCCAATGAGTCAACTGTTTGCATGGGCCAAAGTATTGGAGTTTCAGCTTCAGCATTACTCCTTCCAATGAACACCCAGGATTGATCTCCTTTAGGATGGACTGGTTGGACCTCCTTGCAGTCCAAGGGACTTTCAGGAGTCTTCTCCAACACCACAGTTCAAAAGCATCAATTATTCGGCACTCAGCTTTCTTCACAGTCCAACTCTCACATCCATACATGACCACAGGAAAAACCATAGGCTTGATTAGACAGACTTTTGTTGTCAAGGTAGTATCTCTGCTTTTCAATATGCTATCAAGGTTGGTCATAACTTTCCTTCTAAGGAGTAAGCTTCTTTTAATTTCATGGCTGCAGTCACCATCTGCAGTGATTTTGGAGCCCACAAAAATAAAGTCTGACACTGTTTCCACTGTTTCCCCATCTATTTCCCATGAAGTGATGGGACCAGATGCCATGATCTTAGTTTTCTGAATGTTGAGCTTTAAGCCAACTTTTTCCACTGTCTTCTTTCATTTTCATCAAGAGGCTTTTTTGTTCCTCTTCACTTTCTGCCATAAGAGTGTCATCTGCATATCTGAGGTAATTGATATTTCTCCTGGAAATCTTGATTCCAGCTTGTGCTTCTTCCAGCCCAGCATTTCTCATGATGTACTCTGCATATAAGTTAAATAAGCAGGGTGACAATATACAGCCTTGACATACTCCTTTTCCTATTTGGAACCAGCCTGTTGTTCTATGTCCAGTTCTAACTGTTGCGTCCTGACCTGCATATAGGTTTCTCAAGAGGCAGGTCGTCTGGTATTCCCATTTCTTTCAGAATTTCCCACAGTTTATTGTGATCCACACAGTCAAAGGCTTTGGCATAGTCAATAAAGCAGAAATAGATGTGTTTCTGGAACTCTCTTGCTTTTTTGATGATCCAGCGGATGTTGGAAATTTGATCTCTGGTTCCTCTGCCTTTTCTAAAACCAGCTTGAACACGTGGAAGTTCATGGTTCACGTATTGCTGAAGCCTGGCTTGGAGAATCTTGAGCATTACTTTACTAGGGTGTGAGATGAGTGCAATTGTGTGGCAGTTTGAGCACTCTTTGGCATTGCCTTTCTTTGGGATTGGAATGAAAACTGACCTTTTCCAGTCCTGTGGCCACTGCTGAGTTTTCCAAATTTGCTGGCATATTGAGTGCAGCACCATCTTTCAGGATTTGAAATAGCTCAACTGGAATTCCATCACTTCCACTAGCTTTGTTCGTAGTGATACTTTCTAAGGCCCACTTGACTTCACATTCCAGGATGTCTGGCTCTGGGTGAGTGATCACACCATTATGATTATCTGGGTCTTGAAGCTCTTTTTTGTACAGTTCTTCCGTGTATTCTTGCCATCTCTTCTTAATATCTTCTGCTTCTGTTAGGTCCATACCATTTCTGTCCTTTATCGAGCCCATCTTTGCATGAAATGTTCCCTTGGTATCTCTAATTTTCTTGAAGAGATCTCTAGTCTTTCCCATTCTGTTGTTTTCCTCTATTTCTTTGCATTGATTGCTGAGGAAGGCTTTCTTATCTCTTCTTGCTATTCTTTGGAACTCTGCATTCAGATGTTTATATCTTTCCTTTTCTCCTTTGCTTTTCCCTTCTCTTCTTTTCACAGCTATTTGTAAGGCCTCCTCAGACAGCCATTTTGCTTTTTTGCATTTCTTTTCCATGGGGATGGTTTTGATCCCTGTCTCCTGTACAATGTCACGAACCTCTGTCCATAGTTCATCAGGTACTCTGTCTATCAGATCTAGTCCCTTAAATCTATTTCTCACTTCCACTGTATAATCATAAGGGATTTGATTTAGGTCATACCTGAATGGTCTAGTGGTTTTCCCTACGTTCTTCAATTTAAGTCTGAATTTGGCAATAAGGAGTTCATGATCTGAGCCACAGTCAGCTCCTGGTCTTGTTTTTGCTCACTGTATAGAGCTTCTCCATCTTTGGCTGCAAAAATTATAATCAATCTGATTTCGGTGTTGAACATCTAGTGATGTTCATGTGTAGAGTCTTCTCTTGTGTTGTTGGAAGAGGGTGTTTGCTATGAGCAGTGCGTTCTCTTGGCAAAACTCTATTAGCCTTTGCCCTGCTTCATTCCGTACTCCAAGGCCAAATTTGCCCTTTACTCCAGGTGTTTCTTGACTTCCTACTTTTGCATTCCAGTCCCCTATAATGAAAAGGACATCTTTTTTTGGGTGTTAGTTCTAAAAGGTCTTGTAGGTCTTCATAGAACCATTCAACTTCAGCTTCTTCAGTGTTACTGGTTGGGGCATAGGCTTGGATTACTGTGATATTGAATGGTTTGCTTTGGAAATGAACAGAGATCATTCTGTCATTTTTGAGATTGCATCCAAGTACTGCATTTTGGACACTTTTGTTGACCATGATGGCTACTCCATTTCTTCTAAGGGATTCCTGCCCAGAGTAAGAGATATAATGGTCATCTGAGTTAAATTCACCCATTCCAGTCCACTTTAGTTCACTGATTCCTTGGTTCAGATGGTAAAGAGTATGCCTGGGATGCTGGAGACTCGAGTTTGATCCCTGAGTTGGGAAGATCCCCTGGAGAAGGGAATGGCAACCCACTCCAGTGTTCTGGCCTGGAGATTCCCATGGATGTAGGAGCCTGGCAGGCTACAGTACATGGGGTTCCCATGAGTCAGAAGCAACTTCACTGCAGACGGTAGATGTGGGTTTTTAATCCCTGGGTCAGGAAGATCCCATGGAATAGGAAATGGCAATCCACTCCAGTGTTCTCGCCTGAAGAATTCCATAGACAGAGAAGCCTGGTGGGCTACAGTCTATGGGGTCCCCAAGAGTCAGACACAACTGAGCACACATACCACAATAAAGCGTTCTCTGGACTAATATCTCAAAAGAGTCATGGCTGAGAAATGGTGTAGTAGGAATTCTTTTCCTATCCAACAATGTTAATTCAATTCCAGCACTGATTCTCATTGGACCAACTTGTGTCACATGCTCATCTCTGAACCAGTCACCAGGGCTGAAGCATTAAACACACCAACTGACTAGGTTTGAGCTGTGTGTTAACTGCCAGGGCTGGGGCTAAGATGTCGCACCTACCCAGACCACATGAACTATGAACACAGCAGGGGATAGCTTACCAAATTTTAAATGAATGTCTGACATCAGAGGAAGGGTAAAAGATGGTATGAAGCCAAGAAAAGCAGATGTTCAAGAGATTACCCTGGGAGACTGGTGAGAATCAGAGTCAAGTGGATAGAGGACAATATCCTAACAGGGACTTGGAGGACAATGGAGGCAGGCCAAGCTTCTAACCCACATCCAAAAGGTTGACCTGGGACTCTCAGCTACTCACAGGTCCATTGGAATAAGTTCCATCCCAACCTCATAGGCATAAACTGGAACGAGTAGGGAATGAGGGTAAATTAGGTCTGAAACTGGGCTAGATTGAGGTGGCCTGTGGAGGGCTTCAGTGACTCCAGATGTAAAGAGACAGGGAGAGAAAAGGGGGATATCGCAGAAATCTCACTGAGCATTCTTGCTTATATTCTAGTGGACAGGTTATTTTCACTAATGAATCAGATATGACAGTTCTTGTTTAGCTATCTTCAAAAGTTGGTGATATTGTGATATGTAATGATTATATTTCAAAATTCTTTTCTTTTTCCCCCTCTCTGGAAAGAAAACAGGCAGTGCTTCTCTTCCCAACAGACTCAATGTAAGCAAGATACTTAAATGATCACCTTGTGGAAGGCTATACTTTTCTCTCATTCAGTATTTTCCAACAAAAGGTATTCTTTGAGGGAAAGGCTCTGATTAAAGGCCCATAAGGTAATAATATTACCTCCATTCAATATTTTTCATGCAAAAAGTAAACAAACCAGAAAACTATAAAGAAGTGCTACTATTAAAAAGGGGGGAAAAAGGTAATAAAATTCCTGGGTGCAGGAGTAGGAAGTGTTTTTTTTCTTTTTTACATCATTAAGGATTAGAGAACTACAATTTTGAGATCCATCTGGATGGAAAATATTGCAGAAATGTGAGATTAACACCAATTCATAATGAACATTTCTGACTGAAAAGGCATCAAAAGACAAACATATTAGTGTAGTGAAGGTTTTGATCTTAATACTATTAAAGTGGGCTTTTATCACTGTTTATTTTCTTTCTGGTTTCCAAGGGAATTGAGTTTTTGACTAAGGGAAAAGCTTGGAATCAATTTATAGGGTGCATGCGAGGACACAGCAAGGTGGGGACTGCCCAAGATGATTATTGCACAAAAGAAACCTCAAAAGCAATTTTCCACTTACTTTTCTCTGTAATAGAAAATCAGAGGTTCTGGGACATTTGAAGAGTTAAAACAGAGTAAGTGGATTAGTATAGTTCTCTGTTGACTTGTGCAGGTGTATATAGAAAAGTTTTTGAAAAGTATTCATTAGCAAACTCAGAAACCTGGAAGCATCACTTAGCACAACTTTAAGTTCTACTGGGTTTTGTCTGTCCACATTTTAATTTCTACAATTCCCAAGAAGTTAATTCTTAATTTTCAGTCTCCATCTATACCTCTCAGCAGCCAAGTTCTGAAAAAGAGTCAGGAATGCACTATTAACAGAAGGGGGTTTAGGAAACAAATCAGATTGTTACTCTTTGCTTTTTCTTAGGAAATGCTGCTCTTTGCCTTCACCTCTCCCTCCCCACCCCCCACCACCAGAGATATTTTGGTTTTCTCGTTCTTTAAAAATTGAAAATCCATGTTACAAACCAAAACCAGGAAACCCTCTGGTTCTTTGGTAGAGAAGCAGGTGGAACACTAGCAGGACCCGAGTGTTCATAGCCCTTGGCAGTGGGAGACAGTAGCTTGACTCCCGAAGCACAAGCAGGGGACATTGTCATTTCTGTCCACTGAATTCACATCACAGTGGGTTCAAGGTGAGTAAGCCTAGAGAAGAGAGGGATGCTGCTGGTTTAGCTCCCTATAGGTGTCTTTGAAAAAGAGGTTTCCTGTAGCAAGGTACAAAAACCCGCTCCGGATTGAGCAAAGGGGCAATTTATTGGTGCCACTGCATTGGATCTCAGAGACAAATGCATTCAAGAGTCCCTGTTGAGACTCTTTCATCTCCATCTCAGCTGCTCAGATGAGCGACTTATTTTCTCAAGTCATGTTTCTCCCAGACTGGCACGATGGCTGCCCAAACGTCAGGGCCCTTGTCTTTTTTGTCACCAGAAAGGAAGCACTGTCTTCCTTTAAATCTCAGTGAAGTCCTCTGCTCGCCCCCATTTAGGTCTCATGCTCTTGTTCTATAGCCGGGGGAGCAGAATCCATGATGGGCAATGCACAGTAGGACCCCCAACATTGAAGGGGAGGAAGAACTTCTTCCCCAAACCATTTTCTTGTCTGTTCCGAATCAGAGCAGACAATTAACATACTACATTTTACAGATGGTGCGATACTTTCTCTCCCCACATTTTAACATCTCTGAAATCATGATCAGTGTCATGTCATAGTTAATTGGCAGAATTTCTTCTTTTTTAACATTACCTAAAGTAGTGGTTCATCTTATAATGGATGACATCTTAGAGTCAGTGAAATATGGGCTGGCTGAAGGCATGTGAAGGTCAAAAGGAGAGTAGTAATAACAGCAGACAAAAGCAACAGTAGGCGTGACTGCCTGGATCAGGGAAAAAAATGCCAAGGATCAAAACCTCAATACTAAGGGAGGGATATGGAGGTTAACACCGTGAACACTGTCATGGTTTTGTAGCCAGTGAACCTCGGCTTCTGTCACCGACTCAGATGAGTTGCCTGAGGGAAACTGTTCAACTCAAGAGCCTTTGTTTCCAGTTTAGGAGCTGACAGTTCAGAAGCCTGTCTGCTCCTCTGGAAGGCTCTAAGAGTTAAAGAGTTGACAGCTTTCTGTGTGTGGGTCTCTTACCTACCCTTCTGTCTTATTCAGGACAGTTGCTGGGGTGACAGAGATTTTTTAGATCCCCACAGGGGTCCAAGAAACCCCTTTCAGGAGCTAAATATTCCACACATCCAGGATCTATACAGGATGTATACTGATCCTCTATCAGTCACATTGGTAACACTTTATCTTCTTTCATCAGTTCTAATTGCCCAGAAAACAGCAAAGGGGCAAGGTGGAAGCAAAACCCAAAGGACTTAGCAGAGCCCCCGCTGTGCCCTCCAAGTCTGTTTTGAAGATTTATTTCTATACTGAATTAACTAGAAAGTGGGGGACTAAGAGGAGGAGGGGAAGTACATGCTAATAGCTGCATCGCGTTGCAACAAATTAAGCTCAGTTTCCACAATGACAAAATACACGGAGTGCATATTAACCAGGCAGTTTATTGCAGTAACTATTCTGAGGGATGTTTTGTTTCTGTTTCTTAAACTGTTTCCAGATCCAATGTCTTTGCAGCCTTTTTTGGACAAATTCAAGTTTGGCTGAGACAAGTGGACTGAGCACATTCTCATTAATGCAAAAAAGTTCTATTGTTCTCATGTCCCAGGGAAAACAAAAGGTACTACTGAGAGTAGGGGGGTGTAATTTGGGGGATTTGGGGTGCATATGCTCCCAAAACACACTATGGGGCATTAGGTCAGCATGCTGAGAGAGAATATAAAACCGGATTAACAGGAACTGAGTAGTTATTATGGAATGCCACCCCCAGTCTCCCACCAGCCCAGTGCCATGAGTTCCAAAAAGAGCAGGTATCACCACTCTGGCCTTCCCCCTCTTGGAGGGGATATGGGGAGAAATGGCAGCAATGCATAAGGCACATCTCTCTTGGAGACACAGCCCTGTAAGAAAAAGAGACACATCATCCTTCATACTAGGAGGACTGGGGGCAACCATACTGGAAAGCTGCTCTTGTCAGAGCCTGGTGGTCCAGGACTCGATTCAACCCAGTGATTGACATGCCCTAAACACCAGCGTTGCAGTGACATATCCATTCAGTGGCGCATGACTCATCTAAAGGACAAGAGATTTTGGTCTCTCTATTCATCCATAAACCCACCCCACCATTTCCTGGCATCCCAGGCATCATGGTCTATGTGGACATTTATTCACTTATTTCCTCGCTTATTCAACAAGTGTTTTTTGAGTGTGCCTAGCATGTGCTTGGGCTTCCCAGGAGGTGCTAGTGGTAAAGAACTTGGCTGCCAATGCAGGAGATGTAAGAGACGTGGGTTCAATCCCTGGGTCAGGAAGATCCACTGGACGGGGGCACAGCAGCCCACTCCAGTATTCTTGCCTGGAAAATCCCATGGACAGAGGAGCCTAGCAGGCTACAATCTGTGGGCCCGCAAAGAGCTGGACACGATTGAAGTGACCTAACACACACAGAGCATGTGCTCAGCCCTGTTTGAAGCCCTGGGGATACAGCAGTAAAGAGCACGAATTGAAAACAAGGCAAAAATCAACTCCCTGTCTCGTGAAGCTTACATTCTAGTGGATATCAGGGGCTTGGCCTCTCTAGCATCCCTTCCTGTGAGGCCAGCCCTTCGGTGTTCCTTTGAGGAGCTATTCTCAAGCTCTGTGATGGAGACGAGGTTGATGAATCCTTGACTGGAGAGGCAGCTGTAAACTCAAGGCCCCACACAATTGGGACACGCAGCCTCTTGAGACCTGCAGCCCCTTGAGACCTGCCATTTCAGCTGGTGGGGCAAGGAGTGATTAGCTGGAGAGATATAAGTCTAGATCTGTAACTGGCCACCTCTGCCACTATACAGGGACAGCCTGCTTGGTACTGAAGTGGACACAGAGGAGAACTGAGCTGAGGAATGGATAGAGACTGAGAGAACTCCTGGAATGTCTTCCATGCCCAGTACCCAACGATTTCCATTTTTACTAGGCCAGTTGAGTTGGGTTTCTGTTATTTGCAACCAGAAGACACCTGAAAAATAGCATCTCAGTGCCAGTGAAGTTGTAAAATAAGAGTTGGTTTTCTGTGGCTTCTCTCTGATATTCTTGCATACCTTTCCCCAGAGAAACTCAGCACAGTCATGCCAGGGCAGTCTTGGGATATTCCCAGAATGTATGCAATTCCTCTAACCTGCTGGACCAAGGTATACATTTTCCATACTCTTTGGCACTCAGGTCCTTTCTCCTTCCATGGAGAGATATCATAGTGCGAGGGGAGCTGCCAGCTGTCAGAGACCAACAAGAGCTGACTTTTGAACCCTATCTCTGCACCATCCCAGCTATGTGGCCTTGGGCAAGTCATATCCCCCAGGTTCATTTCAGCATCAGTGAAATAGGAATTCGAATCCCATCCTCACAGCACCACACATAGGAGGAACAACACACACACGAATGGGTCTCCTCTCCCTCCACTCTGCCATTTCTCTCTTATCAAAACACTGACCACAGTGGATGTCTTATGACAACCTGATCTGATGACTTAGGAGACATGAGTGAAAAGAAACTTGGTGGCGGAGGGGCAGGGGTCCCCAAGCAAGGGAAGACTGGTTACAGATTTTTACAAGGGATTTATATTTGGCCCAGGGTGCTGCTGACCTTCTGGGCTGGCTTTTAACCCCCAGCCCTGAAAATGAATGCATGAAAAGTCTATAGTGACAGCAAAGTGAAGTGTGCTTCTCTCTGGGGATATTTACATTTGAAACTGGAACAGTTTCTTGTTGTAAACGGATGACTCTTAATTACAGGCATTAAATTGGGGCTGAAGGGAGACAGTCTGCACACATCGAGGGTTGGATATACCACAGTGGCATCCATTTACTCGCTCCGTGGATGAAGCCAGGTCTGATGGGTGAACCCCCAGCACTGCAGGCTCTGAATTGATCTCTCTCACCTCTCTTCTCTGAAATAAATGTGTGTGTTGTGGCCTGAAGTGTCTGAACCTCCTTCCCCACAGCAGTCATCCTGCCAGCAGCAAGGCCCCACCCTGCGATAGAGGTTCCGATGCTCTCTTGGCTCTCTCGCTGCCTGAATGTGGTAATGACCTAGGTTCTGTCCATTAGACGCAGCATCAGGGGTTCTCTGACACAAAAGTCAGAGAGTGTGAAGGATTCTTCATGGGGTAAAGCAGGTGGCAATTGTTCCAGGGATGCAAAAAGGGCTGCCCAACACCCATACCTACAGGGTTAGGGATCTGAGGGATGACAACAGATGTTCTCTGCCTGGTGCTCCAACTCCCCAGGGACTCTGTGAATTAGAGCTCTCATTTCAGTAAATTAATTTCTATATAAATTAGCCAGACTGGTGTTGCCTGGAAAATCAGAATCGTAAACGATACCCACCTGTCCACAAAAGGCATCTATTCCTGGCTTCTCCTATTTTCTGAACCTCACATCTTGTTTCTACATTTGTACCTGCCACTTCCAAATTTAGCCAGGATCATTTCTTTCCTGAATGTCAACTCTTCAATGTCACATAATCGTCAGTGGTACCTCCAGTGTCCTGGTCCCTCAGTAGTAGTTAGTGACCATGAATCTAAACGTCCACTCCTTCTTCGTTTGCATCCTGTACCCATTCTGTCCTTCAGAACATCTGCTTAGGCACAAATATGCATGGCATGCCTACTACAGCAGGCAGCAGGAGCACTGTGCTGTCCAATCCTCAAAGGGCTGGGCTCCCTTGGGGGAATTCTTCCTCTTTAATAGTTCCCCAGTCCATCGCAGATTCTTCCTCTCTGGAAGTGCATCCATCTTGTCCCTGAATTATTAGCAACACACTCCTCACCTTAGGCTGTTTTCACCCATCTTTGTGATGTGCCGGCCGTCCTCTGATGTGTTTGGAATCCCATCACGTCTCTTGTCAGACACCAACGGTGGTTCATTACAGTGCTGCAAATATAATCAGAGTGTTAGATAATGAGGTCTCATAGGCCCCTGGCAAGCAAGCACCTCTCTCACCTCTCTGTTGCCTCTTGGTAAGCACTACACCAGGCTTACATGATCTGCCTCCAACCCCAGGTCCCCCTGAAATGTAATAGGCCATTCCCCACCAGGAGGGCTTCACCCACCTTGTCAGACATCAGAATACTCCTGGGAGGTATATGCACATGAGTGCCCTTGGGCTCCAGATGGTCTAGAAAGTCCAGCATTCCCTGGGCACATGTACTATTTCCCGATACAGTTTTTGTTGATTGTGTGCTTGACACAGTTGGGCTTTTTTGGTTTATATTTTGGTGTGTACGTGTGTGTGATTTAGAATCTTCAAGACTATACATTTCTCAAAGGCATGGACAGTGTCCCATTTCTAACTCTCCTTGCCTATAGTTAGAATAATAACAATGATATAAATATTTGTATTTTGCCTAATTGTTTACAAAGTGCTGTCACGAATATTAAAAATGTCTCCCAGTGACATTGTGAGGTGGGAATAGAAGTATCACAGTTAAGACATTAGGCTCTGGATCAGGTAGACTGAATTAAATCCTGACTCTGTAACTTGATATGGACCGGTGTCTCGGTTTATTAATCTCTGAACAGGGGAAGACAGTGGTTCTGAGTTCAAATGGTTGTTGTAAGAATGTTGTGAATGAGTCCAGGTGTGAAAAGCGCCCGGCATATAGAACAGGCCCAGTTAAGAGTACTGTTGACTCTTGAACAACACGGGTTTGAGCTGTGCTGGTCCACTTATAGGTAGATTTTTTCCATAAATACGCGCAGTACTACATGAATCACATTGGGTGCATCCTCTTTGGATGTGGGATAGCAGCTGTGGAGGGCTGACATGGGACTTGAGCATCTGAGAATTTGGGCATATGCAGGGGTACCTGGGACCAATCCCCCAAGGCTAAGGATGATTGTCTTGTTATTGTTGCTATTGTTTGATGCAGTAACCATCTTCACTTTACAAAGCAGGGAAAGGTGAAGTAATTTGCCTATGGATTTGTTAAACTAAGGAGCAGAACAGGATATAGAACAGGCTCTAAGTTGCCACAGCTGTGCCATACGCAACATATCATAGGGCCCCTGACGATTCAAAGCATCTCACTCTACTCACTGGGAGAACAGGATGGGCATTGCCAATGTGTATGCAAGAATCCAAAACACCAAAAGCACTGGGGTCTTAAAAAGCAACTATGTAAAGACGCCAGTGTGACATTCTCTGAGAAGATTTGCCTTCTCCCCTATCACATATACCTTTGAAAAAGTAAAATGTCCCCTCCTGAGAAATCAGAAGCTGCTGAGGAAATACCTCAGGTGCTGGCTTGCCCACCACTTCAGAGAACTGAAGTCTTGAGCCACTGGGCTCAAGACTTACAGGTACTAAATTAGAGACTTTAAAAATTCCGTTTTTCCTCACTGGTGAGGGGAAGGAGGGCAAAGTCTCCAGAGCAACGTTTCTCAGGAAGCCCATCCCTGGGATCAGTCAATATGTCACTTTTCTTTTGCCACAATATAGAGCAAGGAATGAAATGCCCAATTGGCAAAGAAAAACAGTCACATTTTGGAATGAAAAAAACTGTCCACCAGAACATTCCAATGGAATGTGGGACTGTGGAGAGGGCTTCAGGCTTGTTTCATGATGTGCTGTGTGACCCTGAACAACCTCCCCAGCCTTGGGGGCTCAGGTTCCTTATCTATGTGACGGGGATAATACCCCCACCACAGGATAACTGTGGGGATTAAATGAGATAATGCCCTCGGATCACTGGGCATTGGATCTGGTTAACAACAGCGTTCAAGATAGATTTTTAAAATCCTAGGTTCTATTTAAAATTCGTCTTGGCTCAGTCCATCCAGTGATTTCCACATAGTCCAGCAAACCTGGGTGGGATTGTGTCTGGGAGGGAGTAGAATGTCTGCTCAGCTGCTGATGGCTCCACATGACTTCAGGTCACCTCTTAGCAGCTTCTCAACACCCACACCCTGAAGAATGTAGCTAATTGTAATTTTACTTTCCTTTTAGAATTTGATGTAATCTTTAAACCTTAAGGCACACAAATCTCAAGTGCACAGCTCCATGAGGTTTTAGCGTGGGTATGGCTGTGTTGTGATGACCCAGATCAAGTGAAAGAATATTTCTATTATCCTTGAAGTTTCCCCCTGCCCACTACAGACCGTACACCTCCACTCCCAGTCATAACAACTCTTCTCGATTGCATTCCCTCAGATTTGGTTTGCTTTTTCTCTTAGAACTTGTCTTTAAAAGAGAAACAGAAAAAGCCCTTCCTGCTTTTTAAGTCACCTGCCACCATCCTCAAGAACAATTCTGTTTTAGCCTAAGGTTCTTCTGAGATTGGAGAAAGAAGTGGGAAGAAAAAAACCAGATTGGTGAGGAAGATGAAGTCAGGAGAGGCCAGGCCTTGGGATAGGCTTTGTCCTGTAATGTGAGGACAAATCCTGGGAAAACAATTGATGTAACAGAGGAGGTGTTTACAGACTGAAAGGTTAATCAGTGCCTCTGAGGAGCCCTGAACACTCAGGCTCTCTGTCATTGACAGCAAGTGTGCATGCTCAGTCAGTCATGTCTGACTCTTTGTGACCCCATGGACTGTAGCCCGCCAGGCTCCACTGTCCATGGGATTTTTCAGGCAAGAATACTGGAGTGAGTTGCCATTTCCTTCTCCAGGGGATCTTTCCAACCCAAGGATCAAATCCATGTCTCCTGATTCTTTACCACTGCAGCACCTGGGAACCCCCATTCACTGCACAAAGACACTCAAAGATGCAAAGGCCATCCAAAATGACATCAGAGAGGATGGATTGAAGAAAGCCTTCCAGGTAGAAGGTCAGTTTTGCCAGTTACCTGCAGAGATGAGCACTTGCTGTCATCAGGCTTGGAAACAAGACTCAGGGGTGGCACATGAACTCCTAGGAGGAGGAGGTGCCCAAATTCCGCCCAGAACGAGGGGAAAGAAGAGGGAGGGGGCAGACAATTCCAATTCCAGAAGGTGTGCCTGTAGCTGTTCATGTTCAAACAGCTCGTGCAATCCTTGAGCCTCTAGATAATCTTTCCCTTGGTTTATGAGACTGTGAGGGGATTATATTAACTATTCCTGATTCCTCTGTTGACACTTGGATTAGCTGTGCTGATGGAAGGGCAGGGCAGCCTTTTAGCCTAGGTGGCAGGGGGAGAATGTAATCAGGGACCACACGGTGCAGTGTTAGGGTCAACCCAGCCAGGTCAGGGAGGCGTTGTGCGAGTCCATCAGAAAACAGGGCTCCCCTTCTGTGTTTTTCTTCCCAAGCTCAACGCTCATTGAGAAGGAGCTGGATACAGTCCAGTCCATCCATGGGATTGCCCTGGGCCAACTTGTAGTGCACGGGACAGGGATGTGGGCTTCCCTGGTGCTTCAGATGGTAAAGGATGTAAGGTTCTGGCATCTAATCAGGTAGCTGAACACAATTAGAAGCAATCTATAAAATAGAGTCACCCTTAATACAGGTAAAGATGTCAGGCTCTGTGTTGACTGATATCCTTTAGTGCCTTCACCTCCTTTCCACTGACTACACTTCTCAAAGCTGTAGAGAATATTGCAGCTCCCAACATTCTTTCCTGGCTGTATATCTTTAATAAAACAAATTTTAAGCACCTCCCAATTATGTATGAAAGTGTGAAAGTGTTAAGTCACTCAGTCATGTCCGAAACTTTGCGACCCCATGGACGTAGCCCACCAGGCTCCTCTGTCCATGGAATTGTCCAGGCAAGAATAATGGAGTGGGTTGTCATTCCCTTCTCCAGGGAATCTTCCTGACACAGGAATCGAACCTGGGTCTCATGTATTGCAGGCATATTCTTTATGCCTGGGAATAGAGGCAGGGAAACCCCCAATTACACATATCTGTTTTTCAATTATATATATGGACTACCCTGCCAGTGTATTCTGTGTAGTAAAAACAAAAACAAAAGGAACATTTGAAAAAAAAAGAGAGGAATAATATTCTTACAGATTTTAATTTTAGTTTTTAACAGTGAAAAAATATTTTGCTTTTATCGAACAGAATCAATACATTTTAGCAAGAGCAGCAGTTTAGTAAATCTTTGTTTAATCCATTATGATGAAACAGTTTGACATAGTTCTAAGCTAATGCAGATGAGTTCAAACCTTGGTTTGCAAGACTGTGAGAACTGAAAAAGTTTCCTTACCAAGGGACACAGTGGCTAAAAGAAGAAATGCACTCCTGGCTGGAATTAATAAATGATAAGTGTTTTTTGTTTGTTTGCTTAGTCTTATTTGTAAATTATGCAAATTTGGTTGGAATTTGGCTAGGAATTTTGTATTCCTTGATGTCTATCAATTGTTCTTACAAAATAGCCTTGCATTGTTCTCATATTGTTAGGATTTTTAACCAGTGGATCAAAAACCACTGAAATTCTTCGGGAGATCTTTTAACAGGTTAAACATTGTATTTCCAATTTTTGAAAGAGTGTTGACACGTGGCATATTTACACTGTTTGTACCAAGAGACGAGACATTCTAATCATTTCCAAAATGCTCTTCTCATATATGAGTTTCTTTAGAAAGACTTTCCTACTTGTTAAAATGTTACCTTTACCTTGAGGGGACAGATGAAGTGTGTTTATTTTTTCAAAAATACCTGCGAGATACTATTTGTCATCAGAGTAAAGGTCTGAAATATGAAACACTTCATCCTTATAGAAGAAAAATGGGGAACTCATCTTTAAGTTTGACAAGTCTATTCAGAACTTTTCCAAAGGACAACTTGTGAAACTCAGGGTGTTTCAAAAATAGTTTCATCCATCTCAATAGAAGAGACTGCTGATTCTACTGTCTAGAATAACACAGTAACCAGTCATGTATGAACAGCAGTAGCTCTCTATAACTGAAGAGCGAGGAAGAAAGGGGACACCATGGCTAACCCTCTGCCTTGGAGACCTGCTCTCCACCTGCAGGGTGTCTCCCATGCTGTGTGTGACAAGTATTTGACTTAGGGTGCCAATGACAACCCACATAATACATTTTCTGTGTTTCTTCTAGATTAAAAATAAACGTATAGATAGAGAAGCTTGAGTTGTCCTGTGGCTCCCATTCCACTATGGAAACTTGTGTTGCTCTTGAGTTAGATTGATTCTGTATTGACCTACTTTGGCAACTAAACAACAACTTCATAACTCTAGTTGTGAGACTTGAGGTGCTTTATGTAGCCTTGCTGTGCACAGCTTTTCTCCAGACTTGAGATACTGGCAGCACTGACCTCATTGTCTTGTTAAGAGGGTCACATGACATGTTGCATGAAATCACTAAGCATGGTGCCTGGTGTGATGGAACTGGCCACACCAGTACTTGCACATCAGGTTCCACAGATCAAGAAGCATGCTTTAAACAGCTCTTGCTCAAAAACCATCCATCTGAGACAGTCTATTCAGTTCAGTTCATTTCAGTCGCTCAGTCATGTCTGACTCTTTGCGACCCCATGGACTGTAGCACGCCAGGCTTCCCTGTCCATCACCAACTCCTGGAGTTTACTCAGACTCATGTCCATTGAGTTGGTGATGCCATCCAACCATCTCATCCTCTGTTGTCCCCCAATCCATTTCCACCTCAATTTCAGGTCTGACTTTGGAAATGGTAGATATACTTCACTGGGGCTCAGATGTTGGATCCAACTCATTGATGGTGGCTTCTTAGAGCACTGAATTGAAATGGACTGTGACATTGAATGTAAGTTCAAAGAGGGGAAGAGGGCAGTGAATGATCAATTGTGAACGTCTGTCATGGGCGTAAGGGGAGGGAATGGTAGCAAGCCTCCCAGACACTACTGATCCTTATCTCATTTCTGTGCACCTTCAGGACCTGGTGAGTGCCTTGATCATCCTTACATCACCAGTCCTTATCACCGTTTCTACAACAGACTGGGGGTCAGACCTGGTTTGTTGAATAAAGGGAATACATAAACAAATGGCTCTGTCTCGTCATTACCATCACCTCCATTAGCCTGAAGAAAAGCATTGTTTTCTAAAAAACAGTCTGATCATAGAATGCTGCGTAGAGGGCTTCAGAGTGGGACCAGCAGGTCTGAGCAGGTACCTCAAGTTGAAGAAGGGACTGTTGAAGGAGGGCTGTGGAGAAAGATGAGACTGAAGAGCAGAGGAGGAGGAGATAGGGAAAGCCAGTGGTAGGATTTGTGGGACACAAACCAAAGTCTGGCAACCTACAAGTCACAGCTAACCAAAGTGACTGTACTTAGCTCTCTGAATTATATAAAGGAGTACTTTATGTGCTTTTAAACCAGTATTTTTTTTTTAAATGTTGGGTAGCACAGAGGTAAAAGTATTTCTGTGACTGTTAAAAGTCAAGAATTTTAAGGGTAGCTTTCTGTGTTCATTTTTGCAACCTATGAATGTGTGATTCTGTGCTGGATGAAAACAGCTAGTTTGTAAGAAAAACTCACCTCATTTGGTGTGGCCAGAAAGACAACTATGAAATTTAGGCATTTGTAGAAATATAGATGGAAAAGATCTTGAAGATCAGATCAAGGAGTCAAAACTTTCAATTTTGAAGATTAGAAATTATTTCTCTTTGATTTTTAGACACAATTTTCATTTTTCTAGTCTATCCCATAATCCCACCACCAATGTGCCATGTAGACAAAGTTGTCTTTTTCAAACTGAAGTGAACTAACACTCACTGAGTTTTAGAAATTGAAACACTGCTCACGCTCTCTTGAGCTAAGCCACATTCCTTGGGTGTTATAAAACTTGAACTAGGAATGACTGTGAGAGGTATGCAGACATATAAAACAAGTATGCTTTGCTACATATGCATGATAATTAATGTATAATTACAATTTAATGTCTGCCATTAACTGCAGAGTAATGTTCTTCACTCGCTGTAAACAGGCAACAGAAAACACCCACTCAAGTTGCTAAGCATGCCTTTGATTCCCTGACGCTTTTATGCCAGACGCAGTAAATTAAATCCTTTAGGGTTCTCCTCTAGCGAAGAGAGATTTTTCTTGCCAGTTGTTCTGTAATGAACATTCGCCAATCCTTGACTGATGTTGGATATGAAGTTGCACATTAGCTGTGTATTAAATAGCACCTGCTGTGTGTACAGAATGCAGTCAGTAGTACAAAGGAAACCTCGGTGGGCACTTGAGAGAGCCCAGTAAGCAATGTTTCTCTTCCATGATCAACTTCTGAGCCATGTGAAAGTCAGACAAAAGGATAAGGCAGCCAGGAAACGAAGTCATCTTTTTTTCACTGACAAAGCTGATATTGGAGAATGTGGCTTATATGCACAACTGTTAGATGGGGAAACAGTGACAGACTTTATTTTCTTGGGCTCCAAAATCACTGCAGATGGTGACTGCAGCCATGAAATTAAAAGACGCTTGCTCCTTGGGAGAAAAGTTATGACCAACCTAGACAGCATATTAAAAAGCAGAGACATTACTTTGCCAACAAAGATCCATCTAGTCAAAGCTATGGTTTTTCCAGTAGTCATGTATGGATGTGAAAGTTGGACTATAAAGAAAGCTGAGCGTTGAAGAATTGATGCTTTTGAAATGTGATGTTGGAGAAGACTCTTGAGAGTCCTTTGAACGGCAAGGAGATCCAGCCAGTCCATCCTAAAGGAAATCAGTCCTGAATATTTACTCGAAGGACTGATGCTGAAGCTGAAACTCCAAAAACTTTGGCCACCTGATGCAAAGAACTGACTCATTGGAAAAGACCCTGATGCTGGAAAAGATTGAAGGCAGGAGAAGGGGACGACAGAGGATGAGATGGTTGGATGGCATCACCGACTCAATGGACATGAGTTTGAGTAAACTCTTGGAGTTGGTGATGGACAGGGAGGCCTGGCGTGCTGCAGTCCATGGGGTCGCAAAGAGTCAGACATGACTGAGCGACTGAACTGAACTATTGGTTCTCGACCCAGAATTTGGCAAATCAGCCTACCTAGTCATAGACCAGCCTGGAGGACCACAGATGCAGCCTCTAAAGCTTACAGACATGGGGGTCAGAGAGGCATGTGTACCCCTGCAGAAGAGATGGGAGCTGGGCTCCAGCATCATCTTCCAGACTGACCAATCAAATGAAGTCACTTCTTGAACCTCTTTTCTAGTGTAGCCCCTGATGGCTGTGAAGTTGTGACAAGGGTCACTGCCTAGATCCAGATTCAAGAGAAGGACAGCAGAAGGTCATCAAAATACTAAATATAATCAGAACATGCAGGAAATACAACATCCATTTGAATATAGGCTTCAAGAAGGCAGAGTTTTTTCCTACAAATTCTTTATCTGCAGCAGTTTGTTCACTGCTGTATTGCCAATGCTTAGGAAAATTACCTGCCACAAATAAGGTGTTCATTGAATGAATTAATAGGAGTAAGTGAGTAGGCAGAGAGGCAACACTAGTGTAACATACCTGGAGCTCCTTCTTCATGGAAAGAAATACTGTTTATCTGCCATGTGCTTATGAGATATAATGATGATGATGATGATAGCCATCTTAGGAAAATTAGTTTTGTTTTGTTTTGTTTTGTTTTAAATATGGAACGCTTCACGAATTTGCGTGTCATCCTTGCGCAGGGGCCATGCTAATCTTCTCTGTATGGTTCCAATTTTAGTATATGTGCTGCCGAAGCGAGCACAGAAAATTAGTTTTGATTTGACAACTCTGCCATTACATGATATCATAGTGTTATTTGTGGGTAAGGAAAAAAGAATGTCATTCTCAGTGCTAATATTTATTAGACATGTATATTAGGTGCTGGAACTTTTCTAAGCTCTTTACAAGTATTAACCCTCCTAAACTTCGTAGCAATCCTTTGATGTGGGTACCATTATTGGCCTATGTTATGTATGTGCCAAAGATCAGAGTCAAGTATGGAAAATTCAAATGCAGGCATTTTAATTCCTAAACTCATGCTATAAGTCATAATGTTTGCATTTTACAGTTGACCCTTGAATGACACAGGTCAGAACTACGTGGGTTCTCTTAATGCGGATTTTTTTCAATACATACATACTCCAGTACTACATGATCCATGTTGGTTAAATCTGCAGATATAGAGGAACCACGGATATGGAAGGGTGACCATAAAGTTATACAAGGATTTTCAACTGGGGGTGTCAGCGTCCTTAAATGTTGTTCAAAGCTCAACTGTACTTTGGAAATATACCTTCCTCTCTCTTCTGGTCAGGTTTTCTTCACCCTTGCATGATTTAGTCTCCACATCTACACATTGGTGATGAGTGTGTGTGTGTTCAGTTGCTCACTCGCATCTGACTCTTTTTGACTTTATGGACCATAGCCCACTAGGCTCCTCTGTTCATGGGATTTCCCAGGCAAGAACACTGGGGTGAGTTGCCATTTCCTTTTCCAAGGGATCTTCCTGACACAGGGATCAAACCCAGGTCTCCTGCATTGCCAGGCAGGCACCACTGTGCCACCTAGGAAGCCCTATAATAGTGATACTAATACTTGATGCAGTGGAGGTGATTAAGATAATCAGTCTTAAGCACTTAGCACCATGCCTGAAACGTAGAAAAAGGTTGATTAACAGTAGTAATTGTCCTTGTCTTTAATAATGGCACTGCCCCTGTGACATCTTTGCAGGCTTTGCACACATCTATAGACAGGTTTCACACTTACCTATAGACAGTCTCCTCCTAGGTTGGGTACCCCACTCCCAGCTCCAGTAAGCTGCAGCAGGGATGATGGCCCCCATGTGACAGAATCATGGTCTTTGTGGGTTCTGAGCTCTGTTTTCTCCTAAGTATAAGGTCTGGACTCTCATCCATGGTGAACTCTGACTGCTGGTGGGTCTCACTTTCTGTCTTATAAGGGAGGCCAATGCCTACCCAGCATCTATATTCAGAGAGGTCATAATGGTACACACAAACTTTGCTGTGATGGAGAAAAGGATGTGACACACCTACAGGCTATGTGTGACGTGGGCGCAGAAGGCAGCTGCATGAAATGGAATCTTTGGGGGTTTGGGACAGCCTAGCAACCAGCACTCCTCTTCCCTGACCAAGTGCAGGATGCATTGAGATATATAACTGGAAACCAAAGTATCACTTTTTTAAAGAAAGCTGCTATTGGAGAATGCAGTTCACATGGGCAGGCTACTTGATACTAAATTCCAGAGTTAGGCAAACCAACCTACTCAGTCAAAGCAGGCACTGGAAACATGAGTCCCTACAGAGATCAAGGTTATTCAAGTTAAAAGAGAGGATGCCTGTAAGGGTACGGGTTGGTGCCTCAATTTATGTGAGCTACTATTGTTATCATCAAGAAATTTGATATACCAGATTAAAATGAGGGAGCTTAACAATGAACACAACATACATGCTCGCATGCGTGCTACATCACTTCAGTCGTGTCTGACTCTTTGCAACTCTATTGATGGAAGCCTGCCAGGCTCCTCTGTCCATGGGATTCTCCAGGCAAGAATACTGGAGGGGGTTGTCATACCCTCCTCCAGGGGATTTCTGTAACCCGGGGATCGAACCCGTCTCTTGTGTCTCCTGCACTGGCAGGTAGATTCTTTGGCAGTGGCACCTGGGAAGCCCACGAAACATCCAACCTGCCATGATTATCTAGGCTACAGAATAGTTTCTCCACCTGTGACATGAAAGCCTTGAACTGCTTGGAACTTGATTTCCATTAACCCTGAAGGAAGTGAAAGAAAAGTGCAGATTATTACAGTGAAGAGAAGTTTAGACCTCTTCCTTACCGTGCTAATGCACCCATTGCCCTTTTTCTTCTGAATCTCTACAGGAAGTAGAAGTTTAAACAAATGGATCTGAAGCCTTTGGAGACGTGACTCCAAAGAACCCACTCACAGCTGAGAATCATTAAGGTGAGTTTCAGTCTATTTTTTACAAGTCTTTGAGGTAGCATTTTTATTCTTTTTCTTTCTTTCCTTCCTCCCTCCCATCCCTTCCTCCCTTCCTTCCTTTCCTCCTTTTTTAACTAAGGAGATGTAAACAGGGCTAGATGGGCTGAGTGCCAGAAAGGTGTCAAGGTCAATAAGCATTGATTCCCCTAAAGGGAAATGTAAAAACTGCTAATAATTTGTTTGCAGAGGTAAGAGATTGGGGAAAGTATATGCCTGGAGCCTCCTGCAAGCTACAGCTTGCTCTCCTGCCAGCTGAGGGTTCTCAGTGTGCCAGCAGACTGTGTGCACCTGCAGACTGTCCGTGGGCCAAGTTCATCGGGCCTTACTCTCAATTAGGACACCTTTGGAAAGAAACCACGTGCCTACGTCTCATCTCCCGCATGGGGTGGTTGGGACTTGTTAGCTGTTGAGGATTTTCTGTGACTCTGGAGACAACATGGTCTGACAGGACAGAACCCGTCTGGAGGAGAGGTCACAGGCAGGAGGGTATAGCAGGACCGGGGACATGGGACATTAGGATCCCTGACTGCTGCTCAGAAAGACTTCCCAGCCAGAGTCACTGCTTGTTGGCTATTCACTTCATACCTCATAGGGCTATCAAAAGTGATGGTGTTTACTTCTTTATGTGTATATTGTCTGCTTTCCCTACAAGAACATGAGGGCTTATGACAACAGGGGCCCGCTGTGTTATGCGTATCTCTGTAACACCCATGTCCAGGGCTGGCCCTGACTCACAGTAATCAGGAAACAAATACTTGCTGAATGAACAATCGATGAATCCTGCCCTATGTGCTCACTTTAACAAAGGAGGACTTGGAGTCACGAAGGATCACAGTGACTGCAGTCACGAAGGGGAAGGGCGGACATGGGCTGGTACCCAGTTCTTCTGACGCCCAGTCCCACTGTCCGTCCTCACCTCCTTCAGGGCTTTACCCCAAAGGTACCCCCTTCCCCCGCCACCCTGTGGAAAGAAAACTATACCCCCTCCACCAGCCAACATTCCACATTTCCTTCCTGGTTCTATGAACTATTTCCTTCTTGAGCTCTTACCCTGACTACCATGCTCTGTTTTTATCTTGGTTTGTCATTCCCTGTAGAATGTAGGCTGCGTGAGGGCAGGCATTTCATCTGGGTTGTTCACTGCAGTGAACAATAACAAAGGCAATAGCTAATACTGATTGAGTACTTACCATGTGTCAGACACTTAAGGGGAATCATCTCGTTTAAAATCCCTAGCAGGGAGTTTCCTGGCAGACCAGTGGTTAACAATCCACCTTCCAAGGCAGGGTAGCTGGGTAGCTAGTTCCATCTCTGGTTGGGGAACTAAGATCCCACATGCCCCCAGGCAACTAAGCCCCTCTCACCCAACTAGAGAGAAGCCCACCCTTACAAGGAAGAGCCGGAGTGCCTCAACTAAGATTCAGTGCAGCCAAAAATAAATACATAAATGAATAAATATTTAAATGATAAAATAAAATTCCCAGTAACTCCATGAAGGTGCTGCTGTTAGTATGCCCATTTTACAGATGGGAAAACGGAGCTTAGATAAGATAAGTGATCTGCCCCAACTAGCAAGTGACAGAGATGGAACAACAAGAAGCCACTGCCTTAATCACTGTGCATATACTGCCCTCCACAGTGGCCCTAATGGGAGCAGCTGGTGAAGAGCTGGGGCCTGAAGAGCGGGGTGGGGGACGGGGGTGTGTTCCAACCCCTTTGTGCCTCATAGGCAGCTGCTCTCTTCCTATGATTTGGCTGCATCCAGAGGAATCCAATAAAGCTGCAAGTAGGGTGATGGGCAGAGCCCTGGGCAGAAAACAGCGTACACAGAAGTCCCTTGAAGCTCCCCAACTGGCCCCTGCAGCGGGCATTTCACCTGGACATGTGACACAATCGGCCTCTCAACAGGAAGACAGGAGGCAGCCAGTCCTTAACTTCCTCCGCCTCGGTCCCTCACTTTCTTAGACGTACCTGACCTACAGCACCTTTGTACGGGCTCGGAAAACGGTGGGAAGGTCCCAGCCTGTCAGCGCTTTTCCTTTGCTTTCAGTAACAGCTTGTCTTCTGCCCCGAGAGAAGCGTGCAAGGTGCAGATGTCAAGGCCTGGGCAGAGAATGAAGGCAAGCAGGAAGGTGCCTTCTCACTGGTCCCCCAACATGCTCCACACTGCTGGTGTCTCTACCTCCTCAGCACTCATTTCCAGGGACTTTCCACTTTTTCTTTGGATTCTTAGGTTCAAGGACCTTATTGTGGATCTTCATAGAGACAGTTTAGGAGCAGGGGAGAAATCATGTTTATTGAATACCTGGGCTGTAACAGATGCATGCTGAGAGGTCCACAGAAATGGCATCTTGCAATCATCATGTAATCCCATTCCATAGATGGGAGAATGGAGGCTCAGGAAAACTTGGCCAAGGGTCCTGAGAATACAAATTTAGTTTTGAAGTTCTAGCTCTACTAGCCCCTCATCTGAGTTGCATCTAACTTGTGGAAGTGGGTCCTAATGTGTCCCTAAGGGCTGAGGGCCATTGTCCTGCCTGTTCAATGCTCAGCAGCAAATACTCAGCATCCACTCTGCATTGGGGATTGTGCTGGATGCTGGGGATATAGCAGTGAGCACAACAGACCAAAATGCCTGTTCTCACACAGCCTGCAACAATAAGATAAAACGTAAAGAATCATTATAAGTGCTGTGGGTTGCAGGGAGAATGAAATAGAGCCAGAAGAAAAATGTAGAGTGTTGGCTGGTACAGGGGGTGGAGTTTTCTTTCCACAGAGTGGCCAGGGATGCCCTCCTGAGAAGGTGACTTTTGATTAAAGCCCTGAAGGAGGTGAGGACTAAGAGTGGGGCTGCGAGTCAGAAGAACAGGGTGCCAGTCCAGGTTCACCCTCCCTCTGTGTGACTAGTCAAGTCACCATGTCCCTCTGTGACTGTTTCATTCTTTGCAAAATGAGCACTTAGGACAGGATTCATTTCTTCAGTTGTTCATTCAGCAAATACTGGGTTGGCCGAAAAGTTCATTTGGGTCATCTTACTGAAAAACACAAGTGAACTTTTCGGCCAACCCAATATTTATTTCCTGATTATTCTGAGCCAGGTACAGCCCTCAACATAAACACTGCGGAGGTGAATATGACAAATGAAGCCTCTGTCTTCGTTGGGACCTCATATTCTTGTGGGGAAGGCAAGTAAATGAATGAAGAAAAAATATCATTTTTTAAACTTTTTGCTTGGGATATAGCTGATTAACCACGTTGTCATAGTTTAAGGTGCACAGCAGAGCAACTCAACCATGTGTATATATATATACATGTATCCATTCTCCCCCAAACGTCCCCTCCCATCCAGGTTGCCACATAACAACAGTATCTTTGATAGACCTAAGAGTTGTGAAGTTCATTTAATACACAATGACTCTGGGTGAAAGGCAGTTCTTTGAATGGGATAGCCAAAAATCCTAATGTTCTATATTCGGGTTCCTATATTCACCTGCCTGTGATGTCTCTCCCTGTCGACGAAGAATAGAAAGGGGCCGCCACGCTAGGCGGGGACCAGTCTCACACTGGGAAACCACCAGTGCAGAGAACCATGGGAACCATGACGGCATCACAGGGAGCACAGCTTTCCTTCTGCCTGGGGTCTTGGGGACCTCCCTGGGCCTTTCACAACTCAGTAACATTTACAGCCTGCAGAGTCAGAAGGAGGGCAGTGATTGTTATGGAATTTCACCCCAGGACTACCATCTGTCAGTTCCCGACTTTCAGTCTAACATTTTCAGATTCTTTCCAGGTATTTGTTTCTTGGCATTTGCTTCTACTCCCTGCCATCAGAAAGCTACACTTCTGATTATTCTTTTCATGACAGTTGCAATATTCCCTGCCTGCTGAATCTCTTGCCTTTGATTTTTCTGCCTGGTGTCCTAACCTTGTTATTTTGCTTGGTTGGTATTCTTCTCTTCACAGCCATGGTGGCTCCCACTGCAGACCTGGCTGCCACTTCATTAGCAAGCTGCTTACACACCTTGCAAGTCATTAATAAAGATAGTAAATGAGGGAAGGCCCAGCCCCTGCCCCTCGAACCCCTGCAGACACCTTCCTAGTGAATAATTACTATTTATTGTGCTGCTCTGTTTATCATCTTTTAGCCAGTTGTGATACTGTTATTCTCTGAACTAACTTTACCAGTTAGTTCATGAGTTAGGACATGAGTTTGAGTAAACTCTGGGGGTAGATGATGGACAGGGAGGCCTGATGAGCAGCAGTCCATGGGGCCACAAAGAGTCGGACACGACTGAGCAACTGAACTGAACTGAACTTTAACAGATTTTTCAAGGGAATTTCTCATGAGGCAGATGTTCATTCTGAGGCTTAATAGCTCCAAGAGCTGGGGAAAGTCTTGTTGGTGGAATCAGGGTCTGCTGCTGCTGCTAAGTCACTTCAGTCATGTCCGACTCTGTGTGACCCCATAGACGGCAGCCCACGGGGCTCCCCCGTCCCTGGGATTCTTCAGGCAAGAACACTGGAATGGGTTGCCATTTCCTTCTCCAATGCAGGAAAGTGAAAAGTGAAAGTGAAGTCGCTCAGTCGTGTCCGACTCTCAGCGACCCCATGGACTGCAGCCTACCAAGCTCCTCCGTCCATGGGATTTTCCAGGCAAGTGTACTGGAGTGGGGTGCCATTGCCTACTCCAGGAATCAGTGTCTAGGGTTGGACAATTTAAAACTCCCCCAGATGCTTCTTGACCCCATGAATGCCACTACCCTGAGCCTGGCTTTAGAGGCTTCCTGGCTCATGCTGGGAAATCGCTGTTCCTATGTTTCAAGTCCCCTTGATTAAGATCTTTATGCCTTCTAAAGTCTAGTTATTATTTTTTAAAAAATCAACATGAACTAATGAGAACAAGCTTTCATCCTCGCTTGCCTTTAACGTATTTATTCATTTAGCAATGCACTTTTATTTAATTCTGTCCAGCACAAAATATTTCCTTGGGGGATGACATAATGTATGAGATATTATTTAGACATAGAAGTACAAAGATAATAAGATGCTTCTGCTTCTGGTAGTATGCATAAGCTTCTAGCAAACCAATTCATTCACAAATAACAGCTATAAACTTAGATAAAATTAAAGAACAAAAAAACCAGCTACTTGAAAGAATCAGAGAGTGAATAAGAGTAATTTGTTCTAGAAAGAAACTGACACTTGGGAGAAGGAAATAGCACGGGGTGAGTTTCCTATGTTAGTGGATTTTAGACTCATGGTGCCATGAAGGGTGGGATGGCTAGTTCAGTTCAGTTCAGTCTCTCAGTCGTGTCTGACTCTGTGATCCCATGGACTGCAGCACACCAGGCTTCCCTGTCCATCACCAACTCCCATGGCTTGCTCAAACTCAAGTCCATCGAGTTGGTGATGCTATCCAACCATCTCATCCTCTGTCATCCCCTTCTCCTCTCACCTTCAATCTTTCCCAGCATCAGGGTCTTTTCAAGTGAGTCAGTTCTTTGCATCAGGTGGCCAAAGAATTCGAGCTTCAGCATTAGTCCTTCCAATGAGTATTCAGGACTGATTTTCTTTAGGATTTACTGGTTTGATCTCCTTGCAGACCAAGGAACTCTCAAGAGTCTTCTCCAACATCACAGTTCAAAAGCATCAATTCTTCAGCACTCAGCTTTCTTTATGGTCCACCTCTCACATCCATACATGACTACTGGGAAAACCATAGCTTTGACTAGCAGACCTTCATCAGCAAAGTTATGTTTCTGCTTTTTAATATGCTGTCTAGGTTGGTCATAACTTTTCTTCCAAGGAGCAAGAGTCTTTTAATTTCATGGCTGCAGTCACCATCTGCAGTGATTTTGGAGCCCAAGAAAATAAAGCCTGTCACTGTTTCCATTGTTTCCCCATGTATTTACCATGAAGTGATGGGACTGGATGCCATGATCTTTGTTTTCTGAATGTTGAGTTTTAAACCAGATTTTTTCACTCTCCTCTTTCACTTTCATCAAGAGACTCTTTAGTTCCTCTTTGCTTTCTGCCATAAGGATGGTGTCATGTGCACATCACAGGTTATTAATATTTCTCCCAGCAATCTTGATTCCAGCTTGTGCTTCATCTAGGCATTTTGCATAATGTACTCTGTGTATAAGTTAAATAATCAGGGTGTCAATATACAGCATTGATGTACTCCTTTCCCAATTTGGAACCAGTCCATTGATTCATGTCCCATTCTAACTGTTGCTTCTTGACTTGCATACAGATCTCTCAGGAGGCAGGTCAGGTGGTCTGGTATTCCCATCTCTTGAAGAATTTTCCACAGTTTGTTGTGATCCACACAGTCAAAGGCTTTGGTGGTTTCAAAAAAGCAGAAATAGATGTTTTTCTGGAATTCTCTTACTTTTTCTATGACCTTATGGATGTTGGCAATTTGATCTCTGGTTCCTCTGCCTTTTCTAAATCCAGCTTGAACATTTGGAAGTTCTCAGTTCACATACTGTTGAAGACTCGCTTGGAGAATTTTGACCATTACCTTGCTAATGTGTGAGATGAGTGCAATTGTGAATTAGTTTGAACATCCTTTGGCATTGCCTTTCTTTGGGATTGGAGTGAAAACTGACCTTTCCCAAAGTCCTATGGCCACTGCTGAGTTTTCCAAATTTTCTGGCATATTTAGTGCAGCACTTTAAGAGTACCATCTTTTAGGACTTGAAATAGCTCAACTGGAATTCCATCACCTCCACTAACTTTGTTCGTAGTGATGCTTCCTAAGGCCCACTTGACTTCGGACTCCAGGATATCTGGCTCTAGGTGAGTGATCACACCATCGTGGTTATCTGAGTTGTTTTTGTATAGTTCTGTGTATTCTTGCCACCTCTTCTTAATATCTGCTTCTGTTAGGTCCATACTGTTTCTGTCCTTTATTGTGCCCATCTTTGCATGAAATGTTCCCTTGGTATCTCTGATTTTCTTCAAGAGATCTCTAGTCTTTCCCATTCTACTGTTTTCCTCTATTTCTTTGCATTAATCACTGAAGGAGGCTTTTTATTATCTCTCCTTGCTATTTATTTTTTTAAAAATCACTGGTTAGTGAGAGGGAGATCGTGAAAATGAAAGAATCAGAGAGAGAGATAATCCAAATTGTGTGTAAACTATGCCTGAATCTTTATCTGACATTGAACAATGCATGTGTCATGTAGATTGCAGGCAGACCAGCTAAGGATGAATGAACTGAACTTAGATTTGAGTTGCTACCCAAATCTCAGTATTAAAGTATCTACTTTAATGCATGTTGAATCCAATTAATTAAAATATCTGCTAAAACAAAGTAAACACACTTTAGAGGAATATAGCATAATCCAGAGTCACCACAATATAGTATTCACAATGTCAGGGATATGTATGATCCAACAAAATTACTTGACATATGAAGAAACAGGAAAATGTGAAGCACTCTCAAGAGAAAAGAACAACCCAGAGGGATCCAAAGATAATAAATTATGTTAAATAAACTAATAGAATACAATACAAACTCTGCCTTAAGTATAGTCCTAAAGTGACAGACTCAGCACAGCAATGATGAGATGAGAATAATATGCCAAAAAGCATCTGATAAGTTTTATTATAAAAATCAAAGTGATTTTGAAAATCTCTTATGGTCTGAAAAATAGGAACATCTTGTTTGTGATTTTATCACATTTACATTTTCTACAGATTCTAATGGGAAACCTTTGAATAGACCATTCCAACTGTGCTTGCACTGCTAAGAACCACTTTATATTTCTCTTTTGGATGGAATAGACTTATGTCAGCAATTCAAACTGACAACAGTACTACAGATGGAAATAAAATTTTAAAAATTTAGCAGTAAAATAAAATTTTAAATAAGAAAAAAAGAGATAGGAAAGGTTCCTCTTAAAAGTTACTGTTTGGAGGGAGGAGCTAAGATGGCAGAGGAATAGGATGGGGAGAACACTTTATCCCCCACAATTTCATCAAAAGAACATTTAAACGCCGAGTAAATTCCACAAAACAACTTCTGAATGCTGGCAGAGGACATCAGGCACCCAGAAAAGCAACCCATTGTCTTCAAAAGGAGGTAGGAAAAAATATAAAAGACAAAAAAAGAGACAAAGAGGGAGGGACGGAGCTCCGTCCCAGGAAGGGAGTCTTAAAAAGAGAGAAGTTTCCAAACACCAGGAAACATTCTCACTGCCGAGTCTGTGCCAAGCCTTCGAAGCACAGAGGGCAACATAACAGGGAGGAAAAATAAATAAATGATTAAAACCTGCAGATTACAAGCCCTACGGTAATTCCTCCAGCAGAGAAGCAGCGCAGACACCTGCATCCACCATTAGCAAGCTGGGGCTGGGCAGGGAGGCGCGGCGCAGGCTGCATCACTTAGACTAAGGATCTGGCCTAAATACCCCAAGCGCTACCTGAGCGAAATAATTTGGGCTAGCAAACCAGACTGTGGGATATCTACCACGCGAAAAGCCAGCCCTAACCTAAAACACCACCAGGCCTGTGCACGGAACAAAGGACTGAACAGAGATATCCGGCTGCAGACCGTCCCCCTCCGGTGACAGGCAGCCAGAGCCGGAAGAGGGCAATCGCAGCCCCAGAGAGACATTATCTACAAAACTGTAAGCAGGCTTCTTTGCTAACTAAAACTTCTTGGGGGTCTGGATAGTCTACATCCGCCTGAGAAGGTGCGCCGGTTGTACCCCCAGATAACCGAGCGGCGGGGAGGCGATAAGTTGCAGCAACCACGCTCGCCAAACACCTCATCATTGAAAGACAAGTATATGTCTTGTCTTTCTTGTCTGAGCTGCTCGGACCTGGGAAGGGCACAAAACTCAGGCCCAACTGAGTCTGTGCCTCTGAGGACTACCCGAGTGCCTGAACCTGAGCGGCTTAGACCTGGGAGGTGCAAGCAGCCCAGGGCCAGTTGCGGATGGTTCCTGGCAGAGCAATCTAGAGCCTGAGCAGTGTGGGCAGGGAGGCTACATGTGCCGTGAGCCGGGGCAGGCCCAGTGTGGCTGAGGCGCTGTGAGCACACGCCAGTCTTATTTATTTGCAGCGTCCCTCCCTCCCCACAGCACGACTGAACAAGTGAGCCTTAAAAAAAAAAAAAAAGGTGTCCACCACCGCCCCCTTTGTATCAGGGCGGAAATCAGACACTGAAGAGAGCAGCAAACAGAAGATGCTATAACAGAGGGAACCGCCTTGGAAGTGACAGGCAATAGATTAAAACCCGTGGTTAGTACCAACTACATAGGAAGGGGCCTATAGATCTTGAGAAATATAAGCCGGAACAAGGAACTAGCCGAAAATGAACTGAACCCACAATACCCACAACAACATCAGAGAAAGTCCTATATATGTTTTTACTATTTTTATGAGAATTCTTTCTTTTTTTTTTAATTTAAAAAAAAATTTAAGTCCTATATTACTCCTTTAATTTTCACTTTTATAACCTATTACTTTGCAAAAAAAAAAAAAAGACCCTTTTTTTAAAAAAAAGCAAACTTCATATATATATTTTTTATAACTTTTGTGACCTTGTTTTTTTTTTTTTTTCTTTTCTTTAACATTGTATTTTTGAAATTCCAAACTCTGCTCTAGATTTTTAATTTTAGCTTTTTGGTATTTGTTATCAATTTTATACCTATATTTTTTAAATAACTTTTGTGACTTTTTTTTTCTCTCTTTCTTTCTCTTCATCTTTTCTTTAACATTGTATTCCTGAAATTCCAAACTCTACTCTAGATTTTTAATTTATGCATTTTGGTATTTGTTATCAATTTTGTACCTATATCTTCTTTATAATTTTTGTGACTTTGTTTTTGTTTTTGTTTTTTTCTCTTTCTTTTTCTTCTTCTTTTCTTTAACATTGTATTTTTGAAGTTCCAAACTCTACTCTAGATTTTTTAACTTTTGCTTTTTGGTATTTGTTATCAATTTTGTACCTATATTTTCTTTATAATTTTTGTGACTTTGTTTTTTGTTTGTTTTTTTTTTTTCTTTTTCTCTTTCTTTTCCTTCTTCTTTTCTTTAACATTGTATTTTTGAAATTCCAAACTCTACTCTAGATTTTTAATTTTTGCTTTTAGGTATTTGTTACCAATTTTGCACCTTTAAGAACCCAATCTTCAGTACCCATTTTTTTACTAGGGAGTGAGATTACTGGCTTGACTGCTCTCTCCCCCTTCAGACTCTCCTTTTTTTCCACCAGGTCACCTGTGTCTCCTCCCTAACCCTTCTCTACTCTACCCAACTCTGTGAATTTCTGTGTGTTCCAGACGGTGGAGAACACTTAGGGAACTGATTACTGGCTGGATCTGTCTCTCTCCTTTTCATTCCCTCCTTTTATCCTCCTGGCCACCTCTGTCTCCTTCCTCCCTCTTCTCTTCTCTGTATAACTCCGTGAACATCTCTGAGCGGTCCAGTTGTGGAGTGCACATAAGGAAGTGATTACTGGTTAGCCCGCTCTCTCCTCTATTGATTCCACCTCACCTCATTCGGGTCATCTCTAACTCCCTCCTCCCTCTTCTCTTCTCCATGTAACACTGTGAACCTCTCTGGGTGACCCTCATGGTGGAGAAACTTTTCATCTTTAACCTAGATGTTTTATCAATGGTGCTGTATAGAAGGAGAAGTTTTGAGACTACTGTAAAAATAAGACCGATAACTGGAAGCAGGAGGCTTAAGTCCAAACCCTGACTCCAGGGAACATTAACTGACAGGAGCTCATCAAATGCCTCTATACCTACACTGAAACCAAGCACCACACAAGGGCCAACAAGTTCCAGGGCAAGACATACCAAGCAAATTCTCCAGCAACACAGGAACACAGCCCTGAGCTCCAATATACAGGCTGCCCAAAGTCACCCCAAAACCATAGACATTTCATAACTCATTACTGGACACTTCATTGCTCTCCAGATAGAAGAAATCCAGCTCCACCCACCAGAACACTGACACAAGCTTCCCTAACCAAGAAACCTTGACAAGCCACTTGTACAAACCCACACACAGTGAGGAAATGCCACAATAAAGAGAACTACACAAACTGCCAGAATACAGAAAGGACACCCCAAACTCAGCAATTTAAACAAGATGAAGAGACAGAGGAATACCCAGCAGGTAAAGGAACAGGATAAATGCCCACCAAACCAAACCAAAGAGGAAGAGATAGGGAATCTACCTGATAAAGAATTCCAAATAATGATAGTGAAATTGATCCAAAATCTTGACATCAAATTGGAATCACAGATAAATAGCCTGGAGACAAGGATTGAGAAGATGCAAGAAAGGTTTAATAAGGACCTAGAAGAAATAAAAACGAGTCAATATATAATGAATAATGCAATAAATGAGATCAAAAACACTCTGGAGGCAACAAATAGTAGAATAACAGAGGCAGAAGATAGGATTAGTGAATTAGAAGATAGAATGGTAGAAATAAATGAATCAGAGAGGAAAAAAGAAAAACAAATTAAAAGAAATGAGGACAATCTCAGAGACCTCCAGGACAATATTAAACACTACAACATTCGAATCATAGGGGTCCCAAAAGAAGAAGACAAAAAGAAAGACCATGAGAAAATACTTGAGGAGATAATAGTTGAAAACTTCCCTAAAATGGGGAAGGAAATAATCACTCAAATCCAAGAAACCCAGAGAGTGCCAAACAGGATAAACCCAAGGTGAAACACCCCAAGACGCATATTAATCAAATTAACAAAGATCAAACACAAAGAACAAATATTAAAAGCAGCAAGGGAAAAACAACAAATAACACACAAGGGAATTCCCATAAGGATAACAGCTGATCTTTCAATAGAAACTCTTCAAGCCAGGAGGGGATGGCAAGACATACTTAAAGTGATGAAAGAAAATAACCTACAGCCCAGATTATTGTACCCAGCAAGGATCTCATTCAAATATGAAGGAGAAATCAAAAGCTTTACAGACAAGCAAAAGCTGAGAGAATTCAGCACCACCAAACCAGCTCTCCAACAAATACTAAAGGATATTCTCTAGACAGGAAACACAAAAAGGGTGTATAAATTCAAACCCAAAACAATAAAGTAAATGGCAATGGGATCATACTTATCAATAATTACCTTAAACGTAAATGGGTTGAATGCCCCAACCAAAAGACAAAGACTGGCTGAATGGATACAAAAACAAGACCCCTACATATGTTGTCTACAAGAGACCCACCTCAAAACAGGGGACACATACAGACTGAAAGTGAAGGGCTGGAAAAAGATTTTCCATGCAAATAGGGACCAAAAGAAAGCAGGAGTAGTAATACTCATATCAGATAAAATAGACTTTAAAACAAAGGCTGTGAAAAGAGACAAAGAAGGTCACTACATAATGATTAAAGGATCAATCCAAGAAGAAGATATAACAATTATAAATATATATGTACCCAACATAGGAGCACCGCAATATGTAAGAAAATACTAACAAGTATGAAAGAAGAAATTAACAATAACACAATAATAGTGGGAGACTTTAATACCCTGCTCACACCTATGGATAGATCAACTAAACAGAAAATTAACAAGGAAACACAAACTTTAAATGATACTATAGACCAGTTAGACCTAATTGATATCTATAGGACATTCATCCCAAAACAATGAATTTCACCTTTTTCTCAAGTGCACACGGAACCTTCTCCAGGATAGATCACATCCTGGGCCATAAATCTAGCCTTGGTAAATACAGAAAAATTGAAATCATTCCAAGCATCTTTTCTGACCGCAATGCAGTAAGATTAGATCTCAATTACAGGAGAAAACCTATTAAAAATTCCAGCATATGGAGGCTGAACAACACTCTGCTGAACAACCAACACATCACAGAAGAAATCAAAAAAGAAATCAAAATTTGCATAGAAACAAGTGAAAATGAAAACACAACAACCCAAAACCTGTGGGACACTGTAAAAGCAGTCCTAAGGGGAAAGTTCACAGCAATACAGGCATACATCAAGAAACAAGAAAAAAGTCAAATAAATAACCTAACTCTACACCTAAAGCAACTAGAAAAGGAAGAAATGAAGAACCCCAGGGTTAGTAGAAGGAAAGAAATCTTAAAAATTAGGGCAGAAATAAATGCAAAAGAAACAAAAGAGACCATAGCAAAAATCAACAAAGCCAAAAGCTGGTTCTTTGAAAGGATAAATAAAATTGACAAACCATTAGCCAGACTCATCAGGAAACAAAGGAAGAAAAGTCAAATCAATAAAATTAGAAATGAAAATGGAGAGATCACAACAGACAACACAGAAATACAAAGGATCATAAGAGACTACTATCAGCAATTATATGGCAATAAAATGGGCAACGTGGAAGAAATGGACAAATTCTTAGAAAAGTACAACTTTCCAAAACTGGACCAGGAAGAAATAGAAAATCTTAACAGACCCATCACAAGCACGGAAATTGAAACTGTAATCAAAAATCTTCCAACAAACAGAAGCCCAGGTCCAGACGGCTTCACAGCTGAATTCTACCAAAAATTTAGAGAAGATCTAACACCTATCCTGCCCAAACTCTTCCAGAAAATTGCAGAAGAAGGTAAACTTCCAAACTCATTCTATGAGGCCACCATCACCCTAATACCAAAACCTGACAAAGATGCCACAAAAAAAGAAAACCACAGGCCAATATCACTGATGAACAAAGATGCAAAAATCCTTAACAAAATTTTAGCAATCGGAATCCAACAACACATTAAAAAGATCATACCCCATGACCAAGTGGGCTTTATCCCAGGGATGCAAGGATTCTTCAATATCTGCAAATCAATCAGTGTAATACACCACATTAACAAATTGAAAAATAAAAACCATATGATTATCTCAATAGATGCAGAGAAAGCCTTTGACAAAATTCAACATCCATTTATGATAAAAACTCTCCAGAAAGCAGGAATAGAAGGAACATACCTCAACATAATAAAAGCAATATATGACAAACTCACAGCAAACATTATCCTCAATGGTGAAAAATTGAAAGCATTTCCTCTAAAGTCAGGAACAAGACAAGGGTGCCCACTTTCACCATTACTTTTCAACATAGTTTTGGAAGTTTTGGCCACAGCAATCAGAGCAGAAAAAGAAATAAAAGGAATCCAAATTGGAAAAGAAGAAGTAAAACTCTCACTGTTTGCAGATGACATGATCCTCTACATAGAAAACCCTAAGGACTCCACCAGAAAATTACTAGAACTAATCAGTGAATATAGTAATGTTGCAGGATATAAAATCAACACACAGAAATCCCTTGCATTCCTATACACTAATAATGAGAAAATAGAAAGAGAAATTACAGAAACAATTCCATTCACCATTGCAACGAAAAGAATAAAATACTTAGGAATATATCTACCTAAAGAAACTAAAGACCTATATATAGAAAACTATAAAACACTGGTGAAAGAAATCAAAGAGGACACTAATAGATGGAGAAATATACCATGTTCATGGATTGGAAGAATCAATATAGTGAAAATGAGTACCCAAAGCAATTTATAGATTCAATGCAATCCCTATCAAGCTACCAACGGTATTCTTCACAGAGCTAGAACAAATAATTTCATAATTTGTATGGAAATACAAAGAACCTCGAATAGCCAAAGCTATCTTGAGAAAGAAGAATGGAACTGGAGGAATCAACCTGCCTGACTTCAGGCTCTACTACAAAGCCACAGTCATCAAGACAGTATGGTACTGGCACAAAGACAGAAATATAGATCAATGGAACAAAATAGAAAGCCCAGAGATAAATCCACGCACATATGGACACCTTATCTTTGAGAAAGGAGGCAAGAATATACAATGGATTGAAGACAATCTCTTTAACAAGTGGTGCTGGGACAACTGGTCAACCACTTGTAAAAGAATGAAACTAGAGCACTTTCTAACACCATACACAAAAATAAACTCAAAATGGATTAAAGATCTAAACGTAAGACCAGAAACCATAAAACTCCTAGAGGAGAACATAGGCAAAACATTCTCCAACATACATTACAGCAGGATTCTCTATGACCCACCTCCCAGAATACTGGTAATAAAAGCAAAAATAAACAAATGGGACCTAATTAAACTTAAAAGCTTCTGTACAACAAAGGAAACTATAAGCAAGGTAAAAAGACAGCTTTCAGAAAGGGAGAAAATAATAGCAAATGAAGCAACAGACAAACAACTAATCTCAAAAATATACAAGCAACTCTTACAGCTCAATTCCAGAAAAATAAATGACCCAATCAAAAAATGGGCCAAAGAACTAAATAGACATTTCTCCAAAGAAGACATACAGATGGCTAACAAACACATGAAAAGATGCTCAACATCCCTCATTATCAGAGAAATGCAAATCAAAACCACTATGAGGTACCATTTCACACCAGTCAGAATGGCTGCAATCCAAAAGTCTACAAGTAATAAATGCTGGAGAGGGTGTGGAGAAAAGGGAACCCTCTTACACTGTTGGTGGGAATGCAAACTAGTACAGCCACTATGGAGAACAGTGTGGAGATTCCTTTAAAAACTGGAAATAGAACTGCCTTATGATCCAGCAATCCCACTGCTGGGCATACACACTGAGGAAACCAGAATTGAAAGAGACACGTGTTCCCCAGTGTTCATCGCAGCACTGTTTGTAATAGCCAGGACATGGAAGCAACCTAGATGTCCATCAGCAGATGAATGGATAAGAAACCTGTGGTGCATATACACAATGGAGTATTACTCAGCCATTAAAAAGAATACATTTGAATCAGTTCTAATGAGGTGGATGAAACTGGAGCCTTTTATACAGAGTGAAGTAAGCCCGAAAGAAAGACACCAATACAGTATACTAATGCATATATATGGAATTTAGAAAGATGGTAACAATAACCCTGTGTATGAGACAGGAAAAGAGACACCGATGTACAGAACAGTCTTTTGGACTCTGTGGGAGAGGGAGAGGGTGGGATGATTTGGGAGAATGACATTGAAATATGTATAATATCATATATGAAATGAGTCGCCAGTCCAGGTTTGATGCACGATACTGGATGCTTGGGGCTGGTGCACTGGGACGACCCAGAGGGATGGTATGGGGAGGGAGGAGGGAGGAGGGTTCAGGATGGGGAACACATGTATACCTGTGGCAGATTCATTTTGGTATATGGCAAAACCAATACAATATTGTAAAGTTAAATAAAATAAAATTTTTAAAAAGTTACTGTTTGAGCTGGAGTTAGAGTCTTAGGACTTGAAAGATAAATAAGAGTTAAGTGAAACAGAGAGAGAGAGAGAGAGAGAGAGAGAGAAAGGACTATGGGGAAATACATGTGACAAGTGAGGGTGGATATTTTAAAGGAAATAGTGCCTTGGGAAAATCACAAGAACAGTTGAAGTCCTCCTACCCTATATTAATTGATCCATCAAAAACATTGGCAAAAGTGAACAGTTACAGAAAATTTTTACATGCCTTTAAGCATTTTATTTGAATCTAAAACACATAAATGGGTGTTACTTCATTAACCTTTGGATTTTAGTCCTAGACCTTGTCTTTTGATTAGTGTTCCATGTTAAATTCCTTATGTAAATGGATTCATATTGCATTGTACACTCTTTCCAGTTTTGATTTTTTAAGTGAAGTGAGAATTTAAAAAGACTTATAAAACAACCTTAAATAGAAATTATACTTTTATAATGTTCTCCCACCCAATCTTTAACAATTGCCTTGTTCACACCTAATTGAAAACCATTTTAGGGCAACACATCTTAGTAAGTCTTTCCAAAGCAATCAACCTAGTTTTCATAGAAATATTGTTTTCTCTTTGATATGGCATTTGATTGTGTAATTATTTATATATATAAATTAATTACATAATGGCCATGACAAGTAAAGAGACAGTGGACTCCTGGTAAACAAGCAACTTGACTTGTACGAACAGAAGATTATGAACCCATGAGAGAGCTACCAAACTTCTCTAGTGCTGCTGAATGGAGGGTTTTGGTCAATAGGAGGAAGAGCAAAGGTCCTAATTTTGCATGACTACCGCATAGCCCAAATACTTCTCTGATACTGTAGATTATTCTAACATGAATTCCAACTACCAGAAACAGAAGCATTTGTAGGGTGGATATATTAAAGATGTCAGATCTAACAGAACGCCACAATCACTCCACACAGATGGATTCTTATCTAAAATTCTGTCAAAAACTGGTCATTTCTGGGTCATCTCTGTCCTCACTGACTTCCTCCTTCAGAAACATCTCCATCAATTGTGGTTCTGCTCCCTGATATCCTGTTTCAGAGAATAACACTAGGTTGCTATTATGAGTTCAGGAAATCAAGTAAATGTCAAATGACCTGAGTTAAGCATTTCCTAAAAACCAATTTAGAAAAGTTATTTAAATTCAGTTGTGCTTCATTAACAGTTTGGATTGGCAATCACATGTCAACAGCCTTCCACAGCCACCTACATTAAGAAGCTCAGCTGAAAAAAGCCCCGGTGCATGTTTTCTTGAATGCACCTTAGACTGGCTTAATTTAGAAGGCAGAGGCATTTATTGGTTAGGACAGGAAATCAAAATGGAATAAACATCATTTTCAGATTAATGGCTCGAACAAAAGATCATAAATGAAATAAGACAACATATATTGCAAAAATAAATCCCAAGAGATAACTAAGGTAAAAGAAGGATTTACTTAAATATGTAGTTTGGCTAAGTAGTTTAAACTGATTTGGGTAATCAAGTGAAAAATGAGTACAAACTAGTGAAGAGTTAGCGAACTCTTTCTAAATGGAGAAGTATGTAAATTACCCACATATGGTAATTTGGTCTTTTCTTTTGATATGATATTGTGCTCTTCTGAGTTTTGCTACTGTAGTAACTTGCATTATAGATCTAAACAATGACTCATGAAGACTCGTTTTCTAACTTCTGAGTTTGGGTCACAGCAAATATTTACTGAACACCTACTCTGTGCCGTTTGCTGGATGAGGTACTGATTGTATGTTTATGAAGATGATTTTACTTGACACATAATTCCTTTGTAACCATCAGATCATTTAAGAAAAGTTTTATAGTATTCTCTGAATGTCTCAGACTTCTAGAGCAGATATATTGTTTGATCACATATTGGACATAATTCTTAGCACAAATATTCCAATTATAATAGAATTTCCTTATCAGGATCCATTTCCTAGATGCCATATCATGCAGAGGGCATAACAAGCACCTCTATTTAGGTTTATTTGAGAACAAGAAGGGACCAAGTCATGTGCATCTTCTCACCAATTTTGAAGATATCATTTTAAAATATAGGTCAGTATTTTTACAGTATTACATTACCCAATATTTGAACCATTGTTTTAGCATTACATGCCTGTTTAAAGTTCTCAATTTGTTAGTGGCCATCAGTTTTTATGTTATTAAAGCTATCAACATTGAGCACACATGACCATACCTTTCTTCTTGAAAGACTCCTCCTTTCTTTTCTTTCATTCCACACTCTCTTGTTGTTGTTGTTTAATGGTGTTATTCAGGTATATATCTGATTGTATCTTTATAGGTATATATCTGATTGTGTCCTCCATGGATGGAGGAGCCTGGTAGGGTTTCGAAGAGTCTGACACAACTGAGTGACTTCACTTTCACTTTTCACTTTCATGCATTGGAGAAGGAAATGGCAACCCATCCCAGTGTTCTTGCCTGGAGAATCCCAGGGACAGGGGAGCCTGGTGGGCTGCCGTCTATGGGGTCGCACAGTCAGACACGACTGAAGCGACTTAGCAGCAGCAGCAGGTATATATTATATATCATAAAGATCATTTATATTAAGTGTTAAGTTTAATGCTTTTTAGTAACTTTACCAAGTGTTGTAACCATCACCATAAATCCATTTCAGAACATTTTCATTCCCCTAACAAGATCCCCTCTCTCACCCCCAGTCTCATCTTTCTTGGTTTTCCTCCCTCTCTCCTTTGCAGGCTCATTCTCTACTGAGTCATTAAATGTTTCCATTTCTCAAGGTGCAGCATAGACTCTCTCCTCGTCTCCCTCTACACTCCTCCTTTGAAGGAAACCCATTATGACTGTGGCTTCAGTTACCACCTAGATGCAGATGTGCTAGGCCTCTTCATGTTGCTCCAAATCTGCTTATCCAAAGGATCCACTAGAGACCTACATCATACATGTTGAAAAAGTACTTAACTCCACGTGTCCAAATCCAAAGTCCTGGCTTTTGTACCAGAGCAACTGTCAATTCAATCTCCAAAGCCAAAATCTTGGGGTCATTCTTGACAAGCTGTCTTGCTAGCCCTATGTTTAATACATCATCAGGTCTTTTTAACTTTCTGTCCAAAACATCTCTTAAGTACATCTCCTTATCCTCATCACTTCTTCCCTTAGCCTTGTCCAGGATTCCATTATCTCCCACCTGGAATATTTAATAATAGCCTCTAATTTGTGTTCTTATCTTCCCTCTTCCCCTTTTAATCAATTCTCCATGTTGTAGCCAATTTTTTTTAAAGAAAGCACAAATCTGATCCAATAGCTGTCTGTTGCTCTTCAGTCAGTCAGTCAGTTCAGTCGCTCAGTCGTGTCCGACTCTTTGCGACCCCATGAATCGCAGCACACCAGGCCTCCCTGTCCATCACCAACTCCCGGAGTTTACTCAAACTCATGTCCATCGAGTCGGTGATGCCATCCAGCCATCTCATCCTCTGTTGTCTCCTTTTCCTCCTGCCCCCAATCCCTCCCAGCATCAGGGTCTTTTCCAGTTACTCTTAGGTTAATATAAATATATTAACACAACTTATTGCCTATCTCTACCCCTGTCTCTTGCTCCATAGCTGTACAGCCCATCTTTAATTTTCTTAAAAGTATACATGCTTCTACCCAATACAAGGCTGAAGTGAAGTGAAAGTCACTCAGTTGTGTCCAACTCTTTGCCACCCCATGGACTATATAGTTTATGGACTTCTCCAGGCCAGAATACTGGAGTGGGTAGCCTTTCCCTTCTCCAGGGTATCTTCCCAATCCAGGGATCAAACCCAGCTCTCCCACATTGGAGGCAGATTCTTTATCAGCTGAGCCACAAGGAAAGCTCAATACAAGGCTACCACATATTTTTTCTCTCTACTTAAACCTCCTTCATCACTCACTTCTACTCAACCAATCCTTCAGATCTCAGCTCAGTCCACACTTTCTCATGGAGACCACCCCCACCCATCATCAGTGTAGATCAAATCAGCTTATATGCTTTCTTAGCATTCTCAACTTTCCTTTTATAAAATCTACTCTGCTTTCGGGCATGCTCAGTCATGTCCGACTCTTTGTGACCTCATGGGCTGGAGCCTGCCAGGCCCAGCTGTCCATGGAGTTCTCCAGGCAAAAATATTGGAGTGGGTTGGCATTTCCTCCTCCTGAGGATCTTCCTGACCCAGGGATCAAACTCAGGTCTCCTGTGTCTTTGGCATTGGCAGGTGGATTCTTTACCATTGAGCCATCTAGGAATCCCATAAAATCTTCTATAGGTTGGGATTATATGCTTATGTATGGCAATTTGATTAATATCTGTCTTTTCTACTAGACTGTAGTGCCATGACTGCTTTTGTTCATCTACGAGCTAACACAGCATACAGGAGGTACTCAATAAATATTGTAAGATAAATAAATAAATGAATGAACAAACCAACAAAACTAAGCAGAATACAATGGCTAAGATCTGGCAATTGCTTACCCTGTATTCCCCTACCATCACCCCACCACCACCCCAGATCTCTAAAATGGCTTCATTTCCCATATAATGTGTTTTCACCCAAAGAGAAGGGCTGAGTTTAAGTTCAGAGGCTATGTCTTGATTCAGGCATGTCAAGGAGTCAAAGTTTTATTACTTTTCTGTGAACACGTCTTCAACTGTGACATGTCCTTATTTGTGAAATGATATAACCTCTCTCCCTCCTTGGAAATGAAATTAAGAACTAGTCTTCCATATCCAGTGAAGCACTAGTAAACATTTAACAGTTGATCCTCTGGGGAAAAGCCCTGACTGGTAGCATTTGACGGTTTCACTGTAATAAGTACTGTGATCATAGCTGTTTGAAGCCCTCAACCTCATCTCCCCAAAAACAGAGTTGGAAAGAAAGAAATACAAACTGCCTTTAAGAGCCATACCAGCCAGCTCCACACACTGCTAGATCTGAGGTTCACTTGCCTCCAAATTTTCCTTGTCTCTCTTTAACCAAAAATATGGACTGCCCTTGGCTCTGTCCAGCATTCTGTGACTTCATGATCATTTTTCTCTTTTTTTATACTTTCAACTACTAGATTGCTATTTAGAATACAGAGACTTGGGGAGAAGTTTTTCATATCCAAGTTATTCCCAAGGCTAAATTGCCACTTCTGTCATGAACTCTAATCTGTCACGAAAATTGGGCAGAGAGGTTCAGCCTGTGTTGGCAGCTTCACAAAGATTTGCACCAGACAGTAAATCCCATCAAAAAGCAGGCCCAGAAATCTGACCATGAGTAAATGTTATTCACCACAACTGTTTACCAACAGTTTCACATGCCTTTGCAGATATCTCATAAACAGCTTTCAAGGCAGTGTTTGTGCAAAGGATTAGTGAAAGGACAAAAGTCTCAAGGGAGAGACCTCGCCAAAGCACATGTCTCTCCAAGCATTAAATTGTCAACAACATGAAATCTTCACTCCACCCTAGAGCCCAGCTTCCTTGCCAACGTTAGACACCCACGTGTGTTGGCAAAGATAAAGTCAACAAAAAAGCACACATGTCACATCTCCTGCTGAATGACATGACCACCACTGCTTGGGCGTGGTGGCCCAAGCCTGCAAGAAATCCTCATGGACAACACACAGCAAGCCCGTCCCTTGTTTTGTGGCTGATGGCAGGGTACAGAACGTTGCTTCTGAAAGCAGTGATAGCAAAACCAGCAAGAGCCCCAACTGTTTGTTAAATGCTTAACGATTAACAGAAGCCCCAGCCTCAGCCTTCGGGCTGCCACTCAGGGTAGTCTGTTTAGTAAACAGTCAACCACCAATATCTTGAGCAGGTTGAACAGATGGCTCCAGGGTTCAGGCCAACTGTGTTTTCCTCAATTTCACACAGCTTTGGGTAATGACAATCATAAAAATCAAGAAAAGTATAAACATAAACACTGCCCTCTCCCCACCCTCCCCCATGAATACACAGGGACTCCAATCTCGAGGTGATGAAATCTGACAAAGATATAAGATTAGAGGGAGAGGGAGAGCCTGAGTGGAGTGGATCTGAAGTCATTAGAAGCTCTGTGTGATTGAAGATTGAGGAGAAGGAAATGAAATCCTCATAGGTATTTCTGCATAGAGAACATAAAAGAATGGATACAATGAAGGAATGGCAAGAGGCGCAGCCAATGGCTCAGAAATCTTTAGGCAGAAACCACAGGTCCTAAAGTTGAAACACCTTCTGGTTAAGTTGTAAATGGGACATTTGGCCTACACACCCTAGCACTGCTCCATTACAGCCCAGAATCCAAGTGTTGTAAGCAAGAAAAATGTTAGAGGCTGAGCTATGAAAATGGCAGCTGTGATATAATTATGAATATAACCTGCTGGAGACAGAATTGTGAAGCCTATTCACCAATTCTAGCCCTGCTGCTAAGCACCTGTTATGCTCTCTTTGTACTTGTAAAATGGGTACATAAAACTCGACTTCGTGTATTTCATAGAGTTGTTGCTAAGATACATGAAACATGTCTTCTGGGCCAGAGGGCATTGTAAATTCACGCTCTTAGCCCCTGATAGACTCCAAACAAATGTTAGATCAAATTTGAAGACAGAAAAACAGAACAGACACATCCCTCATTTCAAAACAAGATAAACTTCTGCATGAATCAGAAGCTCAAAGCAGGAAGCAAAGCAGAAGGTGTGCTCTCCCCAGACTGCATTATATATGGAGCTGAAATAGACATGGAACTAGTATAAAACTCCATACTTAGGGAGAAGAGAAGAAGCAGACCTCTGTCAACAACATGAAACTGCCTGCTGCCAGCTAGAGCAGGAAATGGCAACCCACTCCAGTATTCTGGAGCTTTCTTGCTGCTGCCTGATAGAGTGGGTGAGTAGATAGATACTCTCTTCAGCCTCACCATAGAGCAGGTGCCCTGAATTCCCAACAGAATGCAGAGTTCTTAATCAAGAACCCAAGAGGTCTAATTGAGACATCCACAAAATACAGAAAGAGAAACAACCCTTCTGCTCAAGATGCACCTATAAATCAAAATTCTAAAACATATAAGGAAAAAGAAATCTAAGGAAGTTAGCTAACAACATAAAAATCAAGAGAACAGTTCAGTCCTAAAAATTAGTTCACTATTCTTTCACTGACGACTATTGTTCAAATGGACCTGTCTGAAAATGATTATGTAAGCATACTTAAGGATATTTAAAAGAAATAAAGCACTGGCATCCATAAAAAAGAACCAAAAGTCATGAGACCAAAAGGAAGAAATAACAACAACAATAACAATAATACAATGACAATAATAAAAATAAACAGAATACATGGATTAATAGATTTCCCTCAAATGATTTCCTGTTTCAGTTCTGACATGTACAGAGCTTGGAAGTCATCACTCTTGTCCTTACAACAAGAAGCTGAACAAATTGAAAGTCAACAAAACAATTTTTCATGAACTAGAGAGGTGAATTCAGAGAGTCTCCGCAGAGATCTGATTATCTGGAGCAGAAGATGATATATGATGCATGCGTGCTCAGTCGTGTCTGACTCTTTGTGATCCCATGGACTGTAGCCTGCCAGGCTTCTATGTTCATGGACTTTCCTAGACAAGAATACTGGAATGGGTTGTCATTTCCTATTCCAGAGGATCATTTCCAACCCAGGGATTAAACCTGTGTCTCCACGTCTCTTGCATTTCAGGTGGATTCTTTACCACTGGGCCACTGGGGAGCCCAAGCAGAAGATACTGGAGCCATAAACCTGGTAGGAATATTCAAATAGTAATTCTGGTGAATTGCTGGAAACAGGCTATGGACTAGCATGACAGTGGGAAACTCCTGGGGAATCTAGTCTCAGGAGGATCCACCACAATTTCATGAAATTTTCCTCCAGGAACGCCACCACATTCTTATAGTCATGATCTGAGAAATATCTCTTTGTTGCATGAGCAGAAGGAAGGAAAGTGTAAGCTTAATGAAATACTCCCAGAGCGTTTTTCCACAACAATTACCTATTTTCCAGGGAAAAGAATGTGTCAGAGCCTTATCCCAGCTGGGGAAAGAACATCTCTCCTCTTCCACCCTTCTAACCCTCTTGTGTCTTCTAAGAGAGGAAAAAAAGCTGAAAAATAGTTGTGAAGGTCTCAGCTCAGGGACACAGCCCAGTAAAATAGAGTTTGATCAAATAAAATTATGCAACACTTTCTCTCTCCTTCATGTTCCCACCATACCCAAGGGGATAATAATGGTGGATTACAACTGATAGAACTATGAGACAAAAGCTATCTGAGAAGCACTGAGAAGTCCTCTGAGAAGGATTTCTTAGAGAAACCAAGAGAGAAGACAAAAACAAGGATACTAGAGTAATTTGAAACCTCTGAACTCTGTAACTACAGGAAACATTCAACAGAGCTCAACTTTTAACCAGATTAATATAAAACTTCACATCAAAGCCTTATTTACCTTAGTTGTTACTACCAGATACATCGTGTTTATCTTTCAGCAAAAAATTGTAAGACACAGTAAAATATATGAAAAATCAAAATCTAAAGAGACAATGAATCATCAGAATTGATAGGCTAAGAGAGGGGATAAATTGAATCATATGAACTTATTTAAAACCAAAGAAGGCAGAAAAAAGAGGAGGAAAAGAACAAAGGACAATGCAATAAATTTAAAAGTTACAAACATGGTTGGTATTAATCCAACTATATCAATAATCACTTTAAATGTGAATGGTCTAAATACACTAATTATAGAGATTATCAGAATGGATTAAAAAAACAACAGAATTTGACTATATGTTGTCTATAAGAAATTCCAGGGGGGGAAATGCAATGAAAAATTTAAAGGATGGAATAAACATGTTTGTTCGCCATCAAAAAAGATATTTAGAGGATAAAGAATGGCATCCAATGAAGAGATGTTTAAAAGATTAAAAGTGTAGTTGTAAAGCAAGAAATCTTGATTGGGAGGTGCCAGCGAATTTTGAATAGGAGCTAGAGGAAACATGGAGGCATGGTATTTAAAGAGGTGTAGACTGAGAATTTCTCAGGACTGAATAAAAGGATACGGGTGATCAGAAACACCAAGGGCATAACAAGATAGATGAAAACAAATCTGCACCTGTATACACTGAAGACAAACTGCGCAACATACAAAGGTGGTCTTAAAAGCTAACAGAGAAGACAGATAATTCTTCTCATTAGCATCAGAAGATGTCAGGAGGCAAGATGACAACAGCTTTAAAGTTCTGAGGATTGTATCTGTAAGTTAGAATTAGGTTTACCTACAAGTAATAGACAACTTTTTTGGGTGTTAGTTCTGAAAGGTCTTGTAGGTCTTCAGAGAACCGTTCAACTTCAGCTTCTTCAGCATTACTGGTTGGGGCATAGACTTGGATTACTGTGATATTGAATGGTTTGCCTTGGAAATGAACAGAGATCATTCTGTCGTTTTTGAGATTGCATCCAAGTACTGCATTTCAGACTCTTTTGTTGACCATGATGGCTACTCCATTTCTTCTAAGGGATTCCTGCCCACAGTAGTAGATATAATGGTCATCAGAGTTAAATTCACCCATTCCAGTCCATCTTAGTTCGCTGATTCCTAGAATGTCAATGTTCACTCTTGCCATCTCCTGTTTGACCACTTCCAATTTGCCTTGATTCATGGACCTAACATTCCAGGTTCCTAGGCAATATTGCTCTTTACAGCATCGGACCTTACTTCTATCACCAGTCACATCCACAACTGGGTATTGTTTTTGCTTTGACTCCATCCCTTTATTCTTTCTGGAGTTATTTCTCCACTGATCTCCAGCAGCATATTGGGCACCTACCGACCTGGGCAGTTCATCTTTCAGTTCTATCTTTTTGCCTTTTCATACTTTTCATGGGGTTCTCAAGGCAAGAATACTGAAGTGGTTTTCCATTCCCTTCTCCAGTGGACCACATTCTGTCAGACCTCTCCACCATGACCTGCCTGTCTCGGGTGGCCCCACACAGCATGGCTTAGTTTCATTGACTTAGACAAGGCTGTGGTCTGTGTGATCAGATTGGCTAATTTTCTATGATTATGGTTTCAGTGTGTCTGCTCTCTGATGCCCTCACACAACACCTACCATCTTACTTGCATTTCTCTTACCTTGGAGGTGGGGTATCTCTTCACGGCTGCTCCAGCAAAGCATACCTGCTGCTCCTTACCTTGGGCCAGGGGTATCTCCTCACGGCCGCCCCTCCTGACCTTGAACATGGAGTAGCTCCTCTTGGCCCTCCTGCATCCGTGCAGCCACCGCTCCTTGGACTTTTTAGAACTAACACCCAAAAAAGATGTCCTTTTCATTATAGGGGACTGGAATGCAAAAGTAGGAAGTCAAGAGATACCTGGAGTAACAGGCAAATTTGGCCTTGGAGTACAGAATGAAGCAGGGCAAAGGCTAATAGAGTTTTGCCAAGAGAACGCACTGCTCATAGCAAACACCCTCTTCCAACAACACAAGAGAAGACTCTACACATGGACATCACAAGATGTTCAACACTGAAATCAGGTTGATTATACTCTTTGCAGCCAAAGACGAAGAAGCTCTATACAGTCAGCAAAAACAAGACTGGGAGCTGACTGTGGCTCAGATCATGAACTCCTTATTGCCAAATTCAGACTTAAATCGAAGAAAGTAGGGAAAACTGCTAGACCACTCAGGTATGACCTAAATCAAATCCCTTATGACTATACAGTGGAAGTGAGAAATAGATTTAAGAGACTAGATCTGATAGACAGACTGCCTGATGAACTATGGACAGAGGTTTGTGACATTGTACAGGAGACAAGGCTTAGACCATCCCCATGGAAAAGAAAAGCAAAAAAGCAAAATGGCTGTTTGGGGAGGCCTTACAAATAGCTGTGAAGAGAAGAGAAGCGAAAAGTAAAGGAGAAAAGGAAAGATATAAGCATCTGAATGCAGAGTTCCAAAGAATAGCAAGGAGAGATAAAAAAGCCTTTCTCAGCGATCAAAGCAAAGATAGAGGAAAACAATAGAATAGGAAAGACTAGAGATCTCTTCAAGAAAATCAGAGATACCAAGGGAACATTTCATGCAAAGATGGGCTTGATAAAGGACAGAATTGGTATGGACCTAACAGAAGCAGAAGATATTAAGAAGAGGGCAAGAATACACAGAAGAACTGTACAAAAAAGATCTTCATGACCAAGATAATCATGATGGTGTGATCACTCACCTAGAGCCAGACATCCTGGAATGTGAAGTCTAGTGGGCCTTAGAAACCATCACTACAAACAAAGCTAGTGGAGGTGATGGAATTCCAGTTGAGCTATTTCAAATCCTGAAAGATGGTGCTGTGAAAGTGCTGCATTCAATATGCCAGCAAATTTGGAAAACTCAGCAGTGGCCACAGGACTGGAAAAGGTCAGTTTTCATCCCAATCCCAAAGAAAGGCAATGCCAAAGAATGCTCGAACTACCACACAATTGCAGTCTCACACGCTAGTAAAGTAATATTCAAAATTCTCCAAGCCAGGCTTCAGCAATATGTGAACCGTGAACTTCCTAATGTTCAAGCTGGTTTTAGAAAAGGCAGAGGAAACAGATATCAAATTACCAACCTCTGCTGGGTCATAGAAAAAGCGAGAGTTCCAGAAAAACATCTATTTCTGCTTTATTGACTACGCCAAAGACTTGCACTCTGTGGATCACAATAAACTGTGGAAAATTCTTAAAGATATGGGAATACCAGACCATCTGACCTGTCTCTTGAGAAATCTGTATGCAGGTCAGGAAGCAACAGTTAAAACTGGACATGGAACAACAGACTGGTTCCAAATTGGAAAAGGAGTATGTCAAGGCTGTATATTGTCATCCTGTTCATTTAACATTTATGCAGAGTACATTATGAGAAACGCTGGGCTGGAAGAAGCACAAGCTGGAATCAAGACTGCTGGGAGAAATATCAATAACCTCAGATGTGCAGATGACACCACCCTTATGGCAGAAAGTGAAGAGGAACTAAAAAGCCTCTTGAAAGTGAAAGAGGAGACTGAAAAAGTTGGCTTGAAGCTCAACATTCAGAAAACTAAGATCATGGCATCTGGTCCCATCACTTCATGGGAAATAGATGGGGAAACAGTGGAAACAGTGTCAGACTTTATTTTTGTGGACTCCAAAATCACCGCAGATGGTGATTGCAGCCATGAAATTAAAAGACGCTTACTTCTTGGAAGGAAAGTTATGATCAACCTAGATAGCATATTAAAAAGCAGAGACATTACTTTGCCAACAAAGGTCCATCTAGTCAAGGCTATGGTTTTTCCAGTGGTCATGTATGGATGTGAGAGTTGGACTGTGAAGAAAGCTGAGCGCCGAAGAATTGATGCTTTTGAACTGTGGTGTTGGAGAAGACTCTTGAGAGTCCCTTGGACTGCAAGGAGATCCAACCAGTCTATTCTAAAGGAGATCAGTCCTGGGTGTTCATTGGAATACTGATGCTGAAGCTGAAACTCCAATACTTTGGCCACCTCATGTGAAGAGTTGACTCATTGGAAAAGACTCTGATGCTGGGAGGGATTGGGGGCAGGAGGAGAAGGGGACGACAGAGGATGAGATGGCTGGATAGCATCACCAACTCGATGGACATGTTTGGGTAGACTCCAGGAGATGGTGATGGACAGGGAGGCCTGTCCGCTGTGCTGCAATTCGTGGGGTCGCAAAGAGTCAGAAACGACTGAGCAACTGAACTGAACTGAACTGAACAAGTAATAGAAAAAGATTACCGGGAGAAATATCAATAACCTCAGATATGCAGATGACACCACCCTTATGGCAGAAAACAAAGAAGAACTAAAGAGCCTCTTGATGAAAGCGAAAGAGGAGAGTGAAAATGTTGACTTTAAGCTCAACATTCAGAAAACAAAGATCATGGCATCTGGTCCCATCACTTCATGGGAAATAGATGGGGAAACAATGGATACAGTGACAGACTATTTTTGGGGGGGAGCTCCAAAATCACTGCAGATGATGACTGCAGCCATGAAATTAAAAGACGGTTGCTCCTTTGAAGAAAAGTTATGACCAACTTAGACAGCATATTAAAAAGCAGAGACATTACTTTGCCAACAAATGTCTATCTAGTCAAAGCTATGGTTTTTCCAGTAGTCATGTATGGATGTGAGAGTTGGACTATAAAGAAAGCTGAGTGCTAAAGGACTGATGCTTTTAAACTGTGGTGTTGGATAAGACTCTTGACAGTCCCTTGGACTGCAAGGAGGTCCAACCAGTCAATCCTAAAGAAAATCAGTCCTGAATATTCATTGGAAGGATGGAAGCTGAAGCTGAAACTCCAATACTTTGGCTACCTGATTCAAAGAACTGACTCATTGGAAAAGACCCTGATGATGAGAAAGACTGAAGGCAAAACAAGAATGGAACTACCGAGAATGAGATGGTTGGATGGCATCACCGACTCGATGGACATGAAATTGAGCAAGCTCTGGGAGTTGGTGATGGACAGAGAAGGCTGGCGTGCTGCAGTTCATGGGGTTGCAAAGATTCGGACACAACTGAGCGACTGAACTGAACTGAATGGAAAAAATTAAAAAACAGCATCAACTTAAATGGGGTAGTTTAATTCCTCAGTTCAGTTCAGTTTAATTACTACTTACCTCAAAGTTCAGAAGAGAATATTCAAGACCATTATGATGGTTTTCCTCTCTCCTCCTTGAAGATCCAGGCTCCTTCCAACTTTCAGATCTTTCATCACCCAGAGTTGTCCCTTGTCTCAAAGCCCAAGAATATATTTCAATCATCAGATCCATGTTCCAAGAAGCTGGACGGATGAAAGGATAAAAAGGAAGAAAAGGATTATATTATTTGGTGAAGACGGTTCAGAGCAGACTTTACAACACTCCCATCTACAGCCACTGGCTAGACCTTAGGGACATGGTAACACCCGGAGAGGATAGACAAGGTGGTCTTCATTTTGTTTCATCCAGTTAAAAATTCAATTTTTATGGAGGAAGCCTATGATAGACACTGGAGGACAAACAGCAATTCCTGCTTTACTGTGTATAAAATCAATTTGAAGGTTTTGGGGTGTTTTTTTTTGTTTGTTTTTTAAAGAAAGATATTTTAATTCCAAGAATCATGACTATAGCATTGTTTAAAACAGCCAAAGCTAACAAAAAGGTCACTGAGATCTGGTAAGATTTGGGAAACTATGAATAACTGAGTGTCTATGATACCGTGGTTCATGCTGGGCCTTCATGGATGAATTTTAGGGGATCTGTTAACCTTCTACAATTATATGCAGATTTGGAGGCATTTGTGCAGAGTCCTGGGAGACGCTTCAGAGCTTCTGATAGGTTTTCAGAGGTGTCTATGATCCCACTTCCCAGAGAAGTTAAAATTAACGTTTAAAAATGAATTTAGGTTAATCTTCAAAGAAGACATATAGATGGCTAACAAACATAAAAAGATGCTCAACAACACTCATTATTAAAGAAATGCAAATCAAAGCTACAATGGTATATCACCTCACGCCAGTCAGAATGGCCATCAACAAAAAGTCTACAAACAACAAATGCTGGAGAAGGTGTGGAGAAAAGGGAACGCTCTTGCGCTGTTAGTGGGAATGTAAATTGATACAGCCACTATGGAAGGTGGTATGGAGATTCCTTAAAAAACTAGGAATAAAACCACCATATGACCCAGCAATCCTGCTCCTAGGCATATACCCTGAGGAAACCAAAATTGAAAAAACACATATATCCCATTGTTCATTGCAGCACTATTTACAATAGCTAGAACATGGAAGCAACATAGATGTCCATCAACAGATGAATGGATAAAGAAGTCATGGTACATACACACAATGGATTATTACTCAACCATAAAAAGGAATGCCTTTGAGTCAGTTCTAATGAGTTAGATGAACATAGAACCTATTATAGAGTGAAGTAAGTCAGAAAGAGAAAGATAAATATTGTACTCTAATGCATATATATGGAATCTGGAAAAATTGTACTGAAGAATTTATTTACAGGACAGCAATGGAGAAACAGACATAGAGAATAGACTTATGGACATGGGGAGAGGGGAGGAGAGGGTGAGACGTATGGAAAGGGTAACATGGAAACTTACATTGCCAGATATAAAATAGATAGCCAATGGGAATTTGCTATATGGCTCAGGAAACTCAAACAGGGGCTCTGTATCAACCTAGAGGGGTGGGGTGGGGAGGGAGATGGGAGGGAAGTTCAAAAAGGAGGGGATAAATGTATACCTATGGCTGAATCATGTTGAGGTTTGACGAAAAACAACAAAATTCTGTAAAGCAATTATCTTTCAATAAAAAATAAATACATTTAAAAAAATGAGTTTAGGTTAAATCTTATGAATTCTACTTAAATGTTTACACACTGTTGAAAATTGAGAGAAAATTAGTCCAACCAAGTCCTGTAATATAATGCATATAATTAAATGGTGCAACAGGTGTTTATAAATGGGGAAGTTTGCCCTCTAGGCTTTTGGATTGCACCACTCACCCAGTATGTAAACTTCTCTATTATTAGTTATTGTTTTATATCTTGCTCACTAAGTAAATCACATCTCCTTTAAGGTAGGACTTTGTTCTTTATCTTTGCATGATGTCAAGGGCAACTCCTTGCCAATAGTGAGTATCCTGCTGATTGCCAGATACCCAGTTTAATCATTCCCTATTAACTATCTGTCTGGCTTGGCCCTATCTATTTACTGCTCCGCAGAGGAGAGTCCATTGGTGATAAAAAGCTATTATTCTCCTTTCATTTTTTAACTTCTTTTTCTGCTTCCTAATCTTTCTCTGAAATTAGGTTGCATAGATGTGGTACCCTACTCTTTGTAGACAGGATAACGAGCTTGAACTTTAGATATGTTAATTTCCCAAGTGTTGATAACAAGCCTGCAGTGCAGGTTGACAGAAAACCAAATTTCTTAGTTCTCTGTCCTGGCTTTATCCACTTAACAACACACTTTTTGCAGGGGATGAAGGACAAGACTTATCATTGTCATTTCAATACCAAGCAGGATTCCCCAAGCCTTCTACCATTGTGTTCTAGGCTGAGAAATAAGAAGTGGATTTTATCAATAATATACAACTAGAGAACTTCAGACTTTCAAGGGCTCAACAAGAATCCTTACAGCAATCACTTAGACACTACATCAGCTCTATTTGGGGCAAATAAGGAATAATTTTTTCTTCTAAAGAGCACCTACTATATTTCAGGCCTGAACTAAATATTTTATTAATACATAAAACTAAGTTGATCCCTGGGTCAGGAAAATCCCCTAGAGAAGGAAATGGCAACCCACTCCGGTATTCTTGCCTGGGGAATCCCATGAACAAAGGAGCCTGGCAGGCTACAGTCCCCTGAGTTGCAAAGAGTTGGACACAATTTAGCAACTAAAGCACCATCACCGATCCTTCATGTGGCCTGAGGAAATTTATTGGCGATATTTTTCTCCCCATTTCATAGATGAGGAAACCAAAGCGCAGTGCAGTAAGTTCCCGTCATATATACGAGTCCCATTCTGAGAGTGCATTCATAAGTCCAATTTGTTTGTAAAGTCCAACAGAGTTAACCTAGGTACTCAACTAACACATTTGGCTATATAATATGGTGCTGTAAAAGGTTTATAATATTTTTCAACCCTGAATATTTATTGGAAGGACTGATGTTGAAGCTGAAGTTCCTATAATTTGGCCACCTGATGCAAAGAGCTGACTCATTAAAAAGACCCCGATGCTGGGAAAGACCGAGGACAGGAGGAGAAGGGGGCAACAGAGGACGAGATGGTTGGATCTCATCACGGACTTAATGGACATGAGTTTGAGCAAACTCTGGGAGATAGTGAAGGACAGGGAAGCCCAGCAGCTGCAGTCCATGGGGTCGCAAAGAGTCAGACATGACTTAGTGACTGAACAACAATAACTTTTTACACAAATCATATGTTTAAAAAAACACAAAAAATGAAAATATTTTTGATCCTACAGTACAGTACCTTGAAAAGCACAGTAGTACAGTACAACAGCTGGCATACAAGGGCACGCTCACATCTTTGAAGGTTCACAACGCATAGGTTCATACGTAGGGGACTCACGTCAAGTAACTTCTCCAATGTCACAGAACTAATAAGTAAAGGAGACAGACCTCAAACTAGGCTCCAGACTCCAGACTCCCAATCATTGCTTCTCAAGGAACTCAGGACAGACACCAAAAATCCAAGTCCTTAAGTTTTTACATTCTCAGTATGGTATAGTGGTTAAAAGCACACACTCTAGAGTCAGGTAAAGCTGTGTTTTAATTTCATGTCCATTAGTACTAACCTGGGTAAATTATTTAAGCCTAATTCACCGAATCATTTAAGCCCTCTAAGCGCTCTCTCATCGACATCATCTCCGTCCTAGCGTGTGTCTCGTAAGATTGCTATGTAGATTAAGTGTAAATTGCTTTACACAGTGCCTGGCACAAAGCACCTACTGGAGATGCACGTGCATAAATAGACACAGGGATGTAGATGGGAGGCTTGAGACTCCATTCAAATTATTCAGTTTCTATTCAATCACATTTTGCCATTAAAGAAAATATGGCTAGAGAGAGTTGTTGAATCAAAAGACCTAAGTAATAAAGGGAGACAGGGAGCAGGAAAAAATTGGATTCTAGAATCCAGTTTTCACAGGGGACTTCCATTTAATACACTCACAGGGCCTGGGAGAACAGGCTGAGAATCAGCCTTCCAAATGCAGCCATTGGCAATGTTCAGGTCTTATTCTGAGATGGCTGAGTGCAGGGAGAGGAAAAGGATGCACACAGGTGAAGTCCTGCTCCAAACAAAGGAGAAGAAGAGGGAACATGTCAGCTGCACATGGTGTAACAAACAAGGAGGGAAGAAGACTATTAGGCAACCCCGACTATTGTCTAGTTCATTAGGAAGACAAACTCAGCCTCAGAAAAGGAATATCAGGGGCGGAACATTAAATGAAACTTTGCACATTAGGTCTCTTAAGTGTCACATTAAACACTTGAGACAAAGACTCAGAATCCAGAAAATACAACACACTAGTGAATATAACAAAAAAGAAGCAGATGCGCAGAAGCATAGAACACACTAATGATTACCATTGGGGAGATGGGTGCAATCCAGGGTCAGGACATTGCGAGGTACAAACTATTGTGTGTACAGTAGGCTACAAGGATATACTGTACAACACAGGAAATACAGCCAATGTTTTGCAATCACTGTAAATGGAGTGTAACCATTAAAAATTATATACTAAAAAATACCACGGCTGATGAAAGCATCTATAGTGAAAAATAAAATGAAAATGAAAACAAAATCATATTGCCTAGTAATAAATGTTTTGATTTTAAGATGCATAATAATTGAAGGAGGGTATTCAAAATAAGATGTCTCATAATTTCAAAGATGTTTTAGAAAGTGTTAAAAATTTGCAAGAACTTACAGAAGACAACAAATGCAAAATCACCTCGGAGGTCTTTTTTCACAGTTTCAGGAAAGAAAATAAGGCTGGTAGTGGAAAATTACATTGGATGTTTTTAAATCACCATTCCAGCTTCTTCCCTGGAGCCTAGAAACATTCCTGCATTCATCCACTAGGTTTGGACTGTTACAGGATCACTGAAAAACAGCGAGGAATAATTAATATGGCAGAAACCCATCAAGTTGTCTCTGTAAGGTCAAGTGCATGATGTGTAGAATACAATTAGGAGGTTAAAATGGCCTGTCAACTTTTACAGTATTAGCTGTTTGTAGGGGTCAATACCTTTCAAGGATATGGGCCCAAGAATGAAATTTCTAAGGAGCTGTTAGAATTGTGGAAACTTTTGCATTGGCTTTAACCACCTAAGGCAATACATTTTTTAAATCCCTTAAAATATTAAAAACACATAACATTTTAAAACCATCAGGTACATTCTGGAGTCAGTAGTAAGTGAAACAAACAAATATATCCACTAAATTGAAATCTTTAGTTCCATTCTGGTCAAATTAAAGTGTAGCAAACAATTTTCTGACCTCTGCTCCCAAGTCATACCGGACCTTTGGAAAAACCATCTCTTTCACCATAAAGCAATTTGTGAGATGAGAGAAAAGAGTGGAAGAGAGGGAGCATCTAAGACTTCGTTATGATATCCTAAACATTGATAAAATTTTAATTAAATTAACAAGTGTATGGTAATTATCAATCAGAATCTCTAAGGTTCATACATGGATATCTGTGCATCAGGATTTGGTTCAGGAAGAATTTGGGGACATAGCTAAAAGGAGAGAGCTAACTTAAGTATGCATGTTTTTGGAGAGGGGTTGCTAGAAAGAGGAAGAAAAATGAAGAGCCTCTTGTCACACTGTATTCTCATGGCTAAAGGTCCCCAGTGACCAGCATGACCACTCCCACCTCTTATGAAGGCCAAATGGTTCTAGTCATAAATAGATGGGCAAATATGTGTTTATATGTATGAATATGTCTTTAGACATATATATGCCATTAAAATATTTATTGAACACCAATTATGTGCTAGATACTCTTTCAAGCATTTTTAATACATGATCTCATTTAATTCATGAAACAGCCCTAGAAGAAAGAGGTATTTTCCCCATTTATTGAGCAAAAACCCAGGCTTCTATAGGTTATGTAACTTGCTCAAAATGACCCAGCTAATAACTGCACTCTGAAGTCTTTGCTTGTACCACAGCATGCTGTTTATCCAACCACCAATGGCCTCCCTCTTTGAGAAAAGAGGCTCCAACCAAGTGATTGGGAGCTAGGTTCACTAGGTTCATTAGGACCACCCTGGATGTCCTAATTGACTTTGGGGGACTTCCCTGCACATCCAGCGGTGAAGACTCTGCTTCCAATGCAGGGGGTGTGGGTTCCATCCCTGACAGGGGAACTAAGTTTTCCACAAGCCATGCAGCATGACAGAAAAAAAAAAGAAAATCACAAATTGACTTTTGTGACTTTAGAAAATTACTAAAGTGCCCTGGGGCTTCCCTGGTGGCTCAGCGATAAAGAATCCGCCTGCCAATGCAGAAGACGTGGGTTCAGTGCCTGGGTCGGGAAGCTCCCCTGGAGAAGGAAATGGCAACCCACTCCAGTATTCTTGCCTGGGAAATTCCATGGACAGAGGAACCTGGTGGACTACAGTCCATGGGGTTGCAAGGTGTCCGACACGACTGAGCAACTAAAACAACAGCAAAGTGCTCCGAATGCCTCTCCAGATTTCCCCATCTCCCCTCCTTCTAGTTGGTCTTCTGCCTAAACTGCTAAAGGAAACCAGACAAAACAATGTAGGACAGACCAAAGCCAGGCTCTATTAACTACGTTAAAACATGTGCCTCTCAGTGCATTGTGTAACTCCAAAAGATTTTATGCCAATAATTTCAACTCCCAGTGACCCCCTTTCTTGAACCCATGTTCCTGTTTAATTGTGACCATCATCATGGCGGGAGCGGATTTCCACTGGCTGTCCTTTGCCAGGTATCAGAGGTCCTATTTCAAGGTTCATATTCCTAAGATTCTTCAGTGTACCACCCAGTTCTGACTCATAAAACACAATGAGGAATTTGCAACACTGATTTTTGCCATTGGCATAAAATTAGCCACCTAATTCCATGTATGCAGAGGATTTTTTTCCTAATTACTTCTTTATTAAACTACTCATGTCACAGCAAGAGGGCACGCTAATGTTACTGTACCTCAGAAACTTAATGAGATGGGGAGCCGGGGGTCTTCCCTCTGCCCTCCTCCCTGCACGGGCCTGGCAGGTCCTGCCCCACAGACCTCATCTGTAGGCTGCCTTGTCCTCGGGTACAGTTTGGACACTGGGCAGGAGAGCCGCAGCTAGAGTAACTCGTGTCCCGTCTCCCTCTGTGTGTGGGTTCACTGTGGTTTTCTGTGTCCCTCAAAGAAGCCACAGCTCCTGTCATGTGACCCTCCCCAAAAATCTCTCTCTCTGATTTCCATCAACCGTCCTCTTTATATCCAGGGGTGACGGCTCCCTGTGTGTGCTAGCCTTGGGCTCCTGCACCATCTCTTGTGTTGTCTCCCTAAACTCTGTCCTCATCTCTCTTTTTTTTTTGTCTTTAAAAAGTCTTTTATTTATATTTGCATTAAAAATTTGATAACACCATTACAAGTTTAGCAAAGAAAGAAAAATACTCATAACCTAAATACAACTCATAATTTTTGTTAACTCCCTGTTAATAGTCAACATTTTTAACAGTCATAAACATGACATATGAATAATTTCATATCCTGCTTCTTCACTTAACCTGCCATTATTCACATTTTCCCATATATTTTGAAAGTTTATGACTTTCTAAATTGCAGTATTGTTGATTTACGACATTATATTATTTTCAGGTGTAGCACATGGTGATTCAAAATTTTTATAGATTATGCTCCACTTGCAGTTACTATAAAATATTGGCTGTATTCCCTGTGCTGTCCAATATATCCTCCTAGCTTATTTTGTACATAGTAGTTTGTACCTCTTAACCCCGACCCTAGCTTACCCTGCCCCCACTTTCGTAAAATGCTCCCTTTATTAAACTCCCCCAAATACCCATTTGGCATGAACACTCTCTTCCTGTCTCCCGCACTCTGATAAATACAGATGGCATTCATGTGACTTGAGATTTTCCATGTGTGATGACTGCCTGTTTCATCAAGTGACGTCGTTAGAGGCTGAATCTACCTGTGCGCTGCATGGCTGTGATTTCACTACAACCAAGCTTTCCCTTGTGTGGGAAGGAAACACTATGGTAAGTGTATCATCAGGGTGTCATGCAGATGAAATGACGCCTAAATGTCTTCTGACAGAGGTTAGTCTAGGGGTCAGACTGGCCCACAAAGTCCACCTGAGTCCTCAGTAAGCCAAAATGAGGAGGGGAGGGATAAAATAGAGGTTTGGGACTAACATACACACCCTACTATATGTGGGCTTTCCCGGTGGCTCAGAGGTAAAGAATCTGCCTACAATGCAGGAGTCGCACAAGATGGGGATTCGATCCCTGGGTCAGGAAGATCCCCTGGAGGAGGGCACGGCAACCCACTCAAGTATTCTTGTCTGGAGAATCCCATGGACAGAGGAGTCTGGCGGGCTACAGTCCATAGGATCACAAAGAGTCGGACACCACTGAAGCAACTTAGCACACACATATGTATGCCCTACTATATGTAAAGTAGATAATCAACAAGGACTTACTGTATAACACAGGGAATCGACCCAATATTCTGTAATAACCTATATGGAAAAGAATCTGAAAAGGAATGGATATATGTATACGCATAACTGAACCACTTTGCTGTACAACAGCAACTAACAATATTATAAATCAACTATACCCCAACACAAAATAAAAATTAAATTTAAAAAAAGGCCAAAATGAAACACACAAAAATGGAGACTTGGCATGAAGAAGTAAAGATGATCATCCCATCGAGTTTCTTAGAGGAAACCAGAACTTTCTCCTGGAGATCATCCAGACTCCGGTTTTCCAAGTTGTTTTCTAGATCCCTTGTGTACCCTACAGTTGAGAACACGTCCTAATATGTATTGTTAATATGCCCGAGGATGAGATTAAGTCCTTTCAAAACCTTCACTTCAGGTTGGGAGGCCAATCAAACCAGGTCTCTGCCTTTGAGGAGGAGAGCCACAGCTGCTTTGGACAGAACCTGGGCCCAGAGTGGGGTTTGCTCTGCTCAGTGTTGGAGACCAACAAGCTCTTCTGCCCTTTCCTGAGACCCCAAGAGGGAATGTCATAGAAAGAAGTAAAGCCACAGCTTTGGTTTTGTTGGTTTTACTTACTTATCTGTTTATTATTAAAACTTGCTTTTTTTTTTCCTATTGAATCAAGTGCCATCTCCCAATTACAGTTAGATTATCATGCTTTACAAATATCAGCACAGTTAGCATCACCTCATCAATAACTGAAATAATAAATCAAACTGTTACTAGGTCTCAGTGGTTATGTCCACATCTAGATTGTTAGGGATTTATATGGTCAGGAACTCATTTGTTTGCTTTAGCTTTTAGCTTTCTTGGTTATATCTCCAAATTCGAAAGAGGTGAGAGGTTCTTGCTGTCATGACAAAGAATTCAGCAGCAAACAGACTCCAGTTTGGGGAAACAATTATAAGTCAGTAAACCCTGCAGTCAAACCCAAATAAACCCTGTAGTCATCAAAACAGAAGATTGGACTGTGCTGAAATTTTCTGCAGGTCTGGCCATGTCAGCCAGTCCAGCACACACCTATGTGTTTTCACTAACTGAAGCCCAGAAAAATACTCTTCCAGGACCTGCCGGGAGTTGCACATCAGCCTCGATTTCTCAGGAACCAGGAGCTCCAGCTTATCAAGGACCTGATGGTAGGTGGCCTGCAGTCCCCAGGTGCCGGGCACTGACATCTCTGCAGATGAGTGACTGTGGGCCACCAGGTGGGAGAGTGGCCGCGTGCTCGTCCCTGGCTGGCCATGGAGAGCAGCTTGTCATTTCCCACTGCCTTGCACCCTCCTCTCCTCCAGGGAGCTCTTTCTGTAGCTCAGCCTGCTTCCCTGTGAACCTAGTGGCCCGTCCCAGAGATTGTTTATTTTTTTCCATGAAGAGGAAGAAGGCTATAAAGTAGCAAAAGTTGGCCTGACAGTCAAGGAACCTGAGCTTCTGTCTCCTACTTGACTTTTGGCAAGCCACTTGGCATCTGTATGCCTCTGTTTCCATCTGTAGAATGAGATGGCTGAACGGTCGTACTGTGTGCCAGCACAAAGGAGGTGGTGAGAATTGAAAATGGGCACCCAATGTTGCAGGGGCTGCACTCAGGCAGGCTGCCTGGGTTTGGCTCTTGGCCTCAGGAGTTGGCCCTGGCATCAACGTTCTAATCTGAAAATTGGGTATCATATGGTACCTTTCTCAGAGTTGTTGTGAGGATGAAGTGAGCGCACATGTATACAATAAGAACAAGTCTTGAGACATGGAAAATGCCAAGCGGTAGCTGGTAGTACTAAAGGCAAGAGGTGTGAGGTGAGGGGGACCCCTCACATGACTTATGTTTCCATCAGGTGTGAGAACTGTGGAAACCCAGCCTTACTCTAAAGGGTGACTCTCATCTTAGCCTCACACTGAGTTGCCTGTGGAGCCTGAGGAACATCAGCTCTGTCACAGGACAGTTTTGGGAGGAGACCATACTCTACTGTTTTTTTTTTTTTTGCCTTCCGTCTCAAATGGACAGTTTGCAATACATGATAATACCACCAGCATCTGTTTCTGAACATTTCTACTCATAAGAACCAAAAAAACTCCCAAGAAGAAACTACTTTTCTCTCCGTTGGACTAGAGTCTTTCTGAAACAGCTTTCTACCAGGAGATTAATTATAGAAGCCACGGTATTTCCTGAAAATGGTAAAACATTTGAAAGGAGTCCTAAGACACTGCTTGATAAATGGCTTGCCTCTTTATTGCCTAACAATCCAAAAGAAAAATGCGTGTTTGAAACAGAACAGGATGTAATGGAAATCTAAGTAGATGGACTGTAAAATGGATTTTATTAACTATTTACAGTGGCTATGTAAATTGTTTTCATCTCTGCTTGAGAGAGTTCCCTGTTAGGGTTTCTGAGCCTTCCTTGGTGCTTCTCTGATTTGTGGTGTAAAGATGAGTGGCTCCAAATGTGAGAGTTGTCAGCGAGATCTCCAGATAAGCCTCACTAGGTTACTGCAAACCTTGCCTTAGAGAGGGACTGTGTCCTTCAGAGAGAGCGTCTTCCATTAAAGACAGGAAAAAACTAAGAAGAAACAGTGCCTTTGCATCCTGAATGCCTCATGTCACCATTGTTCCCAGCAATTTGTCTCTATTGTAATAGACCCAGATGGTGCAGTTCAGTGGTGAGGTCATCTCTTAAAACATAATATGTAATTGACTCTACAACTTGCTTATCTAAATATGACCTTTCTATAGTCCCATTTGTGAAAAGTCCATCCCAGTTCACCCATATGTTTGGAAAGGGTTTCAATTTACTTTTTTTGTTTGTTTAGTTTTATTTTATTTTTAAACTTTACAATATTGTATTAGTTTTGCCAAATATCGAAATGAATCCGTCACAGGTATACATACGTTCCCCATCCTGAACCCTCCTCCCTCCTCCCTCCCCATACCATCCCTCTGGGTCGTCCCAGTGCACCAGCCCCAAGCATCCAGTATCGTGCATTGAACCTGGACTGGCGACTCTTTAAAACATTAATTTGCTCTTGTCTCAAAATATACAGTCACTTTTCCATTCTTTGTGGGATCTGTCAAGTAGTTTGCGAATTATTGAGACCCCTGGCTTCTCTGCTCTTGGCCTGCCTTCTGATGCAGTCACTGAACACTGGGAGAGCCTTGGGGCCCTGTGGAGCTGTGCTACCAGCATACTAGTTACCTACAAAATGAAGGCATCCCAAAACCATCTTTTCTATAAAAAAAAAAAAAAAGTGAAAATTGATATTTCAAAAGAAGTACTAGGACTGTCATCACAGTAGGAAAAATATCAGAATGCTGTTCTACTTCTTTACACTTAATTATGGTTTAGTATTATTTTTATTTTTAATTATATTTTAATTATATACAGGGGTGGTGGCACCATAGTCTTCTTAGCTCTTAGGCCTTCTAAAGTCTTACTCAATACTGATAGGGAGTGAGTAAGGATAGGACTCCAGGCTGAGATGTTCATGAAAGGGCCTCACATGTGCTACCGCTGCTTCTATGTTGTAGGAGCCATGAGATGGGACCGTGAATCCTGCCTTTCTGTTCTCAGATCACAGCATGATACTGGGCATAATGTAAGTGCACAATGAAGACCCTTATAATTATACTCACTGTCTCTAATATTAACAGTTCCACCGAGGGGTGCTATTAAGGCAGCTCAGTTTCAGTGACGAAGCTGATGAATGCTCACTTGTTGGACACAGCTCTGTCCCTACAACTGGTGGAGGAGAGAAATGGGCTTGAAAAAGTTAGCTTATGCTGGGCACTGTGCTGGTTGCTTTCTTTAGTTCTTTTTTTAAATTTTTTAAAAATTGAAGTATAGCTGATTTACAATGTTGTGTTAATTTCTGCTGTACAGTAAAGTGACTTAGGTATACATTCTTTTTCATATTCTTTTCCATCATGATTTATCACAAGACATTGTATAATTCCCTGTGCTATATAGTGTGGGTGTGTGTGTTAGTTGCTCAGTAATCTCCAATTCTTTGTGACCCCATAGACAGTAGCCTGCCAGGCTCCTCTGTCCATGGAATTCTCCAGGCAAGAATACTGGAGTAGGTTGCCATTCCCTTTTCCAGGGGATCTTCCTGACCTCAGGGTCGAACCCTGGTCTTCTGCATTGCAGACAGATTCTTTACCATCTGAGCTATCAGGGAAGCCCAGTACAGAAGTGCTATACAGTAGGACTTTGTTATTTATCTATTCTGTATATTGAGTTGACCAGAATGTTCATTCTGGTTTTTCTGTATGATCTTATGAAAAACCTGAACCAACTAGGGCTTCCCTGCTAGCTCAGATGGTAGAGAATCTGCCTGCAATGCAGAAGACCAGGGTTTGATCCCTGGGTCAGGAAGGCCCTCTGGAGAAGGAAATGGCAAACCACTCCAGTATTCTTGCCTGGAGAATTCCATGGATAGAGGAGCCTGACGGGCTATAGTCCATGGGGTTGCAAAGAGTCGGACATGACTAAGTGACTAGCACACACAATATATAATAGTTTGCATCTTCCAACCCTAAACTTCCAACCTGTATTAACTCTTTTTTTAATCTTCATATCAAACTCTGAAGTTGATATTAGCTCCATTTTACACACAAAAAACCTGAAGCTCAAAAGTTGATCTACTTGACCAAAGCCCTGCTACAGAAATGAAAGAGTGGAGCATTAGACCAAGATCTATCTGACCCCAAAACTCACACTCCTTTCATTACATGTGATGCCAGATCACCTAGAGTTCAACAGGTTGATCACTGGGGTACAAAAACTAAGATAGATGCACTGGAAATAGCTCAGCAAGTCACTGTCTAACAAGTTGTGCTTAGCATTAGAAATTAAAATTAAGGACCTATGCGTAAGATTGCAGGTAGGAGTGGGGGTAGAGGAAATTCCCTGCACGTTTTAGGTCTCTAGGGAACAATTCCTAGGTCTGAATAAATCTTAGAAAACTCTTAGGAACCAGGCCTTTTCTTAGATGTTTGAGAAGAGCTGGATTTGGGATGGAGCCAAGCATGAAACTAAAGGCTGTTGGATAAGCCTTTGATTTTGTCCCTTTTCTGAGCTGTGAAGGTGGGTGTGAGTGAAGAAGTTGTCAGCATCTAAGGAATGGTGCTGTGATTCTGGCAAAGGAAAGAAGGAAAGCACTTCCCATCCTCTTTTCTTCTACCTCAAACACTGATTCAGTTCAAGAATATTTTCAGGAAATTCTGGAATTTCCACAATTAATCAACTTGTGGCAACAGTAGGGAAGCTGGAAAGCAAACTCAGAAGGTCATGGGCAGGGAAGGGTCTGGGCGGTAAAGCAATCTTGCCTTTCTGCCTGAGGGATATCTACACAGAACGTCCCAACTTTGGATGGTTCAACTTCACAATTTTTCAACTTTACAATGGTTTGAAAGTGAGACCCATTTAGTAGAAATTGTACATCAGAATTTTGATTTTTCCTCTTTCTCCCTAGCAAGTGATATATGGTAGGACACTCCCTTGTGATGCTGGGCAGTGGCAGCCACTGCAGCTCCCAGTCAGCTCTGCAATCATGAGAGCAAAGAACTGGTATTATTTCAACTGTTCTCAACATGGATGCTCCTTCAGTTTTTCACTTTCAGCACACTAATCAATAAATTACATGAAATATTCAACACAATTATAATTACAAAATAGGCTTTGTGTTAGATGATTTTGCTCAACCACAGGCACATTTAAGGTGGACTAGGCTCAGCTACAATGTTCTATAGGTTAGGTGTATTAAATGCATTTTGACTTACAATATTTTCAACTTATGATGGGTTTACTGAGATGTAACCCCATCATAAGTGAAGGAAGATCTATGTTTCTAAGTGACATGAGTCTAACCAACTCTTCTTCCTAACAATAGAAAGGAAAGAGCCTGAACTAGAAGGGCAAAAGGTATTAAACTGCATATATGATGAATTTTCTTAAATGGTGGGCAGAGGCATGTTATTCTATAGATTCTTTTGAAACAGGAGTCAAAATTTACCTGCTGGATTGGTGTGGAGCAGAATAAGGTGCAGGTGGGTGGACAGGCAGTTTCCAAAGTTTTTCCAGCCAAAAATTTCTGTAGCTGTATGATTCCTTTGGATAATTCCCCATTCCATCTTTTTCTTTTTTAGCCTAGCTTTTCATTGACTTCATTTATGATACAAAAGAGAAAGTTATTCCCCAATTTCATAAGGCCAAGTCCAGGTTGTATAGAATAATGAAATAGGAAATCTCACAGACTCCAACATTAGACAATGAAAGAAGAAATTCACAGTCCTCTGGTCATGAAATGAAATTAGAAAATGCATTTCACTTCCTCCATGGCACATGGGCTTTTAAAGAGCAAGGAGAGCTAGGAGGATGGGTTATCATAGGTAATGCTTCTATATCTGGTTTACTTGTCAAACTAGATCTTTGTTTTCTGTGATATTTAGATACACAGTGACTTATAAAATATAACATTAAAATTAAGAATGTGAATTGAGTGTTAGGTGTGATAAGTCATGAAAAGGAGACGACTTATGGGTGTGCTGACAAAACACTGAAGAACTCAGCCATAAAGTAATAATGAGTTGTGTCAACTAAGAGACATAAGGAAGAAAGGAAAATGAGATTTGAAAAATAATAGAGAGTCCATGTGGCAGAGAGCTAATTATCTTGACATCTAATCTTCCAGGAGGCTAACAGTTAGTTCACTTGCTAAAAGTCATCTAGGAGTGAGTTACAGAGATATTTTTAAACATGCCATTTTCATAATCCAGCCATGCCTGCATCTGATCGTCAAACCCTTAAGGTCCAACTGTTGGAGCAAAATATGAAATGCTCTCTTCAGCTCTGTGCCTTAGACTCTGGGAGGTTATTAGCAATAATAAGCCCTTTATCATCATTGAGATGAGTTCCTGAAACTTGCTACTAGTGCTTTGAGAGATGGCAGCACCTCTAAGTAAATCGTGGAATATTTTGTGTCGCTATTTTTGTCTGATTAGATTGAATGGTTTTAGAAAGGGGTCTGGGCAGAGCGGTTGAGGAATATTGGAGGAGTAAGAATAAAGAGCAAGACCTAGTCAGGACTGTAGTTCCAGAACTCCCTCTGATGGACTTCATCTTGGTCATTTAGAAAAATTAATAGTTACATTGTTTTAGGCACTTTACGTGAATTAGCTCATTCATCTCTGCAACAGCCCTATGAAATAGGTTCTACCATTATTAGCCCTATTTTACAGGTAAAGAAACTGGGGATCAGAGAGATCTCTAAGTAATTTGACCAAGGTCACAGAGTATGTAAACCACAGAGATCAAATTAGGACCCAGCTTTTCCTCCCCATAGAGTCCATGCTCTCAACTTCCTTGCTATTTTACATCTCTGAGCTTGTTAGCAATTACCAAGTGTAGACAATGAACCAGACGCTGTGCTGGACCCTGAGCCATGGCTGAACATCAAAGGACTTCATGGGTTTTGCACATTACACATTTACGGTCTTTGGTTTCAGTCATTCACTGTGCTGTGCTCAGTCATGTCTTTGTGATCCCATGGAATCTCTATCCATGGAATACTCCAGGCGAGAGAATTCTCTTGGAGTATTGGAATTCTCCATTCCAATACTGGAATGAGAGAACTTCAAGAATTCTCTTGGAGTATTGGAATTCTCCATTCCAATAGTGGAATGGGTAGCCATTCCCTTCTTCAGCAAATTTTCCCGATCTAGGGATTGAACCTAGGTCTCCTGCATTGCAGGCAGATGTTTTACCATCTGAGCCACCAGGGAAGCCCAGCTGAGGGTATAGTGGGAATCAAAAAGCCACAACCCCTATTCTTATGACCCTTACCATCCAGAAGCAAAGGGAGGCATTAAGCAAAGCATTTAAAATTTCTAAAAAATTTCAAGTGTGCAAAGAGCTCTGTGGAAGAAAGGGGTATTAATTTCCTCAATAGAATGAGAAAACCAAATTGTATAATCTCCCTTCAGACTCGATTGTTGCTTTCTTTGCAGGAATTTACATCCCCTGATAGAATGGAAGCCAACAGTACAAATCAATAAACCTACAAAAATGCTGTTCAGGCCATACGTTTCTATGATCTATAAAAGCCCCATGTTCTCCAGTTACAACCTCCTTCCTTCTTTCTTAGGACTTCTCTGAGTGTCCTACTAGATTTGTTCTAATCTATAACATTTATAGAGTGCTGCAGAGTTGACCAACACATTCCCAGATGTCATCCAGTTGTGTCTTCCCAACAGTCTTAACAGGTGGCTGCCTGTCTTTCCATTTTGTAAATAATGATAATACCTACTGGGCACTCCATTATGTGCCAGACTTAAGCTCAGCACTTCACACACTTTACTCAATCAGTTCCTCATAACAGCTCTATGAAGTAAATATCAAGATACACATTAAGGAAATCAAGGCTTCAAGAAGTATTTTATCTGAAGTTCAGCAGCTGGGAGGTAGAGGAGCTGGCATTGTCTGCTTCATAGCCTGAGCTCATGGGAACTTGATGGGAGGTTATGACTAGCCCAAGGCCATGCAGGGGTGATGTTAGGACTTGAACTTGAGCCCTTAGTTCTTTCCTCCATGACCCGGAAACCTCCTATACCTAGGTCTGCTTCTGGTGTTTGGGCACATAGGCTAGTGGAAAGATATTTTGAAAGTAACTCAAGTGTAGATAAATTGAGCAACATGTTCCACTTCATTTTAAAGTGACATGGCTATTATCAACTTGTTTCATTTCTGGGAACTAGAAGGTTTTCATTTACAAGGCAGAATCATTAACAGAGGTATTTCCCATGTATGACTGGAGTTGATCCCTGTTGTAGCTTTATTCTGCTTTTGACATGTTTATTATTGTGATAGTAAAAGTCAAGAAATGCAGAAGCCTTGAATGCAGACAGGCCAAAATTAACTTCTAATATAGTCAGCTGAAAGAAACTGACCTCTGAGCCACTATAATCGTCAGATGTAGATATTACCCAAGAAAGTAAACTTTGAAAGATTTAATGTCCTTAGATGTCTCATTGCATTTTTTTCTGTGATCCAATCTTCTTCCTCTGAAGTTCTTATGTGTACAAAAGAGTACTCTTTAGAGTCTTTTGATTAAATACTTTTGATAAATGAATAATACTATTTATATCAAACAGTTTAGTCTATAAAGGCTATGTAGCGCTATTCAAGGAATATAGTTGCCCATATTTTAAAATTCAAATATAAATGGGGAAATCTGGCTAATTTTAAGCAATGTTAAATTTTTAAAGACTAAATTTAAGGTATCAAGAAAAGACAAGTAAGTCAAATGTACTTCAATATAAAAAAAAGAAGAGAAAAAAATTGCTTGTTATAAAGAGCTATATATTCTCAGGAATAAAAGTATAAATGAAATAAAAAACAGAGAAACTAAAACATAATGGCTTGAGCACAGATAGAAGAATTTTAAAATCAGATTAAAGAGGGGATAATTACAGATCAGATTTTTGAACAGCAATTTACTTCCCTGTCACTAGATGGGGCTCACTAGTCGAGGTTATTTTCTTTCCAGATTTGCATTTTGTGTCAGACAACATAAAGAATTCAATTGGGATTGGGGTTCAGCATTTTAAAAGATAAGTTATTGGAAGGTATTCAATGGGAATCCTAATAAGATTGACTTTTTTTGTTGACCACAATAGTCTTATTGAGCAAAGCTAGCTTTATCCCAATTTAACATGAAATAGGTCACTATTAGAAAAGACAGCTTTATTGTGTTTGTATTTGGGATTAACGGATAAAATAAATAGTTCTTTTCTTCCCACAGGGGTTGATGAGCCAGCTTTATTCTAAATGACTGAAGACTTCTGTTCTTTTCAACAAACACAGTCCTCCAATTAGGAGCTGCAAATAAGATTATATGCCCTGAATAAGTCTGAAAAGGTCCTTTTATAATTACAAAGTTTGTGTGTGGGAAGTGGAAGCAGCATTAAGTGTTCACTGTGGCTTTATTAAGAGAGTGACATGAAGATTTCCCAAATCTTCATCTGAGTACTCTAAAATGATAAAATAAAAATCATAGAAAACAGTATGTATATTCCATTTCTTTTTTTTTCCCCTGAAAGCTTTCACATCAAAGCTGTAGAAACAAATTCATGCTTTTTATTTTATCAGGCATATTTTAGAAACAGTGTTATTTCATAGTGCAAAGATTATTAAAATACAAGTGAAAATAATTTTGCTTAACGAATGGAATTAAAATGGCTTTGTCAATATAGGACATTCTGGATATTTTCACTGGAGCCCTTTTTTTGATTATCACTATGCTACTACTATGACATAATATTTTGTTAACTACTGCTGGATTTGACATATTTAGCTCCCTGGCCTGCAGATACACAGTAGTTATTGTATTCATCTAACCTTGTAGAGCAACTAGACTTTGGTATGTAAATGGATATTTCCTGGATGAATAAATACGCTCTCCACAGTGCGCTCAAGGACCTGGTGAGATGCAATCCCCACAGCCTCACAGAATAAGATGCAGTCACATAAGGGCAGCTTCCTCTGAACTAAGGATGGGGGAAGGCAAAGGTGACGTGGGAGAGGATGAGCTGAGAGTGCCTAGACATGAGGGGAAAACCGCAGGTCAGACACAGCTGACAGAACCAAGCCCAGTCTCCAGCTCAGCTGCTTCCACAAATATACTTCGGGTGCTTACCACACCAGACCCTGTCCTGGGCTTATGGATACAGCCGTGGACAGGTCAAAGACCCCTGCCCTTATGGAATTACCTTGTAGTCATTTCTTGACTGTGTGACTCTGTTGTACCATTTTGGGTCACGCTTTTTATCTGCAAAATGGGTTTAACAATACCTACTCCACAGGGCGAGTAGACTGGAAACAATAAAGCTAGAGGACCCAGAAAGGCACTGACACCTAGGGGGGCATTCAAGAAATATTTCATAAATGAATGAGTATATAGTCAGGGACTAACTCTCTATGGGTTTCCCTGGTGGCTCAGTGGTAAAGAATCCACCCACCAATACAGGAGGCAAGGGTTCTATCCCTGGGTCAGGAAGATCCCCTGGAGAAGGAAATGGGAACCCACTCCAGTATTCTTATCTAGGAAATTCCATGGACAGAGGAGACTGGTGGGCTATAGTCCTTGAGGTCACAAAAGAGTTGGACATGCCTTAGAGACTAAAATAACAAGAACTGTCTGTAACTGGTTTCCTAGACTATTAAACCCTTAAAATTCAATTGCAGATATCACCTCCTGACATCTGAGTTTTATGTACACATAATACACAAACACACACACCCACCATTTAGAATCACTAAATATCTCAGGAGTAAAAAAGATCCTATTGAGCTTTACTTTGTCTAGTTTAAGTTACGAAAACATGGGAAATGAAATTGGATAACAATACTGAATATGATCTTTCAAACTATACTGTCTCTACTTCACCCCTATCCAATCCAGAAATGTAGACAAGTCCCTCCCTCTAATGGTCACCATGCCAAAAAGACATTGAATGTGCTTAGCTTCTCGCCTGTTGAATTGAGAGAACTTTCATTTCCAGATGGAACCATTGGCTTTATGTCATAGCAAGGTATATTTTAGACCAATGGTCCATCTGGCTGCATGCTGAAGTCACCTGGAGGAGCTTTATAACAACACCTAGGACCTACGATTCTTTACTGATAATCCACAGGGTCACAAACAGTTGAACATGACAGAAGCTGTTTAGCACCGTACCTATGATATCTTGGCCATAACACCAAAGCACAGGTAACAAAAGCAAAATAAACAAGTGGGACTTTGTGAAATTAAAAAGATTTTGTAGAGCAAAGGATGCAATCAACGAAATGAAAAAGAAAGCTACTGAATAGGAGAAAAGATTTGCAAACCATATATGTGATGAGGTTAATATCCAAAATGTATAAGGAACCCTTACAATTCAATAGCGAAAAACCAAACAATTAGCAAAGGCCTTGAATAGACATCGCTCTAAAAAAAAGACATACAAATTGCCAAAAGTTACATGAAAATGTGCTCAACATTATTAATCATCAAGGAAATGCAAATTAAAACTGTAATGAGATATTACCTCATACCAGTAGGATGGCATTAAAAACAAAGCCAGAAAATAACAAATGTTGGTAAGGATGTGGAGAAATTGAAAACTTGAACACTAATGGTAGAAATGTAAAACAGAATAGCCATTGTGAAAAATAATGTGGAGGTTCCTCAAAAAATTAAAAGTAGAACTGCTATATGATCCAACAATCTCACTTCTAGGCATTTAACCAGAAATTAGGATCTCAAAGAAATATTTATACTCCAATGTTCATTGCAGCATAGTTCACAATGGCCAAGATATGGAACCAACCTAAATGTTTATCAGCATATGAATGGATACAGGAGATGTGATATATTCATACAATGGAAAATTATTCAGCTTTAAAAAAGAAGGAAATCCTGTCTTGTGCTACAGCATGGATGAAACTTAAGGACAATATGGCAAGTAAAATAAGCCAGTCACAGAGGGACAAATACTGCATGATTCAATTTATATGAGGCAATCAAAGTAGTCAACTCATCGCAGCAGAAAATAGAATGGTGGTTGCCAAGGACTAGGAGGATGGAGAAATGAAGAGCTGCTGTTGAATGAATGTAGTGCTTCGATCGTGCAAAATCAAAATGTTCTAGGGATGTGCTGTACAACCAAGTACATATAGTTAATGATACTGTACTGTACCTTAAAAAATCTGTTAAAAAGGTAAATTTCATGTGTTTCTTTATCATGAGAAAAAAAAAAGGTGTCTGGCTCTATCCTAACCAATTAAATCAGAACTCCTGGGAGGTGGGAGGAGGACATCCCTCTGTTGCTTTCAATGATGTTGTTGTTGACTTTCCTCTTTGAGCTGTGCACACTAGAGTTACATGCTACAGGAAAATCTCTATAAAGCTACATTATCTTCTTAAGTCTCTATCCTTTCACCCATATCTGTGCCTTAATATAACTCTACTGCTGCTGCTGTCACCTCAGTCATGTCCGACTCTGTGCGACCCCATAGACGACAGCCCACCAGGCTCCCCCGTCCCTAGGATTCTCTAGGCAAGAACACTGGAGTGGGTTGCCATTTCCTTCTCCAATGCATGAAAGTGAAAAGTCAAAGTGAAGTCGCTCAGTCGTGTCCGACTCTAATAGTTGATAATACCTATTTTGATTAATGGCACCATTATCTTTCTAGTTACCCGAGCTGGAAACCTGGGTGTCAGCCTAAACTCATCCCCTTTATCTGGTCATCCAAGTCTGTTAATTCTACATCTTAAAGATCTATCCATTCATCCCTCTTCTCTCTCTGTCTCTCTCTTTTCCTCCCCATTACCACATTTTTAGAATGGCTTTTGTCTTTTCTAATATTAAAATCTAATTTTGTTGCTGTCATCTTTAAAAAATGTCAACAAACAGCCTTAGCTTTCAGAATAAAGTTTCAACCTAAGCCTATGCTCCTTTAACCTATGCTGTCCACTAAAATAGAAGGGCAAGCTCTATATAGCATATTCTACTCTCAACTCAAATGTGCCATCTGTCCCTGGCCTTTGAACATGGGCATAAGTTGTTCACACTCTCTGGAATATCCCTTATCCCTGTCCTTCTCCATCTGACCAGTTCCTCTTCAGACTTCAGGATCAGCTTACTAGTTACATTAGTTTAGGGGTGAGGACAGGGGCAGCTACAGCAGTAAATAATATAACAAGCGTGGCAGGTGGTGCCCAAAGGCTTTGAGCCTATGCACTTTCACTTCCAAAGCTGGCATTTGAAACCAACTGGCTAGCTTACACGAGAGTTTCTAAGGATCTACTCATCCCCTCATCTTTGCAGGTTAACCCAGAGGGAATGCTCTAGAGACAAGGGCACAAAGCCACAGAATTTTAATTGCAGTTTAGAATTACAAATGTGAGTAAGCCAAAGTTTGAAAAATTTGCAAAACGAAGGAATCACTATGAATTTTGCAACAATGCCAAGAATGGTTGTGAGTAGGCCCACACAAACATACACACTAGTTATATAAATACAGAAAGCTTTTTTTACCCATGCTCAACCTCTGAAACCAAAGCCAACACGCCCTTTGTGCCTACAACCCACTGAAATGAAAAGAGGAGGGGTCGAATGAGAGGAGGTAAGCTTTATATAGCATATTTTACATTCCTATAATTATTGCTTCTTTCGAATTACTAATCAAATTGGGCTTTGGATTTTGAGTGGACCTCTATTCTAAATGTTGCAGTTGATGTCGATATGGCTATTGATTTTCTTTCGAAACTATTATCTTTTTGACAACCAAGGAAAATTATCTTCTTTGGATCTGACCTGCCAGATTTGATTCCCAAGAGACAATGAACATCCATTAGAGGGTCCATATATATTAATGAGCAAGAGGGTGATGAACTGCACACTCTGTAATTATACTCCACAATTGCTTCTACATTTAAAATAAATTCTAATGTTATTTGCATGCATCATTGAAAACCAATTATTTATACATGTTGCAATTTTGACTCATAAAAAACGAACACTTGTTTTATACTTTTTGAGGATGGATAAAAGGAATGAATAGAAGATAATAGGTTCTCTGAAATGATCAGTTACCAAAAATATTTCTTTTTAATCCAAGAAAGTCTGTTAAATAGGAATGTTTGCATTATTTAGTTTGTTTACTTGCTTGTAGTTATTCTTGTTAAAATTTACAAGTCCAATTATTTGACTATGACATCGAAATTATGTCCAAATAATTAGGGAAACATTTGCCCAGTTGTAATTAAAGTTTCTGGGGTGAAAAGAATTTAAAAGATTATATAAGAGATAATAAGTATATTATCATTATCTTCTGTTGAGTTAACTCTTCTTCATTTCCACTCAAGTAGGACTTGAAGGAGAGGGTTAGTTATAGTTTAGTGAGCACCAGCTGCAAGCCAGACACTAACACACTGACAAATAAGAAAAACCCCTCCCTCAGAAAACATATTTTAGAGGATTGCAATTTATAGCATCTCATATAGGAAGTTATCAGCTACACAACACGCTCTTCATCAAGGCTGAGGGGAGCCAAGGTACTCCGTGACCTTGCATTAAGTGTAGGAAGGATCATGAATATTTCAGAGGCTGCAAAAATATCTGCAGGCTCATAAAGTTTTGGAACTAACATGAGGGAAGATTAAATTTGCTTTTAACAGATAGATGAAGCCAGGCTTGCTCACTTCTCCTGAACTCGCTTCTCATGTGAGAGATGGTAGATTATAGAGGTTCCAGGCATAGGCTCTGAAGTTAAGCTGTTAACAGTCTTGCTGCTTATCAGCCTATGAATTTAAGCAATGAGAATATGGACCTCGTTCCTCAATTTTCACTTCTGTAAAATGGGAGTAACAATTGTGTTCATCCTGTAGGATTGTTATAAAGATTGGGTAAATTCATGCTTCCAGCAGGACTAGACCCATCAACAGGCTTCATAAGTACTAGCTATTACTCTCAGGATCTCATCTATTCTTCCTCAACCCAAATCCCTCTATGTATTTAGAATTCTGCTCCAAATCCACTTCCAATGACTCATTTTAAGATTAATTCAAGAGGTTTCCTGGAGCTGACTTGACAAGAAGAGGGGATAGGGGGCAATCCTGTCCTCTGTCTCTGCCATCAGGTTTGAAATGACCTCGCTCAGTGCCTCTTTCTCTCTCTCTTTTGCACACCGCAGATTTTGGGGGGCTTTGAAGAATTCCATCTTAAAATGCAGATTCCCCCGAGAGAGGCCTCTTCCAGTCTCAAGGAGAACAGAGTAGGCAAGTGTGAGGCTCTGAGCTGAGGGGCAGCCAGCGCTTCGCAGCTGCATTTGTAAACACTGCATTTACAAGGGAAAGATTCTGGCTCCATGCCGCCTTTTTCCCTGATGCTCTGAGAACCGTTGCAGGTCCTCTCCCAAAGCTACATCTGTGAGAGGCAGAGCCAGCAGGAACAATTCTCAATGCACAAGTGTCTGGGATGCCAGGCAGACGAAGAGCTCAAGGGAGCACACAGAAGAGCAGCCACTCCTTCCCTCTATCAACAGGAACTTCAAGGAGGCAGATATTAAAGCCAAGGGTTTAGACAGGCCGCACCTGTTTTTTCACTCCATCTCAGATTGCCAAGGTGAGGAGAATGCAGCATATTGAAATGAACACAGAATCAGGTGGTACTTCTCTTACAGGTGGTACTGATTGATTTTCTGAGTTCTGTTGCTGTGGTGTGTAACTTGCTGTCTGTAGGAGGAGAGAGAACATGGAGAAGGGCATGGTCTGTCTGCCTAGAGCAGGGTTGTCCAGGAGAAATCTAGTGTGAGGCACAAATGTGAATGTGTCATTCTAAACTGTCTAGTAACCACATCTAAGAAAAGGAAAAATAAAGAGGAGAAATTCACTTTGGTAATGTATTTGACCGAACCCAGTATATCTAGGACTTCATCATTTCATTGAGTAACCAATTTAAAAACATGGATAAAAATTTTTCCATGCTTTTGTTTACGGTAAGTCTTTGAACTCCTGTGTGTATTTTGTACCTATAGCATATCACAATCTGGACCAGCCATATTTCCAGGGTTGGATGGCCACGTGTGTGTAGTGCCTACCATTTTGGACAGACCAGGACTCGGTGCTTCTTTGAAAACAAGATAAAACAGAAAACTTCCAGATTGCCAAGCCATGAAATGTCTTCTGTCTGAGTGATTGGGATGATCTGAGATTCCTCTTTCCAGGTTAGAGGTTTTCATCCTCAAATTGAACTGTCACTTGCCCTCTTTCCTGGCAGCAGGTGTCAGCAGCCACTCTCTCCTAAACCCCTGTTCCTTGGCATCCCCTAAGTAGTATCTTTTTGGTTGATTTCTTTCCAATTCCCAAGCTCCCAGAGGGTTTAGTGATAAAGACTCCTCTGGATATTTGCAGCTACTTTAAAGTAGTTTCTAGTTCTTCCTGACAAAGGTTCAGGCTGGGTCAGGGATAAGTGATGGAAAATTCCAGATCCACTTTGGGACAATGCAGCAAAATTGGAGAATGGATTACTTCATCAATCCCTTGTAAGGGACGAGTGGGAGTGGATGAGAACTTTGCTAAGCCTCCCGTGGTTCCCTTCCCTTCCAATGTTCCCAAACAGTCCTCAGGAATCCACAATCCATGACAAAAGCTTCTCTTCAACAATACTCTCTCTTCATCCCAGAATCGTCTCTCTAAGGCCTTGTCCTGAGGACACCGGCTGTTTCTAGAGCTCACAGAGAGAATTCTCATTCTCAGGAGATTCTACTGGCCTCTGCCCAAAAGTCTCTACCTTAAGGAAATCTTTTAGTGACCCACAACTACAACAGTTGTACCTGAGATTTGTGTATATTCTTCCAGCTCCCTATAGTTTTCTGTCATTCATGGTTCTTCTCCTATTTTATACCTATTATATTACTGGTTTGGGTAATTACAGGATTAATATCTACTCCCTATATGTTTCGTATGAGCATAAATGAGTCTGATTTCCCCACTTTTAATGGAGAAAATATGGAGTGTTGGCCCCTTCAGCAACCTAATGATCTACGAAGTCAGTAGGAATTTAATACTGCCCCAAGCTTAAAAAAGATCTCAGTCAAACCTTCATTCATTGTTTTGCTCCTCCCTTTTCCATTTTGTCTTGAGAAATAGACAGTTGTTCTCTGGCTCTTGTCTACAAGCTCTTCCCAAAGGCACCCCTCCCATCCATGGCCCCCTTTGCACGATGTTCCCTTCTCCTCATCCACTGCCTGGGTCTCCCACCTCCCACAGCTACATGCCACACTCCCAGCTCTTCACCTGTTATTTCAGCAACCATTAGAATTGTTCCTCTTTTCTATGTCTAGATCAAGAACTCCCTGGGTTTCTGTAGCCAATCCTTGAAAACAAGGAAGTCATACCCTGAAATCCCTACCTTTTATTGTGAACAACAACTGCAAAATCACATCAAAATGCTTAAGGGAAAATACTGGCGAATCAAAAAGACAGACCATAAAGAAACTGGGTGTCAAGGCAACTGCAAGCTCACACATTTCATAAGTCAGCCTGGGGTTCATTTTCCACTATTTCTGCCCTTGGCTATGACTTGTTTCAAGATCCTGCCAGATGAATTAGGAATTTAGAAAGCTCTGTGCAGGCTTCCTATTTTCTACAGATGACAATAAACTAAAGGTTCTCCAGAGACATTTTGGTGGATGGAATACTGTTGCAAGAGAGCAATTGAGTCCAGTGCCAGCAAGGAGCTTTCATTTGGAAAGACTTAGTGGCCGAGATAGTGGCTTTGGATGGTCCCTCGGGCTTCAGTGAACATCATGATTCACTGAAAAAAGTTTTCTCAGTGGTTTAGGAATATCTGATCGCACATAGGTCCACGTCTGTGAATCACAGGACAAGGGAAGATGAAACCTTATGTTTTCTAGGCTAGAATACATGCTAGCATGAGTTAAGATGAATAGGACCTATTCTTAGAGTGGCAAATTCTTCCTTGTGATTTGCAGAGAGACCGGCAGGGGGAAAAAACCCCACAAAACTGTGAATATAGTCCATCCTCCCAGAGCATTTTGACAGGAGTCCTCTGGGTCAGGGCAAGATTTGGGCCATTGCACAGATGGAGAAATGGAGTCAAAAACCTGCTGGGAGACGAAGAGTAGCAAGGTCTTGAGTGTGTATTTCCCCACTTCATCCACTGTTCAAACGCATCTCCTCATTCAACACTACTTTAAAATATAAGGCCATAATTTATTATCTTAGAACGACTATTTGTAGAAGATACACAAAGTACTATCTTATTATTGTATTGATATTTTGCATGTGATTTGAAAATTACCTAAACCTACTAAGTCTAAAGTTATCTTAACCTAGAAAGTTTGCTGAAGTGTGTAGCAATCATATACTTTTGTGCAGAATATAATATTGGTTTTACAAATGTAAGAAGGCAATGGCACCCCACTCCAGTACTCTAGCCTGGAAAATCCCATGGACGGAGAGCCTGGTGGTCTGCAGTCCATGGGGTGGCTGAGGGTCGGACACGACTGAGTGACTTCACTTTCACTTTACAAATGTAGAAACAATGACATAGAATAGGAAAACATAATGACTTACAACCAGAGTACCTTTCTTATTGACTGGAGATTTTTTTTCAGCAAGCTCTCCTAGAGAACAGGCATCTAAGGAGAGAAAGACAATGGATACAAATGAAATACTTTTTCAAGCAGCAAAAAAAGACAGCTTTATAAGAAAGAACTAAGCACGCACACGCACACACACACACCTTCTTCTTTTCCTCCAGGTCTTAATAAAAACCCTAAAATGGTTTCTGCGAACAGTAGACTATTACAGGGAACAAACAGATACCCAGAGCACTCTGATTCTATCAATCAAACCCTGGAACTAAGAGCACAATTGAGCCATTTTCTTTTTATTACAACAATTTATAAAACTGGGGAGAATAAAAGAGAAAAAAACCTATCCATAATCTTTCCACCCCAACATGACTATTTCCATGTTTGCAAATTTCCTTCCAGTTTTTCTTAATATGCACATTTTTCTAAAGTCCCGTAGAGGCAGTTATTTTCTTTGAATTGTATTAAATATTTCAAAAGAAAAGTTTCAATATCATCACACTTTTGTTTCTGTGGTAGTCACTTTATATTTACTTTGGGAGCTATTTCAAATGTTTATCTCCTGGGCAAAAGTTCTTTATATGTCGTACTCAAGTTAAAGAGAACCTATTAATGTTGTACTAGGCTCTCACCCCGGAGAAGGCAATGGCACCCCACTCCAGTACTTTTGCCTGGAAAATCTCATGGATGGAGGAGCCTGATAGGCTGAAGTCCATGGGGTCGCTAAAAGTCGGATATGACTGAATGTCTTCACTTTCACTTTTCACTTTCATGCATTGGAGAAGGAAATGGCAACCCACTCCAGTGTTCTTGCCTGGAGAATCCCAGGAACAGGGGAGCCTGGTGAGCTGCCATCTATGGTGTCGCACAGAGTCAGACATGACTGAAGTGACTTAGCAGCAGGCTCTCACCCAGAGCCCACTGTTTAGTTCAAATACAAATTTATGTGACAATATATGTTTCATAATAATTTCCTTTTTTCACTCTCAAATTACTTTAACAAATAAAGCCCATTTTTTGTATTGACCAATTGAAATTATCATCTTTACCTCAGGGCAAAGAATCACCCAGGCAGCATTAATAAATAGAGGGTAGTACCTGATTGACGGTTGTACCATTGGATCATGCTATCTGGTATTCAAATAATGCCAGGGTTCAAGTGATTAAATTCCACTACAGAATTGGTCATTTTAAACAAAGTAATTAAATTTCTAGCAGCTGATTTGCATAATTACTCAGTCTCTCTCAGGTACTATTATTGAGACAGAGATTAGGAGATTAATCCAAGAATACATTTTCAGAGTCAAATTTGTTACTTTGATTTCACAGGTAGATTTTTAAAAAATATTTGTCAATTGTTTTTTTGCTACTTAAAATATATTTCTATTCTAGTGGAGTTTCCCATCTGAGTAATAGTCATGGACAGCAGGGGAAAGGTATTTGAATCTGTCCTTGAAAAAAGAAACAAGTATAGCAATTCTACTTAAAAAATACAACCAAAATCCAATTCATTCTTGCCAGCAAACTAAATTCCCTGTTATCAATGTGCAGGTCGCATCTGGGGTTTTCTTGAAAAATCAAGAGAGAATTACTTTTCTAATGACTCTGAACATAATCTTTCTCAATAAACAGCAAAGAAGGCAGATGGGGAACTCATGTATTCCTAACATGTTTGGAAGGTAGACTAATTTTTGTAACTAAAAACTGGGGAAAGAAGCAATACATGGTTTTAGTCCTCTAACTCAAAAAAAGTATTGGAAATGTCTAGTGGTTTGTTATGGTCTTCACTTTTCTAAGGAATCTGCATACATTATCTCTTAGCTGCTGCTTTAATCTTTTATGGCTATCTTTGAGGTCTATAATACTCCTTTGACCTCCCTAAATTTTGAACCTTTTATTTAACATACCAAGTTCAAATTTCATAGCATCCTTCTCAATCACCCATTCATCCACCCCTGGTTCCATCTATTCCTCCACCTGCTAACTCACTCAGTTGTCCTTAAATCATAGCACATGAGGAAGATTCTCCCATAAGAGTCATTTGCTATGGTACATAATTTTAAATAAATTTAGAAACTAAATAGGAAAAAAAGAACTAGGTTATGGAGAAGAGAGTAGAGAATTGGAGTGACTAACTGATCTGACAAATACATAGTGTACTGCTTATTTTTTAAAAGTTTTTTTAATGTGAACCATTTTCAAAGTCTTTGTTGAATTTGTTACAATATTGCTTCTGTTTTATGTTTGGGTTTTTTGGCCATGAGGCATGTGGGATCTTAGCTCCCGGACCAGGGATTGAACCCACACCTACTGCATTGGAAGGTGAAGTCTTAACCACTGAACCACCAGGGAAGTCCCTGCATTGTTTATTTACTACTGCAGATAACTGGATAGACATAGTTAATTGTATTATTAATTAGTTAATTCATAATGATGGAATCCTGGTTTTAGCTGCCCCAAGATTAAATCTATCCCTAATGTGTTGGTTTATTAGTTCTATTGGAGAAAACCTTCAAAGCCTAGAGAATATAAGGAGGATGAAGGGGTAGAAGTAGGGTAGAGGTAGAATTTATCTCTGATGATCCATGCATAAAATATTTTAACTTTGAAATGGGATCTCTTATAGCAATGCTTATTTTCCAGTGATCATCTTGATCATAGTGGGCTTCCCCGATGGCTCAGTGGGTAAAGAATCTGCCTGAAATACAGGAGACACAGATGAGATTTGATCCCTGGGTCAGGAAGATCCCCTGGAGAAGGAAATGGCAACCAGTATTCTTGCCTGAAGAATCCCCTGGACAGAGGAGCCTGATGAACTACAAAATCCATGGGGTTGCAAAGAGTCAGACACAACTTAGTGACCAAGCATGCTTCTTGGTCATAATACTCTTTTGCAATAAATGAAAAACAAAACCCATGAGAAGAAACTGGTTTGTATTTTCTCTGGGCCAAACCCAGTAGACCCAAGGAAATCAAGTTTATGAGAAAATTTGAGAGCAGCTTGGGAGCACAGAGATCCTCTCGAGGCTTCTCTTGGACTTTTGGAGTTTTTGAATGTTTTGTTTGTTTGTTTAAATGGGAACAGGTATTTGAAAGCAACACCTAGGGGTAAGTATTATAAACAAATTCTTCTGTTCTTAGTTTCATACTAGGAAGTACTAAGAATGTCAGGATGGCCAGGGAAATGTGAAACCTTTCTTGAAATTTGAGATGGATGTGTGCATGCTCGGTTGAGTCCAACTCTTTGTGACCCTATGGACTGTAGCCCACCAGGCTCCTCAGTCCATGGGGTTTTCTAGGCAAGAATATTGGAGTGGGTTGTGATTTCCTCTTCCCCGCTCAGGGACTGAGCTTGTGTCTTCTTAGTCTCTTGCATTGCAAGCAAATCCTTTACCACTTGAGCCACTGGAGAAATTGGAAATTTGAGATGATCATGTAGATTTTTCTGTTTTCATCCAAATAATTTTTGAAGTTATTTTTCAAAGCTAGGGCAGAGGAATTCAGCTGCTCTTATGAATTATTTTGATGGGGCAGACAAGAAGTGGTTTTTGTGAAGAGTTAACTGGAGGAAGAGTCTGATGTCTACATTACATTTCACCCCAAAGTTCCCCAGTGAGTTCTTCCATGAGCTGGTCACATGGTAACTTGGAAATCACAAAGTGAATTTCAAGGCGTCATGTCAGGGTCAGGATATTGCACTTCATTCACCTAATGTACTCTTTATTTCTTTCTGCTCTCCTTCTCTATGTCTTTTGCTTTTGTGGTTGTTGACCATAGCACAGTTATAGGTGTCATTCTTTGTCAGCAAATTCAGTATGTTCCAGTTTGCAAATTTACAGCATTGATAAAGTAGAAACATTCATTTTCCATAATACAAAACCTGAAATTTCATCTGTGTTCAGATTGGATTTTATCATGCCACTAACTTGCTGTTTAAAAAAAATGGGAAAAGGAATGAGGAAAGGAGACATACTTTTCACTATTTACTCTTTCATTCTATTTGAAAATAAGTATTACTTATTTCTTAAACTCTGTGAGATAATTAATTAGTTAACTGATTAGTTAAAAATCACCTCTGAGATGCTTTTCAGCACTTCTTTGAGATGCCTCAATAAAAAGGTGTCTGACTGAGCTCCAGTGCTCCTCTCATTCAAATTTAGAGCAATCAAGGGGAAAAACGTAAAAGCTGAAATATTCAGGAGAAGGAAGATTTTGTTTACATAATTTAAATTTATCCCAAACTAACAAAGACCAAAGCAAGTACTGAAATTTGCTGGAACAACTGTCTCTGCAAAACTGAGCAGCATTTTATTGCCTCTATCCACGGTTAACAAGCTAGAAAACAAAGCTAATGAGGACCACAGTTCAGCAAGTCACCCAGGAGAAGGTTCCCATCCACTCAGTCTCCCGGTGCAGCCTTCAATGGACTATAACCTTTTAGTGTCTTCTGTTCACTCACAAACCCAGAGGCTAAGGTTGCTGATTGTTTCTCTGGGAACATAATCAGCCTCTCCTGGGCAGAAGGGAAGCTGTGGTGAGGAGAACCGCTCCGATAGAATGGGATGAAGGGAGTGATGGATCTGAGTCTGCCACAGGGATATATGCATAGCCACCCAAAGACCGGGGAAGTAAGGCTCCGGAAATCAGTATTAGTGCGGTCCCAGTGTGAAGCTAGTGAAAAAAGAGAATACGCTGCATGACCTTGATTAAGGCACTGCATGCACAGGGAAGAGGTGTATGGATTTCCAGTTAGCCCAGACTCGTGACCTACCTGAATTCCTTTTCTAGTAACTCCATGGTAACGAAGCATGTTGCTGCTGCTGCTGCTGCTAAGTTGCTTCAGTTGTGTCCGACTCTGTGCGACCCCAGAGATGGCATCCCACCAGGCTTCCCCGTGCCTGGGATTCTCCAGGCAAGAACACTGGAGTGGGTTGCCATTTCCTTCTCCAGTGCATGAAAATGAAAAGAGAAAGTGAAGTCGCTCAATCGTCTCCAACTCTTAGCGACCCCATGGACTGCAGCCCACCAGGCTCCTCCGTCCATGGGATTTTCCAGGCAAGAGTACTGGAGTGGGGTGCCATTGCCTTCTCCGAATGAAGCATGTTACCTGTTCTTATTATCCTCGAGTTTTGGCCTTTCTCTGGCACTTACCACTGTTGACCATATTCTTTTTAAAACTCCCTTCCACGTTACTGAGACTTCTTAGAGAGCAAGGCTATATCTCATAATAGTAATAATATTAATAATCATTACCAATTATGAAACATCTTCCATGAACCTGGTTCTTTGCAGAAGCCTCTTTGATACCTCATAGTTAAAATTATTCCTAGGAAAATAAAGCTTAGACCAGTGAAGGGACATAATTCATATTTCTGATGTCACATCACTAGTGTCCCCAACCGTTACTTCCTACCCATGGAACATTAAAGTGAGCTACCTACACACTATCTGCCGTCCTATAGCACTGTGTGTGTGTTAGTCACTCAGTCATGTCCGATTCTTTGTGACCCTATAGCCCGCCAGACTCCTCTGTCCTTGGGATTCTCCAGACAAGAATACTGGAGTGGGTTGCCATTTCCTTCTCCAGGGGATCTTCCTGACTCAGGGATCGAACCTAGGTCTCCTGCATTGCAGGCAGATTCTTTACTGTCTGTACCACCAGAGAAGTCCCTCTTTAGCACTGAAGCAGATACAAAGAAGTGGGGCATGTTGGAAAGAGTAGGAGTTTTAGAACCAGATTCTTGGTCCTGATACACGGAAGATGCTCAGTAATTGATAGTTAACCGCCACCATCATCACTGTCACTATTGTGATCATCATCACCATCATCAGACATGAGCTGTCTTTTCTGGAACTTTTGCTCATTTCAGTTTATTACACTTCCTTGTAACTGCCATGGTCTCCATAGCATGGTGTGTGTGTGCTCAGTTGCTCAGTTGTGTCTGACTCTTTGCAACCTCATGGACTGTAGCTTGCCACACTCCTCTGTCCATGGAATTCTACAGCCAAGAATATTGGAGTGGGTTGCCATTTCCTTCAGCAAGGGATCTTCCCAACCCAGGGATCAAACTCACATCTGCACTGGCAGGTAGATTCTTTATCACTGACCTACCTGGGAAGCCCCTCCATAGCATAGTAGCTACTTATTAAAAATTCCTAAAATATTTTCTAAAGGACTGATAGCTATTTGTCTTTCCAGATATAATGACATTGACAAAAGGACAAATCAGCAAAGTAACAAATTCAGTTGTACAGTTCTACAATCTGCATTCTAGTCTACAAATCAGGCTATAAGGCCATTTCCCAAATTTTAGCCCAACAGGACCTACAAGAGCCCAGCACAGAAGAAAGAGCCTCAGACTCCCCTTCAACCACTATCTCAAGCTACAAGTCCAGGTAACAAAGAGTCATTAGACAACTTCAACCAAGGAAATCAGGACAGTTTTTAAGAAGCAAGAAAACCCAAGATGGTAAATGTAATCCCAGCTAAATGCTTTGTTAGAATGAAAGGAACAGGGCCTTGTATGCTTTAATCTTTTGACCTTGTTAATGGAAGACATGGAATAAAATTGTTTACCTGAATTTTACTACAACAGGGCTGAAGGAAATCAGCTAATGTCGGAAGTTTGCATGAATGTCTTAAAAACTTCATCTTCTGAAGCCAGTCATAACATTGCCACTCAAAGAAAATGAAAAAAGTACTTCCAAATGCTAAAAGAGATTTCTATCTTCCCATCATTTCAACAGCAACTGCTATAAAATATGTTCTAAAACAAACACAGAGCACTAAAAATTCCACTGTTTAAACTAAAAGTCAAACATCTGTCTCACTGCTTTCTAGTTTCACCAGTGTTCCTGAGGGTCTCCTCTAAAACTACAGAAATCCGGGGCTTTTCCCCCTCTCATGCATCTCAAAGAGTTCTGGGATTTTTTAAATCATCTTCATTAGTTAATCATTGCTCCTCTTTCAGCTCAAACAGACATGGAAGAAGGACCATCTATAGAGTGAAATCAGCATCCTGATTCCAGAGGATGTGGGGAGACAGTATAGAATTGTGGCGATAAGCGGGACAGATCTGGGTTGAACCCTGTCTCTGCAGCTTACTTTCCAAGTGACCTTGGTATCAACTCAACCTTACAGAATCCATGCTTATTATGTATGAAAAATGTGAATAATACCTGGGTCTAATGATAATGATGAAGATTCAGAAAGACAGTTTATAAAGTTTTTGCCTGGCATCTAGAGATTATTTGCCTGGCATAAAGAATAGAGACCATTATATCATTATTGTCCTCCTTCACTTGGAGGGAGGAAAATTAATAACTATCACTCACTGAGCACTTGTTATTGATCTTGTATATACCAGCATCTAATTCTTGTGTGTGTGTGTGTGTGCACGTGCATGAGTGTTGTGCCAGGTGGCATGTGGAATCTTAGTTTCTTGACCAGGGATTGTATCCACGCCACACTCCTTGGAAGTTCAGAGTTTAACCACTTGACCACCAGGAAAGTCCCAAGCATCTAACTCTTAAAACCATGTTGCAAAGACAGTCTTATTACCTCCCATTTTACAGATGAGCCACACAGCTACCATGCAGTAAAGCTAAGGTTCAAATCCATGTTTGTTTCGCTCTAAAGTCTGTGTCCTCTCTGCTATTCTTCACTGTCTCCTCAAACCCAAGAGCCAGATTGAACTAGTCACCTGAACACTGATAACTTTCAATAAGGAATTTCTCTTCCAAGAAATTTTCCTAGTTGACAGCCTCTTTGAAGGCAATTTTACCATGTTATCATAATTGATCATGCTAGTAAAGTAATGCTCAAAATTCTCCAAGCCAGGCTTCAGCAATACGTGAACCGTGAACTTCCTGATTTTCAAGCTGGTTTTAGAAAAGGCAGAGGAACCAGAGATCAAATTGCCAACATCCACTGGATCATCGAAAAAGCAAGAGAGTTCCAGAAAAACATCTATTTCTGCTTTATTGACTATGCCAAAGCCTTTGACTATATGGATCACTATAAACTGTGGAAAATTCTGAAAGAGATGGGAATACCAGACCACTTGACCTGCCTCTTGAGAAATCTGTATGTAGGTCAGGAAGCAACAGTTAGAACTGAACGTGGAACAACAGACTGGTTCCAAATAGGAAAAGGAGTATGTTAAGGCTGTATATTGTCACCCTGCTTATATAACTTCTATGCAGAGTACATCATGAGAAACGCTGGACTGGAAGAAGCACAAGCTGTAATCAAGATTGCCGGGAGAAATATCAATAACCTCAGATATGCAGATCACACCACCCTGATGGCAGAAAATGAAGAGGAACTCAAAAACCTCAAGATGAAAGTGAAAGTGGAGAGTGAAAAAGTTGGCTTAAAGCTCAACACTCAGAAAACTAAGATCATGGCATCCGCTCCCATCACTTCATGGGAAATAGATGTCAGACTTTATTTTTCTGGGCTCCAAAATCACTGCAGATGGTGACTGCAGCCATAAAATTAAAAGATGCTTACTCCTTGAAAGGAAAGTTATGACCAACCTAGACAGCATATTCAAAAGCAGAGACTTTACTTTGCCAACAAAGGTTCATCTAGTCAAGGCTATGGTTTTTCCTATGGTCATGTATGGATGTGAGCATTGGACTGTGAAGAAGGCTGAGCACCAAAGAATTGATGCTTTTGAACTGTGGTGTTGGAGAAGACTCTTGAGAGTCCCTTGGACTGCAAGGAGATCCAACCAGTCCATTCTGAAGGAGATCAGCCCTGGGATTTCTTTGGAAGGAATGATGCTAAAGCTGAAACTCCAGTACTTTGGCCACCTCATGTGAAGAGTTGACTCATTGGAAAAGACTCTGATGCTGGGAGGGATTGGGGGCAGGAGGAGAAGGGGACGACAGAGGATGAGATGGCTGGATGGCATCGCCGACTCGATGGATGTGAGTCTGTGTGAACTCTGGGAGTTGGTGATGGACAGGGAGGCCTGGCGTGCTGCAATTCATGGGGTCGCAAAGAGTCAGACATGACTGAGCGACTGAACTGAACTGAACTGAACAGGAACCCTACCCAGTCCATGATTTACCATCTCAGTAATGGGACCCACAAGCCTTACACATGTCTGGGTCATTCTATACTTTCTGGTCTTCGTTGACAGATGGCTGTGAAACCCTCTGACTCTGAGAAACTATCATCTGTCAGTTCTAGCAATAAGTTTGATTTATAAGTACCTTAGTCTGTTCGGGCTGCTATAACAAAAATAATATGGACTGGATGGCTCAAACAACAAATATTTATTTCTCTTGATGCTGGAGCCTGGGGTGTTCAAGATCAAGGTGCCAGCAGATTCAGTATCTGATGAGAGCCTGCTCCATGGTTCATAGACAGAGACTCTTTTCTCCCTGCGTCCTCATAGGACAGAAGGTAAGAGGGAGCTTTGGTGTCTCCTTTAGAAGAGCACTAATCCCATTCATGAGGGCTCTCCCCTCGTGATCTAACCACCATAGTTCCCATTTCCAAATATCATCATTTTGGAGGTTAGAATTCAACATATGAATTCGAGGGGACACAAAACTTCAGGCCATAGAACTCAGTCAATATTTGGAAGAATAAAATCAGTACATCATCTCCTGAGGGTTATTCATTATCCCCTTCTGGCCATCTGCTTCCTGTTGCTTTGGGTTCTGGTGTGAGCTCTCAGCATCATTTGCGTTCTATGAGTGATGGAGAACACACCATAGACTTACATCAACCGTACTACCCATCCATAACTCCTACAGGCAGCCTGGTATTTTGTTCTTGTACTACATTCTGGGAAGATGATAGGTGGTTGGTAAAAGACTCACTGGGGATAATTATGTATTGTTGTTTATTGTGCACTCACTAAGTCGTGTCTGATTTTTTGTGACCCCATGAACTGCAGCATGCCAGACTTCTCTGTCCTTCACTATCTCCCAGAGTTTGCTCAAACTCATGTCCATGGAGTCGGTGATGCCATCCATCCATCTCATCCTCTGTCGCCCCATTGTCTTCCTGCCTTCAATCTTTCCCAGCATCAAGGTCTTTTCCAATGAGTTGGCTGTTCACATCAGGTGGCCGAATTATTGGAGCTTAAGTTTCAACATCAATCTTTCCAATAAATACTCAGGGTTGATTTTCTTTAGGATTGACTGGTTTGATCTCCTTGCTAATTATGTATAATTTAATCCCAATTGCCATCTCCAGGTTTAACAATTCTGAAATCATCTTTGTATGTAAGGTTAGAAGGGTATACATATCACTTAACTTTTATATGCCAAATTATCACCTATGTAAAATGAATTAAGATTACATTGAGTTCTTTCCAGCCCTAGAATACTCTAACTATATTATTCTACATGATCACCCACCCCCTTGGTCTCCCCCAAAGTAGAAGACAGTCTTAGGATACATGACGATGAACTATATCTATGATCAGGGGATATTGATACAAATTAATCTTAAAAGCCTTTATGAGCTCTTTTAGGTGGAATAATTATATTCATTTAGAGTAACTAAGCACAGCACGGAGTAAAATGAGTCTAAACCTAAACAAAAATATCACTGATGTATGTATGTATCATTCTGTGATTATAAACATTGGTGATAATGTAACAATGGATTTTCTTATAAATATTATTCTTATTTCATAAAAATAATAAATACATAACACATAAATACATGATAACTAACATATAAAAGGAAAACACTTATGTGCACTAGTAGGGCAAAATTATTTATTAAAATAATTTCATTTTTGTTTAATTTACATGATTTCAAGGATATTGAAAAATACCCTTAAAATAAAACAAATCTTACTTTAAACATACTCAGAAATGTTTTGTTTTTCTAACTAAAATAGACTATCTTAAATTTACTTATTACCCATTTCTCAAGAAAGGGCTTATGTAAAACACTCACTAAAATAGATTTGCAGACCCATTTTTGAGGCAGGGGATTCGAGTAAGCATACTTAATCTATCATTTTGATGGAATCCGAAGGATTTTTGTTAAATGCTGAAATACTTTGAACCCAAGTGTTTAAGCTTCAAGCCAAGCTTTAAGCACTGGAGGAAATGTAAGTCAAATTTGATTCAAGTCAACCTAAGATCTTTAGCTGAAAAAGTACTTATGTTCTTAAAAATATATACTAGATGAGATTCTTGTAAGCATTTTGGTGCACACACACATACCAACACGTGTACTTTTTTCCTGTGAATTCTGCACAACCAGTTGACCACTCGTTTTGTGGCATTCAAAAAACGTGATTGTTTCTACATTCATTTAATGAATATTTTGTATTGGATACTTATCTGTATCGAATGCCAACTCCAAAATAACTCAAGGTAAAGCATCAAAAGACACAAATGACAACCAAGCTGTCAAAAATCAGAGAAAATTTTGTAAGAGATAGATAAAACCCAAGTTTGCTATTAAAATTAAGTCATCAAAGAGCTAAAATATTGACCCCTTCCCTGGGGTCACAGAGATGAACACATCAAACAGGTGCAGTGTGGGTCCTCTTTGATGGCAGGGGGTGGGTCTTATTTGTCTGTAGATCACCAATACTCTGCATAGAGCCCAGCACATTGAAGATGCATGAATATTAATAAATTTGCCTTTGTTTAAGGTCATAAGCCACTGCAAGACACATATTTGAGGCATGTGTGAAGTTACTGCTTACTTTCCCAAGTGGTACAAATAGTAAAGAATCTACCTGCCAAGGCAGGAGATGCAAGAGATGACCTCTGGGTCAGTAAGATCCCTGGAGAAGGAAATGGCAATCCACTCCAGTATTTCTTGCTTGGGAAAGTCCATGGACAGAGGTTGCAAAGAGTCAAACATGACTGAGCACACACGTGCACATGCGCGTGCACACACACACACACGCAGAGCTTATTAGATCCATTGTCCATAGGACACAAAAATATTTGGATTTTTTTAATCCAAAATTACCAGGTCTGTCTAACTGATGGGGGTTTGCTAGTACCAGGGAATGGCTTTGAAGGATTTTTTCCCGTGTTCCATTCTCTCTTGCTCAATATACATACCCACAGTTCTATACATACCCACAATTCTTTAACATGGCAATCAATATTTTCTTAACATATAGATATGAGGTTTATAAAAGAACCTCAAAGCTCCCCCACTTCAATCCTCACTACAACTTTGCCACTCCTTATCCCCTGACTGATAACTGGGGTGAGAACTCATTGAAGGGCATCTCTTGTTAGATAACTGGTAGCCCCCCCGGAAACTGAAATGTTCCATGAGCAAATGGCCCCAGGATGTTGCTGTGAGAACCAACAAGACAAACTAGACTAGTCAAGGGAATCACAGGCCTCCTGTTACAAAGACAAACTCATCTTCAATGATCCAATGAAAATGCAAATTTAGGGAAAACAAATTGGGTTATTTGGAGGACAATATGTTCTCCGAGGATATTCACGTCATTGTGGTTTCCTGAGGAAACGGCCTCTGTTTTGCTTGACAGCAAAATGTCAATTTTAATTATTCAAATCGACATCCCATAGTACCTTTTATGAAAATAGATGTAGATTCAGAAGAATGGACAGAAATTGGGATTTTCATTTTGGAAAATTAGAATGGTCAGCAACTTTTGGTGGTCCTGAAAAAGAGAATTCTTGAGTGGCTCTTCCCAACTCTCTTGGTAACAGAAGTTGGTTAGGTAACCTTGGGCAAGAATCCTTCCTCTGTCATCTTGTCTTCCTTAAAACAATTGAATAAGCTCTTGTAAGTAAAAGCCCTTTTGTGGCACCCAGTGTAATGTGAAACACAAAGATGAGAAGTGTTTTTTGAAATTACATAATGAGATGGTCTTTGAGAAATTGGTGCATATTTTATTGCAATGGTTGTTACTATTATGAATATTTGACAAGATCTCCCAATGTGGTGTATCAAGTATCTATTGCCACAATAATGTTCCATAACAAACAACTTTCTGCATGCTAAAATACACACTTATTTAGCTCATGAGTAGGCATGTTAGCCAATTTGGGCTGTGCTTGGCTGGGCAATTCTGGTCTTCTCTGGACTCCTTTAAAGGTGTGGTGGTTGACTGTCGCCAAGTCCAAGATGGACTTGGCTGGGAGACTGGGGCAATTCCACTCTTCTTCATGTAATTCTCATCTTCCAACAAACTAATGTGGACATGTTCTCATGGTAACAGCAAAGGACAAGAGCAAGATCAAGCCCAATTTCATGAGTTCTTTTCATGCATCTCATTTGCTAATATCTTATTTGCCAAACAAGTCACATGACAGTCAGAATGGAAGCACGGACCAAGTTTTTGGTAGACACCGACGAGTGAAGAACTGGGACCAGTAAAGCAATCAAACTACTATATGAGATGTTATTATTGTTTACATGGGAATATTCACCTATGTTACTTTATTTTTGCAGAATTTAAAAGGAATTTTGACTGTATCAGAACAATTTAAAGCAGTATTTCTCAAATTTTATTGCAACTTACTGTAAGAAATAGATTGGACATACAATGTGACTCATTTTATATAGAATTTCACTAAATATTATTTCTTCTTATTATGAACATTTCTTTCTATTTTGCTATTTAATTTTTTAAACTGCTGGCTGTCCACTAAATTCATTTCAGGATTCTCTAATGAGTCAAAATAAACATTTTGAAAAGTACTGATTCATACAACTTTAGCCTTCCGTGATCCTTTACTTGTTTTCAAGAACGCTATAGAAGACAATGGCACCCCACTCCAGTACTCTTGCCTGGAAAATCCCATGGACGGAGGAGCCTGGTAGGCTGCAGTCCATGGGGTCGCTAAGAGTCGGACACGACTGAACGACTTCACTTTCACTTTTCACTTTCATGCATTGGAGAAGGAAATGGCAACCCACTCCAGTGTTCTTGCCTGGAGAATCCCAGGGACGGGGGAGCCTGGTGGGCTGCCGTCTGTGGGGTCGCACAGAGTCGGAAACGACTGAAGTGACTTAGCATAGAAGACACATGAAGTAGAATGTCTGAATTGGGAATGTTACAATTCAATGACAAATGATCCATCGAACTCAGAAGTGTGAGCATACCATTCTCAGCAACATGGATGGACCTAGATAGAGATTATCATACTAAGTGAAGTAAGCCAGACGAAGATCAATATCACACCATGTCACTTATATGTGGAATCTCAAACAAGTGACACAAATGAACTTACTTACAAAACAGAAACAGACTCACATAGAAACCAAAGGGGAAAGAGCGGGAGGGATTAATTAGGGGTTTGGGATTAACAGATACACACCACTATATATAAAATGTATAACCAACAAAGACCTTCTTTATAGCACAAGGAACTATACTCAATATCTTGTAACAATCTGTAATGGAAAAGAATCTTAAAGAGAATATATAAATGTAGATTTTATATATATATATATACAACTAAATCACTTTGCTGTACACATGAAACTAATACAACACTGCGTATCAACTATATCCCAATAAAAATTTTTTAATAAAATTAAAAATTAAAAAAAAAGAAGTGTGGGCCTAAATGGTCTGGGACCTGGCTTCCCCTGCTCTTTCCCAGAGCCAAATGACCTCTAGCATTTTGAGGCTGAGAGATGGCAGAAGGAAAGAGACGAGAGTATTACTATCCATTGAAACATTTGGCTAAGTTCTTTGCTATAGAAATATTTTTACGAGGAAACTGAAGCTTAGAGAAAATAAGTTAGCCAAGGTCACACAATATCTGGCAGAGTAGGGATTTAAAGGTCTCAAGTGCCTCTTATTCCATCAAAGTCCCTAGTTCCATGTCATAGTAGGAAAAAAGCAGTATGAGTCAAATTATTCACACTGATGTGTGGCATAAACATATATTTAATAAGGATCCACTCAGAGTAAGACGTTGCTTTGTAGTATATTGAGAAAGATATATAAGAGGGTATCTAAGAAACAAGATTCTTATTACAAAATGTATGAGTAGAGTGCTTGGAAAACTACAATTTAAAAGTTTCAGGTTTTACTTTAAAAGTGTGTTTATAGAGGAAGAGATCCCAGGTGAAGACTTGAGTTTACTTTTGAGGCTGGTTATTGTTTTTGTTCATGTATTTGTTTGTTTTTTTTTCTGGAACAACCATCACTTTGGGAACTACTAGTTATGCAAATCTAGGTCATATTCCACTCATTGTTCACGGGAAAATCCCCAATGCAGGAAAGTAACCTGAATTTTAAAATGTAGTGTTCTGCTTACTCAAGTAAATTTAGAAGATGTCTTAAAGAGAGTTGCATCTCTGCAGACAATTTGTCCCTTAGAGAGTAGTTATTCTTCTAACAATGACTTCAGATGCCTCGACATCTCTTTAGTATTATGTGTCTTTGGAGAAGTTTGTGATATATTTCTTTTCTAAGTCATTGTCCACAGCACACCAGAAAAAGAAACGGACTAGGCTCAATGATGTCTATTTTTAAAAGGTGATAAAGTCCTAAAACATGGTGTTGTGCATGCTAAGTCACTCAGTCATATCCCACTCTTTATGACCCTATGGATTGTAGCCCACCAGGCTCCTCTGTCCATGGGATTCTCCAGGCAAGAATACTCGAGTGGGTTGCCATGCCTTCCTCCAAGCGATCTTCTCAACCCAGGGATCAGATCAGGGTCTCTTACGTCTCCTGCATTGGCAGATGGGTTCTTAACCCCTGTGCCTCCTGGGAAGCTCACACATGGGGTTATGTGAGACTGAAAGGTCCAGGTGTTGGACAGTGTACTGATGTCAGATTCGTGTTGGAGGTGTCTTGGAAGTGGGGAGTCATAAGGTAAGGCCCTATTTCCCTGGGCTTTTCTGAAAGAAAAAAATAACTTCTTCCTTCCAAGTGCTATGGATGGCAGTCCTTCCTGGATAGGAAAATAGGGACTAGGGGATGTGGGGTCTGGGAAGAAGAGAGTGAAAATTCCTTTTTCCACGACTCTGTAAAATTTAGCCTGGACTCCAAACCCCATGGGTGAGAACAGGACCCGGGTGTGGGAAAGTAAATTAGCTATTGTGACATGGCAACAGGGTGGAGAGAGTAGGTGAACCAGGAGACCTGGGGATGGGTCTGGTGCTGGGCAGTAGTTATCAGCAGATCTCTGTGTTACAGTACTCTCTCACACACCTTCTGTGCTTTAGAGAATTAAAGACAGGGGTCAATCCACTGTTTGGGATAAAATAAGAAAAGAAAGAACAGTGTCTCAGACAAAGGCCAAAAATGGTAGTGACAGTGGTGGTCCAGTGAAGGACAACTTCCCAAAACAGAACGAGGAACCCATGAGAGTCGTCAGCACTAGAAGAGTGATGGTCAGATGAGGAAGCCAGAACAGAAAAGTGCAGGGTGTAAAGGATGTGCATCTAGGAGCCCGGCAGGCCCCAGAATGGGAAGGTCTCAGGCACACTTGGGAGATACTCTGAAGGAGGTTAATTTCAGGTGGTCACTCTGGTGGGGCTTAAGACATAATTTAGATCCTCTTTCTGGGAATGTGATCGTACAGTTAATAAAGAATCCCAATACAGAGGACCTCAACATAGTGGATAAAGTATTCAGAATATAATTTAAAATGCTTAGCTAAGTTATAGAAAATGCAAGAAATATTCATAGGATAAAAATAGTTTAATAAGTCATGAATCCAAAGCAGTAAGTGGACATTAAAACTAAATCTTGTCTTCAGGAAATCTGCCAATACATGCTTGTGAAGAATTGTTTGTTCTAATACAATATAAGCATGAGCTGGGGATAGGAGATAATACCTGGAGTTTGCACAAGCTGGGACAGCAAATTGAGACCCCTGCATAGAGCCAGTCCTATAAAAGGCAACACCCTAATAAAGGCAAACTAGAAAAATAAATTTAGTATCACAGCAAGAACCCAGTAGGAACTCTTAACCTCTGTCAGCTCTGACTCTGGATAAAGAAGGAAAATAAAGGCTTCCCTGAGAATGACTAACAACAAGGTGATTATCACATAGGTTTAGTGTCAAAATTCACCCTACCTGGGTGGCCTGAAAAACTCAGCCTGAGAACTGAGTTTAAATGATTAAAGGTTAACAAGGACACAAGGTGCCTGAAAAAGCAATCACAAATCTCTGGGGAAATGATTAATTCCAAAGGGAATTAATCAAAGTCTCAAAAAAAGTTTCAATGACCATGAGCCCCCAGTTTAAAAAAAAAAAAAATCACAGTGCTCACTTCGGCAGCACATATACTAAAACTGGAATGATACAGAGAAGATTAGCATGGCCCCTGTGCAAGGATGACACGCAAATTGGTGATGCGTTCCATATTTTTTAATTGCTGGGCAATAAAGTCTGCTCTCTTTAAAATTAAAAAAAAATTACAGACACATGAGGAAATAAACCATTATGAGCAGAAGCATGAGAAATAATAAATAATAATATCAGAACCAAATGAATTGGGAAAACTAGATATAAAATTTAAATTAATGGGGCTTTTAAAAAGTATGATTGAGAAACCAGAAAATATTGCTTAAAAGATGGTAATATTTGATATTAAGGAATTACCATGGGCTTTTTCTTAATTTCAATATTTAACTATTATAGATAAAATGATGTGATGTCTGGGATTTCCTTCACTATTATCTGGAGTGGGAAAGAAAGTAGCCAGAGACATAGAGGAAAAAAGATTAGCCATGAATTGTTCATTGTTGAAACTGGAGAGTGGATAAATAAGGATTTACTGTGCTATTCTCTTTACTTTAGTAGATTTGAAGTTTTTCATGTTAAAAATATTTTTTTAGTGAGCAGGGAATATAAGTAAAAGCCAAATAGAACTTCTAATAACAGAAAAGTATACTAAATAAAATTTGAGACTCAGTAGACATAGTATCAGAGAAGGCAATGGCACCTCACTCCAGTACTCTTGCCTAGAAAATCCCATGGACGGAGGAGCTTGGTGGGCTGCAGTCCATGGGGTCGCTAAGAGTCAGACACGACTGAGCGACTTCACTTTCACTTTTCACTTTCGTGCATTGGAGAAGGAAATGGCAACCCACTCGGGTCGCACAGAGTTGGACACGACTGAAGCGACTTAGCAGTAGCAGCAGACATAGTATAGATTGTACTAGAAACAGCTGACAAGAATTAGTGAAACAGAGAATAGATCTGAAGTACTTATCAAGAATGCAGTAGCGAGACTTCCCTGATGGTTCAGTGGCTAAGACTCTGAGCTCCCAATGCAGGGGGCCTGGATTTGATCCCTGGACAGGGAACTAGATCCCACATGCTGCAACTAAAAAGATCCCACATGCCACAACTAAGACCCAGCATGGCCAAAATAAATAAATGTTTTTTGAAAAGAAGAAGACTGCAGTAGAGAGACTATATCATAGACTGACTGTAAGATGGTTTGACATACCTAGAAAGCAGACTCAGGAGGCTAAAAATACATCAAATGAGATATCAGAGGTAAATAATACAAAAAATAGGGAAGATGTAAAATTGAAGAGATAATCGCCAAGAATTCTCTAGAACTAATCAAAGACACAAATGCTCAGATTCAGGAAGCCCACATCACAAGCAAACAAACTCAAACCTGGATTCATGATGGTGGCCGATCAGAATAATTAAAAAAGATTCTTTAAGAGAAAAGATGTATTATATGGAAAGGAGTAGTAGACTGAAAATTGAGTTCTCAACAACAACACTGAGACTCGGAAGTCAGAGAAATATTTTCAAAAAATGAAATGGGCTCTCTCTCTCATCTTACACAAAAGTAAATTCCAGTTGTATCAAGGACATAGATGTAAATCTAAAAATTTTTAAATTTCAAAAAGAAAATAAGTGAGATGATCTTAAGAGCTTTGAAGTAAGGAAGACTGTCTTAAATGAGACAAAAAGAAAAATGAAAAACAAAATTTTATTTGATTAAATTAATATAAGAAAAGTTACGACAAACCTAGACAGCATATTAAAAAGCAGAGACACTGCTTTGCCAAAAAAGGTTCATCTAGTCAAAGCTATGGTTTTTCCAGGAATCATGTATGGATTTGAGAGTTGGACTATAAAGAAAGTTGAGCACTGAAGAATTGATGCTTTTGAACTGTAATGTTGGAGAAGACTCTTAAGAGTCCCTTTGAATTCGAGGAGATCCAATCAGTCCATCCTAAAGGAAATCAGTCCTGAACATTCATTGGAAGGACTGATGCTAAAGCTGAAACTCCAATACTTTGGGCACTTGATGCGAAGAAATGATTCATTGAAAAAGACCCTGATGCTTGGAAAGATTGAAGGCGGGAGGAGAAGGGGACAACAGAGGATGAGATGGTTAGATGGCATCACTAACTCAATGGACATGAGTTTGAGTAAACTCCAGGAGTTGGTGATGGACAGGGAAGCCTGGCGTGCTGCAGTCCATGGGGTTGCAAAGAGTCAGACATGACTGAGCGACTGAAATGAACTGAACTGAACTGAACTGACATTAATGTCAACAGCTCTATATTCTAAAGACTACAAAGAAAGCTTAAAGATAAGCTAAAACTAGGACAAAATACTTGCCATATAGATAACAAATGAGGGATTAGTATCCAGAATGTAAATATTTTAAAACACCTAAAATCTCCTGAGAAAATCTCATGAGAAAATCTCAATAGAAAAGCAGATATGGTTCAAGAGGGAGGAAGAGGAAAGAAAAATAAAGATAAATAAAAAATAAAGAAAAAACAAACAAAAAAGCATATATGTTATAAAAAATATGTTTTACAGAAGAGAAAACATAAGCAGCAAATAAACATATACTAAAAATGCCCATATAGTTGAGTGAAAAAACAAACCAAGGAGGTATTCATTCAATCTAATTCCATTTATATAAATTTTAAAATATACATAATTAAAAAGTTATTCTTTAGAGATACATTTTGGCCTGGTAATAACTGCAAAGAAAACAAGAGAATAATAAATATAAAATTCAGGACAGTGGTAATCTCCACAGAGAGAATGAGGGATGTTATTAGGAAGGATTACAGAGGAGGATTCGAAGAATATGAAATATTCTCTCTTGAACTGTGTGATGTGTGCAGGGGGGTTTGTCTCATGGATATTTGTATTATGCTTGAAACATACATGTTATATGTTATATTATGTGTTAGAACTCTATATACAGATATCTAAATCAATCTATCATGTTTACATATAGGATAAATACATGTGTGTTACACTCACACCTTGTTGTGCTGAATTGATCGCAAAATAGATCCCTTTGTCACGTTTCTACCCTTTTCAGCAGAGGAAATGAGTGGGAAACTATCCCTCTTTTCATAGACTATGTGAAAAGCTTTTTTTTTATGGTAGTATTTTTCAATTTTTATTGAAGTATAGTTGATTTACAAAAATCTTTTCTTAAAACAAGGAAATTCCATGTAGACAGTTCTCTGAACAGTACTGCTGATTTCTAAATCTCGTCTGATTGCTCACTTCCATGTAAATCATTTTTGTTAAACATGAAGTTATATAAAAATTGATGTGTTTTCCATGCTTCCCTTTTCCTGTAAAGGCTAAGGATCTTAAAATAACACGACGGAGCTCTAAGCTGAAACCTAAACATGGCAAAACATGTAAATCCTCAGGCTATATCTGACAGAGAGCTAATTATATAACTTGGGCTTTCCTTCCCCAGAAACAGGCTCTATCTACCTGCCTCATGCAACAGTGGTTGGGAAGGGAGGGTATATTCTGAATCGTGAAGAAAAATTTTACTAAACACAAGGTATTTCTAGAGCAATCTTTTTTCCATTATGCAGGGGCACAAATATATGTCACATATAGTATGTCATGTCAGCTTAAAAATAAACTTTTAAATTTGGAAATTTTAGGTTTATAGAAAAATTATGAGGATGGTACAGTTTTCATACACCCCATGAGATGGTTAGATGGCATGACTGACTCAGTGGACATGAATTTGAGCAAATTCCGGGAGATAGCGGAGGACCGAGGAGCCTGGCGTGCTGTAGTCCATGGTGTCATGAAGATTTGGACATGACTTAGTGACTGAACAACCGAAATACACTCCATTCCCTCCAAAACACACATACTCATATAGTTTTCTCTACTATTTATGTCTTATACTTCTATGATGCATGGATCACATTGGTGGTGGTGGTACAGTCGCTAAGTCGTGTCTGACTCTTGTGACCTCATGGACTGTAGCCTGCCAGGCTCCTCTGTCCACGTGGATTCTCCAGGCAGGAATACTGGAGTGGGTTGCCATTTCCTTCTCCAGGGGATCTTCCAGAGCCAGGAATCAATCCCATGTCTCCTGCATTTCAAACAGATTCTTTACCGACTGAGCTACAAGGGAAGCCAATGGATCACATTAAGGAACTAATATTAATATCTTATTAACTAATGCACATTTTATCCAGATTTCCTCAGTTTCCTCCTAATGTTCTTTTCCTGTTCAAAGATCCCATCAGGGTTCCAGGTAACACTGTCATCGTGTCTCCACAGGCTCTTCTTGTTGTGACAGATTCTCAAACTTTCCTTCTTGAGGATTAATGGTCAGATATTTTGTAGAATGTTCCTCATTTGGAATTTGTCTGATATTTTTCTCGTGATTTGACTAGGGTTATATTCTTTTGGAAGAAAAAACTGCAGGAGTGAATGCCATTATCAAAAAGTTTCATTTTTATTAATCTCATTTTTCATTTTTTTAATGGTAGGTATGAGTATATAAGAAAGTATATGTACAGAAAAATAAATTGCCAAGCAATAAATCAAAATACTATCTCAGATACTGAAGTTACTGGATATTTGAATTTTTTTTTTACTTTTTGCTTGTCTGTATTTTCTAAATGTTCTGCAATAGACATGTGCTTTTAAAATAGAAAAAAAAAATTAATGTCTACTTTTAGAGTTGTCTATAACCTCAGATGGGCAGATGACACCACCCTTATGGCAGAAAGTGAAGAGGAACTAAAAAGCCTCTTGATGAAAGTGAAAGTGGAGAGTGAAAAAGTTGGCTTAAAGCTCAACATTCAGAAAACGAAGATCATGGCATCCGCTCCCATCACTTCATGGGAAATAGATGGGGAAACAGTGGAAACAGTGTCAGACTTTATTTTTCTGGGCTCCAAAATCACTGCAGATGGTAACTGCATCCGTGAAATTCAAAGACGCTTACTCCTTGGAAGGAAAGTTATGACCAACCTAGATAGCATATTAAAAAGCAGAGACATTCCTTTGCCAACAAAGGTTCGTCTAGTCAAGGCTATGGTTTTTCCTGTGGTCATGTATGGAGGTGAGAGTTGGACTATGAAGAAGGCTGAGTGCCGAAGAATTGATGCTTTTGAACTGTGGTGTTGGAGAAGACTCTTGAGAGTCCCTTGGACTGCAAGGAGATCCAACCAGTCCATTCTGAAGGAGATCAGCCCTAGGATTTCTTTGGAGGGAATGATGCTGAAGCTGAAACTCCAGTACTTTGGCCACCTCATGCAAAGAGTTGACTCATTGGAAAAGACTCTGATGCTGGGAGAGATTGGGGGCAGGAGGAGAAGGGGACGACAGAGGATGAGATGGCTGGATGGCATCGCCGACTCGATGGACGTGAGTCTGAGTGAACTCCGGGAGTTGGTAATGGACAGGGAGGCCTGGCGTGCTGTGATTCATGGGGTTGCAAAGAGTCGGACACGACTGACTGACTGAACTGAACTGAACTGAACTGATACTTGTTTGACAGAGAAAGCGATGGCACCCCACTCTAGTACTCTTGCCTGGAAAATCCCATGGATGGAGGAGCCTGGTAGGCTGCAATCCATGGGGTCGCTAAGAGTCGGACACGACTGAGCGACTTCACTTTCACTTTTCACTTTCATGCATTGGAGAAGGAAATGGTAACCCACCCCAGTGTTCTTGCCTGGAGAATCCCAGAGATGGGGGAGTCTGCCATCTATGTGGGCTGCCGTCTATAGGGTCACACAGAGTTGGACACAACTGAAGCGACTTAGCAGCAGCAGCAGCATACTTGTTTGAAAAGGTACTTAGTGCTTCAAACGTAGCTCTTTCTTTCCAGGCCTGGTAGAAATAAGGAAATATATGTAGGTGCCACTTTCTGAGCAGTCAGAATAAGCCCCTACTCCATGTTCCAGTTGCTTCTCGATCAATACCCACAGCTGAAAGAGCCAAGGAGGAAGTCAGGAGGGAAAGGAGAAGGATTAGCCCGAAAGAATCACTCTTACTTCAAGCATGGTGGCTCCAAGAGAGCAGGTCTTTCTGCTATCTATTTCTCTGTCTGCCCGGTTCTATCATCTCTCTCCTCCTCCTCATTTCATTCATTTATTCATTCTTTTATTCTCTCAACTAGTATTCATCGAAGGCACTGAGAACTGACTAGGACATCAAAAGATGCCCCTATCCTCAAGACACTGGCTTCCTAGTGTGGTAAGGGCATCTGGCAACAAATACTCTGTTGTGAGGCAGTTAATGCCAAAAAGAAAAATTAAATGGTTAAAGAGAAATAAATGGGAAGGAGAAAAGGAACTTTGCTATTTTAAAGATGATTGGAAGACCTCTCTGATGAGATGACCTTGAACAGGGACTAGGGTTCCAGGCTGAGGAAGTGCCAAGGACAAAAGCCCCGAGATGGAATTTTAGGTCCCAGACCTGTGCTGGGGTTGGGGACCTACAGGTTATTCTGTTAGAAGGAAATCCACTGGCAAGTTCTTAGTTAAACAGTAACAGGACCTGAATGAGGCATTTAAAAGATCACTTTGGCTTCTGTTTGGAGATTTGACCGGGTGGGTTGAGGGGGGGAGATGGGGGTGGAGGGGTATGGCGAGGCAAAGAAATCTATTTGGAGATAACTGCATGAGTTATGGCAAAAGAAGACAATGAATTATACTAAAGTGGTAGAAGTGAAGGTGAAAAAAAGTAGGCGTATTCCGTATATAATTTGATGGAAGAGACAAAGGGATATACTAATTATTTGGATATCAGATATGAGAGTATTTTGAGATTTTGTACATATGAAACTATTTTGTACTTCCCAAAATATCATCTCACCCAACTTTTCAGCCTTTGAATTGGTTGAAATTTGAGAAATTCTCATATATACACTCTGTCTTTCAGAAAATATTGGAAAGAAAAGAAGACTGTTTTCTATTTATTTTTCTTTTCAATTCTCTTCTCTCTCCCATTCTTCTTTCCCCAAAGAAATCCATTCTAATATATGTATGTCTTTAAACATGCTTATATCCTTGTTAAATTCATAATATCATTTTAGTTATGTGCACACTTATAATTTACCAAAATATGTTAACAAACATCTCATTTTTTTACTCAACACTTTTTAGGATCTATCTATTCATGTTGCTGTTTGTACATCTAGTAATAAGCTTTTGCTTACTGTGTAAACAATATCTACAGCTCTACTGATTAATATCTAGGTTGCTTGCAAATTCCAGAAGATATAATATGACTTCTAGGAATATTCTTATGTGGATGATGCTGTGGACGTGTGCATGGGTATCTTTGGGATAAAATAACTTTCATTTCCTATTCACATCCTTTATTGGTTTTGATTTTAGGAGTTCCTCAGATTCTGGATACTAATTCCTGTTAATTTCAGACATTGCATTTATTTTCAGTCTGTCACCCACATGTTAATTTTGTCTGTAGTTTGCTTATTGGAACTGAAATCTTTCATTTAAATGTGGTCAAATGACCCGCTATCTTTTTAAAATCCTTAAAGTGTATAGAATTCAGAAGAATCTCAAAAGAAAACTTAGAACAAAGCAAAGGCTACCCACTCCAGTATTCCTGTCTGGGAAATTTGATGGACAGAGGAGCCTAGTGGGCTACAGTCCATGGGATTGCAAAGAGTCAGACACAACTGAATCAATTTAGCATGCATGTATACAGGAGTATGGCACTCAAAAAAAAAAAAAAAATATATGGTTAACACTGGCAAACTGCCCTTCTGTTGAATGGAGCATGATGTTTGAAAAACATCAGGGTTGTAAGTTTCATCTACTTATGGAGCCATGTTCTACTGCTGCTGCTAAGTCACTTCAGTCTTGTCTGACTCTGTGCGACCCCACAGACAGCAGCCTACCTGGCTCCTCTGTCCCTGGGATTCCCCAAGCAAGAATACTGGAGTGGATTGCCATTTCCTTCTCCAATGCATGCATGCATGCCAAGTCTCTTCAGTCATGTCCGACTCTGTGTGACCCTATGGACAGCAGCCAACCAGGCTCCTCTGTCCACAGGATTCTCCAGGCAAGAATACTGGAGTGGGTTGCCATTTACTTCTCCGGAGCCATGTTCTATCCCTGCCCAACTCCCTCTGACACACAGTAGGTGATTAATAAATCACAGAACACAACTACAATTATATCTCTATTCTGCTCATGGTCTATGAAGGAAGGAAAAAACAAGAAAGACCACATACAATCAGTATCACCAGAGTTAATGACTATTATTCAACAACGCTACTTTTAACTTTTTTTTCTCTATGAATACAATATGTGTTCTCTATGAATACAAGTAGACATAGATTTTTGAAGTAGAATTTGATAAGATGCATATTGTTTTTAATCTGCTCCTTTTTTCTTCTTTCCTTTGTTTTTAAAAGGCCACTACATCATAGGTACTATTCTTTAACACTTATTTTTATTTTTGAATTTGTTTGCTGGATCTTAGTTTCGGTCCGTGGGATGTTCAATCCTCCTTGAGGCATCTTCATGCAAACTCTTAGTTGTGGCATGTGGTATCTAGTTCCCCGACCAGGGATCAAACCCAGGCCCCCTGCGTTGAGAGCGTGGCGTCTTAGCCACCGGACCGCCAGGGAAATCCCCATAGGCATTATTCTATGTCAACAAATGTACCTACCTCATCATTCTTACTGGCTAATGACTTCAGATATTCCATTGTTTGCATAAACCATAATTAAACCAATTTCCCATTTTTGAACTTTTAAGTTAGTTCTAGCATGTATGTATTACATATGCACTACATTTTCTATGTGTGTTAAATTATTATATATTCAGTTATATCTATCACACAATTCTGTAAAGGCAATGGCACCCCACTCCAGTACTCTTGCCTGGAAAATCCCATGGATGGAGGAGCCTGGTGGGCTGCAGTCCATGGGGTCGCTAAGAGTCGGACACGACTGAGCGACTTCACTTTCACTTTTCACTTTCACGCATTGGAGAAGGAAATGGCAACCCACTCCAGTGTTCTTGCCTGGAGAATCCCAGGGACGGGGGAGCCTGGTGGGCTGCCGTCTATGGGGTCGCACAGAGTCGGACACGACTGAAGCAACTTAGCAGCAGCAGCAGCAGCAGTGCTCTTAGAGGAATATCTCTGGCCATATGCCTCTGAACCCTTGATGGAAATGTTCTCTCACATGCTATTTCTCCGCAGGAACTGCTCTCATTTCTACATCTTTTACTCTAAATCCCTGGAATCAAATCAGCAAAAATTAGAAGCATATCAAATTACCCACGCTAAATATTAAAGGGTTTGGGGATTTATTTACTTGCTTGCTTGTGTGTTTGCCTGTTTATTTATTCATTTATTCTGGCAAGGTTTGTCAAAAACAAAATTCATCACATTTTAAGCCTAGATTTTGCATTATGTTTTCAGAGTCAAACAAGAAGTTTTCTCAGGTGAGTTTTCAAAAAGCCACACTACTTTTGGATGTAGTGACACATTCTAGATAATTAAGTATAATGAACCATGCACTGTGAGAGAACTCCAAATCAAAAAAGAAACAAACCTGGCAAAGAGGAACAACTGTCTGCAGATTGCCGAAAATGGGATTTGATAAGTGAGGCCTGCCAATTTCCCTCTTTCTTGAATAGCAGAAAATCCCATGGCGGGGTGTTGATTTCTCTCTAGGCTAGGTGGGAAGGGATGGCGCCCCTAGTGATTAGGAAATATGCATTTCCACTTTGGGCCACCTGTGGTTAATTGTCTTTGTTATCTCAGGAATAGCTTTTCTGGCTCCTCCCCTAAAATGGATCATCCTCTCAAAGATACCTCAATATAAGTAATAGAATAATTGTAAAAAATGAACAAATGTACTCCTCTGCATTTGAGTGGTTGCCATGGCAATACCAGCAGTGCAAATTTCCTGTGAGCCTGCTATACAGGTCCGTGAAGGACCCGACTCTGCATCTCTTAACCAGAGGCTGCCTCTGCTGCTGAGCTTGGGAGGCCCTGTGTGCGTGCGGTTAGAGGACACTCAAACCTCTCAGAGGAGAGCTGCCCACCTTCTAAATGACAGATCTCTCAGCGTCTCTATGATCCCACTTCGACTGCTCGCTTGTCCGTTTCCTAATGGAGTCAGCAGAGACGTGATTCACACCAATCCCAAGTGTTCATTAGAAATATTGGTACTAATGAACTCAGATAATTTATCTGAAACATGCACTTAAAAATCACTCATCTTTCTGTTTTCAGGTTAATGAGCTCTTTTCCCCTCTAAGCGGCATAGGAGGCTCTCTATGCGGTTGTCATAATTATATATTTGGGGCTGGTCTCCTTCTATCTTTATGTTTTTGTGTCTTTCTCTTTTTCTCCTTTTCCCAATTCTTCTTATTCCAAAGGGTTTGCTTCCACGTCATTAGTTACTGTCCAGAATGTATTAAGGAAATCACTGCTATCAGGATCCATAACTGGGATACAGCATGAAAAAGCCAATAGAAGTCAGAGCTTGGAGGTGGGGAGAGCGAGAAGATGAGGGCCAGACACACTGCACGTTTGGGTCCTGTTTGACAACCATGGAGAGGGGGACTGGGCATAGTAGGATCCCAGAGTCTCCCAGTCAAAATGGCCTTTGCTCTCTGGCCAGCTCAGAACTCTTCTTCCCCAACTCCATCCCATCCCTCAGGCTTTTAATGGTAAAATCCCTCACTTCTGGAAGAGCCTTCACTGGTCCTAGAAAAGCCCTGAGTCCTTGCACCATCCATTTGCCAGCACCAAGGAGAAACAGGAGGCTCATTCCTCATGCCTTTGAGGATCTTGAACTCCTTTGAATCTGATGACAGCTAAAGACTTTGTCCCCAGAAAAGTGGGCATGCACACACACACATACACAAGCACAATTTCACTAATATGTTGGTACAATTTCAGAGGATTGGTGAAACCCCATTGAAGCCCAGGGTAAGGAACACAGAGTCAAATATACTAGTCAGGAGGAAGGGGTACCATCCCAGATCCTGGCATCTGGTTTTCTGTCATTTCTGTCATTTCCTCCAAGAGTGCTGATTAAATGCTTCTTTGATGCCTAATCTCTCACTAGATACTTTGAACTGGAAAACAAAAGAAGATACATATCTTTTTTCTGGAGGATTCTGCAGATGAATGAGAGAGATGGGGGGAAGCAAATATCTGAACAAACGGAAAACACAGAGGGTAAAGGAGGGAAGGCAAGTCTCACACACACACACACACACACACATGGACACATACTCAAATCCCTGTTCACATATACACACTACAGGGAGGAAGAGACGTATGGCCTGGTATTAGTCACAAAAGGCTTCCTAGAAGAAGCAGTTCTTGGATTAAAAATCCAGATTACAGGCTGCACCAGGACAAAATAGGTAGGAAATTAGAAACTTTCAAAGTTGGACTCTCTGAGGCTGATAGTGTGATGGGTATACTCACTTCCATATTAAAGCTATTGTTAATTTTTCCCACATCGGGAAATGGCAAGGAGAAAGGATGAACAGTTTACAGGAAACAAGGAACTTTCTGTCCGCCTGAAAGTGGCGTGGCTCTGCATCTTCTCTCACCGTTTTTAAAATAATCGTGGAAAACCAACGTGCCAAGAAGCCATTTCCTTGACACCCGGGGCAGAATTACTGAAGGCTGAGAAAGGCTCTGTTATGGGGAGAGTTCATGGAAGTATTTCTTAGGCAGAGGGAAAAATAACAAAAGGGTTTTTTCCAACTTAAAATATTTATATGAACAGGAATACTGTGCTCTATCAATCTAACGCTACCCGAGGCTGCAAATCCGTGCACCCTTCCTCGGCCAGGCCTCAGCTAGGAAAGGTCGAGTTTATGTAAAAACACATAACCAGTCCTTGGTTATCCATATGGAACAGTCCTGAGAACGAGGGTCTTGCATATATGAAGTATGTGCCATGGGCTTTCCAAAACATTGGGAAAGGATGTATACTTTAGATAGCATGTTCTGGGTTTTATCACTTTTTAAAAAAAAATTTAATACAACTGTCTGAGCTGACCAAATGATTTAGACAAATCTCATCAAGGCTTTAAAAAGAAATCACTGCATTTTTGAGTTTCACTCTAAGTTTGCATTTCTAAAGTTCAGAAAATGACATTTAAGAAAAATGAAGTTTTCATAGACACAGAAGCAAGAACACACCCAATTTAAAGTTCTCTGAGGCAACAACTTGCTCCCAAATTGGGTAGATTAGAGCACTCTTGATAGTTACAGAAATAACCTAAAATATCACATGGAAGTCAGGTGGGAAAGTGAACAATATTATTAGAACTTGAACATTTCTATTTTTTAATCTGATGTTTAAATTGGTGACATTATTGCTGAGCAAGGACCTTATGAGTTATAAATCACTTGTAAGTATTGCCTGAATATATCTATTTGCTTTTACACTTAATTAAGGCTATTTGGAGTCATTTGCTGACTATTTGGAGAAAGGAAGTAGAAAATGATCAGAAAACCCTTCTGTGGGCCCCAAGGGCTAACGTCTATCCCTATAGCTCATAAACTCACAATGATCTGGGGTAGGCATTTCCCTTGAATCCTTCACCTCCTGCCTCTCTCACTTAGTCATGTCTACTGCTAGGTGTTGGGGATGTAAATATAGCAAGTGGCCAGGGATGCCCTACATACTGAGACACTGGGAAATGTGTCCCAACTTTGGACCATTCTGATACTTTGTTATCAGTGCATTGGGGGTAAGACATACCCAACATCCTCAGTTGCATCTATTAGTCAACTTAAGAAGAGGCTTTGCATGCATGCTCAGTCATGTCCAACTCTTTGCGACCCCAAGGACTGTAGCCCACCAGGATCCTCTGTCCATGGGATTTTTTAGGCAAGAATACTGGAGTGGGTTGCCATTTTCTGCTCCAGGGAATCTTCCTGACCCAGGGATCAAACCCGTGTCTGTGGCATCTCCTGCATTAGTGGGCAGGTTCTTTACCACTGTATCACCTGGGTAGCCCATAAACTCACTGATGATGACCCAAATGCTCTATCAAGTAGCCCTCTGAGACTTTTTCCTACCCAAACCCTCTGTAGCAGCTGGCATGACTACTCCTTTCTTAAAGCTTCTTCTCAGAGTCTATAACACAACACCCTATGCTATCTCCTGCTTTTACATCTGGTCTTTATCCCTACTCCATCCCCCAGGCTCTTATTCCTATATCCCTCCCTTTGCAAGTGTGAGTCTTCACCCAAGTTTCCTAACTATTTTCTCTTCTTGTTCTACAGACTTTCCCATTTCCAATGACCTTCACCATACCATGACTCCAATCATCTCTCTAGGCCAACATTTCCAAAATTTTTCTCCAGTCCAGCTTTCCCTCCTGAATATCAAGTCCAAATTTCCATTTTTCATCTGTGATATTTTCATTTGATTGTCCCATAGATCACTCAAAAATCAGCACATCTAGAATCAACTCGATGTCTTCACCTTCAAACTTGCTGTTCCCCCTGTATTTCCTTCCTTGGATAATATCACTACCGTCCACTCACTCATTCAACAAACACTTACTGAGAACTTACCATGTGCCAGGTACCATTCTGAGTGCATGGGACACATCAGTGTATAAAAACAAGACCCCTGGGCTCACAGAGCAGACATTCACTAGAATGAATCCCACATAATGCAAGCCAGAAGTCTTGGAATCTGTCCCTGACTCTCTCTCTCCACTGCCAAGACCCTAAAATGGTTATTTTCATCTCTACCTCCTGTCTTATGACAGACCCATAACTGCCTCCTCTCTTTTCCTACTTTAATTCATCCCCTACATTATCATCAATATGATCTCTCTCAATTGCCAAGTGGTTTCAGTGCCTTTTCATGGCTGACAGGATCAATCCTAAAATAGACCTTGTACAGAGATAGTCTCCTTCCTTCTTCCCACTGCTCATGCCCTTCTCACTGGGTACCCTGTGTACTCCTCCCCAAACACTCGAAGTCCTTCCCCACCTCTGTCTCTCCTATGGAGCAGGGAAATATCCCTGTCATCATTTTCTTTCTTAGTTTAGAGATCGTGGCAGGGGATTTCCTTGGTGGTCCACTGATTAAGAATCCACCTTCCACTGCAGGGGTCATGGTTCAACCCCTGGTCAGGGAACTAAGACCCCACATGCTGTAGGACAACTAAGCCCAGGCACTCAACTAGCGAAGCCTGCATGCCACAACAGAGAGATCCAGCACAGCCAAAATAAAATTTAAAAAATAAATAAAAATAAATGGGACCTAATCAAACTTTAAAAAAAAAAAAAACTTTTAAAAAGAAATAATCACAGCAATAGTCACTGTATATTAGGTGCTCATTTAATTCCCACCTTACAAACACTTTGCAAGGATGTTCACTTGTTCAATCATGCCTGACTCTTTGTGACCCCATGGACTGAGCCCACCAAGCAAGACTCCATTTATGGAATTTTCCAGGCAAGACACTTTACATATTCTTAAATCCATACAGCAGTCCGGTAAGGTAAGTGCCATGGTTATTAACTTTGTTTTACAGAAGAATAAACTGATACTCAGAGGTACTGAATAACTTGCCCACTTCCACAGCTAGGCTATTTCAAAGCCCCTGCTGTCTGCCCAAAGATGAACCCCTCTCAACCCAGTACTCTGCACAAGGGTCTCAGTGAATTCTGATTGACTTTTTGCTCTCTCATATCTGCATCTTTTTTTGGAAACTGCCAGTGACATCTTAGGAATGGATAAGGTGTAAATTCCAATTGAAATGAGTTTAATTAGCAGGGATATCTTGGCATGCTCTCTTCAAATCTCAGAGTTGCAATCCTTTCAAGATTTATGTGAAGTTTTCTTTTCTTCTCTGCTTCCCCTGTCTTCTTAACTTTAGAGCTTGCTTTGGAAGTTTGCAACAGGCAGAAGTCAGATGTGTAAATAAAAGGGTAGAGGTCTTCCTAAAGGGAGAAGATGGTGACCGCTATCTAATGCCCCAAGAAAAGACAGATCCCTGTTTCATGACCCACACTAATTTTCTTCCCTTGTCTTGGCTTCTTTCCTCAATCTAGTCTGGCTAGGATGATGATAAAATAATTATGGGCAGCAGTGACAAGGGAAAAGTATGAGTTCCCCCTGCCCTGGCTGTGGAAGTCCAGGCCCCACTGATAACTGAGAGAGACCCTCTGGGAAAGCAGCTGGGTTGGGAGAATTATGGGCAGCTCCAGGTCAGAGATTTCCTGTGGTAATCTCAAATCCAAATATTTTGTCCTGTTTTTACTCAGCGTGATCCGTCCTCTTATTCAGACCTGGTGGAGTCAGAGGGCAAACGTAACCCCCTCTCCCATTTCTCTGTCTGAGGGCTGATGGCAGCACGTGATAGACATGCCCCGAGGGGAGGACTGGCAAGTCCAAGCTGATGTGGGCCCACACAGCTGGACCCAGAATGAAGCGGCCACAGGCCAGTGACACAGTGGCTGGACACTGCAAGGACAGGGATGAAGGGACCGGGGGCTATTTCTCCTTCTTGGCTAAGTTAATCACCACAAACAAATGGAGCTAAAACAGGACTCTCCCTCACTGTTCCAGGTGACCTACGCTATGTGACGGGGCATCTCATCTAGAAAGATCTCCTCCTCCCCTCCACCCCACTCCACACCCCCCACCACTCCCCCAGCCCTGGCTCCTACAGGCTGGAGATAAGGCCGTAGCCAGCAGAGAGGCACGAGAACACAGGGAGCACTCCATGCCCGCCTGCGGTCAGGTAGGAGGGGGGCACAGTCAGCCCTGGCCTTAGGACTGGGGATCAGAGGCTCAGCCAAGAGCCAGGGTGCATCGGTGTGAGCACTGACCCGTAGCACACTTGAGGCGTTCCAGAGACCAAAGTGTGCCTAAGTGACCTTACCAGCGGCTCTGAAGTACAGCCTCCTCTTCCTAAAAAGTCAGCCCCCAACATGGAAGGAATAAAACCCCATCTTCCCCCATAGCCTTCAGTCTCCCCAAGCTCAACTGTACCCTTGCCCAGCACACTCCCCCTGCTTGAAGAGGGCAGAGGGGGCTTTTTGGTTTGGGGAGAGCACTCAGCAAAGGTGCGGGGGTGGGAGCGTGGAGGAGGGACTCTGAGAGCAAGAGCTGGGTACTACCGTGCCCTGCTCCCACCCATAATGTCCTCTCAGAGCAGCCGGTCCAGTCTTCCCTGATTACAGTCAGGCCCCAAGGAGGACATGTGGGTTCAGTCCGGGCTTGCTGGCCCCCAGACTCTACCACATAGACATCTCCTCTACTTTGTGAAAGAGACGAGCAAGGGGGTTTATAATGAGGCAGGGGCAGCACTAAGTGACTCCCGAAAAGGAGTCACTAGGGGGGCTGGGAAACTCAACATGTCTGCACTAGGCTCTAGGATGCAGGCAGGCCCAACAACGCTCAAGAGGGAAGAGAAGCCCTTACCTGTGTAATTTACAAAGGATCTCATTTCATTCTTATTTCATTTCCCCCATTTCCTAGATTAGGGAATTGAGGCTTTTAGAAGTTCAGCTTTGATTGACAGGTCATTGTGACCTTCTTGACCTCAAAATCTTCCTCTGTCACTAAATAAATCTTCAGGATGTTCTGGCTTTCATATTCCACGAGGCTGGGACTTCCACAGGGACCACATCACACCATCATTTCCACTACACTTGTTTGCACAATTCTACAAATGTTATCCCGTGAGGCCATGCCATCTGCTTCTGCCCATGACAGATGGACCCCACGGCAGGTGTCCCTGAACCTCTTCTCAAGGTGGGCCTGTTGAGAGGTCAAGAAGGTAACCTCAATAAGCAAAGTTACTGACTCACTCTATGTCAACTCACCAACTTACAAGACCTCTCTTAAGCCTGGGGACTGAAATTCCAACTGGCCTTAATGAAAGGGACGAGTAGAGAAAGCCAGGTGACTGTGACAACAGGAGACACGGCTGGTAACTGATGTCTGATTTTGATGAAATATCCAGGCATGTGTGAATAAAATAAATATCAAAGCTGGCAATACTTAGATCCTCAAGACCTGTTTGGGACTGGGGTGGTGGGTGATGAGAGGGTTAACAGAACAGTGAAACCTTCATCTGTGCTTTTCCAATTGTCCTTCAGTCTCTAATGAGGTATATATAAATATATGTAAGCATAAGTTACTCCTTGACTTTAGTAAATAACTAGCTGGCTGGGCCCCTTCGGCTGTCCTGACATTCTGGGAGCCTTGCCTCCTGTTAGGGTTGCCTTAGGCCCAGCAAGAATCAGACTCAACATTACATTTTTTTGCTTCAATCTTTTATGGACATGATGATGCTGATTTTTAATATAGATCTTTTTATGATGAGTCGGAGGGTGGCAGAATGACTTTTATGAGGACAAACCTGGTTACTATGTATGTAATTCATTGGGGCTTTTAAGATGTAGAAATTTGATTGCCTGCCGAGCTTGGGGACTCTTTTTTTATTGCACATCCAAGTTTGTTTATGAAATTCTCTCAGCACCAGATAACATTGCTGTCTGATAAGAACGGGGAGTGTTTATGTGACCTTGTGGTGATAGTGGTTGGGGTATGAGGGGGTCTCTTTTGTCAAAGAAAAGAAGTATAGGACATGCAATGACTCCACATAAAGACAGTGTCCTTTGGTGATGTGCAGAAAAGGCTTGCCGGCTCCATAAGCACGGGGGGCTGGGAAGATGGGTCCATTTTTCATCATTTAGGAGACCCAGAGACCTCAAGCTCACTGACACGACAGGGCAGGCCCACCTCCCCACTGCACTATGGAGAACCCCCACAGAGATGGAGCTGTAGAAGAGCAGGTATACTGTCCAAACAGGCAAACCCAAGAGAATCAGTCAGACAAATTGTCACGATGGAAGCTATAGGCAGAGTTTCCTGAGCCCACCAGACAACTCACTGTGGGAATTCCCAGCCTCAAAGAAGGCGCACTCCTAATCACTAATCCCAGGCTCTAATAAAGTATCAGCTACCACCACCCAGGTGCTCTGCTTGTTCCTTGGACACTCTTCAGTGCTTCGCATGAGGTCCTCACAATAGCCTTGAAGGAGGGGGAAACAGGCTTATGGAGGTGAAACAGCTTGCCTCAGATCACACAGGGCCTGTGCTTCTATCCATAAATGCATCATTCATGTGGTCTCATAACACCAAATAACCAGCTGGTCCTCTGTCGTCTTCAAACTCTGCGTCTGCAATCAAAGTCACCATCTTCCCTCCCAATATGGCACTTTCTTGTGACTTCCTTACTGTTCACAGTCACACCCATTTCCTGATCGTTATCTCGGTTCAGGCCCTTACGCAAATTTTGATTTGCCTAATTGCCTCCTTATCAATTTCCCTGCCACCAGTGTCTCTGGCATCCATCAAATGAAGCCACAGTTTGTTTGATCTTTTTAGCGTGCCATATAGCTTCCTCATGTTCCAACCCCACAGTCTTGACGGACAGTCAGTGTGATGTGAGAGAAGAGGCATCAAGTTCAATGCCACGCAGTCCTGGGTGTGACATCAGCACTGGCCCATATTCCCAGGTGATCCGAGCTTGTTACCTCATCTATATACCTGAGTGAATGAGTGAGTGAAGTCGCTCAGTCGTTTCTGACTCTTTGTGACCCTGTGGACTGTAGCCCACCAGGCTCCTCTGTCCATGGGATTCTCCAGGCAGGAATACTGGAGTGGGTTGCCATTTCCTTCTCCAGAGGATCTTCCCAACCCAGGGATCGAACCCAGGTCTCCCGCATTGCAGGCAGACGCTTTAACTTCTGAGGCACCAGGGAAGCCCCATCTATACACCTACTAACCTTCAAAAATTGTTATGAAGATAAGATGCTCTAATAGACATAAGGTGTCTAACACAGACCTTGACCTTAAACGGTTGGTGCTTCATAAATATTAGTTTGCATCCTTTCAAAGAACCCCCACTGCCTGGTGGATAATTCAACCCTGGAAACTATAGTATGTCTCCCGCCTCCCTTCCTTCCTTACTGTCCCTCATCTACACAAAACCCCTCTTCTGGCTAAACCCCCTGGACCTTTCACCTTCTTCCTGACTACTTTTCACATGCCACTGCCCATGCCCTTTTCTCCATCAACCAAAAACTTGCCCATCTCCAGGGTAACAGGGCTCTCTGATTGTGCCCCTGGGCTCTCTCACCAGAGGAGCTTTCTCTGTCTCCTCAGAGGCTACAAAATAGGTCTGAGCCCCTCATTCAGACACTAATCTCTACTGTATTTTGATTGTGCTATTTCCCCTGCATCTCTCTGTCATCTCTCTAACATAGCATAAGCACCTTGAAGGCAGGACCCAAGCTTCCACATCTTTCTCTGCTTCACCACGTTGTCCTCTCTCTCTTCTCCACCAATTTAGTGCCCAGGAACTGTGGTTAAAAAGATAAATCATGTGTGAGATGAAATGTGAGCATGTTCGGGTGTGTGTCACACCCTACCCAACCTCCCAGCACCCACACTCCTCTGCCACACACAGTCTGCCTGCAGCTCCCTAGGTCCTAAGCTCTCTGGGAGGGCAGGACCATGTCTGCTGCTCACTGGGCCCATCACACAGATAAACGTTTAAATAAATGATGCGGTTTATGATGACAGCCTTCACTAGAACTTTAAAAATGATGAGCTATTACTACCCTGGTTCTCATCTTCCGAAGAACATCTTTACAGTCCCTGCCAGGCCCCTGGTAATGAATTTCTTCAGTGTACCAAGCAGTGCTGTGAGAATCAATCATTCTGCTCATCCTCTAGGCTTGGTGGAATGCAGCTGGAAGCTCAGAAGTAGTATCTGTTTTATTCTGCCTTCTGCTGTCTCTAATCTCTCCTGCCAGACTATACGTCACCTGAGGAACAAGGTCACAGCTTATGTATGATCCTATCTTCAATCGAGGCTATCACCGTGCTTTGCACAGATTGATAGGTGGTGTCTTGTGGTTGTCATCCTAGTCAAATAGGGCCTTCCTGGAATTGCACTGGAATCCTCCCGCTTCTGTAACTCCTCTCTTGGCTCCTCTGTGTATGGGTGGGACAGGTGACTGGTGTTCAGAGAATGGCAGGTACATTGATGAGGGCCACTTTCAGGCTAAGGGCATTCATTTGCTGATTTGAAACCATCCACAGCTCTCTTACCCTCTGACTATGAGTAACAACAGTATTTCAGATACCTGAGGACTGGCTATCCATTCTTCAGGGTATCTGAGTGACTTCAGTGGGGAGAGCTCCCTTGCCTGCCCTCCACGGGCACATAGTATGAACAAGAAATAAACGTTTGGTATTTAAGGTTGGATTCAGAGATGGTTATTGCAGGAAATCTGGCCAATCTCTACCAACAAGATTCAAAAAAATACTTATTGAAGAGAAAGAAAGAAAGTGAAGTAGCTCAGTCATGTCCGACTCTTTGCAACCCCGTGGACGGTAGCCTACCAGGCTCCTCCGTCCGTGGGATTCTCCAGACAAAAATACTGGAGTGGGTTGCCATTTCCTTCTCCAGGAGATCTTCCTGACCCAGGGATCGAACCCAGGTCTCCCGCATTGCAGGCAGATGCTTTAACCTCTGAGTCACCAGGGAAGCCTCAAAAAAGTATTTATTGAAGAGAAGAAGAAAGGAATTTGGGATAAAATGCACTAGATTTGTGTGTTTTGTGAAGTCTTTCATGACAGTTAAGAAAGCAATTCAAATTAAGGAGAATATTTGTTGCAATGCTTGCTCCTTTCCAGAACTGGCTTAAATACCATACCACGGGGACTTCCCTGGTGGAGCAGCAGTTAAGACTCTGCTTCCACTGCAGGAGGCGTGGGTTCAATCTCTGGTTGGAGAACTAAGATCCCACATGCTGAGCAGTAAACAAAAAATCTAAATAACATACCGTGGAGTCAATCGATTAGAAAAAACTACAGTTGGATTCATCCAAAAGTAAGAATTACATAAGAATTAATGAGAAATGTTGTCATTTACTGAATGTTGACTATACTGAAGGCACTGTACTAAAGGCTTTGCATAAATGTCTATTTAATTCTCACTTTGACTTAGGCAGTTATTTTTGCAACCAGCTCCCCTTCTGTAGATGATAAAGTTAAAATAAGGAGAAACTAGATAGCTTGGTCAATATCACACAGGTAGTAAGTGAACAGGACCCTGTGCTGAGTCCTGTAGAGAGGTGATCTTCATTCCTACAGAAACTGTCCGGAATCTCCCTCTAGCTCTCTTTGGAGAAAGTGAATTGAATGATGAGATTGATGCAGGGTAAAGGGTTTGTCGGAATAATCCACCTGTAAGTATAATGTCAGCATATGTATCTGGATGGACACTCCACAGTGAACCTACCTTCATCTTATTCCAATAACTCAGATGTCTGTATTCGTGGAGGTTCCAGACAGAACGATTCTAAGCCAAGACCTTAAAGACAGGTAAGTGTTAATCCAGGAAAACGGTGAGGAGCCAGAGGGGGATAGATACCAGCACCCAATGTGGAGTCTATACCTCTGTTTTCTCAGTTGTAAGATCAACTATTAGATAATAATAACTATGGATAACATTTGTTGAGTGGATACTATATGCCAGACATTATTCTAAGTGCTTCACACGGGTTAACATATTTATCTCCACAACAACCCTATGAAGCAGACACTTTTGTTTATCTTCATTTTACAGATGAGGAAACTGAGGCACTGAAAGGTTAAGTAAATTTCCCAAGATCACACAGCTAGTAAGTGACCAAGCTAAGAACTGAACCCAGAGCCTACCCTAATCACCATACTCCTTGAGTTCTAAATATACCTTACTGGAGGACAGGGATTTGTATCTGTTTGATATCCAGAACATTGTAGCATACCTTAAATAAGCAGATGTTAGATGAATGAATAATACAATATTTGAATAAAATATTGCTATTTTGCTTCCTTAAGAGTTCAACAATTAACTGCCTCTTCAAAGTTATTTATGTAACAATATAAACCTGCTCTAAACCCGGCCAGAACATTCCATTGAGTCTTAGCGATCACATACAGATTAGGTCCTTCACCTCTTTTTTAAAATGTAATTCCACTCCATTCCATTCCATTCAATCCAGCAAATGTTCATCGACCCCCTGCTATAAGCCAGAATTTCAAAGAAGAATAGGCTCAGATATCGAGATGGGAGCTCAGAGTCCAGCAAAGCAACGGATAATGTGAGCAAAAAGTAACCATACCATCAGATAACATTATAATAAGGGAATTGATGAGAGTTTTTGTAAAGCTGATGTGCCAGCACCAATTCTCCCACAGGGGGAGTTTCTCCTAAGGGAGTTCCTGCAGGAGAAGACAGAGGACTCAACTTGCAGAATGGCCTCGCAGCCACTAAACAGCTTATGCAAAGACATGTGGTGTTAGGATGCATGAGAGTCCCAAGAAGTCAAATATAATTCAACCTCAAGGGAGCAATCGGCAAGGAGACCAGGAAAACGCAATGAGATGGGTTTAGAAGAGTCTTTCATGCTAAGAAATGTGTGGGTTTTTTTTTCTGTGAACCTCAAAGCCATCAGATGATGACATGATCAGTCAGATCTGACTGCTTCAGAGGAGATATATGTGGAGATAAAAATATCCAAAATAACTATTTCTATTCAACTGCACTTTATTTTTTTTTTAACCTCCTTGGGAGACTGAAAGGGACAGATAAACACCATCAGAAGACTGAATGAGATCGGCCTAGCCTGATTACAGAACTTCTGGCCATTTCTGATAATTATTCTTAATCTCGCAGGGAATCTGAACAGCCTTTGTCTCTGTCACTCACTGTATTCTCTAATCCCCACTCTGGTGCCTGATTCGGTGCCTCTGTTTAATCTTTTGAAAGATTTATGGCCCCAGCACGTCTGCCTGTGATGAGCTCATCTGATGTCAGTTACCAGTCAGGAGGCTGGTGGGGAGATAGTTGGTTACAGCTGGGAACGTGTGACATGTCTGATCGAAACATACTGTGGGAGGTGATCATTTCTCTGGGGAATAAACTTGGCATTTCAGCTTCATACAAGGGCCTATTGGGGAGAAGAGAGGAGGAGATGCCAGTCTGCTAATGGGAATCTGCAACCTCAAGCCCCTTCTCTGTGGAAAGCTCACCTGCATGTTGGTAGGGATTGTTTGCATTTGGTTACCTCTCAGAGGCTCTGGTGGAAATTCAATCTCTAAATATTGATGGCAAAGCTGGATACACAAAAATCACTTTGCTTTTACTTGCCCCAAACCACACACACTCAAACAGATGAAATATGTATGAAGCCAGAGTCATCTTGTAGCAGGCAGAGAGTGGGTCCCACAGAAGCATCTGGAACCTCATCCTGAGGCTCCGATACTGCGGTGACTCACGACAGAGATGGAGGAGGGGGCACCTTTGATCTGGGCTGGTTCTGTTTCACATGTGACTGAAGTGCAGTCTTGAAAGTGCACTTTACAAATGCACCTGCCCATGTTTTATACTTGGCACCCCGGGACTTCCTAAGAGGGTCTCCTTTGGACAGGGGATTTATTGGGGAACATCAGGGGACAGGAAAAAGTGGCAATGCAGGTTGTTCACCGCAAGTGGCTGTAAAGTCCAGAGAAAGGGTATTATTATTTAGTTTGTAGCAAGGCACTATATGGCCGAGCATCGGTGCTCAGCCATTCACACTGTATGGGGACATTGATGGTGGGAACCTTCCACTCACTGTTTCTGCCAGTCTAGGATCCGAAGGTGAAGGCGGAAGCTGGATATGGGTGGTGGCTGGAGCATGGGGCTGGGGGTGGCATGGAGGCAGGCAGGTAAGACTTTCCAACTCACCCACCGCACCTGACAAGGCTGCGTGGTATTGCCCTTCTTCAGAACAGCCCCCCTGCACCCAGTCTTCACCAGCTAACACCCAACACCTGTCTTCCGTATCAATCCCTGACAGGCTATGAGCCAGTAAGAGAGCAGTTTCATGGTGTCAAGGGCAATAAGCAGCAGGGACACTGGGTGTGAGGAATAGGGGCAGGGGAAAAAAGAAAGAGAAATCAGTTTACCTTTCTCAGCTCTGCCTGAGGATTGGGCATTGGAAACTTGCCTAGATATAAGTCCCTGCCCTCCAGCCGCTGGTGCCAGGCACCTCCCTACAAAGTCACAGGTAGAGATGAATAAAGGGAGAAGGGTAGAGTAGAAACAGAGGATGTGGGCTAGGATTCCAACACCTGGGTTGCCACCTGTGAACAAACCTGCGAGGCCATTGCCCACAGAACCAAGTCCAGACACCCAAGTGCAACGTGCAAGACCCTGCATGACCTGTTGTGGTTGTTCAGTCACTCAGTTGTGTCCGACTCTTTGCGACTCCATGGACTGCAGCCCTTCAGGCCTCCCTGTCCATCACCCTTCCCCAGAGCTTCCTCAAACTCTTGTCCATTGAATCAGTGATGCATCCAACCATCTCATCCTTTGTTGTCCCCTTCTCTTCCTGCCTTCAATCTTCCCCAGTATCAGGGTCTTTTCCAATGAGTCGGTTCTTCACATCAGGTGGCCAAAGTATTGGAGTTTCAGCTTCAGCATCAGACCTTCCAATGAATATTCAGGGTTGATTTCCTTTAGGATGGACTGAATCTCCTTGCAGTACAAGGGACTCTCAAGAGTCTTCCCCAACACTACAGTTCAAAAGCATCAATTTTTCAGGCCTTAGCTTTCTTTATAGTCCAACTCTCACATCAATACATGACTACTGGAAAAACCATAGCTTTGACTAGATGGACCTTTGATGGCAAAGTCATGTCTCTGCTTTTTAATATGCTGTTTAGGTTGGTCATAACTTTTCTTCTAAGGAGTAAGCATCTTTTCATTTCATGGCTGCAGTCACCATCTGCAGTGATTTTGGAGCCCAGAATAAATAAAGTCTGACACTGTTTCCCCATCTATTTCCCATGAAGTGATGGGACCAGATGCCATGATCTTCGTTTTCTGAATGTTGAGTTTTAAGCCAACTTTTTCACTCTCCACTTTCACTTTCATCAAGAGACTTTTTAGTTCTTCTTCACTTTCTGACATAAGGGTGGTATCATCTGCATATCTGAGGTTATTGATATTTCTCCCAGCAATCTTGATTGCTTCATCCAGCCCAACATTTCTCATGATGTTCTCTGCATATAAGTTAAATAAGCAGGGTGACAATATACAGCCTTGATGTACTCCTTTCCCAATTTGGAACCAGTCTGTTGTTCCATGTCCAGTTCTAACTGTTGCTTCTTGACCGGCATACATATTTCTCAAGAGGCAGGTAAGGTTTCTAGTATTCCCATCTCTTTAGGAATTTTCCACAGTTTGGTGTGATCCAGACAGTCAAAGACTTTAGCTTAGTCAATAAAGCAGAAATAGATGTTTTTCTGGAACTCTCTTGCTTTTGCGATGATCTAGCGGATGTTGGCAATTTGATCTCAGGTCCCTCTACCTTTTCTAAATCCAGCTTGAACATCTGGATGTTCTCAGTTCATGTAGTGTTGAATCCTAGCTTGGAGAATTTGAGCATTACTTTGCTAGCATGTGAGATGAGTACAATTGTGCGATAGTTTGATCATTCTTTGGCATGGCCTTACTTTGGAATTGTAATGAAAATTGACCTTTTCCAATCCTGTGGTCACTGCTGAGTTTTCCAAATTTGCTGGCATATTGAGTGCAGCACTTTCACAGCATCATCTCTTAGGACTTGAAATAGCTCTGCTGGAATTCCATCACCTCCTCTAGCTTTGTTCATAGTGATGCTTCCTAAGGCCCATTTGACTTCACACTCCAGGATGTCTGTTTCTAGGTGAGTGATCACACCATTGTGGTTATCTGGGTCATTAAGATCTTTTTGGTACAGTTCTTCTGTGTATTCTTGCTACCTCTTCTTAATATCTTCTGCTTCTATTAGGTCCATTACCATTTCTGTCCTTTATTGTGTCCATCTTTGCATGAAATGTTCCCTTGGTATCTCTAATTTTCTTGAAGCGATCTCTGATCTTATCCATTCTATTGTTTTCCTCTATTTCTTTGCACTGATCATTTAGGAAGGTTTTCTTATCTCTCCTTGCCATTCTTTGGAACTGGGCATTCAGATGGATATATCTTTCCTTTTCTCCTTTGCCTTTAGCTTCTCTTTTCTCAGCTATTTGTAAGGTCTCCTCAGACAACCCTTTGGCCTTTTTGCATTTCTTTTTCTTGGGGATTTTTTTGATCACCACCTCCGATACAATGTTAGGAACCTCTGTCCATAATTCTTCAGGCACTCTGTCAATCAGATCTAATTCCTTGAATCTGTTTGTCACTTCCACTGTATAATCATAAGAGATTTGATTCAGGTTGTATCTGAATGGCCCAGTGGTTTTCCATGCTCGACGTAGCCCCTGTTTACCTCTCCAACCCCATCTCCTTTGTGCTCCGCTCCCTTCTTTCTCTGGCCACTGTCCCACCCTCCACACTATACCACCCCCACTGCCCCCCACACACACATATCCCTCAGCTCCAACAATATCAGACAACTTGGAATTTTTCAAACGTTTCAGGCTATTTTTGGCCCCAGTGCCTTTGCACATACCTTCTCCGCTGCCTCCATGTCCCTCTGCCTGTCCACTCTGCAAACTGTTTCCAAGCGTCAGCTACTAGGCATGGAGAACAAGAAGCCACAGTTCCTGCCCACATGAACATGTAAGAGAGTCCTTTTTCCCTCCCTCCCTCCCCTTCTTCCTTTCCCTTCCCTTCCCTTCTCTCTCTCTCCTCACCTACTTGGTGAACTATCCATTCTTCAGAATTTGATTTTAACACTATTTCCTCAGAGACATTCTTTGTTTTTGCCTGGACAAAAGCCTCCCTTTTATGTCTGTGCTAACCTTGCAGTGTTGCCCTTCTCTCTAAATGAAGTCATCTAGGAGCCTGGGTACCAAGAGCCCTCCACATAGAGGAGGGGATGCAAAATCCCTATTTCAGTCTCAGTGGGTAGAGAACTTGGCTTACGTCTTATGTGGGGCCAGTATTTCTCGCTCCAAGTACTACATGTACAGGGATGTACATTAGGACACGGTTAACGTGTTTTAAGTACTTCTTACTGTGTTCTACTGGGCTTTTAATTTTTGGTAGGAATTAGATGGTGGCATGATTTTTCTTCATAAAATGAATATAGATAACTTCTCCTGAAGTTGAACAAAGTGCAACTTACATTTCTCCTTCTCTATGAAGTCTTCCCAGAGGGAGCGCCACCATGGAGTTTAACCCTCTCTGTCTCAGTAGGCTTGGATGCCATAAGAAAACACCATAGACTGGGTGGCCTAAACCATATTTATCCCTCACAATTCTGAATGCTGAGAAGTCCAAGATCAAGATGTCAGCAGATTCAGTTTCTAGCAAAAGCCAGCCTCCTGGTAGATGGAAGCCTTATAGATGGCTGCCTTTTTGCTGTGACCTCATGTGGCAGAGTGACAGCAAGCAATCTTGGTGTCTGCTCTTATAGGGACACTAATCTTATCAGATCAGGGACCACCCTTGTGTCTTCATTAAGTCTGCTGCTGCTGTTGCTGCTAAATCGCTTCAGTCGTGTCCGACTCTGTGTGACCCCATAGATAGCAGCCCACCAGGCTCCCCCATCCCTGGGATTCTCCAGGCAAGAACACTGGAGTGGGTTGCTATTTCCTTCTCCAATGCATGAAAGTGAAAAGTGAAAGTCAAGTTGCTCAGTCGTGTCTGATTCTTAGCGACCCCATGGGCTACAGCCTATCAGGCTCCTCCGTCCATGGGATTTTCCAGGCAAGAGTACTGGAGTGGGGTGCCATTGCCTTCTCCATCATTAAGTCTAAGTCTAGTTACCCCTTTACTCTAAATACAGACACTCTGGAGGCTAGAGTCTCAATATATGAATTTGGGGGGACACAATTCAGTCCAGAGCACCCTCTTCTCTTTGTACTCCTTTGGAGCCCCAGCCCTCACAGTAATCTGATCCAACCTACTCAGTTCCCAGAGAGAAAGGCCTTGTGTGCCTAGTGACTTGCATGTAAATCTGACACTCACCTACCCTCAGTTGTATTTTTAGGGAACTCTTTAAAAAATAGGGAGGTTCAAGATGGAAGGGACATATATACACTTATGGCTGATTCACGTTGTTGTATGGCGTCTGGCCCCATTGCTGCATGGCAAATAGAAGGGGAAAAGGTGGAAGTAGTGACAGATTTCCTCTTCTTAGGCTCCAAAATCACTGGACGGTGAGTGCAGATAGTGACTGGGCGAATGAACAGCAACAACAATGGCAGAATCCAACACAACACGGTGATTGCTTCTTGGCAGGAAAGTGATGACAAACCGAGACAGCATATTGGAAAACAGAGACATTACTGTTTCATATAGTCAGAGTATACTATCAGGTTCATATAGTCAAAACTATGGTCTTCCTAATGGCCACCTATGGTGGTGAGAGCTGGACTGTGAAGAAGGCAGAACGTCAAAGAATTGATGCCTTCGAACGGTGGTGCTGGAGAAGACTTCTGAAAGTCCCTTGGACAGCAAGGAGATCAAACGAGTCAATCTTAAGGGATATCAACCCTGAATATTCACTGGAAGGACTAATGCTGAAGCTGAAATATTCCAGTATTTTCGTCATCTAATGCAAACAGACAACTCACTGGAAAAGTCCCTGATTCTAGGAAAGATTGAGGGCAGAAGGAGAAGGGGGCGTCAGAGGATGAGCTGGCTGGATGGCATCACCAAGGCAATGAACATGAATTTGGGCAAACTCCAGGAGGTGGTGAGGGACAGGGAGGCCTGGAGTGCTGCAGTCCATGGGGTTGCAAAGAGTCGGATGTGACTGGGCGACTGAACAACAGCAATGAGAGAAACCAACACAATACTGTGAAGCAATTTTCCTCCCATTAAAAATAAAGTTCTTAAAAACCTACTATAATTATTAGTACTCCGTGGTATTGACATAAAGATAGACAGATAAAGCAATGAAATAAACTTGAAAGTCTAAAAAAAATAATTCTTCAAACCTTGGAGAATATAGAATGTACCAACAAAGAAAATTGAAAGTTGCTGACAAATTCCATAACCAGGAGATAACATTTCAATGTGCATCTTTCCAGATGATCTATGTAATTATCTACTTGTCTAAATTTTTAATAAAAATGGTGTCACCCAGTACAGACAAGCTGGTAGCTGCAGCAGGCTCATGTACTGATCACAGTTCAATCTTAGTGCTCTGTGATGAACCAAGGGACACACCTGAGGGTCTTCACAATTAGAATCTTAAAGAATTTTAGAGATTCACTTTTTCCCCCAGAAGTATTTGTTCACAGGTTGAATCAATCTGAGTCTTTTTTTTTTTTTTTTTTTATTGAAGTGTAAGTTGACTTACAATGTTGGGTTAGTTTCAGGTGTACAGCAAGGTGATTCAGTTATACATATATCCACTCTTTTTCAGATTATTTTCCATTATAGATTATTATAAGATATTGAATATAGTTCCTGATGTTGTACAGTAGGTCCTTGTTTATTTTACATATGGGCATGCTCAGTCACTCAGTCATGTCCAACTCTTTGCAACCCCATGAACTGTAGCCCACCAGGCTCCTCTGTCCATGGGATTTCCTAGGCAGGAATACTGGAATGAGGTGCCATATCCTCCTCTAGAGAATCTTCCCCACCCAGGGATTGAACCCAAGTCTCCTGCATTGGAAGGTGGGTACTTTACCAGTGGGCCACCTGGGAATGCCCGTTTTATACATAGAAGTGTGTACCTATTAATCTCAAGCTCCTGATGTATCTTTTCCCCCCTCTACCACCTCCCCACTTCTACTTTGGTAACCATAAGTTTGTTTTCTATGTTTGTGGAGACTCACTTATGGCAGCTGTCCCCAGGGGAATGATGTGGATGGATGATCATCGCCTGCTTTGGGATAAAGACCAAGTCTTTCTCATGGCCTGGAAGGCCCTGCACACGCACGGCTGGCTCTGTCTCGTCCCACCTCATCACTCCACTCTGCACCCATCTTTCAGTCTTTCATGCACACTATGCTCTCTCTCACATCACAGTCCGGTGTATGTTGGACCCTCTTTCTAAAGTGCTCAGTCCCGATGCCTTTGCCTAGTTAGCTCCTACTTGTCTACGAATCAGAGCATGAAGGGTCCTCGCTTAGAATCCTTCCCTGAATCCCAGACAAGCTCAAAATTTTCTCTTACTTGTTTCTGTAACATCTGGTCCCTCCTTTCTTGGCATTTATCTAGGTTCTGATTTACCATGTGTGTCTGTCTTCTCAAGTAGAGAATTCTATTCTCTTTGCTGTATCCCCAGCCACTGGCTCTGTGCCTGTCACATAGTTCAGTTCAGTCACTCAGTCGTGTCTGACTCTTTGCAACCCCATGAATTGTGGCACGCCAGGCTTCCCTGTCCATCACCAACTCCCGGAGTTCACTCAAACTCATGTCCATTGAGTCGGTGATGCCATCCAGCCATTTCATCCTCTGTCATCCCCTTCTCCTCCTGCCCCCAATCCCTCCCAGCATCAGGGTCTTTTCCAATGAGTCAACTCTTCACATGAGGTGGCCAAAGTACTGGAGTTTCAGCTTTAGCATCACTCCTTCCAAAGAAATCCCAGGGCTGATCTCCTTCAGAATGGACTGGTTGGATCTCCTTGCAGTCCAAGGGACTCTCAAGAGTCTTCTCCAACACCACACTTCAAAAGCATCAATTCTTTGGCACTCAGCTTTCTTCACAGTCCAACTCTCACATCCATACATGACCACTGGAAAAACCATAGCCATGACTAGACGGACCTTTGTTGGCAAAGTAATGTCTCTGCTTTTTAGTAGGTACTCAATATTTGACAAAAGAATGACTGAAGAAAAATTCAGCCTTGATTTTTTTTTTATTGAATTGCATTTTCTGATGAGATAAAAACTGAGGCCCTAAGCTTACTTTCCCTCTAAGATCACACAGACAATTAGACATTGAAGCAGGTGAATCAGGCCTGGGCACCCTTAGCTGTTGATATGCTGCAGATGAGGCCTCCTCCTGTAAATCAGTAACTGTGAGCCAGCTGAGTGGCAGGTTTCCCAAATCTAACTTTTAAAGCAAGGACAGGAAATCGGGGTTTATTTTTCTAAGAAAATATATAAACCACAAAATTGTGAACAGAATCATAAGTTATGACTTCTATTTGAGGGAAATTGCTTTTCATTCTAGAAAACTTTCCATCTCTGAACACAATTCCTTCTCCAATTATGAAATCATATTCTTTTCCATATATTATGTTTCCCTTTGAGTCTGTCTATGTATATATTGAATAAAAGATTTTATTCTTTGAAAAAAAAAAAAAAGAGGGAAAGGAAGAGATAGAAAAAGAAATAGAAAGAGTAACCAGGCAAATTTTTAAGAGTTTTCTAGGGTTTGCCTTCTGTTTCTTTTTTTTTAAAACTCAATCTTTTTTTTTCATATAGCATTTACCAATATTGATTCTAGTTGTATTAAACAGCAAAATATGCAGGAGAGAGAAAAAGCAAGCAGTCAGTGATAAATGTTTCCTAGAAAACATAGCTGCTGGCAAGACCAGTATCTGGCTCATTGACAGCCTGGGTGAAAAGAGATCCAGAGAGTAATGATGGCTCTGCTGGTGGGGATGTCAAAGACAGGTGAAATGGACATAAATTTTGGCTCACAAGCTTCACTATACAAGAAGCATAACATTTTAAATTATCTCTCATAACTCATAAGGATCACTTTCATTTCTTTGTGAGGTAATCACCCGCATAACATTTTTATGCTCCAGGGTGTCAGGGCATCTAGGGGTTCATGGAGAAAGCATCTCAGTCCACACAGATGGGCATTAAGGTAGCCCTCCTGACCTGCCCCCCCAGGTCTATCTAATGATGTTCCATCACTGAGGGCCTTCTCTTTTGGCTCTTACTGCCATCCTTTCCACTATGCCAGAACACCAATCAGAACGCTATGCCAGAATGGAGCAGGAAGATAGAAAGTCCAGTGTTTTCAGTTGAATGTGTCCCCTTCCTAAAAATACGGGCTTCCCTAGTGGCTCAGAGGTTAAAGCGTCTGCCTCTAATGTGGGAGACCAGGGTTCGATCCCTGGGTCAGGAAGATCCCCTGGAGAAGGCAATGGCAACCCACTCCAGTATTCTTGCCTGGAGAATCCCATGGACGGAGAAGCCTGGTAGGCTATAGTCCATGGGGTCACAAAGAGTCTGACACAACTGAGCGACTTCACCTTCACCTAAAAACACATGGAAAGCCTAACGCTAAGTACCTCAGAATGTAACCTTACTTGGAAATAGGGTAGTAATGAGGTAATGAGGTAGTAATATAGGTAATGAGGTTAAAATTAGGTTATTAGGGTGACCAATATGCCTGGTGTTCTTATGAGAAGGGGAGATTTGGACTCAGAGACGGACATGCACAGCTGGAAGACCATGTGAAGACCGCAGGTAGGAGGCAGTCATGTGACTGGAGTGATGTGTCCCTAAGCTAAGGAGCCCCAAGAATGGCCAGTAAACACCAGAAACTGCAATGAGGCAAGGAAGGATTTTTCCTCAGAGCCATCAGGGTTACCTTAATTTTGGACTCCTAGCCTCTGGAACTGTGAGACAGCACATTTTTACTGTTTCAAGCCACTCACAGTTTGAAGCTTTGTTACAGCAGTCCTAGGAAACTAATGCACCCAGTTTCCCCCTTCTTCTGGCCAAGACAGTTTTATGTACCGGCCAATGCACTTACCTCAAGGGTTTAGGTTTCTGGAAAATAAGGGCAGAAAGACCTGCTTTGTACCTGCTCTCCTGCTGGAACACACGTGTCCCCAAAGACAATGAGCACAGGGCCTGCCTGCTGCTTGCTTGGGTAGGAAGAAAGAAAAAGCGGACAGCAGAGTGAGAAATGGAAAAGGCAGTGGCACCCCACTCCAGTACTCTTGCCTGGAAACTCCCATGGACAGAGGAGCCTGGTGAGCTGCAGTCCATGGGGTCGCGAAGAGTCGGACACAACTGAGCGACTTCACTTTCACTTTTCACTTTCCTGCATTGGAGAAGGAAATGGCAACCCACTCCAGTGTTCTTGCCTGCAGAATCCCAGGGACAGGGGAGCCTGGTGGGCTGCCGTCTCTGGGGTTGCACAGAGTCAGACACGACTGAAGTGACTTAGCAGTAGCAGCAGAGTAAGAAAAGCAAACCCATCAATTAATATCTCCAAATATTACCCAAGCTGCATAGTAATACTAAGCCACTAGGACGTCCATGTTGTGGCTCTAAGAGTCAGTGTGGCTCTAAGACACATATTGTCATGTTTCATCTGGATGAGCTGTGGGGTCACTCAAAGCAGACTCACCATCAATGTGGTATTCATGCCTCCATAAACCAGTGTCGAGGCATTGCTAAGCCATCACAGCACTCTTCTCTGGACCCTGGCCTTTGTAGCCAAATCCTTAATGCCAAGTTCTAGGCATTTGCACTGAACCGTGGTAGGAAGCGGTGACTAAAGTGAATGAACTTAGTAACACAAGTGCACAGATAGTGTCCACAACCCCCTACTGCTTCTCAGAGCCTGTACCAAATAGTGAGGCTCTGCTGGAGAAAGTAAAATGACTTCATGGGTTTGGGACATTACACATTTACAGCCTGGTTTCAACCAGGGCCTCAGGTCATCTGTGTCTATATACTTGGCTTCTCACCCCACACCGATCAAGAATTCTAACTCTGCCTTTCTCAGACTTTGGATGCCACATCTCTCTCCCCCGTGCAACAGATTCACTACCTGCTTCACAAAGAGCAGTTCAGTTCAGTTTAGTTCAGTTGGTCAGTTGTGTCCGACTCTTTGCAACCCCATGAATCGCAGCACACCAGGCCTCCCTGTCCATCACCAACTCCCGGAGTTCACTCAAACTCATGTCCATCGAGTTGGTGATGCATCCAGCCATCTCATCTTCTGTTGTCCCCTTCTCTTCCTGCCCCCAATCCCTCCCAGCATCAGAGTCTTTTCCAATGAGTCAACTCTTCACATGAGGTGGCCAAAGTACTGGAGTTTCAGCTTTAGCATCACTCCTTCCAAAGAAATCCCAGGGCTGATCTCCTTCAGAATGGACTGGTTGGATCTCCTTGCAGTCCAAGGGACTCTCAAGAGTCTTCTCCAACACCACACTTCAAAAGCATCAATTCTTCGGCTCTCAGCCTTCTTCACAGTCCAACTCTCACATCCATACATGACCACTGGAAAAACCATAGCCTTGACTAGACAGACCTTTGTTGGCAAAGTAATGTCTCTGCTTTTCAATATGCTATCTCGGTTGGTCATAACTTTTCTTCCAAGGAGTAAGTGGCACCATCAATCCCCTGCTCACACACTGATGAAGTTAGCTGTATCCCCACCCATCATTTCCTTCTTCCCTTCAGTGAACTTGGAATTCCTCCCTTTGCACAAGCATCATCTTTCCCCCACCACATCCTCTGCCACCTACCTCTGTGACTTGAGCTGCTAGCATATAGGAGCCTCAAGGCCCTGTGTGTTGTGTCCATATAGCACTTAGTAAGTGCTCAATAATTATTTATAAACTATCATCATCCTTGTCCTCTTGCGTTCGAATATTCTACATGAATTTTATCCTCTCAGTACAAAAATACGCTGAAATTCTCTTGGTTAAGCAAACAGACAAATGTTTTTCCAGCATATAAACAGCCTTCTAGCCCCCACTCCTTCCTTTCCTTGACCACCAAATTTGTCAAAGCAGCCGTCTACATTCACTTTTGCCATTGTCTTATCCCAAGACTTCCCTCCCCTTTTTATTCCTCAACCCATGACAACCTGGACCCCTACTGTCTCACCCCTCTGTGCTTCTTAAAGAGGTCTCTCTCTCCAAGGTCACCAGCTGTCCTCTGACAGTCAGGAAACTCCTCCACCCTTACTTGGCTTGCTTTCTTGCTGTCCTTAACACTTCTGAACAACATCTCCCCATTGAATCCTCTTTTTCTTGTTTTTCCTCCTCCCCTCAGCCTTTCCTTCTCTGTCTCATCTAAGGCTCCTCTTTCTCATCCCTCTTCTCCTCCCCTCTCCCTCCAGATGGTCTCATCACACGCATGGTCACCCTCCAACTTGGACTTTTCCACAGCTACAGCCCCATTAGTTATATTGGACTCTTTTGTTGTAAAATTCCCCCAAACCCTCCTCAAGGTACCTGTGCCAAACCAAGCCCATCTCATCCACCTCTCAAACCTGCCCTCCATCTGCATTTTCTGTCCTATGATGGGCAACACAGTTCATTCAATCATCTGAGCAAGACACCTGGGAGTCACCCTGCTTCTCACCTTTGAGCTCTAAATGGTCACCAAGATCTGTCAGCTTTGCTTCTAAAAAGTACCCTGAAATCTGGCCATCTCCCCATGGTTAGATTCTTAGTTCAGGCATCATCATTTCTCACGCAGAATACTGTATTGCATTCTAACATATTTCCTCCCAATCCACATCCTCCTGGGATCAGTTTCTGTTTAAAAAAAAAAAAAATCTGAATATGATCATCTCTTCTCCTGCTTAGGTTACTTCAGGGCTTACCAGAGATCTCATGCTACAGTGTAAAACACCCTCTGTGGCCTGCCTCCTGACTGTTCCTCAAGCCCCATGCTCCAGCCATCCTTGGTCCTCTGTGCCTCTGCACTTTCCCCTCTTCCTTTACTGACTGGGTCCTTCTTGTTTATCACTACTGTATTCATCAGGATTTCTTTCCTTGTGATAAAGACCCAACTCAAAGTAGTTTGAGATAAGAATTTATCATCAGGATAATGTATTGTTTCATGAACTCCAAGAACAGGAATCTACTTGAACTTCAGAAGTACAATTGACCCATGATAAACTCAAGGTTGGAGTGTGGACCCTCCACACAGTTGAAAATCTAAGTGTAACTCACTGTAGGTTCTCTGTAGCCCATGAATCATGCAGTACTGTAGTACTTACTATTGAAAAAAATCTGCTTATAAGTGACCTGCCTGGTTCAACCTTGTGTTGTTCAAGGGACAACTATATTTGGATGACAGACTATATTAGATGTCTAGAACTGTCACAGCAAAGTGCCACAGATTTTTATTTGTATTTTCTTACAGTTATAGAAGCTGGAAGTCAGAGATCAGAGTGCCAACATGTTCAGTTTTGGTGAGAGCTCTCTTCCTGACTTGTACGTGACAGGATAGAAAATGAGCTCTAGCATCCTTTCCTCTTATTATAAGGACACTAATCCCACAATGAGGGCCTTACCCTCATGATGACCCTAGGTCATCTAAGCCTAATTATCTCCCAAAGACTCCATCTCCAAATACCATCACACTGGGGTTAGGGCTTCAGTATATGATTCTGGGGGATACAATTCAGTCCATAGCAACAATCCAGTGCTGGTGGATCCTCTATAGGTACTAGGTCCAGTAAACTTCTTTTCTTAGAGCATTCACCCTGTTACAGAGCAATCACCCTGTCACAGAGCAGGACAGAAATAGCACACAGTGTGGGATGTGGCATTTGTGACAAAGACCATCTCTTCAGGACGTGGTTAGAATGTCCCACATACTCTAAGACTGAGCTGGGGAGGGGATGTGGGCAGCACAAATACACGCTGGGGGAGAGAGCACACTGTCTCCTAGTTTTACAAGTGAGGACCAACTATTCTGAGAGGGCACCTGAAGGTACATCATCCTCCTTCCCAGATTCTAATCTTCTAGTTGAGTCAAAATTAAAATAACCAAGCCTGAGGGCATATACATTCTTTAAGACAGCCTACACAATAAATGAATATTCTCTTAATCAGTTTTGTAGAAAGGAAGAATGGAGACTGACAGTAAAAGTAGGCTTTGTAAGACAATTAGAAAATGAAGAATTAGGGTTTTTTCCATGTGCATTTTGCCCAAAATTAGGAATGGGAATGGGAGTCATTTCATTGTGTTTCCCTGGAAACTAGGAGTCTAGAGATTCCACCATAACAGCTCTGACCTCCCATAGGTCTTTATGGAGACTTCCTTACATAAGGATAGATGATTAAATCATCATCCTTTGGCGATCAAGTCAACCTCCAGTTCTTTTCCCCTACCCAGAAGTCAAGGAGGTGGGAATGAAAGTTTCAACCATTTTTCTTGGTTCTCCTGTCAACCAGCTCCTATCCTTAGGTGCTTCCCATAACAAAAAGACCTTTAGCGCTCTCTTCAGGTGAAATTCTATGGATTTGGGGAGCTCTGTACCAGAAATGGGGATGAAGATCAATTATATATTTCTTACTATAAATCACAATATGACACATGTCTTTTATTTACAAGTTATGGAATGAGAGTCTTGAATTTTTTTTTTCTTTTTTGTCCACTTCTCATGGCATGCAGGATCTTCCCCAGACCAAGGATTGAATGTGTGCCTCCTGCAGTGGAAGTGCACTGTCTTAACTACTAGATCACCAAGGAAGTCCTTCTGAATATCTTTTAGTCATTGGGGTTGCCTCTACTGCCACCAAGAACCTCTGGGCCGGCCACAACCTTGGAAATGTCCCCTTTACTCTAATCTCCATGGTCTTCTCCTTGATGAGTCAGAGCCAAACATGCAAGAGTCAATCATGCAATATACACGCTATGATTTGTCTGTAGAAAAGAGAACTAAGGGATAGACACAGAGTCAGACAGATGGAAACTGCTGATCAAAAGTGCTGTTGGAGGATGTGATCCCATGTCTGCCAAATGGACCAGCTGATTCTGCTTCTTTGAATTCAACTAATTCATCAGAGAAGCCAGACATGCTGCAATCCATGGGGTCACAATGAGTTGGACACGACTGAGCAACTAAACTGAACTGAACTGAATCTGTCAGCCATAAGTAGTGCTGAAGCATGTGGCATCTCCTGCTGGACAGGGCCTGCCCCACTACACTGAGATTGTAACTTGCATCCATACCAGAATGTGCCTTCTCTGCAGGCCATCAGAGCCCAAGAGAGAGAAGCTGAAGGAAGCCGATCCTGCTCCCAAATTACCACTCATGCAGGGCAGAGAGGAGCCAGGAAAGTTACTTGGAACTTTCCAGAGCAGATGCATGGGAAGATGAATGCGATGTTTTCTGGTAAAAGTCCTATTCCACTTTCCTGAGGCCTCCCCCAGTACCACTCGCCACTGTTCCTTTATGGAGTCATCTGTGTCTATAGGTGGGAGTGCAGATTTAGTCACCAGAAGGTTCACAATGAATCTAACCAACACATGGACCAAGGATCAAATAGTGCATTGATCTAAGGCTGAAAATTATTCTCTCTTCTATTTCCCATACCAAAAAATATCATCCAACACAGCTCATCTGAAGTTCTGAAATTAAATGTATTGACAACAGAAAATATTCCAACAAGAAAAATGCCTTTTTTATCCTCAAATTCTTGGGGAGTAATGTAAGTTCAAGGACTAAATCCTCTTGCAGATTAAAACCCAAAGAAATCAATCTTTAAAGCAAAACACGTTGCCCTTGTGAGCCCAAAGTCCAAAATTCTCAAGCTATAACCAGAGTTCTTAAGGCAAAAAAATAGTGGGGGTGTGGGAGGGGATTCAAATTCTTTCTGCAACTATTTCCTATCTTCCTCTCTTTGGGATGGATATAGTTTCTTCAAGGCTCAAAGTTTCTCATGGATGTCATCTTTCTAAAGAATTCAGAGATTTAATAATACTCCTATTAGACTAACATCTAACCCAGTCTCACCTGTTCCCTTTAGGTAAGTCCCATCTTTGTGAGGTGTTCCTATAATGTCATAATTCTATATATTTATTGGTCAGAATCCCCATATAACAGGCAAAACCTGCCTCCTTGTTTGCATTAATTGTTGGGATACCCAATAATACTCTAATATTTTGTGTTCATCTTTCTAGTCAGCCCTCCTTGGCCAATTACCAGATTATGTAAGGACTTTGGATAGTTGTCTCAATTTTCCAGGATGTCCCTCTAATTGCTCTTATTGTATTTTCATTAACATCTCTAAAAGACTGCTTCTCCCAGTTTTTCTGGATTTTAGCTCCTTCTGGGGAAGCCATTCTAGACACTTTTCTTGCTTCTCTTCATGTGTTAGATTTCTTTGATCCCCAATCCATGTTCAGATCTTAGGACAACTAAAGTATCTCTTGCTTCCTAACTCCCTTTGTAAGAGTCATCACACTTGTATGCCTCTCCTTTTCCCATTTCTCTAACTTAGGCTTCTAGATTATTCTCCTTTCTGTATCTGAAATATATCACCCTTTCTCCTAAGGAAAACTTTCCTTTCCTCCAGCTTTATCAATCTACCCTCCTGTATTTCACCCCTCATTCTTCTTATATTACTGTCCTGGTGGTAAGGAGGCATATTTTTTATACCACTCCAATTTTTCCCTTAATTTCCAGTGCAATCTGATATCTAGAGACAGAAAGTTCCAGGTGTGGGTCCTTTACAGGGCCCTCTTGGACTCTGAGTGTGCAATAGTGTTATTTGTTTCTCTACCTCATCTCAAGAAGATGGCACATTCTCTATATAATAAGGGTTCTTATTCTTTTCTCTTTTCTTTTTGGTCTGTTTATCAAGAAAACCCATCACCCTTATGGTGAAGCCATCTAAAGCCATGGTCAGAGCTTATATAATCATCAAATCCATAGTCAGTATGAAACCACATATTAGGAGCCAATAGACAAGCCAGAGAGTTGTGGATTGCATCTCCAGCTGCCTCCTGGGGCTCCAAAGGCAGTTGGCAGATTTGCAGGTGTCTTATACCACATTGTTTCCTAGGTCTGACACTAACAATTTAAGCCATTACCTCATATATTAGTGTTCTGTAGCATACATGAAACAACTTTTCTCTTTGTTCAGTTTGAAGTCTCTGCCTGCAGACACAGCTGAGAAATACAATAAAAGCAGCAAATATTGTTCTGCCTGCTCATGCTTAAAATGATCTAATCTCTGATACAGACTTACCCACAAACCAGTGCCTATGCCAAGCAGTGCATGCAAAGTTTCAAGTCAAGAGGCAGCACTCAGCACCATGAAACTGAAGAAGCAAGTGGTCGCTGAGACCTGTGAATAGTTTCCTTAGGAGTGGTATCCCACACAGGTAGAAATCCCACTCCCTAAGCCTAAGGCTTAACTACCCAAAGAAAGATAACATCAGAAGCCTCACTTTCCACCTGTTCCTTTGCTCTCCAAATGCTCAGGCCTGTCAATATCTCATGGTTCTGGGTTCACACAACAGATAGCAGGGCTTTGGGGAGGTCAAAAAATAACACTCATGTTCTCCATCCGTGTTCAGATAATTACCTCAGTTGAGCAGATAGAGATCAGAATATCACTCTTATCACCAATAAGGCTGTTGAGACCATGGTCTGGGACTGCGATCATGTCTGACTCACTGACAACTCTCTTGAGTCTGACACTTGCTCATCCAGACACGGACTGGCTTGGACAGCCAATTCCTGCTGCTCCCCTCACTCTGGGAGCCTGTGCTCTCCCTTCTCTCAAGTCATGTAAACATCACAGAGCATCCCCAGGTCTCGGGACAGAAAAGGGATTAACCGGTGCAAACCTATCACATATGTCACTCATAGATACACATTTCTCTTTAATCCATGAGCCTGCCTAAGAGTGTTTTTGTCCCTTCTCTGATTGTTCGCCCTGGGGATGAAGCTGTCTAGCTTCTCCGGTGGGGGCAGTTAAACTTTAAAGACCCTCTCATCTGCCATGTCATGGGGACCCTGGGGGGAAGCTATTATTATTTAATACATATCAAGAGCCTTCAACTCCTTGATGCTTCCCATTGATCTCACTCTCACTAGTTACACGCTAATGGCATTTCTGTATGGTATCACTGCTATATGGATGTTGATAAATGCTATATAAAAGTCTATTAAGTTAATCTAATGGCTGCCATGCTGGTTCCCCTAATGACATGGCAGATAAGAGAGCCTGTAAAGTTCAAGCGCTCCCAGGAAAGCTGGAAATTGTTCCCCTCAGTGGACGATTGTTAAAATAAGCAAGCAGTAGCTATTACTAGGGTTTCTTCACAACCTCAACCTTCTGTGCCCGAACTCCAGGCTCCATGTGAGGAAACACTTTTCTGGGGCTCTTAGGGACAACTTTCAAAGCATTTGGATTTACCACTTACACTTTCTCTTCTGTGCTTTCTCGTCTCTGCTTCCTGTGTCCTTCTCTCCCACTGCCATGCTCTTCGTTAGACTCCACATATAAGTGAGGTCACGTGGTACTCGTCTTTCTCGGTCTGACTTACTTCACTAGCATAATGCTCTCAAGGTGTATTCATGCTGTCAAAATGACAGGATTTTCTTCTTTTCAAAAGAGCTTTATTGGAGTATAGCTGATCTACGATGTTGTGTTAGTTTCAGGCATATAGAAAAGTGAATCAGTTATACAATAAACATACCTACTTTTTTTAAAGATTCCTTTCCCATATAGGCTGTTACATATTATTGAGTCGAGTTCCCTGTGCTCTACAGCAGGTTCTTGTTAGTTATCTGTTTTATATGTAGTAGTGTATATAAGTCAATCCTAATATATCTCTCCTCTCCCTCTATCCCCTGGTAACCATGTTGGTTTTCTACATCTGTGACTCTACTTCTGTTTTGTAAATAAGTTAATTTGTACCTTTTTTTAAAATTTCACATCTAAATGATATCATGATAGTTGTCTTTCTGTGTCTGACTTACTTCACTCAGAATGACAATCTATATCTATCTAGGTAGTTGCAAATGGCATTGTTTTTTAATGACTGAGTAATATTCCACTATATATATGGACCAATTCAGTTCAGTCGCTCATTCGTCTCCAACTCTTTGCAACCCCATGGACTGCAGCATTCCAGGCTTCCCTTCTTTATCCATCTCTCTGCTGAGAGACATTTAGGTTGCTTCGATGTCCTGGCTATTGTGAACACCGCTGCTATGAACGCTGGGGTGCATGCGTCTTTTCAAATTATGGTTTTCTCTAGTGATATGCATAGGAACGGGACTGCTAGATCATATGGCAGTTCCATTTAGTTTTTTAAGGGACCTCCATTCTGTTCTCCATAGTGGCTGTACCAATTTACATTCCCACCAACAGTGTAGGAGGGTTACCTTTTCTCCACATCTCCTCCAGCATTTATTGTTAATGAATATTTTGATGATGGCCATTCTGACTGGTATAAAGTGATACCTCAATGTAGTTTTGATTTGTATTTCTCTAATAATTAATAATGCTGAGCATCCTTTCATATGCTTTTTGGCCATCTGTATGTCTTCTCTGGAGAAATGTCTCTTTAGTTCTTCCACCTATTATTCATTTGCTTGTTTTTTTCAATTGAGCTGCATGAGCTGTTTGCATAATATATTGTGGATATTAATCCTTTTCAGTTGCTTTGTTTGTAAATATTTTCTTCCATTCTGAGGGAGTCCCCAAATTCTTCACATAGCCTACAAGGCCCAGAATAACTTCTATATTCCTATTTGGACCTCCCCATCCCTCACTCTATGTTTTCCCATATCAGCCTCCTTTCAGATTGTTAAATGCTCCAAATTTCTTCTTGCATCTGAGCTTCTACACATGTTACATATGTTTTATGTCTAATAAGTTTTTACTGAGTACCTGAAATATGCATGGCACTGGGATGGAAACTGAAGGTGCTTCAGTGACCAAGACCAGTGCAACTCCGGATCTCCTAGGGAAACCAGTCTAGATGGGGAGACAGAATTGTAAACAAGTAATTAAACAAATGGTTACGTAATGCCATTTGCTAAGAAGGAAGGAAGGAAGAGTACAGTGCATCATTTCCTCTGTTTAAAAAGCCTTTTTCTTCAACCTGGCCTCAGCAATTATTCAACTGACATGTCACCTCCTCCGAGCACCCTTACATGATTCCCATATTAAGTCAAATTTCTCTATAATGCACACTGTAACTTTTCTTCAGAGGTGATATTACAAATGTAAAACAACTATTTTAGATTTCGTAATTACTGCTTAACCTCTGCCCCCTCCAGCGTGTCATGATTCTCCCTACCGTGCCCATGTTGTGCTGTGTGCTCAGGCGTGTCCCACTCTTTGAAACCCCATGGACTGCATCCCGCCAGGCAAGAATACTAGGGTGGGCTGCCATTTCCTCCTCCAGGGGATCTTCCTGACCCAGGGATTGAACCTGCATTTCCTGTGCCTCCTGCATTGGCAGGTGGGTTCTTTTACCACTGAGCCATCTGGAAAGCCCATTTTGATGAATAATCAACATTAAAAAAATAAGATTTTGCTAAAATGAGTACCTGGATATAGATACATTTGAGGAAGAGAACCATATCTGCATGTTTGTTAAGTTCTGATGATACACATGTTCTTCCTACAATCTGACCCTGTCATCCCAACATTTGTTAATTCCTTGAGGGCAGAGAAATCGCTTTAATCTCTACTTCCTGGTACTAAGCACAGAGCCTGCACATGGTAGATACTCAGAGCAGGGTAAGAGAGGAAGATGGAAGGGTGGCAGAGATGGAGAAGAGATGAAAGAGGGAAAGGATGATGTTAAGTTTATACAGAATTCTATTTCTTTAGTACACTGTCTAGAATCTGAGCTGCCCAGTACAGTAGCCACTAGCTACATGTAGCTATTAAAATTAAAATGAATTGAAATTAAAAATTCAGTTCATCAGCATTAGTCATATTTTAAGTACTCAAAAACTACATATGGCTTGTGGCTACAATATTGGACAAAGCAGATGTAGAATATTTCCATCATTGCAGAAAGTTCTATTGAACAGATTCTAGATGTCTCCAAAATGTTCATAAACATCTCAAGTGGTTTTGCTAAGACTGAGATAAGGAAGTGAAGACCTTAGTCCTTAGACCCTGAATTATACAGGCAATTATACCTGTTTCTTTGATCAGATAAAAAAAAAAAAAAAAACAGAGCAATACTTGGTTTATCTGAGTTTAAGAAGATAAAATAATCTTATGATTTAATGGACCTATAGCATAAATTTGAAAAAAAAAAGTGTAACAAAAAAACCTTTAGGATTAATTATTTCTATTACTCAATCTTCTTTTATGTTTAAAACATCATCCCCTTGTCACTGGGGTCACCTCAGTTAGGGAAGTGGGCAGGCTTATAACACTGAGGGAGGATCACCAGCATTGGTTGTAACCCACTAACACAGACTTAGTGAAATTGCATTTTCTTGATGCACCTATTTAGTTAATAAATTGACACTGTTTAAAAAATTCTCTTTGCAGGATATTCTCTTTGCAGCAATAATGTGCATGCATTATATATTTCTCACACCTTAAAGTGTACTCCAGCTGGACTTGTACTTAAGGACTCTTTATTAGGTTTTTGTTATTACCTTTACTTAAAAGAAATAACCAGTCACAGACAGGATTGACAGATTGAGCTCTTTCTCCATTCCATGGATGGTGGTGCATGGCTGTTCTTGGTGGAGCAATTTGTCTGGTTAATTCTGATAACGAAAAAGACTCTGGCATGCTAACTAGTTAGGCACCCCCTGAGCAGTTGGTGTCCCCCAGCTTCTTAGAAGGACAAATGGCATTCAGCCGTCTGAGACTGAGCACTAACAGGCATCTGTGATGCCCTTAGATGTCTGGGGCTGCATAAGCACTGCACTGTTTTGGAGAAGGAAATGGCAACCCACTCAAGTATTCTTGCCTGGAGAATCCCATGGACTGAGGAGCCTGGCATGCTACAACTCATAGGGTTGCAAAGAGTCGGACGTAACTGAAGTGGCTTAGCATGCAAAAGAAATAAAGTAAAAACAAAATTATTTAGCTCAGAATGTTCATTAATTTAAAGTCAGGGCTTTTCCTCTTTCCCTCCTGACTCCTCCCCCCTGCCACCTACAGTCTGAAACAGATTTTACTGTCTTCCTAGACCTTGAAAGTTCAGTGCACTTATTGGAAAACAGGGCACCATTTTCTTTTAGGCAATTTCTTCAACAGTGAAGTAGAAAGAGCATCTGCAGAAAGTTTAGGAAGAGGGGAGCAGCGGAAACAACGTGCCAGATAGAAAACAACACAATCCCTCCAGAACGGCAAGAAAATCTGTGGCAAGGAAGCCAAGAGAACAGTCTTAGCAATGTATTCCAAACTTCCTGCGGTTGTTTATATCTTCCGACAGATAAGAAGTTTCTATATATAGCTGTGCTTTAGCAAAATACTTTTCGGCTCAGGCTGTAGCCAGAGAATTGAAGGTGTAGCACAATGGAAGTTTTGTAAGGAGAATTTTTTTTTTTCAGTTTGATAAATCAGATATATGAGGAATTCAGAAGCCAGATTCTTCTTCAAACCATGCTGCTGTCTTTGCTGGGGTTAATCTAAACACTGAATAATTAAACAAAAGTATGTGAAAGTGAAAGTCGCTCAGTCATGTCCAACTCTTTGTGACCCCATACAGAGTCCATGGACTTCTCCAGGCCAGAATACAGGAGTGGGTAGCATTTCCCTTCTCCAGGGGATCTTCCCAACCCAGGGATCTAACCCAGGTCTCCCACATTGCAGGCGGATTATTTACCAGCTGAGCCACCAGGAAAGCTAATTCCATATTGACCCAAGGCTGTGGAGAGTGGAGGTTTGGCTATAATCCATTGCTTTGGTTCTGAAGATTCAGAGATATCTGGTAACCTCTCCTAACAGAAAGATTGAAGATGCAAGTAACTATTAATGCTAACCTGAGATAAGAGACATGTTACTGTTAAGTCTCAAACCAGAGAGTGCTTGACCTCCCAGAAAAAGTCTATGACCCCAACATCCTCAGACCCCTTGACCTTAACTATTAACTCCTTTCTGCCTCTGGATAAGCAATGAGCAAAGCATGTACTTCACTCCAGCCCAGACCTCTTGTGTGGACTCCAGACAGCCCTGCCCTCAAACTTGTTTTGCTGTCTTCCCCATCTCAGTCAATGGCAGTTCCATCCCTCCGGTTGCTCAGCCAAAACCCTGGAGTCAGCTGTGACTCATCTCTCTCTAGTTAAAGCCAACAAATCTTGTATCTGATCACTTCTCACCCCTCCAGGGCAATCACCCTTGTCCCGGGGTTGTCAACCTCACTTGCTAATTTCACCTCCCAGGGGATATTTGGCAACACATGGAGGCACTTTCAGTTGTCACAATTAAGAAGGCACTATTGAGGGCTTCCCTGGTGGCTCAGTGGCAAAGAACCCGCCTACCAGTGTAGGAGACAGAGGTTCCATCCCTGGTCTGGGAGGATCCCACATGCCACGGGGCAATGAAGTCCGTGCGCCCCAGCTATTGAGCCTGTGCTCTGGAGCCTGGGAGCCGCAACTACTGATGCCCACGTGTCCTAGAGCTCCAGCCTCAACAAGCAAAGCCACCTCAATGAGAGGCCCGCGCACCACAGCTAGAGAAAAGCCCACACAGCAAAGAAGACCCAAATACATGAAATTACAAAAAGAAAGAGAAGGCACTTCTGGCATCTAGTTGCTAGAAGACAAGGATGCTGCTAAACATTTCCCAAAGCACAGGACAGGCCCCACAACAAACTATCCAGCTTAAAATATCAACAGCACATTGGTGGAGAAGCCCTTTCCTAGTCCAAGCCCCTATCTCTCTGGCCTGGATCATTTCTGTAGCTTTTGAACTGTTCTCCCTACTTCTGTTCTTGCCTCCTCCCTGACAGCAATTCTCCACAGGAACCAGAGTTATCCTGGTAAAATACGTCAGATCATGTCACTTCACTACCAAAAACACTCACCCAATACCTCATCTTGCTCAGAAAAATCCAAATCTTCCCGGTGACCTGCAAATGCTTATGGCCCTGGATACATCTTTGACCCAGTCTCCGCCTCTCTGCCCACCTCCTACTTGACTCCAGCCATCCTGGCCTCTCTGTTAGCCCTTGAGTCCTCCAGGTATATTCTTGCCTTCTGCTCATGTGCCCTCTACCTGAAACACTATATGATGGCCCCAATGGGAAACTGTTAAGAAATTATATGAGCTATTAGGTTTGGCATTAGAGAAAGTAAACACCTACTTTAAGTAAATCATCTCATGAATGAGGTCAGTGGAGACAGGGTCTGGGAGGTTCATCATCATAGAAGTTAGTTTAGGGGCATGGCAGAAATCTCCATAAGTGAAGCAGTACTGAGATGCTTAGGGGTTCAGTGTTACAGATCATCACCCTTGTTAGAGTCTCCCCCATCCAACTCCACCCCATCACACTCCTGGAGCTCCAGTGCCCCAAAGTAATTTCAGACCCTAGTTATTTGGCTGTTGGAATCAACTACCCACCCAACCTCAACCATCTTCCTCAGGGGAAGGCAAAGTTGAATGGTTGGAGAAACTTATGGGAATGAGGAAAGGGATCCCCTTTAATGTTGCTCCTTCCTGGATCTCTGGAACATATGGGAGACTGGGATGGCCTAGGAATGACAACTAGAGGGTTGAGGGTTGGTGGGGACGTGGGGTGGGGTGGGGCTGGGGGATGGGGGAGGGGCCTTTCTCTCCTTCACCTACTATTCTTGGCACAGACATACTTAAGACAGTCTAAAAGGTGTGTCTGCTGCCAGCACTGCTCCTTAGATGTCTTTGTTAATAATGCAAAATGGAACATTTACATTTTCTTTCATTTATTTTTTTTTTTTGGCCATGCTCCGCAGTTTGTGGGATCTTAGTTCCCTGAGCAGGGATCAAACCTGGGTCCCCTGCAGTGGAAACACAGTGTCCTAAATGGGAAGCCCCCATTTACATTTTCTTAATAGCTATCTCTCAACCACTTACCACCCCATAGGATCATTACATTTCTCTGAGTTCCTTCAAAATGAAAATAAAAGTCCTAGCGTGCATTTGAGGGGTTCGCTGGAAAATTAGGAAGATCCCTGTAATGTTGCCACCCTCAGGCAAGTTGTAAGAAGCACCCGAAAATAACTTTTAAATGCTTAATAAATCGACCAACTGTTGCATTTTAATTAACTAAGAAGAGGAAAAAATCTTTGCTAAGCTTCTAAGTAGTCACTAGTATCTTCCTTAGAGCTATTCCCTGGGTAGGTTAACACTTCAACAGAGTGAATACCCAGTAGCTACTCAATCTACTTTTAAGTTTAACTGTAATGATGGGAATAGATTAACCTGCCCATGATTGGAAGTTTGCACACACAAATGGAGGAGTCCTCATTGACGGCCCTCCCCTCAGACTCAGGCAGCCCCAGACTTAAAGTGGCTTGAGGTCTCTGACTTGCATTCTCCTCTTTACTTTCCTTCCAGGAACAGGAAATGGGAAAAGGGCAAGAAAGGCAACCCCTCCCTTCTCCTGGCCTTCCAGAGGACAGTGGGTGTGGTCCTCCTGCCAACAGCAATGGGAGAAGACTCTACAGAATGTGCTGCCGGGCCCACGTGGAGGCCAGCTCTGAGCCTTCTTTCAAGCCTCTCTAGATTTCCCTGCAAATGATTCAATAGGGCCCTCTTCCTTTCTCTCCCACTTTGTAGTATGCATTTCTGCTCACTTCTTCCCTTGTCCAAGACCTTGTTTGCCAATACTTGAAATACATAGTTAATAATGTTTTCTTTTTTCTTGACCAGATATAGTCAGGAATCCGGCTACTGTTACTACTATAATTCCTACTAAAAATAACAATAGCTAAAATTTCTTGAGCTCTCACTAAGTGCCAGGCCCTATCTTAAAGATTCATTTAATCCTCACACCAACCCTAATAGGACCTTTATGGTGGGTTTTGAAAGAGCCCAAAAACCAGCACCCCTGCCACCCACTGAAGTTGAGAACTAACTGATAGATCGACATGGTCTCTGGAAAATGGAAATCAAATGTTCTTTATTATAATATTGCCAATAAGGGAGAACACAGATTAGGGCTTAGGCTCCCACAGAATTAAATTCACTACCCAGTCCCAAGTAGCACTGGATCATCACAGAATCTCCTCCAGAGGCCTGGCCCCATGAAACTCAGAGCAGAGCCAAACGTGCACTTTGTGTGAACAGCCTGGTATGGAGTGGGCCTGGGAAGGAGTGATAGGGAGCAAAAAGAGGCCAGGAATTCCTGCTTCTTGGAAACTTGACATCAGGGCAAAAAAAGATCTCCATGTTATTATCATTCCCTGACTTAAGTAGCTGATGCACTAAACACAGAGCACACCCCCCATCCTTCCTGAGTCATGAGGGGAATCCGTGCCCCGAGTTGAGTGGGAGAGAAATTAGTATTGCTGCAGCCCCACTCTCACCAACCTGGCTGTCAGAAGCCCTGTATCTCTCTCCTATCTGCATGATCCCACAAACACTAAATACCTACTATGGGTTTGGAAATGTGTTACTAGACATTTCAGTGGTGTTTGAGCAAAGTTATTGATGAATAAACAGATGAATGACTCTTAGAGAACTCATCATTCTTACCCTTCCTTTCAGTTTTTCTTATTTATCTTAGCACACTGTGCTCCAGACCTTGTTATAACCCAGACAGTCTTGGTCACAGAGTATGCTGGGAATTGCAGGAACTACTCCAGATGGAGATGTGAGGAAAGCATCTAAGACAGTAGAGGGCAAAGCTTTCCAGAGAAGAACCAGCAGGTCAGCTCCAAGGCCAAGCGATGGATGAATTCAAGTCCATTGTCGTGCTGAGACTCAAAGGCTCTGAGTCAAGTGATGGGGTATGGTGCGGGCCCCTTGGTAAAAATGTGAGTGCATCATATCTAGCATAGATCAGAGGAGGCTCAGAAAGCTGGGTCCAGCTCTTGGGAAGAGGAGCTGGAAGAGAGGGGAAGGTCAAGGTACCAGCTGTTTGGGGATCTAGGGCAGCCTCTAGTCACAGAGGAATTTAGACTGAAATTGGGGGAGTGAGGATGTGCTGCAGCCTAGATAAGTGGAGGACACTTGGAAGGCAGGGTGGGACACAGGCTGCAGGTTTTTGAGTGGGATGCGGGCCCCTTCTGGCCCTTATCTGGAACACACAGCTAACTGTCCAGCTGTCCTGTGCCAACAGGTAATAAAGGAGCTACCAACTTACCACACTCCTGGTCTTACCAGATCAGGACAGAGGTGGATACAGAACCCTCAGCTCTTCATGATAGTGCTGTAAGCACAGCCACAGCTATTTTCTTGGGGTAATATGATCAATTAATTATTGTCCACAAAACCCCTTTTTAAACTGGAAATATCAATAGCAATAGTAAAACTAATAAGTAGAAGTTCTGACCCTTCTTATAATCTTCCAATCATGATGAGCCTGTCTCAAAGAAACAGACTGACCCCAGGAGCAGGTGTTTTTAAATGGGAAACAAAGATTTCATGTTCTGTTCATCTTTCAATCAAGAGTCTGGGTGCAGTGGATCCTACTGCTGGCCCACAGCCACTGCCTCCCAATTTCTGCCTGCTGACTGCTCCCCACCTCTCTGCTGCTCCATCTGAATGAGGGCTTTCTATACCACAGAGCTTGTTCTGATACCAGGAATAACTGGGGTTCTATTTGTTCTGGACCCTGGCAATAAAAAGATAAATAAACCCAGGTTCCCGCTCTTGAGAGGAAAAAGAGGCAGCCAGTAAACAGAAATACCAAGTTAAAGTTAAAGTGCTGAGTCTCCCAGATGGTATATATGTATTTACATTCGTTGTTGTTTAGTTGCTACGTCATGTCTGACTCTTGCAAACCATGGAATATAGCCCGCCAGGCTCCTTCTGTCCATGGGATTTCCCAGGCAACAATACTCCAGTGGGTTGACATTTCCTTCTCCAGGGGATCTTCCCAACCCAGAGATCAAACCTGTGTCTCCTGCATTGGCAGGCAGATTCTTTACCACTGAGCCACCAGGAAGCCCCTATATATATTATATATGTGCTAAGTCACTTCAGTTGTATCCGACTCTGCAACTCTACCACTACTGTCACCTGGGAAGCTATGTGTATATATATAGTATAGTATTCTTGCCTGGAAAATGCCATGGGCAGAGGGGCCTGGTGGGCTACAGTCCATGGGGTTGCAAAGAGTTGGACACAACCAAGTGACTGAGCACACACACATACACACACATATAAATATATATAATACCGAGACAGACAGAAAGAGAAAGAATGATTTATTATGAAGAATTGGCCTTCGCAATTATGGAGGCTGAGAAATCCCACAGTCTGCCATCTGCAAGCTGGAGACCCAGAAAAGCTGGTGGTATAATTCAGTCTGAGCCAGAAGGCCTGAGAATCATGGGAGCCAATGGTATAAGTCCCGGTTCAAAAGCAGGAGAAGGCCAATCTGGCTTCTGAATGAATCTTCCCCAATGGGAAACAGGAGAGGCTGGAGAACAGGATGAGAGAGAGGCTGGGGTGCCTATTTATCTGTTCCCCTTGCCTACCCACTGTCTGGCAGCTGCTGTTTTCTCTCTAAATAAAGCCAAAGCTCTGGCCAGACAACCCCTTTTCCATGTCAGCTTCCAGCAGACTCTGGAACCACCTCTCTCTCCCCTTGCCCCTTTGGGTCTTGGGTCATAGTGGCATCCTTCTCTTATTAGTCCCAGAATGCCCCTTAACTGGTCCATGTTGTTCTTCAGTTAGACCCTCTGAGACTGCCCCTGGCTCCTGTGAGACCCTGACCGATACAGGAGGCAATGGTTTTGTCCAAACAAGGGCTGATGAAAACTGACACAAAGCAAAGGCAGTAGGAATATAGAAAAGCAAAGAAATTTAAGAGCTCTGGTAAAACGAGCAAAAGAACTCAGTGTCATGAAGTCGATTAGTTATCAACTGCTGTGTAACAAATTACTACCAATGTAGTGGCTTTAAAACAACACACACTTATTATCTTGTATTTTCTATCAGTCAGGAAAGCAGGCATGGCTCAGTAGAAACCTCTGCTTCTAGACATCTCATTAGGCTGCAGTCAGCTTGTCAGCCAGGGTTGAGATCTCATCTGAAGGCTCGACTGGAGAAGGATCCAATTTCAAGTTCACATGGTTAATGGCAGAATTCAGTTGGGTTGAGGGCCCAAATTCCTTCCTAGCTATTGGTTGGAGGCTGCCCTCAGCTCCTTGCCATGTGGCCCTCCCTGATGTGACAGCTGGCTTTATCAGAGTCTGTGGGAGAAAGACTTCTAGCCAGACAGAAGTCACACTCTGATGTACCCTGATCACAACAAGGACACCCCATCACCTTTGCCATATTCTGCCTGTTAGGAGCAAATCACAGATCCTGCTCACATGGAAGGGAGGGGATTACACCAAAGTGTGAAAATCAGGAGGTGGGGATCCCTCGGAGCATTTTATAATCTGCCTGCCATAAGAGGAAGGGAAGTTGTCTCCTGGGGTTTTTACTTATAAATAATGCCATTTGTCAAGACAGGAAACAGAAGAACAAAAGGATCAGATCTGAGGGGAAAAGTGGGTAGTGAATCTCAGGGTCAATGGGAATCATAAATGGAGGTCTGATCAGAGGATCAAATTTACTTCAGCTCAACTGTGCAAAAGGGCTTCCCAGGTAGAGCAGTGGTAAAGAATCTGCCTGCCAATGCAGGAGATACAGGAGATGTTGGTTCAATCCCTGAGTTGGGAAGATCCCCTGGAGGAGGGAATGGCAACCCACTCCAGTATTCTTGCCTGGAGAGTCCCATGGACAGAGGAGCCTGGTGGGCAACAGTCCATGGGGTCACAAAGAGTTGGACATGACTGAGTGACTGAGCATGCATACACAACTGTGCAAAGAGAAAAAGGCTTGGATTTGGGGGACAAAGGACAAAGTCAGGTCTTGAGGATGCTAAAGGCAGTTTGTCTTCTTCTGTTCATTTTTCAGTAAAATCAAGTGATGATAAAATAGACCTATGACCAAATTCTTTGTAGCAAGAATATAGGAGAAGAAAGCCCACTTGTATGTTCAAGAGCAAGAACTGCATTTTTTTTTAAAAGGATACATTTCCACATTTACTGAAAGGGAGCAAGAACCAGACCAGTTGTCTCGAGTTCTGAATTTATTTCCTGAAGAAAAGACTGAGGCTTCTTCTGAGAGAAAAATGATACTTAGATGGCCCTCTGAAGTGCCTGTAAGTGAGTGTTTTGAATTCAGAGAGAAGGTAGCTAAAGGGCTGAGCAGGGTGTGGGGCAATGCAAGAAACACAGGGATCAGAAACCCAGAAACCATGTCCTAGCAGAATTTCTTAGCTCTGGAAATTGCAGCCTGTGCCTCAGTACCCCCGTGCCACTCCCCGAGCTCAGTCTCCAGGCTTCTTCCACAGGGAAAGCATCCTGTTCACCCTTCTGAGCTGTCCTGACAACTAACAAGCACTTATTCCATGGAAATTCAGAAGGTGACCACAGAGGGAAATAAGATTCAGGCCCCATCCTTGGTGAGTTACAGGCCTGTTGCTATGTGTGAGCCTGCTTTATCACTACAGCTGCTGCTGCTAAGTCGCTTCAGTTGTGTCCGACTCTGTGCGACCCCATAGACGGCAGCCCACTAGGCTCCTCTGTCCCTGGGATTCTCCAGGCAAGAATACTGGAGTGGGTTGCCATTTCCTTCTCCAATGCATGAAAGTGAAAAGTGAAAAGTGAAAGTGAAGTCTCTGTCGTGTCTGACTCTTAGCGACCCCATGGACTGCAGCCCACCAGGCTCCTCCACCCGTGGGATTTTCCAGGCAAGAGTACTGGAGTGGGGTGCCATTGTAACTACAGAGTGGCCAACAAATGTGACAGATGACCCACATAACATTTATCTGTAGCACCAGTGCCATTCCTAACCTAATGTACAAATTAGGAACAGGCAGAAAGTTCAGTCAACTACCCACAAGAGTTTTCTATTACGACAGAGCCCAAAGTTTTCTGACACGACCACACTTATTACCAATGTTTACCCATTCTTCCAACAAACATGTCCTGATTTAATATTTTAAATCAATCTTACTTAATACTATGGGTATTACCACCTACCATTAGGTATCCTTGAATAATACTCCTAATCTCTTTGCATTTCAGTTTGTTTATCTGTAAAGTGGGAAGAAGAGCAATAACAAAATAATAATCCACCTCAAATGAGAGGACCAAGAGAGTGAATGGATATGAAATGGTTCTTTCAGCTCCATGATGATAGTACAAATGTGAACTAATTTTACTATCTGCTGTGGCTATTTCAGCTCAGACTGCAATCCTGGAGGTAAATCTATCACCATGCATCTGAAGTTGACAGTGGCAGAGATTCTCTCCCCCAAATTCTGTGGCATGCTACTCCTTCTGGCCCTTAGTAATGGAAATAGAAACAGAAATATGGATGCTGGAGTAAGTGAAGTTGCAAGTGCTAGTATCCTACCTGATATGATGTGCCTATGACCACAGACACCATCAAAGGAGCACATGGGCCACGGACCAGCTTTCCATATCTGCAATGACCCTAAAGATCATCGAGTCACAAAACCCTCATGAGTTGAGATAAAACCCTGGTTCTGAGTTTCAAAAACTTCAGATGAATTCTAAAGCCATGTGGACTGATTAGAATGGTATGAAACCCTGACAAATACAGTCAGTTCAGTTAGTTCAGTCGCTCAGTCGTGTCTGACTCTTTGCGACCCCATGAATCGCAGCATGCCAGGCCTCCCTGTCTATCACCAACTCCCGGAGTTCACTCAAACTCACGTCCATTGAGTCAGTGATGCCATCCAGCCATCTCATCCTCTGTCGTCCCCTTCTCCTCCTGCCCCCAATCCCTCCCAGCATCAGAGTCTTTTCCAATGAGTCAACTCTTCACATGAGGTGGCCAAAGTACTGGAGTTTCAGCTTTAGCATTGTTCCTTCCAAAGAACACCCAGGACTGATCTCCTTTAGGATGGACTGGTTGGATCTTCTTGAAGTCCAAGGAACTCTCAAGAGTCTTCTCCAACACCACAGTTCAAAAGCATCAATTCTTCGGTGCTCAGCTTTCTTCACAGTCCAACTCTCACATCCATACATGACCACAGGAAAAACCATAGCCTTGACTAGACAGACCTTTGTTGGCAAAGTAATGTCTCTGCTTTTGAATACGCAATCTCAAAAACGACAGAATAATTTCTGTTCAGTTCCAAGGCAAACCATTCAATATCACAGTAATCCAAGTCTATGCCCCAACCAGTAATGCTGAAGAAGCTGAAGTTGAACGGTTCTATGAAGACCTACAAGACTTTTTGGAACTAACACCCAGAAAAGATGTCCTTTTCATTATAGGGGACTGGAATGCAGAAGTAGGAAGTCAAGAAACACCTGGAGTAACAGGCAAATTTGGCCTTGGAATACGGAATGAAACAGGGCAGAGACTAATAGAGTTTTGCCAAGAGAACACACTGGTCATAGCAAACACCGTCTTCCAACAACATAAGAGAAGACTCTACACATGGAAATCACCAGATGGTCAACACCAAAATCAGATTGATTATAATCTTTGCAGCCAAAGATGGAGAAGTTCTATACAGTCAGCAAAAACAAGACCAGGAGCTGACTGGCTCAGATCATGAACTCTTTATTGCCAAATTCAGACTTAAATTGAAGAAAGTAGGAAAAACCACTAGACCATTCAGGTATGACCTAAATCAAATCCCTTATGATTATACAGTGGAAGTGAGAGATAGATTTAAGGGCCTAGATCTGATAGACAGACTGCCTGATGAACTATGGACGGAGGTTCGTGACATTGTACAGGAGACAGGGATCAAGACCATCCCCATGGAAAAGAAATGCAAAAAATCATCATTTACTATGTACCAAAGACCACACCCCACACTTTCATCTGCCAACAGCAGGAAGTAGATATTATCCCTCACCCCCACTCCCTCTCCCCAGCCCATCATAGATGAGGAAACAGGCCCACAAAGGCTTAATTTGCCCAATATCAGCAAATTCCACAGCCAGAATTTGACCCCCAGTCTACAAGCATCAAAGCTGCTTCTCAAGAATGAAGAATCAGTAAAAACAAAAATAGACTGCCACCTCATGAAAATGATGACCATTTCAATTATGAGCACTTCATACTACTCTTAAAGCTTTGCTAAGATCAAAGGAGGGGCCAAAATCTGGAACCAGACTCACTTACTGAGACAAGGACCAGGAGGCTAAACCACACACAGGTGCTGCGGTTCTAGACAAAGTCCTAACTGCCCCCAAGTTGTTATTCTAGCAGGGAGAGCCTTATAACAAACATCCATAAATGTACTGAAAACATTCAGGCAAGTAAGAGTGTTGGGGGACAGGAGGTGCTCTGTCCCATCGGGAGGCGAGGAAAGGCTTCTCTGAGGAGGAGGGCCTTTGAGACTCATCTGAGAGAAATAGAAAGTGGAGGGGAGGGGTGACTGAGGATGAGGAATTCCAAGTCCAAGGGCATCTGAAGTAAAAGTGTGCCATTTGAGAATCATCTGGAAGCCCAGCATAGCAAGAGGATTAAAAGATGAGTTGCTAGACTGACTCCCTGCTCCTGGCTGTCCTGCTCAGGTGCCCATAGTCCCCTTGGGGACTGAACTGGCTGTGCCTTCCAGCACAGACTGGAATTCAGGCTCCACTCCCTGACCTAAGAGAGACCAGGTCCCTGGACTGGTCACCAGGACAGGCATGAGGCCATGATACCAACACCAGATGTGAGTGCAGGGCAGGGACGGGTCTCAGAAACCAGGCATCACCAGCTGATAGAAATGGGACATGAGATGGACAAACAGCTGAGGTCTGCGTGTGGAATCCTGAGGAAGGAGGGAAAGTGCTCCTGCCCACTGCACCCTCAGCCCCACACAGGCTGCCGCTTACTCCTCGGTCTTTGTTTCTTCCCTCCCTCTTGTTTACCCCATTCTAGGCACACCTGCCACCTGGCCCAGCATACTCCTGCTTCCAATTCTTTGAACTGTTCCATCTTTCTGGAATCTCCTTCCCTGATACCCTCGGGACTCATTCCCTCACTAACTTCAAGCTTTGCACAAGTGTCATCTTCCAGTGAAGCTCACCCTGCCTACCCTCTTGTAAGTTGCAAACCCAAGGCCAAGGACAGAAACCAAATGTCACAGCCCTTTAGGTGTCAGTCTAGCTGCTATGGGTTCTAGATGTCAGCTGATCCTGGCACCTGATACTCTCTTCTTGGTGCCTCAAGAGATTTGGGGGCTCAAAATTAAAACTCTGGCACTCATGGATACGCTGCTAATCCAGGGTCTGGGTGCATGAATTTTTGAAAGAAAAAAAGAGTGTTTGGGAGGAGAATATAGGCAATAAATTTACAAGATTCAAAATTCAAAACATACAAAAGGGTGGCCAGTGAAAAACTTTCCTGCCGCTCTTGCCATTCAACCCCCTGCTCCCTCCACTGAAAGCCACAGATGTTATCAGTGTCTGGTCTCTTTCCAGAGATATTTTATAGATATCTTACCAAGTATGTTGCTTCCCTGGTGGCTGAGCAGTAGAGAATATGTCTGCCAATGCAGGAGGCACAGGAGATGCAGGTTCAATCCCTGGGTCAGGAAGATCCCTTGGAGTAGGAAATGACAACTCACTCCATTATTCTTTCCTGGAATATCCCATGGACAGAGGAGTCTGGTGGGCTACAGTCCATAAGGGTCACAAAGAGTTGGACACAACTAAGCGACTGAGCATGCACACTAAGTATGTTTATAGTCCCCACCTTTTACCCAAATGGTAGCCTACTATACATATGCTCTTTGACTTTTTTTCAGTTAAGTGTCTTAAAGATATTTGCACTTTAGTTTCTTCAATTTACAGCTGCTTAATAATCTCTTTGGGTGCACTATCATGTTCTATTACAGCAGCCCCTTTTGATGAACGTGGGGCTATTTCTAACACTTTGATGTTGAAAACAGTACTGCAGAGAATACCCTTGTGCCCAGGTCACCTCACTACGGACGAATTCTAGTTGGGCTTGCAGTACTCAGGGTACAAGCATTCTCGGGTTTGATAGACAGTCCTGCCTGGGGAAGACCCTCTGTAAGCATGTGTATATCACTTCATCTTAGCCCTCTCAGGCAGAGAAGGTAAGACTGCTAACATATGACTTCTTCATCACAAAATCCACCGCCCCAGTACTCAGGGCCTGTTACATAGCTGGAACTCAAAAAAGGATTGTTAGGACTGTCCTGGTGGTCCAGTGGTAAAGAATCAATGGGAAGATTTCATATGCTACAGGGAAGGTAAACCCATGCACCACAACTACTGAAGCCCACGCTCTAGAGTCCATGCTCTGCAACAAGAGAAGCCACTGCAAAGAGAAGTCCATGCACCACAACTAGAGAGTAGCTCCCATTTTTCTGCAACCAGAGAAAGCCTGTGCACAGCAACAAAGACCCAGTGCAGCCAAAAATTAACTAATTAATTAAAAAATCATTGTTTGAAGCCTACAGCAAACATTATTCTCAATGATGAAAAATGGAAAGCATTCCCCCTAAGATCAGGAACAGGACAAGGGTGTCCACTTTCACCACTATCATTCAACAGAGTTCTGGAAGTCCTAGCTACAGCAATCAGAGAAGAAAAAGAAATAAAAGAAATTCAGATTGGAAAAGAAGAAGTAAAGTTCTCCCTGTTTGCAGATGACATGATACTGTACATAGAAAACCCTAAAGATAGTATCAGAAAATTACTAGAGCTAATCAGTGAATTTAGCAAGGTTGCAGGATACAAAATCAATTCACAGAAATCACTTGCATTTCTATATACTAACTGAAAAACCAGAAAGAGAAATTAAGGAATCAATCCCATTCACCATTGCAATGAAAAGAATTAAATATCTAGAAATAAAGTTACCTAAGGAGACAAAGTGTGTGTGATTACTGGAGTGGGTAGCCTTTCCCTTCTCCAGGGGATCTTCCCAACCCAGGAATTGAACCCAGGTCTCCCACATTGCAGGCAGATTCTTTACCAGCTGAGCCACAAGACAAGCCCAAAACGCAAGTGTGTGTATGAATACTGGAGTGAGAAGTGTTGGAGAAGACTCTTGAGAGACCCTTGGACTACAAGGAGATCCAATCAGTCCATCCTAAAGGAAATCAGTCCTGAATATTCACTGGAAGGATGGATGCTGAAGCTGAAATTCCAAAACTTTGGCCATCTGATGCGAAGAACCAACTCACTTGAAAAGACCCTGAGCTGGGAAAGATTGAAAGTGGGAGGAGAAGGGGACGACAGAGGATGAGATGATTGGATGGCATCACCAACATGATGGACATGAGTTTGAGTGGGCTCTGGGAGTTGGTAATGGACAGGGAAGCCTGCCGTGCTGAAGTTCATGGGGTTGCAAAGAGTCAGACATGAATGAACTGAACTGAACTGAAGGAGACAAAAGAACTGTACACAGAAAATTATAAGACACTGATGAAAGAAATCAAAGATGATGTAAACAGATGGAGAGATATTCCATGTTCCTGGGTACGGAGATCAATATTGTGAAAATGACTATACTACCAAATGCAATCTACAGATTCAATGTGATCCCTATCAAATTACCAAAGACATTTTTCACAGAACTAGAACAAAAAATTTCACAATTCATGTGGAAACACAAAAGCCCCTGAATAGCCAAAGGTCTTGAGGAAGAAGAATGAAACTGGAGGAATCAACCTTCCTGACTTCAGATTATAATACAAAGCAACCCTCATCAAAACAGTATGGTACTGGCACAAAAATGGAACTATAGACCAATGGAATAAGAGAGAAAGCCCAGAAATAAACCCATGCACTATGGGTGCCTTATTTTTGACAAAGGAGGCAAGAATATACAATGGGGAAAAGACAGCCTCTTCAATAAATGGTGCTGGGAAAACTGAACAGCTACATGTAAAAGAATGAAATTAGAACACTTCCTAACACCATACACAAAGATAAACTCAAAATAGATTAAAGACCTAAATGTAAGACCAGAAACTATAAAACTCTTAGAGGAAAACATAGGCAGAACACTTGAGGAGATAAATCAAAGCAAGATCCTCTATGACCCACCTCCCAGAGTAATGGAAATAAAAACAAAAGTGAACAAGTGGAACCTGATTAAACTTGAAAGCTTTTGTGCAGTAAAGGAAACTATAAGCAAGGTGAAAAGACAGCCCTCAGAATGGGAAAAAATAGTAGCAAATGAAACAACTGACAAAGGATTAATTTCCAAAATATACAAGCAGCTCATCCAACTCAATGCTAGAAAAACAAACCCAATCAAAAAGTGAGAAAAAGACCTAAACAGACATTTCTCCAAAGAAGACATACAGATGGCTAACAGACACATGAAAAGATGCTCAACATCGTTCATAATTAGAGAAATACAAATCAAAACCACAATGAGGTATCAGCTCACACCCATCAGAGTGGCCATCATTAACAAGTCTACAAACAATAAATGAGAGGGTGTGGAGAAAAGGGAATGCTCTTGAGCTGTTGGTAGGAATGTAAATCGATACAGCCACCATGGAAGGTGGTGTGGAGATTCCTTAAAAAACTGGGAATAAAACCACCACATGACCCAGCAATCCCACTCTTAGGCATATACTCGGAGGAAACCAAAACTGAAAAAGATACATATATACCATTGTTCATTGCAGCACTATTTACAGTAGCTAGAACATAGAAGCAACCTAGATGCCCATTGAGAGATGAATGGATAAAGAAGGTGAGGTACATATACATGATGGAATATTCAGTTCAGTTCAGTTCAGTTCAGTCACTCAGTCGTGTCCAGCTCTTTGCGACCCCATGAATCGCAGCACGCCAGGCCTCCCTGTCCATCACCAACTCCCGGAGTTCATCCAAACTCACGTCCATCAAGTCGGTGATGCCATCCAGCCATCTCATCCTCTGTCGTCCCCTTCTCCTCCTGCCCGCAATCCCTCCCAGCATCAGAGTCTTTTCCAATGAGTCAACTCTTCACATGAGGTAGCCAAAGTACTGGAGTTTCAGTTTTAGCATCATTCCTTCCAAAGAAATCCCAGGGCTGATTTCCTTCAGAATGGACTGGTTGGATCTCCTTAGGAGTCTTCTCCAACACCACAGTTCAAAAGCATCAATTCTTCAGCGCTTAGCCTTCTTCACGGTCCAACTCTCACATCCATACATGACCACAGGAAAAACCATAGCCTTGACTAGACAGACCTTTGTTGGCAAAGTAATGTCTCTGCTTTTCAATATGCTATCTCGGTTGGTCATAACTTTCCTTCCAAGGAGTAAGCGTCTTTTAATTTCATAGCTGCAATCACCATCTGCAGTGATTTTGGAGCCCCAAAAATAAAGTCTGACACTGTTTCCACTGTTTCCCTATCTATTTGCCATGAAGTGATGGGACCAGATGCCATGATCTTCGTTTTCTGAATGTTGAGCTTTAAGCCAACTTTTTCACTCTCCACTTTCACTTTCATCAGGAGGCTTTTGAGTTCCTCTTCACTTTCTGCCATAAGGGTGGTGTCATCTGCATATCTGAGGTTATTGATATTTCTCCCAACAATCTTGATTCCAGCTTGTGCTTCTTCCAGCCCAGCGTTTCTCATGATGTACTCTGCATATAAGTTAAATAAGCAGGGAGACAATATACAGCCTTGACGTACTCCTTTTCCTATTTGGAACCAGTCTGTTGTTCCATGTCCAGTTCTAACTGTTGCTTCCTGACCTGCATACAGATTTCTCAAGAGGCAGGTCAGGTGGTCTGGTATTCCCATCTCTTTCAGAATTTTCCACAGTTTATTGTGATCCACACAGTCAAAGGCTTTGGCATAGTCAATACTCAGCCATAAAAAGGAATGCATTTGAGTTAGTTCTGATGGGGTAGATGAACCTAGAACCTATTATACAGAGTGAAGTGAGTTAGAAAGAGAAAGATAAATATTGTATTCTAATGCACATATACGGAATATAGAAAAATGGTACTGAAGAATTTATTTACAGGGCAGCAATGGAGAAACAGATGTAGAGAATAGACTTATGTACATGGGGAGAAGGGAGGATAGGGTGAGATGTATGGAAAGAGTAACACGGAAACTTACATTCAGATCAGATCAGATCAGTTGCTCAGTCGTATCCGACTCTTTACGACCCCATGAATCGCAGCACGCCAGGCCTCCCTGTCCATCACCAACTCCCGGAGTTTGCTCAAACTCACGTCCATCGAGTCAGTGATGCCATCCAGCCATCTCATCCTCTGCCGTCCCCTTCTCCTCTTGCCCCCAATCCCTCCCAGCATCAGAGTCTTTTCCAGTGAGTCAACTCTTATATGTAAAATAGATAGCCAATGGGAATTTGCTGTATGGCTCAGGAAACTCAAACAGGGGCTCTGTATCAACCTAGAGGGGTGGGATGGGGTGGGAGATGGGAGCAAAGTTCAAAAGGGAGGGGATATATGTATACTTATGGCTGACTCATGTTGAGGTTTGATATAAAACAACAAAATTCTATAAAGCAATTATCCTTCAATTAAAAATAAATTTTAAAAAATGATTGTTCAATAAGTGTATGGGAGGATAAGTGTATGGGAGGATGGAGAGATGGGTATATAAACAAACCAATGATGAAATTCAAGACAGATCTAGTATAGCCTCCTTTCAGAAGTTCTCTTTGAAAACTCCAGTCTACATGTACTCCTTTCCCTTTTGCTGCCAGGACCACAGAGTTTAAGATTTCATTGTTCTCTGCTTCATATGTGTTCCTTTTGAGTCCTCACATGAAGGGTAAATTCCTAACAGGCTGAGAACACAAAGAACTGCAGTAAAGATCACAGCATAAAGTGAAAGTCACTCAGTCGTGTCTGACTCTTTGTGACCCTAAGGACTCTATAGTCCATGGAATTCTCCAGGCCAGAATACTGGAGTGGGTAGCTGTTCCCCTCTCCAGGGGATGTTTCCAACCCAGGGGTTGAACCCAGGTCTCCCACATTGCAGGCGGATTCTTTACCAGCTGAGCCAACAGGGAAGCCCAAGAATATTGGAGTGGGTAGCCTATCCCTTCTTCAGTGTATCTTCCCAACCCAGGAATTGAACTGGGGTCTTCTGCATTGCAGGTGGATTCTTTACCAGCTGAGCTACCAGGGAATCCCAAAGAGCATAGCAGAGGGAATCCCAACTCCACATTTAACAGCCTAGGACTCTGGGCAAGTTACTAAGTTGACCTGGTACCAGTTGCCTTGTACATCAAATGGAGATGATCACACTTATACTTTACCCACCTACCTCGAAGGCGGTATTTAGAGAATTGAACATGCTAATGCTAGTAATGAACTTAGAACATGCCTGGCCAATAGCAAATCTTCAGTAATGAACTTACAGCATGCCTGGCTAATCACAATCATCCTTACAACTGTGCTTTTGTTGTATCTCCTCCATTTCCTTAAATAAGAGTGGGCACACAAGAAGCATTCCACTAATATATCACCACTGATTCCATATACTTTAAGAATAGAAGTTACCATTCCTGCTGAACATGCCAGACTTTATCTGCCTAGCTCAGGTCAAGTAACCTTTGAGCAAGTCTACATTAACTTATTCCATGAATATTTAATTTTCATGTGCTATGAGCCCAGATTACAGCAGTAAACAGGACAGCAAATCCTTACCTTCATAAAGGGTTTATTTTAGCTCACAGAGCTAAGTAAACGAGGCAGCCACTCTGGGGAGTTCATTGCATAACGTCCCTCTGATTTGGAAGGTGCAGAGGCAAAATTATGCAAATTGTCTGTCAACACCTCCCCAACTTACCTGGCTATTTGTTCATTTATTTTAGCCATGAAGGTTTACCTAAATGCTCTGAATTTCTTCTATCTTGAATATCCCTTTAATGAGATCCCTTCTTCTGCTCACCTCCTTGATCCTGCTACTCAAATAGAGTTGCTAATGATGTGTGCACGTGCCAGACTTGCACAAATGTTGAGCTGCAAAACTGCTCTGTGTCTGTTAATTTCATCCTCCACTTGGGCGGGGATCCTTGAGTTAGAGCAGATGCTGCTTCCCGGGGGCTTTCGCGCCCATCGATCAGCTTTGTTGATGAAGGAGGGAAGGAAAGTTTCCTCTATGACTGCAGTTTGAATATAATTTATTGTGTTCTGAAAGAAAAGAGGCAAAAAGAAAAGGTCCTGATAGGCGATAGCACAAATGAATGGTGATGGATGACACTCAGATTTCTGTTGCAGAGGAACATGCTTGAAAGCCAAGAAATGATTGCAATGGCGAGGTGAAATTCCCCACAGCTCTGCTAGATGGGCTTCTTCTAAATGGCTAAGGTGCCTGTGGGAGTCCCATGGGGAATCCAGACTGATAAATAAAGAAATTGATAAAATTATCACATAGCATTTAAGAGCAAGGACACTATAAACAGATGGCACGGATTTGAAACCCAGCTCCACCCTTGAGGCAAGTTACTTAACATTTCCTCCTGTGTAAACAAGAATAATAGCAATTCCTTACTCTAGGGTTGGGAAGAGAACTAAATGAGTTACTATATAGAAAGGGATTAGAATAATGCCTGGCACTTACAAAGCTCCAAATCGATGTCTGCTCTGCTTGCTGTCATTTATGGTGAATTTTGCTTTCTGCCAGGTCCCAACCTAAGCGTGCCTGTCCACAGCTTCACTCTTGTTTTCACCACCACCACCCTTAGACACCACGATTGCCCTCAGTCTTTAGAGGAGGGAATGGCCACATACTTGCCTTCCAAATCCACTAAAATTTCTGACTTTGCTCCTCCCACTACTTAGGTTTTATATGAGTGTCTCCTGTTTGTTTATTCATTTGCATTTCCAATTATGTCTAGAAAAATATGTATAAGACTAGAAATAAATTCTCCAAAAGTATTCATAGGATTTAAAGGGTCTACTTTTCTTCCTTATATTTTTCAGTATTTTACAACTTAAAAAAAAATAAACAACAAAGGTCCTAGTGTATAGCACAGGGAATTATATTCAATGTCCTATGATAAACCATAATGGAAAAGTAATCGATATGAAAAAGAATATATATACATATATATGTATATATATATGTATAACTGAATAAGTTTGCTGTACAGCAGAAATTAACACAACACTGTAAGTCAACTATGTGTGAATAATTGAAAAAAAAATTTTTTTAAATAATTGTGGAGTCCTGCCCGTGCTGTGACGGACATGGAGGTTTTGAACCAAGTCCAGAGCTTAGTGTTCGAGTGGCCCAACCTGAAGCTGAAGAAGCACAGCCCTGGTTACACATGCCATTGACCATGATGGTGTACGTTCTGGTGATGGTGTCTCACTTCCTCACCACTAGAGAAGCAGTTTATGATGTAACTGCCAAAGTTCAAGTGTTGGCTTTGTGACTGATGAGCATGGGCAGCAGGCCCACAGCTTTCTTGGCCTATGAAATAAATGGACAGTATACTGGGAAGGACACACGTCCAGCTTCCTGTCTACAATGGGAGGTTTGGGTTTCATAATCTTCGACTTATCCAAGGCACCAAACACTCCAAAACTCAATTGACTTTTTCTTGTATTCACTGGATTCATCTGTGTCCTATGGAGTGTTTTCATGGCTAGAGTATTCATGAGAATAAAACTGCCGGACTAGCTGATGGGTGAGAATGCCTTTTGAGAAGAAATCAGTGGATACTGGATTTGCTCCTATTAATACAGTTTTAAAGGCTGTACCAACCCTCTGATTTGGAATATGGAAAACGATGAATGAAAAGCAGCAGGGAAGAAGCTCTAGTAAAAACATAGGAAGCGTATTAAAAGTCTGGGCTAGACTTCTTGGTGTCAAGGTGACAAGTTCACAGCAGTATCTTTTCTGCTGCCATAAACACCATGTACCAACAATGTTACATGGCATTTTCGTCTTAGTTTTTCACTACGTAAAGAAAAGTACTCCATTTCTACAGCTATCATATAGAATGAAGTATTTTCTACAACCCCCATATAGCATTTTTCTGGAGATGACATTTTTGACTTTCAGAAATTAACATAAAATCAGGAAGGGAGATCCCATGAGATGAGAGCCCTGGGCAGCTGAGCAGCTTTCCCTGTGGTGCTTTGCCTTTAAACAGAGTGTGTGATGGTACATTGTCTCAGATATGCATGTAAGACTGTTTTCTGAACAGTATGATGTATGAAAGGAGCAGAAATAATTTTTATAATTAAAAATAATGATAATAATTGTACGCTCTGTTTTTACAATGAAACATAGACAATGAATTTAAAAAACAGAGGAACAACAGATTTAGTCCATTCACCCTTTTCCTCAAATAGGGTAAATCCTCCTCATCAGAGCAAATTAATAAGAAATCAGGAACTCAGTGCTGTCCTCAGTACCGAGGACAAGACTGGTGGACGCTCTTCTTGCTGTTTACTGAAGGGTGGTTGCTGTCCAAGAACTTGCTTGACCTGTGAGATAACTGAGCCCATTGATGACATAATTCCACAGAAGGAATCTGTCATATACATACTGTGCTGAGAAATACTGCATCTGAATGAAGGTACATCTATACCCTAAACCATTTAAAACTAGGATGAAAATAAATAACAACAGCCACAGCACCTCCCCAACGAAAGGATGAATTGCTTAAATTTTAGGTGGTTTTGTTAGTTTCTTGTGCATTGGGCACTTCTATTTGCAGGGTCCTACCCTGATTCTGAGGTTAATTAGATGGTACTTGGAGCTGTAGAGACCATTTCTCCTTTAACGATACCACTCCAACTTACATTTATCTTTTCCTGTTTCCTGCTCACTTGAAAAATCTGTTGAGAAGAGATTATAGGCTTGATAGATTTGGTAAAAAAGGAAAAATTAAATAAAGGCAGTATTACCTCACATTCACCCCACTGAAGAAAGAAGCATGAAAACTCTAAGGTAGATTTTTCCAAGCGGAAGCACTCAATGGGGATTTGAAGTACTTCTCAGTCAGTCTGTAGTCTCCACCAACCCTTGGCCTCCATGAAAGATGGGTGATAGTAATGGAAGCAAAGCATATGTCATTTCTATGCCCTCCCATACCAATATTAGTTTATTGTGACAATAGAAACTCAGGAGGAAAAATTAGAATTGTGCAAAGTGTCAAAATGTGATAGAACTTTATATCAGTTATATATTACCAAACTAATGCTGTGCAATAAATCACCCTACAGCTAGTGGCTTAAAATAGCAATCGTGGTGTAGGGAAAGAGCAATTGGCCAGGATGGCGGTGGTCAGGCTCTCTCACCCCATGTACTCTCGCTCTCACCCTACATTTTGTAAATAATGATGTAACAGCTGAGATCATTTATAGCACTGCGCACGGACCACCTGAAAAGCTCTTGCAATTGCCTTGTGTTGTGTTGCCGTGCATTGCGGCAACCATTAGAGAATAAAGCATGTCTGCCTTGCGGCTGCGAATAAAGAATGTCTGCAGTTCCTACGGCTCTTCGCATCTTCTTCCAGCTTTTTATCTGCTTCCTAGCTCATGCCTTTTCTACCCTGGGTTCAGCAATCAGCCAGACACATGGGGAATTCCTTGGTGGTCCGGTGGTTAGGACTCCACGCTTCCACTTCAGGGATTACAGATTCGAGCCTTGGTTCGGAAACTAAGATCCTGCATGCCTTGTGGCCAAATAAAGTAATAGTAATAATAAATGAAGTCTCAACTAATAAAAATAAATAAATAAAAACCTTAAATAACCACCATGTATGAGTTCTCAGCTGAGCAGTCCTGTTCACCTGGGCCTGCTCCGCTCATCTTGACTGGGCTCAGCCCTGCATCTGTGGTCATCTGAAGGCTGGCTGGACGCTGGGCCTTTGCTGGGCTGACTTGGCCCTAATCCAGAGTCTCTCTCTCATCCTCGAGAAGGCTAGCACAGGCTATAGTAGATGTGCACACAACCTGAGTCCTAAGCTCGGTACTGACACATCGTCACATCTGCTTCGTCCCATTAGCCAAAGCGTAACACGAATCCAGCCCAGATTCCAGGGCTGGGGAAAGAGAGACTATCTCTTAATGGGAATGGCTGCAAAGGTTGTGGATACAAGGAGGGATTTAAAAAAATGGGGGCGACATTTGCTATCAACCTACAAGCTTAAAATATGGTGGGGTGTGAAATAAGCATAAGCAACAGTAATTGCAAAAAACATTTCACTGTTGAAATCGTTTTGAGACAGTATAAATCACAGGATTTTCATCATAAGAAACAAAAATGTTCAAACTGTTTATCAAGGACCACCTGAGAAGACGTCTACCATCACCACATCAGATCTTGCCTCTGAACATCCCCCAAATCCAGAGGATTTTCCTCCCCACAAGGTCTCCTGATCTCAAGGCTTTTCTAACACAATCAAGTTTTGACATAACTTGGGCAATTATTCTTTTAAATACAGCTCAAAAAATTCATATTTAAAATTGCATACATATTCTGGTTGCTGTCATGGAAAGCTGTGTATGTGAAAGGATAAAAATGGACCAAGAATACAAAAAAGGGAAAATGATTATATTCAGATGAGGAGATGGTTATATTTTTCTCATTTTTCAAAATAGTCTTTGATGCTGGGGTCACACTATCTAACAATAAAAAAGGAAGAGATGTAAATAAGTTGAAAGCAAAGATTAACGAGTATTTTTCAACAGTCTACACATTGTACAGCAGCAAAAACTCAGTATTGTCTTTTCATTTTATCATCCTCGGGGCCAACAATGAAATATTCAAATGCCAAGAAACACAAAAGCAGTTAAGAATTATACTTGAGGAAGAGTAATGTGACTCTACTATCATTACTTAATTCGTACAAAGTGCCTTAAATAAGTGGTTTTATCTTCATCTTCTGATTTTTTTTTTTTTTTTAGTAGACTTCTATGTTGGTGTCTAATGATGACAAGCCAGCAGGGCCCACATGCTGAAGCATATCTAACAGTGCAATCACAGTAATTTGAAAAAAAATGACAAAAGAATAATCATGGTTATATATTCTCTTGGTGGTTTTGAATACAAATGCAAAAATGTGGGTAAATGTCACAATTAATGTATCTGAAGCCAAAAAGAAAGACCTGGCTCAGTAGGAAACATTTTAACTCAGAGCATCAAATAATCAAGTTAACTTAATATAATAGCAAAGGAAACATGTTCCATATTTTGTTTTCCAGAGTTTAGCATAAAGTTTTTAATCAGAAACTTGATAAAACAATGCAGCATTATCTGAATCAGAAAAGTCATTTTTGCTCTTAAAATTATTTTTGTAGCTTGTGAGAGGTGAATTGATGATTCCATCCTAGTCCTAGATCCCACCCTTGCCTAATACTTCCCTACCAAAATCAGAAACAACCACAAGAAGAACATTTTATATCCATGCCAGTAGATTAACTAGCACAGAAATTAACATCCCCACTTTACTAATGAAGACACCAAGACACAACGAAATGTAAATAACTCGTTCAAGGACACATAATGGGTAAGAGGCAGGACTGGTTAGGATCACCTTTATGAGCAGCAGGAAAGGAGGGCACTGGGAGATGAGGTCTACTACTAAGAAAAATATATAATATTACACGCTTGTTAGAAATCAAAACTTCAAAAGCAAAAAGAAGATCTTACAAAATGCCTGTAATTCCGTGGGAGAGTGAAAAGGCTGGCTTAAAACTCAGTATTCAAAAAACCAAGATCATGATATCCAATCCCATCACTTTATGGCAAATAGATGGGGAAAAAATGGAAACAGTGACAGACTTTACTTTCCTGGGCTTCGAAATCACTGTAGACGCTGACTGCAGCCATGGAATAAAAAGACGCTTGCTCCTTGGAAGGAAAACTATGACAATGGTATATGTGTGTCTTTTTCAGTTTTGGTTTCCTCAGGGTATATGCCTAGGAGTGGGATTGCTGGGTCATATGGTGGTTTTATTCTTAGTTTTTTAAGGAATCTCCACACCGCCTTCCATGGTGGCTGTATCAGTTTACATTCCTACCAACAGCTCAAGAGCGTTCCCTTTTCTCCCACCCTCTCCAGCATTTATTGTTTGTAGACTTGTTGATGATGGCCACTCTGACAGGTGTGAGGTGATATCTCATTGTGGTTTTGATTTGTATTTCTCTAATCATGAGCAATGTTGAGCATCTTTTCATGTGTTTGTTTGCCATCTGTATGTCTTCTTTGGAGAAATGTCTGTTTAGGTCTTTTTCTCACTTTTTGATTGGGTTTGTTTTTCTAGCATTGAGTTGGATGAGCTGCTTGTATATTCTGGAAATTAATCCTTTGTCAGTTGTTTCATTTGCTACTATTTTTTCCCATTCTGAGGGCTGTCTTTTCACCTTGCTTATAGTTTCCTTTGCTGCACAAAAGCTTTCATGTTTAATCAGGTCCCACTTGTTTACTTTTGTTTTTATTTCCATTACTCTGGGAGGTGGGTCATAGAGGATCTTGCTTTGATTTATCTCCTCAAGTGTTCTGCCTATGTTTTCCTCTAAGAGTTTTATAGTTTCTGGTCTTACATTTAGGTCTTTAATCTATTTTGAGTTTATCTTTGTGTATGGTGTTAGGAAGTGTTCTAATTTCATTCTTTTACATGTAGCTGTTCAGTTTTCCCAGCACCATTTATTGAAGAGGCTGTCTTTTCCTCATTGTATATTCTTGCCTCCTTTGTCAAAAATAAGGCACCCATGGGTGTATGGGTTTATTTCTGGGCTTTCTCTCTTATTCCATTGGTCTATAGTTCCATTTTTGTGCCAGTATCATACTGTTTTGATGACTGTAGCTTTGTAGCATAATCTGAAGTCAGGAAGGTTGATTCCTCCAGTTTCATTCTTCTTCCTCAAGACTGCTTTGGCTATTCAGGGGTCTTTTGTGTTTCCATACGAATTGTGAAATTTTTTGTTCTAGTTCTGTGAAAAATGCCTTTGGTAATTTGATAGGGATCACATTGAATCTGTAGATTGCATTTGGTAGTATAGTCATTTTCACAATATTGATCTCTGTACCCAGGAACATGGAATATCTCTCCATCTGTTTACGTCATCTTTGATTTCTTTCATCAGTGTCTTATAATTTTCTGTGTACAGTTCTTTCGTCTCCTTCAGTTCAGTTCAGTTCATTCATGTCTGACTCTTTGCAACCCCATGAACTTCAGCACGCCAGGCTTCCCTGTCCATTACCAACTCCCAGAGCCTACTCAAACTCATGTCCATCGTGTTGGTGATGCCATCCAATCATCTCATCCTCTGTTGTCCCCTTCTCCTCCCACTTTCAGTCTTTCCCAGATCAGGGTCTTTTCAAATGAGTTGGTTCTTCGCATCAGATGGCCAAAGTATTGGAATTTCAGCTTCAGCATCCTTCCTTCCAGTGAATATTCAGGACTTATTTCCTTTAGGATGGACTGATTGGATCTCCTTGCAGTCCAAGGGACTCTCAAGAGTCTTCTCCAACACTTCCCACTCCAGTATTCATACACACACCAGTGTTTTGGGCTTCTCTTGTGGCTCAGCTGGTAAAGAATCTGCCTGCAATGCAGGAGACCTGGGTTCAATCCCTGGGTTGGGAAGATCCCCTGGAGAAGGGAAAGGCTACCCACTCCAGTAATCACACACACTTTGTCTCCTTAGGTAAGTTTAATTCTAGATATTTAATTCTTTTCACTGCAATGGTGAATGGGATTGATTCCTTAATTTCTCTTTCTGGTTTTTCAGTTAGTATATAGAAAAGCAAGTGTTTTCTGTGTATTGATTTTGTATCCTGCAACCTTGCTAAATTCACTGATTAGCTCTAGTAATTTTCTGATACTATCTTTAGGGTTTTCTATGTACAGTATCATGTCATCTGCAAACAGGGAGAGCTTTACTTCTTCTTTTCCGATCTGGATTCCTTTTATTTCTTTTTCTTCTCTGATTGCTGTAGCTAGGGCTTCCAGAACTCTGTTGAATAATAGTGGTGAAAGTGGACACCCTTGTCCTGTTCCTGATCTTAGGGGGAATGCTTTCAGTTTTTCACCATTGAGAATAATGTTTGCTGTAGGCTTCAAACAATGATTTTTTAATTAATTAGTTAATTTTTGGCTGCACTGGGTCTTTGTTGCTATGCACAGGCTTTCTCTGGTTGCAAAGGATGAACTGTCTGTTCCTAACACCACTGCCTCCATTCTGCACTCCAGCCAACTTCCTTTCACCTGCTGGAAGATTCACTCTGCAATTTACTTCTTATCTATTGTTCCCCCAATGCCAGATCACTTCTATCACTAAGCAAACTACTGTAATCTCCCCCATCTGGAAAAAAGAAGCAAATAAAGAACAAACCTGTGTTTCCCCTACATCCTTCTTCCATTCTGGTCCCATCTCTCTGCTCCCCTCTATAGTACACCTACTTTAAAAAGTTATTTAGACTTTGGCTCCTACTGTCTCTTGAACACATTTTATATAAATTCATACTCCTTTACAACATTATTTTTAATGACTACCTAAGATTTCATTGTAAAAACTATTATTTTTTAACCAACCCGGCATTGTCAATTATTTAGATTTCCTTTTTTTTTCCACCCTTATAACTTCTAGGCTAGGTTTATTTAAAGGTCTAAGTCTGATTTCAATATGTAGCCACCAGCTACATGCAGCTATTGGGCATTTAACATGTGGTTAGTTAGACTGAGATATTCTGTAAAAGTAAGATACACATCAGATTGCTGAGGCTTAGAACCCAGAAAAGAAATGTAAATATCTTATTAATAATTCATTATATATTAAAATGATAATATTTGGGGTATATTGGGTTAAATAACATGTTAAAATTAATTTCGCATGTCTATTTTTTCCTACTAGCAGATTTAAAATTACATATGTGGCTCATATTTGCATCTCATTATATTCCTATTGGACAGCACTAGTCTAGACTTTAAAAAATTTTTTTCATAGGTGGATAATTGCTCTACAATAGGGTGGACACTGAAATTCCATTAATTATTCATTCTTTGAGCTAACCAGCCCTTCTTTCAGAAATCAACACAATCCAAGGCTCCCATCCTTTCATTTACAGTCTCAATTTGTTTGATTTGATGCTTCTTTTCAAATAACTTAGGGGAATAAGAATTTTTACGTTGTTATGTATAAATTAACCTTTGCATTTTATGTGCCTATTCTTTATTGCTTGTCCTGTTGGCACCTCCAATCCACAGTCTTGTGGTCTTTTCTAAAAGAGGTAGGTCCTGATGTATTGATCATGCAAGAGGTGGGTGGGTAGGTGAAACTTCGAATGTGGGCCCTAGGCAGGCAAATGGGGTAACCCTTACATTTCCCACTCATGAAAACACTCTGCTATCAGAGACTTTTATATGTGCCTCCTGCCCATGACCAAAGTTAAAGAAATAGGCTTCTCTTTACAGGAGACAGAGCTGGGTGAGAACAAGTTAAAATTTACAGGCTTACCTATGTGGCTCATATTATGTATTTACCCACTTTCAGTTTCCATTTCCTTGTCTCCTTACAGTATTAAAACAAAGTTGTAAAGATAAAATGATAGCTATAAATATATTGATACATATTCAAATATATATTGATGTATTTCCAGATATATATCGGAAATAAATATATATATAGTTATATATCTGGCATATATAAAATGGTATTTATATTTATCTATACATATAGATAGATAAATTGATATCTATTTATTAGATACACATATCAATAAATATCTGTTCATATGTCTCATAGGTATATAAAGTTCTCAGTCCACAGCAGAGTTTTCACAAATGCTAGCCAGTCACACACACACATGCAGACTCCTAATCACTGGCCTTTTTTCACACTTAAAATAAGAACCAGCTGATTTAAATTATAATCCTCCGCCAGTGCTCACGTGTGAAGAATTGGTACTTTCAGACCCTGGGAAGCCTCCCCAGCCGGCTGGGAGACAGACTCAGTAGTGTGAGGCTTTCCCAGGCACTTGGTTTGCATCAAGCAGATGCCCACAAACCTTTCATTCATAGAGCGCCCAAGCCTGGGCTAGGGCAGCAGAGCAGACGGGAGATAACCGGGTCTTTCATGCACTTAAGACCCTGAATAGAATTTCTGGGGGGTTTCCCTCTCTCTGGGAAGGCTGCTCTTGACTTTGCACCAATAAACAAATTTTGTAAATGTGGACATCAATTTAGAAAATATATGCGTGGTACCCAGATTTGATCAATGGATACCAAAATTGGCCTCACTAACTCTATAGTTTAGAAATGATGCTACTCATGAGGCATCCAGGCACAGCAGCTAGGACAGCTGATTTTCTCAGACTGGCACCGCCATTTCAAATACACTATCTCAGATCAGAGTAGTGGCTACCAGAGAGGAAGTGGTGAGGGATGGAGTGGAGGGCCATCTGACTAAAGGGGATCAGTATATGGTAACACATGGAAACTAAATTTTTGGTGGTGAGCATGCAGGGCATACGGAAATAAAAATACAATGTTGTACACATGAAACTCATATAATGTTATAAACCAATGTTACCTCAATAAAAAATAAACATAAACACACACACACACAAATACTTGGTCCTGTCAGATCCCCTATTTCAAATATTCTGTGAGACTGTGTGTGTGTCAGGCTGTGTCCTGGTTTGGGTCTTTGAAAATACGGTCACCAGTTAGAGGAGAAAGTAGGACATCCTTTTCTTCTCAAACTTAAAAGAAAATTATTTATTTCAAAACCAGCATCCTAGCAAGCAACATGACCAGAAATTTTACTGAAAGAAAAATTCACCCCTAAACCAAACATACCAAGAAATCAAAATGTTTTCTTTTTTGGATGTACCCTTTGCCATCCCTAATTTGTGAAATATTTGTGATCAAGCATTAAAAAAAAAAAAAAACCACCAGGCAATGCCAAGGCTATGTGAGCTCTCAGACCTGCCCTCTCCCACCCTCTCGCCTGGCTCTCCTACCAGACACATAGATGCAAGCCATGGGACGCCATCCCCTCCTCCCCAGCCCACCTGCAGATGGCCCAAGTGAACACCCCCAACTCCCCATCAATCAATGTTTCAAAACATCACCTACTGCGTGTTCAGTGCTCTTCTAGACACAAAGGGGTTGGGGAGGAGGGGTGCAGGAAAGAAATAGAGGGCCTGGTCCTAACTCTCCAGGGGCATTTCCATGGCAACAGGAAGGGGGGTGGTGGAGGGGGTGGAAAAGGGCACAGTTTCAGTGAGAGGCCAGGGCCCAACTGGGGTTCGTGCCCTGTTTCGTGTGTTCAGGATGCAGCTGCCTTCTTTGTCCTTTGTGAATGAAGCCACCGATTGTAGTTTCTGGGGCAGTTTCCCAAAAGTGTGTCATGAGAAAGAGGCAAGATGTTAATGTGCTGAGCAGAAAAAAACAATTCCATAGCCAGATTAGTTGGGACACGAGGGCTAAGGAAAAACAAACAGGTCTCTTTCTGCAAGAGATCTTAGAGCATTTTTTTCTCCCGAGGGGCAGCATGCATCTCAACCAGGGCACTGAAGCTTGCTGCATTTCTCAAGTGTGTGTGGGCCCAGAGGAGAACATCTCCAGAAAGCAGCATCAATGATTCACTGTGGGAAATGCAGCTGCTGAATATTCACTCACATACCTGCTGAAAACCGTATACTAGATTCTCCCAGGTATTTCCAGCCAAGAGGAAGCCATTCTCATGCCTTCTTTCCCATGCCTGGGAAATAGAGGAACTGGAGGGAAATAAGATGTTAGGCCAGAGGACACCTATGCAGAGAGGCCCAGAGAGGACTGAGAAGGAAAAGGATCCAACAAAAGATACCATTTATGGAGCACTTTCTCTGAGGAGTTACTTAGCACTTTTTCAAAGGAGTTACTGGGTCCCAGCTACTGCTATAACCAAGATCAACTGTAGCCCCCAAACAGAAGTTCCCATGGCCGCCTTTGTGAGGTGCCATAGAAACTTAGCCTTTCCCCCCATTGCCTTCTCTTTCTGAATATCCTCTTCACAGTGTCAATGGGGGCCTGGGAAATGAGGTCATGGAAGACTCTGTGGCTCACCCTTCTCAGATGACTTAGGCTGTTCCAGGTCCCTTCCCTTCCCTCCAAGATTCCTCCTATGTCTCCTGAGGTCACTCCATTCTTCTTCTCTCTAGTCCAGTGGTTCCCAACCTTGGCTGCACATTAGAAACAGCTAAAAATTTTTAAAAGGTCCCAGTGGCCAAGCCTCGGCCCAGACAAATGAAGTCAGAATCTCTGGGGGGTGAGACTCAGGCATCAGTAATTTTAACAACTCCTCGGGTGATTCCAATTTCAACCAATGTTAAGAATTGCTGACAAAGTCCAAGAACAGAATTCTTTAAGCAAGCCTGTCTCTCAGGAAGCAGACTTCTTTTCATCTGGAAGCCAGCCTATCCTTTATTTGGAACCCCAAATATTCTCTCCTGGGTACCCAAATCCTAATCTACTGGTGTCTCTTATTTATGACTGAAGAATTTTCTGGAACCATCATGATTTCTGCTCTGGGGCTCCAACTTCTGTTCTTCTGACATCTCTATAGTTCAATCTGTATGTTAGGGGGCATCATTAGGCAGGCAGAGTGCCGTGTCTGCTTCTAAGAGCTTTGCTGCTCAATGATTCTTGCCAATTCCCAAGTTCTATTACTAACCCCAATTCCACCATCTTGGTGCCATTAAGCCACATTCTTGATAGGAGTGACACACCCAGACACTCATCTCCACCACTTCTCTTCTCAGAGAAGCCTAAGTGCAGAACATCAGCTCCCCTGTAAGATTTTAGTCTGTGATTAGAAGGCTGCAGTAGGCTATGCCCTAAAATTGGGGGGAATGAATAGAAAATGTCACCTGACCTAAAATGGGAAGAAATGGAATCAATATAAAACAGATAAAGCAACCTTTCTGATCTCATCTAAATAACCTGCTTTAAAAGATGGATTTGTAAGGTCAGTACAAATGAGAATCAACTGGAATAAAAAATCATATGATTGAAGTGTAACATGAAGTCTGGGGTGGATTTAATGCAAAAACAAAATAAATTCTAAAACAGTACTCTTTAAATGGAGAAGTGAAGTGAAGTGAAAGTCACTCAGTTGTGTCCGACTCTTTGTGACCCCTTAGACTACACAGTCCATGGAATTCTCTAGGCCAGAATACTGGAGTGGGTAGCCTATCCCTTCTCCAGGGGATCTTCCCACTAGGGAAGAACCAGGGATCGAACCAGGGTCTCCTACATTGCAGGCAGATTCTTTACCAACTGAGCTATCAAGGAAGCCCTTAAATGGAGACAACAAGACAATATGGGGTATTCATGCATGTGTGCTCAGCCACTTCAGTCATTTCTGACTCTTTGAGACCCCAAGGACTGTAGCTTGCTAGGCTCCTCTATCCATGGGGACCCTCCAGGCAAGAATACTGGAGTGAGTTACCATTTCCTTCTCCAGCGGATCTTCCCAACCTAGAGATCAAACACGTGTCTCTTATATCTCTTGCATTGGCAGGCAGATTCTTTACCACTAGTGCCACCTAGGAAAAAATTAATATTTCAATTTAGATTCCATTTAATTTAGAGAAATAAAAAATCTCCATACATTTTAATATGCAAATTGATAGTAATACATGTATATGTTTTATAAATAAATATATATAGGGTTTGCATTCAAAATGTTTTAATCATAGGGATGCACAATAAAAAAAAATTTTGGATATTACTGTTCTAAATAACTACATTAAAAAATCTTAATATACATAGAAAGCCAGTGGTCGGCTTGGAATGAGAAGAAGATAATGAAAATAGTGAAAGGTGGTCAGTATTTATCACACTGTTGAGAAACCATGCCCTAAATCAGACAGTTATCAAAGCTGTCCTGCTAGTACGGTTTACATGTCAGTTCTTTAGAGCTATCCAGTCTCCTGTGATACTCACAAGGCAACCTTCTGGCAGCAATCTGACTTCTCATGTAGACTTTCCTACAGGAAGATCATGTATAAACCAGCCAACTTCTAATTCCAGCTCTGTTTGGAGACATTATAGCTTCTTGACTTGTCAAGTGGTTTGGTGGTTTGAGTTAGGGTTTCTAGCAAGTTGGGTAAATGCAAGTCAAATCTCCTGAGCCTGATCACCTCTGAGGGAACATGAGACCCTGGGCGTTTCTGAAGTTCTGTCCTGAGCACCACCTTGACAAACTGCTTGACATCTATGGAGCTTGATTTGTCTCAATCCCACACATACCAGGTTTTACTAGCCCACCTGTGTTTTCAGAAAAGGGAAATAGGTCTTATTGCTAGTAGAGAAGCCCAGACACTCCAGGACGCACAAATAGTATGGGTGGAAACAATCCAAATGTCCATCATTTGACAAATGGGTAAATAAGATATGGCACATCAATACAAGGGATTATACACCACTGTATATAAAATAGGCTTCCCTGGTGGCTCAGTGGTAAAGAACCTGCCCGCCAATACAGGAGACTCAGGTTCGATCCCTGGATTGGGAAGATGCCATGAAGAAGGAAATAGTAACCCACTCCAGCGGAGAAGGCGATGGCACCCCCTCCAGTACTCTTGCCTAGAAAATCCCATGGACGGAGGAGCCTGGTAGGCTGCAGCCCATGGGGTCGCGAAGAGTCGGCTATGACTGAGCGAGTTCACTTTCACTTTTCACTTTCATGCATTGGAGAAGGAAATGGCAACCCACTCCAGTGTTCTTGCCTGGAGAATCCCAGGGACGGGGGAGCCTGGTGGGCTGCCGTCTATGGCGCCGCACAGAGTCGGACACAACTGAAGTGACGCAGCAGCAGCAGCAGCAGCAGCAGCAGCCAGTGGTCCTTCCTGGGAAATCCCATGGACAGAGGAGACTGGCAGTCTACAGTCCATGGGGTCACAAGAATCAGACACGACTTAGCAACTAAAACAACACCACCACATATAAAATTGATAAACAATAAAGATTTACTGTATAGCCTAGAGACCTTATTCAATATCTTGTAATTACCTATAATGAAAAAGAATCAGAAATATATATATATATATATATATATATGTATATGTTCTTTGGAAGGAATGATGCTAAAGCTGAAACTCCAGTACTTTGGCCACCTCATGCGAAGAGTTGACTCATTGGAAAAGACTCTGATGCTGGGAGGGATTGGGGGCAAGAGGAGAAGGGGATGACAGAGGATGAGATGGCTGGATGGCATCACTGACTCAATGGACGTGAGTCTGAGTGAACTCCGGGGGTTGGTGATGGACAGGGAGGCCTGGCGTGCTGCGATTCATGGGGTCGCAAAGAGTTGGACACGACTGAGCAACTGATCTGATCTGATCTGATCTGATAACTGAATCACTTTGTTGTACACCTGAAGCTAATACAATATTATAAATCAACTATATGCTGTGTGCTTAGTCTCTCAGTCATGTCTGACCCTTTGCAACCCCTGGACTGTAGCCCACCAGGCTCCTCTGTCCATGGGGATTCTCCAAGCAAGAATACTGGAGTGGGATCCTCCAGGGGACCTTCCCAACCCAGAGATTGATCCCAGGTCTCCCGCATTGCAGGGGGATTCTTTACCATCTAAGCCACTGGGAAGCCCAAATCAACTCTACTTCAACTGAAAAATACAACACATTATTTGGTCATCAAAGGGAACAAAGTTCTGATATATGCTATAACATGGATTAACCTTAAAAACATCATACGTGAAAGAAATCAGTCACGAAAAATATGTACATGTAATATAATTTACACAGTATGAAATATCCAGAATGGAAATATACAGAGAGAAACAGCATCAGTGGTTGCCAGGACTGAGAGAGGAAGACTCTAGTGAGAAAGGGGGATGGTAGCTAAGGCATATGGGTCTTTGTGTTGGGGTGACAAAAATGTTCTAAAATTGACCGTGGTGGTGGCTGCACGTATCTGTAAATATACTGACAACATTGAGTTGTACACTTTTAACGGGTGAATGTGTATGGTACTTCCACTGTACCTCAACTCTAAAAAAAGAAAAACATGTTGATCAACAGTTCTTGATTTTTTCCCCCCACTGGTCACTGTTTTGCTTCCTGAAATTACTCTTCTAGGTACTAGAAAGAAAACCCAAAGGAAGAGGTTCACAGATCTGACAACTCACAACTCAGTTCATGATAGAAAAAGGAGTTGTGAATAGAGAAATTCTGATCCCTACCTCATACCTCTCTGCAGTTCCCACAACCCTGAGTGAGTGAGTGAAAGTCGCTCAGTCGTGTCTGACTCTTTGCAATCCCATGGACTATACGGTCCATGGAATTCTCTAGGCCAGAATACTGAGTGGGTAGCCTTTCCCTTCTCCAGGGGATCTTCCCAACCCAGGGATCGAACCCAGGTCTCCTGCATTGCAGGCAGATTCTTTACTAGCTGAGCCACAAGGAAGCCCGTAACCCTAATGACAGATAATTCACAATCAGAAGAGACTCAGAAAATTCCAGCAAAGCTGATAATCTAATCCGGATTTTTGAAATATCTACCCAGTGTACATAAAAAGATTTAGAATCATAGAATTTCAGACCTGGAAGTTCTCATAGAATTCAAGGTTTAATTCAACCCTTTCATTGTATAGGCAATTTGATCAACTCCCTCCCCACAGGATGTGGAGTAGAAACTTCCTCCGTCTTCTCACCCCTAAAGCTGCCCACAGAGTGTCCGCTGTCCACCTTCTCCCAGAGTCCTTTGCTTTGTCTTACTCTCTTCTCTCCTCTCCCCCTAAATGCCTCCTCCTAGTTTAGGAAGTTTGAAATTGCCTTCCTATGTGGCAGGAAATTGAATTTGTCATAGCCTACATTCTCCTAGTTCTGTAGTTTATAGGAAAAAAAAAAAAAAAGCTCAGTCCTCCAAGCTCTGGTACTGAATATTTAAAGAAAGGCCTTTGGAATTTGGGAAAATATGTTATTTTTTCTCTCAAGGGCCTGGCTCTTGCAATTCAGTGCATGACTTGCCCAAGTACAGTTGTTGCAACAGGCATTAAGAGTCTATTTTGGCCATCAAATCCTCAACTTTGTCTCCTTATTTCTCTGTGCTTTCCAACTATAAAATCCTGACCCTCCCTGAGGGAATGTGCCTCTGGTTGAATATCTGGAAATGTACCAGATGTACCCAAAAAAAGTACCTAAAAATGTACCCCCCCCACAAAGAAAGCATAATATCGTTTATACATCTAAAAACAACCCACAGAATATATATATATATATATGTATGTATAATTGAATCACTTTGCTATATAGCAGAAATTAACACAGCATTGTAAGTCAACTATACTTGAATAAGGTAAATATTTAAAAACAAATGAAAAATAGCTCATAATTCATTTTTTTACTCCAATGTTCTATGACTTTAACCCAGGCCTTGGTCTTCAGTGCTCCTTCCATGGCAGCGGACTGACCTCACTACCATCAGTTCCTCAGTCTTCCCATAAATTCCTAGGTGGCACGTCCTCCTCCTCCCTCCCTCCCCTTTCTTTTTCTCCATACGGAAGGGTGATGGCATTCTAAAACCATCTCTCATTGGGTTGTCAAAGGATGGTCACATGGCCCCAGAGCCCCGCATCACAGTCTAAAACAAGTCTATTTGAAAGTCGCTCAGTTGTGCCTGACTCTTTGTGACCCCATGGCTAGTCCATGGAATTCTCCAGGCTAGAATACTGGAATGGGTAGCCTTTCCCTTCTCCAGGGGATCTTCCCAACCCAGGGATCCAACCCAGGCCTCCTGCATTGCTGGTAGATTCTTTACCAGCTGAGCCACCAGGGAAGCCCATACACAAAAAATAAGTCTATAAATGCTTTGAAATCCCTTGTTTTTGTCTTGAAGATTCGTGCATATACTCCATTCTCCTCCAAAACTGATTACTACTTATTTTAATTATTACAAATAAATTTTAAATGACATATCAAAACACTTATCCTCTCCTCTTAATCTTCAAATGACATTGACCCCCCAGTATAAAGCACTGCTTTGATTCTGTGACTTTCTGATAAACCCTGATACATTGCTGAGGGCCCCCAGTGATGGACACAAACTTCGAAACTGGGGAGATGATTTGTGAATACTAAATCTGTAGTGCCACCCTGTATTTCAAGCCACAGTAGCACTGAGCATATCAGGGAGTTGAAACAACATCTGTGAAATGAATTAGTTTAGAAGAGAAAATAAAGAACCAGCCACTCTGAGCAGGGCTGAAGACCTATTCAGAAAATGGCAAGGAGTAAATATTGTTTTGCTGGTTGTTTGGAATCAACACTAGCTTTTCAGCATTGACTGCAGGCATATATAATATCTGCATCTTTGTAGCATATAATGGGACAGTATTTGGGGGTTAGTAAACCACCCTATTGGGCTTCCCAGGTGGCGCTAGTGGTATAGAAACTTCCTGCCAACGCAGGAGACTTAAGAGACATGGGTTCGATCCCTGGGTCAGGAAGATCCCCTGGAGGAGGGCATGGCAACCCATTACAGTATTCTTGCCCAGAGAATCCCCACAAATGGAGCATCCTGGTATGCTACAATCCCTAGGGTTGCAAAGAGTCAGACAAGACTGAGAAGCACACATGCACAAACCACCATTTTAAATTTTGATTGTCTTCAGTTCCACATCATTCTAGAAGATCCAGAGCAGAAGTCATTTCACATCTAGAGTTTTCAGATCATAGAGTTCCTTGGGATGGTACAGAAGAAAGTCCTTCCTGTGTGGTAGTAGGGCCACAGGGCTGGCTATTCTTGGAGAGGTACAGCCTATCCCTCCCTATTGGAAGAACTTTAGGGAGAAAAGGGCAGAAAGGGGTTGAGAAGGAAGATAAAAGGATGCTCAAACTCCCCATCTCTGAGCTCTCTCCCTAAGAGGGGAATTGAATTTGTTTTCTGTGCTGGGTAACAAATTACCACACATAGTGGCATAAAACAACACAACTGATTATCTTAGTTTCCATGAGTCAGGAGTCCAGCATGTTTTAGCCTTATCCTCAGCACAGGGTCTCACAGGGTGGAAGTCAAGGTGTTGGCTGGCTGTACTTCTCCCTGGAAAATCAACTAGGGAACGATCTGCCTCAAAGATCATTCGAGTAATTAACAGGATTCATTTCCTTGCAGTTGTAGGACTGAGGTCCTATTGTCTTGCTAGCTGTCACCCAGGGATGATTCTCAGCAACTAAAGGCTGACCTCGGCTCCTTGACACGTATATCACTTTTCCAATCTCTCTGAGTCCTCTGTCTCTGACCACCAGAGCTGGTTAAAGGATTCATGTAGTTAAAGGCTCTGGTTCACCTGGGTAATCTCCCTCTCTTAAGATTAATAGATGTGCAAAATCCCTCCTCAGCAGCACTTAGATTAGTGTTTTATTGAATGCTAGCTGCAGATGTGACTACATCAAGGGCTGGGAATCGTGGGGTGATCTTAGAGTTCTGCCTACTCCAGGAAGTCATAAAGACCCAGATAGGAAATAGGAAAGAAAGATGAGCACCAAAGAATTGATGCTTTTGAACTGTGGTGTTGGAGAAAACTCTTGAGAGTCCCTTGGACTGCAAGGAGATCCAACCAGTCCATTCTGAAGGAAATCGGTCCTGAATATTCATTGGAAGGACTGATGCTGAAGCTGAAACTCTGATACTTTGGCCACCTGATGCGAAGAACTGACTCGTTGGAAAAGACCCTGATGCTGGGAAAGATTGAAGGCAGGAGGAGAAGGGGACAACAAGAGGATGAGATGGTTGGATGGCATCACCAACTCGATGAACATGAGTTTGAGCAAGCTCTGGGAGTTGGTGAGGACAGGGAAGCCTGGCGTGCTGCAGTCCATGGGGTCACAAAGAGTCGGACTCGACTGAGTGACTTAACTGATTGACTGACTGAAGACTGAGGAACCAGGAAGACTGAAAATATCTGAGCTGCTGAGCAATTCCCCTGGCACTCTGTCACTTCTAATATGATAAAGACAGTGAAGGACATTGTGGCAGAGGGCAATAATCGAATGAACCTGAGGCAGCACTTCCGTTTCTCCAAGTCCTTCCCCACAGCGAGAAGGTGACCAGAAGTACGCAAGTCTAGAGCGATGCCTGCTGGGTCATGGAGAGCTGGGGACCTGGCCTGAGGACAAAGCTTGGGGAAAGGAGTAGATGAAAAATTGAGGACCAAAGGGCCCAAAGAGAGCCATGATGGGAACATAAACAGTCTCTGAAGCTGCCCAGTCCGTCAAAACAGGATCCAGAGAATTCCACAGGGATCCAAAGACCCAGGCTTCTCTTAGCTGCTCTGAGTCAGGTGAACCACTTCCCCATCATGCCAGAGCCTTCCTGGAGAAGAGAGGGGAGCAGGAAGATTGGAAAGCCTGAGCAGTAGTTCCAAAGAGACTGAGTTCTGCTTTTCCTGAGACTGACAGGGGGTCCCAAGCAGATGACTTTGAGTTTTAAAACTGGCAAAATCCTGGTGAACCAGAATGATTGGCATCCAAGTCTGAAGATGGTCTCAAAGATTAAATTGAGCTAAAGATTTCAACTTTGTTGCACCAACTTGTCACACACACACAAACACAAGCTCTACTCACCTCATCAGTAGAGAGAAATAACCAGCTGCATTTTCTTTGCTTACCAAAGTAGTGCTAGTAGATTTCCAATCCTGCTTTACCATTTTTCTAAGTACTTTCACCCATGCTTTCTTGCTCCATCCTCATATCGGCCCCATAATACAGACAGAAAGACGGACCATATGAAAGATGAGGTTGAGAGACGTGCCTGAAAGCACATGACCTGTGAGTGTACTACGGGACCAGATTGTCTGATTGTTTTCAGCACATGATGAATCTTTGGAACGCATGAATTTGCCACCTATATTTATCTTTTTCAGTGATTTGCTTAATTTCATTAATAAATTAAATCCTGCATATTCATGGGTGTGAATTGAATGTCCATTCACTGTATGGCCAAGATAAGACCACAGCTGGGCACGGTCATAGCTGAAGAGCAGCCGCCTGCAGTGGCCCTCACCTGCCTTCCTTTTGCGGATGACAATGAGAAAGCCAGAACAAAGAGCAGGTCCAGCCTGAGTGCTATCTCTGTGTGATGCTTCCCCCTTGTGGCCAAGTCACTGCCTTGGACAGGAAGTAAAGAATTCTCCAAAGATTTTCCATACCTGGGGATTGCTTACCACTCAGGTAAGAAGCCTGGGCTCTTTCTGAAGGTAAGTGCCATGGGCTCCTCCAGACCCATGCCCAAAGATTTCACATGAAATTCCTACCCTGTGAATAAGGAAGGTGGAGTCTTGCACACAAGAAATCTGGATGTCCAAAGATTAACATGCACAAAGTGAAATCTCTGACCTTCAAACTGACCTACAAATTCCATCTACAAATTTTATCCTTGTTCCTGAGCTGACTTCTAAGACACAGCAGCACTTGGCTGCCAACAAAGGCACATCACATCTCAAGGCTGTCAGTAGATTATAAACAACAGCTGATGTCAAAGGATGGCTTGTGTAGAGAATTATTATTCAGTCGCTAAGTCCTGTTCAACTCTTTATGACCCCATGATGGCAGCAGGCCAGGCTTCCCTGTCCTTGACTATCTCCTGGAGTTTACTCAAACTCATTTCCATTGAATTGGTGATGCCATCCAACCATCTCATCCTCTGCCACCATCTTCTCCTCTTGCCCTCAATCTTTCCCAGCTTCAGGGTCTTATCCAGTGAGTCAGTTCTTCGCATCAGGTGGTCAAAGTATTGGAGCTTCAGCTTCAGCATCAGTTCTTCCAATGAATACTCAAGATTGGTTTCCTTTAGGATAAACTGGTTTGATCTCCTTGCTCACCAAGGGACTCTCAAGAGTCTTCTCCAGCATCATAATTCAAAAGCATCAATTCTTTGGCACTCAGTCTTCTTTATGGTCCAACTCTCACATCTGTACATGACTACTGGAAAAACCATAGCTTTGACTATATGGACCTTTAGGTAAAGAATCTGCCTGCAATGCAGAGGACCCAGGTTTGATCCCTGGGTAAGGAAGACCCCTTAGAGAAGGAAATGGCAATCTACTCCAGTGTTCTTGCCTAGAAAATTCATGGACAGAAGAGTGTAGCGGGCTATAGTCCATGGGGGTCACAAAGAATCAGACACAACTTAGCAACTACACTTTTACTTTCATAGGGACATTTTGGCAAAGTGACGTCTCTGCTTTTTATTATGCTGTCTAGGTTTATCATAGCTTTTCTTCCAAGGAGCAAGTGTCTTTTAATTTCATGGGTGCAGTCACTGTCTGCAGTGATTTTGGAATCCAAGAAAAGAAAATCTGTCACTGTTTTCACTTTTTCTCCATCTATTTGCCATGAATTGATGGGACCAGATACCATGATCTTTGTTTTTTGAATATTGTTTTAAGCCAGCTTTTTCACTTTCCTCTTTCACCCTCATCAAGAGGCTCTTTAGTTCCTCTTTGCTTTCTGCATTAGAGTAGTATTATCCGCATATCTGAGATTGTTGATATTTCTCCCGGCAATCCTGATTCCAGTTTATGAGTCATCCAGCCTGGCATTTCGCATAATGTACTCTGCATATAAGTTAAATAAGCAAAGTGACAATATATAGATAGCCTCAAGGAGAACTAGTTGACAATTAACTATTCTATAACCTTCATCAGAGCTGCCCTCAAACCCTCCTTGGTGTTCTTATTCCTTCATTATGTATATATTCCTCCAATTTTATATAAACTTCAATAAAAGTATCTTGGGAAACTCTTATTTTTATTTCTATAAAGACAGCTCTAAGGTCAGTTCCTTAGGACCCCCTGCCATCTCCCTTGCCATCTTTAAGACCCTCTTGTTCATCATCAATTCAATGGACACGAGTTTGAGTAAACTCTGGGAGTTGGTGATGGACAGGGAGGCCTGGCGTGCTGCAGTCCACAGGGTTGCAAAGAGTCGGACAAGACTGAGCAACTGAACTGACTGACAGACTGTTCATTATCTGCGGGCCACGACGGACTGAAAACTCATAAGGGCCACCACAATCTCACTTATCCATGGTGACCCAGTCCAGGAACCTAGGGGATGGGGAATACAGGGGCATGTTTAGCTTGGTGTATAGAGCCTATCTCTACACAGTTTCCGACAAGAGTAGAACCAGCCTAAGATGGCAGAGAGAGTCTGAGCATCGAAACGTGGGCAGGAAAATGGTGGAGGTAGAGGCAGAGAGATTAGCATCAAATTCCTGTGTTGTTTTTCTGAAATCAGAAGCTTTGAGAAGATAGCATTATGGTAACTGATGGGTTAAAAAAGGTTTCAATTGAACTTGTCTCACTCTGGGTTTTCATCTGTTGGTCCAATGTAAGGCTAGGGATAGGAATGCAGAGGAGAGTTAAAGTTGAGATGGCAAAAACATTCCCATTTATGTGCTTGACAGAAAATCCACTTTTCCTTCTTCTCCTTGTCCCTCTAAGACCAGAGGCCCCTTTTATGTACCTTCATAATGCCCTATCTTTCTATTTACAGTGCTGATCAAAACTCTTATGAAGTAACTATTTGACTACTTATTTTACTAAGTGTTTTCCCACCACCAAAAACTGTAAATGAGGACAGGAAAGAAGACTCCAACCAGTGAGAACTTTCATGCCAAGGCCTGAGACAGGGACCAGCAAGGCTGGGCCAGAGTGAAAGGGAGAATTACGCAAAGTGATGCGATCACTCAGGGCCTTTTAGTCCTTGTTTGGACCTAGAGTTCTCCCTAAGTGCAACTAGAAGCCACTGATTGGCAGGAAGCTATGAGAAACGCTGGGCAGGAAGAAGCACAAGCTGGAATTAAGATTGCCGGGAGAAATACCAACAACCTCAGATATGCAGATGACACCACCCTTATGGCAGAAAGTGAAGAGGAACTAAAAAGCCTCTTGATGAAAGTGAAAGAGGAGAGTGGAAAAGTTGGCTTAAAACTCAACATTCAGAAAACGAAGATCATGGCATCCGGTCCCATCACTTCATGGGAAATAGATGGGGAAACAGTGGAAACGGTGTCAGACTTTATTTTGGGGGTGCTCCAAAATCACTGCAGATGGTGACTGCAGCCATGAAATTAAAAGACGCTTACTCCTTGGAAGGAAAGTTATGACCAACCTAGATAGCATATTGAAAAGCAGAGACATTACTTTGCCAACAAATGTCCGTCTAGTCAAGGCTATGGTTTTTCCAGTGGTCTTGTATTGATGTGAGAGTTGGACTGTGAAGAAGACTGAGCGCCGAAGAATTGATGCTTTTGAACTGTGGTTTTGGAGAAGACTCTTGAGAGTCCCTTTGACTGCCAGGAGATCCAACCAGTCTAAAGGAGATCAGTCCTGGTTATTCATTGGAAGGACTGATGCTAAAGCTGAAACTCCAGTACTTTGGCCACCTGATGCGAAGAGTTGACTCATTGGAAAAGACTCTGATGCTGGGAGGGACTGGGGGCAGGAGGAGAAGGGGACAACAGAGGATGAGATGGCTGGATGGCATCACCGACTCGATGGACGTGAGTTTGGATGAACTCTGGGAGTTGGTGATGGACAGGGAGGCCTGGCGTGCTGCAATTCATGGGGTCGAAAGGAGTCAGACACAACTGAGCAACTTAACTAAACTGAACTGAACTGAAGGAGTGACATAATTGGGTTTGTGGGTTTTTAAAAAATAATAATTTATCTGGCTGCTGTGTGGAGTGTGGATTGAATGGAGGAAGAGTGGACGAAGTAGACTAGTCAAGAGACTGTGGAGGCTATGCAGGTGACAAGTGATGCAGGCTTGATCTTGGAGATGGAGATGGAGTAGGCAGAGGATTCAGGAGTCACTTAGGAGAAGAACTAGGAGATTCAGAAGGAGTCCAGGTGACTTTCAGGTCTGGGACTTGAGCAGTCAGTACTTGGAGGAGGAGCAGGGCTCCAGGCTCATTTAGGGACCTTTTGAACTTGAAGGTCCTGTTTCCCAGGGTAATTGTCTATGTGCGTCTGGAGCCCAGAAGAGATGGCAGCACTGGAAGTAGAGAATATACTGATGGTAAGGGAAGCTACGTAAGTTCAAGATAAGAAAGGTGGAGGGACTGACTCCACCCAGCAGCCACTTAGTAGAGGGACATTTGGCAGCAACTTTCCTTTGTGTGGCTTCCTGGTAGCTCAGATGGTAAAAACACATCTGCCTGCAGTGCAGGAGACCCAAGTTCAAGCCCTGGGTCAGGAAGATCCCCTGGACTTGGGAATGGCTACCCATTCTAGTATTTTTGCCTGGAGAAGTCCATGGACAGAGGAGCCTAGTGGGCTACAGTTTGGGATCACAAAGAGTTAGACACGACTGAGCTACTAACACTTTCACTTTGGGGCTTCCCTGGTGGCTCAGAGGGTGAAGAATCGGCCCACAATGCAGGAGACCTGGGTTCAGTCCCTGGGTGGGGAAGATCCCCTAGAGAAGGAAATGGCTACCCACTCCAGTATTCTTGGCTAGAAAATTCCATGGACAGAGGAAGGAGACTGGTGGGCTACAATCCATGGAATCTCAAGAGTCAGACACGACTTTAGCGACTAACACTCCTTTGCGTAACTCCGCTTGCATTTTGTTTTCTAATCTCTGTATTCTCCTGGGCAACAGACAGTTGAATTCTCATACACGGTAGAGGCTGCCTACCCCATACCCATTTTCTCTTTATAACAGACTCCTATTATTGTCAAGAATCTCAGTGTGCCCAGCTAGAAAACTACATTTCCCAGCATCCTCTGCAGACAGGAACGACATTGTTGTTGTTGTTCAGTTGCTAAGTCCTGTCTGTCTCTTTGAGACCCCATGGACTGCAGCACGCCAGGCTTCCTTGTCCTTCACTATCTCCTGGAGTTTGCTTCAATTCATGTCTGTTGTGTTTGGTGATGCTAATCTAACCATCCCATCCTCTGTCACCCACTTCTTCTCCTACCTTCAATCTTTCCCAGCATCAGGGTCTTTTCCAATGAGTTGGCTCTTTGCATCAAGTGGCCAAATACTGGCGCTTCAGCCTCAGGATCAGTCCCTCCAGTGAATAGTCGAGGTTGATTTCATTTAAGATTGACTTATTTGATCTCCTTGCAGCAATGACTAATGTGTTACATATGAAAGTTGTGGAATAAGACTCCTAAGAGGGCTGACTCAACAAAGAGGCTTATACCTTTTGCTCTTCTAACTTCTTTTATTTTCTCCCTGGCACTTGGGCCTGATGACTGAGGCTCCAGGGGCCGTCTTAGACCATGAGGTAACTTTAAAGATAAAAGCCACACACAAAAGGTGAAAGAATGGACAGAAAAATTGTTTCTGGGTCTCTGATGACTGTGGAGCTACTACACCAGTCTGGATGACTTCCAGGTTGCTCTGAATTGAAATTAAAAATGAACCCCTGATGCTGGGAAAGACTGAGGGCAGGAGGAGAAGGGGACGACAGAGGATGAGACGGTTGGATGGCATCACCAATTCAATGGACAAGAGTTTGAACAAACTCCATGAGACAGTGAAGGACAGGGAACCCTGGTGTTCTGCAGTCTATGAGGTTACAAAGAGTCAGACACAGCTGAATGACTAAAAAACAAAAATGAATGTCTATACTGTATAAACTACTGGTATTTGGATTTTGTGATTTATGCAGTCAAATGTAATTTAACTGATAGATCATTCTTGTGATAATCAGACAAGAGAGTGAATTCAAGAAGGAGACTGTGTAGGAAAGCACAGGAAAGAATAAATCAGGTTAGGCTGGTGCATGAAGGAATAAAATGCTCTTTCATACATCATCAGAGAAAATTTCCATGTTTCCTACAATGTCTTGAACTGGCAGTGGAATAGCCAAAGTAGCTCATCCTAAATTTCTCCCTATGGGACTTTATTAGTTATTGAGCAACTTTGAATCATAAGGGAATGTTAATTCCATGTATGGGAAAGAAATACAGAAATAGTGCTCATTGTGACTAAGACCTAACTAAATAATTGCAATGTTTAGAATATTTCAGACAATTTGGAAAGTGCAGGGGGTGTACATTCATTCTGCACAAAATTTTTAAAAATACTTATATAAAACTTATGTTATTCTTGGTTCCCTCTGTCCCACTAATTCTTCTAGACTTCTGTCTCCAGATTGCCTGACCAAAGGAGTGAGTGAGGGTTGAAATTCAGCCTGAACTTAACTTCCAAAAATCTATCATGGCGTCATCATGCCTGGCATCCTGGAAGCAGTCGCGCTCTTCATAATTTGTTATCCAGAGGAGGTATCTTTTAGCAATTGATACAAAGATGTTTGTTGTGCTAGTTGGTTCCCTGGTAGATGTATGGGCCAACCTCATTCCTTTCCTTTCTTCTGAAAACCAAGTCGATTTAGATTGCATTCAAGAAGTTGAGGACTAGGAAAGCATATTAGGAGTCTCTCCACGCAGCAGAGAAGACAAAAAATTCTTTGAGGGATTGGCACAAAGAAACTCATTACATGCAGAAAAATATGGGTAATCCACAGAAGAGCTGTATCCACTGAATAAATGTAATCCCAAACAGAAGAAAATAGCTTAATTCCTACCAAGACAAAAGAAATGAGGATGTGGCCAAAAGGAGAAATTTTGAATAAGTTTCTTAGAACTTCTGTTGCTCTCTAGCAACCCCTTGTGGTACTCGAAACAATCTGCAGCCCACTGCCTCTATTCCACCTCCAGTTGTTAGCTGCAAGGTATTTGAACTATAAGAAACTGAGACCTTGAACGCATTATACTCCTATCCTAGGCACAAGGATCTTGACCTCATGAGAAGAAGTTAACAGTAACCAAAATAAAATTAGCGATGAGTCCATTCCTGTTGTTGTGCTATTATTTAGTCACTAAATGCTGTCTGACTCTCGTGACCCCGTGGACTGTAGCCCACCAGGCTCCTCTGGGATTTGCTCATGGGATTTCCCAGGCAAGCATACTGGAGTGGGTTGCCATTTCTTTCTCCAGGAAATCTTCCTGAACCAGGGATCGAACCTGCATCTCTTGAATTGGCACACGGATTCTCTACCACTGAGCCACCTGTGAAGCCCGAGTCCATTCCTGTACACTAATAAAACTCAATTCTTTAAGAAAACCAATTTGGTTAAGAATTTCAAGCTCTCTCTTTCTCTGTCTCCCTGTCTCTCTCTCTATCATCTATCTATCTTCATTCTTCAAACATCTAAGATGGTCCCATTATACATCAGCCCTAGGCTGGTGGCTCAGGTCAGTAGATGGACACAATATCATACTTTTGTAGGACAGATAAGTAGCAGATGAGTGAATCACCACTCTTTATATTCTGCTGAGAAATTTGAAGGAGATAGGAATATATGTAGAATGTAAGCAAGGAAGTGATCAATCAAATCAAATGTGTCATCTGCAAAAGGTCATTCTGGAAACAGGATGAAAGCTGAGTTGGGTGTGGGCATAGGATGATGAGACTGAGAAATCAAGGCAGACTGACCCAAAAGGCAGAAAGAAAGAAGAGGACAAACTGAAGAGATATTGGGGAGTAGAACTGAAGGATGTAGCTGAGGGGTTAGGTTTCTAACTAAAGCAACCAAGTGGCTGATTAACTAATATTGCAAACTGGGAGGTTTGAAGTGGAGCCTAATGCTGGGAAAGATTGAAGGCAGGATAAGGGGACAATAGAGGATGAGATGGTTGGATGGAATCACCGACTCAATGGATATGAGTTTGAGCAAATTTCAGGAGATGGTAAAGGACAGGGAAGACTGGAGTGCTGCAGTCCATGGGGCTTCAAAGAGTCAGACATGACTGAGCAACTGAACACCAACAACAAGAGATGCAGAGACTAGAAGGGGGAGAATTTGATGAGTTTAGATGGCTTTGTGGGAAGAACTTTACATCTGGAGTCAAACTCTTGCTCTAATGCATTTTGTTCTAATTGTATTTTCTTGGACTATATTTGTCATTCATTCATCACAGGGCCAAACTAATGACCAAATTTGTTTACAACTCCCCTGCAATCCAGTTTTATCAGATGCACAAAAATTACATTACAAACTCTCCAACAAATCTCAAGCCCAGACTTTAACCACCTCCTTTATCTCATTCACACACATCAAATCCCCCTGTCATAAATCAACCCAGGGTCAGACATCTCTAGACAGCCCCTAAGCCCCACAACTTGCTGGAATTATTTAAACTAGCCAATCCCAGGGCTTCCCTGATGGCTCAGTGGTGAGGAATCTGCCTGCCAATGCAGGAGATCAGGTTTGATTCCTGGTCTGGGAAGACCCCACATGCAGCGGAGCAACTAAGCATGTGGGTCACAACTACTGAGCCTGTGCTCTAGAGCCCAGGAGCTGCAACTGCTGAGTCCTGAGCCTGTGTGCCCTGCAACAGCGAAGCCATCACAGAGAGAAGCCTGTGCACCACAACTAGTGAGTCACTTCCACCCATCGCAACTAGAGGAAAAGCTGTGCAGCAACAAAGACCCAGCACAACCAAAGATTAAATAAATAAACTAGCCAATCCCAAAGTACTTAACCTGCTTGTCTTGCCTTTCTGGCAGAAACCTCAATAAGATTGTACCTATGCATTTCCCTTTTCCTCCTGCCTATTGATCAACTCTGGTACTTTCCCATACAGTCCTACATGGCATGGTGTTTCTCTCCTCTCAGGAAATGTAAGTAATAAAAATCTTTTTTCAATGGCATTAACTTCTCTGTCCCTTTTATAAAGTAAGGCAGTGGTTTAGTCGAGAAGTCATGTCCGACTCTTTGTGACCCCATGGGCTGTAGCCCACCAGGCTCCTCTGTCTCTGAGATTTTTCCAGGCAAGAATACTGGAGTGGATTGCCATTTTCTTCTCCAGAGGATCTTCCCCTTCCAGGGATTGAACCTGGGTCTCACCTGGCCACCTCTTCCTTTGTTATTCTAGACATTACTACATTTTTTGAATTTTCTGTACTCAACTAAAATAATGTTGACCCTGGAACAACATGGGTTTGAACTTCAGGTTTCCACTTATACGCAGACCTTTACCAGTAGTAAATACTACAACACAACACAATCCAAAGTCGATTTAGTCTGTGGATGTGGAACTGTGAATTTAGAGGAACCTCAGGTATAGGTGATCAACTTGTGTCCGACTCTTTGCAACTCCATGGACTGTAGCCTGCCAGGCTCCTCTGTCCATGGAATTCTCCAGGCAAGAATACTAGAATGGGTTGCCATTTCCTTCTGCAGGGATCAAACCCAGGTCTCCAGCATTATAGGCAGATTTTCTACTATCTGAGCCACCAGGGAAGCCCATATATATGTATGTATATATATATATATATACACACACACACACACACACACATAAGTTATGTGCAGATTTTCAGCTGTGTGAAAGGTCCACACCCCAACCCTTGAATTGTTCGAAGGTCCAACCATATAAAAATAATCCTAATGAGTTAGTTCATGGGATTATTGTGAAGCTTATTTAAGATATGTGATAGCAGCCTTTCCATATTACATGCAAATAACTATTATCATCAGCCTTCAAGACTCTGATCTGCTAGAAACTTTCCCCAGCAAAACTAACTTCTGAGTTTTTTTCTGACAATAGAGTAGATCAATGACTCGTATTCGAGGAGCATCATCCCTGTGCAGGTACAGAGTTTCTTATCATAACCTGAGTAATTTCGTGTGATCTGACCAAAGCAACAGATATAGAGCTTCATGGGGCTGAATTGATTGGTCTTTCTTAATGCTATATCATATCAGAAGTCTGCATTTAAAAAGACAAAATCAGTAAATGACTCCCTTAATGTATATATTTTTAAAAACTGGATTTATCATCATTCTAGTTAGAACTTTTTCAGCAGTCCATCTTAACAGAACTTGACCCTTAAGCCTTTGTCTAAACCCAATTGCTAGTTTATTTAAAAAAAAAAAAAAACAACTTTCCATCAGATTCTTAATTAGTGTTGTTGTAAACACAATTATTTGGCAACAGAAATGGAATAAATGATGTTTTGGGGGGAAAGGAAAGACAATCTGTTTGGGGGGAAAAGAGGGAAATAGGAGGAAAATGCCCTTTTCCAACAGAAAATAGTATTACTATTATTCCAAGAAACAGCAGTTTCCACAGAGAGCTCTCCACAGTTTCAAGATGCTAACAAGGAAACGCTTGTCCTAGACCAGAGACAATCAGAATCGAGAATGGTGACACTATTTAAAGAAAATTTCCTCTGCTTGAGGAAATTCTAGATTTCCTGGAGCATTTTATTTCGATTTCAATAGCTTTGGAATAAGAATTGATTACAGTAGGCTTCTGATGACAAGGGCAAGCAGGCGAGATGCTTAGGGTACACACTTTAAGGAGGCACTTGGAATTCTCAGCTCTGTGAGAGCCTCCTGGCCTTCACTCACCCTTTAGGAAAAAGCATTTCCACTGTAGTGGCATTCACACAGAGGAGTTCCCTCAGGTGGCTAGCCCTCGTGTAGCATAATCTTAATGTAGACTGTTGTGTGTTGTACTCCACACTGAAGCCTGCCTCTGCGAACGGTCTGGGTTCCTTGCCAAGTAGCCCCCATTGAAACCTAACCAGAGTCCTGAACTTGAAGAGGAATTGAGAGCGAACAATGTTTGCTTATTCATACCTGAAGTGGAACAAATTCTCAGTCCTCGTGAGGTAAAAGTCAGTGTTTCTGAGAAACTCACCTCAAGTTCTACAAATACCTGAGTGTATTTCTTATGAAAATAGCCACCACCCAAGACCACCCACATACCTAATTCCTATAGTGCTTGGGATCAGAAATTCTTCCGTCTCTGGCTCTTCTTGCTTTTGCTTCACTCCAGGCTTGAACAGGTTATCAGCAAAACTCTGGGTTTTATTTAAAATATGAATATAATTCTTCCCCTTAGTCCAAATAGGATATCATGGTGGTAAATGGCTCTCAATGGAGGGTTTATGTCTTCCGGACTCAAGAGTAGCTCTATTGAAACACTTTTCCAGGACTTTTCAGATATGTCGCCCCTAAAAACCTCCCGTACTTTCACTATCACGTTTGCTGTCCCTTTTTCACTAGAGAAGAACACAGTCCTTATGTCACAGGCATTTTGGATTGATGCACATGGGCAGGTCAGCCAAAGGCCATAACAAGGGTAAACCGTTGCTGTGTTCTTGAAACAACAATGAGGCCAGTGAAGTTGGAAGGGAGTAAGCAAATGAGAAAATGGGAGAAGTTAGAGGGACAGCAGAGGCTAGATCTTAAAAGGCTTTCACAGTTATTTTAAACACTATGATTTTTCCAGTGGTCATGTATGGATGTGAGAGTTGGACTATAAAGAAAGCTGAGCACTGAAGAACTGATGCTTTTGAGCTGTGGTGTTGGAGAAGATTCTTAAGAGTCCCTTGGACAACAAGAGATCCAACCAGTCCATCCTAAAGGAAACCAGTCCTGAACATTCATTAGAAGGATTGATGCTGAAGCTGAAACTCCAGTAGTTTGGCCACCTGATGTGAAGAACTGACTCATTGGAAAAGACCCTGATGCTGAGAAAGATTGAAGGGGACGACAGAGGATGAGAAGGTTGGATGGCATCACCGACCCGATGGATGTGAGTTTGAGTAAGCTTCAGGAGTTAGTGATGGACAGGGAAGTTCCAGAAGTTGGTGATGGACAGGGAAGCCTGGCGTGCTGCAGTCCATGGGGTCTTAAAGAGTCAGACATGACTGAGTGACTGAACTGAACTGAACTTAAACACTTTATGTTTTACTTCAAGTAAAATGGGAAGTCACTGCAGGATTTCGAGCAAAGAGGTGACCATGATCCTACTTCATTTCAAAGGTTCAATCTGGACGCTGTATTGAACAGTCTGGGACTTTCCAGTGGTTAAGAATCTGCCTGCCAGTCTGGATGGTAGGAGAGTATGGGGGAGAAGGGGTACATGTATATGTATGGCTGAATCCCTTTGCTGTCCACCTGAAGTTATCACAGCACTATTAACCAGCTATAAAGTAAAAAGTGAAGTCGCTTAGTTGTGTCCTATTCTTTGCGACCCAGTGGGCTGTGCCTTCCAGGCTCCTCCATCCATGGGATTTTCCAGGCAAGAATACTGGAGTGGATTGCCATTTCCTTCTCCAGGGGATCTTCCCAACCCAGGGATTGAACCCAGGCCTCCCGCACTGCAGGAAGACTCTTTACTGTCTGAGCCACCAGGGAAGCCCCATTAATCAGCTATACTATTATATAAAATAAAAAGTTATAAAAATATAAAATGAATCCTCCTTCCAATGCAAGGGGACATAGGTTCGATCCCTGGTCCAGGAAGATTCCACATGCCCTGGGGCAACTAAGCCTGTACAACAGAACTACTAAGCCCGGCAAAAGCCCATGCTCCACAAGAAGAGAAACCACCACAATGAAAAGCCTGCACACCGCAAACACAGCCACCCCAGCCACCCACCACCTCCTACTCACCCCAACTAGAGAAAGCCCACACACAGCCACAAAGACCCAGAACAGCCAAAAATAAATAAGCAAAATTTTTAGAAGACTTAAAAAAAAAACATTAAAAAAGTGTCTGTTGTAGAGAGCAGAGAGCAAAGCAAGGTACACATTTTAGGAAGTTACTGCAGTAGTCTGGGTGAAAAGTGATGGTGGCTTGGCCCAGGGTGGTAGCCATGAAGGTAGTAAGAAGTGGTCAGATCCTAAATATATCTTGAATATTCTTAAGGTAGAACCAAAGTCTTGACAGATTAGAGGCAGAGTGTGAGAAAGAAAAAGAATTGTCAAGGATGACTCTGAGATTTAAGGGTATAAGCCACTGGGAGATTATCAAGTTGCCATCAACAGAAATGAGGGAGCTTGCAGGTGGATCAGCTAGAGGGAAGAAGTAGGAGTCAAGTTCTGAAATTCAGAGGTCAACTCTGATATACAAATGATGATGTTGAGCAGGTAGTTGGATATATGAATCTGTAATTTGGAAGAGAGGACTTGGTTGGAAACATACATTTAGGAGTTGCTAGCATATAGATCCTATTTGAAGCCATAAGGATAGATGAGACCAAAAAAAATGAACTCAAGGATTTAGCCTTAGGCCACTCCAACAGACTTAGGCCACTCCAACATAAATAGAGGCCAGGAGAAGAGAAGAAGCAGCAAAGAGACTGACAAAAAGCCACCAGTAGTACAGGAGGAAAACCAAGAGACACTGATGTCTTAGAAGCTCAGTGAAGAAAGTGTATCAAAGATTGGAATTACAAACATGTCTATACAATATTTTCATTTGTTGCAAAGAGGTTGCATGACTTAAGAAAGCATTTGTTGCAAGTGATGGAAAACATGAAATTGGTCATTTAAACGTGTGTTTTTCTCATGCACAAAAGGAATCTGGAAGTAAGTAGGTCAGAGTTAATGTACCCGAACAAGAATGTTATCGAGGAGCCTGGCTTTGTCTCGTGGACTGCCCTGTTTTACTGTGTGACTTTTAATTTCATGGTCCAAAAAATGGCTGCTGCAACTCCAGTCAGTGTCCTCAAGTTCCAAGCAGGAAGATATGGGAAGGACTAAGTGAGAAAGATGAAAAGTTTTTTTTCTTAAGTCTTTCCTTTTTTAATGCAATATGGAAGACCTCCTCAGAAATGACACCTACATCTTATGGACCAGAATCATGTCACATGGCCAAATCCTAGCTGCAAAAAGAATTTGAGTATTTTTGCTTTCCAATTTTGTATTAGAAAAAAGCAATAAAAACACTGTATAGAAAAAAAGATTGAGTGAACCAGTTTGTACCGGCTGCACAGGGTAAGAAATTGTATAGAGATAAAGATCTCATAGCTGTAGAAGTTGGAGCTTCCAAAATAATGTCTCTCTGATAAATAAATGCATCTTAATGACTCTGTATTCATATCTAAAGTGTTGCAAACAGACTGCTCTATTGCTTCCATTTGTATCTCTTTTTACCTTTATTCTCAGCACTGCCAAAGAATTTCACACATGACAGCCCTTTGCTTGACCTTGTATTGGACCAATACCATTCTCATTTAAACTGGTATCAACTAAGATGACTTCAAGAGCCAAACATTCAGTCCCTTAATCACTTTTAGTTTATGGAAATGCCAGGATCTGTCCCTCCCTCAAAGACATGTTCTATCTGTAGACTACAGTTATTAAATATTCATGAGCACACTTTATAAAGGAAAGGTCAGGACTTCCCTGGCAGTCCAGTGGTTAAGACTCCATGCTTCCAATGTAGGGGGCACAGGCTTGACCCCTGATCAGGGAACTAAGATCCTTCATGCCAGTGAGGCCAAAAAAAAACAAAAAAAGGAAAGACCAATTCATGAATCCTGGTGGACTGTTATTTTGGCTTGAATGCTCCTACCTTCTCTGTCTGGTGGGGAAAAAAAAAATCTAACTCAAATGCTTCTTTCTCTGCAGCATTCCCTAGTTTGATTAAAGGCTCTTTTCTCTGTACTCTGATAATACTTTGAATTATATATCATACTGCATTTTATCAAAATTTGCAGAATGCATCTAAAATAATGCTATAGCATTAAATTTTTTACATTAGTAAATATTAAGATCTCAAATAAATTATATATGCTTCTACCTTAAGAAATGAGAAAAGAACAAATTAAACCTAAAGTAAGCAGAAGGAAAAAGCAATAAAGATGAGTGAAAATAAAATCAACGGAACAGAAATGTAGAAATACGACAAACAGTAGAGAAGAGACAAACAATGAAAACAAAAGCGAACTCTTTGAAAAAGTGTGTTACTCACTCAGTCATGTCCGACTCTTGTGACCCCCTGGACTGTAGCCCGCCAGGCTCCTCTGTCCTTGGAATTTTCCAGGCAAGAGTACTGGAGTGGGTAGCCATTCCCTTCTTCAGGGAACCTTTCTGACCCAGAGATTAAACCCATGTCTCCTGCATTGTAGGCAGAGTCTTTGCAATCTGAGCCACCAGGGAAGCTTTGAAACTATCACTAAAATTGATAGACTTCTAGTCAACATCATCAATAAAAAGAGAACACACAGATCATCATTATCATGAACAAATTCGGATACTTTTAACCCAGAGATGCAACGTTGTTGGGCTTTTGGTAATCAGTCAATTTGATATCAACAAATGTAAAAAGAATGATAATAAAAATATGATCAACAAATGCAGAAAAATGATCAGCTCTAGCCATTTGCATTCAACTTTGTACTAAGTCTCTTAATTATGAATAGTTATTAGTTATCCAAACCAGAAAGTAAGAGGTAAAATCATCTTTACTTACAGATAACATTGCATAATATGAAGTCAATTACATTTCTACAAAATAGCTATAGATAGCAATAGAAAAACTGCCATTTATAATAGCATCAAAAATGAAATATTTAGAAATAACAATAAAATATATATAAGTACATAGAAACTACAAAATATAACTGAGATAAAATAAAGAAAGCCTAAGTAAATGCAGAGAGAGAGCATGATAACAGATTGGAAGACTAAAAGCGTTGAGATATCAAGAGCAAAGTTCCTCGACACAAGCAGACTTCAGGTATCTACTGTATGATGTCTGTTAACATCCTGTTAGTCTAAGGTGGTCTCAAGGCCAACATCAATGAAGTGAGAATATCTACTCCTATGAGGATGGCGGGGAGGAATATAGTTCCAAAGTATAATTTGATTTACCACAGTGTTCACTGAACATTAGTGGTATTAGTATCCTTAGGACTTAATATAATACATGGAAAATGGCTTTTGAATGATCACTAAATAATGTCCTTTTATGCTTTATGTTTCAGCTTGAAAGGCTCTGCTTTTCCAGAATCGTAACTAGAGTCATAGCCTCACCAGACAGGGATGACACTACTTCATCCACATCTCTTAAACTCTACCATCGCTATAGTCTCACTCTGGTTGCAAAAGGAGTTACAGTAGCAGCTGAATGACAGCTGCTGCTGCTGCTAAGTCACTTCAGTCGTGTCCGACTCTGTGCGACCCCAGAGACGGCAGCCCACCAGGCTCCCCGTCGCTGGGATTCTCCAGGCAAGAACACTGGAGTGGGTTGCCATTTCCTTCTCCAATTCATGAAAGTGAAAAGTGAAAGTGAAGTCGCTCAGTCGTGCCCGACTCAGCGACCCCATGGACTACAGCCTACCAGGCTCCTCCGTCCATGGGATTTTCCAGGCAAGAGTACTGGAGTGGGGTGCCATTGCCTTCGCCGGCACTAGAATACAATTGTTCTTGCTAGGAGTGGGAAATTGTCATTAGTTTCTTTGTTTTCTATAGAGTTGAGGTATGATGGTTGGGTTGAATATGTATAAGAACAGAAAATAACCTTAATTTATTAATGTCCCATAACTCCCCCTAAATACCTATTCTGTAGAGTTCCTTCTTTCTGTCCCTTTAGATTTAGTCAACTCATTGATACTCCTTGTCATGTTTAGATAATAAAATATTCTCTACTTCCACCAGTACAGTAACCATAAACTCTGAACTTCATATGCAGCTTTAATTTCTACTTCTCCACCTTCAACCTCCTGAAGAAGTAAAGGCTGTAGTAGTAAAGAGATGAGTATGATCAATGTCTTCTCTATTTTCCTCAGCTAGAGCTTTTTTATTCCTCCTCTACTCACTTGCCTCTGGACTCTCCAGGTTTGGATGAAGGGTATCATCTGGGGAAGAAATAAAGAAGATGAGAGAGATCTTAACATGACTGGTACTATGCTGAGTTAGTGTCAAGACTATGAAGTGTCTGACAGTTTATCCTATTTGCAAGCTAACAAGTTAGCCCCCCACAGTTTCATGGATGCTGCCGAAGACACAAGACTCTTGTGTCAGAAACAAAGGACTTTGTGGGAGTTTCCTGGTGGCCCAGTGGTTAGGATTCTGGGCTTTTATTGCCATGGCCTGAGTTTAATCCCTAGACAGGGAACTGAGATCCTGCAAGCTTCATGGTGCAGCCAAAAAAAAAAAAAAAGCTTTCCTAGTCATAATACAGTAAATAGCGTGAACCTTGCATTTATGTCAGCTCTCCCTGTCCCCCAAGCCCTACAGGGGCAATGCAAAGTGGCCTGGATGGGTGGCACATGGGCAACAGGTTTGTGTCACAGCTGAAGAAACCTAAGTTTAGGTAATACCAGTCTCTTATAATGGACTGCAAGCAAATCTGACCAACCTTTGTCCCAGAAAGAGACAGAGTACTGGCCATCCAAAAATCTGCCCTCTTCTCTAGTGGAGTTATGGGATATTAATAAATTAGGATTATTCTCTATTCTTATACATGTTCAACCCAACCATTGCACCTTAACTGTATAGAAAACAGTAAGAAAATAATGGCAATTTCCTACTCCTAGTAAGAATGATTGTATTTTTACTAACACAACATTGTAAATCAGCTATACTCTGTCTTCCATGATACAGAGATCTCATCACTTGTATCAGTTTTTGAATTTCAGGGCTTAAAACAGAGTCTAGCTCAACAGCATCAAAGAATAGAAGGATGGAGTTTGGAAGGATGGGTGCGAAGGTGGCCATGGTGTCTGGAATCAGGCAAAGACAAGAATTGCAGGAAGCAAGGCCCCCAGGTCTGGCTAACCCTGCCCCAGCTCCCATTTTTAAATGTTCCAAAAACACCTGTGTCCTCTGGTTGCAGAAAAGCTTTTGTTCTGTCAGACGGCTCCATCTATATCCTACTCCTCTGGCTTTTGTTACTCCCAGGTAAGGACTGTGGCCTCCACCTACCAGTTTTCTGCTCTGAGCTGCTCTACCATCACACAACATCCCCCTTGAGTAAATTAGCTGGTTGGAATCAAGTCTGCCAGCTGCCTCATTTAGGTGTAAGCATTCTAGAGATCTCTTGGACAGCAAGAAGATCAAACCAGTCAATCCTAAAGGAGATTAGTCCTGAATATTCATTGGAAGGATTGATGCTGAAGCTGAAGCTTCAATACTTTGGCCACCTGATGTGAAGAACTGATTCATTGGAAAAGACCCTCATGCTGGGAAAGATTGAAGGCAGGAGGAGAACGGGACAACAGAGGATGAGATGGTTGGATGGCATTACCAACTCGATGGACATGAGTTTGAGCAAGCTCTGGGAGTTGGTGATGCACAGGGAAGCCTGGTGTGCTATACTCCATGGGGTCACAAACAGTCAGACACAACTGAGTGAATGAAATAATCTGAACTGAACTGATTCTAGAGATCAACAAAACACAGAAAAGGCTGTCCTCTAATATATATTTGTTGAAGGAATTAATCAAAAAGTGACTTTCTGGAAACGGATCATTTGCATCATGGTCTCATGTATTTTCTCCAACTAGGAAACCAAACCCCAACCTTTCTGCAAAGAAAGGATGTCTAATCATCTCAGGCTAATGAAAGATGCATCCACTCTGGCACTGTCTTCATATACACCAGATATCACACACCATCCAGTAGGAGAGCAAGCTCAACAAAATAAGAAATGTGATGCAACATTCAGGACAGAGACGGAAAAGCTTTTGCTTCATTTCAAAGAGTTACTTAATTCCTAATCAAGTCTAAAACTTTGACCATCCGAACAATTGGCAGCTTAAGCACCGCACAGAAAATACTGGATCTGATTCTGTTTGGAGCAGTCAGCATGAAATGTAATGAAATTCAAAATAGACAGGATACACATGCTCCAGAGGGAAGTCATTAATACCCATGAATAATGATAAAGCAAAATACCATCTGCCAGGATAATGTAGCAAATCTTTTTAAAATTCCAATTAGCCTATAAACCAGAAACAGGGTACAAATATGCTCCCCTGGCCATGTGAGATCATGTGTCCTTGACGTCTCCATCGCTTTATATGTAGACAAGAATGTGAGTGATGGAAACATTATCCATATATGAATACTTTTTGAAGTATATGTGCATTATTCTTTAGGGCACGGATGCTATTTATGTAACTGGGTGGAACAGAATGTTGTAATCTGCTAATTAAAGCCACATACATATTTTCACATATATTTTAATGATGAGGGCAAAAAATTGTTATAAACACAGTATATTAATTTTGCTGTAACCGTGGTTGGACTTAATCCTTATGTGTATTTGGAGTCAGAGATAATGAAGCATTTCTATCGCCTTGTTATCCCAGGGAAATTGCCTAGTTTATGATGGCTTTGGATAGTCTAAGCCATTTTCCTGAGCTGTATTTTATGAAGCACATAGCTATTAAAATCATAATGTCCATTATCAGAACTGTAGTACAGCCTGAAAGAAACTTTTATATAAATGCGCTGAAGAGTTCTATAGGCCAGCTTAGTTCACTTGTCCTTTGAAACATTTCAAGAAGCAAAGCAACCTACTTCTGAATACAGACATTTCTCGGTAACTGTTTCTTTTCCACGGTTCATTGCAAACAACACTGGAATTGGTATATTTGGAATTCCTAATCCCAGTGTTCTTATTACTGAGCTGTATGATTTTTAGAAATCACGTGGTTTCCTCAGCTATAAGCCTTTCCTGCTTCAAAGCACTACTGTAAGATTCAGCATAAGTAAAGGTGACAAGGATCTCTGAAAAGTTTTAAAACCTTCCGACAGTAAAAGTCACTTTTATTATCATGACTGTATCAAGTAGACAGAATTGCCTGCATTAAATTAAGAGATAGAATTATACACTGAGAAGGAGAACAAAAAGATCTCTGGGCAGGCTTGGAGCACTGATTTGATGCTAGATTAGCCAGCTATTGTTTAATCAGCGGAATTATTGTTCTTGAAGCTCTGTTTCCCTCCTGGGGCTGAAACCAGAGGCGGAGCCAACACCTAACCTGCAGCCAAGCTCCTTTCAGCTTTAACTCCAAGGAGGTGGGCTTTAGTCTGCAGGCTACCTGAATGCAGGCAATAAGGATTTATGTTGGCATAACAAGTATATTCCAATTATTAACAACATAATCAATTTCCAGTATCCATGAGTTGAAAATACAGTGAGTTGCACCTTTTTTTAATCCCTAAAGTCTTTTGTTTCCATGTGCTTCACAATACAAAACCCACATCTTCCCACACGTATCACATCACAGCGAGCCATGTGAGGCAGAGGAAACCCGAGCAAACTGCAGGTAATCAGTAAAGCAGGTGATTCACATGCAGACGTTCAAGCATTTACTGTGACAATCATATGAAGGCTTGGGCTCAACCTCAAACTCCTGCACTCTTTAGCATAGCCATTTGTTTTCAGGAATCTCATCTACAAAACACTACTATATGTCCACAAGGATGTATGTGCAAGGATGTCTGTGAAGTCATTTAAATAGCAAAGGATTAGAAACTATAAATCTATCTACAGAAAATGATTGCATAAATTATGGTACATGTACACCATGGGATACTATGCAGTTGATAAAGAATGAGGGAGGCCTATCTATATATACTTCTGACAGAGCTCTCTAAAAGATGGCACTTAGAGAAAAAACACTGGGACTTCCCTGGTGGTCCAGTGGGTAAGACTCTGAGCTCCCAATGTAGGGGGCTCCGGGTTTGATCCCTAGTCAGGGAACTTGATCCCATACTTGCAACTAAGAAGTTCACATGCCACAGCTAAGATCCAGTGTAGCCAAAATAAATAAATATTAAAAAAATAAAAACACACCATGGACTCTGATAAAGATGTGTCAGTGTAGGTTCATCAATTGTAACAAATGTGCCACTCTGTGGGGGAGGATAGCGGTGGGGGAAGCTAGGGGAAGCTAAGTCAAGCATGTGTTGAGGGAGGGAGTATGAAGGAAATCTGTACTCCTGCTCAATTTTGCTATGAATTTTAAAATGCTGTTTTAAAAAATGAAAGGTATTTAAAAAAAAAGAAGGAAAAAGAATAAAACACATTACAAAGCATTATGTAAAGTACAATCCCATTTAGGTAAAATATAAAGCAGATGGGTACATGTGTATGTATATAAGCAGATACACAAAAAGGGAACTGAAAGGATAAAAGAAGACACACAAAACTACAATTCTGCCTCTGAGAAATGGGGAAGGGACAGGGAAGTAGATATGGTCAAAAAAGACTTTAATCTTTTATTTTATGCACATCTACAGTGTTTGAATGGTGTCCAGAGTCAATGCAGTCCCGTATCCCATGTACAGGCAAAAATGCACAAAATGCTACAATGCTTCTATAACAAACACAAGACAAGGTCAAAGATGAGCCAAGGGCCAGTCAACTTTAGGTTAAACGCTGGGTCTGAGAGCTAACTCAAATAATGTTTACACTTTTCTACTAATTTCACTAAAACCATAATACAGAGTCCTATTGCGATGTCACTGAGAAAGTAAATTAAACAGGATTGCTTTCATTTATACTGTTAAACTAAAGACAAAAATGCTAAAACCTTAGCATAACTTTAAATTATATATATCTCATTTATTGAAATATAAAGATCTTCATTTACATGTTTTAAAACAAAAACAATGAACAGGGGCATTTGTAATACAATTGTATTGGTAGACCCTTCCTACCGAGTTAGTTCTTGAACATTCACCACACCACTGTTTTGGGAACGTTTAGGTATTTTTCTCTTTATTATTTCTAAAATATAAATTTTGGACATTCAAAAGTGCAACAGTTAATGTGCCTGTGGGGAATATCACAGTTAAAAAAATATAAACAAAGGCAGTGATACAGCTTGTCATAAATGTTTTGGCAGTATTCTCCAAGTCTATATAGAAATACATATATACATATTGATGTATAACATCACTTTATCTCACGTCCCTCTTCACAAAAATAGGACCATTTTGTACAGATTGGCAGACCACATTTTAAGGACATCATCAATCATTTTTTTTAAAAATCACAAATTGTGTTTCTCAGGCCAACTTTGATTGTCTTCATAAAAATAGAGAGCAGGAAGGATTGACAAATTTTCATCTGGGGTCTTTGCAGGAGGCCAAAAAGGAAACAAATCTGTGATACACTGAAAACATTACTTAAGAAAAAAAAATGCTGCCATATAAAAACTAAGGTGAGAGCATTCATTAGGACTAGAACCTGCTGGTCTGAGAATTTTCATCCAGCCCCATGATATCATGCAAGATTCAGAGGACATCAAAATGCAAAGCACCAATAAAAGGAGGCTGTTTGAGGAAGAGGAAAGGGAGTGATCAGCGGAGTGCTTGAGCTGTGATTCTAGAAACACAAATGTATTTCAAGTCTAAGTGGCTCTACAGAACCTCATCAGGTTTTGTTTTTTAATCGGCCCATCTGGCTCAGTCTTCACGCTTACCGTGAAAAAGGTGGGGCTTGCATTGAGATTACACCAGTAGGTAGTCAAGTACCTTGTTATTGCTTCTACATCTCCCAAAGCATCACCTGCCAGGAGCGCACACAGTGATTGCGGTAATCACAGTCCATGTTTCATTCATAGGGTGTCAGCAATTAAGTGGTATCGCAAAAAATGCTGATGAACCCATGATGACCAGTTTGACAGTTTGGATGGATGTGACGATTTGTCCTCCCATCTAACCCCGAAATATCAGTAACACTTAAAAAAAAATTTCACCAAAATATTGACTTGATCATACAGAGACTTGGTACACTGAATTGCATCATTTTTGTACATGCCTTTTGAGGGGAAGTTGGTGGGAAGAGAGTTCAGTTCCCCCTAAGCAGGGAGAAGATCTGCCAAACCAAGATTTGGCTTGCTGAGTCTCAGCAAGGACTGGAAAGTAAAATTAAGGGTAGCAATTACTAGATATGTGGCATTAAATGTCACTGACCCAAAGGCAAAGATTTAAATAGTAGGCTTCTTACATGTTTGATCTCTAGCCCAGTTCCTAATTTCAAATTATTTCTTCCCATGGCAACTTCCTGCCATCTATGCCGGTGTTCCCCAGATCTGGCTGAGCAGAACAGCCAGGATGTTTATAAAAACACAGGTCTCTGCTCCCCTAGAACTGACAATTCAGAATCTCTGGGATGGGGATGTAGAATCTGGTAATTCTGGTTGCCAGTTACAAATGGTGACCAAGGGTCCGGGCTAAGGCACACAGCACCTTCACTGAACAATGCCTTTACTGTCTCAGACTTTCAAACTGTTTCTCCTGAGGGTAAGAGACAAAGGAAGGGAGCTCCAGTTCAGGGCATCCTTCTGAATTTTTCCTGAAAAATTCACAAAATGAAAAATATATACATGTGTTGAGATGCACCAGAATTATCACAAGGCATGAACAAACCTCTGCAAATCCAGTCTTTTTGCTGATAAATACCTTTTCCACTGGACAATAACATGAGAAGTCATGTTAGGCACAGACTCCTGCCTTAATATTGAGGACCTTAGGATCTAGGGGTTTTATTTATTTATTTCAAATCTCATTACTTTAAAGGGCAGTTAATTGTTTTTAGTACAATGGATTAGGGAACCTACTCAGTACAATTAAAAACTCTGACTTCAGAAGACACTACTTTTATTTTGTTCAACTAAATTTCCTCCACTAAAGCTATAACCATATTTTATAGAGAAACATGTTATTTAATAGAATGTCAAAAACTGTCAGACTTGTCACCTATTTAGTAAGGATTTTTTTTAAATTGTGCTTTTTCTGTAGGGAAAACATGTTACATATTACACATTTAGAATTACTGATAACAGTAGTATTATTATAAACGTAGATTACAATATGAGTTGTTGGGCTTATAAATGACCCAAATCTAATAAACAAAGTTGGTTAATTATTCTTTATCTCCTCAACACTAAAAAAAAAAAAAAAAAAAGCAAAATGCTATAGTACCAGTACCTTTTAAGGTTCAAAAGTGGTTTTGCATGTACTTCACAAGAAAGTTCAACAGCAGCTGATACCAGGTTTCAAGCAGGAAGTACATGGATGGACTGAGTGGTCTCTCCAGAAGTCCAGAGAAGTTAATACAAATCAAAACACATCCTTGGTTAGAGTTATTTACATAATTACAATGCTGGAGTTTTGTTGCAGTAAAAGTTGTGTCCGTTGGAATCTCACCAATGCCCTTGAAACACAAAGTCCATCTTCCATGGCCCATGATTTCCTTGTCCATCTACCTCCAAACTTCACACACCAATGAGATGCTACTGAAACACTGCCAGAGGCAACGCCAAAAAAGTTCATTTCAAAATATCCCAATCATTCATCTTTAGAAGGCTCCCAGAGGCCATTGGCTGGGAACTTCTCTTTACACACCATCCAAGTCCTCCTCTCAAACTTTGCATTGCAATAAAGTGGTTTTCTTAAAAGGATCCAAGGTAGGTCCAGGAGTGGAAGTCCCGCCCCCTCCCCGAATCTGCCAGTTACAGGAAGCTGTCCTCCACCAGATCCGAGGAGTCTATGCCAATGTCGTCCATCATGTCGATGTCCTCGATGGTCTCATCCTCTCTCTTGATGAACGTAGAACTGCTGGAACCTGTCTCAATGGCACTCTCTTCAGAGGTCTGTGAGCTGGAAGAGGAAAAGAATAGGAAAAATCATGATCAGACCAACTAGAATACAGTGGTGGTTCCAAGGTGGCCTCCCAAAGGCAAAGGAGCTCTTCCTGTGACATCCTTTGGCTTTCAGATCCAGGCTGCTCAGCCAGGCATGATTCTTCCACCAAGCCAGAAGCAGCCCCCACCACTGCAGTGGGCTACATGGTCATTTCAACTTCCCTTCTCTTCTGCCAAATCTTCCGAGTTGCTAACAAGCTGTGACCGTTTCTACTCTCCCTACTCAACTCCAGTGGAAGAGAAAACAAGCACTGCCTGAGCAAAAGGCCTGGGGAAGAAAAAGCAGAGGGATGAAATCAGGGGCAAAGTTCAGCTGAGTTAGTCACTTACTAGCCCTGCAGCCTCCTGAATGTCCAAACTGTGATCTCAGGATCTCAGCCCATGACCCAGGAATGTCCTCCTCATACATCCAACCCCCTTGAGTCCAGGTGAAGGCTCTTTACTTACTAGAGGAGCATCTGAGAGGGGAGTTTTAGAGTCAGAAAGCATGAGTCGGACACGACTCAGTGACTGAATGCACACACACACACATATGCAACCGCATGGACTGCAGCCCACCAGGCTCCTCTGTCTATGGGATACCCCAGCCAAGAACACTGCAGCAGATTGCCATTTCTTTCTCCAGGAGATCTTTCCAACTCAAGAACTGAACCTGGGGGCTTCCCTGGTGGTCCAGTGGTTGAGAGCTTGCCTTGCAAGGCAGGAGATACTGGTTCGATCCCTGGTCCAGGAGGATCCCATATGCTGTGGGGCAGCTGAGCCCGTGTGCCTCACCTACCAAAGCCCGAGCACCCTAGAGCCTGTTCTCCGCCACAAGGAGAGGCCACTGCAGTGAGAAGCCTATGCTCCTCAACTACAGAGTGCCCCCCGCTCCCTGAAACTGGAGAAAGCCTGCACGTAGCAGTGAAGACTCAGCACAGCCGTAAATAAATAAATAAATATTTTAAAAAAAATTGAACCCACATTTCTTGTGTCTCCTGCACTGCACTTTACCACTGAGCCATTGAGGAAGCCCACATGTATGTATACATATCATATATATGTAAAGCAAATGTGATAAAATGTTAACAACAGCTAAATCTAAGTGGTAGAAATAATCTTTCAATTTTTATGGATATTTAAAATTTTTCACAAAACTTTTAGAAAATATTCTTTAGGGCCTCCAGACTGTCACTGTCACCTGGCGCCTTGCCTTCTCTGAACTCTTACTATCTTATCGGTATCCTGCCTTGTATTGCTAAATTTTTATGTATCTCTTTTAGCTTCAAGTGGGCTTTCCTGGTGGCTCAGGAGGTAAAGAATCTGCCTGCAATTCAGGAGACCTGGGTTCAATCCCTGGGTCAGGAAGATACCCTAGAGAAGGGAATGGCAACTCACTCCAGTATTCTTGCCTGGAAAATCCCATGAACAGAGGAACCTGGCGGGCCACAGTCCATGGGGCCACAAAGAGTCGGACACAACTGAGCAACTGACACGTTCACTTAGCTCTAGCAGATTTTCGTCTGCTGACAGGCAGGACTGTGGCTTCCCCTCCTCATGGTGGGGCTATATAGCACCGCACTCCACACGTTACAAAAGCCCTACCACTGGCTGGGCAGCCACACCACAGGATGGAGTCCCCCATACGCACACCAAACCGGGGCTCTCGACCCTTTCCACTGTTTCCTGCCTGACAGGCCAGGCTGGACCCTCATTCTCTCTCCCCTCCTTTTCATATCAGTTTCCAAGCAGAGAACTAAGACTGGCCAATAGAAGCCCACAGGAAACGGCCTGCTGCCCTCTACCCCCGGGCCCCTGTGGCCCAGAGAGTTCTTAGAACCGACGGCGCTACTGGACTGAGGTTCCCCTTCACAAACCCCAACACGGGCCCTTCCTCAAGACTGAGCTTTAGCTCAGTTCCCAGTCTGTACTTCATCCTCCCCACCCCCACTCCCACCTTGGTTCTAGAACCTCACTGTGAACCCCAGTCCCCTTGGCTGGTCTTAATAACTATCCAGTCCTGGCAGCCTCTCCCCCCAGGAAACCAGACCCAGTTCCTGGGACCTCAGCCAGTGGCTGGAGTGCGGGCACATTCTTCTACTGAGACTGAGCACCACATCATCCTTGCTGCTCACTGGGCTTCAGGGTGGTCCTGATGCTGATGACTGCATTTATTTCTGATTCCTGAGTCACAATATCCACCTTGTAGGGCCTGGCTCCTGATAGGCTCTGACCTAGCACCCCCAAGTCCTTTGAAGCAAGGCCCTGTCTTCCTCAGGCTCACTCACCAACCAAGGCCAAGCCTCCTGTGCCTGGGGAAGGACTTCCACAAGACCACCATGCTCACTCCTGCCAGCCTACACAGAGAGCATCCCAGCTTTTACAGGTTGAATTGTATCCTGCCAAATTCCTATGTTGAAGTCCCAACCCTCAAATGTGACCATATGTGGAGACAAAGCCTTTATGGAGATACTTAAAGCTAAATGAAGTCATAAGGATGGGACTCTAGCCCGGTAGGATTGGTGTCTTAAAAAGAGGAAGAGACACCAGAGATGCACACACAGGAAAAGCCCTTGTGAAGACAGTGATAAGGTGGCCATGTGCAAGCCGAGGAGAGAGGCTTCAGGAAAAACCAAACCTGCAAACACCTTGATTTTGAAATTCTAGCCTCCAAGAGCGGGAGAAATAAATTCCTGTTGTTCAAGCCCCTTCGTCTGTGGTACTGTGTTATGGCAGCCCAAACTAAGATATTCACCATCTCAGCCCACCTGTCAGGACTGGTCTCACTGGCCTGGTGCAGTCATTTGGGACATACTTTGTGTGATTCAAAGAAGACCAATAGGAATAGGTGCTAAATTCTTAAGTCCAGCTTTGTGTACACCCCCCCGCCCCGCCCCCGCCCCAGGACAGTTCCTGGCATCTTTCTAATGTTATTTATCCCAATGCAAGTTTCTAACTTTGTTTAGAAGCAGAACCCTTTTTTATAGTTGAACTATTCAGATCCCTCAAACTCAGTGTAACCAAATAGATGACAGATCTGGGGTAAAGTGCTCCAAGACCCTCCTTTCTATCCCCATGAAATTCAACAAAAGCTACCCAAAATTTGGAGAAGCACTGCTTGCTAAAGGAATACAAACACATTTAAAAATTGTTCTAAGCAGAGGATAAACAGAAAGGTAAGTCTGATAGGCCACTTTCCCCCCATCTCCAAATCTCATGTGTCAAAAACAAAAATAATTTTAGACTTTTAAAATTACCTGGTGCATACAAATAAACAAGGTTGTCTATATCTTACATCTAAATTGGTTAAGAACTCACAATTGTAAGCTTCCAAAATAATAATGCTATGTGCTGCTGCTAAGTCGCTTCATTCGTGTCCGACTCTGTGCGACCCCACAGACGGCAGCCCGCCAGGCTCCGCCATCCATGGGATTCTCCAGGCAAGAACACCGGAGTGGGTTGCCATTTCCTTCTCCAATGCATGAAAGTGAAAGGTGAAAGTGAAGTCGCTCAGTCGTGTCTGACTCTTAGCAACCCCATGGACTGCAGCCTTCCAGGCTCCTCCATCCATGGGATTTTCCAAGCAAGAGTACTGGAGTAGGATGCCATTGCCTTCTCCGATGCTATGTGCTTCTGCTTAAATATTTTTATGTAGTCAACTGAATGTGGAAGAGACAGAAATATCCTGAATGAAGAAGGGAATAGAGAGAAAGAGAGAAACTCATAAGCAACTTGGACCTTGATCCAAGGGCCAATATCACCACCTTCTCCTGCCTCTGTCCAAGGGTTATGGAAAGAGAGAAAGGAATTAGAGCATGGCCCCTCCATCTGGACCATGTGAACCAATGGTTCTGGTCATGGCTGTGCATTAGTATCACTTTGGTAATGAATGAATAGGTCTAGGTACAATCACCAATGGCTGCTATTGTCCCAAAAAGAGAGACAGCCATACAGTATGTACCTCCTGTACACAGCACCACCTTTGCAGGACACTTGGCAAAAATCTACTGAGTCAGATCAAGCCTCTAGACTACTACCAAATTACAACAAATATAGGAGACAGAAGCATATGATAAAACACACACAGTAAAGCAAGCAGAAAAATTCTGAATGTGGGAGTGGGAATTCTTCAGGCAAATGCTCCGGTTTTTACACAAATAATATTCAAGGGGGCAAAAAGAGGCAGGACGAATGTATATAGCTCTATCAACCAATGGCAATGTGTTGTGTGACTCTTATTTGGGTCTTGAATAGGACAAACCAAATGTAAAACAATATTTGTGAGAATCAAGGGAATTTGAACACAGACTGAATATCTGATGCTCTTCACTATTTACTGTCAATTTGGAGGGGTGATATGATGGTACTGGAGCTGTCTCTAATAACTATAGTTATTTTAAAAAACAGAGCCCTCATTTTTTTTTAGATATATGCTGAAATATTACAGATGGAATGATATGATGTCTAGGATCTGCTTTAAAGTGATGGAGTAGGTACGGCTATGGAAGTTATACAAGCAGACTGGTCATGAGTTCAAAAATGTTGAAGTTGAATGATGGGCAGCTCACAGTTCCCGACTTTACTTGAATCATGCATGTTAGAAATTTTCCATAATACAAAGTTAGACAGGAAAAAAAACACAAATCAGCCAGAGAGTACTTGGGCCTCACTGAGATTACAATATGTTGGTCCAGGCGAGGCTTGTATAGCAGCAGTTTTCAAATCTCCCCAGGTGGTCCCAGTGTGCAACTAGGATTAAGAACCACTGACACAGCATCAGATAGCCCAGAACAACCAGTCTCTCCACTTGTTCCTCAGTTCCAGTGACTAATAAAGAAACCAGCAAGAGAGGCTTATATTACTTCAATAATCACAACTGCTGTGTCAGTTTGATCAAATTACCTGAGGATTTAGGTCAAAGGTTCTCCATCAGGGAAGCACGTTCCTCCCTGTCCTATACCTCCACCAGCTCAAGGGGGCAAATATAGGCCGACATTGGTCTTAACAATATTTTTTTGGATCTGTCTCCTCAGCCAAAAGCAACAAAAACAAAATTAAAAAACGGGACTTGATCAAACTGAAAACCTTTTGCATAGCAAAGGAAACCATCAATAAAATAAAAAGGCAACCTACTGAATGAAAGAAGATATTTGCAAAAAATATGTCTGATAAGGGATTAATAACCAAAATAAATAAAGAACTCATACAACTCAACATCAAAAACACAGTACAATTAAAAAATAGACCCAGAACCTGAATAGGGATCTTTTCAAAGGCATACAGATGGCCAACAAGCACATGAAAAGATGGTCCACATCACTAATCAGAGGAATGCACATCAAAACCATGAGCTCTCGCCTCATGCCTGTCAGAATGGCTATCATTAAAAAGACAAAAAAGAATAAGCCTGGCAAGGATATGGGAAAAAGAGAACCCTAGCAGTACACTGTTGGTGGGAATGTAAATTAATACAGCCACTATGGAAAACATTATGGAGGTTCCTCAAAAAATTAAAAATAGAACTCTTAGGTGTGTGCTAAGTCACTCCAGTTATGTCTGACTCTACAACCCTATGGACTGTAGCCCACCAGACTCCTCTGTCCATGGGATTCTCCAGGCAACAATACTAGGGTGGGTTGCCATGCCCTCCTTTAGGGGACCTTCCTGACCCAGGGATCGAACTCATGTCTCTTATGTCTCCTGCACTGGCAGGTGGATTCTTTACCACTAGCGCCACCAAGGAAGCCCCCCAAAACTACCATATAGTCCAGAAATTCCACTTCTGGGTATTTATCCAAAGAAAATGAAAACACTCATTCAAAAAGACATGCACCTCAATGTTCACAAGAGCATTATTTATGATAGTCATGATATGAAAGTAAGCTAAATGCCCATCAACAGATGAATGGATAAAGAAGATACAGTAATATAAATACACACAATGAAACATGACTCAGCCATAAGAGTGAAATCTTGCCATATGCAGCAAAACAAATAGACCTGGAAGGTATTTTGCTCAGTGAAATAAATTAGACAGAGACAAACACCATATATTTTCACTTGTATACACAATCTAAAAAACAGAACAAATGAAACAGAAATAGACTCACTGATACAGAGAACAAACTGGCGGCTACCAGAGGGGAGAGGGGTGGGGGGAGGGGCAAAGGAGGTGAATAGGATTAGGAGGTACCAACTCCCAGTTATAAAATACATAAGTCACAGGGATACAATGGACAGCACAGGGAATACAGTCAATATTTATACTAACTTCATATAGCATGTAATCTATAAAAATATTGAATCACTATGTTGTACCCTGACACTAATAAATACTGTAAGTCAACTACACTTGAGTAAATTTAAAAGAACAAAACATTTTTCAAGAATCATCTGGGAAACATTTTCAAAACTCACAGACCCCTTGGGGTTCTGCCACTGGCTCCCCCAAAACAGACTGACCAGACCACTGGGAGGGCTTCCTGGGGGCAATGGCTCCTTCCCTTCGGGTGTCGGCGGAAGTTGGCATTGGGAGCTCCTACCTGTGTCTGTTCCTCTTGCCCAGGTCTTCCTCCTCAGGAACAGGGTCGATGTCGGGCAGAGGGATGATGTAGCCGCTATCTGCACTCAGCCTCTGCTCGTCAAGGCCACCCTCCCAGTCCTTCAGCTTGTCTTCCTCATTTTTGTAGGTGACGCCAATGTAGGCGTTGTCGGAGTCCACGCGCATGCGTGCCACAGCGGGATGGTCACTCTTCAGAAAGTCCAGGTGGATCTTTTCATAACTCTGCAAACATTGATTTCACAGTTACTCAAGGGTTACTGACAGAACTGCAAATTAATACAGCCACTCAGAACTTACTATTGTTTAACTGTGCTTTCAAACAACCTCACAGATGTGGGGTTTGGACCACTGAAGGAGAATCAGATGTCAACTGTCCCCAGAGATATGGAACATGAAGAAAGGGCCACCATTGCCAGAGATCTCCTGCTGGTAGGTCTTGAGATACCAGGAACCCATTCTGCAAGTCTGGAGCTACTACTGTGTCCCCATACACATTCCCTTCTCTGGAGTTAGCATCGAGCCTTCTGGTCCCCATCAGATAGTCTCTCTTGGGCTTTGATGGGTTCCCATAAGAGTTGACTAGGGCTTCCCCTGGGAGCAACATACCTGAAACTTTCTTGATCCCTATACACTGAAGAAATCTAATTAAAAAGTTAGGGACCATTGATCTAAAAAGGTTCCATAAACAAGCGCTCCAGTCTGTTCCCATCAATGCATCTTCACCAACCAGAGTGTCTTTGACTTTCCTATGGTTAATCTCCTTCCTTCCTTCTGCGTTCCTGCTGCCTCACTTAAGGCAATTGTAATGGGCAGTGAGATAATCAATAAACAAAAGTATTTAACTTCCAGTTCAGCTCACACGGCTCTTCCTTGAGAAGAAGGAAGAGAAGCAGTAAGTATGGAAAGTCTACATGGCAACTAATCTGAATCTAAGAAATTGTGCCTGGGTTTCCTTCTCAGCATCTCAGCAGAAAGTTGCTTCATTTATTATCATATCCTGCTTGGTTCCATGAAATTACATTTGTTCCTTTGAACAATGCTTCCTATTCCACAAAAAACCAGCTGGAACCACAGATAACAGCTGAGGTTGTTCCTTCCAGTCAGCTGGCAAAAGCCAATTTTGCATGGATTTAAGTGCATTCAAATTAGCGATTTAATGGCTGTGGATGCCCTGAGACTTCTAACTGCACAGTAGCTTCAGATACTAAAACATCTGGAGAATAAAGTGCTTACAGGTGTTGCACACTTAGGATGAATGGGAGCCGTGCAGGAAGGGGAGGGTTTTCATTCATCACTGCTACCAAGGGCCTGGGGAGCACTGCATGAAGCCGCAGCCACTGGATCACACAATCTTTTTCCTCCATTGAAAGTGTTCCATTAAAACAATACTGCTCGCTCACATAACCAGCTGTTGTCTCCTCCCCTTGTCCATCCCTTGCCACCCACCCATCTTAAGAGGCCCACACAAACCTTTTTATATTGTCCAGGCAGCAGATTCTCCACAATTTCACTCAGGTGGTAAAAGGAGGGTCTCTTCTCCGGCTCACTGTTCCAGCACTTCACCATGATCTCGTAGCTGGAGAAGCACAGGACTCAGAGTGGGCACGGAGAGGATGATCAGGGCACCCGCACCCCCACAGACCCATCAGGCATGAACACAGGCCCACAGGATGGGGAGAGGCTCACACTTCACTGGTGGCATGGTCAGGCTTGGCCATCCGGTATCCACTCTTGATCTTATTGTAGAATGTAGAGTCCACCATCATGCCAGGGTAGGGTGTGCCACCTGAGAGGCCAGGAAGAAGACAACCAGGGTTGACAAGTATGTGGTACACTGTTGAAACACCTGGGGCGATACAGCACCTCTAGAAAACGTTTGGGGATCCCCACTTTGAAGTATCGGTTCTTTCAAGGAAATCAAGTGTTACCATCTGCTTGATTTCACAGCCCTGCCCAAATCTTAAATTTAACCAAAAGGGAAAGTCCAAACAGACATAGAGGGACACACCAAAGCCTTGCTTGCATCACACCACTTAATAGTCCACCCTCCCAAACAAACCACAAGGCTGAGCTACTTTAAGGAAATGTTGTAAGCAATTCAGGTCTATCTAGGGAAGCCAAAATGAACCGCTATTACTCAAAGGAATTCTATGCAAAATGTTTTTAAAAGTTAGCAGGAACTGAAAGAGAATGCCTACTTTCAACTTTGCTGTGATTAGAGACAAGCATTCATGTATTCATGGATTCATTTAACAACTCTTTAAGTTATTGCGTATGTATTTCATTTATAACCCTATTTCTAAAGTAAATGTAACCTATAAATCATTAAAAAAAAATTTAACCGAGACTTCTAGGTTGATCAAGTCTAGAACCCTAGCAAAAATTCTACACATCTAGAAAAAGCACAGAAGTGTTCTTCAACGTTTCTGAGTACTGGGTCTATGAATACAAAGCAAAATAGAAATCCAGAGAAATTCTGAATCACTGAGGCCAAAAAAGTCATTTTCATCAGAAATGTCCAAATAATTAAGGCAGAAGTCTTGGGATGTCTAGCTAATTCTCTGCTTTTAACAGAATATGAGACTCTCAGTTAAGCCACACACTGGGATGAACCACAGTGACATCCATGGAGGGATGAACCAAAATAGAAAAAGGCAACAAGCAGGAAAAGTCCTTTACTATCACATCAGGACAATAGTGGGTTCATGAAACATTTCACACTTTACCGGCCAAGACCAGGTCAAGTTTAATCTCCTTCTAAAACTACTCCAGGACTCCTTTCTCTTTTCCCTGGGCTTCTATTTCAACTTAAAATCAGGACCACATAGATTATCACTAAATGTGTAAGTTTTATCTCCCCAGCTGAACTGTCCAAGGTCAGGGTCATCAGTCATCCCCTTATAAGGCCCTTAACTGGTAGCACGGGACAGCTGTGTTGTTCAGTACCTGGTGCCTGACTGACTGGAAAGTTTCTCCCCTCCAGACTGACGACCAGGAAGGGAGTCCCCATCCCCTTTCCCTCACTGCACTACTTTTCTGCATATCCATCACCATGAGTGATGGGAGTCAGGGAGGGGGACTCTCTCCTGGTGAACCCACTTAACCCAAAGTCCAAGGTGAAGAAGCGACTGGTGAGTGGGTGTCATCAGGTGCATCTCCAGTAGGAGAAAGTTCCTCTGATGTAACCCAAAGGAAAGAGGGAGGCAAAAGCCAGGAGCAAGGGCTCAGCCCCCCAAGACCCCTTCTCAGACCGCTTGGACACACACTAGCCATCGTTAAGTGCACAACATGTTAATCAGCTACATTCACTTGACTAACACCAGGTATTTTAACATTATGTACATCCCAAAGCTTGAAAAACACAGCGTCTTCCTTCCAGTGTTGTCCAGAACAACCCAAACAAGCGGAGCTATTAGGCTCATACCAAGGGAAAAGATCTCCCAGAGCAGGATGCCATAGGACCAGACGTCACTCAGCGTGGTGTACAGGTTGTCAAAGATGCTCTCAGGAGCCATCCACTTCACGGGGAGAAAGGTCTGCAGGGAAGGGGAAGGACATTAAACCCAGCATGTGCAACAATAATCTACAGCAGCAAAAATAGGAAGGGCTTCTCTTGGAGCTAATAACAACTTGCGCCAGGAACTTCACTCTGCATGAGCATCTGTACTCCCAGGACTAGAAGAGTGCCTGGCACCTTCTAGAGCACTAGGTGCTCTATATACATATCTTATGAATGATGGGTGCTCACTCTTGTCTCTTATGCCCTTCCAAGGAGTAACATCCAAAGATATTTAATCCTGAATTTTTATCCCAAAGGTATGAGCCTTAAGTGGACCTGTCCCCTATTTTCAGGTGTTCGTAGGAACAAAATTAAGAACAGACCCAGTGAACTGAGAGCCAATTACATTTTTGAACTGTAAGAAACAATGGGAAGATGTTAGAAAGATGGTAACAATAACCCTGTGTACGAGACTGCAAAAGAGACACCGATGTATAGATCAGTCTTATGGACTCTGTGGGAGAGGGAGAGGGTGGGGAGATTTGGGAGAATAGCATTGAAAAAAAAAAAAAGAAAGAAACAATGGGAAGAAGGTTCAAATGTAGAACAGAATGACTATCTTTAAGGAAATTGTGCCTCTAAGATGTATTAACTCAAATGGCTTTAACATTTCAGGGTCACAGACACCATCTGAAAATTTGATAATCTCCAAAGGTGTGCTCCTTGGAAATGAATGCACAATTTACATATTAATAGCTAACACTTTCCTGCTTTGTAAGTGCCAGGCACTGTCCTCAGCATTTTACACAAATCCACTGATCTAATGCTCCACGGCAACTCAGAAGATAGGTACTGATAACACTCCCCCGATACAGTTAGGGAAACCACGGTACAGAATAGCAAGACACTTGCCCCGAGTCCCTACGCTAGTAGATGCCGAGCCGGTGCTCACACCCAGGCAGTCTGTCTGCAGAGCTTGTGGTTTGCCTACTGACCCCTGGACCCCATTCATGAATGTCATGGACTCCATGTTAAAAGTCCAGGCTGTGAATGGCTAGAAGCAACATCTGCTTTCAAAGATTCAAGTAAGGGAGGGCAAGCATGCCAAATGAGCTAGGGGCACGTACACTGCCTTTGGAAACGTAGTTCGAATCATGCATGATGTCTCTGGCCAGGCCAAAGTCACAGATCTTCACGATTTTCCCTTGCGCCAGGAGGACGTTGCGAGCCGCCAGGTCCCGATGGACACACTGCACAGAAAGGGAAGACAGGATGGGGGTCAATCCACCTGCCACTGGATAGCACGCCCCTTGCAAGACTGGCCACTTAACAGGGACATGGAGGTGCCCGGACACCTCAGGAAGGCTGTCCTGGCCCACAGAGCTCACCCCGCCCAGGCTTTCAACCCAGTGCCTCCCAAGAGGGAGAAAGCTCTGGAGAAAAGTGGACACCTGATCCTGCCGGAGGGCCCACTCACCTTCCGGGAAGGGGTATCAAGAAGCAACGTGGCAACTGGCTCCTCCACAACTCTCCTTCCATGCTCACCTCACCCAGAGCAAGGCCTGGGTCTAAAGAGGTCTCTGTTGTCTGAACACACTTACATTTTTTGAAGCCAAAAACTCCATTCCTCGGGCAACTTGATAGGTAAAGCTCAACAAATCCAACAAAGTCAGGCCTTCTGAGTTATCATCTGAAAGGAGGTTTTTGACTTCTGAGTCTGCAGGAAAAAAATTAAATGTGTTGGCGCTAGTGAACAGCATGAAACATCAGCCACCTTGACACTCTCTCAAGGCTGGGCCACTCATTAGGCTGCAGAGGCTTGTCCAGAGAACATACCTACGATCATGTTCTCATAGTGTCTAGACCTCACAGATGAGTATACACTATGCAGAAATGTCCTCTTTAAAAAGAAATACGGACTTCCCTGGTGGCTCCGTGGTAAAGAATCCGCCTGCCAATGCAAGAGACACAGGTTCCATCTCTGGTCCAGAAAGATTCCACGTGCCATGGAACAACTAAGCCCGTGAGCCACAACTACTGAGTTCTTGCTCTAGAGCCCTAGATCCACAGCTAGTGAAGCCCATGTGCTCTACAGCCCATGCTCCACAACAAGAGAGAAGCTACCGCAATGAGAAGCCCAAGCACCACGAAGAAGAGTAGCCCCACTCGCTGCAAGTTGAGAAAGCCAGTGCAGCCATAGATAAATAATTTTTTTAATTTCAAAAATAAATAAAAAGAAATATATCCATAAATACATATACTTGGTTTAAATATATATCTCCATAATGACTAGTCTAATAGGTTCTCACACATATTTTTGTTCTTGTTTGGCTCCCAAATTTTCCTTTAGCAAATCACCTCAGCCACCTTTAAAACACATATCCACACCCACCCACACCCACAACGACACCCACACATCTTCTATGATGAATGTACAGGAAGCCTCTATGAAAAAGCAGCTTCTAGGAATTGCTTTTGTTTTTCTTTTTAAAGCCACCTTCATAGTACTTGGCTTACTTTATGAATGAAATTAGCCACCAATCAGGCTAGAGTAGCAATCTTGAAGCTCAGTGCCAAAGACTTTGCATGTAGTTCCTTTCTCTGTAACTTGCCCACTTTCCCCAGTTGGTCCTGCCTGGAAGGGTCCCAGGGTTTTCGAGGAAGGAGGCAATCTAGGCCAGCAGCTCTCAGCACTTTTTGAAAAAGCTCAGGCAAGTACAGAGTAGCTGCAGCCATTCACATTTTTCCAGCCAGAAAGCAATGGTCTGCCTGCCAACCGGGCTCGGGCTGAGCATGAATCAGGTTCTCCTGACATCTGGAGCCAGGTCCGGCCTGGGAAGCAATGGAAACTATTTTTAACAATACAGCAGGGGAGCGGAAGTGTTGGTTCCGACAAGTCTCGTTGGCCAACCTTTTAAAAGGGCTTGGAAGTTTACCCAGCTGGCACTGAGAGGTGAATGGAACTTGGAGCTGCAGCAGTGGAAAATATTATTATGTACTACGCTTTGCAAAACAAGCACATTCTTTTTTTTTTTTTTTATGATTATACCTTTCATTCAAGAACCCTGAAACCATCCAGAGTACATCAGTGATTTTCAAAACAATTTCCATGGCAGCACAACCCTTTTCAGGCAGGACCTAGGGGAGGTCTCAGACCCAGGAATACAAAATTATGTGACAAAGCATGGTCAGATCTCTCCCGAAGCCTCCTCCCAGCTCCAGGCCTGTGATTAGACTAGAACCCTGCAGGGGCCACCCCCCACCAGATGTGTGATGGTCCATCTGGTATGGGCATCAGCTAGGCTCCCTGGAGTTTATAAATCAATCAACCCTGCCACATGCTCATCTGCTTTGAAAACAAACGGATCTTCCTTCAAACAACATTGAGTAGAAACACCCAACACCCTTGTCAGATAAAATACCTCAAACTGTCCACTTTTCAGTTTCTATCACAAATTGGTCATTAGCAAAGCTAACAGCTAGGGCGATTAAACACAGATATCAGAGATTTATATAATTGAATTTTTAAAAATAATATTAGGAATCAATAAAAGATTGCCAGATTTTAATGTTACCAAGTAAGGGCACTGAGAAAAAATAATTACCACCATACCTTCATTTAAAGCAAAAAAGGTATGTTAAACCAAAAAATGAATACTATTATGTCAGAATAAATAATTCTTTAAAATGATTACACTTTAAAATGTACAATTCAGGGATGCAATGTACAACATTATTAATATAATTAATACTTCTACATTTTATATATGAAATTTAAGAGGCTAAATCCTAAAAGTTCTCATTGCAAGGGAAAAATTTTTTCTTTTTGTTTTATTTTGTATCTATGTGAGAAAATGGATGTTCACTAAATTTATCGTGGTAATCATTCACAATGTTTGTAAGTCGAATCATTACACTGTACACCTTAAATGTATACAGCCCTGTATGTCAATCATATCTCAATATATCAATATAGTCAGACAAAATAAAATAAAATAAAATTACACTTAAAATCTGAAAAATTCATTATATTAGTTCTGTCTTTATTCTTTTCCTTTTTTCAGCTCACAAGCCAGGACTTCTCTGGTGTTACAGCGATTAAGAATCTGCCTGCAAATGCAGAGGACATAGGTCTGGGAAAATTCCACATGCCTCGGAGCAACTAAGCCCCTGTGCCCAACTACAGAACCCTGCACATCTAGAGACTGTACTCCGTAACAAGAGAAGCTACCACAACGAGAAACCCGCACACCGCAGCAGAGCAGCCCTCGGTCGCCACAACTAGAGAAAGCCCACACACAGCAATGAAGACCCAGCCCAGCCAAACACAGATAAATAAATAAAAAGAGTTTAACTAGTATGAGTTCTAGTTAAAAAAATTACAGGCCAGACCCGCAAAAACGTGTCACAGACCCAGCTGTGCAGATCTGCAGTTAGGGACCATGTGGCCTGACAGTCCAGCTTACCAGGCCTGCTCACCACCTTTTGAGTATTCCAAGTATCATATTAAACCACTGGGAGATCTCAGCACCCCAAGCACAAGCAAAGACACCTTTACCTAACATGGATTTCTTCTTATACGAGGCTGGGCGATCATACAGCGCTCTCTGGATGTCCGAGTATTTAGAAACCTCTTTTCTCTCCAGCATGGGGACATACTGTGTCGTGTCAGCTTGCTTCATGTCCATGTAGTCACCATTATTTTCAAAAGATAAGATAACGTAACTGTAAAAACAGAAAAAAGGAACCTTAGCCAGGGTGTCCCTCTGGAGTGATCACCCGTAACTCAGTAGGTGAAGACCAGGTACCCACCATGTGTGAGGCAGTGGTGGGCACAGAGGCGGCAGGGGAATCAACAGCACAACCCCCGCATCCTTCTCGTGGGCGGTCTAGTCGGGCAGATGCGCGTTAATCAAGGATCACACACAGACCACCTCAGCTCAACTCTCTTTATTCTGTTTTTCAGTCACAGGCCAGAGAGCTTCACCACGTGACCAAGTGGCTTGGACAGACGATTCCTTCCACCCAATAAATTTAACACCAATTTGGTATCCATCGAGTAATTTAATATGAAGTGAATTCACACACATTCTGATCTTGCAGAACGTCTTATCTACAGCGATCTTTTCAGTCACTTTAGATATCGATAGTGGCAGTCATCACTTCATTGGCCTGACTGGTATGCCCAGGTTCAGCAAGGACCAGTGTCTGAAACTTGTAAATCCTCAGATAGTTTCTCACAAGATATGAGCACCAAGGCTTCCCTGGCCAGAGACACATCTGGAAGTCTGAAGTGGACCACACATAAACAGCAACTGGCTCCCAGGATGATTTCGACTCTTCCTCTCATTCAAACCTATCAGCAAAGCTTTCCCCAACATGATATCCTGTCTAAGACACCTACAGACATGGGGTATCTCTCAGCACCATGTCACAGGGTGATGGAGCAGGGTAGTTGACTTCAAGTCTTGCTACCTCCTGGCCCTAAATCTGTAGACACGACCTCCATCAGGACACAGGTTGTCTACATTGGTGAGGCTCATAAGACATTTCCTCCCTAGAGGAGGAAATGGCAATCCACTCCAGTATCTTTGCCTGGAAAATCCCATGAACAGAGGAGCCTGGTGGACCACAGTCCCTGGGGTCCAGAAGAGTCGGACATAACTGAAGCGACCGAGCACGCACGCACGCACGCATAAGACAGTGATTCACAGCAGCGTCTGTCTCTGCACCTACCTTCTTGTGCTTTCGTCAGCCGGGTTCAATCCAAAAATGTCCAGCTCTTTCTTTGGCTTCTCTGGATGGTGGCTCAGGAAGCTGTCCCTATTCTTATGCAAATAGTTGACCAAATCCCCATAGAAGCAGTACTCAGTGATGATGTAAATGGGGCCTGTGGGGTCCAAAACCAGTTGGAGATGAGCGTGAAGAACAGAGAAGCCATGAACCTACTGTATCTACAGTGGTAAAAGACACTGCTCAAGAACAGGGAGCTTCCCTCAGTGGAACTCAGTCCACAACCCCATTCAACAGACTGACATTTGCTGGCGTGTCTGGAGGTACAGTGTGGGGGGATTAAAAAGCTTGGACAGTCTTCGCAATGGTAGGTGTTCTAGGAAAATCCTCACTCTCAGGTGAGCGAGCCTACCTGACTTGGTGCAGGCGCCCAGCAAGTTCACGATGTTTAAATGCGGCCCCAGGTGGGTCATTATCTTCAGTTCAGACATGAGAGCTTGTTTTTCACTGGATCTGGCTGTGGCTGTTGAAGAAATAAATCATACATCGGTTCAACTGAATTATTTATTTCCCAGAAAAAGCCAAAAGCATGGCTAACCCTACAACTAGGTATCATTTTATTTACTAACAGTCTCAAGGGGAAATGGCTAGTTACTCAGTCTACACACTAACAACTTATCCCAAGTCTGCAAGGTAAAAAGAAGCTACTAAAAATAACTCGTGATTTTCCAACATATAAGTGACAAGAATGTTCTAAATAAACCTCACTGACAAGAGTCTAAATACGCAAAAAACCTAGAGTTGAAATAACTAAGATCTAGTCCTAAATTTGACATTTACTGGCTGTGTGATTTTTGAGTTTAATATTTCCATGTTCAAGAAATCTCCAGAAAAGGGGCACTTACGTTTTAGCATCTTCACTGCTACTTTCATGACAGGTTGAGACCGACTTAATCCATAAGCAGTTCCTTCAACCACTTTCCCAAATGCACCAGACCCCAGGATCCGACCTGTGGGCAACCAGAACCATCAACACACACAGAATCAGGCATCTCATCCAATTCATATACCATGGCCAGCGATCATGGGTGCACAGCTGGGTGGTGTTTTTCCCATATGGAGAAAGCATAATAACTCCTCCAAGTCATCATGTCAAAACCAGAATTGAGCCCACAGGGAAGGAAATTAGTATAATTGCTTTTGTCACATAACATTTGCAAAGGAAAGGGAAAACACAGACGGGAAGAAAGGAGGTACAGCCCTCCCTAGTGTGAGCACTCATCTACAGGCTGGAGAGCTGAGCCAAAGCCTGGGCTCTATGGCACGTGTTCTCTGTGGCTCTGGCCCAAACCTCCTGGCTCTCTACCCTTCTGTTTTCCCCACACAAACAGGGGCACCTTTTGCAACAAAAAGCCTTTCTCCACTGGAAGTGAAAGTGAACATGAAGTTGCTCAGTCTTGTCTGACCCTTTGCGGCCCCATGGACTACAGCCTACCAGGCTCCTCCGTCCATGGGATTTTCCAGGCGAGGGTACAGAGGTGGGTTGCCATTTCCTTCTCCAGGGGATCTTCCCAACCCAGGGATCGAACCCAGGTTTCCCACATTGCAGGCAGATGCTTTACCATCTGAGCCACCAGGGAAGCTTCTCCACTGGAAATACTTCCCTATTCAGGACATTATCAATTCCAAGTAGTGATGAAGCAAACTTCAGGCTGGCCCTCCTGTTGTCTGTCTGTTAGGAGGACCAGGAAGAGAGAAGGCTAAACATGCCCAGGAGTACAACACTTTGCCACGCGTTGGGAGATACAAAAGGAAATGGAGGCTCTCGTGCCCACTATTTTTTTTTTAACTTTTTATTTTGTATTGGGGTACAGCCAATTAACAATGTTGTGAAAGTTTCAGGAGAACAGAGAAGGGACTGACTCAGGCATACCTATACATGTATCCGTTTTCCCCCAAACTCTCCTCCCATCCAGGCTGCCACATAACATTGAGCAGAGTTCCCTGTGCTCTACAGTAGGTCCTTGTTGGTTATCCATTTTAAAATATCAGTGTGCACCTGTCCATCCCAAACTCCCTAAGTATTTCTTCCCGTGTGTTGCCCACTCTTAAAGAGTCTGCAGTCTAAAACAGACGTTTCCATCAAACCAGGGGAAGCCTTGGCTCCTAACGGGCACTGGGAGCCCATAGTGCCACTGACTGCACGTCTGCTTGACTAGAACTTATTCCTGCAAAGGTACCACTTCCCCAGCAGCTCGACAGTACACAGAAGCAGAGAGACACAGGAACACCTCTTAGCAATGAATGTTGCCCCTTTTTCTCCTTATTTTATTACTTTTTAACTTCCCTAAGCTCCTCACCTTTTGTAAAACAAGGGAGAAAATATAATAAAGCAAGCTTAGTTCTCAGACATAGGTATTTGAATGAGAGAGGCTAGGGTGTCTTGTTTGATCTCAGTTTAAGTAACTTTCTAGGAAGACCTAATTTGGCTGCTTTCTGGAATGAGACAAGTAGATAATTTAAAAATGCCTTCGGCGTCCTCCAAAGTACCTACTGTTAGAATATTCATGATGACACAACCTCTAGCTCTCACCTTCATTTGTCTTTGTCCTATTTTCATTCATTTAGAATGTAATTAAAAAATATATATATATATATATCTTGACTAAAGTTTCCTGTACTTGGTCTCAACCCAAGACAAAAATATTTGAAAAGTTTTTCATGTTTTGCTTTAAAATGTAAAAACTTATATTTTTACATTCTATTTTTAAAGAAGTATCTACTACATCCTCAGAAGGTACTGGGTCAAAACATATTTTTGAATTGTCTTCATTCATTTTTCATCTGCTCCTTTTTCATCACAGAAATTCATCTCATTTCCAATGGGTATCATTTCCAAAACAAAGCCACTCTGATGGGTGTTTCCCTATAGTCGCTTCTTCTTTTGTAAAATTTTCTTAACCTGTAATTTGCTATGGAAGGAGGTTTAAAAAAAAAATCATTGCAGTGATCTGATTGACTCACTTTCAAAGGCAGAAAAATATTTCCAAAAAAGCCAATTTCTAACGCCTCACTCTTAGTAAGCACAGGTTCAGATCCTTTGTTCCTCCACAGGCCTGTGAAGAGTAAAGTTGTGGACAAAGCAAAAGGAGTCCTGGGAGATCACCCAGCAGGGCAGGAGCTTACCAAGCACGAGTCCATCTCTTGGAAACTCCCATCTCGAGTCGTAAGGCAGCTGCATCGGGTCCACATAAATGTATTCATGTCCATCAGGGCTGATTGATTCAATGACCCTCCAACGGATTTCATACCTTGGTTTCTATAAATGATGAGGACAGGTAACTGGCAAATTATCAACGTCCAAAGATACCAAAGCTTAACCACAGCAGCAAAGTGACTGACATGGAAGGATTCAGCAACATTCACTCATCATCTAGTTACTGAGCTCCTTCTCTGTGCCAAGCACTGAGCTAGGTTGCTCTTCTTGTTCTTATCAGTAAGGATTTTTAGTTCTTTAAAAAATATCTACCTGTTTCCAAATGACGACCAGGACAATGAGTGAGATGATCACAATCACCAACAACACCAGGACAGCAGCCGCCACAGTGAGCTCAGAGCGCAGAGCTAGAGGACAAGAGATGGGGCATGGTGGAGAACTTGCACAAATTCGCAGGAGGGCAGGAAGGCAGGGTGGCCATTTCTGGGCTGGAAATCTCTCTCTACTGGTGAGAAGCATAAGGGCTGCCTGGCTCATTTGGGGAATGGACAAGATCATCTCTCAATTATTTACATACATGAAACTACTCCAACTCTCCCCTTGGATGGGCAAGGGACAAAATTTGGCTGGGAACACAATCCTTTCTCCAAAGGTGTGAACTGGACTATAAAGACTGATAAATGAGGCTGAGCGATGCCATTAGTTCAGAAAGTTAAGTGCAGTATATTTTGAAAGGTTACTGTATACTTATATTGCTTTTGGCTTCACTAATTTTTTCTTTTTTAAGAAGTCAACCTGTCTCAACTGTTACAAGGACCAACGAGGCAGAAGATCCTCCTTCCCCATCCTCCATCACCATACCAGACCAAAGAGACTAGGTAGCTATATGCTTATAGACAAACAAAATACCAAGGGGCCTCAGAAAGATGCAGTTTGAGATCTGAAACTAAAAGACAAGGCTCCTACACAGGTGCCCAGAGAAGATCCTTTAAGAGCCTCTGGACCTTCAGTCCTATAGGATCCCATCTGGGATTCAAAGTCCCACCGAAGGGAGGAAGGGCTCAGCTGAAGACTTAGTTGTCCTAACCCATGAGCTACTCACTGGGAGCCACCAGCTTCAGCTCTCGGCTTTCCACCCCAAGGAGGTTCTTGGCCAGACACCGGACTGCAATGGTCTCCTCCACTTTGGCAAACGTCACCTGGCCTTCCACTGTGCTCCTGTCTCGGGGGTGGACCCCTGTGATGATGTTTGAAACGTTGTTGGCCAAAACTGTCCATGAAGTTTCATTGTTACATCTGGAGAGAGTAAAAGGCACAGATATAGAGCCCACTGTGGGGAGTCATGGGGGTGGAGCAGTGAGAATCATTTAAGACAGCAAGCAGTGCTGACCCTGTCTGCATTTGCAAGGCTACAGATGGATATTTTAGGTGCAGATTAACCTTAAAACTTGTTCTCCTAGAGAATAAACTACATGTGGGTAATTAAAAGTTAACTGTTGGGACCTGCCTGTGGGTCCAGTGGCTAAGACTCTGAGTTCCCAATGCAAGAGGCCTGGGTTTGATCCCTGGTTAGGGAACTAGATCCCACATGCCCCAACTAAGAGTTGGCATCTAAAGATCCTGCATGCCGCATGCACATGACCCAGCACAGCCAAATAAATTTAAAAAATTGTTTAAGTTAACTGTTTTTGAAGGCAAGGCAGAGATAAACAAGTTCAATCCAACAGAACTACCCATCACAAGCCTTGAACCCCTGAGCAAACTGGACTTCAAGAATGTTTTAAGTATGCCAACGTCCCACCCCTCCAAAAGAGGCCTGGTCCCCTCCCTTTTCTCCACCCCCGCTGTGGGGACCCCCTCAGGTGTAACTAGGACTGGACCTAGAATCCAGCCCGTCTAGATCCAAGTCCAGTGCCTTTTGGCCTTGGGTGCCGGGGGGAGGAGTCTCAGCCTCCAAGAAAAGCTCAGAGGCTTCGGAGCACAGCAGGCACCCCGGGAAGGAGTGCAAGAACACTGTACTCTGGAGACGCCCACGGAGAAGGTCGAGGAATGAGCAGTGAAGGAGGAACTGGAGAGTTACCTCCCACCACACAGCAGGTAGAGAGAAGCCCCCTGGGCAGTATCTTCATGCATGTTCACACTCCAGTCTAGCCACCAAATAAAGTTCATCAAAGACGAAATGTGAAATGAAAATGTGGGCCAGGGTAGGAAAGAGCCTCTTAGAGCAGGTCTTTAAATTCATGCTCTTTTCAGAATGCAGACCCTTTGAGAATATGCTGAAGGCTGTAGACCTTCTTCTTACAGCTATTCAGAACACAAAAGCACACGTGCATACCTACACATGCACACACACACACAAGGTCCATGTTTAGAACCCTATCTTGTAGTTTGTGAGACCAGGCTAAATAAGAATCACAAATTCCAAAAACAGAGCCAGCCAAAGAAATAAAATACATTTGAGGGTCTCTGTGCTAAGGCAGAAACATCCTGACCACAAAAGAGAAAGGAATGTGTTCCATACTTCTTAATATCCTTGCAAACCATCCACTCGATATCAGGAAGAGGGGTCCCTTCGGCTGTGCATCTCACAGTCTGGCCCCCATTAGAGCCATGGTGGTCGTCAACCAAGTCCAGTATGGAGGATGGAACTGCAGGAGGTGAAAAGAAATCAGAACTGGATGGCTGGCATACCAGAACTTTGGGGAACTACCAAGTGGAATATGAGTTCAAAACTTGTCCACATAACATTTGAACCTATAAATCAACCAACCACCCAGCAGGGAGCTGAGACCAGTCTTATGCATAACAACACTCCAGTTTGCACAGATCCAACTGGTTAAGAGCATGCTTACGGCATTTGTGCCCTGTGGTGTTTTAAATCTGGTGTAAAGAAAGCAAAAAGCCCCTGTGTTGATTTGACTTGAAAGACAAAGAGGCTCTTGGAATTATAGCTTGGGAATCAGCTTATAGATTCATCTAAATGCTAGGGCCTAAAGCAGCATTTACCAAAGTGCAATAGTATTACATTTTAAAGATTCTTTTTTGTAACCAGTGATCAAATGTTAGAAATATGCTAATACTTGTATCACAGATTGACTCTGAGGGTCAAAAGAGCCTAACATGGCCCATGGTAGGTACTCAGTGACTAGGTGCTTAACTGGAGTATACACAGACTCGGGCACTCCGTTCTGGGAGGGGCTTCTCCAGAGGTCTATAAAGAAAGCTAGGCACAAAAAGCCAAAGCACTCTGGAACGACCTAATGTCATCCGGGCCAAAACATATCATCTCACTCTTTCCAGAACTGGAAGTACCTAATTGAGAAACAGGTGGTAAGGAAGCGATTGAAGCCTAGGAATTCCAAGTCAGACAGTTCCAGACTAGCCTGGAACTTTTCAGAATTATGTAAATTCGTAAGTCCAACAGAGCTACACCTGACACCCACACCCCCTGCTTCTCCCTGAAAGGGTTGCTTTTCCCTCCATGACCTGGGGGGACAGGGCTAGGCTCTCCTCGGGAGACTCTCAGTCACCCACCCACCGAGCTGAAGGTATCTTTATCTGGCTCTTACAAACCTTGAGTCAAGAGTTCAAAAGTATAGCTCTTCACATCATCTTCATTTTGAACTACAATAGTATAATGGCCGCTGTCTTCTTCCTTTGCTCGGATCAGCTTTAATTTGCTTCGATAACTTAAAAGAAAAGGACTGTGTTTCAGCAAGGAGTAGCCCAATAAATTCCAGTCGTTAAGCAGTTACCATTTTCAATTCAAATGTTGTTAAAAAATATCTTGTCCATATGATCACTTTCCTGGGATTTCCCTTATACTGTCTATGCACTGAAGGTCTGAGTTGTAGACATTTTATTCTTAAACAGGAGACCAGAGATGAACAATGGCTTATGTGGCTACAAGAGCAGTCAGCTCTGCTAAGGCCTGACTTCTAAATGGGAAAAAACAAATCTTACCAGCTTTCCTTTTATTTGAATCCTGGATTTTTATATTTAAGAAAAAAATACTTGCCAACACTGTTAAGCAACTATACGCCAATACAAAATAAAAACAAATACTTGATTCCTCTTAACATCCATCATATGAGTGATTCAGCCAAATATTGGAACAACCTTGGAAGAAATAATAAAGACACTGTCTCTGTATTAATACAGGGAGGTCACTGGGGTAAAAAACTCTTGCTTGCTTGTATTTGCTTAAAAAACTCTGGAAGGTTTCATAAGAAACCTTCCTAACAAAACTAATAAAAGTATTCCTTGTGGGTGGGGAGGCGAGGGTACCAACGCATACGAGGACAGAAGAGGAGTGAGGCTTCTTACAATGCACTGTCTTTAGGTGTGAATATTTTTAAAGTGCAAGATGCATCTTAAAAAAAAAATAGAGAAACATATGCTTTCATACCTCATTAAAGAGAAATTTCTCCAAAAGATGCTTACACGTATAATAAATGACATTTAGTCATGTGTGTGTGTGTGTGTGCATCAATAAAGTAATTGCCCATCTGACTGTCCTTTACAACAGTGTGGAAGAGCAAGCGGAGTGAGAGGAAGAGCACTGGTCATGGAAGGAGAGACCTGGGGCATTACTGAAACTCTCCAAGCCTCAGGTCCTTTATGGGTACACCATGGGATAACTGTATGCAAGGCATAGTATCATTTTGAGAATTAATTACATGAAATAATCTATATGAAAGCATTTCAGAGGCTCTAAAATAGCCGGCAAACGTCGAGTCTTCTAGCCAAGACACCTGACGCTAGGAGATGTGATGAGCACATTGGGCTGGCCTTGCCTCTGCCGCACCAAACTGAACACCTCTGGAATGGATTTCTTTAGAGCCCCCTAAGCACCCCTGGCTGCCAGTGACCAGACAGTCTGCCATCATTCACTTTTTGCACGTGTCCAGCCAAGGAAGCTGTGAATTCACGAGTCTTAGGGAAACCAGACCCCCCTCCACCGTGTGCATCCTTACATTCCCTGGCCTGCCATGGGGACCAGAATATGTGCTGGAGGAAATCAAAAAACACCTTAAGAGACAGCTCTCCTGGACTGCTCCGTGGACAACCACCATCGCTACCGATGGTAGCTTGCAGACAATCCTGGTGTCTCAAGTGTTGGCTACGCTGGGATCACCCTATTTCTCTCTGGCCTCACAGCCTAGTAGAAAGTTAGACCCTGTCCACTTCCCTGTGTTCCTACATTTCGTGTCTTAGAAAGCCTTCCAGATTCAGTGTCCCACTTCCATCTCTATCACTGTTCCACAGAGGTAGTCACATTCCATTTTCCCAGATGTTGCTTCTCAGTTACACATGGAATTCAGTTCAGAAAGAAGGAAGCAAATCCTGAAATTAAGTGAACTAATGGCAGAGGTTCTATCTTCTCCTCTTTCCTGAAGGCTTGAAATAGAGGATTTTGTCTCCTTTGAAAGGTTTCTAACAAAGATGCAGGGCTGGATTAGCTGGGCCCTTCAAGAGGGATCTTCTGCTCTTGGATTCTAATCAGGGCTTAAAGCTGCAAGAGACCTCAAAATATCATCCAGTTCCTCATCTTGAAGGACATAAGGTATTCTTAACCCTACATTATAGATGAGGAAACTGAGGCTGAATGGTGACTTACACACAACTCCACCACTAGTTAAGAGATGACAACAGTCTACAGCTCCTCAGAGAGCAAGGATCCAAACTACCCATAGTACGTTCTCTCCTGACCAAATTTACTCAGACACTACTCTTATTTCCCATGAAAGTCTCACTGGGGCAAATGTGTTTCAAATTAAGCCAATGATGTTGTGTTTCATGTAGGCTTATGTGATAACTGCCCTGGAACTGGAATCACCATACATGTCTACTTGCAATATGGGTGATGGATATCAGGGAATATATATGAAACCCAAGTGGGTCCAATTTTACTTTCTTTCCTCCACCCCTTTCTGAATCCAGGAACCTGTCTTTCATTGGGAGCAGAGATTTTTCAGTTCTTTCTTCTCATTTCATTGTTACATACTTACCAACATACTATTATTGCATTGCAACATTATCATGAAATGCACCTGATTTCCGGTATCTTCTATTTCTGATTGCTAAATTTTCTATACTGACTCTTGTTTGGGGTCATAAGACACACACAAACCTCAGTCTATCTAAGAATATACAATACAAAGAAAAGGCAAACCTGAGAAGGGTGTTTCTTTACCTTATTTCCTGAATCTTTTCTATGTCAGTGGTGATCTCCGTGAGATTCTCAATCAGAGTCAGGTTGTCCTTTAGCCAGGTTATCTTGGGAGGGGGATAGGCCTGCACATCCACCACAAAATGCTTGACTTCATGCAGGTTGACAGCTTCCAACAGGTTAAAGTTGGGTTTGATTTCAATAAATCCTTTCTCTGTACAGGGAAGAGTTTCCATTAAACAATGATCACCTCATGGTGGATCCCGAGCAGCATGGCTGACGGGCAATTTAGGAAGCAGAGTGTACCGTGAACAGAAATGGTGACGTTCCTCATCTTTTTGACCTCCTTGGTGGCCTGGTGGGCAGCACATTCGTAATCTCCACTGTCTTTCACCGTGGCCTCGGGAACCCTCAGAGTGTACACCAACTTGATGGACGGGAACTTGGTTTCCTCCAGCCTCGTGATGCCTTTGCCTTTCTACAGCAGAAGAGGAGGAAAACTGACTCTAACAAGATGCTTCCTAAGAGGGAACCCCTGCCTAAGTTATGGACTCAGTGATAACGATACACCAATGTGGCTTCCTGGATTGTAACAAGTGTACCACCCTGTGGGGATATAGATGGGGGAGGCTGCTCCTGTGTTGAGCCCAAGGGGCAATGCAGGAAATCTTTGTACTTTTTACTCAGTTTTGCTATGAATTTAAAGCTGCTCTAAAGGGACTTCCCAGGTGGTCCAGTGGCTAAGACTCCATGCAACCAATGCAGGGGCCTGGGTTCAATCCTTGGTCAGGGAACTAGATCCCACATGCATGGGGGAGAGAAATGGAACAAAGGAGAGATACTATCAGATGCCAAAAAAAGAGCAAGGAGCAGAAATTTGCAAACTAGGAGTGAAGGGGGAAAGACCATATATATATATATACACATATATGTTTATATGCGTGTGAGTGTGTGTATACATATATATTTATTTATTTACTTATACATAGATGGTTTTTGCTGTCCATAAGGGCACTGCATTAAACACTGTTAAATGGTTTCTGCGTGGGACCATCACAGCCTTTCACACACAGTTCATACACACTTACCATGATAGGTTAGAATGAATGAGAACTGGACGTAACATACACACACCAATACATATAAAATAGGAAAACAACAAGGACTTACTATATAGCACAGGGAACTATACTCAATATTTTATGATAATCTATAATAAAAAGAATCTGAAAAAGAATATATATATTTTATATTTATATAACTGAATTACTTTGCTGTACACCTGAAACTAACACAACTTTGTAAATTAAATATACATCAATAAAATAAATAAAAGGATGAATGAGACCCTATGTGTAAATTCCCAGGGACCAGAGATGACACAGTGGCTCCCGTTCCCCACCTCCACTCCTCCCTTCTTCTTCTTTCTGTGGATGGGCCAGCTTCCACCAGAGTGCTTGGGATTCAGCAAAGATCACTAAATCTTTACTGAATGATTCAAGTTATGCCTGTTCACTGAAGGAAAGTTATGCATAGAAAAACCAGGCAGGGAATTCCCAGGCAGTCCAGTGGTTAGGAATCTGTGCTTCCACTGCCAGGGGCCTGGGTTCGACCCCTAGTGCGGCTGCGAGGTACAGTCAAAATAACAAACAAATGAATTTTTTATAAAGGAATTTCCCTGGTGGTCCAGTGGCTAAGACTGTGCTCCCAATGCAGGGGGCCCAGGTTGGATCCTGGTCAGGGAGCTAGATCCCACATGCTTCAAATAACAGTTTGCATGCCACAACTAAAAGATTAAGACCTGCTGCTGCTGCTGCTGCTGCTAAGTCGCTTCAGTCGTGTCCGACTCTGGCTCATATTAAAACAAAGGCAAGACCAGGCAGGCAAGAAACAGAGTATCATGGGCGTCCACAAGGCAGGGAAGCACGCAAACAACATTACCCAATGCCTTAAAATTCAAAGGCATGGGAGGCAAGAAAAGGAGAATTCATGACTTTCAGCAATCAGAAACTTTTAAAATTCATTTGTGTTTTGCTTTGCTAATTTTTTGGTCATTATCTTGTAGCCATATAACCTGCCTATCTGATGAAAAAAGAGCACTCAGTGTGAAATCTCTATGCTTTCTGAAGGACCTGGTTCAGCTATCATCATCTCAGACTCTCCCACTGCTCTAAGAACCACAATGTCCTCTTGTCAGAGTGTGTATCAGAGATGGAAAGCTAAGGTCAAGAGGAGGTCAGTGTTTTGCCCCATGAGCGATAGGTCTTTGAAGCCCTACTGTGATCCACTCCCTGCCACCAGGGGCCTTGAGGGTACCTACCATTTGTCCAGGGTAAGTCCACTGAAAGTCAACCACCTCGTTGTTAAAGACGGTGCAGGTGACCACAATTGATTCGCCTGCCTTATACACAGTCTTAGGAGATTCCATTTCCAGATCAAGTTTTGATGTTGCTATTTAAAAAAAGAACAAACACAAGAACCTAAATATCCAAAGTATAGTCGGGATCTTACAAGGTTTGAATTTTTAAAGAAGATTCTGAAAAATAATTTGCAAACAACTTTGATCAAGACAAAATTTTGAAAATCTCAGAAGCCTTGATCTGCGTTGCCATACATAATTTGGTATAAAGTACTCCATTCTAAAGGAGATCACTCTTGGGTGTTCATTGGAAGGACTGATGTTGAAGCTGAAACTCCAGTATTTTGGCCACCCGATACAAAGAGTTGATTCATTGGAAAAGACCCTGATGCTGGGAAGGATTGGGGGCAGGAGGAGAAGGGGATGACAGAGGATGAGATGGCTGGATGGCATGAGTTTGGGTAAACTCCGGGAGTTGGTGATGGACAGGGAGGCCTGGCGTGCTGCGGTTCATGGGTGGCAAAGAGTTGGACATGACTGAGCGGCTGAACTGAACTGAACTGAAAACACATACACATATATACATATACACACATGCAAAACAATAACAATAGCAATAATAAATTCCAATTCGCCAGAAGACCACATTCGCATCCTCAAGCATTTGGGTGCATTATGACTGCAATCACTTTTATTGACCGATCAAGGCTTTACTGACTTCACTTTCCTAGCCACTAGCTCCTATCCCATCATTTATTTATTCTCCTCTTCTCTCCCATTCTGCTTCCCAGTTATTCTCAGCATTTCTCAACCTAGCATGGAGTCTGGCATAAAATAAGCCCTTCACAAGAGTTAAATGGTATACTCTCACTAACACCATACTGCATGTAAGTGCTCTATAAATGTGTTGGCCCAAGCGTGGTTTATACATTCCCATTTGCATTAACCACTCACATCAAAGGGATGAAGTCGGCAGCTACCAGCTTTTCTCAAAATCACTTTTCTGAAGTTATAAAAATTAACCTAGAAGTCCAACCCCCACAGGTGTGTGTTTGTAGTTACGGCCTTTGTAGTCAGGAATGCGACCAAAACAGTAAGAGGCTTATGCAAGAAAAAAAAATTCCTTACAGTATACTGAAGTTTCACTGTAAGTTTCACTTACAGTTTCACTGAAGTTGAAACACGAAGTTGAAACACGAGATCGTACATGGATAGGAAAGATTTTGCCTTTAGTAATGCCAAGCTTCATATTATTACAGCCACAGAGATGAGTTTAACATTGTAGGTTCAAGGTGGGGTTAATCTACCTTTAGGAGGTTAATGCCAAGTCCCCATATCAGAATTTGGGGGTTCCATCACTAGGGACTAGGATTTTAAAAGAAAATTCTCCATGTATTTGATGACTTTGCCTGTACCTCTTATTTAGAGAAGATAAGAGAGAGCACAAGTACCTGTGTAAGCATAAACATTGAATGGAATGGTCTGGAACTTCTTCCCTCTGACCATGGCCTCACAGATATAGAGCCCGACACTGAAGGTTCCTTTAAAGCCTTGTCTGCTGTCATAGGAGGCAGGCACTATCCCCTCACTGCTGAGTAAGGTCACTGGAGTCTCAGGATCAGTTGTGCGGCATGGGATGATGACTGAATCTTCGTCCTCCACGATGACCAAGGAATCTGTCATTCCTAGAGGTACGAAGGCTACATCTGGGTCTGACATTTGGGGGAAAAAATGAAAAACACATTAAGGATTAATTTCACCTTCACACATATATGCAGAAAAATTACTTCTTTGGCATTAGTCATATTAGGTATGAATTTTACCTTTACTCATAAATCCAGAAGTGTCACCCCACTGACATTTGTCATCCTAACAGCTAGAAGGTGATTTTTTAAAGTATGAACAATACCAAATTGCCCGTGCCTTCTTAAAAAATACTGAAAACAAATATAAATACTGTCAGAAATGGAGGTCAAAATTTAAACTACAAAACACAAAACAAAATGGATATTAAAATAATCAAGTCTGAAAAAAAATCATCAAGTCTGCTCAAAACATGAGAAAATACTCATAATTTTTGAATATGAAATGCTTTTTACAATGCCTATGACCTATAGCTGTATTACTTGAAAAGTAGTACAGAAATCTACTAAAAAATAACCTCTCAAATAATAAATCAAATGTATAATTCCACAAATATATAATAGCCTGAGAATTTTCTTTTCAAAAGAAAACCGGCTATTTAAACTACTTGGTAATAAGTACTGAGAGTTTCCAGCATCAGTTTCACAAAGGATACACAACTCTAGATAACAGCAAACAAAATCTCTAGCAATGCAGAGCCTAGCCGGATGATGTTTGTGCTGGGGCAAGGGAGAAATAGGAAAAATCTCTGGACAATCTTAGGCAGATCAAGACTCAGTTTAACAAACCCACCTTCCTACCACTGTCTTCAAAGCAGGGGAGCATTTATGTGAGAATGACAAGGGGTGACATACTAAATATCTATTCCTTTTGAAACAATTTTTTTTCAATTGTTAGGAAAGAAAGTTGATACAGATGAGAATGGCAGAAAAGAAGTGAAGAGGGTTTAGATCCATAGTTACAGAAGACAGGGAAAGGTGCCAGTTTTAAACTTTTTTTTTTTTTTTTTTTGGCTGTTCCATGCAGATAAGGGATTTAGTTCCCTGACCAAGGATCAAACCCAGGCCCCCAGAAGTGGAAGCTCGCAGTATTAACCAAGAGACCTCCAGGAAAGTCCCAAGGAGCCATTTTTAAAAACTTGAAAAAGCAGAAAGGTAGGAAGATATACTTCTGAAACTCCCTTACTCAATGTCCGCTAAAACAACACAGATGGCAAGAGCTATAAATGGTTTATATGCTTGTTTATTGAAGCCAAGTATTCTAGTTTGGGGGCTTCCCATGTGACTCAGCGGTAAAGAATCCGCCTGCCAGTGCAGGAGATGTGGGTTCGATCCCTGGGTCGGGAAGATCCCCTGGAGAAGGAAATGGCAACGCACTCCAGTATTCTTTCCTGGAAAATCCCATGGACAGAGCCTGGCGGGCTACACAACTTAGCGATTAAATAAGACAAGACCAAAATTCTAATTGTATTCCCCTTTAATTCAACCATCTATATACTAAAATTTCCATGACTTGAATTTGTTTTTAGAGTTCCAAATTCCTGAACTCTATTAGCAAAGATTCCAAAAAACAAAGCCACAAAATAACTTCAGGTTAAAATATACAGTTTGATCTATAACACATCAGCCAGAGTTTCCTTTAAAGTTCAAGTCTTCCCTACCATCAAGTACTACTTATGCAATGCAAGATCCAGGTTCTATCCCTGGGTTGGGAAGATCCTGTGGAGAAGGGAATGGCAACCCACTCCAGTATTCTTGCCTGGAGAATTCCATGGACAGAGGAGGCTGACGGGCTACAGTCCATGGGGTCGCAAAGAGTTGGACACAACGACTGAGCGACTTTCACTTTTCACAGATACAGACACAGGTACAGAGATAAACATAGATCATTACAAAGGAATGCCCAGAGAATGCTAGGTGGGTGGTAAAGCAAATGAGATGCATGAGCTTGCATCTCAAGCTCATGGCTAAGTCTAGTTGATTAGGGTGGCTGCTGCCAGAAAGCACCACACATTCTGCCTGACTCTGAAATCCATCCCAACCTTAAGCCATGCCCTCCAGAGATGTTTCCAGACAAAGACTGTGTGGAACCGGGTCTCCCTAGACTGGAGGACTCCCAGACCTTCTTTACACAGAGGTCTAGGACTCATCTACCCCCACTTCCTTCCTTCTCTCCTTCATTCAGGGTCACACTTGCACTGCAGGCAGACAACTCCCCCAGCCTCTGCTGGATCCCTCCTCATCTTCTCTCATAACCAGTGAACCAGTGAAGTTGCTCAGTCGTGTCCAACTCTTTGCAACCCCATGGACGGTAGCCTTCCAGGCTCCTCCATCCATGGAATTTTCCAGGCCAGAGTACTGGAGTGGGTTGCCATTTCCTTCTCCAGGGGATCTTCCCGACTCAGGGATTGAACCCAGGTCTCCCACGCTTTACCATTTGAGCCACCAGGGAAGCCCTTCTCTCATAAGCCTCTCCTTTAATATATCCCTTGCATATTTAACTCCACCTTACTCCTATGCTGGCATTTGCTTCTTGGAGGACAAAACACAACACTGACCAAGATTTTTATTAGAAAGAAAAAAATCCATTCCAACTCATCAAGGTTAAATACAGGCACACCTTGGTTTACTACACTTTGCTATATTGTGCTTCACGGATACTGGATTTTTCACAAATTCAAAGTTTGTGAATGCTGCATCAAGAAAATCTATTGGTGCCATTTTCCCCACAGCATTTGCTCACTCTGTGTCAAATATGGGTAAATCTTGTAATACTGCAAATGTTTTCATTATCATTACATTTGTTACAGTGATCTGTGATTGGTGATCTCTGATGCTGCTGCTGCTGCTAAGTCACTTCAGTCGTGTCCGACTCTGTGCGACCCCATAGATGGAAGCCCACCAGGCTCCCCCATCCCTGGGATTCTCCAGGCAAGAACACTGGAGTGGGTTGCCATTTCCTTCTCCAATGCATGAAAGTGAAAAGTGAAAGGGAAGTTGCTCAGTCGTGTCCGACTTGTAGAGACCCCATGGACTGCAGCCTACCAGACTCCTCCATCCATGGGATTTTCCAGGCAAGAATACTGGAGTGGGGTGCCATTGCCTTCTCTGTCTCTGATGCTACTATTGTAAAAAGATTACAACTCACTGAAGGCTCAGATGACGGTTAGTATTTTTAGCAATAAAATATTTTAAAATTAAGGTATGTACATTGCTTTTTAAGACATAATGCTATTGCACACTTAACAGGCTACAATGTGGGACTTCTCTGGTGGCCCAGTGGTTAAGTCTCTATGTTCCCAATCCAGGAGGCACAGGTTTGATCCCTTGGTCAGGGAACTAATATCCTGCATGCCACATGACATGGCCAAAAAAAAAAAAAAAAGACTACAGAAGTGTAAACATCCAATGCACTAGAAAACCAAAAATAAAAATAAAAATTTGTATGACTCAATTTATTGCAATATTCACTTCATGTTGGGATCCGGGAACCAAACCCACAGTCTCTCCGAGGCGTGCCTGTATATGTTTTCTTGAATTTGAAAAATATCATGGTTATTTTGAAGCCATTATAATGAACTATAAGCCACTCCAAGATAAGGCCTATCTAACTAATTTTTGTGTCCCCAACACTTAGCAGTGCCTGATACGCAGTACATGCAAGTAAGAGATCAAAATGAATAGAAATGAGTACATTTCAGATTTTCCTCACAATGCCAATAAAAGATGCCACAATGAAATGGTTTTCAAAACTTAATATAGTTCTAAAATGTTAACAATGAATATTTCTGGATGATGACAGGACAAATGATCTTGATTTAAGCTTGTGTGTTTGTAGTTTTCAAATTTTCTCTGATAAATATTTATTATTTTTCTACTTCTAAAAACTTTCATGCAATGAACAGGCAAGACAGGACAAGCCTGGTCCAGGGGGACCCAGGCAACTCACCTGGCACGTAGATGTAAATGTGCCTGCCCTCGATCTCGTTCTCGTCCATCTGCGTGTGGTTGTAATAGCAAGTGTACAGCCCAGTGTGGGCCGCCGAGGCGCTGACCACTTCCAGTACTGTCACAAAAAGGCCACTGTTGTTCTCCTCGTTTCTGATTTCCACATCGGGGTACTCTTCTTCAGACATGGGGTACTGCCAGCTCACTTCACTCTCCCCAAAGCATCTCAGAGAAAAGGATGAATTCAGCTGCACAACCCTCTCATTTTCATTGGGCAGGATGGAGGGTAATGAAAGCTGGCAGAGGATTAGGCTCGGCCCTGTAAAAGGAAACACGCTCTGAACAGGATGCAGCCCGAAAGGACGGTCTCACCCAGAGCAGCTTCTGTGAACAATGACCATTTCTACGCAAAAATTCGTTAGCCTGGATGCCCATGAAAGGCCCCCCATTATGAACAGCACCGCATCTGCTGAGAGCAGCAAACGCTCCAAAAGCCTCAATAGCCCTGTCCAGCCCCTGCTGGGCTCACCCCTCCAAACACTCCAATGGACAGAGGACTTCTCACTCCAGCTCCATATCTTAGACGCTTATGTGGGACCACGAAATAGCACAAGATGGCATAAGCTCAAGCTCATATGGGCTCTTTACTGTCTGCGTTCCCTATGGACAGAGGAACGGACTGAACAAAGCACAAGGCAGCTTTGTGCTCAAGAAGCATGCGTCTTCCGTTTCTCACAATACTCTGGCGTGCCTCCTCTCTAATGACTTCCAAAACCAAAGTAGGAGGATGTGGATTTCAATTCAAAAAGAATAAGTCAAGCCCAAGAGTGAAAACTCTTCAGTTCATCTTAGAACCTAAAATGTCAGTTCAGCTTCCCCTGTCTATAAAACTGGTAGAAGTGATATTATGACTAAATTACACACTCAAGATCACTAATCCCCTTCTAAGCCTGGTGCGGGAAATCACCCAACTTCAGTATGTGTGCACTCTGATTGGTCAGCTTGTTAAGAGGGATGTGAAAAGTGCACCTGAGTCCCTATTGTCCTGCAGGTGAGGAATACAGAGTGGACTTCAGAACTCCTAAATCACTGATCATGCTCAATGTTGCCATATCCATCCAGGTGAGACCTAAAGAGACTAATAGGCTTAAGTTAACTCCTCAGACTAGAAAAAACACTGGTGTCATGGTGAACATCTGCAATTCATGATTATCTGGATGAAAACTAAGAAAGTCCAATAAATATTTCAACACGTGGCCCTGCTGGCATCCTCCTGGTGGAAAAGTTAGTAAGCTTCCCCAAGCGTGAGATAGTGAGTAATTCAGTTTCAAGGCCAAAGGTGACTCAAAGATTTTGCAGCAATTAAAGCATCTTCCATTTAAGGCAGGTGTAACTTAAGACACGTATGATTTCCTGGATGAAAATTTCCTCTCTTTGTTTCCTTTGAGCATTCTTAAATTAATTTCTCTGACCCACCTCTCCTGGAAACCCATGACCCAGGAAACGGAAGAGGGTGGCAGGCAAATTTAAACTATTATTCCTAACAGCATGTCAATGCCATGATGACACAGACTGAAATTGCCACCAGAGAACATTCTTTTTGGCATTAGCGCAACACAGCAAGGGGAACTGAATGTGTGTAGTCCTTCTAGATAACATCTTGTTTCTCTTTACTCTTTTGGACTGTTTGCAGGAATATAGGCGATACACCCCCAGAGCACAGAACTTAGGTGGGCGGGGGGGGGGGGGGGGGGGGATTGCCCCTGCGACAACAAACTCAGAGAGGCTTGAGATCCATACCTGTGAAGAGACAGCCTAAGACCAGGAGTGCCCAATGGGAAGTCCCCATTGTTCTGGAAAACTGAAAAAGTCAAACAGAAACAATGTTAGTCAATAAAACAACTAGTCATGAGCCTAGTTCTCTTTGTGCTTTGTGCTATGGAAAATGTTAACGACATCATTTCAGTCAACAACATCCTGGTTAAAGTAAGATTCACAGTTAAAACAGTAAAATGCCTAAGAAGAAGGAGTTATATAGCCTTGTGTGGGCCCAAGACCATGACAGGAGCCAGCTAAAGTCGAAACCCTTTTTGATTGCCTGCAGCTTTCAAATTCCAAAACGTCTCGCTTTATTGTCTTGGAATATGTCCAAAAGTACAGAAGAACGGTTCCTCTTAAAACACTTAAATTGATTGCGAAAAACAAATAAACATGTGTATTTACTCAACTTCTAAACCTGAGCTGTTTTCACTCAAAATGGGTTGTCATTTGCTTTGTGCTTTGCTAACAGAAAGTACACGGTCGCATCCTCAGCAACCTTTGGAAAAGATGCTTGGACTGCCAACGAATGTCTTAATACTTAAGAGCCATTCTGTACAGAGGGTACCAGAAGCTGCACTCACCCAGTGTCACTTAGAGGATATCATACGCCGATCTGTAGGCTCAGGCCTGGGGCCCCAGTCCAAGCTCTCCCAGGACCTGCTACACTTAGAGTCAGGCTAAACGAGGCACAGAAAGCCCAGGGCACAGGCGTGGAAGGCGAAACAGTAAAGGAAGTGAAGAAGTGAGAGGAAATGAGAGAGAAAAGTGTGGCTAAATTCCTGTTTCAGGGATACAGTAAAGCACAGGATAAAATTTGGACAATTCATCACACAGGTCCCTGTACCTTCAGAAAGCAAGTTCTCCACTCTGATCTCCTGCAGCAAATTCTGGGGAACAGGAGAGCAGTGGAGAGAGAGATTGAAACCGAATGTCCCTAAGACACAAACAGGGAAAAGCAGTGGCCAAGAAAGAGAGGATAAGGAAAAGTAAGGGAGGGAAAAATGAAGAGGGACCTGTGCTGCCCTGAAGTAAAACCATGGAAGTCTATTCTGGTCCACCTTCTGAGAAGGTCCCTTTATCCTTTTCTTTCCACGTACACCTCACACATTTTATCATCTCCCCCTTCACTTCCCACACGAAGTAACTGAGAAAATGATCTTACTGAGGTCCACCTGAAGGAGCCTGCAGGGGTTGGGGCCATTGAGCACCCAAGTTTCAAATAAAGAAGCTCCACTGAGAGTCGTGGGCAGTGGCACAAGCTACAAGATGATCCTTAAAAAGATCACCCAGGCCTGGGCTTGGGATACACTGGGTCCCTGAGTTGCTCAAAACCCCAGTTCACGCAATGGAACGAGTTCATAGCACTTAATTTGTTCCACAACTGACTCTGGAAACGAAGATGTGTGTGCATGATTCCTGAGTAAACTGTCTAAAAAACAGAAGAATACAGTCAATGTATGCCTGTGTTTAGTCCTTGTTTCCTCCTCCTTTTTTTTCGGTTGCAGAGGATCCAGTAGATAACAGCCTAGTAGTTTTGGGTAGAGCCTGATCATTTATTTTCGCTTGAATCTGGGAACTGGCCTACTCACAGACATCAGATTTCTGCCTCATTAAAGTCTACCAGTTAAATGGAGGAGGAAGAAAGGGGAAAGATGGAATGCTGATAATGGGGAGGGAGGAGTTAGACAGGAAAAAAATGATGATAATTCTGATTTCTCCAAAGCAGAACAAGAAACCAGTATTTGCTCAAAAGGGTCATGTGTATGCCATGCTTGTTAACAGTAACTCTTTGAAATATCTGATGTTTTAAAGTGCCACTTGAGGCTCAGAGAGGCTTAGCAAATGACCCAATATCACACAGCTGGTAGTAAAGCCAGGATTCTAACACCAAGTCTGTGTAATGCAAAAACCACGCTCTCTCCAAGCCACCATATGGTCTCTCTCAAGGGAAGGTCAGTGTTTCAGCCTTGTGGGCTTCCCCCACCCTCAACTATTTCCTCATGCAAATTGGGGCCCTGCTTTCCTCCTCTGCTCACTGCCACAGCGAGAGAAGCACAAGGCGCTCTGAACCGGAGAGCAATCTGCACAATGCTGGCTGGATGACAGTCTCCAAGGATCCTGGCATGTGCTGGAGGTTTCAGGGTTTCCTCACTGCTGCAATGACAGGCACAGGGTCCCCAGAGCCAGGCTGGCCAACCTGATTTACCACATGGCCTGTGTGTTTGTACATATAAATATCAGCCTCCCACTGATAATCCACTTAGCGAACTTCAAAGGAGCCCTCCACAGCCAGCTTGGGTTTTATCACATTTATATGCTGCATTTCTCTAGTGGGGCTTGCCAATGATGCACTTTTAAAGCATTCCCAAGGTTGACAGAGGGGCTCGCTGCTTTTACAAGGCAGGCTCTGAAGGGCATTTTGCCCTGGCCAGGCCCCACCAGACTTCCTTCTGTGCATCCAGATACGGGGGACCCAATGCCAGAGAGGATTACTTACTGACATACAAAGTGGGCAATGAAAACAGGACCTCCGAGCAAGCGATAACGGTGCAAATACTGAAAATCAACATGTGTTTGCTCACCATTTCAAACTCCCATCTCTGATAAGAGTGGTTCCCTGGCTAGAAACCCAGGCGTAGTTGTGAAGTTTCATGTCATTACTCATCTGTGACTCAGACAATTTACTCGTGAATAATTGCAGACTGTGAGCCCTACAGGGAGGTGATGGAAAACAACTGGGAAGAACGGAGCTTTCCCTGCCTCTTGGCCCTGGAGTGAGAATCTCTAGGAGTGGTATTGCTGTTTCCACTGCTTTTCTACTCTGGGAATAAATGCTCCTCCAGAATCAATAACCCCTATCCCAGCGCTCATCCAAAAGTCAGACGTGCAAATATAATTGAGGTTGCAGATTCAGACAAACATGGCATGCTATGAGTCAGCAAGAATAAATCACTTTACAAGGTGGAATGATGGATTTCATCCAAAAAAATTTAATCATAATCATTTCTCTCATGCCAACTGTATGTTGGACTTCTGTCACAATCCTCTATAATCACAGCTTACTGCCACTAGTTAGAGAAACAATCGGAGAAAAAAAGGTCTCTGCTGTGTTCACTCTGAGGCAAGTAGCTGTGGCCTCCCCTTCCACCCCTCATTCTCATTTGTATCTTCTCTCAATAGATGCTGATATGATAGAAATGGCATTGGGCTAGGCTCTGATCCCACATCTGACACCCAGTCTAACCTCTCTGAACCTCAGTCTCTCTCTGTAAATCAGCACTAAGAATACCTCATTTGCTGGCTTGCCTTAATGCACTATTATAAAGACTAAATTCCACACAGTTTAATTAAAAGGGCTGCAGAAACTGCAGCTGTTGGTTTTCATGCTGCCTCTTTTTCTATAGGTTCCAAAGATGTCTTAGCCAAGAGGGACATCAGAGTGGCTACTTCAACATCTATTTACTGAGAGAGTCAGGAACCAGAGGCCACTTGACTGGCTCTGCACCACCAGTGTTAGCAGAGAATTGGGTCTGAACTCTGATACAGGGAAGCCTGACGTAGCTATCAAGACTGTTCCCAGCTGAACCAATATATATATATATATATATATATATACAGTCATGTAAACAGAGAAAAAAATCTGTTTGCAGCCACTATTCTTTCTCTTTAACACACTGCCATGCCCGTCCCTGCAAACAGAAGTGAAGAGCCATTAACTATGACTCTACAATCAAAACCAACATGCTAAGCTAGAGAGTAAACAGACGGCAAGCAACGCAAGGGCACTATTTCCAGAAGAGAGAGCATGGCATTCTTCTCACAAACCCAGAGGGCTGGCTTCCGGATCACCAACTGCTCAATGCAGCCCGCTGCAGAGCCGCTGAATATTGAATTTCACCCCACCCTGGCATGATTAGAGGCCACTGAAGACTCTCTCACAGTCCCAAAAGCCACTGACGACTTCAAGATTCAGATTTCCGAGGTTCAGTTAATTTCAGCTCTCCTTAGTTAATTCTAACTGTGAAAATTACATGTGCTGTTTTTCTTCCCTGTGACAAACGTTCCTGTGACTTCAGTCCAAGCGTTCCAAATGCTGGTTCACCCTGGTGGCAACTTGAGCGAGGGAGTGTTTACTGGGATCTGCACCTCACCAGAACCTGTTTTGTTGTTTTTATCTTCTTGAGTTCCATTAGACATTCCAGTGCTGGGTGGGAGCTGGAGTATTTTTACATGGGAACATTTTGTGGGACAATCTGAGCTCATAAACTTTTCTGCTCCCCTGTACCAGATATTTAACCAGGGGAGTCTAAAATGTCACTTCCTGTTGATTGTCACCAAACTGGTGTGACACCCAATGGGACAACCTTAGGTGCAGCAGCTTGTACTACACTTGAGGCTCACCAAATCCCCAACATTAGGGCTTCACTGTAAAAGGAAACGCAAAAACTGGCCTATCTTCTTCGCAGGTCTGCTCTGATAACCCGATGTGGTGGGCCAACACTTGGCTTATTAGGTAAATACAAAGGATTAACAACTATGGCGAAAGACTACCCCAAAAGTCCATAAAACAAGGGCTGTCAGTCCAGTGATTCTTGTAGCTTCACAGAAAACTAAAACTTGGTCCTACTGGACCGAAAAATGCGTCTTGCTGATGCCACGACTTGCTTAAAATCTCCGCGAAGCCGATGCCAGCAAAGGATCGTTGCAGTTCTCATATAAAACCAGCAGGTGGCAGTATTGGTCCAAGAGACAGGCAGTCCTCCGGTTTCGCGGGGACGTAAATGCTGCTACAAGTCCTGTGTTAACATATCTCAAATCTTCCAATCTCCTACTTAATTAGGTGGCACGTTTGGGTTTCGTGGTGCCCTCTGTTCCAAGCCCGTAGAATAGAAGCAGGGCAATTGCCGGTGAAAAGGCTTAACGTTCCGCTGGGCCCCAAGAGAATTCGCCAGACATCATCACCAGCACCGTCAGCATCATCCCTGCCCGCGGGTCGTCCGGGGCGACTGAGCTTCGGGAGCCAGGAAAATGGCGCTGCCATTCCAGGTCGCAAAGGTTTGGAAGGTTCAGCAGGAAAAGCCACTCGGGAGTAGCTCGAGTGGTTCAGGGTTTTGTTTAGCCAATGTTCTCCCCATCTCGCAGTCTCCACCCGTTGAGGGGAGACAGACCACCTGGGCCGCGCTAGGTGGGGTCCCCGACGCCGCAGCCGGGCGCGAGCTGTCGGGTCTGTTCGCAAGCCACTGTCACCGCCTCGTAAACCCCGAGGCGGGGGCCGCGACTGCCACGCAGCCTGGGAATTGCGGGCTGATTGGAAACGACTGTTCCCGTTGCACAATAACGCGGGGTCATAAAACAAACAAACAGCAACAGGCCGCCTGCGCGGCAGAAGGATTTTCGAAGGGCCAGAAAACAAAAGTCGCCCCATCCCTCCAAAGGAGTGCCCAGGACCCTATATCCTCCGCTTCGCCCACATTTCACTATTATGACACCCCCACCCTTATCACCAAACCCAGGAACCTCCGCCCCTCTCGCACACCCAGCGCCTCCAGGGCAGACAAAGTGCCTGCAAGGCGTCACTTTGAGGCTCCAGGAGTGGGTAAGGTGACCGAGGTTAGTCGAGTCCTGGGTCCCCAGCACTGCGCTCCGACCCCGCCGCGGCGCCGACCTCCCGAGGCTGGCGGGGAGCCGGACGGCGCGCCGGACACCCGCTAGAGGGCGCGGCAGCCGCGCGAATCTTACCCGGCTCACTCCTCGCCTCCGCCGGTCGCTCTGGCTCCGGGTCCCCGACAGCGCAGCGGGGACCGCGCCTCGCCCACCTTCGCAGGGGAGGATCTGCGCTGGCACGGTCCGGCCCCACCACGCCCCCACAGACCCCGAGCTGGCTGCGGTCCACGCCCTCGGCCGCTCAGTCACCTTGAGGCTGGGGACAACGACCGCCCGCCCCCCGGTTTAGCGTCCTCATCCGCCGCACTCCTAGTTTAGAGCTGCGGCGGCCGCTGCGCCCTAGACTCGACGCTCGGCGTTTGCATTGTTTTCGACTGAGACCTGAGACGGGGGCCGGACGGGGTGGAGGGAGAAGGATCGAGGGGTTTAGGGTTACAGTCGCACGCCAGCGCCTCCTATGGGCCTGAAAGCGCCACGGCCGCGGACAGCTGCGCGGAGAAGGCTGCGTGGAGCTGAGGCTGCGCTCCCTTCGCTTTAGAGAACCCAGCCTCACCCACTGCGTCCCCCTCGCCCGACGGTCGCTTTGCCCGGGTTGCCCTGGGCACACACGCTCCGCCTGCGCCTCTCGCTCCTCTTTCGCGGGGAAGGGGTAGACTGCAATAGGTGGGGAATTCCGAGGTCCTCTATCCCTTTCAATCTATATTTCCAACGGACCCCTGGTTCACTGCTCAGCTGAAAACAAAAGGAAAATGCCACCGATCCATTTCAGCAAAATACAAGCACCAGCAGAGCCCTAGAGCACTGTGGGGAAACGCAATCTGCCCCAGCTCTGCATCCCACAGAAGAGAAGATCGCAAGACCTTTCCCCTCTCCCCTCGTACCCCGACGGCTGATGCTGCGCGCCGACCCTATTAGACTAGAGGCCAGGGAGATTGAGAGCCGCACCTTTCGGCGACTAAGCAGGCTTTTAGCTTTCCTCCTAGAACTGCCACTTCTCCACCAACAACATGTAACAGTCGCGGCTCCCTGGAGGCCAGAGGGAGTCCCACCCACCGGGCTCTGCAGGAAGGCGCCGGCCACCACGTCCCCAGAACGCGTCCCGGCACTGCGCGCCGCCCACGGCCGGTCCCCAGGAGGCACAAAACCGGCCCGCCTCGGCGCCAGACGCGTTTGCAGCTGGAAAGCCTGGCCCCGATGCCCCTCCCCCTACACCCCTCCCCAGTCCGCGCCCTGGGAGGAAAGCGGACCTGGGGCCGGCAGCCGGGACTCCGTTTCGAGCCCCTCTCGGTCTAAAGACTGGAGCTTCCCGGTGCCTTCTCCCACCTCGTCTTTCTGTCTTCCACCCGCCACGACCCGTCGCTTTGGAGTCCAGCTACACTTGGGTCAAACCCAAAGTAAGACTGTTCAAGAGCCCCCAGCAGGGACTCACAAGGGTGTCAGTGAGCCTGTTGGGGAGTGGAGTAAGGGCCCCGTTTCCCGAGAGGATTGTGAAGAGGAGAAAACCAAGAGAGAAGGAAAAGGAAAGGAAAAAAGAGAGAAGTAAAAGAGCAAAGCAGCAGCATCAGGGCCCGGTTGGGTCAGATGGAGGTGGGGCTGGGGGTGGGAGGGAATGTTAGAACCAGAGCCAGCGCGTCACCGAATGAGGTGCGCACGTCCGGGGAGTCCCTTCCTCCCCTCCAGGGGTCCCTAGGCTCGCCGGTCTCTGGGGTGTTAGTCTGGTGAGCTGGGCGGCTGATTGTCGTGCCCCGTTTGCCCCGGATGTCTCTCCCCGCTCTAAAAAGCTGCCTAGTTCTGTTCGAGAGCGACAGTGCGGAGGCGAGTCGGTCCAAAACGTTGAGCAATTCGGTTGAGGAGCCAAAAAGCCATTTCCCACACAGCGCAGCCCGGGTCTTTTCTAGGCGGCCGGGCCGGGCGCGGGGCAGTCCGGACCTGATAAGGGTCATTCGCGCTCCCTCTCCATCCTCCGTTGGTCTCTCACCCTTGGAGATGGAGTAAGTGGCAAGTTCTTCTAAGCACTCTTTCTGCACGTCCTGGAGTCCTAGCAGGGCTTGGGGGAACAAAGTGTGGGGAGGGCACTCTGGCTGCGGAAGAGACAAGGCTGAGACGCTTGGCCAGGCTACTTCACACCTGGCCAGGAGGCCGAGGTTCCTGGTCCCTTTAGGCAGCGGTCGAGCCACACTCCCTCTCGCTCTGAGCTGACAGAGACCCTTTCCGAACTGAACCGCTGATCCCAGTCGTTTCCGAGCCAAGGGGAAGCTGCCCGCTCCCTTGGCGCTATCTGGAGAAGTTAATCTCATGTATAAAAGCCTATTTCCATGGGGACAGACGATGGAAGAAGGTGGGGCGCGAGGAGACCCCTCCGGGGCGAATAGAGGCTGGCACAGGGAGTGAAATAGATACAGGGACACTGGAGAGGGTGAAGCAGCGCTGGGCCAGTGCAGGAGGCGAGTGCCCCGCACCCCCGTGTGGAAAGGGGCACGGGTACCCCGAGGCAAGTAGTGAGGGCGGTTCGCCTCCCATGTATCTGTCTTACCTGGGAACCAAGTTTCTCCGTTCCGAGTTGTCCCTAACTTCCCCCACAACAAGTTCTCCACTTTTTTTCTTTGGCGACCTTCCTTCTTTCCTTCCTGCGGCCGGGACTGGGAGCAGCAGAGCTCCGGGCTTGCAAAAACGGTTCCACCGAGGAAGGGGCTGCGCAGAGATTGCTGGGGGTGGAGACCACCGCGCACAATGAGGGCCCCTTGGAGCGCAGTTCGAAATTCCTCAAATCCCAGTTGCTGGAATGCGAGGCGACGACGACTTCTTCACTCGGGGCCAAATGTGTTTGTCATTACTCCATAGACCGCCTGCCTGCCCGCCAGCCCGCGCCGCCGTCGCCCCCGCGCTACAGCGCGCAACCCGAGCGCGCTGCGGGGCTGGCGCCCTCTCTCCCTCGCAGTTCACTGATTCCCGCAAACCACTGATCCCCAAACCTTCGCCCAAATCGGCGCCCCCTCCGCTCGTCTCACAGCCGCCACGGTTGTACTGAGTCTGGCCCTTACCGGGCGCAGCACCGTCCAGTAATTACTCGTCCTGGGTCGGCGCCATGTGCACCCGGTGGGCACCCCAGGTCCGGCCCTCTCCAGCCGAGCCCTTCACGCCTCCCCTCCCCTCAACCTCTTCCGCTCCCCACTCCGCGCTTGTTTCTCCCCACCTCCCTCGGTCCACCAGTCGCGCTCCACACCGCCGGCTACAGTGCTGTCCCGCCAAACCGCGGGCGAGGAATGAAAATACTCATTAAAAACCTGTAGCCTTCCAGGACTCCATGCCAAGAAGAGGGCAAACACCTCTGCCCCCACTCCCAACACTGCTTGGTGCTCGTCCCAGTATACAGGAATATCACCCCCAACCCCCAAAAGAAACCTCAAAAATGTAAGCCTCAACAATTTCTTTGGGAGGCCATAGAGTTGTTAGAAAAATACTGCTTTTAAAAATAGGTCTGGAAAATGTGTTTTTTTAAACCCCTAGACTTTCGAACTCTATGGTTATCTTCCCTCCAAGTGAAGTTTATTCAAAATAAATTACTCTCTGGACATACAACTAGAATTCGACTCCAATTTTTTTTTCATCGCCCAAAGTTTGAAGTTACTTCACTTCTAGCCCAAAGAGCCTGATTAGGGATTTCTTTTAGAAACAAAAATCCTTTTTCTCCTCCCTTACCTTCTCCTCCAATGTCAATTCGCAATGAAAATCCTACATGAGGAGGAAAAAGTGTGTCCACGGCCTGCAGCCCTCTCCTGCAGTCCCCTCCTCTGTTTCTCTCCCTCTAGCTCCAACTGTAATGGGCTCAAAAACCGCGTTTTGTAATTGATTCAATGTTATAGTCCATCCTTCTAAAACTAATCATTTGCTCTAAGTAAATAGCTGTCAGGAAATGAAGCCCCCCCCTCCCCTTGGCCTCTTCAAAATAAGAGTTTCCCTCGAACTCCGTGCGCTCTGAATCTTCCAGCCTCCAGATTGCGCCTTCGCTTTTCGCTCTTACGCAATCAGGGGGTCCAGCCCCAACCCCCAGACTTCGACAACAACTGGGGGGCGGAGAGAAGCCGACCAGATGGGGTGGGGGGGAGGGGGAGGTGTTGATGCTCTGCCGGGAAAGAGGTTCGTGAAAATACAAACTGCCCATCATTTCCAAAATGAGTTTGCCTCTTGATTTCGGGGGACAGTTTCCTACACTGCTACGTTGCTTTGTATTTTCTTTGAAAGGAAGAAAAGGAACACGTAAAATTGCAGTTAATGCCCAGAGAGAATATAAATCTGGAGTCGAGAAGTGTTCTTTCTGTAGAAACTCCTAACCCACCTAGAATCCGGGCCGTCGGGAGAGGTCTCCGAGCCGTTGCGTTGTTTTGAACCTGGGGTCTTTTAAGGAAAGTGCCATATAGTTGCTAATCCTTTAATGGGATTAGGCAAGCTGTTGAGTCTAATATGAAGATGATGGGTGGTTTTTTTCTTGGGCGGGGAGGGGGTTTGCTTTAGTTTGGTTTGATTTTGTCTAAAGACAGAATTGAAGTAGGGTACAGAGTCGAGGGTCTGCCGTAGGTTTGGAACTTTCTCCGACAGAACGACCTTTACTCTCTTAAAGCACTTATCTTGTCTTGCCTTTGTTTTCATGGTTATCTGGGCGAGGTTGTCCTGGCTTCTATCACGCACACAAAAAGGCTCAGACTTGATCGTCTGGGGAATCTTCTACAACCAGCCTGCCACCTCCGCGTTCAGGGGAAGCGTACAATTTTGACTCTCCCCGCACCTTCTCCCGCCGCGTGGGTCGGGCCGTACGGGTACACTAGGGATAAGAGGGGAGCCCCCAACCCTAGCCCTGGGGCGCCAGGCAGGAGACTAAGCCGGGGGAGGACGATCCTGCTCGCGAAGGAAAGGGGGCGCTGACGCTCCAGGAACCAGACCTGGGCAGAGTGGGGCTTCCCAGCGAGGGCGGGGGAGGGGAGCGCGTTTGCCTTCCCAACCTTCTCTAATTTCGAATTCTCTCGTTGGGTGGAGGGATCAACCTTTACCACCACCCCCGACTCTCCCCCCCCCCCCACCCCCCAACACACACTTGACAGTGGCCAGGGCGGCCTGGTTTAAGCTGGAATGTGGAACAGCCATCACCTTCTCCCTTACTAAGAGAGTGGACACGGAGCAGCCTGCAGGGGATGCTCACAGAGAAGTACTCGAAGGGGTGCTGTATGGAACTGCGACCGGCTCCTGGGGTGTCAGGTTCGTGAAGACGCCTGAGGCTGGGCTAGGGGCCTCATTCCCCAAGTCCTTCTGCGCAACCGCCTCCCGTGCATCTTCAGTTCGGGTGACTGCACTGCTCACTATTACTTCCACATGTTCCTTCAGGAAATCATTGAAGGCAAATATATGAACAGCCCCTTGTTCGGAATGCTAACAGGATACCGTAATGTTTGTAGATAACGAACGAGGACTAAAGAACCCCCCAAAATCGGAGTGCGGAATAATAGGGGGAAAGCGGGTGCTGGCTTTCATGCTAATAATAAAATCCAGCTGAGATACAAATTTTTATACCAAGGACTCGAGAGGGTAGGAGGCGAGGCAGAGCGCAGGGCCTACCCGGTAAGGCCTGCTTTGCTGCTAGGATATTGCCAGCCTGGTCAAGCCGGGATCTCCAGGACGTAGGCCTCTACTCTCCCCGCCCACAAATGGTAACTTCACAATTCCTTTCAGAGACGCTTAAAGGGACCCGAAAAGCGGACTGGGCAGGGGTGTCTTCGGGCCATAACTCCTCGCGGGTTTAAAACAGAGAGAACGGATGAGCAAGTAAGCACTCAGCTGTCCTTCTGGTAGTAATTACCTGCCTAATTTGAATGATGCCTTTGTTATGATCATTAACAAACATTTGCTAAAGGTTTCCATGTGTGACATTCCAGAAGGTTTAAAGGCTTGGGGAGCTGACTCCGGGGATGGAACACCGGTGGGGGGTGGCGCAAGGGAAGCAAATGGTTGGGAGATTTCCCCGAGCCTGGGCCGAGCAGATAGAGGGAGGTCAACATCTGCCTCCCCAGCAAAAGCAAAATAAACCCACTAGTCGGGAGCAACCTCGGGGCTGGAGGCCCACGGAAAGAGGCGGTTAGTGCCTTAAAACGAGTTCTGCCCACCCGCTCCTCCCACTGCTCATAGGCGGGTTTGAATCTTGCAGTCCGCCCTCTGCCGAGGTTCCGCGGATTGACTGCGCGCGTCTATCAACAGGGGCGTCACGGGGAGGTGGGGCGAGCCGTTTCCCTCTCCCAGTGTTGTTCTAAGATCCTTTCAGATTGCTCCCCTGATGCCCGGGGTCCTGGGTGGTCCAGGAGCCGCAGCGGGCAAGAAATGCCTCCTGGCCGAGGCGAACTGAGAGGTCTCTTCTCTGTCTGCTTCTGCCCGGGGCATTGCGGGGGACCCACCACCCTGAGCTCCCGGAGGAGTGACCGTCGCCGGCTTGGGTAGTTGAGCGAATGTCCCAGCCTCAACCCGGATTTTGATTTTCACCTCTTGTGTTTTTCCCTTGAGAGATCATCATGGAATTACGAATGAGGGTTTTTTCCCCAAACCCGCAGTCGGGGCGGCTGCGACCCTCTGGGAAGAAGGCCCAACTAGAGAGATGAGCCACGTGGGGAAGTTAGGGGAGCGCGGTGTTCTGGCGTGGCCTTGCGCATCTAGGCCCTCAAGCGACAAGGAAATTGGAAGCAAAAGATGGAGCAGAGCCAGCCATCAAAAAGAGCCCCCCACCCAAAGTTTTTAAAACCAAATCCAAATGATTCCTGAAAACAAAACCCAAATCTCTCCCTGCTCTGCCTCCCCGGCTCGCCCACCCCACTCCCGGGCGACCGCGGCCGGCCGCAGCCCCGGGTCACACCTTTGAGTTTCGTGGGCGTTTCCCCGCTGAGTTGGCTTTCTGTTTCTCTTCTCCTTCCCGGCGCTCCAGCTCCACCCCCCAATTCTGCTTTCCTCGGAGAATTCAGAAGGTTCTTGCGCTTTGGAAGACCTCTGATTACAGCATTTATCAAAGCCGATAGTAGCGAAAATCACCTTTAAACCAAGTCGCAGTTGGTTTTTTCAAATGAAGTTGGGGGTGTGTGGTGAGGGGGGACGCCTAGCTTTTTTTTTTTTTTTCTTTTCCCTAGCTTTCTGGATTGAAAATAAATGGCCATTTGGTGGCTGGGGGGCGGGGGGAGGCGCTAACTGTCCCTTTCCCCACCCTCTTTCAATTCTTGTCTGATCCTGGAAAAGACGCCTCCCTGGGCCGGCGAAGGGACCTTAGTGAGGAAGGCTCCGAGGAGGCTTGCGGATGGTGGGGTCCCCGCCCTTGCCTCGGGTCTGTCCCAGCTGAGGTTTGGAAGCTTGCTCTAGTCTCTGCAGCTCAGAATACAGAGGCCCAAGTCTTATTAAAAGAGGGGAAAGAGGGTACAGACGGGCTCGTGTAACTTGGGGCGACAGTTCTCTCCGGGACCCCCTACACACCTCGTCTTCTGGCTGGTGGCTGACTAAGGGCGCAGCGTCTCTTCTGGGTTCCTAGAGGCTTTCTCTTCAAAGATTTGTCTCCAAAGAGAAGTCCAAAGCTGTTCCCCGTGGCTGGAGACCAGACGCGCCTCTGCTAGGGCTAGGGTTCCTAACACTTCAGCCTGCTTGGTGACCCGAGGACCATAGACTGTGAGCTCTGTTTCCCACCCTGACAAGCGCAGGGAAGGACTAAGCTCCTCAGAGCTGAGAAAGACATGGTGGGACTAGACCCCTCTGGGTCTGGATTCTTGGATACCCTCTTCCTAGGGAGAGAGCCTGGCTTTCCCAATAGGGAAAGGTTTTTGTGCCACCTATTCCCCTTTTCTTCTGTTAGACCTTAGCTTTTAGTTACTTTTAATTTGAAAGCCATGTGAGGGGAGGGGGAGGGATGGAGGAGATTGGGAGGTCTGCTCTTTATTAGGGGCCTCAGCATCCAGCTTTCCAACTCACAGCTGTGGCTTGGGAGGGGCAGGAGGGCTGGCTCTGTTTAGGTCAGCTTGACTGAAGAAAGGGCCTTGTCCTCAGGAAGTCCCAGGAGTAAGGCAAGGGCTAATGATGTTTTAAAAAAAAAAGCGAAAGGCTTCCAGCAGAAACTGTGCGGTGCAAAGCCAGTGGAACCTGGGATCCACAACTACATTAATTATAGTACAGAAGTTTGAGTGTGAGCCACATTATTTAATCAGGGTATTATTTTATTTAATCCCCCGAACAACCCTGTGGGTTGAGCATGATTACCCCCAATTAACAGATGAGCAAACAAAGTCAGAGGGGTTAAGCAGTTTGTGCACAGCAGTGCCAGTTTCTGCCTAACCATGTCCTGGATTCCAGTTCCAGTGTGATCTAGTCAAGACAGGTCACATCTCTGAGCCTCAGTCTCCTCATCTGTATGAATGGGCATGTCTGCACTTTGTCCCCAGATTGTTGAGAAGGTTAAACAATATGAGGCAGGAGAAGCCCAGGAAGGCACTGGATAAAGTTTCTCTTTCTCTTCTTTCCTCAGGCTTTTTCACAGGCAGGGTCACTGACATACTCGTCTCCAGGTCCCTGCTTCCCCTGGATTGGCCTCAAGAACTGGGTGAATGCCAGTCTAGTTTTCTAGTTCATGTCTCAGTTAAAGGTGGAGCAGGGCTATCTTGATTCCTAGCTATTACCCATCAATGTCTCAGGCCCTCTCAAAAACTGGGTTCTAGGCCAGAAGGCAGCAGGGAGCCAGAAAGAACCAGAACAAGCAGCCAGAATGAGAAGACAGGCCTGACACCTCCAAGAGAGGATCAGGAAGAAAGTCAGGTAGAAGGGATGCTGAGGCCTCAGTCTCAGGGAACCTGCAGTGAGGATCCGTGGGGGAGCCTCTGGGGTGTCTTGAAAGGTTGTGTACCAGGCACCCAGACTTTGAGAGGATACACTTGGTAGGTCAAAGTGTGCCATGCCTACATCTAACACATGGTCACATTCCTCCACCAGACATCCTCCAACCTTGATTTTGGAAGTTTCTCTTCCAGTTTTTCAATTCATTAAACCTTATGGCACATCTAAAACTCACACAACATTGTAAATAAACTATATTTTTTAAAAATTTAAGTAAGTTATAAAAACGGTGGCATGTGCCAGTCAGAGTTTGCTCTCCACTTTAGAGAGTTGATTCAGGGAATTCCCTGGTTTGCCTTCCTGGGTGGCACTAGTGGTAAAGAACTTGCCTGCCATTGCAGGAGACATGAGACATGGGTTTGATCCCTGGGTCGGGACAATCCCCTGGAGGACGGCAGGGGAACCCACTCCAGTATTCTTGCCTGGAGAATCCCCATGGACAGATAAGCCTGGCTGGCTGCAGTTCCATAGGGTCACAAAGAGTCGGAAATGACTGAGCAACTTGACACGCACGCTGGTGATCCAGTGGTTAGGACTCAGCACTTCCACTGCTGTGGGACCAGTTTCAATTCTTGGTCAGGGAACTAAGATCCAAGCCATGTGACCCCCGCCCCCCTCCCCTGCCAAAAAAAAAAAAGAGAGAGAGAAAGAGTTGATTCATTGATTGAAAAAACATTTAATGAACATATGCCTTGTGTCTGGCTCTCTATTAGGCATTAGGGTTATAGTAGCAAACAGAATGGATATGGTCTTTGCCATGAGGGAATTTGCTACAATACTCTTGTCTAGCTACCAGTGCTCCCCACCCCAACCGCTGCAGCCTCACTGCTGGGTGTTGAGAGGGGCCCCATTAGTATAGCACTCATTATTTTCATGAGACTGTTCCGAAGAAGGTTAAAGAAGGCAGACCTCTTAAGTCGTGGGTCACAGAACCCCACGCCACCCCACCCCCGAACTCTCCACAATGTGTACAACTGGGATCTCCAGCCTGGCCTGAGAGGAGCTTGTGTGTGTGTGTGTGTGTGTGTGTGTGTGATAGTCGCTTGTTGTCGTGTCCCACTCTTTCAGACCCCATGGACTGTAGCCCACCAGGCTCCTCTGTCCATGGGATTCTCCAGGCAAGAATACTGGAATGCAGTTGTTGTTTCCTTCTCCAGGGGATCTTCCTGACCCAGGGCTGGAACACAGGTCTCCTGCATTGCAGGCAGATTCTTTACCATTTCAACTACCAGGGAAGAGAGGAACTTACCTTTATCCAATTCAAGACAATAAATATGTCCTGAGCCAAAAATGCCCAAGACTCTGTATCAAGGGCTGAGGATATAGTCCTGCCCACATAGAGTTTATAGACTAGTTGAACAATCAGTTAAATACAAAGTTGGAATATAGTGCTGTCAGTGAATGTCAGGGTGCACAGTGATGTCAAAACACATAAGAGGAGCCTAACCCCAGCTCAGAGTTTGGAGAAGACTTCTTAGAGGGAAGAAACATCTCCTTTGTGAGCCTAAGAATAATCTAATTCTGGAAGACTCTCCTGGACATGAGCTTAGAGATGAGAGACAGCATGAAGTCATCAGCAGTAAAAAAGTTTGGAATGACTAGAACTTGTATGGCTAGGAGCAAAAAGGAGCCAGATCCTGGAGGCCTTCCAGGCTGTGTTGCTGTTCAGTTGCTCGGTTGTGTCTGACTCTTTGTGACCCCGTGAACTGCAGCACGCCAGTCTTCCTTGTCCTTCACCAACTTCCAGAGCTTGTTCAAACTTAGGTCCATTGAGTTGGTGATGCCATCCAACCATCTCATCCTCTGTCATCCCCTTCTCCTCCTGCCTTCAATCTTTCCCAGCACCAGCGTCTTTTCCAATGAGTCAGTTCTTTGCATCAGGTAGCCAAAGTATTGGAGCTTCAACTCCAGTATCAGTCCCTCCAATGAATATTCAGGACTGATTTCCTTTAGAATGGACTGGTTGGATCTCCTTGCAGTCCAAGGGACTCTCAAGGGTCTTCTCCAACACCACAGTTCAAAAGCATCAATTCTTCAGTGCTCAGCCTTCTTTATGGTCCAGCTCTCACATTCATACATAACTACTGGAAAAACCATAGCTTTGACTTATACAGGCCTTTGTGAGCAAACTGATGTCTCTACTTTTTATTATGCTGTCTATGTTAGTCATACCTTTCCTTCCAAGGAGCAAGTGTCTTTGAATTTCATGAAATTAAATGAAATTAAAAGGCCATGTTGAGTCTGAACTTAATGCTACAGAGGTTTTAGAATTGATTTAAGGATAAGTGGAACAGGAATGGAGTTGAATTTTAAGCAAGATTAGTCTGCAGGATGCCTGGAGGCAGGGAGGCTACCACGGTAACCTAGCAAGGGTAGATGCTTCCTGGGCCTGAGGGCAGGGAGTTTGGGGAAGTGAATCAGAGAGCAAGAAGCAGAATGTGAGCTGTGAGGGAGAGTGGAGTCCTTGGCTTGGGCTCTTGCTATTGATTCAGTTGGGGGACAAAAGGAACATAAATTTTGGAAGGAGAATTATGAGTTCACTCCTCAACATGACACATTTGAAAAAAATCAGGCAGGCAAGTATTAAAATGAGGAGAAAATCCAGAATAGAACCTTGATAACTCTGGTGTGCAGAGAAGATGCTGAGAAACAGTTAGGAATCTTAAAGAGCTCTCTATGCTTACCATCTAAGTTCAACATTATAAATTGTGGTCAGACGTATCAGGTTACTTTATATTTATGAGTGATTATAAATATTCTCCTATTTCAAATCCTAAAAGATGATGCTGTGGAAGTGCTGCACTCAATATGCCAGCAAAATTGGAAAACTCAGCTGTGGCCACAGGATTGGAAAAGGTCAGTTTTCATTCCAGTCCTAAAGAAAGGCAATGTCAAAGAGTGTTCAAACTACCACACAAGTGCACTCATCTTATGTGCTAGCAAAGTAATGCTCAAAATTCTCCATGTTCGGCTTTAGCAGTATAAGAACCTAGAACTTCCAGATGTACAAGCTGGATTTAGAAAAGGCAGAAAAACAAGAGATCAAATTGTGAACATCTGTTGGATCATAGAAAAAGCAAGAGAATTCCAGACAAACATCTGCTTTATTGACTACGCTAAAGCCTTTGACTGTATGGATCACAACACACTGTGGGAAATTCTTAAAGAGATGGGAATACGAGACCACCTTGTCTGCCTCCTGAGAAACCTGTATGCAGGTCAAGAAGAAACAGAACCAAACATGGAACAACGGACTGGTTCCAAATTGGGAAAGGAATACGTCAAGGCTGTATATTGTCACCCTGTTTGTTTAACCTATATGCAGAGTACATCATGCAAAATTCTGGGCTGGATGAAGCACAAGCTGGAATCAAGATTGCCAGGAGAAATATCAATAACCTCAGATATGCGGATGACATCACCCTTATGTCAGAAAGCGAAGAGGAACTAGAGAGCCTCTTGATGAAGGTGAAAGAGAAGATTGAAAAAGCTGGCTTAAAAGTCAACATTCAGAAAACTGAGATCTTGGCATCTGGTCCCATCACTTCATGGCAAATAGATGGGGAAACAATGGAAATAGTAACAGACTTTATTTTCTTGGGCTCCAAAATCACTGCAGATGGTGACTACAGCCATGAAATTAAAAGACACTTACTCCTTGGAAGAAAAGCTATGACAAACTTAAACAGTATATTAAAAAACAGATATTACTTTGCTGACAGAGGTCCATCTAGTCAAAGCTATGGTTTTTCCAGTAGTTATGTATGGATGTGAGAGTTGGACCATAAAGAAGGCTAAGCACTGAAGAACTGATGCTTTTGAACTGCAGTGTTGGAGAAGACTCTGGAGAGTCCCTTGGCCTGCAAGGAGATCCAACCAGTCCATCCTAAAGGAAATCAGTCCTGAATATTCACTGGAAGGACTGATGCTGAAGCTGAAGCTCCAATAAACTTTGGCCACCTAATATGAAGAGCCTACTCATTAGAATAGACCCTGATGCTGGGTAAGACTGAAGGCAGGAGGCGAAGGGGATGACACAGGATGAGATGGTTGGATGGCATCACCGACTCAATGGACATGAGTTTGAGCAAGCTCTGGGGGATGGTGAAGGACAGGGAAACCTGGAGTGCTGCATTTCATTGGGTCACAAAGAATTGGACACAACTGAGTGACTGAACAATGACAACATAAATATTCTCCAATACTTTGGCCACGTGATGCAAAGAGCCACCACATTGGAAAAGGCCCTGATTCTGAGAAAGATTGAGGGCAGGAGAAGGGAGCAACAGAGGGTGAGATAGTTGAATGACATCAGTGATTTAATTGATATAAATCTGAATCAACTCCAGGAGATAGGACAGGGAAGCCTGGCAGGCTGCCAGTCCACGGGGTCATAAAGAATTGGACACAATTTAGCAACCGCACAACAATAACATAAAGATTCTGGGCTTCCCAGGTGGTACAGAAGTAAAGATCTGCCTGCCAATGCAGAAGACTCCAGAAACACGGATTTGTTCTCTGTGTTGGGAAGATACCCTGCAGTAGGAAATGGTAACCCACTCCGGTATTCTTGCCTAGAAAATTCCATGGACAGAGAAGCCTGGCAGGCTATAGTCCGTGAGGTTGCAAAGAGTTGGACATAACTGAGCAACTAAACACACACACACAAACATTCTTTGAAAGCAGGAGAGCTTAATGCTAGATAAAATGTTCTCTCATTCATACTCTTAAATGTACATTTGTATGCAGATTTGGCTTTCAGATCACCCAAAGACCTGAGGAAGGTTGAAGCCAGATCCTTTTCCTAAGGATCTTCTCGCCCCAACTTGTAGTCTTGGCAAGCCCTGGAGAAATTAAGGCAGGGTTCACTTTCAGAGACAAAAAAATGTGTATGATTCCAGTGTTCTTTAGTGATCATTCTTCCTTCCTACTCAGTGATTGAGCTTTTGGGTTGCTGTCATTTTGTCTTTTGTTTCGTTTTTCTTCCTGGGACAAAATCTTCTTTTCATAGCCTTTCTTGCAGTTAGATGTGGTCATGAAGAAAAGTTCTGGCCAATAGGATGTAAGCAGAATTGTGGGTGCAACTGCCATGAAGTGTCTTCAATAATAAAAGGCATATCCTTCTTAATCTGATCTTTTTGCCGGATAGAAAGCAGGTGATGACTGGAGCTTCAGCAGCCATCTTAGATTATGAGGCAACCTTGAAAATGCAATACACACTGTAATGCAATAAAACAACAGGTTCCTGACCCATGAAGCTCCAAACAGCCCCTTGTATAAACTACCAAGTGTCTTCTGGAAAATGTAGGAGAAATAAAATTCTGTCTTGCAGAGTCTCTTATTTTGAATTTTTCTGTGACTTGCAGCCAAACTTGCTTCTAACTGATGAAGTCAGAAACAGTTTGCTCATTCTAACTACAAATACAACTACCCTCGCTCAAAAATGAAAGCTGTCTGGAATGAGACAGGCTGAAAACACACACACAGCTGTGGGACATCCCATTAAGCCTACCAAGACTGGTTGTCTCCCTGCCGAACTGCTCGCATTTACGATGTTCTGTGAGATTCTAAGTGTGTGTTTTATAACACTCATTCAGACATGCTGCTTGTTCAGCTTAAATTTGTCTTTGGATAGTTGGTGACATGAAAGGAAATGTGAAGAGACAAAAGGAAGGACACATTAGCTCTTTTTCATCTCCTTTCTCCTGGTTTCATACTTCATTTTCACTATATCCTGCTTCTTACCCTGCATTATATTCTTACAGGTTGCACACTTCTGGCCTTCTCTTCTTACTGCTTTCAGATCCTCAAAATATTTACATCCTCATTTGATTTTTAGTGTTTTAAAAACACTCTTTCAGAAAGGTAAACTTCATGCCCACAATTTGGGGTCATACAACAATCCTGTAGGTAAACAATCCACAGAGTTTAGGCCAACTTCGACCAGGCCCTTGGCAGAGAAATACAGTCTCACCAGGGAAGGAAATGTTGAGCCTGATTAACTCAGGAATTGAATGAGACAATTGAATTTCTCCTCTCTCCCTAATGTAGCTATACATCCGCCTCTGGGTGCTCACTCAAGCCTCCAACCCGATTATTACTGTCTTGAATCACATACTTTTTTGTTCATAATTTGAGTGAAGGGGTCCTTCAGCGACTTAAAGTGAGAATCAAAATTAGCTTTCCTTTATGGCCTGTCTCCTCAGCACTCACCCTACTGGATGCTATCAGTCAGCTGATGAATGTTTATTCAGCCCTGCCTGTGCCAGGCACTGTGCTAGACTGTGGGGGGCCACAAGCAAGACCTCTGCATGCAAGGCTTAGCTTCTGCTGGGGGGCAGACAGACCGAGAAGAAACCAGGCCCTGATTAAAGTGCTCTGCAGTCATCTGGGGCTGTGAGAGGCCATCGTAGGAAGCCTCCGCTGGGCCAGCGCCTCAAAGGACACTCCCTGAGAAGCTGCCATTTAAAGCTGCATGCAATGCTTTTTTTTTTCTTTTAAAGCTTTTTATTTTGCTTTGGGGTGTAGCTGATTAATAACGTTGTGATAATTTCAGGTGAACAGCAAAAGGTCTCAGAAAGCTGCGTGCACTTCTAGGGAAAGTAGCTATATTCTGCTATTATTTTAAAGTCACTCAGAAAATCAGTTCCCACAAGAAGTATACGTTTTGGGCAGTTAAGAAGACAGCAAAGCACATTCTCTTGTTTCTAGAAATGACACTTTTTAGTGCCCCCAAAGGAGCTGTAATTTTTCTGAAACTAAATCACAGTTCGATTGAACACACTCAACTAAAGAACTGTCCTTGTTCAAAAGAGACAATCTGGGGACTTCCCTAGCAGTCCAGTGGTTAGGGGTCCTGGCTTCTACTACATGGGGCACAGGTTTCACTCAGAGTCAGAAACTAAGATCCCACATTCTGTGTTCAGTTCAGTTCAGTTGCTCAGTCGTGTCCAGTTCTTTGTGACCCTATGGACTTCAGCATGCCAGGCTTCCCTGTCCGTGACCAACTCCTGGAGCTTACTCAAACTCATGTCCCTCAAGTTGGTGATGCCATCCAATCATCTCATCCTCTGCTGTCCCCTTCTCCCACCTCAATCTTTCCCAGCATCAGCATCCAAAGAGTTAGTTCTTTGCAGCAGGTGGCCAAAGTATTGGAGTTTCAGCTTCAACATCAGTCCTTCCAATGACTATTCAGGACTGATTTCCTTTAAGATTGACTGGTTGGATATCCTTGCAGTCCAAGGGACTCTCAAGAGTCTTCTCCAACACCACAGTTCAAAAGCATCAATTCTTCGGTGCTCAGCTTTCTTTATAGTCCAACTCTCACATCCATACATGACCACTGGAAAAACCATAGCTTTGACTAGACAGACCTTTGTTGGCAAAGTAATGTCTCTGCTTTTTTATCATGCTGTGTGGTGTGGCCATAAAAAGAGAGAGAGAGAGACAATTTGGTCCCCTTGGAATTGGTTATCTTGGTTATCATGACATTTGAATGTAATCGAAACCCTCATGACAGTCCCAAAGCTGGTTCTGCAGTCATCCTTTGGGTGGAGTTGTCTTAGGGAGATAGAGACACATATACTGTTACCCACCCCCTGAGCTAATGTTTCACAGACTGACAATGAAAGAACGATTGCCTTTGATTAAGGCACATTTTCGATTATCCATTGGGTACATACAGACTGTTAGAGTTTGTGTTACAAAATAAAAAACCTAAGGCCCTTCAAGGATCCTACAGGAGGTTCCAAGTTCCGATTGTATGTGAATTTGGTTAATTATTTTATTGCTCCCTAAGTGTATTTATGAAAAGACTTCACTTGATTGGTAGATGTCTCCCATGGTTAATGTTGATTACTCCTTGGAGAAAACCCAATCAGGCGGTTGAATTCTAGGTCTACTCATCTATGATTTGAAACCACCAGAGGGCGCAAGAGGCCAGCTCAGAATCTCAGTCCGTTCTGGGTAAGTTCTTAATTAGTGCCTGAAACTAAGCCAAGTGTTCTCAAATGTTCTGGAAAGAAACCAGTCAGGACCTCTCTCTTCCCCAAGACTCCCCAGTCACCTCTAGAAAGGGTTCAGTTTCAGTCCAGCCCTCAACGAGCTGCGGTTCCACTGGAAGATCTGACCCTGTCTGGAGCCGCCCTGGGAACACTAAGGTTTGTGTGTCAGTACAAGGGGGAGGGGTTGTTAGTTGCTCAGTCCTGCCTGACTCTTTGCGACCCCGTGGACTGTAGCCTACCAGGCCCCTCTGTCCATGGAATTCTCCAGGCAAGAATACTGGACTGGTGAGCCATTCCTTTCTCCAGGCATCTTTCCAATCCAGGAATCGAACCAGTCTCCCACATTGCAGGCAGATTCTTTACTGTCTAAGCCACCGGGGAAGGGGGAGAGGAGGATGATACAATTAGAACTATAGCCAGTTTCTATCCCCAACCAGGTGTCAGGCTGCATGCTAGGGAGACAGGTAATTTCTATAACAAGGTCATGATAACATAGAGGTACAAATATAAAGCCATGAAAGCACAAAATTGGGGCACTTTATCAAACCTCAGAGAATGCAGAAGGCTTCCTGGGGTTGAGCTAAGACTTGCAGAGTGAGTAGAAATAGCCAGGGAAGAAAGGTGAGAGAAGTGTTCTTGCAGAGGGAATGGTTGAAGCACAGGCAGAGACGTGGGCGAGAGGGGAGGCCGTGCACCCCATCAGAGGCAAGGACTAGCAGCCCTTCCTATGTGAGCAACTCTAGCAGATCTGAACTCCCACAGGCCCCAGAGACTTCAAAGAGCCAACTCAGGACCTGAACTTCAGTTCACCTCGAATGAAAATGTCCCAAATGGGCTCCTTTAGCAAATATCACAGCCTCAATAAGGTTGAGTCTGCATGAATTGCTGGAGTTCTCAAACACTGAAACAAACCCTTAGCTGCTGGCAAGGAAAGTTGTAATAACTTCTGCATTTATCACCAACAAAAACAGTATTTGGACAGAATTTTCTGCATCGTGGAGCTAAAAGATTTGACTTTCTGAGACTCTCCTGTAGAGATAGTACTCTAAAATCAGCCAGCATCACAGGAAATATTTATCAAATAATTTTCCATGGCAGCCCTGTGAGAAACCTGATATTATTACTGTGGGTTAGCCGAATTTTGTAACTTGGGAGCATGAAGGTTAGCTGAACCACAGTGATATATCCAGCTAAGAGACTCATGTTTTTATGGTAAGTCATGTTACCAGAGACATAACACTTGACTGACACATGCACACATCTTTAAGAAGAATCTTAATGATTCAGATCCAATACCTATTTCCATTCTCAGTTCAGTTCAGTTGCTCAGTCGTGTCGGACTCTTTGTGACCCTGTAAACCGCAGCATGCCAGGCCTCCCTGTCCATCACCAACTCCCGGAGTCCACCCAAACCCATGTCCATTGTGTCGGTGATGCCATCCAACCATCTCATCCTCTGTCATCCCCTTCTCCTCCCGCCTTCAATCTTTCCCAGCGTCAGGATGTTTTCAAATGAATCAGCTCTTCGCATCAGGTGGCCAAAGTATTGGAGTTTCAGCTTCAACACCAGTCCTTCCAATGAGCACCCAGGACCGATCTCCTTTAGGATGGACTGGTTAGAAATCCTTGCAGTCCAAGGGACTCTCAAGAGTCTTCTCCAACACCACAGTTCAAAAGCATCAATTCTTCGGCACTCAACTTTCTTTATAGTCCATCTCTCACATCCATACGTGACCACTGGAAAAACCATAGCCTTGACTAGATGGACCTTTGTTGACAAAGTAATGTGTCTGCTTTTGAATATGCTATCTAGGTTGGTCATAACTTTCCTTCCAAGGAGTAAGCATCTTTTAATTTCATGGCTGTAATCACCATCTGCAGTGATTTTGGAGCCCACAAAAATAAAGTCTGACACCATTTCCACTGTTTCCCCATCTATTTGCCATGAAGTGATGGGACCAGATGCCATGATCTTAGTTTTCTGAATGTTGAGCTTTAAGCCAACTTTTTCACTCTCCTCTTTCACGTTCATCAAGAGGCTCTTTAGTTGTTCACTTTCTGCCATAAGGGTGGTGTCATCTGCATATCTGAGGTTATTGATAATTCTCCCGGCAATCTCGATTCCAGTGCTTCATCCAGCCCAGCGTTTCTCATGATGTACTCTGCATATAAGTTAAATAAGCAGGGTGACAATATACAGCCTTGATGTACTCCTTTTCCTATTTGGAACCAGTCTGTTGTTCCATGTCCAGTTCTAACTGTTGCTTCCTGACCTGCATACAGGTTTCTCAAGAGGCAGGTCAGGTGGTATGGTATTCCCATCTCTTTCAGAATTTTCCACAGTTTATTGTGATCCACACAATCAAAGGCTTTGGCATAGTCAAGAAAGCAGAAATAGATGTTTTTCGGGAACTCTCTTGCTTTTTCCATGATCCAGCGTATGTTGGCAATTTGATCTCTGGTTCCTCTGCCTTTTCTAAAACCAACTTGAACATCTGGAAGTTCACGGTTCATGTATTGCTGAAGCCTGGCTTTGAGAATTTTGAATATTACTTTACTAGCATGTGAGATGAGTGCGGTAGTTTGAGCATTCTTTGGCATTGCCTTTCTTTGGGGTTGGAATGAAAACTGACCTTTTCCAGTCCTGTGGCCACTGCTGAGTTTTCCAGATTTGCTTTTTGGTCGAATTCAAACATGATTGTGATGACTTCCAATCTTCAAATTTAATTCTCTACCACTAACCCATCTTCGGGCTTCCCTGGTGGCTCAGATGGTAAAAGAATCTGCCTGCAATGCAGGAGACCAGGGTTTGATTCCCTGGGTTGGAAAGATTCCCTGGAGAAGGACATGGCAACTCACTCCAGTATTCTTGCTTGGAGAATTCCATGGACTGAGGAGTCCATGGAGTCACAAAGAGTCAGATGTGACTGAGACACTAACACTTTACACTTTGCTTAATCCATCTTCTACTAAATAAGAGTGCAATGGCATGATTTTATTTGTTAAAAACACATGAAAGTAAATTTGTTTTAAGATATATTTCAACACTTCTTGAGACAGAGATATACCAGACTATCTCATACCACACACACACACACACACGCACACAAAATAAGGAATGGCTAATATAAATTTCATCAAACTTTCTTGTAGGTCACCTAAATTTGCCAGTGACAGAATCTGGATTAGATTTGACAGCTCTAGCATTTGTAACTCCTGTTTCTATAGATCCAAATAATGGTTGAACATCAGCAATTAATATGCTTTAGCCTAACACCTAGTTAGGCTAAACTAGTCTACTATTAGTCTATATACTATTATTAGTCTATAGACTAAAGTAGTCTATTATTGCAGGTAGAAAGCACATCAAACATTTTTTTACTCTGCACAAAATGAAGGTTGTCTATAACTAGGTGCTTGAGTATTACAGTTTTATTCTGGCCTTTAAATGAGATTTAAATGTATTTCCAAAGCTATGATTTTTCCAGTAGTCATGTATGGATGTGAGAGTTGGACTATAAAGAAAGCTGAGCACTGAAGAATTGATGCTTTTGAACTGTGGTGTTGGAGAAGACTCTTGAGAGTCACTTGGACTGCTAGGAGATCCAACCAGTCCATTCTAAAGGAGATCAGTCCTGAATATTCATTGGAAGGACTGATACTGAAACTGAAACTCTAATACTTTGGCCACCTGATGCAAAGAACTGACTCATTAGAAAAGACTCTGATGCTGGGAAAGATTGAAGGCGGGAGGAGAAGGGGACGACAGAGGATGAGATGGTTAGATGGCATCACTGACTCAATGGACATGAGTTTGAGTAAACTCCAGGAGTTGGCAATGGACAGGGAGGCCTGGCGTGCTGCAGTCCATGGCGTAGCAAAGAGTTGGACCCGACTGAGCGGCTGAACTGAATTGAACTGAAATGTATTTCCAAATAAAAGACAATTTAAAACTATAGGCTTACACTTCAAATAGTGGTTATCTTATCTGCCTGAGTGCTGTTTGCTTTCCCTTGAGCCACCAATAAAACTTGGGAAAGTAGAATTGGCCCCCACCCTACCTGGATGACAGAGAAAGAGCTTGTCTGAAGGTGCTGCTTAATCCTTGGTCTTTGAGCACAGTGGTCTGCCAAGATTGGTTAAAAAGCACAGGCTTTTCCATGCCCATTACAGGTTTCATTCTAAAGCTGTGCCAAGTAGCACAAACTTACAATCACACACACCATTCAGAGGGTGAATGCTCCACATCTACTTAATAGCTGAAGTTTGGAATAAAAATAGATTCAATTAGGGACTTCCCTGGTGGTCCAGTCATTAAGAATCTGCCTACCAATGCAGGGGACACAGATTCTCTCTATGGTAGGATCTGTAATCTACAGGGAACTAAGATTCCACATGCCTTGGGACAAATAAGCCCATGGGCCACTGCTACTGAGCCCTCATGCCACAACTAGTGAAGCCCAAGCACCCTAAAGCCCTTGCTCTGCAACAAGTCGCGGCAAGAAGAAACCTTCACACCCAAATTAGAGTGCAGCCCCCATTGGCCGAAACTACAGAAAGCCCCCTTGTAGCAAGGAAGGGTCCATCTGCCGCAACAAAGACCCAGCACAGCCCAAAATAAATGATTTTTTAAAATAAATAAATTCAATTATCCTGAGCTTCAAAATCCTAACAAACTACTGGAAATATAGGTCACTTTTCTTTCATTTCAGTTCTTCTACTCCATTTTAAATGATTCCATGTTCCCATGCCATTTTATACCTTCCAAATGTGTTTCTAAATACACTAGTTTGTCTGATGCCCTTCATAGTCATATAAAATGCAAATCTCACTGTGCCACTCAAAGCTCTTCAATAATCCTCTGATATTATAAGATCAAGTTCCAGCATCCTTGGCACTGCCTACAAAGCCCACCACAGAGCCCCTAATCAATGTCCCAGGCTTGCCCTGGACACCCTGCTTGTGGCCAGCTGTGGTCAAACCTGGACAACTCAGAAAACACTCACTTTTTCTTCCCTCTTGTGTTCTCTGGTTGGTTATTGGGTTCCTTTCTTTTTTTTGTCCCAAGTAAAAGTTTTTCCTTTAATTGCAACCATCTACAACCTAAGGAGCTCTTCCCAGGTAGTACAGCGGTAAAGAATCTGCCGCCAATACAGGAAATGCAAAGGGACACAGGTTCGATCCCTGGGTTGGGAAGATGCCCTGGAATAGGAAATGGAGACCCACTCCGGTATTCCTGCCTGGAAAATTCCATGGACAGAGGAGTCTGGTGAGATATAGTCAATGGGGTTGCAAAGAGTCAGACATGGCTGAGCAACTGAGCACACACATGACCTGAGGGGAAGAGATAAGAATTTTCTACTTTCTGACCAAGAGAAAATAATGTTAAGGATTCCATTGCTACCTTCCTGGTGGCGAGAGTTTGCTTGTTGATCCATTGCTATGGAGGTGGGAAGAAACTGGAGAGACTGTGGCCTAAGAACAGGGGATCTTGTTCTGAATGGGAATATTCCTCCTTTATTTTTCCTGAGAGTTCAGGATTGGCAAAGCTTTAGGTGTTCTGAGTCATTTGGACCTTCTCCATTCAAGCGAGAGACAGCAAGAGTGAACACTGACATTTTAGGAATCAGTGAAGATGCTGAAGCTGAAGCTCTAATACGTTGGCCACCTGATTCAAAGATTGATTGGAAAAGATCCTGATGCTGGGATAGACTGAAGGCAGTAGGAAAAGCAGGTGACAGAGAATGAGATGGCTGGATGGCATCACTGACTTGGTGGACATCAGTTTGGGCAAACTCTGGGAGATAGTAAAGGACAGGGAAGCCTGGTGTGCTGCAGTCCATGTGGTCGCATGGACTTAGTGACTGAACAATTTCCCTGAGGATCAGCCTTGCACCAATGCAGATAATGGGAGATCTTGATCCACAAACTGTAGATTTCTACCCAAACTTGATTCTCCCCTAGTCTTTCCCATCTCAGGTAATGATACCACTAGCCACTCAGTTGTCCAAATCCAAAATCTAGAACTTTGCTTTGTTTTTTCTTCTCCTTTACCGGCTTTATTCAGGCCATTAACAGGTTTTACTGATTTTTCCTTCCAAGAGTATCTCAAATTCGTTCGTTCCTCTCTGTCTCCACTGTATCCACCTGGTCCATTGAAATTCCTCTCACTAGGAATCACCTTCCAATTGCTTCTCTATACCTATTCTTTTTCTTTTTTTTTTTGGCCATGCCACGCAACATGTGGGATCTTAGTTCCCCAACCAGGGATCAAACCCGCAGCCCCTTCAGTGGAAGCTTGGAGTCTTAACCTCTGGACCACCAGAGAAAGCCCCCTCTTAACCTACTCTTGCCTGTTGTAAACTGATTCCCTACACACTAATCAGGGTGCTCCTTTTGAAATGTAAATGCTTTTTAAATGTAAATGAAAAACATATTGTTGAAATATAACATACACACAGAAAGAACACAAACCATACTGTACAACTCAGTGATTTTACATAAAATGTATGACAATGTTTTACATGAAACAAATATATTAATGATCGGTATCTCAGAAATTCCTCATGACCTTCCATACCACCCTCTTTCTAAAGGTATCTGTCCTAACTGCCAACATCATAGGTTGGTTTTGCCTCTGCTTTAAAATTTTATAGAAATAGAATCATGCAGCGTGTTCTCTTCTGGTTCCTTTCACTCAACATTTTGTTAATGAAATTCATCTATGTTGTGGCTTGTAGTTGTAGTTTGTTTATTCTCGTTTCTGGGAAGTATTCCATTTTATGAATTCACCACAATTTATTTACCCATTCTGCTGTTGATAGATACTTGAATAGTTTCCAGTTTTTAGCTATCAAGAAGAAAACTGCTGCAAACATTCTCATGCCTGACTCTTGGTGAGCCTATGTAAGCATTTCTGTCTGGAATATACCTAGGGATGGAATTTTTGGTGGGGTGCGCATACTTTAGTGGATACTGACAATTTTCCAAGTGTTATACCAATTTATGCTCCCACTCGCAAGATGTAAGCACTCTACTTGTCTTGTAGCCTTGCCAACTCTTGGCTGTTTATCTATCTTTTTAATTTTAGCCATTATCATGGGCAGTGTGTTCTTTCATAAATCTGACTAGTGTCACTTCCTCCTTAATGGCCTTTGATGACTCTCATTGAATTTGCTTTTTTTTCTTGGCCGTGCCACAGGTCATGTGGGATCTTAGTTTGCTGACCATGGATGGAACCCATGTCCTCTGCAGTGGAAGCTCAGAGTCCTAACCACTGGAAGGCCAGGGAAGTCCCTGGCTTCTCACTGAATCTAAAACAAAACCCAGACTGCTAAATGTGGCTCAGTATACAACTGCAATATCACTGCATGCCACTCCCTTTCTCTTTTTTCTATACTATTCTTTTCCTTCTTAAAATCTATTAAAGCTTTTTCCCACTCTAGACATGCACACTGCCCTCTCAGCCTGCAAAAACACTCCATCCTGCCCTCTTCACAAGCTTTCCTTCCCACCCTTCTTATCTCAGATTTAAAGTCTGCCCTTAGGAGGTCCTCAACCCCTCCCTCCAGTTCTTCCCTTCATAGAACTAATCACATTGTGCTTAAAGCAGTTTGTAGTTACATATTTATCTCTCCCTCACCCCTTTTTGTTGTTTCTCCCATTAGACTGTAAAATCCTTAAAGATTGTAAACCTGTCTGCTTCGTAAACCACTCTAGCCTCTGTGCCTGGCTGACCAGGCACTCACCAAATGTTTACTTTAAAAAAAAAAAAAAGAGTGAATGACTACAGTCTATTTTAGACTATGAGTAAAATAATATGTGTGTGTGTTTTAAATATAATTGCTTTACAATGTTGTGTTAGTTTCTGCCGTACAATGAAGTGAATCAGCCGTATGTACACACACATCTCCGCCCTTTTGGCCTTCCTTCCCACCCCAACTCCCCCACCCCACTGCTAGATATTGACAGAGCACTGAGCTGAGATCTCTGTGCTTTAGAACAGGTTCCCATTAGCTGTCTATTCTACACATGACCCTATTTCGTTCCTTTTAGTGGCTGAGCAATATTCCATTGTATACATGTACCACATCTTCGTTATCCATTCATCTGTCACTGGACATTTAGGTTATTTCTGTGTCCTGGCTATTGTAAATAGTGCTGCAATGAACATTGGGGGTACTTATGTCCTTTTGAATTATGATTTTCTCAGTAGTGGGACTGCTGGATCAGCGCAAGAATAGAGATGCTGATGTAGAGAATGGACATCTACATCTGCATCTCTGTTCTTGTGCTGTAAATAGGTTCATCTGTACCATTTTGGAAACTGATACAGCCATTGTGGAGAGCAGTATGGAGGTTCCTTAAAAACTAAAAATGAAACTACCATATGACCTAGCAATCCTGGAGAAGGGAAAGACTACCCAGTCCAGTATTCTGGCCTGGAGAATTCCATGGACTGTATAGTTGTTGCAAAGAGTCGGACACAACTGAGTGGGCTTTCTCTACACTTCACTGTGAGGGAAGGTGTGGCTATTCCAGTAAATAGCCCTCTGTATCTCGAGGAAGCACCCTAATGTCTTCCAAAAGGGAATACCCTTTTCTTAAGGGCTTAGATTATCGCAAAGGAGTGGAGCAGGCATTAGGGATCAGCTGGCTCAGCGCCTAAAGCCAATAGCTTTATCGCAAGAAAGAATATGCTTCAAAGATTCAAACATTTTAATAACAATGGGGACAGAATTTGATAATGTGAAAAATAGTGTTGCTGGCAAGAATTTTGAAAACATATGAACTATTAGAAGTTGGTAATTTTGTGCATTTCTCAAGTGTGTTCACTGACTCTTGTGCTAATGCAATTTCCCTCTGTTGTCTTTTCCATCAGATAGCACCCATGTGACAACCACTGCTCTTGATTTCCTACTGGACAGGAGAAGCCAGACATCCTGTGGGTTGTGAGCGGAATAGAAAGTACAGAGGATTCAAATAAGAATAAGAGCAGGATTTATTGTCATTTTCACTTAAAATTAATTTGCCAGATTATTCGAAGGCATTCATCCTCCATAGTGTGTACATTTAAAAGGTTTACTTTGGCTCCAATAATCCTACTGATTTAGCCACAAAAGTATGTTTCAAATAATGAGCTGTGTGTTCAGCATATGCGGACGCTTTAACCTCTGAGCCACAGGGAAGCCCTTCAGCATATCTTAGCACTATATAAACATGCATTTCTGTAGGGCATATGGTATTTTAAATTAAATGTAGTCATTTTATTGTGTAAAATATCTAATTCCAGGGGGAAAAAATGTGGTGGGAGATCATATTAGTAAGCCCTTGAAGGTATCCAAGGTGCTCAGGATAAAAAGATGTCCAGAAAAGAGCTTATATTTAACAAGGGATAAAACAGCTAAACAGACAGTTGCAATAAAAGGTACTAAGGGTTACAGCAGTTTACCCCAGAATGGGGGTCACCATCAAATTCTCTAGGATGCTGTTGTTTCCTACTTGACATTCCTTTCCCTCAGTCATCCAAAATTCAGCTCAAATGCCAGTCCCCAGAGAAGGCTTCCCAACATCTTGATTGGAATATTCCCACAGAAGGTTTTCTTACCCTTCCCTGGAAGGTTATACTTGTATTACTGCTATTTGCATGCTCTTAGAGGGGGCAATTTAATGTTAGGAGTGGATGCTGGGGTCAGACAGCTTAGACTGGAATTGCCTGCTGCTTGCTATCTGTGACACCTTGCTTAACTTTCCTGTGCCTCGTTTTCCTCATCTGTGTGAAGATTGATTGGAGCTGTATGTGCAGAGCATGTAGAACAGCTCCTGGCACATAGTAAGTGCTCAGCAAGAGTTCTAGTATTGTTCTGTGAGTGTCATGTCTCTTTCATTTATGTCAGTGTAAGCTCCTCAGAAGCCCATACTATGCTGTTCATCTTTGTGTTCTATCCATGGGCGTCAACCATTCTCCACGTCAACCCGTGTCTAACATGGTCCTTTGTGCATTTCAAGTGCAAAAAATAATGTTGCTGTAATTGATAAAGTTCTCCCAGGTGCCACGTGGATGAAACTGGAGTTCTTTGTGGAGGTGATTTTAAAAAAATGCATACAGGACTTCCCTGCGGTCCAGTGGTCAGGACTCAACTCCCACTGCAAGGGGGCATGAGTTCAATCCCTGGTCAGAGAACTAAGATCCCTCATGCCACATGGTGAACATCCCATGAACCCCCCCTGCAAAAAAAAAGCATACAGCTCATCATTTATATTGAATGCTTACTTACATATATGCTTTTGCCAAATGAATACCAAATACTTACTGAGCACTTAGCACATCCCAGACACTTGACGAAGCATCATACATAAATCATGTTACTTAAATCTGCAAGGCCCTTTCGTACTCTTGTAGGGAACTTGAAAATCACCATTACTAATTTTTACTAGCATCAAAAATAAAATATTGTCAATAAAATTAAACTTTATATTATCTAAATAGAACACAGATTATATACTATTTCAAAGCCATTTCTTTCTGCAAACTTGGTATAATTACAGTGGTATTGTACTTCTCTGTGTTATAATTCTAAAATTACCATGTGTATAGAGGGGAGATTCCTTTGTACTTTCATAATAGGAGATTTTTTTCCATCACTCTCAAGAGTGCACATACACAAATGCACAGTCAGCTACGTTGTTAGAATATATTGTACAGGTCAAACCATAATTAAAATAATTATTATTTACATAGCACCATAAATGTATCTACTACTTGAGTCATAATCACAGTAGTTAGAGACAGAAAACAGCAATTATATCATCCAGTCAACCCCTGCAAATGTATGTCAGCCAGGATCCCAGCAGAGAAGATCTAAGAATTAATTTCAAGCAAAAATAAAAGGCACGTGGAATCACATCCCATTCTCAGATTTCCATTCTCTTCACTTTACTGTGGTCTTCATTCATTCTTTCACTCAAGCATTCATTCATTCATGCGTTCATTCATTCACTCACTCATTCAGTCTGTCATTCATTCATTCAGCAAACACAGTTGCTCCATTGTTTACTATGTGCCATGCCCTTTGCTAAGGAACAAATATCTACAAGAATAAGAAAAGGTTCCTGCCTTCAAGGAGTGCATAGTTCCTAAGGAAAGACAAAGATGCATACATTCAGAGGCTGCCCCCAAAGGACTTATAATCAAATGGGAGTGACTAGTGTATACGCAAACTACTCCAATAGAAGTATCATGTGAAACAGTAAAAACCTGGCAATTATGGAACTCTTGTAGGTGTTAGTCACTATGCTATATGCTTTACACATGTTATTTTATTTAAGCCCCCCAACAGATTATTAGGTAGTAATTATTATTATTATTCATTTTTCACAAATAATGAAAATGAGGCTGGAAAGATGAAGTAACCTAGTCTCCAACAGCCCCCACTTTGTCCAACGCCTGCCCCTCACCACTAAAAACGTCTCCTGAGGCTGTAAATGTCCAGGGGTGCATCTGGGCTGCCTTGAAGGAACTAACCAAAGGCTCAAAAATGGATGGGTGTGGGAGGAATTTCCTGGTCCAGTGGTAAGACTCCACGCTTCCAATGCAGAGGACCCGGGATTCAATCCTTGGTCAGGGAACTAGATCCCAGATGCCACAATCAAGGATCCTGCATGCCCCAATGAAAACTGAAGATCCCACATGCAGCAACTAAACAAACAAACCAAAAAAAAAAAAAAAACCTGGTGCAGCCAAATAAATAAATAATAAAGATCTTGGTATCAGTGTGCTTCAGGCAGTTGTAAGCTTAGAGAAACACATCCTTCCCCAAACACGTTTTCTTCTCACCTCCTACTCTCCCGCCTCCCATATCTCACTTTGAGTCTGCACCCTCAGATAATTACACTGTCTGCCAGACTGTCACCCAAGGGTCAACCCACCTCTCCCAAACTGCAAAGGGCTTTTTTGAAGCCTCTTTCCTTACTCTAGGAACACACACACATGCACCCCAGCCCCAACCTGGGCTTTGCTCTGCAGTACTTCATGACAATCGGCATATTTAAACATCAGAATAGCTCCTAAATTTGAGGCTTCCTTCTCTTTGCTGGAGAGGCAGAGGGAAGGGACTGGCCAAGTGTCCCTCGAACCTGGCTATTCTCGGCAGCCTATGTGCTGGTGGATTTTGTCTACGGCATTCTGCCACATCTGTTCTGCTTCCTATTCCCTGGGGATGGAAAAAAAGGAACGATGATGGTTGGATAAGTGGATGAGCCCTCTGCCAATGCCTTCGTTCCTTTAGATAAGCGCCAAGCCGTATGTGTGGGAGGTGATAGAGGAGGAGACCCAAGGGGGCTCCATCTTTTCTTTAACCACTCCCACACCTCCTAATTTATCCTGCATGTAGCTCTCAAAGCCTTTTCAAATCAGCGTTCTATGCTGATTTCTGGTTCCAACGGTAAGGGCAGTCAGGATGCCCTCCTAGAGAATCTTTAAAGTGCTGTAAGAGTTGCTTTCAGATTCCTTGGAAAAAACTTCTGGGAAACCTGACAATTGTTTCTGCCACCTACCTATGACTGTAAAGTGCTCTGATGGCTTCAATATATATGAAATGGAATGTGAATGACTGATCAACACTGGTTTGCCGTTGGTCTTTACTTGGTCACTGACCAACTGGTAGTTCAGTCCTTGTTTAAATATTTTCCCCTAGTAGGAGACATCCTATTAAAATTATGACTATTAGTAGCAAACATACACTGGACTTCACTGGCAGTCCAGTGGTAAAAACTCCAAACTCCCACTTCAGGTGGCAAGGGTTAGATCCCTGGTCAGGGAACTAAGATCCCGCACATCACTCCTCCAAAAAAAAGAAAAAGAAAGTAGCAGACATACAGAGTTCTCACTACAATGGTACAATTCCACACTATTGGGACAATGGTGAATATTTCAGTCCCATTAGAGGATAATTTATTAAGAGAGAGAAAAGGGTATTTACTTGGTATCCTTCAGCTTGACCCAGATGATTCAAACCTTCTTTGGGAAGTTCTTACATGAACACAAAAAGAACATGTTTTTATGCTGCCCTGTTTCAAACAATAAGTCTCTGATGCAGACCATAATAAAATGAATTACAAATTACAAAATAGTTTATCATTATCCTTTCCCACCACCTTCTCTCTTTCAAGTTATATAGAATCCTGTTCTTTCATTCACAAAAGCCTCAGTTGAAACAAACACCCTAAGAAGTAGGCAAGTAGGCAGTGTAGGTAGAATTAGCTTCATGCAGTGGATGGAAAACTGAGGCTCAGAGAAGTTCAGTGGTCTGCCCCAGTCACACAGTCTGTGATAGTGTCAGGCTAAAACACTCACAACTCCAGTTCCCCAGAGGTTGACTCCTTTCCCTAGGTCTGGTGATTTCTGACCCTTGACCTCTGAACTTGAAGATCCAAAGGTGAATTCCTTTCTATCTGATGTTAATGGTTTACTCAAGCATTTGTACTCTAATGGGCTATCAAAGATATGACTAATATCACACACCATGACTATCACAGTTAATGAACTATAAATGAAGTGGAAATTTGCCACCAAAAGTCCTAAGAAACAAGCAAACACACACACAATAACTTTTGAGCTTTCTCTCTCTCTCTCTCTCTCTCTTTTTCTTTTTTTTGGCCACACCATGAGGTACTCGAAATCTTAGGTCCCAAACCAGGGGTCGAACCCATACCCCCTACAACGGAAGTGCAGATTCTTAACCACTGGACCACCAAGGAAATCCCTTCAGTTCTATTTTCATTGAAACTTTGACTTAAAATTTCTTTCCTCATTGAGGGTTCTCCCAACACTTAATCAATCTGAAAGTACTTATTAATCACCTCCTGTGCAGGTGTCAGACTTTATTTTTGGGGGCTCCAAAATCACTGCAGATGGTGATTGCAGCCATGAAATTAAAAGATGCTTACTCCTTGGAAGGAAAGTTATGACCAACCTAGACAGCATATTAGAAAGCAGAGACATTATTTTGCCAGCAAAGGTCCGTCTAGTCAAGACTGGTTTTTCCAGTGGTCATGTATGGATGTGAGAGTTGGACTGTGAAGAAAGCTGAGCGCCGAAGAATTGATGCTTTTGAACTGTGGTGTTGGAGAAGACTCTTGAGAGTCCCTTGGACTGCAAGGAGATCCAACCAGTCCATTCTAAAGAAGATCAGTCCTGGGTGTTCTTCGGAAGGACTGATGCTAACGCTGAAACTCGAAAACTTTGGCCACCTCATGAGAAGAGTTGGCTCATTGGAAAAGACTCTGATGCTGGGAGGGATTGGGGGCAAGAGAAGAAGGGGACGACAGTGGATGAGATGGCTGGATGGCATCACTGACTCATGACATCACAACATCATGGACGTGAGTTTGAGTGAACTCTGGGAGTTGGTGATGGACAGGGAGGCCTGGAGTGCTGCAATTCATGGGGTCGCAGAGTCAGACACAACTGAGCGACTGAACTGAACTGAACTGTGCAGGTAGAGAGCCAACTATAACTTTATATGGGCTTCCCTTGTGGCTCAGCTGGTAAAGAATCCGCCTGCCATTCGGGAGACCTGGGTTGGGAAGATCCCTGGAGAAGGGAAAGGCTACCTACTCCGAAGTTATCCCTGAACTAAAGGAATTTGAGTCTAACTGAGGAGAGACAAGCACAGAGGAAACAATTACTAAATAACGTCAATAGCTCGTCAATGTTGACTATGATGATATGTAATAAGAAAACTGAGCCCAGGCCATGGATCAAGAAACCATCAGCTGATGTGCCAGTAGGGATGGGCCTGAGTGAGCATTCCAAAGGCAAAAGGTCAGTCCTCTGTAATTGTCTGCAGTCTTCATGCCTTGCTGTCCTAATGGGTTGAAGTCTTCTTAAGGGAGGAGACCATTTGCTGCCACATCTCTTTATTCCCCCAGCCTCTACTTTGAAAGTGAAAGTGAAGTCGGTCAGTCATATCTGACTCTTTGTGACCCCATGGACTGGGGCCTACCAGGCTTCTCAGTCCATGGGATTTTCCAGGCAAGAGTACTGGAGTGGGGTGCCATTTCCTTCTCCAGGGGATCTTCCCGACCCAGGGTTCGAACCCGAGTCTCCCACATTGTAGGCAGACGCTTTACCCTCTGAGCCACCAGGGAAGCCCAGCCTGTACTTTAGCAGTTGTCAAAAGTGTGTGGCCTCCAAAGCCACTCTCTGGGTTCAAATCCTTTTCTATCACTTATTGGTCCCGTGTGTGTGTGTGTGTGTGTGTGTGTGAAGTCACTCAGTGGTGTCCGATTCTTTGCGACCCCAGGGACTGTAGCCCTCTAGGCGCACCTGTCTGTGGAATTCTCCAGGCAAGAATGGAGTGGGTTGTCATTCCTTTCTCCAGGAGATTTTCCTGACCCAGGGATTGAACTTGGGTCTCCTGCATTGCAGGCAGATTCTTTACTGTCTGAGCCACCAGGGAAGCCCATTGTTACCATAATGCTGCAAATTATTTAAGTCTCTGTGGTTCAGTTTCCTCATCTGTTAAACAAGTACCTATTTCATAGGGTTGCTATGAGGAATAAATTAATTCCTACATGTTAAGGGTATGGAAAAATGCCTGGCACACATGGAAATGGCAACCCACTCCACTGTTCTTGCCTAGAAAATTCCATGGACAGAGGAGCCTGGTGGCCTACAGCCCATGAGATCACAAAAAGTCAGACGTGATTGAGCACACACACATGCACAATTGTTAGTAAAGGCCATAGTTTATGTTACAATCCACTATCTGTGTTGTGCAGTTCTCGGGGTTTGGACAGAGGCACCCTGTCATGTGTTCACCATTACGGAATCATTCAGAATAATTTTGCCAGCCTAAAAATCCCCTGTGCCTCACCTGTTCATTCCTCCCTTCCCCTGCCCCCATCCATGGCAACCCTTGATCTTTTTTATTGTCTCTATAGTTTTGTCTCTTCCAGAATATCATATAGTTGAAATCATACAGTAGCCTTTATAGACTAGCTACTTTCACTTAGAAATATACATTTACGTTTCCTCCATGTCTTTTTAGGATTTGATCGTTCATTTCTTTTTATCACTGAAAAATTCTTCGCTGTGTAATATACCACCATTTGTTTATTCATTCTCCTATCAAAGGATTACCTTGGTTTTTTCTAAGCACTTATGAATAAAGCTGCTATAAACATTTGTGTGCAGGTTTTTGTGTGGACGTAAGTTCTCATCTGAGTAAACAACTAGAAGCGAGATTACTGGATCTTATGGTAAGACCATGTTTAGCTTTGTAAGAGGCTGCCAAGCTGTGTGTAAAGTGACTGTACCATTTTACACTCCCGCTAGCAAGAAATGAGAGTTCCTATTGCTCCACACCGTTGCTTGTATTTGCTGTTGTCAATGCTTTGCATTTTCACCATTCTAAGAAGTATTTAGTGATATCTCATTGTTGTTTCAATTTGCAGTTCCTAATGATATAGATGTTAAGCACCTTTTCATATGCTTATTCCACCTGCTTATCTTCTTTGGTGGATACCCAGATCTTTTGCCAGTTTTTTAGTTTTTTTTTTTTTTTTTTATTGCTGAGTTTTAAAATTTCTTTGTGTAGTTTGGATAGAAATCCTTTATCAGAGGGAGGAGGGTTCAGGATGGGGAACACATGTATACCTGTGGCAGATTCATTTCGATATTTGGCAAAACCAATACAATATTGTAAAGTTTAAAAATAAAATAAAATTTTAAAAAAAGAAAAAAAAAAAAAGAAGTCCTTTATCAATATCTGTTTTGCAAAGTATTTCTCCCAATCTGTGGCTTGTCTTTTCACTCTCTTAGGAGTTATATTATTATTTTTTAAATTATTTATTTACTTTTATTTTTAGCTACTCTGGGTCTTCGCTGCTGCATAAGGGTTTTCTCTTGTTGCAGTGCACAGGCTTCTCATTGCAGTGACTTTTCTTGTTGCAGAGCACTGGCTCCAGGTGCCCAGGGTTCCATAGTTGTGGCACATGGGCTCAGTTGCTCCACAGCAAGTGGGATCTTCTTGGACCAAGGCTCGACCCCGTGTCCCCTACATTGGCAGGTGGATTCTTAACCACTGGGCCACTAGGGAAGTTCAGGAGTCATATTATTTTGAATGCAAATTAATAGTCCTTGATCTCCAAGGGTCAGTATTTCACTGTGGCATTATTTTAGTACCAGTGCTAGCTTCTTTCACAAGATAAATATAGGAGAGACAAAGACAGATGAATATACCCTAAGGAACTCAGAGCAGTTACAAAGTCCTCAATTAGGGGTATTCTTAGCCATGTTGGCTACAAATGCAGAAGGACATTAGACATTTTCTGTTGTAATTAGAAATTAACATGAATAGGCTCAAACAGAATCAGAAAAATTACATTTGAATGGAATTTTATTAGGAAAAGTCTTGCCCTTAATAAATGTTTGGAAATAAAGACTAAGTTGTCCTTTCTCCCAAAAATCTAGTACCTTCCATGGGTACTTTTATACCCACCGAGTTCTTTGCTTTAGAATAAGCCTTTGTATATAATAAGTTCCATAGGGAGCATGTCCGCAAAGGGGTATTAAGTCTTTGAGGGGTTGTTATAAATCTTATTTCCTGGCCACATTAACAGAAACCCAGCCCAGGACAACCCCCACCCCCACCCCTCTACGCCTACCTGAAGAACTTTACAATGTCAGCTAGTCATCCACATTAATGACTTCATCCATTACCTGGCTGAAACACTGCAATCATTCTGAATCAGAAATAGCTCCACGCCATATCTTGGGAGGGGAGGGGTAGAGAAATTGCAGAGAAGACATAGGCATGGACATGAACCAGCTGAAAGTTTTCCAGGAACATTTGAAACATTCTTTTTACACTTGTGACAAGTGACATGGGTTTTCTTAATGAACACATACAGCCAAAAAATCCCACTTCATGTACTGAAAAGAAAACAGTCTCTTATAACAAGCTGCAGTGCTCTGAGAAACCATTCCAGACCCACATGCTTAGAGTTGGCGTCTGAACACCCTGTTCTCAGACCACCTGGGAGTGGTGTCCAGGCCTTACCCTGGCTTTTAGGAAAGTCTCAAGGTCACCACTCAGGGTGGCTTCTCAGCCACCAATGGCAAGCAACACTATAAGCCTGAAGGAAAATGCAATCTAAAGCCTTCTAGCAGAGGAAATATAAAGAATATTTTCCACATGGCACTAAAAGTTTCATTAAAAACAAAAAAAGAAACACAACTATTGTGGAAAAGTCAAAGTCAAATGTACTTTTAAAAAAGTCTGGTAAATATTTTGCTGGGAAATTCATACTATAAAGAAACTTTGAGGCTCCTGGACACAGGGTGTTAACCTGACACATTTTCAGATCAAAACGACTGTTTTGAAAACATATACCTTCAGAGGAAACACCAACGAGAACCTGGGTCCCTGTACTTAGGACGCTCACTGCGCACTGATTGCCTCCGTGCCAGGAAGTCAAACGCCACAGAAAGCTGGCTTGAGCCCTATTCGTATTGGCCAGTGCAGAGAACTGTTTGTTTTGTTTCGTTTTGTTTTTCAGCCTGCCCTGACCACATCTGTTCCTTATCTTTCCTCTTCCACCGTGATTTTATTTACCAGGGCTCCAGAAACAACAGGGACTGTGGAATCTCCACACAGATGACAGAAGACAAGACTCCCAGGGAGTTGGCAGGGTCTGCACCCTGAGGAGCCAAACGTGGGGTTTTCAGAGCGGCCACCCATCCCCACCAGGCACTCAGGCTCAGGAACTGTGACCAGCACTGGGAAGGAGCCAGCCTGGTCTAAGAAAGCTCTAGAAACACAGTGTCTCTAATGGAAGCCAAGTGCTTGCACTGTTCCCCCCTACACAGAAGTTCTCTTGTTCTGTGTTGGTTGCTCGGTCATGTCCAACTCTTTGAGATCCAATAGACTGTAGCCCACCAGTCTCCTCTGTCCATGGGATTCTCCAGGCAAGTATACTGGAGTGGGTTGCCATTCCCTTCTCCAGGGGATCTTCCTGATCCAGGGATCGAACCTGTGTCTCTGCATTGCAGAGAAATTCTTTACCATCTGAACTACTAATAGCTCCATTTGCCACCATTCTGCCATTTCATTCTGGCCTTCTCTTTCATTTCCTCTTTTCTTCCCTAGATTTCAGGACCTCAAGGTCAGAGCAGCCTTACCAGTCCCCGAACACCGTTATTTTTTGGCAAGATGTTTTGATTGTGGAATGAATACTTGCAAAAGGCAATCTGGAGCCCTTAGCTAGACACCCACAAGTTCAAGAGCACACCTGTGACTTCAAAGCAGAAGCCAGGCTCCTCAGCTTTATTATATTTTAAAAATTTTATTGTTAAATGTTTCATGTCAAGCATGAAAAGAGTCTGATCTGAGGTGATACTCAAACTATGGGCAGTAATGCTGCAGAGAAGAACCAGTTCTGACTCCATGTTGGAACTGTTTCTTCAACTTGCTTTTAGTTGCTATTGTTTTTATAATCATACCTAATGGCCTGCTTCAGAAAACCCCACCCCTCTGCCTGATTATTAAACTAAAGTGCCTTTGTTCAGCTCACAAAGAGGTAATCTGACCCTGCCCACCAGTGAAAGAAAGAAAGAAGAAAAGAAAAAGATATTAACACATCCATTCCCTGATGCTGGCCGTTCTGGGAAATGTTTTACAAGACTGATGGCCCTTTTTACTTTACTGCCTCATTGGCTCTCCTTCTCTATCCTAGACACTTCTATCTCTGGGGCTATAAAAGAACCTGGCATCCAAACCCTGATAAGATGGTTCTTTTGAGACATTACTTTGCCATCTTCTCAGTTTGCAGGCTTTCCAAATAAAGAAGTATTCCTTATCTCAACATCTTGTCTCTGATTTAGTCTCTGATTCATTGGCCTGTTGTGTGACCAACAGAGCAAGCTTGGACTTGGTAACAATAACAACTGCTGGTTCACACAACTATTGTCTGGTCAACTGTAAGAAGCATGCAGAAATTGAGAGCATTGACTCAATGGACATGAATTTGAGCAAACTCCAGGAGATAGTCTGGCATGCTACAGTCCATGAGGTCACAAAGAGTTGGACATGACTGAGCAATGGAACAATTTAGAAACTTTTGCATCAGTTTCAGAATCACTTTATGTCCATTGAATCTATTATTAAAAATTAGGGGGCCTACATTTTATACATCTTTTTTTTGTTTAATTTTTTATATATTAATTTTTATTATATTTACAAACACATTGGGCTGTAATGGATTTCAAAATTGGAAAAAATAAAAAAAAAACTTTACCACATAAAGTTAACCACAGAGAACACTGTAGAAAATGCTCACATATCCAGTAATTAACCAGGGTTTGTCAAATTTGAACATTTCACCACATTTGCCTTTGACTTTTCAAAGAGATAAGACATTGCGTATGACTCTTCCTTTATCCTTCCCTTTCCTTGTCTTCTCACCCTGCCCCCTACCTTCCCTTCCCTCTTTATCTCTCCATCTTCCCTCCCCCTCCCTTCCTCACCCTCCTCTCCCTCCCTTCTCCCTGCCTCCCTCTTCTCTCCTTTTCAGTTTACGGACCACAACTGGGAGAAGGGGAGCCACAGTGACCTAGCATGGAGAAGCAAAGTCCAACCCAAAGCACAGGATACCCATACGAAGGGAAGGGTATGGAGTGTCAGGGCCCAGGAGGGGTGAGGAGGGTGTTCATGCAGAAGGCCAGCCTCTAGCGTGGGAAATCAGAGCCCAAACAAGAGAGGAAGACTTCCACATGGGGGGAAGGGTGATGAAGAGATGGAAGATGAGCTATATTTGAGGGAATATAATAAGCATAACAGGAGCCGGTTTCTATGGAAAAGGGGAAAACTAGAATAAATTCTGTGGCTTTGGCCTGGAATTAGTTGTGTTGATGAGAGCATATGGTTTTCCATATGCATAGATCAACAACAACAAAAGTAAATATAGATGTAATTGTGTGTATATACATGTATATGTATTCCTTAACTCTTACTGCTGGGAGCAGTGACACCCCCATAACGATGAGCACATCTTATGCCCAGATCTTCTAAATACTGTTCTCCACTAAAAGGAATGGAGGCTCTTGGAGAACTACCTGATTTTAGAGTTAGGACTAAGCAAGAAAGTACAAGATGAGCCTGGAATACCTTGTGCCAGAAACTAAGAAAGCATTTAAACAGGGATGAGGCTGTGTTAAAGGACCAGGTGTGATCTTGAATGAGTTCCCAATGGTTTTGAACATAAAATTAAATGATATATATTCATGTATCCATTAATTATATATATATATATGGCTTCTGAAGCAGCACTAGTGGTAAAGAACCTGCCTGCCAATGCAAGAGACATAAGAGATGTGGATTTGATCCCTGGGTCAGGAAGATCCCCTGAGGGAGGACATGGCAACCCACTCCAGTATTCTCGCCTGGAGAATCCCATGGACAGAGTAGTCTGGTGGGCTATGGCCCATAGGGTCACAAACAGTTGACATAGCTGAAGCAACTTAGCACACATGCACATATAATAAATTATAATCTATTTACTAAAAGCAGAATCGGGAGCCCATGTAAATGTAAATAAATAACTTAAGGGTTTGAAGAAAATGAGAGATTTATATAGTTATTAACTACAAAGAAGAGAGTACCCTTAGGGTGGAGAAACCGTGGCAGACCCTACTGCAACCACGTGATCATAATGAACATCATTAGTAATGGAACAAACTGAAATTGTCACCATCTGATAGACAATGAAAAGAACACAGCACACTTTTGTGATACTCCTGCCAAAGGCATACAATCTAATCACAAGGAAATAACAGAGTTTTGTGTTGTTGTTTCATCATGGGCATGTGGGATCTTAGTTCCCTGACCAGAGACTGAACTCTTGCTCCACGCAGTGGAAGCAGAGTCCTAACCACTAGACTGCAAAGGAAGTCCTGGAAATATCAGAAAAATTTAAAGGACACTTTATTACAATATAATTAATGCAATATAATTGATCTGAAATCTTCAAAAGCAACGTGATAATTTATAAAAGTTAACAAAAGACTGAGAAATTCGGAGTAAAGAGGCACAACAACTAAATGCAATGCTGGATTCTGAATCGAGTCTTTTTGATACAAGTGGCAAAACCTGAAAGGGGTCTGAAGATGAGACAGTAGCAATGTCAATATCAATTTCTTCATTTTAATGATCATATTGTGGTTATGTGGGAAATGTTCTTGTTTATAGAAAGTACACTCTGAAATGTATGAGTCTGATGTGTTATAAGTCATCAGCTACATATTTTTAAAGAAATTTTCAAATGAATTTTTATTAGTTTACCAAATCTTAAAGATTTTAGTAAATTTCAATTAGGGATAAATTTTTTTCCACTAATATGGAGATTTTATTAGTTCAAAAGCTAATAATCTAATAGTCCTAGTTCCAATGAAGTTTATTTATCTCTCTCCTTAATTTTTACACTAAATGTGATAACAATGTGATCTGAAACTCAGTACTCCATGAACTCTCACTTTATGAAATTATTACAAAAGCATGCATAGAAATCTAAACACGTCAGTTACAGTTAAATGTTAGTAACATGCACATACACATATTTGTGTAATTTGTGTAAAATGAATGTTCAAAAATGTTCTTGAACATAAACCTACACGAAACACAGCCAGAAAAACAAGTTATTAAAAGTCTTCAACGAAAGTCAGGATTAGAACCATGTTGGAAAGTCTTTTCAACTATGTAGATTTTAAACAATTTTCTTGAGGTATATAATATGCCTGCCACAAAAGTCATCCATATAAATGAACAATCCAATAATTTTTAGTAAATGTATACAGTTGTGCAACCACCACCACAACTGAGCCTTGGAACTTTCCCCTCACCCCACAATATTCCCCTGTGCCTGTTTGCAGACAGCCCCTGCTCCCTCATTTGGGATCATAGAAAGTAGAGTCAAGGTCAACCACTTATTCTTAAATGAGTCCAATTAAAAAATGCTTGTATTATGTTCCAATATTTTTCTGTAACAATCTGATTGTTTTGAAACAACTATAATTAACTACAGATTCCTCTTCTCTCCCATTTCTTTTAACTGCCCCCCCCCAACACTGAGATTTAATATTTTAAATCATGGATGTGTATGTTTTTATATTCAGACATATATGTCTGAATTTATATTCATAAACAAAATGTACCATTCTACAAACTTTCGAACTGTATTATCTGAAATCATGGTGTTTGTTTTTGTTTTCAGTTTTGGTTTTTTACTCAAAACTGTGTTTTTGAAATGCATCCCTTTTGATGCAGGCAGCTCATAGTCATTCATTTTAACTGTTGAATGCTATTCCATGGTGTGAACATCTCACAGTGTATTTATTTATTTAATTTCCTGTTAGTGGATATTTCACTTGTCTTTGTTTCTTCACAACCACAAACAGTACTGAAATAAAGATTGTTGGTCCTCTTGGGCCCACATGAAAAATTCACTAGGGAGTATACCTGGAAGTAGAATTCCTGGGTGGGAAGGCAGGAACATTTTGAGCCATAATATATATTGCCAACTTGCTTTCCAAAATAGCCATATTTATTTGCATTCTCCCCAGCCTTTCATGGGCTTCCCTGGTAGCTCAGCTGGTAAAGAATCCGCCTGCAATGCAGGAGACCCTGGTTTTGATTCCTGGGTTGGGAAGTTCCCCTGGAGAAGGAATAGGTTACCCACTCCAGTATTTGCCTGGAGAATCCCCATAGACAGAGAAGCCTGGTGGGCTACAGACCTGGGGTCACAAAGAGTCAGACATGACTGAGCAAATAAACAGCACAGCACAGCATTTCATAAGCAATCCTACTGGTCCACAACGGGCTAATATGTAGTATTGTCAGACTTGTGGTTTTTGTTCATCTTCTATGCATTAAATAATATTTTGTGATTGTGTAAAGACTATTCAGCTTTCTTTTTCTATACCTTATTTATTTATTTATTTTTTGGTGCATGTGGAATCTTAGCCCCCTGACCAGAGGTCAAAACTGAGCTATCCCCTGGCCCCCTTGCAGTGGAAACGCAGAGTCATAATCGTTGGACAGCCAGGGAAATCCCTCTTTTTTGATATTTTCAGTACTTTTGTTCTTTTTTCTATTGGGTTGTCTGTCTTTTTCCTCTTGATTAGGAAGCTGCTGCTGCTAAGTCGCTTCAGTTGTGTCCGACTCTGTGCGACCCCATAGATGGCAGCCCATCAGGCTCCACCGTCCCTGGGATTCTCCAGGCAAGAACACTGGAGTGGGTTGCCATTTCCTTCTACAATGCATAGAAGTGAAAAGTGAAAGTGAAGTCGTTCAGTCATGTTCGACTCTTAGCGACCCCATGGACTGCAGCCTACCAGGCTCCTCCGTCCATGGAATTTTCCAGGCAAGAGTACTGGAGTGGGGTGCCATTGCCTTCTCCATTGATTAGGAAGGGTCCCTATATATTCCAGATACTAATCCTTTGTGGTTATGTGCATTCAAAGTATCTTCTCCCAGCCTATGGCCTGCATTGTCATTTTGTTGGTGACATACTTTGTCCTTTAGAAGCATTTTCATTTTCATGTAATTAAATGTATTATTCTTTGCCTCTATGGTCCCACTAGACCCTCCATTCTCTGGAATGAGGAATTGTATCTATCATATCCTCTTCTTGTTCCCAGTGCCTAGATCAGTGACTGGCATCCAGTTCAGTTCAGTTCAGTTCAGTCGCACAATTGTATCAGACTCTTTGCGACCCCATGAATCGCAGCATGCCAGGCCTCCCTGTCCATCGCCAACTCCTGGAGCTTACTCAAGCTCATGTCTATCGAGTCGGTGATGCCATACAACCATCTCATCCTCTATCATCCCCTTCTCCTCCCACCTTCAATCTTTCCCAGCATCAGCATCCAAAGAGTCAATTCTTTGCACCAGGTGGCCAAAGTAGTGGAGTTTCAGCTTGAGCATCAGTCTTTCCAATGAATATTCAGGACTGATTTCCTTTAGGATGGACTGGTCGGATCTCCTTGCAGTCCAAGGGACTCTCAAGAGTCTTCTCCAACACCACAGTTCAAAAGCATCAATTCTTCGGTGCTCAGCTTTCTTTATAGTCCAACTCTCACATCCACACATGACCACTGGAAAAACAATAGTCTTGACTAGAAAGACCTTTGTTGGCAAAGTAATGTCTCTGCTTTTTAATATGCTGTCTAAGTTGGTCATAACTTTTCTTCCAATAAGCAAGTGTCTTTTAATTTCATGGCTACAGTCACCATCTGCAGTGATTTTGGAGCCCCAAAAAATAAAGTCTGCCACTGTTTCCACTGTTACCCAATCTACTTGCCATGAAGTAATGGGACCAGATGCCATGATCTTAGTTTTCTGAATTATTGAGCTTCAAGCCAACTTTTTCACTCTCCTCTTTCACTTTCATCAAGAGGCTCTTTAGTTCCTCTTTGCTTTCTGCCATAACGGTGGTGTCATCTGCATATCTGAGGTTATTGATATTTCTCCTGGCAATCTTGATTCCAACTTGTGCTTCATCCAGCCCAGTGTTTCTCATGATGTGCTTTGCATATAAGTTAAATAAGCAGGATGACAATATACAGCCTTGACGTACTCCTTTTCCTATTTGGAAATCTAGTAGAGTATCAATAATATTTGTTAAATGAGTAAATAAATTAATTAGTGGATAAATGGTTTGTGTATTTTGTGTCTTAATACATCCTTCCAAACCCTGGACACTTAAAGATTTTTTTTTTAATATTTCCTCCTAAAGGTTTAGAGTTTTGCTTTTGTCTTTGATCTAGCCAGAACTGACATTTGCATATGGGGTGATGTAGGAATTTATTTCTCCTCCCCCACCCATCTGAATAACAAATTATCCTAGTATTATTTATTGAAGGGTTGCTGACCCTAGTTTTCCAACATGTGAGTTTTAAGGATCAGGTATGGGAAAGAAAGGTACTTTGCCTTCTGTTTTGGATTCCATTGCCTCCTAGTGCTGCATCTTTAAAGGAAATCTATCTCAAAATGTTTGATCCTAGTGGAACACGACTGAATATTCTGGCGATATGACACAAGTTTTTCACATTTCCTTCAAACTCATGATGGGTGTTTAGTCAAATGACCTCCTGCTCCACTTCCAAATTCATAAATACTGAAGCATCTGTGCCTGGTATAGAATAGTCACCTATTATATGATGATTATTTCTCAATTCTTGGCATTTGGGGAAGTCTACAGGAGGCCAACTTGTAGACAGTTGCCAGTGTCTATCACAGACATTACAGCTAATCACAGGAGTTCTCAGTCTTTAAGTACAAGATAAGGTTTCACTCTCCTAAAAGAATTATGTTCTAACTCTTACATATGAGAAGAAGCATAGAGCTGGAAAAGCCCCCCATTATTACAGGTTTTGAATATTTTTGTTACTGTACCATATACAAAATAAAAAATAAAATTAGAAAAAGATCTTAAACAAACAAAAAAGATCTTACTTTCCTGCCATCCTTAGAGTTACAAGTGGTCATGAGATTTACTTGGGCCAGTGAAATGTGAGTAAAGGCAATGTTATACCTCCAAACAGATAGATTTAAAATCAAGCTCCTTTCCTGCCCCTGTGTCCTTGAATCTTGTGTCAAGATGTAACCTCCATGAGCCTGATTCATGAGATGACTGACATGACTGGACATTTTGCTTAAATTCTTGGTTAAGTTGTTGTTATAATATACCATGCTGGCTTGTTTTAAGCTACTGGGGCTGCTTGTTACCATAGCATGACATAGCCTACCTTAACTGATACTCCACTAAAACCATCCCAACTTTGCTAAAAACAAATACTATCTTACTACCAAAAAAGAACAGGATTTAGAGGCTGAAAGCAAATGGTTTAATACAAATTTAGTAAAGGTATCTCTAGTTTCCATTTAGCTTGAGATTTTAGGTAAGCTAGAAAAAAATCCAGATATGCATTGTCCAATATAGTAGCCACTAGTCATGTGTAATTATTGAGCACTTGAAACATGCCTTATGTGAAGAGATGTGCTACACAAATACATGAGATTTAGAAGACTCAATCTGAAAACAAGAATGTAAAATAACTCAAGCCTTTTTAATGTTCATTAATTGCAGATATAATGATATTTGGATATATTGTACTAGATAAAACAACAGACATGAATTTGCCAAACTCCAGGAGATAGTGAAGGGCAGGGAAGCCTGGTGTGCTGCCATCCATAGGGTTGCTGAGTCAGACATGACTTAGACGTGAAAAGCAACAAAAATTGATTCTTAAAATTTTAGTGTAGCTTACAGAAAATTACATATGTGGTTTGCATTTGTGGCTTGAATTATACTGTGATTGGGCAGCACTGATCTAGACCAGGGGCCAGGAAAAGATGGCCTGTGGACAAAATTCAGCCTTCTACTTGTTTTTTTGTTTGTTTTTTTTTTTGGAGTGAGAGAGTGAGACATCACCTTTATTTCTTAATTTCATCACCTTAATGTCTTTATATCTTCTTTATTTTCCATTTCTTTCTATCTTACTTCCTAAGAAATCGGAGTGGTAAGTCAAGGACTGGAAGTGCCTTTCTGCTCAGGAGGCACTCTGCATTGAAAGGACAGTAGGAACCAGAAACACAAGTCACATGTGTGTTTTTAAATTTTCTAGCAGTACCCTTCAATGAGAAGAATTCTTGTCAAGGAGGGATTGATTCAAGATGACAGAGTAGAAGGACATGAGCTCATCTACTCCTGCTAGTGTGCATGGGCAGTGACTCACCACAGGGACAGAGGAATTGGCTGTAGCAGTCCTGGAAGGTGTCCCACCCACCATTTGTCTTTATAAATAAAGTTTTATTGGAAATTAGCCACACTCATTCATTTCTATATTGTCTACAGCTGTTTCTTGCTGCAGTGGCAGAGTTGAGCAGTTGCAACAGAGACTGCATGAACCAAAAGGCTGAGGTATTTACAACCCAGTCCTTTACATCAAAAGTTTGCTGACCTCTGATCTAGCCAATACAGCTTGGGAAAACATTCCAGGGGTAATGTTCTCATCTAAACATTTCTTTCAGGGTATTTCTGCAAAATGCTCCCTCCCCGATTCAACTGATTATACACGTATTGAGGGTTTCATGTGGTAGTGTCAGTTTGGTTTCAATATCCACAATATCCTGACCTCTCATTTTCTTAGTCTCTTCATCTGTAATGATTTTGAATCCATCCTGCTACAGTCACTCATTCCCATGGCCATCTGTAGATTTTTGTCATTTCATACTCTTTGTTACACACCCATCCATAGTCTCAGTAAAGCATCCCAGTCTTCAGTCACCATCTTATATTTCCAGCTCACTCCTTTACATATTCAGACCTCCATTCTTCTGGGTCCTCAGGCCAAAAACCTTGGACTCATCCTTGTCACCATTTCCTATGGCAAAGAGAGGAAGTGTGTAAAGAAGGAATGCAGGGAAAAGGATTTCCTCATGTGGGGTCATCAGTGACCTTGTAAAGAGCAATGATTTTGGAGAGTGGGGACAAAATCCTGATTATAAAACCATGAGGACAATGTTGTATTTCTCCTGCAATTTGCTGGAGTGTGAATAGTCAAATTCAGCAAATGATGTGGGCTAATCACAAGCTAATAAATAACAAGGGGAGAAATATCAACAACCTCAGATATACAGATGACACCACACTTATGCCAGAAAAGGAAGAGAAACTAAAGAGCCTCCTGATGAAAGTGAAAGAGGGGAGTGAAAAAGCTGGCTTAAAACTCAACATTCAAAAAGCTAAGATCACAACATCTGGTCCCAACACTTCATAGCAAATAGATGGGGAAACAACAGAAACAGTGACAGACTTTATTTTCTTGGGCTCCAAAAGCACTGTAGATGGTGACTGCCACTATGAAATAAAAGATGCTTGCTCCTTAGAAGAAAAGTTATGACCAACCTAGACAGCATATTAAAAAACGGAGACATTACTTTGCCAACAAAGGCCTGTATAGTCAAAGCTATGGTTTTTCCAGGAGTCATCTGTGGATGTGAGAGTTGGACAATAAAGAAAGCTGAGCACCAAAGAATTGATGTTTTTGAACTGTGGTGTTGGAGAAGATTCTTGAGACTCCCTTGGACTGCAAGGAGATCCAACCAGTCCATCCTAAAGGAAATCAGTCCTGAATATTCATTGGAAGGACCGATGTTGAAGCTGAAGCTCCAATACTTTGGCCACCTGATGTGAAGAGTGAACTCATTGGAAAAGACCTGCATACTGGGAAAAATTGAGGGCAGAAGGAGGAGGGGATGACAGAGGATGAGATGGTTGGATGGCATCACCAACTCAATGGACATGAGTTTGAGCAAACTCCAGGAAATAGTGAAGGACAGCGAAGCCTGGAGTGCTTCAGCCCAAGCTGTTGCAAATAGTTGGACATTACTTGGTGACTGAACAACAACAATCTGTTTATGAAGCTCTTTCAGAAAGGCTTGAAACTTTAGCTTTGAATTTGTACTTTCTTTTTTTCTGAAGGTCTTTCAGAGTTTTGCATTAGGAAAATTACTGAGAAAGAAACTGTCACAAAATATCTTGATGAGTTGAGTGAGTTGAAGAGTCTGCTGAAATATTCCAGCTACAAGCTAATGAGGTACTAAGATGGGAGGTAGGGGGACCAAAATCAATCAGCGACACCGGGAATCAAAAGGAGAGATACTTGGGATTTCCCTGGTGGAGCAGTGGTTAAGAATTGCCTTGCGATACGGGGGACATGGGTTCCATCCCTGCTTGGGGAACTAAGATCCCACACGCCTTGCAGCAACTAAGCCCACACCCCACAAATACTGAGTCAGCATACCACAACTAGAGAGCCCATACACCTCAACTAAGATGCGGCACAGCCAGATATATAATTTTTTTTTTTAAAAAAAGGAGAGATACTTGTCAGATGTTCTCAGAATTACTCAGATTTGGAACTCACTAAGCATGGGTAAAGTGAGAAAATATCACGTCAAAGACAGCCAGAGTGTTTGAACCTGGATCCCTGGGAATCTTGAAAGCAGGAAGAGACACTGTACCTCAGAGTTGATTTGAGGGGAAGATGATGGCTTTGGTCTTAAATATTTTGAATTGATACAGCTGAGAGACAGACTGGTGAAGGTGGCAACTGGAATAAGGTCATGGAACTAGAAAAGGTAACTTAATCTGTGGTTTAAGAGATCTGTGTAGAAATTAAAGTCGAAGTTCCAAATGACTATGAATAACAATACTCTCTTTCATTGGGGGTTACTTTCTGCTAAGAACTACCTTAAATATCCTATGTATTTCTTTCACCATCTGTACTCTACACTGTAACGAATCAGTAAGCAGATCTGGTCTGTGTTAAAGACCAGAAAGCTGAAATTCAGGAGGATTAATCAACTTGTATTCACAGAACTCACAGATAAAAGATGAGAACCTGAACCCAGACCTGCATGACTTCATGTAGTCTGAGACTTTAATTTGATCATAGAAGAAAAAGTCAATGAAGGAGACAGAGAAGAACCTTTAAAAGAAAGAAAATCGTAAGCTATAGGCTACTTAGGATAAAGAAAAAAGGAATTTCAAGGAGAAATTGACCAGTCAAATGCCAGCAGAACTTAAAAAAAAAAAATAATGACCACTGGGTTTAGCTGTTAGTGTCCATTTCAGTGGATGGAGAAGAAAAAGGGCAGGTTCCCAAGGTTAAATCTGAACAAGCCCAGAGTGAGGAATGAATGAGGTTATTTTCCAGAGTTTTACTTTCATTTCATGTTTGAAGTATTCGTTAACAAAAGAAACCACTCATTACACACAAATAAACAATTTTAATATTTAATAGAGGATTATTTAACTTAATTTCAACATACAATCTTTTGAAAAAAAAAGAAATAGAAACAATAGAGAAGAGTAACAGCACATACATCACCGAACTGGACCAACCAACATCAAGGTTTAAACAGCCTGCAGGGAAGTCCCTCGTCAACAGCAATCTGGAGTCCCAAATGGGAAAAGGTCCCTGGCAGGGGCAGTGCATCCACTCTATGAGTGAGACTTCAAATTGTAGTTTCTGGGGTTCCTAATTATAATCCCAGGCTGCAAACTAATATCATCATCAGTTTGTCCGCAAAAACACAGGTTTGGTTTTACTTTAACCTTTTTACAGTGCTGTTTGTTTTTAGATTTCTTTAAACCCTTAGCAGTTGACCAGTGGCTCAAGAATTCCAAGACCCAGTCCTTTTCTTATCTAAAGCACCATCTGACTAGCTGTGCTTGCGGGCAGGCAAAGAATCCAGAAAGTGTGCAGGCAGGTCAAAACAAGAACAGAGGCCTGCTCTGCTGCCTCGGAAGCCTGAATAAGACTTCCTTCATTTTACTTTCTTTAACAGAGGATGGTGCCACCACAGGATCACTAACTCTCCTGGTTGCCTAGAACTCTCCCAGTTTTAGCCTGAAAGTCCTCTATGCCAGGAACTCCCAGCTGTTTATCCTAGAGGTGGCAGGTGGTACAGACTACTTTTTTCCACTTGTGCACATGTGTGTGTGTGTATGTGTGTTAAAATACACATCACATAAAATGTATCATCTCAACCATTGTTAAGTGCACATTTCAGTGATACTGAATACATTAAAAATGTCAGCCATCACCATCATTCATCTTTATAACCCTTTACATCTTCTAAACCTGAAACTCTATGCCCATTAAAAAATAACCCCCTCTTCCCCCCTTCTCTGCTGTAGACCACTTTGAAGAGGTTGGGCAACAAAGAACAGAAAGATAAGGTGTGTGCTTGAAAGAGAAGCAAGTTCAAGGAAAGAGTCTTTTTAATTTAATTTTTTTATTTTTGGCTGAGCTGGGTCTTCATAACTGGGTCTTCACAGCTGCGTCAACTTTTCTCTAGTTGTGGCAAGTGGGGGCTACTTCAGGTGCAATGCTCAGGCTTTTCATCGTGGTGGCTTCTCTTGTTGGGGAGCACAGGCTCTAGGCATGTGGGCTTCAGTAGCTGTGGCTCCCGGACTCTAGAGCACAGGCTCAATAGTTGTGGCACACAGGCTTAGTTGCTCTGAGGCACATGGGACCTTCCTGGATCAGAAATCTGATCCTGTCTCCTGCATTGGCTGGTGGATTCTTTACCCCTGAGCCACCAGGGAAGCCCAGATTTTTTTTTTTTTATTTCAAGATAAACAAACCTGTGAATAAGTGAAGAGATTTTAAAATGTGGGGAGGAAAAAAAAAGCAACCAAGAGCAGGAAAAAATTGTTGGACCCAGAGTGTCCCAGAGGAAGTGAGACTATATTGTCTTGAAAGGCAGAGAACCCTGTGCCGTGTTAACCCCGGCCTTCAGATTGGGTTTGCAGCTAGCTACCTAATCCTGAGTCTCTTAACAAGCAAGAAGTTCCTAGATCCCAGCCTTCACGCACCTTCACAGATCTGCAGTGCAGCATGGGACCCAAGTCAGACACTTAAGGTCTTAAATCCCAGTTTTGCAGTACTTGTGAGACCATCTAAATATAAACATCTGAATGCAGAGTTCCAAAGAATAGCAAGAAGAGATAAGAAACCCTTCCTCAGCAATCAATGCAAAGAAATAGAGGAAAACAACAGAATGGGGAAGACTAGAGATCTCTTTAAGAAAATTAGAGACAACAAGGGAACATTTCATGCAAAGATGGGCTCAATAAAGGACAGAAATGGTATGGACCTAACAGAAGCAGAAGATATTAAGAAGAGGTGGCAAGAATACACAGAAGAACTGTACAAAAAAGATCTTCATGACCAAGATAATCACGATGGTGTGATCACTGACCTAGAGCCAGACATCCTGGAATGTGAAGTCCAGTGGGCCTTAGAAAGCACCACTACAAACAAAGCTAGTGGAGGTGATGGAATTCCAGTTGAGCTATTTCAAATCCTCAAAGATGATGCTGTGAAAGTGCTACACTCAATATGCCAGCAAATATGGAAAACTCAGCAGTGGCCACAGGATTGGAAAAGGTCAGTTTTCATTCCAATCCCAAAGAAAGGCAATGCCAAAGAATGCTCAAACTACCGCACAATGGCACTCATCTCACACGCTAGTAAAGTAATGCTCAAAATTCTCCAAGCCAAGCTTCAACAATACATGAACCGTGAACTTCCAGATGTTCAAGCTGGTTTTAGAAAAGGCAGAGGAACCAGAGATCAAATTGCCAACATCCACTGGATCATGGAAAAAGCAAGAGAGTTCCAGAAGAACATCTCTTTCTGCTTTCTTGACTATGCCAAAGCCTTTGACTGTGTGGATCACAATAAACTGTGGAAAATTCTTCAAGAGATGGGAATACCAGACCCCCTGACCCACCTCTTGAGAAACCTATATGCAGGTCAGGAAGCAACAGTTCGAACTGGACATGGAACAACGGACTGCTTCCAAATAGGAAAAGGAGTACGTCAAGGCTGTATATTGTCACCCTTCTTTAACTTATATGCAGAGTACACCATGAGAAACACTGGGCTGGTAGAAGCACAAGCTGGAATCAAGATTGCCGGGAGAAATATCAATAACCTCAGATATGCAGATGACATCACCTTTATGGCAGACAGTGAAGAGGAACTAAAAAGCCTCTTGATGAAAGTGAAAGAGGAGAGTGAAAAAGTTGGCTTAAAGCTCAACATTCAGAAAACTAAGATCATGGCACCTGGTCCCATCACTTCATGGCAAATAGATGGGGAAACAGTAGAAACAGTGTCAGACTTTATTTTTGTGGGCTCCAAAATCACTGCAGATGGTGATTGCAGCCATGAAATTAAAAGACGCTTACTCCTTGGAAGGAAAGTTATGACCAACCTAGATGGCATATTGAAAAGCAGAGACATTACTTTGCCAACAAAGTCTGTCTAGTCAAGGCTATGGTTTTTCCAGTAGTCATGTATGGATGTGAGAGTTGGACTGTGAAGAAAGCTGAGCACCAAAGAATTGATGGTTTTGAACTGTGGTGTTGGAGAAGACTCTTGAGAGTCTCTTGGATTGCAAGGAGATCCAACCAGTCCATTCTAAAGGAGATCAGTCCTGGGTATTCTTTGGAAGGAATGATGTAAAGCTGAAACTCCAGTACTTTGGCCACCTCGTGCGAAGAGTTGACTCATTAGAAAAGACTCTGACAGTGGGAGGGATTGGGGGCAGGAGGAGAAGGGGACGACAGAGGATGAGACGGCTGGATGGCATCACCGACTCGATGGGTGTGAGTTTGAGTGAACTCCGGGAGTTGGTGATGGACAAGGAGGCCTGGTGTGCTGCAATTCATGGGGTCACTAAGAGTCGGAAATGACTGAGCAACTGAACTGAACTGAACTGAACAACAATAGACCATGGATATTACAACCCATCTGAGTCTCAGTTTCTTCTCTGTGAAATGCAGTAATATTACCTTGCTTGGTTGGGTGGTTACAAAGGCAGAGTATGGCAGGTTGCAAATTCCCAAGCACTGACTACTTTTACTATTTCTCCTAGCTGCTGCTTAGGAATTTTCTCACTGGACATCTGTAGCCTGTGAATACCTCTTCCCTCACTCACCACATCACCATTTGTCCTGAGGTGTAATCCAGGGCGATAACAGGGCTGGGGCAAGGTGTAGAGGTGAAGTAGGGTAATTAAAACTCATTTCATGGCTCTGCTATTGAGAGCTGGGCTTAGAAACTAGCCTGCCTGCTTCCCTTTCCACTGCCAGTAGGAGCCTAGTGATATGTTTTTGGATTCAGGCAGAAGAAAAATGAGATTTGTATATGTTTCAGTAAAACCCCAGACTCTATCTTGCACAGGAGGCCTGGGGTGGAGAGAAGGGCAGCAAGATGGTGGAAAACCAGATAAAAAGCAGGGAGCACAGCAGCTGGCACATGATGGATACTGAACTATTGTTGCAGTGAGTTGAACTCTTGGCTTCCCAATTCTATGCTTAAATTGTTTAGTTGATCCTCCCCAGGACAGATCTCTGCTGTGCTCTGTGGAGGTTTTCCCATCAGACTGACACTCTGAGTTCCAGGATATCTGGATGGAATATCTGATGGGGAGATAACTGATAGGGAGATAGGGCAGGCCTTATCTACATGAAAGAAAATGAAAGTTGCTCAGTCATGTGCCGCTCTTTTTGACCCCATGTACACCATACAGTCCATGGACTTCTCCAGATAAGAATACTGGAGTGGGTAGCCTTTCCCTTCTCCAGGGAATCTTTCCCACCCAGGGACTGAACCCAGGTCTCCTGCACTGCAGGTGGATTCCTTACCAGCAGAGCCACAAGGCCACAAGTTCAAATTATTTTAAAACAGAAGTGTTTGGAAATCAAACTGATAGGCATCAACTATCTTGAGATAAGAGAAATCCTTTGCCTTTCCTGGAAGAAACATTTTTGATTGCTAAAACTCTTGATGAGAAAAAGTTATACATGGTGGGAAACTAAAAAAATTAAACTATAGTAACAAATTAAACATTTCATTATTCATTATTGCATAATCAGAAATTGCTATTATCATTGCCATGCCTTACCAGAATGCGTGCTCAGTCGCTTCAGTCATGTCCAACTGAAAGGTCTTTGTGACCCTTTGGACTGTAGATTGCCAGGCTTCTTCCTTGGGATTCTCGAGGCAAGGATACTGGAGTGTGTTGCCAGGCCCTCCTCCAGGGAATCGTCACAAACCAGGGATTGAACCAGTGTCTCCTGTGTCTCCTGAATTGCAGGCAGATTCTTTAGCATTGAGCTACCAGAAAAGACCCCCTTACCAGAATTAAGTTCAGTTCATTTGGTCAGTTGTGTCCAACTATTTGCGACCCCATGGACTGTAGCATTCCAGGCTTCACTGTCCAAAACCAACTCCCAGAGTTTGCTCAAACTCATGTCCATTGAGTTAGTGATGCCATTCAACCATCTCATCCTCTGTCATCCCCTTCTCCTTCTGTCTTCCATCTTTCCCAGCATCATGGTCTTTTCCGATGAGTCAGTTCTTCACATCAGGTGGCCAAAGTATTGGAGTTTGAGCTTCAGCATCAGTCCTTCTAATGAATATTCAGGGTTGATTTCCTTTAGGATAGACTGGTTTGATCTTCTTGCCGTCTAAGGGATTCTCAAGAGTCTTCTCCCACACCACAGTTCAAAAGCATCAGTTCTTCAGCACTCAGCTTTCATTATAGCCAACTCTCACATCCATACATGACTACTGGAAAACAAAGCTTTGACTAGACGGACCTTTGTTGGCAAAGTAATGTCTCTGCTTTTTAATATCCTGTCTAGGTTGGTCATAGCTTTTCTTCCAAGGAGCAAATATCTTTTAATTTCATGGCTACAGTAACCATCCGCAGTAATTTTGGAGCCCCCAAAATAAAATCGTAACATTCAGAATAGTAACATTGAAATTTACCATCTGACCAGTGTCAATACGACACTGTCGCTCAATCTACTGGATTTGAAGTCAGAAAACATTCTTGTAATCCTAGCTCCCCCTAGCTGTGTGGCTGTGGGCAAGTTGCTTAACCTCTCTGAAACTCAAATGTCTCCATTGTATAAAGGGAGCGGTGAATAATAATGGTACCTATCACCTAGGATTGTTATGAGGCTTTAACAATATAATGTATGCAGGGCACTTACCATAGTGTTATCAATTCAGCTCAGTTCAGTCATTCAATCATGTCTCACTCTTTGAGACCCCATGGACTGCAGCATGCCAGGCTTCACTGTCTATCACCAACTCCCAGAGCTTGCTCAAACTCATGTCCATTGAGTTGGTGATGTCATCCAACCATCTCATCTGTTTCCCCTTCTCCTCCAGCCTTCAGTCTTTCCCAGCATCAGGGTCTTTTCCAATGAGTCAGTTATTTGCATCAAGTGGCCAAAGTATTGGAGTTCCAGCTTTAGCATCAGTGAATATTCCAATGACTGCTGCTGCTGTTGCTGCTGCTAAGTCGCTTCAGTCGTGTCCGACTCTGTGCGACCCTATAGACAGCAGCCCACCAGGCTCCCCCGTCTCTGGAATTCTCCAGGCAAGAACACTGGAGTGGGTTGCCATTTCCTTCTTCAATGCATGAAAGTGAAAAGTGAAAGTGAAGTCATTCAGTCGTGTCTGACTCTTAGCGACCCCATGGACTGCAGCCTACCAGGCTTCTCCATCCATGGGATTTTCCAGGCAAGAGTACTGGAGTGGGGTGCCATTGCCTTCTCCGTTCCAATGACTATTAAGGACTAATTTCCTTTAGGAAGGCCTGGCTTGATTTTCTTGTAGTCCAAGGAACTCTCAAGAGTCTTCTCCAACTCCACAATTCAAAAGCATCAGTTCTTCGGTGTTCAGCTTTCTTTATGGTCCAAATGTCACATCCATACATGACTACAGGAAAAACCATAGCTTTGACTAAACAGACTTTGTTGGCAAAGTATGTCTCTGCTTTTTAATATGCTGTCTAGATTGGTCATAGCTTTTTTCCAAGGAGCAAGCATCTTTTAATTTCATGTTGCAGTCACCATTTGCAGTGATTTTGGAGCCCAAGAAAATACAGTCTGTCACTGTTTCCATTATTTTCCCATCTATTTGCCATAAAGTAATGGGACCAGATGCCATGATCTTAGTTTTCTGAATGTTGAGTTTTAAGCCAGCTTTTTCACTCTCCTCTTTCACCTTCGTCAAGAGGCTATTTAGTTCCTCTTTGCTTTCTGACATAAGGTGTCATCTGCATATCTGAGTTTATTGATATCTCTCCCAGCAAGCTTGATTCCAGCTTGTGCTTCATCCAGCCCTGCATTTTGCTTGATGTACTCTGCATATAAGTTAAATAAACAGGATGACAATATATAGCCTTGATGTACTCCTTTCCCAATTTGGAACCAGTCTGTTGTTCCATGTCCGGGTCTAACTGTTTTTTCTTGACCTGAATACAGGTTTCTCAGTAGGCAGACAAGGTGGTCTGGTATTCCCATCTCTTTCAGAATTTTCCACAATTTTTTGTGATCCACACAAAGATTTTAGCATAGTCAGTAAAGCAGAGTAGATGTTTTTCTTGAATTTTCTTGCTTTTTCTATGATCCAATGGATGTTGGCAATTTGATTTCTGATTCCTCTGCCTTTTCTAAATCCAGCTTGAACATCTGGAAGTTCTCAGTTCATGTACTGTTGAAACCTAGCTTGGAGAATTTTGAGCTTTACTTTGCTAACATGTGAGATGGGTGCAATTGTATGGTAGTTCGAACATTCTTTGGCATTGCCTTTCTTCAGGATTGGAATGAAAATTCACCTTTTCCAGTCCTGTGACCATTGCTGAGTTTTCCAAATTTGCTGGCATATTGAGTACAGCACTTTCACAGCATCATCTTTTAGGATTTGAAATAGCTCAACTGGAATTCCATCACCTCCACTAGCTTTGTTCATAGTGATGCTTCCTTAGGTCCACCTCACTTCACACTCCAGGTTGTCTGGCTCTAGGTGAATGATCACACCATCATGGTTATCTGGGTCATGAAGGTCTTTTTTGCAGAGTTCTTCTTGTATTCTTGCCACCTTTTCTTAATATCTTCTGCTTCTGTTAGGTCCATACCATTTCTGTCCTTTATTGTGCCTATCTTTGCATGAAATGTTCCCTTGGTATCTCTAATTTTCTTGAAGGGATCTCTTGTCTATGCTATTCTATTGTTTTCCTCTATTTCTTTGCATTGATAACTTAGGAAGGCTTTCTTATTTCTCCTTGCTAGTCTTTGAAACTCTGCATACAGATGGGTATATCTTTCCTTTTCTACTTTGCCTTTCACTTCTCTTCTTTTCTCAGCTACTTGAGGAGGCCTTACAAATATTGTTATAAACAATATATAATACAATAAAAACAATATAAATACAATATAAAACAACAATAATATAAAAATTACTATCATTAAGATAACAAAATACCTGAAATTATATTTAGTATATTTTTGGCTTTAAGAGCAGTTATAATATGCTAATTTTAAAATGATCATCTATATTTGATACAGACTATAAAGGTCTGATAACCAACTGACATGGGCAAAAACTATTTACCAAGTGAATCTTCCGAAGAATGAAATCAGTTCATGTTCTTATCTCTCTCACTGTCTCTACAGCACAGCTTTCAAACCATAGCTTTTTGAACAATGCTTCTGTGGCTAAAAAGAGTTAACAAGACTTCCAAGAATCTTAGTTATCACCTAAGAAAAGCTTAGGTGCTGGAAGATTCTGATTCATTTACCTCAAATACAAAGGGTGAACTAACAATCAGCCTACATTTTCTTTTGATAAGTGGCATAAATTTAATTTTTAAGTGCATTAAACTAAAATTTAGACTATATTTTAAAAGATCATATCAAAAGAAACCCCATATAATGACAATTAGTCAACATTTATAATTCAAATTTTTAACTTGTATCATTGTAGTTAACAATTGCCTATTTACATCACCTAACTTTTTTTTTGTCAGCAATTTCCTCCACTGTATCAAATAGGCATAAAAATAGAAATACGTTTGAGAGGATTGAGCGTTTCCAGTTCTTTGCTTTCCCAAATTTACTGCCTTATAAGAGATTTAGTTAAATAATGGGTTTTAAATATTCTTTTTAAAAGGGCATCTGTATACACATCTTTATTTTACAAGCTATATATTTTAAGAAGTTCATTTTATGCAAAATATTTACTTTCCTTTTAAGCTTATTTCTAATTGTTTATGTAAATATGAAAATGTTAAATCTTTATTTATTTTTTTACTTCATTGTCTTTCTCCTGAAAAAGAAAGTTTTAGAGGCAAAGGTTACAAAATAGACACAGTCTCCACCCTAAATGAGCTTAAGATCCAGGAGAGTAGATAGACATTGAACAGGTCTTCACATCTGTGATGATCCTTAGAAAAAGAAAGTTGTGTGTGTGGGTGTGCTTGGTCGTGTACAGCTCTTTGAGACCCCATGGACTCTAGCCCACCAGGTTCCTCTGTCCATGGGATTTTTTAGGCAAGAATATTGGAGCAAGTTGCCATTTCCTTCTCCAGGGGATCAATCCAACGCAGGGATCAACCTGCATCTCTTGCGTCTCCTACGTTGGCAGACGGATTCTTTTACCACTGTGCCACCTGGGAAACCCTTAGAAAAATGGGCATGCAGGGCAATTGGGAACAGAAGGGGGTTTACCAGCAATTTGGGGTCATTAGAGAAGAATACCTGTGCTGGGCCCTTGGGCTGAGGCAGCAGAAAGGAGGATGAGGATATCACTGGTACAGAAAGCATCCTCAGGGGTGCCTAGGGACAGAGAAAAGTGTGGTGAGCAGAGGGAAAGAAAAGGAGAATGGCCCCAAGAGGAGGTTGGAGAGGTAGACAGGGGCTGACTCATCAGAGCCTTATGGACCATGGTGTGAATTTGGACTTGATTCTCAGACCACTGGGCAGTCAACTGAGAAGCTGTATGCAAGGCAATGGCATGATCATTTTTTGAAGTTTTAAAAGAAAACTCACATGGAGAGACAGAAGGAAGGAGCCGGAGTAGAAGCAAGGTTTAGCAGTCCAGTGAACAGATGATTTTGGCTTGTACTAGGATGGCAGTAGGGAACAGAGAGAGATGGTTAGCAGGTAGAATGGATAGGATCTCATGTTTGATTACATTTGAAGGATTAGGGAGATGAAGAGCCAAGTATAATTGCCAAATTTCTGGCTTGAGCCCCTAGATAGATGGTGATGACTATTCATTCAGGTTAGGAACCTTGGAGGAAGTACAGGTTTGGAGAGAAGGTGACAAGTCTGAAATGAAGATATCCAGTGGGCAAGTGGATGCTGGGATCTGAAATAGTACAGTCTTGTTGAAGTCTTAAATTTAGGAGTCATTGTTTTTAAAAGGAATTTTAAGTCATGGGAGTTGATGAGATGGCCAGTCAATGCACGTGAACTGAGAAGAGCAACAAGCTTACAATACAACCTGGAAAAACTCTAACACTGAATGACTGAGTGGGTAGAGAAGACTGAAGAAGGAGTGCTATATCACAGAAACAGGGGAAGAGAGATGTCTAAGTAGAGACCAATCAACAATTTGCTGAGCTCAACTGAGCTGTCAAATAAGAAATATCTTCTGTACTTACCAACATGGAATGAAAGTCACAGGAAGCCTTAGGGAAGCCTTAAGTTTGCACACACTGAGTAGACCTAGAATTTTAAAAGATGTTTGTTTTTCATGCAGTAGACTCTGGGGAACCACATCAATTTTGGGGCAAGAGGGTATGATTATAGCTCTGCCAGCTGCTGCTGCTGCTAAGTCACCTCAGTCGTGTCCGACTCTGTGTGACCCTATAGACGGCAGCCCACCAGGCTTCCCCGTCCCTGGGATTCTCCAGGCAAGAACACTGGAGTGGGTTGCCATTTCCTTCTCCAATGCATGAAAGTGAAAAGGGAAAGGGAAGTCGCTCAGTCATGTCCGACTCTTCGCAACCCCATGGACTGCAGCCTACCAGGCTCCTCCGTCCATGGGATTCTCCAGGCAAGAGTACTGGAGTGGGGTGCTGTTGCCTTCTCTGATAGCTATGCCTAAAAGGTATTAACTCAGTAACAAATACATAGGACACAGACAGGAAGTGGGGAGGGAGTTAAGAGGCTACTGCAATAGTCTAAGCAAGACGAAAAACTGAATTAGGGAGCTTGAAGTAAACCTAGAAAATAAGAGTTAAAGGTTGATTCAATCAAAGATCTTTCAGTTGCAAGTGAAGAGAATAACTTATTTTGGCTTCAATAATAAAAACGAGGACTTCCCTTGTGGTCCAGTGGTTAAGAATCTGCCTTTCAATACAGGGGACACAGGTTCAATCCCTGGTCTGAGAAGATTCCAAATGCTGCATAGCAACTAAGCCCATGCACCACAACTACTGATCCTGTACTTTAGAGTCCCTGAGCTGCAACCACTGAGCTCATGTGCTCTAGAGCCCAGGCTCCACAACTGGAGGAGCCACCACAGTGGGAAGCCCTCGAACCACAACCAGAGAATAGCCTCTGCTCACTGCAACTAGGGGAAGCTTGAGTGCAGCAACAAAGACCCAGAACAGACCCCCGCCACAAAGACTCAGAAAAAAAATAAATGTGAAAATGTTATCGACCCTCTGGAGTTGATCCCCAAGAAGTGTCCTCCTATCTAGTCTCACTGGTGCCAATAGAATGAGACCAAGTTTGGTTCAGAAACAATGGAAACTTTTATTCTCGGATCAAAGAATGGAGAGGTGCAAGCAGTCCACACTCTCCTCCAACAGGTAGAGGGCGGGGCTGCTTTATAGGGATCTCATCATCAGTAGGCTTCCCAGGTGGCGCTAGGGGTAAAGAACTCTCTTGCCAATGCAGGAGACATAAGAGATGCAGGTTCAATCCCTGGGTCAGGAAGATCCCCTGAAGGAGGTCACAGCAAACACTCCACTGTTCTTGCCTGGAGATTGCCACAGACTGAGGAGCCTGGTGAGCTACAGTCCATAGGGCTGCAAAGAGTCTGACACGAGTGAGACAACTTAGCACACATACGTATGAGCAGGAGGGGAGGGGCAGAACTCTCGAGGGGCGGGTGCAGTGTCTCTACACACGGCCTCACGCCATCTTGAATCGAGATGTCCTGGGCGGCTGTATGTTGCCTACAGAGCTGCAGTGTGGGTGCTGCCCTTTAGCACTAGGAACTCTGGTTTAAAGCACCAGGTGCTGGGCTTCTGTACATGGCACTCTGTGATAAAATGAATCTAGACTAAAAATAAGGAAAGGGTTAAAAAAATTAGACTTTATGATAATGATTCTGTTTTTATTTCCTGGGAATTGTTCATGGGTTTTGCTAATGAAAAATCCTTCCTCTGTCTTTTGTCCCACTCTTCATTCTTGAGGGGCCAGGTCTGTCTTCCTGGCTAATTTGAGGTGATGTCATAATGCCAGCTAGAGGAGGAACAGAACTTCTCTGCAGTTGCCTTTAGAAGTGTTTGGTTGTCACCAGGTCTCAGCCCTGAGTTTTCTGTATCCCTGAGCCACCGTATGTCTAACCTTTGGAGACAAAGACACTATACAACTTAGGATGCATGGCCCACATACTAGCAAGAGAATAATGGTCATAAGGGGCCCAAGAAAGCTAGAAACAGAATGATGCTGGGGAGGGCCTGTTTTATCCCTCCACATTTGTTCAGCCAGATTAGTCTGCCTGGTTTCTGCAGCCAAGTTGGTTTTTCCAGTAGTCTGTCTGCACTTTCATCAATCAGGCCACTTCCACCAACATAAAGCCAACACAAAGTTTTGACCAGTGCACAGGTCCCTCCCAGGTCAGCTAACAGATAATCTAGAGAAATTCAGTTATCTAGGACTACACTGGTCAGACTTTCATTATAGCTTGAGGTCAAGACTTGTCATATTGGTCACTGTTGCCCTGGTCGTTGTTAATTTTTTTTTAAATTTTATTTATTAAGTTTTGGTTGTCCTGGGGCTTTGTTGCTACACTGGCTACTGGTTGCAATATGTTGGCTTCTCATTGTAGTGGCTTCTCTTATTGTGGAGCACAGGCATGGGGCATGGGGCTTCAGTAGCTGGGTTCATGGGCTCAGCAGTTGTACTTCCCAGGTTCTAGAGCACAGCCTCAATAGTTGTGGCCCAGGGGCTTAGTTACTCCACAGCATGTGAGATATTCCTGGATCGGGGATCAAACCTGTGTCTCTTTCATTGGCAGGCAGATTCTCCACCACTGAGCCACCAGGGAAGCCCTGTTACTTTTTTATTATGGTGACAGAGTTCCTCCAGCCAAGGTTACTAGCACCCCTATGACTGCAACGATTCCTTCAGTTAGTAGTCTGCTCTTTGGGGACCAAGTTTTGCTGTGTTTCAGAAGAGAAGCTTTAGGTGGGAGAAGGGTTTGCAGGAGTAGTCAAAAGGGTCTTTTGCTCCAGGTTGTACTTCCAGAGTTTAGGGCTGATGGTCCCTCCTCACTTGAGTATGATGTGCCCACGGAGTGATCCCCAGCAACTCCAGGGCAGAATGGGTGGTTAGAGTCAGCAAGGGAGCTTCGTTCCACTTGGGAGTGGGCTGCTCATGCCAGCTGCTGGCTTTCCAGGTTTTTAGATTTGCCCCATCTCCTGGCCAGAAAGAGTGGCAGCACTGGTTACGTACTCCGTAAGAGGTTTCATAGTTTCTCCTGTCTGGAGGGCATACTTGAGTTGTTCCATTTCAAGTGGTCTGAGGTGTCCCTTCTCTGGGGCTTGGGGGATGATGGGTCTACCATACAGAAGTTCAAAGTCATTTAACTTTAACTTATGCCTTGGGGCTAACCACATGTTAAGCAGGGCAATTGGGAGTAACCTAATCCAATTTTCTTGAGTCTCCTGGCATAGCCTGAGTAAGTTCTGATTGGATCTCCCTACTTTGTTCAAGGATTGGAGTATCCAGACTGAAAGCAAGGTCCATTTTATGCCTAGGGCACTTGTTATCCCTTTTTTTCACTTGAGACACAAATGCTGGGTATTATCATTTTGTAGGGATCCTGGCAGCCTAAAACTGGGGAGAGCTGCCATTTCAGCTCTAGCAGGGAACGCTTCTACCCACCCTGAAAATGTTTCCACTAGCACCAAAACATACCTGAAATTGCCCAGTATGCTCAGCATGACAGTGAAATCAATTTGCCAACCTTCCTCAAGATATGTCCCTCTGGTCTGAATGGGCCTTATATGGGGGCCTCTGGGGGGTCTGCACTCCCCTCTGGGGGTTGTTCATTGAAGATGGGACAGGCTTTAACTATCCAACTGATTACACTTTTCTTTTTTTTTTTTTTTTATGTTTAGTCCATATATTTTTTCATTTACAGTTGCCAGGAAAAAAATTGGCCTTTTAATTATATTATACTGATGAGGTTTGTTTCATAATTTTTACATATTTCAAAAAAGTGTACAAAACTGCCTAGCCAACAGAGGTGGCAGGCTTTTTTTTTTATCCATCATTTGTATTGCTGAGAATACTGTGCATGTTGTAAGCACTGTTCTGCTTTTCTAGAGCTTTCTTCAGCTTTAGCTCCTCCAATTTTTTCCATAATTCTTCTCGCTCCAATTCCTTCTTTTTCTCCCTTTGTCTTTCAGCTTTGTATGAGCTAGTAAGGTCATCGAAAAGCTTGCCGTTCATCTCCATGAGGGTTTTCAGCACATTGTACACCAGTGCTACAATGTGATTACACTTTTCATGGTAGGAGTTACCATGACTTCAGGTAATCAGTCATAGAGGGCTTCCCTACCACAGTGAGTTCCTTGCCGAGCCAGCCTCCCTGGTGGCTTGACAAGCTGTGGTTTGGAGAAAGAAGTATTGCTTGTGTTCAGTAGCTAGCCATCATGGCCTCCTATATCTCTACTGAAGCCCCATTTCTGGGCTTTGTCAAATTCTTCCTCTGTATTAACTGGGGGGTAATTAGATGGAACCAACCTCTTAGGTATGTGTGTGTTAGTCACTCAGTCGTGTCCGACTCTTTGAGACCCCATGGACTGCAGCCAGCCAGGCTCCTCTGTCCACGGGGATTCTCCAGGCAGGAATACTCGAGTGGGTTGCCATACCCTCCTCCAGGGGGTCTTCCCAACCCAGGGATCGAACCCAGGTCTCCCACACTGCAGGCACATTCTTTACCATCTGAGGCACCAGGGAAGCCAAAAGAGCTCATCCTCAGGGAAGGAAGGGAGCAGAGTTCTCACGGCAGGCTCAGCTGTGCTGCTTAGGCTGAGGCTCCAGACTGCTGTGTGGGTTCAGCATCCCTGCACAGGGGCCCCAGTCACCCTCTTGAACTGAGATGTCCTGCAGCGCTTCTGTACTTGGACCCCAAGCTACGTATCTGGCCCAGCTGTTTCACACTAAGAACTCTGGTCTGAAGTGCAGAGTCCAAGGCCTCTGATGCAGCCCTTTATCAGCAAGTGAAACTAGAAGAAGTACAAAGGGGAAAAAAGGCTAGATGTTATTAGCTAGATTCTATTTTCATTTCATTTTATTCCCTGGAAATTATTAATGGGCTTTGCCAAGGACAAAAATCCAGAGGCAACGTTAACTTCAGGCTAAAGCTGTATCTTCATGACCCAGATAATCACGATGGTGTGATCACTCACCTAGAGCCAGACATCCTGGAATGTGAAGTCAAGTGGGCCTTAGAAAGCATCACTACAAACAAAGCTAGTGGAGGTGATGGAATTCCAGTTGAGCTATTTCAAATCCTGAAAGATGATGCTGTGAAAGTACTGCACTCAATATGCCAGCAAATTTGGAAAACTCAGCAGTGGCCACAGGATTGGAAAAGTCAGTTTTCATTCCAATCTCAAAGAAAGGCAATGCCAAAGAATGCTCAAACTACCACACAATTGCACTCATCTCACACGCTAGTGAAGTAAAGCTCAAAATTCTCCAAGCCAGGCTTCAGCAATACGTGAACCGTGAACTTCCAGATGTTCAAGCTGGCTTTAGAAAAGGCAGAGGAACCAGAGATCAAATTGCCAACATCCGCTGGATCATCGAAAAAGCAAGAGAGTTCCAAAAAACCATCTATTTCTGCTTTCTTGACTATGCCAAAGCTTTTGACTGTGTGGATCACAATAAACTGTAGGAAATTCTGAAAGAGATGGGAATACCAGACCACCTGACCTGCCTTTTAAGAAACCTGCATGCAGGTCAGGAAGCAACAGTTCGAACTGGACATGGAACAACAGACTGGTTCCAAATAGGAAAAGGAGTACGTCAAGGCTGTATATTATCACCCTGCTTATTTAACTTCTATGCAGAGTACATCATGAGACACTCTGGGCTGGATGAAGCACAAGCTGGAATCAAGATTGCTGGGAGAAATATCAATAACCTCAGATATGCAGATGACACCACCCTTATGGCAGAAAGTGAAGAGGAACTAAAAAGCCTCTTGATGAAAGTGAAAGAGGAGAGTGAAAAAGTTGGCTTAAAGCTCAACATTCAGAAAACGAAGATCATGGCATCCGGTCCCATCACTTCATGGGAAATAGATGGGGAAACAGTGGAAACAGTGGCTGACTTTATTTTGGGGGCCCCAAAATCACTGCAGATGGTGACTGCAGCCATGAAATTAAAAGACGCTTACTCCTTGGAAGGAAAGTTATGACCAACCTAGATAGCATATTCAAAAGCAGAGATATTACTTTGCCAGCAAAGGTCCATCTAGTCAAGGCTATAGTTTTTCCAGTGGTCATGTATGAATGTGAGAGTTGGACTGTGAAGAAAGTTGAGCACTGAAGAATTGATGGTTTTGAACTGTGGTGTTGGAGAAGACTCTTGAGAGTTCCTTGGACTGCAAGGAGATCCAACCAGTCCATTCTGAAGGAGATCAGCCCTGGGTATTCATTGGAAGGAATGATGCTAAAGCTGAAACTCCAATACTTTGGCCACCTCATGAGAAGAGTTGACTCATTGAAAAAGACCCTGATGCTGGGAGGGATTGGGGGCTGGAGGAGAAGGGGATGACAGAGGATGAGATGGCTGGATGGCATCGCCGACTCGATGGACATCAGTTTGAGTAAACTCTGGGAGTAGGTGATGGACAGGGAGACCTGGCGTGCTGTGATTCATGGGGTCTCAAAGAGTCGGACATGACTGAGCGACTGAATTGAACTGAACTGACCTGAACTGACTGAGACCCTCAAACAGTGTTTCTAAAGACCTTTTTTTTCCCTCTCTCTCTTATCTCCCTTCTGTGGTGTCACTTCATTCTTAGGCTCCATTTTGTGGCCTTCTGCATCTCTAGAATTTTTCTCCCTACAGACAAATAGCTTCCATAATTCCAGGTCACACACTAAGCAGGGAGCCAGGCAAGCTTCTCCACATCAGAAATCTAACAAGCATCTTCTTGCCTCTTACTGGCTTAGACTGTGGTCTACATTCCAGAACCAACACAAGTAGCCATGGGACATAGGCCTGTCTCTGGAATTTGTAGTAAGATTATTCCCACCCAAATCACATGACTAAGGGAAAGAAATTTTGGAGTAAGGATAGAGGGAAAGTGGAAGATGAATACCAGGGAAGTAACAAATAAATGATCATCACAAATACAAAAAGTATTGCTTTATTCTTTGAAAGTCATGTTCAGTAGCTATCAGGTCAGTCCAATAATGGAGTTTGTTGTTATTTAGTTTCTAAGTCTTGTCCAACTCTTTTTGACCCCATGGACTGCAGCACACCAGGCTCCTCTGTCCTCCACTCTCTCCCTGAGTTTGCTCAAACTCATGTCCTTTGAGTCAATTATGCTATCTAACCATCTCATCCTCTGAGGCCCCCTTCTTTTGCCTTCAAGCTTTCCCAGCACCAGTTAATTAATTACAGTAAAACTACTCTAATTAAGATTAATTAGCTAGGAAATCAGTAGTTAATTTATAAGTGAATTAACTAAATATTTTAAAAGAACGTATAGCATGTGGAACCATCTGCCAAAACAAGAATTCACTTGTAGGAAGAATGCATTTCAACAGAGATTAGTCTCATTTATAATTATATTTTAAAATATGCTGAAATTATTAAGTAGATTATTCTCTTTGGTAAGCTAACCGTATTCCTAGATTCACTCAGTGTGTTTTTCCTATTTTATTTGTTTACAGCCGTCAACCTGCTTATCAATATCTGCCTATACGTTTCGGCATCTTCTCTTTTGAACTAGATCCCTGCAACTGTACCTACCTCTCTGTAGTTCAAGGAGAGAAAAGAACAGCAGCCAGGAATTTCAACATCCTTTAGCAACTTGCATCACCCCCAGGTCATTCTTTAGTCATGGAAAAATCAAAACCCTGGTGTAGACAAAAGGGTAGGTACCTTGACATAGGCAATTTGCTGACCTTGGCTGACTTTCTCACATGTTAGTTGGCTATAAAGCTGTTCTAAGATGGCCTTCACAGGGATAACTGGTCTGTCCTCCGTGTGATCTCTCGTCCTGCAGCAGGCTAGCTCAGGCTTATTTACAGGCTATGGTAGGGCACTGGGGAAGATCAAAGTATCCAAAGGCTCGAGAAGTCTATGCTAGGAGCTAGTATGCTGTCACTTCTGCCTTTTGTTGGCCAAAGCAAGTCACAAGTTCAGCCCTACTTCAAAGGATATGGAAAAAGACTCCACCTCTTGGTGCCAGTTGCAAAGGATGTGGATACCAGAAACCATTAAGGAAACCACGTAGGGCCACAAGAATTATAGGTTCAATTCATGCTGTGGAGTATCTACATTGTTGTCTGGGGCAAATGGATATCTTGAGTGATGGTGGCGGCAGCAGCAGTAGTGGTGTCCATTCCGGTTTTGGGCGTGTCTTTAAAAATGTAGAGCATGCATCCACTTTGAAGAGTTTTCTCTTTCAAGAATTAGGAGTGAGCAAATAAATCTGAAAACAGACTAAGCTTTTTAGATGCAAACTTTTCTAAACCATCTACATTCTTATCGATATTTTTCTAAACAGTTTGGCAAATTGAGTATTGCATTTTTATGGAAACTGCCATACTTGTTTATAATTTGGGACAGAGATTATGTCTTTTTAAAGAAAGGAACAGGTGCATGCTCACCTTCTTGTCATTGTAAATGATTCCAGATGGTGACTATTCACTTCAGAAGCTTCTTAAGAAACATCTGTTCACAATATTTATATTTGACTTTATTATATTTCCCCAAAATTGCATTTTAAATACAGTTTGCTTTAAATTAAAAAAAAAAACATTCATTTTTTCCTATTCATAAGAGAAGGCTTTGCATTACTTTAGTCTTACTTTGTGCACAAGCTCTACATTATTATATCACAAACAAAGCTAGATTTAAATGATAACTTTGTGAAAGAAAAAGGGAGAGGAATCCACGGAGTCTTTTTTTATAGTATCTAATATTGTCATGCACAAATTAATTATTTCTCAATTAAGAGAATCAAATTGGTTTTAGTTTTCTTTTTCAATTGCTATACATCTGAGTTTTTCAACTTATTTTAAATATTCTCAGGGAAGAAAAAAAAAAAAACAGGTTGTGCTGGAATACTGATAGTGAAGCTGATCATGCCTCTAGTTGTATGAAAAGCTTTTATGACAAAATGCATTCTCCCAAAACAAAGTACATAATGATTATAAATGCAGCAAAATTGCACACTATGAAAAGCCAAAATGCAATGAAAGAAGAAAACAAGAATCCCTTTTCAACATTTAAACAATAATGTATTAAAACTCTGTATACTCATTGTAAGGAGCAGCTTTCCAAAGGATTTGTAAGAAGTCTAGCTTGTGGTATGACGACAGTAATAAGAGAAGTAGACTTAGTAGATTTAGTACTTTGTCCAGTCACTCCTCAGAACAGGACAATCCTATATTAGTCAGGTATCCAGCCCATATCCCACTGATCTCCTGGTCTTCTCTGTTCGCATAGTTCTCCTTCACTATTATTCTGAATGAAGAGGCTTATATCATGGGATAATGTGACTATTGGTTCTCTCAACCTGTCCAGCATTAACTCCTTCTTCTTGGAATAACAGTGTGCCTCCTTTCTCTCTGGACATACTACCGTCCCCACTACCCCCCGCCCTACTCTCGGTCCCTGTGACTGAGATGGGTGGAGTTAACCTTTAACCAAGACCTGGCCACCCAAAGGAACCTTGCTCCCTCCCCAGCCACTGTGACTGCTTCAGGAATCAGCCTGATTCTGAGCCAATCCCACAACTTTCGCTGAAGGGATCAGGCCATGGGTACTCTGTGCTGCTAAATGCAAGCTGTGAAGAATAGGCTGGCCCCTCTGCTGACCTTCACCTTTCCAACAAGAGCCTGTTTGACAACAAGGTCAATGTAGGGAAAAGTCCAGCTAAGGGATGGACTGGCTCTGGTGATAGCATTTGGGAGCTGAAACCCAGCTACGCCTGAAACCGTCATTGTTAAAAACCAATGGAGTTCCTAATTTTGCTAAGGGCAATTTTAGTTAGAGTTTTCTGGGAGTCCAAATGAAAAAAAAAAAAAAGTGGGAGAAAGGAAGACAAGTTGCACACCCCAAAGAGAAAGAGCACATTTCTCTATGCTATCCAAATCTCATTAGGGTAGGGACAGTGCCTTTCACGTCACTACATTCCCCATACAGTACGAATTTTTATCGAGAAGTTTAGTACACAAACACATACATATGTTGCTGTTGTTTTTCAGTCACTAAGTTGTGTCTCACTCTTTACAACCCCATGGACTGCAGCACACCAGGCTCCCCTGTACTGTCCCTCAATATCTCCCAGGATTTGCTCATATTCATGTGCTTTGAGTAGATGATGCCATCCCACCATCTTATCCTCTGCCACCCTCTTCTCCTTTTGCGCTCAATCTTGCCCAGCATCAGGGTCTTTTCCAATGAGTTGGTTCTTCACATCAGGTGGCCAAAGTATTGGAGCTTCAGCTTCAGCATCAGTCCTCCCAATGAATAGTCAGGGTTGATTTCCTTTAGGATTGACTGGCTTGATCTTGCAGTCTAAGGGACTATAAAGAATCTTCTCCAGTACCACAATTTGAAGGCATCAGTTTTTGGGTGCTCAACTTTCTTTATGATCCAACTCTCACATCTGTATATGACTACTGGAAAAACCATAGCTTTGACTATATGGACCTTTGTCAGCAAAGTGATATCTCTGCTTTTTAATATGTTGTCTAGGTTTGTCATAGCTTTCCCTCCAATGAGCCAGCGTGTTTTAATTTCATGGCTGTAGTCACTGTCCACAGTGATTGGAGCCCCAAATCTGTCACTGCTTCTACTTTTTCCTCTTCCATTTGTCGTAAAGTGACAGGACTGGATGTAAGCCAGCTTTTTCACTCTCCTGTTTCACCTTCATCAAGAGGCTCTTAAGTTCCTCTTCACTTTCTGCCATTAGAATGGTATTATCTGGCTATTTGAGGTTGTTGATATTTCTCCCAGCAGTCTTGATTCCAGCATGGGATTCATCCAGCCAGGCATTTCACATGATGTGCTCTGCATAGAAATTAAATAAACAGGGTGACAATATACAGCCTTGTCATACTCCTTTCCAAATTTTGAACCAGTCTGTCGTTCCATGTCCTGTTCTAATTGTTGCTTCTTGGCTCACATACTGCTTTCTCAGGAGGCAGGTAATATGGTCTGGTATTCCCATAGCTAAGAATTTTCCACAGTTTGTTGTGATCCACACAAAGACATTACTGCAGTCAATGAGGCAGAAGTATATGTTTTTCTGGAATTTCCTTTGAAATTTCTGTATGATACAACAAATGTTGGCAATTTGATTTCTGGTTCCTCTGCCTTTTCTAAACCCAGCTTGTATATCTGGAAGTTCTTGGTTCACATACTGCTAAAGACTAGCTTGAAGGATTTTGAGCATAACCTTATTAGCATGGGTTTCCCTGGTGGCTCAGTGGTAAAGAATCTGCCTGCATTGTAAGAGACACAGGCTCAATCCCTGGGTCAGGAAGATTCCCTGGAGAAGGAAATGGCAACCCATCCCAGTATTCTTGCCTGAAAAATTCTACGAACAGTGTAGCCTGGTGGGCTACAGTCCATAGTATTGCAAAGAATCGGACATGACTGAGCTCGCAGGTAAAAATTACTAGCATGCAAAATAAGTGCCATTGTGTGGTAGTTTGAAGATTCTTTAACATTGACCTTCTTTTAGATTGGAAAGAAAATTGACCTTTTCCAGTCCTGAGGCCACTGCTGAGTTTTCCAAATTTGCTGACACACTGAGTGTAGCACTTTCACAGCATCATCTTTTAGGATTTGAAATAACTCAGTTGAAATTTCATCACTTCCATTAGCTTTGTTCGTAGTGATGCTTCCTATGGCCCACTTGACTTCACATTCCAGGATGTCTGACTCTAGGTGAAGGACCACCCCATCGTGATTATCCTGGTCATTAAGACGTTTTCGTATAGTTCTTCTGTGTATTCTGGCCACCTCTTCTTAATTTCTTCTGTTTCTGTCCTTTATTGTGCCCATCCTTGCATGAAATGTTCCTTTGATACCTCGAATTTTCTCGAAGAGATCTCTAGTCTTTCCCAGTCTATTGCTTTCTTCTACTTCTTTGCATTATTCATTGATAAGGCCTTCTTATCTCTCCTTGTTATTCTCTGGAACTCTGCATTCAGTTGGGTATATCTTTCCCTTTTCCCCTTGCTTTTCACTTCTTTCCTCAGCTATTTGTAATGCCTCCTCAGACAAGCACTTTGCTTTCTTGCATTTCCTTTTCTGGGGATGGTTTTGATCACTGCCTCCTGTATAATGTTATGAACCTCTGTCCATAGTTCTTCAGGCACTGTCTACCAGATCTAATCCCTTGAATCTATTCATCACCTCCACTGTATAAGCATAAGGTATTTGATTTAGGTCATAACTGAATGGCCTAATGGTTTTCCCCATTTTCTTCCATTTAAGCCTGAAGTTTGCAGTAAGGAGCTGATGATCTGAGCAACAGTCAGCTCCAGGTCTTGTGTTTGCTGGTTGTATACAGCTTCTCCATCTTGGGTTACAAAGAATATAATCAGTCTTATTTCTTTGTTGACCATTTGGTGATGTCCATATGTAGAGTCTCTTGTGTTGTTGGAAAAGGGTATTTGCTATGACCAGTGTGTTCTCTTGACAAAAACTCTGCTTACCTTTGCCCTGCTTCATTTTGTACTCCAAGGTCAAACTTGCTTGTTACATGTACATATGATTTAACAGCAAAGCAGAGCAAAATGGTTATTTGCTACCCACTGGTATACAGTCATCCAGGCAGTTGGTCCTATGGGCAGTGGTGTCCAGGCACCCCCTGCAGTGCCTTTACCTGTCAGCCAGCAATTCTGTCCCTGCTGCACAAAAGGTGGACAATATTGAGACCCAGCCTGCTTGTTAACTGCTTTTTAAAAAATTTATTTATTTTTGTGAGGAAACATAAAAAGCAGAGAAATTTTTTTTAGAACCAAAGAATCATTAGATGCCCAACAAAACCAGAAAGGAGGAAGCCATGTGTATCAACTGTGAGTTCACATCTTCTCTTTTGAGGTGTCTCTTGTAAACCCATCATTAAGGAAATAAAGGAGAAGAATCATGGTGTTGACTATTACAATTAAGCAATGGCTTCATGACCATTTGTTCTACCTCTTCTCACTGGTTAGGAGCTGAGGCTGGAGCAGTGAATATCATGCCCAAGGGCACACAGCTAGTTGTTCGCAGAGCCAGACTCAAGCGAACTTATCTGACTACTGCTTCTGCTATGCTCTGATTTCTCCGTATTTTGACAGAAAATGCCAGGAAAACTGCTCTAAACATTTGCCCTAGTAGTATAAAACTGAGAGTAGTCAGTATTATTATTATTATTTGAGAGTAGTCAGTATTCTAAGTAAGGTAAAGGGTTAAAAAACTTGGCAATATGGGACAAACCAAGCTTTCACTTTCATTAATTCCACAGAGTTAATGATCTCCAGAAGGGACATCTGGGCTTTTCCAGAGTTCTCTGTGGCTTCGTTTGTTCCTCTAAAAAATCTCAGATCACCTTACTTCTTGGTGTTCTTTTTTTTTTTGACCACACCCTGCAGCTTGTAGGGTGTTAGTTCCCGGACCAGCGATCAAATCTGGGTCCTTGGCAGTGAAAGTGCAAAGTCCTACCCACTGAACCACCAGGGAACTTCCCCTTGGTGTTTATTTCTTCCCTAGTGAAATAGAAAGTCTCTTGGCCTATGTGTGTACTTCCCTCCCTGCCTTACATAGTGCTGACACTGAACTTGACTGGATCTTCCAGAAGAAGCTCTGCCTACAGTAGAACATATTACTATTGCATTTGTCCAAGGGAGAGTAAAACCATTCGTATTTGCTGGTAACTCAAGGACCTCGGATAACAAGCATTACAGGAATTAAGGGGGCTTCCCTGGTGGCTCAGAGGTTAAAGTGTCTGCCCGCAATTTGGGAGACCTGGGTACGATCCCTGGGTCAGGAAGATTCCCCTGGAGAAGGAAATGGCAACCCACTCCAGTATTCTTGCTTGGAGAAACCCATGGATGGAGGAGCCTGGTGGGCTACACAGTCCACGGGGTCACAAAGAGTCGGACACGACTGAGCGACTTCACTTTCACAGGAATTAACATTTATTGCAAGAAATACTCTCATCTTAAAGAGGCCTAGATTAATGGGTTATTGACAGATCTAACCCTAACAAGAATTTTCTAAGTTAATTTCTGCTTCAGTAGATTGCATAAAGGGATTCCCTCATAGCTCAGTTGGTAAACACTCCGCCTGCAATGCAGGAGACCTGGGTTCAATCCCTGGGTCAGGAAGATCCTCTGGAGAAGGAAATGACAACCCACTCCAGTATTCTTGCCTGGGAAACACCATGGACAGAGGAGCCCGGCTGCCTACGGTGAGCTAGTACTAGTGATCCTCTTCTGGGATCACAAAGAGTTGGACATGACTTAGTGACTAAACCAACCAGATTGCATAAGCTGAACAACCCAAGTAAATCTGAAACATGAAAATACTTCACAGGCAAACAGTTGTCAAAGGAAAATATATTTATCAACTATTGAGGGATTTAGGGCATTGAGACATTTGAAAAATATTTCCCACTATCTTTTTTTTCCAGATGAAAGTAGAGTTCTCTTCCTTCTGTGATGACCCTCACGCACACTGCTCTATCTTCCTTGGGACAGTCTTCCCTCTACTTGAAGGAAGATTCCCATCTTCTATCAACTTCAGTCTCTCCATCAACTTAAATGTTTTGTCTTTCTAGCAACTTAAATGTCACCTCCTTGGAAGGCCCTTCTTTGAACGAACTCAGAGGGTCCTTTTTAAAAAAATTTTCTTTTTTTAAAGCACTGACATCTGTGCTCTTTTTGTAGGACTTATCACAGTTTCTAATTTCTTTTTGTTTGTGATTTCCTTTTGTCTGTGTCCTCCACTGGACTGTTAGCACCATAACGGTAAACGCCTTTGTGGGATTTATCCAGAGCCCCTCACATAGGCTTCCAACAGTGATTGCTGGGTGGATGGAGAAATGAACAGACTCATATCTAATTGAACTTATAGGTGAGGACTTTCAGGAGGCACAGCATTAACGCACTAGGATGGTGTCCCAGAGGGGGCCGGTTTTCAAGCTTACTATTTTCCTTAGAGGCAGGGATAGGGTTTTCCTTCTTTAACCCAAGAAACCAGCTATATTGAGCAGGTGTGGGGATAAGAGCCGCATGAGAAGAGAAGTGAGATGAAGATAGCTCTTTATCAGTTTTCTACCCCCATAAGCAATGACATAATCCATCATAGTTAAAGAATGCCCTAGAATCAGGACAAAGTTAGACTGGTACTTTATAATTTTATACAGACTGTGTTACAGTTGAGAATTTGAACTCAACAGCACTTAGTTAGATAACTTAGGAAAATGGAAAAAAATAAAAAGCAGTAGGCTAAAAAGAGTGGGTTAGATTTTCCTGAATTTGTAGTGAACAGAAGCAGTATTATTTTTAGAATTTCTACAGCAGCATTTGAGGGTCTATTATGTGTCAGGTACCTGATAGGCACTAAGGAAAAAAATGAATGAAAGGAAAGCAGAAGGTGTATAAAGTTATCTGCTACTATTACATCTTTCTTTCCAGAAAATATACTTGGAGTTCCTGAAGGAAAAAAAAGACCATCTCAAATTTTTACCCTGCCTTCTCTTGAGAACTGAATGCCATTAACTGTGTTACTCTCCAAGTGCCCCTCCGCCATCAACCATCCAGGCTACTAAGATGTAGCCCCTGTATTCTGACACTTTCCTGCCCGCTGGAGCCCTGTCTTTGATGGAAGGGTGGTTATCTGTAACCGCCTATCTGTACTTCCACTATCATAAAGTGGAATTGTGAGTGAGAGTTACCAATCCAATTCCTTAGGCCCATTTTCCCTAACAGTTAGTTTAAAACATACATCTAGATCCTGTAGACAGATGCATGAAAAGGTTAATGGATTTTAGAGGGACAGAAAAATCATTTGTGAAAATCATGAATTATCTATCACTTACAAGGAACTTCTGTGATTTTCAGTGGGCCATTTGTTACTGTGGAAACGTCAAGATATAATAAGTTCCTTTAGTTTCTCTAGGTAAAGTTAGCCATTTGTTTTCAGGCCATGGCTTTGCTGAAGCCATTTTCATGTTGAATTGTAATGATTCGTTTTTGTGTTACATATTCACTAAAATGTGAGCATCTTAAAAGCAGGGGTCAGGCTCCGGCCAGTTTGTAACCCTTGTGCAGAGCCAAAAATATAATACTCGGTTACTATAGACGAGATAAGTTATAATGGAGTCCTTGTCCTCTAAGTTGTACAATCTCTAAGATAGACAAATAATTCAAGACAGTTATTTGCTAAGGACTAAAAGAGAACTTTGTAATAATTGCTAAAGAGATCCAGAAAAGAAAGAAGTTGCTGTGTGCTGGAGCACACAGAAGGTGTCTAGAGCACATGGTAAGAGATACAGAGGGAAAGAATGGATCTCCAAGCATACCCAACGGCATAGCTAACATGTTGAGGCAGGAAAACACAGTAGCATATTTAATAGAGTTTGCTAATTAACTAATGATACTAATATATAATTAGAAATATTAAGGGCCTAAGTTTAGGTAATAATGCTAAAAATGGATGAAAAGTAAAAGATATCTTGTATATCTTAAGCCCAAGTTGCTGGGAGAATAGGCTTTCATTCAGAAGGCGTGATCAGTCATGATACAGCTAAGTACAAGGGTCCGGCAACACTTGGAAATGTGGAGAAAGCACTCAGGGTAAAAGTTTCTAGAAGAGATATTAGAATAGATATTTGTACATCCATCATAGCAGCATTATTTACAATAGCCAAAATTTGGAAACAACCCAAATGTCCATCAACAGATGAGTGGGTAAACAAAAGGTAGTATATTCATTCAATGAAATATTATTCAGCTTTGGGAATTCCCTGACAGTCCAGTGGTTAGGACTCCATGTTTCCACTGCAATAGGCACGGGTTCAATCCCTGATGGGGAGCTAAGATCCTGGGTGCCACACAATATGGTGTGTGTATATATATATATGTGTGTGTGTGTATAAAATTATAATTCAACATGAAAATGGCTTTAGCAAGGTCATGGGCAGAAAAGGAATGGCTAACTTTACTTAGAAAAGCTAAAAATGGCTTATATTTCCTGACATTTCCACAATGGCAAGTGGCCCACTGAAAATCACAGAAGTTCCACATAGGTAATAGAATGAAAATATTTAATATTTAATTTAATGAAAATATAAACATTAATATTTAATATTTTATTATATATAATTATATATATGTATATAATTCAACCTTAAAAAGGAATAAAATTCTAATATGTTACAACATGAATGAATCTTGAAGACATGCTGAGTGAAATAAACCAGTCACAAAAAGACAAATACTGTATGATTCCACTTACATGAAGTTCCTAGTCAAATTCATAGAGACAGAAAGTAGAATGGTGGTTGCCAGGGGCTGGGGGGAGGGGAGAACAAAGAATGATTATATAATGGATAAAGAGTTTCAATTTGGGATGACAAAAAATTTCTGGAGATGGATCGTGGTGAAGGTTGCACAACAATTTGGACTCATGTAATACCATGGAGCAAGACCCTGAAAAATGGTTATCGTGGTAAATTTTATGTTGTGCATATCTTACCACACAAAAAAAGAGATATTAGATCTGCATATTGTCCTCATAAAAGGGATCACTGATTCCATGGGAGAAGTGAGAGCTCTGAGGAAGAGTGAAAAACAAGAAAAGAATAGAATCCTAGGGAATGCCTAAAGGAAAAGAAGTTTAGAAAAACCTTCCAAGGGTTTGACATCCCTAATATTCAAACTTGTAGCCTACAAGTTAAATTTGAAAAATCTTAGTCTCATGGATTATTCCTGAAATGTTCAGTGGAGGCATTGAAATGTAAAATTGCTGGGGGATAGAAAAGATGGCAGTGATTTTAATCTACTTTTCAAGTTGTTACACTGACAACTCTATGAATATATTTTGAACAAATATCAGTAGCTGCTTGGCAAGAAATGAGTTCTTGATAGTCACTGGCTTCTAGCCAGTTTTTCTCTCAGATCTTGAAAAGAGAAATGAATACATCACAAAATATTTTCCTTTCACTCAGTAGCAGAATTGCGGTTCTGTGCATGTGGGATGTAAGGAAAGGATGAGCGTACACACGTATGTGTATGTGTAGAGAAATATAAGGAATATATGTAAAGAATAGACGACTTACAAAATACAGCACCTCAGCACCTGTAATTGTGTTTACTTAGAGAAACTTTGTTTTAAAAAAAAAAACAGGAATATTAAAATGCTTTTCAAGGAGAAGTACTGATTGTCTTTTCTTTGCAATCCCATCCAGGTAGGCAGCTGAAACAAATAGGTCTCTAAATTGCAAATAAGACTTTGGTATGAAGAGATTTTTCTTCTTTTGAAGTTCATTTGAAATACACCAGATTTTTCTAGGAATATATACTAATAATTTTATTCTACCCCACGCCCGAGGTTGGCCGAGAGGAGCAACCCCACGTCCAAGGTAAGAAGTGGCGGCTGCGCTTTGCTGGAGCAGCCGTGAAGAGATACCCCACATCTAAGGTAAGAGAAACCCAAGTAAGACAGTAGGTGTTGTGAGAGAGCATCAGAGGGCAGACACACTGAAACCATACTCACAGACAACAGGCCAATCTGATCGCATGGACCACAGCCTTGTCTAACTCAATGAAACCAAGCCATGCCATGTGGGGCTACCCAAGACAGCCGGATCATGGTGGAGAGCTCTGACAGAATGTGGTCCACTGGAGAAGGGAATGGCAAACCACTTCAGTATTCTTGCCTTGAGAATCCCATGAACAGTATGAAAAGGCAAAAAGATAGGACAGTGAAAGATGAACTCCCTAGGTCAGTAGGTGCCCAATATGCTATTGGAGATCAGTGGAGAAATAACTCCAGAAAGAATGAAGGGATGGAGCCAAAGCAAAAAATAACACCCAGTTGTGGATGGGACTGGTGATAGAAGCAAGGTTCAATGCTGTAAAGAGCAATATTGCATAGGAATCTGGAATGTTAGGTCCATGAATCAAGGCAAGTTGAAAGTGGTCAAACAGGAGATGACAAGAGTGAATATCGACATTCTAGGAATCAGCGAACTAAGATTGACTGGAACGGGTGAATTTAACTCAGATGACCATTATATCTATTACTGTGGGCAGGAATACCTTAGAAGAAATGGATTAGCCATCATAGTCAACAATAGAGTCCGAAATGCAGTACTTGGATGCAATCTCAAAAACGACAGAATGATCTCTGTTCATTTCCAAGGCAAACCATTCAATATCATGGTAATCCAAGTCTATGCCCCCACCAGTAACGCTGAAGAAGCTGAAGTTGAACAGTTCTATGAAAACCTACAAGACCTTCTAGAACTAACACTCAAAAGAGATGTCCTTTTCATTACAAGGGACTGGAATGCAAAAGTAGGAAGTCAAGAAACACCTGGAGTAACAGGCAACTTTGGCCTTGGAGTACAGAATGAAGCAGGGCAAAGGCTAATAGAGTTCTGCCAAGAGAACGCACTGGTCATAGCAAGCACCCTCTTCCAACAACACCAGAGAAGACTCTACACATGGACAGCACCAGATGGTCAACACTGAAATCAGATTGATTGTATTCTTTGCAGCCAAAGATGGAGAAGCTCTATACAGTCAGCAAAAAAAAAAAAAAAAAAAACGGGAGCTGACTGTGGCTCAGATCATGAACTCCTTATTGCCAAATTCAGACTTAAATTGAAGAAAGTGGAGAAAACCACTAGACCATTCAGGTATGACCTAAATCAAATCCTTATGACTATACAGTGGATGAGAGAAATAGATTTAAGGGACTAGATCTGATAGACAGAATGTCTGATGAACTATGGGTGGAGGTTCGTGACAGTGTACAGGAGACAGGAATCAAGACCATCCCCAAGAAAAAGAAATGCAAAAAAGTAAAACGGTGGTCTGAGGAGGACTCACAAATAGCTGTGAAAAGAAGGGAAGTGGAAAGCAAAGGAGAAAAGGAAAGATATAAGCATCTGAATGCAGAGCTCCAAAGAATAACAAGGAGAGATAAGAAAGCCTTCCTCAGTGATCAATGCAAAGAAATAGAGGAAAACAACAGAATGGGAAAGACTAGAGATCTCTTCAAGAAAATTAGAGATACCAAGGGAACATTTCATGCAAAGATGGGCTCGATAAAATACAGAAATGGTATGGACCTAACAGAAGCAAAAGATATTAAGAAGAGGTGGCAAGAATACACAGAACTGTACAAAAAAGATCTTCATGAACCAGATAACCACGATGGTGTGATCACTCAGCTAGAGCCAGACATCCTGGAATGTGAAGTCAAGTGGGCTTTAGGAAGCATCACTATGAACAAAGCTAGTGGAGGTGATGGAATTCCACTTGAGCTATTTCAAATCCTGAAAGATGATGCCGTGAAAGTGCTGTACTCAATATGTCAGCAAATTTGGAAAACTCAGCAGTGGCCACAGGACTGGAAAAGGTCAGTTTTCATTCCAATCCCAAAGAAAGGCAATGCCAAAGAATGCTCAAACTACTGCACAATTGCACTCATCTCACATGCTAGTAAAGTGATGCTTAAAATTCTCCAAGCCAGACTTCAGCAATACGTGAACCATGAACCTCCAGATGTTCAAGCTGGTTTTAGAAAAGGCAGAGGAACCAGAGATCAAATTGCCAACATCCGCTAGTTCATGGAAAAAGCAAGAGAGTTCCCGAAAAACATCTATTTCTGCTTTCTTGACTATGCCAAAGCCTTTGACTGTGTGGATCACAATAAACTGTGGAAAATTCTGAGAGATGGGAATACCAGACCACCTGCCCTGTCTCTTGAGAAACTTGTATGTAGGTCAGGAAGCAACAGTTAGAACTGGACACGGGACAACAGACGGGTTCCAAATAGGAAAAGGAGTACGTCAAGGCTGTATATTGTCACCCTGCTTATTTAACTTATATGCAGAGTACATCATGAGAAACGGGATGGATGAAGCACTGGAATCAAGATTGCCGGGAGAAATATCAATTACCTCAGATACGCAGATGACATCACCCTTATGGCAGAAAGTGAAGAACTAAAGAGCCTCTTGATGAAAGTGAAAGAGGAGAGCGAAAGAGTTGGCTTAAAGCTCAACATTTAGAAAACGAAGATCATGGCATCTGGTCCCATCACTTCATGGCAAATAGATGGGGAAACAGTAGCTGACTATTTTTGTGGGCTCCAAAATCACTGCAGATGGTGATTGCAGCCATGAAATTAAAAGACACTTACTCCTTGGAAGGAAAGTTATGACCAATCTAGATAGTAATTAAAAAGCAGAGACATTACTTTGCCAACAAAGGTCTGTCTAGTCAAGGCTGTGGTTTTTCCAGTGGTCATGTATGGATGTTAGAGTTGGACTATGAAGAAAGCTGAGTGCCGAAGAATTGATGTTTTTGAACTGTGGTGTTGGAGAAGACTCTTGAGAGTCCCTTGGACTGCAAGGAAATCCAACCAGTCCATCCTAAAGGAGACCAGTCCTGGGTGTTCATTGGAAGGACTGATGTTGAAGCTGAAACTCCAATAATTTGGCCACCCGATGAGAAGAGCTGACTCACTGGAAAAGACCCTGATGCCAGGAAAGATTGAGAGCAGGAGGAGAAGGAGACGACAGAGGATGAGATGGTTGGATGGCACCATTGACTCGATGGACATGGGTTTGGGTGGACTCTGAGAGTTGGTGATGGACAGGGAGGCCTGGCGTGCTGTGATTCATGGGGTCACAAAGAGTCGGACATGGCTGAGCGACTGAACTGAACTGAATCTTATTCTCTGGCAGATCTGATGCCCACAAAAGTCAGTTGTAAGGGCAAAAGAGGAATATAAGGAATACAGGAAATACAAGACAAAAGTGATGTATGTCTGTAGTATAAAAACTGGCATGTTTGAGAGTTTTTTGATCTGTTTCCTGAATATCTGGAACTACTATTAATATATTGCCTTCACAGTGGAAAATCTTCACATAAAATAACTCTCCTGAAAAGCTAATCCACTGCCACATGTGATTGGATGAACAGTTTTTATATTATATATCTGCAAAATCTCTGCTGAAAAAGTCTCATAGTAAACCAGCAACCAAATTTTTAAAAATTTTAACTTTTAAGAATTAATTTTTTTTTTTTTTTACTTCAGAAAGTCCTCCTTGATGATCTAAATTTATGTCCTTTGGACTTTAGTTTTTATCCAATATGATAAAGTTGTACCACATTGATGACTGAGAAATGGTGGTCTATGGGCTGAATTAACCTAACAGATATTTTGTTAGGGCTGTGAAAAGAAAGTGAAACTGATAGTTACCTAGTCGTGTCCCACTTTTTGTGCCCTAATGGAGCCTACTAGGCTCCTCTATCCATGGGATTTCCCAGGCAAGAATAACTAGAATTGGTTGCCATTTCCTTCTCCAGGAGATCTTCCTGACCCAGGGATCAAACTTGCATCTCCAGAGGATTTTTTACCACTGAGTCACCTGGGAAGTCCTAATTAACCATATATGTGTAAGTTGATTTCTAGGCTCCTTGTTCCATTGTTCCATCAATGGAATTCCATTGATTTATGCATCTGTTTTAAATGCCAATATCATGCTGTTTTGATTGCTATAGTTTTGCAATATAGCTTGAAATCCATGACACTTCCAGCGTTGTTCTTTCTCAATAATGCTTTGGCTATTCAAGGTCTTTTGTAGTTCCATACAATTTTAACATTGTCTGATTTCTACAAAAACTGTCATTGGAAGATATGGAACTTCTATGGGCTAATTGGCTTAGGCCTGGGTGACTGTCCTTCCCTAAAACAATCACAGTGGCAAGAGGGATGAGATGGTGTTTATTATGAAGAATGCTTCTTCTTACTCCTGATATTGCTTCTATTAATGTAATTCTAGCCTCTCTGTGCTCCTGGGAAGATGGATATACTCATTGGATATGGCAATTTTGTAAAGACTGAGAACATTCTACTCAGCTCTGCCTTTCCTTTTGGAATAGGTTTCCTTTCAAAAATCAGATGTTCTTTTTTGTTATTCTGTGTTGCTGGACCCATCACAGTCCATCATGCCCTGAGTTGTATAATTTGGCGTTGAGTATTAGTAAGTCCACTTGGTGAGCAGACATGAACTATATGCCTCTAAGACAATAAAAGTGCAATTTGGAATCTTCATATTTACTCTTTGCTTTTTTTCCAAGTTGTTCAAAATGACGGCAGAGAAGAGATGACACTTACCAGGAACCTTCTTTCAATCTCTAAGGAAACCATTGATTAACTTAGGACAAAAGAAGCCTAGCCTTAGAGCTGGAAGTACTACCCAAGTACTACCCATACTACCCAAGCAGTGACTACTCCAATGAGGAAGAGTGGGTTCCTCAAAGGAAAGTCTAGGTGCTGTCAAGATAAGAAAAAACCAAAATCTATTGGCTGAGAATCCAGCTGTTGGGTTACCCCCTAATGTTGTTTGATTGATAGTCTCTTTGCTTGTTTATGTCAGTTAAACAGGAAACATGCTCACAGATTTAGTGACTGTTATTGCCTGAATGTTTGTGCCCCCAACTTCAAAATTCTTATGTTTAAATCTTAACTGCCAAGGTGATAGTAGTAGGAGGTAGGGCCTTTGGGAAGCGATTAGGTCATGAGAGCAAAGCTCTCATAAATGGAATTAATGCTCTTATAAAAGAGGCCCCAGAGAGCTCCCTGGCCTCTTTCACACTGTGAGGATACAAGAAGTCTGCAGCCCAGGAGAGGACCCTCTTATGACCATGCCGGTACCCTGATCTCAGACTTCCAGCTTCCAGAACTGTGAGGAATAAATTTCTGTTATTCATAAGCTAGTTTGTGGTATTTTGTTATAGAAGCCTGAATGGACCAAGATAGCGCTGAAAGCGTTAAGGCCAAATCTTAAAACCAAAATTGTTTAGGTGGTGGACTTTTTCATATCCAGTCTCTGTTACTCCCCATCCTGATCTTCCTTCATTTAATGGAATACACCTTGCTTCCCTCTCTCTAGAGACTTTGTATACACTGTTCTATCTGCAAAATCTACTCTCCTGCACCCATTCATTCTATTTAACTCCTTACATCCTTCGGATCTTATTCAAAGATACCTCCTCACAGTATTAGCCCAAGGACTCTTTCCCATCATATACTGTCAAGCATGACATACTTTGTGTGTGAGAGAGAGACAGAGAAGAGACAGAAAGAATCACACTTCTGGAGCCCAGAAGCCCAAAAGTAAGATGTTGGTAGAATCTCTCTCCCTCCGAAGTCTTGAGAGAAGAATCCTTTGTTGCCCCTCTCAGCTCCTGGTAACCTGGTAGCTTGGTGGTTGCTGGTAATTCTGCGTTCTCAGTCATGTACCTTTTATTGATAGCACTTCAAAGTTTGTAACTATATGTTTACTTGACTGATCAATAGGTGAATAAGTAGTGTCATCTCCATTCACTTTCCAAGTGGAGATTTATTTAAAGCATGTTATTGTTGTTGTTTAATCACAGTCATGTCTGACTCTTTGCTACCCCATGGACTATAGCACACCAAGCTCCTCTGTCCATGGAATTTTCCATACAAGAATACTGGAGTGGGTTGCCATGCTTTCCTCCAGGGGATCTTCCCAACCCAGGGATTGAAACAACACCTCCTGCATCTCCTGCATTGGCAGGCAGATTCTTTATCCACTGAGCCATCAGTTCAGTTCAGTTCAGTCGCTTAGTCGTGTCCGACTCTTTGCGACCCCATGAATAGCAGCATGCCAGGCCTCCCTGTCCATCACCAACTCCTGGAGTTTACCCAAACTCATGTACATCAAGTCAGTAATGCCATCCAGCCATTTCATCCTCTGTCGTCCCCTTCTCCTCCTGCCCCCAATCCCTCCCAGCATCAGAGTATTTTCCAATGAGAACGCTTCGGATGAGGTGGCCAAAGTATTGGAGTTTCAGCTTCAACATCAGTCCTTCCAATGAACACCCAGGACTGATCTCCTTTAGGATGGTCTGGTTGGATCTCCTTGCAGTCCAAGAGACTCTCAAGAGTCTTCTCCAACACCACAGTTCAAAACCATCAATTCTTCGGTGCTCAGCTTTCTTCACAGTCCAACTCTCACATCCATACATGACCACTGGAAAAACCATAGCCTTGACTAGACGGACCTTTTTGGCAAAGTAATGTCTCTGCTTTTTAATATGCTATCTAGGTTGGTCATAACTTTTCTTCCAAGGAGTAAGCATCTTTTAATTTCATGGCTGTAATCACCATCTGCAGTGATTTTGGAGCCCAAAAAAATAAAGTCTGACACTGTTTCCCCTGTTTCCCCATCTATTTCCCATGAAGTGATGGGCCCGGATGCCATGATCTTCATTTTCTGAATGTTGAGCTTTAAGCCAACTTTTTCACTCTCCTCTTTCACTTTCATCAAGAGGCTTTTTAGTTCCTCTTCACTTTCTGCTTTAAGAGTGGTGTCATCTGCATACCTGAGGTTATTGCTATTTCTCCTGGCAATCTTGATTCCAGCTTGTGCTTCTTCCAGCCCACTGTTTCTCATGATGTACTCTGCATAGAAGTTAAATAAACAGGGTGACAATATACAGCCTTGACGTACTCCTTTTCCTATTTGGAACCAGTCTGTTGTTCCATGTCCAGTTCTAACTGTTTTTTCCTGACCTGCATACAGGTTTCTCAAGAGGTGGGTCAGGGGCTCTGGTATTTCCATCTCTTTCAGAATTTTCCACTGAGCCATCAGGGGAGCCCAATTTGAGGCATTGTTACAAGGAATATAACTGAAGCAGAATCCAAATGAAACAGTCCTCTGTGCACAATACAAATGGCCCAATCCCCAAACAGGAGTGTGGAGGCAAGATTGGAAGTGGGCTTTAGGAAGTTGGACAAGCTGTCCTCCATACAGCTGGTTGTTTTTCAGTCACTAAGTCGTGTTTGACTCTTTGTGACCCCATGGACTGCAGCACGCCAGGCTTCCCTGTCCTTCACTACCTCCTGGAGCTTGCTCAACCTTATGTCTACTGAGTTGGTGATCCCATCCAACCATCTCATCCTCTGTCATCCCCTTTTCCTCTTGCTTTCAATCTTTTCCAGCATCAGGGTCTTTTCCAATGAGATGGCTCCTCACATCAAGTGGCCAAAGTATTGAAGCCTCAGCTTCAGCATCAGTCCTTCCAATGAATATTCAGGGTTGATTTCCCTTAGGATTAACGGTTTGCTGGATTAATCCTCAGAACACTTCAGTGGTTCCCCATCTTACTCCGACTAAGCACTGAAGTCCTCACTGTGGCCTCCAGGGCCTCCACTGCTCTTCCCTCGTCTTTACGACTCCCTGTACCCCAGCACTTCTCTACTGTGTGCACCTGGCCTCCGTGCTGCTCCTCAAACCCTCCAGGCAAGTTCCTGCCTCGTGGCCTTACACTGGCTTTATCCCCTGCCTGCCTGGAATGCTTTTCCATCAGACCTCCTTTAGGCCATATGCCAATGACAACATCTTAGTAAGGTGTTCCCTGACCACCCCAGCCTTGGGGACAGCAGTGGGGGTCACTGTGGCTGAGGCAGCGGTTAGTGGAGAGACCCCCAAGAACGATGTCTCTGAGCCTGCCCAAAGCACTGGTGTCCAATAGATAGGAAGAACTGGTCTGGGGAGCAGAGTCATGGAGCAGAAAACAGCTGTAGCCATGAAGCCCACATGCTAAGTCGCTTCAGTCATGTTTAACTCTTTGTGACCCTATGGACTATAGCCCGCCAGGCTCCTTTGTCCATGGGATTCTGCAGGCAAGAATACTGAAGTGGGTTGCCATGCCTTCCTTCAGGGATGAAGCCCAACACGTCCAACTAAAGGCTTGGTGTCTCCCCATTGCTAGACAGGAAAACGACTACCACTCCAACCTGGATTTTTGGAAGATCCAAAGAAGAGAGAGAAATTCCCCAGCACAGCAGAGAGTGACTTTCCGAACACTTGCCTGTGAGGACTAGGAACTATAGTTGTTGGATTTAGAACATGTAGATAAGGTAACAATTCATACACCCAGTTGTTCACATGTATACCACTGCATTCAGAGCAAAAAGATGAGTATAAAAAGATGAAAGAGGGAGAAAACCACCAGGTTGTATACTTTAAATACACAAATTCTGTCAATTATACTTTAATAAAGCTGAAAAATATAATTTCTTTTAAAAAAGGAGCACGCAGAAAAACAAACTCCTAATTATATGAAGTAAATATAGTATTTCCTATTTCATGTAAGTCACATCCATGGAGATGATGATGTTACAATAATCATATGCATATCTGTTGATTAACACAATGAAATACCTCAAATCTCTCAAAAACTTTGCTTTACTCTTTTATTATGCCAAAAAATCACTACTCAAATTAAATCTTCACCTCTCTGATAAAGCCTCAACTATTTTGTAGGTTTTCCTTTTTAGTGATGCTGTGTTAGCCAAAGAAATGTGCAAAAGTCCTGTATTCATAAATAGTCTGATACCAGTAACCACTTGTTTATATTGTAAATAGGTAGCCAGCTGAAAATTTTTGACAATTTAATTGCAGCTTGCTAGCTATGAAGACAAGCCAACAGGCTACCCTGCTGGCTCCATAAATCTGACTCACACACATTGAATGAGCTGCTTGATCTTTGATTGTTCACAAAAGACAAATCAGTAGAGAGAGGAATTCATAAAAAGAGAATAAAGCTTTGCAAAATGGAAACTGTCTTTGGATTTTCAGAAGTGACTAAAATATTTTAATAGGGTTCTTTTACTGTCTCTGCTTACCTATGAAATATTGACAGGTCTTCCTGACTGGAAAAAATAAAAACTCATTAAATTCTCTATGTCTTACTTGGTTGAATAAAAGGTAAAAAGATAGACTGGTTATTTTGAGAAAAGAGAAACAATAGAAAGTACGGAAATTGGGGCGCCAAACATCAATCTTAATTTGTGCATTCCTGAGCAATTTTCTAACTAGCCATCCCCTTCCCTTACCTCTGTGGTGAGCCGTTGTCTTCTGGGCATGCGGACCTGCCAACCAGCGCCTTCCAGTCCTTGGTGCCTCACAGGTTCCTTCCATTTCCAGTTTCTTCAGATATTCCCCTCCATGATATGTGTGTTAACTTCTGTTTTGAGACTAGGTCCAAATGACACCTACCCCGCTTCTGGATTGAAAGGGTACTATAAGCACAGGAAAGTCAGCTAAGAGCTCACCTGAAGACACAAGCCTTTGCTCTTTCTGATTTTTAGATAAATGGAATGTTTTGATGAGAGGGAAATGGGTGAGGGAGGTGATAACTCATGTCAGGATGAAGCAAATATTTAAAAAATCTGATGCTATTGAAAGACAAATACTACAGTAGGACTCCCACGAGGCAAGCTGTAAATACTAATGCTTTCTCCCCCCAACCCTGAGTGTTTGGCTCTTCAGATTAACAGCCTTGTTGTTAAGTTGTTCAGTTGCTAAGTTGTGTCTGACTCTGCAACCCCATGGACTGTAGCACACCAGGCCTTCCTTCTTTCAATCATACTTCTGATGACTAAAGCCTCAACATTTTCCTCCATCCTGGCCATCTTATTCATAAATAGATAATGTAAAATAAAACAGATTAAAAAAAAACAGATAATGCAAAAATTTTGTCTTCTATTTTCATTCTTCTCACAGCTGTTGCAATTTCTTGCCTTGTAATTCAATATTTGTAGTGTTTTATAGCTTGCAATAATTGTTATATATATATATATAAATTTATATACAAGTGTTTTATAGCTTCCCGGGTAGCTCATCTGGTAAAGAATCTGCCGGCAATGCAGGAGATAGGTTCAATTCATGGGTTGGGAAATTCCCCTGGAGAAGGGATAGGCTACCCACTCCAGGATTATTGCCTGGAGAATCCCCATGGGCAGAGGATCCTGGTGGGCTACAATCCACGGGGTCGCAAAGAGTCAGACAGGACTAAGTGACTAAGCACAGCATAGCTTGAAAAGCAATGTACATATGTTATCTCATTTAATCCCCACCACTCTCAACTTTACAGATAAAGAAAACTGCAGATCAGAGAGGTTAAATTGCTCAAGGACACACAGCTCATATAAGAAAGAGCTAAAACCCAGGTAGGCCCTTATCTTCTAGTTCAGTGCTCTCTTCATGCACCAAATTAAAAAGACGAAGAGTTTTGAAGTTCTGGATAAAATTGAAAGTGATGCTTATTTTCCAATATTGCTTATAAAAGTGTCTAGCTTTATGAGAAGTCTGAGAAAGATACAATTTCAGTGATTGATTCAAAAGCAGTAAAGAGAAAAAAGATATTATCCCATTTCTTCATTTTAAATTCAAGGTCTGTTGGAGAACAAGATAGCCTATAAACTCAAAATCCACTTAGAGCCACATAAATCACTTTTTTCTTTTTAATATGATATTCTGAATTTCATTTCTATAAAAATGTTCTGTTTTTAAATCCTCTGATCAAAAAGTTCTAGGGATTAGAAAATACACTTTAAAAATAATATCCTCTTACGTTTCCTTCCTCAGAAGTTGACAGATTAGAACGAAAATTCATATATTACTGAGAGTGAACTTTTTCCAACAAACAATCAAAATAAAATGTAATATCTCTTAACACATTATGCATTGTGACTATGTATTATACTTCCTATGATTTCTGTTTCATTTCCACAGTTTCTTGTAGGTTTGTGAATTTCTCAATAGATTGAAAGAACATACTCTGTGCACTGAATAGGTTTTTTGAGAAATGTTATTGGGCTGCTGGACTCCATAAGTTCAGAAGTTTGGAAACTTCCCCTGTGTTTCTGAGTAACAGATCTTTGTGTGTTATGTGTGTGTGTGTATACATACATACATTTTTATAGTAAGTATAACACCATTATTATAATAATTATCATATATTAATAGAACATAAATCAATAATATAATTAATCATGCTGTATTATGCTGTTTTATAGTCTAATATAAATTATAATATACAGTTTAATCTCTTCCCTTTTAATATTGATAGCTGTTGATTCACTTTCTTTCCTTATGGCTTGCTAGAACCTACCAAAAAAAATCATTAAGTAAAGTAAAATGATTAGAATGGGCAGCTCTTCTTGTTCTCTACTTTAATGAGGATAGTATGACTGTTTCACAAATTAATAAGATTCTTGCCATTAGTTTCTAACAAATATCCTTTATTAATTTAAAACAATTTCTTTCTGTTTCTAGCATATAAAATTTTTTTATTAGGAGTAGAAGTTGAGAATGGAGTTTTGGCTAAGACATGGTTACCTCTAGGATCAGACCTGATCTACTGTGCTTTGGGCTATTGAGAAAGAGATTTAGCAACTTCAGCATCATAAAGTGAAAGCGAAGTCACTCAGTCGTGTCCGACTCTTTGTGACCCCATGGACTGTAGCCTACCAGGCTTCTCCGTCCATGGGATTCTCCAGGCAAAAATCCTGGGGTAGGTTTCCATTTCCTTCAGGGGATCTTCCCGACCCAGGGATCGAACCGGAGTCTCCCGCATTGAAGGCAGACGCTTTAACCTCTGAGCCACCAGGAAAATCTAAATCAAAACAGTTAAAAACAAATTGTTTAGTGCTATAAAGCTCTCAACCCAGAGGAAGGTGTTTTTTAAAAAAACAAACATTTTGTATGCATCCATGTCTTGAAGTGAAGTGAAGTGAAAGTCGTGTCCAACTCTTTGTGACCCCATGGACTATACAGTCCATGGAATTCTCCAGGCCAGAATACTGGAAGGGGTAGCCTTTCCCTTTTCCAGGGGGGTCTTCCCAACCCAGGGATCAAACCCAGGTCTCCCACATTGCAGGCGGATTCTTTACAGGCTGAGCCACAAGGGAAGCTCATCCATGTCTTGAATGTCTCCACATGCACTGAAGAAGGAAGCTTAATTTCAAAATAATTATAAAATAATCCTGACACATTCTGAATGTGAACTAGTTCTTATGCTACTTGAAACATAATTAAAGAACAATTTTTCTTAACTCATATATATGGAATTTAGAAAGATGGTAAAGACAACCCTATATGCAAGACAGCAAAAGAGACACAGATATAAAGAACAGACTTTTGGACTCTGTGAGAGAAGGCAAGGGTGGGATGATTTGAGAGAATAGCGTTGAAACATTTGTATTACCATATGTGAAATAGATGACCAGTCCAAGTTCAGTGCATAAAACAGGGCACTCAAAGCCAGTGCACTGGGACAACCCAGAGGGATGGATCAGGGAGGGAGGTGAGAAGGGGGGTTCGGAACGGGGGGACACAGGTACACCCATGACTGATTCATGTCAATGTATGGCAAAAACCACCACAATATTGTAAAGTAATTAGCCTCCAATTAAACAAATTAATTAAAAAAAGAAAAAAGAACAATTTTACTGTTTGCAAATGATGCGACTGACAAGGGTTCAGTTTCCAAATATACAAACAGCCCATACAACTCAACAATTTAAAAAAGCCCAAGTGAAAAATGGGCAGAAGACCTAAATAGCTATGTCTCCAAAGAAGACATATGGATGGCCAACAGGCACATGACAAGGTGCTCAACGTCACTAATTATTAGAGAAATGAAAGTTAAAACTAATTATTAGAGAAATGAAAGTTAAAACTAGAGAAATGAAAGTTAAAACTATAATGAGGTACCACCTCACACTGGTCATAATGGCCATCATTAAAAAGTGATTAGCAAATGCTGGAGAGGGTGTGGAGAAAAGGAATCCTCCTACATTATTTGTGGGAGTGTAAGTTGGTGCAGCCACAGTGCGAAACAATATGGAGTTTCTACAAAAAACTTAAAATAGAGTGGCCATATGATCCAGCAATCCCATTCCTGGGCACATATCTGGACAAAATTATAATTCAAAAAGAGACAGGCACCCCTATGTTCATAGCAGCGCTGTTCACAATAGCCAAGACATGAAAACAATCTTAATGTCCACAGACAGATGAATGGATAAAGCAAATGTGTTACATATATACAGTGGAACACTACTCAGCCATAAAAAGAACAAAATAGAAACAGATTCAGACATAGAGAACAGACTTGTGGTTGTCAAGGGAGTGGGGAGGGAGAGGGGTGAACCGGGATTAGCAGATGAAAACCATTATATTTGGAATGGATAAACAAGGTCTTACAGCACAGGGAACTACATTCAATATTTTGTGATAAATCATAATGGAAAAGAGTATAAAAAATAATGCATATGTATGTGTAACTGAATCAGTTTCCTGTACAGCAGAATTAACACAACATTTTAAATCGACTATACTTCAGTTTAAAAAAAGAACAATTTTTATTCTGGTGTCTTCTAGACTAATTAATCCAAACAGGTCATAAGAGCCAAAGTTATTTTGTGATTATTCTTATTGTTTTTAGAGTTCTTCACTGTTATAGAAAGCAATTTTACACATAATAGTTCACATTTCTGATACTCCATCTCAGTAAACATTATCTCAATATTTCCAGGCATTTAAAAAATGTGATTTATTTAAAGATATGTTTTTGAACTCTTTTATCTGCATTTTCACATTTACTAATATAATCCTCATCTATTTAGAAAAACTGTACACATTGGCTCTGGGCATAAATCCAGGAGCAGTTTTTTGAAGTTTGCTTTCTGTTTACTCTGTAGAAATATGTTGGTATTACTAAGTAGCCCTGCATAGTTTATTTAAAACAGCGAAAGTCATTCCAGCATGATAACACCAGCTTTTGGGGGGTGGGCGGGGGGCATATGAGACTTTCGAGGTCTTATCTACCTGACCAAGGATTGAACCTGAAGCCCTCTGCAGTGAAAGTGCAGAGTCCTAACCATTGAACTCCCAGGGAATTCTCAACACCAGTTAATTATTACCAGAGAAGGAAATGGCAACCCACTCCAGTACTCTTGCCTGGAAAATCCCACGGACGGAGGAGCCTGGTAGGCTACAGTCCATGGGGTCGCAAAGAGTCGGACACGACTGAGTGACTTCACTTTCAGTTTCAATCATGTGTTAAACAAAGATTAACTCTAAATGGATTAAAGAGCAAAATGTAAGATCTAAAAATATAAAATTTCTAGACTAGAAACTAACGTATCCCAGGGCAATTATCCCTCAACAATATAAGCTCTTGGTCATTAAGATTACAGAAGGAGAGGACAGACTCATCGCCATCCTTGGGAAGAGGAAATCAAGCAGGAAGATTGCATGTCCTGGCTGTCCTTCTCAGATGAAATTCCAGTTTGCCCTTCTCATATTATGCTCAGAATATAAATCAGCACTTCAAATTTCCTCTATTTCTTTCCTCAATCATTATGCTTTCACTAATGAGCTTTCTTATTTCTATTTCTTGATGTCACACTGACATTACTTTTTATTATTTCATTTTATAGTCTTTAATAGCTTATTAATTATATCTTTTTTGTTTGTTTTGGTTTTATTGTTGTTTTGATGTGTACAGTATCCAGCCTTAATATCATAGTTTCCAAGTAATATTAATAATAATAGTAGTAGTAGTAATAATAATCTACATACGGTATAAGAACTTTGCTTATTGCATGAGATCCACACAACAGCATTCTTCCATTTTTCCGTCCCAGCTTCTGTGCTATTGTTGCATACATTTTCTTTCTAAATATAGTTGATCCTCATTACTTGCAGATTCCATATTTGTGAATTCATCCACTTAGTAAAATTTATTTGTAACCCAAATCAATATTCATCGCACATTCATCACACTTTCTCGGTCATTTGTGGACATATGCAGAGGAGGAAAAACTTTGAGTCACCTGAGGCACATGGTCCCATCTGAGGCAAAACCAGGCAATGCTCTGCCTTGTTTGTTTCACCTCTTACAGGACCTCTCAAATAGTCCTATTTGTGGTCTGTTAGTGCCACCATTCAAAGTTTGTACTTGTTTGGCTATTTAGTTGTTTAACATGGTCAAAAGCCTGTATACCAAAAACTACAAAATGTTGCTGAAAGAAATAAGCAATACAGATAAATGGAGCAACATCCCATGTTCCTGAATTGGAAGACTTTGTATTGTTAAGCTGTCTCAGTTCAGTTGCTCAGTCATGTCTGACTCTGCAGCCCCATGGACTGCAGCATGCCAGGCTTCCCTGTCCATCACCAACTCCGGGAGCTTGCTCAAACTCATGTCCATTGAGTCAGTGATGCCATCCAACCATCTCATCCTCTGTCAGCCTCTTCTCCTCCTGCCTTCAATCTTTCCCAGCATCGGGGTCTTTTCCAACGAGTCAGTTCTTCGAATCAGGTGGCCAAAGTATCGGAGTTCCAGCTTCAGAATCAGTCCTTCCAATGAATATTCAGGACTGATTTCCTTTAGGATTGACTGGTTTGATCTCCTTGTAGTCCAAGGGACTTTTAAGAATCTTCTCCAACACCACAGTTCAAAAACAGCAATTCTTTGGCCTTCACCTAAATAATCTACAGATTCAGTGTGACCCCTATCAAAACCCCAATGACATTTTTTTTTCAGAAATAGAAAATTTACCTTAAAATTCATATAAAATCTCAAAAGACCCCAAATAGTCAAAACAATCTTGAAAAAGAAAAATACATTTGGAAGTCTCACACTTCCTGATCACAAAGCTTGACTATGAAGCTATGGTAATCAAAAGAGTAGTAGTGGCATCCAGACAGACATGTAGCCCAGTGGGAAAGAATAGATGACCCAGAAACAAATTTCAAATGATTTTCAACAAAGGTGCCAAGAGTATTCAATGAAGGAAAGGATGTCTCTTCAACTGCTTTCCAAACTGGATAAAAGAACAAAGTTGACTCTTACCTTAAACAAAGATTAACTCTTTATGGATTAAAGACCAAAATGTAATACCTAAATATATAAAAGTCCTAGAGGAAACCATAGGGGAAAATCTTTATGACATTAAATTTGGCAATGATTCCTTGGATATGACACCAAAAGAACAAGCAATAAAAGAAAAAAAACAGATAGGACAAATAAAATTTTAAAGCTTTTGTGCATCAAAGCACAGAATCAACAGAATGAAAGGCAACCTCAGAATGAGACAAAATATTTACAAAGCATATACCTAATATATAAAGAACTCCTACAACTAAAGAAACAAAAAAATCAAATAACTCAATTAGAAAATGGGCAAAGGGACTTCCCTTGTGGTGCAATGGATAAGAATCTGCCTGCCAATGCAAGGGACAAGGGTTTGATCCCTGGATTGGGAAGATCCCCTGGAAAAGGGAATGGCAACCCATGCCAGTATTCTTGTCTGGAGAATTCTATGGAGAGAGGAGCCTGGCTGACTACAGTCCATGGGGTCACAAAGAGTTGACACGACTGAGTGACTAACACTTTCTTTTCACTTAGAGCTTATCACTCCTCTGTTCAAAATCCTCCAAAACCTTCCCAGTTAACTAAAAATAAAAGCCCAAGCCCTTATTCTGATCTACAAGTCCTGCTTCATAATCATTTCACTCCTACACACACACACACACACACAAACACACACACACATACATATACTCACTCACAAACTCTAGCATTCTGTCTCTTTATTGTTTCCCAACTATTTCAGGTGTCTCCCCACTTAGATATTTGCTTGGAATTCTTTATCTATGTTTGGAATTATCTTGTCCACACAAGCCACATGGTCAGTTCCTCACATTCCCTTCAGGTCTTTTTTTAAAAGTTACTTTTTCAGTTCAGTTCAGTTCAGTCGATTAGTCATGTCTGACTCTTTGCAGCCCCATGGACTGTAGCATGCCAGGCTTCCCTGTCCATTGCCAACTCCCGGGGCTTACTCAAACTCATGTCCATTAAGTTGGTGATGCCATCCAATCATCTCATCCTCTGTCAGCCCCTTCTCCTCCTGCCTTCAATCTTTCCCAGCATCAGGGTCTTTTCAAGTGAGTCAGTTCTTTGAATCAGGTGGCCAAAGTATTGGAGTTTCAGCTTCAGAATCAGTCCTTCCAATGAATATTCAGGACTGATTTCCTTTAGGATGGACTGATTGGATCTCCTTGCTGTCCAAGGGACTCTCAAGAGTCTTCTCCAACACCACAGTTCAAAAGCATCAATTTCTCAGCGCTCAGCTGTCTTTATAGTCCAACTCTCACATACATACATGACTACTGGAAAAACCATAGCTTTGACTAGATGGACCTTTTCTGGCAAAGTAATGTCTCTGCTTTTTAATATGCTGTCTAGGTTGGTCATAGCTTTTGTTTCAGAGAGCAAGCATCTTTTAATTTCATGGCTGCAGTCACTATCTGCAGTGATTTTGGAGCCCAACAAAATAAAGTCTGTCACTCTTTCCATTGTTCCCCATCTATTTGCCATGAAGTGATGGGACCAGATGCCATGAACTTAGTTTTCTGACTGCTGAGTTTTAAGGCAACATTTTCACTCTCCTCTTTCACTTTCATCAGGAGGCTCTTTAGTTCTTTTTTGCTTTCTGCCATAAGGGTGGTGTCATCTGCCTATCTGAGGTTATTGATATTTCTCTTGGCAATCTTGATTCCAACTCGTGCTTCATCCAGCCCAGCATTTCTCATGATGTACTCTGCATATAAGTTAAATAACTTTTTCAGTTAGATGTTATCTAATTTTACTAAATATCTGTATAGCTTCTTGTGTTTTTCCTTATTTAATCCTCATCACCCTATGAGCAAGGTACTATTAATTATCCCCATTTTACAAATAAGGATAATAGAAGTTAGACAGGTTAAGTGAACTGCTCAAAGTCACACTGCTAGTAAATGGGTGAGCTTGCAGACAGATTCCAGAAGCTTCTCTAAATCCTACCTATATTTATTCTATCTACAGGATAGTTAGTCTGTTTATATATCATATATGTATCAGTCAGTTCAGTTCAGTCACTCAGTCATGTCCGACTCTTTGTGACCCCATGAATTGCAGCACACCAGGCCTCCCTGTCCATCACCAACTCCAGGAGTTCCCTCAAACTCACCTCCATCGAGTCAGTGATGCCATCCAGCCATCTCATCCTCTGTCATCCCCTTCTCCTCCTGCCCCCAATCCCTCCCGGTGTCAGAGTCTTTTCCAATGAGTCAACTCTTCGCATCAGGTGGCCAAAGTACTGGAGGTTCAGCTTTAGCATCATTCCTTCCAAAGAAATCCCAGGGCTGATCTCCTTTAGAATGGACTGGTTGGATCTCCTTGCTGTCCAAGGGACTTTCAAGAGTCTTCTCCAACACCACAGTTCAAAAGCATCAATTCTTTGGTGCTCAGCTTTCTTCACAGTCCAACTCTCACATCCATACATAACCACTGGAAAAACCATAGCCTTGACTAGACGGACCTTTTTGGCAAAGTAATGTCTCTGCTTTTCAATATGCTATCTAGGTTAGTCATAACTTTTCTTCCAAGGAGTAAGCGTCTTTTAATTTCATGGCTGCAGTCACCATCTGCAGTGATTTTGGAGCCCCCAAAAATAAAGTCTGACACTGTTTCCCCTGTTTCCCCATCTATTTCCCATGAAGTGATGGGCCCGGATGCCATGATCTTCATTTTCTGAATGTTGAGCTTTAAGCCAACTTTTTCACTCTCCTCTTTCACTTTCATCAAGTGGCTTTTTAGTTCCTCTTCGCTTTCTGCCTTAAAGGTGGTGTCATCTGCATATCTGAGGTTATTTATATTTCTCCCAAGATTCTTGATTCCAGCTTGTGCTTCTTCCAGCCCGCTGTTTCTCATGATGTACTCTGCATAGAAGGTAAATAAGCAGGGTGACAATATACAGCCTTGACGTACTCCTTTTCCTGTTTGGAACCAGTCTGTTGTTCCATGTCCAGGTCTAACTGTTGCTTCCTGACCTGCATACAGGTTTCTCAAGAGGCAGGTCAGGTGGTCTGGTATTCCCATCTCTTTCAGAATTTTCCACAGTTTATTGTGATCCACACAGTCAAAGGCTTTGGCATAGTCAATAAAGCAGAAATAGATGTTTTTCTGGAACTCTCTTGCTTTTTCGATGACCCAGAGGATGTTGCAATTTGATCTCTGGTTCCTCTGCCTTTTCTAAAACCAGCTTGAACATCTGGAAGTTCACGGTTCACGTATTGCTGAAGCCTGGCTTGGAGAATTTTGAGCATTACTTTACTAGTGTGTGAGATGAGTGCAATTGTGCAGTAGTTTGAGCAGTCTTTGTCATTGCCTTTCTTTGGGATTGGAATGAAAACTGACCTTTTCCAATCCTGTGGCCACTGCTGAGTTTTCCAAATTTGCTGGCATATTGAGTGCAGCACTTTCACAGCTGCAGGATTTGAAATAGCTCCACTGGAATTCCATCACCTCCACTAGCTTTGTTCATGGTGATGCTTTCTAAGGCCCACTTGACTTCACATTCTAGGATGTCTGGCTCTAGGTGAGTGATCACACCATTATGATTATCTTGGTTGTGAAGATCTTTTTTGTATAGTTCTTCTGTGTATTCTTACCACCCCTTCTTAATATCTTTTGCTTCTGTTAGGTCCATACCATGTCTGTCCTTTATCGAGCCCATCTTTGCATGAAATATTCCTTTGGTATCTCTAATTTTCTTGAAGAGATCTCTAGTCTTTCCCATTCTGTTGTTTTCCTCTATTTCTTTGCATTGATCATATATGTATATATAGCTACATATACCATATATGTATATATAGCTACATATATCATATATGTATATATAGCTACAATTAAATAAAGCTGTTTTAACCTCCATGTCTGAGGCAACTGGTAGAGACTTGGAAGTTGAATGATGCATTGACTCAGCTGCTGTCTATTGGGTATCTACTAACTGCTAGGCATTGTGATGAATGCTAAGGATGTAGAGATGAAAAAATGCAGTTGCTGTCATTAACAGTTGGGAAAAGGGAAGAAGGCGGGCACCTAAAAGTCCCATGAGGAAAGAACTAGATAAGGACCCAGGGACAGAAATTATAAAGGAAGATTCTGATACAACAAGTAAGTTTTCCTAATGGTCAAAGCTGTCTGAAAATGGAATAGGGTGATCTATTACAGAAGAGACTGACTCAGGAATAACATGGCTGATCAGCCACTAGGCAGTCACTTTGAGCTGGGATTTTTAAATAACGATTTCAACAAAATGACTTCTTGCAGAGATGTGTGCAGGACCGAGGGAAACTAACGAGAATTTTGAAGCTCCTGTTGTTGTTATTTAGTCGCTCGATGTTGTCTCTTTGCAACCCCATAGACTGCAGCACGCCAGGCTTCCCTGTCCTTCACCATCTCCCAGAGCTTGCTCAAACTCATGTCCATTGAATTGCTGATGCCATCCAACCATCTCATCCTCTGTCATCCCCTTCTCCTCCTGCCCTCAATCTCTCCCAGCATCAGGGTCTTTTCCAATGAGTTGGCTCTTCAAATCAGGTGGCCAAAGTATTGTTCCTAGGTACTAGCAGAAGCCAGAAGACGTTTCCACCCTTTTCCATGAAGTTGCAGGAAGAACCTGATTTAAAGTTGGGGCCTTGGAAAAGAAATTCTCAGAGAGAAAGGGAATTTCTGGAAGTAGCAGAATTTGCCAGAACTGGGACAATATGGTATCCCCAGAAACAATCAATATACTTCCGCTTCTCTCTCATCAGCTTATTCTGTTATTTGCTGTGCCACTCATTCACCAAACCCAAATGAAAGCCAGAGTCAAGAGGCTACAGGAAAGTGAAAGTTGCTCAGTTGTGTCTGGCTCTTTGCAACCCCAAGGACTATAGAGTCCATGGAATTCTCCAGGCCAGAATACTGGATTGGATAGCCCTTCCCTTCTCCAGGGGACCTTTCCAACCCAGGGATCGAACCCAGGTCTTCCACATTGCAGGTGGAGTCTTTACTTACTGAGCCACAAGGGAAGCCCAGAGGCTACAGGTGAAATAGTTAATAGACCATGTAATACAATCCATAGGGGCCAGTGTCTGCGGCCCCCACAGGGCAGAGGAGAGTGGAGATGGATCTAGACCAACAAAAGGAGACTAAACAGCACAGTTGGCTAAGAGCCCTTCTTTACTAAGAAGCAAAAACTTCTCCCTGAGATTTGCAAAAGTGAACAATTAGGAAAGTGAATATCAACAATGTTAGACAGCCAGTGGAAATTTACTGTATGATGCAGGGAGGTCAAATCCAGTGCTCTGTGACAATCTAGAGGAATAGGGTGGGAGGTGGGAGGTGGGAGGGAGGTTCAAAAGGGAGAGGATATACATATACCCATATGGCAGAAACCAACACAATATTGTAAAGCAGTTATCCTCCAATTAAAAATAAGTTAATTAAAAAAAAAAAAAAAAAGAAACCTCAAGAATGGGAGAAAATTAGAGCTCAACAGAAAATCCGACTGTGCTCTTCCCAAGCCTCTTTGCCAGCGCAGCATCCCCCTGCTGCGCTCCAGGGTGCACCACCTGCCATGGCGTCTGGGTGAAGCATCGGTCAAGCGCAGCCTCCTTCCGGCGCCGGGTACCAAGACCATCCCGGCGCGGGTTAGCCCAGCTTTCCCAGGACGAGGAAGCTAGGCTGGGGCAGGCGTTCCGCCCCGCCCAGGCGCTGGTGCCCGCAGGGTCCGCCCAGCCGTGTTCTGTACGCTGAGTTCGCTGAGACCATTCAGAATGCCCGCTGCCAGACAAGCAGGGCTCTCCACGTGGGCAGAGGCAAGGCTGTCAGGTGGCAAGGATCCAAGGCGGAGCCTTCTTCCCCTCCGGGTCCACCCACCGCCCCTCCCCATCCCCGACCCAGAAAAAGACACGCACACAAAAAACTTTTGCCACACTATTAATATATTCGCGTTTCCTCCCACTTTCCCAATGGGCTACCAGCTGCAGAACTCCTGAATAGAAAGCTTAATTGTGCTTTGTCATGCAGAGTACCTCGATTTTCTATAGAAGGTTACAAAGGGCCATTTGAAGTATTTCTTTCTCGCCTAATAGTGAACCATTTGCATAGGGCACCTCTGCGCCTGCCAGACCCAGGTAGTTCTGCCCAAGCTCCCAGGGGCCCCCGGGTAACAAAACTCAGGGCGGTGTCCAAGGGGCGCCCCACCCCGCCTCCAATCCCGAGTTCCCACTCTTCTTTCCACTTTCTCGGACCACGGCCAACCCGGGCCGCCGATCTAGAGGATGTGAAGCTTGAGGCAGGCAGACCGCGGGGCCCGGCGCCTCCAGCTGACCTCTCAGGGCCTCGGGCTATCCAAGCCCTCTTCCGTGGACTGGGGCCTGCTCTAGGCCTGGCCTCCGAGCTCAAGCGGTGTTTTAAGCTCCTACCTGTGGGTCCAAAACCCAGGCTGTTACCCAAGGGAGGCCCTGTGTTCTCTAGCTTCTGGCATAAGGCCCAAAGGAGTTGCAGAAGGCACTGCCGCTGAGTTTGATTTGGATAGACGCTGTTCCATTTCTCCTGGGTGATTGGCAGGACTGCCTTCCCAATATCTTTTCTTGTTGCTTGTTTTGACAGTTCAAATCCAGGTCTATGTGACATATAAAGCTAATAAAATTCTAATTTCATTGTTAATCTTATTTCATTGCCGTATAGAAAGTTTTTACCCTCACACCTGCGTGGCAGGGTGTAATTCCATTAATAAAAAAAAAATCAACATATTCATTGCATGTCTTTTCCCTGATGATATATTGTGAGCAGTGTGAGTTGAAAAAGAACCATTTATTCCCACCGTGAATGAGCCTGCATGGGGCGGGAGCTTCACCTGCCCCTCAGTCAATTAGGAATGTATCGAAAAGTCTAGCAGAAAACGAGTTAAATTAACCGTTGGCTAATTTCCTTGTGTCCCTCCTACATAATCCCCCCTTTTCAGCTTGCCCCAGAAATTACCACATGTTGCAAGGTTCAAATAGTGCCTAATGAAACAGGGACTAAACGCTTCTCTCTCCAGTGCCACCGACGGGGGAGCCTTTTCGCTGGCCTTCAAAGCCTGAGTGATTCTGGTTCTCAGGTCTCTTAAAAATGATCTTTTTTTCTTTGTCAGAAAAAAAAATTATTTTTAAGCTGTCAGTAACTCATGATCCAGCGGGTGAACACTGCTGCCCACTCACTTCCTGCCACTGGGGACGCAGTAAGATTCAGAGCTGTGGTGTCCTGACAGGGGCCGCTCGGGCATCCTCCCATCTCCGGGGACAGCTGGGGTCCTGCCGTTGGGAGGGTTGAGCCAGGGCCAAGGGAGATTGGAGGAGGATGGGGAGATCGGCCCGGAAAACAAAGAGGATGAAGATTCGGAGAAACAGAGACATACCAAGGCAGAAAGAGTATGAAAGACAGGAAGAAAAGCAGAGGCAGACACCCAGGAGGGAAGCAGATAGAGAGATACAGACAACACTGCCAACTTTCAACTTGCTTCTCCCAACTTAGAACCACGTGCCTGGCTCAAGCAACTCATCAGCCCCTGGGGGAAGGTGTTTTGAAGTCTTGAGATGCAAGGCCCTAATAATTAATCGTGGTCATTAATTAATTAAGGAGGAAAGGGGGAGGTAGCTTGCTGCTGCTTGACCCCAAACAATTTAAATTGGGCTTTGTGAAGGTAGACTCCGAAAACCTGCCCTCCCCCTCCTTCCTATTATTTCTCTTTCACGCTTTCAAAAATTTCCATTATAATCCTCAGCGGTCTGGGGCCAGCAGAGCTGAGAGTCCCTCTCTCAAGCCCTTCCTAGCAAACTGAGGCCAAACTGGCCTCCACTCCTCTTCTCCTCCTCGGAGCCGGCTGCCGCCCATGGACAGTGAGCTCTTTCCCATAAGGGGTAGCTCCCACCTGCCTTTTTTCTCTGCACCTGCTGCGGGTTGTTTCTCCCTGAACTTCAGAAACCAAACAGTTGCTTAAAGTTGAATTAGTCCGCTGCAGTGCTCACACAGGCTAAATATCACTACAGTCTCCCTCTCTCCCTCTCCTTCTCTCTCAGTCTCCTTTTTCCTCCCTCTCACTAGAGACTTGAGTTCCTTATTTGAAATGGGGCCGCTAATACAAAGTCATCAAAGCACTATGGTTCTTGTCTTAAAGTGACAGCCCTCTTTATGAGGCTGTTTGAAATACGCCCCCTGCTTTTCAATGTCTCTCTATCCATCTTTGTCTGCTCTTCAGAAAAGCGGACAATATAAAGCCCAGCCTGGCGAGCTCCCCACGCTCAGGCCTGGGCAGTGCCAACCTCCGCCTTTAAGCAGATTGAAATTGTCACTGCTTCATTAATCTGAAACTAGTTACTTTCCTAAGCACACAGCACACACTTCCGATCTGACCAGATTCACTCAGAGGGGCCCCTGGAGCCTTCCTGGGTTTGGGATTTGGAAGATTCAACAAAGGTAGGACAGAATTCAGAAACACATAGGGCTCTGCTTGCAGAAGTGCAATGCCTGGTGCAGAAGGGCAGGCACTGACCCCAATATAAGGGCACGCAAAACACCGTTTTCAGAGACAGTGGGATGGCCAAGCTTTTGGAAGGTGCACTTGAGAACAAGAAGTCTAGCTATGCGAACTGTTAAGGATATCTATCTCCATATAGAGTAGTTTATGGAAGGGATGTGAGGGGCTCACAGGCTTTGGATTTTCTGTCCCCAAACAGAATAAATTTGCTTCCAAATGGGAGCCAGGGTTGGCTGTTGTTTCTTCATCTGAGCTCTGCTTCAGTTCTGTTCCTAAGAGATCTCTTTAAGTTCTAGTTCCCACTGTAGCCTGTGTTACCCACTCCAAGTGCCAGAGCCTTGGGTGAAGAGCCCTTCATTCCTGTGGAATTTCTCATCTTCTGGGAGACAAGCTGACTCTTCTCTATACCTCCACCATTAACAAAGGACAATACAAATTCCTCTACTTTTAATATTTCCAGCTGGCTTAGAATAGCAAGTTTTTGGATTCTATTCCATCTAATTTAGGGGAGAGACATGGGTTTTTTTGTTTTTTTTTTTTTTTTTTTCCAGAGAAGCTCAATCTTCAGTAATGTGAGCCTAAAGATTTATAAAATAGATTTATATTAAATTATGTTAATAGAAGCCTAGTAAATGCACCATTTAATTGCATGGAAAAAAATTTTCCCTTTTAAGAGGTCTGTCACCTTAACAGGTACATTCAAAGATTCCCTGTGAATAATGAAAGTAGGAACAATTGCTTTGATGCACTGAGCTGCATTCACGTCTAGGACAGCTTTAGGCTGTGTTTGGAGAGGATGGGAGGAGTTCTTTTTAAAGCAGTGATTGCTCCTTTAAACCCAATTTCCTCCAGCAAATAGATTCTATTGGAAGTGTCACTTTCCCCCTCTCTCTTACACCCTTAAGGCTGGACCTGAGATCTTACCCAGAGCTGTCATGGTGGTTTAGTTGTGCTAAGTCACGTCTGACTCTTTCGACCCCATAGACTGTAGCCTGCCAGGCTCCTCTATCCATGGGATTTCCCAGGCAAGAATACTGGAATGGGTTGCCATTTCCTTCTCCAGGGGATCTTCCTGACCCAGGAATTGAACCCAGGTCTCCTGCATTGCAGGCAGATTCTTTACTGACTGAACTACAAGGGAATCTTTTTTCCTCCTTCTTCTAGCACAACTCTCAGTGTCTTCCTGAATCCCTCAAAGAAATCTCCCAAGCAGTGCCATGAAAAATGAATGGAAACTGCAGAAAAAAAGTGGGAAGAAAAGAAAAAAGAAAAAAAATCTAGTAAAAATAACCCTTTCCTTTCCACTTACACGACTGCCATGTGGGGGAGTTCCCCCCACATACACACACATGTATGGGTGCATGCATATACACACACAGACCCAGTTGCCCTCTGTGACCACCTTTCATTTAGAACAACCACCTTTCTGGCAGTTCTCTGACCACAGTCAGGATGGACCTAGCAAACTGCATTCCTAATCCTGATTAGATATAAGTGGGCAGCACTGGTGAGGAGTGGGGGCAAGGGGAGGAAAGAGGAAGTCAGAAGATCAAAGACGTCACTTCAAAATTTTTGTTTCTCCTAAACTATCTTTGGATATCCTTGGGGGGATATGTTGAGGGTTGGCAGTAGGGAGTAAACTATGATTGCCACTTCAGAATAAGGAGAGGAGTAGGATCTACCATCACAGTGTCTCTATCACCTGGGTCCAGGGGTCCATGGTGATCGTGCCTCTATCACCAAGGATGGCTGCCTTTGTTGTGGTTTGTAATCAAGAAGCCTTGCTGAGTGCCACTATTATTGTTAGGCCCTTGGCCTTGGGCTTGTGTTGGTCACTGAGTGGGAGGGTGAAGGCGAAAGGTCTCTTCTCTTCCTCTTTGCTGGGAATGTCTGGACTGGGTCAGGACACAAAGGCAGGAGGTCATTCTTCCTGCTGTCCCTCCTCCCCAATCCCCAGCTCTTTTCCTGTTTAAAGAGGTGGATTTATCCCCACTAATGGCTCCTGCTGCTCACTTCTTTTCTATTAGTGGAGCAAGGTCCTGATTTCTAATTATCATTTTTATTCTATTTATCTTTCCATGATGTGGTTATAGGCCCCCAAGAGGCCAAACTTTGTGGGAACAGAGTTCTGTGTCTCAAGGGAAAACTATTGAGAAACTAGCATCTAGTGCTTCCCAGGTAGAAAAGTAAGGGTGACTCCATACATCTTAAACCTTCTTCTTTTAACAAGTCTGGGGACAATTCTCTTAGAGTGGCTGATGTCAAGATTGTTGAGCAGAGTATGTGTACACCTGTGTTGGCTTAGGTGTTCTTAACCTAAGAAAAACTATAGGCCTTTAAAATCAGACAGACCCCCCACAGCCTTATTCCCAAACTTCCTAAAAGCTCAGCTGAAATTTTTCTGGGAGGAAAAGGGTTGGGGAAGTGTAAAATAGTAGACAAGGAAACCTCATGGTCCACTTTGACAGTGACAAGAACATTCACTCTGCTCCAAATGTTCTAGGACAAGGAGGACCTCCCCAGGAACCCCGGAGAAACTTTCTTTGGAGAATGTCCAACGTCTTTGCCTGAATCTTTATGCCTCTGGTGCAGGATCCCCTGTTTATTCTCTCTTCCCTAAGGAATTTCCCCAAGAGGGGAGGGAGAGGTACGGAGACCATCCAAGGAGGACTGGTACCGCGTCTCCTTCTCAGGGAGGGAGTTGGGCAAGGAGCGGCATCCGGTGGGGCAAATGGGTGGCTCTGGGCGCTGGATCTGGGCGGGGATGGGGGTAGTCAGGAGAGGTGCAGATACTCAAATCTGCGAGGGCAGAGACTTGGGGAGGAACAAGCCCGGGGACTTGGGGAGGAACAAGCCTGGGGACGACGGAGGGACCGGGGCGGGTGCGGATGGAAGGGGACGGAGTCGTCTGTCCAGGAACCAGCTGAGGCTTCCCTTTGGGCAGGAGCGCTCAGAGGTGCAGCCGGGGCTCTTTGGCCTTCGGTTACTTCCTGCGAAGGGATTCTTCCTTAGACGCCCGTTCTTTGCGCTACGAAACTCCCTCCTTTCCACCCCTGTACTGGTGCCCAGAGATGCCTATCTATTAGGAAGGAGGAGGAGGGGATCTTCGGAAAAGGCAGCGGGCCAGCGCCCTTTCCCTTTAGCGGCGGCTCTGCCCGGGGCAGGAGCGAGCCGGTCGTCTGTGACCACTGCGCAGGCCCAGTCCCATGTCCCTGCACAAAGCACCAGCAGCTCCCTATTCAGAGCGAGCCGTCCAGCTTCACCCACCCCCAACCCCGCACCTCGCCTGCCCTGACTAGCACCGGAATAAGAGTTGACAGCGGGCCTCGGGAGTCTGAAAGGAGACTTTCCTTCTCCCTGAGTTCTCTGGAGAGAGTGTGTGTATGACAGAGAGAGAGAGAGAGAAAGAGAGAGAGAGAGAGAGAGAGAGAGAATATCTCTGGCCAGGGAACCCATGGTCACATCTTCCCCCCTTTTCCTCCTTCCCATACTTGATCTGCAACCTCACCTGTTGAGATTCCAGTCCCTATAGACCTAAAGTAAATCAGACCTAAAGTGTGAGTATGTGTTGTCAACAGTTCCCATGGCTTGGACCTTTGGGGTGGCATGTTTACAGAAAATAATCAGAAATAACACCAGTGGGTGTTAGTGGGACTCAGCCTTCGGGGAATGAGATCTCCTAGCTTCCATGTTCCAGCTTAACTCTCTCCATTAAAGGACACAACCTAGCTGTGCTGAAGAGAGAGTCAGGTTGCCTTGCTTGGCAGAGCCAGGGCAGAGCCAAAGTCTTCTCCAGGGCCAGGCTTGCAGGAGTGAACTCTGCAAGGTGATGGGGACAGTGGGACTAGAAGGGAACTAATTTAGGTGAAAAGGAGACAAGGAAAAAAATCCCAAAGTCCAAGGGCACCTCTGAGCTATTTTGGAAAATTGAGAATGTATATTTTTGGACAGACTAACTCCCTATTCCTGAAAAAAAATTTTTTTCCACAGCAGGGGTAGAAACCAGCTAATTTCTTAGCTAAACAAACACTCAAAAACAGTATTGCTTCTAGTCACTTGTAGCATCATTCGTAAGTCTCCATGTGTTTGCTTCCAACCTGTTTGATGGATTGTTGCCCTTTCTAAAACAATTCCTACTATTCAGATTCCTTCATATAATTCAGGTTTTAGTATTTGAAAGAAATGAAGACAGAAAAAAAGGGAGGAGGGACTGCTACAGAAAATAAATAGGAGTAAGGGACTTTCAACTTCCCCTCCTAAATAGATTGAAAGGTTTGCCTGTCATTAATTGTCAGTGTCACTCTAAATGGATTTATCCTGTCAATTGTGAGGAAGAGAGCTATTTTAAGAATGGGGAGTACTACCTGGTAGGCAACATCATGACTGAAAGTGTCCTGGCAGAAGTTTTGGTGACACAAATCCTACAGAGTCACAAACTCCCTCAACCAAGAGACTCACATTATCAAATTACAGTCATTACTTTGCTGTAAATTCTCAGACACTTTTATTCTCTATCCATATGGGGAAGAGAGAAACAGGGGAAGTTGGTGAGAGCCAACACCATGAATTTAAAACCTTGATTTTTGTCTCATTTATTTAAATAAATATAAATATAAATTTTATATAAAACTATTCACAAAGAGACTTCAGTGACTTGGATTTGAGACTCTTCTCAGGCAGATTTTCAAAAAGCAAGACCTTACAGGGTTTAATTTTTCTAAGTTATTTGTAACTCAATACCTTCATTTAAAAAAATAATCAAGAAACCCCATGTTCTTATCTGGTTCTGAAAGACAGGGAAAGGGAAATGACATGCGCTTTAAAAAAAACCCACATACAGTTTTAAACTTAAACCAATCCTGTTTTTCCTTTGTTATATGACAAAACTGAGTTGAATCTAGATTATTTACATAAAAAACAACAACGACGACCTATAACTGCGAGAGGAGCCCCAAACAGACAGATCAAGGAGACAGGAGAAGGGTCAGGCCCGGCATGCACATCCCCGGGGAATGCTCCTCTCCAGGTTCTCCAGGTGGGACCACCGAAAGGGTGAGGATTTTGGCCCCTGGGTGCCAGCCACCTCGGGAGTTAGGGGAGATGCCGGGAGCGCGTGGTGTGTGTGTGGGCGGCCCTCCCTCATAAGGGGGAAATCTCCTTGTCATCGTTGGCCGAGGCCGGCGACAAGGAGTCCTCATCCTCGGAGCGCGCGAAGTGCGCCTGGCTGCCAACGCACTTGCAGCCCGCGTGACTGTTCCTTTGCGTGCCCTTCCCTTCCTTCTTATGCTTCACCCTGCGGTTCTGAAACCAGATTTTCACCTGCTTCTCTGACAGATTCAGGTACGTGGCTATTTCGATCCTCCGGAGTCGAGACAGGTACATGTTGGAAGAGAATTCCCGCTCCAGCTCTAGGAGCTGCGTGCTGGTGAACGCCGTCCTCATCCTCTTGCCATTGGGTACCTGGCTGGTGTCCGAGCCCCCTGCAGATGGGCCAAGAGAGGGCAGAAAGGTAATTCTCCAGCGAGGCGCTCCCACCCCAGGGCCCTCCCTTGCAAACGCTGCCTCTCAAGGACCCACCCGCGAAGCTCAACCAAACACCTGTATCCATCCCTCACTCTTTCTCATTCGGAGACAAACGGTTACTTAGCCAGGAAGGACAGAGACGCCCAAAGCAAGTGAAGGCCTTTGATCTCGGGGATGTAAAGTCAGAGGATTAAAGTGGGGGCGGGTGAGGGGTTGGGAGAGTCCTGCGGTCTCCTGTCCACCCTAGCGGAAAGGCAGGCAGGCTTAACCAAAAGCATCGAGATGCTTTTAGCCAGCCTCGACGCCCGATTGCCACACTTCAGTTCAAACACACCAACCCCGGACCTCAGTCAGTTAACCTCCGGTTTTTCAGCCTTCAAGTTCAAAGTCGCAAAGGACCCTCTACTATCCCAGACTCGAACACCAGGTACTGGAGTCGAGCGCACCAAGCTGCTTGGAGAGTCTGGCAAGGCTAACTTTCACCTCGGAACTTACGAGACGACTCTGCAGTTATTCCAAAAGCCCCTCCTTCGCCCCCTCCGCCCACCCCACAGGCTCCCACTTCCTCCACTGAAGGCGAGACGTTTTACTCCCGGGAGCCAGCAAGGCGTAGCGCGCAGGTGCCCAGGACCCGCCCTACCCATGGTGAGGCAGTGAAATCTCCGCGGGTCCGCCACGTTGTAGGTGGTGGCGGTGCAGACAGGTGCGTGGTGCTGCGGGTGCCCCAAGGCCGCCGCGGCCGCCGCCGCTGCCGCCGCGGCCGCTGCTGCTGCTGCAGCTGAGCCGGGCTGCTGGGGCTGGTGGTGGTGATGGTGGTGCTGCGGCGGGTGGTGGTGATGGTGCGCGTGGCTCACGCGCGGGCAAAACTGTGCGTCCCCGGGACCCGAAGAAAACTGACTCTTGAGCAAGGGCAGGGCCCCGGCGGCTCCTGCCGCTCCGCCACCCGCGGCCCCTGCACTCCCGGCCCCTGCGTTCCCGCCGCCGGAGCTCGCGGGCCCACGAGAGGAGTGCAGGTGCGAAGTGACGCAGAGCGGGCAAACGCAAAACGCTCCGCTCTTGCGGGACGCGCAGCCCGGCCCGGACATGGACATCACCAACGGGGACGGCATGCCCAGCGGGATGAAAAAATCTGGCCCGGGGTGTGGCTCGGGAAGCGAGGGCGCGGGCCGTGAGGAGTCCTTGATGATGAGCGAGTCGACATAGAAGGAGCGCGACATGTCGGGAGGGGTGGGTGGCTGGAGGGCCCGGCCGGTCGTGGGGGCCCCCTCCCCTCTCCTGTCCAGAGCTCTGGCCCCGGGCGCGGCGCGGACGCAGGCGGTCAAGCCCTTGGGAACGCCGAGGTGTCGGTGCCTGGACTGCGAACAAAGGGGTCCCTGGAGAGGGCTGGTCCTCACGTCCCCCGCCCGACGCCCCGGCTCCGGGATTTTATAGCCCCCACCCCGACACGTGATGCTGCGGAGTACCGCTCGGCTCTTGCTCCTCCGCAGCTCCCCACCCTCGGGATAGGCTGCCCGAGTCACAACAGAAGCGGCGAGGAGGGGCGGGCGCGCGGCAGGGAAGAATTCGGAGGAGGGGGATGGGGGAGACTTTGCAAAGTGTAGGTTTTGTTAATTTCCCGGGGAGGCCAGCCTCTTCCCCCTCTTTCTCCACGCTTTCCCGAGAAATCACAGAGCTGCATCCTCCATCCCACCCCTCTCCATAGCCTGGGCCCCAGACCAACTCCTCCAAGCTTCCGGCCTCACAGCGCACCAGGTGGGGACTTGGAGGCCTTTCTAATCGGAATGCCCCGTGCTCCCTGCTCCTCTGTGCCAGCCGTGGATACGGCACGGAATAGTGTGAGGCCTGAGGTTTAGAACAGGATTGTGCCGCTGTGGACTGGCAGCGGCCCAGTCCTGGAGCGAAACGTGGGACAGGTACACACAAGCACACAGAGTCCCCCAGCTTTTGGACTTGGCCAGTGTCATTCAGGTGATTAGTTGTGAGGGATCTGGGAGGCATAACAGAGAGGCCTCCCAGCTAAGAAGAGGAACTTTTCATTTTGATGCTTGAGAAGTTCTAAAGTGCCTTTGCACTTGGGGCCTTCCTGGGACCACTCAGATCAACCACCTTTCCTTGTGCCTTTTTCTAACCGGAAACTCCCCCTTTGGCAGAGAGAGACACTGAAGGGGTCACTCTTTTCTTTCTCCACGGGGTTCCATTGCTACATTTCCAGGCCAACCCTACAAACTCTATCCTAAGAACTTTGGAGAGAGGCCCAAACCCTGGCCCTTCTGGAAACTGGGCAGGGGCTGAGGGAAGCCTTTGCTCTGGGTCCTGCCATCTCCCACCCCTTGGCATTTTACAGATCTTAGGCAGCTAGAAGACTAACTAGGAAGCACTCTCTTCTATGCACCCCCTTTAAAGCCCATACAAATTAAAAGGAATTGAGACACTTGATGCCTCAGTAAGGGAGAAGTGGTTTGGTAAAGGAAACCTCCCTGAATGGCAGTGCAAGACTGGTGCACCAATGACTGTGCAAGAGACTAGCTGCCCCCCTAAGGGCTATTGATCTTTGGGGAAGGCAAGGCTACAGAAATGACAGCTTTCTCTTCTTTCACCCTGTAGAAAATCTGGCTGGAGCAGGGAGGGTGAGCAACAGCTCCAAGTCCAATCCTTTTCCTCAGACTGCAAACTTCAGGCCTGAGATCACAATGATGCGAAGAAACTTGGGGACAATACCCCTCCACCTGTGAGAGCCAAGGGTCAAAATACTAGGGGAGGCCAGCTTCTCAGCTGGTGACATGGCTGTCTCTATTTTTCTGTCTCTCCTTTTCCCTTTCCATCTCTGTGACCATCTCTCTTGCCTGCTAGAGAACTATAATTGGGTTGTAGGGACGCCCCGCTCTGGGGAGCCCAGGATTTATGGATGGCAATTAAAGTTTTATGAATTGCAGCTGAGGCTGGTTATTGAGCTATTTGAATGTGATTAGAATTCAATTAGAAAGCGGTTAGTGGACAGTGGGTCTCCAGAGTGTAAACAGACAGCTATTCCAGAAATGTGCTAATCCAACATCTTGTGACAACAATTAAGGAGTCTCAGGGCTTAACTCAGGGCAGCTCAGCTGTAACTACTTTTGTACCACAAGGTTTGCTGCTGCAGCCATCGCAAGCTCTCAGCTTCAACCCAGCCTGCCGGGCTCAGCCCATCTTCAAATGGGAGAATCCAGGCAGTCCCCAAGTCATTACAGCCTCAGAAAGAAGACTGGGAACTCTACCATTGGGAGGTGCCTAGTACCAGGATGTTTTTACAGGCCTAAATCGTCCAAATAGGTGACATGATTTTCCTGTTCATTTTTAAGTGTATACATATTTTTTCACTTAAATTTTATATAATATATGCGTTTATTTATTCACTATGATCTGCAGTGGTTCTAGTTCTGTGCATGGGGAAAACTTCTATGCTACTATGCTGGGAGTTGTGCCTATGTGAGGACCATTTTATTTTAGAGAATCCTAATTATGATGCTTGAGCATCTAATTCAATTAATGTCTGACTACAGAAACATCCGGTTGGTGTGCTGGGGAATTTTGAAAAAAGTGAGAGGCCCCTGGGGTTGCTTAGGACTGCAAGGGGAGCAGCGGCTTGGGGCCGGACTAAGGCTGAACGCAGACCTCGACTGAGCAATGTGTCTATTAGGGTACTGGGTTAATGGCCAGAGCCCACCACGAGCAAGCATTTTGGAGTCATGATCCACACTGGAGTCTCTCTTTAGTTCTCTTTGAATCTCTCTCGGTCTCTCCTCTTTCCCCCACTCCAGCCCCATCTTCATAAGCTCCTCTTCCATGTGCGTTGCCCCCTTATCTCCCCCCAGGGCCCTGGACAGCTCTGTGACTGACCCTGCTAGCCCTGCCCTTGCTCAGAATAGCAGCTCCTCCAACCCATTTGAAGCAGAAAGGGACCCTGGGCAGGCCATTGGCATGCCCCTATGGGGCCCCCGCTGCCACCCAATTTTATTTCTCAGTGATCCTGTCCGATAAAATTTCATCGTCCATTAAGTAATCCCCGAAGTGAGAGCTCTTATGAGCCTATAATGAGCTCTAATTGCCACGACTCGGGGAGCCACGTGGAAGGATTTATTCGGCATTAAGCAGTCGGGTACAGAGTACAGGCTGTTACCTAAGCCATTGCTTTCATAATTCAAGGAGAAAATTAGTTCTTTTGTGGGGGGAGAAATCCTTTGATTTTTTTTTTTTTCCTCCCTCTTGCTGGGGATGATAGAGGATGGCTTTGCTTTGTCTTTGATGATGTCACAAATGCAAAGGTAACAAAAATTGTCCCCCACCATCCCCCAACCCCTGCGCAGTCGGGATACCCCATCCTTACCCTCAACTGAGGGGAAAAAATTCCCCTCATTTCAGTAGAGCCACCTTTTTGCCTCTAAACTGTCCAACTCAAGTCTGGATGAGTGGTTTCCTCGCAGCTCAACCTTGAGACGTGAATTCTTGGATATAGCTTTCAGAAAGTCTTCCAGTACTTTCCCCCATCTGGGATCACACCAGACCTGAACCCCACGTTTTCCTCTTCCTGTTTCCTGTCACCAGCAAAAACAGGGAAATAAGAGGTGGCATGGACTTAGCATTACTTATTCAACAAACGTAGAGTTCTGACCCACTGACGTGCTTACTGTTTTTTTTTTTTCCGGCGGCTGTAACTCCTACTTTGCCCCTCCCTCTGCTCCCCGCCTCCCCCAACTCCAAGTCCTTTTTTTTCCTCTCAGTTTCAGCGTTTGCCCACACGGTTCTCCTGCCGGATCTTCTGCCCGATACGGAGGAGGCTGGGAGCAGGGCCCGACAGCCGGGAGTTGGCCGGGCCTCCTCGGATTTATTTGCTCCTCTTACATTGATTTCATATTAGTTTCCAAAGCGATGAATGATCTCAAAGCTGGGTTTTGTTAGACGAACACAAACAGGAGACAGGACTTACTTGCCCCCAGCTCCCTTTAATGAGGTCATTATCAAAGCGTGAACAAGTCTATGAATGTTTTATTGAAAGCGCATCGTTAACTTGTATCCATCCTTTTCTCCGAGTGGCATTGTGATATTGCTGTCTGTGGCACATCTTACCCGATATAGCCCGAGATTTCCCCATTCTCTGTAACCAGGCAACCCTTTCTGAATACCCCAAAATTGAAAAGAACCGCTTAGTCTTCAAGAAAGTCCTCAATAATAGTGGAAAAGAACAAAGATCCAGGAGACAACAAAATGCCACAGGGGTGACTTTTCATGAGCAATTATCTCTCATTAATCAGAAGAACAGCTGCAATATTAATTTTCTCTCTTTCTTCCTCTCTTTTCACAGTCCCCAACATTTGAATAATCATAAATTTTGATTTTATGAAGGAGTCACATTTCAGGGGCCGCTGGAAAGCAGCTACCTAGGTGAAGACAAGGAGAAAACGCACTCATTTGATTTTTGTTGTTGTTGTTTGGGTAAAGCTGCCAATAAAGCAAAATGGAAAAAAATATATACATAAGAGAGAAATACGGGAGAAAACGGTCCTCCCCCACCACTTCTTCTTGTAGATGGTGACTGAGAATCAGGACTTTTCCCACTCCCCCTTCTAAAATCTCCCCCTCCTCCCCCTCCTCCCTTGGACCCACTCCCCAGTTGTGTTGTGAGCAGGGCGGAGGGAAATGCCCCGGCGTCTGGCGTGGGAGTTTCGGCAGGGTTTCTGCCCGTTTAACTTGCAAACGTGAAGCCAAGCGTTGTCGATATGACCAAAGGGACACTCTTTGGGCGTAACTTGCATTGTGGCCATCAAAAGCCCGCTGGCTTTGGATGAACCGAGACGTGCATTCAGCAGAATTGGGGCGCTTGCTCGCTTTTCAGGAGCCAGAGAGGAAATTGTTCCCGGGATGTGTAGCCAGAGTGGAAAATGAAGGTCCCCAGATTAGGCTGTAACCTGCAAACGGGCTTGGGGAAGTTGAAAGAATCTCATTAAGGCCGAGGCTGTAATTAGCAAATACACACTCTTAGAGAACCCAAGCCCCTCTTGAAAAGCCCCTAGTGGAGAGAAAGACGGGCAGTTGGGAGTCAGTCCCCACATTCCAGCGCTGGCTGAGTGGTGAGGACTCAGGCCCTGGCTGCCCCTTCAGCTGCCCCAATACTGTTACTTTTAATGCATGGCTGGGAGAGGCCAGTCCATGGAGAGCTCAGGCTGCGGACCTTGTCCTCACCCACCACCAAAAATGATCTTGCCTGTCCCCACTGTTTATTCAGAACCGATGGGCCTTTGAGAAACCTGAATTCGCCTTTGTGCTCACCACAGGCGCACGAGTTCAATTCGGCCTTCAAGAGAGGAAGGGGTGGGGGAGGTTCTGGGAAAGAAGTGAGGAGTTTGGCCGAGAATTTCAAGAACGGCCTTCAGAACAGAGTTTTGATGGCACCCAGTCCCCACCACACAGCCCTTCTGCTCCCCACTTCACCTTAATTAATATTCACCCAGTCCCAAATCCTTAAGCCTAACAAGGCATCCCTCCCCCATTTAAAGCTCTCCTCTGTCACCAGAATAAAATTTATTGAGCGCCTTCTCAGTGCCCAGCGTGTGCTGGGCTCCACAGGGAGCAAGCCTGAAAAGGCCCAGACTGTATCCTATAGAATATTGTTTCATTTTAGTAACAATGGTCTGAGGTGGGGAACAATTATCCAGATAATTGAAGCAAATGCTGCATCTCCCTCCCTCTCCAGTTCTCTGGGCGCTTGCCTTTTTTTTTTTTTAATGGGTTTTTCAAAGTTAGCGGTTTTGGTTGGAAGGGGGGAGCTGGGAATATAAGGGGAGGGCTGAATTAACACCAATTCGCCACTTTCCTTGGCCTAAGTTTCCTGAAAGCACTGGGCCCAAGTGGCTCCTTAGTAATGGGATTCAGGACGGTTTTTTATTTTTTAAAAAAAAGTTTCCAAAAAGAGAATGAATCATTATAATTTATAGCAAGCTGGCATTTCTGGTGTTCAACCTTGGCCATCTACAAAAATCACCTGGGGAGTATGGATGCCCTAGAGATTTCGATTTAATGGTGTGTGGCCAAAACACTGAAATTTAAAACAACAAACAAAAACCATGGCGCACTTTCTACGTGGTCCTGATGCTGGTGAAGGCTGAAAAATAATGGATAAATCCTACTTTCACTTATCCAAAATAATAACCGCTTTGAGTCCCATTGAACAACTGATAGTGGTTGAAAGTGTGTATTGAGAGCCTACTATATAACAGGTTCGGGACTGGGGGATCCACTGCACAAGGCCCGTCCCCTGGAAATGTCCACTTTGTCGAACGAAGCGGTAAACCAACTCAGAGCTGGTGAATTACAAAAGGTCGCGTGAATATAAAAGCAAAGCCCTAGCGGCTCTGGGAGCGGAGAAAGCCCAAGTGTGAAGTGACCTGCGGGATCACCGGCTATCTTCGGCCTGGGTCGGGATTGGAGGGAATGTGTCAGGCCACCCAAGGGCGCGCCCAAATGCCGAGAGGAGTCTCTTTGGGCTAATTGAAAGAATTGAAAGGAGGTCTCCCTTAGACTGGTAGAAGAATATCAGGGTCAGCCTCTGTGAACCAGGGAAAAAAACGCCCGCCGCTTTCGAGTCTTTTCGAGGAATTAGGGGATGCCCCTAGCACCCGGCCTGGTGTTTAGTGAGAGTTCGTGGCGTCTCTTTTTTTCTGTAATTATCTGCGATCTGCAGCTCCACGGATCCTGAGGTTTGGGAAGCAGGTGCCAGAGCCCAGGGTTTCGTAGTGAGTAACCAGGAAGCCGGGGCCTCTGCCCAATCACCACTCCGCCCCCACACGCCTTTTCCCGGCGGGATTTGCCAGCTAAGGCCCCTCCGCAGGCCGGCGTCTTCTCCCTAAAGGCACTCAGTCCGGTGGTTTTTCCAGCCCTCTATTTCTGGGCGAACAGTTCAGTAGCCTCCTCAACCTGGGCCCGCCAGGAAAACCTCGCCACCTCCTATTCTCCACGCTCGTCAAAGGCCTGGAGCTCTATCTTGGCAGTCCCTATTTAGGACTGCGCTCTAAATTTCAAGGCTCTTTTGGCCTGGAGAAACCTTACAGCTTTGAGGACGGTTTTATAGAGGAGGAAACAGGAGGGTATGAGCATCTCTATTTCCCGAGTTCTCACTGTGTGCCTTGTCCTTAATCAGGAGCCTTGCCCACAAAACCTCATTTAATTTACATAGCTGCCCTACCAGATAAAGCACTATTTTTCTGTTATTTCTCCACTGAGAATCCTGAATCTTATTTAAGTTCAAAGGCTTATCTAAGGTCACAGAGCTAGAGATGAGGCAGCCAGGACTCAGATCCTGTCTGTAGAATGTAAAAGTCGGAAGTTTTAAGCACTAGGTAATACTATCTCCTAATAATATATCGGATATTTATTGTGCACCTACTATATTTTTAAAAAATGACCTTTATTGGAGTATGCATGTGTGCTCAGTCGTGTCCAACTCTTTTCGACCCTATGGGCTGTAGGCAGCCAGGCTCCTCTGTCCATGGGATTTCCCAGGCAAGACTACTGGAGTAGGTTGCCATTCCTTTCTCTAGGGGATCTTCCTGACCCAGGGATTGAACCTGCATCTCCTGTATTGGCTGGCAGATTCTTTACCACTGAGCCATCTGGGAAGTATTATTGGAGTGTAGTTGATTTACAATGTTGTGTGCTAGTTTCAGTTATACAGCAAAGTGAATCAGTTAAACATATATCCACTCTTTTTAAAATTCTTTTCCCCTATAGGTCATTACAGAGCATTGAGTTCCCTGTCCTATACAGCAGATCCTTATTTGTTATCTATTTTATGTATAATAGTGGAGCACCTACTATGTCCTCAGCTATGAGTTAAGCCTTTAATGTATCATTTATTTCTCATAGTGACCCTGTGAGGAAGATACTTTTACTATTTCGAATTTGTTTATTGTCCACTCCTTGGTTAATGTGGCTTTCCTGCAAATTAAAGATTACAAAGGCCAGTCTGCTGCTGCTGCTGCTAAGTCGCTTCAGTCGTGTCCGACCCTGTGCGACCCCATAGACGGCAGCCCACCAGGCTCCCCCGTCCCTGGGATTCTCCAGGCAAGAACACTGGAGTGGGTTGCCATTTCCTTCTCCAGTGCAGGAAAGTGAAAAGTGAAAGTGAAGTCACTCAGTCATGTCCGACTCTTAGCGACCTCATGGACTGCAGCCTACCAGGCTCCTCCGTCCATGGGATTTTCCAGGCAAGAGTACTGGAGTGGGTTGCCATTGCCTTCTCCGAAGGCCAGTCTAATGTAGCCCATATTACAAAAAAGGCATAGACTGGAGTGGGATGAGATAGGGAATATGACTGTTTTTATTCACTTGCTCCCAGAACATAGTGCTAAAGACAGTCGACCAGGTGAAAGCAACATGTTACTCTTATTTCAAAAGCTGTTATCATAATCGGTATTTATGTCTTCAGGTTTATTTCAGTGCTGGTTGAGCATCTCCCCCAGTTGACTGCAAGCTGCACTGGGCAGAAACTGCATCTGTTTTGTTTATTCACAGGTGTCTATAAAACGTCTAGCCCAGAGGTGGCATATATTAGGAGTGGAATAAATACTTGTTGAATGACTAATCCCTCATTTTGCAGATAGGATAAATGAGGCTCAGAGAGGCTATGCAACTTGTCCAAAGACACGCAGCTTAGAAGTGGGAGAGGGAAGATTCAAACTGATGATTTTCTAACGCTGACCCCGTCCCGCTTTTCACCCTGGCTCACAGCTTTCTGTGCTGTGTCCTCTGGGTCACAGGGACTGGCGCTGCGTGGCCAGGGGCTGTCCCAAGTCCACGTCCAGTCACTTCCTTCCCCAGGCCGAGAGATACAGAAGCTGTCGGAGGCCGGAGAGGCTGCTCCCTAGACGCGGTGAATAGGCACTCTCCGCGGGTCGGCCCCTACCAGCTGCCACCGCGGGAAACCTGCAACCCACTCCTTCCTGGTGTCCGTCTCCATCTCTGGGTCTTGATCTGCTCCTCTCCCTGGGTAACTTCTCACTGGAAAACGAAGCGACTCTAAGAGATCGCCTTGAACCCATAACCTGCAAACGCTTCCATCAGCAACAGTCTCCAAACTCCAAGCACATGGGCATCCACGCTGGGCACAGCGTCCTCACCATAGCAGGTGCGCATGCGCAAGCGTGAGTGCTGGGCAGGAGAACCGTGTGACTCCGTGCGTGCGCAAGCGCGGGGGAAGCGTGTGTGAGAGAGTGTGGGGGTGAGTGTGAGTGAGTATGAGAATGAGTGCATGCTGGAGGGTATGTGTGATGTGCATGTATGTATCAGCAAGTGTATGAAGAGGTGAGGAGTGTGAATAGCGTGTTAGTGTAAAAGTGAAGAGTGTAGGTATTTAGGAGCTTGAATGGGGGTTGTAAGCATAAGGGTGGCTGTGAATATTGGGGTGTGTGGATGTATGAATGTGAGAATTAAAGAGACAGTGTGAGGATGTATGTGTTGCCGAGGGTGCATGAATGGGAGTGCGACTGTGAGTTTGTGAGAAGTGTGGGGTCCCATGCGTATGTGCGAGAGTATGTGTGTTTGTGGAAGCACGTGCGTGCGCGGGCCCGCAAGTGTGTACTGAAGAGTATGGGGAATATGAGCGTTTGAGTATGAGTGTGAATGTGGAAGAGAGCGTGTGTGTGTGTGTGTGTGTGTGTGTGTGTGTGTGTGTGTGTGAAGTTGGCATGTGAGACCACCTGCCTTCGTGGGGCGCGTGCATGGGGTTCGGGTACTTCCGCGGGCCTCATAGCTGCTCCCTCCAGCCCACCCAGTGGGCATCCTCCTTAGCGCAAGCTCCTCCTCCTACCGGGGGCCTGGGAACCTGCCAGGTCAGGGTCGGGGTGGGGGAAGCAGAGCCTGGAGAGAACCTCACGGTGAAGCCAGGACCTGCTAAGTGGGAGGGGCTTTGGAGCAATGCCTCCGGGAGTCCCCTTCTTTTCTTCACTGCCTGCCTCCAGTTTCCCTCACTCCTGCCTGGATCCTCTTTCCATCCATTTTCTCACTCAGTGAACATTTATGTGTCCTCTGCTTTAGGACATTTAGACAAAGCCAGGCTCTGCTTTAGGTGCTGCCTGGATCCTCTTTCCATCCATTTTCTCACTCAGTGAACATTTATGTGTCCTCTGCTTTAGGACATTTAGACAAAGCCAGGCTCTGCTTTAGGTGCTGGGGAAACCAGGAGAACTAGATAGCTTAGGTCTCACTGACTATGCAGTTTTCACAGGGGTTTCTGTTCATGAGTAACTGCTTTGCCAAATACTGATGATTTGATACAAACTAAAATTTTGGCCTCTACCCTCAAGCAGAAGGGCATGGAAGGCTTTTAAGACAGACAGTGATATCAGTAAGATAATTCACTGAACTAAGTGCCTGTGCATCCCGGCTCCATTCCAGCCTCAACCCTTTCACTGCTCTACTGAGCTTGGGCTTAGGGTTAGAAGGTCCTGGGTGTGAAGCTCCCCTCCTTTGACAATGAAAATAATCATGACTCTTCTCATAGGGTGGCTGTGGGTGTTAAATGAGTTAAGTCATGATAACTGTGGGAAAATGCCTGGCACACGGTAAGCCACTCAATATACCAGCTATGATGATGGTGATGATGATGTTCCCCAGGTCACATGCAATGTGAGAGAAGGGGAGATGCTGTGTTTGTGGGCTACAAGTTTAAGAGATTATCCAAGGATTTAAATTAATCTATGTATGATTATCCTGCATTCCTCTCCAGAATCAGGCTGTATCAGATACCTGGTCTTCAGTCTTCTCTAGTAACTTCTTTATTTATTTATTTTTATTTGGCTGCACTGGGTCTTCATTGCAGCATGTGGGATCTTATTAATAGTTGCAGCATGGAAACTCTTAGTTATGGCATGTGGGATCCAGTTCCCTAACCAGGGATCGAACCCAGGCCCCCTGCATAGGGAGTGTGGAGTCTTAGCCACTGAACCACCATGGAAGTCGCTCTAGTGACTTCTTATGCTCCAGAACTAATGACACCAATAGTGCTGTTGTCAAAAAGAAATGATAAAGCAATGAGGGAAGAAAGCAAGAATCTACAGGAGCCGAATGTTCTTTCAGGCAACCTTAGAAGCTTTTCAAGTTCACTCATGTACCGTTAAAGTGAAAGGGAGTATTTTAACAGTGACACAAAATTTAACTTGTGAACAAGATTTCTGATGAAATATGACATAGGAAATATGTTTCCTGATTAGCTAGGTAACTCCCTGGAACAAGATACTGTATAAACAATTGCAGGACGTACTTTTTTTTTTTTTTTTTAAGAAATCTGTCTAATTAACATTCATTTTTTGATGTTCTAACTAGGATTCCAAAATAATTTTCTTTTAAACCATAAAGGGCATGTTCAAAGATTGAATTTCCTTATTGAGACTTTTTTTTTGGAAGAAGAAAATACATCAAAAATAAATCTTGAAAAGTGTGAGAATTGGTGGCACCATCTACATTCTTGAATTTAGCAGCTGAAATGAAATTTTGCCGTTATCCTGCTGGCTCATTTCATATTACAACTAGAGATACTGAGGTCCAGGGAGATGAACTAGTGCGAATTGTCAGTCCTTCCATCAATCACCAAATAGATCATTTCAATCTTGTTCCGCTAGGCAGAGTTTTACATTTGCAGGAAGAATTCCTGCAGCTAGGAGGGAAAAGGGAGGAGTTTCAGCTCCCTTCCATATGGGCACATCTCTATTGCTGGCAGCTCTGCCTTCTGGTCAGTCAGACCCAAATTTTGTAGTCTTCCTGACTCCTCTCTTTTTGTACATTTAATCCACTGGGAAGTCCTGATGGCTCTATGTTTAAAAATGTCCAGAACCTGACCCCTCTCAACATTCCCACCACTGCCACACTGGTCTACCTTACATTCTAGTCTCCTGACTAGGCTTTTTCCCCCTATGCTTGTCTCTACAGTCTGTTCTCAACCCAGCACCCAGAGGAGCCTCTAAAAATAGGAGTCAAATCAGGTCAGAGCTATACTGAAGATATTACAGTGGCCAAAAAGGCCCTCCACGATCTGGCCGTGTGTCTCTCTGACCTCCTCTTCTTCTATTGGCCTACCTGCCTGCTTTGCCTTCCTTGCTTGGCTGGCCCTCTCTTGCACTGGCCTTCCCTTCTGCTGAGAATTCTTCCCCACAAGCTCACTTCCTCACCTTCTGCTCTTTTCTCAAATGCCATTTTTTCACTATTTAAAAAATACCAAAGCCTCTACTATGCCCTCTGTACTCCCAACCCCCTTATTATGCTCTGTTTTGTTCTCTCATAGCACTTATCATTTTCCAACATGCTGTATAATGTACTGTGTGTGTATGCTTATGGCGGAATCTCCCTGCAAGAATGAAAGCTCCTGAAGAATGTTTATCTGTTGGGATCTGTTGGGGTCACTGAGAACAGAGCCTGGCACAGTAGGCGGTGCTCAAAAATACTAGAAACAGGGTTGAAAGAAGAATGCCAGTATTCTAGGTAGATGCCTAAACACAACTCATATCTTACATCTACATACATTTTGGAGTTTACAAAGAATATGTTTGAAACATATCTTAAATATGTTATGTCACTGGAGCTGCACAATTAATATAAGCTAGATAGGACTATTTCCCCCCAGTTGTTATTTCCACAATGAGGTATTCAGAGGTTAAAAGACTTGCCCAAATCAGATCCAGGACTAAAATCTAAATCAGGGTGTCTTTTTGGGTGAGAGACACTTGGCTCAATGAGGAAAACTAATAAGTTACTAGATTCATAGTAGACCCTTCTAAATGCTGCCCCAGGATGAAGGCTGGGGTCCTCCCTCCACTGTCTACTTTTCAGCTAAGTGGTGCTTGGGGGAACATAACACAATGGCCACATCCTCTTGTGTTTATAATTTGCACAGAGTTGAAAACAAGAGATATTGTCCTGTTAGCTCAAGCTTATTTGGAGTCTGCCCTGAAACTCTGGACTTGGCGGGATGCCCTCCCTTGTCTAACTGCTCTGGGCAAACCAACATGCCGTCTTAGTCAGTGTATTACAGTTCTTTCCTCATGTTTGGGCTCTCTGTCAGTCCATCAGATTTAGCTGATGAGCTCATTGACTACAAACTGATTTAGCAAGATAATATCCCTCATTCTCTGGGTGTACACAGCGCTATTGTCTTCCACAGATACTAGTAAAAATTGACATCTCCTTTCGAGAGCATTGATGTCTCAATAGCCATTAATCAATAATTGTTTTTAAAGCAACAAATTATCATATTGAACTACAAAAGGAGTTAAAAAAAGAAGTAATACGATTCAGAAAATAGATGTAAATATAAAATTAACAATTCTGAACAAAATTTTAGAGATAATACTTTTTCCTCAAAGATGTTCACATTTAATAAAATAAATGACAGTTGCTTCTTTGTTATTCCCCAACTGGCATAAATTGTTACTTTTTTATGTGAATGGGAAAAATTTAAACATTTCGAGGCAAGAAAAGGAAAAGAACAATTTAATTGTTTATTGAAATATTAATTCAATGTTTGGTTATTCACAGATTATCTCCATGCCATCTCCATTTAGAATTTAATACTTGTCTCAGTTATACACTATTTTTTAGTTCCAGGTGCTCTAAAGCAACAGAGATGTTAATTATGAATGCAGAAGGCATAGTTCAGAAAGAAACAATGGCAGCCAAAATTAACTGTATCACTGCTGCTCTAAAGGGGGTTTTTTACCTGTTCTTTTTTCTGAGATCAGGCAAATTAATGGAATTTCCAACAGTGTACCTAATAATGATCACAATACCATTTATATTGGCCAGAGAATGATTCTTACCCAGATAGGATTCTTGGATATTTAGTTGTAAACTCTAAAGAAAGCATATCAGAATAATGGCCAATTTTAAATATAAGGTCTAGGCCATATTGCTAGAGGAACTTCTGGAAATAGAGCTGCAGTTGCTATTGAAATTCAAATCAGTTTAATTCACCATTATTTCCTGAGTGCCTATATGTGCTAGGTACTAGGGTTACAAAGATGGCCAGAATCTAACCACAGCCTTCGATGAATTCTAATGGGATGCAACAGTCTATGGCACCATGGAGAACAGAGCCCTTCTTTCTTCTAGCTGGCATCAGAGACTCTGGGATTGGGACTTGAACTGTTTGTAGGATATGCTCAGCTTCAAAACAATGCCACCACCACAACAGCCGTGAGAGAAGAGACTTCTAGGTCAAAGGTCTGCTGGTGGGCACAGGCCTAGAAGATGGATGTTCCATCATGTGGCAGTGGAATGACTGCACACAGCAGGGTGAAACAGCAAGGGCTGCTGAGAGGCAGAAAGCAAAGGGTCTAAGTGGCGGGTGAAGTACTAGGAGATATCTCTATATTAAATGGACAGTCACTGAAGGTGCTGAGCAGAAAATTGCAATGATTATATTATAATCATTGAAAAGGATGGATTGGGAGAGAGAGAAACCAGAGGCAGTTAAAGTCTTAAAGTCTGGTCCTGAGATGATGAAGGTCACATTAATCCATGGTGGCAGGAAAGGAAAAGAAAGGATAAATTCAAGAGCCATGTGGAAGGAACTACAAACAGTCCTTGGTTACCAATTGGTTGGAACGTAGGTACAGAAAGAGAAGAGGCAGTGGGAAATTTATATTTCTATCTTAGGTGTCTGCATTGATGGTGATGATGTTAAATATTAACGCAGTGGTTATAGCTGCAAGATAAGCTGGGTTTTTTGTTTGTTTCAGAGTGGGTGGAAAAGGAAGAAGAAAAACTATTTGGTTTTAAAGATTTTGAGTTGTAAGTGTTGCCTGAACCACCAAGAAGAAATTTTTTACATATAGTAGTGTTGTAAATATGGATCTGAAGTTAAGAGAAATTGGGGTTGGAATAAAAATGGCATTCATCTACAGTATTCAAACTGTATTTGTATAATAGTTGCAGCATTAAGATAAGATGAAATTACTGAGGGTTGAGGTGATGGTTAGTATGGTGGTTGGGAAAGGCCTTAAGGTTGTTATTTTGGTATAGTGCCCATCAGAGTAAATGGTACACAGTATTTAACATATTTGTTGAGAGCTGATTCTATTCCAGAGTCTCATTTCTTTGTCCTCAGGCACTATATAATCTCTTGGTCACACTAACTTGACAATGGAACTGGAATACAATAGATTTGAAAATCAAATCAAAGTTGTAAGGCAGCTTGGTAGAAATATGGGATTAGTATTCAAAAGAGTCTCCTTTAGCCAACCAGGTGCCTTAGAAGGTTGGCCCGAGCACTCTTCTCATCCTAACCCATCTAATAGAAACAGAGCGAAGTAAAGAAATCCTAAGGTAGTATTCAGATAACTTGCCTTGTTTTCTTTCCAAAAGACTTCCTTTTCCATGTAGACCTTAGATGTTTTCTGATGAATATGATTTTTTCTCCATGGGGCCTGTTGACAACTTAGCCTGCCAAGGACCCATCAAGTAGGGCAGTCAGATGTTTATGATCTGGTCCTGAGCAGCAGCATCACCCAGATTCCCAGTGTGAGTCAGAATCCCACATGACTGTTCCAGGTCACAAGATGTTTGTATTTCCTTAAAGACTTCAAGTGCTTGCAAAATGGTCTGTCATAGCCACCTCCAGAAAGAAGGTTGCTCATCTTTGAGTTCCCCAGTAGATGAAAACAGCAGGGAGAAATGGTAAATCAATGCACAAAATCATACACCTTTGCACATACTTTTATTATCAGCTATAACTTTTTATTTATTTTCCATTCATCACCTCATTACCTAATTGCCCACATCCTAGTACATTCTGGACCAACTTCTTTGTTTTAAGCAGTCAGGCCTGTTTGTGGTCCACAGCACATAGAGTTCTGTGTTTAGGGCTTCCTACTGAATGTTTCCCCCACTTAAAGTGCCTCTACCCTTTTCTTCTACCTTTTTCTTCCTAATAGTGAAAACTCAGGTCATCTAATAAAATTCCTCAATGTTTACATAAATAGTAGCTATAAGTTTTATTTCTACATAGTATATACTGGGGTGTAATTTCTCAGGTTCTATTTACACAGATGCTAATCTTTCAAGAGCAGAATCTTATAGACTAGCCCTAGCATCACCTTGAGAGATGGTTGAGTTAAATGGACTATTCAACTAAGTCAATTTGAAGTTTCTTAAATGATGAGTATAATAACAATAGTAACTATCATTTATTAAGTGTCTACTATGCCAGACTAATGGAGACAGGCATGCCAACCCATTCCAGTATTCTTGCCTGGAGAATCTCATGGACAGAGGAGTATGTCAGGCTACAATCCATAAGGTCACAAAGAGTCAAACACAACTGAAGCGACTTAGCACACACACATCTGTGCCACACACATATGCCAGACTAAACATTTTGCTGTGTTATTACATTTGATTGAGTGAGAAGATACCCTCCTCATTCTACAGATGAGAAAATGGAAGTTTAGAGACATTACATTGCCTGCGATCACATGATTAATAAGGATCAGAACCTGGATTCAAACCCATGTCTTTGAGACTCTGCCATTCATAATCTTACCAAAACACCGTATTTTTAGTGTTCATTTTTTACAGAACAGAAATAGTTTCTGTATTTTCTTGATCTCTTTCCATTCCTCCTTGTATAGGGCTGAGTACTGAATGCTGCAATTAAATGGGCTATTTTTAGTTACAGGAACACACAGATACTCAATTTTCCTGTGTGGATTGAGTGTTTTTGGTAAGGATTTGCCAAGGGTATATCTCAGCAAATGTGAAGCTAGACCAATGGAGAACTGGAAAAATTGTTTCATCGTATGCCCATTTCTTTCAAAAAGGCTTACTTAGAGACCTATGGATCCTCCTTCCCTTTGAGAACAAAGCTTGCTAATGTTTGGATAGAAGAACCTTTTTTAGAAATTAGTTTCTTCATTAATTCCACAAATATTTATTGAGTGCTTATTATATGTCAAGCAGTCTTCATGGCACTAGGGCAAAGAAAAGAGATATAGTTTTCTCCTAATTGGGCTTATTTTCTAATAGTTCCTTATATTAAGTTTTAGAGATATGCTGATAAATCTCATGCGGCTCATGTTTTCTTAATGCTTATTCTACAGGTTTTGAGTCTTCTCCATTTTTAAGATTGTACTTGAATTAAGAAGCAGGTATACGTCAGTATTTCCCAAATTTATTTATAGTGAACATTGGTTAATTATTTCTACAGCATTCATAGTGTTTGATTTCAGCCTTGGAATTCTAGGGAAGCTGACACTATCTATGGCTCCAAAGAAGAAGCTGAAATCTGGACTAAACTGATCAGAATATATTATCCCTTCCATAATGATTGGCTTGGTAAATAGCTTATAACCTGAGCGGGTCCAATAAGAGCAAATCTCAGAACTTCTGTGGGTAGGGGGAGTTTCAGAACACTTAGTCTCTCACATGCTCTGGAGAGTGTGATTTGTAAGCTGGATCTGCTGCAGTCATTTTGCAGAGAAGAGGAAAAACCTAATACACAGATATAAACAGAGTTCAGAAATGGAGCTGGAGGTCTGATCAAATTGTACCATGTCTGTCCCACCTCTAGTCTTTAGTCATCATGAAGTCAACAAATGTCTACTTACTGAGACAGTTTGAATTCAGTTTCATTAATTACAACTTAAAGCATAACAATTGACGCCAAACAACAATGACAAAAAGGAAGAAAGGAAGAAAAGGAAAAAGAAAAAATACTTACCTTCCCTTTTTGTTTTTTCTAGAAGCATTTCACAGGACTAGATATTCTCGAAGTGAATTCACATTGGGAAATGCTGATTTTGACAAATGGTGGCTATTACCCAATATCCTAGATAGGAGAAAATATGTGTCCCTTTGATCAAGATCTTTCCACGTTTTAAGAAATATCTTTATATCCACTGTTCTGTAATCTAAGTGCAAAGAGGTATTATTAAAAGCTAGTCTTAAAAAAATGTCATGTAGTTTAAATTTTTAACAAAATTTTTCAGTGAGTGATTAAAACATCTTTGAAATATTGCATGAATGCATGCTCAGTCACTCAACCATGTCTGACTCTTTGAGGCCCTGTGGACTGCAGCCTGCCAGGCACCTCTGTCCTTGGGATTTTCCAAGCAAGAATATTGGAGTGGGTTGCCATTTTCCTACTCCAAGGGATCTTCCCAACCCAGAGATCAAACCCATGTCTCCTGTGTCTCCTGCATTGGCAGGCAGATTTTTTTAACCATTGCACCACCTTTGAAATATTAGCTAAGGAAAAAAAAAGAAAAACAGAGGATACTATAATTATGATGAAAGAAATAATATATCTCAGGGGAAAGAAAATATAGAAAAGTTGGAAGAAAATAAAGGTAAAGATAAAAATCAATTTTCTGCAAAGGGAAGTTTTAACCCTAACCTAGAAGAGAAAGTATGTAGTAAAATTTGTAAGGTTGTATAATTTTAATGTCATGTAGGAAAAATATAAAGATAATAGTTAATAAATCATAAGATCTCTTAAGATTGAGTGGACAGAAAAATGAATAGAAGGCTCAATATAGATAAATATAATTCAAATTATATTAATAAAGTTGTTTCGATGTTACTTTAATTATGATACAGAAACAAAAAAGGGATTAAGGATTGTAGGAGTGTTCCTTAATGTTATAAACCTAATCTGACTCAATTAAATCAGATTGAACAGCTCTTCTCAACATAACCATCAAAATGTTGTTTTTGATCATTTTAGGAATGAAAACAGAAAGCAATATCTGACTCTGGCAGTGGCATTTATCAAAATGACATTTGATGCATATGTGATGGTAGGTCCTGAGCAACTCAAAGTTTGAAAACTCATTTCAATAACCTGAAAAAAGTCTCTATTCAGATCAGATCAGATCAGTCGCTCAGTCGTGTCCGACTCTTTGCAACTCCATGAATCCCAGCACGCCAGGCCTCCCTGTCCATCACCAACTCCCGGAGTTCACGCAAACTCACGTCCATCGAGTCGGTCATGCCATCCAGCCATCTCATCCTCTGTCGTCCCCTTCTTCTCCTGCCCCCAATCCCTCCCAGCATCAGAGTCTTTTCCAATGAGTCAACTCTTCGCATCAGGTGGCCAAAGTACTGGAGTTTCAGCTTTAGCATCATTCCCTCCAAAGAAATCCCAGGGCTGATCTTCAGAATGGACTGGTTGGATCTCCTTGCAGTCCAAGGGACTCTCAAGAGTCTTCTCCAACACCACAATTCAAAAGCATCAATTCTTTGGCGCTCAGCCTTCTTCACAGTCCAACTCTCACATCCATACATGACCACAGGAAAAACCATAGCCTTGACTAGACGGACCTTTGTGGGCAAAGTAATATCTCTGCTTTTGAACATGCTATCTAGGTTGGTCATAACTTTCCTTCCAAGGAGTAAGCGTCTTTTAATTTCATGGCTGCAGTCACCATCTGCAGGGATTTTGGAGCCCAGAAAAATAAAGTCTGACACTGTTTCCACTGTTTCCCCGTCTATTTCCCATGAAGTGATGGGACCGGATGCCATGATCTTCGTTTTCTGAATGTTGAGCCTTAAGCCAACTTTTTCACTCTCCTCTTTCACTTTCATCAAGAGGCTTTTGAGTTCTTTTTCACTTTCTGCCATAAGGGTGGTGTCATCTGCATATCTGAGGTTATTGATATTTCTCCCGGCAATCTTGATTCCAGTTTGTGTTTCTTCCAGTCCAGCGTTTCTCATGATGTACTCTGCATATAAGTTAAATAAACAGGGTGACAATATACAGCCTTGACAAACTCCTTTTCCTATTTGGAACCAGTCTGTTGTTCCATGTCCAGGTCTAACTGTTGCTTCCTCACCTGCATACAAATTTCTCAAGAGGCAGATCAGGTGGTTTGGTATTCTCATCTCTTTCAGAATTTTCCACAGTTTATTGTGATCCACACAGTCAAAGGCTTTGGCATAGTCAATAAAGCAGAAATAGATGTTTTTCTGGAAGTCTCTTGCTTTTTCTATGATCCAGTGGATGTTGGCAACACTAATTATACACTTATATGCAGAATACATCATGAGAAACGCTGGGCTGGAAGAAGCACAAGCTGGAATCAAGATTGCCGGGAGAAATATCAATAACCTCAAATATGCAAATGACACCACCCTTATGGCAGACAGTGGAGAGGAACTAAAAAGCCTCTTGATGAAAGTGAAAGTGGAGAGTGAAAAAGTTGGCTTAAAGCTAAATATTCAGAAAACTAAGATCATGGCACCTGGTCCCATCACTTCATGGGAAATAGATGGGGAAACAGTGGAAACAGTGTCAAACTTTTTTTTTGTGGGCTTCAAAATCACTGCAGATGGTGACTGCAGCCATGAAATTAAGACGCTTACTCCTTGGAAGGAAAGTTATGACCAACCTAGATAGCATATTGAAAAGCAGAGACATTACTTTGCCAACAAAGGTCCATCTAGTCAAGGCTATGGTTTTCTCAGTAGTCATGTATGAATGTGAGAGTTGTACTGTGAAGAAAGCTGAGCGCTGAAGAATTGATGCTTTTAAACTGTGGTGTTGGAGAAGACTCTTGAGAGTCCCTTGGACTGCAAGGAGATCCAACCAGTCCATTGTGAAGGAGATCAGCCCTGGGATTTCTTTGGAGGGAATGATGCTAAAGCTGAAACTCCAGTACTTTGGCCACCTGATGCGAAGAGTTGACTCATTGGAAAAGACTCTGATGCTGGGAGGGATTGGGGGCAGGAGGAGATGGGACGACAGAGGAGGAGAAGGGACAACAGAGGATGAGATGGCTGAATGGCATGACCGACTCCATGGACGTGAGTTTGCGTGAACTCTGGGAGTTGGTGATGGGCAGGGAAGCCTGGCATGCTGCAGTTCATGGGGTCGCAAAGAGTCGGACACGACTGAGCGACTGAACTGAACTGAATTAAATAATTAACATGTTGGAGACATTGCATTCAGGGTTTGATTGGTATCACTCATAGTTGATCTGAGATTGTCATTTAAAGCGCTTTTGATTTTGGATTCATTTGCCAAGGTGCATCATTCGTAAAACATCTCAAATCAGGCATGACAGGATAGAACCACATGCTGGTACTATGGAGTGTAGCTGGGTCTGAATGGACCCTGATTTAGTCAACAATCATGTTTTCATCATGAATGATCAGCTGCTCTATGGTACTAACAAGAATGATCACCTGCTTGTGTGACACGCCCTTAAACAGGGCCTCATAGTTGGTGGTGGATGGCAGGAGGGCTGCTCTGGGAATGAAGTTACAGTAATCTGACAGAAGGAGGGCGGAGCGGGACTCTGAGCCAGCGTGAAATCACTTCTAAGGTGAGTGGGAGCTACAACAGGCCAGCAAGGACATTTGGAGGAAGCATCTCCTTAAACTGCTCACACACTAATCACTATGCTAATACACAACAAAGCAGTTTGTCCATTCCTTAGATGAGACACACATTACCACCTCAGTGAGCCTCTTATAGATAAGGTAAGCTGTTGGGTTAAATCTCAGAAAACAATTGAGTCAAGTTGAGTGTTCCTTCTAGTTCAGGCATTGAATTTTAAGTTGCCAGGCAACTGTGTATATCTGAAGGGATGGCTACTCAAAACCCCCTTCACAGCTCCACAGTGTGGCTTTGCTCAGAATGTCAAGGAGGGAGAAAGAAAGGGTGAGAAAAATGGTTGTGGTGTCTTCTTATATTTCTGTAGGGCTTTGCAGATGCTCAGAACATGATCCAACATGGTGAATTATTTCTGCAGGAGCAGCTAGGAAGGAGTATTGCCTTCATTCTCTAGATAAGGGTATTGAAGGAAGATAATTTAGAGTAGGTTGATTATAATGCAGCATGCAAATACATATCTACTACTCTTTATTCTAGTATTCTCTCCACACTGATTAAAATGGCATCATCATCATTAGTCATAACAACTAGCACTTATTGAGTACTTATCATTCTTTACAGGTATTATCTCATTTAACCCTCCCAACAGCTCTGTGCAATAAGCATTATAATTAGCTCTGCTACATAGATAAGGGTAACAAGTATTGAGTCAACCCCAGTTTCCTGTTTTTTAAGTATCATCCTGGGATTGCTAAGTGTTTGGGGAGGTAAAGAATTTTTTTTTTTAATAACCACTCAGCAGTTCCTCATTATGTTGCATAAAAATAGTTAGCCTTGTTTTCTCTTTAAGTTTCTATTTTTTTCCTTCCTTGTGGTGGAAACTTACCCTCAGAATCAAAAAGAGTCTTAGGTCTTCATTGTATCTCAGCCTTTTAGGAGCCAGTTGAACTTGAGTCTCTCATTTAACTTCAGCTTCCTCTGAAATGTATAGAATGGAAATAATATCCCTCTGTTTTTATTTCACTGGAGTGTTGTGATGGTCAGATGAGATATTCTAAGTGAAAATGTTTATGAAATGATAAGCACTATGTAAACATTGATATAAATATTTATTCTACTTGTAAATTGTCTTTTTTCTTTGCCTCATTTTCCCTTATTTTTCTGAAGAACATTGCATTCTTTTATATGTTCATATCCAAATGTCTTCTGAACAGTGCACTTAACTGTAACACAAAAGATAATAGAAGATTCCTGGAAAAGTTCACTTAGAACTATTGTGGTCCTCCAGATCTAAGTTTTCCCAGTGGTAATGGGTACCTTTAATTTTCAGAGCCTCCAGATTACCTCGAAGCAAGTTACATCTTCAAAGGACACTTTGGTGGTCTTTAAGTACATCAAGTGCAGAGTTACTAGATGATTTCCCCAAACCTAAAATTATTCATACATCTTCTTAGGTGCTTAGCATCACTAAGAGCAACATAATGTGTTGGGTATTGAAGCCCTGAAGTTCATTTACTTGAGAGAATTTGTTCTTTACAATTTTAGTTCTACATAAAAGTAACTCAGGTTTTACGAAGAGGCTGAATCATAGTAGGCAATGAAAATAGAAAAGAAAGAAATTTCAAAAGTATGAATATAAAAAGCAGGTATTCAAAAAGAAAATAATGAGGAAAATATAATAAGAAAACAGCAGATGTGATTAAAAGCACATCATTGAGCATTGCAAGACTATCATGTATGTGTTGGGGGTTCAGTGAGCAGTGGAGAGAGAGAGAAAGGCCAGCAGCAAGTTCTCTCCTAAGTTCCCATGTGAAGTTGGGTGTTGTCTAAACTCAATCATGTGAGAAGTCCAGCATGATTAGAACCATTAAGTCCCAACTCTTCCCTGTATCATGTTCAAAGAAGCGGAGAAACACCTAGACATTAGTGAGTAGGAAGGCCATTGGTTCCCAGTGAGAGTTCCCAAAAGGTAGAAAATAGATTTCACCACAGCCAATTCAAGAGCAAAGATTGGTTATGTCCCTCAGCCCTAAAGGTGAAGCCCAATATTGCAAAAGTTATGTATTGAGTGTCTATCTAGGGGGGCTTCCCAGGTGGCGCTCGTGGTAAAGAACCTGCCTGCCAGTGCGGGAGATGAAAGAGATGTTGGTTCAATCCTTGGTCGGGAAGGTCCCCTGGAGTGGGGCATGGCAGCCCACTCCAGGATTCTTGCCTGGAGAATCCAAAGGACAGAGGAACCTGGCGGGCTACTGTCCATAGGGTCGCAAAGAGTCAGACACAACTGAAGCAACTTAGCACACACGTAAGTATGGCATTGTGGCAACGTACAGAAGCATAAAACAAAACAACCTAACTACAAAAGATACCGAGCAAATGTTTACACATGGACACATATACACAAATTTCCCCAAAACTGTACAAAGTAATAGTTTCATCAGTCCATTGAATCTGTTTTTCTTTGTCTTTTTACTGTTGCTACCAAAGTCAAGAAGGAAATGTTAGTCTCTTTATCTTCTGAGTTGGCTTTAATAATCGTGTATCACAGCATAACAGATTACCCCAAAACTCAGTGGCTTAAGACAATAGTAGATGTTTGTTACTTTGAGAGTTTCCATGGACTAGGGATTGGTGGTCTGGCATAGGATCTCTCATAATGTTGCAGTCAGCATGTTAGCTGGGGCTGCAGTCATCTAAGGGCTTGAGAAGGGTTGTTTTCAGGATGGCTCACTCACAGGATTGGCAGGAGGCCTCAGTTCCTCTCTTCGTGAGCCTCCCTGTAGGGTTGTTTGAGTGTCCTCCTGACATGGCAACTGGCTTCCCCCAGAATGAGTGAGTTAAGACAATGAAGTATATATTGCCATGTCTTCTATAACCTAGTGAGGGAGGGGTCTACAGAAAGGTGTGAATACCAGAGGATGAGGCTCATTTGGGATTGTCTTGGACATTGACTATCACACTGGTCAAATCACAGTATGTCTGGTCTGAACCCCAAATAACAAAATGGCTGTTGACCCAACAAGGCTGATAAGAGTCAGATATAGACTTTGAAAAGAGTCAGAAAACTTGAAACTACCTTCTTGGAGGAAAAATTAAGTAAATGGGCATGTTTAGCTGAAAGAAAAAAGATTTTTTTCACTTACTTGAAGGACTGTTACATAGAAGAAAAACTAACTTGATTTCTGTCTCTCCAGAGATTACAAAGAGAATTATTAGAGGAAGATATAGTGAATGACTCTTGAATTCCAGGCAATAACAAAGGGCTTGGAATAAAAAAATAAAGCCAAGACATAGTCCCAGACCATAAAGAATCCAGTCTTTAAGAACTGTGGAAAATATAATAAAGCATTTTTGCATATGTGCAGTACATTACAGATATTTAATAAAACTATCAAAGATGTTCAGTAGAGCAGGACATACCACATGATTTAGGCTGAAGCATGGTTTTGGAGGTTAGTGTGGACAAGATGACTTCTAGACTTCATTCTGGTTTTATGAGCCTATGATTTTAGGAATAGACTCTAGACCTTTGTGGATTTGAAAGATGGCAATAAGGAAAACCCAGTACAACTTACATGTCATATTTATAGCATTGGTTTAAATCAGGTAAGCAGCTATAGATAATTATTCTAGTGTAATCTAGGAGATTGGCTTAAAGTTGGCTTAAAGCTCAACATTCAAAATAAAGATCATTGCATCTGGTCCCATCACTTCATGGCAAATAGATGGAGAAACAGTGGAAACAGTGGCAGACTTTATTTTTCTGGGCTCCAAATTCACTACAGATGGTGACTGTAGCCATGAAATTAAAAGACGCTTACTCCTTGGAAGAAAAGCTATGACCAACCTAGACAGCATATTAAAAAGCAGAGACATAACTTTGCCAGAAAAGGTCCGTCTAGTTAGGGCTATGGTTTTTCCAGTAGTCATGAATTGATGTGAGAGTTGGACTATAAAGAAAGCTGAGCGCCGAAGAATTGATGCTTTTGAACTGTGGTGTTGGAGAAGACTCTTGAGAGTCCCTTGGACAGCAAGGAGATCCAATCAGTCCATCCTAAAGGAAACCAGTCCTGAATATTCATTGGAAGGACTGATGCTGAAACTGAAACTCCAATGCTTTGGCCACCTGATGTGAAGAGCTGACTCATTTGAAAAGACCCTGATGCTGGGAAAGATTGAACGCAAGAGGAGAAGGGGACGACAGAGGATGAGATGGTTGGATGGCATCACCGACTCAATGGACATGAGTTTGAGTAATCTCCAGGAATTGGTGATGGACAGGGAGGCCTGGCGTGCTTCAGTCCATGGACTCACAAAGAGTCGGACATGACTGAGCGATGGAACTGAATCTAGGAGAATCCATATGGATTTTATAGATTTGTTATAAAAATATTTGGAGATCAGACATTGAACTAAATATGTATATACAGTATGAAATGATCAAAGAAAAAATGAGAACGAGTTCCTGTGTGTAGTCCCTAATATTTATAAAGGTGTTGGGAAAATGAAAGTGATCTGAATATTTCTCTGCTGGTGTTTAAGATGGGAGAGCTTACTGGTAAGATCATGGGGTGAGAAAACATGCTGTTTAGGCTCAAATCCTGGTTCTACCATTTCCTAGCTGTGTGACTTTGGGCCAAGATACTTTAATTTCCTTTTGCTTTAGTCTGCATATATATGTGTACAATAGGAATGAAAATGGTACCTATGTTAATGGGATGTTTGTGAGGCTAAATGGGTTGATACATGCAAAGTGCTTAGAACAGTGTCTGGGATACTATGTATGCTATATAAGCATTTGTTTCTTTTCCCAAATAGAGTAGATTCTGCCCTTAGGAAGCTCCCAGTCTAGTTTATATCACCTTCTTTCCCCCTTCCTCAGTCACCACAGTTATTCAGATGACTGTGGAAGCAAAAAAAGATAACTGTTCCTCCCCAAAGGCCTTTCACATGCTTGTATTCTTATACATGACCTTTCCCTAGGTGCTGGAATGCAGGGCTATTTTTCATTAGTTATACTCTGAGCACCACAAACTTGAGGAATTGGGACACAATGTGCCAATTTTATGTCAAAATTTTTTTTTTACAATTATCAACGTGAGTTGAAAGAATTAATTTCTTTTTTGGAATTATGTCTTTGAGTGAAGACATTTTGTTTGTTTTCCTGGAGAACCAAGAAATTTGAATTTCTCCAGATAATCTAAAACTCTCCTGATGCAATTAAAAATTCTTCTTTTTTAAAAAAGTTTTTGTTTTAAAATATTTATTTATTTGACTGTGCAGGATCTTAGCTGCTATATGCAGGATCTTTAATCTTTGTCTTGGCCTGTGGGATCTTTAGTTGCAGCATGTTCAGTTTAGGCATGCAGGATCTAGTTCTCCCTGAGCAGAGATTGAAGCCTGGCCCCCAGCAAAGAGAGATCCGAGTCTTAGCCACTGGACCACCAGGGAAGTCCCTTAAAATTCTTCTTACCTGAGTACTCATGGCTGACACCAAATATTTTTTCTCCTAAGGCCATGTTCCTTAATACAACATCTATCCTATCCAAATATCTAAATAAATTAGGCTCAAGAACATACAAAATCAAATGTTATTATTGATATTATTGTTCCTATCACTCTTGTTATACAGTAATAGAGACAGAGTAATAAGAAGAAAAATAGCTAACATCTTCTGTGTAATTATCAGGATCTAGGCACTATATTCTCGGAGAAGGCAATGGCAACCCACTCCAGTACTCTTGCTTGGCAAATCCCATGGACAGAGGAGCCTGGTAGGCTGCAGTCCATGGGGTCGCTAGGAGTCGGACACGACCGAGCGACTTCACTTTCAGTTTTCACTTTCATGCATCAGAGAAGGAAATGGCAACCCACTCCAGTGTTCTTGCCTGGAGAATCCCAGGGATAGGGGAGCCTGGTGGGCTGCCGTCTCTGGGGTCTCACAGAGTTGGACACGACTGAAGTGACTTAGCAGCAGCAGCAACAGCAGCAGCAGGCACTATATTCTAGATCCTGCTCATTTGCCTTTTTTGGAGTTCATATACTAGATATGATTCCTCCTTCAGCTAATTTCTTAGGTTGGCCATTCCTATAATACAAGTGTGGTATAAATTTAGACATAGCAGTAAAGCAGGGTGCAGCCTGAGGCTTTGATTTTTCACCAAAGATCTTTATTTCCCCAACCCAGAATTCCAGTAGAAAAATCTTTTGCATTGCTTCCTTGTCCCACGGACAGAGTTTTTCTGGTCTCTCTCCTGCAGCCTTTCCTGGTTGGTTGTCGTTGTCCTGCCTTGATCCTTCCCAGGGTCAAGTCTCCTATCACAACATGTTAAAACTCCTACCTTTAGCAGCTGGGACCTATTTCTGGTCCAGTAATTCTCCCATCCCTTTCCCCTTCTAGCCCCATAGTGTATTCTATGAGTCTATTACTCAAGCTTTAAGCTTTATCTTTGCTTCTGGCACTAAAAAGTTTCTCCTATCCTTTGAATTCAGTATTTGCTGTACTACTAACTTTTAAAAATCAGGCTTTATTTTTTAACAGCTCTTTTAGACTATAAGGGAAATTGAGAATATAATACAAAATGTTCCGTATACTCCTGCATGCAGTTTTTCTTTATTATTAACATCTTACAGTATGTTTGCTAAAAATTATGAAGCAACATTGATACATTATTATTAACTGAAGTTTATAGTTTATTCAGATCTTCCTAGTTTATACCTAATTTCCTTTTCCTGTACCAGAATCCCATCCAGGATGCCATGTTACATTTATTTGTCATGTCTCCATAGACTCTGCTTGGCTGTGACAGTTTCTCAAACTTTCCTTGTTTTTGATGACCTTGGCAGTCTCAGGAGTACTGTTCAGGTATTTTGTAGGATGCCTTGCTATTGGAATTTGTCTAGTGTTTTTCTTTGATTCTATCGGAGAAGGCAATGGCACCCCACTCCAGTACTCTTGCTTGGAAAATCCCATGGATGGGGGAGCCTATTAGGCTGCAATCCATGGGGTCGCTAGGAGTCGGACACGACTGAGCGACTTCACTTTTTCACTTTCATGCATTGGAGAAGGAAATGGCAACCCACTCCAGTGTTCTTGCCTGGAGAATCCCAGGGACGGGGGAGCCTGGTGGGCTGCCATCTATGGGGTCGCACAGAGTCGGACATGACTGAAGTGACTTAGCATTTCTTTGATTAGAATGGGATTATGGATTTAAGGGAGAAAGATCGGAAAGGTTCAGTGCTATTTTCATCATATCATAAAAAGGCACATACTATCAATGTGATTTATGGTCAACATGATGTTGACCTTGATTAGCTGGTTCAAACAGTGTTTATCAGTGTCCCACTGTGGAGTTAGTTCCCCGCCCCCGCTTTTCCTTTGAAAGAAGTTACTATGTATGGTCCACACTTAAGGAGTGGAGAGTTATGCTTCCCTTTATTACCGTTTTTTTTTTTTTTTTTTTTTTTAGCAGTTATATGTAACCAAGGGGTTTTTTGTTGGCTCTGTCTGTCAAAATGCTACTTAAAGAATTTGAGTCCTTTCTCGGGATCTTCTGTTCTCTTTAATACAGCTGACACTGGTTACTATCTTACCTTATTTCTGCAATGTCTCACAGGAACAGTTACTACTTCCTTCTTTGACTTTTCTCTTTCTTTACTTGAAACACCACACTCTCTCCGAGTTGCATTTTACCACTTTGGTTGCTGCTGCTGCTGCTAAGTCGTCTCTGTCGTGTCCAACTCTGTGCGACCCCATAGACGGCAGCCCACCAGGCTCCCCTGTCCCTGGGATTTTCCAGGCAAGAACACTGGAGTGGGTTGCCATTTCCTTCTCCAATGCATGAAAGTGAAAAGTGAAAGGGAAGCCTCTCACTCGAGTCTGACTCTTAGCGACCGCATGGACTGCAGCCTACCAGGCTCCTCTATTTATGTGATTTTCCAGGCAAGAGGCTCTCTCAATTTCCTTTGTCAGTTCTACCTCATCTCCCCATTTCTACTCGCTGAAATTCCTTCATCCTACATCCTCTTGTCTTCACTCTCTCCCAGTCACCTCACCTCTTAGCTTCTGAGCCATCAAGGTCACTACTATGGCTAACTTCACCATCTATGAGTTGATGGATCCCATGTATTTATTTTCTACCAAGATTTATCTTTTGAGCCTCTCCCCCAACTCATTCTTTCCCCTTTCCTCTCTCTGTTTTATCTATCTCTTCATTTATCTACATATCCATCTATCCAATATCTCTGTCTATCCATCTATGTTCTACTGGACATCTCCACTGGGTGTCTTTTATTTCATAAACTAAATCCATTATCCTCTCCTACAAACCTGGGAAATTTAAAGTGTAGCTGAACTCAGGGGACTCAGGACATTATCATTAGGAAAAGTTATGTTTGCTTCATCCCTTGCTTCTGCTTTCCTCAGCGCTGGAATCATTCTTAGACTATTTCTACCATAAGAACGACATGGTTCCTAGTAGATCATAGAAAAAGAGGTCCCCTTCTTCCCAATAGTTCTATTAAAAGTCCTGATATTGTGAGGATTTCCCTGGTGGTGCAGTGGATAAGAATCTGCCTGCCAATGCAGGGGACACAGGTTCAATCCCTGTTCTGAGAAGATTCCACATGTTGCAGAGCAACTAAGCCCACACTCTAGAGTCTAAGAGCTGCAAGTACTGAGCCCATGCATCTAGGGCCTGTGCTCCACAACAAGAAAAGCCACTTCAATGAGAAGCCCATGCACCACAAAGAAGAGTAGCCGCCACTCTCCGTAACTAGAGAAAACCCATGTGCAGCAATGAAGACCGGCATACAACCAAAACTAAATAATTTTTTTTAAAAAGAAAGAAATTTGAAACCACCCAAGACCACTCAACTAGATAATGTGAAAATTTGGAAGTTTTCAAATCTAGGAATATTTGCCTTAAAAGCAACTGCAGATTTGTTGCCTCATGAGGCCCCCCCAAGGCATTATCCTGTTTGGCTTTGAACCATTTGGTGTGAAGCTAAGTGTGAGAGTGTGTGAAGCAGGGATGGAAAGGGGAACTCAAATGGAAAGGAGTCCATACTTCAGAGAGCAGGAGAGCACATAACAGTGAGGGAAAATACACTGAGAAGGGAGATCTGTCCCCAGGAAGAGACTGGGGAAGGCATGTGACAGGAAGTTGGACTCTGGAGGGCTGGAGGTGGAATTTGGGATTATGATGTCAACCATCATCAGGGAAATGTTTGATTCATCTTCCCTCACCCTCTTGGCATTGTTCCCAGGCCCTATATCCTTTTGCTGGCTCTGACAGGTTTTTCAGAATAGGACAAAGAAGCGCAAAATAGGAAGAGCAAAAATAAGGTAGCCCCCACCTTACACCGAGGTAGTGGGAGTTACAAAGATCTCTCTGCTGCATAGATCTTAGAATAAAGAACATTTCTCCCACACAAAACCACTGTTAAGATAAGGGTGAGGTAGGTTCTCACAGTCCAGGGAAGCCTAATGAACTCATGATGTTCTGGAAATAGCACCAGTAACAATGTATCTCAATTCAGATAACATTTATTGAGCCCCTTCTTTGAAGCAGGAGCTGCGAAAGTGCTGTATATCACTTCCCCTGCCCTTGGGAAGTTGTCAGCTATGTGATGATTTAGATATTTTGGAGCATCAGCCCCTTATCTTGGCCACTATTTCTACAGAAAGGTGAATTCTCAGTCACGGTACACAGGGTGGGCCATGTGTGCAACATACTGACCTTTCTTCCTCAGGTTCCCTTTGCTCACTCTCCCATTTGCTACCATTCCTTTAACTGAGTGCAGCCACTTGGCCTTCTAGTTCCTGCCAAGAAGAAATTCAGAAGCTCTGCCTATCCAGTGCACTGAATTGAAGCCCTGAGTTTGACTCTTAAGTAGTTATTTGGCTATAAGGCAGTCACGTAGCATCTCTGAAGCTAAGGAGTAAGTTACAACCTTGGTTACCTCGTACAGTTTTGGGGGAATGTTAAATGATATATGTGCTTCATAAACAGCAAAGCATTCAGTTCAGTTCAGCTCAGTAGCTCAGTTGTGTCCGACTCTTTGCGACCCCATGAATCGCAGCATACCAGGCCTCCCTGTCCATCACCATCTCCCGGAGTTCACTCAAACTCATGTCCATCGAGTCAGTGATGCCATCCAGCCATCTCATCCTCTGTCGTCCCCTTTTCTTCCTGCCCCTAATCCCTCCCAGCATCAGAGTCTTTTCTAGTGAGTCAACTCTTCGCATGAAGTGGCCACAGTACTGGAGTTTCAGCTTTAGTATCATTCCTTCCAAAGAACACCTAGGGCTGATCTCCTTTAGAATGGACTGGTTTAGATAATGCAAAAAAACTGAGCTGATCCTCAGAGAGTTAACTAGTTGGATGGGACCATAGAGATACCCTCTTGCCACCCAATATTAACTATGTGCGAGGCTTTCTTCTAAGCATTTCACATGTAGTGACTTGTTTAATCTGCAGAGCAACCCAGTGGGGTAGTACTATTACTATCCTCATTTTACACATGAGGAGCAGAGAAGTTAAATGTCTGGTCCAGAGTCACATTGTAAGTGACAGAGCTGAATTCAAAGTCAGGCAGCCAGTGAAGTCACTCAGTCATGTCTGACTCTTTGTGACCCTATGGACTGAAGCCTACCAGGCTCCTCTGTCTATGGGATTTTCCAGGCAAGAGTACTGGAGTGGGTTGCCATTTACTTCTCCAGGGGATCTTTCCGACCCAGGGATCTAATCCTGGTCCCCTGCATTATAGGCAGATGCTTTTACCGTCTGAACCACCAGGGAAGTTAATCACCAAACCAAGCTCCCTCCTGTGTGCTCTATTACCACCCTCTCTATACTTCTCTGGGAGCGCTCAGCAGGGTTATGATTGCTTGCCTTAGTAATAAATAAGCTACTAGAAGGCAGAAACTATACCTCATCATACATACACACCACAGTGCCTGCCACATGGTTGGGGCTCAGTACATATCTCTTGAACGAATAAATGTCCTCAGGAGAGACACATACCAAGTTTGATTTGATCTACTATGTTTTTCTTTAATCTTTTCTTAGCTAACTATGTTCGTTTTTTCCAACCATTACTAGTAGGAGGTTCTTTGGCATTGCTCACTTGCCCTGATTGCCCGCCTTTGCACTTTCTCAACTCAACAACGAATCGTCTAAACTGTAGGAAGTGAACACTGTACTTAGGAGTATATTCTGACCAGCACCAGGTCCAGTATGACTATCCTTTCCTGCTGTCAGTATATATTCCTTATCCTGGACACTCTCAGGAGCCCACTCCTGCCCCTGAACTATTTGTTTGCCTGGGCAGGTTCTTGACTATGAATATAACCAAGTACCCAGAGTGAACCTTGGGCCTTTAGTGATGATCTAGGCGGGTGAGAGGAATCCACTAAATTCTGCCTCCGCTCTCCTCCCTTCACCTTTTCTTTCCTGGGAGGAGCTGGAAGGAAGGGAAAGGGATTCCCTAAGTTCTTAAAGGAGAAATGAGGTTATGGCTTGTGAAGAAGTTGAGGGAGGCAACTGCATCTTCTAATCTGGAATCCAGAGTTTGTTAATTTTGTGTCATGGCCTGACTACAGTGAGTTTTCTCCTAAGAAAAAAAATGTATCAGCACCACTGGCCTCATCTATTGGACTATATTTAAGGGGACGATGGGACAAGATGTTTGAACTGCGCATATTTTGAAAAATCCTATATTACAGTGGGCAAACATATTTGAGCTGTGTCTGTTGGGTTCCTCAAATTGGAAAACTACAGACTCTGATTCTCCTCACAGACTAAAAAAACTGACGAAAATTAAGATTCGATTATTGGATAAACCGGCAACCACATGCACAATAATCTATTCCAAACTAGGGCCTTTATTTTTAGTTGTTTTGGTTAGAGATTACTCTGGGGAACCAAGTGCCCCACTGGACACTCAGAGCTCTGTTCTTTGGGTCGGGGGTCAAAGCCACCAGTTTCCAGAGACAATCTCCTTAAGCGTCAGCGACTCTTCTCCTGGAGGGCGGGGCCGCGCCTGCGGGAGCGCGCTCCAGGAGTAGACGGCGGGTGGAAGAGGAGGAAGGCGACCTGGGGAAGGGCGCGAGGCCTCACGTGCGCGCTCCCGCCCGCCAGCCCGCGCGCTCTCGCGCCCACGCGCCCGCTCACCCGCCCGCCTGCTCCCGCGAAGTCTCGCGATGTCGTAGCCGGGTGCTCCCGCTGCGGGAGGCTCTGGCTGTTGCTGTGGTTGCCTGAGTTGCTGCTGCGGCGGTCGCGGCAGTGCTGGTGGAGGTGTCGGCCCTTGGGCGGATGTTGACATTGTGTTGTTGTTATTGCTGACGGTAATGGCGGCGGTGCCGCCGACGGCCAGGACCCCATCTCTTCTGTAGCCGAAGCCGAGACTACACAGAACGAACTCCGCGGCCTCGGAGCCCGCGGTAGCGACTCTTCTCAGCCTTCGCCGCCTCGCCAGCCCGTATCTCGGCCTCCGTCTCTGGACAGGCCCCTTCGGTCCGGGGGTCTCGGAGTCTCAGGATGGCGGATTTCGACGAGATCTATGAGGAGGAGGAGGACGAGGAGCGGGCCCTGGAAGAGCAGCTGCTCAAGTACTCGCCGGACCCGGTGGTGGTCCGCGGCTCTGGTCACGTCACCGTGTAAGGCCCGGTGGAGGGCGAGGGCGAGGACGGGAGGTGCAGGGCTGGGGTGGGCCCCTTACTCCGCGGGGGCCTTCTCTCCCGGTGTCCGTCGGGTGTCTGAGGCCTTCGGGAAGAGTAGGCGACCAGGAAGTGAGAACTTGCTTTATTTTCATTTGTTTCTGTCCCCGGAGTGGGGACAAACGCTGCCCTCCGCACCCCACCTCCTCCTGTTAGCAGGCCCCATGGGCCTGGGCGCTCTGACGGATTCCAGGAGGAAGGTTATTCTTTGGGGTCTGCCCTTCCGGCCACCCCTTCAGCTTCGGGGTGGAAATACACGTATTTCTAGGTGCCTCCCCCAGTTTTCTCATCCATTTACCTTGTGGTTCTCTTTCCTCGTTTGTGCCTTTGAGCCTAGTGACATATGGCTCAGAGGCCGGATCTGGGCGGGGTGAGACCCTGGCGACGATCGGTAATGAGTGGTTCCCTGTCTTCGTGTCTGTTTCACTCATACCCACAAGTCTTCCCAGTTTCTTGCAGAGTCAGTTTGTGCGGAACCAATGCAAGTTCCTGTAATTGTATATGATAAAAAAAAATGTATGGATGAACATATGTATTTAAGATGCAGAATGATGTATGTTTACATATAATTTTAAAAAAATCTACGTGATGGGCACACACTGCTCAGGTTACTCAGGGTTCTCTGTAATCTAAGCCCTTCCTTGGGGCACGAACTCTGGGATGGTTTCTTCATTTGATAAGGGTTCCTGTAAGTTCAGTTGGCAACATTTTAAAAGTCTGATATTATTCAAACAATAAGGAAGGAGCACTTTCTGAAAGGTCATGACTAATAAAGGAATGTGAAGACTTGAACCAAATAATGAGCTGTCCGGAAGCAGGAAGTTTTGTAATGTTTGTCGGAGAAGTTCAGAGTTTTGTACAAGTTGAAGAATTTATGCCTTTTCATTTTAGATCTCTGTTCAAATCCTAGGTCAAACTTCATGCTTGTCAGACATCTCTCCACTTTACCTTTTTAGTAAAATACAAAGGGCCAGTAAGTTTGGAATTGCCTGGAACACTTTATATTTTATTTTTGGCTTAGGGTGAGTGGGATGTGCAGTGAATAACTGTTAGTGAAATAGTAGGACTTCTCATATAAGACTGTCAGCAAAATCTTTTCACTTCTCAAAACATGATATGACCAGCCATATTGTTGTTTGGGTGTGCTTATGTAATGCTTTGATTTCTTTAGCACCTGTTAGTTTATATTCTGGTGACTTAGTATAAAAACACTGAATTATCTCTGTCACAGTGCCATGAGAAGACAATAAAATATCACCGTACTAACAGTTACTTAGTATTTTAAGTGTCATCACTAGCATCATTAAGACATATAGCCAAATACTATGGGATATTAAATCTTTTTAACATATATCACAGAAATGTTTACATCTCAGAGCCTGCCATTTGTTTTGTTTGACTATTTGAACCTTAATGCATTCTTTTAAACCTAAGGAGTGCTTAAAGATTGGTTTTCAAACTTTATCATGGTATCTGTCCACCCTTCCCCATAAATTCCTCGTATCAAAGAAAAGCTGGCAAAATTTTATTTTAAAAGGTGCAGCTATAGTTATAATGTTTCCTCTGAGTAAAAGAAAAGCTAAGTACATTGTTGGGCCTGATGGAAAAGTCAGAGAGCTCAGCACTGAATAGGTGATTAGTAAATTTGATTTTAGTTGGCTACTTACAGAGGTTAACAGAGTGGGAGAGAATTATTAGTGGTTCCCAATCTTAATTGCCCATTGGAATCACTTGGGGAGTTTTTGTCATTGCCCCAGTGGAAGCCAAGTTTCTGAGTGAGGTCCTAGTTTGTTTAAAAAGTTCCACAAGTGACTCAAGTAGGTACCCAGGATTAAACACCACTATTCCAGAGTATTAAGAGAAACTAAATGCCCGCAATAAACAGTATGCCTTTCTACATAGAAGTTAATTTTTCTATGCTCTCTCTCAACTTCACTTTCTTTCCTGTTACTTTGGTTCTAGGCTCTGGGTTCAAATCTACCCTTTGCCACTTCTTGAGTAAATTATTTATCTGTGACTCTTCATTTAAAATGGGGCTAGTTGTAGTCCCTAATTGTTAAAATTAAGGATTGAGACAGTACGTGCAAAGAATTCATCACATTGTGTGGTACTGTGCTCAATAAATATAGCCTTTATTAATTATCATCCACACATATAGTGTTCCTCTTTGAGAAACATAGGTATAAAGCAGAGTACTAAGAAATCCAGACTGCCTTTCTCAAACTTAATAGTGACTCACTTTAGTCTTATTTTTCCATTTCTGGGCGATTTGTATGAGGGTAAATTGTGTGAAATATTTCAAGGAGAATTAATAAGAATCTTCTACATTGAAGGCCTAATCCTGTTTTGTGGGGACATAGATAAGTACAGTTAATAGTAGTACAAAACTTTTTGTATCATTCACTGGCATACTATGCAAGTAGGAGTCAGTTAATACCTATAATGGTTTTTGAAATTGGTGTTTGTGGGTTGCTATAACTGTTGAGCATGTTCAGTTTTTCTTGCCTGCAAGTATAAATGGGAAGAGCTATTAAAACAGTTGAAAGACTACTGGTTAAGCTTATCACTACAGCTGCCCTATCTGCTCCTTCTCTATTTAAACTAAGGAGCTGCTCAGAGCTGTTTTCCCTTACTGGTTTGGAAGTCAATATAATGTAATGTATAGAATCATCTGCAATCCACATCAATCTGAAACTATATAGATCTATTCATGTGTGTTTTTCACAGATGTCACTTTTGAGTAGACCTTCGCGATTGATTATTTCTACTCTTTTCCCCTCCATGATATAATACATCATGTTATATTGCTGTTATTTTAGAAGTCACTGTATTCTCGTATAGAAGAAGGCAATGGCACCCCACTCCAGTACTCTTGCCTGGAAGATCCCATGGACGGAGGAGCCTGGTAGGCTGCAGTCCATGGGGTTGCGAAGAGTTGGACACTACTGAGCGACTTCACTTTTACTTTTCACTTTCATGCATTGGAGAAGGAAATGGCAACCCACTCCAGTGTTCTTGCCTGGAGAATCCCAGGGACGGGGGAGCCTGTTGGGCTGCCGTCTATGGGGTCGCACAGAGTCGGACACAACTGAAGCGACTTAGCAGCAGCAGCAGTATTCTTGTATGACATAATGCGGCATGTCATTATAGTGATGTGAGAAAGTAAGTCATCTTTCATTTTCTACTACACAGGCAGGGCTTAGTTAGTTTTGTGGCATAATCAGATATTGGGCATACAAGTATTTAAAATGTATAATTTGCCTAAATGAAGTTTGCTTTAATGTAGTTTCTAGTATTTTCTTATTGACCACAAGTCAGGCTTAAACTGTGTACTTCCATTAAGATCAGTATTCTTTCTTGATATTTTTCTAGATGAGTGTAATAATTTCCTTCATTTTTAGATTTGAATGTAGCAATATGGAACAAGCTGGCAGCTCCAATAGGAAGAAATCTTATACAAAATAGTATTTTGAGGAAAAGTGTTTGAAGGAAGAGAGGGAAATGATAAGTTCCTGTTATTGCATAATTTTTATGTACATCTAATTTAAAAGACTGGAGCTCACAGTTCAAAGATTTTTCTGTGTGTGTATGTGTACTTCTCAGTTTATTATGTAATGAAGATGAAGGAAAGGTGATTAATTTATTAGGTGTTAATTGGCAAAATTGGTTAATATTTTTTAAAATTATGACATTCTGTTCCCCTTAGAATAAATTTTTGTAACTATCATTTGTTGAAGAGTTTGATTTTTCACAGTGATGATAGCAGTGTGCTTAATATAAAAATTAGAATTTAAAACTAGGTTTTAGGCCAGTATTTCCTGTCTAATCTGTCATCATAACTGACATTATCAGTTCCTATCTTGTTTCATGCCCTCCCATATAAAAATCAAACTTGGAGCCTCCCTAGGGAATGTTTAATTTTTGACTTCTAACATAAGCCTTGTCATAGAACCAGCTTATTTTTAGATTTGTTTCTGATGTTATTCTCCTAATTTCACTAAATTACTGTGTCTTCGGGTACTTTCCTCTGAGGTATAATCTTTCTACGATGTCCACAAAAATTCCTCATCCTTTACCAGCTTTTATCAATGGCTGTGAGACATCACTCTCTTTATCATTCATCTCAGGTAAGCTGTGGAAAATTGAAAGATTTAGAAATGTGACTTGAAATAATATGGATAGGACCTTTGCATAGGAGACATCACAGAACACCTCAGTATATATTGACCTTTCAGATAGTAGAGTTAAAAAAAATTCTATCTTGAAATGTACTGGACCAAGATTGCTACAGCATGCTGTGGTAAGCAACAGGAGATTTGCTTAAATAACAGATTCACTTCAGTTAAATAATTTTATAAACTTTTGTAACTCTCACCTTATCTCCACTCAGCATAATTATTCCATTTTTAAAGATTAAATTTTTTGTTTGGAGACTTTTAAGGTTCTTTTTGATATTTCTCCACAAAGCTGGATAGTTCTTTGAAGGCAGGAATTATGTTTATTGGTTTTTATTTCTCCACTACTTAATGTGGTGTCTGGAATAGTGAAGTGAAGTGACAGTCACTCAGTTGTGTCTGACTCTTTGCCACCCTATGGACTATATAGTCCATGGACTTCTCCAGGCCAGAATACTGGAGTGGGTAGCCTTTCCCTTCTCCAGGGGATCTTCCCAACCCAGGGATCGAACCCAGATCTCCCGCATTACAGGTGGATTCTTTACCAGCTGAGCCACAGGGGAAGCCCAAGAATACTGGAGTGGGTAGCCTATCCATTCTCCAGTGGATCTTCCCGACCTAGGAATTGAACTGGGGTCTCCTGCATTGCAGGTGGATTCTTTACCAACTGAGCTATCAGGGAAGCCCTGTCTGGAATATGATAGGTTTTGAAATGTTCTCTAAATAAATGAGGTAATTGCATACATCTTTGGATCTTGTCAAACTTGTCAAAATAATAACTGTTTTTTTTTTTTTTGGTATCTCTGAAACGAAGGCAAACTATTGTACAATAGAACTCTTATAACCACATTCATAAGATAAATGGCTTATCATTTTTTACTTTATTTTTTTATTTTTGGCTGCACTTTCAGGATCTTAGTTCCCTGGCCAAAGATTGAACCCTGGCAGTGAAAGCACAGGGTCTTAACCACTGGACCTCCAGGAAATTCCTTGGTTTGTCTTTTTCTAAAAAGCAAATTTGGTGATTGTGAGAAAATTGTCTGTTTAAAGTAGATATTATTTTCCCAGAGATTTTTCTTGCTCCTTATAATTTGAGAGGAAATTACTTTGATTTAGAACACAGCATTGAGCAATTTCTGACACTATAAAGAAAAAAGTGCTCAATATCTTAACTGGACCAAGTGCTAAAACTTCTCAGTGAGTGAACTTTCTTGAAGAAATGAGAAATATGGTAGTAAGCTTGTTTCAAAATTTTACTGTAATTTGAAATTCACGTGATCAGTTCAGTCGCTCATTCGTGTCCGACTCTTTGTGACCCCATGGACTGCAGCACACCAGGCTTCCCTGTCTATCACCAACTGCCAGAGCTTACTCAAACTCATGTCCATCGAGTCTGTGATGCCATCCAACCATCTCATCCTCTGTCGTCCCCTTCTCTTGCCTTCAATTTTTCCTGGCATTAGGGTCTTTTCCAGTGAGTCAGTTCTTTGCATCAGGTGGCCAAAGTATTGGAGTTTCAGCTTCAGCATCAGTCCTTTCGGTGAATATTCAGGACTGATTTCCTTTAGGATGGATTGGTTGGATCTCCTTGCAGTCCAAGGGACTCTCAAGCGTCTTCTCCAACACCACAGTTCAAAAGCATCAATTCTTTGATGCTCAGCTTTCTTTATAGTCCAACTTGCACATCCATACATGACTATTGGAAAACTCATAGCTTTGACTAGATGGACCTTTGTTGGCAAAGTAATGTCTCTGCTTTTTAATATGCTGTCTAGGTTGGTCACAGTTTTTCTTCCAAGGAGCAAGCGTCTTTTAATATCATGGCTGCAGTCACCATCTGCAGTGATTTTGGAGCCGCAAAAAATAAAGTCTGTCACTGTTTCCATTGTTTCCCCATCTATTTGCCATGAAGTGATGGGACCAGATGCCATGGTCTTAGTTTTCTGAATGTTGAGCTTTAAGCCAGCTTTTTCACTCTCCTCTTTCACTTTCATCAAGAGGTTCTTTATTTCTTCTTCACTTTCTGCCATAAGGGTGGTGTCATTTGAATATCTGAGGTTATTGGTATTTCTCCTGGCACTGTTGATTCCAGCTTGTGCTTCATCCAGTCTAGCATTTCTCATGATGTACTCTGCAGGCTATGGTTTTTCCAGCAGTCATGTATGGATGTGAGAGTTGGACTGTGAAGAAAGCTGAACGCCGAAGAATTGATGCTTTTGAACTGTGGTGTTGGAGAAGACTCTTGAGAGTCCCTTGGACTGCAAGGAGATCCAGCCAGTCCTGGGTGTTCTTTGGAAGGAATGATGCTAAAGCTGAAACTCCAGTACTTTGGCCACCTCACGCGTAGAGTTGACTCATTGGAAAAGACCCTGATGCTGGGAGGGATTGGAGGCAGGAGAAGAAGGGGGCGACAGAAGTTGAGATGACTGGATGGCATCACCGACTCGATGGACGTGAGTCTGAGTGAACTCCGGGAGTTGGTGATGGACAGGGAGGCCTGGTGTGCTGCAATTCATGGGGTCGCAAAGAGTCGGACACGACTGAGCAACTGAACTGAATTGAACTGAACTGAACTCTGCATATAAGTTAAATAAGCAGGGTGACAATATATAGCCTTGATGTATGCCTTTCCCAACTTGGAACCAGTCTGTTGTTCCATGTCCAGTTCTAACTGTTGCTTCTTGACCTGCATACAGATTTCTCAGGAGGCGGGTCAGGTGGTCTGGTAGTCCCATCTCTTTCAGAATTTTTCACCATTTGTTGTGATCCACACAGTCAAAGGCTTTGGCATAGTCAGTAAAGCAGAAGTAGATATTTTTTGGAACTCTCGCTTTTTCAATGATCCAACGAATGTTGGCAATTTGATCTCTGGTTCCTCTGCCTTTTCTAAATCCAGCTTGAATATCTGGAAGTTCACGGTTCACATATTGTTGAAGCCTGGCTTGGAGAATTTTGAACATTATTTTGCTAGTGTGTGAGATAAGTACAACTGTGTGGTAGTTTGAACATTCTTTGACATTGCCTTTCTTTGGGATTGGAATGAAAACTGACCTTTTCCAGTCCTGTGGCCACTGCTGAGTTTTCCAATTTTGCTGGCATATTGAGTGCAGCACTTTCACAGCATCATCTTTTAGAATTTGAAATAGATCAGCTGGAATTCCATTACCTCCACTAACTTTGTTTGTAGTGATGCTTCCTAAGGCCCATTTGACTTCGCATTCTAGGATGCCTGGCTCTAGGTGAGTGATCACACCGTCGTGGTTATCTGGGTCATGAAGGTCTTTTTTGTGTAGATCTTCTGTGTGTTCTTGCTACCTCTTAATATAGTCTGCTTCTGTTAGGTCCATACCATTTCTGTCCTTCATTGTGCCCATCTTTGCATGAAATGTTTGCTTGGTATCTTTCATTTTCTTGAAGAGATCTCTAGTCTTTCCCATTCTGTTGTTTTCCTCTATTTCTTTGTATTAATCGCTGAGGAAGGCTTTCTTATCTCTCCTTGCTATTCTTTGGAACTCTGCATTCAAATGGGTATATGTTTCTTTTTCCCCTTTGCCTGTAGCTTCCCTTCTTTTCTCAGCTATTTGTAAGGCCTCCTCAGACAACCATTTTGCTTTTTTGCATTTCTTTTTCTTGGGGATGGTCTTGATCAAAATTTTGCTGTAATTTGAAATACACATGGATATTCCAGTCCAAACAGTTCTTGTGGGATTTCTGCCTGCCAACAGATGTGAAATTATCTAGTACTTAAAATGTTATGCGTTTAGCTAAGTGGAATATAGGAACTAAATGGTGGAAAGTAAATGATAAGAGATTCTTTATGATGGTACAAAAGCTGTTATTATTCTAAATAACATTATTCTAAAGAATAATATTTTTGATAGCTGCTCTTGAATCCCAGCTTGAGTTTATATTCCTAATAGGTTAAATGCCTAGGATATTAGATCAACTGTGTACTCAGAAGGGAATCTTTTTTTCTTTTTTTAATACTTTTTATTTATTTTATTTTTTGTGCTGGGTCTTTGTTGCTCTGGGCTGGCTTTCTCTAGTTGTGGTGAGCAGGGGCTATACTTTGTTGCTGAGCATGGTCTCTAGAGCTCAGTAGTTGTGGCACAGACTTAGTTGCTCCATGGCATGTGAAATCTTCTCAGATTAGGGATCGAACCGGTGTCCCCTGCATTGGCAGATGGTTTCTTATCCATTGCACCACCAGGAAAGTTCAGAATGGAATCTTTTAAGTCTTTTTAGTATCTATGGCTTAGCTTTTTAATCTACTATAAAGCTACTTAAGATATTATTCTCAATGAAATTAAGCTTTAAAATATAACAGCAACAGTTGCTTTTAAGTATCTTACTCTGATGTCTTCTGGGTAAGATTTGTTGGTGACTTTTCATAATTTGTTTCAGAATCCATTTGTAAAATCAGATGTTATACCAGTGTTTCCATGTTCATGCAATCTTGCTTAATCTCAGTACAGTATTTCTTAAACTTGCCTGATTATTAGAATCACTTGCCCGATTATCAGAATCACTAAGGACATTTTTAAAAATACACATTTCAGACTTCCTCAATCAGAATCTTTAAGGGAAGAGTCTAGGAATTTTTATTTTTGATAGGAGCTTGGGTGATTCTTAGACACGTTTGGAAAGCAAGAGATGGTTCTGTGGAAAGAGTGGTCTCTGATGTCAAGCAAATTGATTTCAGTTCTCAGAGACTTCTGAACTGTAGCCATTAACTTTTCTTAACTTTAGTTTTCTCATCTGCAAAAGGGATATCTATCTCAGGGATTAGGTGTGACAGTCAGAAATAATTTATCTGATTACCTGAACCCATAATAGACATTTGGCAAATTATTGCCATATATTTTTATATTTATCCCTTCATGTGTACTTTTTGGTTAATCTTTATCATTGTCTTGAAAATCAGTCGGAAACATGCTCTCCTGCTTTAAGATCCTGTCAGAATTATCTGTTTGAGTAGAGGAAACTTTTAATCAAAAGAAAATCTTGACAGATTGGTACATTGTGGTGTTCTTAGAGGCCATTGAGGTATTTTAAAGTTTGAGGATCTTTTTTTTCTAAATGGCACTTTCCTTTTGAATTTGCATATGAGAGCTTTTGCTTTCTGTTTATGTTCTTCTTTTCTTTCTAATTGATCAGCTGTAAGTTAGAAATGAGACAACCAACCTTATAAGACCAATGTATAAAGTAAGAAAAGTTGGTTCTGAGTGCTGGATTTAGATGCTTGAATTTTAATACTTGGGTTTTGAGATTCTTATCTCCTCAGAGTATTTTTCAATTAATCCTTCATTATCAACTGTCTTGTTGAGGTTTCCTGATAAGTAATTTAACAAGTATTTATTAAATTTTATGCCCAGTATTATTTGAGGCTCTGAGTTTACAGTTATGAATGAAACATACATAGTTCCTCTGCCCTTCAGGAGCTTACAGCAACAGATAAATTATGTCTGAGAAAGTTACTGCGAAGGAGACATTAGCATCTGTGGCAGAAAATAATGTGATATAGAGAACCCGTCTGAGAAGGTAAAGTTTAGGAAGGGTGAAAGAGTCCTGTGAGGAGCCGCGCGGGTCTGGAGAACAGCAAAATAAGTTTGGCTTGCCTGAGGAGCTGAAAGGATGCTGCTACTGCATTGTGGCCAGAACATAGGAAACAAAGGAGATAGCTCCTTGAAATGAGATTGGCAAGCTCAGTAGGGACCAAAAAGGATTATAGAGAGATTCGAGTGAAACTGGGGAGAGTAGTTGGGAGCTGTTGGAACAGTAAAGATGAGATGATAGTGGCCTGGTTTAGGGTGATAGACTTTAGATAAAGGAGGTGTTACAATTCTGGCTGTAAGCCATCAAATTTAGCAACTTTTCTATGAGGTATGGCAGAACATTGCATCGGTCACTTTTGCCATCTCATTTCCCAGTTGTGTTATTTTTTGTTTTCTTTTGGTCTTTGTTTTGGCTTTGTGAACCGTAAGGTCAAAGATCAGTGGCTGCCCTTACTGTTGACTTGAGACTGTCATGATGACATACCTGCATTTCCTGTTCTGCTGCCACAGGGCAGCTAAGTATGACAAGAGAACAGTGGCTACTCCACAAGATCGTGGCTTTCCCACAAGACGGTAGATTTTGAAATGAGGACCTTTGTACCCTTTAGCTACAAGATGTATGGTGTTTGACAGTGATCTGTTCATTAGATTTGAGGAAAAGACTGCGTTTTACATTTTTACTCTTAAAGCTGAATTGTCTACATAAGGACTGAAATTTGCTCAAAAATCTGGAGAAATGATTTTCTTGACGCTCTTTTCCATTCTACATTTAGTAAGTAAAGTTTACTTAGCGTAGAGTTGGTTGGACTATTGTTTTAACTTACTTTGTTTTTTGATTGATAAGAAGTGAATGTGTGTGTCTGTATCTCTGTCTGCCTCATCTGTCTGTCTGTCTGCTTCCTGCAAGAGTAACTGGTTTTATTCTCTTTTGTTATGCATTGTAATTACAGTGGAGTCCTTGATTAGTCCAGTGAAGGAGTTCCTATGTATTCAGCCTTCTTTCTCTGCCCTTTCTAAACTGCTGCTGCTGCTGCTAAGTCACTTCAGTAGTGTCCGACTCTGTGTGACCCCATAGACAGCAGCCCACCAGGCTTCTCCGTCCCTGAGATTCTCCAGGCAAGAACATTGGAGTGGGTTGCCATTTCCTTCTCCAAGGCATGAAAGTGAAAAGTAAAAGGGAAGTCGCTCAGTCGTGTCTGACTCTTCGCAATCCCATGGACTGCAGCCCACCAGGCTCCTCTGTCCATGGCCTTTTCCAGGCAAGAGTACTGGAGTGGGGTGCCATCACCTTTCTAAACTATCCAGTTATAAATGTTGGAGGTGGGAGGGAAGCTCATGAGGAGGGAATATATGTATGCATATAACTGATTCACATTATTATATAGCAGAAACTAATATAACATTGTAAAGCAATTATATTCCAATTAATAAATTTAAAATTTTTTTAAAAATTGTAAATGTTACTTGAAGTTGATATTTTGGTAGTCTGTACTGTAAACCAGTTCAACCGTATATTGCTTCTTAAATGGACATAGTTTATCATCATTGTGTTGTTCATAATGTTATATAAATATGAAGCATATTCTAGACTGTATACAGATTAGATATATAAAATCTTTTTTCCTTAGTCTGATTCAGATAATGTAAAGTAGTTGAGTTAGATTAGTTGCATCCCTAATTATCAGAAGTAAAACCTTGAAGTTTAATTACTATATATTTATAAAACTTTCACTGCTTAACAACATATGTAATTGTCTGATGAAAATATAAGCTTAATAGTTGAAAACTAGTAAAATTCTAATACTAGAATATTGTAAAACTGTATAGTGATGAGGTATAGTGATGAGTGATTGTAGTACATGATTTAAGTAAGTTTTTGATTTCACTAGTTTATGAATGAGATTATACTCTCACAGAGCTGGTGGAACTCAAATGTATAGAATTTTGTCACACAGTTAGAAATTTTTAGAGTTATATTCTGAGACTCATATATTTGTGTCTCCAACTCCAGGGGTTCTGTATCTTCTGGGTACACTTTCAGTTCTATCCTTCCATGAGCCACATTGATATTTAGATGTGTATTAAGGTAGCCAGATGAATTTAAAGCATGATTTTTATATATTAAAACCTATTAATTTCTTCTTTGATTATGACTTCGTCTCCCAAAATAGCTAAAAAGTTGACTTCATTGAGCTCAGAGTTCGGCATTAGAAAATAAGTGCTGTCTTCACTTGCCGTTTGTATAACCTATGTGTTCAGATTGTATCTGAAATTTCTGGTTTATATCTCACACGCTAGCAAAGTAACGCTCAAAATTCTCCAAGCCAGGCTTCAACAGTACGTGAACTGTGAACTTCTAGATATTCAAGCTGGATTTAGAAAAGGCAGAAGAACCAGAGATCAAATTGCCAACATTCATTGGATCATTGAAAAAGCGAGAGAGTTCGAAAAATATCTACTTCTGCTTTATTGACTATGCCAAAGCCTTTGACTGTGTGGATCACAACAAATGGTGAAAAATTCTGAAAGAGATGGGACTACCAGACCACCTGACCTGCCTCCTGAGAAATCTGTATGCAGGTCAAGAAGCAACAGTTAGAACTGGACATGGAACAACAGACTGGTTCAAAATTGGGAAAGGAGTATGTCAAGGCTGTATATTGTTATCCTGCTTATTTAACTTATATGCAGAGTACATCATGCGAAATGCTGGGCTGGAAGAAGCACAAGCTGGAATCAAGATTGCCAGGAGAAATACCAATAACCTCAGGTATTCAGATGACACCACCCTTATGGCAGAAAGCGAAGAAGAACTAAAGAGCTTCTTGATGAAAGTGAAAGAGGAGAGGGCAAAAGTTGGGTTAAAGCTCAACATTCAGAAAACTAAGATTATGGCATCCAGTCCCATCACTTCATGGCAAATAGATGGGGAAACAATGGAAACAGTGTCAGACTTTATCTTTTGGGGCTCCAGAATCACTGCAGATGGTGACTGCAGCCATGATATTAAAAGACGCTTGCTCCTTGGAACAAAAGCTGTGACCAACCTAGACAGCATATTAGAAAGCAGAGACATTACTTTGCCAACAAAGGTCATCTAGTCAAAGTTATGGTTTTTCCAATAGTCATGTATGGATGTGCGAGTTGGACTATAAAGAAAGCTGAGCGCTTAAGAATTGATGCTTTTGAATTGTGGTGTTGGAGAAGACTCTTGAGAGTCCCTTGGACTGCAAGGAGATCCAGCCAATCCATCCTAAAGGAAATCAGTCCTGAATATTCATTGAAAGGACCGATGCTGAAGCTGAAACTCTAATACTTTGGCCACCTGATGCAAAGAACTGACTCATTGGGAAAGACCCTGATCCTGGGAAAGATTGAAGATGGGATAAGAAGGGGACAACAGAGGATGAGATGGTCGGATGGCATCACTGACTCAATGAACATGAGTTTGAGTAAGCTCCAGGGGTTGGTGATGGACAGGGAAGTCTGGCATGCTGCAGTCCATGGGGATCTCAAAGAGTCAGACACGACTGAGCCACTGAACTGAACTAATGTTCATATGTGTTATCATATTGACAGGAAGATAAAATTCTTTTGAGTCTATAGATTTGTATGGGTTGAGTGTCTCAGAGTCCAGAATATCCAAAACTGAGTTTGTATTCTTCCCCCAAACTCAGCTTTCAAGTGCAGCCTTCCTCTTCTCAGTTGATGGCAGACCTGGTATCCTGTTTGCTTAGAGTAGAAAAAGTCTTTGACACATCCTTAATGTCCCTATTTTTCTTTTACTGCATCTAATCTATCAAGAAGTAAATCTCTTGACTCTGTCTTAAAAAAATATCCAAAATCTGACAACTTTTTGCCATCTCTGTACTGCTGGTGTGAGTTGTCATTGTCTCTCTTCTGCCTTATATTACATACTTTTCTTCACCCTGCTCCCACCTTTGCTTCTTAACCTTTACAGTTTTTTTTGGTACATCTGACACAGAGATTCTTCTAAAACACAAATCAGATCATGTCTCTTTTCTGTCAGAACTCCCCACCTTCGGAGTTAAAGTTCCTTTTAATGGCTTGTAAGACCCTACCTGATGTGGCCCATCATTATTTCTCTGACTTCTACCATTCTTCACTTGTTTACCCTAGTCTAGTCACACAAGCCTCCTTTCTATTCACTGAATTATTCTAGGCACACTTCTAGCTAAGGGCTTTGCACTGTTTGGTTCCACTTTCTGAAATATCCCTCTGCCCCAGATACCCAAATGGCTAGCTCCTTCACCTTCAAATCTTTCACAATTATCTTATGAGTCCTGTCCTCCTTTCTACTTAAAATTAAAACTCATCTGCTTCCCCTTACTCTGTGCTTCTCTTTTTCCATAGTGCTTTCTCTGTCAGAATGTGAGATGAGCCACACTTGGTAAAGAGTACAAACTTTAGCAAGGAGGAAAACTCTCAAACTTTGTTGATAGGAATAAAGCTTTAAAACTTTCTTCCATTTTTTTGTAGTAGTTCTACCTATAAAATGTGAATCCAGAAAACCTTGCTATTTTTTTTCCTTAAAAACTTTGAAATTGCATTTGACCTTTGGGCATAAGCGACCCTGAGAACAGGTTGTTTTATGTGAGGCAAATAAACCCAGAAAATTTGCTTTCTTGAGATAACATATCTAGTTGATATCTGAACCAGGGTTAGAATTCAGGCATTCTGTTTCTCCATTGTGTTGCTCTTGTATTTTCACCACAGTAACTTCTTTGTGCCTTTCAACCTTTGTCTTACCTGCATGGATTCCTGGCCTCATGCTTGCCCATATTAGCTCCAACTGTTTAATTTTTCCTAGCTTTCCTGAGGGGCGTTTCTGGTGGCTCAGAAGGTAAAGAATCTGCCTGCAGTGGGGAGACCAGGGTTCAGTCCCTGGGTTGGGAAGACGCCTAGGGAAGGGAATGGGTACCCACTCCAGTATTCTTGCCTAGAGAATTCCTTGGACAGAGAAGCCTGGTGGGCTTCCTGAACCCAGCACCTCTCTGTGTACCCTGTTTCCTCCACATTAACCCTGACCTTGAAGAGGTTGGCAGAAGGTTGGAATACCTTTGACAGTTAACATTAGTTTTATCATTGGCTGTTTTATTTGCTAAGCTGTTTGAAGAGGGTGTTTGTGAAGTCATTGTGATCTGGACTTTCTCTAGTTTATCGTTATCTATAAAAAGTGAAAGTGAAGTCGCTCCGTTGTGTCTGACTCTTTGCGACCCCATGGACTGTAGCCTACAAGGCTCCTCCAGCCATGGAATTTTCCAGGGGAGAATACTGGAGTGGATTGCTCTTTCCTTCTCCAGGGGATCTTCTTGAACTAGGGATTGAACCCAGATTTCCCATATTGCAGGCAGACGCTTTACTTTCTGAGCCACCAGGGAAGCCCCCTATCATTATCTATAGTGGACGTTAATGATAATATTGTCAGCTTTATTAGAAGAGTGATAACTGTAATAAAAACATAGCATACATTTGCATTGTTATAGCATATTAAAAAGCAGAGACATTACTTTACCAACAAAGGTCCGTCTAGTCAAGGCTATGGTTTTTCCAGTGGTCATGTATGGATGTGAGAGTTGGACTGTGAAGAAGGCTGAGCGCCGAAGAATTGATGCTTTTGAACTGTGGTGTTGGAGAAGACTCTTGAGAGTCCCTTGGACTGCAAGGAGATCCAACCAGTCCATTCTGAAGGAGATCAGCCCTGGGATTTCTTTGGAAGGACTGATGCTAAAGCTGAAACTCCAGTATTTTGGCCACCTCATGCAAAGAGTTGACTCATTGGAAAAGACTCATGCTGGGAGGGATTGGGGGCAGGAGGAGAAGGGGATGACAGAGGATGAGATGGCTGGATGGCATCACCGACTCAATGGACGTGAGTTTGAGTGAACTCCGGGAGTTGGTAATGGACAGGGAGGCCTGGCATGCTGTGATTCCTGGGGTCGTAAAGAGTCGGACACAACTGAGCAACCGAACTGAACTGAACTGATAACTGCAGTTAAACATATGGAGTTTATGCAGTGCATTGTTGGTGGTTTATGTATGTGAATTCATTTAATGAGTTAGAGGTTGTTATCCTTGGTGTATAAATAGGGAAACTGAGGCTTAGGAAAAGTAACTTGCTCAAAGTGACACATCTAGAAAAGGCAGTGTCAAGATTTCAGTCCAGGCAATCTGGCTCGAGTCTTGTTTGCTTAATTGCTTTTATTGAACCAGAGCAGCAAACTCAAGTGTTCTCTATATAATTCATCAACAGAAATACTTACAGGAAAATCCTACATATGTGGGGATTTTAGATACAAATGTGAAAAGCTCAAAACCAGATTTTTCCCCTAGATCCATATGAGAATGTTAACATTTATTGTGTGCTATTTTTTAATGCATTCTTGTAGTTTATCAGCATTTTAAAATTTATTTTTAAAATATTTATTTAGCTGCACTGGGTGTTGTAGCTTGTAGGATGTTTAGTTGCAGCATGCAGAATCTTATAGTTGCAGCATGCAAACTCTTAGTTGCTACTTGTGAGATCTAGTTCCCTGACCAGATATTGAACCTCAGGCCCCCTACATTGGGAGCGTAGAGTCTTAGCCACTGGACCACCAGGGAAGTCCCACGTGTTGTTTTTAATTTTATAATTTCTATTTGATGGAAAAAGTTTTTTTCTCTCCAGTTCCCAAATATTTTCTCAATTTAGAGTTTCTAGTTCAAGGAGAGAAAGTTATTAGAGGCATTGTCCAGTAGTAGAAATTACCCAGGCTTGGGTTCAGGAGAATAAGGCTCTAGCCTAGATCTTACATGTTAATTAGTTATGATACCCAAGTTATTTGCATTCTATGCATCAATTTCTTCATTTGTAAAATTAAATATTTGGACCAAAGGATGGTTGTGGTCCCTTTTAGCTCTCAGATTCAGAGATTCTATTGTGGAATTAGGAATTTTTTTTTCTATTTAATTTTCAAATTTTTACAATTTATTTAACATATATTTAAATATACTTTAAAAATCCTTAAAGTATGCCCTGAAATACACTTTAAACTAGTAGAATTATCTTGAAATCTAAACATGTCAATTGTGTGTATATTTCTTCAGTTCAGTTTAGTTTAGTCACTCAGTCATGTCCTACTCTTTGCGACCCCATGAATCACAGCATGCCAGGCCTCCCTGTCCATCACCAGCTCCCAGAGTTCACTCAGACTCACGTCCATCAAGGCAGTGATGCCATCCAGCCATCTCATCATCTGTTGTCCCCTTCTCCTCCTGCCCCCAATCCCTCCCAGCATCAGAGTCTTTTCCAATGAGTCAACTCTTTGCATGAGGTGGCCAAAGTACTGGAGTTTCAGCTTTAGCATTATTCCTTCCAAAGAAATCCCAGGGCTGATCTTCAGAATGGACTGGTTGGATCTCCTTGCAGTCCAAGGGACTCTCAAGAGTCTTCTCCAACACCACAGTTCAAAAGCATCAATTCTTCGGCGCTCAGCTTTCATCGCAGTCCAACTCTCACATCCATACATGACCACTGGAAAAACCATAGCCTTGACTAGAAGGACCTTTGTTGGCAAAGTAATGTCTCTGCTTTTTAATATGCTATCTAGGTTGGTCATAACTTTACTTCCAAGGAGTAAGCGTCTTTTAATTTCATGGCTGCAATCACCATCTGCAGTGATTTTGGAGCCCACAAAAAAAAAGTCTGACACTGTTTCTACTGTTTCCCCATCTATTTGCCATGAAGTGATGGGATCAGATGCCATGATCTTAGTTTTCTAAATGTTGAGCTTTAAGCCAACTTTTTCACTCTCCACTTTCACTTTCATCAAGAGGCTTTTTAGTTCCTCTTCACTCTCTACCATAAGGGTGGTGTCATCTGCACATCTGAGGTTATTGATATTTCTCCCAGCAATCTTGATTCCAGCTTGTGCTTCTTCCATCCCAGCGTTCTTCCTGATATACTCTGCATATAAGTTAAATAAGCAGGGTCACAATATACAGCCTTGACATACTCCTTTTCCTATTAGGCAAGGTTAAAAATAAAAAACTCCTTTATCTACTTTTTTTCAGGTTTAATACTTTTTCTAATTCTAATAAAAGCGTAAAGATTATTAAAAATTGAAAAGTAGTATCTCCCAGCAGAAAGTAAGTCATCTATTATCACCAAGAGGAAAAGGTCATTTAATATTTTGATGTACTTGTCCCTGATAAAATATTTGGTTTAAAGTACATATATGTAATTATTGAAGTTTTGGAGAACATGAAATTGTGAAAGTGAAATGCCACCCATAATATTATTGCCTAAGATTAATCAGTATTTTGATAAACTTCTTCTGTTTTTATGTTTATGTAAATATTTTTGTTAAAAAATTGAGACCATGCTTATAAAGTACTTTGTATTCTGCATTTTTCATTTACTATACTAGGAACATTTGCCAATGTTATTACCAGTTCTTACATAGTCTGAAGTATTAGGCTCTATTAGATTTCCAAGAACAGAAACACTCAGGGGTCCTTTCGTAGTGCAGATTTTTTTAAGAGTGCATGGAGACTAAAGAAGACAGGAAACTTTGCGATTGTATAGCCAGACTTCACGGAGACTGGAATATTATTGTTTTGGCTAATTGAGTGCAGCTCTGGTGATGAAGTTATTGTGTCATTTTTCTCAGCAGCTTGTGGCCTTTGGTCTAGTGGTCTGTTACAGCGACTTACCTTTCAGTTCTAGCTTCTGCTGTTGCCTCTTTTTCAGACCTCTTTTTCCTTTTATCTTAACAGTTTCTGTTTACTGTTGGCTTCAGCCTATTCTTTTTTTTTAAATTTGTTTTAACCTGTACTTACTCATAACTTTACTGTATCTTGGCTTTCATTTCAGCTTCTTGTTACCATCTGTTGTTTCTTTCTCAGATACGTCAAGAAAGAGGATCAGATTGAATTAGTTAATGTTGTCCAGGTTGCGTAGCCCTGGCCATCCCACAGCCCAGGAGTTAGTTATTCTTAAAGCAAATGCCCATTTGTGATCTGATTCACCAGAGTTTAGGGGGATCCTAATTAGGCATGCAAAGTAACAGACTACTCTCTAGTGTAAATGGTTTTGAGCTGTGTAGTATTTTTCAGATTAGTGTATCATAATTAATTTCATACAATTGTAGTTTTTCTTCTGTTTTAAAACTTTCACTGTTAAAAGTAGCACTGCACTCAAGAAACAAGGAAAATAAACATAGAACAAAACAAAATTGAAGTCAGATTGTTATACTTCTTTTATTTAAAAGGCAAAATTCACTGTGAGTTCAAAACATATTTTAATTCAAAATAACAGTGCACCACTGGATTCTAAGAGACATTAATATGAGGAGATACAGGAACACAGAAGAATTAAAGTTAAAACAAAAACGATGAGCTTATATGGACTAGAACTATAGAAAAGGTTGAAGTGCATCCAGGAAAGCTGATTAGTGAACCCCAAACTTCTTTTTTACTTATGATAACATACCTAGTTAGTACCAAATAAAAGATTCAAATATAGGAAATTATGTTGATGTTATTATATGTTATAAAATACTTTTAATATATTTGCTTGTATATCTACTGAAAAATAGATCCTATTTTAAGAAACAACAAATGAAACAAAATGTGTTTAGATCTCCGTCACCAAAATAACACTGCAGGGACTTCCCTGGTGGTCCAGTGGTTAAGACTCTGAGCTCCTAACGCACGTGGCCCAGATTCGATCCCTCCTCAGGGAACTAGATCCCACATGCCACAACTAAGACCCAAGGCAGCCAAATAAATAAATATTTAAAACAAACAAACAAAACAGAAAAACACTGCATAATATTTGGTTATTAATGAACATATCTGTGCCACTGTAATGAATTTTTTTAAGACCCTTTGTGTGTGTGTGTGTGTGTGCACTCAGTTGTGTCTGTTTGCAACCCCATAAACTGTAGTCCAGGCTCCTCTCTCTATGTACTATCAAATTGTGTGCTTGAAGGGTTTATGATTTTGTAAGGTTTTCTCGTTTACATTCTAGATCATATGCTCTGTGTATGTTTTTGTATTTTTTGCTTAACAGTATATTATATGTGCTTTCCAGATTATTAGTTTGCAACCAGTATTCCTGCCTGGAGAATCCCATAGATGGAGGATCCTGGTGGGCTATAGTCCACGGGGTCGCAAAGAGTCGGACGCGACTGAGCGACTTCATTCACTCACTCACTCATTTTTAATAGTTGTCTAGTATTCTATTATGTTGAGATACTGTAGTAGTTTACTTAATATTCCCAATATTTTGTTTATTTTTCTCTATTGTGAATAAAGTTTCAGGAAACTTAGTTGTGCATATAATTTTATTCACATTTTGGATTATTTTTTAGGCACGATCCCTGAAAGGAAAAGTTACTGTACCAAAAGTATAAATATTTTTAATGCCAAATTAATTTCTGGAATGGTTGTAATAATTTATAGTTCACTGACAGTACATGGATATTTTCCATCTTAAGACCTTCTTGCCAACATAAAATGTTTTTTAGTTTTATCTATTAGTCTCTGTAGCTAACTAAATTAAGATGCCACCCATCTTGAATTATATCTTAAAATTATTAAGTGCTGCTTCCAGTTTTTTGGATTAATAAAATGTTAGGTTATTAGGTTGAATTCAGCTTCCTACCCATTATTCTTCTTTCAAGCATGTTGAATTATTATTTTAAGAAATTTGATCTTTTTATTACTGTCCATGGCCAATTATACTTTGACTTAGAATAAAGTAGATTATTATTATATTTAAGAACCTCAAACTTGAAGGAACATAATGGATAAAAGGAGTAATTTCTGATGCTGTTAATTTAAACTGAAACAGATGTCACTTCACTGCTAACAAACCCACCTCCTGCCAAACTTAAAAAAAGCAAAAAAACCAGCCCCTCTCCTCCAACCCTCCTGCTGAACTAGATCTAAGGTAGTATCAAAACTAACCTATGTCACATCAAAATCATTAAAGATGGTATTTTGTAGTTAGCAAACATGAAGTATGTGGCTTTTTTTTGTCCATTTAATAAAAAAGGATGGTTTCATTAAAACTTTATCTGACAATATTGCTTTGGCTGGAGTAGAATAGATTTAAAAAGCAAAGCTTTGGCAGAAATAAAAGACATAGCAAAGAAAGTATTTGCTGTAAGTCAAATGGGCCTTAGAAAGCATCACTACGAACAAAGCTAGTGGAGGTGATGGAATTCCAGTTCAGCTATTTCAAATCCTGAAAGATGATGCTGTGAAAGGGCTGCACTCAATATACCAGCAAATTTGGAAAACTCAGCAGTGGCCACAGGACTGGAAAAGGTCAGTTTTCATTCCAATCCCAAAGAAAGGCAATGCCAAAGAATGCTCAAACTACCGCACTCATCTCACATGCTAGTAAAGTAATGCTCAAAATTCTCCAAGCCAGGCTTCAGCAATATGTGAACTGTGAACTTCCAGATGTTCAAGCTGGTTTTAGAAAAGGCAGAGGAACCAGAGATCAAATTGCCAACATCCGCTGGATCATGGCAAAGGAAGAGAGTTCTAGAAAAACATCTCTTTCTGCTTTCTTGACTATGCCAAAGCCTTTGACTGTGTGGATCACAACAAACTGTGGAAAATTCTGAGAGATGGGAATGCCAGACCACCTGACCTGCCTCTTGAGAAACCTATATGCAGGTCAGGACGCAACAGTTAGAACTGGACATGGAACAACAGACTACTTCCAAATAGGAAAAGGAGTACGTCAAGGCTGTATATTGTCACCCTACTTATTTAACTTATATGCAGAGTACATCATGAGAAACGCTGGGCTGGAAGAAGCACAAGTTGGAATCAAGATTGTCAGGAGAAATATCAATAACCTCAGATGTGCAGATGACACCACCCTTATGGCAGAAAGTGAAGAGGAACTAAAAAGCCTCTTGAAAGTGAAAGAGGAGAGTGAAAAAGTTGGCTTGAAGCTCAACATTCAGAAAACTAAGATCATGGCATCTGGTCCCATCACTTCATGGGAAATAGATGGGGAAACAGTGGAAACAGTGTCAAACTTTATTTTTGTGGGCTCCAAAATCACTGCAGATGGTGATTGCAGCCATGAAATTAAAAGACGCTTACTTACTCCTTGGAAGGAAAGTTATGACCAACCTAGATAGCATATTAAAAAGCAGAGACATTACTTTGCCAACAAAGGTCCTTCTAGTCAAGGTTATGGTTTTTCCTGTGGTCATGTATGGATGTGAGAGTTGGGCTGTGATGAAAGCTGAGCGCTGAAGAATTGATGCTTTTGAACTGTGGTGTTGGAGAAGACTCTTGAGAGTCCCTTGGACTGCAAGGAGATCCAACCAGTCCATTCTGAAGGAGATCAGCCCTGGGTGTTCTTTGGAAGGAATGATGCTAAAGCTGAAACTCCAGTACTTTGGCCACCTCATACAAAGAGTTGACTCATTGGAAAAGACTCTGATGCTGGGAGGGATTGGGGGCAGGAGGAGAAGGGGACGACAGAGGATGAGATGGCTGGATGGCATCACCGACTCGATGGATGCGAGTTTGAGTGAACTCCGGGAGTTGGTGATGGACAGGGAGGCCTGGTGTGCTGCAGTTCATGGGGTTGCAGAGTCAGACACGACTGAGTGACCGAACTGAACTGGTACCAAATAAGACATTCCCTACTCTAGTAATCAAGTTGTTTGCTAGGAGAAAGCATGCTCTATAAGTAGGACTCCACGAAAAGAGTCTTTTCAACTATTCTGTTGAGAGCAATCTCATCAGTAGAGAAATTTGGATTACATCCTGGATTGTAGTGGTTTGAATAATGAATGGGAGGTGAGATAAAGAGATCAATGTGGAAGACTTTTTCAAGACGCTGGATGAGGAAGGAAAAGAGATGGATGCCATCAGACGTTGAGGGAGAGGAAAATAGGAGTTCAGATTCTCAGGCTGAATAGACTTAGGCAATTTTGTAAGCTTCGTGTAAGGAGCCCCAAAAGAGGGAGAAATGAGTAGATTGCAGAGGAGGCTGAAGGAGATGCACCGTATCAAATGATTAGCTTGCCTCCATTGAGAAAGATGATAAAGTTACTGAAGTGAAGTGAAGTCGCTCAGTTGTTTCCGACTCTTTGCGACCCCATGGACTGTAGCCTACCAGGTTCCACCGTCCATTGGATTTTCCAGGCAAGAACATTGGAGTGGGTTGCCATTTCCTTCTCCAGGAGAGCTTCCCAACCCAGGGATTGAACCCGGGTCTCCCGCATTGTAGGCAGAGACTTTACCATCTGAGCCACCAGGGAAGAGGTAAATCTAAACATGAAAGGGAGAGAAGGCAAAGCAGTTTTTTATTTCATTGGTCTTTTTCTCTTTGGTTGGAGTTAAGGAACTATGGTTATCTGCAAAAAGAAAAAAAGTGCATTGTGAGGATAAGGCTGAGCATACAGAGGAGCAGTTGTGAAGTATGGAAAAGGAAGCTGATTATGAATGATTTAAGATTGTTACTGCATTAATCTAACTGAAGTTAGATGTAATTTATGCTTTTTTTTTTTCCTAATGTAGCTCCAGGCAGTGGAAATTGAAGTAAAGAATGTAAACATTTCTATTGGATTGACAAAAGACCCTCTAGAGGTGCAGAAGATAAAGGGTTCTTTTTGAGTATGGTTAAATGATTGACTGTGTATTTCTGGCAGGTAAAGAGAAAGTAGAGTCATAGGGAGCAGATTTAGAATGGAAAGCAAGGAGGAATAGTACGGAGGAGTGGGTTACAACCAGACACAAGGAAACAAATTTAATAAAAGTGGAAGAAATGAAATGATTGATGGTTTAGTGGTAAGAGGAGAAATTTACAGTTCCGAATTTCAGGATATAATTATAAGTGTTGATGTTGGTTGCTGATTTAAATAGAAGTGACTTTCCTCAGATTAGATAAGGTCAGTTAATAGTTAGATTTTGGTGCTGAAGATTGAATTATTTGGGATAAAAACAGGAGTTGTTGTAGAAAGGAAAAACTGTGACATAAATGTCTGTGTCCTTAGAGAGTGTGAAGTTGTGCAGAAAAGAACATAGCAGACTTGAGACTGCTATCCTTAAAAAGCCTTGTTTGCTGTGTTGGTTTTTGGTTGGTGTCTGAGAACTTGTACTTTGGAAGTGTTCCCAGTATGCCCAGAATTGATAAGAATGGCTCACTGTGCCTAAACTGTTTGTACAAATAATGTGGTTTATACTGAACGTCTGCTTTCCTTCTGGAAAGTTTGTACATGTGTCTGGAATTTTGGTACATGCTAAGTCGAGGGGGCCTATGTGACTAGTCCCTGGTAAAAGCTTTGATACTGACTCTCTAATGAGCTTTCCTGGTAGACAACATTATATATATGTTGTGAAAACTAGTTCCTGGAGGAACTAAGCACATCCTTTATTCTTCATTGAGAAGAGATTCTTGCAGGCTTGTTTCTGGTTTCCTCTAGACTTCACCCCATATCCCTCTTCCCTTTGCTGATTTTGCTTTGTACCTTTCTGCTGTAGTAAATCTAGCTCTGAGTACAATATGTTGAGTCCCTTGAGTCTTTCTAGTGAATCATCAAACCGGAGGATGATCTTGGGGATCCTCAACACAGAGGGAGTGACCTGGAATACTGAAAATGATGGTTGGGGCTTGGAACAATGTGAGAATCATGGGCATCAGAAGAGAGAACAGTGGAGTGGAAGTTTGCAGTGAGGAGTTAATAAAATGTAAACCACTTTTCTGGCTTGGAAGTTAATTTATTTAGCAAATATTTATTGAATATTTATCAGGCATTGGGCCAGACATTTAGAATATAAAGAGAGTTAAGATATCATGCCTACCTATAACCATCTCACTGATTATCAAGATAGGGAATTAGGCTTATGAAATTATTATAGTGAGACATGATAATTTGCTATGCAAGAGAGAATATAGTCAAGTATTATGAGAACATGGAAGATGGAGTCTGGAAGATGGACTCCAGAGAATGAGCTGTAGTTGAGAATTTCTAAGGAGAGATTGTCATTTCATAGGAGAAAATATACCTATTTAAGGTATCCAAGTAGCAGATCAATAATTAGAGGTTCCAAAGTTAAATATTAAAAGAAGTTTGGAAAGGGTAGGATCTATCATGAAGAGAGGTTCTGAATTGGATGAAGATGAGAGTGCAGAGTAGCAGATTAGAGTCGCTTACTCTAAGTTTTGGCTGTAGATTAGGAATGAGGTGACAATGATATGAAAGTAGGTGAGGTATGAGTAAAAGAATCCTATTTCAAGATTCCATTTAAACTTAGGTGTAAAGTTTCAGTGCCTTTACAGAACTTCACCAGATATAAGAACTTCCTTGGAAGAAAAGTTATGACCAACCTAGATAGCATATTGAAGAGCAGAGACATTGCCAACAAAGGTCCGTCTAGTCAAGGCTATGGTTTTTCCAGTGGTCGTGTATGGATTCGAGAGTTGGACTGTGAAGAAAGCTGAGTGCTGAAGAATTGATGCTCTTGAACTGTGGTGTTGGAGAAGACTCTTGAGAGTCCCTTGGACTGCAAGGAGATCCAACCAGTCCATTCTGAAGGAGATCAGCCCTGGGTGTTCTTTGGAAGGAATGATGCTAAAGCTGAAACTCCAATACTTTGGCCACCTCATACGAAGAGTTGACTCATTGGAAAAGACTCTGATGCTGGGAGGGATTGGGGGCAGGAGGAAAAGGGGACAACAGAGGATGAGATGGCTGGATGGCATCACCGACTCAATGGACGTGAGTTGAGTGAACTCCGGGAGTTGGTGATGGACAGGGAGGCCTGGCATGCTGTGATTCATGGGGTCACAGAGAGTCGGACACGACTGAGCGACTGAACTGAACTGAACTGAAGAACTTTCAAAATTACCTCACTTTATATAAAAGTAAGAATTGGAGGAATTTCCTGGCAGTCCAGTGGTTAGAATTCTGCACTTTCACTGCCACGGGCCCAGGTTCAATACTGGTCAGAGAACTAAAATCCACCCCATCCCCCACCCCCACACACATGCAAAAGCTAAAAATTGGCCTCATAAATGCTTTCTTCCTTAAAAAAATTTTAAGCTATGCAAGACTTCCTTTGTAGGATTTTGTGATCATGAAATGTTACATAGAACGTCCTGAATAGTTTGATTTGAATGAATTCTCTTTTTCTCCAAGTTCTAGTAGATCGTAAACTTGTAGTATATAAGAGTAAAATAGGCTAAGTTTGATGTGTTTTATCTTTTTGCCATTCTTTGAAAACAGTTTAAATCTTTTATCACTTCTAAAGCAATGATTATTTTAACAGTGATTCAGGACAAAATCTTTCAGGTAATAGGAATAGATGTAGATGTAGCTCAACTCAGTTCAGTCGCTTAGTCGTGTCCGACTCTGTGACCTCATGGACTGCAACACACCAGGCTTTCCTGTCTATCACCAACTCCCAGAGCTTACTCAAACTCATGTCCATTGAGTCAGTGATGCTATCCAGCCATCTCATCCCTTGTTGTCCCCTTCTCCTCCTGCCTTCAGTCTTTCCCAGCAACAGAGTCTCTTCCAGTGAGTCAGTTCTTCGCATCAGGTGGCCAAAGTATTGGAGTTTCAGCTTCAAAATCAGTCCTTCCAATGAATATTCAGGACTGATTTCCTTTAGGATGGACTGGTTGGATCTCCTTGCAGTCCAAGGGACTCTCAAGAGTCTTCTTCAACACCACAGTTCAAAGGCATTAATTCTTCGATGCTCAGCTTTCTTTATAGTCCAACTCTCACATCCACAGATGACTGCTGGAAAAACCATAGCTTTGACTAGACGGACCTTTGTTGGCAAAGTAACATCTCTGCTTTTTAATATGCTGTCTAGGTTGGTCACAGCTTTTCTTCCAGGGAGCAAGTGTCTTAATTTCATGGTTGCAGTTACCATCTGCAGTGATTTTGGAGCCCCCCAAAATCAAGTCTGTCACGGTTTCCATTGTTTCTCCATCTGTTTGCCATGATCTTAGTCTTCTGAAAGTTGAGTTTTAAGGCAACTTTTTCACTCTCCTCTTTCACTTTCATCAAGAGGCTCTTTAGTGCTTCTTCACTTTCACCAATAAGGGTGGTGTCATCTGAATATCTGAGGTTATTGATATTTCTCCCGGCAGTCTTGATTCCAGCTTGTGCTTTATCCAGCCCAGCATTTCACATGATGTACTCTGCATAAAAGTTAAATAAGCCGGGTGACAATATACAACCTTGATGTACTCCTTTCCCAATTTGGAACCAGTCTGTTGTTCCATGTCCAGTTCTTACTGTTGCTTCTTGACCTGCATACAGATTTCTCAGGAGGCAGGTCAGGTGGTCTGGTATTCCCATCTCTTTCAGAATTTTCCACAGTTTGTTGTGATCCACACAGTCAAAGGCTTTGGCATAGTCAGTAAAGCAGAAACAGATGTTTTTCTGAAACTCTCTTGTTTTTTTGATGATCCAGCGGATGTTGGCAATTTGATATCTGATTCGTCTGCCTTTTCGAAATCCAGCTTGAACATCTGGGAGTTCACAGTTCACGTACTGTTGAAGCCTGGCTTGGAGGATTTTGAGCATTACGTTGCTGCCGTGTGAGATGAGTACAATTGTGCAGTAGTTTGAACATTCTTTGGCATTGCCATTCTTTGGGATTGGAATGAAAACTGACCTTTTCCAGTCCTGTGGCCAGTGCTGCGTTTTCCAATTTTGCTGGAATATTGAGTGCAGCACTTTAACAATATCATTTTTAAGGATTTGAAATAGCTCAACTGGAATTCCATCACCACCTAGATGTAGCACATGTCTACATTTTCTTTCAAACATCTAATGGACTGATAGGTAGTAAGTATTGAATAGTAAGTAAGACAGTTTTTGGTAACACTTTGTCAGTCTTCATTTTCTTCTTTGTTTCTTTTCTCTTTCCTTGTTTCCAACTTTTCCTTGCATTTTTCCTTTTATTGCTTATGGCTACGAAGGACACTTGTTAAAACCCACAGCTAACTGCCTGTCTCCAACAGCAACATTCAAAGCTAGGGAGAAAGTCATCTATTAAAGTAATATGTTTTGAAGTTAGTTTTAAAGATGTTAATGGTAGCTTAAATTAAAGCAACCATTTTCTTTTATTTATATACTGCTGGTTATTCACCCTCTTTTCTAAAGTAAAGAAAGACTCACTTCTGGTAGAACAGCTGATAGCATTTGTTGTGAATAATTCCAGCTTTCAGATGAAAATTAGAATTTTTGGAAAACTTATGTCTGTCACTGTGAGCTTGACAACTTCCCCAAACTTTTGCTGAGATAGGTAGTTATAGTGTGATGATTCTAGTATCACACAATGACGTGTATCAACATTTGGAAATCTGCATCACTCAATCTACCAGTGTTTTCCAAGGTACAAATATATGAACTTATAGAATCAGGTATGGGTAAAAAAAAAAAAAAGCTAGTAAAAAAAAGATATACAGTGGATTTTAATTTAACAAAGTATTAAAAGTTCATTGATAAAATTTTTTTCCGCCTTGCAAAAAATTCTTAATAAGCTACCACTTATCAAGTGTTATAATAGCAAAGAATATACAGAATTTTTCAACTACGTATCTGGTGAAACTCAATGTTCTTTATAAACGTTAACCAAAAGAGCATGGGGGATTACCTGGTGGCTCCAGTGGTAAAGAATCCGTCTGCCAATGCAGGAGACATGAGTTCCATCTCTGAGTAGGGAAGATACCCTGCAGTAGGAAATAGCAACCCACTTCGGTGTTCTTGTCTGGAAAATTTCTGTGGACAGAAGAGCCTGGTGGGCTGCAGTCCATGGGGTTGCAAAGAGTCAGACATGACTGAGCACTCATGCACGCAAAAGAGTGTGTTACTACTGACTGAATGCAGAAAGAGATGTAAAAATTCAGCTGTCTCCCATTGTTGGACATTAAAGAGATATGTGAAGATCTCACTAAAGTTTTTTGCTTTGAAAAATATTTGTCATAAAAACATTTTTATTAGCATACAGTGGACTCATTTATGAAAAAATATTTTAAATGTTTTAGGGGTTTCCGTTCTAATGTATAATCCAAAATAGTGATAAATATAAATCGCATAAACTTAAGTTCAGTGAAGTCCTCAAGGGTTTAAGAGAGCAAAGAGGTCCTGACACCAAATGTTTAAATATAGCAGACTACAAATGGAAAGGGTGCCTGGTTATCATGGCTCGATCTGCCTGTAATCGCGAAGTACTTGATTCAAATGTAAATATCTTTTTAAGACTTTTAAAAGGAAAGCAAATTGCTGTTGGGATTCACTCCTGTGGGCTGGGGAGACTCCAAGCTCTTCAACGGCAGTATCTTTTTGATACTCTTTATAGGTATTCTTGTTCAGAAGGTGGGAAACCACAAGTGAGGCAAAATGGAAAAATTATTGGCACGAAGTTAAAGGCTGGTGGCAGAGCTAAGCAGTCCCATCTATTGTGAACACGTCATTCTTTTGGGGGCGAGATGAAGAAAGAAGGGTTGCTATTTGTTCTTAAGACACATCAAAAGTATGAAGAGGGGAGTGCCTAAGGAAAGTCCTTAGTTCTTACTCAGAAGAATAACTACTAGCCTGACTTAAAAGGAACCTTGACTTACAGGAACAGCAGGGCAGTTAGTTGGTAGTGCTTCCTGGGTAAAGCATCAACACCCAGCCACTCAGCCCTATTGTAGGGAGTATCCAGTCTTGGGAAAGAAAGGAAATAGATGTTTATACTCATGCTGGACTGCTGCCTCCAACATAGCATATTACCTGGCAAACTATTGGTATTTGATAAAATAATCTGTTTTAAATATTTAAGTATATTAAATATTAATGGCTGAAGATGGTAGGGGAAGACACTTACCTTTAGGAGACTTGGAGGTATCTGGTTGTTGCTTTTCTAAAAAAATTTCAAAACCAGTTGGAAGGAGATGGTTAATTGCAATAATAAACATGATTGAAATGAAACCTGTTAATTGAAGGAGAAAGTCATCAGACAAAAGGAGATGACACAAGAGATGGAAATGTATAATTTAGAAGCCAATACTCAGTAAATGGCTGGATGGCATCACTGACTAGATGGACGTGAGTCTGAGTGAACTCTGGGAGTTGGTGATGGACAGGGAGGCCTGGCATGCTGCAGTTCATGGGGTCGCAAAGAGTTGGACACGACTGAGCGACTGAACTGAACTCAGTAAATATTTGTTGATTATATCTCCTCTAAGAGAAATAGATGAAAAGGAAGTCCATTATCTAGAGACCTCAGAACTATCAGCAAGCACTGTATACCTTTTCCTCATGCTAGGACCTTTGCAGTTGGGGGTGAATTATCTATAGGGGCAATCTCAGGTAGAACCACATTGTTCTGAGGCCCCCATATTAAAAAATAGGTTTAACTCAGAGTCTTAGAAAGAGAATATCACCAATACCAGAGTTATATTAAATAGTAATGGTTTATGTTTAGTGTGAAGAGAACTTTGTCTTGGACCTAGGTAATTGTTTGTAGTTTTTTCATAAATAGTATCCATTGTTTATAAAGACATATTGATGTTATTTCAATGCTACTATTAAATAATTTTTGAAAGTACTTTAAGATGATGACAGGATAGTCTCTGATGCCACCATCTAGATGTTGTGGAGAAGTCTAGGTCATGATGCAAATGACAGCCTGACCCACGGAAGTGCTGTGATTAACTTGCACACTATTTTAAAGGTGGGAAATTTTGCATAGAGGTCTGGTTTTCTAGCTCCTCCTAGAAGAAGAAAGTCATACAGACTGTCAAAGTTAGGCCTGCATTCTAGTGTGACAGTAGTCAGCTGGATCTGACTCATTACATTCACGCAATACCTGGCCAGTCTCCAACACCCCTTACTGCCTTAACACAGAATACCTACTTAATTTCTCTCTGTGGCTTCACTGATGGTTGAGTCAGAAACCCTGGCCAGCTCTTTCATACAGAATATCCCAGGGGATCCCTCTTATCAGTGCCAGCTATTTAAGATGCAGTCTTGTGTATTCAAGACTGGCTGCTAAGACAGTGAATTTTAAGCATTTTCTTCACAAGAGAAAAAAAATATGTGTGAGATGAATGGATATGAACTAGTGAACTTACTATGGTAATCATTTCACAGTGTATGCATGTATCAAATCATTTGGTTGTATATCTTAAACTAATACAGTTTTATATGCCAAGTAAATCTCAATAAAACTGGAAAAAAGATTTGGCTCCAAAATCCAGTAAAAAAATTATCATATATAAACATCTCAATTTTATTTCCAGGGTGCAATCTGCTGTTACCAATGTGTCTATGAGTGTTTTTTTTCTTTCCTGCTAACTTATGCAAAGAAATAGTCAAGTGCCCAGTCAGTCTTCATGATCTGTGCAAACATTTAAAAGCTTAAAGATGTTAAAATGTACTACCTTGGTTTCATTTCTTTGGATATAATGTATAGCAAATGTCTTAGTATTTGAAAGTTAAAGTAGCCATGTTGTTCCAAATATTTTTAACATTCTCTAGGTGTAATAGCAGTGTAGATATGCTGGTCTTAGAAAATGTTATTTGCATTCTTAGACAAGTCACTATTTTGTTGAGTATTAACAAAATACTCTTAACCTAAAGAGTAATTAATAGCAGAGATTTTAGCTTTCGGTTACTTAATTGGAAGAATCTTAGTAATTTTGACAAAATTGGACAATTGTGTTGTTTTCTGTTTCACTAATATTTGGCTCACAAAGATAACTCCAAGAAAAATGATGTCTATATATATTCTTAACCTCTTGTATAAAAGTTTTGATTCAGCTGCAGAATTGCTTTTTGCATTTCGTAAATTGCTAATTATAATGTCTTAAGCTTCCATTGTTATTCTGTGTATAAAGTTATAAAGTTGTGCTCTTATTTACTTGACCTTTTATTAAGTTAAATGGTCTGTTTTTTTGCAACAGTGACATATAATAATATATTTTTCTTTTTTTAAAAAAAATAGATTTGGACTGAGCAACAAATTTGAATCAGAATTCCCCTCTTCATTAACTGGAAAAGTGAGTGTCAATTATTTAGACATTATTTAAATACCTCAAAAATAGTCTTTTCCTAACAAATTAGAAAAAAATTTATGTTAGACATGTTTATTGACATTAATGTTTCAGTATTGTTATTTCTTAAAATTTTTCTTTAGGTAGCTCCTGAAGAATTTAAAGCCAGCATCAACAGAGTTAACAGTTGTCTTAAGAAGAATCTTCCTGTTAATGTACGTTGGCTACTTTGTGGCTGCCTTTGTTGCTGCTGCACTTTAGGTTGCAGTATGTGGCCAGTTATTTGCCTCAGTAAAAGAGTAAGTTGAATTATATATTTTAATTTAAATTTAGAAGTAGACAAGCGAGATCTTGCACTATCTAGTTTTTATTTTTTGTATTGAATGAGTCACTATTCTGAATAATATACAAAAATAATTTGATCCAGTAGAGAAGTGATTGACCATATACTGTTATATTCAGTAGTCATCTAAAAATAACATGTAATTTTTATGATGTAAGACATTACGTTAGAATGGAGTACAGCCTTATCTATATATCCATTGATGGTGGTAATTGAAAATTTGTATTAAGGTCTGCCACTTATCTCTGTGACCACCTCGAATTTGTTTTCCTAACCTCTTTAAACTCTGGTTGACATATCTGTAGAATGGCAGTATTTACCTCCCTACTGAATAGGACTGTTGTAAGGATGAAATAGTGTTTGTAAACGTTTTAGCTGAATAGTTCAAAGTAATAAATATTGATTAATAGCATTATTACTGATCTATAAGATAGTACCTCAGAAAAAAATGGTAACAATGTTTGTTAAAATTGTGGAAAATTTGATTTTCTCTTTTTATTTAAAGAGTTTTTGTTGTTGTTATTTTACAAGTTTCCTGTGATGAAATAGTAATCTTATAATCTGAAAAAAATGGTCTGATGGTGGTAGTGGTTTGGTTGCTAAGTTGTGTCCAACTCTTGCGACCCCATGGACTGTAACCCTCCAGGCTCCTCTGTCTGTGGGATTTTTCCAGGCAAGAATACTGGAGTAGGTAGCCATTCTTTCTCCAGGGAATCTTCCTGACCTAGGAATCAAACCCAGGTCTCCTGCAGTGCAGATGGATTCTTTACTGACTGAGCCACCAGGGAAGGCAAACAAATGATCCAAAGACTAATAATTTTGACTGCTTATAATAAAAAATTTCCAAGATATGGGTAGAGGTATGGCAAATTAGTACAGATTGAATGTTACATTTTTTTGTTATAAAGCTTTAAAAATTATGGTAATTATATGTATAAAAATGAAATACATTGGAAGAGAATGAATAGTTTTGTGTGGCTACATTTCATTTTGTCATCAAATAATCATAAGAAATATAGAAAAGCAAATTTTATTTGTCCTTTTTTGTCTTACAAAATAAGATGTGTATTTTACTGGAAAAGGTTTTTAACTAGTGCATTTTGTTGATAGGAAGTAGATACTGCCTTGTAATAGAATTGCTATTGTAATATTTAATTTTTTATATTCGAAGAATATTTCTTTTTTCCCCCAAATAGTACTCACCAGATCATCTTCCTACCATAGATTAAAAGAAAAAAATCTGATTTTTCCTGCATCCACAGTTGAATTTGTAGTTCTTGTAGTTAGATCCCCTCACTCCCTCCTACTCTTTGGACATTTCCAGTGCTTATGTGACTGCTGTAACTTCCTTACTTGGTTGGTTGCTATTATTTAACCCAAGGAATTAAAGAGTATTATTACTATAGAAACCTTTGAAACAGTTATTTTTATTTTTTTTTTAATGAATAAATAAGATATTGTAATGTGTGCACAGTGTAGGATTTAGAAAACAAAAAGAAACTTCCTACCCTTTTCCATGCATTCTTAGTAACAAGATCATATTTTGGATGCTTTCATTGAATTCTTTCTTATTTGAGACATAAGGTAGATTGACTTTTTTAGGTTATTTCAATCTATAGTTTCAGAAAGTATATTTCATTCAACTTGTATTATTACCTCTGAAGTCTTTCTTGTATATATGTTTATGATTTAATTTTATATAGACTCTGCTGTCCAGTTGGCATAAACAAATAATGATTACTGGTTAAAAAACTGTTTCCCTGTCATGGGTATAAGCTGTTACATAATTGGAGAGAGGGACCCTTCTTGCATATATGAAGGGTGTTGCTCCTGCTGCTAAGTCCCTTCAGTCGTGTCCGACTCTTATGTTAGAGGCCCTGAAAAAAGGGATGTTTTGTCAGATGGGGGTGGGATTTAAAGCAGGGACTTTTAACCTTTTATTTATCATTTGCCCTTTTTGTCTTACAAAATAAGACAAAGTAAGCTATAAAGTATTATAAATAAGACCACATGGTATTAAACTTAAGATGGACCCATAGCAATCAATAGAACAGAACCGATATGTAGGAATGTGAGAAGCATTCTCTTGTTTGGATGTATTACAATTTGTTTATCCATTTGCCAATTGAAGGACATCCTTTGTGAGATATTTAACTTGCAAATATATTTTTCCAGTCTGTAATTGTTTTTTCATTCTCTTAATGTCTTTGGTAGAGCAAAAATTTTTTATTTTGATTAAGTCCAGTATATTAATTTTTAAAAAATTGTGTGTTTGTCATCATATCTAAGAATTCTTTGCCTAAATTAGGGTCACATTTTTCTCCTATGATCTTTTCTGTATTTGATGACCCATTTTGAATCCATATTTGTATGGGTGTGAGATACAGGTCAAAATTCATTTTTTACATATGACTTCAAGTTTTCCAGGATGATTTGTTGAAAAAAGTATCCTTTTCCTATAAATTGCCTTTGTATATTGTCAAAAGTCAGTCAACCATATTTATGTGGATCTATTTCTGGACTCTGTTCTATTGATTTTTATGTGCCTATCTTGATTTTAATACCATGTGGTCTCATTTGTAGTAGTTCATAGCTTTGTAGTATATGTATTTGCTATAGTACTATTTGTTGTTTAGTTGCTAAGTCATGTCTGATTCTTGCACCCCCATGGACTGTAGCACGTCAGGCTCCTTTGTCCATGGGATTTCCCAGGCAAGAATACTGGAGTGGATTGCTATTTCCCTCTATCTTCCCAACCCAGGGATTGAACCCGAGTTTCCTGTACTCTCAGGCAGATCTTTTACCTTGTAGCCACCAGGGAAGCCCCGCTATAGTACTGTACTACTACCATAAAATTATAAAGTATTATAAAAGCATGTGTGTGTGTGTAGTTTAGCGCCTTATAGCTTTACAGAAAGTGTTGAAATCAGGTAGGACAAGTCTTCTAAACTTCATTCTTCTGTTTCAAGATTGTTTTGGCTATTCTCTTTTCATTTTCCACACAGATTTTAGAATCAGCTTGTCTTATCTTTTAAAAGTTACAGTTTTGATTGGTTTGAAATTATAAATCAATTTGGAAAAAATTGACATCTTTAACAAGTCTTCAAAACCATGAATGTGTTATATACCTCTTCATTTATTTAGATCTTTGATTTCTTTTTCATTAGTATTTTCTAATTTTTTTGTGTAGAATACAGATCATGCACATATTTTATTAGCTTTATGTGTTTCTTTGTTTTTCATGTTATTAATGGTATTTTTAAAATTTTGATTTCCAGTTGTTCATTGCCAGTACATAAAAAATGCAGTTGAGTTTTGTATATTGGCATTGTGTTCTATATGACCTTACTATATTTCACGAATATTTTTATAGATTCTATGGGATTTTCTACATAGATAACCATGTTGTTTTATTTGTTGTTTTCTAATCTGTATGCCTTTTATTTCTTTTTCTCTTTTTTTCATTGGGTAGAATTCCCAGTAAAATGTTGAGTAGGAGTGATGTAAGTGGACTCCTTTAAGGCCTGATTTTTTTCTATTTTTCTGTTTTTAATTTCATTGTTTTTTTTTGCTCTTATTTTTACTACTTCTTCTCCTTGCTTTGGATGCACTGACTAGAATCTCCAGAAAATCTTTGACTGAAGTAGTGAGAACAGGGACTTCCCTGGTGGCACAGTGGATAGGAATCTGCCTGCCAGTGCAGGGGCACAGGTTCAATCCCTGGTCTGGGAAGATTCTACATGCCATGGAGCAGCTAAGCTCGTGTGCCACAACTACTGAGCCTATGCCCTAGAGCCCACATGCTGCAGCTACTGAGCTCACATGCTGCAACTACGGAAGCTCCCATGCCTAGAGCCTGTGCTCTTCAACAAGAGAATCCTCTGCAATGAGAAGCCCGCTCACCACAACAAAGAGTAGCCCCCACTTGGCGCAACTAGAGAAAGTCCCCGTGAAGCAACAAAGATCCCGCAGAGCCAAACAATTTTAAAAAAAGAAAAAAAAGTAATGAGAATAGATGTCCTTGTCTTACTCCTGATATTAGGGGGAATGTATTCACATTTTTATCATTCCATATCATATTATGGGGTTTTGTAGATGTTCTTTGTCATATGAGGAAGTTTTATTCTACTGCTTTGTGGGGAGTTTACATCAGGAATAGATGTTGGATTTTGTCAGATACCTTTTCTGCTTCTTTAGAGTGGTTATATAGTTTTTTATTTTTAGTTTAGAAATATGTGGAATTGATTGAATTTTTAGACTTCAAGTTTGTTTAGAAGTCCTCTGTCTGTTCATGAGGGATATCTTTCTGTAGTCTTTTTTCATAATATCTGACTTTGGCATTAGGGTAGTGATAGCTCACAAAATGAGTTGTGAAATGTTCTCTCCTTTTCAGTTTTCTGAAAGAGTTTGTGCAGAATATGCATTCTTTCTTTCTTAAGTTTTAGGAAAATTCACCAGTGAAGCCATCTGGACCTGTAATTTTCTTTGTTGGAATTATTTAAACTACAAATTCAGTTTATTTAATATATATGAAACTTTTCAGGTTACCTACTTTATCTTCATTGAGCCTCATAGTTTCTGTTTTTCAAGGGATTTGTCTGTTTTATTTAAGTAGTTGAATTTTCATACAGTTCATAATATTCATTATTCTTTCACTACTTGTAAAATCTCTAGTAATACAACCGCTTAATTCCTAAAATTGTTAATTTATTCCTTGTTCTCTCTTTTTCCTGACCAATCTGGCTAGTGGTTTATTAGTTTTGTTAATTTCAGAGATCAACTTTTGATTTTATTGTTTATATCAAGTTAATGTTTAATATCTCATAGGTTCCACTCCAACTTTTATTCTTTCTTCTTCTTACTCTGTTTTGGTATTTTTTTTTAAAGTTCGAATCAAAGGTCATTGATATGATATTTTGATATTTAATGTTAAAAATTTTCTTCCTGAGTACTGCTTTAGCTATATTGCTCAAATTTGGTATGTTGTGTTTTAATTTTCATTCAATTTCTTTTACTTTCATATTTCTCTTTTGGTTTTTTTTGTACAACCAATGCATTATTTATAAGTATTTTATTTGGCTTCCAGATATTTGGGGGACTTTTATAGATATCTTTCTGTTGCCAATTTTTAATTTCATTGTGATTAGATAATACTTTGTATGTTTTGAATCCTTTTAAATTTTTTAAGATTTATTTTATTACCCAGAATATGAACTTTGTAGGTAAATGATCCTTGGGCACTTGAAAATAATGTGTTTTCATCTTCCTTTGGGTGGTATGGTGTGTTTTAATTGAATTACATTAAGTTGGTTAATAATGTCAGATCTTCTATAGTCTTACTGAATTTCTGTCTAGTACTATTAGTTATCAAGACAGGGATATTAAACTCTGTGACTGTAATTATGTAACTGTAGATTTGTCTATTTATTCTTAGCATTTTTAAAATTTATTTTGACATTGTAATTAGGTACATAAGTTTCAGATTTTTGTGTCTACTCCGTGAATTGACCTCTATCATTATGACATTGACCTTTATTTTTTCTCCAAAATACACCTTTTTCTAGTTTTAATATTGTCATTCCATCTTTTTTTTGATTAATGTTAGCATGGCATATCTTTTTCCTTCTTTTACTTTTAACTTAGTTGTGCCATTATTTAAAATTTGTTTCTTATAGGCACTGTTAAGTCTTGATTTTTGTTTTCAGTTTTTATTCAGTCTGACACTCTCTGTCTTTTAATTAGAAATTTTGCACCATATACATTTATTGTAATTATCAATTTGGCTAAATTTAAGTCTTTCATTTTACTATTTGTTTTCTTTTCTCCTAATCAATTCTTGGTTTTCATTTTCAGCCTTCTTAAATTTTTAAAATAATAGTTTATCAAAGTGAAATTCACATAACAAAAATTAACCATTATAAAGTGAACAGTTTAGAGACTGTTCTAATGGTCTAATGGTTAAGACTTTGTACTTCCAGTAATTCCCTGGTGTCCAGTGGTTAGGGCTTCATGCTTCCACTGCAGGGAAATGGGTTCAATTCCTGATCAGGGAACTAAGATCCCACATGCCTTGTAGTGTGGCTCCCCACCACTGTCCACAGACTGTGTGTGTTCTATCTCTATGGATTTATTTATTCTGGTTATTTCGTAAGTGAAATCATACAGTATATGACCCTTTGTATCTGGCTTCTTTCACTTGGTGTAATGTTTTTAAGGTTCCTCTGTGTTGTAATAGATCTCAAGTCTTCATTCTTTTTATGATTGAACAATATTCCTTTATATACACCATGCATACCATGCTGTGCTTAGTCGCTCAGTTGTGTCCGACTCTTTGCAACCCCATGGACTGTAGCCTGCCAGGCTCCTCTGTCCATGGGGATTCTCCAGGCAAGAATACTGGAGTGGGTTGCCATGCCCTCCTCCAGGGTATTTTCCCAACCCAGGGATCAAACCCAAGTCTCCTGCATTGCAGGCAGATTCTTTACCAGCTGAGCTACCAGGGAAGGAAGCCCATGTACACACTATCATAATTTGTTTATCCGTTCATCCATTGATGGACATTCAGATTTTTTCTGCCCAATAGTGCTACTATAATGGACATGGTTGTATATGTATTTGTTTGATACTTTTTTCCAGTTCTTTTGGGTATATACCTAGGAGGGTGCTTAACTTTTTGAGTATCCATAGCAGTATTTGATCTAGGGCTAAACACTGGTAAGGCAAGATCTTTCTGGTTATTCTACTCAGTAGCTTGTTAATTGTGGTGTTCTCTATTCTGGCTAATGGAAAGAGGCTTTGTGCTGTATCTTTGTCAGATCTTTGTGCTGGATCTTTGGACATTCTTACCTCTCATCCTTTCTAGTAGTTCTTTGCTCTACCTTTGGTAGTTCCCTTACCAGCATGTACTGCTCAGCAGTCACCTTAATATTCAGTGTGGACTGTCTGCATGCAGATCTTTGGAGTTCTTTGAAACACTTTCCTCTTTGGTACTCTGTTCTGTGGCTTCAAGTTGCCTTGGTTTCTCAATTCTCTTGTCTCCTTAACTCAGAGTTGCCAGGCTTTGTCTAGGCTGTCCTTCCATTTACTGTGGCCTGGAAGCTCTCTGACATCAATAGTCTTGCTTTTTGGGTTTCTGTTGTTTTGTTTGTTTTGGTAGTCTCAGGCCAGAGGGTAAATCTGGTGACTATTGCTGCATCTTTGCTGAAAATGAAAGTCTGAATATCCTAAAAGCATTTTTGACAAATCCGTACTGTGCTTGGGATTGAAAGATTTATATTAATGCTATATTGAAAGAGCATGTAGTCTGTTTGGAGAACTGGCTAGGTGAGCGCAGAAATAGTTCAAGTTTATAAGTACTTGTTATGCTTTTTCCATGAAGTAGCTCTAATAACGGAGAAGGCAATGGCACCCCACTCCAGCACTCTTGCCTGGAAAATCCCATGGACGGAGGAGCCTGGTGGGCCGCAGTCCATGGGGTCGCTAAGAGTCGGACACTACTAAGAATCGGACACTACTGAGCGACTTCACTTTGACTTTTCACTTTCATGCATTGGAGAAGGAAATGGCAACCCACTCCAGTGTTCTTGCCTGGAGACTCCCAGGGACGGGAGCCTGGGGGGCTGCCGTCTATGGGGTCACACAGAGTCGGACACGACTGAAGCGACTTAGCAGCAGCAGCAGCAGCTCTAATAACAAAAGACAATAAATGTATGTCCTAGAAATATGAAGTAGCCACCTGCAATAACAAAATATTTTTGAAGTCTTGTGTTATATCTCAGACACGCATTTGAATTTTACATTCTATTATATAATATTTATTTGTTTTAATAGAAAATGTTTAAAATGACTTACTGAATAACATTGGAACGCTTAGAGTATGAACATATCTGTCTTATGAAATTGCTGATTTTAGCTGCCATTAGTTTAAGCTGTTGGAGAAGGAAATGGCAACCCTCTCCAGTATTCTTGCCTGGAGAATCCGGATGGAGGAGCCTGGGGGACTACAGTCCATGGGTCCTCAAAGAGTCAGACACAACTGAAGGACTAAGCACTTTAAGCTGTCAATACACCATTCTCTGGAAGTTACTTTTTCATTAATTCAATTAATTATTTCTAAAGCCACACTGTGGGCTTGGTATTGCTTCAAATGATGTTTAGAGGTTATATGTTTACTCTTGTGGATTTAAAAAATAGACAAAAAGGCAATTAGGTAATTACAAATAGTGATAAATGCTTGGAAGACAATAAAGGAAACCTCAGCCTTTTGGTAGTTCTTAGTGTGAGTCTGAGGAGCTTACAAGCAGGTACAATGCTTCAGCTTCATTAAATAGATTTTATGACATTTACTTTGCAAAAGCTTATTTTTGTTAATACTTTTGTTTATACTTTGCTTCTTGATTGTGCCTTAATTGTAGTATTATAGTTTTGAAAATTGATATCTAAGTAAGTGAACTCTTTATGACTTTTTTGGTTTTAGCCTGGCTCATTTATTGAGGAAAAAATTTCATAATTTAACTGTACATTGTTACAGTGTTTTTTGTTTTCCATCCTAAAGTAACTATTAGTTTCAGTCTTTTGAGATTTTGCATATATATATATGATGAACATATATAATATCCCAACTTTAGTGATTTTATGGACTTTGTTTATATGTATGCTCAGCCATTGTCCTTTCTGATTGAAGAACTCTAAGTTTTAGAATGTTTATATACTGACTTCTTAATCTTGTGAGTTTTGTACCTTTTTTTTTTTTAGTGCTTTAATCTCTTACCTATAAGGAATAAAATTGCATGGCTTTCTAAAAGTGTTCTCAATATGAATTTGTTGTACATAGTGTATATTTCCATTCTCTTTGTACTCTTCTGTATTTAGACCTATATCAGGGAATCATTTCTTTAGGAATAGGGAAGTAGGCTGCAACATGTGGTAGCTGGGACCTGGACTTTGATGCTGGAAAGAACTGGTTTGGAAAGTGGCACTTACTCAGAACATTAATCAGTTCACACTCTCTAAACCTCAGTTTTTACCTCTCTAAGATGAGGTTAGCCTCTTCCTTGCAGTATTGTTTTTTTTTTTTTTTTTACCCCAGGTGGGACACGAAGCAGTATTGTTTTAAAAATAAGAGCAAGTTGCTTAGTTAATGGCTGTTGCTATTAAAATCACAGTGCCTCTCATCTGTTTTGTGTTCAATAAATGTTTACTGAATGAATGTACCTTTTGGCTTTTGAAATTCTTGAGTAGTAAGATCATAACATTTCAGAAGACATAGTCCTCACTATTCAAAACAAAATTCCTAAGAAAATGAAAGCGTTTGTCTTCTAGAGTAAATAACAGACATTTTTTTCTGCAGGGATAGTGTGATAAAGTATAAAAGATAGTAAATCACTGTGTGAAGCTGAGCAACTTTGAGTCACTTAAAACCTCTCTGAGCCTGAAGTTTCACCACCTTACCCCCTACTTTATTTTTCTTTTAATCTCGGGAGAGGAAAGGCTGACTGATCTCTCTAGGTACTCTCCAGTCCTGAAAATCTATAATCCTTTGAAAACTGAGCTGTGTAAGTCAACAAAAACATCCTTATTTTCAAGCTCTAAGTAAAGAAGTTCTCAATATTGATTTTTATTTCCAATCTAAAGATTGACATTTTAGTATTTTCTTTACTTTTAAATTTTTTAAAACATTTATTTTTTTAATGAAGGATAATTGCTTTACAGAATTTTGTTGTTTTCTGTCTTTAGTTTTTGGTCCTAGTTTTTCTTTTACTTTTTTGGCTTCTCTGAGGGTTTTTTTTTGTTGTTTTCTTTTTTAGATTTTGCTATTTAGTTTTGAAACTTAGATGAGATACAAGTCTTTTTTTTAATCAAACTTTATTTCTTTTACTTTAAGTTGTAATGTGCTTAGATTTACTTCTAAATGTCTTTTCTCTCAACTTCAGATTTAGTTATTCAATAATAGTGAGTTACTTTGGTTGGGGTATATAGTAGGAGTAGAAAATCCAAATGGGAGAAGTCAGGAGTCGAGGGTTTTAAGTGAGAATGCAGCCTTGTAGGATTTAAAGAAATTCAAGAAAAAGTGAGCCTGGGAGAATCATAACCAGAAAGCTGCAAATATTTGTGTGTGTGAGGAACTTGGAGTGTACTTACTCAGTTATAACACCAAGATTAAAAGATACCTAGAACTTTTAGAACTCTAATTTATTCTGTTTTGGATTTGAGCAATTATATTCACTTACTCTGAATCATAAGATGAGAATTGCGGTGAACATTTAGATGAAGAATTAGAAAGATGCTTCTAACATGTTGCAGATAATGAAAGCAAAACAAAAGCATCATAACAAAATTTTAGAGAAGGAGGGGATCTTGAAAAGTTTCTGGTAAACGAGATGGTGAACTAAATGTATTCTTATGACATTATTATAGACTGAAGGTTTAGGAAAATCAGTGCTAACCTTTTTTTAAAAAGAATGCTATCCAATTGCTTTATTTCTATAAATACAACATAATTATTAGGGTATTCATGTGTTCAAAATAAGTATGCACCTGTGACACCATCATTATAAACGATGCCATAAACCTAACCATCCTCTAGTAATTCACTCCTTTCCTCCCTCTTTTTTTGTATGTATAGGTGTGATGAGAACATTTAACATAAGATCTACCCCATGCATTCTTTTCCCCCCAGCTTTATTGCCCCAGTGGCTCTGCTGTAAAGAATCCGCCTGCAACACACGAGCCATAGGAGACGTGGGTTTGATCCCTGGGTTGGGAAGATCCCCTGAAGGAGGGCGTGGCAACCCACTCACTCCAGTATTCTTGCCTGGAGAATCCCATAGACAGAGGAGCCTGGTGGGCTACAATTCATAGGGTTGCAAGGAGTCAGACACAGTTGAAACGGCTTAGCACACATTCACATGCACACACAATTGACACATAACACTATGTAAGTTTAAGGTATACATTGATACAATATTTTGATACACATATATATTGCAAAACCCATATGTTCTCTTTGAATCTTTACAATACCTATGTGGTAAATATTGTGGTAACATCTAATAACTAATTATTGAATGTTCACTGTACACCAGGGATTGAGTTAATCAGTTTACTTGTACTGTGTCATTCAGTCTTCCCCAAATTCCAAGAGTAGACATTCATATTATTCTTATTATAAGGACGAGAAAACTGAAGCTCAGATCAAACTGAGATCCCACTGTCTACAAAGTTAGGCCATAGTTAGAACCCTAGGCTTAAAGCTCCAGATCTCATACTTTTTTTTTCACTCTTTGATAAGGATACAAAATCAGTTATTTTTTTATGCTTTATTATAGTTCAGTTTTAATCGGGAAGCCAGGGCTATTTTAGAGGTTTTAAAGGAACTTAAAAGATCATTATTTCACATGACAGGAAATTCAGGTCCATAGAGTGTTGTATAATAATTTACCTAAGTTTATCCAGTTGATTTATAAATGGTAATAATGTTCAAGCATTTAATATCAGCTTTTGCAATACTTCCAGTTGTTTGGCAGATTTAACTTTCCTGTTATTTTTTTCCCTAATAATTAAACAAATTTGTATTTCTTGAAAATACAAACTCACAGTAAAGGAAGGAGGCCATAAAAGAAATAAAGATGCAAGAAAACAGTATATTTTAATCAGATTTTATACTAAATTCCAGTTGGACAAATGAGAGTTGATACATTGCTTTTGCTTCTGTTTTACTTTTATAAAAACAAAAAATCAGTATCCCTATATTTGAAAAATTATCAGGTTCTCGCTCCCTAATAAATAAGTACATACTATTTCTGATAAAGTTTTTATTGTTTCTAATATTATACCCTTCCTTAAAACTTGTATATTCACTCTTAGATTGAGAATGTCATGTAGTGAATGCATTGTAGGAGGGACAGGAACTCTCACTGAAGGTAAAATTGGGTTTTCTGATTCTAATGCTAGGTATTCTGTTTGCAGTTTTTTTGCCTTAATTCCTCCTGTATTATCATGATACAGAAATAGGTTTAACCTCTTTCAAATCTTACTTCAGTTGCTGTGGGAAAGGGATCTCATGTAAAAATTTTATGACCAGAAGAATATATTTATTGCTGTTTCATTTTAAAAAATATTTTAGGATTGAAACTTGGAAAACTTTCTTACATAAACTAAATTACTACCATTAGTGTGAATGGCACTGATTGTTTTTAGTTGGAGGGAGACCTTGATGCTGGAAAAGATTGAAGGCAAAAGGAGAAGGGGGCAACAGAGATGAGATGGTTAGATAGCATTACCAACTCAGGGGACATGAATTGGAGCAAACTCTGGGAGATAGTAGAGGACAGAGGAGCTTGGCATGCTGTAGTCCATGGGGTCACAAAGAGTTGGACATGACTTACCAACTGAACAACAACAACTAAAATAACTTGTTAAGGCTTCCCTGATAGCTCAGTGGTAAAGAATCTGCCTGCCAATGCAGGAGATGTGCGTTCAATCCGTAGGTTGGGAAGATCCCCTGGAGAAGGAAATGGCAACCCACTCCAGTATTCTTGCCTGGGAAATCCCATGGACAGAAGAGCCAGATGGGCTACAGTTCATGGGGTTGCAAAAGAGCCGGACACAATTCAGCGACCAAACAATAAAAACCTGTTACTAATTTCTCATTATAAAGGAGGATAATGCAAAAAAGCAAACTTTGAATCTTAAATGTGCAGAGATGGCACTGGGACTTTAAAGATGTGCTGCTGCTGCTGCTGCTAAATCACTTCAGTCGTGTCCGACTCTGTGTGACCCCATAGACTGCAGCCCACCAGGCTCCCCGTCCCTGGGATTCTCTAGGCAAGAACACTGGAGTGGGTTGCCATTTCCTTCTCCAGTGCATGAAAGTGAAAAGTGAAAGGGAAGTCGCTCAGTCGTGTTAAACTTCCTTAAAATGTGCTTTGCTGAGAGCTGACCGACATCCAGTTCTTTCTGAATATTTATGACATAGTATTGATGTGGTGATTTGTAGAAAGCTTTGCTCATCTTCCTCAGCGTCCAGTCTGTTCTTACACTACGAAATGGGTTCTTAATTTCAGACGCTATTTTTTCAGTTCTACAAGGTACATTTGATGTTTTTATAGTGTAGTCCTCTTTTGAAATTCTTCATTTTTTCACCCATTTTGTCCATTTCCCACTATAATTGAACATACTAATCATAGTTAATTTAAATTCCTGTCAACTAAGACCAGTACTTGGATTATCTCTGGATTTGTTTCTGTGGGTTTTTTCTTTGGATTATTGGTCATATTTTCCTGGCTCTTAAAGTTTTTAATTTTATGTTAGATATTATAAATAGAGTGAAGTAGAACTTCCAGAAGAAATCTTCAAAACCAAGGGTCCCATCTATCCTCTTTCAAGCAGATCAATTCAGTTCAGTCACTCAGTCGTGCTGACTCTTTGCGACCCCATGGACTGCAGCACGCCAGGCTTCCCTGTCCATCACCAACTCCCGGAACTTGCTCAGACTCATGTGTATCGAGTCACTGATGCCATCCAACCATCTCCTCCTCTGTCGTCACCTTCTCCTTCCGCCTTCAATCTTTCCCAGCATCAGAGTCTTTTCTGATGAGTGAGTCCTTCACATCAGGTGGCCAAAGTATTGGAGTTTCAGCTTCAGCATCAGTCCTTCCAATGAATATTCAGGACTGATTTCCTTTATGATTGACTGATTTGATCTCCTTGCATTCCAAGGGTCTCTCAAAAGTCTTTTCCAACACCACAGTTCAAAAGCATCAATTCAGGCAGATAGGGTAAGGAAAAATGATCACTTTGATCTAATCAGAGATTGAGCTAGGTTGGACTGGTAAGTGATTCATCGTCAATACCTAGTTTTCTGTTTCTTGGTTATGGCCCTTCTAGACTTTTGATTGAGGCCTAGCAGGTCTTTGCCTCCTTTCCTCAGAAAGTTGTATGTATCCTTTGGATATTTTGAGTTTAGATTTTATGCAAGTGTTTTGAGGAGTGTACCAATTTTGAGTTTGTTGCAGATCCTCCTCCCTCTAGCAGAATTTTGTCTCCTAAGTACTGAGAGACTATGAATAATCTTTTTCTGCCTGTTTGTCTTGGTCCCGCACCCTTCTATGCTACCCCAGAAGTCAGTAATGTCTCTTGGGAAAACTGGCTTTGCATTTTAGGGTACATCTAATTTCCAGTCCACTGAGCCAGGCTGTGCAATCTGTCAAAGCTCTCTTGATTTCCTCTTTCCTTAGTAAGAGTCCCACTGGTTGTGTCAAACCTAATCCTTAGCTGATTTCTCTAATCAACAAAGAAAGAAAATGGTTGGTACATAATCATCAAATGATTTAGAAAAGGTGCTTTCCTTCTCTGGATTTTATTTCATCCAGGCCTTGTTGCTTCCCAGAATGTTCTGATGTTTTAAAAATAATGTTTTTTTTTTTTAGTTTGTTTTTGTTATTTCTTCAGTTTATCCATTTCAGTTTGTGGTGAAAGTGTTGGCTTGAGTGTGCACATCCTACCCGGAAATACAAGTCTCTAGTTACCTTTACTTTACATAAAGAATTGTGCTGTTCTTTGCATATTGGGAGTGAAAGAACAGTGTGATTATTATCATCTTGCTTTTTTAACATTTTGTTTGAAATTTCTTCATATTTGAAATTAAATCATATTTTAAGGACACTGTATTCATTTTATGTTAGTGCCTTGAATGGAAGGATTTAAAATTGATTTCACTTAATTTATATGCAAGTGAAAGTAGTTAGTGCTTGCTGATCCCAGGTAGAAAGCATGTTCGGTTTGGAAATCTGAGTTTGAATCCTGTCATTACCCTTATTGGTATGTGACCATGGGCAAACCATTAATTTTTGTAAATCTGTGTACTTAATCTATAAAATAATGATATGCCTCAGTTCACGTTTAGTTGCACAAAGCAAGTTATAAACAAAAACAAAATACATTTTGGATAAATCTCATTGAGACTTAAGAATAGAGTAGAATGAGTATTTCCTAGACCTCAGCTGGAGAAAATTTTAGTTTTAGATTAAGTTGGCTGTTCAAGGCCAATAGCTGAGTTAGTGGTTTAAAATACTTTACATGTCATAGAGGTGTTATCCAACAAATTAAAAATTCTTTACAAATTTGTAGCTTCATTGAATAATGGAGAGAGCATATTATTGAAATCCTGTTTCAAATCCCACTTCCACCATTTCCTAGTGTGGCTTTAAGTTTCTTAACCCCACTAAGAAACAGTTTTCATATGTAAAATAAAAGTTATACAAGCTGCCTTCTAGGTTTATTGTGAAGATTGATTGAGAAAACAGGGAAAACAGTTAACATGGGGTCAGATCCAAAGTGAGGATCAACAGATATGATTCCTTACTCCTTTGTTTCTCTAATTGTCATTATAATCAATCAGCAGTATTTTCCCCCCTGCCTGTTGTGAAGTAATTCTTCCTTGTGAAGTCATACAGGTTTTTAAAATCTCCGATAGTAATATGTTTGACTATTATATAGTCAGTTTTCTGAGACGTTATCAGTATTTTCTGAAAAGTTATCAGAGACTTGTAGATAACCCCTTAAAATTGTGTGCAAAATTTTTATATATTGGTGCATAAATGCCTTTTTCATCAAATCCCAAAGTAGTCAGGGTAACCTTAAGAAGTCAAGAACCACTAGCCTAGTCATAAACTCTTGATTAAAATTGTGCTTAAAATTAGTATTTGTAGGTCACTGCTCAGTACTAAGTTAAAGGGAATTTTTGATACACAAAATGTTTACAGTTGTTTAGCTTATCTTCATCTGAAAATAGTATTTTTAACAAACAGAATGAAATGATTTTTTTGAAAATACTTTGATGGATATTTAGTTTATCTAGATTACATAAAAGTTAATATTCACATAAAATTATTTTCCTCTTTACATACTATACTTTTTATTTATTATGTTTTTTAAAACTTTTTATTTTGTTTTGGGGTATAGCCAGTTAACAATGTTATGATAGTTTCAGGTGAACAGCAGAGGGACTCAGCCATTTATTTATTTATATATAAAACCATGTATCCATTCTCCCCAAAACTTTCCCCCCCATACAGGCTACCACATAACATTAAACAGAATTCCATGTGCTATACAGTAGATCCTTGTTGGTTATCCATTTTAAATATAGCAGTGTGTATATGTCAATCCTAAACTCCCTAACTATTCCTTCCTCCATCCTTACTCCCCCTCCCCCCAGCCATAGTTCTTTCTCTAAGTCTGAATATTCACATAAATTTTTTTGAACTATTTTTCAAGTCTTTATTGAATTTTTTTACAATACTGTTTATGTTTTGGTTTTCTGGCCTAGAGGCATGTGGGATACTAGCTCCCTGGCCAGAGATTGAACCCACAACACCTGGATTGGAAGGTGAAGTCTTACCACTGGACCATCAGGGAGTTCCTCCACACATAAAATTTTTAAAAGGGGCATTTAAGTACAGGAAGGGAATTTTTTGAGGAATTTAATCATATTCTAGTTTGTCTTTTGGTGAATCTAGATTTTTCATATAATACTGAGATATGCCATTTAATTTTCTGCATATTATTGCAATATAAATTTATATTAATCCAGGACAGAGATAAATCAAGTAATTTTCTCTTAAGTTAAAATAATTCATTTAGAGAGGAGCAAGGTCGTGAGGCAAGGAGCGGTAGGTTTGCAGCCGCCATTTCTTCCGCCTCCGGTCTCTGGATCTTTTGTAGAGCGTCCAACAGCGCTATGTTGGGACAGAGCATCCGGAGGTTCACAACCTCAGTGGTTCGTCGGAGCCACTATGAGGAGGGTCCAGGGAAGAATATACCATTTTCAGTGGAAAACAAGTGGAGATTACTAGCTATGATGACTTTGTTCTTTGGGTCCGGATTTGCTGCACCTTTCTTTATAGTAAGACACCAACTGCTTAAAAAGTAATCCATGAGACAGATAGGAAGAGAAGCATATTAAGAGGTGCAGTCTCTTAAAAGGATCAATCCCTTGAATTCAGCATCCTAGATATGTTTGTAAATAAACTTATAGCATAAAAAAAAAAATAATTCATTTAAAATTTTGCACGCTTGCTTTCTAATGACTTATAACTGATAACATTTTTGATTCATTTATTTTAATGATTTGAATTTGCACAGATGTCAAAAGATAAGTATAGTTCTTATTTGAAAAATACTTAAAAATTTAAAAAATTATGAATACATTCAAAGCATTATTCTAGTTAAAGCTTAATGCATTATAAACTTAGGAGTTTAAAATTTGTTTTAAATAAGAAATTGAACATTTGAAATTGCACTCTGAACTCTGTGATATGAATAAATCCTATTCAAAAAGCTTTATTTTAAGTTTAAATAGTTAAACTTTTATAAATAGTTATTAGTGAGCTATTCATACATTTTGTTAAATATTTTAGCATATTATATTCTGAAGACTGATAAGAATGCTCTTTCTTTGGGGGAAATTCAGAGAAATTTTGTTACAGCTTCCACATTTAACACTTTTCCTTTGATTTTAAGTACTTAAAAATCCATGAGGTTTCTATTGATTTTATCAGCAAGTTCTAGAAAACCACTTCTTTGAAAAAAATTTTTTTCAAAGGACTGTGAGTTAGTGAATCATTGGTAATGAATATACTGTTAAATAAGAGTGGTAACAGTGGTAACAAAGTAGGGAAGTAATACAGAGAGAACTTTCTAAATGATTTGCTGTCCTGAAAGACTTATTTATTTCTAATAGTGCATAATTCATTTATGAGGAATAACAACATATTCATTAGTAAGTATGATATTTAGAAAAATTACAAAAAATGTTTCTTCTCATAATAAATCAAATTTGAATTTTCAGAAAATCCTAATTTTCAGTTGCAGTAGCTTACTATATCTGGGTGTTTCATATGTATTTTTCTGTTGTAAGCTTACTTTAGATGCTTCTTTGGAAATTGATAGGGATTTATCAACCTAATATTAATTGTTGATCAGTTGTTATTTAATTAGCATTTTTGTGAATTATCCAGGCTGTTTACCGCTTTTGCATTTTCCTGGTTGACTTACTTCCAAATTCTACCAAAAATTTAAAAGGAACCAAATAGAAGCCAAAATTTCTGTCTATTATTATTACTTATTCAAGTTAAGTCTATTTAATAAGTCCATTTGTAATTGAAATGATGTTTTTTTAGTTTTTATTATTTTTTACTTTAATGTTGCAGAATGGTTATATTAGAATTAGTTCACCAGTGAGAAAAATACAGTTAGCAAAGTGTTGAAATGAGGAAATGTGTGACAAAAAAATAAAGCGAGCTCTGTGAAGAGAAAGGGGGTTCAGAGTCCAAATGCTTAGAGTGGTTCTTTTTCCAACCAAGTTAGTTGACATGATGTTATTTTCATAAAAACCTTGTTTTGATTACATGGTGTGGGTTGGTGGTCTTGGTCCTTTTAACTAAGGGTAAAAATCCACGATAAAATTAGATTTCTTGTTGATCATCTTTTGCAGAATTGAGGATGCATTGGTTAAGAACTGCTAACCTGTCCTCTAGCCTCCAGGGTGTGAGCACTGAAAAGGATTAAGGCCCACTGTAGGGAAGCTTGCACTGAAGCCTGCACTGCCCTTTCCCCTGTTCTTTCAGTTAAATAGAAGATTTTTAGTTCCCATGACTATCAATCTGGTGCTTTTCACAAGCACCAAATTCTTTTAAGAAAATTGATTATTTTTAGATCCACTGGCCTAGAACACTGAAAGATGATTTTTTTAAAAAGTATTTCCTGTTGATAGACCCTATACATACTGTTTTTTCTGAGACATATTAGTTTCCTTTAATTTATGTCGATTTGGTGATCGATAGAAATACTTTAAAAAATCAAGGACAGGTTTTTATATGGTTAAGTTTGTTTGTCCAGTAATAATTATAGAGTTTGGCAGTGTTTAATCTTATATTTTGTGATAAATAGCTATCTGACAACCCTGTGGACATAAACTCTTAACTTTTATTTCTAGAGTACTGCAGTAATAAAGTACTTTATTTTCATGTTTAAAGGCTTTTAAATAGGTTTTTATAAATGCTGGTGTCATTTTTTAAAAATATCTGCCAAATTGGTGTTGTATTTAATCGTGACAATATATTTTGATTTTGTTAACTGAAAATAATTGCAAAGTATTAAACATTCTCAGAAGTTAAAGCTTCCCTCCACCCCCCCACCCCCCATTTAATTTGAGCTTTCGTTGTTACTAGCAAATAATTTGTGGCACAGTTTCTTTTTTTTTTTTTAATGACTATTACATTTATATACTTGTCACCTTAGTGTGCTAGAAATGTTCCACTCAGATCAAGAGTTCCTTTCTGGTTTTGTATGTTCTCACCTGCTCCTCACTGTAAATCACTGAGATGTCAAGTGCAATGATTAATTAAGCTACACGTGCATGTGCTTTTTTTCCCCCACCTGTCAAGCAGGAAAGAAGTCTTATATCAATAGCAAGATTAGATGCTGCAAATTCACAGCTATTACTCCAGACTGTCAAGTGTATAAAAATATTTTATGTTTAGATGCTTATTTGGAATATGGCATACCACCGTTTGGTTTAGAGTTCTTAAATATTGTTTAAGATACAATTATTATATCAAATTCTGTCATTAAACTTCCAATTAGAAGCAAAGGATAAATTTGGCATTTCTACATAAATATTTTGGAATTTAAGGTTCATACTTTATACTTGTCTTTTAATCAAATATGGGTAGTTGATTTGAGTTATTTAAAGTAAATATTTTAAGTTTCTAAAGTTATGTGTGTTTGTGTGTATGTATCATATACACCATGAGATCCATTCATAATGTTTGTTCTTGTTATAGTATGGGTTTAAATTTGTGATGAATGATTGTGGAAACTACACTTTTTTTCTGTGTGTAATGCGTATTTGCAGAATGTAATGTTAAACTTTTAATTTTTATATATTAATATGAAACAACAGACTTGAAAGCTTGTTCTCCTCACCCTACTTCTTTCATACCTCCTGCCCCCTTTTTAAACATCAGCAAAAGTAAAACCTCAAATTGTATAGTAATCTTAATCTATTATTAAAAGGTCCTAGAAAGGAAGATTACAAGGTAGATTCAGGTTTTGAATCGGTTTTGCCATTGGTTTAGCAGCGGGTGGGCAGGCAGATGCCTGCTCAGAGTAGAACCTATTGCCATTTTTCACCATTGATAGAGTAGCCTTTCAGAGTCAATGAGCTCTGTCAATGTGAGCTTGTCAAGGCTACAACTTCATAGACCTGAGAGGCGGTTTGAGAGGTCAGCCCTTTTCAGGTTCGCTGTGATGCAAATGAACTTTAATGCTTAAACAACTATTGGAATTTTTATGTCTGCTCCTTGTTCTTTTTTCTTCACAAAGTCATTGACGAGACATTCAGTGCTTTTTAAATTGAAAGTTGCATTGTGCTAAAGACCTAGTACAGATTTACGGAGGGCTGAAAGCAGTTAGATCATGTTCTTTTCATGGTGCGATTAGAATCAAATCGATTTCCCTACAGCCTTCAGCATTCAGATGGCAATTTTAACAAAGCTTGGGGGCTAGACAAGGGACAAAACGACTGAACTGAATGTTAATTACACTCTGCAGCCTTATTTTCTTTTGATTTGGGGCTGACTGGCAACTAAATTAACAAAAAGTGTGACCATAACTGCTGCCCTATTTTCATTTAAAAGGAGAGCTGCCTCTAAAAGGCTATCTTTACAAAGAAACAAGTGAGGTCTGCTGATCATTGTTAACAAGGGCACTTTTTTTCCTTTAAAATTCTTGCCAAAAAAACTGTTCAAAAAAGTAATGTAATAAATTAGTCATTGGCATATTATTACCCAGGGAGTTAGTTGAGTTTCTGATTTTTTTGACATAAGCTTGGAAAATGTAAGGCAGTAAGTGGTAGTTATGAATTATAATTGGCACCTCTGTGACTGTGGTGTGTATTTAGCATGTTCCACATGCTAAAAGGTAATATGGTAACTAGATTACAGTAGATGCCTTAAATAGATACTAAACATTTTATTTAACATTAGAGTATTCAATATCAGCTTGGTCATAACAATTTTTCACCTCGCTCATCCTTGCTTGATAGTCAGATTTTCATATTTGATGATTAGTACTTATTTAGTTGTGCCACATTAATGGAGCTGGATGCATTTTTCCTTTCCTTGCAAGGAAGCTGCAGCTGCAGCAAGTTGCATTTGCTTCTTGTGGCCACACTGTCCTTTTTGCACCTGCAGCTGGGTCAGTCTCATCCTAACACCTGGCACCATGAATTATCCTCCTCTTTATTCCTCCGCAAGCAAGAAACATTTCATGCTGCATAGTGTATACTGCAAAAATCAAGTGACCTTCAGTATAAATTTCTTAGTTGATTCCCTTAACAGTAGTATTGAATAAAGTTTGATTTTCAAATAAAACCAATTTTATTTGAAAACCAACAAAAATGATTGGATTAAATGCAGTTTTGCCTCTGAAAATCTTTGTGAAATAATAAATAAGCTTAGCTTTTAAATTTGGACATTATTTTTAAGTATGATATAAAAATTAGTTTGATTTGATACAGATTGATATTTTTTATTAACTTTTAATCATTTCCTTTTTTAATTTAGACTAAAGACCCTTTTCATTTTGTTAATATATAAATAGCTTTGTTTTAAAATATGTATTAAGGTATTCTTATTACTACTAAATATTACAGAAATATTTTTGAAAGAAATGGGGATTTAAATTTGTATTTTTTAGTGGATAACAGTAGCTTTCTAGACTTAAGTAAATCAGAGACTAGTAAGTTTAAAACAGTTAAAAAATACAGTGCCCAAAACCAAAACCATATCTTTATCAAAACAGTACTATTTCTGTTCAGGCTACTATTTAGTGCTAGAATGTCACTAATGTTATAGACCACTCTATACTCAGTCACTGTCTTATACCTCTTTCCTTTTCACACAAAAAACAGCTGCAAAACCACGTTTTTCTAAAACCAGTCAGGAGTAAACTTTTTTCTCATTTGTCTTCTAGACACGAAGATCGATTGAGAAGTTATTAGAATGGGAAAACAATAGGTTATACCACAAGGTGAGTACCACGGGGAGCAGCTTCATACTGTTGAGGTCTGAACTGCACAGTATGGAAACAGATGCTTTTGTTGAACTAAAAATATGAAAGATGGACAAATGGGTTAGTCTGTGTGCTGCAATAAAATAGAGCTCATTTTTCTTCTTTTACTCTCCTACTTGTCTAGCTGTGCTTGCACTGGAGACTGAGCAAAAGGAAATGTGAAACGAATAACATGATGGAATATGTAAGTTAAAGGGCTGTTTTGTGAGTTTCTCTATTAAATGATCATTTATTTTGCTTCTGATCTTATTCTTTCCATGATTATTAATCAGCAAAGGTGTCAGAAGCTTAATCTCCTGAGTGCAAGGATTTTCTACGGTTCACAGATGCATGGTTTCATGTGCAAGACTGATTTATAAAGTTATGAATGACTTGAAAACAAGGCTTCACTGTGTTCTGAAAAATAATAAATTAATTGCCAAGATAAAATAGGCTGAACATGTGTTGATGGAGTGTGAAATTTTAGATGCTGTATAAAGAATAACCACAACTTTGGTTACGCAGCAAGTCAGATATGGCTTTTTTATATAATGCTAATCAGGTTTCCAAGTATGGAAGAAAACCTTTCAGCCAAGCCGCTGGAGCTTAAGAAACCTTTAGCCTTTATAGATTTTAACTGCCGATACCTCAGTGGCCTTTAAAGAATCTTTCAAAGTGTTGTTGGGATATTATTCTGTAAAAATTATCTTAAAAGTAAACAGGAGATAAGATGTTGCTCACCCTGTGTTTATTCTTTAAAAGATATCTAATGGGTATGTGTATACAGTCAGTTTTAGAGCTTAGAATAGGATTTAATTTACCAACTACTTGATTTACTTGAAAATTTTTTCTCAGTTTGAAAAGTTCAGAATAATATAGAAAAAGTGTCAATTTTTATTCTCCCTTGAGCCTGGGTGTTTTATGTTAAATATGAAGATTAATATATAAAAGAAGAACTGAGCACGGGGTTGAGTATCTAGCACATCATTTCTGACAAATTTTGTCTATTCTTTGACACAGCATAGCCATCATAGGTAGCGTGTGTGTGTGTGTGTGTGTGTGTGTGTGTATAAAAGATTAATGAAAACAGTGCCTGGATACTGGAAATAGTTGGAAATTATCATAAAATCATTTTTCTCTGTAGCATTTTCTCTTTCTTTCATTATCACACAATCAAATCCCATTTCTAGCCTTGAACATAAAAGATGTCTTTAAAATGTCTCTTTTTTCATAGAATAGCTCTATTCAGTGAACTAAATAATGTAGATTTTATCATTATCTATTATATCAAACATGTTAATTTATGATGGTAAAAAGGCACTTGATACTTTTGTATAATGATAAAAGCACATTCAAATAACTTGTTTTGAGATTGACCTATGAAAATACTAGGCTTGTATTTTCATCATAGATGAAAACTCATTGGTGAGAGAGTTTATGTATTTTATGAGAAGGGATGGATATGTAAGTGATTTAAAGGATTTTGTGAAAAAATATTTGCTATATTTTTAAACCCAAACACTGAGCTTATTAATAAAATAGAAGCTTTTATTTATTTATTTAGCACACTTCTAAATTTACTTTGGAAAGCAAAGCATAAAAGTATTCCCAATACTATTATTTCCAGATAGGACTATAAGATCATTCATTCATAAAATATGCTCATTCTATTTAATGTTTATTTTTATGATGTTGTAGTATTAATGAAAATAATGTAACCTTCCAAAACATTATGAACTTATGTGCTCTGTAAAATATGTGCTCTTATTGCTCTGTTAAATTGTCATTAATTTTTAGATAAACACTTTTGTCCTAAAGCCATTATATTTTCTTACCATCATAGAAGATATCTAGAAGAATAGCTTTTTAAAGACTAAAAATTACTTTAAAATGTATTTTTCTTCAGTTTTCTTGGAGTGTGTGTGTGTTTGTGTGTGTGTATGTGTATTTATGACAGTTGAGTGGAGGAAAAACATAATTTTAAAAACTCCCTAAAAATAGTTTTGCAAAGTTAAAATAGAAATAACTGTATATCTGTTTGACTTCAAATTTTCTTTAATTTACAGAAATTTCATTTGTTAGTTAAAGGGAAATATTTCTCCTTGGTTATGTTTTGATTATTGGAGTAAATCTATGAAATACACCAAATTTTCTTTTATTCAGATATGGCAAAAGAAATGAGACAAATGGTTAACTTCTGTGTATGGCTTCTGAAGGGAAAAAGTTTGTAGGATATATTCTTTTAAAACTAGTAATAATTCAGATAGTCAAAGATAGCTTTTACTATTCATTGTATAATATATACTGGAAAATATAATTTAGTTATCAAATTTTAGAGCTACAAAGAATCTTGCCATCTCTCCAATTCTTTCATTTTATAGGTGAGGACACTGAGAAACAGGATTCTAGCTCAAATAAAGAAGCTGGGTAGGAAGCTAGTGAACATTTTGTAGCCAAATAACAGGTCAGGAGAGTGGTACAGGGGGCACCAAATGATGAGTCAGCTAGGGGAGGAGTATATTGGAGCCACATATAGAAATACCTTCTTTATTGAGACAGGTCAAAAATCAGGAGAACTAAAGAGTGAAAATGAAGATTTGTGGCTCAGATGACTAAATGTAGAAAAGTATCCAAACCTAGAGGTCATATCAAGACAGTTTCTAAAAAGACTGAGGAGTTCCTCAAACTGGAAACTGTTCAAATTGAATAATTTTTTGTTTAGCATCCATTCCATACAGAGTTGAAACAAGGGGGAAGATTGATTCTAATTTAAGACAGTTCCAAGTTTGGAATAAAAATTAGCTCTGGTCAACTTGTGTCTTTCTGTGTTACTGTGTTTTGTTTTTTGATTGATTTTCGTTTAGTTTCCTAGTAAAAAGTCCTTTGGAACAGATTTTAACCTTTAATTTTGCTAGCCTAACTTTTAATTCTGCTAACCTAAAAAGAAAAGAATGTTTTTAAAAAATTAAGAGAGAGAACCAACACTTGGTCTAGAGATCACATGTACCTGGTACAGTAAAATGAGAACAGCTCTAGAACCTAAAGACCCGAGGAACTGGGCTGTAAATAAAAGGGAGGAAGCCTGTGGAGCTGAATATTAGGGTCAGCTGCAGCCACCATAATCTGTGGTGTTGTACTTCTCAAATCATCAGGTTTCTCGTCTATAAAGTGAGTATGATAATACTTGCCTCATTGTCGGGATTAAATAGATGCATATAGTATGAAATATTTGGTATGTAGTTAGCTCTCAGTATATGCTAGCTCCCTTTGCTCATTCATTCATGCATGCATTTCTGCTCTTTGTCAGAGGCACTATAAAAATTGTTTTAAGTGATGGAATATAACTGAAGTTTTTTTAAGATAAAATTTTAAAGAAATCCTTTTAAAACTTGTTTTCTCCTTCTACAGGTCATCCTCATAGAATTTTTACCAAAGACACCGATTTTTCGACCAGATTAGCATTTACTTTATTTATAGAGACTTTCCAAGTATGTTGTCTTTCCAATGGTGCCTTGCTTGGTGCTCTCCTGGTGGTGACATAACATTGGTTCTACAGAATCGTGTGGTGTTTTTTTCTGTTTTTTTTTTTTTTTTTTAATAACCGCATGTTCTAAGTGTGCATTTTTGTCAAACTTTGCAACAGTTATTTCATACAGATGTTTAATACTTAAGTTATTGTGCTCTTTCTGTTATGTATTCTGATTTTCAAGGATTACTTTTTTGTATTATCAAAAAAAAAATACATTTGAACTTAGCATAAAAAGTGGCCAGCTTTTTTATTTTACCACCAAGGTATACACAGTCCTTTATTTATTAATTCCTTAATATAGAAAAAGACCTTTGTAAGGCTCTACTTACCTATTATTCTAGCAAGCACACTCTGTATTATTTCTCTTGCTTTTTAAATTTATTGTCATTATTTTAAAATAGTGTTTTCTTTCATAGCTTTTTGAACCATAACATATTCCTTCTCATACAATTCCTAATGCTATGTTTACAGCAGAAATATCTGTAACATTGTAAAGACCTGTCAAAAAGTTTTGAAAGTATTTCCGTCTTCAAAAGTCGTAAGGCAGGATTAAATTATTTTCATTAGAATAGACAAATCAGTGAATGGTATGCATGCATCTAATGTTTACTAGAGCTCAGGATCACAAAACATAGTAGCATTACAATCTGTATATTTTTATCAAGGTATTAATAATGGCCTTATTTGGGTTATTTTTTATTGTTTTATCAAATCTTATGTACAAAAGTATAGGAATACTAGAAATACTCCTTTAAAAAATTTCTAAGGAAAATATCTCTCAATCTAACAGCAATTGTAGAATGCGTATGTGCTTCTGAAAAGTTTTCGAAAGAAAACAAACATTATAGAATTAAACTGGTGTTTAATATCCCATTGATATTTAAAGCAGATTATTACTAAGAAATGGAGGGCGTATCTAGTACTGTTTTAATCCACTAGTTTGCTTTCAGTCCAGTTATGTAGACTTTTTTGATTAAGAGTATGATACACAAGTTTGAGTCAGATCATTTTGTTTCTTTAAAATAGGTACAGGCATACATTTTTTTTTCTCCTCCTTTTGGTTGTACATATCTCCATGCATTTTAAAACTTTCTAAATTTCTGAATGGCCTATGTGTAAATTTTTGTTTTTATAAACCTTGAAATTATACAAATTTTGTGTGCGTATACAACATGTTCCATACAACTGTGGTATCGAGCAATAATGTGAATAACTTTTGAAATTATATAAACTATGCTTAATTTGTATTAAGAATTGGTACCACTATATAATACTTTTTTCCTTGTATTAAATCTTTTAAATACCAGTTTCATTAATTTATATACCTGTATTTTTAAAAACTATTTCTTTGTACTTCTCCAAAGTACTGTAATTCTATGTGAATTTGAAAAATTTAATGACATATCCTATATCATATATTAGGAACTATCTTAAAAATTAGGATTTTTGGAGAGGGGTGTGTCCTGAGATTTATTTGTTTCCTTTGCTTCCCAAAACACCAACTTGAATTTATAAAACACTTTTCCTATGAAGAGCTCAAAGTACAGAGAATTCATACACTTCTCATTTTATTTACCTTGTGTCTTGGATATGTCCTATCACCTTAAAGTAGTGCAAATTAAAAGATAATGCTATTCAGAAACTCTAGTATTCCTCTGTGGTTTCCCTGTGACAAATTATCTTATGGAGAACACTAATTTTGCCTCAGGAGGATTCCAAAAGAACAGAAAAATATGACTGTAGACTCTGCAGCACAGTTTTCCAAATCTGAAATTTTGTAAATTTGTGGAGCATCATGTTAATCAGCTTTATAGGAAGAAATGTACCCATTTAGGCATAATTCTTTTCTCCTGTTAATCTTCTATAAATTGTAATTTTAACATTATATTCCCATAAGAGTATTATTTTTAACAGGATAGTTTTCATACTTGATAATGTTAACTATAGGATTTTAAAATATTTTCCTGATTTTATTGAGAAATATGTTGCCTAAAGAGTCCCTAGAAATGGGCGTTCATATTTCTAATGAATATATGGAAAAGAGCTGTGAATGCTTAATATGTGACATTACCATAAGCCAGTTATGCTTTGTGCAGTTAGATTTCCATGCTTGGGTTTTCATTAGTAGCCCCCAGTGTAAGCCCTTTGGTTTACCCATTCTTGAATCATGAATTTAAGTATCCATGTTACTGGAAGTTAGGAATGTTGGAGATGCCTGTGTTATATGAACATTAGTCCAAAGGAAATGTTTTAAATGATGATCTTTAGTTTCTGTTTTCTAACTTAAAGTTTGTGAGACATGAACCATAGTACATAATTATAAAAATGGCCAAGAAAAGGTATTATCGGCAGAAAATCTAATGTATAGATTTTACATAGGTTAAGTAAATATCTTATGATCTTCATTCATATATTACTGGCATTTTACAATTAGTCCAGCATCCCTTTGTAGAAACATTCCTTTGTCAAACATTGTACTTTGCAAACCCTATTATATTTTAGGGACTTCCCTGGTGGCTCAGACGGTAAAGCGTCTGTCTACAATGCAGGAGACCGGGTTCGATCCCTGGGTTGGGAAGATTCCCTGGAGAAGGACATGACTTTTGTATACCTGAATTAAAATGTATGGTCATCCAAAATCTAATGACTGTAGTAAAACTGAAGTAACATTTAGCTCTTAAGGTAAATAGGCCCTTCTCGCACAACCTTACTTATGTAAAATGGTCCTCAGATGCTCTATTATGACTCTTTAATGACTAGGTTTCATCCATTTAAAATATAAACATGTAATTTTGGCCTGAAATCAAGAAGTGTTCAACCTTGAAAACTAGTAAACAGTGATTTCCTTTCCTGACTAGAGAAGCTAGTTTTGTAATCGAATAATTTAAAATCAGGAAGAACCACAAGTTTCTCCATAGTTGTATTTTCAGTGTTACACATAGAGAGCTTCCGATTGCCTCTTTATGTTAATAGACACAGACCAACCGTATAAAATATTGACTGCATTCCATATCAATCTTTGGTTATAAAATAATGATATTAAGTAGTAACATGTACAGTTGAATCCATGACTGCATCCATAGCTGCATGATTTCAAACTACACTACTTTTGTTATTGTTGTTGCTCAGTCGTTCAGCCATGTCCAACTCTTTGTGACCCCATACTTTTATTTATTAATATGTATATAGACTGTTTGAACTTTTATGGTAAGTGCTTCACTATTATAACCATTAGCTGCTTGCCTTATATGTTTCACTGTAAATATTTGCTTTGGCTCAACTCTTGGTCACTAGTACTTAAACAGAAGTACAGTGTGTTTAAAACTGTCTTTGAATTCTAGCATTTACTCCTGGACTCTCTTTCAAGCTTCCCCTATCCTATTGAAGTATTGTGGGTCCTTTTGCTGCCCTCCTGATGTCCAGAATCTTCACCCAGTTGTGGACATAGTTCAGAATTGCCTTTCTATCTTCCTTACTCAAAGCTTCCAGTAAGAATGTTAATTTTTTGGCGCTATTAGCTAGGTGTTTAGAAAGCCAATTAAAGTGAGTCAGTGACATTAAGTGATGAATGGCTGACACTCTGAATTCTACTAAAGTGGTACTTGCATTTTTAAAAGGGAATTTCTTAACCTAAATTTTCAATTGGTTTTCCTTTTCAAAACACCCTATCAGTCTGGACTTTCCCAGGAAGGAAGTAGTAGAATGGTTGCATGTGAGGCTTCTCAAACCATTATTTCTGAAGAAAGCTGATTTGTATCTAGTAGTAGGGTAGAAAGAAAAGGCTCAAGACCAATCCCAAACCAAGCTATTCGTTATCCCATATAGTTTGTATTCAGTTCAGTTCAGTTCAGTCGCTCAGTCGTGTCCGACTCTTTGCAACCCCATGAATCGCAGCACGCCAGGCCTCCCTGTCCATGACCAACTCCCAGAGTTCACCCAAACCCATGTCCATCGAGTCGGTGATGCCGTCCAGCCATCTCATCCTCTGTCATTCCCTTCTCCTCCTACCCTCAATCTTTCCCAGCATCAGGGTCTTTTCAGATGAGTCAGCTCTTCACATCAGGTGGCCAAAGTATTGGGGTTTCAGCTTCAACATCAGTCCTTCCAATGAATATTCAGGACTGATTTCCTTTAGGATGGACTGGTTGGCTCTCCTTGCAGTCCAAGGGACTCTCAACAGGCTTCTCCAACACCACAGTTCAAAACCATCAATTCTTCAGCACTCAGCTTTCTTTATAGTTCAACTCTCACATCCATACATGACCACTGGAAAAACCATAGCCTTGACTAGACGGACCTTTGTTGTTGGCAAAGTAATGTCTCTGCTTTTTCATACGCTGTCTAGGTTGGTCATAACTTTCCTTCCAAGGAGTAAGCATCTTTTAATTTCATGGCTGCAGTCACCATCTGCAGTGATTTTGGAGCCCAGAAAAAAAAGTCAGCCACTATTTCCACTGTTTCCCCATCTATTTGACACGAAGTGATGGGACCAGATGCCATGATCTTAGTTTTCTAAATGTTGAGCTTTAAGCCAGCTTTCTCACTCTCCTCTTTCACTTTCATCAAGAGGTTCTTTAGTTCTTCTTCGCTTTCTGCCATTAGAGTGGTGTCATCTGCATATCTGAGGTTATTGATATTTCTCCTGGCAATCTTGATTCCAGCTTGTGCTTGCTCCAGCCCAGCATTTCTCATGATGTACTCTGCATATAGGTTAAATAAGTATGGTGACAATATACGGTCTTGACGTACTCCTTTTCCTATTTGGAACCAGTCTGTTGTTCCATGTCCAGTTCTAACTGTTGCTTCCTGACCTGCATACACGTTTCTCAAGAGGCAGGTCAGGTGGTCTGGTATTCCCATTTCTTTCAGAATTTTCCACAGTCTTCCAACAACACAAGAGAAGACTCTGCACATGGACATCACTAGGTGGTGGACACCAAAATCAGATTGATTATATTCTTTGCAGCCAAAGATGGAGAAGCTCTATACAGTCAGCAAAAACAAGACCGGGAGCTGACTGTGGCTTGGATCATGAACTCCTTATTACCAAATTCAGACTGAAATTGAAGAAAGTGGAAAAAAACCACTAGACCATTCAGGTATGACCTAAGTCAAATCCCTTATGACTATACAGTGGAAGTGAGGAATAGATTTAAGGGACTAAATCTGATAGAGTGCCTGATGAACTATGGATGGAGGTTCATGACAGTGTACAGGAGACAGGAATCAAGATCATCCCCAAGAAAGAGAAATGCAAAAAAGCAAAATGGCTGCCTGAGGAGACCTTACCAATAGCTGAGGAAAGAAGAGAAGCTTCTTCTTTCCAGTGGAATTCCAGTGGAGCTATTTCAGATCCTGAAAGATGATGCTGTGAAAGTGCTGCATTCAATATGCCCGCAAATTTGGAAAACTCAGCAATGGCCACAGGACTGGAAAAGGTCAGTTTTCATTCCAATCCCAAAGAAAGGCAATGCCAAAGAATGCTCAAACTACTGCACAATTGCACTCATCTCACATGCTAGTAAAGTAATGCTCAAAATTCTCCAAGCCAGGCTTCAGTAATATGTGAACCGTGAACTTCCTGATGTTCAAGCTGGTTTTAGAAAAGGCAGAGAAACCAGAGATCAAATTGCCAACATCTGTTGGATCATTGAAAGAGCAAGAGAGTTCCAGAAAAATATCTATTTCTGCTTTTCTTGCCTATGCCAAAGCCTTTGACTGTGTGGATCACAATAAACTTCAAAATTCTGGAAAAGTTCGTGTTAAGTAAACTCAGACTCTCTTTTTAAATAAAGAAACTCTTCATTTTCCATAGATATAATTGCCAACTATATATTGTTTATAGGATCAGACCTTTTGTAGAAGTTGAGGTTTGAAGGAGATTTATCTTTGAGATCTGAAGGATATCTTGAGTTACCTTGTTCTGTACTTTTATAGGCTTTTTAGATAGTTTAGCAGAAGTTTAGCTAGTGTTTACATTATTATAATTCTGTGTACTTGATTCTGCCATAGGGAGCAATACCCCCCTGCCCCCAACCCTCACCACCTCACCTTGGTAAATTAAAACAACAGAGATTGATTGTAGCTTTAATAGACAGTAATGAAAACAGAAGTTCAGATTACTAAACCTGATTTTGAATTGATTTCTCATGTCCTGCAAGATCAAGTTTACTTGGGCTCTTCGCTTTTCATTTTCATGGAAGGATACTATGACTACCTCATATTTTTTAATCATTTATTTTGCTGTTGTTTATTATGTCCTATATGGACATATAGGACATATGTCCTATAGCTAGATGTTTAATAGTAATGATTGAGTAGCTTTTTAAACTTAATGATACCAGCAGAAACTTGAGTTATTATCAAATTTTGCTTTTAAAATTGAAGAGTTATAGTCAGTACTCCTTATATATACTTATAATAATGTTTGCTTATTTAAAATGAGGTAAACATTAAATATAATATTTGAGAAAGATTTCTTTCTAATAAGACGTTTTAAAATGTAATTATATCTGATATTTAACCAAATTATGCCTTTGTTTTGGTGTGTTTTAACATTCTACGTCATAAACATGGTGCTCTGAATTTAAGAATTGACAACTTTTTTCACTTCATGAAAGATACATTGTATATTGATTTCTTAGCTCTTTATCTCTGAAATATTTCATTGAATTAACTATACTAATTCTCAACTTTGGCAGATAGGTATCTATTCCTTAAAAAAAAAGGAAAAGAAACAACCACAATGTCAACCAGCCTTCAAGAGAAAATGAGGAACAGGTCACTGTTTTGGCCACTCTCCTGTACTGGACCATAATGTACCCTTAAATTGCAGATATTTCTTTACTATTATTTTTCCTACTGGTTCTTAATTTAGTAGGAGTGGTTAGATTTTAAACATTTTAGAAGAAAAGTATACTCTAGTTTGGCAAGAAACCTTTTGTACTAAATAAAAGACCACCTCCTCTTTCTTCCCTTTTAATAGCAGCTTATTTAATTAGGTAATTACTCCAATCTCATTGTATTGCCATAAAGTCTTCATAAACAGAAGTTTGTTGTAACTGAAGTTATCAAAGCCCTTTTAAAGTCTCTATTTCTTTTTTACATTAATTAGAGCTAATGACATTTTGACCTCTCAGAAGAGTTAAGCGTTGTAGACTACAGGTGGAAAGCAAGGTAGATGATTGGAAAAATGTGTGCTGAATTCTACTGTTGGAGAGAAATAACTGCATTGTTATCCTACAGTTTGGTTTACAAAGGGGAAAGTTATGCAATGGCCAGGAATTGCACACAGCTTTATACTTCCTTTTATATATGCTTTATGTATTACAGGGCACTGGGAAGTTGTTTTTTTTTTTTTTTAAGAAAAATATTGTTCTAAAGTTTTCCTCTTGCTATATAATGTTTTATGAGAAGATCGGAGGCTACCTTGAATACAGTATTCTTCTGTTTATCTTTTATAATTTAAGTGTGACAAACAGTTTGAAGAGTACCAATAAAGGATTTTAGGAATTTGTTCCTATGTCCTTAATGAGCATGGAATAGTTTTCAAATAAACTAATTCATTAAAAATTTTTGATGAGTGAGCAGTTATGCAGACCCATGATCAAGGTCCCTATGAGTTATACCTTCAGTTTATTCTAATTACCCCCAGCTAAGTCTAGTAATGAAAATTATTGGTAAATTGGTAAATATGCAGTTGAATTTTAAAGATAGATATTTTTCTTTATTGAGAAATTAAAGCCATTGTCAAATGAGTATCATCTGTTTTTGTTGATGAGATTTTTCTTTTATAAAAATTTGTTGGTTTTTATAATTGTGAAAAAAATCTGTATTTAAGGTGGCTTGGTCTTTGTTCCAGTCTTGGCTGCAGAATATTTAGTCGTGTAAAATTAAGTCTTCATTGACATTGATTTTTTTCTAGTAAACAAATGGAGACCTAATTTGAGCTAGGCGTTTTTTGTTTGTTTGTTTTTTACTTGCTTACTTTGCCTAGTTGAGTTTTTATTATTCTTAAGTGAATCTGTTGTAGCACATGACTTCAAAACATGATTCTATGCTCAAAACTGAAATATGGGCTAATTCACAGCATTTGGTCCTTAAAGACTATATAACGTGTTAAATAAAAATTTAAGTCAATTTAGGTGAAGTTGGAAAAGGGAGTCTGGAATTTAGAGAGCAAATCACTTTAAAAGAAATTGACCAAAGGTAGTCATGTCTGTTGAAATGACTGTGTGAGTGAATACACACGCACATGTTTTTGGGAATAAAATATTAGACATTACAAATATGAGTTTAGGAACTGTGAGCAACAAACTTTATTAAAGAAAATTGTATATTATTGTGTTCTTTATAGTTGGAAACTTGCTTTATAGTTGGAAAACAAAAGTACAGTTTTTATATTAGCTTTTTTTCCCTCCAAAGATCTTATTTAAGTTGTCCTTAAGTTTTAAAAGCCAATATAGCTATTAAAGTTTAGCATTGATATTTAAGTTTTGGGGGGAAACATATAATTCTAATCACTACTCCTGTAAATATACATATTTAGCACTTAGGTAAAGTTTGTTATACTGTATCAAGTGACTTTTTGTCATATAAGCTATTTTTTTCATTTTACTAGATTGACCCAGGTTCCAGTGCAAACCTTTAAAAAGTTCCGTATATACGGAAAAAAGTGTGTATGTGTGTGTATATACATACATAATTCTAAAATAGAATATTTATAAGTAATTATATCTCGGTTCATTAGGACATCTCTCCAGTCAGCAGTATAGATGCTTTTACACTCTATCACCTGGATTGTTGTAGTTAAAGTGCAAAATGACAATTGATTCTATTTAAAGCATTTAAAAACTAAGAGAGAAATTTTGTGCTTGTGGATTATTTTTGTTTCCTTGAATCATCTCAGTATTGTAGTTTTGAAAGAATTGATCTCTTATTTTCTGAATTTTTAGTCTTTTACTCTTTTTTCTCCATGCTAACAAGAAAAATGCAAATGTTCTCAAAAGTAAATGAAGTTTCCCTTTTCACAGATGGAGACCTAAGCAAAAATGCCATTACTGCTTGCATTAGTTACTATCTTAGAATCCATCACAGAAAGCCCAAAAGATAGCCTAACCTTTTGTACCTATAGTCTTAGATATTGTTAGATAGCCATTCAGTTTTCTTTACATCATGTGTGAGATGAATATTTCTTTAGACTTTTTTGTTTGCTTTACTAAAGAAATCAACGAAGGGAAAAAAAAGTCCAAAAAACAAAACAAACAAAAAACACCCTGTAACTCATGTGAAGCATGCAGGGTGTTGTAATTTCAGTTTGCAAAGTGGTGTGATACAATGTTACTGAGGCAAAAGCACACGATAGATTTAATGTAGCCAATTGTATACTTTTGAAAAAAAGAGTAACTGTTCCCTGTGAGTTAATTTTGGATTTTTTCAAAATCTCTCTTTTAGGCTTTGTGCTGGATTCTTCCAGACAAATGCGTATTCCATGTGGGCCACTGTTCTGCTAAATGCTCTCAGTTCTCCTTTTGCAATCAAGACTATGTTGCTAAGGAGATTTTGCTTTTATTGGTGCCATTGATTTGTGTTAATACGTTTTGAATACCTCTCCGTATTCTTCCATAGACAAGGCCAAAAGAAAAACTTCCCCGAGTTTCCCAATTTACATTACAAATGGAGCGGTGGTGTAATGAAGCCGATATAAAGTGGGCAGTTGAAAGGGAACTAAAGAAGGGCACTCAAGTGAGAAATGAAGAAATGTGCCGGGTGTAGTCTGTGGGCTGCCTTTGGTCCAGCTGCAGGAACTGGCTCAGGCCATAGGTAGACTGAGTGAGCACCTCCCTCTGCAAAGACCACCCACTTTTTGGAGCCCAGGCTAGCACACCGCAGATTACCTCGTTGACTGATACAGGGCCATTTAAAAAGTGAGAAACTCTTCTTCTGAAGTGGCAAAGAGATGATTCTCTCTCACCCTCAGATCTCTTTTTGAGTCCTTCCTAGAGCATGACTGAGGCTAGACTTCCTCTGCCTTATGAGTTCAAGTTGTCTTTTAATGGAAGCCTAGTGGATGATTGTGAGGACTAGCATTTTCAAGTACTGCTGGTATGTCTCCAGGTGGGAAGGATGGTAACTAGATTAAGGGTTTAGTTATATGCTCCTTCCTTTGTATCATATCCTGGACTCCAGAGATGGTCTTCTAGTTAAAAAAACTCAAATATTCTGCTGTGAATGGAAGGGGAATCCAACTTGATACGTCTTAAATCAGTGATTTACTCACAACATGGTATCTGAAGGTGCCAAAGAATACCTCTGTGGCACAGTCACACCCTTTTGGTTTACATTGTTCAGACAATCTGTTATTAACCCATATGGTTTGGTTTTGTTTGTTTTTTAATCAAAACGCAAATTCTGCACTGATAAAACGTGAAGAATTTTCAGACATTTTAAATTAGAAATGCAAAGAATTAGGAACTATGAAAAAAATTGCTATGTAAGTCTGAGAAAATAAACTGATCACAAAGCAATGGAACAAGCTTGAGTTATTTAGAGATGAAATATGACTGTTTCTGTCAAAATAATTTACTGATTACTTCAGCAGAATAAAAGTCTAAATTATCAGTCCTTTAATGTTGTATGTATGATCTGGGCAAAAAGCATAAATTGCAGAGGCATTCTGCTTCAAGTGGGAAATACAAAATTCCTATAAACATCTGAAAAGGAAAAATCTTATTTCCTATATTAATGGTGTCTCCTCAGTAGTTTCTTTTCCCCAAAAGATGCTTGTCAACTACTGTGTTTCATGGTTAAAATTCTAGTTTGCACACTAAATGTAGTAAGAATTTTTGTCTTATGTCCCAGGATCTTTGTCTACTTGTACTTCTGGGGCATGGTTTTCCTGTAATTTTTTTTTAAGTCTTTTAAAAGTAATTAACTATAGTTTAAAGACTAAACTTGAAAAACACAGGGATGAATTTATATATTCTGCCTGGTATTTTTGGCTGTATTTCTCAATGATTTCTGTATTAGTGATACCATTCTTCCATGGTATAATCTTACAGAATTTATTATAGGTAAAAGGTAGTGAGACAAATAACACAATACTTTTGTACTATGTATTGAGAACTTTTTTCCTCCAAATTGGAATTAATCTATGGAAATGGACTTAAATTACTTTAAACTTATGCTTAGAAAGACTGACCTGAAGAAATAGGCAGATGTGTTCTATTTGTGTACATAAAGCATAAGCAATATAGTTTTACTCTGTACATCGAACATGTAACAAAAACTAATGAAGTTATTTTCCAAATATGACTAAAATTTATCAGACATATTCTAAGGTTTATGAACTTTGAAAAACCAGTTCTTCATAGTCTTCTGTTTATAATATACTATTCCTGCTGGAAGGTATTTCTGTATAAGAACGCAAGGGTAGCAAGTCAATCATTCTGCCCAGCTTGTCTGACCAATGTTTTTTCTGTCTACTACTTAGAGCAAAGATGAGTTAGATGCTCTATGAACACATAGTACATGTTTAAATACTATCAAAGCCGTCAATAATTAGGCTGCACCAGGAGAACCTTGCAGAAAGTGTCTGTCTAGAAGGGCACTATCTTCTTTTCCAGTTCTGTCAGCACTGGGTATTGCTCTTTAGCCATATAGGCCACATGCATTTTAAAAAAGAATCTCAGAGCTGGAAGAAACCCCTGTGGGTGATGTACCTTGGAATCAACTGGGAAGTTTTTGTTTTTGTTTTTTCAAGTTCAGTTGGCTGTCCTGTCACTCCCACCCATTAGAATTGGGAGGAGAGGGAAGGAGAACATGTATATTTTGAAAGATTTCTCTGTTACGATGACATCGTCCCTCCCCATTGTAACCTTATAATGACCTAAGGAGTTTGTCATTTATCTATGCTCACAGATTGTTTGTGACAGAGCTTTTGTGTGGGGGGGTGGGGGGAGGGGCGGGGGGGGCGGTTTCCTGCAGTAAATGTATAATATAAATAGAATCTTCCTTTTTGCAAATTTAGCAATTTGAAAAAAATCCTAAAAGCTATTTATCATTTGAAATCAAGAAATGTTACCAAAATTTATTCTTTGCAACTAACTGAAAGACTGTCACCTAGAGTACCTAAAGGCAATTTGTTGAAGAAAAACAACCCCAAATTGTTATCTCCCTAAGTGGTGAAATTCTAGCTCTATGTACTGTCCAACCTGAAAACTGTGACTTAAACATTTAATTATTTATTGCTAGTCCATGTGAAAACATTTAGAATGGCTGGCAGCCTACCAGGCTCCGAGTTAAACATTCTACAGCCTGACTAGATTTGCTGGGTAGCCAACTTCACATCAGATTAAACACATTCTCTTCATGATGAATAGCTTGGAACCTAAAAACTTGATTTTGTTACAGGAAAACGCAAGGGGTGTGTTGTTTTCGAAATTAAAATTATTTTATGTTTTCCTGCCACCATCCTATTTGTGATTGTCAAAAGTATTTTCTTTGGTGGTGGTGAGATGGAGGAGAAATGGACAATAAGGGACTTTTGGTACTAATAAAAAGGACTCCAACAAGGTTGGACACAATGCAGCTTAGAGATGAACATTCATGAATTTTGTACAGAAAAAATTTACATTTCATTAACATTTTAAATTACAAAGGCAAGTCTACAAATACTCATTTGTGTGCTTGTGTGTTCTCATTGCATTTTCTAAGCAAATGGTGAATAATGTAATGCTAACTATATTCTGTTTCCTTACCATTAACTTCCCTTTTAATTTTAAAGTTTTAAGCTAATTGTAATGCGTAGTAACTAGTAACACTCATTTCAGTGAATCATACTTTATGGATCTATCCATATAAGCTCTATGTAATGTTCCCTTATGTAATAAATGCTTAGGGATAATGAAGGGTACTCTGAGCATCACTGCTCAGCTATGTTGTACACCAGTTCTCCACAGACTTACCATTCTAGTTCTGCATCCACATGGAGAGAAATCAATAAACTGTCTCGATAGTGAATGACAATAGGAAAATACAATATTTGATGATGAAATTCACTAGACTAGGATAGAATTCAATCGAGTTTGCTGTTCTTTCAAATATGTTACTTTGGGAAATTCTGTGAAATTACAAAGAATTTGAAAGGGTTATAGAGGAAATGGTGACTGACTCTGTAATGAGTTGAAATGTTGGAACTAAGAACTCTGCTCAAGGGAGCTGGCTGTCCAGCAGGCTGCCAGTTGAGGGTAATTGACAAGCAGGTGCCTGAAAAAACCACAGGAAGGGTCCTATTTTTAGTTATTGGCATCAATAATGACATTATGGCTTTAGGCCATGATCGAAGAAGGTATTTTCTGAGAGTAGTGTATCTTGAATTTAAAGTGTATTAACTGTTCAACTGCAGAAAGTTAACGTCTAAAAATTTTTAGTAACTGAAAGCTCTTCAACCAGAATCATTCATTTAAAAATTTATTCATGTGCAGTTTAAAATCTTAGCAGCTTAAAGAAAAATCAGCTGTAGATATTTTTTTTATAAAATGTACTTTTAAAATCACAAAATGTTTAATATTTTCATGAATGTGTTGTTTCACTTATTAAATGTTTGGAGCACTCAGAAATATACCTAGTTTTGGAGTTCTCAAGGAAGCAGCCATTAGTCAAGAATATTGGTATTGCAGACTTTAGTGAACTCTGATATTTGTCTTTTTTACACTGTCTTCTAGCAGGATGGAGTCCTTATAACTATGCTTCAAATGTGCTATGATTCCTAAATGCCGTGTTTTCAACCATGAAAGGGTAAACATGAACAATTTCTTGGTTATTTCCTTTTTTTTCTGCATTGAACTACCATGATTTACTCATCAAAATTGCATTCTTGGAATAATTTATATCAAGATCACAAATGAAATTTATCAAACCATTCAAAATCAACTGGAAATGTTTTTAATTAAGAAGATGAAGTATAGGAATTGGCAGTGTTGAAGCCTAGATTCTTAAATAGTATGTTAAAATTTGTTAAAGTATGCTTTGGGGGATAAATTTGCATAGCTTAAAACAAAAAGAATACAAGAAAAATGATTTTTGTTTTTAAATAATTCTAAGTATTGGCCAGAGATAGAAAGTCAGTGGTGATCCTACTTTGAAATAATGCCTAGCTTTCAAAATTAGAGTTTTATTTTTATTTATTCTTACAAAAAGGGTACTTTGCTTCCTTCAACAAGAGAGTGTTTAAGATTGAACTTTTTGAAACTGCTAGATGAAATTTTTTTTTAAAACAAATACTGTAGAAATAAAGAGAATATCAAATATATTTCAGACAAACTTATAACAAATCTGTTTACTCACAGAATTGCTTTTCAAAGATACCTCAAAAAACAAAAGGGAGAAACAAATTTTTAAGATTTATTGTCATTTTAGTGCCACTTAAAGCATGTTTGGGCTTCCCTGGTGGCTCAGCTGGTAAAGAATCTGCCTGCAATGCGGGAGACCTGGGTTTGATCCCTGGGTTGGGAGATTCCCTGGAGAAGGGAAAGGCTACCCACTCCAGTGTTCTTGCCTGGAGAATTTCATGGACTGTATGGTCCATGGGGTCGCAGAGTCAGACACGACTGAGTGACTTTTACTTCACTTAAGCATGTTTTTGACCCATTTTGTTCTTAATAATTTTAAAATACATGATGGTAATATTTTTTCCTGAAACAAAAAGGAATCCAGCTCAACTTTTAAAATCTACTTTTAAAAGCTGCCCTGTTAACACACTTTTCTTAATAGGATTATCCATCACATTTGAGTGGATAAATAGTTGCCTCTTAATTGTTTCACACTGTCTATATGAATTTTATTTCATTACCTCTAATAGTTAAAACTTTAGCTTTAAAGAATAGTTTTATCAGTTTTTTTTTCTTTGCATCTATTCAAAATTCAGAAGATAAAAAAGAAAAAAAGAAGGTAAAAAAGAGAGTAGTGGCTAGTTTGTATTCTCTTTAGTTTGCTTTCACAAATTGGTCCTTCTATTGTGAATTTAGTTTTATTTTTGTTATTAGTATTTATTTTCCATTGTTTTGAAAGAGATTTGTTACTGAACTATGTCCTCAAATTGTGTTAACAGTCTGTGGCCTGGAACAGCAGATGAAAACTTCCTTTAAAAGTATATTAGTAAGTTTATTTCCAAGAGAGAACACTGCTGTTCCTGGGTGAGAAAAATAACCCAGTTAATATCTTCCACAATAGATCTTAGGAAAATAGTCTGAATACCAGTTGTCCACCATCATGGCCAATGCACAGACTGAAAGTGCAAGTGTTAGATCCTCAGTCATGTCCAACTCTGTGATCCCACGGACTGTTGCCCTCCAGGCTCCTCTGTCCATGGAATTTTCCAGGCAAGAATACTGTAGTGGGTTGCCATTCTCTTCTCTAGGGGATCTTACCAACCCGGGGATCGAACCCAGGACTCCTGCATTTCAGGCAGATTCTTTACCATCTGAGCCGCCAGAAAATCTCAATTCACAGATTACTAAATCAGTAATGTCGATTTTGAGTACCAGGTAAAAGAGCTAAAAATATTAACAAAACTGGAGACACTTGACTTGTTCTTAATAGAGCCATACTTTAAATTGGTTTGGTGAGGGAAGGACTTAAAGAATGTGTGTTAAGCTTGGCCTATTCCCAGGGGCATTGTGCCAAGTGCAAAGGATATCAAGAGAAATCACATCACTCTACTGAAGACTTGAGGCTGGAGGAATAAATGTAATGTGGTATAAGTGCCAGTAATCAAGGGATTTAGTTGGTATGGTGGGGCTACAAAGAAGCAGTAAATTTTGTGTTGGGTGAGAAGGTCAATGAAGTCCTCAGAGGAGATAGTTAAGGTGATTTTGAAGGATCAGTTGAAAATGGACAGATGCAAAGGCAGAGAGGGTTATAAATATGTTGCATTCAAAGATGGGTTCTGCATGCCTGGAAAACAGGGAAAGATTATCTGGTATATAGTAATCATCTTAAATTAATGAATTATGGGGAAACATCAAGAGAGAAGGTCAGCAAAGGGAGAAAGTTCATGTGTTTCATGCTGAAATTTTGACTTGAAGCTATTGGAGGATTTTTAAGAACTCACTGTTTTAGCAATAAAACCAAATCATAGGTAAGATGGAAGAACAGAGGTGTAGAAAAACAGTTCTGATGTTTGTTAAACAGACTAGCCTTCTAACAATTCTGGATAATTATTATCTATATATAATTATATAATATTATCTGGGACATGACAAAGGCATCTCTGGAGTCAAACCTGGTCTCTAATTACAGCTCTGCCACTTTCAGGCTGTGTGACCTTGGAAATGTTAATCAACAGTTTTGTCCCTGTTTTCTCATTTGTAAAATAGGTTTATAATAGCACTTGTTTCAAGAAATAGCTGTGAGGATTAAATAATGTAATACATATGTTCTTTTGGCAGTGCTACCCAATCTAAGATTACCAGGAACACATGAGGAGTTGAACAAAATTGGGTTTATTGTTTGTTGAAAGTAGAGCACACACAGTGGGGTTCCATGGAGCTGTTTCAATCAGAGGGTACTGAAAAGGCCTTTTAAGATACGGGTTCATGTTAAGTGATTTGAAAGAGGCCAAGGAACCAAGGGTTTGCTCTGGATTGCATTCTCTCAGGAAGTGGGATAATTTTATGACTGGGTATCTTAATGGATCTTGTTTAGAAGGTGAGAAGAAGGAAGGGAAGTTAAAACTGTAATTGGTAAAGAAGCCACAGACACCTAATATTAAGTGGGCAGGGGGATGCTTAGTATTTTGTGCTTTGCACTGTGATTTTGCATATACAAAATTATCTATGCATATACAAATTTGTGAAGAAGACTTGTCTGTCTTACTTCATCACAGTCAGAGTGACCTTGTCTGATGTTGTTGTTGTATGAGATTAGATTTTATGTTCAACTAGAGAACACTAAGACATAGCTAATAGTAACAAGTCAATTCCCAGATGCCAGAGGCTGCTTTTCCTTAATCACCACTTAGCATAATGCCTATTATAAATTTAAAGCTTATAAAATATTCCCTAAATAATTATAATATTGAAGCCACCTCTCAAATAGTTTGGTCCATTTTTGGCCTGTCCTATTGGCCCGCACCTTCTTATTCCTTTTCTATGTGAGTAGATTTTTCTTATGTTTTAGATTTTTACTTTCAGCTGCTGCTGCTGCTAAGTCGCTTCAGTCGTGTCCAACTCTGTGTGACCCCATATACGGCAGCCCAACAGGCTCCCCTGTCCCTGGGATTCTCCAGGCAAGAACACTGGAGTGGGTTGCCATTTCCTTCTCCAATGCATGAAAGTGAAAAGTGAAAGTGAAGTCGCTCAGTCTTGTTCAACTCCTAGTGACCCCATGGACTGCAGCCTCCCAGGCTCCTCCGTCCATGGGATTTTCCAGGCAGGAGTACTGGAGTGGGGGGTGCCATCGCCTATTTTTCATATGCAGAAAGGATAGAATGTTAAACCTCTAACAACAGATTCTTTGAACATTTTCATAAAGGTTTAAAATTTTTTAAATATAGCCATTCCAACATCTCCATTTTATATAAGTTGACACTGGTCAACCTTTATACTGTTTCTCAGACTGAACTTAAATATTTACTAAGTATAGTTATTTGTCTAATATTTGTGTTCTGTTACATACCATGAGATCTGTTAGGCTTGTCTTATCGCTAGCACTAAGTGCAGTGCCTGACACACAGTAAGTGTTGAAGAAATGGTTGTTGAATAACTGAAGGAGGAAGAGAAAACTTCTGTTTGGGAAGCAGAACTGAAACTAAAATATACTGAGCGGTTACTCAATGCCAGGTACTGTTCAGTTCAGTTCAGTTGCTCAGTCGTGTCCGACTTTTTGCAGCCCCAAGAAGTGCAGCACGCCAGGCCTCCCTGTCCATCACCAACTCCCGAAGTTCACTCAGACTCACATCCATCGAGTCAGTGATGCCATCCAGCCATCTCATCCTCTGTCGTCCCCTTCTCCTCCTGCCCCCAATCCCTCCCAGCAGCAGAGTCTTTTCCAATGAGTCAACTCTTCGCATGAGGTGGCCAAAGTACTGGAGGTTCAGCTTTAGCATCATTCCCTCCAAAGAAATCCCAGGGCTGATCTCCTTCAGAATGGACTGGTTGGATCTCCTTGCAGTCCAAGGGACTCTCAAGAGTCTTCTCCAACACCACAATTCAAAAGCATCAATTCTTCGGCGCTCAGCTTTCTTCACAGTCCAACTCTCACCTCCATACATGACCACAGGAAAAACCATAGCCTTGACTAGACAGACCTTTGTTGGCAAAGTAATGTCTCTGCTTTTTAATATGCTGTCTAGGTTGGTCATAAGTTTCCTTCCAAGGAGTAAGCGTCTTTTAATTTCATGGCTGCAGTCACCATCTGCAGTGATTTTGGAGCCCCCAAAATAAAATCTGACATTGTTTCCACTGTTTCTCCATCTATTTCCCATGAAGTGATGGGACTGGATGCCATGATCTTCGTTTTCTGAATGTTGAGCTTTAAGCCAGCTTTTTCACTCTCCACTTTCATTTTCATCAAGAGATTAGGGATATTATAAAAGTTATAAGGAAATTCTGGACATAAAGGTTAATTTCTATTCTGCAAAGGAAACTTTGACTTAAGCTAAAGATAAGTAACTTGTTCTAGGAAATGATAAATAAAGCTTGATTCCAGACCTTTGTCATGCATCAAACATTTAATAAACACTTATCTTGTATTGCACTAGGCTGCTTTGTAATTACATCGACTCCTTCAGCTACTCTCCCTCTGTAATAGTCAGCTGGGAGTCTGAACTTGTTTTAAACACAGCTATGTTGTTACTTTGTGCTTGCATGTAAGAACTGAATGGGGCTGGAGAAAAACCTATAACCAGTGCTAATTTCATTTTCAGTTTATTATTACCACAAATGTCAAATAGCCACTACCCAAAGATTTGAACATAGTTCACAAATATACTCTCCAAAATTTGTCGTATCTTCACTTCCTACTTCAAATGTTCAACACCAACCTTCACTTACTACTGGATCTTTTCATTAGCATATTAACATTCTCTTTGCCTTCCCTTTTTAATAAATAAAGCTTCCTCAGTGGCTCAGCAGTGGAGAATCCACCTGCAATGCAGGAGACCCAGGTTTGATCTCTGGGTCAGGAAGATCCTCTGGAGAAAGGAATGGCAACCCACTCCAGTATTCTTGCCTGGAGAAGCCCATGGACAGAGGAGCTTGGGGGGTTACAGTCCATAGGGTCACAAAGAGTCAGACATGACTTTAATAAATAAAACCCTCCCTGGACCTCGTATCTCCTGCCGTTTCTCAGGCCTCACAGAAGGCTTCTCAAAAGCTTCCTCACATTTCAGCTTACCTCTACTGATGCTAACTGGGTTTTGATTATCCACTCCCCTAAAGTTGCTTTTGTCAAGATTACCAAACACCTCCACTTCGCAGATCAGTACTCTGAAACAGTTACTCCATTGACCACTGCATCCTCTTCATACACCTCCTTCTCTTGGCTTCCCTGAGAGCATGTTCTCACAGTTTCTTGCTCCTTGTTCCATCCATTGGCTCCAGCTCCTCCTCTTCATCCTTGAATGTTGGAGTGCTCCAGGGCTCAAGTCTAGGACTTGATTTCAGCTCTTCTCTTTTTTTACCCAGTCTCATGTAATCCATCTATTAGTGTATGCAAATTTATAATACCAGCTCTGGCCTTTCCACTGAGCTATAAATTTAGATATCTAGATGCCAACTTAACATTTCTCTCCTTGAATAGCAAGTGGGCATTTCACACTTCTGGGTTTTCTCCCTTGTGAAAACTGTTCATTCTTCTTAACCTTGGTTATATGGTACCTCCTTTCACATAGATATTCAAGACAAGAACCCAGGAGTTGTCCTTTCTCCTCCATCTCCCCAATTCCCCACACTCTACCTTTAAAATACATCCTCAGTACATTTCTCTCTGTATCCCTTGCTTTCACTTCTGTCTCAGCTTCCATTATCTTACGTCAGTTCTTATCTGAATTATTATGAGGACTCTAACTATTTAGCTTCCTTCCCAATCTGGCTCCTGCCTTACCTTTTGACATTTGCTACCACTCAGCACCCAGTCTCACCCACTGCAATCCAGCTGGATGGTCTTATTCAAAAAGACAAAATGTAGTTCTCCTTTGGGCTCTGGTTCATTGTTGCCTCTGCCTGGAATGACTAACTACTGTCATTCAGGTTTCAGCACAAATGTCCTTTAATCAGTTGAAATCTTCCCCAGCCACCCAATCTGAATTACCATCTCCACCCAGTCAGTATCCTACTGTATGTATGTATTCTTTGGATTGCTTTTCACTGTCTGCATTGATCTTATTCATATTTTTGTCATTTGGTATTCCTTTTATTAGGGTATCAGCACTATAAATTGGGTTCTTACCACTATATTCCCAGTGTTAAGAACATTGCTTGACACATAAGTACTCAATATATTTGTTGAATAAATACATAACCATGTTTTTTTTAATATAAAGCCAATTCCAGCCTTGCAACTTTGACCCTAGGAAAATATGCCTTGTTTCTCCCATGGCTCTGTGTGATCATGGCTTCATTACCTCATTTCTTAATTTGAGAAGCTTTGTCACTCTTTTTCACTTACACCAACCGCTGAAAAGAAGGACCGTAGTATCTTTGAATAAATATCATTGAAGAAGATCATCAGTAAATTATCCATATTGTTGTTCAGTCACTCAGTCATGTCTGACTCTGCAACCCCATGGACTGCAGCACGCCAGGCTTCCCTGTCTTTGACCATTACCCAGAGTTTGCTCAAACTCATGTCCATTGAGTCGATGATTCCATCTAACCATCTAGTCCTCTGTTGTCCCCATCTCCTCCTGCCCTCAATCTTTCCCAGCATCAGGGTCTTTTCCAATGAGTCAGCTCTGGTTGCCTACTACTATTATGTGATACTAATTTGGCATACTCTGGCCATAATTTTGCTTTTATTCTAGCAAATCCAGCCCCTGTGGCACTTAATACTGCAGTTGTCAATCAGTCTAAAGTAGTGACTGCCTTTAAGGCTCCTGCGGTGTGCCATGTCCAGTGTTCACTGGGCTCTGGGGGACACTGAAGCAGAGGCCATATAGGACTCTGCTGAGGGTGAATCAGCTCTCATAGCCTAGGAAGGAGAGCTTATTAGTATAGCACGGAAAGGCCTTGAACATTCTCACTTCTGATTGGATTAAGACTAAAAGGTCACAATATCAAGGCTTTTCTACAAAGAAGTGATGCACGTTGAAAGATAATACACAGCTCTGAAGAGTGAATGTGGAAGATACAGGGACCTCCCCCACCAACTTTCCACACCTTTTTCTAGTGACAAGCTTGTGGGGCATGGCTGGCTGTTAGAGAATGAAGTAGGGGAGTTATTGATTTACTTTACTTCCTTGCACTGCATGTTTTAAAAGAACGGAAGAGAACAAATGAGCCAGATGAACTTTTTTTTAATGAGGCAGGGTATACATTATTTAAAAAAAAGAAAAATTGACCTTGAGTTCTTGCAAACAAGGAGCCAGTCAGACAAGATGTGGCAGGGGAGAATGTAATGGGAAAATGGTGACGCCTATTCCTTTTAGGGGAGCAACAAGGGCCGCTAAGAATGGCACTGGTTTTCCTGGAAATATGGACCCTATGGAGCAGGCAGTATGACTCATCCACAACTGACATGCAAGACAAAGATGAGCCAGGGAAGGCAGTGAAGCACTGAAGTGCATTTATGTAGATCCTGGACCTGTACTTGTTGCAGGGTCTGCATCCCTCTTCTCTGAAAGCCTCTGCACATTGTGAGGAGAGAGCAAAAGAGAAGGGGGAGAAAAAGCAAGAGGGCAGGGCCAGCCTTAAATATCTGGTAGTGTATTGTCCTCAGCTCACCAAGAGAATTCTGTACAATTCAGCTCCTATTAGTAAGGAGAACAAGTAGCTATTGTTGAGGCTTAAACAGCTCGAGTGTTTCTTCTAGAGATAATTAAATTAATTAAAATGGTCCCTGAAGCCAAACTGAGCTTCATATTGAGCACTACACGCATTCCTTCCAGATTCCAGCCCAGGCTATTCAGAACGAGCAAGGCATCAGCCGTGTAACTCAGCCTGGGCCCCGCAGACTAGCCTTTTCACTTCCCTTGGAATAGAGGCCCCAGGTCAGGGGCTAAGACAGGAGGAGTCTTTTCCTATGCTGAGGGGAGGGCCGTTAGTTCTTGGGCTATTAAAGAAGAGATCATCTTTTATTCTGTGTGTTTAGTTCCAAAAGTGATGGGGGCATTTTTCTTCCCTTAGGGTTCAAGTAGGAAATTTGGCTTACTGGCTGCATCCAAAGCAACAGTCCTCACTCAGTATAGTCTTAGAATGTTGGTGCTCAATAAATATACATTGAATCAGTGAGTGGATACATGAATGAAAACCAGTCCCTTTGACTTTCATCCTATTTCCTTCTGGAGTAAGAAAGTGAATGGTAGCATCTCATCTTAGATCAAAACGACAGAACTGTCATGTGTCCCAATGGACATAGTACAATGCTGTGGCGTTGTTCAGCTGCTCAGTCATGCCCAACTCTTTGCAACCCCATGGACTGCAGCACGGCGGGCTTCCCTGTCCTTCACCATCTCCGAGAGCTTGCTCAAACTCATGTCCATTAAGTCGGTGATGCCATCCAACCATCTTGTCTTCTGTCATCCCCTTCTCCTCCTGCTCTCAATCTTTCCCAGCATAAGGGTCTTCTCCAATGAGTTGGCTCTTTGCATCATGTGGACAAAGTGTTAGAGCTTCAGCTTCAGCATCAGCCCTTCTAATGAATATTTAGGGTTGATTTCCTTTAGAATTGACTGATCTGATCTCCTTGCTATCCAAGGAACTCTCAAGAGTCTTTTCCATCACCACAGTTGGAAAGCATCAATTCTTCAGCACTCAGCCTTCTTTATGGTCCAACTCACATCCATACATAACTACTGGAAAAACCATAGGTTTGACTATACAGACCTTTGTTGGCAATGTAATGTCTCTGCTTTTTAATACGTTCTGTAGGTTTGTCATAGCTTTTCTTCCAAGAAGCAAGTGTCTTTTAATTTCATGGCTGCAGTCACTGTCTGCTGTGATTTTGAAGCCCAAGAAAATAAAGTCTGTCGATTGTGGTTTATTTGTGGTGGATGTAACTCCATATGTTTGGAATAAACAAACAGAATTTAAAAAAACTTTTTTGGCTGTGCCACATAGCATATTGAGATCCCCCCACCAGGGATCAAACCCATGCCCCCTGCAATGGAAGCACAGAGTCTTAACCACTGAACCTCCAGGGAAGTCCCCAGAATAAAGATCTTGACTTTGTGATGCTTGTTGTCTAGCAAGAGCATGGGGATGGGAGGCAAACAAAAACCATAAACATATTAAAGTACGTGCTAAGAGAATAGTCGTGCAGGGTATGAGTTACAAAGGCAGAGTTGGGGGATATGGGAAGGTGGGTGTGGCTTGCAATTTTATAGAGGGTAGACAGCATGGGTCTCTGAGAGGGTGATGGTTAAGCAAAAATTAGAGTGGTGAGGGAGTAAGCCATGTGGGTATCTAGAGGCAGAATGTTCTAGGCACCGGGAAGCCAGCACAAAGTCCAGAGGGCAGGAGTATGCCAGGCGTGTTTGAGAGCAAAGAATAAAGAAGGTAATGTGGCTTGAAGAAGGAGCAGTAACTGCATCTCTGTGGATGCACAAGGAAAGAGGCAGAGAACCTGGGTGCAGCTGCTGGTAGGTGAGTAGATGTGGGAATCTGTGGAGGTTTTTTCTGATTCTCTCAAACATCTTGTAGAAGTAGGAAGCAAAGTAATCAACTGAGACAGAGGGGAGAGAGGTAAGTATGAGCTTGTCCTCCAGGAGAACAGAGAGTGAATGGAATGGGGGAACATATTATGAATGCCAGATAGCACTGAGGTCCCACTTAATGGGTTAACAATCAAGCTCAAAATAAGGCCTGTCAGCACAGTTGAGTCTTTCAGCAAGCATATTCAGCTGTTCTGGTAGACACAGAGCTGGGTTTTGCCAGGCTGGTAGTTCTGCTAAGCAACTTTGACAAAGTGAGAAGAGGGTAAGAGATTTCAGGGGTTCTGAACTGAGTAATTACAATGATAATGACTAGAGAATTTATGCTGAGTAGATAGGACCCCACGTAAAAGGAGGGAAGGACTTTCAAATGGATTAGAAATCCCCATGATTTAGAGGGATTGGAGGAATAGGGGTATTAGAAAGAATGAACTGGAAAAAATAAGAGGTAGGGTCAGAAAATGCTTCTGTTGTAAGGACTGTGCTAAAAATGAATGGGGATTTCTCTGGTAGTACAGTGGATACCATGGTAGCTCAGATAGTAAAGAATCTGCTTGCAATGTGGTAGCCCTGGGTTCAATCTCTGGGTCAGGAAGATCCCCTGGAGAAGGAAATGGCAACCCACTTCAGTATTCTTGCCTGGAAAATCCCATGGACAGAAGAGCCTGGCGGGCTACAGTCCATGGGGCCACAAAGAGTTGGACATGACTGAGCGACTAACACATAGGGTCAGAATGGAATGTGTCCAATTAAGATTTTGAAAATGCATCTAAAATGTTAGGGTAGTAGCTGGCACAAATCAGATACTCAATAATAAATAGCTATTGTTTGGAGTTCATAATACCTGTCCGAAACCTTTGAGGCCAGATATGTTTCATAATCCAGAGTCCTTCAGATTGTAGGATGAGGTCTTGGAAAGCTTTCCATAGTCAAGTACACTTGTATTTCTTCAGTGAAATATATGAATATTATATGAATATATGAATATCCCACATTAAGTGGGATACATAGCCAAAGGTAGGCTTAGGCCAGATTTTGCTATCCAATAAGTTTTGGTACTAAACTTAAAAAGCAGACAGTTTTTGTTTTGAGGACTTCCCTGGTGGTCCTGTGCTTAAGAATCTGCCTGCCGATTCAGGGGACATGCTTTGGATCCCTGCTGGTTCAGGAAGATCCCACATGCTGCAGGGCAGCTAAGCCCGTGTGCCACAACTGCTGAACCCATAAGGCTCTAAGAGTCCATGCTCCACAGCAAGAGAAGCCACTACAATGAGAAACCTGTGCACCGAATACAGAGTAGCTTCCCACTTTTCCCAACTAGAGAAGGCTGTGTGCAACAATGACCCAGCACAGCCAAAATAAATAATTAAGAGCCTTTGAGATTTAAGAATTGCAGACAAGAGAAGGTGAACCTATACTGGCATTTAGACTAAGAGTTAAGGAATTATGAGCAATCACTTAATCTCCCTAGATATTAGTTATTTCTGTATGAAAAGAGGACTTTGAAAAATTTCTTAGTTACTTTGAGCTCAACATTTTGTTTCACTGATACCCTTTGCTGGGCTTTAAAAATTTTACTCATAAACTATTTACAATTGAATAAAGAGGGTTGGCCTAAATTTTATATTAATAAATGAGCTTATTTTGATTGACTGTTACAGTCTTGGGGATTCCCTGGCAGTCCCAAGGACTCTGTGCTTCCACTGCAGGGTGCATGGGTTCCATCCCTGGTTGGGGAACTGGAATCTCATATACCTTGTGGTATGGTGGAAAGAAAAACAAAAGCACAGCAAAACAAACAAAAAACTATTATAGTCTCAGAAGAGTTTAGAACCTTTTCTTTTGCATTTTCAAGGCTAAGAACAATATAAATCAGTCACAGGCATTTGAACATCTATCAAATTTGGTGAAACCTCACAGGTCAGATAAGTTAGAAGGAGGTCAGGGTGAATTCATACAAAGTTTTAATGAAAGTACTTCTGAAATGCTGCATTATGTAATTCAATTCAAGTTTATTTTAATAATGACTGTTTCCCAGTAGATGTTAAGCCTTGACTTTCTTTGATGACTAAATGAGGCTGATTTTTAATTTAATGCATCATTTGCATATAATGTGCTTATAAAATGCTGAGGAAAAAAAATGTGTCCTTGAAGTGTATTAAATACATTGCCTGCCTTTGGTTGTTCTTTTCATTATCTTAGCAAATCCTTTCTTTGTAGGTACAGCAGCTTTGTTCAATTACCTCATATTCTCCAGGGAAGCTTTCCAATATGGAGTTCACTTTCTGTAAGTGAACACAATTCTAAAGAATGGAGCAAAACTCCAAATACTAAAGAATAGAATGTGTTGCATTTTCTATCATATTTTCTGTAAATAATGATAAGATATAACTAGTTTAAAATAAAAAGCCCCCAGGGACTTGTTCAAATCCATTTTCAGCCCAGATTGTGCTCTGAGTTTCTATCCAAATTCCCGATAGCACTGACACTTGGATTTGAGTTTGATTCAATGATTTGTTTGAACTGCCTTTACACAATCATTTTTCTCCTTCAGGTGCTTTGCTACCCTTCCCTTTCTTTTTGCTTAGCTTCACTGTTACTCATTCTTTAATATCCAGCTTTGGTGACATCTCTTTAGGAAAGTCTTTTCTGCTTGTCACCCACCCTCATTCCCAAGCCTGGGGTGGATGTCCTTCCTGAGTGCTTTCATGGTAACACTGACTGTTCCCCATGATAGTATATCTCTTTTAGTGTGCATGTGCTTGTTTTGATCTCTCACTATGTCCTTCTCACATCTTCGCTTCTTCAGGGTTTACCTGTCTTAAGCTAACTAAAGATCAAGTTTAGAGTTCCAGAAGTAGGCCTTTGCACTAAAAACCAGGGTCATGTAACCCAAAGCAAGATGTAATCCCACTAAGCTCTTCTAGAGGCCTCAAGGAAAAGAAAGGAGGTTGAGAGAGGAGAATTACAGTTCCTCACCACTCCCTTTCAGAGGAAGATGGGGCTGTCCTTACATCTGACTGGTCCCTAGGGACATGATGTCCTTTATCTAGTCACAGGAAAGACAGCATTCATCTTAGGAGGCCTCAATAGGTAAGGAAAGGGGACACAAGGTAAAGATTTCATTTTCAAGGCATTCAACGAATAATACAACAACAAATATTTTCCAAGTACCTCTGCCAAACCGTGTGTGGTGGTGTCTATCTAGGGAGCCCTAGGGCATCCTCTTTTGGGAGCCTGGTCTTTCTAATGAAAGACTGAAGCAGCTCAGGTCAAACAAAACAACTCTCTGGCCTTATTTCCATAGTCACCTGTGTTCATCCCTGCTCTTATTAAGAAAGGGGTTGATCTGCCCAGGCACACACTTTTAAAGACACAACATTTCAATCCATACAGATAGATAAATGATAACTACACTTATATATTTATTTCAAACACAACATTGGCTTCTAAATGCAAATTTTGCGTTTAGATGATGTAATACAACAAAATGATGCAATTTTGCTGTATTACAGTAAAATTGCATCAGCCAGCATTACATTTAAAGCCCACAGGCTGCAACTAATTAAAGAGACTCTAATGACTAGAGAAAGAAAATGTCATTATAAAATGATGTTGGCTTAGTTAGTCCAGGTCCCCCAAAGAGGATGGGTTTCCCTATCTAGTTACTCTCATACAGTGTTTGGCATAGGTGCTTGGTAAACACTTGTACTGAATGAATGCCTTGAAAATGGAATTCTTATCTTTTATTCTTTACTCTCTTTTACATTGTTCCTGGGTTTCACTGGTGGCTCAAACAGTAAAGAATTTGCCTGCAGTGCAGGAGACCCGGGTTTGATCCGTGGGTTCAGAAGATCCCCTGGAGAAGGGAATGGCAACCTACTCCAGTATTCTTGCCTGGAGAATTCCATGGACAGAGGAGCCTGGCAGGCTACAGTCTATGGAGTCACAGAGAGTCAGACATGACAGCGACTTTCACTTTTACTGGGTTAAGCATGATGAGTTTACAGCTATACAAGACTTCAGATTTCTCTGTGTGCAGGAGTGAAGGTCATTGATAAGTGCACAGCTGAGGCTTCCTATTTGGCTGAAGAGTCTAGCCATGACTCACATCAGCTCTGATCATTATTTATGTGAATGGGGAAGCGGGGGATAATTGCTTCACAGACTAGCCTAGAGCTTGCTACCCAAAGTGTGATCCTTGGGCAAGGAACATCAGCATCCCCTGGGGGCTTATGTGGAATGCCGCCTTTCATGAAGGTTCTACCCTAGACCACCTGGACCAGAATCTGCCTTTCAACAAAACCTTCCAAAGATTTTTAAGATCACTAAAAGTTGAACACTGGCCTAGGGAGTCAAAGGAGGGCCAGAGCTTGGACCTCACATAAAGATTACCAAGAAAGTAGCTCAAAGAAGAGCAGAAAGGGCAGTCTGGAAGGGGTACTAGAACCAAAGAGAAAGAAAGGAAGGCAGTCAGCTCAAGGGTGGTGGGTGGAGGAGGCAGAGGAAAATCAGAAATGACTTGTGTGTTGTGTGTTATACTAGGCTTAGAGCTGGAACTTGGAGAGGAACAGGTAGGCCCCAAACCAGTGATGGAGCATCAAGTTAGGGTTTGCAGAGTCGTGGCTTTGGGCTCAGAAGAGGTTTAAATCGGGCATCCTTGGAATTCAAATCTGACTTAGTCCTCTGTTGTTGGCATAGCAAACCACCCTATGTTTTAGTAGCTTAAAACAGCACCTATATACTTATGAATGAATCTGTGTGCTGGCAATTTAGGCAGGGCTCCTCTGAGATGGCTCGTCTCTGGCCCATGTGGTGCTGGCTGGGCTCACTTCCGTGTCTGCAGTCAGTTGTCAGATCAGCTGGCAGGGGGCTGGTCCCAGACAGTCTCATTGTTTTCGTGTGTCTTGTTTGACTGGAACAACTGGGATTACTGGGCCTCTCTCTCCATGAAGTCTCTCATCCCCAATGAGACAAGCCTAATTTTGTTCACATGTTCACAGTGTTCCAAAAAGGCCAGAGTAAAAGCTGAAAGACTTCCTGAGGTTCAAGCTTGGAAATCACTTCTGTTACATTCTTGTAGTAGAAGTTGGTCAGAAGACCAGCCTGTGGGATGTCTTCAAAGACTGTCTGACCAGCTGTCATACTCTGTCATATACTAGCTCTTTGACTCAGGGCAAGATTCTTAACCTTCTGAACCTCAATTTCCTATTCCTTTAAAATGTAAATAATAATACCTTTTTCATAATATTATATTATGTGAGACAAATTGTCCTAGTGATTGGCATGTGATTAGCATATAATAAATGGGAATTGGAGCTTCTCCACTGGCTTAGTGGTAAAGAATCCGCCAGTGCAGGAGATGTAGGTTCAATCCCTGGGTCAGGACGATCCCCTGGAAAATGAAATGGCAACCCACTTCAGTATTCTTTCCTGGGAAATCCCATAGACAGAGGAGCCTGGTGGTCTACTGTCCATGGGGTTGCAAAGAGTTAGACACGACTGAGGGTCTTCATTTTCTTTTTTGAGCTACTAAGCACGCACAGCACAACACAAACTGCATGGCCAGGAAAAAAAGGAATCAGGCATTAATAAACTATTCTAGCCAAAAAGTGGTGAGCAAATGGGCAGGATCTGAATTGCAGACAAACTAGGTAATGATGTACCTTGAAACTGAGAGACCAAAAAAAAAAAAAAAAAGAAACTGAGAGACCGACATCCTCAAAACAAGTCATTATGTTGTTCATCATTGTCATAATAAGATCTCATGCATTGGCCCCAAACCCCCAGCCAGTGTGAACACTCATTCCATTAGAGTGGTGACCTTTACTTGTTTGGGGATGGTGTAATTGTTTTCTTAATGGGGCTTTTAATCTGGTTAAGATTTAGAGTTAAATAGGTAGTGAAGTAAATCAAACCCACAGGGTTAGCATTTTTGTGTAAGTTCAGGAAGAGATTTTTATAATCTTGAGGATGATGTGTGTTGTTTGGTATTTCAAATATTTGTAAGGGAGGATTTAACCTGTTAGAGAATTGCAGTCCTAATTTAAAGAGTGTAATTTGTAATTTTTAGGTGAAATGTATATAAAGAGAACTTTAAAAAGTTTTTGATTAAGGTTCTAAACCGTTTTAGTTTAAAAGAACTGCAGATTACTCTAGTTATATTGTTCTAGAGTCATATAAGTATTTGAGAAAATTTTGCTTAGAAGCATTTGAAGGGTAAAAAAGCACCACTATATGAAACATATAATGCAGCTTGAAATTTCTCATGGAATTTAATTAATTAAGTATTTAAATGAGACTTTAGGAGAATTTAATTCCTGCCGCTTTAGTTGACAGATCTTTAATCCTCTTGAAAATGATGGTTAAAATTTGCTTGGCTTATAAATAGAATAATAAGCTTTCTACATTGAACTTTAGGTTTAAGGAAGACAGTTTTAGAATTATTTAAATTTTATTCCTTTAATACATTTCATATCCATTAAAAAAAAAAAAAAACAAGGAATCTGCAAATAGTCTGCTGCTGCTGCTGCTGCCAAGTCACTTCAGTCGTGTCCGACTCTGTGCGACCCCATGGACTGAGCCTACAAGGCTTCTCTGTCCATGGGATTCTCCAGGAAAGAACACTGGAGTGGGTTGCTATTTCCTTCTCCAGCAAATAGTCTGCAGTATGCTCTAAAACTTCCATTAAGGGTACCAAAAACTCATGTTAACATAAATAACTTAAATTTCACCAGTATCTGATAAGTTTAGACATTTTAAAGCCAAGGGCAAAAAAATAAATAAATAAAGCCAAGGGCCATGTTTTTTGGTAAGTGTGGGATACTCTTCCTGCACTATGACTCTCAAAGCTGTAACCTTCAGGCTCACAGGTAAAATATTCCCATACACCATCTGTAGATAACTTGCCAGCAGACTGCACAAGCAGCCTTTACTGTGGTTCTCCTGCAGTGACTGCCATCACAAAGCATTGGTCTCAAGTCCCCTCCACCTCACACCCAGAAACCCATGACAGCAGAAGACAAAAGCCAGACAATGAACCAAAAGCTGAAGTTTTTCCATGATGTCCACTGATCCATGCCACTGATTAGAATCACACAGTTTTCTGACTTTCCCTTCTCAAATAGCTCAGAACTCAAGTCTGTATTACAAATTGCAAATGGTTTGGAAATTTCTGTTTCAAAAGTGATGTTTGAGACTTTCCTGGCAGCCCAGTGGTTAAGACTCTGCACTTTCACTGCAGGGGAAGAGGGTTCGATTCCTGGTTGGGTTACTAACATCCTAGGTACTGTGCGGTGCAACCAAAAAAAAAAAATGGTGCTTGGCATCCTGAGGAGTGCATTTTCCTTGGGGACAAGGCTGCCTCCCTGCTGATGGTGATGTCAGGGAGCCAGCTAGGTATCCAAATTCAAGGAAGACTTGGGCTTCCGTGGACTGCCCAAAAGACCTGTCTTAGAGACCTTGATTCTGTTGGCTCCTCTGAAGACTTAGAGTGGAAAAAAAGATTTGCCCTCAACCCTTCCTACAGAAATTGCTCTGCTCCTGAGGACTTGATAAATACAGCTGGCTTAGTAAACAGAAGTCACCTTGAAACTGGTCTGCTGAAGGCCCATTGGGTGCTTGATGTTGAGAGGTCTATTCTTTTCCCCACTCTGGAAGAATTGGAGCTAAGAAGGGAAGAAGCCCTTGAAAACAGCAAGTGAAAGTGAAAGCGTTAGTCGCTCAGTTGTCACCAGCTCTTTGCCACCCCACGGAGCATAGCCCACCAGGCTTCTCTGTCCATGGGATCCTCCAGGCAAGAATGCTGGAGTGGGTTGCCATTCTCTTCTCCAGAGGATCTTCCTGACCCAGGGATTGAACCCAGGTCTCCTGCATTGCAGGCAGAGTCTTTACCTTCTGAGCCACAGCATGTGTTCTTTTAATCCTATATGGTGAAAGGTGAGCTCAGAAGGCTTTTGCTTCTAAGCTGATGTGCTTGGTGCAGAATTCATCGTCATCGTTGTTGCCCCTCTGCCCCCTTCTTCCTGAAGCTTTCCCTAGGTTCTCCTTGGTTCCCTCCTCATATCACATAGCACTATAACGTGCGTTTACTTATTTATTACCCTTCCACCACAGTACCTCAGAGCAGAGCTTGCGTTTTATTCATCCTGTATTTCCTGTGACTTCTTCTGGAACAGTTCACACATCCTGAGTGTTCAAAAAGGATCTGCATAGTAAACAAGTGAAGAACTAGAATAGCCTCTAATTACAGTAGAAATGTTTACAGAGAAGTATATGAAAGGGTTGTTTTCTCAGTTTGCTTCGAATTCTGACTTTTTCCCCCATATATATTTTTTTTCTTTTTCTTTTTTGGATGAGCTGTGTTGCATGTAGGATCTTATGTCCCCAACCAGGGATCGAACCTACCCCTTGATAGTGGAAGCACAGAATCCTAACCACTGGACCACCAGGAAGTTCCCCCATTTGAAAATTTAAGTGTAGGTTTAACCCTAACTTCATGGCTATAGTTTATTATCAAATATGTGCATATTTTATAGGAAAGGTCTGCCTGCAGTAGTGGAGAAAAAATCATAGAACTTAACCAGACTAGGTCTCAGAGTTTATGTAGTTGGCTAAGAATAAGCACTTACTAAATGCAAGGCTTAGTGGTAAGCACTGTATATACCTTAACTCATTAAATGGTTGAAACAACCCTAAAAAGTAGGCAATATTATTAGTTCCACTTTACTGATCAAGAAAACATACTTCAAATATTTATATAATTTGCCTTGTTTAAGCAAAGATCATTCAATTTTTTTATGTTTGACTTTTATCATAGCATATTTATCTTTCCAATACATTTTATTAATGCTAAAATGAAAATAATTTTATATTAAAAAAAAATTAGATATAGTCCCTCCCCTCAAAGAGCAAAACCTCCAACAGTGAGGGCACGTACTGATTCAGTGATACAAGGTAGAACACATTGGCCCACGAAAAGAGAACAGATGAAAAGTCAAGGTCAGGTAAGGAAACCACAGCAGAGGGAGTTGGTATGTGTCTGGGGGACCTGGGAGGGGAGCCCTGAAAGATGTGAATTCTGGTTTGGAGTCAGTGGGGCAGAGGGACAAAGGGGAGCCCTACCAAGAGAGAGAATAGCAGAAGCAAATGCAAACACAGCTTGAAACAATTAACCAGTGCTTCGGCTACTCTCTCCCTAGCCCTACTTCTTTGACCATAGAGAAAAGTAGTTTGTACCCGGAGTACAAAGCCAACAACTTCACTTGAGCACCTCTGACTCACCACCGTCTATTCCCTCTGACTACCCTCTCTCGACTGGTTCCCACCCTATACCTCACACGTGGGTTCTGGTCTACTCCATTAAAAAGAAAAAATCCTCCATTAGTGGGCATCTCATTGTGGGTTGTTTCTTTCCTTCCTATCCCAATCTTAAAAAAACAAAAAAAGTCTCTGTTTATAGTCTCAACACTCTCAACCTCTATCCTCTCCTCATCCTAGTGTAATTCAACACTTCTACTCACTGTCTAGATTCTTCTCCACCAGCACCCTATCTCCACCTGCCGAAAGAGAGCACTGCTTGCTAGGATGTTCATGACCTCTTCATTGTCAGCTCCCATGAACACATGGTCTGTCTGGTAGGTGACATTGTTGCTAACATTCTTCTTCATGAGAACTCTATCCTCCCCTGGCTTCTGACCACTGCTCTTTTGCTGGCTTGACTTTATTTATATGGACTTCCTTTGTGGCTCAGCTGGTAAAGAATCCACCTGCAATGTGCAAGACCTGGGTTCGATATCTGGGTTGAGAAGATCCCCTGGAGAAGAGAAAGGCTACCCACTCCAGTATTTTGGCCTGGAGAATTCCAGGAACTATATAGTCCATGGGGTCGCAAAGTGTCAGGCACGACTGAGCAAATTTCACACAGCATGTGGGATCGCAGTTCTCCAACCAGAGATTGAATCCACATCCCCTGCATTGGAAGCACTGTCTTAATCACTGGACAGCCAGGAAAGTCCCTCTGTATCCATTAAGAGTGGTGTCTTAGTCCATTTGGGCTGCTTTAACAAGAATACCATAGACTAGGTAACAAACAAGAAACATTTTTCAGCTCTGGAGGCTGGGAAATGTAAGATAAAGACATTGGCAGATTTGATGTGTGGTGAGAGCCCATTTCCTGGCTCATATACGCTGTCTTCTCACTGTGTCCTCACATGGCCAAAGGGGCAAGAGAGCTGTCTGAGGTCTCTTCTTATAAGGGCACTCATCTCATTCATAAAGGCTCCATACTCATGACTCACTCACTCCACATTCACGACCTAGTTACCTCCCAAAATTTCCAAGCATTACAACAGGAATTAGGCTTCAGCATATAAAGTTTAAGGAGACACAAACATCCAGCCCATGACAACTGGTGTCCTTTTACTCTGGTGTTCAGCCTACATTTGGTCTCACCACACATAGTCCCTGAGTGACTATATCAAGTCCAATGAATGTAGTATCTGTCTGTCTCCAGGTGAGTACAGAACAGCTCTAAGGGTAAGTACCAAGTCTATTTCCTGAGCTCCCTTTGAGCCAGGCCATGGTACCTGAATACTCAAACTCTCTACAGAAGACATCTCTAGACTAGACACCTCCACGTGGACATCCCACTGTTCAGGATCCTGAATAGTCCTGATCAACTCTTCCCTTATTCATTCCCTAATCCATTTTTCCACTGAATCCCCCATCTTTATTCATGGTACCATTCTTTACCCATAAGCCCATGGACATAGTCTAGCCTCTCTTCCTTATGTCTAATTAGTTGGTAACAGGTGTCTTGCCAAACCTTTACTCTAAAGCCCTCTGGGACTGGTTTCTTCCTCCCATGCGCTCTGATATGCAGCCTCAGCATCTCCTACTTGGAATATCCTAAGGGTTTTCCCCTCTTCAACCTCTTTTCCTTAAAGTCATGCTGTAGGAGTACAGTGGCACCCCACCCCACTGGAGTACTCTCGCCTGGAAAATCCCATGGGCGGAGGAGCCTGGTGGGCTGCAGTCCATGGAGTCGCTAAGAGTCTGACGACTGAGCGACTTCATTTCCACTTTTCACTTTCATGCATTGGAGAAGGAAATGGCAACCCACTCCAGTATTCTTGCCTGGAGAATCCCAGGGACGGGGGAGCCTGGTGGGCTGCTGTCTATGGGGTCGCACAGAGTCGGACACGACTAAAGCGACTTAGTAGTAGTAGTAGTAGTAGTAATATCACCAATGCTATATTACTCTTCTCCATGACCACGCCTCTCTGTCCTCTGCTCTAACCTCCCCCCCCCCCCACTCCTCTGTAGCCACCCCAAGCACTGATCCTACCCAACTTCTAGCAGGTCCCCCTTCAGGTCCTTTGTGTGCCCTTTGCATGGTTCCCTCCACCCAGAATGTCCCTGCCTCTTGCCCCGCTAGAGAACTAGCACTCCCTTGAAAATCTAAACATTCCTGAGGTCTCCCGACAGGATGACTGCTGTCAGACTGTGAGGAGTTCCTACAGGGTCCAGCTTGGTCTCATTCTTTATATCAAGGATTGGCTGGCATGGAGAGGCCCTGTGAAAGTGAAAGTTGCTCAGTCATTTCCGACTCCTTGGACCCCATGGACTATACAGTCTATGGAATTCTCTAGGCCAGAATACTAGAGTGGGTAGCCTTTCCCTAGGAAATGCCAAAAGAGAGATGAAAACCTAACCATCTCAATTTTCCACCCTAATCTTAAGCAACAAGCCTCCATGAGGGGTTAGCTTTTTTATTAATTCAAAGGTTCATGAACACTAAAGGGTGGTTTTCACTGGAGCTGAGATTCACTTTTTCTTCCTGCTAGATTCTTCCCTGGGGCTTGTCATGAGGGAAGTGAATTCACTCTTGTGGGAACAAGCAGGCCATATGGGGCCTCGGTGTCCATCAGCAACCTCTCCGGCCCTGCGCTCAGAATCTCCGCTGTGCTGGCCGTTCAAGGAGCCGGCTCCCCTGCCCCACCCCCACCTCTGGCATTAGAAAGTGAAACTGAGAACCAGATTATTGACTCTATTTGAAATGTCACTTCTCTAGGTGATCTGCCACCTTGCAAAGAGATCGCTATTGTTACACAACATCATTAATGGTAGCAGCCTTCCGGAGGATTAAACTGTTATCCATCTTTCATTTTTTAAGAATGCGTTTGATTTGCAACACAGAAGAGTGAATTTACAACATTCACTCTTCAAACCAAATAAAAGATTAGAGCAATTAAATGAAAACCGCCACCAATTAATTTAATCTAGGCTAAAAACTGCAAATTGGTTACTAACACTGATCATAATTACAATGACATTAAGATGCCTTTTTTGGGTTGTTTTTGTTTCTTTGTAAATGGGATTTAAGTAACATAGTCTATGAAGATGATAAACCTAACTGCATGACTACCAGGTGCAGGAATTCTATTTGTGTGGCGTGAACAGGACTGCTAATCCCTCCCTCGTTCCTTTCTGTTTGGCAGCTAAACACTTCCTGGTGTGCCCTGTAATAACAGGCAGCTGTCCTGTCAGCTCTGAAAAATGAGATAATAAGGCAGGCAAATGATGTCCTTTATGTCCGGAATCTACCACTTCCTGCAGTTTTCTTCTTAAATGCTTCAAGTAACAAGGATCAGTGCAATTTTCACACTTACTTCTAAAAAAGTTTGTCCGAATTCTTGGTGAATGTCATTTCCCTTTGGACATTTAGTGGAAAAAGAGGCAGCCTGCTTCATTGCACCAGGATAGAAGGCTTCCAAAAAGCCTCTGAATGGAGTTTATGAATGGAAATCCCCCCTCAAAAGCCACCGAGGTGATCGGAGCTGGAACTCCTGTCTGGAGACACAGGGTTGGCTTTCCTAACAACAACTGCTGTGGCTTTGCCATTCTGCCCCTGGGATAGCTGGAGGTAACAGCAAGAGCAGCAATATCCTGCCACTTGAGAAAGTGGCCTCCTGGCTGGGAAAATTGTAGCTGTAAGGGTCTGTGCCTGACGACTCGCCCAGGGATCCCCGGTGGTGTAGGATATGTGAGTTTTGAGGCATCCTGGAGGCATCCGTTATCTCTCCTGTCCTTTATGAAAAAGGAAGTGGAGTCTGTAGGTCAGAGGGCAGAATTGGAGCTTGAACCCAAGCATCCTTTTGGCCAGGCTGGTAATGGTGTCTTTTCCTAAAGCAAGGATGTGTTTCTTGGCTTTATAATTCACACTGACCCAAGGCTAATAACAATTGAATTCTCCGTTTTAAATCCTATTCATAATGTAGAAGGTTAATTTCAGAGAATTCGTGTTTTAGAGTATGTTTTCAGGGACTCAATTATGTCACTCATTCAACCATCCGTCTGTGTGAAGGAGTTAGAGAGACAAATAGATCAGTTGATCTTGCTGCGTGCAGTGCTGCTTCAGGAGGTGGCAATAACCAGAGAAACACATTCCAAGAATTCTAGACACATGGTTTTATATGTGTGTGTGTGTTGTGTGTGTAGTGTATATGTGTAGGCGGGAAGGCTAACAGTCCAAATGAATCCATAAACTCTTAAGCAGCCTGAGCACTTTATTCCAATTATCCGACTGTTTTCCCCATGGAAGAGAAATCCACTTCATAGATTCATCATCTCTCCTGCCCTTTACTGGAATTAGCCTTAACACAGCCACAGGACAGAGGCTGCCCTGGGGGCTGGGAACACTGTGCCCACTGTTTGTTGGCAGTCCTGGGAGGCCTGTGCAGCCCCCTGGGCTCAGAGGCCTAGGCCACAGGGCTATGGGCAGGCACGGAGCAGGGCTTTGTCTTGCCAGGCCCTAGGAGGACTTCAAGCTGGGCAGAGGGCTGGAGTGGCCTCCACAGGGAAGGAGCAAAGAGAGGAATTTAATACCCCTTTGAAGGAGTTCACTTTTCAGATCACACTTTTTACTGACATCCCTCTATCTGGGGGCAGGTCTCAGCATGCTGAGCATAGGTGGTTTATTTGCACTGTTGACCTCCCTGTCTTTCCTGAGGGAATAAGCACCCCTTTTATTCACTCAAAAGTTCTGTACTCTAGTCTCCTCCCCTCCTCAAGTTTCTTTTCCCCTTTCCACTTGTATTCTTAGGGAAGAATGGTATACCTAGTATTGACTGAGCTCTTATTATGTGCTTTAGCACTCGTTCAACTGTTGTTGTCCAGTTGCTGAGTTGTGTCTGACTCTTTGCAACCCAATGGACTGCAGCACACCAGGCTTCCCTGTCCTTCACCATCTCCCTGAGCTTGCTCAAACTCATGTTCATTGAGTCAGTGATGCCATCCAACCATCTCATCCTCTGTCATCCCTTTCTCCTCCTGCCTCCTGCATTCACCTTTTAGAAGTATTTACTCATGGAATCCTCGTAACAACACAGTAAGGATTACTGTTACTACCCTCATTATACAGATGAGCAAATAGGCTCAGAGAGATTGAGTGATGTGTGCAAAGTCCCACAGCTGGTAAGTGGAAAGAATTGGGGTTCAAATCCAGGATGTCTGGTTTCAAAGTTTTTCCTATATATAACTCCTCTAGGAGCAAATGATGGTTCATCCTCAATTTTCTAGAAATGTGCTGTCCAGTATAGCAGCTACTGGCCACATGGAGTTATTTTATTTAGCATCAGCATGCGTGTGTGCTAGGTCACTTAGGTCGAGTCCAACTCTTTGGGACTCCATGGACTGTAGCCTGCAAGGCTCCTCTGTCCATGGAATTCTCCAGGCAAGAATACTGGAGTGGATTGCCACGTCCTCCTCCAGGGAATCTTCTTGACCCAGGGATAGAACCCGAATTTCCTGCGGCTCCTGCATTGCAGGTGGATACTTTACTGCTAAGCCATGGGGGATGCCCCAATTTAGCATCTAAATAATTCTAATTAAGTAAAGTGAACACTCATTTCCTCAGTAGCACCAGTGCCATTTCAAGAGTTCAGTAATCACAAGTGGCTAGTGGCCACTGTACTGGAAAATACAGTTACAGAATGTTTCCATCACAACAGAAAATGCCCTAGAATAAAGTGCCTTGACTTCCTATAATTTTATTCTGTTTGATAAAGACCAAGGACAATAACACAACCATGAAAAAGTGAAAATGAAAGTTACCCAGTCGCGTCTGACTCTTTGCGACCCCATGGACTATAGAGTCCGTGGAATTCTCCAAGCTGGAATTTGGAGTGGGTAGCCGTTCCCTTCTCCAGGGGATCTTCATGACCCAGGAATCAAACCAGGGTCTCCTGCATTGCAGGCAGATCAGGGAATACATGGAGAAGGCAATGGCACCCCATTCCAGTACTCTTGCCTGGAAAATCCCATGGATGGAGGAGCCTGGAAGGCTGCAGTCCATGGGATTGCTGAGGGTCGGACACGACTGAGCGACTTCACTTTCACTTTTCACTTTCATGCATTGGAGAAGGAAATGGCAACCCACTCCGGTATTCTTGCCTGGAGAATCCCAGGGACGGGGGAGCTGCGGTCTATGGGGTCGCACAGAGTCGGACATGACTGAAGCGACTTAGCAGCAGTAGCAGCAGCAGGGAACACAACTATGGTGATCTGTAAAATCTATATTAAGTGAAATTTAACTTTTGAAGATTTTTCATGTGATGTTGTTGTATGGTCACTAAGTCATGTCCGACTCTTTGTGACCCCATGGACTGACTGTGGCCTGCCAGGCATCTCTGGCCATGTGATCTCCTAGGCAAGAATACGAGTGGGTTGCCATTTCCTTCTCCAGGGGATCTTCCCAACCATGGGATCGAACCCAGGTCTCCTACATTGCAGGCAGGTACTTTACTGCTGAGTCACTAAGGAAGCCCTTCACGTGATAGTAATAAACTAAAACAAGTTCTTCCTGGATAGATGTTTCTAATGCAGTGAGTGAAAAAAATCAAATGCAGCTTTCCCTATCTGAAAGTAGAGGTTCCTGTGAAACCTTTTCTTAGTTGAAATGGCCTTAAGTGAAGAAGCAATTACCTGAGGACATGTCTTGGTAGCAGATGCACAAAATCAGTGGAAATGAAGCACAGCTGCTCACAGACACAGTTCAGCGCCATGGCGGCTGATGCTGAGTGTGTCCCCAGGAAGGAGCTTGGCGAGGCCACTCTTTCTACTGAATGTGGCTGCCTCTGTAATGACTGCTGCAAAACCCATGCAGAATGCTATTTTTGCTTTTCCTCTTTTTTCATTAAGCTGGAAATCCTCTTTGAATTTCTTTCCAGCCCATCCCCCACCTCCAAAGCTAGTCAAGAGTAAGATGCCCCAGGACAGGAATTACCCTTCCCTGCTCAGCTGAGCACCTGGCTTCACCATCACCTCCACTTACCCTCCTGCACTCTTCTTCAGCTTTTCTCTTCCACAATAAAGAAAACCCCAACCCCCCAAATACACATATACACACAGAAAAGTGAAAAAGAAAGTGTTCACACATACACACAGAAAAGTGAAAAAGAAAGTGTTAGTTGCTCAGTTGTGTCCTACTCTTTGCGACCACATGGACTGTGACCCACCAGACTCCTCTGTCCATGGAATTCTCTAGGCAAAAATACTAGAGTGGGTTGCCATTTCCTTCTCCAGGGGATCTTCCTGACCCAGGGATTGAACCTGTGTCTCCTGCACTGCAGGCGGATTCTTTATTGTCTGAGCCACCTGGGAAGCCCCTATACACACAGAATGCAAATATTTTCAGAAACAATTTTAAAAGAAAAAGAATGAAGACAATCTGTGCTGTGATAAATCCTCTGAAATCTATACCTGTTGGGTCTGGGTTCAGTCCCAAGGGTGGCCACCCTCCTAGTCTCACCCGTTACTTTAGATCCATGCTAGCTCCCCTGTTTCCCCAGGGAGCAGCAGCTGGGCTTTTTGTGCCATGGAAAGAGTCGGACACTGACTCTTCTGAGCGACTTCACTTCTGAGAAACTTCACTCACTGAGTGACTTCACTTTCACTTTTTACTCTCATGCATTGGAGAAGGAAATGGCAATCCACTCCAGTGTTCTTGCCTGGAGAATCCCAGGGACAGAAGAGCCTGGTAGGCTGCCATCTCTGGGGTCGCACAGAGTCGGACACGACTGAAGCAACTTAGCAGTAGCAGCAGCAGCCACAAACCAAAGGAGACTTCTCAGACAATCTTCTTAGAAGACTTGCTATGGGAGCGAGCCGTCGGCGAGCAGGCAAGAGAGGCACGCGCTCTGGGCGAGGCTGAGGGCTGCAGCAGGCCTGCTGAGGATACAAGCCCAAGCTGATGAATCCTGACGGCTCCCTGGTGGTGGAGGGAGCTGCTCCCCTGTTCTTTTCGCACCAGCGTGGGCAGACAGCCCAAACCATCTGCTGAGGCAAGGACCAAAGAACCAGTCCCTCACATACTTTCATCATGAAGCACATTTGTGGTTTATAGCTTCAGCTGAGGGATTGAAAGGTCTGAGGTTCAAACTCTTGGGGTCTCAAGGGAAAAGAAAAGGACTCTTGTTAAGAAAACATTTCTAGCAGCTCATCTCCAAGGCTGCATTTGTGAGGCCCCAACTCTCGACCCCTGTGTGAGAAAGCGTGTCACTAAGTAGAAAAACCAGAAGGCGTTTGACCCCAGTCCCCAGTTACAAATTCCTCCCTGGACTCAGCCACGTGCACTGCTCTGCTGGGAGATGCTGGGGCGGCTCCTGAAGGCCCTGAGGGAGGCCAGACTGCAGGGCCTCTGGGCTGGGGGAGGCTGCACTGAGAGGCCTTTCAGTTCTTTTCTGTAAGAAATGTGTGTCTGGGATGCCGAGCTCAGGATTGTGGCATTTAAGAGCCCAGGGAGCCTTGAATGGTGGGGAGGGAAGCTTCCTTTTTGTCCCATGAATTTCAATGCAAAGAAAAGAAATTAACCACAACTTAACTCAAAGAGAAATGCAGAGAGACTCTGTGTCACCTTGAAATGCCTTTCCTTCCGGGAAAGCAAATTTCAGCTAACATTTGAGCTCCTGAAATCCTCAGTGTATTTAAACAACTTTGGAAGGTGAATTACCTGGTATCATTGCTTAAAAACACACACGGGCTTCTTGTCTTAGGCTCTGTGCCCTAGGGATTAGGACATGTAAGCAGCTTCTATATTTGCAGCGGGATCCAGGTGTCCTTTGAATTGATTCTAGAATGTCATCTGGCTTCCATTCCAATCAGGATAATTCTGGGTTAGAAGGGTCAGAAACAGTCAGACTAAGTGCCAAATAGAGATGTCCCTCTCTTGATGATTGAATCAGACCCCCTACCCTCTGCTAGAGGAGGAGTAAGCAGCCCTTGTAAACCTCTATCCACCTGTCTCTGTCCTGGACCCAGCTTTCTACTTAGAATTTCATGTGGAATCTATGTGAACTTATTGATGAAATTATTGAAATTGTTAGTGAAAAATTAGTGAAATTATTGATCACTGAGGAGTCTCTCTCAAGAGTTTTACATTCACATCAAGAATCTGTTGGGGACTTCCCTTGGTGGCTCAGTGGATAAGAATCCACCTGTCAGTACAGGGACATGGATTCGATCCCTGGTTCAGGAAGATTCTACATGCTGCCAAGCAACTCTAATCTTGTGCACCACAACAACTGAGTCCATGTGCTCTAGGGCCCATGAAGCACAACTGTTGAAGCATGAGAGCCCTAGAGTCTGTGCTCTACAACAAGAAAAGCCGCTACAATGAGAGGCCAGTACACCGCAACTATAGAGTAGCCCCCACTGTCCACAATTAGAGAAAGCCCGAGTGCAGCAACGAAGACCCAGTGCGGTCATAAATAAATAAATAAATAAATAAAACAAAACAGAAAACTCTGTTGAGGGAGGAGGACCCCTCAAAGCTGTAGGACAGTTAAAAAAAAAAGAAAATACAAGCAGAATTATTGCAGCATGTCTTTTTATGTCAGTTTCTGTAACAGTGCATCCAATCCTGAACAGGCCATTGTATTCCTGACTTGTCAATGAGACTTATAGGTCATGCCTGTGAAAAGGTTAAGATCTTGGAAAATATTTCCAAATATTTTCTTTTTTTTGCAACAGTTGTGCAGAAGGTACCTGGTAACGCTGACAGGATGAAGTGCTTGGAGATAGACCAAGTACAGCCCATTCTCATTATTTGCAGTAATTATGCTCCAGAAAGTCACTGTGAACCACAAATTAGCAAATTCTGAACTGTTGTTCCTGGAGAAATACAGAGTTAGCTTCTTTGGAGTCTCTGGTCACAACAAGGCTTTCATCCATCAAGCAATATATAACTTTGCTTTATGTATGTTTCCATGCAAAGACAACTTATTTAATATATACATAGATAGAGCTGATTCATTCATTTTGAACTCATGGCCAACAGCACCATAAAGCATGCCTGAAGGAAGCTTGTCTAACACACTTTTCTCGTTAAGGCATGTCTCAGCCTCCTGGCACTTAGAAGCACTTAAACAGCACTTCAGTAATATGTTGGGGTCTATTAAGCAGTAAAATCACCCACAAAAGCACAAGAGTGCAAAAAAACGTGGAACTACATAGATCACGAAAAGACTCTTGTTTTCAGTCTGAGAGCTGAAGCAGGAAGGCAGAGCCTATTTAATGATGCTCTGGGTGGGACTCATTTTTTACCACTCTGCACGTCTGTGAATGACCAAAAAATCCCTGCCAAGTATTGATTTGGGAGTGACAAGTGAATTTTAGTGGGTAGGTGAAGTCAGAAAAACAGAATCCTCGAATAAAGAGCATCTGTATATCTTTCAGGGTGAGACCTCATTATCCTGGTTCCTGATCCACAGTACTTCCCTAATGTAAATTCGTCACTATTAGTTTGCTCATAAAAGGACAACAACCCCTGAGACAGGAAACAAATGATTATTTGAGTATCATATGAGCTTGTTTATCAGCTTCCTTGCTGGAAAGGACTTATCTGAGAGCAGATTTAGAGGGCAGTATTTAGAGAGTTGATATGGGCTGGAGGCGATGGAGAACGATAAACATACAGAGAGAAAATTCTGAAAGCAAACTCTAATGTTCTTCATTCTCCCTGAGGGATGGTGGGACACTAGAAGTTCACCTTTTTATGGCTCGAGTACTACCCTATCCAACTCCCTTCCCACCCTTCCCCACACCCTCAGACAATTTGCCAGGATTCAACTGACCTCAATTCTTTGTCCTCAGTCAGAACCATTCTCCCCAAATGCAACTGATTTGCTCACTTATGAAAACACTTCCTGCTTATCACTGGGGCTGGAAGCATCTGTTCCAAGACCAGGTTTAAGTGGATCTGATGCAACAACTATTTCTGAGCTTCCACACTGTGCAAGGGTGTTGAGTTAGCTGAATTGGAACCTGAACTTCATCTTACCTGTTAACCTGAACTCTGAAATTTTTCTCTTCTCCCTTGGACCACAGCTTTATGAACTGTGGACTCTTTAGCCCTCGGGCTAGACTTCCTGGCTTCCGTCCCTGCCTTGTGACTGACCTCTGCCCTCAGAATTCTCTGTGGTCCTGTCCTAATTTTCCAGTTTCCTGACCTTTTGCTTGGCCTGATCTGTAGCAGCCCCAGGGTTTGTAACCCTCAGCTTGCCAGCTCAGCAACTTCCTAATGTAGCTTCGTCCCACTAGTGTTACACCCTCCCTGCTTCCAATGTTCTGCTCCTGTGGTTCAGGTCCCTCTTGATGGATGGCTCTGGATCCCACGTCCAGCACGGAGCATTCTGCCAAATGGGTTAAACCAAGGAAGGTCTGAGACTGGGGAAAGAATCTTGTTAGTTCCAGGTGTGTGACTGGCTTGCTGTGAACTGCAGAGCTGCAGCCTATGTCATGAGATGTGGCATATGCAAATGCTTGACTAAAAACACAAAGCACCATGAAAATAGGGCTTAAACTATTAGCAAATTAGTTAGAAATTATCTTCTCTCTCACCATTTTATAGGGAGAGAACTAAGGCCCAGAGAAGTGAGAGGATCTGTCCCAAATGAAATCATTGTTTTCAAACTAGAACTAAACTAGAACCAGTCTAATGCTCTTCCCAATGCAGTAAAAATAACCAAAACACAGGCCGTTGATGGTTGAATCTTCAGATTTTCAAAATAAGTACCAAAAAATGTAATGAGTTTCATTTTTTAAACCGCTCTGCTTTGTAAATATAAACAGATTGAAAAAAAATTCATTATTGTGAAAAAAAAAAAAAAAGCATAATAAGTGCTATCTCAAATAACAGCCAACACTATAAAAAGTACAATAGTAGAGATAATCCTCTGGAGAAGGCAATGGCACCCCACTCCAGTACTCTTGCCTGGAAAATCCCATGGATGGAGGAGCCTGGTAGGCTGCAGTCCATGGGGTTGCTAAGAGTCGGACACGACTGAGCGACTTCACTTTCACTTTTCACTTTCATGCATTGGAGAAGGAAATGGCAACCCACTCCAGTGTTCTTGCCTGGAAAATCCCAGGGACGGGGGAGCATGGTGGGCTGCCGTCTATGGGGTCACACAGAGTCGGACACGACTGAAGCGACTTAGCAGCAGCAGCAGCAGCAAAAATAATCCTCTTGGATCAGGAATGAGATGAGGTTCATCCTGTCATCATTAAAACTTAACATTATCCTGCAAGTCCCAGCTAACTTTTGAAAGAAGGCTAAAAAAAAAAAAAAAGTATAACTGACAGTAGGGAACAGGCCAAATTATCATTATTTGCAAATCTCTAGTATTCTATATAAATATATAATTGTCTACCAAGAAAACACAAAAGAATCAATTGAAAAACTACAGTATTTTTTAATTTACTTTTTTATTGAAGGATAATTGCTTCACAAAATTTTGTTGTTTTCTGTCAAACCTCAGCATTAATCAGCCATGGGTGTACATATATCCCCTCTCTCTTGAATCTCCCTCCCATCTTCCTCCCCATCCCACCCCTCTAGGTTGATACAGAGCTCTGGTTTGAATTTCCTGAGTCATACAGCAAATTCCCACTGTCTATCTATTTTACATATGATAATGTAAGTTTCCATGTTACTCTTTCCATACATCTCATCCTCTCCTCCCCTCTCCCCATGTCCATAAGTCTATTCTCTATGTCTGTTTGTCCATTGCTGGCCTGTAAATAAATTCTTCAGTACTATTTTTCTATATTCCGTATATGTGTGTTAGAATATGATATTATCTTTTTCTTTCTGACTCACTGCACTCTGTATAATAGGTTCTAGGTTCATCCACCTCATCAGAACTGACTCAAATACATTCCTTTTTATGGCTGAGTAATATTCCATATTGTGTATGTACCACACCTTCTTTATCCATTCATTTGTTGATGGACATCTAGGTTGCTTCTATGTTCTAGCTATTGCAAATAGTGCTGCAGCGAACAATGGGATTCATGTATCTTTTTCAATTTTGGTTTCCTCAGGGTATATGCCTAGGAGTGGGACTGCTGGGTCATAGGGTGGTTTTATTCCTAATTCCATAGTGGCTGTATCAATTTACATTCCCTCCAACAAGAGGGAATATAAGAGCTTTCCCTTTTCTCCACACCCTCTCCAGCATTTATTGTTTGTAGACTTTTTGATGATGGCCATTCTGACAGGTGTGATGTGATATCTCATTGTGGTTTTGATTTGCATTTCTCTAATAATGAGTGATGTTGAGTATCTTTTCATGTGTTTGTTAGCCATCTGTATGTCTTCTTTGGACAAATGTCTGTTTAGGTCTTTTCCCTACTTTTTTATTGTTTTTTTTTTTTTTTCCTTGCACTGAGTTGCTTTTAGTTTGTTTTTCGGGTACGAGCTGCTTGTATATTTTGGAAATTAATCCTTTGTCAATTGTTTCATTTGCTATTATTTTCTCCCATTCTGAGGGTTGCCTTTTCACTTTGCTTATAGTTTCCTTTGCTGTGCAAAAGCTTTTAAGTTTAATCAGGTCCCACTTGTTTACTTTTGTTTTTATTTCCATTACTCTAGGAGGTGGATCATAGAGGATCTTGCTTTGATTTATATCACTGAGTGTTCTGCCTATGTTTTGCTCTAAGAGTTTTATAGTTTCTGATCTTAAATTTAGGTCTTTAATCCATTTTGAGTTTATCTTTGTGTATGGTGTTAGGAAGTGTTCTAATTTCATTCTTTTACATGTAGCTGTCCAGTTTTCCCAGCACCATTTATTGAAGAGGCTGTCTTTGCCTCATTGCATATTCTTGCCTCCACTGTAAAAAATAAGGTACCCATAGGTACATTGGTTTATTTCTGGGCTTTCTATCTTGTTTCATTGGGTTATATTTCTATTTTGTGCCAGTACCATACTGTCTTGATGACTGTAGCTTTGTAGTATAATCTGAAGTCAGAAAGGTTGGTTCCTCCAGCTCCATTCTTCTTTCTCAGGACTGCTTTGGCTATTTGGGGTCTTTGTGTTTCCATATGAATTGTGAAATTTTTTGTTTTAGTTCTGTGAAAAATGTCATTGGTAATTTGATAGGGATTGCATTGAATCTGTAGATTGCATTTGGTAGTATAGTCATTTTCACAATATTGATTCTTCCTACCCAGGAATATAGAATATCTCTTGATCCATTTATGTCATCTTTGATTTGTTTCATCAGTGTCTTATAATTTTCTGTATACAGCTATTTTGTCTCCTTAGGTAAGTTTATCCCTAGATATTTAATTCTTTTGTTTCAATGGTGAATGGGATTGTTTCCTTAATTTCTCTTTCTGATTTTTCATTGTTAGTATATAGAAATGCAAGTGATTTCTATGTATTGATTTTGTATCCTGCACCTTTTGCCAAATTTTGTATCCTGCAACTTTGCTGATTAACTCTAGTAATTTTCTGATACTATCTTTAGGGTTTTCTATGTACAATATCATGTCATCTGCAAACAGTGAGAGCTTTACTTTTTCTTTTCTGATCTGGATTCCTTTTATTTCTTTTTCTTCTCTGATTGCTTTAGCTAGGACTTCAAGAACTATGTTGAATAATAGTGCAAAAGTGGAGACCTTTGTCTTGTTCCTGATCTTAGGGGGAATGCTTTCAGTTTTTCGCCATTGAGAATAATGTTTGCTGTAGGCTTATAACTTACAGGAAACTAGTCAATCTAATAACACTAGGACCACAGCCTTGTCTAACTCAATGAAACTAAGCCATGCCAGTGGGGCAACCCAAGACGGGTGGGTCATGGTGTAGAGATCTGACAGAATGTGGTCCACTGGAGAAGGGAATGGCAAACCACTTCAGTATTCTTGCCTTGAGAACCCCATGAACAGTATGAAAAGGCAAAATGATAGGATACTGAAAGAGGAACTCCCCAGGTCAGTAGGTGCCCAATATGCTACTGGAGATCAGTGGAGAAATAACTCCAGAAAGAATGAAGGGATGGAGCCAAAGCAAAAACAATACCCAGCTGTGGATGTGACTGGTGATAGAAGCAAGGTCCAATGCTGTAAAGAGCAATATTGCATAGGAATCTGGAATGTCAGTTCCATGAATCAAGGCAAATTGGAAGTGGTCAAACAAGAGATGGCAAGAGTGAATGTCGACATTCTAGGAATCAGTGAACTAAAATGGACTGGAATGGGTGAATTTAACTCAGATGACCATTATATCTACTACTGCGGACAGGAATCCCTCAGAAGAAATGGAGTAGCCATCTTGGTCAACAAAAGAGTCTGAAATGCAGTACTTGGATGCAATCTCAAAAACGACAGAATGATCTCTGTTCATTTCCAAGGCAAACCATTCAGTATCACAGTAATCCAAGTCTTTGCCCCAACCAGCAACGCTGAAGAAGCTGAAGTTGAACAGTTCTATGAAGACCTACAAGACCTTTTAGAACTAACACCCAAAAAAGATGTCCTTTTCATTATAGGGGACTGGAATGCAAAAGTAGAAAGTCAAGAAACACTGGAGTAACAGCAAATTTGGCCTTGGAATATGGAATGAAGCAGGGCAAAGACTAATAGAGTTTTGCCAAGAAAATGCACTGGTCATAACAAACACTCTCTTCCAACAACACAAGAGAAGACTCTACACATGGACATCACCAGATGGTCAACACCACAATCAGATTGATTATGTTCTTTGCAGCCAAAGATGGAGAAGCTCTATATAGTCAACAAAAACAAGACCAGGAGCTGACTGTGGCTCAGATCACGAATTCTTTATTACCAAATTCAGACTTAAATTGAAGAAAGTAGGAAAAACCACTAGACCATTCAGGTATGACCTAAATCAAATCCCTTATGATTATACAGTGGAAATGAGAAATAGATTTAAGGGCCTAGATCTGATAGATAGAGTGCCTGATGAACTATGGAATGAGGTTCGTGACATTGTACAGGAGACAGGGATCAAGACTATCCCCATGGAAAAGAAATGCAAAAAAGCAAAATGGCTGTCTGGGGAGGCCTTACAAATAGCTGTGAAAAGAAGAGAAGCAAAAAGCAAAGGAGAAAAGGAAAGATATAAGCATCTGAATGCAGAGTTCCAAAGAATAGCAAGAAGAGATAAGAAAGCCTTCCTCAGTGATCAATGCAAAGAAATAGAGGAAAACAACAGAATGGGAAAGACTAGAGATCTCTTCAAGAAAATTAGAGATACCAAAGGAACATTTCATGCAAAGATGGGCTCGATAAAGGACAGAAATGGTATGGACCTAACACAAGCAGAAGATATTAAGAAGAGGTGGCAGGAATACACAGAAGAACTGTACAAAAAATATTTTCATGACCCAGATAATCATGATGGTGTGATCACTCACCTACAGCCAGCCATCCTGGAATGTGAAGTCAAGTGGGCCTTAGAAAGCATCACTATGAACAAAGCTAGTGGAGGTGATGGAATTCCAGTTGAGCTATTTCAAATCCTGAAAGATGATGCTGTGAAAGTGTTGCACTCAATATGCCAGCAAATTTGGAAAACTCAGCAGTGGCCACAGGACTGGAAAAGGTCAGTTTTCATTCCAATCCCAAAGAAAGGCAATGCCAAAGAATGCTTAAACTACCGCACAATTGCACTCATCTCACATGCCAGTAAAGTAATGCTCAAAATTCTCCAAGCCAGGCTTCAGCAATATGTGAACCGTGAACTTCCTGATGTTCAAGCTGGTTTTAGAAAAGGCACAGGAACCAGAGATCAAATTGCCAACATCCATCGGATTATCGAAAAAGTAAGAGAGTTCAGGAAAAACATCTATTTCTGCTTTATTGACTATGCCAAAGCCTTTGACTGTGTGGATCACAATAAACTGGAAAATTCTGAAAGAGATGGGAATACCAGACCACCTCACCTGCCTCTTGAGAAATTTGTATGCAGGTCAGGAAGCAACAGTTAGAACTGGACATGGAACAACAGACTGGTCCAAATAGGAAAAGGAGTACATCAAGGCTGTATATTGTCACCCTGCTTATTTAACTTATATGCAGAGTACATCATGAGAAACACTGGGCTGGATGAAGCACAAGCTGGAATCAAGATTGCCGGGAGAAATATCAATAACCTCAGATATGCAGATGACACCACCCTTATGGCAGAAAGTGGAGAGGAACTCAAAAGCCTCTTGATGAAAGTGAAAGTGGAGAGTGAAAAAGTTGGCTTAAAGCTCAACATTCAGAAAACAAAGATCATGTCATCTGGTCCCATCACTTCATGGGAAATAGATGGAGAAACAGTGGAAACAGTGTCAGACTTTATTTTTTGGGGCTCCAAAATCACTGCAGATGATGACTGCAGCCATGAAATTAAAAGACGCTTACTCCTTGGAAGGAAAGTTATGACCAACCTAGATAGCATATTCAAAAGCAGAGACATTACTTTGCTAACAAAGGTTCGTCTAGTCAAGGCTATGGTTTTTCCTGTGGTCATGTATGGATGTGAGAGTTGGACTGTGAAGAAAGCTGAGCACCGAAGAATTGATGCTTTTGAACTGTGGTGTTGGAGAAGACTCTTGAGAGTCCCTTGGACTGCAAGGAGATCCAACCAGTCCATTCTGAAGGAGATCAGCCCTGGTATTTCTTTGGAGGGAATGATGCTAAAGTTGAACCTCCAGTACTTTGGCCACCTCATGTGAAGCGTTGACTCATTGGAAAAGACTCTGATGCTGGGAGGGATGAGGGGCAAGAGGAGAAGGGGACGACAGAGGATGAGATGGCTGGATGGCATCACTGACTCGATGGACGTGAGTCTGAGTGAACTCCGGGAGTTAGTGATGGACAGGGAGGCCTGGCATGCTGTGATTCATGGGGTTGCAAAGAGTTGGACACAACTGAGCGACTGAACTGAACTGAACTGAGGCTTATAATATATGGACTTTACTATGTTGAGGTAGGTTCCTTCTATGCCCATTTTTTGAAGAGTTTTAATCATAAATGGGTGCTGAATTTTGTCAAGGCTTTTTCTGCATCTATTGATATCATCATATGGTTTTTATCTTTCAATTTGTTAATATGATGTGTCACATTGATTGATTTGTATATATTGAAGAATCCTTGCATTCCTGGAATAAACCCAACTTGATCATGGTGTATGAGCTTTTTGATGTGTTGCTGAACTCTGTTTGCTAAAATTTTGTTGAGGATTTTTGTATCTATGTTCATCAGTTATATTGGCCTGTATTTTTCTTTTTTTGTGTTGTCTTTGTCTGGTTTTGGTATCAGCATGATGGTGGCCTCATAGAATGAGTTTGGAAGTGTTCCTTACTCTGCAATTTTTTGAAAGAGTTTTACAAGGATAGGCATTATCTCTTTAAATGTTTGATAGAATTCTCCTGTGAAGCCATCTGGTCCTGGCTTTTGGTTTTGGGGAGATTTTTGATCACAGCTTCAATTTCAGAATTTGTAATTGGATTGTTCATAATTTCTTTTTCTCCTTGGTTCAGTCTTGGAAGATTGAACTTTTCTAAGAATCTGTCCATTTCTTCTAGGTTACCATTTTATTGCCATATAGTTGTTCATAATAGTCTCTTATACTCCTTTGTATTTCTGCATTATTTGTAACCTCTGTTTTTTCATTTCTAATTTTGTTGATTTGATTCTTCTCTCATTTTTTCTTGATGAGTCTGGCTAAAGGTTTGTCAATTTTGTTTATCTTCTCAAAGAACCAGCTTTTAGTTTTATTCATCTTTACTATTGTTTCTTTCATTTCTTTTTCATTTATTTCTGCTCAGATCTTTATGATTTCTTTCCTTCTACTAATTTTGGGGGTTTTCTGTTCTTTTTCTAGTTGTTTTAAGTGTAAAGTTCGGTTGTCTATTTGATGTTTTTCTTGTTTCTTGACGTAGGATTGTATTGCTATTAACTTCCCTCTTAGAAGTGCTTTTGCTGCATCCCATAGATTTTTGACTTGTTGTGTTTTCATTGTCATTTGCTTCTAGAAATTTTTTTATTTCTTTTTTTATTTTTTCAGTAACCTGTTGGTTATTTAGAAATGTGTTGTTTAATTTCCATTTGTTTGTGTTTCTTACAGTTTTTTTCTTGTAATTGATATCTAGTGTCATAGTATTGTGGTCAGAGAAGATGTTTGATATGATTTTAATTTTCTTAAATTTATTGAGGTTTGATTTGTGACACAAGATGTGGTCTATCCTGGAGAATGTTCCATGTGCAATTGAGGAGAAGGTGGATTCTTCTGCATTTGGATGGAATGTCGTAAAGATACCAATGAGATCCATGTCATCTAATGTATCATTTAAGACTTGGGTTTCCTTATTAATTTTCAGTTTTGATGATCTGTCCATTGGTGTTAGTGGGATGTTAAAGTCTCCTGGTATTATTGTTTAGTTCAGTTTAGTTGCTCAGTCGTGGCCGACTCTTTGCAACCCCATGAACAGCAGCACGCCAGGCCTCCCTGTCCATCACCAACTCCTGAAGTCCACCCAAACCCATGTCCATTGAGTCAGTGATGCCATACAACCATCTCATCCTCTGTTGTCCCCTTCTCCTCCTGCCCTCAATCTTTCCTAGCATCAGGGTCTTTTCCAATGAGTCAGCTCTTTGCATCGGGTGGCCACAGTATTGGAGTTTCAGCTTCAACATCAGTCCTTCCAACGAACACCCAGGACTGATCTCCCTTAGGATGGACTGGTTGGATCTCCTGGCAGTCCAAGGCACTCTCAAGAGTCTTCTCCAACACCACAGTTCAAAAGCATCAATTCTTTGGCACTCAGCTTTCTTTATAGTCCAACTCTCACATCCATACACGACCTTAGGACAAACCATAACCTTGACTAGATGGACCTTTGTTGACAAAGTAATGTCTCTGCTTTTGAATATGCTATCTAGGTTGGTCATAACGTTCCTGCCAAGGAGTAAGCATCTTTTAATTTCATGGCTGCCATCACCATCTGCAGTGATTTTGGAGCCCCAAAAAATAAAGTCAGCCACTGTTTCCACTGTTTCCCCATCTATTTGCCATGAAGTGATGGGACCAGATGCCATGATCTTCATTTTCTGAATGTTGAGCTTTAAGCCAACTTTTTCACTCTCCTCTTTCACTTTCATCAAGAGGCTCTTTAGTTCTTCTTCATGTTCTGCCATAAGCGTGATGTCATCTACATATCTGAGGTTATTGATATTTCTCCCGGCAATCTTGATTCCAGCTTGTGCTTCATCCAGCCCAGCATTTCTCATGATGTACTCTGCATATTATTGTGTTACTGTCAATTTCTCCTTTTATTTCTGTTAGTGTTTGTCTTAGGTATTGGGGTGCTCCTATGTTGGGTACATAGATATTTATAATTTTTATGTCTTCCTCCTGGATTGATCCCTTGATCATAATGTAGTGTCCTTCCTATCGCTTGTAATCTTCTTTATTTTAAGTTCTATTTTGTCTGATATGAGGATTGCTACTCCAGCTTTCTTTTGCTTCCCATTTGCATGGAATATATTTTTCTATCCTCTCACTTTCAGTCTATGTGTGTCTTGAGGTCTAAAGTGAGTTTCTTGTAGACAGCATATATATAGGTCTTGTTTTTGTATCCATTCAACCAGTCTGTGTCTTTTGGTTGGAGCATTTAATCCATTTACATGTAAAGTAATTATTGATATATATGTTCCTATTGCCATTTTCTTAATTGTTTGGGGTTGATTTTGTAGCTCTTTTTTCTTCTCTTATATTTCTTGACTATATAAGTCCCTTTAACATTTGTTGTAAACCTGGTTTGATGATACTGAAGTCTCTTAACTTTTGCTTGTCTGAAAAGCTTTTTATGTCTCCATTAATTCTGAATGAGATCCTTGCCGGGTACAGTAATCTTGGTTGTAGATTTTTCCTTTCAGTACTTTACTTTAAATATATCATGTCATTCCCTTCTGACCTATAGAGTTTCTGCTGAGAGATCAGCTGTTAAGCATTTGGGGTTTCCCTTGTATGTTACTTGTTGCTTCTCCCTGCTGCTTTTAATATTCTTTCTTTGTGTTTAGTCTTTGTTAGTTTGATTAGTATGTGTCTTGGAGTGTTTCTCCTTGGGTTTATCCTGTATGGGACTTTTTGTACCTCTTGGACTTGATTGACTATTTCCTTTTCCATGTTGGGGAAATTTTCTACTATAATCTCTTCAAAAATTTTCTCATACCCTTGCTTTTTCTCTTCTTCTTCTGGGACTCTTATAATTCAAGTATTGGTGCATGTGATTTTGTCCCAGAGGTCTCTGAGATTATCCTGAGTTCTTTTCATTCTTTTTACTTTATTCTCCTCTTCATAAGTTATTTCCAACATTTTATCTTCCAGCTCACTAATTCGTTCTGCTTCAGATATTCTGCTATTGATTCCTTCTAGAGTATTTTTAATTTCAGTAATTGTGGTTTTTGTTTCTGTATGTTTATTCTTTAATTCTTCTAGGTCTTTGTTAATCGATTCTTGCATTTTCTCCATTTTGTTTTCAAAGTTTTTGATCATCTTTACTGTCATTATTCTGAATTCTTTTTCAGGTAGTTTGCCTATTTCCTCTTCATTTATTTCGACTTCTGTGTTTCTAGTTTGTTCCTTCATTTGTGTGGTATTTCTCTGCCTTTTCATTATATATTTTTTTAAATTCATTGTGTTTGAGGTCTCCTTTTCCCAGGCTTCGAGGCTGAATTCTTTCTTCCTTTTGGTTTCTGCCCTCCTAAGGTTGGCCAAGTGGTTTGTGTAAGCTTCATATAGGGTGAGATTTGTGCTGAGTGTTTGTTTATTTGTTTGTTTTTTCCTCTGATGGACAAGGCTGAGTGAAATGGTAATCCTGTATGCTGATGATTGGATTTGTATTTTTGTTTTGTTTGTTGTTTAGATGAGGCATCCTGCACAGGGTGCTACTGGTGGTTGGGTGATGCAGGGTCTTGTATTCAAGTGGTTTCCTTTGTGTGAATTCTCACTATTTGATACTCCCTAGGGTTAGTTCTGGAGAAGGCAATGGCACCCCACTCCAGTACTCTTGCCTGGAAAATCCCATGGATGGAGGAGCCTGGTAGGCTGCAGTCCATGGGGTCGCTAAGAGTCGGACACGACTGAGTGACTTCACTTTGACTTTTCACTTTCATGCATTTGGAGAAGGAAATGGCAACCCACTCCAGTGTTCTTGCCTGGAGAATCCCAGGGACGGTGGATTCAGTGGGCTGCCATCTATGGGGTCACACAGAGTCGGACACGACTGAAGTGATTTAGCAGCAGCAGGGTTAGTTCTCTGGTAGTCTAGGATCTTGGAGTCAGTGCTCCCACTCCAAAGGCTCAAGGCTTGATCTCTGGTCAGGAATGAAGATTACACAAGTGGTTTATTGTGACATTAAGAGAGATTAAAAGAAATATCCAAAAACAAGAAAACAAAGATGAACTCCAGACTAATGACAGATACAGAATCAGGCAAATAATAATTGAAATAATGGGATATACACATATACATATACACCCATGAGCAAAGTCAAAATAGTCCAACAAAAATAAAGTACAGTAGACTGACCTGGCGAACAAAGGCAAACAAAAATTATATTTACCAGTTAAGAACAAAACTAACTAAAGCACAAAGTGGAAAACAAAACAAAAGCAAGGTGTCAAGTGGGAAATAAAACAGTGAAAACAAAACTAACAAATATATTGAGAGGAAAGGAAAGAATAGATAGGCAAAGTTAAACAGAGGTAGATGAAGAAGATTTATATACATTAAAGATTAACTGCAAGGGGGGAAAGTACAGTAGGAAAGGCAAACAAAGGAATAAATGTAGAAAAAATTAAAAGTAAAAATTATTGAAAAAAGAAGAAGAAGAAAAAAAACTGGGGTTTGCTCCTGAAGCTGCCCTGGAGGACTGCGGTTTGCCCCTCTGAGGGCCAGTTTTGGAGGTGGTGCAGCTGCTTGGGTCACAGGGGTTCTGGCAGCACAAGGTACTCAGGGGAGTTGGTGGCTAGGGAAGCAGGAAATTTGGTGCTCTAGAAGGGTATGGCAACCAGTATTGGCCAATATGCTCCAGTATTGCCTGGAGAACCTCCGTCCCTGACAGGGAAGCCTGGAAGGCCACAGTCTACAGGGTCACAAAGAGTTGGACAGGACTGAAGTGACCCTACACGCATAGAGGCAAGACTTTTTTTGCCTGTGGCAGCTGTGCTTCAGTGAGAGTTGAGAATGAAGGTGGTGTAGCTGCTTCGCTTTTGGGGACCCTGGTGGCACCAAGTGTGCAGGGACATGGACTACCTCTGCCACAGGCGTTATGGCCCTATCAGAGTCTTTTTTTCGAGCTTCTTGTAGCTGGCGATCAGAAGGCCTCTTTGGCCCGTCTTTCTCCGTAGCTCCACCCATTCAGGCACATAGAGGGGGCCCTCCTGGCTGGAGTCCTACTCAGTAGAGCAGCTTGTCAGGCACTTAAAGGGGCTCACTGGGTAAGGTTCTACTCTGTAGTTCAATGCTTAGGCATTCGATGGGCCATCCTCTCTATTGTTCAGCTGCTAATGCTGGTATGTGGGGGGAGAGAGGCTATGGTGATGGCTCCACCCCTTCTGTGTGACTCAGCAGCATCACCTTGCTTCCATGGCTGCCCAGCTTTACTTCACACAGACATTTCCCACCACAATCTCTTCCCTCCCATCCCCTCAGTCCATCTCTCCTCAGTCAACAGCAGCCCTCGCCCTGGGATTGATTGTTCTACGATCCCTAAACTCCAGCTCCCAGCCACTGCACCTTCCAGGAGATCTATGTCCCTGTCCCGTGTATGTATGGCTGCAGCCAGGACTATCTGATTCTCATTCCATTTAGGCTGCCACAGCTCAGCTGATTCACTCTCAGCCTTAAATGTTTCTCCTCTGACTCAGACAGTTGCCCCGATGTGGGGATCCGACCCCTGCTTCAGTTCCCCCACCTGCCGAGGGCAGGTCCAGTCCTACTAGCACTCCTGTTTTTTCCCCCTAGTTCCTTCATCCTACCGAGTTTTGCATGATTTTATATATTCTTTCCCTCTGGTCAGGTACTCCTGTCCAATCTTATCTAGTGTTCTGCATGCACTTATGTGTCTGAAGGTATATTCCTGATGTATCTGTGGAGACAGATGTACTTCACGTCCACCTACTCCTCTGCCATCTTGTTCTCCCCCAAAACTCCAGTATTAAATGTAAGAATCCAGTGATATGGCCAGTTACAAAATAAGTATTTTAAAAATAAACTGCTTTTTTTATACTAGTAAGAATAAATTAGTTATTATAATACAAAAATAAAATGCTATTTTCAATATGAACACAAACTATTACCTGCAAACATTTAGAAATGTGCTAAACTTATAAGAAAGAAAGAATAATAGCTTATAAATGGACATATCAGAGGCTTGAATAAATGAAATATATACTTTGTCCCTAGAGGGGAAAACTAATAAAGATGTCAACTCCTCTCCAAAGCAATAAATTCCTTTAATGCATCTTCAGTGAAAATCGATAAGAGGAGACTATAGGCATTGTGACAAGATGATTCTAAAATTTAACTGAGGAATTTCCTGGCAGTCAGTGGCTAGGACTCTGTGCTTCCACGGCAGGGGGCACGAGTTCGACCTGTGGTGGGGAAACTGATATCCCACATGCTCCCACATGCCACTCAGCACAGCCAAAATAATAATAGTAATAAAATAATAGTAAATAAAATTCATCTGGAAGAATAGATAAGTGAAAACCCATAAGACAATATGGCATTTTACTTATGGGTAGATGTACATGAAATTAAATTTTTAGAACATATACTGAAAGGTTCCACATACAATTCATGTTGGTGGTTACTTCTGCAGTAGGATGAAGCTGGAGTGGGCCAGGGACTTGGAATCAATCTGTTACATTTTATATAGATACATCTTTTCCTAAGATACATGTCTGAAGCAACTATGTTACAATATTAATATGTATTGATAAAATGTGAAATGTGAACAAATGAAAATGTCATTCAACCATGTCTGACTCTAGGTTGCTGCTGCTGCTAAGTCACTTCAGTCATGTCCGACTCTGTGTGACCCCATAGATGGCAGCCCACCAGGCTCCCCCATCACTGGGATTCTCCAGGCAAAGAACACTGGAGTGGGTTGCCATTTCCTTCTCCAATGCATGAAAGTGAAAAGTGAAAGGGAATTCGCTCAGTCCTATCCGACTCTTCTCGACCCCATGGACTGAAGCCTTCCAGGCTCCTGCATCCATGGGATTTTCCAGGCACGAGTACTGGAGTGGGGTGCCATCGCCTTCTCCATTAGTAGGTGGTATTACATTATCCTCTGCAATTTTTGTTTTTGGCTATGCTGCATAGCATGTAGGATCTTAGTTCCCCAACCAGGGACTGAACCTGTGCCTCCTGCATTGGAAAAGCAGAGTAATAACCACTAGACCACCAGGGAAGTCCCTCTCTGCACTTTTTTGTTTTTATGTATTTTTTTCTAAAAAGAAGACTGAGGGGGATATGAAGTCTGCACTGCAAGATATTCTGAATTCTCAATAATTAATAATTAAATTTATTTGTTTTCTTGGGCTCCAAAATCACTGCAGATGGTGACTATAGCCATGAAGTTAAAAGACACTTGCTCCTTGGAAGAAAAGCTATGACCAACCTAGACAGCATCTTAAAAAGCAGAGACATTATTTTGCCAACAAAGGTCTGTCTAGTCAAAGCTATGGTTTTTCCAGTAGTCATATGTGGATGTGAGAGTTGGACTATAAAGAAAGCTGAGTGCTGAAGAATGGATGCTTTTGAACTGTGTGTTGGAGAAGACTCTTGAGAGTCCCTTGGACTGCAAAGAGATCAAACCAGTCCATCCTAAAGGAAATCTGTCCTGAATATTCATTGGAAGGACTGATGCTGAAGCTGAAACTCCAACACTTTGGCCACCTGATGTGAAGAACTGACTCATTTGAAAAGACCCTGGTGCTGAGAAAGATTGAAGGTGGGAGGAAAAGGGGATGACAGAGGATGAGATGGTTGGATGGCATCACCGACTTGATGGACATGAGTTTGAGTAAGCTCCAGGAGTTGGTGATGGACAGGGAAGCCTGGCTTGCTGCAGTCCGTGGGGTTGCAAAGAGTTGGACATGACTAAGTGACTGAACTGAACCAAACTGATTACATTATCCTCTGCAAATTTTTTTTTTTTGGGGGGGGGCTATGCTGCCAGCATGTGGGATCTTAGTTCCCCAACCAGGGATTGAACCCGTGCCTCCTGTATTGTTAAAGCAGAGTATTAACCATTGGTCTGCCAGGGAAGTCCCTCTCTGCACTTTTTTGTTTTTATGTGATTTTTTTTTTTCCAAAAAGAAGACTGAGAGGGATGTGGAGTCTGCACTGCAAGATATTTTGAGTTCTCAATAATTAATAATTAAAGGGGCATCCTTTTGTCCACAAATAAACCAATGACACTGAAAAGAAAGCTAGAAAAGGGGGAAGGAGGTATTTCAAATCAGTGAGGAAACCAACAGAGGTTCTTAGTGATGTTCTCACCATCATGCATCAGAACTTCTTCTAGAGGTTAAAGAAAGTGAAAAATGAAACCATGAAAGAGCAAAAAGAAAATGCTGTTGCCTATTCATCTGATCGCAGGGTAGAGAAGGTCAAAATCTCCTCACGAAACCTTTGCCACCCCTGGGCCTTTGCACAGGCTGTTTCCTGTCTGGAACCCTCTTTCCTCTCCTCTTCGTCCTGCATTGATTCCCCAGGAAGCCTTCCCTCTCCTCCCTCATCTACTGACTGCATAAGGCTCTCTTGGCACCATGTACCTCCTTTGTGTCATTTGTCACTTCTGTCACTTTGTATTTGGTTGTGTGATTATTTGATTAATGATCTAGAAAACCAGCTCCAAAAGACATGCTTGGGTTTCCCAGGTGTTGCTAGTGGTAAAGAACCTGCCTGCCCAATGCAGTAGATGTAAAAGATGTGAATTCAATCCTTGGGTCAGGAAGATCCCCTGGAGGAGGGCATGGCAACCCACTTCAGTATTCTTGCCTGGAGAATCCCATGGACAGAGGTACCTGGTGGGCTTCAGTCCATGCGGTTGCAAAGAGTTGGACACAACTGAGCGACTTGGCACACTTGCATACAAGGACAGGCCTTACCTGTTTTACTTCATTCAAAAGTAAAGTGCCTCGCCTACACTGTGGGATATATTGTAGGAGTTGGCTAACTACCTGTTGGCTGAATGAATGCATGAGTGGTGGCTGAAAAGAGCTGTTTCTTCCTGCTCATTTTCATATGTGGTATACATACGGGATCTCTGTAATCCAGCCATCTGAGCACCACACTTTTACAGGTTTGGAGCATCTGTGGTCTTTGTGATTGGCATAGCTGCACGCTGGGCACATGGGGCAAATGACTTCTCAGCCTCTCATCACAGACATCAGATTCTAGAAGCAACTCCTTTTAGAGCCACTGAAAAGCCAATTTTGCCTTAGCTTCTAGAAGAAGGAACCAGCTCACGTGTGGGACCATGAACTTACTGCTAGATTTGTCTTCCTTTCCCCAGTGAGTTCTTTTTATCCATGGCAATTGTCCCTGGGAGATGATGGAGTTAAAGTCTCGTAGGCATAGAGGACCACAGTCTTTATCCAGATGGGTCTCCCTGGGCTTTGGGACATAGCCAGAATCACAGCTCTGGCCATTCCATCTCACAATAGTCCCTTCCTGTGGAAATAACCAGATGTCTAGTTCTCCAATTGCTGGTGTGTGGTCTCCTTAGGATTTTTTTGTTTTTTTCCTCTAAAGATTTATTTGTTTATTTGGGGCTGTCCTGGGTCTTTGTTGCAGTGCTTGGGCTTCTCATTGTGGGGCCTTCTCTTGTTTTGGAGCATAATCTCTAGGCACACAAGCTTCAGTAGTTGTGGCATGTGGGCTCAGTACTTGTGACTCGCAGGCTCTAGATCTCTGGCTCAATAATTGTGGCACATGGGCTTAGTTGTCACTTGGCATATGGGATCTTCCTGGATCAGGGATCGAACCCATGTCCCCTGCATTGGCAGGCAGATTCTCAACCACTGGACCACCAGGAAAGCCATCTTAGGTTTTTAATCTTTCTGGCAAATGCATTTGGAAATACAGTTTTGAGAATGAGATGATAATTAATAGTTGTGTATTCATACTGGAGTATATATAAGAGCTGAGTAGATGACTGTTGTCTTTGGAGGGGCAGCCCCTCAAGGGGAGAGACATGCTGAGGGAAATCTGAAGTGGGCACACATCTTCCTGGGCAGGGCTACATCGCTGGAACATAAGGATGTACAATGACATGAAGCTCCCAAAGAGGAACAGGTGGGCGTTTTCTCTGACCTGCACACTTAGCCAAATCAGTGTTACCATCCCACTGGGCCTCAGACCCCTAGATGGCCCTGGAGTTAAGGTTGTGGGGTCTTGAACCCAGGTGTCCATCCAACTGTCTCTAGATGAATAAAGGCTCTGTCTCACACAACTAATGCCCCACTATTTTCAAGGTGGCTATTGCTGAAGCTAATAGAATATATTTTAAGTGTGACTGAATGTAGAGAGGCTTTTTGATCTCATGTGTGTTTTTCAATCAAGGATTTTGGAATATATAATTATTATTCATGCATACATGCTAAGTCACTTCAGTCATGTCTGACTCTGTGTGACCCTGTGGGCTGTAGCCTGCCAGGTTCCTCTGTCCACGGAATTATCCCATCAAGAATACTGGAGTAGGTAGCCACGCTCTCCTCCTGGTAGGTACAACAGCAAATAACAGACTGAGGAGCCAGAGGACGTCAGCTGTATTCTCTAAATACAGCTGTCTTCTGTGGTGTAGCAGGTAACAAGTACTATTGAAAACAGTAGCTTTAAGAGAGCTTATTTTTGAAAACTTAACTTGGAGTGAAACCCTTCTCAAAGAATGTGCTGTTAGGGTTTTCCTTTTATGTAATGAAAGAACAATAAAAGGCAGGTGGAATTATACCAGGAGAAAAAAATAGAAATTACATCTCTCAAGCAGAAGTGCTAGGATGGAGTGAAGAAAAACGATAATAACCATTACTATCTGAGGTGGTACCTATTTTAATGTACTTAAAATGCATGACTATGACTGAGTGATTATGTAAAGGCTATTTGTCATCACCAAAAAGTGCAGGGAGACATTGATGTAGATGCCATGATTCAAATGAATAAAACTTCCTTCCCACTATCTGTCTAAGGAATCTATCAGAAGAAATTCCACTCTGCACTGTGAGAAACCCAGCCAAGCCTTGAGGTGTAATAACAAACAGTTGCCACCATCTATTGAATGCTTACCATGTGCCAGGCACTGTGTTGTACATAAACTACTCTATTTGATCTTCTTGACAAGGCTGGGAGGTATGATCATTCATTTCACAGGTAAAGAAGCTGCAGATGGAGTTACTTGCCCAAGGTCAAGCTGCGAGTAAGGGATGGATCTGGGATAGTGTAGCTCTAAATCTCACATTCCTAACTGCCATATTTCATCCAGTCCATGGGCACTGGGCTTGGCACCAGGCATTTCTTGGACCACAAGTGGACTTGCTGGATCAAAGAGCATGTACCTTTTCACCTTTGACAGGAGTAGCTTGAGACCCCGGAAAAGTTAATATTCCAGTTTGAGTCTGAAGACAGGGAAAAAGCCAGTGTCCTGGTAGAAAGACAGTCAGGTAGGAAGAATTATCTCTTCCTTTCTCTTCCATTCAGGCTGTCAAGTGATTGAATCCTCATTTTGATTTCACATTAGTATTTATGATGACTGATCACCAGATATGCTGCTTTTGTCTTTTGAGCACCTGGTAAGGTTGTAATTCTTGGTTCCCTCTCCCCTCTTGGGGTTGATTGAGACCATGTGATAAATTCAAGATCAAGCTTTTATTAATAACTGCTGTTTGGAGACCCTCCAGAGCTCTTTTTTTCATTCTACCCCCATTTCAGAGAATGGGTGTTTCCATCATCTATCTTCCAAGATAATGTATGTAATAGATATAATAATGTCTACTGTAATGGACACGCAGTACAAGCAAGAAACAGACCTCTGTCACTTTGAGCCGTGAACATATAAATCTTGGGAGTTTGTTATAACATTGACTATCCTGACTGCTGCCCACTCCTTGAGAAGGGTGGCTGGGGAGACTGCTTTCTAGAAAGCCTCCTTGCCCTCTATGGGAAAAGTCATTATGCTTGTCTGTAAATGCTGTATCCTGTCCCCATTCCATGTTATTTTCTGGGAGTACTTCTTAAGGTGACAGTCCACCTCTCTCTTGGGGGGACTCGGCCAATTCAGAGTCAGAATCTTGCAAACCAAGCATGCGGCCACAAGTTTTGATGACCAATTTCCACAAAGGAAACATTTAAGACTGTTCTAGAAAATCCAACCTTACCTAATCCAGAATGACACTTAGATGGCAGCTGTATTAGTTACCAAAAAAAAAAAAATCATGAAATATTGCTGAAGAGTTATTAAATAGTCTCTAGTCCCTAATGGCGAATTCATTTTCATTTAATAGCAAGTTATTGTGAAGTATAATGAAAAATAGAGAGGCATGCAAAATAAGCTGGCCTCTGTTTCCATTGACATAGTGCCAGTTTCTTGGGTGCAGCGTTACAATACTATCCATCTTCATAAAGCACTCCTTGGACAGCATTATGAAACAGCAGGAAGGAATGGCAGATGACAGCTTCATTAGTCATGACTAGGTAATCCTGGCCAATTTCTCCTGGGAATTATTAACACATTCCTAAACACCCCTTGGTTGATGGCATCCAAAAAAGAAGAGAAAGGGATCAGTTATGAGGTCTTGGATGTTATCCAAATCTGGCTACGAGTGAGCTGCAGAAGGCCACTCAGCATCCCTTTTTCCCAGAGCTCTCTGGAAGGCCCTGGAGAATGAGACCTGCCGAGCCAGGATGGACAAGACTGCAAACGCTCGCCCATTGCTGAGCACCTAATGGAAAGAAAAGAATTGGGATGGTTCTTTTGTCTACCTCGCAGACAGATGAATCTGTATCACTTGGTAAATGGTAAATGGATGAATTAGCCCCAAATTCAGTCTTATTGCTGGCTAGAAAACAGGAACTCCAACAGGGTAAGTGTACAATAAACACCAGAAATTGAGAGGCTCCAATGAATCCTGGCAACCAGGATCTCACTTTCGCCAAAGATTACCTAATCCCCCCAGAGCTTGATCACTTAGCCTGGAGGACTGAAGGAGAAGGTGGCTACTGCCAGTCAAGATTTCCCATGTTTTTGTGACCTCTGTAGTGAAGCCGCCCTTCCAGGTTCTTGGTGAGCCAGCTGGGTGGGGTTGTGACAGGGACTGGCAGAGAAAATGGTTTATTCTGCAGGTCAACTGAGCCTGTATCTGTGGGTTAAGTTCCGTGGTGCTTTGTGGTGTTGCACAAGGACTCATGAGTTGGTGTGAGACTTGAACTCAGTCAGGTCTTTGCTCAGCTGCTTAATAGCTGTGGCAAGTTAATTAACCTTCTCAACCTTAGTTTCCTCATCAGCAAAATAGTGGTAATGTTATCTATCTCACAGAGTTTTGTGAGAATTAATTACTACAGCTAGGTAAAGCACTTGGAAGACATCCTTACTAAAGATTTCTTCCATTATATGCGTATATGTAAGCTATGTCCTGCTTAAAAAGCAAAACTGGAAATAATCGGGTTTATAGGAAAGAAAAATCAGTGTGAGTTATTTATATCATCCTCCTATTGCCCTTAAGTAAATGATAAGCTCTTGTTTTCATTTACTGTTTTTTTGGTTTGTTTGAGCCAGGTGGGCCCTCAGCAGTGAAAGTGTGGAGTCTTAACCACTGGACTGACAGGGAATCCTCCCTTCATTTTCTTTTAAAGAACAGTGATGGCCAAAAACATCTGTAGGTCGTCACCAGACCCTTGTTGTGGAGAAGGCAATGGCACCCCACTCCAGTACTCTTGCCTGGAAAATCCCATGGACGGAGGAGCCTGGTGGGCTGCAGTCCACGGGGTCACTGAGGGTTGGACACGACTGAGCGACTTCACTTTCACTTTTCACTTTCATGCATTGGAGAAGGAAATGGCAACCCACTCCAGTGTTCTTGCCTGGAGAATCCCAGGGACAGGGGAGCCTGGTGGGCTGCCGTCTATGGGGTCGCACAGAGTCCGACATGACTGAAGTGAAGTAGCAGCAGCAGCAGCAGACCTTTGTTGAATTTTCACATCAACTCTGTTGTTGTCCCCATTTTCCAGATGAGGAAAGTGAGACACAGAGGAGAGATAAGTTCCCCAAAGTCACACTGGCAAGTAAGCTTTGGAGCTGGGATAGGACACCAGATTGTCTGCAGATTCTGTCCTTATCCATCATAGGTATGTCCATGAATCTCTGTTAAATTGGATTGGATTGAATCTAGTAGAGAAGTCCTATTTAAACATCAAGTTTCCTAAGGGCATTTAAATGTTTATACATTGCTATCCTAGGGTGTCTCCCTGGTTCCTCTGTGCTGAGCTAAAGCCTACTCACACTCCCAGTTCTAGATCCTTCTGAAATCTCTCTGGATTTGTTCTATTTGCTCTTTCAGCAGTCCTGGCTGGCCTCAGCCCCATCACCCACTCAGAGCTCTCACATCATTCATTAGTGGCTCCTGAGAAGATGAGAGGGAATGACAGCTGCAGAGGATGCCAGAGACAGGCAGAGAGGACAGAAGCCAAAATATAGAAAGAGTCTGGGGGAAAAGAAGATAAAAAAGAACTGTGCATATGTGCTAAGTCACTTCAATCACATCTCTGCAACTCTAAGGTCTGTAGCCCACCAGGCTCTTCTGCCCATGGGTTTCTCCAGGTAAGAATACTGGAGTGGGTTGCCATGCCTTCCTCCAGGAGATCTTCCTGACCCGGGGATTGAACCCATGTCTCCTCTATCACCAACTCAATGGACATGAGTTTGAGTAAACTCCGGGAGCTGGTGATGGACAGGGAGGCCTGGTGTGCTGCTGTCCATGGGGTTGCAAAGAGTCAGACATGACAGAGTGATTGAACTGAACTGAACTGAACTCCTGCATTGACAGGCGAGCTCTTCACTACCAGCACCACCTGGAAAGCCCATAAGAAAGAACTAAAGGTACTTAAATCTCAAGGTGGATTTTATTTTAAGTATTCTATATTATAAAGTCTGACTAGAACTTCTTTCCCCTGCTACCTCTGACTTTTGTGAAACAGTGATGTGTTTTCACTTTAGCCATCAAGGAAGACTCTTATTTTTAGTGATTCCTGATACCAACTAGATTTTTAGCAATGATGATCATGAAAATTTTTTAAATATTTTCTTTGAAATCAATTTAAGTGTATTCTTTTGTTTCATTTTGTTTTTTGGTTTGAAGCTATTTCAGTGATTTCTTTTAAAAAATGTAAAAAAGTTTGAATCCAGTTGGAATTTAATACCAATTCTGATAATTTGGTAAATCTTTATTAAGTGCGTCCTACATGTGTGGCACTGTGCCGAGTCCCACACCAAGAATAAATAAAGATCACCTGTGACTCAGTGGTACCAAATCTGTCTGCCAAAGCAAAAGATGCAGGATTGATCTTGGGTTGGAAAGATCCCTGGAGGGGAGGGAGATGGCAGTGGTGTTCAGGATGGGGGGACACATGTGCACCCGTGGCTGATTCGCAAAAACCATCACAATATTGTAATTATCCTCCAATTGAAATAAATTAATTAATTAAAAAAAAAAAGAAAGATCCTCTGAAAAAGGAAATGGCAACTCACTCCAGTATTCTTGCCTGGGAAATCCCATGAACAGAGGAGCCTGGTGGGCTACAGTCTGTGGGTCACACAGAGTCAGACACAACTGAGCAATTCAACAACAACTACCTTGGTAGAACCTCTAGTCTAGCCGGAGCTCCTCAGGCTTTCGGGGCATCGGTCTCTTGGGAAACATGTTAGAAGTTTGCCTTCGTGGGCTCCGCGCCAGGACTGCCTGAGTCAGTAGGTGATTCTGATGCATCTAAACATTCAAGACGCACTGGTGGAGGGTAGGCACCATTTGTAGCAGTCATACACCCCAGCTTTAGAGAGATACCCAGGACTCTGAAAGCACCTTAGCTACCTACCCACTGTCTTCACGCAGCTCCTCAGAGTCCACGAAGGCTCCACCCTGAAGGGGGTGGCATGGGTGGGCTGGGGCCAGAGACCAGATCAATCTTTATGTATCATACGTGATGGAGACCTGAGTGTTCTGGTTAAAAATTCAGGAGGTCCAGAGTTCACTTTGGGTCACTGGTAAAGATCTTTTAGAATTTAAAAATCAGAAAAATTTGATTTGAAAAAACTATTTAAAAAATTATTTGTTTATATATTTTTGGGTGCACTGGATCTTCATTGCTTTGCATGGGTTTTCTCTAGTTGCGGTGAGCAGGGGCTGCCCTTCATTGTTTGCTCAGGCTTCTCCTTGCAGTGGCTTTTCTTGTTGCAGAGCATAGGCCCTAGGCGTGCTGGCTTCAGTAGTTGCAGTGCGCAGGCCCAGTAGTTATGGCACACAAGCTCAGTTGCTCTGCGGCATGTGGGATCTTCTCAGACCAAGAATCGAACCTGTGTGCCACCAGGAAGGTCCTGAAAAATAAAACCTTTTTGCATGTGCCTATCTTAGCTCCTGATTTGCGTGAGAGAAGCCTGTCTTCTTTAATCAAACTTGTACATCTCTGGAAATGCCAAATATAGTAAGTTCATAAGTGACTGTATAATATAGAATATATACTTGTGCTTCTAAACCACCAGAGTGCCAATGGAAAAATATTCTTGAAGTTCTAATTGTTCCCTCTTCCATGGCTACAAATTTCTATAAACTGTTTTTCTGATAATATTCCTGCCCCACCTTATTTTTTTTTTCCTCCAAACTAAAATAAAGGCAATGATTCAAATGACTGGCTCTTCATTTCTAAGTAACTTGGGTGAGGTCACCACAGTAAGTTTTACTTTACACAGTTTGAATCAGGTCAGTCTGAAAAACAAGAGCAAGATTATGTAACAGCAGAGATTCGTGTGTGTGTGTGTGTGTGTTGGGTTATTGGAACCATTTTTATAGAGTAGTGAGTAGTTTATAGAGAAGCTAGTTGGTGATACTTTTCCATCGTATTTGAACTTACTATGTCAACAAGCCATATTGAGCACTGGCTGAGGACTACCCTTATTCCAAGGACATAATATTCTTTTCCTACATAGAATATAAGTTCCTCAAGAGAGGATCAAGATTATATCTTTTTTTCTCTCCGTATAAGAGGGGCAGGAGACATGAAAAGGGGTGAGGGGGGAAGGAGGTGGGATTTCGGTGATAAGGCTCTTGCCCTACAGGTGAAAGCAATGTGATTTTAGCACGACAAAGATGTAGGTCAGTGAAACTGACTAGAGAGCTGGACCTGGATCTAAAAATATATAATAATTAAATAAAGGATTTTGTGAGCATCACAAAGGGAAAGAAAAAATGATTCAATAAATGGTTTTGTACTCAAAGATTAAAGTTAGGGGGAAAAGAACTTGAGATTAGTACATTAACCACATCCTGAAATGAATTTACCCTGACACTTGTTAATTGCTCCTAAACCTTCTCTTTTTCCATGTGCCGGTGTTCAGAGGCCCACTCAGACCCCACATTGAACTAGTTGGTCAGCAGGGTGGCTGCTTCATTACAAGTGAACCATTACTACTGTCACAGCACTGGGGCTGACCTGGGAACAAACCCAGCTGAATTCCAGAGTGATGTGGTGCTTGGATAAAGGACACATTGCAAATTGACTAGACATCAACTCATGGAAACCTAAAGAGGGTAATCATGTTTGTGATCTGGGAGGATGGCCAGGGTGGGGAGGGGGGTGGCATTTGGAGCCTCTCAGCTACTCTGTTAATCTAGCTTCTAATAGAGTACCTGGCACACAGCAGGGGCTGAACACATGTTTGTGGACTGAGTGACACTTGTGTCTTGGTGCTTTGCTGGGTAGACCTCAGTGCTGACACTTGTGGTTGTTGTTGCCTGAGCCCAGAGATCATTAAAGTATAAAGAGTCTTCACACTCAAGGTCCCCTGGGAGCATTTCTCTGATATTCCAGAGTGGAACCCGGGATCAAGAGAAGCAAGATCGAAGATTAAAGTCAGCATATTAAAGACACAGGCAGAAGACCAGGGCCAAGATCAACGCCCAGGCTTCCAAATGCCTGGCTGGCTGCCACCTCTGGCAGGAAACATTGCCCTATCCTCTAGGGATGGAATGGCCCAGAAAATTTTGAACAGAAAGGGGAATGAGAGTTGGGTCTGGGCCTTCCTTCCCCACACTGGCTGCACAGGCGTTCAGCCGGCTTTGCTTCCTGTGTCTCAGAGGACACTGTCTCCGCCAGTTCCTCTCTCTTCCCCTCCCCCTTGCCTGGAGTGTAACCAGGCGTTCTCAGATCCCCGGGTTGGAGCGAGGCGGATGGTGGACACATGTGAGCCGATTGCCTGCAGCTTCAGTTGATCCTGGCTTGGGAGTGAGGAGAGGGGGCTGGGAAGAAAAGTCAAGTCTCATTCTTAAGTGATGTGGAAATGTATTGCCATTGGCTCTTATTAGGTAGCTCTAAGCCAGTGAGGAAAGAAATGTTTTCATTGGCGGAAGAACACACTTGACATCCACATATATGTGTGCCTACTTTTGAGCAGACTGCAGAAACGTGTGGCTTCGGTCCTTGCTGCTCCTCTGTCTAGTGAATTCTACCAGTGGGTTCAAGGTCTAGCTCAGTGCCTGCCTCAAACAGAAGGGTTTTCTTGATAAACTCAGTCTGTACTGATTTGCCCATGATCTCAGCTCTTGATGCAGTTACCATGTTCACCACAGTGAGGGCAGATTTACTGTAAAGTGAAAGAAGTTTAGGCTTTAGAACTTCTAATAATTTAGTCCTTTCTTGGGATCATATGGTCATATGCTTTTGATAAAATTGCAGATGTAAGATATTTTAAGTGCAAGGGCTAAGGATATTGTCTTCTCCCACTCAAGCTTCCCCCTCCCTCAATTTTCCCTATAGGAGTTGTGTGTTGATGGGGACCCCAGCTAAGGAGAACCTGAATTGGAGATTTATTTGTTTGGGGTTCTGTGGATCTATTCAGGTGGTTCACACTTATTTCTATGTTATCAGAATCAGAATGGAATACTACCAATGTCCTCAGGACATACTCATCTGGCATCATGGGTCCTATTGCAATATCAATGTGTCCCACTGTGCCTGACACTGGAAAAGAAGAAGAGTCAAATGTGCAGAAATAGAAGCTAGTCTGAGGAATGTTCTTTTAACCCCCAGATGTACAAAATTGTTAGTGGGATATTTGGTTCTCATTGATGTCTACTCAAAACAGAAATCACCTGCAGGAAAATACTCAATAATGTGGTGTATATGATTTCAACACACCTTACTACCATGATGTTAAAATGAGAACCAATGCAAAATAGAATTGACCAGAATTCTTGTGTTAGTGGGCTTCCCTGTGGCTCAGGCAGTAAAGAATCTGCCTGCAGTGTGGGAGACTTGGGTTTGATCCCTGGGTTGGGAATATCCCCTGGAGAAGGGAATGGCAATCCATTTCAGTATTCTTTTTTTAAAAAATTCATCTATTTTTTTAATAGGAGGCTAATTACTTTACAATATTGTGGTGGTTTTGCCACACATTGGCAAAATTTGCCATACATTGCCATACATGAATCAGCCACAGATATACATGTGTCCCCCATCCTGAACCCCCCTCCCACCTTTCTCCGATCACATCAGTATTCTTGCCTGGAGAATTCCATGGACAGAGGAGCCTGGTGGGTTACAGTACATGCGGTCACAAGAGTCAGACACAACTGAGCCACTAACGTTTCCTTTCACTTTCTTGTGTTCAGTTCAGATCAGTCGCTCAGTCGTGTCCGACTCTTTGCGACCCCATGAATTGCAGCACGCCAGGCCTCCCTGTCCATCACCAACTCCTGGAGTTCACTCAGACTCACGTCCATCCAGTCAGTGATGCCATCCAGCCATCTCATCCTCTGTCGTCCCCTTCTCCTTTTGCCCCCAATCCCTCCCAGCATCAGAATCTTTTCCAATGAGTCAACTCTTCGCATCAGGTGGCCAAAGTACTGGAGTTTCAGCTTTAGCATCATTCCTTCCAAAGAAATCCCAGGGCTGATCTCCTTCAGAATGGACTGGTTGGATCTCCTTGCAGTCCAAGGGACTCTCAAGAGTCTTCTCCAACACCACAGTTCAAAAGCATCAATTCTTCGGCACTCAGCTTTCTTCACAGTGCAACTCTCGAATCCATACACGACCACTGGAAAAACCATAGCCTTGACTAGACGGACCTTTGTTGGTAAAGTAATGTCTCTGCTTTTGAATATGCTGTCTAGGTTGGTCATAACTTTCCTTCCAAGGAGTAAGCGTCTTTTGATTTCATGGCTGCAGTCACCATCTGCAGTGATTTTGGAGCCCCAAAAATAAAGTCTGACACTCAGAAAACAGTAGCAATGCTATAACTTCAAGGTAGGATTTTTATGCATGCCAAATTGCATTTTTATGCCTCCCAACATAAAAACTGCGGAGGATCCCAACCAGTTCCCACTGGACTGATCTCAGCACATCCGAGGTGCCTGGTCCCGATGAGGCCTGGCAAGTTCAGAGAGAGAAAAAAATGACATTCAAAAGCCCTAAAATCACAGCAAAGCAACCTATGTGTTCCCATGACTAAACTCCTATGCGTATTCACCTATGTTAGTGTAGGTAGTTTAAAGGTAATTTGATTAAAAAATTATGTAGCTCAATCCAATATAATGGTATTTCAAAAAGCATTTGAATTGCTTTATCTTCTTTCCTTGAAAATGATATTACAGAATTATTGTCATATAAAGAGATGATCATATGGAGTATACAACCAAAAAAATAGGGAAGATATTAATAGAAATAGGCTATGTAATTTTTCCCTGTTTGGTTGTATTTGTGGTATTTGTCTCCTTCTAAATTTGTCATTTGACTTTCATCCCTAATTTTGTATTCCTGTTTTGCATTCTTTTTCTTAAAGAGACTCCCCTCCCTGGGTGACCCACATAACCTGAATCTGTCCTTGACCACAGTTGACCAATTTCTTCTTATATTATTCTTACAGCAGATATTGAGTTTTATTTTGTTTTAAAATTTTTATTGAAGTATAGTTGATTCACAATGTTGTGAATCAACATTGTGAATCAGTTATACATACTGATTCACAGCAAAGTGAATCAGTTATACATACACATCTATCCACTCTTCTTTAGATTCTTTTCCCATACAGGTCATTACAAAGTATTGAATAGAGCTCCCTAGTAGTTATTGAATTTTAAAGGTAACCCATAATAGTTTCGGAGAAGGCAATGGCACCCCACTCCAGTACTCTTGCCTGGAAAATCCCATGGACGGAGGAGCCTGGTAGGCTGCAGTCCATGGGGTCGCTAAGAGTCCGGCATGACTGAGTGACTTCACTTTCACTTTTCACTTTCATACATTGGAGAAGGCAATGGCACCCCACTCCAGTGTTCTTGCCTGGAGAATCCCAGGGACGGTGGAGCCTGATGGGCTGCCGTCTATGGGGTCGCACAGAGTCAGACATGACTGAAGCGACTTAGCAGCAGCAGCAGCAGCAGCATAATAGTTTATGTATGGGAAATAATTTTCAACAATGCAGAACTTTTGTGTAAGAAGTAAATAATGCAGTCTGCTAATACTTCTTGCTCCCTGGGGATCAGTTCAGTTGCTCAGTCGTGTCTGACTCTTTGCGACCCCATGGACTGCAGCACGCCAGGCTTCCCTGTCCATCACCAACTCTTGGAGCTTGATTTTCCCTAAGGATACCAAAGGTTAAGACTCTTGAGAGTCCCTTGGACTGCAAGGAGATCCAACCAGTCCATTCTGAAGGAGATCAGCCCTGGGATTTCTTTGGAAGGAATGATGCTAAAGCTGAAACTCCAGTATTTTGGCCACCTGATGCGAAGAGTTGACTCATTGGAAAAGACTCTGATGCTGGGAGGGATTGGGGGCAAGAGGAGAAGGGGATGACAGAGGATGAGATGGCTGGATGGCATCACTGACTGGATGGACGTGAGTCTGAGTGAACTCCAGGAGTTGGTGATGGACAGGGAGGCCTGGCGTGCTGCGATTCATGGGGTTGCAAAGAGTCAGACATGACTGAGCAACTGATCTGATCTGATCTGATCCTCAAATGACTTTTTTAAAAAAAAGTCAGTTCATGATGAGTAAGTGTGGGCTTTGGAGCTAGTTGCCTGGGCTTGACTTTAACCTCTACACCTGTCACCTTGGGAAAATTATTAAATCTCTTAGTGCTTCACCTGGAAAAGGAGGGTTTGATTGTTCAACACCTGTCTCCGGGCCTGTGACAGGAGTTTAGGGCTTAGAAGAGCGCCTGACAGGTTGTATTCATCATATGTTGGTTTTATTGGTAAATGAATATATTACAACTTCTTATCGGTTATTTTATGTGACCAAATGTATTGCTCTCCCTTCCCCCAAGACTGTAAGCTTCTTAAATTTGAGTATGAATGGAAACGTTCAAATCTCTTAATTCCTTAGCATCATGAGGATATGAGCGCCCTCTAGCTGCATTATTTGTGGCTCTGCTGGTCACCAGGCGCAGTTTGCTCATCTGACTGTTCAGGCTCAAAGAAGAGCATTCGCTTTGTCAGAGACTGGAGGGAGGCTGTGGATGTGACAGAGATTCAGAACCAACCTATCAGGAGGCACTCCTGAGAAGCTAGAGGCCAATCAGAAATAGAAGGATCTCTCTGATAAGAGGATGAGAATGTCCAGAAGAAAATAGGAGTGTTGCAAGAAAATAGGAGTGTTGCAAGTATACAAAGCTCCAAGGAGCACACAGTAAACACTTGTCTCTTCATTCCTTTGAAATAGCACCCAAAAATGTTGCTGAAATGCTCCTCAGTGAAGGCCTGGGGAAATGGGGAAAGGGAACTGACTTTTCCAAGATAATACAGCTCCACAGTTACTTACAAAAGTAGCCCCAGGCGTTGAGGGGAAAGGAGGAAGTGGTCAAAAGATCCAGGGATAAAGAGAGTTGGGTGGGGGAAGCTTGTTTAGATATGTACCTTATCATCTTAAAAGATTCTCCTTAGGAAAAAAAAGTGTTTCCTGGGGCCAGGGATTGAACCAGCACCCCCTGCAGTGGAAGCACAGGGTTGTAACCACTGGACTGCCAAGGAAGTTCTTTATCAGATATCTAAACTCCTCACCTGAAGTATAGTTTCCTGTTTTTAGCTTGAACTTGTATTTGAATCTGGCTCCGTGGGTTACAGCTGCCCTATGACCATGAAGATGAAGGGCTGGTCAGGAAAACAGCTGCCCAACAGAAACTGTCTGTGATTTCTCTCCCTGTCTTCTGATTTCTCTCACTGCAGTTCTCCTGTGGTCAGGGCAAAGACCCGCGTCCTGTATTCTGCTCGCAAAGCCCTCATGGTCTAGTGCGATAGGCTAAATTGGATAGCTGCCATGGGCTCATCAAGGGCAAATGACTCCCACCGGGGCTGGGGGCCACTGACACATGCTCTATGGAGGGCTCGTGGGCTCCGTGGAGCTGGGTTGGGGGTACGGTATGTCTGCATTGGTGGAGTCTTCAAGGTGAGCAGGACCGTGGACTTGCCTCTATTTGCCACCCTCACCTGCTGTGCTGGCCAGAAGGGCTCCTGTTGGCCTGGGCCTCATGGCTCACATCTCAGGATATCCTGTCGCAACGCTGGCCTGTCCTGTGTCTCTGCCGCAAAGGCCAAGGCTGTCTTCACTGACCTCAGGTATCGCAGGTGTTTTGCTGTTTTCCTGGTTGTTTAGTTACTTTGTTCAGCTGTTTCTTACCAAAGACTCCTTGGAGACTCAGAAACCTGAGTCGAAACCCCTCTAAAATTGCTAACTCCCAGTTTCTGCCTGACTTCAGCTGATTCTAACCTCAGTCTTGGGTCAGCCAGGCCGCCACCCTGTGCCTGTCTCCTCTCTGCTGATAATGGTGGTGACAAGATGGTGTAGCTGGCTCAGGGCCTGAAAACAAGAAACAGAGTCTAAGTTATGTGTTATGGGGGGGGGGGAGATGCCCTCAGGAGAAGAGGGTGAGGAAGCAGGATGGGAAAGGGGAGTGTGCCTAGGGGGATTCCAGCTCGGTCTGCTCCCACAGCGGCTCTGGAGCACAGACTGCACCTTGAAGTCTGTTGGGTTGGGGTGGGCCTGTGCGGCCCACATCAGCCAGGCATTAACTGTGAGCTCTGAGGGGGCAGTTCAAGCACTGGGGAGCCAGAGGTCAACCATCTGGGTGAGGCTGAGGCTGTGGGTAGGACCATTTGCAGCCAACCTCACTGCAGTGGCTCAGCAGGTAAAGAATTCGCCTGCAATGCAGGAGCCCCAGGAGATGCAGGTTTGATTTGTGGGTTGGGAAGATTCCCTGGAGGAGGGAGTGGCAACCCGTTCCAGTATTCATGCCTGGAGAATCCCATTGACAGGGAGCCCGGTGGAAACAGTTCATGGGGTGGCAAAGTATCGCTGTAAAGATAATGATAAACTCTGCCACTCACCAAGCACTTCCTGTATACCAGGACTGTTTTAAGTACCTTATATATAGTAACATTTGATGCTCACAGCCACCCTATGAACAGATGTATCATTCTATCATCTGCATTTTATTTTATTTTGTATAAGTTTATTTACTTATTGACTACTGGGTCTTCACTGCACACGCAGGCTTTCTCTAGTTGCAGAGAATGGGAGCTCCTCTTTGTCGAGGTGCTCGGGCTTCTCACTGCGGTGGTTTTTCTAGTTGCAGAGCACAGGCTCCAGGTGTGCAGGCTAAGTAGTTGTGGTGCAAGGGCTTTAGTTGCCCAGTGGCATGTGTGATCCTCCCGAACCAGAGGTCAAACAAGTGTCCACCAGGGAAGTTCCTGTATCTACATTTTACAGATGTAAAACCTGAGGCACAGAGAGCCTGAGTGACTTACGAAGGCCACACAAGTGGTAAGAAGTAGAACTGTGCTTGGAAAAATGATCTTTAATATCTTTCTGTGACCTTGTAGAAGAGTCACTTTTGTTAGCAAGTTGAGAACAGTGTCATGTATTTATTCGGCCAGTTACCCACTCATTCCACATTTATCAGGAGACCAGAAATTACAAAAGTCAATCAAGCCCATCTCCAGTCTTCCAGGAAGTTCAGGGAGGAATACTGGAGGGGACAGTGCACTAGGCCCCCAGGGGAGAGGGAAGTAGACTTTGAAGGGAGTGCCTCAAAGGGAAGACAAGGATCTAGTCTGGTCTGGAAAGATGGCAGATATTAACATTTGAAGGAAGGAGCAGGGCTTTTCCAGTGGAGAGAACACCTCAGGCAAAGCCTGGGAGGGACTGAAGCCTGGGGGAATTGAGGGGGAGGATAGTAAGTGCTTAGAGACAGGCTAGAGGGTCTGGGGAGATGGTTCAGACAAGTGTCTACCAAACCATACCGTCTGCTAGGCTGGCCTGTGGTCTGTCTTCAACTCAAATAACCTGGTTTGGTGCAAGTGGCCAAAGATACCAGGCCTGGAACTCTCACTACCTGGAGAAAGCTCCCCTCACCCGCCACCTACCCTTGACTCAGCCTGGTGCTGCCGCCTCTCTATTCAGTCGCTCAGTCGTGTCTGGCTCTTTGGGACCCCATGGATTGCAGCACGCCAGGCTTCTCATTCCTTCACTATCTCCCAGAGTTTGCTCAAACTCATATCTGTTGAGTTGCTGATGCCATCCAACCATCTCGTCCTCTGTCACCCACTTCTCTTGCCTTCAATTTTTCTCAGCATCAGGGTCTTCGCATCAGTTGGCCAAAGTATTGGAGCTTCAGCTTCAGCGTCAGTCCTTCCAATGAATATTTAGGATTGGTTTCCTTTAGGATTGACTGGTTTGATCTCCTTGCAGTCCAAGGGACTCTCAAGTGTCTTCTCCAGCACCCAAATTTGAAAGCATCAATTCTTTGGTGCTCAGCCTTCTTTATAGTCCAACTGTCACATCCGTACATGACTACTGGGAAAACCATAGCTTTGACTATGTGGAGCTTTGTTGGCAAAATGATGTCTCTGCTTTTAATACACTGTCTAGGTTTGTCATAGCTTTTCTTCCAAGGAGCAAGTGTCTTAATTTCGTGGCTGCAGTTACCATCTCCAGCAATTTTGGAACCCAAGAAAATAAAATCTGTCATTTTGAATACAATTTAAATAAGCAGGGTGACAATATACAGCACTGACGTACTCCTTTCCCAATTTTGGACCAGTCTTTGTTGCATGTCTGGTTCTAACTGTTGCTTCTTGACCTGCATACAGTTTTCTCAGGAGACAGGCTTTATGGTCTGGTATTCCCATCTCTTTAAGAGTTTTCCAGTTTGTTGTGATCCACACAGAGGCTTTAGTGTAGTTAATGAAACAGAAATAGATGTTTTTCTGGAATCCCCTTGCTTTTTCTATGATTCAACAGATGTTGGCAGGCTTCCCAGTTGGTGCAGTGGTAAAGAATCCACTGCCAATGCAGGAGGCACAAGAAATTTGGGTTCAATTCCCAGGTGGGGAAGATCCCCTAGAGAAGAAACTGGCAACCCACTTCAGTATTTTTGCCTGGGAAATCCCAGCGACAGAGGAGCCTGACAGGCGGCAGTCCAGGGGGCTGCAGAATAGGACATAGCTGAGCATGCAGGTAATGGATGTTGGCAATTTGATCTCTGGTTCCTCTGTGTTTTCTAAATCCTGCTTATAACGGTTTCTAGCTTGAAGCCTAGCTTGAAGGATTTTGAGCATTACCTTGCTAGCATGTGTTGTTGTTTAGTCGCTCAGTTGTGTCTGACTCTTTGTGACCCTATTAACTGCAGCACACCAGGCTTCCCTGTCCTTCACCATCTCCCAGAGTTTGCTCAAACTCAAGTCCATCGAGTCAGTGATGCCATCCAATCATCTCATCCTTTGTCATCCTCTTCTCCTTTTGCCTTCAATATTTCCCATGCTGCTGCTGCTGCTGCTAAGTCGCTTCAGTCGTGTCCGACTCTGTGCAACCCCATAGACAGCAGCCCACAAAAGTCATTCAGTCATGTCTGACTCTTTGCGACCCCATGGACTATACAGTCCATGGTGAAATGCCTGCAATTGTACAGTAGTTTGAACATTTCTTTGGCATTGACTTTCTTTAGGCTAGCTTGATATAGATTGGAAAAGTGATGCTGAGTAAGGTCCACAGGCAGGCAGGGGTTAAATTTCAGAGATCATGGTCTCTGGGGAACATTTGGAATCGGCTCCATAAGAAAGCTGTATTTTATAATCAAGAATGGAGTTGGAGTAGAGATACCTTGCCAGGTGTTTCTCTCCAGCTATTTTGGGTACTTATCTTTAAAAAAAAAAAAAAAACAACCAACCAAACAAGGAGCACAGTGCTGGCTCTTATCTTTCTGCTCATCCTGTCAAAATCTAACTGTGATCTTTGGCAGGTCTAGCACACACTCCCACCTTTATCAACGCCTTTGCTTGGGGCTAGATAAGTGCCTCTGGGGAACGTGGGAGTGGTGGCCTGACCACATGAAGTTCACAATCCACTCCCAGTTGGCTCTCTGGATATATTTATGAGGTAACCAGGGTCAAGGGAAAATATTACCAAGAACTGGGACACCTTCTTTGTCTCATCATTAACGGATGATACAATTAGTTAAATTTTCAGAGGGAGTATGTGAGTCTACAATTACTAAAAACCACTAAGAAAGCAGAGGCTTAATGCTCAGTCACGTCCGATTCTTTGTGACCCCATGGACTGTAGTTCACCAGTCTGCTCTGTCCTTGGAATTTTCCAGGCAAGAATACTGGAGTGGGTTGTCAGTTCCTCCTCCAGGAGATCTTCCCGCCTCAGAGATTGAACCCAAGTCTCTTGCATCTCCTGCAATGACAGGCGGATTCTTTACTACTGTACTACCTGGGAAGCATGGAAGCTTTGTCTAATTCACCGAGATGTCTTCAGTGCCTTGCACGGTACCTGGCGAATCGTGGGTGCCTAATAAATGTTTATTACTCCTTGTGAAATATGAGCTTTTGTTTTTCCCTGTGTCTCTTTCTTTCTCATGACTATACACAGCCTGTTGATGTAGCCTATGATCTCAGGGTTTTAGACGATTGCCTGAGATTTTCAGGTCTACCTTGGGCATAAGTTTTAATGGTTAATATTGATGGAGTATTAATATTATGTGCCAGGCTCTGTGCTATAGTAATAATAATACTATATGAATAATACTATCATGAAATCATATGTAACACTTACAGAAGGTACAATTTTAAATGCTTTACCCGTAGTGTTGTTGCTCAGTTGTGTCTGAGTCTTTAGGACCCCATGGGCTGTAACCTGCCAGGCTCCTCTGTCCCTGTGATTCTCCAGCCATGAATACTGGAATGGATTGCCATTCCCTTCTCCAGGGGCTCTTCTTGACCCAGGGATTAAACCCTGGTCTCCTGCATTTCAGGCAGATTCTTTACCCTCCGAGCCACCAGGGAAGCAGCCCATTTAATCCTTACAAGAACTCTGAAGTAGCTATTGCTATCCTCATTTTATCAGTGAGGAAAATGAGGCTGATGGGGTTGTGTGATCTGGCCAAGGTAACTTAACCTGGGACTCCAAGCCAGGACTCCACATCTACAGTGTGGAAGAACAATGCTTAGGCTTGTTCTACACCCAGCTCACTCCCTGGGGTGGTATCGCAAGGATTCCCAGAGTCTGGTTGGAGGTCTGGCCCCTGTGACACCCTGCCCAGGGTCTTCAGGCGTGGGATGGATATGGAAGCACTCCCTGCCGCCATCTTGGTACCACTGGAACCATTACTCTGGACCTGGAAGGCAGAACTGTGCCTTGAATCATTTTCTGGGGTGGTCTGTCTATTGTCCTCAAGCCTATTTGTGTTTCCTTTTGGGGAAGGCCACTTAAAAAAGCTTCCCAGTGGATTTCTGGGAGCAGCTAAGCCCAAGAGTAACAGTTCCATACCTTTCTCAGAAAAAGGAATGCTGTATCTCTGAAGCACTTGGTTTCCTTTTAGTGGTCAGATAGGGGCTTGTCTATAGATTTGAACAGTAGTGGCACCTGTGAGAGAGGTGAAGGTCTGAGATGTCAAGGGCAGGCAGCGCTCATCTGGACTCAATGATTTCTGGGAGTTTGTTCAAATAAAATCTCTTCTCCCTGCTGCTGCTGCTGCTGCTAAGGCGCTTCAGTCGTGTCCGACTCTGTGCGACCCCATAGACGGCAGCCCAGGCTCCCTCGTCCCTGGGATTCCCAGGCAAGAACACTGGAGTGGGTTGCCATTTCCTTCTCCAATGCATAAAAGTGAAAAGTGAAAGTGAAGTCTCTCGGTCGTGTCCGACTCTTAACGACCCCATGGACTGCAGCCTACCAGGCTCCTCCGTCCATGGGATTTTCCAGGCAAGAGTACTGGAGTGGGGTGCCATTGCCTTCTCTGCTTCTCCTCCCTACACATTGTTATATATGGACTATAATCAACCTGAGGACAAGGAGGGAGGCAGGCTCCAGCACCCCATGCTGCCTGGTTGGACATAGAGTCACAATAAAGGTCTGGAGTCAACTGTCTCGACTTTCCTTTGGTTGGCTGTCTTTTCACGTTGTGCTGTTGGCTGTTCATTTAAAATTTCATTTATTTTAGTTTCGGCATGTTGGGTCTTCACCGCTGCTGGGGCTTTTCTCTGGTTGCAGCACGCATGGGCTGCTGTCTAGTTGTGGTGCGAGGGCGTCTCATTTCAGTGGCTTGTTGCACAGCACAGGTTCTGGGCATCCAGGCTTCAGCAGTGTGGCACGTGGGCTCAGTAGTTGTGGCACATGGGCTTAGTTTCTCTGAGGCGCATGGGACCTTCCTGGAACAGGGATCAAATCCCTGTCTCCTGCAGTGGCAGGTGGATTCTATACCACTGAGCCACCAGGGAAGCCCCCAGATGTTCATTTTAACTAAACTTTTCTTCACTTGGTGTTTTTGCAAAATCTCTCAAACACCTTTAAGTGAATTGTCCATTAGTCCTGAACTATTTGTGTGCAAGTTTACAAAGTTAGGAGACTTTCTAAGGTTCCAGTGACAGCGGGTGTTGGTGGTTGGGTGCTTGGTTATTTATCTCTCCATAATCATTCATTGATTAAATGAATGAATGGATATTTTAGTAAATTAATGGAGCCACCATGAAGGATGAAATATGAGTCAAATATCACAGAACTAATTCTTTTCCTAACAGTCACAGATAAAATTTATGCGAAAAAAAGGAATGAGGAAAAGGGACAAATCAAGGCAAACTCTTAGGTTTGGTGTCTGGGCAGATGGTGAGAGATAGTGCCTTTTACACAGAGGAGAAATGGATTTGGGGCACAGAAATCGAGTTCTATTTTCAGGGCTTCTCAACTTTGGCAGGGTTTGAGCCAGATAGCTCTGGGTTGTGCGTCGGGGGCGGTGCTGTCCTGTGCATTGAAGGATGCCTAACAGCCTCTCTGGCCTCTGCCCTCTGGGTGCTGGTAGCCTATCTCCTCCCTCAGGTGTGACTCCTAGAATATCTCCAGACACAGCTCCATGTCCCCAGGGTGGGGTGAGGTCGGGGCAGAACTCCCCTGGTTGAGAAGCACTGGGATGGAGTGACACCCTATGCGGTCACCATGGGGGGCGGGGTGTCAGCTTGGCAGGGAGAGGAGAGGGGGAGAGAGAGACACACACACACACACATTATAGCAGATGAGATGTATAGTAGATCTTGAGAACTTTCTGGCACATGATAAGATCTTGAAATGGATTGCTTTCAGTCTCAGAAATTATAGGGAAAAGCACCAAAAGCTGGCTGGACACCCCAGGAATGCTGAGGCTGGAGCCAGATGGGTCTGGTTGGAACCAGATTCAGGCACATGGTGACACTTAGCAACTCCAGGCCCATTTCCTTGTCTGTCAAATGGGGCTAATAGCATCTGCCTCCTGGAACTGATAAGATTAGAGGCATGCATAGAAGATCCCTAGTGCAGTGGCATGAAGTAGGGCTCTCAAAAATAGTAGAAATCGCTGTTACTGTTATTACTCTCAGGTTTATGTAGGCAGGCTTTCTGGGGCTTGGACACTAATAGCAGGCCATCTAAAGCCTTTTCAAGTCTATCATCTTCACTGAAATCTGTGCAGATTTTTCTGTTGCAGTTTTGGGGATGGAAATGCAATTGTCTAGAAAGCAAATATTTAGATGGTCACGGAAGAGGTTAGCACCACACTGTGGGTCTTTTTTTTTAATTAAAAAATTTATCTATTTATTTTTATTTTTTGCTGCACCGGGTCTTCGTTGCCACATGCAGGCTTTCTCTAGTTGCAGTGTGCAGGCTTCTCATTGCAGTGGCTTCTCTTGTTGCGGAGCATGGGCTCTAGAGTTTGTAGGATTCAGTGGTTGTGGCGCATGGGCTCAGCTGTCCTGTGGCATGTGGGATTTTCCCGGACCAAGGATCAAACCCATGTCTCCTGCAGTGGCAGGCTGTCTTTTAACCAAGACACTGCACAGTTCACTTGAAGGTTGAAGGGAAAACTTCTGGAGACATTAATATCTAGAGGACTATTTTCTCATTTATTATCCTCTTGTCCACACACCCTATTTTATTTTCTTACACACATACACACACACACACTCACACACATCTGTTGGCATTCCATTTAATTTCAATCCTTTTCATCTTTTTCCCCTTAAGAAGTATTTTACTCTCATATTTTAATACTATATTTAAAACATCAGGCACGAGAAGACCCTTCAAAAGAAAAAAGCACAGAGAGTCTGTCTGAAGCGAATGCTTATGGAAGGGTCTTTATCTCACACAGCTGAATATAATTTCCCCCCCAGATGTGACTTTAGTAGCTTATTAATTTAATCCTTAGTGCTTCAAAACCAATGGAAACACTATCACCATCTGAGCTAGCCAAGCGGACCAGCAAACCTGGGCAGATGATGAGTTTGTAAACAGCTCCTTGGGCCTGTTTGATCTTTACCCAAACCTTTTAATTAAGCTAATTGAGGACAAGACAACTGGAGCTTTTGCATATTCAAACCTTCTAGCCTCCTCTTCCTTGGTGTGAATGAGTGGGACAGTAAGAGTGACCCCACTGACTCAGCCAGAAATATCAGGTGGGTGGGTCCTTTCCCAGGGCAAACATGGAGGCACCACTGCTGGCACTTTCAGGGGCTCTTGACTGAGTGTCTGACCAGTTGTGCTGGAGCCAGGAAGGAAGTGGGTATCACTGGGGCACATGGCTGCCTGTGCCCCATGTGGGGCTGGCTGGTGTGTATATGGAGACCTTTTGCTTCCTGTAAGGCCCATTAGCAACTTTTTTGGAGCAGAGCTTCAGGATTTTTCAAAAGGAAAAGACTCTACCCAGGCTGGCTTCCAGGAGAGGAATCCACTAGGCTCCTCTCGGGATGGATTGAATCCCTGCTGATCTCTGCTAGGACTTTGACCCTTCTGAATTCACACATCACCACTACTCGTTTCTGTCCCACACATTCGTTGTTTGCTTTTTACGGGGTCGCAGAGGAAATTATGATTGAAGACTCTGTTTATGACACGAAGAAAAGGTCTACTAGGAAAAAAAGAGAATTTACAGGGGTCTTCATGTACCTTCTCTGCCCTGCTTACCCCCACCGCTATACACAAACTCACAGAGAATAATCCAGACCCTGGCTGGAGGTTAGCCCTGAGGAGCCAGGCCTCTCACTCTCCTAGGGTGGCTGAAGTGCCCCCCCCCCCCCAAAGGAGGGCTAACAAGCTTTGATGAGAAAACAAACAGAACAAGCCCCAGGACAGAAACTGTCAAAGGGAGTATTTTAGGAGTCTCCCACTGGAGCTTGTCTCCAGGGTTCACTAAGAGCTGTTAAACTTTTTAAATGTTGAAATCATTAGCCCTATTATTGTGTCATTCTGCCACATTTACTTCCCTCCTTCCATCACTCCCCACCCACCAGCCACCCCCCCTCCCCTGATCCTCCCCACAAGCTGAATAACACCCTACTCAAATCTTCTGAGATGGAACTCCCTAAAAGATGCTCTTCTTTCAAAATATGTTGATATTCAAGTCACTCAAGTGCTCTGCCGCTGAGTCAAAGACTTAAGACATTTAAAGGAGAGATAGAGATGGTTTGTGACTGTTCTCTGATGCAGGGAGTTCAGAGGAACACAGAGAGAAGCTGGGGAGCACAGTCAGAACAGAGCACAGAGTTAGCAGGAGCCGAAAGGTTCAAGTTTTGCTGGTTTTGCTGGTGTTGGGACACTAAAGTGACCCCAAAGCCCTTCTGCTTGGACCCTGCCTCTGGACAGTGCTTCTCTCCTTTTGAACCACCCCCAATCCCCCTCATCTCTCAGTTCTCCCAGGGTCCACACCCAACTCTGAGCCAAGGCTTTGGAGTCAACCAGACCCTGGCTTCAAGTCTAATATCTGTGTGACCTTGACCAGGTCCCTTACCCACTCTAGCCTCAGTTTTCTCATGAGAATAAATAGCATTAGTACCAAATTTGTAGGGTTTTTATGAAGATGACATGAACAAATTTATGCCTGTGTTTTTTTTACCAAAAAACTGAGATGAAATTCACAAAGGTTAAAATTTACCATTTTAAAGTGAACAGTTCAAATGCATTTGTTACGTTTACAATGTTATGCAATCCCCACCTCGGTCTATTTTGAAACAGCTTTCCTCACCCCAGATGGAGTGCCATATTCATGAAGCAGTCAGGGCTCCCAGCCTCTGCTGCTGCTGCTGCTCAGTCGCTTCTGTTGTGTCTGACTCTGTGCGACCCCGTAGATGGCAGCCCACCAGGCTCCCCCGTCCCTGGGATTCTCCAGGCAAGAACCCTGGAGTGGGTTGCCATTTCCTTCTCCAATGCATGAAAGTGAAAAGGGAAAGTGAAGTCGCTCAGTCGTGTCCGACTCTTAGCGACCCCATGGACTGCAGCCTACCAGGCTCCTCCGCCCATGGGATTTTCCAGGAAAGAGTACTGGAGTGGGGTGCCGTTGCCTTCTCCCAGCCTCTGGCAACCACCGATTTGCCTTCTGTCTCTATAGATTTAGGGGCATTTCCTATCAGTAGAATCATACAATCTGTGACCTTCTGTGCCTGGTTTCTTTCATTCAGCATAATGTTTTTGAGGTTCATCCTTATTGTAGCAGGTATCAGGACTTTCTTCTGCTTTATGGCTGATGATATACAATTGCATGTACCACAGTGTATGATCCACTTATCTGTTGATGAACATTTGGGTTGTTTCTACCTTTTGGCTCTTTCAATAGTGCTGCTGTGAACATTTGTGTATATGTGTATGTTTTAAAAAAACAGTATGCTCTTTTTTCTCTCTCTCATTTTATTACAATGAAGTTTAATAGGACAGAAAAGTCACATGACCTTGGTAGGTCAGAAAGCAGTAATCTCTTAACAAATGTCAAAGAAGCAAACCAAAATCCAGGGCCCTGTACTGATGACCAGAAGATTTCTGTCTCCCCAGGAACCCCCACAGAGGTTATTCACAGTTTTAATTTTCACAAGTGCTAGGGCTTTTCAAACCTGTGCTTATGTAAGGTCCAATCTTCATGCTATGGTTTTTCCAGTAGTCACGTATGGATATGAGAGTTGAACCATAAAGAAAGCTGAGAGCTGAAGAATTGATGCTTTCGAACTGTGGTGTTGGAGAAGACTCTTGAGAGTCCCTTGGACTGCAAGGATATCCAACCGGTCCATCCTAAAGGAAATCAGTCCTGAATATTCATTGGAAGGACTGATGCTGAAACTGAAGCTTCAATCCTTTGGCCACCTGCTGCGAAGAACTGACTCATTGGAAAAGACCTAGATGCTGGGAAAGATTGAAGGCAGGAGGAGAAGGGGGCGACAGAGGATGAGATGGTTAGATGGCATCACTGACCCGATGGACACGAGCAAGTTCCAGGAGTTGGTGATGGACAGGGAAGCCTGACATGCTGCAGTCCATGGGGTCGCAAAGAATTAGACATGACTGAGCAGCTGAACTGAACTGAGTCTTCTCTCACTGACATGTTACACATGGGTATGAATGTGCATAAAACATGCTGGGTCCTGCTCAGGTACACTTGTACCTCCAAGGTACACTTGGCTGGATGACTTAGCCAGGCCAGTGCACAGCTAGTCTTTCTAAGGAATTAGAAAAATTAGAATCTCACTAAGCCTCAGTTTCCTCAACTGTAAAATGAGGTGATAGTAGAAATGACAAATTGTCCTGGTTTATCTGGGAAACTAGTTATCAGCAGAGGATTGGACCTGCTCGTGGATTTCCACTTCCCTGCTCTTGTTTCGTGCTGAGGCGCTTCAGTCATGTCTGACTCTTTGCAATCCCATGGACTGTGGCCCATCAGGCTGCTCTGTCCTTGGGATTTTCCAGGTAAAGAATACTGGAGTGGGTTGCCATTTCCTCCTCCAGGGATCTTCCCAATCCAGGAATCAAACCCAGGTCTCTTCGGTCTCTTGCATTGATAGGCAGGTTCTCTACCACTAGCTCCACCTGGGAAGCCCTTCTTCTTCTTTGCTACTGCTGCTGCTAAGTAGCTTCAGTCATGTCCGACTCTGTGCAACCCCATAGACAGCAGCCCACCAGGCTCCTCTGTCCCTGGGATTCTCCAGGCAAGAATACTGGAGTGGGTTGCCATTTCCTTGTCCAATGCATGCATGCATGCTAAGTCGCTTCCTTCAAGTCTGACTCTGTGTGAGACTATGGACAGCAGCCCACCAGGCTCCTCTGTCCGCAGAATTCTCTAGGCAAGAATATTAGAGTGGGTTGCCATTTCCTCTTCCCCAGTTCCTACTAAAAACAAATATATATTGAAACAATAATTCCCATATGAGAGAAAGACAACATAATGCACTTTAATTGGCTCAGCCAAATTTGAACCCCTATGATGTGCCAGGCACGGTTCTTGCCTTTGGAGATACAGCAATGAACAAAGCTGACAAAATCCCTGTCTTCATAAGGTTTATTTTCACGTGGAAGGGGATGGATAAAATGGAAATAAATTAGAAAGATATTAGTATATTAGAAGGTGCTAAGAACTTTGGAGAAAAATAAAGCTGGTGAGAGAGGGAGGGGGCATGTTGGACAGAGGGGAAGAGTGGAGTTCTGCAGTTTTCCAAGAGTGGTACAGCCAGGATTGATTTTCTTGAGAAAGTAACATTTAGACAATGATTTGCAGGAGGTGAAGGGGAGGGGCAGGTATCTGGAAGATGAGCAGTTCATACTAAGAGGATGGCAGGGACGCAGTCTCTGAAGAAAGAACAGGGCTGGAAGCGTGAAAGGGCAGGATGATCATCATGAGCAAGGAGGCACCCTCCTAGGGGAGGTCAGAGAGGCGGTGGGAGCCGGAGGGTGTAGGGCACGCAGTCAGGACTTTGGCTGTTGGACGGAGAGAGCTGGCAGGGCTTGGGTGAGGAGTGGCAAGCAGCCCATTCTCCGGCTCACTGGGACAAAAGCCAAAATCTTTGCAATGGCTGCTAACAACTTCCATTACATAGAAATCAGGACTCATGATTCAACCCCTAGCCCAAATTTCAACCCCTAGCTCTCCTTTCCCATCTTTATCCCAGTGGGTGATGCCACCACCCACCCAGGTCTTCAAGCCAAACATTTCAAATGTCTTCTGATTATTCTCATTCTCACACACCTTTGTCCATTCTGTCAGCAAGTTTGGCCAACCCTGCTTCCCAGACAGATCCCAAATCTACCTGCTTCTTTGCCTCACTGCTGCCAGCCTCGCACAAGTCACCAGCGCTCTGGCCACACATGCTGCTGTGGCCTCTCCATACTGTTCCCACAGAGCACCTGGAAGGGTCAGTTTAAAACCTGATGAATTGATGAATCGATTGCGCCACTTCCCCTTCTTAAAGACGCCCAGTGACTTCCAGCCTCAGGGAAACGTTCAAGCCTCTTACTGTGGCTGACGAGGCACACATCTGGCCAGGCTGCCCCCTGACATCGTCTGCCTCCCCTCTCAGTCACTGCAGCCACACTGACCTTCATCCCACCCCAGGGCCTTTGTCCTCTGCTCCAAATTCTCTTCTCCCAGTTTCTGAGTCACTTTGGTCCCAGCTCACATGTCACTGGGGTTTCCAAGGCCACCCAATCTAAAGGTGGATCCCCTCCTCAACAAACCTGCTACACTCTAGTCAGTATTCTGTTTTATGGTCTCTATGACTTCTTAGAAGTTATCTTATTTATTAGGTATGAAAAGGGTTTGATTATAAGGCATGTAAACTACTTGAGAGCTGGGACCTTGCCTGCCTGTCCACTATTGTGCTCCTAAAATCCAGAGCTATGCTTTGCCCATAGTACATGTTCAATAAACACATGAGTAAATGGACGTATAGGGGGCTGTAGCGATAACACAGCATCTGCACTTTCCTCTGGGGTCACACAGCCCCGTGCCTTGCCCTCATTAGAGCTCATACTACCTTATTGTGACAACTTGTATATCCTGTGTCTCTCCCTCTCGTTCTCTAAGAGAAGGGACATATTTTTTTGCATCTGTCTTAGCACCTAATGTTAGCCTGGCACATGATAGATACTCAATAAATGCTCTTTGTAACAATGGATGAATGAGGATATGCCCCCAAATAAGTGGCTTAAAAAAGTTATTTCCCTCTTATGTACAAGTCTAAACTGGAGCATAAGTGCTTAAGGGCCTTATTTGCGCCTTCCTCTGCATGGCCAGGAAGGCAATGGCAACCCACTCCAGTACTCTTGCCTGGAAAATCCCATGGACAGAGGAGCCTGGTAGGCTGCAGTCCATGGGGTTGCAAAGAGTCAGACATGACTGAAGTGACTTAGCAGCCGCATGGCCAGAAATGGTTCATTTCCTTCTCTGCTTCCAAAGCTCAGGAAAGGGAAAGGGGAGGAGGGCACATCCCTCTCTGTAAGGGTAGGACCTTGAAATTGCCACATCACTTCAGCTCATATCCTATTGGCCAGAATTAAGTCACATGGCCTCTTCTAGCTGCAAGGGAGGCTGGGAAGTGTAGTCTTTTACTGGGAGGAAGTAATTGTATTAGAGTGGAAGAAGGGGAGGTTGGCTATTGAGGGAAGACTCAGTATCTCTGTTGCACATATCCATTACTTCATTGGACCCTTGCACTAGTCTTATACCAGTAGTGCATGCGTTATGACCTCCATTATACTGATGAGAGAATTGACACTTAGGTTAAGTGCCTGAGCTGGCAAAAAACAATGCGTGAGAAGCAGACTGAGAACTTGTAACCAGGCCCTTTGATGCCATGCTGGAGAGAGGACCATTTTGTTGGTTGTGTGGCCAACATCTCAGTTCAGCAACAGGAGGATGTAGCCACTGAATCATCCCAGTGTCCACTGAGCACCTACTCCATGCCAGGCTTCCTGGGGTGACATCTGGCCAGATGCACAGCTTCTCCAGGCCTAGATCCTCTCTGGGGGAAATGCCAGCCCCAAGCCTGAGCCTTGGTGAGGCAGCAAATTCCATCCCTCTGCTGCCCAGAAGCAGTGAGTGAAGACTCAAGTATACATAATCAAGTCTGATGCATGCTGGGCGTTGAGTATATCTGCAAATGTGGGATTTCCAGTGAGTTAGAAAGGTGAGGGATAAGGCAGAAAGCTTAATCATTAAAATGAATCACCACTGCAGTCTGAAAATACGTATGTGCATGGTTGAGTTAGATGTATTAAAAAATAAACATTAAAAAAAATAAAATCTCATCATTAATCCTAGACATGCAAACTAAAATCATGATGAGTTTTTAGCTCATATCCACCAGACTGGCAAAAGTTTGATAATAAACTATAAATCATTACCTCCCACGCATTGCAGAGGTAAAGAATCTGCTCCCAAATGCAGGCGATACAAAAGACATGGGTTCAATCCCTGGGTTGGGAAGAGTCCCTGGAAGAGGAAATGGCAACACACTCCAGTATTCTTGCTTGGAGAATTCCATGGACAGAAGAGCCTGGCAGGCTACAGTTCACAGGGTCGTGAAGAGTCAGACAAAACTGAGTGACTGAGCTACATTAATATGTATGTATTGTATATCCTGATAATTTAGCTCCTCTAAATCTATACCCTCGAAAAAATGAGTGTGCCTAGCAGGCAACTTTGTTCATAATATCAAAAGCTTCAACATCATAAATAAATAAATAGTGAATATAAAAGTATTATACATATGTGGAAATGAAAATACTATGAGTTCTCACAGTAATGTGGTTGCATCAAAAAAGGAAAAAAAAAAAAAAAGACTAGATGGGAAGGGGCAAAGACAGAAGCAGGGAGCCAAAGTAGAGGATTTTGCAAAGGAGGGTGATTTGGCCACTTGATGGCATTAGCCTCCAGGTGCCAGTCTGGAGGCAGGGAGCCTGGTGCACCACCTAGCAGTCACAGACCTAGCTGAGACTTTTCTGGAACGCTGTTGTAGTAGATTGCGGCCCCCTTGAGAAGTACAGTCTGAGAAGACTTGGCCTGTGTGGGCACATGCCTCCCGCATCCATGGAGGAGAGTGTGCCTCTGCCCTGTTATAACACTGCAAGTCACCGTTCACTGAGCATCTACTGTGTGTCAAGCCCTACGGCAAGCATTTTGCACGCCCATCTCTTTACACCTGGCATGAGGAATCTCAGAAGGAAGCTGTGATGGAGAGGACTCAGATACTTGCCCAGCATTGCAATGTGGTAAGTGGTAGAGCTGGGATGCAAAGCATGTTGCTCTCACCGAGGCCTGGGCCCTTCACCGTCTTGTTATGCGGTATCTTCCCAGAAGGCACTGCAGGGAAGGAGGAGGGGATGGCTCAGCTCTGTTCTGAGCTGTTAGATTGCAAAGAACGAGCCTCCCCCAGCTTGATAGGAATCTCTCCCAGGCCTTTGCTTTCTTGTCTTCCAGATAAGTTAGCCAGACAGGCAGCTGATTAAGAAACCGTCCTATTTTTAAAGAAAAGAACATTCCATAATAACTCAGTTGCTTTTGGTGAACAATGACTCTTCTAATGACCTAATGGGGTGGAGCCATATCTTTTCATCTAGTGCCTAATAGGATGCTGACTCAATTAGTATTTGCCAAACAGATAAACGGAAATAATAAGGTTATCAGAGAACTTGACTGAAGATGAGCAAGCCCCGCAGAATGGACTGGCTTAGGGTGAGAAAGTGGTAAGTCTGAGACTGATCCCAATACACAATTTTCCTGCAAAACCTGACCTCTAACCTTTTGGGGGACCACAAAGGGAAGAAGAGGAATGAGCAGGACAGAGGTGGCTCCAACAGGGGAAGTCTCAATGAAAAGAGGAAACAGAGAGCCCTTTATTTTGCTTTGTCTTCATCAGATTATGTGTGGTTGTATTTTTCGAGAGTTCTGGGTTTAAGCTTCAGCTTTGTCATCAAAGGCTTGTAATACCAAGCTAGTGCCTAACCTTTCTGAGCCTTAGTTCTCTCCCTGGGAGAGTGGGTGACCATGCACTTTTAGAATGTGTACTTGCTGTGTGGCAGGCCCTAGGGGCTTTCACAGTTATGTTCCCTAAGTTCCGTGAGAACTGATATCTGTCCATACTACCAATAGTTCTACTTTGCAGAAGTGGTACTGAGTGACAGAGAGAGTAAGAGACTTCCCAGGGCCACATGGCTAGAGAGCAGTGGAGTGGGATGTGATCCACTCACTCTGTGCCTTGTTAGTTTCACACATGAAACTCATGAAGATACTGCACATTGTAACCTAGGATCCAGAATGGTGCTATGCAGGTTGTTAATACTTAGTGTTCAGTCAAGATTTTGAAGACTGTCTGACTCTTTCTTGGAGGCCAAGAGAATAAGGAAGGGCCCCCTCATCCGGTGCTGGAGTGTGGGAAGAAGGGTCTGGGGGTCATTTGAATTCTAAATTCCTAGAAGTAACATCTCTGGTTCAACCCAGGGATGGCTTCCCTAGTGACTCAGACAGTAAAGAATGCAGGAGACCTGGGTTTGATCCCTGGGTCAGGAAAATCCCCTGGAGAAGGGCATGGCAACCCACTCCAGTCTTCTTGCCTGGAGAATTCCATGGACAGAAGAGCCTGGAAGGCTACAGTTCATGGGTCACAAAGAGTTGGACATGACTGAGCGACTACATACTTACTCATGCCTCTGGTTCAAGTCTAAAGTACTTGTCCTCTCGTTAGGACAGGGCCTGCATTCCATTATATTGATTAAAGACAAATCAAAACCAAAAATATCTACAAGAGAGAAAAGCTCTGAAGAATCATGGCCTGGGGGAGGTGGTATGCCCTGTATAGGCTCCATAAAGATGGGAAGAGACAGAAAGGAGACACTCATTTGGGGACAAGAATGGTTTCCAACTGGACTATGCAAGGAGGCCTCAGCACTCAAGCAGCTACACTGTGCCAGGAACTGTGCAAAGCAATTTCATGTGAATTTTATTGTATAATACAATCGCTTTGGGCAAAGCACTCTATTTTCTTATGTTTGTGCTCACAAAGCTATTACTAGTAAGACATTAAGCCAGGCCTGCACCTGATTCCAGATCTTTCCATTGTACCATACTACCTCCTAAAGTCCCATCTTCATTTCCAACAGCATTGTTTCAATTTGCCCCACGAATGGAGCAGCAAGGCCGTGTGACACATTAGAATATATTTTGCTTTTAAACGAAGGTTTGCCTTGAATGTTGTGTTTAAATTGATTATATACAAGTGGGATTATATTTGAAAAATGTCTTCAAAGCCCTTTAATGGGATTTAATGATGAAACATTTAGTAATCCCTTTGTAAAGCAAATAAGAATTTCCTTCCCTCTTTCCAGGACTAATTTATGTTTCACATTAATCCTTTTGTAAACTGGGCTTTCTTAAGAGACTGCACACCAATATCAAGACAAGTAGAAACCAAAAGGGATGCAAGAATACAACATTCCCAGATCAGCAGCACCATGAGACCGGCCTGCAAACTGCCTTAGGCCACGGTTTAGGGTGGCAAGGCAGTGGAGCCTTCCAGAATGGCCATCTTCAGGCATCACCTTGGTTTACTTCAATTTGGAAAGTGCCCTACTTTGGACCTGTCTCTGAGCACCCGTCCTGGTTGTCAGCCATCCCCTGGACATCTTGATATTGGTATCTTCTAGAAATCTCCAAATCAACACACCCAAGCCCAAACCCTGATCATCTTCCCCCAAACCAGCTTCTTCACCTTCCCTTGTGCCTCCACTGAGGACACTCTCACTCCAGCTCACCCTGTCCCACTGCCTGCAGCCCCGCCTTCCCCTCTCAGCATTTGAGCTGCTACTACTGTGCCCTTCTTTCCTTTTGCCCTGACCACCACAGCACTTCCTCCCATGTGTTCTTGCAATAACAGGGCCTTAACTGGTCTCCTTATTTTCCACTACCCTCCTTAGTTCTTTAAACATTTTTTGGCTGCACCACATGGCATGTGGAATCTTAGTTCCCCAACCAGGGATCAAACTTGTGTTCCCTGCATTGCAAGGAAGAATCTTAACCACTGAAACACCAGAGAAGTCTGCTGCTATCCTCCTTGAATCTGGTCTCTTCTTCGTGTCAAACTGATTTTCTTAGAATTAACTCCAGTCGTGGTCCTGCTGGCCTCAAACCTCCAATGGTTACCTATTGTTGCTTCTCGGAATTAAGTCCACTGGCCTGATGCTGAAGCTCTCTGCAGTGTGGCTTTTGTGACCATTTCCAGGCTCTTCTTTTATCTCTTTTGATGGTTTAAGTGGTAAAGAAACTGCCTGCAATGCAGGAAATGCGGGTTCAATCTCCGGGTCAGGAAGATCCGCTGGAGAAGGAAATGGCAACCCACTCCAGTATTCTTGCCTAGAGAATCCCATGGACAGAGGAGCCTGGTGGGCTACAGTCCACAGGATTGCAGAGTTGGACACGACAGCACAGATGCACATGAACATCTACAAGTACAAACAACAGGTTGTTGGCTGCTCAGACTTGTTCCAGCCTCTTCTGCCTCCCTGCCTTTGCTCAGGCCTGGGATTCTCTTCTCCAAACATCCATCCATCTGCCTTTGGAAACCCACTATTTTTCAGGACTTCTTCAAAGTCTCTTTCTTTTACAATGTTTCCCTTCAGCCCCCAACTCAGGATGAATACAACCTCTCCTTTTGCTATTTGTTTGTATATTTCTTCTAGGTAAACTCCATCCTGCTTTGTTTCATGGTTTTTTTTGGCCTTGTCTGATTCTTTTTGCTTGATGGTGGTGGTTTAGTTGCTAAGTCGTGTCCGACTCGTGTGACCCCATAGACTGTAGCCTGCTAGTTTCCTCTGTCCTTGGGATTCCCCAGGCAAAAACACTGGAGTGGGTTGCCATTTCCTCCTCCAGGGCATCTTCCCCACCCAGGGATTGAACTGGTGTCTCCTGCATGGGCAGGTGGGTGCTTTTCCCATGTGGGACACCGAGTATCCTTTTCACCTTTGTGTGTCCAACGCAGAGCCTTACACGTATCAGGAGCTCAAAAATACATATAGAAAGGAGGGAATTAATCTGAGATTAAAGAGTACTTTCTTATCAGAAGAGAAGACAGTAGATGTATAAAGCTAAAAAGAGGCAGATATGTTGAGAAAATATACATTTTTGAATGCTCAGGTTGTAATCCTTTATTAGGTAAAATGACATGTCCATGGAAACTCTTTCCTAAAATGTAAATCTAGTCAAACCCAATATGATGCCATCCCGGGCAGGAGACAGGCTTCCCTTGTTAGGACCTAATTTCCTTATGCACAGGGCTGTCTTATTTTGAAAAGACTGAAAATTCTTGAAGTACCTCCGAGAGGAAACTCTGACTCCCTTTCCCCACATGCTGATAATACAATCTGAGCACAAAGAGAAGCAAATGATAAATGCACAGAGCCAGTCCTCGTCCGCACAAGGAAGGACTGAGACTCAACGAGCCTTTATGAGACGTTAGAGTTGAAGATGACATCGTCCTTTATTTTCTTTGAGAGGCTGAGTCCATCTGAATAAAAAACAAGACCAAAAAGCTCTCCACAGGTCAGAAGGGAAAAAAGCGACTTTTACAAATGCACTGCTTATTCTGTGGTGACTGCAGAGCCCAGTATCTAATCTACTTCCCCACTTCCTGTGTTATGAAATGCTGGGCATAGTTTTCTCTTGGCTCAGTTGCATTTCGATAAAGAGCAAAGAGTCTGAATGAAAGACACAGTGAACACTGCCCTCTTTTGTCCACCAAGGGTTTCTGCCGACTTTTTTGGATGAGTGTGTGTCAGGCAGAAGAGAGTTAAAGTGGGACTGAGTAAACCTTGGCGCTGTATTCTGTTTTAGTTGTTCCCTTCGTGACTCTGAGGTTTTAGCAGCGTGGAGCATCTTTATTTTGGTGTCACAAACATTTTAGCTTACCCAAGGCCGCTGCTTTGCACCAAAACCCATTTAATGATGGTTGTTCCATGCTGACCCCAAAAAAGTGGGTGTAAAGCAGAAAAGAGGCTCTAGTCTTTGAGGTTTCCCTGTTCCATTTGGATTACCAGGGAGCTAAAGATAAAACCCAGGCAGAAAGCAACGTGTCAGCAGGAATGGAGCAAGATTCCCTCTCCTGTTGGGTAACCCCTTGCTTGGAAGATATGTTTTTGTCTGAGCAGCTTGAGAAATTCTTCTCAAATAATTGATTATGATGTTCTTGTAACTGTGTTGCAGGAGATGGGCAGGAAGAGAGTTTATAAACGAAATATACTGTCAGAGTGCTTGAACTGACGGAAGCAGTGCTGGCAAGGAAGGGCATTTCTGTTTGTGGAACAGCTTATGCATTTTTCAGAGGCATATGCAGAAATTAAAAATTAATATGACCTCCTTTCTTGGTTGAATCAACCTTGACAGTTACTTCTTTCCTGTGAGAGTGCATGTGAGTTTGGAGGGGCTGCAGAGCGCACCAGGGGTAAAGAAGGGCCAGGGACACTGCTTAGAAAGGTGCATTGCTTAGTCCTCTGGGCTCTGTGCCCAAATGTAAATTACTTCATTCGGTTTGAAAGCTTTAAAGGTTGTATTGCTGAAGCCTCAATGCATCAATTAATCATCTACTGTGTCTGTACATATGTTGTGTACACAACAAGGCATCAAGGTGCATAGGAAAGATGTGTTCTGGTGGGGAAGGGAAGATTTAATTGCAGATTCTAGTTCAAGGAAATGGAGTTTGCAGTCCCCACCCTGTCACTTTGTTCTTAAATTTTAAGAACAGTTCCAGCAACTTTGGATCCTTCATTTCCCAAGAAGCTTCCCAGGACAGATATTCAGCTCCATTGTGCTCCTAAGGGAACTTGTGTTTTGATGGGTCATTTGGAAAACACAGTAAGATAAATTCATTATCAGTGCAAATGGAGCAGTTGGGGAATGGGTCCCAGGGAACTTTTTCCATTACTTTTTGAACGCCCTGCAAAGATGCTGTTGCCAGTTCCTGTCTCATCAAGCCAAGGATGTCACCTTAACAAAAGGAATGTCAAAAGGATGACCTCTTCTCATCCATGATACCTCTCACCAGACATAGACCTCTAAATTATCAGGGGTAAAGTATATTTAAGGGTAAGAAAATACCCATCAAAGAACAAAGTCAGGAAACAGATCTGTTTAGTTGTTTTCTTTCTGCTAAGTGTCTCTGAGGGAGCATTTGCAATGGCTTATGCCCAGGTGTCTAGAATCAGTCAGACACAAGCAGGGAATTTTTAGCCCTGTGGTGGTCAGAATGCTTCATTTACACGAGTGCTTTCATTCAGATACACAGAGCTGGCATCTAGAATTCAGATCTTTAGTAACTAGTTGTATAGAGCTCCACAGCAGTCTGGTTAGGAATGGTTAATGTGTTGAAATATTTTGAAAATATTGACACCAAAAAGTTTTATTCTGAAAAATTATTATCCAATGAGGAAAAAGAAAAGGGACAAATTAAAGAGAATTCTATGGGGATTGATTATAGAGCACATCGTTCAAATGAGTGCTACTTAAGAGAAAAATAATACTGAATTTAAAGTGCTTTCTTTAGAAAATACAAATTTTTAGTCTTTGTGTCCAAATTCTTAGTCTGTGTGTCCAAATTCTTAGTCTGTGTGTCCAAAACAGGCAGGCTAGAGGGAGGAAATCTCTGTTTATTAACAAGAAAAACTACATTTGCTTCAAAAACTACTGGATGTTTCCTTGTAATACCCTTGTGAGTTTCTTTATAATATCCTTGTAAGTTTCTTTATTGGCAATGTGAATGAAATACTGAACACGAATTTGTTTGCTTTTACATAGCACTCTACTTACTGAAGATGTTTCTCAAGGATGGGATCATTTGGCAGTAGAGATGAGCCGTGAGGGGTAAGATTAAGAAAAAGGACGGTTTGCCGTGTTAATTCATGAAACAAAACGCAAACAGAAACTAAAGAGTATTCTTTTCCCTCATTTGAGTAACAAGCTGGTGTTTGGCAAACTGTCTCTGGAGATATTCAAAGAAAAGAGCAAGCATCGTGATTAAAGCCTTCTCTCTCTGCTTTTCCTCCCTACACTTCTTCTCTGGCCACAGTTTGAACACATTTCAATCACCAGCAGTCGGGACCAGGGCAGGGCTGCCACGTGCTTGCTAATAGCGTCCCAAAGGCGGCAACCCAGTGGCTCTTCCCGGAAGTGCTGTCGTAGACCAGTGCGTTACCGTATTTCCCCTGCAACTGCCGCCTGCGACACTGAAGCAGCAGGACTGGGCTGCCAGCTGCTATTCTGCGCTGGCAACTAGATGTACCACTCTTCCAGGTCCTGATTGATAGTCCAAAATAATAAAGGGCAAGCCGGCAGCTATAAAGTATAACGACTGTTTAGTTGGAATGGACTGATTTAGAGCTAGTCTAGGAATCTCTCCTGGCCCTGAGGTCCCAGTGTTCAAGGACATTTTCCACAGACCGGCTTAAGCCATTTCACGTAAAATAAATAAATGGAAGCACAAAGCTGCTCACTTCTCGGGAAGACAGCGCTTCTTCTGGGCATAGGGGAACGGAGTGAGCTGTGCAGGGAGCCGCTCTGAACCATTAGCGGCCAGCTCCCCGTCTGACAAAACAGATTTGTTAGCTTGACTTTGAATTTAAGTCAACAATGACAGAAAAAGAGGGGAACTGCAGTCATTTAAAGGAGGGCCCAGAGACTGTTTTGCAAACTGAGTAAGGCTCTTTACAAGGGTATTAGTGGTTTATTTTTCAGAGCTTTTTGTGAGACATTGCATATGAAAATATTTTGTAAACTGGGGAATCTTTCATGAGTGGCAGCTCCTATGCTGAGACATTTCTAACTCATCAGAGCAAAAGGACTATCAGGCAAGGGTGCCCAGAAGCACAAAGAGACACTGACAAGTCCTCTCCAGGCACAAGACAGGTCTTATTAGGACACAGTCTCCACCCTGGCAGAGGCTGATGCAAAATTATCAAAGACGAAGGAGAACTTAATGTTTTAGCCATTCTTGCAACAGTTCCCATTACGCTATTAAACCCTCTCTGTCCTTAGATTAACAGCTCTTCGAAATGGGGGAAATTAAAATCTTACTCAGCCAGGAGGACCTAGCAGCTTTGCTGGGTGTTGCTGTTGAGGCTTACCCGATGTTCTCTGATTTGCTCACTTGGGTTCAAGAAGCGGGCCAGGGAAGGGTGGGCCATCCCAGTCTGGGGGAGAGCTAAGCTGTGGGATCCATGACTGTCTCCCCCACTCATCAGCCATTAAGCTTGTCACCAGCTGCGGACATCTAAAGCTGAAAAGAGGGATGTTATGGTACAATAAAACGGACAAGCCTATAAACCCCTCCTTGGTGATTGGTCATGCTCTCCTGCATCCTGCCTGGCCTTTGCCCATTTTTATCACTGGGTGTATGGTAGGCCTCCACTCAGAATCTGTCCATAACAAAGGCACATTAGTTCCAGGCGGAAGCATTTCCCCTAAAACTGTCCCTACCTTCTCTTAAGCAAGAAGACCAAGGGAAAAGCAACAATAGCAGCAACAATAACAATGCAAGAATTCAAGACTGGACACTCACTAGCAATCCCTTTGGCTGGGGAGACATGGTCTGCGGTGAGTTGGGTGTTGGTTCCCAGGAAGGAGTATTTTGTATCTATATCACCATTGCTGGAGAACAATGCTGAGGGTTCTCGGGGTGCCCAGGCCATGTTTGTTTATCTGTGGAGACTTAAGCCCCATGTGGAGGGAGTGCAGGACTTGGAAGGAGCAATTCAGCAGACACACTAGCCAGGCCCCAGGCTTTCTGTGGAATGTCCACATTCCTGGCTCAGGGAGATGCTGCCTGGGTCTGAGTGTTCAGTGCCAGGAGTGAGAGATCTCTGTGCTGTCATATGAGCTATTGTGGCATGTTATTGTTCATAGAGAACTTCTACCTAGACCCCCAAACCTCTTCTCAAGATGGGTCCATTTTCACTGCATATGTGACTTTAAATCATAAAGCCTTGGTTCTTGTGCCAACCCTGTCACTTTATGTAGTAGAGTGCTTAGTCGCTCAGTTGTGTCCCACTCTTTGTAACCCATGAACTGTAGCCTGCCAGGCTTCTCTGTCCATGGGTTTTCCCAAGCAAGAATACCAGGGTGGGTTGCCATTTTTCCAGGGGATCTTCCTAACCCAGGGATTGATCCAATGTCTCCTGCATTGAAGACAGATTCTTTACCATCTGAACTACGAGGGAAGCTCATTTTGTAGATATGTGCAACCGTGAGCAAAACACAGGCAAGAAAACGAAAGTTAAGTGGCTTGCTTCTTCCTGGCAGCAGAGAGGGCAAGTGCAGAGGTCCTGAGGTAAGAATGGGTGTGGCCTGATGGTCCCTATGCTAAGAATACATCTGTGTTGGTACCTGATCTGATCTCTTGGCTGCTTCCTTCTCTTCATGTAAGTCTCCATAGTGAGGAGTTCTCTGATACCCATCACATCTCCATCCCATCCTCCTGACAGAGTTTCTTCAGCACATTTATCTCCCTCAAAAATGACCTCATTTGTTTGCTTCCCCGTTATTGCCTAGCTAGTGGGAAAGTAAACTCTGTGAGAGTGAAGACTTTGATTTTCTTCCACCCATCATGATATTCTCAGTCCCTCCAACAATGCCTGATACATACCCACGCAGAGGCACATCCCAGACCTCTTATCTGAAACCTGTGGGGTCCAAGTATTTTTGGAATTTGGAATTTTCACATTTTAGGAAGGTCATAGGATCCACTTAGGTTATGTAACACCCCCAAGACTCTGGGGCAGGCTCCTATCATCAGACACATTTGCAGGTCTGCAGGGAAAGGTGCAGAATATATGAGTGTTCACATTAAAGGAAATCGATGAAGACCTTAAGTAGCCTCATTCCTGTTTAGGTCAGGAGTCCCTGTCAAAGAAACTTACTGTCAACGTCAGAAAATCTTTTGGTTTTCAGAGTTTCTTGGACTTTGGAACTACAAATAAAGTACTGTTGACCTACATTCAATTAATATGTATCAAATGTATAAATTAACAAATATGATTGCATGCCTCCTGTGTGCCCAGGCAATGTGGTGGAGCTGGTTGCACAGCAGTTGAATAAAACAGATATGATCCCTTCCAGCTCAGACCTGCAGAGAAAATGGGTGGTTGAAAGATGAATTTCCACAGCACTTCAAATGAGATGCCTTTTACTAAGGAGAGCAAACTTGTAGTTTTTACAGGCATCACATAAAAGCTTATTGACCACCTACCTCCTCCCACACCTTGAACCTATCTCAGGGATCTAAGCAAAGACAGTCATGGGAGAGAGGGAGTTTTCACCCCATATTCCAGTGTTTCTCTGTCCCTTCCCTCCCTCTTCTCTCCCCAGCAGGTCACAGTGTGAAACCATCCAGGGGCTAGTGGGAAAGCAAACCCTGTGAGAACGAGGACTTTGACCTGACTCCTTTAGGGTCCATTTCTACTAATGCCAGGAAGAAATGCTGAGATGCCTACAGATATGGTGGAATGCTCCTCTGTCAAGGAAAGGCATTTGTGATGCCAGCGGGATTTCTCAAAGAGGCAGGAAGCCGATTCTCTGACTCCACAGTGCCATGGTCATCCATCTCATAAGGGGAAGGACCATTGGCCTTTCTACTCTTGATGGTCTTCAGAGAAGCCCTCCCTCCCAACCAAGCAGCCAACCAAGCAGCCAACCAGTATTCATTGAACACCTGTTCTGTGCCTGGCCCTGTCCTGGATATACTGGCAATCTGGCTAAAATTAGAGCATGTAGATTATAGGGAAAAAAACCCACCATTGATTTCACTGCCTCTCCTAAGAGACAAAACTTTTGCTGAGTTAATTTGTCTTATGAGAATTTGGGAAACTGGAAGGTGCAGCAATAAGGGGATCCAGACCTGGATTCAAACACTCGTTCTGCCTCTAACTAGCAAGTTTTGAAACTTGGAGTTACTAAGACTCAGTTTTTTCATCTGTAAAATGTGGGTTATAATCCAACTACAATGGGACTGTTATGATGATGCGACAGGAAAGATCATGAATAGGAAAATGACGAGCACAGCATCAGGCACGTAATCAATACACAGTCACCCATTCCTTGAGAGTCCACTTTGCGCCAGGCTCTCTGTTGGATGCTGAGGACACACAAATAAGTAAAACAAATCTCCCATCTTCCAGAACCTGTATGAGCCAACACTAATTAGATTTCGTAATTAGAGTAGAGTTTGAATTCAGGTAGGCAGATGTTTTCTTTTAAGAGAATAAATGTTACGATTATGATAAACGAAATCCATGCTCATCAAAGAAAAATGGGAAGGAAAGTAGAAGAAACACAGTGGTTATTCATTCATGTTCAATTCACTCAACAAATATTTAAGTGTTGAGCACCTACCATGAGCTGGCACTGTTTCAGGCACTTGGGACACAGCAGTGAAAAGCCAGACAAGACCTTTGTGCTCAGTATTTTGTGGGAAGAGAGATAATAACAAAATACATAAGATAATTCTCAGTGGTGGTAAGTGCTGTAGAGAAAGAAGGTGATATATTTAAGAGGACAGGGTGAGGTTGAGTATCAGAAAAAGGGACTCTGGGGTGGTGACAATGAAGCCAAGACCAGAATGACGAGGAATCGGCCATGTGAAGGTTTGGGAAAAGTGTTGTTAACCAATGTGAGTTTCTCCAGTGGTTTTTCTATCCAAACATCCAGCTGTTTCTCATCTACTCCCAGAGGAAAATGACGTAGAGAAAACTGTGTTGCCAAAGATTTATAATTTAACCTTCCTAGCTCTAGAGCCAGTTCTTCCAGCAGCAAAGAAACGCTCTTAACTCTTTAGTGCCTTCTGTTCATCAGAATTTGAAGATCCCTCTGAGAGAGGATCCCTTGACTGGCAGGGAGACAGTGATTTGTGCTTGTAGGAACATGACACACAAGCCTCAGGAAACGATCCGTCTCTGGGCTTGGCATCTGCCAGGCTCTTTTCCAAAGTTTTATGTTCTTGGCTGGTCTCTGGAGAGATTGGACCATAGCCAGCACAATGTGGCCACTCCATTTAAAACAGATAAAGTTGAAGGGCGTCCTCAAATATATGGAGATTTATGAAGAGGGTAACGCTGAGTGCTTCCACCGAGACGCGAGGATGAACACTCCAAGGAGGATTTGCCCAGACAGATGGTCAGTCTTTACCTTGGCTGTCCAGCACAGTTCTGATTTCATGAAAGTTAATTCTTTTCAATAAAAGCCATTTATTTATTAAAAGCATAAGTAAGTGTGATATAACTTTTATGCCTTTTTGCAAGAGTTTTCAAAAATCCTTTGTCATAAAAAGTGTTTCCATGTTAGGTTCTAAAAAGACGATTGGTGTAGTCAAAGGAAAGCGTTCTCTTGTGGATTAAACTTCGGAAATATAACACTGATGGCAGTTATTTGATGGCAACTATAAAAAATAGGATAGGAGAGCATACCCCTTTGCCTTCATGGAAGAGATGTTGTCCTGCCTTCAAGTAAGGAGACTTAGAGATGAACTCACTCTCCCTATCCCCAACATTACAGCAAAAAAAAAAAAAAAAACCTAGAGGTGGCTCAGATGGTAAAGAGTCTGCCTGCAATGCAGGAGACCTGGGTTTGATCCCTGGGTTGGGAAGATCCCTTGGGGAATGGAATGGCTATAGCAAAAGCAACATTAAAAAAATAAAATTGCAGATAAGGATTACTGACAATCCTGTCACATAATCAAAACAATGTTTCATGCATCCATATTATCTTCTGTCACGTTTATCTTTCAGTTGAGTTCAGTCACTCAGTCATGTCCAACTCTTTGTGACCCCATGGACGGCAGCACACCAGGCCTCCCTGTCCATTACTCAAACTCACATCCATTGAATCGGTGATGCCATCCATCCATCTCATCCTGTGTCATACCCTTCTCATCCTGCCTTCAATCTTTCCCAGCATCAGGGTCTTTTCCAATGAGTCAGTTCTTCATATCAGGTGGCCAAATTATTGGCGTTTCACCTTCAGCATCAGTCCTTCCAATGAATATTCAAGACTGATTTTCTTTAGGATGGACTGGTTGAATCTCCTTGCAGTCGGAGGGACTCTCAAGAGTTTTTTCCAACACCACAGTTCTCCAGGTCATAATACTGGAGTGGGTAGCCTTTCCTTCTCCAGGGGAACTTCTCATCCCAGGGATCGAACCCAGGTCTCCCTCACTGCAGGCAGATTCTTTACCAGCTGAACCACAAGGGAAGCCCATGCTTATCTTTATGCACATATAATATATGCATCTTTGTAATAATATTATAGGTAGAATTTTGATGGAGAAGGCAATGGCACCCCACTCCAGCACTCTTGCCTGGAAAATCCCATGGACCGAGGAGCCTGGTGGGCCGCAGTCCATGGGGTCGCTAAGAGTCAGACACGATTCAGCGACTTCACTTTCACTTTTCACTTTCATGCATTGCAGAAGGAAATGGCAACCCACTCCAGTGCTCTTGCCTGGAGAATCCCAGGGACAGGGGAGCCTGGTGGGCTGCCGTCTATGGGGTTGCACAGAGTCAGATATGACTGAAGTGACTTAGCAGCAGCAGCAGCAGAATTTTGAAATAACAAAAAACACTAATTTACTACTAGTTGTGCCAGGCTCTGTCCTAAGCTCTTTAAATACAATAATTCATTTGATTGTTACTATAACCTACTTAGCCAACAAAGCTCCGTCTAGTCAAGGCTATGGTTTTTCCAGTGGTCATGTATGGATGTGAGAGTTGGACTGTGAAGAAAGCTGAGCGCCGAAGAATTGATGCTTTTGAATTGTGGTGTTGGAGAAGACTCTTGAGAGTCCCTTGGACTGCAAGGAGATCCAACCAGTCCATCCTAAAGGAGATCAGTCCTGGGTGTTCATTGGAAGGACTGATGTTGAAGCTGAAACTCCAATACTTTGGCTACCTCATGCGAAAAGTTGACTCATTGGAAAAGACCCTGATGCTGGGAGGGATTGGGGGCAGGAGGAGAAGGGGACGACAGAGGATGAGATGGCTGGACGGCATCACCGACTCGATGGACATGAGTTTTAATGAACTCCGGGAGTTGGTGATGGACAAGGAGGCCTGGCATGCTGTGATTCACGGGGTCGCAAAGAGTCAGACACGACTGAGCAACTGAACTGAACAGAACTGATAACCCTCTGAGACAAGTACTATTACTGTATCACTTTACATATGGGGAAATTAAGGGAGTATTTTCTATTATTTAGTCTACATTTGCTTGGCTTTAGATTATAATATTTTTCTCAAATTATTTTACCTATTTTTTCCCCTTCCATCTTCCTCTCCCTTCCTCCTCAGACTATATCTATTTTCCCCCATCTTGTTTTTCTCACCTAATAAATGCATTGTAGACATTTCTTTAAATTGATAGATATGGATCTCACTCTTTTTACATTGCTGCTTAATGCTCCATAGTATGACTGTTACACATATAACCTTATATACTGGGAAACTTTATCTCTAGCAGATAGATTTCCAGAAGTGAAAATGCTGGATGAAGGAAAATGTACACTTTTAATTTTAAAAGATACTACCAGATTAATTTCCAAAATTGTGCAAAATTCAAGTTCCTGCCAACAAACTATGAGCATGTATGTCCTTGTATCTCTGTCACTTTCAGTTTTTTGATATTCAAATGGGTGAAATGATACCAAGATGACAATTTAAACTTTCCTCCAGCTTTATTATGGGCTTCCCTGGTGGCTCAGACGGCAAAGAATCTGCCCGCAGTACAGGAGACCATGGTTCTATCCCTGGGTTGGGAAGAACCCCTGGAGAAGGAAATGGCAACCCACTCCAGTATTCTTGCCTTGAGGATCCCATGGACAGAGGAGCCTGGTGAGCTAAGGTCCATGGGGTCTCAAAGAGTTGGACACAACTGAGCGACTAACATTTTCTTTCACTTTGGAATATTATAGTTTCATAATTTTTTGTTTTATTACAGAGGTCAACTTAAATCAGATTTTTACCATGTGATATAATCACCAAGGTAACAAAAATGCAAATTATATTTGCATTTTTTGCAAATTATACAAAAAAGAGTAATTAAAAGGAGTTTTCATGACAGGTCAGTCTGGCAGACTGAAGGGACAGTGAGAGCCACTGAGATTTGACCTGGATGCTTGGGGCAGGCAAAGGAGAATTTTCTGAGTGGATAGAGTTCTGGTTCTCAGTGACCATTCATTCCCAAGCTGACTCAGACCTTTTCTCTTACTGAGGAATCACTTGTTATCTGAGACAACTGCCCAAATCCCATGTAATTTTGCTTTTCTACTTCAATAAGGCAAACCATGGGATTGCTTACTCTCATTTCTCTTTAAGTTGTAATCTTCCTGGTGATGCCAATAGTATAAGACAAAACAATTGTTTCTGATGGAATGGATAGACAAATGAAATTTTTAAAAGGAAGATCTAGTAAGAAGGAAACAGGAGTTGGAGGCAGCACGGTAGTACTTTGCTTATGCCTTCAACCTGAGAAAGTTACTGAAACACACACTCAATGCATGGCCTTCTACCTACATTAGGTTTTGGAAAGATAGGTGGATATTAGGAACCAATAGCCTGTTGCCTGTAAAGCACTTAATTTAAAGATGGGGTGAGAAGATATTTTCACCACTCACTCAGTGGGTCATATCTTTGTTTGCATGACTATATAATACTAGCTGTAGGGTATCTCTTACGAGCATGGACACAAGAATTGGACAGACCTGGGTTCAAATCCTGCTCTGCCATTTCCTGTATGCTTTTGATGTCTATGCACCTCAGTTTTCTCATCTGTGAATGGGGATAATACTCAGGTTTCCTCCATGATTGTTATGGAGGATTAAATGAGTTGTATAAAGAACCTAAAAATTGATACATACTTATTTTTGATATTAAATTTAATTTTCCCCAATAAGAAAAATAAATCATGTATAACATCTATATTCTGACAGAAATAATCATAACACTGAATTTTGTAGAGAGTTACAGATTTAAAAAATTCCTTATAGCAAAGTTGGGTGGTTAAAATCTGGGCATTGGGGTCACAGTAATTTGGGTTTCAGTTCTAGTTTTCTCACTTACTTGCTGAGTAACGTTGGACAAATTACTTAAGCTTTTAAAGTCTCAGTTTGTAAACTAGAATTTATGTTTCCTATCTCATTCAATTGTTTTGGCAATAAAATAAGAAAATGTCTGTAAAGGGCCTGGCGCAAATTAAAAATAGTTGATAGCCCTTACTCCTTTGGTTTTGTTCACTTTGGCATCAGAATTTACACAATGATTATCAGATAGAGTGTCCACAGCAACCATAACTATTGTTGAGGGGGTTCTTTTTCTTTACTATTATTTTTTTTAAACAAGGAAAGCTTTTTAAAATTTTATTTATCTATTTATTTATTTTTGGCTTCCCTGGGTCTTTGTTGCTATGTAAGAGCTTTTCTGTAGCTGGGGCTGCTCCCTGCTTGCATTACGTGGGCTTCTCATTGCGGTGGCTTTTCTTGTGGAACATGAGCTCTAGGGCACGTGGGCTTAGTAGTCATGGTGCCTGGGCTCAGTTACTCTGTGGCATGGGGGATCTTCTTGAAACAGAGGTCCAACCCACGTCCCCTGCTTTGGCAGGCAGATGCATAACCACCGGACTACCAGGCAAGTCCAAGGAGGTTCTTTATTTTTTTTTATTTCAAGAACTTTATGAAGCTGACAACAGGTTTGTTGAAAATAATTGAAGTTTAGAGGAGGCATCATCTCCATGTGCCCCTCCCTAGGGAAAAAAATGGATCCTCCAAAAAATTGGCCTGGGCCAGCCTAGATTAATTTAGTTTTAGTTTCAGGGACTCGCATGTAGATAGCATTTTGTGTCAGGTCATATACACCATCAGATGGACTTCATCTAATGTCAGGGTTTTAAATACTCAATGTGGAAACTGACTTGGCTTTCTTGCGAGTCCAGTCTTCAGGTACTGAGTTGTCAGCAGTGTTTCCTTTGGAAGGCTGGGCTTGCCTCCCCATGATATGCTAAAGGCTGTCGTTTGGCCTCGCAGTTGAGTAGAAATGGCTGTGTTGCTACAGCTGTCTCTCTGCCCCGGCTGACTCACTCTGTGTCTTTGCATTCCTAGGCCTCTCACCTCTGCCAAAATAATTCTAAAATAGCATTTTTGGTGTGCTCTGGTAACGAGGTGGGGGTGTGTGGGTGGGTGGGGGCATTTCAATCTCTTTTGGGTGGAAAAATCCACTTTTTGTGGGAGTCAGAGGCCAAAATATTGCCACCCTTGAGTGGCCCCTTATACTGCCGGGAAACGCAAATATTTGCTGTAACTTTTTCCTCACACATGTAGTCCTATAGTTTGTATCTGCTTAATCACCTACTGTCTAATTTCTAACACTATGTAAGCAATTCATGCTTATTGTAGAAAACTTGAAAAAATGCATGAAAAAGGGATAAAAGAATTACTTTCCAAAGACATCTGCCACATTTTAGCATATTTCTCTCTAGTCCTTCGAGGTTTGATTTTTTCCCCGTTTTATTATTATTTTAAAATATGAAGTAGAGAGCATATTGTTTACATAATTTCCTTATGATTCTTTTTTGCTGGACGTTACAATAAGCATTCCTTTGTGATTTCTGATGTTCTTTGTGAATATAGCCAAGCTGATCTTTACTGAGTTTTTACTTATTACAAGAGTAGAACTTTTTTTTAAATTAAATTTGAAAGCACAGATACACGTGAAAGAAAGCACTCTTTCACTTCTGGTTTCCTCAGTGTGTATGCCCAGCAGTGGGATTGCTGGATTATAAGGCAGTTCTATTTCCAGTTTTTTAAGGAATCTCCACACTGTTCTCCATAGTGGCTGTACTAGTTTGCATTCCCACCAACAGTGTAAGAGGGTTCCCTTTTCTCCACATCCTCTCCAGCATTTATTGCTTGTAGACTTTGGATCGCAGCCATCCTGACTGGCATGAAATGGTACCTCATAGTGGTTTTGATTTGCATTTCTCTGATAATGAGTGATGTTGAGCATCTTTTCATGTGTTTGTTAGCCATCTGTATGTCTTCTTTGGAGAAATGTCTATTTAGTTCTTTGGCCCATTTTTTGATTGGGTCATTTATTTTTCTGGAGTTGAGCTGTAGGAGTTGCTTGTATATTTTTGAGATTAGTTGTTTGTCAGTTGCTTCATTTGCTATTATTTTCTCCCATTCTGAAGGCTGCCTTTTCACCTTGCTAATAGTTTCCTTTGTTGTGCAGAAGCTTTTAAGTTTAATTAGGTCCCATTTGTTTATTTTTGCTTTTATTTCCAATATTCTGGGAGGTGGGTCATAGAGGATCCTGCTGTGATGTATGTCGGAGAGTGTTTTGCCTATGTTCTCCTCTAGGAGTTTTATAGTTTCTGGTGAAAGAGACACGTGTACCCCAATGTTCATCGCAGCACTGTTTATCATAGCCAGGACATGCAAGCAACCTAGATGTCCATCAGCAGATGAATGGATAAGAAAGCTATGGTACATATACACCAGGGAGTATTACTCAGCCATTAAAAAGAATACATTTGAATCAGTTCTAATGAGGTGGATGAAACTGGAGCCTATTATACAGAGTGAAGTAAGCCAGAAAGAAAAACACCAATACAGTATACTAACACATACATATGGAATTTAGAAAGATGGTAACAATAACCCTGTGTACGAGACAGCAAAAGAGACACTGATGTATAAAGCAGTCTTATGGACTCTGTTGGAGAGGGAGAGGGTGGGAAAATTTGGGAGAATGGCATTGAAACATGTATAATATCATGTATAAAACGAGTTGACAGTCCAGGTTCGATGCACGATACTGGATGCTTGGGGCTGGTGCACTGGGACGACCCAGAGGGATGGTATGGGGAGGGAGGAGGGAGGAGGGTTCAGGATGGGGAGCACGTGTATACCTGTGGCAGATTCATTTCAATGTTTGGCAAAACTGATACAATATTGTAAAGTTTAAAAATAAAATAAAATTAAACTAAAAAAAAATGAAAGCACAGATAAACTCAAATTAGAAATCCATTAAAACCATGCATAATCCCACCACTCAAAGACAACTTCTGCTAATATTTTGTTGTATTCTTCTGTATTTAGATTACCTGTATTTTAGGTCTACATAGAGAACATGTTCTTCATTCCATTTTTAAAAACAAATTTTTTTTTTTTTTTGGATGAGGACCATTTTTAAAGTCTTCATTGAATTTGTTACAATATTGCTTCTGTTTTATGTTTTGATTTTTTGACTACGAGTTATGTGGAATCTTAGCTCCCTGATGAAGGATCAAACCCACACCCATTGCATTGGAAGGTGAAGGCTTAACCACTGGACCACCAGGGAAGTCCCTACATTTCATTATAAAAAGATGTTATTCACTTAAAAATACTTGAAATCATCTTTTTAATAAAACCTTACAACTGTTGTGAAGGAGGGGGGTGGACAAAACAGGTGAAGGGGGAAGAGGTACAAACTTAAATTTATAAAATAAATGAGTCCTGGGGATATAATGTACAGCATGGTGACTCTAGTTAATAAACTGTCTCATATATGCAGTTGCTAAGGGGGTAGATCTTAAAAGCATTGAAACATATACATTACCATATGCAAAATAGATAGCTAGTGGGAAGTATAACACAGGGAGCCCAGCCTGGTGCTCTGTGACAACCTAGAGAGGTGGGATGGGGTGGGGCATGGGAGAAAGTTTTAGGAGAGAGGGGACATATGTATACCCTGGCTGATTCACATTGTTATGACAGAAACCAACACAACATTGTAAGTCAACTATCATTAAAAAAAGGTTCTCACAAGAAGAAGAAATGCAACTGTGTGTGATGATGAATGTTAACTAGATTTACTGTGGTGACCATTTTGCAAGTATATACAAATATTGAGTTATTGGTTAGACATCTGAAACTAATATAATGTTTATGTAAATTGTATTTCAATTTTTTTTAAAAAAAGACCTATGATTCTACCATCTAGTCTTCTATTTGCATAGAAATCCATGGAATGGGATGATTCTTTCTTTTTCGGGGGGGATGATTCTTCTATTCAAAGAATTTCTATTGTTGGACATTTAACCTTATTATATTGTTGGACTTAGTTTGACATTATTGCTTGATGGCCTAAAGTATCCTGTGGGTACCTGCTGTCTCTTCCATGAGCCTTGGGTACCTGGAGGTCAGAGAGAATTCCTAAGTCAACTCAGTCCCCAGCCTGCTGCCCAGCACCCAGCACATGATCCACATGATAAATACTGGTCAGATGAGTGAATCTTACTGAGCTTCGATGGCCTGGGAGTCACCATAGCACAGAATAGAACAGTGTGCTGGCCTTGGGGGAGCTGCTGTCCTGGGGGCCCAGCCTGGTGCTCTGTCTGGTGCTCTGTGACTAAGTCTGTCTGCCCTTCTACCCTCATTTGAATTTCCTCCAGGACCATGCAGGTTACACATGCTTATTCTTTAATTATGGGCCACTGGGTGCTATCTGCCTCTTTCTAAAGCTGAGAATCATAGTGAATTATTTGGGGGAAGCATTTTGGAAGAAGATAGAAGACCCCACAGTGGAAATAACTCTGATTTTGGAGTACAAAGACTTTGGTTTGACTCCTCGCTCACCACTCAGCTTTGCAGTCCTAGGAGTCTCACCCAACCTTCCAGACTTTCGTGTCCTTCTTTAGCAAGTGGGAAAATACAAATATATACTCTTCCTCTTTGTAAAGGCTTATTGAGAAGAGTGACCGTCCTATAGATGTGAGCTGGGCCAAGTGGGTAGAGGAATGAGGTGGGGAGAGAAGCCAACGAGGCCCTTTGGCCTCCTATTCACAAATTACCTCAAATTTATATTTTTAAGGATTACACACACACAAGTATGTACATATGCTATCAACGAGATGCAATTGTGCGGCGTAGCACGGCATTTGTGTATGTATGCTGAAAGTAATAATTTGCACAGGATAAATGTTTCAACTCTTCCATAATTTTTATAACTTTGTTTTTGGTCTTTTTTCCCTTTATTTTGAGTATGCTGGCAGCCTCAGTCAAAGGAAGTGGCTGAGGTCTCCTGACTTGTGGGAAACCCTGTTTGCCAAAGCACCTCATAAACGACACACCACAACACTGGAAACAAAACACAGGAAGGAGGAGTAGGCTGTTCTTTGGTAGGAACGGGCGGACGACGGAGTGAAAGCTGGAGAATGAATAGGAAGTTCTGGGGCACCAGCTCCCCTAGGGTTGTCTACCTGAGGCTACTCCAGCTGGAAGCAGAGTTGGTAAAGTGATAGCAGCAGAGAAATTCATTTTGAACACTGCCTTTTCCCCCAGAAAGACCATTACTTTTCAGTTAGCAGGAACAATGATTTTCAGAGGAAAAATTTTGTTGCAATAAAAAAAAAATAGGAGAAAATAGAAAACCCCCAAAGGCAGTTACCCACTACTCCCACAGAGTCATTTAGGACCCCTTGAAGGCACTAACTGTAATGATAACAGTGTTATTGTGGATGAACTCTGTGTCCCAGGCAGCAATCTGCAGTGGGCCCAAGGTCAACGGTTTTCCTCAAGCCATTTTATCCTAGGCTCATTTTATGCCACCATTTATTAGAAGGGACAGTTTGTATCACAAATCTCATAAAGTTTCTATCATTCCAAGTTTAATCATGCAATCAGAAAGGAAGTTACCTCACAGTTTAACAAGGTGAAAAGGAACATTTTTACCATTATCATGTGTTCTATAATTGGCTTGAGAGAACAGTTCTCCCCTTTCATTACTGAAAGTGGGCCTCGGTTGTCTCACATTTGGAAATTTCCAAGGAAGCGTCAGCCTTTGAATCCTCTGTGCTGATGGCTGTCTCACGGCCATTGGTTTATGTTAGGCCTTCACATCCTGGTCTGGTTCTGGAGATTTGATGGTGATGGCGTACCCCTTTTTGTGTGGGAAGCAGAGACCAGTTCTTCCCTCAGGCAAATGCCTATCTCTCACTAAGTCACTGTTCCCAGGATCTCAGTTCAGTTCAGTTGAGTTGCTCAGTCGTGTCCGACTCTTTGCAACCCCATGAACCGCAGCATGCCAGGCCTCCCTGCCCATCACCAACTCCCAGAGTCCACCCAAATCCATGTCCATTGAGTCGGTGATGCCATCCAACCATCTCATCCTTGGTCGTCCCCTTCTCCTTTCATCTTCAGTCTTTCCCAGCATCAGGGTCTTTTCCAATGAGTCAGCTCTTCGCATCAGGTGGCCAAAGTATTGGAGTTTCAGCTTCAACATCAGTCCTTCCAATGAACACCCAGGACTGATCTCCTTTAGGATGGACTGGTTGGATCTCCTTGCAGTCCAAGGGACCCTCAAGAGTCTTCTCCAACACCACAGTTCAAAAGCATCAATTCTTCTGCACTCAGCTTTCTTTATAGTTCAACTCTCACACCCATACACGACCACTGGAAAAACCATAGCCTTGACTAGACGGACCTTTGTTGGCAAAGTAATGTCTCTGCTTTTGAATATGCTGTCTAGGTTGGTCATAACTTTCCTTCCAAGGAGTAAGCGTCTTTTAATTTCATGGCTGCAGTCACCATCTGCAGTGATTTTGGAGCCCAGAAAAATAAAGTCAGCCACTGTTTCCCCATCTATTTCCCATGAAGTGACGGGACCAGATGCCATCATCTTAGTTTTCTGAATGTTGAGCTTTAGGCCAACTTTTTCACTCTCCTCTTTCACTTTCATCAAGAGGCTCTTTAGTTCTTCTTCACTTTCTGCCATAAGGGTGGTGTCATCTGCATATCTGAGGTTATTGATATTTCTCCCGGCAATCTTGATTCCAGCTTGTGCTTCCTCCAGCCGAGTGTTTCTCATGATGTACTCTGCATATAAGTTAAATAAGCAGGGTGACTATATACAGCCTTGACGTACTCCTTTTCTTATTTGGAACCAGTCTGTTATTCCATGTCCAGTTCTAACTGTTGCTTCCTGACCTGCCTACAGGTTTCTCAAGAGGCAGGTCAGGTGGTCTGGTATTCCCATCTCTTTCAGAATTTTCCACAGTTTATTGTGATCCACACAGTCAAAGGCTTTTGCATAGTCAATAAGGCAGAAATAGATGTTTTTCTGGAACACCCTTGCTTTCTTGATGATCCAGCGGATATTGACAATTTGATCTCTGATTCCTCTGCCTTTTCTAAAACCAGCTTGAACATCTGGAAGTTCATGGTTCACGTACTGCTGAAGCCTGGCTTGGAGAATTTTAAGCATTACCAGGATCTCAAGCTTGTTTCAAAGGAGGAGGGCCCAGAATCCTTGGTCCTCTTTTGCAGAACTTTTGTCATAAAGTGATGATCTGTTTTACACCTAACTGGAATTAGAAATGCTTTTAATGGAGTTAAACCTGACCTTCCTATGCAAGTTTTTTTTTAAATCTAAAAGAATAATAGCATATACATGGCCTTCATAATATATTAATACAAATTGTTAGAAACTTAAAAAAATATTGGTTTATTTTTGGCTGTGCAGTTGTGGCGAGTGGGGCTACTTCTCTGGTTGTGGTGCATGGACTTCTCATTGTAGTGGATTCTCTTGTTGTGGAGCATAGGTTCTAGGGAGCATAGGCTCTAGGGTGTACAGGCTTAGTTGCCCTGAGGCATGTGGGATCTTCCCACATCAGAGATGGAACCAGAGTCCCCTGCATTGCAAGGCAGATTCTTAACCACTGGACCACCAGGGAAGCCCTGTTAGAAACTCTTGACTAACTTTGAAAGGTCACCCAGGGCCTCCTCCTCAACGGCCAGATCTCTGAGCTAAGTTTCCCCAAACCAGGTGATGAGCAGCACTCGACACAGTAGCTAGCTCTCTTGCCTGACCTGCTTGCTCTCTCATCATGGCTCCCAGGACACCTCTTTGCCTTGGTCCCTCCAGGCTTCAATGGCTGCCCTGGGCTGGGCAGGACGTGTCTACCTCCACCACCAGCATGGGAAGGTACTGACGTGGGAACCAGTTATCTCCCTTCCTGAAAGCACATCTTGCTCTTCCCCTTGTCCCTTCCCCACTCCCCAGGCCTCTACAAAGGAGACCAGAGATGGTCCAAGCAACGCTTCTCCAGCTTTGTAGGCAGAAGGGGTCCAGATGGGTCTGGTCCCTCACTTAGCTGCTCAGATACTCAGCCTCTTCACTTCCAAGCTGGAAACACCAGTTGTTCTAGCCTTATCCTTTTGTTGTGAATATTAAATACTCTAAGTCAGTGGTTCTCAATGGGGTGTGGTTTTGCCCCCAGCAGATATTTGGCAATGTCTGGAAGTGTTTCTGGGGTCACATCACGAGTTGGGTGGGGTGGAGAGGTCAGCACTGGCATCTAGCCCAGAGAGGAAGCTGCTCTACATCCTACAAGGCACCGGCCGGCCCCGCAGCAAAGAAGGGTCTGGCCCTGAAGTCAGTAGTGCCGAGGTTGGGAAATTCTGCTATGAGGCGTGAAGAGTGCTTAGTTCAACACATAAGAAATGTCATTGTTGCTGTTGTTGCCATTATTCTTTTATGCAGCTGCTCTCTGTCAGAGCAATGGCCATGCCTTCTGGTACTTTTAAGAAGAAAATTTATTTTAACCTTTTGATCTGTGATGCAAGAATGCTAAAGTACACACATTGGTGGAGACACTGTGCTTGTGCATTTACAACATGGCTAGGTGAAACACGGAGAAAGCCAAAGGGCTGTATGCCTCAATTAAGCACTAACCAGGGAAAATTATAGATTATAAAAATAACTGTACTTTTACATATTACCACTAATCCTCTCTGGAAATTAGGCATGTTATACTTCCTTTAGCGGAGAAAGCCTATACTTGGGAAAGTTAATGTGATTTGTCCCCGTGATAAAGGATGATGAGGGATGAAGCCAGACTATGAACCTAGCTATTTTGAATCAGTGACTCTTCTACCTGACTGCTCTCCCCACAAGCTTCCCCTCCCCCACCAACTCTTGCCCCCAGGCCTTTGTGCTGAAATAAGATCAGATAGAGCATATCCAGATGTTCTGTTTTACAGCCTGAAAAGGACACAAGGACATCAGAAGAATCACTACCTTAAGGTGGTGAATTGATTAGTGTTTACTTGAAAATGTTTATTTTTATAAAAGCTCATAGCTGATACAGGGCTTTCCTGGTGGCTCAGATGGTAAAGAATCTGCCTGCAATACTGAAGACATGGCAGGAGCTGAGGGTTTAATTCCTGGGTTGGGACGATCCCCTGGAGAAGGAAATGGCAACCCACTCCAGTATTCCTGCCTGGAAAATCCCTTGGATGGAAGAACGTGGTGAGCTACAGTCCGTGGGGTCGCAAAAGAGTCAGACACAACTTAGTGACTAAACATCAGTTGATCTAATCATAACAAACTTTAAAAAAAGAGAGAGATGCATACATGGCCCTGTGTGACACTGACTTCCAATCCTGGTGCTCATGCAAGACTCTCAAAGTCAATATTAAAGTTAACCAAATGTGATTCAGATTTAATCAAGTAGCTAGACTGGGGATTCCTTGTTTTGTGAAAATGCTGCCAAAATATGTTTCTAATCTCCCAGCCTCCTCTCTGCCTACCAATGCCTCCCCTCCCCAAGACACACGCGCGCGCGCACACACACGCACACACACACACACAAAGGATAATGTCTTTACAACCTTTCATTCTTTCTGAGTCCATTTACTTCCTTGATATCTCTCTCTCTTCCCTCCCCTGTGAAACAGGTTAGCATCTTAATGGAGGGTAAGTGGTTCCAGCAATTCCATTAGCCTTCTGGCTGGGTAGGGTAAGCATGGAGAAAGTTTAGCAAGGAGGAAAGCCACAGTTCTGAGACGAACTAGTGTTTTACATCAAAAACAGTCTTTTTTTTTTTTCTTTTAAGAGAGCAGCCGAGTGGTGAGTTACAGAAGAGGGCTCAGAGGCTGGGTCCTCCACAGTGTTTCTCTGAACGAAGACAGTCACATAAGCAGTAACATCTGGATGGGGAAAGCCCACTTTGAAATCTGAATATAGGCAGGCAGTGCTTATTTAAACATCGCCTGTGTTTGAATAATGGCAAGAGTAGAGCCCATGAGGGACTCTGTTTTTCAGGCTTTTGAAAAGGGGCAGAGAGAACTTCCAGCAGTTTGAGGCCATCTGGAGTTGAGGGTGGGGGCTCTGCAGGGATGTGGGGCAATGGCGAATTTGGGCAACTTTGTTCACAGCCTTTTTGGGTTCTGTTTAAGTTTCTCGTTTCTCCTTCATTCAGCAACTAACCGTCAAGGGCTATGAGGTCCATCCCCCACATCTCGTGGGCTTGTATGTGAGTTGAGCAGATAAGATACAGAAAGATATCTCACCAGATGAGGGAACAGCTTCAAAAACTCCCAGCGCGATTCAAAATCTCAGCCAAGTATGAGAATCAGTGTGTCAGAGAAGTGCTTCTCAAACACTAACATGCATTCATAATGTATGAGAATCTTATTAAAATACAGATATTAATACAGGGAGTCTGGGTTGGAGTCTTAAGGTTTTTTTCTTCTTTCATAATTTTTATTGTGATATGATTCATCTACCATATGATTTGCCATTTAAAGTGCAGCATTCACTTTCACTTTTCATTTTCATGCACTGGAGAAGGAAATGGCAACCCACTCCAGTATTCTTGCCTGGAGAATCCCAGGGATGGGGGAGCCTGGTGGGCTGCCGTCTATGGGGTTGCACAGAGTCGGACACGACTGAAGCGACTTAGCAGCAGCAGCAGCATTCAGTGATTTTCAGTATATTCATAAGGTGTGCAAACATCAGTACCATCTAACTCCAGAACCTCTTCATCACTCCAAAGGAGACCTTGTACCCATTGACAGCCACTCCCTAATTCCTCTCCCTCCAGTCTCTGATGAACTCTAATCCCCTTTCTGTCTCTGTGGATTTGCCTATTATGGACATTTCATACAAATGGAATGGTTCAACATGCTGCCTTTTGTGTTAGGCTTCTTTTGCTAAACATAATGTTTTCAAGGTTGTATCATGTATCAGTACTTCATTGCTTTTGATAACTGATTCCATTGTATGGATATTCCACAATTTTGTTTATCTATCCATCAATTAATGAACAAATGGATTGTTTCCTCTTTTGGGCTATTATGAATAATGCTAATATGGAACTTGGTGTACACATTTTTGTGTGTACATGTATTTTCAGTTCTGGTGGATATATAGCGAGGAGTGGAGTCTCTGGGCCACATGGCAACTCTATGTTTACCTTTCTGTGGAACTCCCAAACTAATTTGTATCGTGGATGCACATTTTACATCCCCATCAGCAATGTGTGAGAGTTCCACTTTCTCCACATCCTTGTTAACCCTTGCTATTGTCTGAGTTTCTTTTTTTTTATGATAGTCTTCCCAGTGGGTATGAAATGGCATTTCAGTGTGGTTTTGATTTGCATTTCCCTAATAACTAATGTTGAGCATCTTTTCATGTGCTTATTTGGCTATCTGTATATCTTCTTTAGAAAAATGTCTATTTAAATCCTTTGGACATTTAGAAAATTGGCTGTCTTTATTGTTGAGTTGTGTTTTTTATATATTCTAGATATTAGATTCTTATCAGATACATGATCTGCAAATATCTTCTCTCGTTTTGGAGGTTCTGTTTTCATTTTCTTGATAATGTTCTCTGAAGGCATAAACTTGATGATATTTCCTTTTTTAAAAAAATAGAAGCACTTCTTTCCTGAATTACATCTAAACTTTATCTATCTCACATTATATTGGAATTAATCTTTTTTAAAAAATATTAATGTATTTGTTTTTGGCTTCCCTGGGTCTTTATGGCTGCACACGGGCTTTCTCTAGCTGCGGTGAGTGGGGGCTACTCTTTGGTGCGGTGCTGGGGTTTCTGGTTGCAGTGGCTTCTTTTGTAGCAGAGCACAGGCTCTAGGCATGTGGGCTTCAGTAGTTGTGGTCATGGGCTTAGTTGTACCTCGGCACGTGGAATCTTCTGGATCAGTGATCGATCTCTTGTCCTTGGCATTAGCAGACAGATTCTTAACCACTGGGCCATCAGGGATGTCCTCCACTTTTCCTTTTGTAGCTTATGATGTCAGTGTTACATCTAAGAGACCATTGCCTTATTCGTGGTCACAAAGATTTTCATCTCTAAAAGTCCTCAGGTGATGCTGCTGCTGGTTAAAGATCCACAGTTTGGGTAGCAAGGGTTTTTTGTTTTTCTTTTCAATGATCTGATGGAGTAGGAACTGCTGATCTCTTTGGATGGCCTACTAATCAACTCCAGTGTAGTCTGAATCAAACTGGAGTTTTTCTTAGTCTGTCAGGGCTCTCTCATAGGGTTGCAGGTGGGGATGGAGGAAAGTGGTGGTCTGCCTTTTCTTCTTGTTAGAAACCCTGAATTTAAGAGCTTGGATGAATTCAAACTCAGGACTATAAACTCTAGGTAAAGAGTGCTTTCGCCATATTGGAATTCAGCTGTTGAAAGAATAACTTACAAGAGTGAGCCCTTGTCTGCAGTTCTGATCATAGAAGTTTCCTGTTTCGGCAGCATTTGCTCTAATGAGATTTGAGATGCATCTGCAGGCAGCACTGTGTCCAGAATAAATTACAGGTTTGTATGAGCAATACACGGAGAAGACGATGGCACCCCACTCCAGTACTCTTGCCTGGAAAATCCCATGGATGGAGGAGCCTGGTGGGCTGCAGTCCATGGGGTAGCTAAGAGTTGGACATGATGGAGTGACTTCACTTTCATTTTTCACTTTCCTGCATTGGAGAAGGAAATGGCAACCCACTCCAGTGTTCTTGCCTGGAGAATCCCAGGGACGGGGAGCCTGGTAGGCTGCCGTCTATGGGGTAGCACAGAGTCGGACACGACTGAAGTGACTTAGCAGCAGCAGCAGCAGCCATGAGCAATACAATTGTGTGATTCCCTCAGATATGCCCCATTTCAGAGTGTAACATTCCCTTAAATTGTAAGCTTATTAGCAGAAAGTTTAGCTTGGATTCGTCTGCTTTATTTTTTTCTTTAAATTTGGTTGGTGCTTTAATGAAACCTTCACTTTCAGATTCAAAGCTCCAAAAAGAATCCTGGGGTGTCGATGGCTCTCTAGATGATGGTCTTTCTTTTCCTGGACCATTTCTTCTCACAGACTAAGTAAAGATGACCCCCACTGTTTGCTGGGCTCTGCAGAGCCCTCCTTGGGGAGCCCTTTGGCCAAGGGCTCAGTCAGCCTGGCTGCCGAATAGGAAACACTGACCATGGACACTCTCTGGAGGCGAAGTAGGAGTTTGTGGGTGGCACTTTCCTGGCAAAGTCAGAATGTGTCCAACTCTAGGGGCTGCAGAGAAGAGGGGGCCACAGTGAGTTAGGCTCGCAGGGTCCAGTCCTCTGCCTGCAGGCTAGACCCCCACCAGCCTGGCCTTCTTTCCACACTGCCACCAGGGCTGTCTCTCAAAGCCCTTTCCATCTCTGCCTTCTCTGATCTGCTTCTCCTTGGAATGTTTGTGGTCTTCTCTCAGTTTGGTAAGGGAGTATGGATGAGATTCAACTGTTCATCATTCATTCATTTGCTCTTTCTTACATAATTAATGAGCCCCTACTATATGCAGGGCGCTGTGTTTGTCACTGGAGGGATTTCAAAGACTGTCTTTGCCCTCACAAAGTTTTCAGTATGATGGAGATAACCACTCTAAGTTCAGCAAATATTTATTGAAGGCATACTATGTGCCAGGTACTGTTCTAGAAAAGTGAAAGAAAAGGTGAAAGTGTTAGTTGCTCAGTCGTGTCCGACTCTTTGTGACCCCATGGACTGTACCCACCAGGCTCCTCTGTCCATGGAATTCTCTAGGCAAGAATACTGGAGTGGTTAGCCAGTCCCTTCTCCAGGGGATCTTCCCATCCCAGAGACTGAACCTGAGTCTCCTGCATTACACGCAGATTCTTTGCTGTCTGAGCCACCAGGGAAGCCCGCTTACTGTTCTAGGTGTGTGCTGGCCTGTGCTAAGTCGCTTCAGTTGTGTCCGACTCTTTGCGACCCTATGAACCATAGCTGGCCAGGCTCCTCTGTCCACTGGATTCTCTAGGTGAGAATACTGGAGTGGGTTGCCATGCCCTTGTCCAGGGGAGTCTTCCCCACCCAGGGAATGAACCTGTGTCTCTTAAGTCTCCTGCATTGGCGGGCGGGTTCTTTATCACTACCACCACCTGGGAAGCCCTGCTGTTGTGGGGATTTTAGTTAAATCAGTGACAGAACAGGCCAGGGTTCTGCCACACGGCGGTTACAAGGGCAGCTAGTAGCTAGCTGTAGCACAGGGAGGTTCAGTTAAAATGATATTGAAATCTCGAAAGATGGTACTGTTGAACCTATCTACAGGACAGCAGTGGAGATGCAGACATACAGAACAGACTTTTGGACACAGTAGGGGAGAGAGAAGGTGGAATGATTTGAAAGAGTAGCTTTGAGACACATACATTACCGGATGTAAAATAGAGAGCCAGTGGGAATTTCCTATATGACACAGGGAGCCAAAGCCAGTGTTCTGTGACAACCTAGAGGGGTGAGATAGGGAGGGAATGTTAAGACAGAGAGGACATATGTATACCCCTGGCTGATTCATGTTGGTGTATGGCAGAAACTATCATATTATTGTAAAATAATCATCCTCCAGGTAAAAATAAAATAAAAATGTAAAAAATGCTATTGACTACACATCTGCTCTCTCCATTTATTCATGCATCCATTCATTTCAGAAGTTCTTAACTAGCTCCTACTGTACACCTGGCACCCTATTAAATTCTGAGGAGCAAGTAAGGACCAGATTCTTTATTTCTTGGTACATACAGTCTAGTGGGAATTCAGTCATGAATCAAGTAATTGTATTTGTGATCCAGTAATGACAGACAGATGAACTGTTTGAAGAGCAATTAAAACAGAGTTGCCCACACCTGACACACATCCCTGGGACTTGACTGATTCCACGGACTCCAGGAGACTTCCAAATGTCAGTATCTGCACCTCCTCTCTTGACGACACAGCAACCTTCATCCAAAGACTTTCAGGGCTTTGGGGGCACACAAATTTGTTATCATTTAATTAGTAGGGTCAGGATAGTTATCTCCCATGTAATGACTTTTCCAGCCACCTGAACCTGATCTCTATGTGTCAAAGGTTCACAGCTCCCCTCCTTTTTTTGACCTTTTTGCTAGAAATCCTCCTGAAGTATTATGTACTTTTTATGCTTTTAAATACAGTATATATATTGAGTTTAATCTTATCTTGATGAGTAGGCTAATATTTATAGAGCTGCTTTCGTCCAATATTTTACCTGGATCCATTATTAAACTGAGAGTTCATAAATAGTGATTTTCAGATTTTGTCATTCCTTTTGTGCTTATTGGCTGGCATTCTTTTGTAAGGAAGAGAGCCCATCACATTTTCTTCCTCCTACTTCTTTCTTTCTTTTTTTGGTGTCACTGTCTCATGGATAATTTTTGTATTCTATCCAGTGCCAGTATTATTAATCTTTTAGCACAGATTATCCTAAAATTGGACAGTGGAAGCCCACATTGTCAGCTCTTATACTTTTTTGACAGTTTCACTGAGATATAATTGAAACACAGTAAACATCACATGTTTAAAGTACACAGGGACTTCTCTCGCAGTGCAGTGGTTAAGACTCCACACTTCCAAAGCAGCGGGTGCAGGTTTGATCCCTGATCAGGGAACTAAGATCCCATATGCATGGCAAAAAAAATTAAAAAAAACAAAACACCTAGTATACAATTTGGTACGTTTTGGCATATGTGTGCCTCATAAAATCATCATTACAATCAAGATAATATATCCATTACCTCCCCCATGAGGTTTCGTTATGCTGCTTTGCAATCCTCTCTCCTATTTCTCCTTTCTCCTCCAGAGCCCCCATCCTCAGGCCCTCAAGGAAACATAGATCTGTTTTCTTTTACAGGAGTTTGCATATGTTTGAATGTGATAGAAAAGAAATCATACAGCATATACTCTTATTTTGTTTGGTTTCTCAGCATAATTACTTTGCAGTCTATTCAAGTTGTGACATGTGTCCGCAGTTCTTTCCATTTTATTGGTGAGGAGTATTTCATTGTGTAGGTAACCACGAGTTGTTTGTTCATTTGTTGATGGACGCTGGTTGGTTCCAGTTTGGGGGCTGTTACAAATGAAACTTCTGTGAACATTCAGGTATAATTCTTTGTGAGTGACACGTACTCATTTGTTTCTCTAGAGTGATTACCTAGGAGTGGAATAGCTACATGGTTAAAGTTTAAGAAACTGCCAGTTGTTGTGCCATTTACATGCCCTCCATCTGTGCAAGAGTGTTCTTAATTTTCTGCATCCTCACCAACACTTGATACAGTCATTTAATTTTTTTTAGCCATTCTAATGGACATGTAGTGGCATTTCATTGTGATTTTAACTTGCATTTTCCTAATAACCGATGATGTTGGGGACATGTTTATCTGCCTTTTTGCCATATATATAGTTTGATAGATAAGAGAATCGTATGTTCAATTGTTCAGTGTTTTTGCTTTTTAAAATTGGATTATTTTCTTTGAGTTTTGTGAGTTCTTTAGTACATTGAAGAGTCTTGCCTTCAAAGTGGAAAATAATTAGTTCTATAGGGAGCATTCTCTGTCCCTGTTAACAAATCTTAAGGCAAGATTCCCCAAAGATCAAATTCTTTCCATTTGACCTAACTTTGCCTTCAAACAAGCTCAGTTTATAGGAGTATAAAAATATTCAGCATGCAACAAGGTAAAATTTATAATCACTGACGTCTAAATAAAAATTATCAGCCGTGCAAAAACCCATAAAATTATGACCCATAATGGGGAAAGAGAAACCCGTCAACTGCAATTTACCCAGGACTGACAAAGAAGTTAGAATGAAGGGTCAAGGATATAGAGATAGTAATTATAACATAGAACATATATTCAATGGTTAAAGACATGGATGGTATAAGAGATTCAAATAAACCATTTACATGAAAACTACAATATATGATAAAAATATATTAGGATAACAGCAGATTCGATGTTACAGAAGACAACATTTTGGAATCTGAAGACATAGAAACTATCCACAATGAAATTAAGAAAGATACAATAATTTTTAAAAATGAAATAAGCATTAGTGATCAGTGGGAAAACTTCAAGCAGCCTAAAATATTTATAATTGGAGTCCCCACAAGAAAGAGTGGGAAAAAGAAAAGATACTTGAGTAAATAATGGCTGAAAATTTCACAAATTTGATGAAAACTATTAACCCACAGATCCAAGAAGTGCAATTAACCCCAAGCACAAGAAACATGAAGAAAACTAGACCAAGTAACATCATAATCAATGTTAAAGAAAAAAAAAAACGTTAAAAACTGGAGAAGAAAGACCCCAAGGAGCATAGGGTAAGAATGACAGCAGATATTCTTTTTCATTTCAGTTCAGTCGCTGTTGTGTCTGACTCTTTGCAACTCCGTGGAATGCAGCATGCCAGGCTTCCCTGTCCATCACCAACTCCTGGAGCTTATTCAAACTCATGTCCATTGAGTCAGTGATGTCATCCAACCATCTTATCCTCTGTCATCCCCTTCTCCTCCTGCCCTCAATCTTTCCCACCATCAGGGTCTTTTCCAGTGAGTCAGTTCTTCGCATCAGATGGCCAAAGTACTGGAGTTTCAGCTTCAGCATCAATCCTTCCAACGAATATTCAAGACTGATTTCCTTTAGGATTGACTGGTTTGATCTCCTTGCAGTCCAAGGGACTGTCAAGAGTTGTCTACAACATCACAGTTAAAAGGCATCAATTCTTTGGCACTCAGCTTTCTTTATAGTCCAACTCACATCCACACATGACTACATAACTTTGACTAGACAGGCTCTTGTTGGCAAGATAATGTCTCTGCTTTTTAATATGTCATCTACATTGGCCATAGCTTTTCTTCCAAGGGGCAAGTGTCTTTTAATTTCATGGCTGCAATCACCATCTGCAGTGATTTTGGAGCCCCCCAAAATAAAGTCTCTCACTGTTTCCATTGTTTCCCCATCTATTTCCCATGAAGTGATGGGATTGGATTCATGATCTTAGTTTCTAAATGTTGAATTTTAAGCCAGCTTTTTCACTCTCCTCTTCCACTTTCTTGATGAAAGAGGCTCTTTAGTTCTTCTTCACTTTCTGCCTTAAGGGTGGTGTCATCTGCATATCTGAGGTTATTGATATTTCTCCTGGCAATCTTGATTCTAGCTTGTGCTTCATCCAGCCTAGCATTTCGCATGATGTGCTCTGCATATAAGTTAAATAAGCAGGGTGACAGCCTTGACTTACTCCTTTCCCTATCTGGAACTAATCCATTGTTCCATATCTGGTTCTAACTGTTGCTTCTCGACCTACATACAGATTTCTCAGGAGGTAGGTAAGGTGGTCTGGTATTCCCATCTCTTGAAGAATTTTCTACAGTTTGTTGTGATCTACACAGTCAAAGTTGGCATAATCATTAAAGCAGAAGTATATGTTTTTCTGATATTCTCTGGCATTTCTAATGATCCAATGGATGTTGGCAATTTGATCTCTGGTTCCTTTCCTTTTTCTAAATCGACACAGAGGGATGGTATGGGGAGGGAGGAGGGAGCAGGGTTCAGGATGGGGAACACATGTATACCTGTGGCAGATTCATTTTGATATATGGCAAAACCAATACAATATTGTAAAGTTAAATAAAATAAAATTTAAAAAAATAATAATTCCAGCTTGAACATCTGGAAGTTCATGGTTCATGTACTGTTGAAGCCTGGCTTGGAGAATTTTGAGCATTACTTTGCTAGCCTGTGAGATGAGTGCAATTGTCCAGTAGTTTGACCATTCTTTGGCATTGCCTTTCTTTGGCATTGGAATAAAAACTGACCTTTTTTAGTCCTGTGGCCACTGCTGAGTTTTCCAAATTTGCTGGAATATTGAGTGCAGCACTTTCACAGCATCATCTTTTAGGATTTGAAATAGCTCAACTGGAATTCCATCACCTCCACTAGCTTTGTTGGTAGTGATGCTTATTAAGGCCCGTTTGACTTCACATTCCAGGATGTCTGGCTCTAAGTGAGTGATCACACCATCATGATTATCTGGGTCGTGAAGATCCTTTTTGTATAGTTCTTCGGTGTATTCTTGCCACCTTTTCTTAATATCATCTGCTTCTGTTAGGTCCATACCATTTCTGTCCTTTATTGTGCCCATCTTTGCATGAAATGTTCTCTTGGTGTCTCTAATTTTCTTGAAGAGACCTCTAGCCTTTCCCATTCTATTGTTTTTCTTTATTTCTTTGCACTGATGGCTGAGGAAGGCTTTCTTATCTCTTCTTCCTATTGTTTGGAACTCTGCATTCAAATGGATATATCTTTCCTTTTCTCCTTTGCCTTTCACTTCTCTTCTTTTCATAGCTATTTGTAAGGCCTCCTCAGACAACTATTTTTACCTTTTTGCATTTCTTTTTCTTGGGGATGATCTTGATCAATGTCTTCTGTATAATGTCACAAACCACCGTCCATAGTTCTTCAGGCATTCTGTCTATCAGATCTGGTCCCTTAAATCTATTTCTCACTTCCACTGTATAATCATAAGGGATTTGATTTATGTCATATCTGAATTGTCTAGTGGTTTTCCCTACTTTCTTCAATTTAAGTCTGAATTTGGCACTAAGGAGTTCATGATCTGAGCCACAGTCAGCTCCCAGTCTTGTTTTTGCTGACTGTATAGAGCTTCTCCATCTTTGGCTGCAAAGAATAAGACCAATCTTATTTTGGTACTGACCATCTGGTGATGTCCATGTGTAGAGTCTTCTCTTGTGTTGTTGGAAGAGGGTGTTTGCTATGACCAGTGCATTCTCTTGGCAAAACTCTGTTAGCCTTTGACCTGCTTCATGCTGTACTCCAAGGACAAATTTGCCTGTTACTCCAGGTATCTCTTAACTTCCTATTTTTGCATTCCAGTCCCCTATAATGAAAAGGATATTTTTTTGGGGTGTTAGTTCTAGAAGGTCTTGTAGGTCTTCATAGAACCATTCAACTTCAGCTTCTTCAGCATTACTGGTTGGGGCATAGACTTGGGTTACTCTGATGTTGAATGGTTTGCTTGGAAAAGAACAGAGATCATTCTGTCATTTTTGAGATTGCACATTGTAATTGCAACTATTTATATAACATTAACATTGTATTAATGAAAGTGAAAGTGACAGTCACTTAGTCGTGCCTGACTCTTTGCTACCCTATGGACTATATAGTCCATGAAATTCCTCAGGCCAGAATACTGGAGTGGGTAGCCTTTCCCTTCTCCAGGGGATCTTTCCAACCCAGGGATCAAACCCAGGTCTCCCACATTGCAGGCAGATTCTTTACCAGCTGAGCCACCAGGGAAGCCCAAGAATACTGGATTGGGTAGCCTATCCCTTCTCCAGCGGATCTTCCTAACCCAGGAATTGAACCTGGGTCTCTGGCATTGCAGGTGGATTCTTTACCAACTGAGGTACTAGAGAAGCCTACATTGTATTAATATTAGGTATCAAAAGTAATCTAGAGATGATTTAAAGTGTGTAGGAAGATGTACCTAAGTTATATACAAATACTAGACACTTTATTTTTTTAAACATTTCTCTGAGAATATTTTATCAAGTGCAGAAAAAATAAGAATAGGATCATCTTGAATGATGTGATTAATAATTTAAATATACTAGGTTTCTGTCTGTGTTATGCGCTCAGTTGTGTCAGCTCTTTGTGATCCTATGGACTGTAGCCCATCAGGTTCCTCTGTCCATGGAATTCTCCAGGCAAGAATACTGGAGTATGTAGCCATTCTCCTCTTCAGGGGATCCTCCAGACCCAGGGATTGAACCCAGGCCTCCTGCACTGCAAGCAGTTTCTTTACTGTCTGAGCTACCAGGGAAGCCCCATAATAGATTTGTATTTATATTAATCTTATATCCTACACAAATATATTTAAAATTTCATATCTCATACATTGTTATAAGATGTCCATAGGACATTTAGCAAAACTGGAAAAAAGATAAACATTATTAAATTTCAAAAAGTAGAATTCTTTTTTATTGTGATTCAGTTATACATATACACATATATTATTTTTGAAATTATTTTCCATTATAGATTATTATAAGATATTGACTATAGTTCCCTGTGTTATACCAAAAGAAAAGTACTTTAAATATGAAGCACAAATAGGTCAAAAATAAAAAAGATGGGAAGATGTATACAATCTTAATACTAAGCAAAAGAAATTTGGAATCATTATTTAATAGTAAATTTCAGAGCAAAGAATATTTCTAGAACTTCCCTGGTGGTCCAGTGGTTAAGAACCTGCCTGCCAATGCAGGGGACATGAGCGTGATCCCTGGTCTGGGAAGATCCCACGTGCCGAGGAGCAACTAAGCCCATGCACCACATCTACTGAGCCTGTGCCCCAGAGCCTGTGCTCTGCCACCACAATGAGAAGCCTGCTCATTGCATCTAGAGAAAACCTGCATGTGGCAATAAAGACCCAGCAGAGCCAAAAATGATAAAAATTAAGTGTTTTAATTTAAAAAATTAAAAATTTAAAAACTTTTAAACAAAAAAGTATTTCCAATGATAAAGTCACTTCAAAATGATAAAGAACTCAATTCATCAAGAGACTATAACAGTTTTAAATGTTTATGCACCTGGTAACATGGCCTTGAAATACATAAAGTGGGAAGCTGGAGGGAAATTTTGGAATGTTTACCTAGTTCAACTTCTTTCTTCTTTTCTTCGTTTCCTCCTAACCTTCCTTCCTGTTTACTCTCGTTTCCTGCTTCCTTTTTATTTTCACCCCCCTTTTCTTTCTTCTCCTTCTCCTCCTCCTCCTTTCACAAAAGTAGGAACTGAGGCCACAGGTGAAGCGGCTGCAGAAGCACACACCAAGTGAGAAGCTGAATTAGGTCTAAGCCCCAGGCCCTCCAAATTCTTGTCTAGGACACTTTCCTCCTCACTGTACTTGACTGGTCTTGAACAAACTCTGTCTTGATACACTAATAACTCTTAAAATGAGGGTATTAATGATGTAAACACTAGCAGATGGAAATCAGAGGTGTGACCTAAGCACTATTCCTCATTTGTTGATAGTTGATTGGCATCAGCTAGCACAGAAACCAAACCAAAGGTTGAAAAGAAAACTGTGGAAACTCTTGTCCTATTTCTTGAGAATTGCTCATTGAATTTCTGCTTTCGGGAGAAGTCTTTATGAGAACCCTGGGATGTGAATTCTTAGTAGTTGTTTTACCTTCCTGGAACTGGGTAGGCAATGTCCCCTTAAGTACGGGTCTTTATTTGAAGGAAACATTCTGGTGACCTGCTCTAATATGGTGGGTGCCATAGGCTGCCTCCTGTCTGTGCTGTCAGTGTGCCCAATGGCCCAGTTCTGCCAACTGGCCCATGAATTCACATGGAAATTAATGACCGACTGAGCAAGAGTTATGGGAATCTCTGAGTGCTGACCTGTGTACTGAGATGAAGGCAATCAAACACAGGGTCATCTGGGGTCAAGCCCATGGCTTTGGAGAGCCGTTTGTCACTTGGAATTGGGCAGAGAACCGTAAACAGAAGAGACAGTGAGTGAAGTTGACTAATTATACACAATTGTGGCCACAGCTTGGCCTGATCAGACAGGGCAAGACAGAGACAGTTAGAATGAAAAAGTATGTTTAAAAACACAGCCTTCTCCAGTCAGAAATGGTGCAGGCAGTGCTGGAAAGACACGAGTAGGAGTTAGAGCAGCTCAGTCTTTAGTTTGGAGACTGTGAAGTATGACCTTGGAGAGGAGTGGAGGATAATTTCAAGGCTACCTGATAGTTAAACCAATGAGAGCTGCATTGTTTCAGCCTTCAGTAACTACCATGACAGCTGAAGTCAAAACCAGAAGCTTCTAAAAAAATGCTTCTCTTCCAACTACTTACTCTGGGATAATGTCATCCACAATTTCATGGAAGAGAGGTTAGCTTGCTGGACAGTCAGTTCAGGTAAGCTTTATTTTTATAAATAGATGGGAAAAGAGAAACATATCCAACAATGGCATGAAGACTTTGGAGTTAAGCTGTTGTTCAGTTGCTCAGTCTTGTCTGACTCTTTGCAGCCCTATAGACAGAAGCATGCCAGGCTTCCCAATCCTTCACCATCTCCCGGAGCTTGCTCAAACTCATGTCCATCAAGTTGGTGATGCCATCCAACCATCTCATTCTCTGTTGTCCCCTTCTCCTCCTGCCTTCAGTCTTTCCCAGCATCAGGGTCTTTTCCAATGAGTCAGCTCTTCATAGCAGGTGGCCAAAGTATTTGGAGCTAAGTAGTGCTGTGCTTAGTCTTTCATTCATGTCTGACTTTTGCAACCCTATGCACTGTAGCCTGCCAGGCCCCTCTGTCAATGGGGATTCTCCAGGCAAGAACAGGAGTGGGTTGCCGTGCCTTCCTCCAGGGGATTGTCCCAACCCAGGGATCGAATCCAGGTCTCCCGCATTGCAGGCAGATTCTTTGCCACCTGAGCCACCAGGGAAACCCAGAGCTAAGCAGATATTGGTTTAAATCTCATCTCAAGCGTTAGAAACATGTGACGAGGGTCAAATTAATCAATTGTTCTTAGTCTTAGTTCCTTCATCCATAAGAGGAGGATGATTGCATGTACCTCACAGGGTTGTTGTGAAGGTTAGGAGTAGTATATGCACGTACATGTAGCAGGAGTGAAGAAAACTGTCTTCCTCCTCTTCATCATCACATCATCACTTGGATGATTTTGGGCAAGCCGCCTCCTTTCTTTGCCTTTTGTATTTGTCTCAGTGTAGAAAGATGATGAGCATAATCCTGGTCATCAGACCAAGCTGTATTATCCTAGGTGCTAAACCAAAACTGTGAGCTGAGAATGAAGATCAGGATCCTCTCTCCTCTGAGGGTCATATAACACTGCCTTCCCCACCACCAAGGTAGTAAAATGGGCTCTGACACTTGCTGTTTAGGGGTCAAATGTGCCTCTGCCTCCTACACACACAGCTAGTACCTCTGGCGCTAAGTTACGTCTCTGTCCTCTGTTTGACTAGAAGAACTGAAAGTAGCCACAATTAAATGTACTTATCAAAATATCTGTCTGAAAGCAATAACATGTCAGCTAGTCAATCGCAACACATCTATTACATAATTATTACACATACATTATATTTGATTTTGTTGATGGAGTTTGGAAGCAGTGAAGGATGTCTGCAAAGGAATCCTGCCCAACAAGGATAATTTGCCCTGCCTGTAATTTCCAGTAGTGTCCTATCCTAGTCACATTACACATAAACATCAGATCAGATCAGTCGCTCAGTCGTGTCCGACTCTTTGCAACCCCATGAATCGCAGCACGCCAGGCCTCCCTGTCCATCACCAACTCCTGGAGTTCACTGAGACTCACGTCCATCGAGTCAGTGATGCCATCCAGCCATCTCATCCTCTGTCGTCCCCTTCTCCTCTTGCCCCCAATCCCTCCCAGCATCAGAATCTTTTCCAATGAGTCAACTCTTCGCATGAGGTGGCCAAAGTACTGGAGTTTCAGCTTTAGCATCATTCTTTCCAAAGAAATCCCAGGGCTGGTCTCCTTCAGAATGGACTGGTTGGATCTCCTTGCAGTCCAAGGGACTCTCAAGAGTCTTCTCCAACACCACAATTCAAAAGCATCAATTCTTCGGCACTCAGCTTTCTTCACAGTCCAACTCTCACATCCATACGTGACCACAGGAAAAACCATAGCCTTGACTAGACGGACCTTTGTTGGCAAAGTAATGTCTCTGCTTTTGAATATGCTATCTAGGTTGGTCATAACTTTCCTTCCAAGGAGTAAGCATCTTTTAATTTCATGGCTGCAGTCACCATCTGTAGTGATTTTGGAGCCCAGAAAAATAAAGTCTGACACTGTTTCCACTGTTTCCCCATCTATTTCCCATGAAGTGATGGGACCAGATGCCATGATCTTCGTTTTCTGAATGTTGAGCTTTAAGCCAACTTTTTCACTCTCCACTTTCACTTTCATCAAGAGGCTTTTGAGTTCCTCTTCACTTTCTGCCATAAGGGTGGTGTCATCTGCATATCTGAGGTTATTGAGATTTCTCCCGGCAATCTTGATTCCAGCTTGTGTTTCTTCCAGTCCAGCGTTTCTCATGATGTACTCTGCATATAAGTTAAATAAACAGGGTGACAGTATACAGCCTTGACGAACTCCTTTTCCTATTTGGAACCAGTCTGTTGTTCCATGTTCAGTTCTAACTGTTGCTTCCTGACCTGCATACAAATTTCTCAAGAGGCAGATCAGGTGGTCTGGTATTCCCATCTCTTTCAGAATTTTCCACAGTTTATTGTGATCCACACAGTCAAAGGCTTTGGCATAGTCAATAAAGGGCCTCAAAGTCAACCCCAAACTCCAAGTAACAGACACGATTGCCACTTCTCCTACCCCTTGCTACCTTGTTTTTTTCTCCCCAAATTTCTACTGGATTAGGTAGAAACTCTTATTCTAATTCTGCCAGCTAAAATTTGGGCTGGCATTTCTTTTTTCTTTTTTTTTTTTTGAACATAGAACAAAAGAATAATACTGTGATTAATGCCTCATTTTTTTCCTTGAGAGAAAGAAGGAATTGCAGTTGGAAACCTTCTCCTCCACATTCTGCTTCCTGACATACAGTGTTTGCAGAAGTCCCAGAGTAGAATATGTGATGAGAGACTGAAGGCTTGAGGTAGCATATTAGTTAGGATTCTTCAGAGGAACAGAACCCAAAAGAAAGAGATTTATTACAAGGAATTGGCTCATGCAATTATGCAGGCTGACAAATCCCAAGATCAGATTCTCAGGGGCCAGAAAAAAGTGTCTTCCTTTTAAAAAAAAATTCTGATTCTAAAATATAAAAAGAAAGCTTTAAAATTGCAATTAAAATGTTTATTTAAATGTCTATAAAAAGTAGTCATATGTCAGTCATATGCAACTCAATTCCTCTGTTATTAGATGGAAATTATATTCAATGATGGGAAGTGGATGCAGTTTAGGATGTCTTCTTTGATGTGGGGTGGAGCCTCCAGAAGTAAGAATGCTTAGGGTCTAGAAAGGTCTTAAAATAACCCCAACAAAGGCTGGGAAATGTGCATTGGCCAGGAATGGAGAGCAAATGGAAGACATTTGGAGTGAGGAATATGGGGGGAATTGGAGACTGACTGGGTGTGCAGGCCACAGCCAGTGAGGCTCATGAGTGCCAGGAGAGGGGATGGTTCTGGAGACACAGTGGGAACAAAGCAGGGGGGTGGGGGTGGGGGTCATGGAAACCCTCTGATGGTTCTACGACCAGTAGTTTGACATCTAAGTCAGTGGAGAGAAAGATTCTTTGCCCAAGCAACTTTCAGCAAGTGGGTCAGGGCAAACCATCTGATGAAAAAGCAATAAGTAACTGCTGACAGGCTGAACCACAAATACTTCTAGCTAAAAGGGAACAATAAAGTGGAGGCTGATGCCAAGAGCAATTCTAGCTCTAGTAATTCATTTACCCTTTATCAGATCACCATGGATATTCCCCATTTTTGTTCCCTTTCTCTGGCTTTCATGTGGCACACAACCCATCTTCGTTGAGCAGAGGTGTAAATATACCAACAAAAAGCCACAGGGACTGAGGTGGCAGGGACTCTCCACCCACGAGTGATGGCTGGAGCGTGGGATCTTTGGAAAGGAGGCATTAGCTGTGATCCAGGGAGACTCCCCCTCAGCAGGTTGCCTGGCCAGAGCTCATACTGCCACCTGTGTGCCCATCACCAAGGGCAAAAGGTACCCCACTACTGGGGGAGGCAGGAAGTGAGCGGCTGAGACGGCAAAAAGAGGGAAGGATGGCGTCCCTGGGTATGCCTTACTCTATCAGGCAGCACACAGGGTCCCCAGACCTGAGGGGGTGGGGCCGTCCTCTGTCTGTAGAGTTTTCTTTTTTTAATTTTTTATTTTGTTATTTATTTATTTTATTATTTTGGTTGCCCTGGGTTTTCATTGCAGCGTGAATGCTTCTCTCTAGTTGCGGTGAGCAGGGGCTAGCAGTGCACAGGCTTCTCACTGCAGTGGCTTTTCTTATTGTGGAACACAGGCTTTAGGTGCAGGGGTGTCTGTAGTTGCAGCACATGGGCTCAGGAGTTGTGGTTCAGGGCTCTAGAGTGCATGCTCAGTAGCTGTGGCACATGGGTTTAGTTGCTCCATGGCATGTGGACTCTTCCTGGACCAGGGATCCGAATCCATGTCCTCTGCATTGGCAGGTGGATTCTTATCCACTGTACCACCAGGGAAGTCCTCTGACTGTGGTTTAAGATAGCCTGTCATTGCATGGATCACTGGACCAAAGCCTCATTGCCCTTGGGGAAGCCTTATCCTCCTCTTCTGAAACAAAATAAATAAGGGTCAATTGACGGAATTGACCCCAAACAACCATGACACAAGGGCCCTGTTGGCTGATTCCCTTTGATCCTCTTCTTGGTGTCAAACGGCATGTGGTTAGCTAGGCAAAGTTCATATTTGTTATTGAGAGATTTTCTTGTCTTTTCCAAAAGACTTCCTTTCCAGGCTAAACCACCTCAGGTTCCCAAGTTTGTCTTAGGGGAAACATTATTTATTTTAGCAAACCCTTATATGGCCCTTGCTGTGTGCCAAGCATGATTCTAGGTACATTATAAATACCAAACTATTTTATCCTCATGACAGCCCCATGAGATAGACATATGTACTGTTTTCATTTCCATTTTAGAGAAGTGGTGAAAATGTTGCAGAGAGGTTAACTAACTTTTCCAAGCTCACACTGCTTCTGAGAGGCAGAACATGGCTTTGGGTCCTGGTGGTCCCCTAGCCATATTCTACGCTCCCTCACTTCTCTCAATCTATGCTGCCTCAGATTCTCTTAAGGTTGTGGAACGTAAAGTTAGTCACACTGTGCTGACGACAACTGGGCATGCACTAGTTTTGAGGAAGTGGCACTGGTTTGTGTCATCTCTGTTCTTAGATTCTCGTAGCAGCTTGTCTTTAAGCCTGAGATTCACCTTATGCCTTTGTCTTTCCAACACTACCTGTTCAGTGGCCCAACAGTTTTCTCAGATTGTGTCAGAAAACTCACAAGAACAAGCAGGGGAGGCCAAGGTGGGGAGGTCAACAAGGCATGCAAGACACCTGTCCCTACCTATGAACCCAGACCTTAGGTAGATGCCTGGATTGTTTGTATTTGCTTATTTGCTTATTAGCGGCAGAAATGGACTCTGGTTAACTTAGGGGGGAAATGAAGAAAAGAAAAAAGTAAAAGAGAAAATATTGGAAGGATTCTGGGTGCGTTGATTTATCTGACCAGTTGGGCCTCAGAAAGGACTGGCAACAAGGCAGCCTTGGAGATTTCAGTAGGAGAACTCAGGAATGGTCTTTCAGGGTGGTCCTAAGGAATATATTCGCTCCAAATATTCCTCATGCTTATGTCATTCCAGTAAAGGCTTTCTATTCTCAGCAAAGAGAATGTGGCTGGAATAGGTCCATCTGTAGGGAAAGTGCTTGGTCAGGCTGTGGACCTAGCACACAGGATGAGGGAGCAGAGGCCTCCAGGGAGGAAAGCAGGGAAGAAGGACAGGGGCTGGGTGGGCACCACAGCAGCTGTCCACTCAATGCCCAGCACCCTCCTCGCTGGCCCCCAGCATCTCTGCATCCCAGGCCTGCTGAAGGCCTCAGCTACCCCAGCCCCCATCCGTCTGTTTCTGCTCCAGCCCGTTGACCTGGTGCTGATCTGTCTGTCTCCCCTCTTGGAGATTTGGTGTTTGCACTCTGGCACGGCTGCCAATGGGTTTCCAGTGTCTTTGTAGGAGGGCCTCACACAGATTTTATTTCTAGTCCTGTGTTTGTGCCTGTTGATCATTACCAATTTTTATTCTGTAATTATTAATGTTTAAATGACATTTTCACTTCTGTCATCTCATTTAGTCTTCTCAAAACCCCTATGAAGTCGACAAAATAGATATATTTCCACCGTCTTGTAGATGCACAATCTAGCGTTTAGAGAGACGGGCCAGCTCAGTTGTCAAGTAATTAAGAAGCCAGTGATTGCACTAAAATGTAGGACTTCCAGTTTTGCAATTCTGAGTTGCTGCCCATTTCTCCTAGTGTTATGGGTTCCAGATTGCTATGCATGTCCCAAGAATAGCATCTTTGATTAATAAACATTCTCTTATTTTTGAAAAAGGAGAAAATAAACAAGAAAACGGTAGAAAGTGGAAGATAGTTTCCACTGCTGAACAATTTTTCATGGTCAGGCAAGAATGACACGTGTTCATGTCTGGGTGTTTGGAGTATCTAGCATTTTGTTCATAAGACATTCCTTTTTTAAAATCCCTTGACAAAGAACAGTTACAATTCACTCAGCAGGCAAGCAGGACCCAGCTCTCACTGTGGCCGTTCTTCAGCTGACACGCACAGCTCCGTCGTATTTCCTTCGGCTGTCACAGGAGAGCCCCCTTGCCATCTGGACCTCTGTCAACACCCATTGAAGGACAAGCACAAATGACAAATAGGTTGTGATTATCAGTGTTGTCAAACCTCAGTCCCCATTGAGTCCGTTCACATGTGCTGATTTTCCAAAACTAGTTAAGCAGATACAGCAGGCTGTCTGGGAAGCCAGCAGCCTGGCTGCAATGGGTGTTCAATGATCTTTAATGCTACCTGGAGATTATCTCAGGGATTCCTCTAGTGCTAAAGTCCTGGGGCTGTGACCACCTCTAGGCTACTTTTTAAATTAAGGTATTTAGGGAAACATCTGTGAATTTATTCATTCATTCAAAAGATATTTATTAAGGGCCAACTGTGTGCCAGACGTCGTCCTGGGGGTTGGAGGAAACAATTTAAATTCCCTGCTCTCGTTCAAAAATCAAGTGCTCATAAATGTGAGTGTGTGTATGTGTTTACACAAACGTACATGGAATGGATCTTTGACACCTTAAAGTAGGAGTCACAGACTTGAGTGATTTTAATCCAGGTATTAAGGTAAACCAGAGAGGCCTGGGGTGTGCTCTCAGCATAACAAAACACCTCAACATCAAGTGGCTTAAGACAAGGAGGATTTAACAGTAGAACTTGGTTTGGTCTCAGCTTGGTGTGTCTCCCTCTGGTTCATCCCCGTGGCTATGGTCAGTGGTGGCCCATTTGGGGCTGGATGGTCCAGCATGGCTTTCCTGTCTCGGGTATAGCCCTGGGTTACCAGCCAGTGTGCTGGGTTCACCTGCTCACGCGCCTTCTGGCAGGCCAGCTTGGTTTGTTCGCACGGTGGCCTCAGGGTTTTCAGCGAAGACGAGTCACCATGTTCGAGCACTGTTCAAGCTTCTGATTGTGCTTGCATTTGCTAGGGTCTCATGGAGTGAGTCACATGTGTGAGCCTGGAGACATGAGAGTTTAAGATGACAATGAAAGGGTGGGGTGCCATGAGGCCCTACATTGTGGCCATAATTGCAGCAGTCTACCTAGATACCATGCCACAGGCGAAGGGGAGCATGTGAACAGTTAGACAGCACGCCTTTCCAAACACCCAGCTCCATATTCTAGAGGGATTAGAGGCCCGGTGAAGAATCTGCTGCAACGTGGGAGACCCGGGTTTGATACCTCGATTGGGAAAATCCCCTGGAGAAGGACATGACAACCCACTCCAGTATTCTTGCCTGGAAAATCCCATGGATAGAGGAGCCTGGTGGGCTTCAGTCCATGGGGTTGCAAAGAGTCGGACATGACTTAGCAACTAACATTTTTCACTTTTCACAATTCAGATCCCTGGAATTGTAAAGAAAAGCCAGAAATCCAGATTTGCACATAAATCCTTTCCTAATGTAAATATTGTCAGTTAATGTAGAATGTTAAAATACGCTGTGACCAAGCCAAAATACCTCTGTATTTGGGCTGAATTTGACTCAGGAACCCCCAGTCTGTGGACTCTGTCATTGGGGGTGGGACACCATAGTGTAAGGGGCTTTGTTTCTTAAATATTGGGAGTTTTCAAATAGCAAAACTGTAGGAGAGGACAATCAGTTCTTATTTTTACCAACTAAGGATTTTTTAAAAAAATAATTGTCATCTATTAGTTTTGATTTTATAAAAGAGCTAAACACACAAAACTAGGAATGACATGAGCTCAAAATAAATGCACAGTTCTTATGACAATCTTACACAATGTTTCTAATTTTTAAATTCTAATTCTTATGATTTAATTCTTTATCATATATAATTTTGAAATCATCACATAGCTTAATTTCTTTAATCAAAAGGTACATTACTATATACTTTCCCCTTCTGATAGGTTATTAAACAATCATTTATTTTTATAAAAGATGATGTAAAATTAAGTAAACTATGATATTCTCATTTTGTCATGAATCAGCAAAAGCTGTGTTTTTTGTGTGGGCTGGTGTCTGAACTACTGGTATGGCTGATGGAGCAAGGGCTATGGAATTATGGATCTGAGTGTTAACCCTGGCTTTACTCTTTACTATTCATTACGTCTTTGAGCTCCAGTTTCCTCTTCTGTAAACTGGAAATAATAATAATATGTACTTATGGATTAGGATAATATGAACTGCCTTGCAATACCGGGCACATAATCAACACTTAATACATGGTAGCTATTGTCCACTTTCTGTTTAAGTAGTCAAGGGAGTTGGTACAGCAGATGTGTTGGCTGAATTACAGATGCAGAACCCATGGATACATAGGGTTGAGGTACATTCACTTCTGTGCAGTGTAGTGGTTGACCTCAAGCCTGAAGGCAGTGGTCAGTGCTAGCTGTGTCATTTCCTAGGAGCAAATTCAGAGGGAAGCCAAGTGTAATTCTACAGTGGAGATAGCAAATACAGAATGTCTGGGGCCCTGTGCCACCACCTCAGCAGACAAGCTGAGTGATCACATTGCCATTTGCAGCTGGGACTCACTCTTGTTCAGAGTTCATCTCAAAAGCCATTTCCACTGAGTGGAGGCCCATTTTCTGGGCCTCGGTTTCCTCATCTATAAAATGAGCTTGACAGCACTTGTCACTTAGCATGGTCATAAGGATTAAATGCAACATCATAGGATGTCATCATCATGGAAAGAGCACAACTTGATGCTGGAGGTAAAGTAGACACTTAGCTTCTGAGCAATAAGCATCTGTTCAGCTTTGGCTCTGTCCAGGGGTGGGGTGAGTGCTGGCGGTGCGGTTTGTTTGCTAGTCCTTTTGTTGTTGTTGTTTTTTGTGTTATTTGGAGTTAGGCCAGTCTAAGTCCTTGTAAACCTTGCTGTACAAGAATCCTTATCATGTAAGATTTAGATTTCTCTTTCTCTACCTTTGAGGTGAGGCATCAGGCCTGTATGATCCTGTTTGTTGGAGCTCTGGGATAGTGACTTTGGGGGCACCAATCCTAGGAGTACTGTACTCGGGGGTATGGCCTACTGTATGGCTCTTGGCTCAGCTCAATATTAAAGGGTCCTTCCCTGTTCTGTCAGCAGTGACCTTCTCCAATCCTGTGCTGTTCCAGCTGGTAACTGTCAACAGGGCTGCCATCCTTACCTCGGCTGGTCTTGACCTCTGGGGTTCCTGGTTTTCACCTGACAATGGACTGGCCTTCCTGGGTTCCTGATTGTGGCCTGAAAATCTTAACCCGATTTAGCTCCTTTGGTTTCCCTATTTCACTTCCTGCTTTCCTTGTAGAAAAAAAGGAGTGAGGTAGAAAAGGGTGGAGATGTCAGGGTTTGATGGACTTGGGTTCTGTGGCTGCTTACTAGCCCTGTGATGCTAGGTAAGCTAGACTTTCTGGGCCTTGGTTTCCTCATCTATAAAATGAGCTTGACAGCACTTGTCATTTAGCATGGTCATAAGGATTAAATGCGACATCATATGATGTCATCATCATGGAAAGAGTACAAATTGATGCTGTGGGTACATAGATATTTAGCTTCTGAGCAACAAGCATCTGTTCAGCTTTGGCTTTGTCCAGGGGGCATTTTAGCAGTGAGGAGTGGTGGGGAGCAATGCACACAGCTTCCTGCTCAAACAAACTTACTGTCCAGAGGGAGAAACAGACACAGACAAGGAAACAAATAAGGGAAAAAAGGATGCTGGATAGTAAAATGCTCTGAAGCGAATATGTCAAGGCAAGGGGATGGGAAGGAACTGGGTAGGAAGACCAGCCACAGCCTCCCAGAGGAGGAGATGGTTGAGCCAAGACCTAGTTGACAGGAAGGAGCCAGACATGGGAGGATGTGAAAGAGGCACTTTCTGAACAGAAGAATTGGCGAGTGCAAAGTCCCCATGGGCCAGCAGAGCCCCGGTGAGTGTGGGTGAGAGGCTAGCGTGGATATAGAGAGGGCAGAAAGTAGAAGACCCTCAGGGAGGCGGGTGGCACTTTGGAGGCTCAGGTACTATTCTCTTTCTGTCCTTCCTCTCAAATCTGGCCTCAGGCTGGTACCTTGTTATCTCCTCTGCCTTACAATTCAGCTTGGGAATCTTAGCCTGGTACCAAAATCTGACCCTGTTCCCAGTGTCTTAGTGTTAAGGACTCAAGGCTCTTCCCCATCGCCCCCCACCCCATACAACCAGATGCACAATTTATTCCCAGTTGCTAAGACTCATCTTTTGAGAAACCTGTCCTTTCTTGCTGTTGCTTGCTCCAGTCACTGCCTTGTGAAGGAAACACTGTCCCATGCTTCCAGGTTTACACATAGGTTTTGCATATTCATAATTTCTTCTGAACACTTACACTCTTCTCTCATCTCTCCAGCTACACACAAGGTCCTTCAAACAGAACCATCACTCCTTCTCTTTCTTTGGTAACCCTTCATGACTACTACCTTGTTTAGCTACTGAGTGAATGAAAGCTCTCCTCTTTCCACTCAAGCTACAACAGGCATCACTGTTGACACCACCTTTCTATTTTATGTTCTTTATAGCACTATCCAAGTTTGTCTGGTCTGTTCATCGGCTGCCTGCCCCAGTGGAAATGTCGATGCCACAAGAGCAGGGCCTCACTGTGCTGCCCCAGGAGAAGCTCAGTGAATGAATGAATCTGCACTGAAGACTTGGCCTTTAGTGGGTGTGTTGGCCAAGTTAGCCTCATTGGTCAGGTGATTCTGACTTCATTGTGCAGAGGAGAAACTTGTTCTGGAAAGGCATCTTATGCCTTCTCCCTGACTCTACTTCTTGGAAATCAGACTCTGGGGGTCTGCCAAAGGCTTGTTGCTTTGGGTCAGTGGCAAAATTGTACATGTCCTGTTATGTCCCTGTGGCCTCTTTCAGTACTTGATCTAGAGGTGAAAAGTTTGGGAGGGTTGGCAGCAGCTGCCCTGAGGTATACATGTTCCCTGAAACTGTGACTTCATTTGTTTAATTCATTTCAACCATCTCCTTTTTAATTGACCATTTACAATCCCCCGGGACTATAGTAATGACCTGTGGGGTTAAGAGAAAATAATGGTGTGTCAATGATGAACCTGCTCTCTGCGCCTTGACACCCACTTTGCCTCCCCCGCTGGCTCAGGGAAGATGTGGTTTATATTAGTGACCTGGAGAAAGTTCGTGCCCTCTGGTAAAAGTATGTCCATGAAATGGCAGAGTGATTAATGGTTTACTTGCAGCCCTGACATCCAGCCTGTCAGGACCCTTCAGTGGCCTTTGATGTAAAACACACTGAGAGGCCTTGGGCCGTCCTTATCTGCTCAGAGGAGAGAAATCAGAAATGAAGAATGGTGGGCTGAGGCTCTGAATGGGGGACCTCAGGGGTTTAGATGGTGAAAACAGACACCCGGGCACGGGGGTGGGCAGCACTCAGCAGGGTGCTCTAGTGTCTTCTCTGGGTGCTCACTTTTTCCTTTTTTAAAATCTTGTGTCTTCTTCGTTGAGTACCCCCACATCAACTCAGATCCCTCAAGTCACACAGGGTAATGATTTCACAAATTACATAGGGGTGTTCCCAGGAGTAATGTCATGGATATTTGTACTTCTCAGGGTCCTTAGGTGGGTGGGCCGGTAATGGCTATGCCTTAATGTTGAACCATTAATGATCATTTAAAACTCTCTGGCCTGTGGAAGGAGCCATGTTTCTTTAAGAGAACAAAAGAACCCCAAATGATCCCCAGTTGCCCAGGACAGAGGACAGAGTCTGCAAACAGGCGGTCTACAAGCTGAAGCTAGCCCACAGCTGTATTTTGTTTGGCTGCAGAGAGCTGAAAAACTTTTTAATAGCTGCCAACATTTAACAATAAGATTTCAATTTCACATAACAATTTGGATTTCTGCTTTCTCTTGAAAGACTGGAGATCTTGAAAAACTGGGCTTGGGTTCCCTCACACCAAAAGGGGCTGCAGTTGAAGAGAGGTTTCTCCCCTTTAACCTGAACAAGGTCTCTCTTCACTGATTTCCCTCAAATGGTGCTGTATGTTCATTGCCATTTATCACTGTGTTTGAACTGTTGTTTCATTTATTTCTAATCTACTTTATGCATATTTTGGGTGAGTTATTTAATCTATTTTCTTTGAAATCTCAGTGTTTTGATCAGTAAACTGAGGATACCAAAACCACCCTGAATGGTGATGTTCGCAAGAGATAGCGCCAATAAAGAGGTTAGCACAGTGCCTGGCCTATAGAACATGTTTAGCAGATGGTAGCGATTATCTTATTGTAGACATGAATTTAGGCCCTCCACTCAGTAGATTCTCTCTGGTGATTCCATCTTGGTTTTGAAGCTAAACTATTCAAATCAATGCTTTAGGAAAAGGTTATGCCTTCATAAAGACACCCCCCCACCCCTTCCTCTTCCCTGCACTGAGATCAATAATATTTCAAAGTAGCCTGGATTTTGGAGTTTTAAAGAATTCTTTGAGGATGCTGATTGCAAATACTCCACCTTCTGAGGTGAGAATTTAGGAAGCACCATGTGCCTTATCATTTCATGGTAAATTGGTGTTGAGCTAACCAGAAATGTATCTGGCTGAGAATGAATAGATGCAAAAAGAAATAGTCCTTAAAAAAGGATGTTAGGATAGTCTCTCGGAGAAGGCAATGGCACCCCACTCCAGTACTCTTGCTTGGAGAATCCCACGGATGGAGGAGCCTGGTAGGCTGCAGTCCATGGGGTTGCTAGGAGTCAGACACGACTAAAACGACTTAGCAGCAGCAGCAGCAGCAGCAGGATAGTCTCTAGCAGTTCTCTATCCTCCTGTGGAAAAAATGAGGCAAAGGAGAGCAGCAGTTGGTCTAATGAGTCACGACCCATAACGAGACACATGTGGCCTAAAGCACTTGACTCCTAGCAGGCATTCTGTTTGCCTTCCTTACTTTGTAATTCCTCCTGTGGTTCTTCCCAGGCCTGTTACCTACAGCGTAGCAATCTGGAAGCAATGGTGTTTAGTACAATTTGATGTATGGTTTCAAATATTTCTGTCTATAGCCATGAAACCTCACTTCAATGCAAGAGGGAGGTTGGCTCATTTGGAATCAGGTCCACACAAAGGAAGTGACCAACTCTTGATTCTTTTGCCCACATTATTTCCTAACTAGAAAGAGGTCTGTGCTTTTGGATGTGTGCCTCTGAGATGTTGATTTCCATCATGGCTGCTGTGCCGTGCTTAAATTGGCATGAACCAGAATGCTTTTGGCTGCAAGTGACAGGCGGATAAAGGTATTTTGTTATTTCATTCATCAAGAAGTCAAGTGTGGGTTTAATTCTTTCCTACCAGCAGGGCTCGAGCTTTTGCAGATAGTTGAGCTATGTTTCCCAGTGGCACTCATGGGAGAGTCTTAGAATAAAATTCCAGGAATAGAAAAAAAAATTGGTCTAGTACTAAAGCTCTGTTCTATGTCACACGTAAAATTCTACATTGAGGAACAGTTGATAATTCTTAGATGAAGTCTGTTAGGGCCTTATTTAAAGATTTGTTTCTGTTGCTTGTGAGAGAAGAAAAGCCATGTTGGATTTTGTTGACAGCCATCAAAGGAGTAGAGTATCAGGCTTTCCTGGTGGTTCAGTGGTAAAGAATCTGCCTGTCAATGCAGGAGACATGGGTTCAGTCCCTGATCCGGGAAGATCCCATATGCTGTAAAGGAACTATGCCTGTGTGCCACAACTATTGAGCCTGTGCTCCAGAGCCCAGGAACCACAACTACTGAGCCAATGTGCTGCAACTGCTGAAGCCCAAGCGCCCTAGAGCCCACGCTCTGCAACAAGAAAAGCCACCGCAATGAAAAGCCTGCATACTGCAACCACAGAGTAGCCCCTAGCTTGCTGCAACTAGAGAAAAACCTGTGCAGCAATGAAGACCCAGCACAACCAAAAATAAACAAAATTTAAAAATTATAAGAAAAGGAGAAGAGTATCCACAAGCTTGTGTAATGTGGCAGACATCATCTGAAATTTCTGGCTGCAGTGGTAGTGAGATGGCAACTGGATAAGCAAGGAATGCTCTGTGTTGGGTGGTTCAGAGTGCTGGCATCTGGAGCAATAATAGCTGGTGCATGGTGAGGATATCTCCTGGGGGTGGGTTGCATCTTTTCGAAGAGAATTGAAGCCTCAAGCAGCTGACCAGCTCCTCACTCAGGACTTCTGCATAAACGGGGGGCTGTACTGGATGGGAGGCCACAGGAGGTCAAGCGCCTTTGAAAATCAGAGCAGAATTTCAGCATCTGGCAAGGCCAAGATTCATGTTCAGGACCTGCCAGGAAGACAGAGTGTGTAGAATATACCAGCCTCTCAGCTGAAAACCCCTGTCAGGGGAAAATAAGTTGTGATGTGGATGAAACTAGGGCCTCTCATGCAGAGTGGAGTAAGATGGAAAGAGAAAAACAAATATATCATATGTTAATGCATGTATATGGAATCTAGAAAAATACTACTAATGAATCTATTTGCAAGGCAGGAATAGAGACACAGATGTAGAGGATGGACTTATGGACACGGGGAGGGGGAAGGAGAGAGTGGGATGAATTGAGAGTATCACTGACATATATACTACCTTGTGTAAAATAGCTAGCTAGAAGGAAGCTGTCATGTAGCACAGGGAGTTCAGCTTGATGCTCATTGATGACCTGGAGAGGAAGAATGGGGGGTTTGGGAGGAAGGCTCAAGAGGGAGGGGATATATGTATACTTATGACTGATTCACATTGTTACACAGTAGAAATCAACACTTCATTGTAAAGCAATTATATTCCAATAAAAAATAAATATATTAAAATTACAAGAACTACAATAGAGCTTTCATAGAACACCACATTTATTGGCCTAGTGAAAGGTAGGGTGCACCCTCTTTGAAGGAACTTGCCATCACATGGAGCTTCTACACCCTTTAATATGCAATGTCCCTCCTTCATTCAGAAAAACTATTAGTCATGGCACAAGAGGGCATGACAAGAATAAAAATCAAGAAATAAAATAAATAATAGAAATAGTCCTACATTGGAGTAGCTAACTAGAAATTTAAAATAACTATGACTACTATATTTTAAAAAATAGGGGAAAAGGTAGAGAAAATATACGATAAAAGAATTTCACCAGAGATTTGGAATTTGTAAGAAAGAATAAAATCAAATTCTAGGAGCAAAGAACAATACCTGGAATTAAGAACCTGTTAGATAGGCTTAATGTCAATTTAGATAAAGTGAAATATGGGAACAGGGTGATTGAAAATAACCAAACAGAAGCACAGAGAGAAAAAAAAGAACGAGACTGCAGGAAAGATGATTGAGACATGTAGGGCACATGTGATTGGAGTACTAGGAAAAGAGGAGAGAGAAATAATTGGTCAGAGAAAGAATAAGACAAAAGAATATTTGAAGACATAATATTTAAAAACATTTCCCAAGCTGATGAAAGATATTGACCCACAGATTTGGGAAGTTTTTTGAACCTCAAGCAAAATAAATATGAAAAAAAAAAACCCACGTACAGATGCATCGTAGTAAGATAGTTGAACATTATAGACAAAGAGAAAAATCTCAGAAAGAGCTAGGAAAAAGTGCGTATTACCTTCAGAGGAGCAAAAATTACTCTAATAATTAACTTCAAGACAATGAAGATATTTTTAAAGGGCTGAAAGAAAAACTATCAACCCAGAATGTTATATCCAGACAAAATATTCTTCAAAAGTCAAGGGGAAAAAAGAAAAATGAGAGAATTCATTTGCCAACAAACCTCAATAAGAGAAATTCTAAACAGAGTTCTTGTGACAAAATGAAAATAATTGCAGGAAACCCCCAAATTGTAATAAAATTGAAATAAAGGTGACAGAATTGCTGTTATACAAATGTATAAGTGCAGATGGTGACTGCGGCCATGAATTAGAAGACGCTTACTCCTTAGGAGGAAAGTTATGACCAACCTAGACAGCATATTCAAAAGCAGAGATATTACTTTGTCAACAAAGGTCCATTTAGTCAAGGCTATAGTTTTTCCAGGGGTCATGTAAGGATGTGAGAGTTGGACTATAAAGAAAGCTGAGTGCAGAAGAATTGATGCTTTTGAACTGTGGTGTTGGAGAAGACTCTTGAGAGTCCCTTGGACTGCAAGGAGATCCAACCCGTCCATCCTAAAGGAGATCAGTCCTGGGTGTTCATTGGAAGGACTGATGTTGAAGCTGAAACTCCAATACTTTGGCCACCTGATGCGAAGAGCTGACTCATTGGAAAAGACCCTGATGCTGGGAAAGATTGAAGATGAAAGGAGAAGCAGACAACAGAGGATGAGATGGTTGGATGGCATCACTAACTTGATGGACATGGGTTTGGGTAGACTCAGGGAGTTGGTGATGGACAGGGAGGCCTGGCATGCTGCGGTTAATGGGGTCGCAAAGGGTTGGACATAACTGAGCAACTGAACTGAACTGAAATTTGTAATTTTAAATAAATTTTAAATAAATATTAACTCTATGCTACATATGATCATGGGGTTTCCCTTGTGGCTCAGTGGTAAAGAATCCACCTGCCAGGGCAGGAGATATGGGTTTGATCCTCAAGTTGAGAAGACCCCCCTAGAGAAGGGAAAGACTACTTCAGTATTCTTGCCTAGGAAAGCCCGTGGACAGAGGAGCCTGGCAGGCTACAGCCCATGGGGTCATGAGAGAGTTGGACATGATTTAATTACTGAACAACAACAATATATGATTATATATGATATTAATATGTATAGTATTAATCATATATATTTCTGTATATATAGAGAATTAAAGTTTAGGATAGCATTAATGCAAAAGTTGAAAATATTATAAATGTAGTTAAAGTTTTCTGAAGTTTTGGCATTGTATAGGAATTCATAAAAATAATAATTTAGATAATGGTAAGTTAAGGAAACATTTTGACATGTAAATTATCATTAAACCAGTTGTAAAATGTACATAGGAGAAAATGGAACAATAAAGATAAAAATTATGATTAATTATTAATCAAAAAAAGCAGGAAAAGAGAAAAAAATATGGGTTACATATAAAATAAATGGTACTATGGTAAATAAAAATGCCAATATATCATTAACTACACTAATATAAGTGGGCTAAATGGTCCAACTAAATCAAATGACAAAGTTTTAGTCGTCAAATGGCAGGCAGTGATATTGGAGGTTGGCATATAGTGACCCAAGTCTTACAGTGACAAACACATTTGTTAAAACTGTGCCTGAGCTCTTGTGGCAGGAAGACCATGCTACCAATTCTTTAACTTCAAGGAAAATGTTTGGAAGACAGAATGTTAAAAGTGTGTGGTTGTTGTGACTGGATGTATTATTAGAAGAAAGAAATACGTTCAGACTAGGATTTGCTGATTTGAAATCATAAATAACAATGGATCTAAGGAGTCCAGATATTTGAATACTGAAAGATTAAAAAATCCATCTGCTTTTAGACTCCAAACACTAGGACATAAGATGGAGAAACCCTTTGAACTACATTGGTTTATTAAGATGCAGATTTATAGCAAAGATCAGATTATATGGCTTTTTAGATCCAAGCTGGATGGCCTGAAGTTGGTTGCCATTATGTTGAGAGAGTCATGAGAGCAAGAGAGCAAAGAAATGTATCAGACTATAGAATGAAATCTAAAAACTGATGTTTGCAACTCGTAGGAGGCAGAGAGATGGGAAACATTACTCTTTTTGAGGAAATTTTACCAAAGAAATATGAATAAAGAACCATGAAACTAGACTAAAAATGCCTTTTCCTGTTTAATGCATAAGATAACATTTGGACCTCACAATTTGAACCTGCAGGAATGTTTTCACGTCTGGGCAATCCCTAAAAGGGCATTCTTTCCAATGTCCACTTCAGATGTAGCCAAGGAGGCCATGGTGGACATGGAAGAATGTCCCATAGGGTGGAGCCATGAGTTATGGAGAAAAATAGACTTCTGTCTAATGTGCTCATAGCAAAATCAGGGTCTAATCAAGAAACCTGTTCTATCTTCAGGATAGAGATTTTTCTAATACCTGTCCAGCAAAATTCCATCATTGCTATGGCATAATTATGCTGAGTATTCCCCATGCTTTCTATTTGTGAATGGAAGTTTCATTGTGGTTATTCTATCTCCCTCCCCACTGTATAATGGTGTGTGTGTGTGAGAGAGAGATGAGTTCATAGGTGATTGAATCATAAGGACCACATTTGGTCATGATCGATAGATAATAAGGGGGAGTCAGCATTCCTTTGGGGGTCCTGGACTTTGAAAATAATTGGATGGGACTTTGGATTGCCTCCCTTGGGGAGAAAAAGTGAAATGGATATTCAATGACTAAAGTGTTGGACAGACACTGAGAATGGTGTGTGTTCACCAAAACCTGTTTCCTCTACTTCTTGAGCCCACAGACAGACAGACCCGTTGTCCGTCTTCCCTTGTAGTTACATGGGGCCAAGTGCCCAAATTCTGTGGGTAGAAGTGCGTTGTGCCACTTCCAGTCCTGGCCCATAGACACTTCATAGTATCGCCTACTTTCTGTCTTTATCCATAGGCTGACTTGACAGCAATGCCCCGGGGGACTTTGGAAGATGTATTCTGATGGTGGAAACTCAATCAACCTTTGTCCCTGAATAACTGCACGGCACCTCCCTATACGCCCACCCTGAGCCACTGGTCTTTGTGAACTTCCACTGTATTAAGTCAAAGACATCTGGAGGTTATCTATTTTAGCAGCTACCAGTATTCCCTACAAGTCATCCCCTACATTCTTTGATACCCTTTAACTTGTATTAATACCCCGATGGTTACAGAGAGCAAAGAATGAGCTTTGGCAGCTGGGTAGCCAATAGTACAGAAAGAAGTAGATTACCTTGCTGCATTTGGACATCCCAGAGAATGGAAAAGTTAAAGCATATGGTCATGGCTCCAGACATTGAGTGGAGTTATTTTACAATCCTGTTTCTGAGCCACCCCCATGACCTTAAAACTCTTTCCACAATTCCGGTCACTGAAGCGGCAGCAGGGCCTGTGAGAGAGCCACCCCTACTACCACTGAAAACCTTTATTCTGCTGCGGATGTGCTTACAACATGTCTCTCTTAGAGCAGTTTTCTGCAATGGGGTCAACATATTTTTCCACAGAGCGTAAATTCTGGAAATGTCTGACTAACTCTAGCATCATGTCTTAAGGGGGTAAAATAGTTTTGCTATCTGGCCCCAGGAATGTAGGCCTGCTAATTTCAAGTAATTCATCTCATAGGGGTGTTTTTGTGTGTTTGCATGTTTTCCTTGGTCAACTATACAGTCATCTCATTGCAGCCAGAAGCAATTTGTTTCTCTGAAACCGTCCAGCTTACATGTTTTGCTTTCCAACCAGGAAGGGCGTTGTGGGGAACAGTTCTGTCTGACACAGACTGATTCATGATTGCATTAGGGAAATAGTTTCTTGTCATCTTATTAGAATATGAATTTGGCTGCTGAGTGAGGCTTCGGTTCAGTTTGCACAAGAACAGAAGAGAATAAGGTTGCTTTTGAGTCTGTGTGTGATTCTGTGTGCCTGTCTTTTATTATGCAATGAGACAAAAAAAATAAATAAAGTGGATTCTCAGAGCCCTAGAACATGCATGATTTGTCATGAAAACGGGAAGCAGGTTTCTGGGAAGCCATGCTTAGGCCCAATTCAAGAGTTTTGAATCTGATGATTTATTTAAGAAGTCTGATGGGAGGAAGCCTGGCCCTAACTGGCTGAGGCCAGCATAAAAAGAGCTGACAGGAGGTTGTACTTGATTTTTGTCAATAAAAGGAAGCCTCCACCGCTTGCCTCACACCTTCTGAAAGCCTGAGGAAGATAATTTCAGAGACTGTGTCTTGGATTGTATTACACCATTCATCTGAGAGATTCCTCCCTGGGGAATGAGAATTTGAGATTCGGGGATCTGGTGATAGAATTTTACGGTTACGCGTGGCAGCAAAGCTGAGTTGGATCCACTGACTGATCCTTTCCTTCATCAAGTATTTATTAACAGTTGCCACAGTAGAGGTCCTAAGCCAGGACCTGGGGGTACAGTGGGGAGCAACACAAAAAGCTTTAGCCCCTTTGAAATTTACAGGCCAAAGTGGGAGACAGATCAGTGCAGAGACTCAATTATAGTGAAGCATAGGGAACGCTATGAAGTGGGTAGCAGAGCTGTGAAGGGATGCCAGAGAAGGGTCAGCCCATCCAGCTTCGTGGAAGGGCCGGGGAGGGCTTCTTGGAAGAAATGATGTCTAGACTGTGACACATGAGATGAGGGGAAAGCAGCTAGGTAAAGGACTGGGGTCAGGGTCAGGGAAACTGGGTGATTGAATGGAATGGGCTGATGAGTTTTAAGAGAGGGGATCACAGAGACTGTGTTGTGGGAACACAGTGCAAGTAACGAATGACTAGATTCTAACACGGGAGACAAGAAAAGTTGAAATCTGATTGAAGGCAGGAGTCGGATCTTGCTGAGCCTTGTGGAATATTTTTAAAAAGGCTGCCCTGTATTTCAAGAGAGATGAGATATATATTCTTTTTCAGATTCTTTTCCATTGCAGGTTATCACACACAAGGTATTGAAAATAGTTCCCTTTGCTACACAGTAGGTCCTTGTTGTTTATTTTATATATAGTAGTGTTTATCTGTTAATCCCAAACTCCTAATTTCATGTGTGCATTTTTCATGTAAAACAGTATTATCCAGGGGACCTCAAGTTCTTAGGTTTTCAATCAGATAATATTGAAAAAATGGGCTTCCAGGTTAAACAATTCCAGGTAGCATGAGAAGAAGTTAAATTTCTTTACTAAGAAACTGAATATGTTAATGTGTCTTGTGACTCTGAGAAAGGAACACGATCTGCAACACTCTTTAAACTTTAAGATTCTCCTAGTGTGCCTGACTACAGAAACCTTTTTAGTTTTGGGTGGAGCATCGTAAAGCATAAGGCTGATTGTAAGCCATTTAGAAAAAAGACACCATGTCTCTGAGGCTGAGCACTGCCTCTGGGGTGGGGGGATCCCAGCCCCACTCCGGCCCCCTCCCCTGGCCTGGGCTTTGCATGTGTCTCTGTGACCAGGGCACCCAGTGGCTAACACAGTAATGACTATTGGATTCCTCTCTCCAGGAGAGACAATTTGTCGGTTTGCTAAAGTCTCCCGGGATTCATTCCGAGAGTGAAGGAACAGGACTCAGAAATGCCGTTCCTTTGTCAAAACAAACACAGGCGCCCCTGCGTCAGCAAACCCCACGGAGAGTAACTTGCTCAATATTTGAAATAGAGTTTAGAGGAGGATTTGGGGTCTTAAACTTGACATTGAGGAGAAAAAAAAAAATCTTTGTTAAGAAAGAGCATATGTGACACAAGTGCTGGGCAGCTGAAAATCCTGGTTAATTTTGACACCTCCAGATTTTTAATTGAAAATAAGATATAGAAAACTCTCTCTTAAAAAAACTCACCTTTCAGACAAATAAAACCTGTCATAAAAGGCAAGAAGCTCCAGGGGACATCTGCCTAAGGACATGATGTTTTGAAAACAGCCAAAGTAGGAGAGAATTCAACATTTGTTGAAAATCTTAAAGGGCCACAACCCCATATCCAGAGGAGTTTCCTGAAATGTACTTTCTCAACATATTCTTACCAATACATATAATTTTCACCAGCTCTTTGTCTTTGGATCTTACAAATATCATTAGAAGGGTGACTCACATTAACTGAACGGATAAATTTATGATTTAAGAAAGATATTAATAGTAACAATACTCAAAGAATAGAAAGGCTCAGCGGTTTACATAATATCACCGCCCTGCCACCCCCAGTCTAGTATGAATCCTTGACCAGGTTTTCAAAAACTGTAAGAAAACCTGTTAAATGCAGGCAGGTTAAAGTAAAAAGATAAAGGCTGAATCTTATCAGGAAGAGAACTCTCCCTCCCTCTACCACAGCCAACTGTGTATCGCCCCAGTCACGCCAACTGGACTATCTGCCAAGTACTTTCCACAATAACTTTTATTAATTTCATAATCCTAAGAGGCTCATATTATTCCCAATTTGCTAGTGAATAAATTGAGTTCAGAGAACTTAGGAAACTCTCTGAAGTCCTCACAGTTGAGTGTTGAATTCATATTTTAACCCATATTCTTCAATGAATGCATGATCTCTGTTCAATGTTTTTGCTTCCAAAGCCAAAGTTGTCCCCCCTAAATACATTTTAATTGAAAGTCAAAAACAATAGATATGGGACAAGTAAGGAAACTACTACTGTTTTTAAATCAAATAGAATCCACGGATGGAAAGAAGTGGCACTGGAAATGAAATCATTTCTGCAAATGTGTTCATTTTATTCAGCACGCATTGATCTAACTCTGACCAGGCATAGGTTTAAGCACTCTGCAAATAAAGGTCCTCTTACTAGCCCTATGAAGTAGGTGTGATTACTACTACTACTAAGTCGCTTCAGTCGTGTCCAACTCTGTGCGACCCCATAGACGGCAGCCCACCAGGCTCCCCCGTCCCTGGGATTCTCCAGGCAAGAACCCTGGAGTGGGTCGCCATTTCCTTCTCCAATGCATGAAAGTGAAAAATGAAAGTGAGGTCGCTCAGTCGTGTCCGACTCTTCGCGACCCCATGGACTGCAGCCCACCAGGCTCCCCTGTCCATGGGATTTTCCAGGCAAGAGTACTGGAGTGGGGTGCCATTGCCTTCTCCGAGGTGTGATTAGCATCTCCCTTTTACAGAAAAAGAAACAGAGAGGTTAAGTAATTTGCCCAAGGTTCCCCAGCTCATAAGTTGCAGAGCAGAGTCCAGACCCAGGAAGGCAGGCTCCCAAGTCCGTGTTTTTAACCTCTCGGTTAGGTGCATCTTTGATGGACCACGCCGGGTCTCAGGAACAGCTGCATTAGAGTGCCGGGTCAGATGTTCGCCTTTACAGCGTGTCTACTTGCCTAACATAAGTTGCGCTTTAGGCCAAAGCAGATTTTCAAAGCTTTCCTGACTCCTGCTTTGTCAGGGAACAGGAGGCCTGGATGTCTATATCTGATGAGGATCTCGTAACCCCACACAACCTGACTGTGCTTTTCTCAGGGGTGGTCTATTTTCCGCAGCCACGGTGAATTAAAACCCCACCGGTTTCCCATTTGGGTGGGCAGTGGGTGGGAGGTTTGTATTGCCCAGAGGGTCAGAAGCATCTTATTGGCACAGAGTAATAAAGAGGATCACTTTGTGTTCTCCATGTTCTAGGAAAACCCGATTAAGAGTAACCCTTGCCACTGCTAACACACACACACTCGCACACACAGCTGAGTCCGGATCCATATGAACAAACATCTGTGCAGAGGCCTGACAGAGCAGTATTGTGCTTGGGCTAAGGGCTGGGAGCCCTCCCAGCAATCGTTTTACCAGAGTTAAACCTACAACTGGCCCTATAAATAATTACCACATTGAAAAATAAAGGGGTGTAATCATACAAGCACTTTTGAAAAGCAGCTTACTGATTGACAAAGTACTTCATGATGTTAAAACCTTCCCACTGAAGTCACTTTCCTCTATCTAGGTCAAGGCATAAACAAGCAATGTTTTTTTCCTCCCTGCTGAAAGACAAATTACACAAGCCATGAAGCAAAAGATAGCACAAGATATAAATACAATTCTCTTTAAATTGTGACATAGACACTCACTTCAGCTCACCATTTTCTTTTATGCAAAATAATGGTAAAAAGTTCCTTTGACTTTTATTTTCCATTGGTCTTCTAACTTTAATAAAATTTCTGTTTGTTTCTTTTTCACATTTTCACTTCAGGAAGGTCTGAGACACAAGATTTAAATTGTCAATTTTAATCAGTTTTTAAAAGACACATCAAGTATTGGTAGAAAAAGGTTTTCAAATAGCCTATTTAATCTAGGGAGTACTATGTAAAATATGTCTCCTTTGACCAGAAACTAACTGGTAGCAGATCTACGCAGCTCTGGATTTTTCCAGCCAAAGACACTGGAAAATTTCACCTTCTGGGCTGAACGTGCAAACCCATTCTGTTTTCAGAAAGTCAATTGCTGGAATGCCCTGGGCGTCTGGAAAGAAGAGTGCTTGCCTGCGAGGTATGTTGACGTTTTGCTGAAGAAGAGAATGACCGCAATGCTGAGAATCATGACTGACCCTCAGCATTTCCAGATGTGGAACCAAGTGTCAGCATAAATTTCCCCAGATTCGTTTCAGGTCCAGGCTTGGTTCCCAGTGCTGCCCAGAACACACAGGCAGAAGGCACCGAGGTAGGGACTCTTAAGCCCTGTGTCCACCCAGCATATATCTTATGTGTAAACCAGCTCTACAGAGACAAAGCAGAGACACAATGTTGGCTGTAGGTAAGATCTTCCAAATCTCCCATACCAGAGAAAGAAATTCCAAGAAAGCAAGGAGCATGGGGAACCAAGAGAGAGTCCATCCTTTGCTTACGTATCTTAAGCTTTGTTTCAAGACAAAGATATTTAACTCTCTTCCCTTGACATTTCTGTTCCTACACATTCCCATGTGTATATATGGCTATATAATCTTTACAATAATAATTTAAATTATTGATAATATTCCTTTGGGTAGCTATCTTGTAACTTAATTCATCATTTTTCTGCTCTTGAAAATTGGGCACCTTCTGATCATTTAACGAAGTAAATACTCTTAATTAGTATTTCCATGGATATGATTACCCTCAAACCATTTTGTGATGTTTCCTATTTTCAGAGTGCTTCTTTCAATGGAATTTACATGGGTCATTGGTATACATATCCTTTTAGCTCTTTAGTCACACTGTTGCTTGGAAATCCATTAACAAGCAAGTCAAAAAATAAATCTGGGAAAATGTTTAATAAAATCTGAAGGTAAATAAATCTGTTGTGAGATCTATGTAAGCCTCTAAAAATCAAAATAATTTTTTAAATGCAAAAATGGAAAAAATAGACAAAAGTTCCCACAATCTTAACCATCCTAATTAATAATTACACAACCACATATACCAGAATGACACTGTTGTGTTATTTTTGTCGAGTCCTTTTGCATTTGCAGAGACAAAACAGCATAGCAAACATATATTAAAACATTAAATAAAATGCTTTCTCTGTGCCAGGAATTTTTGTATAAGAGTTTTATGTGATAGTAACTTATTTAACCCTTGGGGGAGAAAAACCTATGAGGAAGCCATTACTGTTTTTCCTAATTTACAAATGAGGAAATGAGCTTCAGAGAGATTAAGTAAGCTACCCATGGTCACAGCTGGTAAGTGACAGGGCTGGGACATGAACCTAGCCAGCTTAGCTCAGTGATCTCTGCTTTTAACCACTATACTTACTGACTTTCTAGAATGCACATATAAGTCTGTATTTGGCTCTCTTCAGTAATGTTACATCATGTATATACTTCCATATGTATATGTGGTTATATAGATTTTATAACAATCATTTTAATTCTTGCATAACACCACCATAAAATTTTCCATAATAATTCAATGCACCCACTACTGAAAATTGAGTTTCTCTAATTGTTCAGTTATTAATGATCTATGATAAATTATTCCATGAATATGATTGTTCAATCCATTTTCAGAATTTCGTTGGCATAGATTCCCATAAATGGTACTTCTAGATCAAAGAGTAAACATTTAATGACTCGATACATATTTCAAGAATGATTTCCAAAAGAGTCATTCCAATTTACATCACCAACATTACCGTATGAGAACACTAGATTCTTTGAAACCTAGCCAGGATTGGATATTTGTAATAGTTGTATTTTGTAAAATTCATTATTTTCAGATGTATGGCTTTGGCAAATGTCTGTAATCATGTACCTACTACCTCAGTCAAGATATAAAATATTTTCTTCACCCTCACCCCCAAAATTCTCTTTGTAGACGATCTTCTCCCCAGATCGCCAGTCCCTGGCTTTCTCTAATGTGTCTTCTGTCCCTACAGTTTTTCTTCTTCCAGAGTGTCGTGTATATGGAATCATAAAGTTTGTATGGTTCCTTGGTGTGGTTTCTGTCACAGCATAATGATATTTGAGATTTTGCCATATTATTGCATATAGCAGCGACTGTTCTTCTTCTAGCAGCATGGTATTCTTCTGTACGAATGCACCGCCATTTGTTTATCCATTAGCCAGTTGGGCTGTTTCCTCTTTGGACAATTATGAATCAAGTGGCTATAAATATTTGCAAACAACTTTTTAAAATCTTCTTTGAGGAATTTTTGTCCAAGTAATTTTCTTTACCAGTATCTTTGGTTTTTGTTATCTACTTATTTCAGCTCTGGGTTGAAATTTTTTCTCTTTTTCAGCCATTCCATATTTGTTTATCCTGGCCTTTAAAGTTATTTTTCACCTTTAGTTCTAAAATGTGGTGAAATCAATCAGTCTCTTCCCTTGTTAATTATTCTGTTACGTCTGTGCTTAGAATCTTACTTTGTCTTCTATACTTAGTAAATTACACCTATGTTTAGAATTTTGAAAAATATTACGTTTCCGTCATTGGTAGTTGGTTGGAATTTTTATATTGAATTTCTACTCACTTGGAATTGATTTTGATTCATGGGATAATAACTTTAATGTTTAACTATTCTATGATACTATTTGTATTGATAAATATCCTACCACAGAAGTCCACAATGACAGTAGGTAAAGCCTGTGAAAAAGACATTTTCAACCCCTTGTGTTCTTACAGGCTTCAAAACGATGGAATTAGTAAAAAACATATCCACTCTTGACTAGCTTTTAGAGGAGTTAAAAATCAAATGATGTATTCATCAGGGTTTTCCAGAGAAAGAGAACCAATAGGAGATGTGTGTGTGTGTGTGTGTGTGTGTGTGTGTGCATGTGTGCTGTTTTTTATAAGAAATTTGTTCACATAACTAGGAGGCTGTGAAGTCTTAAGGTCTGCTGTCTGAAAGTTGGAGACCCGGGAAAACTGGTGCCATAGTTGTAGCCTGGGTCCAAAGCCTTGAGAACCAGGTGTAAGCCCCAGTCCCAGAGCAGATGACCAGTGCCTCAGCTCTAGGAATCAGGCAGAGAGCACATCCTCCCTTCCTCCACCTTTTTGTTCTGCTAGTTCTAGGCTCTTAAAGGATTGGTTGGTGCCTGCCCACACCGGGGAGGGCCATCCACTTTACCTGGTCTACTGATTCAAATATTAATCTCATCTGGAAAGCTCTCACAAACATACCCAGAAACAATATTTAACCAAATATCTGGGTGCTCCCAGGACCCAGTCAAGTTGACATGTAAAACCAACCATCACAGATGTCTAGTTAAGTGGCAGGATAATTCAGGTTAAATATTTCTGTTCCTGTCAGTAGCTACAGTTGCTGTAGTCCTAGAACGTATGCGAATGGAAGGTATTTGACAGCTTTGATTTCTTGTCAGATTAGGGCAATGGGAAGTGAGATAGGCCCACCATCAGAAAGGAGAGATCTAAGTGTGGGTGGGTGGAGGAGACTAGGAAGCTTTCAGAGAGGAGGTGGGTTACTTGAGGGGGAAAAAAAAGAGAGAGATTGAAGCTCTCAGGCGTCATTCAGTAATTGAATGTTGTCTGTGGAATCCACTGGCCATCAATCTTGATGAGCTGCCCTCGCCAAAGGGGTCAAGCTTAAGCTCCCCCACCAGAGCTCTTCATCTGCTCTCTGGGTAGGATGCTGGGCAGCCATGGTTGCTGCTCCTGCCTGCCCATCCACTCCCTCCTACTTGTGGTAGAAGAATCTAATCCTAGGGAGGCTGGATTATATCAGCATCTAATGTCTGAAATGAATAATCCATGGCTGTCAGACTCCCACAAGAAGTGTGATAATAGATTTAGGAAAATATGGGAATATACTCACCCTTATGCGTTTGTAAAGATGGTTGCCTCACTTTAATGGGCAGATAATTCGAGGCAAAAAATATCCAGACTTGGAATATAGAGACTTGCTATTTACTTGCTGTGTGACTTGGGCATGTTGCCTATCCTCTCTGAGTCTTGGTTTTTGCTAAGGTAAAAAAGGAATTCAGTTCTCTAGAAACAAGTTCTGTGAAGTTTTCTGTCCAGGCCCTTGAGATCAGTAGCTGTGAGCCTATTATTGGTTTACTTAGCTTTTCAAACTCACAATAGATATGTCCATCGCACTGAGGTAAGTTGATTCATTTTCTAAAGAAATAGAGCAATTCACCATTTGAGTGAAACTGCTGGTAGTTCCTCTGGTTAATCCAATGGATTTTCCCTTGATTATTAATTAATTAATATAGGTAGGTTGTTGTTGTTGTTGTCGTTTAGTCACTAAGTCATTTCCATTTCTTTGTGGCCCATGAAATGTAGCCCACCAGGCTTCTCTGTCTATGGGATTTCCCAGGCAAGAATACTGGAGTGGGTTGCCATTTCCTTCTCCAGGGGATCTTCCTGATTGAACCCACATCTTCTGCATTGGCAGGAGGATTCTTGACCACTGAGCCACTCACTCCCCTATTCAGGGGAGCCTAGATAGATACATAGAAAGAAAGAAATATTTAGCCAGTAGCCTTATTTAAAATGAGAAACTATGTTGGTCAGCTAGGCAATCCTCTTCCTCCCCTGAGTAATTCTCAAAGAGGCACCACTAGACATGAGCCTCCCCCAGTGGGTCTCCCACATTTATTACCTTTGGGATAAATTTCTTGGCCATCTTCTAGGAAAACAGGAAAGGTGCCTCCAAAAGTCAGATTTGAGATTTGCATCTGTGCTTTACTTCTAGCCCCCTTCAAAGCTATTGCCATGACAACCAGCATCACTCTGGGTATCTTGTCCAGAGTATACTGATATCTAATCCAGTGTGACACAGCATAGGACCACAGCCTTCAAATTTAGTACTGAGACTCAGTGAAAGGATGAGCCTCTGGACAGTCTGGACTAGACAGTGAGGGACCAGAAAGGAAGACCACGGCGGCTTAGGTGTGTTGACTGTAGCTGGCAGATTTGTGAGCCTGCGTGAGAACGCCTTTGAAGATGCCCCCAGTGAGCTGAGGGGACTCTGAAGGGGGTGAGGACTGTTGTCTTGAAAACAAACAAGTGGGAATTCTAATTTGGCTTTAATCTTAGTGTGATCACACGGGAGTTCACAAGTTGCTGAAGCCGTAATGCGGCCTCTTTTCAATTTCCTCCCAACTAGCAGGCTCAACCCACTCCAGTATTCTTGCCTGGAGAATCCCAGGGACAGAGGAACCTGGTGGGCTGCCATCTCTGGGGTCGCACAGAGTTGGACACGACTGAAGCAACGCAGCAGCAGCAGCAGCAGTAGGCTCCAACTTTGCCCCTGGGGTCAGGGTGCTCTTATGCCTCTTACACATCATCATCACTCTACTTCCACTCTCTGGGCCAGAGTCAGCTTTTCCTCTCAGCATCTTCGGTCCCTTGAGAAAAATATTCCCTCAATCTGGGCTCCATGCCAGCAACTGGTCAAAACTGCCCTCCTCACAGCATTTTATCCAGTAATCTAGTTTATGTCCACTGGCATCTGTACTTGGAGGCATTTTCATTTTTAATGTAGTTTTAAAAATCAAGGATATACTGCACAGGATTTAAAGAATCAAATGTGTCTACAAAGTTTCCCCAAAACATAGCAGCCTCTCCCCATCCATATACCATGTCTCCAAAGCCCTTTCAACTCCTTTGGCCTTTCTTGTGGTTCAAGTACAATTCTTGATTTTTCAGTGTTAAGCATCATCTATTGACTTTCAACTATGGAAAATGAGGATTTATTTTTCTTTCCCATCCCCACCTACCTCTGCCACACAGAGACTTTTTTGGCTCCGTGTACTGTAATTTTGGTTAGACTGATGTGTAGTACTTGATGACTTTGTAAACTTCATACCTGAGTCACGTATGATTATCTTCCAGCACAAACGTTTGTTGTCCTAAAGTTAATAACAGTTTTGGTTTTACATGAACTTAGTTTCCTGTGCAGTTGTCGTTACCATATTCCTAAACCGTCCCCCAATTGTTTCACTCTTTCAATGTCTTCACATATATTAGAGAGTCTATTAATTTTATATGCTGTGAAACGGTCCCTCCTGGAGTCTGCCCTGTGGGCCTCATCACAGTTGTCATCTTGGGATTGCCCTTCCTCATTTTCCTGAAGTTTTTCTTCACTTCTTCTTTTCACCGGGTCTCCTATTTTCTGCGTTCTATGTCTGTCTCTTCCTGGGTGTACTTTCTTGTTCTGGTGAACCATCTCTGAGAAAAAATGAAACGGAGGTAGACTTTTGGAGATCTTGGAGTCTAAAAATCCAAAATCCTTTAATTTTCTTTTCCCCTTCATTTATCTTGGGTAGGGCTTGCCAGGTGGCTCAGTGGTAAAGAATCCACCTGCCAATGCAGGAAACTCAGGAGCCATGGGTTTGATTCCTGGGTCTGGTAGATCCCCTGGAGGAGGAACTGGCAATCCTCTCCAGTATTCTTGCCTGTAATATTCCATGGTCAGAGGAGCCTGTTGAGTCACAGTCCATGAGGTCACGAAGAGCTGGACTCGACTGAGCACACATGCACTCGTGCACTTTTCGTTCCATGTTGAAAATCATTTTCCTTCATAATTTTTAAGGAACCTCTCCCTTGTCTTTCAGACTCCAAGTTTGAGAAAGCCAATGCCATTCTGCTTCTTGAGACTTCGGATAATCCTACTTTTTATCTCTGGAAGCTTTTAGAATCCTCTTTGTTTCCTATCACCTTCCGTTGGGTTTCCTGGAAACTGAGAGTGAGACAGGAGTTTGAGTGCATGTGACTAATTGAGGGATTCATCTCAGGAGATGGTACATGAGGGAAGGAGGATGGGTCTGGGGAAAAGAGCTAAGGATGTGGTTTTGGCTGGAAGCTAGCTTTGGCCAGTACCCAGCACTGCTCTGGTGCACAACTTGTACAAACATTGGTTCCTTTTGGGGGGCAAGGCTCTAGACCTTTCTCATCAGTCATTGGTGTGAACTCTTCTATGCAGAAGCTGGAGTGGTGGACAGATCCTTCCAGGAGACACAGCTGCCCCAGAGAAAGGGGCTATGAGCCCCGACAGGGAAGCAGTTGAATGTGCTGGGCAGGTACAGGAGATCTGGACAAAGAACCTACAGTGTCTTCTAAACACGTGCTCTGAAGCTTGCAGTGATTCTCTTTCACTCTGGAAACTCATATATTTCAGTTCTGAGAACTTTCCTCCCGTCATTTTGTTGATAACATCATCTTCTCTGGAACTCCTTTTATTCAGATATTGGAGATTCTGGAAAGGTTCTCTGACTTATTCTCTGTTCTCTCCTGTTTTCCTTCTTTTTAAAATTTTGTTCCCTCTTTTTCTCCCTTTCTTCTGAGTTTTAAAATCTCTTCTATCTTGTTTTTAATTTCTGAGACCTCTTCTTTGTTCTGAGTACTCTTCATTTAGTCTCCCGCTTCTATTTCATGCTGCAATATCTTCTTTTCCTAAAGATAGTAATTATAGTTTTTTTTTTATCTTTTCAGCTTTTCTCTGCCTCCAAGTTATTTTCCTCTGTGTATTGGTTTTGTCCCTAATATTTTATAATTGAGAATTTTCCCTAGTATGTCTGGCTTGGACATACACTCATATGTAAAAGCAGGACACTCTAAAGCTGACTGGAAATTCTGAGTCAGTGGGGTTATCAACTCTGAGCTTCATGGTAGGGTGAGCCAGATGAGTCATTTTCTCAGTTCAGTTCAGTTGCTTAGTCATGTCCAACTCTTTGCGACCCCATGAACCGCAGCACGCCAGGCCTCCCTGTCCATCACCAACTCCCGGAGTTCACCCAAATCCATGTCCATCGAGTCGGTGACGCCATCTAATTATCTCATCTTCTGTCGTCTCCTTCTCCTCCTGCGTCAATCTTTCCCAGCATCAGGGTCTTTTCAAATGAGTCAGCTCTTCGCATCAGGTGGCCAAAGTATTGGAGTTTCAGTTTCAACATCAGTCCTTCCAGTGAACACCCAGGACTGATCTCCTTTAGGATGGACTGGTTGGATTTCCTTGCAGTCCAAGGGACTCTCAAGAGTCTTCTCCAACACCACAGTTCAACAGCATCAATTCTTCGGCGCTCAGCTTTCTTCACAGTCCAACTCTCACATCCATACATGACCACAGGAAAAACCATAGCCTTGACTAGATGGACCATTGTTGGCAAAGTAATGTCTCTGCTTTTTAATATGATGTCTAGGATAGTCATAACTTTCCTTCCAAAGAGTAAACAACTTTAGTTTCATGGCTGCAATCACCATCTGCAGTGCTTTTGGAGCCCAGAAAATAAAGTCAGCCACTGTTTCCACTGTTTCCACATTTATTTCCCATGAAGTGATGGGACTGGATGCCATGATCTTAGTTTTCTGAATGTTGAGCTTTAAGCCAAATTTTTCACTCTCCTCTTTCACTTTCATCAAGAGGCTCTTTAGTTCCTCTTCACTTTCTGCATAAGGGTGGTGTCATCTGCATATCTGAAGTTATTGATATTTCTCCCGGCAATCTTGATTCCAGCTTGAGCTTCCTCTAACCCAGCATTTCTCATGATGTACTCTGCATATAAGTTAAATAAGCAGGGTGACAATATACAGCCTTGATGTACTCCTTTTCCTATTTGGAACCAGTCTGTTGTTCCATGTCCAGTTCTAACTGTTGCTTCTTGACATGCATACAGGTTTCTCAGGAGGCAGGTTAGGTGGTCTGGTATTCCCATCTCTTTCAGAATTTTTCACAGTTTATTGTGATCCACACACACAAAGGTGTTGGCATAGTCAATAAAGCAGAAATAGATGTTTTTCTGGAACTCGCTTGCTTTTTTGATGATCCAGCAGATGTTGGCAATTTGATCTCTGGTTCCTCTGCCTTTTATAAAATCAGCTTGAACATCTGGAAATTCACAGTTCACGTATTGCTGAAGCCTGGCTTGGAGAATTTTGAGCATTACTTTACTAGCATGTGAGATGAGTGCAATTGTGTGGTAGTTTGAGCATTCTTTGGCATTGCCTTTCTTTGGGATTGGAATGAAAACTGACCTTTTCCAGTCCTGTGGCCACTGCTGAGTTTTCCAAATTTGCTGGCATATTGAGTGCAGCACTTTCACAGCATCATCTTTCAGGATTTGAAATAGCTGAACTGGAATTCCATCACCTGCACTAGCTTTGTTCATAGTGATGCTTTCTAAGGCCCACTTGACTTCTCATTCCAGGATATCTGGCTCTAGGTGAGTGATCACACCATTGTGATTATCTGGGTTGTGAAGATCTTTTTTGTATAGTTCTGTGTATTCTTGCCACCTCTTCTTAATATCTTCTGCTTCTGTTAGGTCCATACCATTTCTGTCCTTCATTGAGCCCATCTTTGCATGAAATGTTCCCTTGGTATCTCTAATTTTCTTGAAATGATCTCTAGTCTTTCCCATTCTATTGTTTTCCTCTATTTCTTTGCATTGATGGCTGAGGAAGGCTTTCTTATCTCTCCTTGCTTTTCTTTGGAACTCTGCATTCAAAGGGGTGTATCTTTCCTTTCCTCCTTTGCTTTTCACTTCCCTTATTTTCACAGCTATTTGTAAGGCTTCTTCAGACAGCCATTTTGTTTTTTTTTTTGCATTTCTTTTTCTTGGGGATGGTCTTGATTCCTGTCTCCTGTACAATGTCACAAACCTCCATCCATAATACTTCAGGCACTCTGTCTATCAGGTCTAGTCCCTTAAATCTATTTCTCACTTCCACTGTATAATTGTTAGGGATTTGATTTAGGTCATACCTGAATGGTCTAGTGGTTTTCTCCACTTTCAGTCCGTATTTGGCAATAAGGAGTTCATGATCCGAGCCACAGTCAGCTCCTGGTCTTGTTTTTGCTGACTGTATAGAGCTTCTCCATCTTTGGCTGCAAAGAATATAATCAATCTGATTTCGGTGTCGACCATCTGGTCATGTCCATGTATGGAGTCTTCTCTTGTTTGAAGAGGGTGTTTGCTATAGTGCGTTCTCTTGGCAGAACTTTATTAGTCTTTGCCCTGCTTCATTCCGTACTCCAAGGCCAACTTTGCCTTTTACTCCAGGTAGCTCTTGACTTCCTACTTTTGCATCCCAGTCCCCTGTAATGAAAAGGACATCTTTTTTGGGTGTTAGTTCTAGAAGGTCTTGTAGGTCTTCATAGAACTGTTCAACTTCAGCTTCTTCAGCGTTACTGGTCAGGGCATAGACTTGGATTATGGTAGTATTGAATGGTTTGCCTCAGAAAAGAACAGAGATCATTCTGTCATTTTTGAGATTGCATCCAAGTACTGCATTTTGGACTCTTTTTTTGACCATGATGGCTACTCCATTTCTTCTAAGGGATTCCTGCCCACAATAGTAGATATTATGGTCATCTGAGTTGAATTCACCCATTCCAGTCCATTTTAGTTTGCTGATTCCTAGAATGTTGATGTTCACTCTTGTCATCTCCTGTTTGACCACTTCCAATTTGCCTTAATTCATGGACCTAACATTCCAGGTTCCTATGCAATATTGCTCTTTACATCATTGAACCTGCTTCCATCACCAGTTCCATTCACAACTGGATGTTATTTTTGCTTTGGCTCCATCCCCTCATTCTTTCTGGAGTTATTTCTCTACTGATCTCCAGTAGCATGTTGGGCACCTACCGACCTGGGGAGTTCATCTTTCAGTGTCCTATCATTTTGCCTTTTCATACTGTTCATGGGGTTCTCAAGGCAAGAATACTGAAGTGGTTTGCCATTCTCTTCTCCAGTGGACCACATTCTGTCAGACCTCTCCACCATGACACGGCCGTCCAGGGTTGACCCACATGGCCTGGCTTAGTTTCATTGAGTTAGACAAGGCTGTGGTCTGTGTGATCAGATTGGCTAGTTGTCTGTGATTGTAGTTTCAGTCTGTCTGCCCTCTGATTCCCTCTTTCAGTGCCTACCATCATTTTCTAGTGAACCCTCATTATCTTTAGGTCTTTTCCTGTGAGTCGATCAGATTCCAGAGAGAAGGCTGTGTTAATGGAAGATATAAACCTGATTTCCAGTGCTTTGAGAGCCAAGTAGGGTGAGATGAATGTTTGAGTTTCAACATTAAGTAAATATTCATTTAATCATTCTGCTTTTTTTTCTTTTTTAAAAATTAATTTATTTTAATTGGAGGCTAATTACTTTACAATATTGTAGTGGTTTTTGCCATACATTGACATGAATCAGCCATGGGTGTACGTGTGTTCCCCAACCTGAACCTCCATTCCACCTCCCTCCCCGTCCTATCCCTCAGGGTCATCCCAGTGCACTGGCCCTGAGTGCCCTGTCTCACACATTGAACCTGGACTGGCAATCTATTTCACATATGGTAATATACATGTTTCAATGCTATTCTCTCAAATTATCCCACCCTCGCCTTCTCCCACAGAGTCCAAAAGTCTGTTCTTTACATCTGTGTCTCTTTTGCTATCTTACATATACGGTCATTGTTTCCATCTTTCTAAATTCCATATATGTGCATTAATATACTGTATTGGTATTTTTCTTTCTGACTTACTTCGCTCTGTATAATAGGCTCCAGTTTCATCCACCTCATTAGAACTGATTAAAATGCATTCTTTTTAATAGCTGAGTAATATTCCATTGTGTATATCTTATCCATTCATCTGCCGATGGACATCTAGGTTGCTTCCATGTCCTAGCTATTGTAAACAGTGCTGCAATGAACATTGGGGTACACATGTCTCTTTCAATTCTGGTTTCCTTGGTGTGTATGCCCAGCAGTGGGATTGCTGGGTCGTATGGCAGTTCCATTTCCATTTTTTAAAGGGATCTCCACACTGTTCTCCATAGTGGTGGTATTAGTTTGCATTCCCACCAACAGTGTAAAGAGGGTTCCTTTTTCTCCACACCCTCTCCAGTGTTTATTGTTTGTAGACTTTTTGATAGCAGCCATTTTGACCAGCATGAGATGGTACCTCATTGTGGTTTTGATTTGCATTTCTCTGATAATGAGTGATGTTGAGCATCTTTTCATGTGTTTGTTAGCCATCTGTATGTCTTCTTTGGAGAAATGTCTGTTTAGTTCTTTGGCCCATTTTTTGATTGGGTCATTAATTTTTCTGGAATTGAGCTCCATGAGCTGCTTGTATATTTTTGAGATTAATTCTTCGTCAGTTGCTTCATTTGTTATTATTTTCTCCCATTCTGAAGGCTGTCTTTTCACCTTGCTAATAGTTTCCTTTGATGTGCAGAAGCTTTTAATTTTAATTAGGTTTTTAATTTAATTTTAATTCTCTGAAAAATACCGTTGGTAGCTTGATAGAGATTGCACAGAATCTATAGATTGCTTTTGGTAGTATACTCATTTTCTAATCCATGAACATGGTATACTTCTCCATCTATTTGTGTCATCTTTCTTTCATCAGTGTTTTATAGTTTTCTATATATAGGTCTTTTTTTTATTTAGGTAGATTTATTCCTAAGTATTTTATTCTTTTCATCTCAATGGTGAATGGAATTGTTTCCTTAATTTCTCTTTCTGTTTTCTCATTGTTAGTGTATAGGAATGTGAGGGATTTCTGTGTGTTAATTTTATATCCTGCAATTTTACTGTATTCACTGATTAGTTCTAGTAATTTTCTGGTGGTGTCTTTAGGGTTTTCTATGTAGAGGATCAAGTCATCTGCAAACAGTGAGAGTTTTACTTCTTCTTTTCCAGTCTTGATTCCTTTTATTTCTTTTTCCTCTCTGATTACTGTGGCTAAAACTTCCAAAACTATGTTGAATAGTAGTGGTGAGAGTGGGCATCCTTGCCTTGTTCCTGACTTTAGGGGAAATGCTTTCAATTTTTCACCATTGAGGTCATTCTGCTTTTATTACATCATCTTCACCCTCAGCTATGACTGGTGTCCTCCAGTCCATAAACCATGATTTATCTTTTCCAAAGACCAGTCCTCTTTCTTCTTCTCACTTTGGTAGAGCCTGTCACCTGGCTCCGTAAGAGAGAAGGGATATGAAGGGTATAAGCTCTTCTTAAACAGATTTTCATTCAACACTGTTAGCCTCACCTCTTCCCCAAATTCTACAAGTGCCTCCAATTCCTCAGACTTTTGTGAGTTCTTCACTATAAATTGTGTCTCCATTTCCCTCACTTAAGATTTATCTTTCTTGAGATGATCAGTAACTATGCAGACATCTGCTTTCCAATTTCCAAAATTTCATTGCTATTGTATCCTCTCTGGAATTCTTTATTTTTATGTGTTTATGCCTTTTTTTTATCCTTTTATTGTTATTTGAGAGAAATTTCAGGAGGGACTAGATATTAAGGCATGGATTCAACCCAACATCTTCAGTTGAAAATTCCCCATAAAATCTTGTAATATTTCTGTCAAGGGAAAGAAATTTTCCCTGAAATTTCTCTCAGCTCCTTATTATTCATTTTAATTGTGTTGAGCTTGCTTTCTTCGTGGATAAGGACTGTCCTCATAGTCCAAACCTCTTTCCTAGAATGTACTTCATCTCAGGTACATAATAATAATACATTTTCTGTTAAATGCTTATGTAACATTGTACACAATCCTCAGAGAGCTTATCTAGTTGAAGAAACACACACACAGTACAACAAAGGGCTGTTCTAATGTATTAAAGAAACAATAATCTGTTCAGAGATTCTGTAGCAATAGACTTTAAACAGCAGATTCAAAAGTCCACATTAACATTTCACTAATTCACATGCATAATCTAAATTACCTCGATTCACACACTTTACAAGAGATGGAGTTTTCATCATGTGCTTCTCAGTTGTGTTCCAACGTGGAGGAGCTGACCTGAACTGTAGCATCAGAAACTGATATGGTGGTGAAATACAAAGCTATTTCCACCTTCCCTTTCCTCACACCTGAAGGTCATGAAAAACGCTAGTGCCTAGAATCAGGAGAAAGAAATGTCATAAGCTGAGTACCACAAAGACAACAGTCTAGCACACACCACTGGCACTCTTCCCAGTGACCTTAACTTTCACCTCTATACACCCAAGGCTGCTTGCTGTGAACATTGACAACTCTTTTCCTGAAAACTTTCTACCTGATTGCAGGATCAAGCTCTGTTTGTGCATAGGATGGGCTAGAAATACCAGAGTTAATATCCTTGGTAATCCTTGAATCAGTAGCAGATTCGGGATGTTATTGATGGGTAAATTCACCAGCTTCCTAAATCCTTCAGTTGAGATAACTCTGAGGCATGTTCTATACTACCATCCAGCAGAACTGAATTCCAGTTGCCCACCCTGCTGACTCTGAAATGTACCCTTCACTGGCTTCTTTCCCTTTCTTATCCCTTCTTCACTTCCTGAACAGTGCTTCCCATGGTCACCCCCAAAATAAATGACTGGCACTCAAATTTTTGATTTAGTGGCACTCAGACCCAGATCAAGAGCTACCCTAAAGACTATATATTTCAGAGAGGTCATATTCTTACTTTGAACTTTACAGACGTAGAATGAACCTAAAAAATATATCAGGAGACTGCCACTCCAGATACACATAACATTAGAGAAACTCAACAGCCAACCAATGCTTACAAGGCTAAATCTTGGAGCTGGAAAGGGTTCAAATAGTAATTCGGTACAACTTCCACTCAAGATGAGAGCTGTCTTCTAAAGATCCCTGATCAGTGATCACTTCAAGTCTTTATTCAAAATACTGCAAAACAACAGAAAACCTGAAGAAACTCAGCCTTTCATAAATAGGTTCCCACTTTGAGTTGACCTTGGTAGACCCTAATGAAGAATATAACAAAATATGTCCACAATACATGGGTGGCTTTGAGAACAATTTAGACTGTCATCTACAAGAAAACCAGTGAAAACAGACTTTATACATATTACCAAGCCATTAAACTAAGTTATTTCTTTGGCAATGAATTTCTAAAAGATCTCCCTCTCTAGCTTCTAACCCATCCCTATTTTCCTTGGATAGAAAATTTCCTTCCCCTCTCTCTTTTTCTGTCCTTTTCTGTTTCAACAAGTATGTTCTTGACAGCCACCCAGTGGACCCTGTTGACACTCAGTAGATAGTAAACAGTTTTAGCAGCACATGTCCACTCCTAGTCACATAAACCTCATTAGAGACTGCTTATCACAAAGTCTCACCCCCTGGGTAAACAAAGAAAAGCTAAGAAGTAGTGTGAATATATAAATTATTGCCAAAACCAGGAGCAGCTTAGACAAAGCACAGCAGCAAACCCAGCCTTCCATACAGTTTGCTAGAACACTGGGTGGCTTGCCATAATTCTCCTCCTTTCCCCCAACACAGAAACACTCTCAGAGCCACTGAATATTTTCAAGGGATATTAACATGCAAACTTCTGAAACAGAAGGCAACCAACCAATCTAGGATGTACTAGAATCCAGTCACAAAAGTTTAGGAGCCTAGGACAATCGACTTCAGCAGCTGAGTGGATGTGAATGCACAGGGCAACATGATGGAAAGAGCTGTATTCTGGAAAGTGTTAAAATGTAGATTTCAATCACCAGTATGTGAGCTGAGGCACACAGTTAGGCTCTCTTAACCTCCATTTGCTTCAGTACAGTGGGAATGATACTGATGTTTAAAAGATTCTTTGGGGAGTAAACAAATGAAATATGTTTAGTAAAATATCAAATTATACAGCAAAGTATCCAGATTACTTATTACCTTTCCTTGCTGCTGTGCTGCATTTGGTGACAGCAATGCCCTATTGTTATTTGAATGATCCAATCTGAATCAGGTAGCCTTAGTTGATCCAAAGCAATTATCAATTTTAATTAAAAAAATCATTATTACCATTGTTAAGACTATGACTTACATGTCACTTCCAGCATGTTAGGGACTGTTAAGCTCTTTTCATGATCATCTCAGAATTCTTAAAATAGACCTATGAGATGAGCTATTTTTCCTGTTTTATAGCTGTGGAAACTGTGGTTCAGGGAAGTTGAATTTGTTTTATGAAAACTACAACAGACATGTGGTAGTGCCAGGGTTAAAACTCAAGTCTGTCTGACTTTAAAACCTGTGCTCTGAACCATCAGTAGATACAACCATGGTGGTTGGATTTGGTGAGAGTGGGAGCCATGGCTTCCTCAAAGGAGAGGGAGCTGGGGTGGGGATGCAGAGGAAGCCACTGGCCAGGGCAACCAGATGGCCAAACTTTACACTGTGATGGGGCTAAGTGAAGAGTTTTGCCAAGGAACTAAGTGGGAGCCTAATGTATCAAGTTGTTAGATGTGTTTTATCAAGGGAAAAAGCTCTTATCATGAAACATCTAGCTGCAAACAACCAAAGACTCAGCTTCATGTGGCCTAAGCAGAATGGAATTTAATCTCAGTTAATACCAAGTCCAGGGGTGGAGTGGCTCCAGGGTCACTTTGGCCATTTGACTGCATCATCAAGGATCCAGGTCTTTAACATCCTGCTGTTCTGCCATTCCCAGAATGTCTACAGCCCTCTCTCCATTCTCTGACAAGTTGTATGATGCTTGCAGTAGTTCTGATGCATCACAGAAAATCCACACTCAGCAAGTAGGTGTGTTTCTTTACACGTGTCTGCTGCTGCTGACTCGCTTCAGTCGTGTCCAACTGTCCAACCCTATGGACTACAGCCTGCCAGGCTCCTCTGTCCATGGGATTCTCCAGGCAAAAATACTGGAGTGGGCTGCCATGCCCTTCTCCAAGGGATCTTTCCAACCCAGGAATCGAACCCAGGTCTCTCACGTCTACCTGCATCGGCAGCAAGGTTCTTTACCACTAGCACCAACTGGGAAGCCCTTCCATGTGTCTGTCTCTTCTTATTATGGAGAAAAATCTTTCCAGAAGTCCTGAAAGGACCACCTCAACTTCCACTTGTCAGATTTGTGTTATGTGGTTGCACCCAAACCAGTACATGGCAAAAAGTTACTATGATTAAAAACTATTATAATGTGCATCTTCTGGGGCCAGGATGATGTGTTCCATCGAGAACATGGGAGGGGGGCACCTAGACAAAATCAAGGCTCTACCAACAAGGAAGAAGTATGTGTGTGTGTGTGGGTGTGGATGTGATGCATGCATGTGCAAGTATGAGCTCTAGAAGAGGCAAACAACAGGGTCTGCCACAGCAATTTGCGTGCAGTGTCTGTCCTGAAAGTGAGAAACTTTTCCTGGAATTACATCAAGGAAAGTTAGTCTGCACTAAAGTCTCTCAGCCAGAGGTCTGTTTTCTCCCTGAGTATTGTCATTTTATTATTTGTTGAACAGACCTACTTCTGCCTGGTCTGTATCTGACCTGCCTCGGACATCACTCTTCCATGACTCTGTAGCCTTTCTCACCACTTCCCATGGTTGGTCCTAGAGCCCTTATTCCCCTGATCTTTATTTCCCTAGGTTTTAAAAAAAATCTTCCTTCTATATTTTTTTAAAAGAAACATCCACTGACTCCATGGATCCCAGTTTAGGAACTGCAAAGTCAACAATTAATTCAGCAGTAAATGATTATCGAAAGGAAAGACAGAACCATAAAGGCTATCTTAGGGAAAGAGCATTTCCTCCAAAATATTCCCGTATTTTTAGTTCCTACTCCCCAAAGCTGCTCTCTGTGTCCCATTAGAGAAACAGATGCCACCACGCCACTTACCCAGCATGCATTCAGCCCCGTGGCACTCTCGTTTGCTTCCCTGGCAGGCACTGAACACGATGGTGTTCATCCTTCCTCATGCAGATGGTGGCGGGGGTGGGAAGTTTGACCTAATATTGAACAGAGCTGCAGCTAGTCCTGAAATGAGCAGTGGCCAGGAGCCCAGCATTAAAGACATAAATAAGCTGCAGGTTTTTAGAAACTTGCCAGCAACCCTCTGAAACAGGAAGAGGATACTTAGAGCTGTTCTGCTAACTCTCAGTCATGAGCCTGCCGTTAAGGTCTGAGGCTCCCTGGCTGCTGAAACCACCAACCTTGGAGCTGACTCCGAGGGCACCAGGCTGAGAGGATACCTGAGGTCCCAAGGACCGCTGATGGGGGAACCGCTAGATAATCCCTCCATTTGCAGGAGCAGAGAGGGGTTGTAAATGTCATTCCTTTTCTGGGAGGTGTAGTATCTGTCTCCATTAGACTTCCAGGAGAGTTCAAAACAAACAAACAGAAAAGGCAACGGCTTAGGATAATGGAATAGGGTCAGTGCCGCCACTGGAGTGTCATTCCCTAATGTTCCACAGTTCCCTAAACTGACCCACGCTTGGTCTGGGACCCCAGCTTGACTGGCATTGAGAACTATGCTGCTCACATACAGATGGGCTGGAACAAGTCTTTGAAACTCTGCTGCAATCAAACAAGACTTTTGGGGGGATGTTTCTCAAGTCTGAAAGCCATTAGTTTTGTGTGAAAAGCCATCATGGATGAACACAGTAGTTAAAACAGATCCTTTGTATGAAAACAAATGATAAACAATCAAATGTAACAGATGGTCTATTTAGTCAAGCAATGGTTGATACCATAGAATTCCTATCCAATAGGAGACTGGGGATCATTCCTTAGAGTTCATGGTGCTTAGAGTCAAGCCTAGGAGATAGAACTCTAAATTTCATCATTCAATAGGAAATATTGATATTAACAAGCACTATGGCCACCTCATGTGAAGAGTTGACTCATTGGAAAAGACTCTGATGCTGGGAGGAATTGGGGGCAGGAGGAGAAGGGGACAACAGAGGATGAGATGGCTGGATGGCATCACTGACTCGATGGACGTGAGTCTGGGTGAATTCCGGGAGTTGGTGATGGACAGGGAGGCCTGGCATGCTGCAATTCATGGGGTCGCAAAGAGTCGGACACGACTGAGTGACTGAACTGAACTGACTGATGTGCTCAAAGACACAAAAGGTGTCTCCTATTCTTCAGGGCTCAAAATCATCACAGACACATGAAGTTAGATAATGATTTAAATAATAGGATGAGAGTACATGAGGAGTCTTAGGCGCTATCTGAGAAATTAGTATGTATGTGTTAAGACATGTATATGCTTGTCCTCTCAGTCTTGTCTCTTTGCGACCCTACAGACTGCAGCCTGCCAGTATCCTCTCTCTATGAAATTCTTCAGGCACGAGTACTAGAGCAGTTTGCCATTTCCTGCTCCAGGGGATCTTCCTGACCCAGTGATCGAACCCCCTTCTCTTGCATCTCCTGCTTTGGCTGGCAGATTCTTTACCACTGTACCACCTGGGAAACCCCAAGACATTCATAGGTGGGTTCAATTATGAGGTGGAGTGGCCTGTGAAGGCTTCTGAGAGAAGGTGGGACTTAAGGTGGGGCTTAAAAAGGAAGGGTCTGGATAGATGAAGGGGAAGAGAAAGGAGGGGCTTTAAGAAAACTGCAAGGAATAGTCATATGTGAAGTGTTTATACTGAAGTTTTCATACACCCGCATGTCCATCCACTTATCATCACCAGCCTGAAAACCATTATTATTATGGTCTTTTTGTTGCTGTTCTACAAGTGAATTATTTTCCTTTTTAACTGCTTTATTGAGATACAACTGAAATGCAATAAACTATATTCATTGAAAGTATATAGTTTGATATGTTTGTTTTTGACATATGTAATACAACTCCACAATCAACACAGTGAACCTATTCATCACCTCTACTAAAAAGTTGTAAACTTCTTTCAAATTGGAAAGCCCAATATATGGCTTCAGGACACTCATTCTACTCAGATTCCAAAAGCCAGTTCTCTCATCTCTGACATGAGGGCTTCTTTCTTCCTCTCCCACCAAAGAACACAGGTTTCATCTTTTAATGATAATCGAAGGGACTACCCTTCATTGAGGGCATTTGGCAACCTGGAATTGTGCTTATTTCTTTATTATTCCTAAGGAGAATCCATGAGAAAGGAATTAACTTTATTCCCATTTTGGAGGCAGAGAAAGCAAACCTTAGGAGGGCAGTCACTTGCCCAGGTCTGATAGACTTATAGTCAGTAAATGGCAAAGTCTGATGGACTTACAGTCAGTAAATGGCCAAGCCGCTGTTGGATCTCAAGGTTGCCTCCTTCAGGCATATACTCATACATATGTACTCTTAGACCTTTATAAACCTTTTCCAGGACAAAGGGTCCTGCCAGCCTGGCACATAGGGAAGGAGGATATCGAGGACTGAGTTTCTAAATCATTGAATCCTGACCATGGATACAACAGTAGTCAGGTTGGCTCGTTCAGCTTTCAAAAGTATCAGTTTACATTGCCTCAAGAGTGCACGTGGGTTTGCTTTTCTCCATATCCTTGCCAACATTTGTTGTCTTTGTCTTTCTGATTACAGTCATCTTAACAGATGTGAGATGATATCTCATTGTGGTTTTGCTGGCATTTCCCTGATAATTAATCTACACTCCCATGTTCAAATCAGCATTATTCACAATAGCAAAGATGTGGAAACATGGAAACAACCTAGATATCAGTGGGAAAGTGAAAGTCTCTCAGTCGGGTCCAGCTCTTTGTGACCCCATGGACTATATAGTCCATGGACTTCTCCAGGCCGGAATACTGGGGTGGGTAGCCTTTCCATTCTTCAGGGAATCTTCCCAACCCAGGGATTGAACCCAGTTCTCCCACATTGCAGGTGATTCTTTACTAGCTGAGCCACAAGGGAAGCCCCAGAATACTGGAGTGGGTAGCCTATCCCTTCTCCAGTGGATCTTCCTGACCCAGGAATCGAACCAGGGTTTCCTCCATTGCAGGCGCATTCTTTACCAACTGAGCTATCAGGGAAGCTCTAAATGTCAATAGATGAATGGATAAATATATTTGCTTTATATATACATGTATAACAGAATATTACTCAGCTTTAAAAAAAAGAAGGAGGGAATCTTGCTATTTGCAACCACGTGGAGGAACCTGGAGGACATTATGCTAAATGAAATAAGCCAGATACAGAAGGCAAATACTGCCTGATTCTATTTATCAGTGAAATCTAAAATAGTCAAACTCACAGAAGCAGAGTTGACTGGTGGTTACTAGAGACTGGGAATTATCAATTGTACGTCAATAAAGCTGGAAGAAAGAAGTTAGATTATGACTTCTCCCCTTCTGTTTCCTATAAAAGAGCTTCGGTGGTCCTGAGTGGGAATAGGATGACGTCTCCTCCATCTGCCGCTGTCCCTGCAAACCCACCCCATTGCTCATCCTTCCCAGAAACTCAGCCAGGATCTTTCCTAACTGCCAGAAGAAGCCCATCTCAGAAAGAAGAAGATGGATGTCTAGCTCTCTAGATCTCCGCTGCTGGCCTCTAGCACACCGGGGAAGGGGGACCCAGCTCTGCTTGCTGCTGTATAAATGTCCTGTCAGGCTGTTTATACTCTCAATGCATTTTCTTGGCTTCCCCAGTTCTGTTAATTGCCCCCCGTTTAGGAATCTTCGAAGGGACGAAAGCCAGATTGCAGAAACACACCAGTGTTTATCATGAGTGACTTTCCAGGCATCACCATAACAGCAAGGGGCAGGTCCTTTTCTACAGAAGCCAAGGCTTTGCTGCCTCAAGTCTGGGCCTGACTTTGGCTCCTGCACCAGCTCTCTTTGAACAAGGGGCTTCTGGTTCACCGGAGATGGCTGATTCCTTCTCTCACTCAGAAACTTGTGTGAAGTTGCAGCTCATAATGTGAAATGCTTGTGCTGTGTAAATGGATCTTTGATTGTGCGCTTTTACATTACAATATTTCACCCTCCTAGGTCTTCTAGACAATGTGTCATTCAGCCTCCGAACACTGATCTTGCCCCTGTTCCTTCCTCCCAGCAATGTCTCACTCCTGGGCTTAGGCACTTCTTTGCTGCAGGTATTGATACTCAAGGAGGGTGTTTAAAAGTATGTATTTGCAAAATACTATATCAGAAGGATCCTTCTTTCTTCCCTTTCATTTATTTATTTATTTTTATTGACAATTGATATACAATATTATATAGATTGTGCTGTGCTGTGCTTAGTTGCTCAGTCATGTCTGACTCTTTGTGACGCCATGGACTGCAGCCTGCAAGGCTCCTTTGTCCATGGGGATTCTCCAGGCAAAAATACTGGAGTGGGTTGCCATGCCCTCCTCCAGGCATTATATAGGTAAAAAGTGTACTATTATACATCAGTTCAGTTCAGTTCAGTTTAGTCGCTCAGTCGTGTCCAACTCTTTGTGACCCCATGAATCACAGCACCCCAGGCCTCCCTGTCCTTCACCAACTCCCGGAGTTCACTCAGATTCACGTCCATCGAGTCAGTGATGCCATCCAGCCATCTCATCCTCTGTTGTCCCCTTCTCCTCCTGCCCCCAATCCCTCCCAGCATCAGAGTCTTTTCCAATGAGTCAACTCTTCGCATGAGGTGGCCAAAGTACTGGAGTTTCAGCTTCAGCATCATTCCTTATACATAGTGGTTCACAATTTTTAAAGTCTATACTCCATTTATAGTAGTTATGAAATATTGGTTATATTCCCCACTATATATCCTTAATCCCCTTCCCCCTATATTGCCCCTCCTCCCTTCCTTCTTCCCATTGGTGATCACTTGTTTGTTTTCTATATCTGTGAGTCTGCTTCTTCTTTGTTATATTCCACTAGTTTTTAAATATTTTTTAGATTCCATACATAAGTGATATCGTACAGTATTTGTCTTCCTTTGTCTGGTTTATTTCACTTGAGCATAATGCCCTTCAAATCCATCCACGTTGCTGCAAATGGCAAAATTTCATTCTTTTTATGGCCGAGTACTATTCCATTGTGTGTGTGTGTGTGTGTGTGTGTGTGTGTATCACATATTCTTTATCCATTCATCTGTTGATAGACACTTAGATTGCTTCCATATCTTGGCTATTGTAAATAATGTTGCAGTGAACATTGGGGTGCATATATCTTTTCAAATTAGTGTTTAATATACCCAGGAGTACAATTGTTGGGTATATGGAAGTTCTGTTTTTAGTCTTTTGTGAAACTTCCATGCTGTTTTCACAGTGGCTGCATCAGTTTACATTCCCACCAACAGTGTATGAAGCTTCCCTTTTCTTCACTCTTTGTCAGTGTTTGTTATTTGAGTTCTTTTTGATAATGGCCATTCTGACACCACCCTTATGGCAGAAAGTGAAGAGGAACTAAAAAGCCTCTTGATGAAAGTGAAAGAGGAGAGTGAAAAAGTTGGCTTAAAGCTCAACATTCAGAAAACGAAGATCATGGCATCTGGTCCCATCACTTCATGGCAAATAGATGGGGAAACAGTGGAAACAGTGTCAGACTTTATTTTTCTGGGCTCCAAAATCACTGCAGATGGTGATTGCAGCCATGAAATTAAAAGACGCTTACTCCTTGGAAGAAAAGTTATGACCAACCTAGATAGCATATTGAAAAGCAGAGACATTACTTTGCCAACAACGGTCCATCTAGTCAGGGCTATGGTTTTTCCAGTGGTCATGTATGGATGTGCGAGTTGGACTGTGAAGAAAGCTGAGCGCCGAAGAATTGATGCTTTTGAACTGTTAAAGGAGACCAGTCCTGGGTGTTCATTGGAAGGACTGATGCTGAGGCTGAAACTCCAATACTTTGGCCACCTCATGCGAAGAGTTGACTCATTGGAAAAGACTCTGATGCTGGGAGGGATTGAGGGCAGGAGGAGAAGGGGACAACAGAGGATGAGATGGTTGGATGGCATCACCGACTCGATGGATGTGAGTTTGGGTGAACTCTGGGAGTTGGTGATGGACAGGGAGGACTGGCATGCTGCAATTCATGGGGTTGCAGAGTCGGACACGACTGAGCGACTGAACTGAACTGAACTGATTCTGACAGGTGTGAGGTGGTATCTCATTGTGATTTTGATTTGTACTTCCCAGATGATTAGCTATGTTGAGCATCTTTTCATGTGCCTGTTGAGAAGGCCCCTTTTGTTAAAGAAAGCACTGTATGTACAAAGATAACTAGAAGATGAGAAAGTGTGACAAGTTCTTAAGAGAGTCAATGTAATATGGGTGTTCAAAGGAGGAAATGCTAGATACCTAGTTGGGGAGCAGTAGTAGAGGTGTATTAATTAAGCATATTTCAGACATCATATTATTTCACCTTCAGAGGAATCCCATTAGATCAGGAAACTAAGGCTTAGAGATATGAAGTAAGTTAATCAAGGTCACACAGTAAGCAAGCTGTAGAATAGGGATTTGAACTCCAAAAGCCTGGTTCTTAACTGCACTGTCATACTGCGGAAGTAGCAGTGGAGCTGGCCCATGGAAGGTGAATGAGATCATGTTTAGTAGGGTTGGGAGAGGGCATTCCTGGTTTGGAGGACAGGAGGAGAATAGTGAAAGACATGTAGTAAGAATATTGTTAAAAGCATCCTAGGGAAATCCATCCATCCATCTATCCACCTATTCATCTATCCATCCATCTATCCAATAAATACTTTTTGAGAATCCACTGTGTACTAGGCACTGTGGAGGCTGATAGAAGCTATAAGGGTACGAACAAAGATCCATGTCCTCATAAGGCTTACATTCTAGAATGAAAAGACAGATAATAAAAATAAAGTATGTTAGAAGTCATAGAAATAGAAAAAATACGGCCTGGTGAGGGAGGGGTGGGCATGCAGGGGGAGGTGGAGTCAGTAACAGTTTACAACAAGGTGGTGAGAGGTCGCCCCGCCCCTCACTGCTCCCTCTGACTCTCCCTTCTCCTCCTTTCATCCATCTGTTTATCCATCTATCACACCAGACTCAGAAACCCTGAAATTCTTGAGGTGGCATCTTAGGACAAGTTCTTCCTGCTGCACTGACAACTCCAAGCTGCTGGAAGAATCTTCAAACCAGCCTGGGAGGTGTTGCAAGCTCAGATGGCTGTGATCCGGGCCCAGGGCTGAGCGTGGTCGCTGATGTTTCCTGCTCTCCAGGCCAAGCAGCGCTTGCTGCCTTCCTGTTTACCACACCCCACTCAGCCTCCTTCCATACCGGAGGGTCAGCTGCTAGGACAAGGTTGGGTGCAAGCCCTCCATGGGTCATGCAGCCAATAGTTTTGCTGCCCAGTGACCCTTCCTCAGAGGAGGCATCAACGGAATGCAGAGTGTGACTCAGGGAGGGGCGTGCAGAATTCCGCTGGAGAAATACAACCCGTCCGCAGCACCCTGGCCCGGATTCTGCAGTAAACAGACAGATAGCAGCGTGCTGAGGGGATGTGTGGACAGAGACACTGTCTCAGAGCAGAGACTGTCTCTTAGGGAGTCACTGGGGAACTCAAAGTGAACCAGAGCAAAGCTTCTGCGGGGAAGGACATGGAGGAAACTCAGAGTAGGGGTCTTTTTAACTAATGACTCAGTGACGAGGGTGTGGAGTAACTTGGTTTTGGTCTAGACAGGCAGCATGTGAGTGCACAGAAGGTGAAAGCAAGAGAAGATGACGTCTTTAGTCCTTTGACACCTTGTGAGTCCCCCCCGCCCCCGCCCAATGGTGTATCACCCTCCCCTCTCCACCACACCAAACTAAAACATCTCCTTTCCTGACCTCCAACTAAGTAGTGGATCAAATCACAGACATGTATCAACACAGCATCCTTGTTGGCACCATTCTTTGCCAGTGGGCCCTGGTGACCACCTTAGTGTTTCCCAGCAAGATTTCATTATTTTCTCAGGGAAGGGGTGTAGGAGAGGGGCAAGGATGTCATGGGCTGGTTGAGACAATGTTAAGGTTGAAAACCAAGTGTTGAAAATTCACAGAAAACCCAGAAAGGGCTTTTTGTAATCAGATATTGTTTAATTTCAATGACCTGAAGACCCCTCAAACTGGTTTAAATGAAAAAGGAAGGGGTGAGGTGAGGACATATCTTTGGAAGGGTAAGAAGGCATGTCACACACCTGAGATGGGGGAGAGCCAGGCTTAGACAGCACCTGATGCAGGAAGCCGTGAGCTGAACGCACTCTGAAGGCCTCTCCCTGCTCATCTGCCTCCCCCTCACCTCTCTGCAGCTGGCTTCCTTTCTTTCCATGTCTGTGCAGACCCAGTTCTGGCATCACACAATGCCCGGGTGTTCAGGGCACTGACCAGGGTCTCTGGATTCCATTTCTAAATGCCTGTGGGGCAGAGTTGGCCCATCTTAGTTCAGCTGTTTAACCTTTCTTTAATTGGATGGAGCCAGGGAGGACTGAAGTTATTTATTACAAAAATGGTCACAGAAATTCCCAGAAAGGAGAAGCAGGGCAGAGGTGGGGGAAGGGGGAAATTTTCTGAGAAAAGAGTTTAGTTGGGCACTTGTTCCAGGAAGTGTCTATTGCAGGATCTTCACTAGAACGAAGCAAATTCAATACTATCAACTAGAACGCAGGTGTGGCTACTGTGATGCACACCGTGTTTTAAAGGTGAGTGTTTATTTAACCTCCCCTAATGATTATAGCGGAGAAGGCAGTGGCAACCCACTCCAGTACTCTTGCCTGGAAAATCCCATGGAAGGAGGAGCCTGGTGGGCTGCAGTCCATGGGGTCTCGAAGAGTCGGACACGACTGAGCAACTTCACTTTGACTTTTCATTTTCATGCATCAGAGAAGGAAATGGCAACCCACTCCGGTGTTCTTGCCTGGAGAATCCCAGGGATGGGGGAGCCTGGTGGGCTGCCATCTATGGGGTCGTACAGAGTCAGACACGACTGAAGCGACTTAGCAGCAGCAGCAGCAATGATTATAGCAGAAACAGACCAACAAGGAGAGGGCAACTTCATGGCGTCAGGACCCATGGGAGGCAGCCTCTGAAAACTCTTCCAGGGACCCTCTCCTCCTCCATGCCCTTGTGGAAACACTTCCTCTCAAATATAGGCTGGACCTGGAGACTTCCTTCTATTAATAGTGCACGGCAGAGGTAATGGGATGTGGCTTCTGAGAGGAGGGTATGGAAGGAATGTCTTCCATTTTGCTGGCTCTTTCCGTCTCTCTTTCACTCTCGGGGAAGCCACTGCCATGCTGTGAGCTGCCCCACGGAGAGGCCCACAGGGCGAGGAACTGATGTCCTGGGTTAACTGCCAGCTGGGACCTGATGGCTGCCAACAACCACAGGAGTGAGCTTGGACATGGGTCCCACCTCAGTGGATCTCTGAGATATAGCAGCCCTGGCCAGCACTGTGTTTGCAGACTTGAGAGAGACTCTGAGTCAGGAGATCCAGATTTCTGACCCAGAGGGAGACTATAAATGTTTGTTACTTAAGCAACTATATTTTAGAATGGCTTATTATAGAGAAATAATCATCTAATACAGGATACCAGGCTTCTTCCATCCCATTTCTCTGCCATCCTTCTCATCTACATGGTACGAGATGACTCACCAGCAGGAAGGGGGAAGAAAAAGAGCAGGGCTCGCTTCTTATTTTTCAGAGCATAATTCAGAAGCTGCACACATCACTTCCGCTCACACCCCATTGGCCAGAATTTTGTTGCTACCAAGAAGGGTGGGAGGGGTGGCCTTGTGCCCAAGTGAAAATCAAGGATTATTTTACAATGAAAGAACAGAAGGGACGCTGGAGGACAATTAGCAGGCTCTGCCACAAACACCCACGCCCATGTTTGTTTGCTTTGTGTGCGTAGTGAGATTTCTGGTCTACAGAAGCTGGGATACACAGAGCATCAGGAAGACTCCAAGAAGGTGGTGAAGAGAAGCCGCCTCCATAGTCCTAGCACAGAGCCCGCAGGGCAGGTGACAAATGCACGTTCATTGGAGGAATTCTTGCACCAGAAACCTGGGCTCCGTCTGTTATTTCTTCAAGGTCATGCAACCAGTCAGCAGCAGAGTCATTACATAAGCCAGGGCTTCTGTCTCCTAGCCCAGCTCTCACTGTCTCTGCTCCTAAAGGACAATTTTAAAGAACTGTTTTTGAGTTAGGACTACACGTGCAGTGTGAATACGAAGAGAGGATGACACGCAGCAGAAGGCTTCACTTGCAGTCCTGGACGTGACTTTTCCTGCCAGACCAAAATGGTTAGGTTTCCAGTACCTGGTGAACACTATGCCTGCTCTTCATATTTCCGTGAGCTCACCCAGTGCTGCATCACCGCTGGGTGTTCAAAACATTTTAATTCAACTGATGCCAGGTGAGAGGGGAATGGGTTCACCTTCACTGTGCTCTCTCTCCCACAGAGAAATGAATAGATAAGGGATGATCTTAGTTAAAATAGGTTGGGATTTTCCTTTTAAAAAAGGCATCACACTCACAAAGTCTTTTTTTCTTCGAAGTTTATCTCTGTGGCAAAATAGAGTACTGGCACACGAGAAATACCCAATAAATGTTTGTTAAGTGAAATTACAGACTTAATTCTTTTCTAATAATTACTGAGTCATAGAGGAGACTACTGTCCCCCAAGTACTTCCTGTATCCATTCTCCCACTTTTTATTTAGTAACAGAACTCCTGCATTTCACTGGGCATGTTGGTGACCAGCCACAGACTGTATTATCCAGCCTTACTTGTGGCCCTGTGACCATTTTGTGACCTTTTGACACATTTGGGCCATGGGAATGTGAAAGCAAATGACGTGAGCAGCATGGGGTCGGGGGGACGTCCCTAACCACTGAGAAATGGTGGTGGTGCCGTTGAGTAGCGTTCTTAGACTCAGCAATGGAAGCCACATGTTGATAATGGGAGAGATATCAAGCCTGGTGTGTGGATGAGCTCGTGGCTGGAAATACCTGCACCCAAGATCACCTGCTTCACTCTGGGCTTTTATACAGGGATGAGTACATTTCTATTTTCTATACTTGGGGCCATTACTTTCTACTATAATACATTACTAAGTTCACTAAGTAATGTATACTAATATTACTATTGTATACTACTAGTGTTACTATTGTGTACTAATGTACTATTAGTAACTAATGTTAGTAACTAACATATACTAACGTTAGCATTACTCTTAGTAATGTATTCTAATATTGCTAAGTTTGAGACATTCTTTAATCAATATGTTTTCCTTTCTTCTAAGACAGTGTGTGCACTCAAGCATGTTTCACCTAATGTACAGACTATTTTAAGAGCTGGATGCTAACATTTCTCTAAGTTGGTCCCTGAGTGCCAAGGTGAAAGACAGATCGGCTAGTCTGCTACTGCTCCATGGATAATAACATTGATTATCGTATGACACACATCTGTCTGCCTTGTCAAAATAGAGATTAGGGTTCTATGACTACACAAAATATCTACTCTGTGAAGGATAGGGTCTTTTAAGAGAAAGCGACCTCATTACATTTTATGAGTCAAGAGTGTAAGAAATTCCATGTAGGTGATGAAAATGCTTATTGTTTAAAAGACTACCCATATGTCCTGATGGTTCCAAGCACATTGTGAGTGTTCACAAAACATCCACTAAAAACCATGAAATAATTGATCCCCTGTTACAGAGATAACTGATCCCCATTACAGTTGGCCCTGCATTGACCACACTGAGGTTTCAGCCTGGGTACCTATTCCTAGGTACCAGCCTCTTCCCATCATCTTCTGTATACTTGTCATGTGTTGACTTTTCAATGACAAATTCTTGGCATATGGCCATGCTCTCTCTGCAAGGGTCCAAGACATATCCTTGGCATTTGTTTCACCCTTTGCTGACCTGAATTTTTCCTACAAATATCCCATCACTCCTTTTATAATACTGTATCACCTTTCAATCACATAGTATCAATATGTCTTTTTTGGACATCCTTATACTTACAAATATATATAAAGAGAGATGTGAGTATGTGTTTAATATATGAAGATGTATGGATGAATGAATTGAACATCAAAAATTCTACCTAGAAAGCAGCATCTTTCCTTTCTTACCATTTCTCATCAGATACTCTGAACACTTGAATTATTCTTCACTACCCATTGGGTAAAGTCTCCGGCAATCCAATAGCTTTTTTGGTCAAGTTCAAATGTTAAATGTCCAGGCCTATCCATTAAACTCTGGACTCTCATCCAATGAGAATGTTTCCTCCTTCAGCACTGACCTGCCTCAGGCAAGGAGACTGCAGTGGACAAGGATACAGTAATGCCGGTTTTTTCCTCCCTTCCTCACTAGACCTCCTTCTTTTCCAGGTTTTGTTTAGCTCTGAGGGTCAGGAGAGCATGCGGTGGGAGAGGCTGGGTGAATTAGAGACAAGGGCCAAGTTGTCACTGCAGTCTCTTATTAGGACCCTCTGTGTGCTGCATGCCCCAGAGCTTATGCTTCCCTGGTTTCTTGCATCCTCAGCATTGGAGATTTCACATTTCCCACCTAAGATTCCTTTGAAGCAATGTCTGCTTTGACTGGCTGCAGTTGCCCCCTGCCCCCACCTCTCTGGCTTCTGGATGGGTCTCTGTTGGGTTCACCTCATCCCGCCTGCAGCTCCCTTCCTCAGGTCCACATTTGGCTTGGGAAACATGAATGGATCCTCTTCTTCCCTGTCCCAAAAGCAACAAGCATTGACCTTTCTCAGGCAAGCTGCTACTCTACCCCCACCTGCTTTTAGAGTTTTAGATGAAAATACCAGTCTCTACAAATTTCAGGGAACATAGTTGTGGGGTGCTTGAAGGACCCAATTGTAGAGTCCCCACCAGCCTTTTCACTTTGTGCTGAACAAGAGGGGGGCTGGGTTCACATGCTCTCTCCACGTCGCCTGCTGAGAACTGTCCATCTGGTTCATTTCTTACTTGGCTCCTCACTGCAGGGGTCCCCACAACCCAGCCAAGTCCCCAAGGGCTGTCTTCCTAAAGCCCTTCTTGGTCGAGGAGGGCATCAGGTGGAATGTTGGCAGCAGCCTTGTGCCCAGCTGTGTGGTGCCAGGGGCACAGCCTGCAGGTGTGCAGGAGTGGCGCCCCAACTGCTCACTGAGCCGGGCCAGCTGTTAGCACAACCGCCAGCAGACAAGCAGCGTGCCAGGCCCCAGGAGTCCTGCATGCCAGGGCAAGGCTCACCCAGGGCTGTGGCTCCAGCTCTGGGGTGGTACAAACACAGCCCAGGAAGGAGGCCCCACTAAGCCCTCCCAGGCTTTTTTCTGATTTATGGTTCACCGGATTCCCACCAAATTGAACACATGTGCCATTGTTGATTTAGCCACCATTTGTTGGTCAAGTTTAGTTTTGTTTTAACCTACAGCACCTTGATTATTTCATCCATAGACACTAACATCTTCTCTGGGTTGTGGCTGAGGTCCAAGCCAGGTGAAGTTCTGTGGCTCTTATTTATTTATAATTTTTCATTTTTGTTGTAGTATAGTTGACATAATATTGTGTTAGTTTCAGGTGTACAGCAAAGTGAATCTCTGTGCCTCCGTTTAGATCTGGTTTCTGTTGGTGGCTGAGGTCAGGGCTGGGATGGTGGGGGGACTCAAGGCGCATTTCTCTCTGAAGCCAACATCTATTTCAGGTCACATTGAAGAGGAGGTAGGGGTGGGGTTAAGGGCCCAGGCTCTGGAGCCAGAGAGTACCTGAGTTTGATTTCTGGCTCCATCAGTTATCAGTTGTATAAGCTGGAACAAACAAGACCAAGGCATGGGTGCATGCCAAGTTGTGTCAGTCATGTCTGACTCCTCGCCATCCTATGGACTGTAGCCCACCAGACTCCCCTTTCCATGGGATTCTCCAGGTAAGAATTCTGGGGTGGGTTGCCATGCCCTCCTCCAGGGGATCTTCTAACCCATGGATTCAACTCAAATCTCTTACATCTCCTGTATTGGCAGGTGGGTTCTTTATCATTGTGCTGCCTGGGAGGTGCATTAACCAATATACATTCCCATTTCCTCTTCTGTTTCAGTTCAGTTCAGTTCAGTCGCTCAGTCGTGTCCGACTCTTTGCGACCCCATGAATCGCAGCACGCCAGGCCTCCCTGTCCATCACCAACTCCTGGAGTTCACTCAGACTCACGTCCGTCCATCGAGTCTGTGATGCCATCCAGCCATCTCATCCTCTGTCGTCCCCTTTTCCTCCAGCCTCCAATCCCTCCCAGCATCAGGGTCTTTTCCAATGAGTCAACTCTTCGCATCAGGTGGCCAAAGTACTGGAGTTTCAGCTTTAGCATCATTCCTTCCAAAGAAATCCCAGGACTGATCTCCTTTAGAATGGACTGGTTGGATCTCCTTGCAGTCCATGGGACTCTCAAGAGTCTTCTCCAACACCACAGTTCAATAGCATCAATTGTTCGGCTCTCAGCTTTCTTCACAGTCCAACTCTCACATCCATACATGACTACTGGAAAAACCATAGCCTTGACTAGATGGAACTTTGTTGACAAAGTAATGTCTCTGCTTTTGAATATGCTGTCTAGGTTGGTCATAATTTTCCTTCCAAGGAGTAAGCGTCTTTTAATTTCATGGCTGCAATCACCATATGCCATGATTTTGGAGCCCCCAAAAATAAATTCTGACACTGTTTCCACTGTTTGCCCATCTATTTGCCATGAAGTGATGGGACCGGATGCCATGATCTTAGTTTTCTGAATGTTGAGCTTTAAGCCAGCTTTTTCACTCTCCTTTTTCACTTTCATCAAGAGGCTCTTTAGTTCACTTTCTGCAATAAGGGTGGTGTCATCTGCATATCTGAGGTTATTGATATTTCTCCTGGCAATCTTAATTCCGGAATTGCCCCATCTATTTCCCATGAAGTGATGGGACCACTGTACTTTCTCCAGCCCAGTGTTTCTCTTGATGTAATCTGCATATAAGTTAAATAAGCAGGGTCACAATATACAGCCTTGACGTACTCCTTTTCCTATTTGGAACCAGTCTGTTGTTCCATGTCTAGTTCTAACCATTGCTTCCTGACCTGCATACCGGTTTCTCAAGAGGCAGGTCAGGTGGTCTGGTATTCCCATCTCTTTCAGAATTCTCCACAGTTTATTGTGATCCACACAGGCAAAGGCTTTGGCATAGTCAGTAAAGCAGAAATAGATGTTTTTCTGGAACTCTCTTGCTTTTTCCATGATCCAGCAGATGTTGGCAATTTGATCTCTGGTTCCTCTGCCTTTTCTAAAACCAGCTTCAACATCTGGAAGTTCACAGTTCATGTATTGCTGAAGCCTGGCTTGGAGAATTTTGAGCATTACTTTACTAGTGTGTGAGACGAGTGCAATTGTGCGGTAGTTTGAGCATTCTTTGGCATTGTCTTTCTTTGGGATTGGAATGAAAACTGACCTTTTCCAGTCCTGTGGCCACTGCTGAGTTTTCCAAATTTGCTGGCATATTGAGTGCAGCACTTTCACAGCATCATCTTTCAGGATTTGAAATAGCTGAACTGGAATTCCATCACCTGCACTAGCTTTGTTCATAGTGATGCTTCCTAAGGCCCACTTGACGTCACATTCCAGGATGTCTGGCTCTAGGTGAGTGATCACACCATCGTGATCATCTTGGTCTTGACGATCTTTTTTGTACAGTTCTTGTGTGTATTCTTGCCACCTCTTCTTAATATCTTTTGCTTCTTTTAGGTCCATACCATTTTTGTCCTTTATTGAGCCCATCTTTGCATGGGCTCTCTTCTGTTTAGTTAGGATGATAATCCATGATGTGTTCAGAACAGGGCCTGGCACACAGGAAGTTCTCAATAAATGTCAGCTGTCATTATAAGCAGAGAATGCTTGCATACTTTAGTAATGGCCTACTTCCATTGCATCATGCTGTGTTGTAGTTCTGTATCAGCTTGCTTTGTCAACAGTGCCCAAAACTCAGCAAATGGCTGTGTGGTGCATGTCAGTCTGATACGGATGCTGACCTTGATCACATTACATCCCAGCTATGCCCCATGAAGACCTAGCAGCATGATTTCAGTGGTCCCCATTGTCCCAGCTCAGGCTGCTGTAACAAAACACCCAAACTGTATGGCTTAGAGAGATCATCCATGTAAAAGAAGTTAGAACTGTACCTGGCAAATAGAAATGTTGAATAAACTTGGTTATAAGCATTGTGGTCATTCTTAAAATGCTTATTGTTGAAAGTGAGTAGTGTGATGGTTTACTATTACTGGTTCCTGCCTTCACAGTTCCTGATTTAATAGATCTGGGGTGGTGCCTGGAATTTGCATTTCTAACCAGTTACTGCTGCTGCTGGTCTGGGGACCACACTTTGAGAACCACTTTCTTATTTCTTTCAAGGGAAATCAGGAGTACACAGAGTGGGCACTTTCACCTTGACCTTAAGCACTGGGCTGAGCTTTTTAAAGACAGTGATGAGTAGATGAGCCTTTGAGCTCTGCGTGGGGACAGCAGAAGCTCTCACACTGTAGGAAAAGAAGTGCCAGCTCCTAAACTTTGGGGGCAGGAGAGAGGGAGCCCCCGCCGTACCCTTCCTCCCACTGACAGCCACATGTTCCCAGGCAGGAACGTTTGCCCAGTTTTGCCTGGACTTCAAAGGAGGGTCTGGTCACCAAATGTCTGCACGTGCTGAGCAGTTGATGTGGGCTAGGGGTCCCTGGGGTGGGCCAGTCTTACCTTGGCAGAGGCTGGCTCGAGCACTTCTAGGCTGTGCTGAGTCCCACGTGTGGTAGTGAAGTCGCTGTGTTCCTCTTGTGCAACCTTCACAGCTGTGATCACTCAAACCCACGGGCAAGGCAGAGTTGTATTTGAAGCACTTTGGGGGGCTCACAGACAAATATTTTTGGAATGATTATGGTGAGAAGCCCAGCTGGGGAGGGTACTGGGATTGCAGAACGGTTCCCAGTCACTGCTGTGTCTGCTCTTGTCTTTCAGCCCCGGAGCTGGGCTGGACAGGAGGAAGCAGCTGATTTTCTCTGTGGAGCTGGCCCTCCCTTGACTTAACCACTCTACCTGATGGGTGGCTTGGAGGTGGTTGAGACAGTGACTGTTGAATGAATGTCTGGGAGTCGTCTTATGATTTCCCCCAGGATTGGACCCCTGGCTGGTGCTTCCTTTAACACAAGTAGACATCAGCTATGGGGATTACCCTCCAGGTAACACAGGGGCAGCTTCCTGCTTGTGTGACACCTACACCGTCACCATGACCCCACCCCCACCCCCACTCAGAAGAGTCCACACCAGGTGCTTAATGTTCTGTGGTCTCTGTCTTGAAATTCTGAGTAAATTTTGACAGGGTCCTGAGTTTTCATTTTGCACTGAGCCCTGAAAATTATATAGAGGTCCTGGGTGGCAGTGTCAACCAGAAAGTGAGAACAGAGACATGAGGAAGGAAATGGATTTCGATTAGAGCTCCTGTTCAAGTGAGCTTTCAGCTTTGCCCTGCTGAAATCCTGGGAACCACCAATGAGGAAGGTCACTCACTCCATCATTCCACTCAGCTCCAGGGACTTGGAAACTTCTGTGTTGAAATCTTGTTGGGAGTAAATGTTAGGGTGGTGATTAGAATCAGGAAGAATTTTTCACTTTTCATGTACGCATGCTAAGTCTCTTTAGTGGTGCCCGACTCTTTGCAACCCCATGAACTATAGCCCACCAGGCTCCTCTGTCCCTGTGATTTCCCAGGCAAGAATACTGGAGTGAGTAGCCATTTCCTTCTCCAGGCAATCTTCCTGACCCAGGGATTGAACCCACATGTCTTAAGTCTCCTGCATTGGCATAGGGAGGCAGGTTCTTTACCATTAGTTGCTGCTGCTGCTGCTAAGTCGCGTCAGTCGTGTCCGACTCTGTGCGACCCCATAGACGGCAGCCCACCAGGCTGCCCCGTCCCTGGGATTCTCCAGGCAAGAACACTGGAGTGGGTTGCCATTTCCTTCCTTCAGTGCATGAAAGTGAAAAGTGAAAGTGAAGTTGCTCAGTCATGTCTGACTCTTAGCGACCCCGTGGACTGCAGCCTACCAGGTTCCTCTGTCCTTGGGATTTTCCAGGCAAGAGTACTGGAGTGGGGTGCCATTGCCTTCTCCGTTACCATTAGTACCAAGCTCTTATTCTTTAACCAGTGTGCCTTGAAGGAAATCTGGCCAGATTGAGTCGATTCAGATGGAATTCCATTTGACAGATTCCTCCCATGATGGAGCAAGGAGAAGACAGACCATAGTCCAGGCTCACAACCTGTCTGCTAATCATCTCTAGTGAAAGGAACTCATTTCTTTTCTAATAATATCAAAGAGAGTCTAGAAATTGAATTGTATTGGTCTAGCTTTATGGGTCACGTGCCCATCCTTGAACCAATCACTGCAGCCAAAGGGAATGACAGGCTCTGATTGGCTAGGTAGGACTTCTCTGTCTATGTAGTGTCAGAGGGTGGTCTCAGTGCCTCCATCCCAGATTTTGTCCTGCAGTGGGATCATAGCTTTTCTAGAGCACTGACCTGACCTTATACCTCCCATAGTTTCCCCCAGCACTGGGCCTAGGGCAGGTGCCTTTAGTGTTTGCTATTTACGATGATGGTCCTGACAATGAACACAGTTTCCCCTCATCTCTCCTGGATTCCCCAGAAGCTAGAGCCCCTTGTCAGCCAGAAAGATCCCTCCTACTGAAATTGCCACTTACTCTCCAAATTGCTTTCCTCAGTTCAGGCAGAGTCAACCCAAAACAAATTAAACCAAACCCCCAAAGATATTTACAGCCCTTGACTGTATTGCTTACCTCTGTTACTATACAATGCTGTGTAAGAAAACGCCCCAAACTCAGTGACTTAAAACAGCAGTCACTTGTTCTCATGGGTCTATCACTGAGCTTGGTTGATTAAGTTTGTTGTGTCTGGGAGGCTTTGCTTCAAGCTGTAGGTCCAGTCGGACTTCTCTGGGAAGCTCTGCTCCAAATGTGTTACTTTGGGCTTGGAATGAAAGGTGGCTTGCCTCTACTCAGGGGAAATGTCTTTCAGGGATTTGGCAAAAATGGGAAAGGGCAAGTGGAGATACTGAAGGTCTCCAAAGGCCCAGATTGAGAACTGTGTATGTTACATCTGTCCACATTCCATTGAGCAAGGCAAGATATATGGGCAAACTCAAAGTCAAGAGGTGGGCAAGTATTCCCTGCCAGTATAAGGTGAAGAATTGGGGCTGATAATTCAATTTATCCCAATAATCCTATTACCTAAAGTATTTCATCTGTACTCTAGCCATAACCTGGGGCCATTTTTTCTTGTGCATATGGCATCAACAAGATGTCAACTAACCAGGTAGTGAGCAGATAGCAAGTGGAATTAAGCGGAAACATACACCCCATGGTCTAAAATCCCCAGATTACCATGTAAGCCAGTTTATTAAAATTTTCCTAGTGAGTATGTGAAAATGTTGATATCCTATTCCCTGATGGCATGACAAAGAGGTCTGGGCTCCAAGATTCTACATTTTTATAAGCACCTCAGGTGAAACAAGGCCAATATTTTTCTTCTTCTAAAGTTTGATCTATGTATTTATTTTGGCTGCTCCGGGTCGTGGTTGGTGCACGTGGGCTTTCTCCAGTTGTGGTAAGCAGGGGCTGCTCTCTGGTTGCTGTGTGTGAGCTTCTCACTGTGCTGACTTCTCTTGTGCAACACAGGCTCTAGGGTGAGCAGGCTCAGTAATTGTGGTGCACAGACTTAGTTGCCCCGTGGCGTGTGGAGTCTTCCTGGACCAGGGATCAAAACCGTGTCTCCTGCATTGGCAGGTGGATTCTTTACCACTGGACCACCAGGGAAGTCCAGGGCCCATGTCTGAAGTAAATTATCTTAATCCTTAACAATGCTATTAGGTTAATCGACACTAGGATGTTAGCAAATTTGAGCAGATCTGCTGAAATTCTTTGTGATGGGTATTTAGTAAACTTCTACACAAATGAACTCTTTTTTTAATCTCTCCCATCCTCTTAATTTCTTGGTATGTCACTACCTACCAGTTTGACAGGCAGCTTCTGGTTTCTAGATGCTCATTCAGCACATCTATCTTAGTGTCATCTTTGGAATCTGAAAACAAGCTTCTTGTGTTTGTGCATAACTATAAAAAGTGTCTTAATCAGCAACTCCAGCTTTTGTGACTTCACTCAGACGTTTTTCTGGTAGTCACACCTCTCCCTCTTTCAACAAGGGAAGGCACCCAAAGTCACCATGATTCTTGTGAACAGCCGTGTATACCAGTCTCAACCAAGTCTCATTCTGCAATTTTGCTGGTAGGAAAAAAAAAAAAAATGTCTGGAGCTGCTAGAGTTCATCTTGACCACCACAAAACTAAAACCCGATGAAGAGTGAAGTCAGTACAAAGGAAAGGAGAGCAAAGGATTTCAGCAACAACTCTGAGCACCTGAATCCAGCTGTGCCTGAAGGTGTTCCTCCTGGACCTTTCCATTATGTAAGCCAATGCCTGGTCTGTGTTGTTTAAGCTAGTTGAGTTCGGTTTGTTTCACTTGCTACTGAAAGGGTCCTAAGGGATATATCATAGTGTGGTAGTGAGGCCAGTAGGACCAAAGCAAAGGAACCGGCCAGAACTTAGCAAAGCCCAGAATTCACTTAGCTAGTCATACACAGATACAAGTTTATTCTGATAAATCAGACCAGACTTGGGACCAGACCTTATCAGTAGTTACTGAGGTACTTTAAACCAAAATAGATTGAAAAATGAATACAACTATTAAATATATCTGTGTATTCTTAGCAAGGTCTAATTGCATTTAAAAAAACTACTCCATGGCAAAGGCATAAACTTATTTTATGAGTACTTTGCTTTGTTGCATTTTCACAAACTGTGTGTGTTTAAAACAAATTGAAGATTTGTGGTAACCCTGCGTTGTTAGATGATGGTTAGCTTTTTTTTTAGCAATAAAATATCTTTAATAATTTTATGTACATCATATTTTTAGACATAATGCTATTGCCCATAGTATAGTATAAACACAAGTTTTGTATGTACTGGGAAATGAAAAAAATCGTGTGACATACTTTATTGCAATAGTCTCTTTATTGTGGTGGTCTGGAACCGAACCCTCAATACCTCTGAGGTGTGCCTGTGTTTACAGCTGCTACAAGAGTTACAGTTTCTCTCTCGCAACTCCCATTAGTAACACAGTCAGTGGCTTCTTCCCAGGTATTGCATAGAAGGATCTCTCTGAAATCTTTTTTTTTTTTTCTGCTTGGCTGTGCTAAAAGGACAGAAGCCTCACTCTGGACAGCAGGAAATAATGCATCACTTTGAACAAGTTGTCTTTTTATTATAAATATGATGATATGGCTAGGTGGGACGGCTTCAAAGAGGCAGGATGTTACCTTAAACATTTACAATGCTGTGGTTAAAACAGTCTCCTTAAATTACCGTTTCAACCCATGGATCTTGCATAAATATTTGGCTGTTGGTGACAGGCCTAATAAATCTGTTTAGGATGTCGCAGCAATATTTACTTACAAAGTAAAAGCATAAGCCCGCTTTGGCCAATAATTTTAAGACGAGATGCTACTTTTTAGCACCTTGCGTAAATATTTGCAAGACCTATAAATCCAAGATAACCTTGCCTCTTCTCTAAAGCTATTTACTATTAATACTTCCTATCATGGTCCAGCCAAATGCCACTTTTAAATGCCTTTTGATTCACTTTGCAAAGCTTGACATTTACTTGAAATATATTAGAAAACATCAACTGATTCTTGGGCAATGGAGGAATTTCTAATTGCCTGAAGTTCTTCTTTAAAAAAAATTAGTTTAATTGGAGTATAATTGATTTACAAGGTTGTGTTAGTTTCTGGTATACAGCAAAGTGAATTGGTTATATATATATATCAGATCAGATCAGATCAGTCGCTCAGTCGTATCCGACTCTTTGCGACCCCATGAATCGCAGCACGCCAGGCCTCCCTGTCCATCACCAACTCCTGGAGTTCACTGAGACTCACGTCCATCGAGTTGGTGATGCCATCCAGCCATCTCATCCTCTGTTGTCCCCTTCTCCTCTTGCCCCCAATCCCTCCCAGTATCAGAGTCTTTTCCAATGAGTCAACTCTTCGCATGAAGTGGCCAAAGTACTGGAGTTTCAGCTTTAGCATCATTCCTTCCAAAGAAATCCCAGGGCTGATCTCCTTCAGAATGGACTGGTTGGACCTCCTTGCAGTCCAAGGGACTCTCAAGAGTCTTCTCCAACACTACAGTTCAAAAGCATCAATTCTTTGGCGCTCAGCCTTCTTCATAGTCCAACTCTCACACCATACATGACCACAGGAAAAACCATAGCCTTGACTAGACGAATCTTGTTGGCAAAGTAATGTCTCTGCTTTTGAATATGTTATCTAGGTTGGTCATAACTTTCCTTCCAAGGAGTAAGCGTCTTTTAATTTCATGGCTGCAGTCACCATCTGCCGTGATTTTGGAGCCCAGAAAAATAAAGTCTGACACTGTTTCCACTGTTTCCCCATCTATTTACCATGAAGTGATGGGACCAGATGCCATGATCTTCGTTTTCTGAATGTTGAGCTTTAAGCCAACTTTTTCACTCTCCACTTTCACTTTCATCAAGAGGCTTTTGAGTTCCTCTTCACCTTCTGCCATAAGGGTGGTGTCATCTGCATATCTGAGGTTATTGATATTTCTCCCAGCAATCTTGATTCCAGCTTGTGTTTCTTCCAGTCCAGCGTTTCTCATGATGTACTCTGCATATAAGCTATATATCCACTCTTTTTTTAGATTCTATTCCCATATAAGTCATTGGGAGTACTGAATAGAGTTTCTGTGCTATGCTGCTAAGTCACCTCAGTCATGTCCGACTCTGTGCGATCCCATAGACGGCAGCCCACCAGGCTCCCCTGGGATTCTCCAGGCAAGAACACTGGAGTTGGTTGCCATTTCCTTCTCCAATGCAGGAAAGTGAAAAGTGAAAGTGAAGTCACTCAGTTGTGTCCGACTCTTAGAGACCCTATGGACTACAGCCTACCAGGTTCCTCCATCCATGGGATTTTCCAGGCAAGAGTACTGGAGTGGGGTGCCATTGCCTTCTCCATTCTGTGCTATACAAGGGTTCTTATTATCTATTTTATGTATAGTAGTGTGTCTATGTCAATCCCAATCTTCCAATTTATTCCTCCTCCCCTTCCTCTTTGGTAACAATAAATTTGTTTCCTATATCTGTGGCCCTACTTCTGTTTTATAAATAGGTTCATTTGTACCGTTTTTTTAGATTCCACACATAAGTGATATTATACGATATTTATTTTTCTCTGTCTGACTTGACTTGGTATGGCAGTCTCTAGGTCCATCCATCCTTGTTGCAGCAAGTGGCATTATTTTATTCTTTTTTATGGCTGAGTAATATTGCATTGTATATATGTACCACTCCTTTATCCATCCCTCCATCGATGGACATTTAGGTTGCTTCCATGTCCTGGCTATTGTAAATAGTGCTGCAATGAACATTGGGTACAAGTATCTTTTCAAGTTATGGTTTTCTCCAGATATATGCCCAGGAGTGGGGTATCTGGATCATACGGTAGCTCTAGTTTTAGTTTTTAAAGAAATATCCATACTGTTCTCCATAATGGCTGTACCAATTTACATTCCCACCAACAGTGTAGGTGAGTTCCTTTTCTTCCACATCCTCTCCAGCATTTGTTTGTAGATTTCTTAAAGACAGCCATTTCAATTAGTGTAAGGTGATACCTTTTTGTAGTTTTGATTTGCTTTTGTCTAATAATTAGTAATGTTGAGCATCTTTTCATGTGTCTCTCGGCCATCTGCAGGTCTTCTTTGGAGAGATGTCTATTTAGGCCTTCTGTGCTCTAATGGCCTAAAGTTCTGCATGATACTTCCAGGCTAGGGGAAGGGGCAAACTTCCTTTGCCTCTAAAGCTTGTGAATCAAAATATGCACAGTTAGGGGAAACATCTTATTATGTCTCATCAGAAACTGAAGGACACTCTCTTTATTTGATCTTCCACATTATAGGGATTGTAGAAAACTTGAAACAAAAGTAGAAAGGATGGTGGCTGGTTGGGCAACTGTTTACTCTGGAAAAACTGAGATGTAACCTCAGTGTTTTGGGCAAGGCTTTTACACAAATTGGAAAGGACTCTGGTCTTTCTCAAATAGAATGAAACACCATCTGAATTCTCTCTTGGTCTTTTCAGGAGTTGAGTTTCCTCCTGATTTTAAGAGATGGCTCCCCAGGGGAAAGACACCAACAGTGGCAAACATCTCTTTATGGAGGTCAAACAGCAAAATAAACTCTTGATTGCCCAACGAGTCCCTGTGCTGGGTTTTTTTTTTCCCCCCATAGTTGAGTTTTTTCAAAAACTTTAAGAGGTATTTCCTGTTTACTACATGGTAGAAAAACAGGCTGTGGACAACTCACCCCAAGCCCAGACACCAGAGAATTCCAAAGTGCTTGTCATTTGCGTGTTAGTTACATTATCAGATTTGACTTCCAGTGAGTGTTAACTCAGCAAGTGGTCACCATTTACAGGAAAACAGAATGACTGATTTAGAAAAAAAAAATTTTTTTTTCCAGGTATCATGTAAAAATTACTTTTTTTCCTCAAACTCATAATGAGGCCTACTGGTCTGAATATTTCTGAGGAAGGAGAACAAAAGAAGTTTGCTTTGGTATTTACATTATCTAGGGGTGGAAGAAAAGGCTACAACCAAGGCTTTGATGTTTCTGAGGAGGACGGGAGATGATTTGATATTTATCCCTTCTTAGTATGTGAATTTATACCAGATGGCCCATTTAAAATAGTTCCCATTGCAAACCACTTTGCATTAAGCAGGGCCAACCAGAAAGCTCTCATTTCCTCTCTGGCGATAGCTGGTGTGAGACTAGCCTCCAAGGAGTGGCAGGACTGCCACACTTGCATCTGCTGCCAGGCTGCAGGAACTTGCCTGCCCTGCCACCCACTAATGCCAGTGGCTGCCGTCGGGGTCACAGCCTCTCTCCTCTCTCTGGGAATGGTGGATGCGAACAGTACTGTCTTGATGTGTTTCATTTATTCCTGGGAGGATTGTGGACGTTGTCACAGAAGATTCAAGGAGTGGATGAGTCAGGCTGGGCTAGGTGTTATAACAAGCATCCTCAGGATACAGTGCTAGGTTCTGGAGACACAAAGCAAAGAGAACAAAGTCCTTGTTCTCATAGAGCTTCCATTTCAGTGCCGCTTTCAGGGTTACACTGAACCTCTAAAGTGAACAATCCTTTCCATCAAAGATCAGTTCTGGACTCTTTCTACATCAGTGTCACTCTCTGTAAGGAATGGGCCTGGATGAATGGATGCTACTTACATATAGAAACAAAGAAAGAGAAGCAGAAAATTCAAGTAATTCTGTTTCCTGCCCACTAGAAGAAATACCTTCCAGTTCCTCTCACTTGAGTCTCCTTCAAACATCTCAGCCTCTCCTGTGGTTTTCAATTCTTGCTGCACATTAAAGTCACTGTGTGTGTGAGTGTGTGTGTGTGTGTGTGTGTGTGTACACACTCAGGCAGATCCAACCCTTTGTGACCCCATGAACTGTAGCCCGCCAGGCTCCTCTGTCCATGGAATTTTCCAGGCAAGAATACTGGAATGGGTTGCCATTTCTTCGTCCTGGGAATCTTCTAGACCCAGGGATTGAATCTATGTCTCTTGTGTCTCCTGCATTGGCAGGCAGATTAAAGCCACCTGGGAAGCCTATTAAAGTCACTCTTCCTTCTCAAGCACCACCCACCACCACCTCATCAAAACCGACTACTCTGGGAACTTCCCTGGTGGTCGTGTGCCGTCCTGTGCTAAGTCGTTCAGGCATGTCTGACTCTGCAACCCATGGACTATAGCCCACCAGTCTCCTCTGCCCATGGAATTTTCCTGGCAAGAATATTGGAGTGGGTTGCCATTTCCTTCTCCAGGGGATCTTCCCAACTCAGGGATTGAACCCATGTTTCTTGTGTCTTCTGCATTGGCAAGTGGATTCTTTACCACTAGCGCGCCACATGGGAAGCCCTGTGGGAGGTAGGGTATACAGGAACTCCGTATTTTCCACAAAACTTTTTTATGAGCCTAAACCTGCTCTGAAAAATAAGGTCTGTGGATTTTCAAAAAGTCAATTATTTTTTTTCTTCCCAGAAAAGAATCAGTGATTCATAATTACAAGACTCATCATGGAGACTGCCTCTCAAGCAAGTTTTGCCATCTCCTCTTTTCCCTCTTGAGGATAAAAATCAAGGTTGATATTCAGACCGCTAGATAAATAATATTTCTGGATTAAAGTATGACCCTAAGAAGTTATTTAACTAGCATTTCTTCTGAAATGTTACTCCTGGACAACTGAGAATGCTGCGCTTTTGATAGTGCTCATTGGAAAGGAGAGGCTAATTTCACAGCCCGTCTTTTAAGGACAGCCCACGGAGGGAACAACAGTGCCTGGCATGAGCGTTACAAAGAAGGCCGTGTTGCCCACATGGCATTTCCCCAAGCAGCTGGGCAGAGTCCTACAGACTTACTCTATGCTGAAAAACTGAAGTGTTTGGCATCCAAAAGTGATGTCATACGCACCTAACTTTTGGTAAATGCGGGTTTAGTTAGATTGGTTGCATTTCAAGACTAAGGGGAAAACTGGAGGATAAAGTTGTTTCCTTCTGATCACACCCTGGTACACACAGACAGAAATCAAATAGAAAAACCAGCTGTCATCAAGTAGTGAAAATATTGGGATAAAAAATAGACTGTGAGGCATTGCAAAGAAATTCTACAAGGCTGAATTAGCTGCAGTCAGCCACTGGGGGTCTGATGAATGCCTCGAGCATTTCTCTCTTCTGCTCTCTTCTGAGTATTCTTGCCCTCATTGAGGTTAACTCGGGATCAAAGAATCTTTGAATTCACCGAATGTTCAAGAACAGCCTGCTCTTGCATGGCCTGAGTGACCCCCATAGCCCCCGCACACTCAGCCACTCGGGTGTACCAACTCAGAGCCACCCTAGACTGAGAATTCTGACAACCATGCACACATACACTATATATATATATATCCTCGTTTTATTCTTTAAAGTTTGAAGGTCTTAAACTTTTTGGATGTGTTTCAGAGATAGAATCTTCAAAATATAGGTACAGGTGGCAAGTACTTTAATAGTAAACCACTTAATAATTTATTAATGAGAGATAGTAAATGAATGTGTTTCCCTGGAGGCTCATATGGTAAAAAATTTTCCTGCAATGCGGGAGCCCCAAGTTTGATCCCTGGGTTGGGAAGAGGCCCTGGAGAAGAGGCATCCTTCTCAAAATTCTCTAAGCCAGGCTTCAACAGTACCTGAACCATGAACTTCCAGATGTTCAAGCTGGATTTAGAAAAGGCAGAGAAACCAGAGACCAAATTGCCAACATCCACTGGATCATCCAAAAAGCAAGAGAGTTCCAGAAAAACATCTACTTCTGCTTTATTGATTGCACCAAAGCCTTTGACTGTGTGGATTACAAAAAATGGGAAAACTCTTCAAGAGATAGGAATACTAGATCACCTTACCTGCCTCCTGAGAAATCTGTATGCAGCTCAAGAAGCAACAGTTATAACTGGACATGGAACAATAGACTGGTTACAAATTGGGAAAGGAACATCTCAAGGCTGTATATTGTCACCCTGCTTATTTAACTCATATGCAGAGTACATCATGCGAAATGCCAGACTGGATGAAGCACAAGCTGGGATCAAGATTGCCGGGAGAAATATCAATAGCCTCAGATATGCAGATGACACCACCATTATGGAAGAAAGTGAAGAGGAACTAAAGAATCTCTTGATGAAAGTGAAAGAGGAGAGTGAAAAAGCTGGCTTAAAACTCAACATTCAAAAAAAAACTAAGATCATGACATCTGGTCCCATCACTTCATGGCAAATAGATGGGGAAATAATGGAAACAGTGACAGACTTTATTTTCTTGGGCTCCAGAATCACTGCAGATGGTGACTGCAGCCATGAAATTAAAAGATGCTTGCTCCTTGGAAGAAAAGCTATAACCAACCTAGACAGCATATGAAAAAGCAGAGATGTTACTTTGCCAATGAAGGGCCATCTAGTCAAGGCTATGGTTTTTCCATGTGTCATGTATGGATGTGAGAGTTGGACTATAAAGAAAGCTGAGTGCTGAAGAATTGATGCTTTTGAACTGTGGTGTTGGAGAAGACTCTTGAGAGTCCCTTGGACTGCAAGGAGATCCAGCCAGTCCATCCTAAAGGAAATCAGTCCTGAATATTCATTGGAAGGACTGATGCTGAAGCTGAAACTCCAATACTTTGGCCACCTGATGCGAAGGACTGACTCATTTGAAAAGACCTTGATGTTGGGAAAGATTGAAGGCAGGAGAAGGGGATGACAGAGGATAAGATGGTTGGATGGCATCACCAACTTGATGGGCAAGAGTTTGAACAAGCTCTGGGAGTTGGTGATGGACAGGGAAGCCTGGCAAGCTGCAGTCCAAGCAGACTTGGACACGACTAAGCAACTGAACTGAACTGAACCCACTCCAATATTCTTGCCTTGAGAATCCCATGGAGAGGAATAAATAAATAATACTGTTCATTTGAGGAAGCCTTAATGGCACCCCACTCCAGTACTCTTGCCTGGAAAATCCCATGGATGGAGGAGGCTGGTAGGCTGCAGTCCATGGGATTGCTAAGAGTCGGACACAACTAGGTGACTTCACTTTCACTTTTCACTTTCATGCATTGGAGAAGGAAATGGCAACCCACTCCAGTGTTCTTGCCTGGAGAATCCCAGGGACAGGGGAGCCTGGTAGGCTACCGTCTATGGGGTCACACAGAGTCGGACATGACTGAAGTGACTTAGCATAGCATAGCATATCAGTGCCAGCCATGGTGCTTGGTGTTGGGACAAATCAGAGATGACACAGATGCAGATCAACACACAGAGACTTGAGGCCCAGGCGGGTAATGGGGTGTATTCCCAAGTAACAATAATGTGAGGCAGACAGTGGTAAATGCCATGAAAGAATCTCAAATGACAAACAGCAGGAGCGCGGGGCAGTGGGCCTTTCTCCCAGCTGAGGGAATGGAGGAGGTAGTATTAGTGATGTTAGACGTTGGTCTGGGAGGCCAGGACTGGGTCTGCAGATAGGGAGCACCCTAGATGCCACTTTATCAAATGCTCCGGGAGAGGAAAGCCTGCTTTCAAGAGCAGGAGGGGAAGAGGGGCTAGGTGGGGGAGGAAAATCAGGACTACCCAAAGGTATTTTGCCCTGAGTGGGCACCACAGACATGGAGATAATGGGCACTTCCAGGAGGAGTTGTGGGGAACATAGGAAGGAGATGGGGAGAGTGGTGAACAGGTGATCTCTGGTCAGAAGAAGAATTTTGTTTTTTCCTTTTTTTCCCTTTATTTTCTTTCAAGTTAGAAGTGTTCAGATTTCTGGCCACATGTGCAACATGAGGCAAAGAAATGGGAAGGGAAGGGATTAGAAACACGAGGAGAGATGGGGAAGGGTGTGAGGAATGATCAAACATTTGGACAAGAATGCTCACAGCAGCTGTATGTGAAAGAGCCCCAAACTGGAAACCCTAATGCCCATCTATGGGGGAGTGGTTAGAGAAATTGCAGCATATATTCAGACAATGGAATGCTACCCAGCAAAAGAAAAATAAAATACTGGCATTTTATGAACAATATAGATTAATCTCACAGATATGGTGCTGAGTTTGAGAAGCACAAAATTGAAATAGTACAGATGCCAAAGAGTTCCTATTGTGTGACTGCATTTATACGAAGCTCAGAATTAGGCATAACTAGTCTATGGTGGACAGAGGTAGGATGGTGGTTACCCTTGAGGTGGATAATAGCTGGAAGGGGCCACAAAGGAGCCAGTGGGTGTGGGACTGAAAATGTTCCTTATCTTGACTCGGTGGGGGTATACATGTGTGTGCCTGTGGACAATTATGGTGAGCTACAAGTAAGACTTGTGCACTTGATGGAGTTTATTCCTCAATAGGGAAAGAGAGACAAGAAACTGGGGGCAAAGAGGTGAATGAGATAAAGCTAGGAGACTGGGAGGGTGTAAGGACAGGGATTTTAAGGTAGAGTGAAGTCAAATTGCTCTGCGGCATCTAACTTCTTCATCCATCTAGGTATGAGCAGGTAATGCCTCACCTGCAGTGGTGGGAATGATGGAGATGGAAAGACAGGGACAGCTTCTTCAAGGGCATGATCTACAAGAAGTGGCAGCTGAGTACAGGACTTGGAGGGCATCTGAAGAACAGGAGGGAGTCTCAGGTGCTCCCAAGGCCTAGAACCTAGATGTGTGCCCTACATCACTGTGTCTGATAGAAAGGTGTTAACCCACCTACTGGGTACTTCTCCCAGTGATGGAAGATGACCATACATCTAATTCATGGGCTCCATCCTGTCCAGTATCAACCTTGATTTAGCTGGCTCTAGCTGAGTCATCAGGAGCCTTCAGAGGATAAACAAACATGTCAGGGAATACTGTTAGTTTAGTTTTAGCAGCAGCTCTCATCTTATCCTGGGTAAGACTGAGTAGGGGTGGGGCTTGGAGTTGTCCCCCAAATCTGTTAAATGCAGTCGCTTGCAATGCAGCTGATGCTGGTGTAAATTAAGGGGGCCTGAGAACGACTTCACAATGGACACACAACAAAGAGCCTGTGCCTGCCGATACCGACTGGGGAAGCCAGTTCAGAAGCCCTGGGCAGAAAGCAAAGGGAAGGAGAAGCAGCAAACCCACCGTGCGTGCAAAGCTTCCCTTCCCCTGGGCAGCATCAGAAAAACCAGGGAGGCACAGTGTGCTTGGCCCTGCTCTGCCAGTGGTCTCATGTCCTTCCTAAAGCACCTGGAATTCCACATGGATGGCGTCCTTTCTTTAGGCGACAATGAGATTCAGAAATCCCATCCACCTGGGCAAGTTTGGGAAACTGGGCCATCAGGGATGCTGAGAACCGGGGCAGAGATGTTGCCCAGCTGGCATCTCCTGGACCCTGACTCTCCCTTCTCCTCCCGGATGAGGATGTGGTTTTACTGGTGTTAAGTCCAGGTCAGATCCAGGAAAGCTTGATGCTTGTGAGTGCTGAGTGCTCAGTCGCTCTGTTGTGTCCGACACTTCGCATCCCCATGGAATGTAGCCCACCAGGCTCCTCTGTCCATGGGATTTCCCAGGCAAGAATACTGGATCAGGTTGCCATTTCCTTCTCCAGGCTGATGCTTGTGATCAGCCCCACAAATGCAAGTCCATTGGTTGTTAGTGTAAGTTCTTCCTGGGGAGGGGTGAGCCTAAGGCTAACAGTGGCTGAGCAAGGCTTGGGCCCTTTCCTGAACTCTGGCAGAGCCCCATCTGCAGTGCTGCCTGTAAGAGAATTCAGGAGCAAAGAAGAAACCTCATCCAGACAGGCCGCACCTGCCCCTGACTGGGGTGACCATTTCCCTGTCCTTTTGCTCTGTATCTTGCCTAAATAAACAGGATTGTCCCACAAACATGTGCACGCAACACGCGAGAGTGTGTGAGAGCCTTTCAGGGAGCGTGTAACCCGCTGAACCAGTGCTGTCATTGTGACTGCATCACGGGCTGTGGAAAGAGGTGGGCACAAAGGGATGCGGGGGACTCAGGGAACCTAAAAAGCAGGAGATCGCCATCGACCTTCTGAAAATGCATGGCTTAAAATACGTACCACCTGATGTGGGCCTCAAAGACAGCTCCAGGCCAAGGGGGTGGTACTGAAAAGAGGTCCAGAGAACTGACGGGGGTGAGGAGAGAGAAAGGAACACAGGAAGGGAGGAGACAGGAGAGGAGAGCTGTCAGCAAGGGCAGTCAGAGAAGGCGGACAGCGTGATAAAAGGACTCTGGATCGGGGGTCTTAGAGGAAGCAGCTTAAACTTAGGATGAGAGAGAAAGGAAAGGATTCTCCCCCCAGAAGAGTTGGTAGGTACAAAGGCGCAGGGGTGGGCAAGTGGACAGTGTTCAGGCAGAGAAGGAGCAGAACTTTGTGCTCTGGGAGTCAGCTGTGTCTGGCAGAGTCCACCTGCGGCTTCACGTGTTAGTCAGGCAACAATCAGCAGGGTAAGACAAGTGTTTTATATTCACACACCTCTCTCTATATATAATTCACATGTAATTGTATATATGAATATAGGAGGCCGTGGGTAAAGTAGAAGGTGGGAGGATTAAGAAAATATTTTTAAAGGAATAGAAACATATAACACAGCATCAACTCAATGGACATGAGTTTGAGCAAACTCAGGGAGAAGGTGAAGGACAGCAAAGGACAGCCTGGTGTACTGAAGTCCATGGGGTTGCAAAGAGATGGACACGACTGAACCACTGAACAACCACATACAACAGAGATGACTGCAAAGTCAGTATTGCACATCTAGTTAATGTAGCAACAGGGAAGAAAAGGCAGCTCTCAGCGGTGCTCCCACAGTCACTGTGCTGTGGACCTCAGTCCCCTCCTTCAGCCTCCTCAAAGTCTTAGAGCAGCCCCATTGTCATGGAGGCTGGGCTGTGCGGCAGGCATACCTGGTTCAAGCTTGGCTCTGCCACTCTCCAGCCATGGGACCGCTGGCAAATTACTTGCTCTTCCTGAGCCTCAGTTTTCTCATCTGTAAGTGGGAATACCATAATATAATCAATCTCAGAGGGTTGTTGTCAGTTTTATTGAATCAGGAGGAACCAAGTCCAGTGTCGGAGAGCCCTCAGCAAATGTTAGCTTCTTTTATTATCAAACATTACAAGTTAGAGGAGGTGACAGTGTTCTCTGCCTCAGCCATATGAGTGCCAAGATGTGTGGCTTACAAGGCCCCTGTGGTAGAGTAGTTGCCCACCCAATATCTAGTCTCCCCTTCTTCCTTAGTAATTGACCCTTTATTTTGTTCAACATGGATTAAACACACACACACACATACACACACACACACCTGTTTTGCTTGCTTTCCTTGCACCTATGGCCCATCCTGTTCTGACCAAAGAGATGTAAGCACTAGGTGTACTCTCTATGAAGCTCTTTAAATGAGTTGACTGAGGAAACACACACCACTCTGCCCTTCCTAATCTTCCTCCTCCTTCCTACCTAGAATGTAGATGTGATGGCTGAAGCTTCAGCAGCCTGGTTGAACCATGTGGTGACTCAAGGATGGAAACCTTAAACTAAGGCTGGACAGAGGGACAAGGAGCAGAAGGGTCCCAGACAATGATATGTGTGTGTGTGTGTGTGTGTGTGTGTTAGTCACTCAGTCATGTCCGACTCTTTGTGACCCCATGTTCTGTAGCCCACCAGACTCCTCTGTCCATGGGATTCTCCAAGCAAAAATACTGGAATAGGTTGCCATTTCCTTCTCCCCCAGACAATGATAGAGCAGCATGATAGTTTTAAGCTGCCTATCTCTTAACTCTCATTGCATGATAAACATACCTCATACACGATAAACTTGATAAACACCTATGCTGTTTGAGTACTGTATGTATGATACTCACCACTAATGACGTTTCCCCAGTCGTGTCCAACTCTTTGCGACTCCATGGACCGTAGCCTACCAGGCTTCTCCGTCCATGGGATTTTTCAGGCAAGAGTACTGGAATGGGTTGCCATTTCCTTCTCCAGGGGATCTTCCCAACCCAGGGATCGAACTCAGCTCTCCTGCATTGTAGGCAGACGCCTTACCCTCTGAGCCACCAGGTAAGCCCTCATTGCATGATAAACATATCTCATACATCATAAACTTGATAAACACCTATACTGTTTGAGTACTGTATGTATGGTACTCACCACTAATGACATTTCCCCATGACTGAAAAATGGGATTAGGGGCTGGAGCTGGCTGGAAGCTGAGATCCCTGGGTAGGCAACTGGTTTATTCCATGCCCTTGCCTCTCTCTCTTTCTCTCTCTTATACTAGTACACACCTGCAGTGGGCTGAACGTCCATGTCCCAATCTCCAGCAACTGTGAATGGTACCTTATTCAGAAAAAGAGATCTCTGCAGATGTAATTAAGTTAAAGTTCTTAAGATGAGGTGATGATCCTGGATTAACTGGATAAGACCTCAGTCCAGTGACAAGTGTCCTTATAAGAGGCACACAGAAGAGAAGACAGACGAGAACACAATGTGACCACCAAGGCAGAGATTAGAGTGATGCAGCCAGGAGTCAAGGAAAGCTGTCAGCTACCAGAAACTGCTGCTGCTGCTAAGTCACTTCAGTCGTGTCCGACTCTGTGCAACCCCATAGACGGCAGCCCACCAGGCTGCCTCGTCCCTGGGATTCTCCAGGCAAGAATACTGGAGTGGGTTGCCATTTCCTTCTCCAATGCATGAAAGTGAAAAGAGAAAGTGAAGTTGCTCAGTCGTGTCCGACTCCTAGCGACTCCATGGACTGCAGCCTACCAGGCTCCTCCGCCCATGGGATTTTCCAGGCAAGAGTACTGGAGTGGGGTGCCATTGCCTTCTCCGACCAGAAGCTGTAAGAGGCAAAAAAGACTGCTTCCTGGAGTCTCCAGAGGGAGTGTGGCCCTGCTGATGCCTTGATTCGAGGCTTCTGTGTTTCTCTCCAGAACCACAAGAGAATACATTTTTGTTGTTTTAACCAATCCAGTTCATGGTAATTTGTTATGGCAGCCACAAGAAACTCACACATACCCACGGCCCACTGCACCCAGGCTTATGTCGTGTAGAGTGGGAGCCTTGAACCCTTTGCGGTTCTTCAATAAATTCTTGAACTAAATGGGCATTGGAAACATGAAAGCCTGGCTGCTCTCCCCTCCTCAGGGAGGAAGGAGCAGGCCTACAGCTCTGACATTCCCCGCATACTGTCCTGCACAGACTCTAAACAGCTGTATTCCAGTGGCAGCTGTGACCCAATGGTACACAGAAGAGGAAAACCGTTTGTACCATCTGGAGGACGCAGCCTGATCCTCTTTGCTCTGAAACATCTCTGAGTTTAGAAATCTAAACACATCTTCCAGTTTGTCAAGCTTCCTGAAGGACTGGGATCTATTACATGGTTGCATAATAGAGTTAAGTGACCGCACTGCCCTGGCCTCCCTCCACCCCCACGTTGGGACCAAGGTTAGGAGAGGAAGTAGGCTGGAGAAGGCGGGCCAGAGGATGGGAACCAGAAGGGCAGGAAGCATGGGCAAGCACACTCAAGATTCTAGAACCTTCCAACGAGCTGTGGAAGGAAAAGCGGTTGCACTACCCACTACTTTTGTCAGAACTGGAAAGCAACATAGGCTGGTGGTGATGTGCACGGTGACTGTCTTGAATCTGAGACGAGGTTCTTCCTCTAACCTGCTGTGTATCCTGGACCAATTTGATCTGTAAGATTTGTCTTACCTGTCCATAAACTGGGGCTAGTAACTACATTTTCTTCTTGGAGTTGGTTGTGAGGATTAAGGGAGATAAAATGCATGGAAAGTGCTTTGGGCAGTACTTGGTGCTAGATAAGAATGTGTTAACAGAAACACCAAGTGTTTCAGAATCTATGATAATCAAAAATGCTAGGCTTCTCCCAGTCACAGAAGTTCATCAGCAAGGCATCCATTTCCTGTGGGTAAGCTGTTCAACCACAATTTTTCAAGGACTTCCCTTTGTATTTTTTGTTGTTGTTATTGTTTGTTTTTATTTACTTATGTGTTTTTATGGCCACACTTGTACAGCAAATGGGATCTTTACTCCCTGACCAAGGATCGAATCCTCACTCCGTGCAGTGGAAATGCAGAGTCTTAACTACTGGACCGCCAGGGAAGTCCCTCTTTTTTTGTTGTTAAACAGTGCTGGCCCAAGCCTCATACCACAAAATTCCTCCACCCCCCATTCATGCCTGCAATTCCATTGCTAAAGGCTTTATTCCTATCGAATCCAGAGAGGTCAGCAAACTATTAAAAGCTAGAGAGTAAATATGCTAGGCTCTGTGGGTTACATGTGGTCTCTGTCACATATTCTTCCTTTTTTATTTTTAACTTGAGAGGACTACAGAGTCTGGATTTGGCCCAAGGGCCGTGATTTGCCAAATCCCGCTAGATGAAGATTTAAAGAGCCTCGAAGTTTTCCGATGAGGTTAGTCATCTAGATAAAGAAAGAGGTTTTCTGTCTTCTCTCCCTTTAGCAAGAGAGGAGGAGATGGCAATGGTGGCCCCCAAGGGGAAGGACTCATTGAAGGGATTAACTGACTAAAGGACATAAAGCAGACCTTGAAGACAGAGCAGATGCTGGCACTGCCTGATTTTGCCCGAGGCAGGCCTGTTTCAGAGTTTGCAGCCATCAGTGAGGAACAGGTGAGAACCAGACTAACATCTGTGCTTCAATACGGCTCACATCCCACACTAAAAAGTGCTGTCATTTCCCAGCAATCTAACCTAGTAAAATGCTCAGAAGTTAAAATGCCAAAACCTGATTTTGTAAGTAATCCACTCCTGTTGATAGGTTCTCCTCATCCTATGACCTTTCATTCGAAGCAGCAGAAGACAGGGCTACAATTTTAACTCTGACAGCAACAAAGAAACTCCCTGGATGATAGAATGAGATCACAGATGCAATCTGCAGGGCCAGAAGACTCCCATCTGCACTTAGTGGAAAACTGGCTTGTGAAGATGCTGACCACTGGGCCAGGATCTAATGGATATGACTGCACAGAAAAGAAAAGAAGAATGCTGTAGATTAAGTAAATTCAGCCTGGAAGGAATGTAGACTACTCTTTGATCAAAAGAGAAAGTAGGATAGATCAAGTTTTTCTTTATCCAAAAATGACCAAAAAAAATTATAAACATGCTCAACAAAGTTTGGAATGACAGTTCTTATTGGTTTCTGCTGAGGTGGATATTTCAAGGGATCTTTGCTTCCTACTAAAAGTTTATTCTTTACCTGAGTTTCTATGTATACCCAATGTATTAGTATGAGTCTCTGGGGGAAAAGAACCAATGACATATATTGGTTTTGTTTGGTTCTGTTTTATATATATATAAATACATACATACATACATACATATATATGAGAGAGATGACTTGATTGTAAGGAATTAGCTTACACAATTGTGGGGGCTGGCAAGTCTAAAATCTATAAGGTAGACCACAGGCTGGAAACACCAGAAAGAGTTCATATTGCATTGAAGTTCAAATGCAATGTACAGGTAGAATTCATCCTTGGGAAACTTCAGCATTTCTCTCTTAAGGCCTTCAGCTGATTGGGTGAGGCTCATACACATTATGGAGGAAATCTACTTTATTGATTTAAATGTTCAGTTCAGTTCAGTTCAGTTCAGTCAGTCGCTCAGTCGTGTCTGACTCTTTGCAACCCCATGAATTGCAGCATGCCAGGCCTCCCTGTCCATCACCAACTCCCAGAGTTCACCCAGACTCGTCGTGTCCATCGAGTCAGTGATGCCATCCATCAATCTCATCCTCTGTCGTCCCCTTCTCCTCCTGCCCCCAATCCCTCCCAGCATCAGAGTCTTTTCCAATGAGTCAACTCTTCACATCAGGTGGCCAAAGTACTGGAGTTTCAGCTTTAGCATCATTCCTTCCAAAGAAATCCCAGGGCTGATGGTTGGCTCTCCTTGCAGTCCAAGGGACTCTCAAGAGTCTTCTCCAACACCACAGTTCAACAGCATCAATTCTTCGGCGCTCAGCCTTCTTCACAGTCCAACTCTCACATCCATACATGACCACAGGAAAAACCATAGCCTTGACTAGACAAACCTTTGTTGGCAAAGTAATGTCTCTGCTCTTGAATATGCTATCTAGGTTGGTCATAACTTTCCTTCCAAGGAGTAAGCGTCTTTTAATTTCATGGCTGCAGTCACCATCTGCAGTGATTTTGGAGCCCCCCAAAATTAAGTCTGACACTGTTTCCACTGTTTCCCCATGTATTTGCCATGAAGTGATGGGACCAGATGCCATGATCTTAGTTTTCTGAATGTTGAGCTTTAAACCAACTTTTTCATTCTTCTCTTTCACTTTCGTCAAGACGCTCTTTAGTTCTTCTTCACTTTCTGCCATAAGGGTGGTGTCATCTGCATATCTGAGGTTATTGATATTTCTCCTGGCAATCTTGATTCCAGCTTGTGTTTCTTCCAGTCCACCGTTTCTCATGATGTACTCTGCATATAAGTTAAATAAGCAGGGTGACAATATACAGCCTTGACATACTCCTTTTCCTATTTGGAACCAGTCTGTTGTTCCATGTCCAGTTCTAACTGTTGCTTCCTGACCTGCTTACAAATTTCTCAAGAGGCAGGTCAGGTGGTCTGGTATTCCCATCTCTTTCAGAATTCTCCACAGTTTATTGTGATCCACACAGTCAAAGGCTTTGGCATAGTCAATAAAGCAGAAATAGATGTTTTTCTGGAACTCTCTTGCTTTTTCCATGATCCAGCGGATGTTGGCAATTTAATCTCTGGTTCCTCTGCCTTTTCTAAAACCAGCTTGAACATCAGGAAGTTCACAGTTCATGTATTGCTGAAGCCTGGCTTGGAGAATTTTGAGCATTACTTTACTAGCGTGTGAGATGAGTGCAATTGTGTGGTAGTTTGAGCATTCTTTGGCATTGCGTTCCTTTGGGATTGGAATGAAAACTGACCTTTTCCAGTCCTGTGGCCACTGCTGAGTTTTCCAAATTTGCTGGCATATTGAGTGCAGCACTTTCATAGCATCATCTTTCAGGACTTGAAATAGCTCAACTGGAATTCCATCACCTGCACTAGCTTTGTTCATAGTGATGCTTTCTAAGGCCCACTTGACTTCACATTCCAGGATGTCTGGCTGTAGGTGAGTGATCACACCATCATGATTATCTGGGTCATGAAGACCTTTTTTGTACAGTTCTTCTGTGTATTCTTGCCATCTCTTCTTAATATCTTCTGCTTCTGTTAGGTCCATACCATTTCTGTCCTTTATCGAGCCCATCTTTGCATGAAATGTTCCCTTGGTATCTCTAATTTTCTTGAAGTGATCTCTAGTCTTTCCCATTCTGTTTTTTTCCTCTATTTCTTTGCATTGATCACTGAGGAAGGCTTTCTTATCTCTTCTTGCTATTCTTTGGAACTCTGCATTCAGATGCTTGTATCTTTCCTTTTCTCCTTTGCTTTTCACTTCTCTTCTTTTCACGGCTATTAGTAAGGCCTCCCCACACAGCCACTTTGCTTTTTTGCATTTCTTTTCCATGGGGATCGTCTTGATCCCTGTCTCCTGTACAATGTCACGAACCTCCACCCATAGTTCATCAGACACTCTATCTATCAGAGCTAGGCCCTTAAATCTATTTCTCACTTCCACTGTATAATCATAAGGGATTTGATTTAGGTCATAGCTGAATGGTCTAGTGGTTTTCCCTACTCTCTTCAATTTAAGTCTGAATTTGGCACTAAGGAGTTCATGATCTGAGCCACAGTCAGCTCTTGGTCTTGTTTTTGCTGACTGTATAGAGCTTCTCCATCTTTGGCTGCAAAGAATATAATCAATCTGATTTCAGTATTGACCATCTGGTGGTGTCCATGTGTAGAGTCTTCTCTTGTGTTGTTGGAAGAAGGTGTTTGCTATGATGAGTGTGTTCTCTTGGCAAAACTCTGATAGCCTGTGCCCTGCTTCATTCTGTACTCCAAGGCCAAATTTGCCTGTTACTCCAGGTATTTCTTGACTTCCTACTTGTGCATTCCAGTCCCCTATAATGAAAAGGACATCTTTTTTGGCTGTTAGTTCTAAAAGGTCTTGTAGGTCTTCATAGAACCATTCAACTTCAGCTTCTTCAGCATTACTGGTTGAGGCATAGACTTGGATTACTGTGATATTGAATGGTTTGCCTTGGAAACGAACAGAGGTCATTCTGTTGTTTTTGAGATTGCATCCCAAGTACTGCATTTCGGACTCTTTTGTTTTCTAAAGAATACATTCACAGCAAAATAGCTGGATGGCATGGCCTAGCCAAATTGAAAACATAGAATTAACCCTTATACCCTGAAATAGTAGCCTGGCTTTGCAATTTTCCCTTTTTTTCTTTGGAGAGAAAAGCTTTCTCAGAAACCTCCCTGGAAGTGCTGATTTGCTTCACTGGATAGGCCTCTCATGTGAGCACCTTGAGCTGCAAGGGAGGCTGGAAACACTGCTGCTCCAAACAGAACTAGGTTTCTGTTAGCAAGAAAAAAGGAGATGAGACTATCAAGTGGGTAACTTATAGTATCTGCCACAAGGATAGTGTACAATTACTTTTATCTGGATTTTAAAAGATATTTCTTTTTTAAAATTAATTTTTATGAGAGTATAGTTGATTTACACTTTGTATTAGATTCTGTTGTACAGCAAAGTGAATCAGTTATACATATACATATATCCTGGGGCTGTCCCAGGTGGCACAGTGGTAAAGGATATGATTGCCAATGTAGGAGATGTAAGAGATGCAGTTTCAATCCCTGGGTCAAGAAGATCCCCTGGAGAAAGGGATGGCTACCCACTTCAGTATTCTTGTCTAAAAAATTCCGAGGACAGAGAAGCATGATGGGCTACAGTCCGTGGGGTCACAAAGAGTCAGACACAACTGAGCACGCTCACATACACACACACTCTCTCACACACACATATCTACTCTTCTTTAAGATACTATTTCCATTTAGGTCATTACAGAGTACGGAATAGAGTTCCCTGTGCTATACAGAACGTTCTTGCTAGTTATCTATCTTCTATATAGTAGTGTGTGTATATATCAATCCCAATATACATCTGTGACTCCATCTCTGTCTTGTAAATAGGTTCATTTGTAATTTTTAGATTTCACATATAAGTGAAATCATATGATATTTCTCTTTGACTTCAGTTAGTATAAGAAGTATTTTTTATTTTCACATTTTGCCATTTGTCTAATAAATATTATGTTTTCTATAGGATAAGTCTGTGATACCACATTGAATACTACAGTGTACTTGCTCTTAAGAAAATTAAATCTATAGTGGTTTCCAAGAATAAACCATTATTATGAGAGAGATGTGATAGAGGAGGGTACCCAATTAATTCTTTAGAAAGAAGTGGGTGGAAAACTGGGACAGTTTCAAAGAGGAGGTGACAGGAGAATAAAGTCTTAAAGGATGACTAAGAGTTGGCTTTGGGGATGAGGAGGCAAAGGAAGAGAGTAAGCAAAGGCCTGTGGTGGGAAGGCAGGTTATGTGAATAAGTCAGGGTCTCTGCAGGAGAGCAGACACCTCTTCAAGTACTTACAACAGAGGAAACTTAAGGCAAGGGACTGGCTGTATGGTAGAGAGAGATGCTGAGAGCTAAACATGGGATGATGAGTCCATGCAGAAAATGGCATCAGCAAGAAGCCATTATCACCTCGGATGGTAAAGAGTCTGCCTGCAATGCATGAGACCCAGGTCCAATCCCTTGGTTGGGAAGATCCCCTGGAGAAGGGAATGGCAACCCACTCCAGTATTCTTGCCTGGAGAATCCCATGGACAGAGGAGCCTGGCAGGCTACAGTCCATGGCATCTCAAAGAGTTGGATACGACTGAGCAAGTAACAATAAACTAGAGGGAAAAAGAAGGGACCAGAAACTGAAATCACACTGGGCCTATTTGGTAAGGGCCAGAACTACAGAAGAGACATAGTTACTGCTGTGGAAGCCACCGAGGCAGCAAGGAAAGAGATACCCTCTCCCTTCTTGCTATCCTCCCTATTTCACCAGTGCCTCCCTCTGGCCTAACCCAACCAGCTGGCCATCTGAAACAATGTGGCCTGCAAGTGTCAGCCATGGTGAATAAAAACAGAGCAAGGGGAGGGTGAGCTTGGATTCCCAGGTGAAGCGAGGGACCAGAGATGATGCATCTTTGGGAATCTACGAGTTTCACTAATGTGCAATAGTGATAGTTGACATTTATAAGCATTTACCAAATGGTAGGAAGTGTGCTAAGTGTTTTATATGTATAAACCTATTTACTTTGTACAGGTTAGGTAGTAAAGCAGAATGGCAGGAGTTGATGCTGCAATATGGAATTAACAGCAAGGGTCACACCACTAAGGGATTATATACCGTATCAAGATTTTTAAATTTAGTCCTGAAGGCACTGGGGAATCAATGAAGCTTCGAAGCAGAGGAATGATATGATTTGGTTTGTATTTTTGAAAGATCACTTCATGACCATGTCTAAGTTCTGACCATCAATAATTCATCAAAGTAAATAATGGAGATGTGACTAAAGAGACTTGGGAGTGTGACCAGTTTCTCTTCCTGCTTTCTCTGTTCATCTGCTTGGAGCAGACAGCATCACTTCTGAACACTTGTGTCATCTGTTGACATGCTGGGAACTTCGTTTACTTTAGCTCAGCAAAACTGGAGCAGTAGACCTTTTAAAAGCAAAATATTTATTACTAATCTATACAATAGCTATGACAGTTAATGTATTAGTGTATTACTCACTTCATTAACACACTTCCGGAGGAATCTACATCCTAGTAATGTTCTAGAGATAGACTTTCTATATCTACTAGTCCCTTAAAGTGTATGTGGTACTTATGATTTGGTTTTCAACTTTTAAAATAAATCAGTGTCATTTGTCATTGGGTATAGAGGTGGCAGTTGGAGACAGAACTTCAGATTAGCTTGAAGTGTTGACACAGTGTTATCACAGAGCCAAGACTTATGGCCCTAGAAGAGACATTTAGAGTTTTTTTCTTCCAACAACCTCTTTTAGATGAGAAAAGTGAGCCCACACAAATAAAGCCCAAGCATTTTAAAGTGGTTAGTGGAGCTAGGGCTACAACCCAGACTCTCAGATCAACTCTTTTCACACTTGGCTTTATTGCTAAGGCATCCAGAGGTAATAAGAAGTTGCCATTTTCAGAAATACTGCTCAGGTGACCAGTTTCATCTCACATGGACTTGAGCGAAAAAAGAAAAAATAAATAAAAGGGTTTATTGGCTCAGGAAACAGTTTATGGGATATTTCAATTTCAGGCATGGGTCAGTCTACAGGCTTGCTCTTGTAGTTAGGACTCAGCCACTTTCTTTTCCTTTTTAAAAAAGTTTTTTATTTTGTATTGGGGTAGGGCCAATTAACAAGGTTATGATAGTTTCAGTTGAGCTGCGAAGGGACTCAGCTGTACATATTCGTGTATCCATTCTCCCCCACAAGTCCCTCCCATCCAGGCTGCCACGTAACACTGAGCAGAGTTCCAGGTGCTATATAGTAGGTTCTTGTTGGTTATTTTAAATATAGCACTGTGTACATGTCCGTTCCAAACTTCCTAACTATCCCTTCCCCCCATTCTTCTCCCCAGTAACCATAAGTTTGTTCTTTAAATCTGTGGATCTGTTTCTGTTTTGTAAGTAAATTCATTTGTATCATTTATTTTTAGATTCCACATATAAGGGGTGTCATCTGATATTTCTCCTTCTCTGTCTGACTGACTTCACTCAGTATGACAATCTCTAGGTCCATTCATGTTGCTGCTAATGGCATTATTTCATTCTTTTTACTAGACCCAACCACTTTCATCTGAGTAGGTTTCATTCAGATAGGCTCTTCCCATGATGAGGCAAGAAGGAGACCAAAGTCCAGGCCTACCGCCTGTCTGCTCAGCATCCCTAGTGAAAAGAACTTGTCTCTTTCCTAATAATATCAGTGAAAGTCTTGGAACTAAATTTTATTGGTCTAGCTTGGGTCCTGTGTCCATCCCTGAACCAATCACTGTAGCCAAGGGGAATGAAATGCTCTGATTGGCTAGGTCTGACTCCTATGTCTATACTGTGTCAGGGGGTGGTCTCAGCACCTCTGTCCTGAAATTGTGTGTTTGGAGAATGAGGGCAGTTAAATTCCCTGGAGAAGATTCAAGTTTCATCAACCCAAGAAGAGAAAATCGGTGCTAGACAGGCACAAAACTGAGATGGACTCTAGATTCTTATGCCGAATAAGAGTGGATTTCTAGATATTATTGGTGAGGTTTGCCCGTTGGCTATTACCCCGTTGTGGAAAATAATCCCCTTAGGTAGAAGGAATTTCTCACATGAAAGCACATGTCCCCCCCACGGAATTCAGGGAAGTTGATTGTTTCTGTGGCTCTGAGTCTTTGGAAAGATGGTGATTCTGAATAGAGGACTCTACCCCCTATGCTGACCCTACCCTATGGATTGATCACTTTTGAGAAACACTCCGTTAACAAAGAGACTCTTGCCTTGGGCCTCCGTTAGAGGCAGTCACTCCAACAAATTTAGCAAACTGAGTGTTTAACACAGTAAGGTGCTCAGGGGTGAGAAAGAAACTTGAGGTAAGGTGAGTGTGTCTGCTCAGAACTCCCTCCAAAGAAACAAGGTTCCAAATGAATCTGAGCATTCAAGTGAAGAAGCAGCACGCCTTTGGGCATCATGGTCTATTGGGGGGCTTTACTGGATTTTTCATGTTCTGTGACAAATTAGCAAAAGCAAACCAACTCTAGTAGGAAAAAATATATAAAACTTTATTCCACTGTAATTTAAGTCTCACTGAGTCTCTTCATTGCCTCTATTCCTTTTGTCTAAAAAATGCATAAAACATAGCCCTGGAGGTTTGTTGAAGCATTGTCTAAAAGCCTCCACATCTCCTCAGAGAGCAAAATGGAGAACTTTGTAAGCATGATTCCAAGGCAGAAACCTTCTTTTTTCCTAATTAAAAAATTTTAAGTATATCAGTTCAGTTCAGTCGCTCAGTCGTGTCCAACTCTTTGTGACCCCATGGACTGCAGCATGCCAGATTTCCCTGTCCATCACCAACTCCCGGAGCTTGCTCAAACTCACATCCATCAAATCGGTAATGGCATCCAACCATCCCATCTTCTGTCATCCCCTTCTCCTCCTGTCTTCAATCTTTCCCAGCATCAGGGTCTTTTCTAATGAGTCAGCTCTTTGCATCAAGTGGCCAAAGTATTGGAGCTTCAGCTTTAGCATCAGTCCTTCCAATGAATATTCAGGACTGATTTCCTTTTAGGATTGACTGGTTTGATCTCCTTGCAGTCCAAGGGACTCTCAAGAGTCTTCTCCAACACTATAGTTCAAAAGCATCAATTTTTCAGCGCTCAGCTTTCTTTATAGTCCAACTCTCACATCCATACATGACTACTGGAAAAACCATATAGCAAAACACTATTAAAAAGTTAAAGGACAAAAGACAAACTTTAAAGAAATATGTAACATATTAAAAGCTGATAAAGAATATCTTTTACATGTAAAGGGTTCTTACGAAGAAAAAGATGAAAAATGTATCACAATTGAAAAATAAGGTAAGGGAATGCATAGCTAGTTAATAAAAAAATGGACAATACATATATGAAAAATAATTTGTTTTACTAGTAATTAAAGAAATGCAAATTAAAACAACAATTAGATGCCACTGTTGCACAATCAAATTAGCAGAAGAAAAGAGTGATGCTACCTGGAGTTAGCACAGGGAGAGTATATGGGAGTGAAGATTGATGAAACTTGACATAAAATGTGGGTGTTGGGAAAGTTGCAGTTTAGTATCAACCATTCTAAGAAGCCTCACAATATGCACAATATTGGCTTGACACCTCTAGGAATGTATCCTAAGGAAATGAGAAATTTGCACAAAGATTTAGGTTGTTTATAAGGATAAAATACTGGATATAACCAGGCTGTCCAATACAGGGGGATTAATTAAACATTATGACATGTTCATTGTAAGTGGAAGAAATGAGAAAATTATTTTAAAAAAGTTTAGTGTTATCTTCCATTTGGTTTTCTGCAGAAAGCTTTGGAAGAATATTTAAGAAAATGTTAACAGTGGTTTTCTTCTTTTTGGCCCATTTGTACTTTCTCATATATCTTAAGTGAACAGAAATGAAAATTGTAATATTAAAAAACAAAGGAAAGACTGAGGAATGGTAAACTGCCTAGTTGAACAGGCACCTACCCTTAGGCAGCCCCCTCCTTGACGGGAGAGGGACAGATACTTCTGCTTCCTTTTGGGATGTCCTCACAAATCTGAAATACCCACTGTCCTGCTCAGACAGGCTTCTGATTTCATGGCATGGTGTCTATGCCCAGCTCCCCTGGGTTTTGGGGGAGCCCCTGAAGCAAGGATAAGCAAGCCTGGCTGATACCAGGGGCTTCTGATCTTTATGCCTTGACAAGCAATTCCAAGGCTTAGCAAAGTCTTGCTCACAATGCAAACACAAAGGAGAAGGGGCTTTTTACATATGCCAGGGCCATTTTTCTTTTTACTTTAAGAAATACAATGTTTCTTGGATTCCTGCTGTCACTGCACGCAGATATACATCAGCTGTTTCAAGAGAAAAAGGCAAGTGGAAAGAAAGACAAAGGGAATTCAAGTCAGTCCAATTTGTCCCCAGGTCCTATCTTGTGTATGTTTTAAGTCTACTAGTTTATATCTCTTTCTGGATTCTAAAACCCCTTGATAAGATTCCCTTTGGGTATCTCTATGCTTTTCAGGGAAAGAGATTCAGAGCTAGCCAGACCCTTTCATCTCTAGCTGATAAAGCTGTGTGTTTATTTAGATTCAGTCATATTGAATCCATCTCAACAATTACGCATTAAGCCTCCCACCCCCTGAACAATAGATGCTCCCTTTGCCCCTCCCATAGGCCTGGACTTCCAAGGAATTTGAGAGATGTGAATCAGAGCTCTGAGAGGGAATAATAGGCTTATTTCTAAGGTCCAGGAGTATACAGAACTGACATGTTTTCCAATGCTCCCATCCTTCCCAATCCCTCACTTTAACCTCATGTCCTTTGATTTCATTTGGTTTTGTTTCACTTTTCAACATAGACTCTTCATGGCTCTGATCGTGCCTCATCTGGATGGAATTGCAGGGTTACCCTCTCCCACCTGATGGATAATTTCCTGCACAGCACGTTGCAAGACAATCTGGTGAACACTCCTTCCTCCAGCCCAGCCAAAACATTTCATAATTCTTTAGCCCTTCACTAGGGGATCCAGAAGCTGCCGTGACTCAGAAGAGAATGAGCGTTTCCATTGGTTTCATCTTTTTTTTTCCCTTTTAGTTTAATTTCTAAATATATATCTTGAGCTTTATCTGAACCTGTTGGGTCTCGTGGGTTGAATTTGGCTGCAGAAATCAGGGGACAGCATCCTTGTGAGAGTCCCCTTCACTGCCGTCTTTCTAAGTGACTCCAAAAAGGTCACCGAGAGTCGATATACTTTCTTTCCCATCTGTTTACAATAAGACCTCAGAGAGCCCCATCGGGTTGGATGAGCCTAGTTTATGGAGTGCTTAGAAATCCCTGAAGGACACTTGTGCTCCAAAAGCCTTTTTCATCATTAGCAGACATGCAGCTAGCTGAAAGCAGAGCGTCTCCATAATGGGGTAATTAGTTCCTCTTAAAGTTCTGAAAGTCAGCTTTGCAATGGAGGTGTCACTCCACTCCCAGTTTCTCTGCCGAGTTTCCCTATATGTATTAAAAATCTTTGCTTATAAACCGTGTTTGTCTTTACCTTAGAAAAGTGAAACAAATTTTAGAGGAAGGGGAAAGGAATTCTGGGAGTGACTTTTATCTTATTCTTAATTGTAGTAATGATTTCACAGGTGTGTACATATGCCAAATCTTATCGAAGTTGACACTTTAAATGTGTATAGTTTATTACGTCAATTATGCCTCAATAAAGCTGTTAAAACAAGGACAAAACAAAACACTGTAACATTCCCTGCTTCCACTGCCAAGAGTCTGCTGTATTGCTCTCCATTGTTACCAATAAATAGATGTTTAAGTGGAAAAAACAAATAAACAAAATGCCATAAAGAAATAGTGTTGATCTAGGCAAAAGTTTCTAAAGTATTAAAATTTTATTCAATTATTATTTTGCCTACTTTGAGAATCTAAGAGTATTTAAAGCAAGATTTTGTTTTGGGGAAAAGAGATTTGAGAGTAACTTGAAATGGCAACCCACTCCAGTACTCTTGCTTGGAAAATCCCATGGACAGAGGAGCCTGGTAGGCTACAGTCCATGGGGTCGCAAAGAGTTGGACACGACTGAGTGACTTCACTAGTCACTACCATCAGAAAGAAGGCAAAGTGATAAAGTTCCACCAGAAATTATGAAAGACAAAGTTGTATCCTGGAGATAGCTGGGAATCCACTCTCAAACAGATCAGATCAGATCAGATCAGTCGCTCAGTCGTGTCCAACTCTTTGCGACCCCATGAATCGCAGCACGCCAGGCCTCCCTGTCCATCACCAACACCCAGAGTTCACCCAGACTCACGTCCATCGAGTCAGTGATGCCATCCAGCCATCTCATCCTCTGTTGTCCCCTTCTCCTCTTGCCCCCAATCCCTCCCAGCATCAGAGTCTTTTCCAATGAGTCAACTCTTTGCATGAGGTGGCCAAAGTGCTGGAGTTTCAGCTTTAGCATCATTCCTTCCAAAGAACATCCAGGACTGATCTCCTTCAGAATGGACTGGTTGGATCTCCTTGCAGTCCAAGGGACTCTCAAGAGTCTTCTCCAACACTACAGTTCAAAAGCATCAATTCTTTGGCACTCAGCCTTCTTCACAGTCCAACTCTCACATCCATACATGACCACAGGAAAAACCATAGCCTTGACTAGACGAACCTTTGTTGGCAAAGTAATGTCTCTGCTCTTGAATATGCTATCTAGGTTGGTCATAACTTTCCTTCTAAGGAGTAAGCGTCTTTTAATTTCATGGCTGCAGTCACCATCTGTAGTGATTTTGGAGCCCCCAAAAATAAAGTCTGACATGTTTCCACTGTTTCCACATCTATTTCCCATGAAGTGATGGGACTGGATGCCATGATCTTCATTTTCTGAATGTTGAGCTAATTTAAGCCAACTTTTTCACTCTACTTTCACTTTCATCAAGACGCTTTTGAGTTCCTCTTCACTTTCTGCCATAAGGGTGGTGTCATCTGCATATCTGAGGTTATTGATATTTCTCCCGGCAATCTTGATTCCAGCTTGTGTTTCTTCCAGTCCACCATTTCTCATGATGTACTCTGCATATAAGTTAAATAAACAGGGTGACAATATACAGCTTTGACGAACTCCTTTTCCTATTTGGAACCAGTCTGTTGTTCCATGTCCAGTTCTAACTGTTGCTTCCTGACCTGCATACAAATTTCTCAAGAGGCAGATCAGGTGGTCTGGTATTCCCATCTCTTTCAGAATTTTCCACAGTTTATTGTGATCCACACAGTCAAAGGCTTTGGCATAGTCAATAAAGCAGAAATAGATGTCTTTCTGGAACTCTCTTGCTTTTTCCATGATCCAGCGGATGTTGGCAATTTGATCTCTGGTTCCTCTGCCCTTTCTAAAACCAGCTTGAATATCAGGAAGTTCACGGTTCACATATTGCTGAAGCCTGGCTTGGAGAATTTGAGCATTACTTTACTAGCGTGTGAGATGAGTGCAATTGTGTGGTAGTTTGAGCATTCTTTGGCATTGCCTTTCTTTGGGATTGGAATGAAAACTGACCTTTTCCAGTCGTGTGGCCACTGCTGAGTTTTCCAAATTTGCTGGCATATTGAGTGCAGCACTTTCACAGCATCATCTTTTAGGATTTGGAATAGCTCAACTGGAATTCCATCACCTCCACTAGCTTTGTTCATAGTGATGCTTTCTAAGGCCCACTTGACATCACATTCCAGGATGTCTGGCTCTAGGTGAGTGGTCACACCATCGTGATTATCTGGGTCGTGAAGATCTTTTTTGTACAGTTCTTCTGTGTATTCTTGCCATCTCTTCTTAATATCTTCTGCTTCTGTTAGGTCCATACCATTTTTGGCCCTTTTCAGGCATCACCTTAATTGTTATCATATGGCTAACTTCTCTCCAGTTCTCATGGCCTATGATTTAGGCAGTGATTATTGGTCATTTTTAAGGCTAAAATTTCCAACAGGCCTCTATGGATTGGAACAGGAAGCATATAAGCAGGGAAAAGTCGATGATCATTTAAATGGTGAAAAATTGCCTTTTTTCATTAACTACCAAAAAGCACACTCAATTTGCTCCTGTACTTAGATCAAATGTTAAAACTGCTTGTGCATGGGGAACAACCAAAGGGGTTCTTGCAGTGACTGAATATTCAGGAGTTATATGGGATAACATTCATTGGAAGGGAATCAACAGCAGGGCTTTCTTTCCCACTAGGTCCTGATTCTTTTTCCATGGTCAGGACCCAGGGATGGGGCCGGAAATTATGAAGCAAGAACATTTTCCATCTGATGATGGCCAACTTTGTCTTTCTGCAATATACTGTGGTCTATATAACTTCCCTGGTGGCTCAGACAGTAAAGAATCTGCCTGCAATGCAGGAGATCTGGGTTTGATCCCTGGGTTGGGAAGATTCCTTGGAGAAGAGAACAGCAATCCACTCCAGTATTCTTGCCTGGAAAATTTCATGGACAGAGGAGCCTGGTGGGCTGCAGTCCATGGGTCGCAAAGAGTTGGACACGACTGAGTGACTTTGGCCACCTCATATGAAGAGTTGACTCATTGGAAAAGACTCTGATGCTGGGAGGGATTGGGGGCAGGAGGAGAAGGGGATGACAGAGGATGAGATGGCTGGATGGCATCACTGACTCGATAGACATGAGTCTGGTGAACTCCAGGAGTTGGTGATGGACAGGGAGGCCTGGCGTGCTGCGATTCATGGGGTCGCAAAGAGTTGGACATGACTGAGCGACTGAACTGAACTGATCTGAACTGAGTGACTAACACACATGCTTTAGATGGGGCTTCCCAGCTGGCACTAGTGGTAAAGAGCCCACCCACCAATGCAGGAGACATAAGAGATGTGGGTTCAATCTCCTGGAAGAGGGCATGGCAATCCACTCCCGTATTCTTACCTAGAAAATCTCATAGAGGAGCCTGGAGGGTTACAGCCCATGGGGTTGCAAAGAGTCAGACACGACTGAAGTGACTTAGCACTCACACATGTCCTCTGTATGTGTTGTTTTTACCTAAATCTCACAGTTTTTTTTTTTTTTTTTTTTTAAGGTGGTAAGATTTTTTGATTAGGTTATTCTTTAAAAATTTTTTTCCTTTTTCTTTATTTACATTTGACTCTGCTGGGTCTTTGATGCTGAGCGGGTTTTGCTCTAGTTGTGGTGAGCAAGGGCTACTGTCTAGTTGCAGTGCGAATGCTTCTCGCTGTGGTGGCTTCTGTTGTTGCTGAGTGTTGGCTCTAGGGTGTGCGGGCTTCAGCAGTTACTGCTCCTGGGCTCGAGAGCACAGGTTCAATAGTTGTGGCACATGGGCTCAGTTGCTCCTCGGCATGTGGTATCTTCTCGGATCAGGGATGGAACTGTGTCTCCTGCACTGGCAGGCAGATGCTTTACCGCTGAACCACCAAGGAAGCCCCTACACCTCACACTTTGAAATAGGGGTAGCTTTTCCATTTTCCAGAGAGGAATCTGAAGCACAGACATATGAAGCTACTTGTGCAAGGTTACATAACATGAATATTAATACTAATACTAAAAAAAAATAACACAGCATTTATTAGGAGCCAGGCAGGCTCTATATCAATGGCTTTACATATATTAACATGTTTATATTACTATGAGGTATGGAATACAGTTATTCTCACTAAAGACAAGAAAAATATGAAGGGATAGTAGCTCTTCCACTCACACATTTGATAATCAATACAGTCTGTTCTGCACTGAATAAGAAATTGTGTGCCTTTCTAGTCTATTGGAGGTGCTCTGTGGGTGTTTGTGTGTGTGTTTGTATGTGACTTTTTTGTGTGTATTATTGGGCAAATAAGTTATGGAACATAATAAATTATTTTTAGAGCCCAAATCCCCTAATTAGCTAAAATGATTAAGGTTACATTCAAGTTGATCTTTACTGCAGTTTCTGCTCTGCCAGGGCCACAGAGGAGAAGACAATGGCACCCCACTCCAGTGTTCTTGCCTGGAGAATCCCAGGGACGGGGAGCCTGGCGGGCTGCCGTCTATGGGGTCGCACAGAGTCAGACACTACTGAAGTGACTTAGCAGCAGCAGCAGCAGTAGCAGCAGGGCCACAGATTGGCCATATGACACTAGCCACTTTCTATTCACAGCTTTCAACTGCCTCTGGGCACTAGGCCCACTCCCTCTCCTGTGGGTTCTTCTTCCCAGAGAAGGGTAGTTAATGACAGCACTCAGCCCTTGACCACAGAAATGGTCATGTACTCTCTACCTGGCCAACCTCAAACCTGTCCGTGGCCACAGCGACTGGTCCAGGAAAAAGCATTTGACCAAGTAAGAACCAGTTAGAGTTTTTTCTTGAGTTGTTTATATATGTGCTCAGAGAGAAAACCTCTTCGTTAAGAGTAACTATGCTTTAAGCTGTATGAGGCCACGTTCCTCCTCATGGCAGAGGTTCAACCACGATGGGAGGAACTGAGGCCCAAATACCCTGAAAATCAGAGACCAGAAGGACACAGAGATGGAATGAGGGAGCAGATCCCATCATTTGAGACTTAAAGGATCCTCAGGCCCTCTTGATTTCTGAATTTCCTAATTATATGAATTCATTTCCTTTATTATTTAAGATAGCTTTATTTGAGCTTTTTTAATTTGTTAAAGAAATGAAAGTGCTTAACAGTATTGACACATATAGGAAATATTCTTTTTTCTTTTTCTTAAATATTAAAATTATGCCTCCTCCAAAGTTACTTTTAATAATGATAAGCTTAAAGCTTAACATTCAGAAAACTAAGATCGTGGCATCTGGTCCCATCACTTCATGGGAAATAGATGGGGAAACAGTGGAAACAGTGTCAGAATTTATTTTTGGGGGCTCCAAAATCATGACAGATGGTGATTGCAGCCATAAAATTAAAAGACGCTTACTCCTTGGAAGGAAAGTTATGACCAACCTGGATAGCTTATTAAAAAGCAGAGACATTACTTTGCCAACAAAGGTCCGTCTAGTCAAGGCTATGGTTTTTCCTGTGGTCATGTATTGATGTGAGAGTTGGACTGTGAAGAAAGCTGAGCACTGAAGAATTGATGCTTTTGAACTGTGGTGTTGGAGAAGACTCTTGAGAGTCCCATGGACTGCTAGGAGATCCAACCAGTCCATCCTAAAGGAGATCAGTCCTGGATGTTCTTTGGAAGGAATGATGCTAAAGCTGAAACTCCAATACTTTGGCTACCTGATGAGAAGAGTTGACTCATTGGAAAAGACTCTGATGCTTGGAGGGATTGGGGGCAGGAGGAAAAGGGGACGACAGAGGATGAGATGGCTGAATGGCATCACCGGCTTGATGGACGTGAGTTTGAGTGAACTCCGGGAGTTGGTGATGGACAGGGGGGCCTGGCGTGCTGCGATTCATGGGGTTGCAAAGAGTAGGACACGACTGAGAGACTGAACTGCACTGAACTGAACTGAAGCATTATACCTACAGCATTATGAAGGAAGGTAATTGCAATTCTTTAAATACTCATAGTGAGAATACTATTTTATTTATTTTTAGGTAAGTCCAACTATGGAATGTAGTATCATTGTTGCTGTTGTTTAGTCCCTAAGTCGTGTCCGACTCATTTGCAACCCATAGACAGTAGCCTGCCAAGCTCCTCTGTCCATGGAATTTCCCAGGCAAGAATACTGGAGTGGGTTGCCATTTCTTTCTCCAGGGGATCTTCCTACCCCAAGGACTGAACCTACATTGGCAGATGGATTCTTTAGTCACCAGGCAAGCCATTTAGTATCATTAGAGAAGAAAATAGGATCAAAGGATCAGTATTACCCTCTCTATCCAAGTCAAAACAGAATCAGAAGAGCAGAGACATGACTTAGATACAACTAGTGAAATGCATTGGACATGAAAATAAAAACAGACTCTGTGTTGAAATGATTGCTTTAGGCAACATGAAAGATGAACTGGGATCAGTAAAAATTGGGGCCAGAGTCTAGAACTTCCCTCTAAACCAGAACGCATTTGAAAATTTTCCAACAAAATCTATTCCAGTTTCAGAGACTAGGGACTTCAGGGCAGAGAAGTTATTATAGAAAGAGACCTTTTTTAAAAATCCCCATATGTTTCTGAAAGTCCTCCTTTAGAGGGTCATCCTTTTGATTAGCATTCACTCTTTCTCTAGTTTTCCTTGAAAAAAAACTTCTTTGCAGGGTAATATTACATCACTTTCATTTTAAGACGGTAATGTTATAGTAGTTAAGTGGTTAATTTTAGCCAAAGAGCTTGGGGTCCCATCTTGGTTGCACTGTTTATTAGCTATGTGACTTTCCCTCTCTCTTTACCACTCCCACACCATACCTTATTTTACTCATCTGTAAAGTGGGGGTAATAATAATTATATATATATATAATTATTATATATATACATATACATACATATATATAATTATTATATATACATATATATACATACATACATACATATATATATATATATGTAGATAGCATATTCAAAAACAGAGACGTTACTTTGCCAACAAAGATCCATCTAGTCAAGGCTATGGTTTTTCCAGTGGTCGTGTATGGATGTGAGAGTTGGACTGTGAAGAAGGCTGAGCACCGAAGAATCGATGCTTTTGAACTGTGGTGTTGGAGAAGACTTTTGAGAGTCCCTTGGACTGCAAGGAGATCCAACCAATCCATTCTAAAGGAGATCGGTCCTGGGTGTTCTTTGGAAGGGGTGATGCTAAAGCAGAAACTCCAATACTTTGGCCACCTGATGAGAAGAGTTGACTCACTGGAAAAGACTCTGATGCTGGGAGGGATTGGGGGCAGGAGGAGAAGGGGACGACAGAGGATGAGATGGCTGGATGGCATCACTGACTCAATGGATGTGAGTCTCAGTGAACTCCGGGAGTAGGTGATGGACAGGGAGGCCTGGCATGCTGCGATTCATGGCGTCACAAAGAGTCGGACACGACTGAATGACTGAACTGAACTGACATACACATATACACTCTTGGAGCATTATGGTGGGATTAAAGAAGATACCATATGAAAAGCTCTCAGCATGGTGCCTGGCACACAGGGTGTATTTGATAAATGTTAGCTATTCTCCTGAGTGAGGCATTCTAGCTGGGTGCAAAGGGCACTGAGAAACCAGCCAGGAGCACTGATGCTAAGCCTGCATCTCCAAATACTGTTCAGGTGACTTTAACCAAGTGTATCTTGGGTTCCATTGTGCCCCGCCCCCCCTCCCCACCGCCCCGATGAAGGGCAATACTAATGCTTCTCATGCTAGGTTTCCAGTGGTGGCAAACCTGAAATAGGTGTTTTGAGGATAAAATGAAGTGACTGAAATGAAAGAGGTTTGGAAAGAATAAATAGATTTTAGAAATAATTGGCGGGGGACGGGGGGGTGGTATAGTTTATTCATTCAGCTAATATTTACCAAGTGTCTACTAGGTGCAAGGACCAAAAACAGTTTTATTTTCAAGTGAATCTTACTCTGTGATGAAAGAAAGTCAGACAAGAGCATAAAAGTCAGACAAAATTAAGGGAAATGTAAGAAATGGGAGATGAGGGAAAGACCAATCTTGCCTTCTCCACACTTTTGCAGCAGGTTAACTCTGCAAGGTTTTCATGAATCTTCCTCAGTGTGGCCAGCCCAGAGTCAGCTTCTTCTGCCCTGTAAGCCAGTGCAGGCAAAGTGAAGTTGGGCCTGGAAGAGAAGCTACTGCTGCACAGCATGGCCACAGCTCTAATTAATGCAACCTGTGCTCTGGGGACAGAATACATGCACATACACAGAGATTGTATATATTATATATATAATATAGAAGTATATAAATATATTTTACATATATTTATATATGTGTGTGTATATAGAAATACTTAATTGTAATAAAATACACAAAAATTTACCATCTTAATTATTTTAATGGCAGTTCAGTGGTATTAAATGCATTCATAATATTGTCCGACCATCACCACCTTTCATTTCTAGAACTCTTTTATTTTGTAAAACTGAAACTCTACCCGTTTAAACAACATTCCCCAACTCCTGTTTCCCCAGCCCCCCGGCAACCCGCATTCTGCTTTCTGTGTCAATAATTTGACTGTTTTCTGAGCCTCATATAAGAAGTGTCATGCAGTATTTGCCTTTTTGTGATTGGCTTATTTCACACAGAGCTCTTTTGGAAAAGGTCTGAGGTCCCTGTCCCTGGAGGTTTGGGACATGGCCACTGTCTCTTCCTGTATCTGCAGGCCCACCAGTTTATGACAAGTTCTCTCGCGAGGTTCCAACAGCAGCCAGGCTTCAGTAAGATTGGGGAAGGAGATACTCTGTGTTTCTTACAGCTTTTAACCCAAGCAGCAGTGTCTGGTTCCTCAGATTCCACCTTTTTTTTTGCTTCTCTCCATTTTCCTTCACTTTCCACATAAACAAGGACTTGGGGGACGGGGTGGGTGGTGTGTGAGCCGTGGCCCCTCAGACACTTTTGTCCAAGGAGTTTAATGGAGGCTTCTGAAGTCTATAAAGCACAGTGAGAAACAACAGCTGCTTGTTCACCCCCAGGCTCCATTAATAATGAGATGTGCCTTTGTCGTAAAGGTAAACACACTGAAATGGGAAAGTTACCAAGAGGCCCTGAGTGAGGCTTATCAGCAGGGGGAGAGGCCAAAGGTACAGGTCACCACCGATGCAGGGCCATCAGACAGAGAAGTGATACCGCTGTTACCCTGGGAACGGGCCTCGGCACCTGAACCTTGGAAAGAACACAGGGTCTGTGTGTCCTCATCTGCTACATCTGGGCTCCCAAGCACATTCTCAGCTAAACAGATCCCACCTCCTTGTACAAATGATATTTTAAGAAAGCCTGCTTCAGAATTTACACTCCCAAATGGAGATTACCCTCTAAAGTCGCCACACCATGGGGATGTTATCTTGTCTACCAGGGCCTCCAGCATTCCACGTGGAATGCTGCTTTGCACAGACCTACAAGCAAAGATGAAGTCCTCTGAGCTTTCTCAATGGTGTCAAGTCAAACTTTGGCTTGGATTTTGAGACAGATGGTGAAATAAGATAGAGGAAGCATGTTATCCACACGGTTATTTGGGGTGGAAAAACAAGGCACGAGTTCATATAAAACAATAGGTGATGTTTATTGTGACAGGCTGTTCTAAGTGTTCTGGATAGACTATTCTATTTAATTCTCATAATAATCCCATGGGTTGAATCGTGTCATCTCAATCTTACAGAGCAGGAAACTGAGATACAGGGAAGAAAGTAATGTGCCCAAGGTCACAGTCACTGAGCGGTAGAGTCAGAGTTCAGGTCAGGTTCTTAACCAGTCTCTATACTCCGTGATTTGCTTGAGTGAATTCCTTACTGGAATTGCTGACTTGAGAGGTTACCAAAGGGACTTCTGACTCAATCTCTTACTCTTCCCCAGGTCCCCAAGGCCTGGAGTTTCACTATTGAGTTACTCCTCAGGCATTTGGTTTTGACAGAGGCTCCTATTAAAATGCACATGATTTGCTTTGGAGAACATTTATTCAGGTGTGTCTAATCAATTAAAAAGAGCAAAGAGACATAAATATGGAAAACAGAGCCATGCATTTTGATGGGACAAGAAGTAGTGAGAGAGCCTAATCCTGGAGTTCCTTGGGATGATAGTCTGGATACCCCGTCCATCCATCCATCCATACATTCATCCATCTATCCCTCCATCTAACAGATATTTATTGAAGGCCTGTGATGTTCTAGAAATCATGCCAAAAGCTGAGACACGATACTGAGCAAAAACAGACTGAACCCCTCTGAGAGTTTAGAGTCTGAAAAGGGAGAAGTAAAATTTGAATCGTGACAACATCTGGGAAAGAGAAATACAAGGTGCTATGCAAACAGATAACAGAGGGCTGGGATGGAATGCTCTGAGGGCACTGGGCGTTGGGAAGAGGGAGAAAGAGAGGCCAGAGAAGAGGCAGGGAGGCGCTCAGCGTGGCTGATGGTGCTGAATGCTCAACTCATGCATCTAGGTCCCCCAAGGGAACTCTGCCTAGATGTTTGGTGGTGGACAGGCACGTATGTGTGAAAACTGCTTTAATCCTGTGAAGGAAGTTATTGTGCGCATACAGAGTGTTATTTAGACAGGAAGAAATAATGACTTTGAACACACACACAGCCTTGACTCTTTACCTCCCTAACTTTACTTCTCCATCACTTCAACATCCTCCTCTGTAGTTGCCTCATGGATAAAATCGTAAAGACAGACAGACAGACGTTTTCTCTAAGCTCTCTTGAGAGTCTGCATGAGGCTGTGACAGGAGCCCAGAGGACAGTCTCCATTGTCTGTCTTTGGTTGTCCTGGTGTCTCTGTGGAGCCTGAGAGACACAAGGGACATTGCAAGGCAGCATGGTAGCCGAGGCGTTTGGTGCCAGGGAGTCCGAGATGCGGAGTGGCAGGGAGACCAGAGACGATTTTCTTCCCTCTGTTCTTGGAGGGAGGTAATCAGACAAAAAAGTTTCAGCACTGTATATACTATAATCTGAAAGCTGGGCTCATTTAACCGGGGCCAAACCAATTCATTTTGGAAACAAAAGACAGGGTTCATGTGGCAAATTCATAATGTAAGAAAGAGTGCAGTCCAACCTCTTGCTAAGAGTACATGTTTCAAGCAGTCATTTATTTATTAATAATGTTAATAATAATAATAGACAGTGTTCATTGCACATTTACTATACACTCACGTGGGCTTCCCAGGTGGTGCTAGTGATAAAGAACTTGCCTGCCAATGCAGGAGATATAAGAGACGCGGGTTCAGTCCCTGAGTTGGGAAGATCCCCTGGAGAAGGGCATGGCAACCCACTCCAGTATTCTTGCCTGGAGAATCCCATGGACAGAGGAGCCTGGTGGGCTACAGTCCATAGGGTCGCAAAGAGCTGGACACAACTGAAGCGACTTAGAATGCACACACTCATGCCCTCACATTCACTTTCTCATCCATTTCTCACATTAACTGTGACGTGAAGTAAAGTGGCTCAGTCGTGTCCGACTCTTTGCGACCCCATGGACTGTAGCCTACGATGCTCCTCCATCCATGGGATTTTCCAGGCATGAGTACTGGAGTGGGGTGCCAAAGAAACAGATTATTGTTATTTAGTCACTAAGTTGTGTACAACTTCATGACCCCATGGACTGTAGCCTGCCAGGCTCCTCTGTTCATGGGATTTTCCAGGCAAGAATACTTCAGTGGTCTGCCATTTCCTTCTCCAAGGGATCTTCTAAACTCAGGGATCAAATTCACATTTCCTGCATTGGCAGGTTCTTTACCACTGAGCCACCTGGGAAGCCCTAAGAAATAGATACTGTGCTGTTATTCAGTTCAGTTCAGTCACTCAGTTGTGTCCAACTCTTTGCGACCCCATGAATCGCAGCACGCCAGGCCTCCCTGTCCATCACCAACTCCTGGAGTTCACTCAAACTCATGTCCATCGAGTCAGTGATGCCATTCAGCTATCTCATCCTCTGTCATCCCCTTCTCCTCCTGCCCCCAATCCCTCCCAGCATCAGGGTCTTTTCCAATGAGTCAACTCTTCACATGAGGTGGCCAAAGTATTGGAGTTTCAGCTTTAGCATCAGTCCTTCCAATGAACACCCAGGACTGGTCTCCTTTAGGATGGACTGGTTGGATCTCCTTGCAGTCCAAGGGACTCTCAAGAGTCTTCTCCAACACCACAGTTCAAAAACACCATTTCTTTGGTGTTCAGCTTTCTTCACAGTCCAACTCTCGCATCAATACATGACCACTGGAAAAACCATAGCCTTGACTAGACAGACCTTTGTTGGCAAATATCTCTGCTTTTGAATATGCTGTCTAGGTTGGTCATAACTTTCCTTCCAAGGAGTAAGCATCTTTTAATTTCATGGCTGCAATCACCATCTGCAGTGATTTTGGAGCCCCCAAAATAAAGTCTGACACTGTTTCCACTGTTTCCCCATCTATTTCCCATGAAGTGATAGAACCAGATGCCATGATCTTCGTTTTCTGAATGTTGAGCTTTAAGCCAACTTTTCCACTCTCCTGTTTCACTTTCATCAAGAGGCTTTTTAGTTCCTCTTCACTTTCTGCCATAAGGGTGGTGTCATCTGCATATCTGAGGTTATTGATATTTCTCCTGGCAATCTTGATTCTAGTTTGTGCTTCCTCCAGCCCAGCATTTCTCATGATGTACTCTGCTGCGATTACATATTATTATACAATATTATGTATTATATTGTAATATTACCCCCATTTTACAGATGAGGACACAGTGGTCTAGAGATGTCATGTGACTTGCCCAAGGCCTTACTGCTGTAAGTGGTATACCCAAGGTTAGAATGGAGGTCTGACTGCAAAGTCCAGGATTTTAAATACTACTCTCCACTGCCTTGTGGTGAAAGCTATTGATATCCAGATATTTACCAACCTGTAACTTGTTCATTAAGAAAGGCAGGTCTCTAAAGACATTGAGGCCAACATTGTTAGATTTTACAGATGCGTAAAATTTTTAAAATATTTGGGAGTCAAAGGGGTGTCAAGTTTTTGCTTTGCTAAATGAACACGTTCTTCTTTTGTTAAAAAAAAAAAAAGCCTATTTCACCATTTTTCTTGAATAGTTTAAAAATCAAAACATTAAGAATTAAATAAACTTAGAATTTAAAAGCTGGATAAATATAACCCCATGAACAAACCACTGCACGGTTCTTGCTTTTCTCCTTTTGCTTCAAATCACTGAAAACAGAGTCCCAACCTATTGACTGGCACCAGGGTAAGAATTAATACTGGGAGTATCTATCCTTTGGCCACTTATTAACAACACTTTGATTTTGAATATAGCTTGGAAAAAAATAGGATGGTATTTCTTAGAATCATTTATAACTCAGACTTTCCACTAACTTCATCTGGTTTCTATCCTCCCCCACCATACAATTAGTCTGAATATTTGAGGTTTTCCTATTGTCTCCAATAAGGTTCTTGGAGACAAGGTCAAACTAAGGGCAAGTCTCACAGGTCAGAGTATTGTTTTGAACCATATGAATGTTTCTCTAAATAATTTTTAAAAAATAAAATCACTGAGTAACTGAAGTTTTTTCAGTGTTCAAACCACATAGGTGACTAGGTTGGGGCCAAAACTCAAGACCATATTTTAAAGATGATTGGTGATTTAATAATGGTAATTCATCACAGCACAAATTGGCAGAGAGAATCCACTCCAGCCATGAGGAAGGCATGGATCTGATCAATGTTTGGGTGAGCCTGATTTGTTTGGGGCCAGTGACCTTTCCCTGCTCTGGTATTTTTTCAGACCTTTTTTTTGACCACAGCATCACACAGTTCTTAGTTTATGAGTCACAGGGTATCTCCAGGGCAATGCCTCTTTTTCTGGGGGTGTACATGAAATTTCAATGCTGTAAGCTGTGTGCTGTCAACTTACTTCTTTATTTGTTTGTGTCACTTTGGAAACGATCTGTCAAAAGTGTGCAAAACACCTAAACATCTTCCTTTAAAATAACAAAGCACACGAGGAAATACTACCTGGGTGAAATTTTTTAATATTAGAAATAAAATGCTGCACTTGCTATAAGAGTATCACCAATCTTAAACACAAGTCTTCATATCTTCAAGTCACCCAGATAATTTGGATGGTGCAAACATCATACTTCAGGATTTTAATCTTTCATTTTTCCCTCAGGTTTCAGAGTGATTCAGAAGACAAGTAAAAATAAAGGTAAGGGCTCTGAGGTTTTTAGGAAAAATTTTCCATCACTATAGCCTATGCCTTTGGACTCTTGGAAATAGACATATCTGAATCCCCATGTGGGTTCTACCATTTACTTTTATTTGACCTTGGGCAATATAAGCACTTAAGTTTCAGTTTCCACATTTATAAAGACGGGATGAAGCAAAACTCTATATGTAAAGCTCTTAGCACTGTAACTAGTACATAATGAAAGTTCAAAAAAATGACAGAGATCCTCATAGTTCAGCAAATATTCTAAGCACTCCCTTACATTTCCCAACTTCCCTTGATGTTAGTAGGAACAAAAGGAACATGAGCGTATTTTCACACTGGGTCTAGGCAATTAAAAGCTGATATGTATGCTCTTTTTCTCCCCCTGCCACAGTGATCTTGAAAGTCCCATTTTAAAAATTGATTTTTAAAAGTAAAGCACAGTCCTTGTACAATATTATATAAGTTCAGTTCAGTTCAGTTCAGTATCTCAGTTGTGTCCTACTGTTTGCGACCCCATGAATCGCAGCACGCCAGTCCTCCCTGTCCATCACCAATTCCCGGAGTTCACTCAAACTCACCTCCATTGAGTTGGTGATGCCATCCAGCCATCTCATCCTCTGTCGTCCCCTTTTCCTCCTGCCCCCAATCCCTCCCAGCATCAGAGTCTTTTCCAATGAGTCAACTCTTTGCATGAGGTGGCCAAAGTATTGGAGTTTCAGCTTTAGCATCAGTCCTTCCAATGAACACCCAGGACTGATCTCCTTTACGATGGACTAGTTGGATCTCCTTGCAGTCCAAGGGACTCTCAAGAATCTTCTCCAGTTCAAAAGCATCAATCCTTCGGCACTCAGCTTTCTTCACAGTCCAACTCTCACATCCATACATGACCACAGGAAAAACCATAGCCTTGATTAGATGGAACTTTATTGACAAAATAATGTCTCTGCTTTTTAATATGCTGTCTAGGTTGGTCATAACTTTCCTTCCAAGGAGTAAGCGTCTTTTAATTTCATGGCTCCAATCACCATCTGCAGTGATTTTGGAGCCCAGAAAATAAAGTCAGCCACTATTTCCACTGTTTCCCCATCTATTTCCCATGAAGTGATGGGACCACTGTAGTTCCTCCAGCCCAGTGTTTCTCTTGATGTACTCTGCATATAAGTTAAATAAACAGGGTGACAATATACAGCCTTGACGTACTCCTTTTCCTATTTGGAACCAGTCTGTTGTTCCATGTCCAGTTCTAACTGTTGCTTCCTGACCTGCATACAGGTTTCTCAAGAGGCAGGTCAGGTGGTCTGGTATTCCCATTTCTTTCAGAATTCTCCACAGTTTATTGTGATCCACACAGGCAAAGGCTTTGGCATAGTCAATAAAGCAGAAATAGATGTCTTTCTGGAACTCTCTTGCTTTTTCCATGATCCAGCGGATGTTGGCAATTTGATCTCTGGTTCCTCTGCCTTTTCTAAAACCAGCTTGAACATATGGAAGTTCATGGTCCACATATTGCTGAAGCCTGTCTTGGAGAATTTTGAGCATTATTTTACTAACGTGTGAGATGAGTGCAATTGTGTGGTAGTTTGAGCATTCTTTGGCATTGCCTTTCTTTGGGACTGGAATGAAAACTGACCTTTTCCAGTCCTGTAGCCACTGCTGAATTTTCCAAATTTGCTGGTTTATTGAGTGCAGCACTTTCACAGCATCATCTTTTAGGATTTGAAATAGCTCAACTGGAATTCTATCACTTCCACTAGCTTTGTTTGTAGTGATGCTTCCTAAGGCCCACTTGACGTCACATTCCAGGATGTCTGGCTCTAGGTGCGTGTGAGTGATCATTGTTATTACAAAATATTGGCTCTATTCCCCATGTTATACAGTATATAATTGCACTTTATTTTATACTTGATACTTTGTATTAATTCCCTCCATGTTGTATTGCCCCTCTTTGTTCCCTACCCAACTGGTCACCACTAGTTTCTGCTTCTTTTATGTTATATTCACTAGTTTGCTGCCACATAGAAGTGCTAACATACAGTATTTGTCTTGAAAGCCTCATGTTACCATGGCAGCATCACAGGATAGAGGGATCCTTGATCCCTGAGTCACCACTTGGAGGAAAACTCCTGCTGAGCCACATCAATTTTTATTGTAAAGACTTATCAAACCTTTTCATATAAAGGCCCTAAGGCTTTGAGGATTGTCTGTGGGTTGCTATTTAGTTGCTAAGTTTTGTCTGACTTTTTCACGACCCCTTGGACTGTAACCTCCGGGTACTTCAGTCCATGAGATTTCCCAGGTAAGAATATTGGAGTGGCTTGCCATCTCCTTCTTCAGGGCATCTTCCCAACCCAGGGATTGAACTTGGTTGTTTACCATTTAGCCAACAAGGAAGATCTCTCTGTGGATAGTTTACATTATTTACATTTATGTACAATATATTTATATTATATTAATTAATATATATTAATTAATATATATTAATATATAATATAATTAATATATTAATTAATTAATATATATTAATTACATATGTCCTTACATTCATATTATCAAACCACATTGCATTTACCAGAACCCCATGTGCATAGAGTTACCTCAGCTTCCTGGGGTAGGAAACTCAGAGAAGCCTCCAGCTCATGCATAATTGGTCCCCTCCTGACCTGTAAGAGGAGAAGCTCAGTTTAAGAGTATGAGTTCCAACCAGTCAGTTACCAAGTTCCTGGGAAGAATCTGCCTACCTGATGGCTATGTGTTTGCCAAGATTTCCAAATTCTCTTCTTAAATGATCTCTAAGCATATGTAACAACTAGCATATGTAACTTTTAAAGTTCCATGTATTAGTTTTTAGCCTAAGTAGTAAATTTAAGACCTGAATGAAAGTTGAGTGTTTTAGCTTCCATAAAAAAGTACCACAAATTGAGTGGCTGTTTAAACAACAGAAATTTATGTTCTGACAGTTCTGGAGGCTGGAAACCTAAGACCAGGGTGTCGCAGGAGTAGCTTCTTCTGAGGCCTCTCTCTTTGGCTTGTAGATGGCCGTCTTCTCCTTGTATCTTCACATGGTTTTCCTTCTGTACATGGCTATGTCCAATTTTCCTTTTAATAAAGATAGTAGTCATGTACTGGTGTGAGAGTTGGACCATAAAGAAGGCTGAGTGCTGAAGAATTGACACTTTCAAACTGTGGTGTTGGAGAAGACTCTTGAGAGTGCCTTGGACTGCAAGGAGATCAAACGAGATCAAACCAGTCAGTCCTAAAGGAAATCAACCCTGAATATTCATGAGAAGAGCTGATGCTGAAGCTGAAGCTCCAATACTTTGACCACTCGATGGGAAGAGCCGACTCATTGGAAAAGACTCTAAGGCTGGGAAAGATTGAAGGCAGGAGGAGAAGGGGACAACAGAGAATGAGATGGTTGGATAGCATCACCGACTCAATGAATATGACTTTGGGCAAACTTGGGGAGACAGTGAAGGACAGGGAAGCCTGGAATGTTGCAGTCCATGGGGATGCAAAGAGATGGACATGACTTAGTGACTAAACAACAACAGCAATAAGGATAACGGTCATCTTGGATTAGGAACCACCTTAACAACCTCAGTTTAATTACCTCTTTGAAGACCGTATCTCCAAATCCAGTCACATTCTGAAGTACTGGGGCTTGCTTTGATGTATGAACTTGAGGAGAACATAATTCAACCATCACACTGGGTAGCAAGGATTTCATTGAGAAATGAAGCCCAAACATGGGTGTCTCTTGGGCTTTCAGCCTCCATGTATGAATCTCAGACAAAGGACTCATATAAAAAGTAAATGCACGTGTTGTGACCCAACAGTGAAATTCTTAGTCCCTATTACCAGGCAGTAGCAGCTGGTCAGAGCACAATTTTTACTTGTGCTAATTTGGGTAATCTCAAGATTGATCAATGATCCATCTAGAGCCAGTCTGAAAAGTACACACTTTTAAAACTCATTTAAGATAGAAACAGGAGTGGACTTTTCACTTGTCTCTCTGCCGCAAATTAGTAAACAATAGCAGAGAATGAAAAGAAGCAAAGAACAGTCCGTTCCCACTTTGCTCTTTAGCTTTCAGGCTTCTGTTTACTTTGTGTTAATCAGTCAGCTGGAACTGGAAAACTGGACCAGTCCATTGATTGACGTAGTCTGAGGGGCTGGTTAATGTGCCTTCCTCGGGGGCATACTTTCAATTCTGCCTAGGAGAGACTGTATTTGCATAAATAAAACTTGGTCATAATCTTTTCCAATTTGAGGAAAATATGTCCTTTTAAATGGATTTTGCTCCACTTTTTGAACATGCAAAATGCCAATTTGAGGTTTCATATATGCTTTGGCATCGTATCACTGTTTCAAACTCATGTATGAGTGCAAAGACATAAAAAGGAAGTTAAACTGAGACTCTTGGAGCAGGAAGATGTGATTAATTGCTGGCTTTTCAAGTCAAGTCACCACACAAAGCGAAGTAGTAAGTTAATAATGCCTCAGATAATGAGTTAATAAAGACAGCTTTGCCTGAGAGGCCTGGGCAGGCAGCATGTCCTGCACAGCCATTAGGATGTAAGACAATTGGAAAGAACATCCACCGTGACAGCACTCACTTTTACTGTAAGAAATGCAACAAACAAATCTCAGATCACAGAACTCATTCAGTTTAGATTGGAAAGAAACTTTTGACCTGTACCAATTTTGGGCACCAGTTTGATGGACACAAGTTTGAGTAAGCTCCAGGAGTTGATGATGGACAGGGAAGCCTGGCGTGCTGCAGTCCATGGGGTCTCAAAGTGTCGGATACGACTGAGCGACTGAACTGAACTGAACTTGGGCAGGGGGTGCCCTGACAGCTCAGTTGGTAAAGAATCTGTCTGCAATGCACGAGACCTGGTTCGATTCCTGGGTCAGGAAGATCTGGCCTAGAGAATTCCATGGACTATAGTCCATGGGGTCACAAAGAGTCAGACATCACTGAGCAACTTTCACTTCACTTCAACTTTGGGCAGGGATGGGGGGCTATTTGGTGGTGGTATCAGAGGATCTCCAACAGACACCTTAGTGATCTGGGTCAACATGCCTAGTATTTGCTGATGGCCCAGACGTCTATAAGTGGGCACTGGGAAAAATAAAGGTGATCAGTCCGTTAAGCCAGGGGGTGGGTTTGGCGGCAGGGGTCTGTGCCCCGGCCTCCAGCAGGGAGTGGGCTGGGCTGTGGTCTGCAGTGCTCTCTGACAGCCACAGTCACCCAGTTCAGCCTCTTACTGGACTTATTTGAGGCAAACAGGTTCAGAGCACTGTGGGAAGAGTGCTGTGTTCAGGGTCAGGGAGGCTGGATCTTAGTCCTGACTCTCATAAATGTATCCTGTGAGTGTTAGCTAGTTCCATTGCCTCTTGTGGCCTGTGTTTCTTCATTGGTAAAATACAAGTTAGAAGATGGTTTTCAAATTTTTTTTAGCTCTCTACCATTTTCTTCAACCCAAAGTTTAAGTAGAAGCCAAAGGAACTGAGCCTGTGGTTGCAACAGGACTGAAGGTGACCCCTCCTTCCTCATGCCCACCCCACCTCAGGGATGTGCTGAGACCATGGCTTAAATCTGAAGTCTAAAGCAGTGCTCCTCAAATTTCAACCTGCGTTATCACCTAGCTCTTGTTCAAACACAGATTCTGACTCATCACTTCGGGGTTGGAGAGGGAGACGTGGGATCAGAGTTGAGATTCTGCATTTCAATCAACCCCCCACCCCCACCCCTGCCAGGGTAAGCTGATACTGCTGGTCCATGGACCCCACTTTGAGAAATGAGATCATCTTTGTTTAATTCTAAAAGCCTATGAAGTATTCTGACCACCACCCCAGGACCCATCACTACCCAGGGTCCCCAACAGTGATGGGAGGTACCAAGCACTGGTTCTCTGTCTCTTTCACTCTTAATGGAAATGCGTGGGAGCACTTTTGGACGCCTTCAAGGGAGATATCAGCGTTTAGTAGTTTCAAGCTCAGGCAAAGCTAGATGCTCTGCAAAGCACAGAACTGCCTCAGGTGGCAAAGAATTATCCCATATCCTGCATAATTTCCCTTTCTTAAACTCAATAGCCACTTCCCAGGTGGCACTAACAGTAAAGAACCCAAGACACAGATTCAATCTCTGGGTCAGACAGAGCCCCTGGAGGAGGGCATGGCAACCCACTCCTGTATTCTTGCCTGAAGAATCTGATGGACAGAGAAGCCTGGTGGGCTACAGTCCATGGGGTCACAGAGTTGGACATGACTGAAGCGACTTAGCGTGAATGTATAGCCAGCAAAAATCTTTCTCCCACATTCAACTTTTTATTTTGGAAAATACAGGTGTCCCTCAGTATCCATGGGGCATTGATTGTAGGAACCCCATGGATACCAAAATCCATGATTGCTCAAGTCCCTTATATAAAATCGTGTAGTATTTGCATATAATCTACACAATCCTCCAGTATACTTTAAATTTTCTATAATGTAATACCTGATACAATATAAATCCTAGGTAAACAGTCACTAGGGCTATGAAAATTCAAGTGTTACTTTTTTGGAAATTTTTAGAATTTTTTCCCCAATAATTTTGATCCCTGGTTTGTTGAGTTCATGGGTGTGGAACCCGTGGGCTGACTGTACTCACAGGCTTCCCAGATGGCGCTAGTGGTAAAGAATCTGCCTGACAGTGCAGGAGATGCAAGAGACGCAGTTTGATCCCTGGGTTGGGAAGTTCCCTTGTAGGAGGAAATGGCAACCCACTCCAGTACTCTTGCCTGGGAAATCCCATGGACAGAGGAGCCTGCTGGGCTACAGTCCAGGGTTGCAAACAGTTGGGCATGATTGAGCAGGCACACACACAACTGTATGCACACCTACAGAAAAGGTGCAGGAGTAGCTCAAAAAACACTTGGGTGCCTTCCACTTATATTCTACAACTGGTAATATTTTGGCACATTTGCTTTATTATTGTTACCGTATGTATATAAGAAAATCTCTTCCTGTCTCCTTGTCTGAATCATGTGACATTTCATTGCAGATATCCTAATGTTGTCATTCATTGCTCAGTTGTGTCCAATTCTTTGTGATCCCAGGGACAGCAGCACACCAGGCTTCCCTGACATTCACCATGTCCCAGAGCTTGTTCAAACTCATGTCCGTTGATAGTGATGCCATCCAACCATTTCATTCTCTGTCGCCTCCTTCTGCTTTTGCCTTCAACCTTTCCCAGCATCAGGGTCTTTTCCAATGAGTTGGCTCTTCCCAACAGATGGCCAAAGTATAGGGGCTTCAACTTCAGCATCAGCCCTTCCAATGAATATTCAGGGTTGATTTCCTTTAGGATTGACTGGTTTGATCTTCTTGCAGTCCAAGGGACTCTCAAGAGTCTTCTCCAACACCACAGTTCAAAGGGCTTAATTCTCTGGTGCTCAGCCTTCTTTATGGTCCAACTCTCACATCTGTACATGACTACTGGAAAAAACCATAGCTTTGACTAGATGAACCTTTGTTTGTAAACTAATATCTCTGCTTTTCAATATGTTGTCTAGATTTGTTATAGCTTTTCTTCCAAGGAGCAAGCATCTTTTGATTTCATGACTGCAGTCACCATCTGCAGTAATTTTGGAGCCCAAGAAAATAAAGTATGTCACCGTTTCCATTGTTTCCTCATCTATTTGCCATGACGTGATGGGACCAGATGCTATGATCTTAGTTTTTTGAATGTTGAGTTTTAAGCCAGCTTTTTCACTCTTCTTTTTCATGTTCATTAACAGGCTCTTTAGTTTCTCTTCACTTTCTGCCATAAGTGTGGTGTCATTTGTATATCTGAGGTTATTGATATTTCTCCCTGCAATCTTGATTCAGCTTGTGCTTCATCCAGCCCAACACTTTTCATGACGTGCTCTGCATATAAGTTAAATAAGCAGGGTGACAATATATAGCCTTGATATATTCCTTTTCCAATTTGGAACCAGTCAGTTGTTCGATGTCCGGTTCTAACTGTTGCTTCTTGATCTGCATACAGGTTTCTCAGAAGGCAGATAAGGTGGTCTGGTATTCTCATCTCTTTAAGAATGTTCCTGTTGGTTGTGATCCACACAGTCAAAGGCTTTAGCAAGCATAGTGAGTGAAGCAGATGTTTTTCTGGAATTTGCTAGCTTTTTCTATGATCAAACGAATGTTGGCAATTTGATCTCTGGTTCCTCTGCCTTTTCTAAATCCAGCTTGTACATTTGCAAGTTCTTGGTTCACATGCTGTTGAAGCCTAGCTTGGATTTTAAGCATGACCTTGCTAGTGTGTTAAGGGCTTCCCTGGTGGCTCAGAGGTTAAAGCATCTGTCTGCAATTCAGGAGACCTGGGTTCGATCCCTGGGTTGGGAAGTTCCCCTGGAGAAGGAAATGGCAACCCACTCCAGTATTCTTGCCTGGAGAATCCCATGGATGGAGGAGCCTGGTGGGCTACAGTCCACGGGGTCACAAAGAGTTGGACATGACTGAGCGACTTCACTTTCTTTTTTTCTTTCTTTCTTTGCTAGCGTGACAAATGAGTGAATTTGTGTGGAAGTCTGAACAGTCTTTGGCATTGTCCTCTTTGGGATTGGAATGAAAACTGACCTTTTCCAGTCCTATGGTCACTGCTGAGTTTTACAAATTTGCTGACATATTGAGTGCAGCACTTTCATGGCATCATATTTTAGGATTTGAAATAGCTCAGCTGGAATTCTATCACCTCCAATAACTTCGTTTGGAGTGATGCTTCCTAAGGCCCACTTGACTTCACACTCCAGGATGTCTGACTTTAGGTGAGTGATCACACTATCATGGTTATCTGAGTCATTAGGATCTTTTTTGCATAGTTATTCCGTGTGTTCTTGCCACCTCTTCTTAATATCTTCTGCTCTGTTAGGTCCATACAATTTCTGTCCTTTATTGTGCCTATCTTTGCATGAAATTGTCCCTTGGCATCTCTAATTTTCTTGAAGAGATCTCTAATCTTTCCCATTCTATTGTTCTCCTCTATTTCTTTGCACTGATCACTGAGGAAGGCTTTCTTATCTCTCCTTGCTATTCTTTGGAACTCTGCATTCAAATGGGTTTACCTTTCCTTTTCTCCTTTGCCTTTTGCTTCTCTTCTTTTCTCAGCTATTTGTAAGGCGTCCTCAGACAACCATTTTACCTTTTTGCATTTCTTTTACTTGGGGATGGTTTTCATTACTGTTTTCTGTACATTGTTATGAACCTCTATCCATAGTTCTTCAGGCACTCTATCAGATCTAATCCCTTGAATCTATTTGTCATTTCCACTGTATAATTGTAAGGGTTTTAATTTAGGTCATACCTGAATGGCCTAATGGTTTTCACTACTTTCTGCAATTTAAGTCTGAATTTGGCAATAAGGAGTTCATGCTCTGAGCCACAGTAAGGTCCCAGTCTTGTTTTTGCTGACTGTATAGAGCTTTTCTATCTTTGGCTGCAAAGAATATAATCAATCTGATTTCAGTATTGACCATCTTGTGATGTCCATGTGTAGAGTCATTTCTTGTGTTGTTGGAAGAGGGTGTTTGCTGTGATCAGTGCGTTCTCTTGTCAAAACTCTTAGCCTTTGTCCTGCTTTATTTTGCACTCTCGGGCCAAACTTGCCTTGTCTCCAGGTATCTCTTGACTTCCTACTTTTGCATTCCAGTCCTCTATGATGAAAAGGACATCTTTTTTTGGTGTTAGTTCTAGAATATCTTGTAGGTTTTCATAGAACTGTTCAAATTCAGCTTCTTCAGCCTTACTGGTCAGGGCATAGACTTGGATTACTCTGTTTACTGAATGTTTTGCCTTGGAAACAAACCGAGATCATTCTGTCAATTTTGAGATTTCACCCAAGTATTGCATTTCAGACTCTTTTATTGACTGTGAGGCCTACTCCATTTCTTCTAAGGGATTCTTGCCCACAGTAGTAGATATAATGGTTATCTGAATTAAATTCGCCCATTCCCATCCATTTTAGTTCATTGATTCCTGGAATGTCGATGTTCACTCTTGCTGTCTTCTGTTTGACCACGTCCAATTTACCTTGATTCATGGACCTAACATTCCAGGTTCCCATGCAATATTGTTCTTTATAGCATCAGACTTCACTTTCAGACATCCTGATACTTTACCCCTAAATAATTCACCTTGTTTTTTCTAATTACAAGGACATTCTCTTACATAACTACAGATTATATACTCAGGCAATCTAACACTTATACAATTCCATGTCACATTAATAGTTTATAAATAGCCCATATTTATAAATTTCCCAAGTTGTACCAAAAATAGTCTCTCTAGATGTTTTAAAAAATCCATAATATAATCAAAAATTTTCTCTACAGGGCTTCCTAATACCCACTGGACATTTAGGTACATAACAAATTAAATCTCTTTGTTTCTGAGCCCAGAATCTAACTTCATAAATAAGCATAAAGAAAATTTTCCATAGTTTTAATAAATATTAAATTTTATACAAATGCATTTCCTGGGTAACAAAACAAAGAATACACTTTGTTTTGCCTGAAAGTTTAGGTAAAGTTGTCCACCATTTTGATAAATCACATCACTGATGGCATGCCACTTGTGGGGTTTGGATTGCTAAAATGACCCACCTCTATTGATCTGTATTTGTCATAGGAGGCCTCACAGGGACTCCACACGCAAGTGTGAGCATTTGACCACTTAACTATGGCTTCCAGTTTATTATGCCCACTTATTTACATACTGAAATACACATTATTTTATTAGAAATGTTCTATTTCTCTTTCACTTACAGTTAGGGCATTGTGTTGATTTTCTGTAATTATTCATTATGAATAATGTTAATGTCTCAGTCATGTCTGACTCTTTGGGACCGCATGGACTGTAGCCCACAAGTCTCCTATGTCCATGGGATTTCCCGGGCAAGAATACTGGAGTGGGTAGCCATTCCCTTCTTCAGGGAATCTTCCCGACCCAGGGATTGAACCTAAGTCTCCTGCACTGCAGGCAGATTCTTTTACCATCTGAGCCACCAGGGAAGCCCCGAATATGGGTAGGTATAATAACAAATTTTATTTCTGAATAATAGAAAGAGTGTTACAAAGTATTGATTATAGAAAGGAGTTGTTGACTTCTGTGACATCAGAAAGACTGACCATATTGAGTGCTGGTGAAGATGTGGATAGTTGGGATTCTCAAACAGCACTAGTAAGAATATAAAATGATACAGCCATTGTGGGAAACAGTATGTTAGTTTCTTAAAAAGTTAAACATGCACCTACCATATGATCAGTCATTATCTTCCTAGAGATTTCCTCAAAAGAAGTAAAAGCATTTGTTCATAAGAGGACTTCTACACAAATGTTCATAGCAGTTTTACTTGCATAGTCCAAACTAGAAATAATCCAACCAAATATCCACCAACAGATGAATGGATAAACAAATTTCAGTATATCCACACAATGGAATACTACTAAACAATAAAAGGAATGAACACGATACACACAAAAATCATGGGCAAATTTCAAAATAATTTTGCTGATTGGAAGCAACCAGGAAAAAAGAGTATACTTTGTATGATTATTGAAAACTATAGAAAATTCTAGAAAATAGGAGCTAATCTACAGGGATAGAAAATCAATTAATGGTGCCTAGGGGCAAAGGGTGGGTAGGAAGGGCCCTGAGGGAGAAAATTTGTAAGAGGAGTAGTTATGTTCGCTATGTTGCCCTTTCAAAAGTGCATACATATGTCAAACCATATCAAATTGTTATACTTCAAATATGTGAAAATGTAAATATGTCAGTTATACCAAAATACAGCTTTTAGAGAAAAACTGGGGTTGTTGTCAACATCTGCCCTATTAAATGCAGCCCATACAGCATCCTCCACAACCTGGGCCTTAATTGCCTTTGTTTAGGTAACTTCTCTTGTGTGGTGGATCCCTAGTGGTCTAGGTTTATTACGGTGTTTTTTAAAATCCCTTTGTCCCTCAAAGGGATTGAATTAGGCGTGGGAATAAATAGCCATTCTGCACAATGAAATACAAGGGACAAGGGAAAGTGTAGGGCAGAAAGAGAAGAGGGTGTCAGAGGATGAGCTATCTGGATAGCATCACTGATGCAATGGACATGAACTTGGGCAAACTTCAGGAGATGGTGAGGGCAGGAGGACTGGTGTCCTGCAGTCCATGGGGTTAAAAGAGTCGGACACAACTGGGCAGCTGAACAATGAACAACGCTGTGTAGGGCAAGGTTCTGTGAAGGATTTACCTCCTTCAGAGAAAGACCGAAAGAGGAGGACCCCTCTTTCTTCCTGGCATGGGTATATCCACATGAAATATCTGGAATTTCTGTAGCCATCTTGTGACCATGAGGGATCCTTGGTGTTTGAGAACACAGCTAACATGTTGAGGAGGGCAAAAGGGAGACATGGAAAGAATCTGAGTCCTTGACCATCTCCAGACTCTATATTATGTGGTATAATGAGTTCCCCTATCATGTGAGGCAATTGAGTTTAGATTTGTTGTTACATGCAGCCAAAGGCAACCCAGCTAACATATTCCTTATCTTTAAAGACTCAACTCAAGCACTACCTCTTCCAGGAAGTCTTCTCTGATACCTGCTCCCTTCTACGCCTGGGCTGAGTTATATACCCCTACTCTGTGTTCTCGGGATATCCTTTTAATGGTCCTTTAAAAAAAAAAACATTGCATGTAATTATCTATTTACAATTCTCTCCTGAATTGATTGAACTGGGAGCTCCCCAGGGCAGGACTGGGTTTCATTGGTCTCCACTTCACCAGAACATAGACAGTAAGTAAAAAATAGTAGGGATGTAATAAATGCCAGAACAACTGAATTGAAACTCTCCTTTTCATGCACTAACAAATGAGAATCTCACTGCCCCTAGTCATTACAACTTAATTAAATTTTTCATATCTGAGAATTCCTTTCTTCTATTCCTCAGTATTTTGTGGTTGCTCTTGAGTATCTTTAGAAACTGGAGTTATTTTTGAGGTCTCCCTGGACTACAAAAGATCATCTTCCAGGGGTGCCCTTGCAGGCTGCAAGGGAAGGAGGAGAGGGGGGTTCCCCGTTCTCCATGTTTGGGGCACCACCTCTTCAATTTCTCCAACTGTGGTCTTGGCTCTTTGGGGGAGTGTGGCTTTTCCGTCCCAGCAGAACAGTGGACTGAAAGCCCTGTGCCTTCACCTGCCTCTCCCTGCCTCCTCCCTCAAGTCCTGACCAGGATTATTTTTTTACAGCTGTCTTGGCTCAAGTTGGCCAGGATTTCTGAATTCCCTCTATTAGATCCTTCCGTGTGTCCTGTGGGAGTCTTCGTAATAGCACAACTCCAATGACACTGACAGGTAATGTTTTTTCTGTTTCCCAGATCATTACCAATGAAAAAGATGTAAACCCGGAGCTGGCCCCTGGGGATCCTGCTCAACATTTTTCTTCCCTTCCTTCCTTGGAACCTCAGGCTGGAGGCAACACTATTCATCATTTCTTTGGCTGCAAATTGTGCAAGAAGATGCATTCCATTTTCAAAAAAAGAAAATGGAATAAACAGAAAATGGCATCTTCTCTCTCCTCCCCATCCCGCTCCTTTCTTACATCTGTCCCTTCTCATTCACTCCCTCCCATCCCCAGCATTTCTTCCATATCTTCCCTAGATTAGTACTTCAGTGCATAGACTCTGGAATGAGAAAACCTGGTTGTGGATCCTTGTTCCATAACTTCATAGCTCTACTGTCATCTGGATGAAGAAAGTTAACCCTCTGTACTGTGATGTCCTCATTTAGCGAGTGGTGATCATTATGCTTCTTAGGGTCATTTTAAGTATTAAAATGCAGTATGCACAGGGTTTACAAACACACCTAACAAAAATGCCAAACACACCTAATAAATGCAATATAGGTGTTCGGCATTATTGCTACTACTACCATCATTAATACTACTACTAGCCAGCATTATTGAACATATACTGTGTATTGTGTGCTCAGTGTTTACTATATTAAACTTCAAAAACATGGTCCCTTTTAATCTTCATAACAGCCCTCACAGATGGTTCCCCACACCCCACAGTTTCTGAATCCTCTGTGACTGACTCTTTGCTAAGCTCTGTACACTTATTTTATCATTTAATTTTCATAACAATCCTATCAAGTAGCTACTGTCAAGGTCCAGCTGACACAGATGGCAAAACTGAGGCTTAAATTAAAAATCTTGCTGATGTCACACTGATTATAAGTGGAAAAGCCAGGATTTGAATTCAGGTCTGTGTAAACTTGGAATTCTCAAACATTAATATGCATCTGATCATCAGTTGGTTAGTCACTCAGTCATGTCCAACTCTTTGCAACCTCATGGACTATAACCCACCAGGATCCTCTGTCCATGGAATTCTCCAGGCAAGAACACTGGAGTGGGTTCTCCAGGGGATTGTCCTGACTCAGGTCTCCTGCATTGCAGGCAGATTCATTATACTGTCTGAGCTACCAGAAAACCTCTAGATCCCCTGGGGGCTTGTTAAAACATATATTGCTGGGCCCCATACCCAGAGTCTCTGGTTTAATAAGTCTAGGATGGGGCCTAAGACTTTGCATTTCTAATAAGTTCCCAGGTGATGCTGAAACTGATGGATGATCTGGAGCCGTATTTTGAGATCTATTTTATTAGTGGTAGGCATTGCTTTATTCTTTGAATAGGCATAACCCTTTGGTTGATATCTTGAGTTTTGCTATAGAATCTTAACTAAGAGCTATTTCTCATCATAGGAACAAAGGGGAACATATGTTCATCATTCCACTCATGATGTTCCAGAGACCTTCTGACTTCAGTCTTATATACAAGCTAGTAGTTTTGTGTTAGCAGTGCTATCACCTACATCTCATGCTCTGGTTTAGATTTATATTCTTTTATTCTTTCTTTTTCTACAAAGAGGCCATTTATTTCAGAAGCTTTCCTTGCAAAGGAGCCATGAATCTGAGCATCAGAGATGCTGATGTTGTAGATTTCAAATGCCAAAATGTGAAGAAAATCAAGCACCAGGTTGAAGGGGTGATGGTTACTTTTATATGTCATCTTGACTGGGCCACAGTGAGTGCCCTGATTCTACATTATTTCTGGGTGTGTCTGTGAAGTTGTTTCTGGTTGAGTTAGCATTTGAACAGTTGGACTCAGTGAAGTAGATTGCCCTTCCTAATGTGGGTAGGCATCATCCAATCCACTGAGGACCTGCATAGAACAAAAGGTGGAGGAAGACAGATTCTGTTCCCTTTTCCCTATCTTATTGCTTTCCTGGGTCTCCAGCTTATGGACAATCTTGGGACTTCTCTGCCTCTATAATCCCATGAGCCAATTCCTCATAATCAATTTCTCTTTCTCTCAAGGTTTCTGTCCTGACCTCACTCAGGACAGAAACCTTGCAATGGGTGTTTCATTCTCCTAAAGACCCACCAGTTACCCCTTGATGTCATTAAAACAGTTCAGTTCAGTTCAATTGCTCAGTCATGTCCGACTCCTTGTGACCCCATGGACTGCAGCTTCCCTGTCCATCACCAACTCCTGGAGCATACTCAAACTCATGTCCATGGGGTCAGTGATGCCATCCAACCATCTCATCCTCTGTTGTCCCCTTCAATCTTTTCCAGAATCAGGGTCTTTTCCAATGAGTCAGTTCTTCACATCAAATGGCCAAAGTATTGGAGTTTCAGCTTCCACATCAGTCCTTCCAATGAATATTCAGGACTGATATCCTTTAGGATTGACTGATTTGATCTCCTTGCAGTCCAAGGGACTCTCAAGAGTCTTCTCCAACACCATGCTTCAAAAGCATCAATTGTTCAGTGCTCAGCTTTCTTTATAGTCCAACTCTTACATCCATACATGACCATTGGAAAAACCATAGCCTTGACTAGATGGACCTTTGTTGGCAAAGTAATGTCTCTGCTTTTTAATATGCTATCTAGGTTGGTCATAACTCTCTGTCCAAGGAGCAAGTATCTTTTAATTCATAGATGCAGTCACCATCTGCAGTGATTTTGGAGCCAAAAAAATAAAGTCTGTCACTGTTTCCATTGTTTCCCCATCTATTTGCCATGAAGTAATGGGACCAGATGCCATGATCTTAGTTTTCTGAATGTTCAGTTTTAAGCCAACTTTTTCACTCTCCTCTTTCACTCTCATCAAGAGGCTCTTTAGTTCTTCTTTGATTTCTTCCATAAGGGTGCTGTCATCTGCATATCTGAGGTTATTAAAACAGTAACTAGGATCAAATTTCGGTATACCCAGGGGTCCAGAACCTAGGAGGAGGAAAGAACATATACACACTATAAGATTTCACTGATACCTAAACCTGAAGAATATGTATGGTAGTGGATTTTTAAAATAAAATGCTATGTCTTTTCTTTGGGACATAATCAAGAGTCTTTTTTTTTTTTTTTTAAAGAAAAACAAACTTCATTTTATGGAAGAGTTATGGGGAGATTAATGTTTATAGAATACATTATAAAGCTATAGTACTTGAAAAAGAATGATACTAGTATATAAATGAACAGAATGATCAGTGAAATAAAATAGAACCCAGTGAAATGCCTAAGTATGAAAAGTAACTTGATTTATGGAAACAATGACATTTCATATAACTGATCAAAGAGCAAGCCAATCAATCAATCAATAGCATTGAGACAATTAGCTAGTGATCTGGGGGGGAAAAAGGAAGAGAAAAAAAGAGACAGAAAGAGAGAAAAAGGGGGAAAGAGGAAACTGAGGCCTACATTATTGCTTGCCTAAAATAAATTCCATTTTTTGTCTGTTATTTGCAACAGAGAGAAAATCCATAAAAGATTTAGAATAGAGATCGAATTTTATTCTCTGGAACAGTGAAAATCTCTCAAAGCATGAAATAAGACGCAGGAGGTATAAAGAACAGATTTGTAAAGTTGACCATACAAATGTTTTAAATAGGAAAACAAATACACATAGCCAAGAGGCAAACAACAAATGGGAAAATATAGCTACCACCCATATACCAAAGATTCATTTATTTAATTTACAACAAAATGCTATAATCCAATAAGAAAAGGGTGAAAAACAAATGGAAAAATGGGGGTGGGGAGACAAAAACAAGCAGATCACACAAAAATAATTTTAGAAAGCTATTCACCTTACAAATGGATGTTCAATTTTGCTGAGTCAAGAATATGCATTAAAACAGCACAAGGAAAACAGCAGAAAGATGTGCTGTGCTTGGTAGTGTCCAGTTCTTTGTGACCCCCTGGACTGCAGCCGGCCAGGCTCCTCTGTCCACGGGGCTTCTCCAGGCAAGTATACTGGAGTGGGTTGCCACGTCCTTTTCCAGGGGATCTTCCCAACCCAGGAATCGACCCAGATCTCCCACATTGCAGGCAGATTCTTTACTGTCTGAGACATCAGGGAAGTCTAGGTGAGAAAAAGGGGAATTGGCCTATACTCTTGATGGAATTGGGGCTTCGCAGGTGGTGCTAGTGATAAAGAACCAGCCTGCCTAGGCTGGAGACAAAAGAGGCATGGGTTCGATCCCTGGGTCGGGAAGATCCCCTGGAAGAAGGCATGACAGCTCACTCCAGTGAGTTTGCCTGGCGAATCCCATGGACAGAGCAGCCTGGCAGCCTACAATCCATAGGATTGCAAAAAAATGGACATGACTAAAGTGACCTAGCATGCAGCACACTTGATGGATATACAAATTGATTCAGTCTTTGAAAGCACAGTTAGGCAAATCTATCAAAATTCAAAATGAGTATGTTGTTTGATCCAGTTCTAAAATATTTCTGAGAGATATGCTCACACAGGTGGATGGGGTATTTGAACAAGATGCTCATTGCTGGCTTGTTTGTATTAGTGAGAAAAATGTTGGATGCAACTAGAATGCCCATTATTAGAGAGCTCATTAAGTAAATCACCTTACACCAATAATATGACACTGTGGGGAGATTTGGGAGAATAGCATTGAAAGATGTATAATATCATGTATGAAACGAGTTGCCAGTCCAGGTTCGATGCACGGTACTGGATGCTTGGGGCTGGTGCACTGGGACGACCCAGAGGGAGAGTAGGGGAGGGAGGAGGGAGGAGGGTTCAGGATGGGGAACGCGGGTATACCTGTGGCAGATTCATTTCGATATTTGGCAAAACTAATACAATATTGTAAAGTTTAAAAATAAAATAAAAGTTAAAAAAAAAAAAGAAAACTAAAAAAAAAAACACAAAAAACTATGTGCTGAGCAGCTAGTGTCCAACTCTTTGTGACCCCATGGACTATAGCCCACCAGGGTCAGATTTTATCCATGGGATTTCCTAGGCAAGAATACTGGAGTGGGTTGCCATTTCCTTCTCCATAAAGCAATGAGGTAGATCCATTCAATAGAAGTAACAACATGGAATTGAATATATTATTATGTCAAAAAGTAAATTTCCTGAATGGTATTTATTTTATAATCTCATCTATGGTCAACCAAAAATATACATATTAATATGTAGAAACACTAGAGAAGGGAATGTAAACCACATCAGTATTCTTGCCTTGAGAACCCCATGAACAGTATGAAAAAACAAAAAGATAGGACACTGAAAGATGAACTCCCCAGGCCAGTAGATGCCCAATATGCTTCTGGAGAAGAGTGGAGAAATAACTCCAGAAAGAAGGAAGAGATAGAGCCAAAGCATAAACAACACCCAGTTGTGGATGTGACTGGTGGTGGAAGTAAAGTCCGATGTTGTAAGGAATAATATTGCATAGGAACCTGGAATGTTAGGTCCATGAATCAAGGCAAACTGGAAGTGGTCAAACAGGAGATGGCAAGAGTGAACGTCGACATTCTAGGAATCAGCAAACTAAAATGTACTGGCATGGGTGAATTTAACTCAGATGACCATTGTATCTACCACTGTGAGCAAGAATGCCTTAGAAGAAATGGAGTAGCCATCAAAGTCAACAATAGAATCCAAAAATGCAATCTTGGATGCAATCTCAAAAACGACAGAATGATCTCTGTTCGTTTCCAAGGCAAACCATTCAATATCACAGTAATCCAAGTCTAAGCCCCAACCAGTAAGGCTGAAGAAGCTGAAGTTGAATGCTTCTATGAAGAAGTACAAGGTCTTCTAGAACTAACACCCAAAAATGATGTCCTTTTCATTATAGGGGACTGGAATGCACAAGTAGGAAGTCAAGAAATACCTGGAGTAACAGGCAAATTTGGCCTTGGAGTACAGAATGAAGCAGGGCACGGGCTATTAGAGTTTTGCCAAGAGAACACACTCATCATAGCAAACACCTTCTTCCAACAACACAAGAGAAGACTCTACACATGGACACCACCAGATGGTCAATACTGAAATCAGATTGATTATATTCTTTGCAGCCAAAGACGGAGAAGCTCTATACAGTCAGCAAAAACAAGACCAAGAGCTGACTGTGGCTCAGATTATGAACTCCTTATTGCCAAATTCAGACTTAAACTGAAGAAAGTAAGGAAAACCACTAGACCATTCAGCTATGACCTAAATCAAATCCCTTATGATTATACAATGGAAGTGACAAAAAGATTCAAGGGATTAGATTTGATAGACAGAGTGCCTGATGAACTATGGACAGAGGTTCATGACATTGTGCATGAGGCAGTAATTAAGACCATCCCCAAGAAAAATAAAGGCAAAAAGGCAAAATGGTTGTCTGGGGAGATCTTACAAGTAGATGAGAAAAGAAGAGAAGTGAAACACAAAGGAGAAAAGGAAAGATATACCCATCTGAATGCAGAGTTCCAAAGAATAGCAAGGAGAGATAACAGACTTCCTCATTGGTCAGTGCAAAGAAATAGAGGAAAACAATAGGATGGAAAAGACTAGAGATCTCTTCAAGAAAATTAGAGATACAAAGGGAAATTTTCATGCAAAGATGGGCACAATAAAGGAAAGAAATGGTATGGACCTACAGAAGCAGAAGATATTAAGAAGAGGTGGCAAGAATACACAGAAGAACTATACAAAAAAGTTCTTCACAGCCCAGATAATTATGATAGTGTGATCACTCACCTAGAGCCAGACATCCTGGAATGCAAAGTCAAGTGGGCCTAAGAAGCATCACTACAAACAAGGCTAGTGGAAGTGATAGAATTCCAGTTGAGCTATTTCAAATCCTAAAAGATGATGCTGTGAAAGTGCTGCACTCAATATGCCAGCAAATTTGGAAAACTCAGCAGTGGCCACAGGACTGGAAAAGGTCAGTTTTCATTCCAATCCCAAAGAAAGGCAATGCCAAAGAATGCTCAAACTACTGCACAATTGCACTCACCTCACACACCAGTAAAGTAATGCTCAAAATTCTCCAAGCCAAGCTTCAACAGTATGTGAACCATGAACTTCCAGATGTCAAGCAAGGTAGAGGAACCAGAGATCAAATTGCCAGCATCCATCGAATCATCCAAAAAGCAAGAGAGTTCCAGAAATACATCTACTTCAGCTTTCTTGACTATGCCAAAGCCTTTGACTGTGTGGATCATAATAAACTGTGGAAAATTCTGAAAGAGATGGGAATACCAGACCACCTGATCTGCCTCTTGAGAAATCTGTATGCAGGTCAAGAAGCAACAGTTAGAACTGGACATGGAACAACAGACTGGTTCCAAGTAGGAAAAGGAGTACGTCAAGGCTGTATATTGTCATCCTGCTCATTTAACTTATATTCAGAGTACATCATGAGAAACACTGGGCTGGATGAAGCACAAGCGGGAATCAAGATTGCCGGGAGAAACATCAATAAACTCGGATAGGCAGATGACACTACACTTATGGCAGAAAGCGAAGAAGAACTAAAGAGCCTCTTGATGAAAGTAAAAGAGGAGAGTGAAAAAGTTGGCTTAAAATTCAACATTCAGAAAACTAAGATCATGGCATCTGGTCCCATCACCTCATGGCAAATAGATGGGGATACAATGGAAACAGTGACAGACTATTCTGGGGGGCTCCAAAATCACTGCAGATGGTGACTGCATGAAATTAAAAGACACTTGCTCCTTGCAAGAGAAGTTGTAACCACCCTAGACAGCATATTAGGATAAGGCAATGGCACCCCACTCCAGTACTCTTACCTGGAAAATCCCATGGATGGAGGAGCCTGGTAGGCTACAGTCTATGGGGTCGCTAGGAGTCGGACACAAATAAGCGACTTCACTTTCACTTTTCAATTTCATGCATTGGAGAAGGAAATGGCAACCCACTCCAGTATTCTTGCCTAGAGAATCCCAGGGACGGGGGAGCCTGGGGAGCTGTTGTCTATGGGGTCACATAGAGTCGGACATGACTGAAGCAACTTAGCAGCAACAGCAGGAGCAGCAGACAGCATATTAAAAAGCAGAGACATTACTTTGCCAGCAAAGGTCCATCTAGTGAAAGCTTTGGTTTTTCCAGTAGTCATGTATGGATGTGAGAGTTGGACTATAAAGAAAGCTGAGCATTGAAGAATTGATGCTTTATAACTGTGGTGTTGGAGGAGACTCTTGAGAGTCCCTTGGACTGCAAGGAGATCCAACCAGTCCATCCTAAAGGAAATCAGTCCTGAATATTCATTGGAAGGACTGATGTTGAAGTTTGGCCACCTGATTCGAAGTACTGACTTATTTGAAAAGACCCTGATGCTGGGAAAGATTGAAGGCGGGAGGAGAAGGGGTTGACAGAGGATGAGATGGTTGGATGGCATCACTGACTCAATGGACATGAGTTTGAGTAAACTCCGGGAGTTGGTGATGGACAGGGAGGCCTGACATGCTGCAGTTCGTGGCGTCACAAAGAGTCAGAGATGATTGAGTGACTGGACTAATACATAGAAAAAGTCTGAAGGACACACTAGAACTTTACAGTTTTTACCTTGGGCGGGGGGGTGGCGGGATGGGGGAGGTTGTACTTGATAAGCAGTGTGAGATTTTTACTTTTTATGTTATACAGTTGTCATTTTTGTGAGCATTTATCAATTTTATATTTTAAAATGCATTCCTTTCTCTTTTTCTCACTCTTTTTTTTTTTTTTTTAAAGAACTTTCCAAAAAAAAAAAAAAGAACTTTCCTTTCTCTTTCTTCTTTAGTGCTCCCTGCCTCAGAGAGACTTTCCTCTCCTCCAGCCTGGATGTTTCCCAGAGGGATCCCTCTCCAGCTCCACCTGGGTAAGAGGACCCCAGGAGACATGGAGAAGGCACTGGCAGGTTGAGAGGCAGCTTTGCCTCCCTCTAAAGAAATGATCTCGGGTACTTTACTCGACCTCTGGGAGCCTCAGTTGGGAAATGTGGCCACCGGGAAGGTTTTCCCAGGGTTTGTGTCATATTGATGGCCCCAGGAGTGACCTACTGCAGGTCAGTAGTTTTCCAGACCCTGCCCTTGTCTCCTGGAGACCATCTCCTGCCTTATATGGGAAGCTTGCAGCACCTTTCACACTGAGGTGCTACTGACACTGATGGGTAACAGAGCACTTTATCCCACCTCAGGTCTGTTCTATTTCGGGGCTGCCATCAGCCATTTCTCATCTCAGACTTGCCTCTGTTATCTAAATGGCCCCTTGGGGGAGGAGAAGCGGATGCTTCAGGCCTCAAGGAGAGCTGCTTTTGTCCAGGTTTGAAGTTGGTTTCTCTGAGTGAGCCTGTCACTCAAATGCCCTGGTGGCTCCTGAGTTGCATCTAGAGACATTGTTGGTTGAGTCACCTGTATGTGAAGACTGTAGCCCCAGGCTTTACTGCCAGCTCTCTAAATGTGACATAAACGACTCCATAAACATGACATTGTGTGAGTGTGTGTGTGTGTGTGTGTGACTACCTCGTACTAAGCACTCCCTCTGTGCCCGCCAGCCTCCTTGGTGCTTTACATGGGACCATAACCTAGGGGCTATGTGTTATTAAGCACATTTCACAGATGAGGAAACCTGAGACTTAGAGAGAGCGAGTAAGTTCATCTATAAGAGATCCTTTAGTTTTAAGAAGTTGAGTTAAAGAGTAGCCACAAAACTTGACTCACCTTAGTCAAGGCTGCCCCTTTCTTTTGCTTTTGGCAAGTCATAACAAGTCATCCAAAACACCCCAGTAACTACTGGAGGAGAACGAAATTCATTACTGATCTTTTCTCGACTCTTCCCCCACCCCCACTCCTCAACCGCCACCAACATTTGATTATTTCCATTTTCTTTCTTCACCAGATATTTGTTCAAAGAAATAAAAACCTTATGGTTAGCAGTATCTGCCAAGTTTTGGCGGCTGGGTGGGGGAGAAGAGGACCAGCACTGAGCAGACAGGGTACAGAGCAAATGCTTATGTGTCATTTGAAATATGGTCTGTGCCTGGGTCAGACATTTGCACAACGCTCTGAATCAATTTTGTTGATTCGGGCGCTTTTAGCAGAATAACAAGCCTATCTTGAAATACGGGGCCAGGAAACAACTTCCCTGGAGCTCATTTTCCAGTGACAAGTTCCACCTTATCTCAAGTGGCTCCACTCCTGAAATTATAAGCATGTGTCCTACCGCCATTGAAAATAAATTTGTCGAGACAACAAGCTGGCATGGAGAGAGACAGTGTGCAAAACAGGAAACCATGGCAAGTGCTGCCGTACTTCTCCAGGAGACAAATTGCTTTGTAATTTTCACTCAAAACAACTTATAGAAGTTAGTACTTTATTCCCCAGTCCTGTAAAAGCCTAATTGGTGCCCATATATGAGACTAATATTTTTTCCAGCCCTTTAAACTCTGCCGCAAGATTAGAATGGGGGAAAAAGAATAACTGAGTTCTCCTTGGAATGAGATGACATCACCTGAAAAATCCCCAGATTTCACCTATAAACTGTTGGGATAGTTCCTTGATTGTTTCATGGCTCTTCTCTTAGCCTCTCTCATCTTCACCAGGAAAACTCCATGCAGCCTTTGCATATCCCTTCTCTATGATTTAAAAGCCCCACTTGCTTCTTTGTGGACCTAAAGATTATTCTCTAGCCCCTGGTGTGTTTGGTAATATTCCCAGAAGAAGGTACACATAAGCTTTTTAAGAGGTCGCAAGAAATTGCTTCATCATTCTTGAATGCGAGGACCTTTCTGGGAGAGAAGGGATTTTTGTCTGCCTTATTCAGTCTGCATGCCCATTGCCTAAGACAAGGTCAGGTACATTCTTGGTGCTCAATAACTATTTATTAAAATCAAGGAATAAATTACAGTAGACATCTGCAGTTATTGCCTGCCTGCACTCTTTCCTTTCTTCCTGGTAAGAGCACCTGGAGCTTTTCTGGGAAACCTCATCTTTCTCATTCCCAGTGTGCCTGAGTGTGAACTATAAAGGTGAATTATCCCCCGCTCCGGGGGTGGGCACATGTCCCAGGCCTGAACCATGACCCACAGTGATTGGTTCAGAGATGGGCACATGATCTACGTGAGTTCAATGAGAGTGAGCCTTGAGGACTTTATGGGAACTCTGGGGATAAGAGTTTTTGTTTTGTTTTCCCCCACCATAACTGCGATCTCTAAGGATACTGTGAGCCAGGAGTTTCAGCCTTCACCTCATAGAAAAGCCCTCCCTAGGAATCAATTTAATACAGAGAAATGCAGAGCCAAGAGAGGGAGAAAAGGATTAAGTTCTACAGTCATTGTTTAATCCTTGAATCTAACTATATCTGGGCCCCAAAATGCCCTGGAGTTTTTAATCATATGACCCAATAAATTCCCTCAAACTGGTTTCTAGAAATCTAATATTTTTAAAAATAAAGAACCATTGGAAATGTCAGAGATTTCACCATTCTGGTAACCATGGTTTCTATTAGAATGTGTCCATACTTGACTCATAGTAGTCAAGAATCAGGCTGCTATTTCTAACAGACACCAAGATGCAACAACTTAAACAAGATAACTTTTTTATTCCCCCATACTGAAATCTGGGAAGCAATCCAAGCTGGAACAGTGGCTTAGCTAGTATTCTATTTTGTTACTTTGCCATCCTCAAAATGTAGCTTTCCTTTCATGCTCTCATGGTCTGAGATGGCTGTTTGAGCTCCTACCATCATGCGTCTTGCCACCAGCGGAAAGAGTAAAAGGAGAAAGTGCAAAACATGTTCATCCCTTGGCACGGTGGACTTGGAGAAAGGTATAGGTGGGTGGATCAGAAGTGAAATTGAAGATAATTCCTCCCTCCTTTTTTCCTTCTCTGCTTTTTTCTTCCTTCCTCTCTCCCCGCTTCCCTTCTTCCTGCTTTTCTTTCTCTCTTCCTTCCTTCCTTTCCTTCTTCCCTCCTTCTACTTTCCCTCCTTCGCCCTCTCCCTTCTTCCCATTCTCTCCTTTCCTCCAAGGATTCACTGAGGACCCACTATGTACCAGCTACTGTGATGGGTACTAGAGAGACAACGTTGAATAAGGTAGAGTATTAAAAATGCCAGAGGTCCAGTTTTAGGAGGTAGCAGCTCTCTGAGTTCTGGGACTTCCTTTTTACAAGATTGAGAAAACCCTGCCACCTTCAACTTCCAAAAGCCTAGAGACTGCCAATCTACCCTGTGTCTACCAAACCAGGAAAAGATCTATTACCTCTATTTGCATTTTGAGTAGCATTATTCATGTGTATATATTACTTTTCTCCATCCCATGGATATTATAAACCTTTGATGTTTAATCATGCTGTTAAAGACTTTCTTTTCCAAGGAATTTCAGGAAGTCACAGAAAGGTGAAATAAAGTGCTTAGCATAATAAAGATTTAATAGTTTTAAAAATGATATTATATTTTCTGGCCAAAGAATATTCTTTCTTTTTTTCCCCTAATTCTATTTGGGGCACTTGGTAGAGAAAATGTTTAGATTTTTTTTTTGGTAATGAATATATATGACTTTTATGTTTAACAATTTAATATTGAAGAAGGATGACTATTCTGTGTTTGTAAAAATGAAACATTCTCATTGTAAAGTATTTAAGCAATGGAGAAATGTCCATGCTTTATAATAACCCCAAATGATTATCATTAAGTGAATGATATTTCACATCTTTCTAAGCAGATGAATCAATTACAATGTTTTTAGCTCCAAAAAGATGTGTATAAAATCTGATTCAAATGGGTTTAACTCATATGGAAATGTGTTGATTGCCATAATTGATGTTCAAAGACAGCAGTCTGATCCACTTCATTTTTCTGTGGCTCTACCCTCTGTGTGTGGGGGCCTCAGGCTGGCTTCATTTGTGGTAAAAATGGCTGTAGCCACTCTGGGCTTTGCACTTTTCCATACCAAGTCCAGAGGGAGAGAAGGAGCCTCCCCTGGTGAGTGTGGTGTGTGTATTGTAAAAGCTAGAATACCTCTTTTCCCAGAAGTCCCCAGCAAACCTTCCCTCAAGCTATGCTGGCCTTACTCAGCTGGGTCACAAGCCTAGATCCTGAGGCAGGACTATACCACACTCTGGTTGGCTTTGCCTGAGTTCCCTGGGTTAAGGAGAAATGGGATTATCCTGGGATGAGTCACTACACTGCAGAGATAGAGCTGGGTTCAGAGTCCCCTGTGCGGGTTCAGTCCCTGGGTCAGGAAGATCCCCTGGAGGAGGAAATGGCAACCCACTCCAGTATTCTTACCTGGAGAATTTCATGGACAGATGAGCCTGGCAGGCTACAGTACATAGGGTCGCAGAGAGTCAGACGTGACTGAAGCGACTTAGCACACACGCATGTACGACATATATTATCTGGTGGAGATAGCTAAATGAAAATCAGGGCACTGTTTAGAGGGGAGAAGACAGGAGAGAAGAAGGTATGCTTAAAAGAGACAAGATGACACAGACCTAGAGAGGAAGAAATCTTTTTACAGAAATGTGAGAATACTACACATGCTATTTTTAATAAAATAATAGATTTAATATGACTTGAATTTAATGGAAAAGCAAAACTAAATTAAAACTGAAGGAATTGCTGCCCTTCTGTTAAATGTATCTTCACCACAAAGGCTATTATTTCCTTAAAATTCCCTATTGGGGAAATAAGGTTAAGAAAAGAAATTATGAAAGATTTTAAGATGTTGGAATCATTACTTTTTAAGAATTGGTTTCAATTTTAGAGAGTATTGAATGACTCAGGATATGAAAGATGAGTAAACCTTTTGTCTTGCACTTCCTCCCATCTCCCCACCCCTCACCTCCCTGTGCTGACTCTGTTACTGTTTTTTACAGTATCATCATTTGTAACATTCACATTCTGTTGTGGAAACATTACTCCCATAATGGTTTCATATCATCAGTTCGGTATTCAAGAAAATGTTATGTTCATGACCCATCCTTTTTTCCCCATCCTGTCCCTTTCCAGATACTTTGTTTTGCTTCATCTCTAAATTGACTAAGTTTAATCACTGAATAATTTTTTCAAGAAAGATTATAGGTGTGTCTTCTGTGAGTCCCTTCCTATGTCCCAATATTTGTCTGAGATTTTTATGCTAGAAATCATCTTGGGTGAGTAAACAATTCTTGAGTCACACTCTCCCGTAGAAGTTCTAGACAGTGCTCCATTCTATTCTGGCATTGAGTACTGATTATCACAGTTAAGTGCAGACCTAATTAAATTCCCTCACTTTTAATGTCAGTACGCCAAAGGATTTTTTTGTGTTTTCCCTTCAAGTCCTTGATGTTCAATAAGTTAAAGAGGCTGTGTCTCAGTGCTGAGCATTCAGTTCTTCCTTTCCTGGATCCTGCTGTGCTCTTTCAGTCTTTGCTTCATTTCATCAGGTGTCAGGGCAATTTTCTTATTTTATATCTTTGCATATTTAGTCTGTCCTATTTGTGGATTCGCTATTTTAAGAATAACAAACAGGTTTAAATTGCTTTGCGCTTTTCATATTTACTGTTTATCTCAAGCATTTTTTTCTGTCTGTAATTTTATTTTGAGCTGTGTCTATTCAGCTTTTTGCTATTTTATTTATTAGTTTCATGATAATGTTTTGGTCTTTAATTTCTTTCAATAGACCTTAAATCTCCATTTAAAAAAAAGATCATTCTCTTATTATTTTTCCCTTTGGGCCTCAGTATGTTGAATTCATATTATTATTAACCTGTTTTATAACCTCATATACTCAGCTAGTTCTCTTCTTCCCAGATGTGGAGCTTTTGATGAAAATGCTCAAGATTTTTGATAATTCAAAGCCTCTAGGCAGAGCACAGGGTTGGAATCTACACTCTTCTAAAAGTTCCCATGTCTTCCCTTGTCCTCCTCTTTTTTAAGTACTTCACTTCATTTCACTTGACATTACTTCACTTCCTTGTTTGTACCCATTTCCTTGTTTGCTTGCCGTTGCTGATTTCCTTTTCTTACTGGTTTTTATTATTTTTGTTCATATACTATATATTAAGGGAGGAGAATATTTTGTCTTCATTCTGCCTTCTTTCTTCAGAAGTTTGTATTATTTCTATTTACTGACACTTATTATAAAGTCAGAAAGAAGTGATCTCCATTGCTTAAAAATAAATCAATGATGGGGCTTTCCTGGCAGTCCAGTGGCTGAGATTTCACCTTCCAGGGCAGGGGGTGCAGGTTCCATCCTGGTCTGGGAACCAGGAGCCCACATGCCTCTCAGCCGAAAGACTGAAACATGAAACAGAAACAGTTTTGTACCAAAAAATAAAAATAAAATAAAACTAAATCAATGAGATCATGTGAGGTTTATTAAACACTTTGAAGTCCTATGCAAATATTATTTTTAGAAGATGAGATCATAGAATCTTAAGCTTAGAAAAGGCCTAGGATCTTGTGTTTTAATCCCACAGCCAACTCAGAAACCGTCCTGCAGCATTTCTCATGATGACTTCTCCTGCTCTCTGTGATGGGAATTCACTGTTGGGCAAAGCCAAACAAATTCAGGGAATAGACAGCTCTCAGTGTGAGTAGTTACCTCTGTGTATTAAGGCAAAATGTGCTTTCCTGAACTTCAGCCTAGAGACTCTAGCTCTGCTCTGTCAGCAGGTGGCAAAACAGGCATCATTTGAAGTTGTCACAATGTGGAGACATCAGCAAACTAAAAAGAAAAAAATAAGAAAGAAAGATTTAATGGGCTTGTATATGAACAAGACAGATCACAATAATTTGTGTGAACTGTTTTCTACTTGTGCCCCCAAAACACAGCAGAAAAAAAAAGGATTTTAGCTGTAAAAATGATTAATTTTATAGCAAGTTTTTATCTGAATTTAACTGAATCCTACAAAATTTTGTTAAAGGCTCATAGATAGTTGCTCCTATAAACGTAGGCAACCTTCAAAGAAGAAAGACTGCTCCTGATATCTGGCCCTTATCACCTCTCTCTGCCTCTCAGGCTGCAGAATAAGCACTTGCTGAGTGAGAAACACATTTCCCAGTGGGTCAAGCACTTCTCAAGAGGACACAGCCTGAGGATCACTTCCTAACCTACACACCCCTGCCAGGCAGTGCCAAATAACCCATTTGGAAATAGTTTTTGAACAAATAACTGTTCCTGTAGCCAAAAGCTTTTTGAAAAATACTTCCAAAAGAATCTTTTCAACAATGCTGATTCTAATCTGTAACAGAAATGCATTTGTATTTGATGAATTTTTTTCTTTTTTTGCATCAGTTCAAATTTCCCTTGAAAATGCTTAGGAGCTTTGGGCAGTCTTTTGTTCTCCTTTTTAGAGTAAAAGTTTCCAAAAAATTTGTATGGCACTTCAGTACTGACACTTAGGCGTTAAATAAGAGACTAATGGAGGGCGATGTAGAGATCCACAGTGATACAGGTTGCTGCTGCTGCTAAGTCGCGTCAGTCGTGTCCGACTCTGTGTGACCCCATAGACGGCAGCCCAACAGGCTCCTCTGTCCCTGGGATTTTCCAGGCAAGAATACTAGAGTGGGCTGCCATTTACAGGTTAAGAGTCCCCTGAACCCCCACAGTGCCAGCCCTGCCTTCAGGAAGGTTCACGTGGTTTGTGAATTCTTTCTGCAACCTCTCTATATGAGGTTGACACCTCTGAGCTTGAGAACCACTTGAAATCCTTCTGTGGAGTTTCATTTTTATTTTTTATTTTTTAGTGAAACAGTTGATTTACAATGTTGTGTTAGTTTCTGGTGTATAGAAATTGATTCAGTATACATATATATATATATGTATATATATCCCTTTTCATATTCTTTTCCATTATGGTTTATTTGAGTAAAGTTTCATGCACACACACCTTTAGGTAATCCTTACCCAAGTCTATATTTTCAAAGGGACTTTTTAAGAATCTTATTATTTATTTATTCATTTTCCTGAGGACTGGGTCAGAATCTCTTCAGTTGCAAAGGCGATGATCTTGGTTGTTGTTGTTGTTTTTTTTCACTCTCCTTGTTTTTACTTCAGAGAAGAGGCAGGACAATTCTGTCCCTCCGTCACTGGTCTGGGTTATGAGAGGGCTTAGAGAAGAGCCGCCCCAGTGCAGGGCCTTCTCCTGGCACTCTCACCCCCTGCCAGGCCCTTAGTGTGCACTGCTGTATCTAATGCTCTCAGCAACTCTCTGGGGTTAGTTCTATCTTATTCCTGCTTCACACGTTGGGAAACGAAGGTGCAGAGAGGTTCAATGGCTTGCCCAAGGTTACTCATCTTGGAAGCAGAAGAACCCAAATGTGAAACTCAGTCTGATTCTAGAGCTTGTACTCAGAACATTCCCACCCCCACTACTGTGCTGCTCCCCTACAACGAGGGTATCGAGTACCTACATCAGCAGCCTGGTAACTAGCTCAAATGATCATCTCCAGTGACCCTCTTGCAAGCAGCTCATGAGGTGCTATTATAGGACATAAATAAAGTGACAAAGGAAGATGTCTGCGGGTGGCACATGATGCTGGCAGATTCTTACACAGGATCTCAGGGGCCTAATGGGCTTTCTATTCCCGGCAATGTGGTGGATTGCAATACATAGAGCCCTCCTGCTATGAAGACACCTGGAAATGCGATCTAAAATAGAGCTAGCATTCCTTTAAATGTCACACTGGACTCAAAAGAGAGAAAAGGAAATCCCAGCGACCAAAAAAGAAACGAAAACTAGAAACCAGAGCGCAATCTGCAAACTAAAGCTGGAGCTACCTGGGGGGATTTGATGATCTCAGAAACCGAGGAGCTTGGGGTATAGTGGTTACTCTGGGACAGAAGGAAAACTCAGTATCGCTTGTAAAGCTGTTACCCATAGTGAAAGGGTAAAGAGAATAGAAAAGACCCTCAAAAGACCAAGAGAAATGACAGGAAGGCTCACATTCCTTGGAGTGAGCTCTCAGTGGTGGAAAAGTTTGAAACTCCAGGCCTGCCCTCTCTAGCCTTGGGGTTCAGCAGTGAACTCCCCATATGGTACCAGACACCCCTGGATGTTAAATTAGCATAGCAGCACTTCTTAGATGCTCCCCAAGTTCCTGACAAATGCAGAGGTGAGGCATTACTAGAGAGACATCCCCAAACCTGGAGCCTCAAGGTTCCCATGGATCAAACAGTAGATGAAATGAGTTCACAATACAAGGTCTTTAAAAAAAACAAACATGAAACATATGAGCCAATGCCAGCAGGCATAGCAATAGAAATATCCATCTTTCCAAAACCAGATATCAGATAGAAGCTATAAAATAAGAACAAAGAAAGTGATTAAAGGTAAGAAAGGAGTAATGAGAAAAAAGAAACCATCAAAACAAAACAAAACAAAACTAAGCAGATTGCTTAGTTCAAATAGAACTTTGAACAAAGGAGCAAGGCTACATACTTAAGAGCAGCTGAAGGAAGAACCAGGGGAGCACTTGATCCAACTCTGTCTGACATCTGAGACAGATGGAAAAATTTCCAGAACACTGCACAGGGGAACAAGTGGTCCCAGGAAGGCAGTCTTGGGCCTTTTACTGGAAAAAACAGACAAGAGTAGCTCTTTTTGTATTGGACTGCCCTGTCATCAGCAAACTGTTTTTGTAAAGGGCCAGATAATAATTATTTTCAGCTTTGCCAGCCACGCGTGTCACACAATTGTCTTCGCATTTTTCTGCAACCCTTGAAAATGCAAACATTTTCTTTCCTTAGCTCACAGGCCTCAGGTGGGTTTTGACCTGAGGGCTATCATTTGCAGACCCTGTGCTGAGCCATAGTCTGTCGTTCTCCTGGGCATTTGTCACCACCATGTGCATGGGGAGAGTCTGCCTGTGACTGGAACTGCTCGAAGGAAGGCCTTGCCAGGAAGAGGACAAAGAGAACACAGATTCCTGATGACAGGGTTTGAGTGTCTGGACCCACCACACACAAAGGTCCAACCAGGAATTCTTAGTTATGTGAATTAATAAATATTCTTTTTTTTTTTTAAAGCCACTTTTCCTTGATTTTATGCCACTTATAAACAAAAGACCAACATGCACATTTAGCAATGCCCTTGAAGCTCATTTTAAGAGAATCTTGAAATCCTTTGTGTGTTATAGTCTGCTTGCCTTAACACTGTCTAAACAGAAATCGATTTCATTTGGAAATTATAGAAGATATAATGAATGCACCATTATTCTACAATCAGCTGCTATGTGGAGGGAAAAAGAGAAGAGAGGAAAATAGTATTTTTGTATGTGTCCAGCACCATACTGAGTGTTTTACAAGTTGTCTCATTAAAGCGTTATGATGACTTTTTCAACCCCATATTGCAAATATCCTAGATCAGGGGTCATCAAACTTTTCCTGTAAAGGGCCAGAGAGTAAATACTTTTGGCTTTGTGGTCTACATACAATCTACTGAAACGACTTAGCCCTGCCATGCAGAGCAAATGTAGCCATAGACAATATGTAAATAGAACAGGTATGGCTGTGTTCCAATAAAACTTTATTTGCAAAAACAGGTGGTGGAAAGCAATCATCAATCAATAAAAATACATAAATATTAAAAAGCAGGTGGTGGGCAGGATTTGGTGTGTGGGCTGTAGATTGTTGACATTTGTACAAGACGATCATTGCCCTCCTAGCAAATGAACTTAACTATTTGAAAAGAGCACTTCCCCCTAACACTATAAAGGTTGCTTGTGCTTCATCCAATATTGCATTAAGAAATTTCTATTAAAATGTCAGCTTGGATAACCTGAATTGTTCATCTGGAACTTAGCACTCATGACCTCTTAAAAATTAGTGGTCTTCATGTTTCTGCTTGTTTGCCCTGACTTGACTGGAAGCTTTTTAAGGATATGGTTGTTTGCTCACTTATTGTCTAAAACAGGGTGAAAGTGAACATGTGAGTTGCTCAGTCCTGTCTGACTCTGTGACCCCATGGACTGTAGTCCACTAGGCTCCTCTCTCCATGGAATTCTCCAGACAAGAATACTGGAGTGGTAGTCATTTCCTTCTCCAGGAGATCTTCCCAGCCCAGGGATCAAACCTGGGTCTCCTTCATTGCAGACAGATTCTTTACTGTCTGAGCCACCGGGGAAGCCCCACACAGGGTAGTCAGTAACTACCATCCTTGGGCTAAATCCTGCCCCTGAGCAAACTCTGGCCTGGGGATCAAGCCTGCCTCCCCCACTGCTTGTTTTTACAAATAAAGTTTCATTGAAGCATACTAATTCACTTTCATATTTGCTATTTTAGTGCTATAATGGCAGAATTGAGTAGTTGTGGCAGAGATCAAAGCCAAGATTATTTGCCATCTGAACCTTTGCATAAAAAGTTTCCTGGTTCATTCTCTAGACAGAAGGTGAAGTTATAATTACCTTAATTGCTGGCTGAGTAGTTTCTTAAGTAGGAAGTTGTCTTTGCTTGGGAAAATAGCTTGGTGAGTGTTTGGTCTGGAGAACACCCAGCACGTAGGTATTTGGAAGAGCCCAGGCAGAAAGATGTACCATTATATGTAAGAAAATGAGAAGAATGTTGGGTTTGGCTCCTAAAACAATGGAGGGGAAAAGCAGGGTGGGTGGTGGGAAAAAGATTGGAGAGAGAGGAGCTGGGAAGTTTTTGAGAGGTAGGAACATTACGTGAGGTGGTAGCCAGGCCGAAGAAAGAGCTAATGCGTGATTTTAAGCTGTTTGCTCTGCTGTATGCAATGTCACCCTTCCTGTGATCACTTGGTCTTTAGGAAAATGCCTTGTTCTCATGTTTGCTTTGGGGGTGGGGTGGGTCAGAGAAGAAGCTGTATGCTATATAGCAGCTGATGCCAGAGCAGAATGAAGAACTAGCTACAAGACATAGAGCAAAGCAAAGTTTGGTTAAGTAAGGACATGAGAACTAATCATACAACTGACATGAGAATTAACTATAAGTCTATAAGAACTTCTCCTCGAATTTGAAGAACCCTTGGAAGTGCTTTAGGTGTCCTTAATCTATGGAATTGGGTTTGGAGCAATCTTATCTAGAATTTAAGGACCCGGGTGACCCTAGCTGATAGCTGAGTTAGACCCTTACTCGACAAGCATGAGTAAAGCATTCTCCTTGCTTCCAGGAGCTCACACTCTGTGGGAAGCAGATTTAGAAACACATGTGCAGTAAGGTCTCTGACAGAAGGATGCTGTGAGTGCACGAATGGCAGAATGACCCACTTTGCCTCAGGTGTCATGGAGGAATTCCTGTAGGAAGGGACCTTTGAGCTGAATCTTGAAGGATGAGAAAGGGTTAATTGCTCAGCGAGGGAAAGGGAGATCTCCCAGCCAGAGGGAACCAGAGGTGCCCAAATGGGAGTCAGGAAGGTTTCTGTGAGGCAAATTGAAGAGGAAGACTGCAGAGATGGGTCAGGGCCAGGTAATGTTGTTTACTTCTTTTTTTTCCCTCCATAATGTTTATTATACAAGGAAGATGCTCAATAAAAGATGGGTTAGTGAAATCGCTCAGTCGTGTCCAACTCTTTGTGACCTCATGGACGGTAGCCTACCAGGCTTCCTGGTCCATGGGATTTTCCAGGCAAGAATACTGGAGTGGGCTGCCATTTCCTTCTCCAGAGGATCTTCCCAATCCAGGGATTGAACCTGGGCCTTCTACATTACAGACAGACGCTTTACCGTCTGAGCCGCTAGGGAAGCCAGGGTTAGGAAAAGATGGGTTAGCATCTATTATTTAATTCATCTATTATTTAATTGATGCTGGGAAATATTTAAGGCAGGAGAAGACAGGGATGACAGGATGAGATGGTTGGATGGTGTCACTGACTCATGGATGTGAGTTTGAGCAAGCTCTGGGAGTTAGTGATGGACAGGGAAGCCTGGTGTGCTGCAGTCCACGGGATCACAAAGAGTCGGACATGACTGAACGACTGACTTGAAATGATTTAATAGGAACTGGGCATTGATGAGGTGTCTCTTGGGCTTTCCAGGTGGCGCTGGTGGTAAAGAGTCCGCCTGACAATGCAGGAGACATAAGAAACCTGGGTTCCATCCCTGGGTCAGGAAGACCCCCTGGAGGAGGAAATGGCAACACACTCCAGTTTTCTTGCCTGGAGAATCCTGTGGATGGAGGAGCCTGGCAGGGTACAATCCATAGGCTCACAAAGAGTCAGTCGGATACAACTGACTGACAGCCTGTGTGCACACGAGGTGTCCCTTTCTCATTGCTCTTTAGACTGTTTAATATTTGGTGGCCTTATAGCTGTTCTTACTGTGAAAGCGTGTCTTGAGTGAACATCATGATCTATATCCAGGACTGGGGGATTTTAAGTGATCTTTTAAAGTTTTTTATTAATGTATAGTTGATTTATAGTATTGTGTTAGTTTTAGGTATACAGCACAGTGGTTCAGTTATACATCCATATACATTCTTTTTATATTCTTTATATTTATATTCCTTATTTATATATGTTGCTTTTCAGATTCTTTTCCCTTATAGGTTATTATAAAATATTGAGACTAGTTCCCCATGCTATGCAGTAGGTCCTTGCTGGTTATCTATTTTTTATACAGCAGTGTAGTAGTGTGTATCCTAACCTTCTAATTTATCTCTCCCACCAACCCCCTCTCCCTTTTGGTAACCATAAGTTTGTTTTCTATATCTATGAGTCTCCCTCTGTTTTTGAAATAAGTTCATTTGTATCATATTTTTAGATATCATAGATGTGATATGATCATATCATATCACATATAAGTGATATCTTATGATATTTGTCTTTCTCTCCAACTGTGTTGCTACAAATAGCATTATTTCATTCTTTTTATGGCTTAGTAGTATTCCATTGTGTACATGTACCATATCTTTATCCATTCCTCTGTTGATAGACATTTAGGTTGCTTCCATGTCTCGGCTACTGTAAACAGTGTTGCAATGAACACCGGGGTGCATGTGTCTTTCTAAATTATGATTTTCTCCAGACATGTCTAGGAGTGGGATTGCTGGATCGTATGGTTGTTGTGGTTTAGTTGCTAAGCCGTGTCCCATTCTTTGCAACCCCATGGACTGCAGTGCAGATCATAAGGTAGTTTATTTTTAATTTTTTAAGAAAGTTCCATATAGTTCTCCGTAGTAGCTATACTAACTTACCTTCCCACCAACAGTGTAGGAGGACTTCTTTTTCTCCACATCCTCTAGCATTTATTGTTTACAGACTTTTTGATGATGACCATTCTGACTGGTGTGAGGTGACACCTCATTGTAGTTTTGATCTGTATTTCTCTAATAATTAGTGATGCTGAGCATCTTTTCATGTGCTTTTTGGCAACAGGTATGTCTTCTTTGGGCTTTCTTAGTGGCTCAGTCGGAGAAGGCAATGGCACCCCACTCCAGTACTCTTGCCTGGAAAATCCCATGGGCAGAGAAACCTGGTGGGCTGCAGTCCATGGGGTTGCGAAGAGTCGGACACGATTGAGTGACTTCACTTTCACTTTTCACTTTCATGCATTGGAGAAGGAAATGGCAACCCACTCCAGTGTTCTTGCCTGGAGAATCCCAGGGATGGGGAGCCCTGTGGGCTGCTGTCTCTGTGGTCTCACGGAGTCAGACATGACTGAAGTGACTTAGCAGTAGCAGCAGTGGCTCAGTGGTAGAGAATCCACCTGCCAATGCAGGAGACGCAGGTTCTATCCCTGGGTAGGAAAGACCCCCTGAAGAAGAAAATGGCAACCCACTCCAGTATTGTTGCCTGGGAAATCCCATGGACACAGGATCCTGGCGAGCTATAGTTCACAGGGTCACAAAAGGTCAAACACAATTTAGCAACTAAACAATAAACATCTTTTTGGAGAAATATCTATTTGTAATTGATTATTTATGTTGTCAAAGGTTATGTGTTAAAAAACCAAAAAAGCTCAGGCTTGAGTTTAAAACCTGACTTTGAGCACTTCTTAATTGTAAAGTACAATTTAGTTAACCTCTCGGTTTCCCTCTCCGTGGAGGGGGGATGATGATATCTGTGTGGCAGAATTATGGAGATGAGCAAATTACGTGACATAAGTAAAATTGTCAGCCCAGTGGCTATCACATAGCTGCTGCTCCATAAATATGAGTTCCCTATTTCCAATTAAATCTCTGTATATGACTCTTTGATAGTTGTTTACAACATTCATATTTTCCAGTAGAGTAGCCACCAGCCATCTGTGGCTATTGAGCACTTGAAACATGGCTCATGAGAACTGGATGTGTCATAAATGTAAAATGCATACACGTTTCAAAGACTTAGTATGAACTTAAGAACAGAAAATATCCTATTAATACATTTGCATATTGATTACAGGTTTAAATGATATTTTGGATATATTCAGATAAAATATATATTCTTTTAAAAAATATCTCACCTCTTTCATTTTTAAAAATTGTGTTTGTTTATGTATTTATTTTTGGCTGCACCATGCCTTTGTTGCTGTTTGCGCTTTCTCTAGTTGGGGCGAATGGGGGCTGTCCATGGTGATGCTCTGGCTTCTCATTGTGGTGGCTTCTCTTGTTGCGGAACACGGGCTCTAGAGCTCGCGGGCTTCAGTAGTTCTGGCGTAGGGTCTTAGTTGTTCTGTGGCATGTGGGATCTTCCCAGACCAGGGATTGAATCCGTGTCCCCTGCATTGACAGGCAGATTCTTAATCACTGGACCACCAGAGAAGTCTCTCACCTGTTTCCTTTTAATTTTCTAACAATAGAAAATTCCAAGTTAGATTCATGGCTCACCTAATATTGCTGGTGGACAGTTACAGAAGAGAAACTCACCTAATATTGTTGGTGGACAGAAGAGTGATGGAATTAAATTTCAAGGCTTCTCTAAAGCCCCTAGATGATCAATTAAATATTCCAATTTTTCTATAAATATCTATTGCCTTAAATTCAATGGGGTTTTGAAAGTAAAGTACTTAACCATTAGAGAATAGGTTAAATGACTTTAATAGAAAAAAACTCAGTGGTTAAACCTTTTCTTTTTTTGCATTTTTACCACCATCTGTGTCATCTGAATGCCATGTTCTCTAATGCAAGGATGAAGGTTCAAGAACTGTCTCTCTGTCTCACTTCTGATGGATGGAATCCCGAAGCCCAGATGCACGCAGTACTCTCTGTCCCTTCTGGATTGCACAGTGAATTCGTTTTCTTTTTATGTGCGACAGTGCCTTCACTTTTTGAACTCCCCATCTTTCTTAGAAACCGCACAGGGATGTCCCTGGACTATGGGGGAGATTCTTTTGAACTCTAAATCAGCAGTAGGCCTTGGGCTTGACATCAAAATCATTTAAACACACAAATGAGGAAACCCAATACAGGAGGTATGGTTTCTATCTAAAATCCAGTACACTAGCTGTCTTTGGGATGCAGAGAAAAGCTGAAGCATTTCTCCACACACTGTATCTCCTCTTCCTTGCTACCATCTGTTGATCTTTTTTGCTGGGGGAGGCAGAGGGTGAGTGAGGCTTCCATTAAACACTTAATGTGGGTGGAGGCAGAGAGACAAAGGAGAGGGAAGTCAGTTTTCATTATGCGGCCACTTCGTTTTCACAGTCTCCATTTCCTTTCCCATCCTCAATTCCTCTAACCTCTCTTCCAACCCTTATACCCTCCAACAGTGGCTGCTTCTTCCTAAGGACACCCACGACCTTTGTATCACTAAAACCCACAGACACTTTCTGTCATATCCAGGCATAACCATAAAGTCCACATCACTTATCCACTACTGGCCTGGGATACCACAGCTGTGCTCAGTCTCTCCCTATCCTCATCTCCCAACCAACACTCTCAAGTGGGCTTTCTTCTACCACGCCCAGCAGTCTTCTAAGTGGCGCCTTCAGAGGTTGCTCATGACACATGGGATGCTACATCAATGGCGCCTGTCAGTTTCCATCTTTCTTAACCTCTCGTCAGCCTATCACTCCTTCCACCTTGAGACCCTTTGTTCCTTGGCTTTCCAATACAATCCTTGCCTCGTTTGCTCCTAGATCTTTGGACACTACCTCTCTATGTGCTCTGTAGGCTCAGTTTTTTCTTGGCTACTAAGTGTCAGCTTCCTGATACTTGGACATGAGCCCTGTTCTCTACAATACCCCTTGTCATCCAACAATCATAACATTTCCAGAGTTTCAACAACTAATAATCCTGATATTTTTCAAACTTACATCCTCAGCCCAGAAAACTTTTCTGAGCTCCAAACCCATATACCTAACCTCTTACTTGACATTTCAGCTTGAATGTCTCAAAGAGCTTCAAAATTAACAAGGCCAAAATGAACCTCCAAGGCCTGGTTCTCCCTAACTCTTTCCTCTTTCAAGGAGTAATAGTACTATTCATTTCTTGCATGAGCCACCAATCACTTTGAAAGTCTCCCTTTCCTTTGCCTTTACTATCTCTTCCATTATATCATCCAATCCCGACACTCCTATATACCTATAGTCTCTCAGATCCATTCACTTCTTTCCATCCTCCCTGCCAACCCTGGGGCCACAGTTCCCATCATCTCTTGCTTGGATGGCTTCAGTAGCCTCCAGTCATCTTCCCATTCCTCCACAAACACAGTAACCAAAGTCATTTGGCATACTGAGTCTCAGGCCTGTTGAGTCTTCCACAACCTGGTTTCCTTCCTGAGTGTACAAGTCCTGGGCACTTTGGGATATGTGACCTGGGAGCTCTATGATTTCTAAAAGCCTGAGGGTTTTACAGGAGTTCAGGGAAGAATAAAGTTACTTCTGGCAAGAGGTTGGGGGTCTTCACAGAGGAGGGGCTTGACTGTGAAGGATGGTTAAGTCCCAATCATGTGGATATGAGAGAAGGTCAATTTAGAGAGTGGAAACATGTGCAAAAATAGGGAAGTGGAAAATGTAAGTATTGGTTCATTGATTTATTGAACAATGAATTATTGAGCATTCATCATGAGCATGGCTGGGAAGGGCTGGGAATAGTTTGATGAACAAAACAGACATGGCCTCTGGCCTCATAAAACTGATAAGAGGTGTGGTGTGGGGAGTGTTTGGGGCACAGAGCACATAACGGCGGATCATGGAAAGTTAATGTGGAAGAGAGAACAAAGGCAAGTTAGTAGGAGAGCCTTAAAGAACAAGCAAGGATTTTTAGACTTTCAGTCAAGACTCATAACCTCAAGTCCTTACAGGAGATGCTCAGGAAATGTAAATTAGGGAGGTGGTCTGGGTGTGAAGCAAGAGGATGAGTAGGTAAGGATTGGGGCAGACTGGAAATCCCAAATTCTATCCAGAGCCATGAGTGATTACTCACCGCAACTGTTATTGCCATTCAGGGGTGCAGGCCCTGAGTCTCTGCTATCAAAAGAGGGAAACACAGGATTTTAGAGCGATTTTTGGTTTGTTACATTTTGATAAGTAGTTCAATTCACTTATTTTTCAAAATACATGAAGGTCAATCAAACTCTGTTGGCTGGATGCTGCTTGTGAGATGCTAGTTTATGGGTTCTGCTCACAGGAGATGGGAGACGCTTAACACATTATTGACCAGGGGATTTTTGCAGAAACTAATGCCTGTGGCCATACTACATCTCCAGTCAATAGTGTGTTAATATCCAGGAAGACTATTAATGTATAAGGTGGGGTGAAGGTGGGAACCTTAGGCAGAGAGCCCACGAGAAATGGCCTAGGAGACAAAGAACGAGAGATTGCATTAAAATTAGGCAGTGATAAAGAAGATGGGCCTATCCCAGAAAGATTCAGCCTCAATAACCAAACCCCATGCAGGATGCCAGTGTCCCTTCTAGCTGGGGTGTGTGGCCATGTCAATCGTTCTGGCCAATGGAATGACAGCATGTTGCTGGGTGGGGTTTCAGGAACAGTATTAAAGGAGTGTGCCTTTTTGTCGTTTCTCCTTCCTACCTTTCATCTTTCTGGAATGTGGGTGTGATAATGGCTGAAACTCCAGCAACTATCTGAAGCCAGAGTGAAAGATGATAGAGAAGAAAGATGGAAGGACCAGGGTCCACAGAGCCATCATCTCGGCCTGGGCCTGCTACCTCAGGATTTCTACTTGGAAGAAAAATAAATTTCCTCCCTTTGACTCCTGTTCTTTATTTTCTGTTATATACAGTTCAACATAATCGTAAATGAGAAAGCACCTAACTAAATGTAGAGAGTGGGGAGGGGGAGGTGGGGTGACAGGAGCTGGTTGTGGGTAAGCGATATTGGAGAAACAGAAGTGGCAGGAAGCTTTACATATATTAGGAAGAGAGTAAAGGACACATTGAGTCCTTGCAATGTTTCAGGCATTGCTTTACACAGGCTAACTTGTTGAAGTCTAACAACTGCTCTATGAAGGCACGATTCTATAACCATTTTACAGATGGGAAAACCAAAGCACAGAGGAACTAAGTAAGTTACCCAAGATGTCCCGGGTAGTAAATGGTAGAACCATGGGTGTCCAAGGGGCATATTCCAGAACCCACACCTAAAACCTCCATGCGGTGCCACCTCACAGGGCAGGTGGTCTGTTCCTACCATCATTCCTATAGCAGCACCTTCTCCCTCCCTCTTCCATGCTGCTTTCCACACTGCTTCATCCCTTCCTGCCTCAAATCAAAGCTTTGTCCTAGTTGAATTCTCTGCCCACAAGGCCCTTCCCTCTGATCTCTTGATTGGCACTTTTTCCTAATTTTGATCTCAGTTCAAAGAACACCTCCTCAAAGAGGAGGCTTTGTATCAGTAGTTGGAATCAGTACTCTTGCAATGCACGTTTCTTGTGTAGAATTATAAGCTGTGTCCACAGACACAGACATCTATGGTTATATTTCTGCTTTTAAGCTACAGACAGCGATCTATTTAATGGAAAAAAAAAAAAAAAAACAGAAACCTGGGACTTGAATGCCAGACAGTCGTCCATGCCCTCAAGAAATTCTCTAATGGTGAGGCACACAAGAACATCTATGTGTCTGGTGCATAATCAGTGCTCTTAGGGACATGCAGGTGAGATGCAGACCAAGGGCAGAAAGAACAGCTTCTGCAGAGGTTGCTGCAAATAATTGAGAGAGAAAGTGTCAGAGTTTACTACTTGTCCCTCAGTACTTTGCTGGGTATGCTGCTGCTAAGTCGCTTCAGTCGTGTCCGACTCTGTGTGACCCCATAGATGGCAGCCCACCAGGCTCCCCCGTCCCTGGGATTCTCCAGGCAAGAACACTGGAGTGGGTTGCCATTTCCTTCTCCAATGCATGAAAGTGAAAAGTCAAAGTGAAGTCACTCAGTCATGTCCGACTCTCCTGGACCCCATGGACTGCAGCCTACCAGGCTCCTCCGTCCATGGGATTTTCTAGGCAAAAGTACTGGAGTGGGGTGCCATTGCCTTCTCCGTTTGCTGGGTATATGACCACCCTAAACAGTGACTGCATTTCCCAAATCTGTTTTGCAGCAAATGCGGCCATGTGACAATTACATGGAGCCTAAATGAAGATTACTAAGTGGCACTTCTTAGAAGGGACCATCAGGGGACGAGTAAGACTCTCTTTGGTCCCTCTTCCTTCCTGTGGTTTAAAATGTAGGTGCAAGAGCTGGATCTCAAGCAGCCATCTTGGCCAATGATGTGGAAGCCACATGATGAAGAAAATGGAGCAGTGAAGAAGAACTTGAGTTTTGGAGACTTGATAAAACATTCTTGTCATATGAGAAGGGTGGAAAAATCAATGTTTAATAGTTTATATAACTTTTTAGTTTTCTGTTGAAAGAAAGATAGTGAAGTCACCTTGCGATCCCATGGACTGTAGCCCTCCAGCCTCCTCTGTCCATGGAATTTTCCAGGCAAGAGTCCTGGAGTAGACTGCTATTTCTTTCTCCAGGGGATCTCCCTGACCCAGGGATCGAACCCGGTCTCCTGCATTGCAGGCAGATGCTTTACTGTCTGAGCCACCAGGGAATCTCTAATCTTAAGGGAGTATTACATAGTAAATGAATCTGGAAAGATAAAGCCAAAACAACAGTGTCATTTCAAGGAATATCAAGAAACTTCAACTTTATCCTGAAACAATGAAAAGAGAGTGAACTTTTTTAGTAGTAGGTAAGATAGGGTTCAGATTTTTCAAAAAGTTACTCTTGGGAGTAAAAACATTTTGGGGAAGCATGAAAGGGAAGGGGCAAGCCTAGAGTCAGGGAGGGCAGTAAGGAGGCTGTTATAAGTAATGCAATGAAATGATAAACTGCTGAATTGTAGTGACAGACACAGAGTGGGAGAAGATGGACTGCAAGGAAATCAAGAGGGCAGGACCTCTAGAACTCTTGTTACTCTAGCCAAGGAGAAGGGAGCACCTTTACTAACTTGCAGGTTTCTGACTTGAGCAGCTCTGTCACTCACGAGTGGAAGATGTTACAAGGAGAAGCTCACCAGGCTGTAAAAGGATCTCTAAGGATACAGAATCAAAGGGTTGGAAGAGTCTGGAAACCGAGTATTGTTAATCCAGTTTCAAAATTTCAAATCTGCAGAGTCAAAAGCATGCACCAAATAGACTGGTTCCAATTTTGGACAAACCAAGCCATGTTGCTTGATGTTAGGCCCATTTATTTAACCTCCCAGATCTTCAGTTCCCTTAACTATAAAAGGGACAAGACCACAAAGACCTCATTGGTTTCTGTGAAGAATAAATGAAATTCCCAGTAGATGTCCAGACATACTAAGTGGTCAGTACATGGTAGTTATTGTTATTTGCTGCTTGCTCAATATTCAAACACAATAAACTGTGGAAAATTCCAAAAGAGATGGGAATACCAAACCACCTAACCTGCCTCTTGAGAAACCTATATGCAGGTCAGGAAGCAACAGTTAGAACTGGACATAGAACAATAGGCTGGCTCCAAATAGGAAAAGGAGTATGTCAAGGCTGTATATTGTCACCCTGCTTATTTAACTTATATGCAGAATACATCATGAGAAACACTGGGCTGGAAGAGGCACAAGCTGGAATCAAGATTGCCGGGAGAAATATCAATAACCTCAGATATGTAGATGACACCACCCTTATGGCAGAAAGTGAAGAGGAACTAAAAAGCCTCTTGATGAAAGTGAAAGAGGAGAGTGAAAAAGTTGGCTTAAAGCTCAAAATTCAGAAAATGAAGATCATGGCATCTGGTCCCATCACTTCATGGCAAACAGATGGGGAAACAGTGGAAACAGTGTCAGACTTTATTTTTGGGGGCTCCAAAATCACTGCAGATGGTGATTGCAGCCATGAAATTAAAAGGCACTTACTCCTTGGAAGGAAAGGTATGAACAACCTAGATAGCATATTCAAAAGCAGAGACATTACTTTGCCAACAAAGGTCCATCTAGTCAAGGCTACGGTTTTTCCAGTGGTCATGTATGGATGTGAGAGTTGGACTGTGAAGAAAGCTGAGCGCCAAAGAATTGATGCTTTTGAACTGTGGTGTTGGAGAAGACTCTTGAGAGTCCGTTGGACTGCAAGGAGATCCAACCAGTCCATTCTGAAGGAGATCAGCCCTGAGATTTCTTTGGAGGGAATGATGCTGAGGCTGAAACTCCAGTACTTTGGCCACCTCATTCGAAGAGTTGACTCATTGGAAAAGACTCTGATGCTGGGAGGGATTGGGGGCAGGAGGAGAAGGGGTCGACAGAGGATGAGATGGCTGGATGGCATCACTGACTCGATGGACGTGAGTCTGAGTGAACTCTGGGAGTTGGTGATGGACAGGGAGGCCTGGCGTGCTGCAATTCATGGGGTCGGGAAGAGTCAGACACGACTGAGTGACTGAACTGACTGAACTGAAATATTCAAATCATCCATGTAGGAGTATATTTTCTCCCCCGTGCTGCGGATTGAATGTTCATGTCCCACCCCAGCCCCACAAAAGTCATGCGTTGAGAGGTGATTAGGTTTAATGTGGTCACAAGGGTGGAGCCCCTCTGATGGGATTGTGTGTGTGTATATGCTCATTCAGCCATGTCCAACTCTTTGCTACCCCGTGGACTTCAGCCTGCCAGGCTTCTCTGTCCATGGGATTCTCCAGGCAAGAATACTGGAGTGGGTAGCCTTTCCCTTCTCCAGGGGATCTTCCCAATCCAGGGACTGAGCCCACTGAGTCTCCTGCATTGGCAGGCAGATTCTTTACCACTGAGCCACCAAAGAAGCCATGATGGGATTGTGAAGTGAAGTTGCTCAGTCGTGTCTGACTCTTTGCGACCCCATGGACTCTAGCCTACCAGGCTTCTCTGTCCATGGGATTCTCCAGGAAAGAATACTGGAGTGGGTTACTATTTCTTTCTCCAGGGGATCTTCCTGACCCAGGGATCGAACTTGGGTCTCCCACATTGGAGGCAGGTGCTTTAACCTCTGAGCCACTAGGGAAGCCTCTTTTATGATGGGATTAGTGCCCTTAAAAGAAGAGGAAGAGACTTGACACCTCTCTCTCTTCTTCCCTCCCCTCTCTCTGCCATATGAGGATACAGCAAGAAATCACCTGCAAACTAAAAAGAGGGCTCTCATCAGGAACATGATTAGCTGCCACCTTGAACTTGGCCTCTCCTGTCTCCAGAAATGTAACAAATCAATTTCTGTTGTTTAAGACACAGGTTTTATTATAGCATCTTGAGCTAAGATACCTTACATAGTCTCTTGAAGGTTTTTAGTACACAACACAGCATGTAGGACCTTCAGTCTCAGCTAACTCTCAATATACAGCACGTTCTCAATAAAAACACAAGGAATAAAAGAGCCCAGTGTATCCTCCCTGGTCGAAGGAGAACCTACTCGGGTTTACTCTCACCTTGATTCTCTTCCTGCCCCAAGATCTCTCTCAGCTTCTCCCAGACTGTATACTCTACCTAGAAGTTCTGGCAAAGCGTTTTTAAAATTAAATATTCCTGATAAAGATTTTGGAACATTTCTTGATATCTTAGTGTGGCATACAAATGATTCCTTCTCTTTTATAAATGTTTTTTTTTTTCCTTTGGAAGAATCTCAGTTGATATTATTGGATCCCCCCAAAAAAATCAACTTGGCATATATAATATTAACCAGCTATGAGTCTGGAAGAAATTCAAAAACCAGACAGAAGTCTTTGATTTTTAAAGCATATTTAATCATGTTTTAAAGCAAAATGAAAGACCACAAATCTATTCAGACATTCCAAACAGTGAAGGAATAATTTTTATCAAAATCTGTAGCCTTACTCACACAGAAAGAAATTGTCCCTAAGCAGTGCTGACAACTCTGTCTGAGACATGAATCTAAAAACACTGCACATTTTTTCAATTATATTTTGGAAGCATTGAGTGTGCTCAATGAAATTCCAGAATTAATCCACTCTGGTTTTGCAATAGACACTGACTCATCCAAACTCCTCCCCTCTTTCCTTTTGGCAAAGTCTCTCTCTTCTACTACCCGCTTTAACACACACACACACACACACACACACAACTTAAGCTAGAACCAATGACTGTGAAACAGCAAAATATTCAGTTCACCCAAAGACTTTCATTTCTGTTTCCTGCCATTGTTTTTCTACCCAAGATAAATGGAAAACACCTCATTTACCACCTGCAACATCTCCCAGATGAGCTGAGATCCAAGGTACCCTCCCATCTAAGGGCATAGGCTGCCTCTTCCTGCCCATAAATTTTATGGAGTGACAAGAGAGTTACTGATAACTACAGATGCTGAGATGGCAATGGGTTGACAGTTACTGGGCAGTCATCAGAGAACAAATGATTCACCTAGAAAGAGACACAGTCTTCCAATGAGATGGATCATTCTGATTCCAGTGCTGAAGAGGTAGAGAGTCCATGAAACAAATTAGCTTCAAAATTCATGGTTTTCATTCATAATAGATAGCTATTTTTTTAAAAATTAACAAATTTTGAGAAATAATTTACATATATTTTAAAGTGTACAATTCAGTAGGCTTTAGTATATTCACAAATTTATATAACCATCACTATTAGCTATTTCCAGAACATTTTTATTATTCCCAAAAGAAATGCCATATCCACTGGCTGCTGCTGCTGCTAAGTCGCTTCAGTCGTGTCCAACTCTGTGCGACCCCATAGACAGCAGCCCACCAGGCTCCCCCATCCCTGGGATTCTCCAGGCAAGAACACTGGAGTGGGTTGCCATTTCCTTCTCTGATGCATGAAAGTGAAAAGTGAAAGTGAAGTTGCTCAGTTGTGTCTGACTCTTCTCGATCCCATGGACCACAGCCCACCAGGCTCCTCTATCCATGAGATTTTCCAGGCAAGAGTACTGGAGTGGGGTGCCATTGCCTTCTCCAATATCCACTGGCACTCAGTCTCAATTCCTCCAACCCTGCAGCCCTAGGCCATCACTCATTTACTTTCTATCCCTGTGTGTGTGTGTTGGTTGCTCAGTTGTGTCTGTCTCTTTGTGATGCCATGGACTGTAGCCTGCCAGGCTCCTCTTGTCCAGGCAAGAATACTGGAGTGGGTTGCCATAGCCTTCTCCATAGATTTGCCTATTTTTAACACACATTTGGGAGAAGGCAATGGCACCCCACTCCAGCACTTTGCGTAGAAAATCCCATGGATGGAGGAGCCTGGTAGGCTGCAGTCCGTGGGGTCGCTGAGGGTCGGACACGACTGAGCAACTTCACTTTCATGCATTGGAGAAGGAAATGACAACCCACTCCAGTGTTCTTGCCTGGAGAATCCCAGGGACGGGGGAGCCTGGTGGGCTGCTGTCTATGGGGTCACACAGAGTCGGACACGACTGAAGTGACTTAGCAGCAGCAGCAGCAACACACATTTTGTATAAATGGCTACATGTGGCCTTTGTGTCTGGCTTTTTTCATTTAATATTTTTAAGGTTCCAAATGAGATTTTTTTGATGATATGTTGAATTTCTCCTCTAACAGTCTTCCAATATTGAATGACTCTCCATTTTGAAGTGCTGTACACACATTGTCTCACATCATTCTCACAGCATGGGATGAGGCATATACAACTATATCTATTTTACAGACAAAGAATTGGGGTTTAGAGAGAAGTCAAGTAACTTGTCCAGGGTCAGACAGCTAATAAGCAACAGAGCAGGATTTCAATCCAGATCCATTTGACTCCAAAGCTGGTGACCATAACCTCCAGGCTCCAGGATTTTTAGAGATGTGTTCTGATTTGTCTGGCCTTTCCAGTCACTTCTTTTGCACAGGAAAATGTAGATTGAGAAGATTCTCAAAAGTGAAGGCAGTTCTCTGGGGCCTGGACTGGGTGCAATGAGTCTGAAATGCAGGATAGCCAGTCAGTGAACTGAGTATCAGTGAATGATGGCTGGAAGGCTAAGGCCACAGGAATCTCAGAAACTTTAAGGAGATTGACTGCAGAGCTTCCATCATGCCAGAGCAGCAAACAGCTTGGGGTGTCTGGCTGAAGCTTGGAATGCCATTAACATCCCTGTTTGGGTCTCCAATCGGTAGGCTCATAAATCAGATTATTCACCAGCAGAAATGGTCTTCTTGATGAACCTTGGAGAAACATAAAAGAAGAGTCATCCTGCCCATCACATTGCTATGATCTGCAGCAAGGCTCAACTTAAGAATCTTGGGAGGAGATTCAACTTATTTTTTTAATATTTATTTTATTTTTTAATTGAGATGTAGTTGATTTACAATCAGAGTTTATTTCTGAAGACTCTCCAAACAGTGACAAAACTTCCATGCAGAGATCTATCAAAGGCCGTCAATTTTCTTGTTTCTCCCAGAAGAAATGACAAAAATTCTAACTGAAACCCACAGCTCAATCTTTAACCTTCTTTCAATTTTTGGTTCCAACTCCTTCTTTGAAATTTCAAGAACCAAATGACCAGGAATGATTAGCCTCACTTCTCCTTGTTTCCACCTCCTGACTTTGAGAGGCCTTGACATCCTTAAACTGTGACATGGCTCAGAATAGGCTGCATTTGAGCAAATGAGAGGCTGTGAGCAATTCTCCCTTAAACACTGGCCCCTGTATGCATTTTGAATGCAGGTGCGGAGGAAACGGTCTTTCAGTGACGATAGATTATTAGGCCCATTGTTAAAGTAAAGCCAACCAAACTCAAATGCTGAACTCTTCCTCTTGGTGCAGCTTTAAGCTCGAGTTGAATCTTTTAAAAATTTTTTTTAAATTTTTTAAACTTATTTTGTATTGGAGTATAGCCAATTAACAATGTTGTGATAATTTCAGCAAAGGGATAGTGATAGTGAACAGCAAAGGGACTCAGCCATATATGTACATGTATCTGTTCTCCCCTCAAACTCCTCTCCCATCCAGGCTGCCATATAACATTGAACAGAGTTCCCTGTGCTTTACAGTAGGTCCTTGTTGGTTATCCATTTTAAGTAAAGCAATGTGGAAATTTTTCTTTTTTTTATTGTAGTATAGTGGATTTACAGTATCCTGTTAGTTTCAGCTGTAGACATAGTGATTCCATACTTTAGCAGATTATAATCCCTTGGGTGCATGTTATCATTTTAGTTGTGTCTGACTCTTTGTGACCCCATGGACTGTAGCCTGCAGTCTCCTCTGTCCATGGGATTCTCCAGGCAAGAATACTGGAGTGGGTTGCCATGCCCTTCTCCAGGGGATCTTCCTGACCCAGGGATCAAAACCGTATCTCTTATATCTCCTGCATTGGCAGAAGGTTCTTTACCATTAGCGCCACCTGGGAAGCCCTCATGCTCCCTAACTACTACTAAGTCTCTTCAGTCATGTCCGACTCTGTGTGACCCCATAGACGGCAGCCCACCAGTCTTCCCCGTCCCTGGGATTCTCCAGGCAAGAACACTGGAGTGGGTTGCCATTTCCTTCTCCAATGCATGAAAGTGAAAAGTGAAAGGGAAGTCGCTCAGTCGTGTCCAACTCTTCGAGACCCCGTGGACTGCAGCCCACCAGGCTCCTCCATCCATGGGATTCTCCAGGCAAGAGAACTGGAGTGGGGTGCCGTAAAACAATGGCTATAATTTCCTGTTAAATCCTTGTTGCATATCTATTTTACATATTGTAGTTCATTAACCCCACACTCCTAACTTCCCACTCGTCCTCCTTCGAAGGGAAATGAGAGTAGTGTTTTCCCTCCACTCCAAAGGCAGGGGCAACCGGCTGCCGGGGCCCTGCTCTCCTTCCGCTGTTTCCAGCAGCAGGAGCCTTTGCCTGAAAACAAGTCCTCTGACATCACACCTGAGAGAGCTCACTCTAGCTCTGTAGTCAGTCAAGAGCACCTCGGCAATCCTACTCTGCAAATTACTTAACCTCTCTAAGCCTGTGTTTCCTCCCTGTGTTAGGAAGATTGAATGAGATCAAAGTATGTGAAGTTCTCAGCAGAGTGTCTGACATGTAGTGAGTCCCAGTAAACACTGGCTTTTTTTTTTTTTTTTAATAAATTTCTCAGAGCTATTTGGAAGCACGTCCCAGTGAGATGTTACACTGTCCTTATTTTGGCCTGCAGAACACGCACATGATTTAGAGAGGCTGCTGCTGCCGCTGCTGCTGAGTTGCTTCAGTCATGTCCGTCTCTGTTCGACCCCATAGATGGCAGCCCACCAGGCTCCATCGTCCCTGGGATTCTCCAGGCAAGAACACTGGAGTAGGTTGCCATTTCCTTCTCCGATTTAGAGAGGCTAGGAGGGAATAAAAATGTGAGCTAACCTTCCTAGGTGCTTTCTGGTATGAGCACTGAATCTCAAAGGCAATGCTCAGAAATGGGAGTGTTTCTGTCACTGATCTCCTCCAGGAGGAAGGAATTAAGGAGCAAGGAGCCCAAAGAATGGAAGATTCTGAGGCAAGAGGTGAAGGCCCCACTTCAGACAGTGAGAGTGAGGAGAGGAGGGCGCAGGCCATAAGGGTAGAGGCCGGGAGGCCTCTTGGCCACTGCTAGCCATGGGCTCCCGGGAGCCAGTTAGGGACAGGCACCCCTCCACCCAGGGCCCATGATTTGGTGAGGGGAACACAGGATGGATTCCAGTCCCCCACCCTTTCTCTTGTCTCCTCAAATAAGTCCTTTATCAGGACCCAGACTTCGCAGCCTCAAGCAGTAGCTTAGGAATGGGCATGGGTATCTGAGTTTGGATTTAAACTGAGAGTCCAGAACCATGAGGATAAGAGCAAGTAGGCTGCTATCTGTGGAGGGCAGGAGGGGAAGAAGGGAGGGTCTTAGCAAAGTGTTTCTCTATATGTAAAGGAGCAGGACCCTATCAGGCCTTTCCCAGGACAGATTCCCACCCCTCCTTCCCCACTCCATGTCCTCTGCCTGCATCTTTTTCATAGAAAAACTTTAGCCTCCTAGGCTTTCTCTGAGTTCCAAATAATAAATTTAATACAAGAAATGAGAAAACGCAGAAACAAAGGAAAACAGTCAAGAAGGCAAAATAATAATAGTTTAGCCATTAAACAAAGTCAAGGATCTTTAGTTCCTCCTCAATGGCCATAGATAGTATTCTGAGCCATGTCCTTTGAGCTGTTTTGCAGATACTGAAATCCCCACCAGGTGGGAGAAGTTAACTACATACTGATCACGATCACTGATAACTACATACTGACCCCAGGCCAGTTGGAACCAGGAGGTCAATGATGATGTTGATTCTCGATTAACTCGCCACCCACCAACCAGAAGAATGTCCACGAGCTGACCACACACCCCAAAACCCCCTCCTTACCATGTCTTGGAAAACTTTTCCCTGAAAGCCATCAGGGAATCCAGGTCTCTTAGACGCTAACTGCCTGAACTCCTAGCTTGATGCCCTGCAATAAACGCTGCACTTTCCTTCACCGTAACCAGTGTCGGTAGACTGGCTTTACTGTGCTTGGGCAAGTGGGCTCAAGTTTGGTTGGAATAATGTATAATTTGCCAAATGTGTGAACCACCTCATAGGTTGGGTTCTTCAGAAAATGAAGCTGAAATGAAGGTTGGAATTGTGTTGTCTCTAAGTCGTGTCTGACTCTTTTGCAACCCCATGGACTGTAGGCTGCCAGGCTCCCCAGTCCATGGGATTTCCCAGGCAAGAATACTGGAGTGGGTTGCCATTTTCTTCTCCAGGGAATCTTCCTGACTCAGGGATCGAGGGTGCATCTCCTGTGTTGGCAGGTGGATTCTTTACTACTGAGCCACCAGGGAAGCCAAAAGTTTGGATATGAGATGTTTATTAAAGATAAATGTGAAGCACAGGATTGGGCCTAGAGGAGCCACCAGCTGAAAGCTGTTGACCACACCGCCTCCAGCTGGGCAACAAGGCCTTCCTAAAAGGGCGGTGTGGCGGCAGCTTTCCAAGTGAACCACAGTTACCAGTCAACAGCACTGAGTTGGCAAGTAGTGAAACGTTGCTCCTGGGGAAATACAGGGCCTAGGTTCCTGTGAGCCTCTGATCACAACATTGTCACCAATAGATCAATACGTGACCTCGTTTGATGTGAATTTCTTTTTTAAGGCAACTTTTAGAATATATATTATTGATTCCTAGCGGTTGAACTCATGGTCAACAAGACTACAACTCAGGCCTGAGCGAAGCTTAATCTAACACACGTGTTTCCTGTTTTCTATGAAAGGCTCATTACGGCCTTCTAGTACTCAGAAACACAAGTCCAGCTTCGGAATTGAGCCTGGGGGCCATTTTAAAACAGCAAAACCACCAACAAGAAGCACAAAATATAGCACTAAATAGAGCTTGAAAAGGACACATTTGCAGGGTGTGAACTGAAAAAAGAAGTCATCAAGTCCCCTGTCCAGTCTCAGCTGAGAACTTGCGGGTCCGGCAATACAATTTTTTGCTCCTCTGCACATCTGCAAATGACTGTGGAAGCATTGTAAGTACTGGCTTTGGAGTCACAGGTACATTTCAACAAGTAGGCAAATTCACAGATTCAGAATCCATGAATAATGAGGATCAATCGTGCTTAATATTAATTGCCTCCTTAATAATTTAAAACGTTACTTTCACTGTAGGTAATATTATTGATGAAATCATGGTTTAATTGTGCAGGATATGTTTTTTCTAACATACATTAATTTGAATAAATTATTGTTAAAATTGTTCATCTTTACACCTGAATCATCTCACAAACCACCCCAGTGGTGCACAGACCTCAAGTGTCCATGGTTCTTTGAAGCTGCATTTTTGTGAGTGTCACGGATTTGATACATGGATGATTTGGTCTGACCCACTCTCAGGATATCCTTCTCTCCTCAGGTTTCTACAGGAATCATTCATTTGTTCCAGGATCTCTGGACTAAGAAGAAATTCTCTTCCACATTCCACTCAGCATAAGCTATGCTTATCCTTTACTTGCTAATAAAACAGCAGCTTGTGTTTAATGTGGATTGATTCAAATAAGAGAATTCAGCGACTTTCCAAACCCACCAACTTCTTCCTGTGTGGTTAAACGTTCCCATATTTGGTGAAAATGGAGAAAGGAAATAACAAAGGACTGGATATTATCCTAAAAGCTATTTGTTTACTTTAAAAGTCTTAATAAAAAGATTTCTCCAATTTATTTTTCATAACTTCGTAGGAAGCAAGAACAATTTCTGAGAAAGAACTGGTTTTTAGACCAAAATGTCATTTAATCTCCAAGTATACTGTATATTACTTTAAAGTGCTACCTGGCGTTTGTAATCTAAGATGTCCAGCATCGATAACATTGCAAAGATTCTCTGATAATCATGAGGATGCAGGTTTATTTCCTTCAGTGGGGTGTCCGTTAAAAGCATACAAACTTTTTAACTGGCCTCCAGCCTCTGTGCCATGTGATCTACCTGCATTTTTCCATAATTTGTGAGCACCAGCTGAGGTTTTTTAATAGTTGAAGCTAATATTTGTTAATTCAAAGTGGAGGTGATTTAAACCAAACCAAAGATAGCATGTATATATTTTTTTTAACAGTGAACCTATGTTGGGACCTTTGTTCTGTTTTCTTCTTCTTTGTGCTTTTCTTGTTTTTGAAAAAAAAAAATGTCAGCTTTATTAAGGTATAATTGACAAATTATAAGGTATTTAAGTGTACATGTGATGATTTGATACATGTTATGAGAGAATTCTCCCCATCTAGTTAATTAACACATCCATCACCTCACATATTTATCCTTTTTTTTTTTTTTAAAGAGAACATTTAAGAACTACACTCAGCAAAATTCAGTTATACAATACAGTGTTGTCAACTATAGTCACCATGTTTGAAGTTAGATCCTCAGACCTTGTTCATCACACATCTGAAACTTTGTACCCTTTTTATCAACATCTCTCTATTCCCCAACCCCCCAGCCTCTGGCAACCACTGTTTTACTCTGTCTAGGAGTTAGTTTTTGTGTGTGTGTTTTTTTAAGATTCCAGGTATAAGTGATACTTTGGAGTATTTGTCTTTCTCTTTCTGGCTTATTTCACTTAGCATAATACCCTCAAGATCCATTCACAAATGGCATGATTTCTTTCTTTCTGAGAGCTGGATAATATGTTACATCTCTATCCATTCATCTGTCTGGACATTTAGGTTGCTTCCATGTCTTGGCTATTGTAAATAGTGCTGCTATGAACATGGGGCTGTAGTTATCTCATTTGATACCCTGTTTTCATCCCCTTTAAATATATACTCACAGTTGGAATTACGGAATCATATGGTAATTATATTTTTAATTTTTCTGAAGAACCTCACTATTGTTTTCCACAGTGACTGAACCATTTTACATTCTTACTAACACTGCACAAGGGTTCCCTTTTCTCCACAGCCTCGCCAATACTACTATCTCTTGTCTATTTGGTGACAGCCAGTCTAACAGTTTGGAGAAGGCAATGGCACCCCACTCCAGTACTGCCTGGAAAATCCCATGGACGGAGGAGCCTGGTAGGCTGCAGTCCATGGAGTTGCTAAGAGTTGGACGCAACTGAGCGACTTCACTTTCACTTTTCACTTTCCTGCATTGGAGAAGGAAATGGCAACCCACTCCAGTGTTCTTGCCTGGAGAATCCCAGGGACGGGAGAGCCTAGTGGGCTGCCATCTATGGGGTTGCACAGAGTCGGACACGAATGAAGTAACTTAGCAGCAATCTAACAGTTGTGAGGAGATAACTAGTTGTGGGTTTGACTTGCATTTCCCTGATTAGTGATGTTGAGCCCCATTTCGTGTACTCATTAGCCATTTGTCTTCTTTAGGAAAGTCTCTATTTAGTTCCTCTGACCACTTTTAAATTGGATTGTTCTGATGCTACTGGGCCTTATGAGTTCCTTTCATATTTTGGCTACAAATATAACATAATTGATAGTCCAACTTGCTAATCCTGCTCACCAGGAGGGACTCTCCCATTCTGAATGTGGCTTCCAGGTAAGGGCAAAGTCTGTGGTCCCAGCACCTGAGCATCCTCAGAGCCTTCACGACAATTCTGCTTCCCCAGGTTTTTATAGTCCTGGTTCCCTTCTTGTGGGTCTTAGCCCATGATGGCAGCAGTACGTTTTGATCATCACAGAATACGCTCCTGGTGTACGTCACCTGCTTCGTTCTCTGGACCACAACTTTGCGCCCTGAGCGGCAGCTCACAACTATGTTGCAAACAGGTCGTCAGTATATGTTCCTCCTCAGCCTTCATGGTGGTCACGTGGCCCCCAGGTCATCAGTATATGTTCCTCCTCAGCCTTCACGGTGGTCACGTGGCCTCCTGGAGAGGTTAGAGCCCTGGAACTCCCACCCCTGGCCTTGAATAGCCTCATTCGTATCTCACACATAGAACACAAATGATCATTTTCCACACGTACTGGGAGGTAAATAGGTTGGGAAGCACCTCTGAAGACTAAGATGCAGCTTGGCTTTGGGAATCTCGAAGCATCCCTCACTACCTCAGTTCTGTGTGCTAGACTCTCTCTCCAGTACCCGGTTGCCAGTCCCCAGAACAACTGACCCATCTTTAGACTTGAGACTCACTTGCTTCATTCCCATGGCAGAGACTGACTGGATGGTCACCCAAACCACTTCTCTCCTGGGTTTAGACACAAACTGCATCTCCAAGGCCCTTGCGTCCAGGCAGGGGTGTGAGGACTAACTCTGGCTGATGGACTGTAAGTGTAAATGATGTATCACTCCTGGGTTAAGACCAGTAGAGCTGTATGGTCTACACACTTTCCTTCTATCTTCTTTGTCCAAAGTGTCCTTTGCAGGTGTTGAAGATGGTTACTAGATCCCTGAATGCCTACCGTTTGTCCAGCTGCCCCACAGCCTCTAACTGAAACAAACTTGGACTTGAATGAAAATAATTATTTTTATTGTGTTAAGCCCTAAAACTTCCGGACTTATCTGTTATAATAACTAGCATTATCTACAGTGATCAGTACAATTTCTCCATCATAGACATTCATGGTGTTAGGGGATTAACTATGCCACCCTAAAATTAATGCATGGAAGTCCCAACCCCCAGTATCTCTGAGTGTCATGATAAGTTCTTTAAAGAGGCGTTTAGTTAGAATGAGGACATTGGAGTGGGTTCTAATGACATGACGGTGCCCTTATAGGGAAAGACATAGACCAGAGGTGGTAGTACACAGGTGGACAACCATGGGAAGAGGCAGCGAGAGGGTGGCCACCTGTGAGCCAAGGAGGGAGACCTCTGAGGAAACCTGCCAGTTCTTTGACTCCCCACCACCAGAGCTGCAGGCAATAAATTTCCATTTTTTTAAACCACCTAGTCTGTGGGATTTTTGTTACAGCAGCTCCAGAAAACTAGTACACATGGTCCAGTCTCTCTGTGTATCATTTTGTTTCCTTATTTCCCAACAGATGTGTTTATTTAAAATACTATCAGTCCTCAAAGATGCTGGTTTTGCCAGCTTTCCTGTCTTTGCCATTGTTATCTTTCAAGTGTTGCAATCAATTTTGGTAATTCCTATTCTTACATAAACCCAAACACGCGCACACATATATTGCTTCTGCTTGATATTTTCCAATTTCACAATAGTCTTGCTGTTAGAGGTTTGCTCAATAAAAGTCTTTATTGAGGGCCGCCCTGGATTTGAACTTAGCCAAGTCCGAGTCTGTACAATGAGCTAATGGGTTAAGTGAATACCAGCTCCAAACATTCTGTGAGATCCTCCAATCACTGTCTTCCCTTCCCATCCACTGCCCTCAAAGGTAGTCGCTAGCAAACTCCCTAAGTTGTAGGTTTCTCTGACATAGAATCTATCTTCAGAGACCATGAACATGAGCAGCCCTGACTGTGTGTGTGAGTGCAAGGTCAGCACAATCGCCCATTTCCCTCACTGTGCTGGAGCCAGGCCCTGCTCTGGAATCTGTGAGCCTGTCAAATTGTGGCAACTGTCACACTGAGCCAAAACCAAGTTTTGCTGATGGAAGCAAGCTGCACAATCCAGGGCAGCCCACAAACCCCAAGATACCACCTTGCAGAAGTTTTGCTCTTGCTCTGAGCTTTTGACTAGGTAACCACCTATTGATAAATGGAGCTTCCAAAATACACACAGGGACCACCTGTTTGGCTAATTTCAAGTATTTTACATTCGACTTCGGTAAATTGTTTAACACGGCTCCCTCTACTGGGCTGTTAGTGACGCTGAAGCTTTTGGTTTCAAAACTAGGGAGAAAGGTTTGAAGCCAAAACCTTTCAGCTACCACCAGTTGAGCTGACAAAATCAATGAGGAAATAGCATTGCCTGATGTGAAAATCCTAACGGGTATATGAGTGGGACCCTTCGGGGTTTTGCCAATGCTTTTTGGGTCTGCCTCCTTGCATCTTGGTAACTTGTCATCTGGGAAAAGGGGGTCAGCAATCCTGATGGGCTTCCCAAGAGGTGCATGTATTAATACAGCGTTTGTTTCTAGGAACAACTGTGATTCCAAGTTTAGCTCCACAGGAAGTCAACAAGCACAAGAAACAACAGGGCAAAGGTGTTTCCAAAAAGCGAGCCAAAACACATTTGCAAATGGGGGCCCTTTCAAAATAAAGGCAGACTGAAAGTAAGGCAGGCTGCTCTCCCAAGAGTCTAATCTGGGACAATTAGTGTGAGTTCCAGGTTTGAACCAAAGACCATTTGTGACCTTTTTCTGACCATTAAAGACTCTTAAAAAGGACAGTTCAGATTTGCTTCTTTCATCCTGAATCAGGAAGCTCTGTAGTAAGGGATGAGGCAAAGAGAGTCCCTGAAAATTTGTCTCCTTTGTCTACAGGGCTCAGGGTGATTCTGGTCTCATTGAGCATGTGGAGTGAAGATTTCCTTCAGCCCAGGCTAAGTGACACATCCCCCCCTCTGCACCTGTCTACATGTCTGCCCAGACCTTAAGTAAGCATCATCTGTGTTGGGGATTGAGAGAATCCAATAAAGCAAATGGAGATCAAAATGACAGTGCTGATACAAGCTGGCTTGGTGAGTACGGCTTTAATTATATTAGCCAAGTGGCATTTTAATCTCTCCCTCTGTACTGAACGTACTTCCCAGGCTCTTGCCGGGAAGATTACAAAAAGTATGTTCCCCGCAAAAGCCTGGCTCTGTAAAGTTTACGGCACAGGGGAGCAGAAGGAATGATCCCCGCCAAAGAATGACTGACTCATTCTCCCAGTTCCCTCTCCTGGACTCACAGATCAGATAAGTCATTCCTCTCCCCCTGGGGAGATGAATAAAGTGGTGGCAAGAGTCCAGGAGCTGTGCTGTGCTGGAGGTGTCCACATGGAAGGAAGCATCAAGAGACAGAAGTAAGTGTCCCCAGAAATCTCCTCTTGGAAGCCCCCATGCAACCTCACCCTACCTCCCTGTGTATGGATACAGGTGGGTGTACACACACACACACACCCCAGCACCTCCTGCACAGATCGACTCAAGGCTCCACCCTGTGCTTCGTAGCCTGTGATGATGTCTGTGTGTGTGCTAAGCCACTTCAGTCGTGTCTGACTCTTTGCCTCCCTATGGATTGTAGCCCACCAGGCTCCTCTGTCCGTGGGATTCTCCAGGCAAGAATACTGGAGAAGGTTTCCATGCCCTCCTCCATGGGATCTTCCTGACCCAGGGATTGAACCCGCGTCTCACATCTCCTGCGTTGGCAGGTGGGTTCTTTACCACTAGCGCCACCTGGGAATCAGTCCCCTTAGCATTGTGCTCCACCACTGTTTCCTTTCTACCTCCTCCATTAGAACTTGAACTCCCAGAAGGGAAGATTGTATTCCATTACTTTTTTTTCTTCCAATTTTATTGGGAAATAATTGGCATATATTATTGCATAAGTTTAAGATGCAAAGTGTGATGATTTGATTTCCATATATTGTGAAATGATTGCCATGATAGATATAGATACATTTTACCATCTCATTAATATACAATTAAAAAACTTTCTTCTTGAGAGAAGATTTATCTGGACTTTTTCACTAATCATGATTTTAAGATTCTTCTATATTGTTTAACATATTAATATTTCATTTCTTTTGCTTGCTGAGTAGTATTCCATTGTATGGACATACCAGACTTTATTCTTGGGTTCAGGAGTTGATAAGATATTTTGTTCCTTTTCTTTCTTTTTCTTCTAGTTTTATTGAGAAATAATTGACATATGGCACTGTATAAGGTTAAGGTATACAGCATAATGATTTGACTTACATGTCATGAAATGATTATCACAATAAGCTTAGAGAACATTCATCATCTCACATAGACACACACAAAAAAAGAAAAAAATATCCTTGTGATGAGAACTTTTAGTATTTACTCTCTTAACTTTCATGTATAACATACAGCAGTGTGAATTCTATTGATCATGTTGTATGGATTACTTATCTCTGTTTATCTGGAATTAGCACATAGCGGGGAGAAGGCAATGGCACCCCACTCCAGTACTCTTGCCTGGAAAATCCCATGGACAGAGGAGCCTGGTGGGCTGCAGTCCATGGGGTCGCTAAGAGTCGGACACGACTGAGCAACTTCACTTTCACTTTTCACCTTCATGCATTGGAGAAGGAAATGGCAACCCACTCCAGTGTTCTTGCCTGGAGAATCCCAGGGACAGGGGAGCCTGGTGGGCTGCTGTCTATGGGGTCGCACAGAGTCGGACACGACTGAAGCGACTTAGCAGCAGCAGCAGCAGCACATAACAGATGCTCGAGAAAACTTTTCTGGGCTGGGTGGATGGATGGACGGATAGACAGATGAATAATATGAATAAAGAATAAAACTTTGGGAACCCAGAGAGATAGGGCTTTTTTCTAGATATAAACTAAGGCTTTGACGCAGTCTTAGGGCTGCCTCAGACCTGGGGTGAGCCTAGAGCAACCCTGGAAGCAGCCAGCTGCACAGAGGCTGCCAGAGATCTGGTGTGCGTGTGTGTTAGTCGCTCAGTCGTGTCCAACTCTGCAACCCCATGGACTGTAGCTCGTCAGGCTTCTCTGTCCATGGAATTCTCTAGGCAAGAATACTGGAGTGGATTGCCATTCCCGTCTCCAGAGGAAGTTCCCAACCCAGGATCAAACCCTCGTCTCCTGCATCACAGGCAGATTCTTTACCATTTGAGCTACAGGGAAGTAAGATCTGGATATGAACTAAATTCCTCTGAATGCCAGGGTTTCCCAGGTTATATCAGTCCCCTGCTGGACCTCCACGGCCTGGCTCTGGCCCCTTGGTCTGAGTGTGGACCTTTCCAATGGAGGGTTCCTCCTAGCTCCCCACATGCTTCCCTCCCTCTCTCCTGCAGACTGGCACACCTGCTAGTTCTTAGCCAGAGACTTGGTTTGGGGATCTTCAACCTGAGAAACATAAGACCCTCTCACAACCGGAGTACAACTGTCAATAAAATATGAGCTAAATATTCACATACACCATGCTATTTCTTTTTGGCCTTTGTAGGCTTAAGTAGCACCTTGCCTAGAGAACATAACATGCCCAATAAATATTGGTGAAGCAAGGAATTGAACAATATAATATATTTAATTACACTGAGAATGAGTAGGGGGGCTTGGATTTTGACCAAGGAAGACTCTGGAAAAGAGGTGCTACAAGCTCCTATGGACTGTTTTCTAGGACATCTGAGGCAGCGGTTAAGATGTGAAAACTAGCCCTACAGGCTTGGGTGTGTTCCACCTCTGCTGTATCATCAACACACCCTATAATACTTCTAGAAATATAGGAAATTACAGTTTACTCTTCTGAAGTCTTCTGGAGATGACCATCATACCTATCTCATAGGCTTGCTCAGTGAGAAATAAAATGAAACAGCATAAAATGCTTAGTATAGTATCAGGCACATAGTTTTTAACCAATATCTTTTTAAGTTGCTGATGCTGGTTTGTTATTTTGTTTTGAGTCAGGATTCTGGGGCAACACAGGGGGAAAAGATCATTATCAGTGTTCAGGGGCTGTGTGGAGGTGGTAAAGCCGAGGGCGGCATCACAGCTGTGTTACAGCTCTGTGAAGCTCCAGATGTGCACAGATGGAATGGTTTTCTACAAAAAGAAGAAATGTAAATGGAGTCAGAGGAGCTTACAGGAGCTCAGAGGAGTTCGAAGAGGGTTCAATCACGAAGGCACATAGGAAGGCTCGAAAGGAGAAGGCACAAGGCTCAAAAGAAAGCCCTGACAAGGAAGCCTTGTGGTCTGACCTGGAGAGCTGGCTCGTGGGCTCCCACTCACACTCCATCCTGTGAAGTGGGTGGAGAGAGAGAGACAGAGACTCAGAGAGAGGAGCCGGCCCCTCTCACACCTGTTGCCGGCCCACCCAGCTATCCCTCAGACCTGGCTTCCTGCCTCTCTGGTGAGGGATGTGTCCCTTGGCTCAGTAGCCATCAAAGGTCTTAGAGCATAGAGGGACATCTGCCAGAGAAAACAAAGGGACCCCGCCCTCTGCTGCCGGGGAAATCTCTTGAGGATGCTCTAGAGTACTGTCTGCATATGGAGGCAAGCAGCACATCAGCGCTGGGGACCTTGAGGGATGGTGGAGAGACTCTGCAGAGTCTAAGGGGGAAAGCCCGCGGGCTATTTTAGGCCAGGCCCAGACTGGAGTCAATGGAAGTTTTGTTTACGTAACATCTGCTGAAGGGCCTTTGGAGAGAATGACCCCGGGCTCCCCGCCGGGGCTGTAGTGAGCAGGGGTGGGATGGAAGCTTCCTGTTGTTCTTGGCCAGGCCGCCCAGCTGGTGGTGCAGCTCCCCTCCTGGAGCTCTTGGTTCTGCTCCGCCTGCTCCTTCCAATCGCCCTCACTTCAGCTTCCTTCCTCCGGCGCAGTGCAGGCAGGGTGTCCCTCAGAGCGGGTGACTCAGGCTCTGGACCCCACAGAGCTGCCCTCTTGACCCCAGGCCTCCCTGCTCATTCTATGCCTTGGATGTTCCAGGGAGTCCTTCCTGCACGTTTCCTTGGCTGCGGGTTTGCTATCAGACGCTGCAGTTAGGGAAAGGGGCGGGGTCTAAATCTAGCGCTGCCATTGGGTCCTTGCTGGTCTAGGGCAACTTGTAGGATCCCCTGAGTTTTTATTATATTCAATACTTATTTATTATATTCAAATATGTATATAAATACATCAGACAAAGCATATATGTCAGTTTCCCTCCTATCAGCCTTATTCAAAGGTATTCAGACTATTTTGGTATATTTTTTAAACACAGATTCTCTTGGTACTAAGGTATGTTTGTGTCCCTCCAAAATGTGTGTGTTGAATTCCTAACTCCCAAAGTGCTGGTATTAGGTAGTGCAGTCTTAGATCATGAGGGTGGAGTCCACATGCATGGAATATTTTAAGGGTGGAGTCCTTATAAAAGAGCCTACTGAGAGATCCGCGATCCCTTGGCCAAGTGAGGACACCACAGGAGGTCTGCAATTCTGTGGAGAGCCCTCCACATTAATCCTGGCATTCTAATCTCAGATTTTAGCCTCCTGAACTGTGAGAAATCTACTTTTATTATTTATAAGCCCCCCAGTCTATAGTGTTTTATGACAACAGCCTGACCTAAGACCATTGGGAAGATGGTAGTAGGAAGAAGAAGGACTTTTTTAAGGTTAAGACATAAAGATGTACAAATCTGAAATGGACAGTTTGATGCAATCTGGTTATCTATATATCTACCCATGTAACCACTAGTCAGATCAAGATACAGAGTATTTCCTTCACCCTTATGTGAAAAGTTCCATTGTGTCTCTGTCTAATCAGTAACTTGTTCACACCCAATCTGCCCTTCTTATTCTGCTTAGGCTGCCATAACAAAATAGCGCAGGCTGGACTGTGTAAACAACAGAGACTCATCTCTCTGAGATCTGGAGGCTGGAAGTCTGAAATCAGGGTTCCAGCTTGGTTGGGTTCTGGTGAGGGCTCTTTTTCTGGCTTTCAGATAGCCCCCTTCTCACTGTGTGTTCCCCGGACCTTTTATTTGTGCACCGAGCTCTTTGATGTCTCTTCTTATAAGCACACTGTTCCTATCAGATTAGTGTGCTTGTGTGCATGCTCAGTCATGTCTGACTCTTTGTGACCCCATTATCGGTAGCATGCCAGGCTCCCCTTGTCCATGGAACTTTTTTCAGGCAAGAATACTAGAGTGGGTTGCCATGTCCTCCTCCAGGGGATCTTCTTGACCTAGGGATCAAATTCAGGTCTCTTGCATTGGCAGGCGGATTCTTTACTACTGCGCCACCCAGCCAGGCCAGGGCCCCACCCTTATGAACTCATTTAACCTTAATGAGTTCTATAAAGGCTCTGTCTCCAAATACCATCACTTTGGAGGCTAGACCCTTAACACAGGCATTTTGGAGGAACACAGTTCAGACCTCAGCATAAATACCACTCCCTCCTCCTCCAGCCCCTGACTATAGCCACTGCTTCACTTACAATGCTTCAAATCTGAAAGCAACCCAATTGTCCATCAACACAAAAATGAATAAGAAAACATTGTTCAAGTAAAGTCACACAAAGGAATATATGCTACTGCAATTAAAAAAAAAAAAAAAGAATGTGTACTGGTACATAGGATCCATTCTGGGTATTCCTCTGATCAAGTTATGAACAAGGCGAAGTAACACAGGCCTTTGGAACTTACATTCTAACCTCTGCCTCCTCTGCTCCAAAGGCTGGTTCATTCAGACCAAGTTAAATTATCCCCTCACATCTGAAAGCAAAATTTCAAGTCTTTCGGGACCTTGGCTAACCACTGACATTCCTCCCACCCTGGGGTCATGATGGAGACCCCTGCTCCCAGCACGAGTGAGAGGTTTTCAGTAGAGCTTTGTTAACATAAAACATAGCTTTCTTGGGGCAGAAACTGAATTTGAACTTTCTGTTGTTTTTATTAAAAAACAATAGAGTACCCCATTGGCCTAGGAAAAAGCAGTTGTTTCAAATTAGGTGTAATTTTGAATTAAGACAATATTGGCTTAACAGATTTTTACCCAAGATATTTTTCTATATATATACATCTATATACATTTTTTTTTTCCTGAGAAAAATTGTGGTAGATTTCCATGTCCATTGTTATCTGGCTTTACATTTTGTAAAGTATCAAAGTAAGTTTATTTTTAGCAATTGTGCTTTAACAGATTGGGCTAAACTGTTTGAGAAAGGGTTCTTCTGATAATCATCTCTTTTGAGGTGGAGAGTTTTAATTCACTGATATAATTGATTTTAAAGTGAAGGCAGCTAGAACTTGAGATCTGAGATAACAAGCCAGTCCAGTTCACTTGCTCAGTAGTGTCCGACTCTGTGACCCCATGGACTGCAGCATGCCAGGCTTTCCTGTCCATCACTAACTCCTGGAGCTTGCTCAAACTCATGTCCATAGAGTTGGTGATGCCATCCAACCATCTCATCCTCTGTTGTCCCCTTCTCCTCCTTCCCTCAATCTTTCCCAGCATTAGGGTCTTTTCCAATGAGTCAGTTCTTCCCATCAGGTGGCCAAAGTGTTGGAGCTTCAGCATCAGTCCTTCCAATGAATATTCAGAACTGATTTCCTTTAGGATTATCTGGTTTGATCTCCTTGAAGTCCAAGGGACTCTCAAGAGTCTTCTCCAACACCACAATTCAAAAGTATCAATTCTTCGGCACTCAGCTTTCTTTGAGGTCCAGCTCTCACATCACACATGACTACTGAGAAAACCATAGCTTTGACTATTGCAGTTGTGCAAATCACAGCATTTCCCAGGCAGTGGATTGGATATTCTACTTCCAGATGTTTCATTCTGATTTCTGTGAGTCTGGATTTTTTATCCAGAGGCCTTGCTTTCCTGAGATACCAATTTACCTTTGGTTTTTTTTTGCACTAAGAAGATATTTAAAAGGCCAGAAGCAGAGAAGCTAGTGAAGTAGAGGCAGCATCTGTGTGTTCACATCAAAGACCCATGTTTTGGGTCCTGTTTATTCCCTCTGCCTGGCTATGTGATCTTAGTATCCATTATCCATATCTATCCGTATCTATAATCCATAGAATAGGGATGCTGATGCCTCCCTCTGATTTGATAAGAATTTGGAAAAAATATCTGTTGCATGCCTGGCACATGGTGGCTTATTCATTCAAAAATATTTATTAAGTGCCTATCACTTGTCAGATTCTTTAACAGTGAGGACAGAGCAATGAACAAAATGATCTCTGCCCAACGGAGCTCACAGTTGTTCAGTAAATAGCCGCTATTCCAACTGGTACATGAAAAGATGCTCAGCATAACTAATCATCAGGGAAATGCACATCAAAATCGTAATGAGATTATCTCGGGCTGTTACATTTCTTTAAGGTTGTGTTGCTAAGAATTTGGAAAAACTGGAACTCCTGTTGGTGGGGATATAAAATGAAAGAGCCACCATGCAAGACAGTGTAGAAGTTCCTTTACAACCTCCAGATATTCTTTGGATTATATAACTTCATTGTTCACACTAGCAAAAAAAAAAAAAAAAGAAGATATACCTTCTCAGAAGTCTCTTTGTAAGTACACTACTGATTTAACATTTTTTATGAAGCAAAGTAAGATTTATGAGGAATTTCTGTGCAAATATTATTGTATTCACAAATAAATGGGGAATTCATTTAAAAGAAAAAAAAAATAACACTGGCAAAAAAAAAAAAAAAACATTACAAATAGAACTGTCATCTGATCCAGCAGTTTCACTTCCAAGTAGTTATCCAGAAGAATTAAAATCATGACCTTGAAGATACATTTGCATTCCTCTGTTCATGGCAGCACTGTTGACAATAGCCAAAATGTGGAAACAATCTAAATGTCCACTGATGGATGAATGGATAAGGAAACTGTGGCATGTACATGCAATGGAATGCTATTCAGCCTCAAAAAAGAAGGAAATCCTACAACATGCAACAACATGGATGAATCTGCAGGATATTACGCTAAATGAAACAAGCCAGCCACAGAGCATGATTCCACTCAAGAGAAACAGAGAATAGAACAGGGGCTGAAGAGATGTAGAAATGGGAAATAGCTGTTCAACAAGAATGAGGTTTCAGTTCTACAAGACGAATAGAGATCTCTGTGCAGCAGAGTGCCTGGAGGTCTCAGGACTGTGCAACATATATGAAAACTGTTAAGATGGTTGATCTCATGTGAAGTGTTCCTACCACAATAAAGAAACATTCTAAATCTGGATTATGGCAATGTTTGCATAAGTGTAGATTTACTTAAATTCATCGAATTTTATGGTATGTAAATTATATCTCAATAAGGCTGCTTTTAAAAAAATCAATGGAATATTATTCAGTGCAAAAAAGATGTGAGTGATCAAGCTGTGAAAAGACATAAGGCAGCCTTAAACTTATATTACTAAGTGAAAGAACCCAGTCTGAAAGGGCTACATCCTTTATGATTCTGACTATAAGACACTGGAAAAGGCAACGTAAGGGAGACAGTAAAGAAGATCAGAGGTTGCCAGGGGTGGGATGGAGGAGAGGGATGAAGAGATGGGCCACAGAGGATTTTTAGGATAGTGAAACTACTCTGTACGATATAATGATAAATACATGTCATTATATGTTTGTTAAAACCTATAGAATGTACAACACCAGGAGTGAATCCTCTGCAGGGAGAGAAAGGAGATGCAGATGTAGAGAAGAGACTTGCGGCCACAGTGTGGGGAGGAGATGGCGGGTCGAACTGAGAAAGGGACATTGACATATATACACTGCCACGTGTCAAATAGCTAGAGGGCAGCTGCTTTATGATGCAGGGAGCCCAGCCTGGTGCTCTGTGATGACTTAGAGGGGTGGGATGGGACAGAGGCTCAAGAGGGAGGGAATATATATATAGTTATAATCGATTCGCATTGTTGTATGGCAGAAAGCAATACAACATTGTAAAGCAATTATCCTCCAATTTTTTAAAAAAGAGTGAACCCTAATGTGTAAACAGTGGGCTTTTGGTGATCATGATATATCGATGCTGGTTCATCCCGTGGCAAATGTACCACTCTGACGACAGATGTCCATACTGAGGAGGCTACGTGTGTGTGGGGGCAGGGGGCATATGGGAAATCTCTGTACCTTTCTCTCAGTTTTATTGTAAACCTAAAAGTGCTATAAAAAAATCAAGTCTTATAAAAATTTAACAGCTCTATCTCCTTCAAGTCTGTTCCATATCACCACTCGTCTTCCCAAAGCTTCTTTGCCTGCTCTGCTTTTGTTTCTCATGCTGCTAAGTCACTTCAGTAGTGTCCGACTCTGTGCGACCCCATAGACCATAGCCCACCAGGCTTCCCCATCCCTGGGATTCTCCAGGCAAGAACACTGGAGTGGGTTGCCATTTCCTTCTCCAATGCATGAAAGTGAAAAGTGAAAGTGAAGTCGCTCAGTTGTGTCCGACTCCTAGTGACCCCATGGACTGCAGACCACCAGGCTCCTCTGTCCATGGATTTTCCAGGCAAGAGTACTGGAGTGGGGTGCCATTGCCTTCTCCGTTGTTTCTCATTGTCACCTACTATACTATATAATTTATCTTCTATAGGTAATCAGGGCTCCCCTGGTGGCTCAGACCATAAAGAATCTCCCTGCAATGCAGGAGACCCGAGTTCGATTCCTGGGTTGGGAAGATCCCCTGGAGAGGGGAATGGCTACCCACTCCAGTATTCTTACCTGGAGAATTCCAAGGACGGGAGCCTGGCAGGCTACAGTCCATGGGATTGCAAAGAGTCAGACACGATTGAGTAACTAACACTTTCACATAGGTAATCAATTCTGAGTTGCATGACATTTTACACACTTTGAAGTGAAATGAACTGCTAGTCACTCAGTTATATCCGACTCCTTGTGACCCTATGGACTACTGTAGCCTACCCTCCAGGATCCTCTGTCCATGAGGTTCTCCAGGCAAGAATACTTGGCAAGATTCTCCTGGTGGGTTGCCATTCCCTTCTCCAGGAGATCTTTCCAACCTAGGGATCGAACCCAGGTCTCCTGCATTGGAGGCAGATTTTTTACCATCTGAGCTACCAGGGAAGCTGTGAAATTAGGATTTTTAAAAATAATTGGCAGCAATCATTAGCATCAATTTCTTTTTTTCATGGCACACAGAATAATGGTATGCTTATATCATTGCCATCTTAGAGATGGTAAACTATGGCATTATTTAATTGTTTCTTGGCCCTTTCTGCCTTCTAGAGTATCAGCTCCACAAAGGTAGGGGTCTTTACTTTGTTCCCTGCTATATTCCAAGTCCCTTGAACAGTGTCTGGTACACAGTAGATCCTCAGTAAACACTTGTTGCATGAGTGAATGAATGATTAGATGCCATGCTTGCTGTTAATAAACTGACAATAAAGCAAAGGAACTGAAATAAAAAGACAAGATGAGTTATGAGCAGAACAACCTACTTCCATTATTTCCTCACTGTTCTATCCCCTGGATACCAGGAAAAAAGCCTAGTTAAGAAAAATGTCAGCAACTCACCAAGACTCATCCTCCAGGGCAAGAGACCCCCAGAGACATTTGAGAGGGTTGAAAAGAAGGCTACCATACTTAGTTAGCTCAGTCCCAGAAGCTTCTGTCCATACTGTCTCCCACTGAAGTACTGATTCACAAAGCTCCCTAGAGATGATGCGAGAAGCCCTGTCCTGTAGGAAAGTGTTCGGGTTCCCCTAGGAGGTCAGTTCGTCTCTTTGCTGCACTCCCCAGTGGTCTGGGAATCACCTGTCCCCCAGAGCAGGCCCAGTCTTTTGGTTTTGTTAGCCAGTTATGGCGGTTGGCTCTCAGGAACTGAGACATGAGAACCCTGAGTTTGGTCTGGGGGTGGGTGGCTTCCTGGGCTTCTGGAGGGGCTGTGGGCATTCATTCCTGATATCCTGGAAGCACGATTTACACCAGGCCAGGGTGTGCAAAAGTTCCGCAGAGGAACCATTGCTCTAGTTCACATTAGCCCCATCTCAAGTTGCCTGTTTATTTCCCTTTAGTTTCAAGGGACAAATCTCATAATGTCCCTCCCCCGCTGGCCCTCTAGAGGGGACGGGAAGCGGGGAAAGGTGGGGAAAATCCACTTTAGGAGACAAGACCCCTTCCTCATGTAGCAGCTTCCTCATTTCTGTCTCTCCCAGCCACTCACCCATCAGGCACAGTCCCTGGGGCCTGTGATGCTTTTAGAGCCCACAAAAATGTTTTCATTTCTTTTAAAATCAGAAGAAAAAGAAAAGAACTTTCAAAGGTAAAAAATGTTTTTATCTCACAGGGAAAAAAAAAAAAGAAAATTCTAGGATTTCTAATAATCAATGGCATTTTGCCCGAAATAGAAATAAAATGTTGCAGTATTTAAAGCTCTATCAAAAACTTTTAATTTTGATATTATAATGAGGAAGGGGCCACAAAAGTCACACGGTGGCCCTGCTTGTTATTACATCAGAAAAGCGATCGTATCATTCATGGGTGGCCAGGTGAATCAAGAACACTCGGGGCTGTGGCAGATACAGGGGGCATTTAAGGGAGAAGGCAAGGGGGATGAGCGTTTCTTGAGTCCCACTCTGTGGTCAGCATGATGCGGGGTATTTTAGGTTCATTATCTCATTGAAGCCTTTCAACTCCAGGAGGCCATTTAACCACTGACTTTTATTATGATTTTAATGAACCACTCCCTTGTCTAACTCAAACTATGAGCCACGCCATGTAGGACCACCCAAGACGGATGGGTCATGGTGGAGAGTTCTGACAAAATGTGGCCCACTGGAGAAGGGAATGGCAAACCACTTCAGTATTCTTGCCTTGAGAACCCCATGAACAGTGTGAAAAGGCAAAAAGATAAGACACTGAAAGATGAACGCCACAGGTCAGTAGGTGCCCAATATGCTACTGGAGAAGACTGGAGAAATAACTCCAGAAAGAATGAAGAGACAGAACCGAAGCAAAAGCAACACCCAGTTGTGGATGTGACTGGTGATGGAAGCAAGGTCCGATGTTGTAAAGAGCAATGTTACATAGGAACCTGGAATGTTAGGTCCATGAATCAAGGCAAATTGGAAATGGTCAAACAGGAGACGGCAAGAGTGAAGGTCGACATTCTAGCAATCAGCGAACTAAAATGGACTGGAATGGGTGAATTTAACTCAGATGACCATTATATCTACTACTGTGGGCAAGAATCCCTTAGAAGAAATGGAGTAGCCATCATAGTTAACAAAAGAGTCCGAAATGCAGTAGTTGGATGCAATCGCAAAAACAGAATGATCTCTGTTTGTTTCCAAGGCAAATTATTCAATATCACGAAAAGCAGAGACATTACTTTGCCAACAAAGGTCCGTCTAGTCAGGGCTATGGTTTTTCCAGTGGTCACATATGGATGTGAGAATTGGACTATAAAGAAAGCTGAGTGCTGAAGAATTGAGGCTTTTGAACTGTGGTGTTGGAGAAGACTCTTGAAGTCCCTTGGACTGCAAGGAGATCCAACCAGTCCATCCTAAAGAAAATCAGTCCTGAATATTCATTGGAAGGACTGATGTTGAAGCTGAAACTCCAATACTTTGGCCACCTGATGCAAAGAGCTGACTCATTTGAAAAGACCCTAATGCTGGGAAAGATTGAGGGCAGGAGGAGAAGGGGATGACAGAGGATGAAATGGTTGGATGGCATCACTGACTCGATGGACATGGGTTTGGGTGGACTCCGAGAGTTGGTGATGGACAGGGAGGCCTGGTGTGCTGCAGTTCATGGGGTCGCAAAGAGTCAGAGAGGACTGGGTGACTGAACTGAACTGAACTGAATCCAAGTCTATGCCCCAACCAGTAAGGCTGAAGAAGCTGAAGTAGCTGAAGTTGAATAGTTCTATGAAGATCTACAAGACCTTCTAGAACGAACACCCCCAAAAGATGTCCTTTTCATTATAGAGGACTGGAATGCAAATGTAGAAAGTCAAGAAACACCTGGAGTAACAGGCAAATTTGGCCTTGGAATACGGAATGAAGCAGGGCAAAGACTAATAGAGTTTTCCCAAGAGAACACACTGGTCATAGCAAGCATCCTCTTGCAACAACACAAGAGAAGACTCTACATGCACGATTGAAGGCAGGAGGAGAAGGGGACAACAGAGGATGAAGATAGTTGGATGGCATCACCGACTCGATAGGCGTGAGTTTGAGTGAACTCTGGGAGTTGGTGATGGACAGGGAGGCCTGGTGTGCTGTAGTCCATGGGGTCGCAAAGAATTGGACATGACTGAGTGACTGAACTGAACTGAACTAATGAATTATTTACTACCAAGTTCCTCCGACACCTCCCTGTGTATTTCCCTTTTCTTAGAAAAAATGAATTCACAGGTTCATGAATCCTTCTCAATGATCTTATCTAAATATTATTTTGGAATCATTTTTAAAATGCATTTTCCTTTTTGATCCTTAAATTAGAACCAGAATGATGGGTTTTGATAGTCAGAAGTGAAGTGAAGTGAGATCGCTCAGTCATGTCCGACTCTTTGCGACCCTGTGGACTGTAGCCTACCAGGCTTGCCTGACTTAAATTCCAAACAAGTTTTGTCTGTATTCTAAGATGCTCCTGGGGTCTTGGCTGGGGGGAGCTTGATTACCTAAGGCAGCCTGCCTTGAAGAAATGTGTGATTTTTTTTACTGATCTTTTTAAGAAACAAATTTCAGATGTCCGAAGGTAATTTAAAATCAATTTCACTGTCAGACTTCAGTGGTGTTGGCCCCCATGCAAACACCCACACCATCCTCAAAATGTGGCCTACAGGCCATTCAATTAGGAAAAACAGAAAATAAAGCCTACCCACTGGAAACAAAATCCTGCAGTATCTTGTCCTAGAAAAACAAACAGTGATGACTCTAGGAGCTCTGGTTTCTTGACTGAACAACTTGATTCATTCATTTAGTCAGTGTCCTTGAGTGCCTGCTGTTATGTGTTTGGTTCCATGCTGGGGTTTCAAACATAAATGGGATTTTGTCCCAGCTCTCATGTCACTCCCAGGCTAATGGGACAGCCTTTCATCTGGACACTGGCAGAGGCCTCCTAACCAGTCTCCCTGCCTCCACCCTGGCTCTTCATCCTCCAAACATTAGACAGAGGGATCCTGTGGCAGAGGGATTCAAATGTGCGGCAGCTCATCCCCTCTAGCCACCTAGTGCTCTGTTCCTGCTCTCTGGTCTGGCTCCTGTCTCCAACTCTTGCTGACTGTGCTCCAAGAATTCTGGCCTTTTCTAGAGCAGGACAGACCCACTCCCACATTCAGAGTTCTCCACTTGCTATTCTATAGGCCAGGATGCTTCTCCAGCAGAGGTCCAGGAGGCTCACTCCTCACCTTCTTCAGGTGTCATTTCAAAGATGCCTTCCTTGACTGCCTGTTCAATCCTGCAGTTCCCACCTCAAGCCTCTGTTTGGCTACTCCTGAATTATTTTATTCCACTGCACTTATCATCATCTAACTACCCTGGATTTATTTTGCTTATTTTCTTTCATTGTCTCCCCTTTGCTTCTTGAGAACAAATATTTTTGCCTTTTTATACCTAACCATATCCTTAGTGCCCAGAATAGAGCTTAGAATATAGCATTCACTCAGTACGAACTGATCTTTTGAATAAAGAGGTGACTGAATGAGACAGTCATGTAAAACCAAATCAGAAAATGCTCTGCTAGGTATGGTTTTTTGAGAGCACAGAGGTAAAAATAAAACCATCTGCTTACAGAAATCAGGAAGGCTGACTCAAAGAGGTAACTTCATGCTGAATTTCAAATGATAAGTAGCAACTAGCTAGGTGAAGAAAAGGGAAATGTACTCAAACAGAGGGAATGGTGTAAAGAACATGCCTGTTTGGGACCTACAGGTAGTTTGGGTACAATAGGAGAAAAGGATGCATGAAATGAGATGGGAAATGTGAACCAATATCAGCTCATGTCCAGCTAAGGAGTTTTGATTTCCTTCTTCAGGTGAAGGGGAGATACTGAAGACTCAAGCAGAAGAGAGACATGATAGGATTGATGTTTTTAGAAGGACTCTCTGGGGAATTCCACAGTGGTCCAGTGGTTAGGACTCTGCGCTTCCTCTGCTGTCCTTGGGGAAAGAAATGTGGGGAAGCTAGGAAGACCAGCCATAGAGGTTGCTTCAGTAGAGCTGTTGAAAGATTACAAAGCCCTGCAGAATGACTGCAGCTGTGACAGAGAGGAGGGATTTACTAGACATTGGGGTAGCAGCTTCTAAAGGATTCGATGAACCATGGTGGGGGTTGGAGAGGGGACTGGCTTGAGCAGAAAGAGACAAGAATGACTCTCCCTAGTGTCTTTTGGGTAATTGAGTAAATATTTAAATTCGTCCAACAAATATTTATTGAAAACCTACTATGTAGCAGGCACTAATCTAGGCACTGGGGTTATGGCTTTACACAAAATAGGAAAAGCCCAAGTAGAAGAGGCTGCAAATAAATAAACAAAGAGATAGTGGAATTTCAGACTGTGATAAGCCTTCTGGCAAAAGATATAGCTTGCTAAAAAGTTGGAACATGATGTTTATTTTATGGAGGAGCCAAGGAATGATTCTCCAAGGAGACAATCTGAAAGCACAGAGGAGCCATGTGAAGATCTGGAAGGAAAGATATATCCAGGTGGCAGGAAGAGTGGTGTAAAGAACCTGTGACTGGAACTAGAGGTCTTGTCTGACAAACAATAAGAAGGTGAGTGTGGCTGAAGCTCAGTAAGTTATGTTTCAGGATAAAGGAGAGTAGCAAGGGAGGATACTTACAGCTTTGGCCACCATGACAATGAATATGAATTTCGTTTGAAATGTGAAGGGAAGCAACTGGATGGGGTTGGGTAAGGGAGAGACATAACCTGACTTATGTTTTTGATGTTGGTGTTAAGTTATTCTGGTTGTAGAGTATAGAATGAATTTGAGAGATGCATGAATGGAAGCAGTAGTCCAGGCAAAAGAAAATGGTGGCTGAGACTTGGGTTGTAGCACTGAGAGAGTGGAGAAGTAGGGATCCTTTTTGGTTTTTTGAGGGTAGAAAAATCAGGATTTGCTGAGGGATTGAATGTGGGAGAAAACAAAATTAAAAATCACTCATAGGTTCATCACCTGAGAAAATAGGTGAATATTAGTGCTCTTTACTGAGGTTGGAAAGTGTTGGGAAGGAATAGGTTTTAAGGCAATGGAGGAGGGAACCAAAGATTTTGTTTCAGACATATTTTACTTGGAAAGCCTGTTAAACATCCAAGGGGAAATATGGAAAAACACACAGATCTGGAGCTCTTAGGAAAGGTTTGGGTGGAGATAAAAATTTGTAAGTGTTTGATGTCTTGAGACTGAAGGAGGTCACCAGGGAGCTGAACATGGATTGGAAAGAGAAGGCTGTCCAGGACTGCCCCTTGTTCACTCAAGATGGTAACTGTTGAGTGGAGAAGGAGCAGCCAGTGAAGGAGACTGAGAAGGAGATGCCAGTGAAAGAAATGTGCAAGGGTGGTGTCCCAAATACCAATGAAGAAATTTCTTTTCAGAAGGAAGGAGGGCGTTTCTATGCTGGATGATGCTGAGAGGTCTAGTGAAATGAGACCCGAGGATTGACCACTGGACATGGCGAGATGGACATGATTGGCAACCTTGACAAGAGCTGTTTTGGCAAAGTGGTGAAAACACAAGGATACTGGGAGCTGAGAAAGAAGAGAAGGCCTATTGATGACACTTTGAAAACGATTGGCTTTAGAAGAGTAGAGAGAGATGGAGTAGAGCTGGATGGGGACGAGAGGTCAAGGCGATTGGATCTTGCTTTGTTGTCACAGCATATTTATGTACAGATGGGAATTGTCCAGTAGAGAACAGAAAGCTAGTGATATGGGAGAAAGAGGAGCAAATCGTAGGACTAAGCAGGAGGATGGGATGCAGTGTGTAGTGGAGGGACTGGTCTTGGGAATGGGTTCTGTCCCACCTGTTTTAAGAGGAAGATTGACAGACTGTAAGTGCACAGGTGCTTGGTCTTGCCAGGAGGAGTCCTCTCTGGTTGGCTTTACTTTCTTAGAAAAATATTCAGCTGAGACTGAGGAAGTATTATAGAAGGGATGCTGGAAGTTTGAGAGGCCAGTGGTGGGTGGGTGAGGGGAGTATGAGGAGTAGCTGCAGTATTGAGAGAGCAAGTTGGATGGCAGTTATGTTAGGATTGCCAGGCAGTTGTGATGCTCACCTAAGCGATATACGATCTTTTAATGTTTTTCTAGCTGTATTGAAGTTTAACTGACATATAGCATTGTATAAGTTCAAGGTGTGCAATGTTGATTTGATACACATATATTCTGAAAAGATTACCACAGCAGCCTTAGTTAACACCTTCATCATGGTGCATAATTACTATTTCTTTTGGTGGTGAGTACTCCCTTAGCAACGTTCAAGTATACAATACAAAGTTGTTAACCTCAGTCACCAAGCTGATCCCCAGAACTTGTTCACCTTACAATTGGAAGTTTGTATCCTTTGACCAGCCTCTCCCCATTTTTGCCACCCACCAGCCACTGTCAACCACCATTCTACTCTCTCTCACTTTTCTAAATGAAAGATTTTATGATGTGACTTCAAACTGGGCAGCTCCAAATTACTTTTAAAAACTTTTATTGCCAGCATTGATGATAAATTAAGTGGATAATGCAACAGCTATAAGGACAGAGAGCTTAAAATGGATACATCTTGGTTTCCTTTTCAAAAAAGAAAGAAAAGATTATTACTCCATATTTACATAGCTCTGTGTATCTTCCTTCCTACACCCCTCCATTTCTGATCACCTTCCGTGCACTGCCAAGAATGCAAAATTAAGATCCAGGAGATACAAGTTTCAATATTCTTGCTGCCCCTACTCTTGAGAGCTCTGCCCTATTTCTCTGAGTTTGGCGTCTTTAGGTTTCACAGATGAGATTGTACAGTACTTGTCATTCTCCGACTTGTTTCACTTAGCATAATACCTGCAGGATCCATCCATGTTCTTCCAAATGACACAATTTCTTTCTTGTGGCTAAATAATATGGTCTCAAGTAAGCTCAGTCAGGCTGATTGTGTTTAACTCCAATGTGTTTAGCCACATGGGGGTACGTGTAAAGTAGGAAGAGAAACAAAAGAGATGATGCTTTGGTGGACAGAGACATTATGTGGCAGGAAGAAAAGAACTCAGCTTGGAATATGCTGGGTTTAAAATAGCTACAGAGATGCAGGTAACGCTGTCTGGTAGACAGCTGGAAATGAGTTTATGCTATACATAGAGGTTTGCTGATTCAGCAAACATTTTACTGAATGTGTCTCAAACGTTTTACTGAATGTGTCTTGAGTGCCAGACACTGTTCTAAATCATGGGATGTAGCAGCAAACAAGAGACAGGCTCTCTGCCCTCATGTGGAGCTTGCATACTGGAGAGGAAAATCATTGTGTGTAGTTCAGAGGTTTCCAAAGAGAGAGATGTGCAGCCCAGGGATGGCCGAGATGGTCTTTTGGTATGTGGCTAGAAAATAGCTGAACTTCCACTTCTATATTTCTTATCTCCTTTAATATCTATCTTTATATGTGTTTCATTTTATAATACATTAACACAGTGGTGCATATATCATTACATAATAAATATGTGTATGTCGGGGGCTTCCCAGGTGGCACTAGTAAAGAAATTACCTGCCAGTGCAGGAGATGTAAGAGACATCTGATCCCTAGGCCAGGAAAATCCCTGGAGGATGGCATGGCAACCCACTCTAGTATTCTTGCCTAGAGAATCCTGTGGACAGAGGAGCCTGGTGGGCTACGGTCCAAAGGGTCACAAAGAGTCAGACATGACTGAGGTGACCTAGCACACACACACATACATGTGTATGTTGGGAGCTGCGTGCTCAGAAATTACTTACTGAAGGAGGTGCTTCATCAAAACAAACTTGGAAAACACTAGCCATATGTGAGTAGTAAAGGAAGAAGGATTGTATCAATATATAAGTTCCTTCCAAATAATACTGTTGAGAATGTATATAAGGAATAAGATTCACTTTCTATGGGGCACAACCACTGAATTATCCCATCCTGTGTATAACATTTCTAAGTGATGAGGCTTACAGAAATGGCACAGGATGAAAACATCAAAAAGAACACTATTATGAGTGTGCTGTTGAAAAACAGGACAAGCTGCCATGTGACACAGTGGAGACTCTTCATAGCGGCAAGAAGATCATTGGTGAGGTTGGCTGTGGACAAGCCTGGTTCTTGAAGGACCCTGTTGATGTGATAGAGAAGATCTGATCACACAGCCTTCAAGTGCCTTGTAATGCTAAGCATCATTGGGGAATTATAATTCCAAAGAGTTGGATAGAGAACGGGTGAATCATAGCCTTACGTCTACAAATAGAGAGGCAACAGTCTGCCCAGATGGGAGCCCAGGGAGAGCAGGAGAGCATGTCAGCATTTCCAGCTTACTTCGTGGGAGAGGGTGCTGAGGAGCAGATGTGAACATTCTGGTTTCTGTGGTTGGTGTCTTCCTGTAGTGGAGGAGAGTGACTCATGGGGTCCCTGAAGCCTGATGATAATCAGCTCGAGGCAGTTTGGAATCATGGAAAGATGCTCCAGGTTTACAAGTAAGGAGACTGAAGCTCAGTTCAGTTCAGTTCAGTTGCTCAGTCATGTCCGACTCTTTGCGACCCCATGAACTGCAGCACACCAGGCCTCCCTGTCCATCACCAACTCCCGGAGTCCACTCAAATCCATGTCCATCGTGTCAGTGATGCCATCCAACCATCTCATCCTCTGTCGTCCCCTTCTTCTCCTGCCCTCAATATTTCCCAGCATCAGGGTCTTTCCAAATGAGTCAGCTCTTCACATGAGGTGGCCAAAGAACTGGAGTTTCAGCTTCAACATCAGTCCCTCCAATGAACACCCAGGACTAATCTCCTTTAGGATGGACTGGTTGGATCTTCTTGCAGTCCAAGGGACTCTCAAGAGTCTTCTTCAACACCACAGTTCAAAAGCATCCATTCTTCGGTGCTCAGCTTTCTTCACAGTCCAACTCTCACATCCACACATGACCATGGAAAAACCATAGCCTTGACTAGACGGACCTTTGTTGGCAAAGTAATGTCTCTGCTTTTGAATATGCTGTCTAGGTTGGTCATAACTTTCCTTCCAAGGAGTAAGCGTCTTTTAATGTCATGGCTGCAGTCACCATCTGCAGTGCTTTTGGAGCCCAGGAAAATAAAGTCAGCCACTGAAGCTCAGAGAGGGTAAATCACTATTCCACAGTCACCCAGCTGATAAGTGGTGGAGCTAGAATTCAAAGCAGGGGCTATCCAACTTAAAATCCCATGGTTTCCCTGCTATATGTAAATGGAGGATGTGTCCTAGGGAAAAAAACAGGGGCTGCGGGAGGAAGGTACAAGAATGCATTCATTTGGATGAGGTGGGCTGCTATAAAGAAGAGACCCCCAAATCATGAAAACCAAACAGTGGTTCAAACAAAATGCAATACTTCTCTCTCACACATAATGGTCCAAACATAGGCAGCCCCAGAGTGATATACCAGCTCCACTGGGTTGGAGACCAGGCTCCTTTTAGTTCCTGGCTCTGCCATCACTGTGGCATTGCCTTCAGCTGCTTGGTTGAAGATGGCATTGCATCCCACCACATCCACTGGGTCTGTATTTCATGCCGTATGAGGGACAGAAGGGGGTCCTGCATCCTCTCGGTTGTGATCATCACTGCACACTTTGCTTCTGCTTCCAGATCATTGGCCAAAACTAATCACATGGCCACACCAAGTCAGGAGAGAAGCTAGGAAACATCTTCCTTCCAGGGATCTGTCTGCCTAGTTAAGCCTCAGAACCTCTTCCTCTAGAATAAGAAAGGGAATGGATATTGACAGACAACCAGCAGCCTCAGACCCAGGAAGTTACATCTGTTAAAAGAACAAGAAGAGGTACACAGAGGAAAGATTGAGACTATTCTCGCTTAAAACGAGGGAGGGCAGTCCCGGCACTGGGAACAGCCTGGGCAAGGGCAGAAGAGACAGGCCTCTTGTAGAGAAGAGCTTGTGGTCAAGTTGGCTGAAGAGTTTAGTGGTGCACACAGGGAACATTCAGAAACAAGGCTAAAAATTTCCACCATGGGCCTTCAGTAGATTGGGGAGGAATTTGTCCCGCCTCTTGGTCAGCAAGAGATTACAGGAGTGTAAGCAGAAAAGGTTCTGATTAGGGTTACACTTGTTAGAGATTTGTTCTCGCAGTTGTATGCAGAGTAGTAGATAGAGCATGGCAAGATAGGAAGCAGGGAGGGATTGTGGAAAAACACTAGATGGTGTTCAGAAGGCCTGGCTGCAAAGCCTCTGCCTCTAAGCCACTCTTGTTCAGTGGTTACGAGTGTGGCTCTGGGGCATGTCCATGTGTTCCGTCTCAGCTCCACTGCGTACTAACCACTCAGAGAACCCAGATGCTGATGGAGAGTTCTTAGCACATGCCAGCACATGGCAAATGTTAGCTTGGCTGTAACCTTGAATAAACCTCTCTCCTTAGTGAAACACAGATTCGTTAGTTAAATCTAAAGGTTCAACAAGTTGATCTCTAAAGACACTTTTAGCTTTAATACTCTGATTCTAAAATTGAAAATAAAGTTCCCTGATTACATGAGTATAATACAAATGTTTAACATTGGTTGAAGAAATATGAGAATAATACTTTAGAATAGTGTTCTTTCCCTTGGGTAATGTGTTAGTATTGTTAAATTCACCTCTGCGTCTTCCCCCACAACTGAACGGTGGCTCAGCGGTAAAGAATCGCCTGCAATGCAGGAGACACAGGGTGGGAAGATCCCCTGGAGAAGGGAATGGCAACCCACTCCACTGTTCTTGCCTGGGAAATACCCTAGACAGAGGAGCCTGGTGGGCTGTCACAAGAGCTGGTCACGACTTAGTGACTAAACCACCAACACCCAACTGAATTGTAATGATTTGTTGATTAGAGGAAAAGAGAATTATTTTCAAATCATATTTTACTGAATACAAAATAATGATGCTAGTCCAGGACATTGAGGAAATAGTGCCACCCAGCTGTGTGTTTCTGTCTCCTTCCTGTCTTAGAAGAGGAAGGAGGATTCCATATAGCCCATTAGTTTCCTAAATCAAATCAGGAAGTAGTTTCTTTATCATAGTCTTTTGAGAAAGCTACTAAAGAGATCCCTAGGTCCAAATGCACTTTCTAGATAGATTTTCTACTTCCTGGAGAGTTACTGGGGACTCTTGGACCCCAAGGCTGGAAGAGCACAGTGTGCAAAGGAGCTACACCTCTGTAGCTAAAAGGGTGGATGGATAGAAGGGAAACAGGCAGCCAGTCTGATATCATTTAGTCCATAGTAAGGGTTAGATTGTGTCCCCGCTAAAGTTGTATGTTGCATCCTGACCCAGTGCCTGAGAGGGAGATAGGGTCTCTACGAGGTAATCAAGGTAAAATAAAGCCATTCGGGTGACTTGAATCCAGTTCAAGTGGTGTCCTTATAAAAAGGGGAAATTTGGAGAAGACATTCATGCAAGGAGAATGTCATGTGAAGATGAAGGCAGAGATAAGGGTAATGTTTACAAGCGAAAAAACACCAAAGATCATCAGAAAACCACCAGAAGCCAGGTGAGAGGCACAGAAGAGAGTCAAAGAAGGAAGGAGCCAAACCTGACAACACCCTAGTCTCAGGCTTCCAGCTCCCTGAACTGTGAACGGTGTTGATACATTTCTATCATTCGAGCCACCTAGTCTGTGGTGCTCTGTTTGAGCAGCCCTAAGAAATGAATACAGTTCTCATCACAGAGAAGGGAAAATGACCAGCTCATGGAAAAGTGCCTGCCTGACACATAGTAAGTGTTCAATAAATACTTGTTGGCTGGATAATTAAATTCATGAGGAAACAGCTTTGAACAAACCCATGACCTGCCCTCACTTTAGGAATCTGCCCTCCATTGTAAATGGCACACCCTGCACACTTTCTGGAGAACACGAGAGCAGGAAGAAGAAGCAAAAACCTCCATTAAAAAAAAATTTTTTTTCTCTCCAGGTTGCAAAGCACCAGCCTTGGCCAGCCACGCTCAGTCCAGGGAACTCACCTAGGAGGTTGACAAGTTGCCATTTATTATTATTTATTATTAGAGCTCAGAACACAGTCACCTCTATAAATTCCCTTAGTTATTAAAATCAGCAAAACAGCTTAAAATACGTTCGGAAGGTTTGCAGACCGTGGGTAACCTCTGGTGTGTATTTTCAGAGCAGTTTTCCACTTTATTGTGAAAGACATCTGAGTTTCTGAGAAAATTTAATCCATATGTTTCTGGCCCCTTTATCCTGAAAACCTTGGGAAGACTTGCTCTGTGAGCTCCATGCAAAAGAAACTCTGGAGATCTTTCAATCCATTCCCTGTGAATGAGTTGTATTTCCTGTCGCCAGCTTCACTGGCAAAGCCTTTTGATTCAGTCCTGTTTCCCAGTCTACTCTCAGAGCTCACTTGTGACTTTTCTGGTTGTTTCTTCTTCAGAGAACAGACCTATTCCTATTTCCCAGTGGGTCTGCCTCGAATGAATCTCACACATAGGTTATACAGCCCGAGACCCAGGCTTTGCTCTATTTCTTAAATAGCAGAGATTTGCTTCAATTCTCTAGCCACCTCTCCTCTGTGTATCTCTTTCTGGAAGGTGGTAGATGATTTCTTATGGACTTTTTTTGATATTAAAAAAAAAAGCAAAGTACTAACAACCCCCCAAAATTGGACAAGATAAGAAATTGCTCAAGTGTTAATGGAAGCAAAATATTTGTTCCATGCAGACCAGAGGAGAATCGTTTCATAGTAAATTTTTATGTCTCCTGTTCAGAGAAATGTGAAGCTCTATTCCAGGAAAACTCCAGATTATATAAACCACATGGGACAGCCCTTTCAGTTTAATGCCTCTTACGACAGGCCTCTTTGGAATTTGTTATATTCAGTTATTCATTTCTTTGTGTAGGTAGGCAACTTCAGTCAGTTTAGTCACTCAGTCGTGTCCAACTCTTTGTGACCCCATGGACTGCAGCACGCCAGGCCTCCCTGTCCATCACCAACTCCTGGAATTTACTCAAACTCGTGTCCATTGAATTGGTGATGCCATCTAACCATCTTATCCTGTTGTCCCCTTCTCCTCCTGCCTTCAATCTTTCCCAGCATCAGGGTATTTTCAAATGAGTCAGTTTTTCACATCAGGTGGTCAAAGTATTGGAGTTTCAGCTTCAGCATCAGTCCTTCCAATGAATATCCAGAACTGATTTCCCTTAGGATGGACTAGTTGGATCTCCTTGCAGTCCAAGGGACTCTCAAGAGTCTTCTCCAACACGACATTCAAAAGCATCAATTCTTTGGTGCTCAGCTTACTTTACAGTCCAACTCTCACATCCATACATGACCACTGGAAAAACCATAGCCTTGACTAGATGGACCTTTGTTGGCAAAATAGTGTCTCTGCATTTTAATATGCAGTCTAGGATGGTCATAACTTTTCTTCCAAGGAGTAAGTGTCTTTTAATGTCATGGCTGCAGTCACCATCTGCAGTGATTATGGAGCTCCCCCAAATAAAATCTGTCACTGTTTCCATTGTTTCCCCCTCTATTTGCCATGAAGTGATGGGACCAGATGCCATGATCTTAGTTTTCTGAATTTAAGCTTTAAGTTGAGCTTTAAGCCAACTTTTTCACTCTCCTCTTTCACTTTCATCAAGAGGCTCTTTAGTTCTTTGCTTTCTGCCATAAGTGTGCTGTCATTTGCATATCTGAGGCTATTGATATTTCTCCCGGCAATCTTGATTCCAGCTTGTGCTTTATCCAGCCCAGGATTTCTCATGATGTGCTCTGCATGTAAGTTAAATAAGCAGGGTGACAATATACAGCCTCGATGTACTCCTTTCCCGATTGGAAACAGTCTGTTGTTCCATGTCCAGTTCTGACTGTTGCTTCTTGACCTGCATACAGATTTCTTAAGTGTCAGGTCAGGTCATCTGGTATTCCCAACTCTTTCTGAATTTTCCACAGTTTGTAGTGATCCACATAGTCAAAGGCTTTGGCATAGTCAGTAAAGCAGAAATAGATGTTTTTCTGAAACTCTCTTGCTTTTTCGATGATCCAATGGATGTTGGCAGTTTGATCTCTGGTTCCTCTACCTTTTCTAAAACCAGCTTGAACATCTGGCAGTTCATGGTTCACGTATTGTTGAAGCCTGGCTTGGAGAATTTTGAGCATTACGTTACTAGCATGTGAGATGAGTGCAATTGTGCAATAGTTTGAGCATTCTTTGGCATTGCTTTGGGATTGGAATGAAAACTGACCTTTTCCAGTCCTGTGGCCACTGCTGAGTTTTCCAAATTTGCTGGCATATTGAGTGCAGCACTTTCAGAGCATCATCTTTTAGGGTTTGAAACAGCTCAGCTGTAATTCTATCACCTCCACTAGCTTTGTTCGTAACTTCAAAACCCTCAAAAACTCCATCATCATTTTTAAACAGCAAAAATAAATTTAAATGAGAATTCTGTATTTGAATTGAAAACATTTTCCTGGTATGAGATGTGAGAGAGAGAATAACAGTGAATGCTCGGGGCAAAAAACCTATGGGTCTTGGGACAAGCTACAGGATGGGAGTAAACCACTTGCAGAGTTGGCTGACTCAGTCAACTTGCAGATGAGAGGCATCAGACCCCTGAGCAAGGCACAGAGCATCCTAGTCTAAGTCCTCTCAGGCCTAACTCCTGTATCATTTACCCAACCTGAACCTGCAGTTCCCCACTTGAGGAGTGAAATCACAGTAAACCATCTCTGATCTGATCTGTGAAAGGGAAGAACAATTTGAGTTAGCAAAATTACTGAAGTGCATTGTTTTTTTTTAATCTCACATGCCTAGTGTGGAATTAGCTCACATTTCTCATTTCATGATGCATTGTTAGAATTTGTCCTTGGGAAGTCCCTTCCTTTCTTTTCCTCCTTTCCATTTTGTTTTTTCTTCCTTATTTCTTAACCTTTTAACTGTCCTCCACATCGCCATCCATTCTGGCATGTTATGTGTGTTTTTGTATGTACGTGTAGTTTGCCAACTGAGAACTATGCTTTTGTGCACATGCACTTTCGTTTTGCACATTGTATTGTGTTACAGATCTTATGATATGCTACATCAATACTTAGTCATCCAGTGTCCCAGGGATAGATATGGAGACGGCCTTCAACAAGTCAACCCACAAATAAGCCTGCAATTAATTCATTTATTCAGCAAATACTTGTATAAGCATCTACTATGTTTCAAGTGTAATTCTAGGTACTTAGGATGTACCAAAAAACAAAACAGATAAAAATTCCTCTACTTGCAGAGTTAACAATCCAGCAGAGAAAGAGAGAAAATAAATAAAAACATAATATATAAGTCATTTACATAGTATGTTAGAAAGTGATAAAAGTGACAAAAGAAAAAAAGTTGGTCAGAGAAAGCAGGACTGGTGTTGTGGGGAGGGGGTGGGCAGTGATTTAAATACTTAGTTTATCACGGTGGTCACTGGAGCCTAGACTTTGAAGGAGATGTGGGGATAATCATGCAGAGACCTGCGGGCAGGGAGATTCAAGGAGCAGGCCCAGCCGTTGCAAAGCCTTCAGAGTTAGAACATGACTGACCTGTTCTGAGTACAGCATGCAGGCCAAGTGTCTAGAGCAGTGGGAACAAAGTGGAGGGCAGGCCATGGAAGGCCCTGGAGGGCACCTCAAAGGACTTTGATTTTGGATGGGGATTTTTGGGGGAATATTGAGCAAGAAAGTGTCATGATCTGATTTGTGTTTTAATAGGATTAGTCTGGCCAACATGTTGAGAAAAGACTGCCTGAAAAATAAGGTAAAAGCAGTGATTCTGGTCTGATTATTTTGTAATAATTTGAGCATGCGATGATGATAGATGAGATCAGAATAGAAGTGGTAAAGGTGGTTAAAGGCGGTCAGATTTGAGACAAACTTTAAATTTAAAACTGATAAATGTCTCAAAGTTCCATTGTGACTTAGGATGTAGAAAACCACAAGAATACTAATAATGAGAAAAATCTGGAACATCTATAAAATCATAACTGAAGTCCATCAGAGAGCTGAGGTCTCAAGGCAACCAAAGAGATGAAATTTTAAAAAATGAAAAGATTCTCCCAGCAGAAATGAGATACATAGACAGTTCCACTTTCAGCAAGACACAGGGAGAAGTGGCTGCCATAGAAGTGAGTCAAAAGAAACAAGCTAAAATTTTAGGAAATTCCCAAAGCTCTAGAGTGACTAGTGTGCCAGTATAACTGGAAGCTATAGATACAAGGGGCACTTTCACTCTTAAGTTTTTTCTCCATGAGCCTCCAACGGGTATTCACGGGGACTGAGGGCAGGGCAGGGACCAGAGAGAGTATCCATCAGTAGCCCGCGTGTGTAGGAAATGACTAGACGCCCCTGGAAACAGGGTAAAACAACTGCATGCTCTCCCAACGTTTCTGCCATTCCAAGCAAAAGCCTTATGTTGCTGGGGGAAGCACAGAGGAACTAGCTCACCTCCAGAGCTCCTTGTTGGGAGTGGGAAGGGAAGGAAACCCCATCTCCCTTTGAGGGAAGTGTATGAAAGTCTCCTTCCTGCCCCCCAGAAACCAGGCAGAGATGCACTGCTTCTAGGGGAAGGGTAGAAGCCAAAACCATCTTCCCTAGAGAAGGGACAGGGAACTCTCTTGGTACCTGGATCTCATACCAGTACAAAGCAGAGGTCTGCTGCTGCTGGCAAAGGGACGGGAGAATCTCTCCTGTCCAGTAGTGCACACCACTGTGAGACAGAATTCTGCTGCCATGAGGGTGGGGAGGGAAAGAGCAAGAATGCTGAGAGGCTTTACTTGCACGGTCAAGTGCACAGCCTTGCCCAAGATCAAGGCTGGACCAGGACAATTGACAATCCCCTCCTGTCTGCTGATCAGAAACCAAGCACCAAGCCACAAGCAATAGCAGTGTCCACTGCAGGAGAAGGGGTCAGGGACGGGAAAGGAGCGCCCTTCTGTGGTGACTGCACAGAGACTGCTGAAATCTGAGGGTGGAGAAGGCATACAGGAAAAGTTACTCTGGTGCCCGAGGCCTCTCACCACAGAAGGTAAGACAGTGTACCCTGGAGGAACGTGAGGTAATGTACTGGAGCAACAGTGAGCCCCAATCCAGCTCAACTACCGAGCAGACTGACTGCTCCCCAGTATGAATGGCCTGACAGAAGAGGCATGCCCACTTTTGGAACTGAATACTACTTGTCCTTACTGTTCTTTAAACGTAGTGCCTGGCAGTCAATGAGAAATGATGAGATACAAAAGAGCAAGAGGAAAAAAAGACATTATTTTTTGTTTTCCCTAGTTTTATTGAGATATAGTTAAAATATAACATTGTTTAAGTTTAAGGTGATTTGATGGATGTATGTATTACAAAACAATTACCACAATTAATTAACATCCATCACCTTCTATTTTTTTTCTTGTCATGAGAGCTTCTAAGATCTTGCTTAGTAATTTCAAAAATATACTACAGCATTAAAAACTATAATCACCAGGAGGTCTTTATGTTACATCCTCAGGACTTATTCATCTTAAAATTGAAAGTTTGAACCTTTTGAAGACCTTCCCCAACTTTGTAACTTTGGACCATCTTCTCCTTTCCCCCATTATTCCCTCTGCCTCTGGCAACCACTAATCTATTCTCTGTTTCTATAAGACCCATTGTTAAGAGAGAAAGCCATTAATAGAAACAACTCAGAGATGCTGGCATTATCACAAAGTGTCTTTAAGATAACTATGATAGCTATGTTAAAGGAACAAGTAAAAAGTTGAACCATGTGCATGAACAGACAGGAAATTGACCACTCACAAGCAAGAAGGATGATTCTTTGAACAATTACAGATGACTTCTTGTGACTGGTGGATTGGTGTGTGTGGGTTTCAATCTATAAGCATAAACAATTCTTCCTGTAAACTGGAAAACATCAAGGCTCTGCTAGCAAAGAAGAATGAAGAAATGATTATAATGGAGGCAACCAACAGCAACATTGCAAGAATACTTATAGGACATGAAAATCACTACTCTTTACAGGATAATTTTCAAAGACTTAAGGCAAATTCTATGTTCTTATCTTCCACTACCTTCCAGGTGTGTGTGTGTGTGAAAGTTAAGGTAATATAAGAAGGAATGTCCACAATGACACCGAAGCCACATTGTTATTGTCTCTGGACTGAGTCAGAACTCATCATACACTAGATGAAGAAGCCTTAATACACTAGGCTGGACCTAGAGGAGAAAACAGACGTGGAGGTAAAAACTCAAAAAGGAAATGAAATTAAGCAGAAGCACTGGACAGGGAAGTGATCCATATAAACAGAGCTCAGAGGAGAAACAAATGGACTTACAATGCAGTAAAGGGGAGGAAAAGGAGAAAAACCTAGACAGCACAAAACTAAAACCAACTCCAACATCATTGTGAGTTTTACCAATCAGAATTACATTACTAAGACTAACTGTAAAATTGACTATAGTGGCTTAAACAAGGAGTTATTTGGATTTTTTTAATATAATATGAACTATGCCATGCTATGCTATGCTAAGTCACTTCAGTCGTGTGTCCGACTCTGTGTGACTTTATAGACAGCAGCCGCCAGGCTCCCCCATATGAACTATGGATGTTGACAATTGCTAGCATAGTTTGGGCAGTTTTGTGATGTTAGGGCTGACATCTTTACCATTGCGATATGGTTGCTACAGCTCCAGCCATTACATCTGAATTTCAGGAAGGAAGATGACAGAAGAGGTTGGGGTAAGGAAAGCTGCCTCTGTCCTCTTTATCAGGAAAGCAGCCACTGTACCAGAACCAGCCCTCACCATCAATATACTTCTATTTACATTCATTGGCCAGCTGGTCACATGGTCACCTCTAGCAGCAAGGGAAAGTGGGAAAGAAAGTCCATTTCCTCTGCAAACAAAATCTAGGTTCTGTAAACAAGAAGGAAGGGAGTATATGATATTGGATAGACAATATCAACAGAGTCTGCTCTGTGAGTATTCATTGAGCCAGTGTCTGCAAAAGAAGCTAGCATAACATCTGGCATGTATAGGCACTCAATAACTTGTGTTTTTATAAAGCTGAAGAGATGGAACTTATTGGAGATGGGAGGATAGGAGACAGCCTGTACATCAGAGGTCAGGTTCCCACACTGTAAGACTGACAGATTCAAAAGTTTACACTTGATTTTGTGAATCCTTAAAAACTCAGCAAAAATAGAGCCATACACTTGAAGAGCAGTATTAACAGTTGGAGGGCGGTGGTTGTCTATATATCCTTAACGGGTGGGATGGTTATTGTAAACCGAGAGAAAGAAACAGGGCCAGATGCAGAGAAATAGCAAATGTCACAGGAAATAAGCAAATGCAGAGGTAGCCTCAGTTCTGAAGAGGACTTTTGAGAGGTGGAAGACAAATGGCACACAGAGTCTGTAAGTGTATTGTATATACACACATGTGCTCTCCATAAATATTTCACAGGCCAAGCCATTCTTCAGGATCGTGATATAGGAGAGGTTTCTATACACCAAAACAAATCATCTCAACATATCCCTTCTATCAACTTTGCAAAGTTATTACAGACTATTAACTTTGTTGCTTTTAAGAAAGTTTAAGGGATAACTTTTAGAGTCTGTGTCTACACAGTCTACGCAGAAAGAGGAACTGAATTAAAACACTCAGCTTTTTTTTTTTTAACAGTGATAACCGAACAGCATAATGAATTTAAGCAGACCACAAAATCTCTTCCATAGTAATAAATTCTTTTTGTGACATTTCTGATGATAACAGTTATAGAGCATAATTCTCATCCCTGCTTAATTTCTTGAGGCTGCATGAGTCTACAAGTCAGAAGTATCACAGACACCATGGGTACCTGGCCTTTTTCCAGGGGGCATTCTGAATCCCCAAGGCCATCTCCTTTTCTATCAAACAGAAAATGGCAGAGCAGGGTAACTACAGAGATGCACCAGAGGTCCCTGAAAGGATAGCCGTTAAGAGAATGTATCTTTAGTTGAGATCATCCTGTTGCAAATAATTATCTTCAGTCAGTGTCCTGTTAGGGATCTGAATCAGGTGGCAAGACAAAAAAGATTGGTTTGAAAGGATTTCTTCACTATGGATGAATTATTAACTAACATTACCATACAGTTAAGTTAAACATTGTAACTAATTAGAAAAGGCAATGGCAACCCACTCCAGTACTCTTGCCTGGAAAATCCCATGGGCAGAGGAGCCTGGTAGGCTGCAGTCCATGGGGTTGCTAAGAGTCGGACACGACTGAGCGACTTCACTTTCACTTTTTACTTTCATGCATTGGAGAAGGAAATGGCAACCCACTCCAGTGTTCTTGCCTGGAGAATCCCAGGGATGGGGGAGCCTGGTGGGCTGCCATCTATGGGGTCGCACAGAGTCGGCCACGACTGAGCGACTTAGTAGCAGCAGCAACCACATAGGAATGTTTCCCTTTGACCACCAACCCTTCTTTACCTAGGATGATTGCTGTATTAGCTTGAACACAAGCTTTGATGCTTTAATAAAGACCCCCAAATAACAGTGATTTCATAGAAGTTTGTGTATAACAACTTCACAACCACCATTATCCCAGGCTCCTCCTAATCTTATTGTCCTGTTATCCTCAACATGTGACTTTTATCTCATGGTCTATATCAGCCTGCTGGGGCTGCTACAACAAAATACCACAGATTGGGGAGCACAAACAAGAGAAATGTATTTTCTTGCAGCTCTGGAGGCTGGAAGTCCCAGATCAAGGTACCAACAAGGTTGGTTTCTGGTGAGGCCTCTCTTCCTTACTTGCCAATAACCACCTTTTTGCTGTGTCTGCACATGAACTTTTTTCTGTGTGTGTGCACATCCCTGGGGTCTCTTCTTCTTTTTTCTGTTGTTTTTTTTTTTTTAAATTGGAGCATAATTATTTTACAATGTGTGCTTAGTTTCTGTTGTACAGTGAAGTGAATCAGCTATATATAGAGATATAGATATAGATATTTCCTCCCTCTTAGATCTCCGTTCCACCGTCTCTCCAATCCCACCCCTCTATATTATCACAGAACACTAAGCTGAGCTCCCTGTGCTATACCACAGGTTCCCACTAGCTATCTCTTTTACAAATTGGGTGTTCCCTGGTGGTCTAGTGGTTAGGATTCAGTGATCTATTCCTCTTCTTATAAGGGCACCAGCTGTATTGGATTAGAGCCTCACCCTTATGACCTCATTTAACTTCAGTTACCTCCTTAAAGGCCCTATCTTCATATACAATCACATTGGGAATTAGGGCTTCAGCATATAAATTTTAGGAGGATACAGTATGGCCCAGCATAGCTGCCCTAGCTCTCCCCACAATGTCCACATCCCAATCAGAAAGCAGAGAAAGAAAAAAGGGAAGGGCACAAGTCCTCTCTTTAAGGGCATAGCAAGAAATTTAAACCTATCACTTCTACTCCAATCTCATTCAGTTCAGTTCAGTCACTCAGTTATGTCTGACTCTTTGCAACCCCATGGACTGCAGTATGCCAGGCCTCCCTGTCCATCACCAACTCCTGGAGCTTACTCAAACTCATGTCCATTGAGTTGGTGATGCCATCTAACCATCTCATCCTCTGTCATCCCCTTCTCTTCCCACCTTCAATCTCTCCCAGCATCAAGGTCTTTTCAAATGAGTCAGTTCTTCACATCAGGTGGCCAAAGTATTGGAGTTTCAGCTTCAACATCAGTCCTTCCAATGAATATTCAGGACTGATTTCCTTTAGGATGGACTGGTTGGATCTCCTTACAGTCCAAGGGACTCTCAAGAGTCTTCTCCAACACCACAGTTCAAAAGCATCAATTCTTTGGCGCTCAGCTTTCTTTATAGTCCAACTCTTACACGCATACATGACTACTGGAAAAACCATAGCTTTGACTAGATGGACCTTTGTTGGCAAAGTAATGTCTCTGCTTTTTAATATGCTGTCTAGTTTGGTCATAACTTTTCTTCCAAGGAGCAAACGTCTTTTAATTTCATGGCTGCAGTCACCATCTGCAGTGATTTTGAAGCCCAAAAAAGTAAAGTCTGTCACTGTTTCCCCATCTCTTTGCCATGAAGTGATGGGACCGGGTGCCATGATCTTAGTTTTCTGAATATTGAGTTTTAAGCCAACTTTTTCCCTCTCCTCTTTCACTTTCATCAAGAGGCTCTTTAGTTCTTCTTTGCTTTCTGCCATAAGTGTGGTGTCATCTGTCTATATGAGGTTCTTGATATTTCTCCGGGCAATCTTGATTCCAGCTTGTGTTTCATCCAGCCTAGAATTTCTCATGATGTACTCTGCATATAAATTAAATAAGCAGAGAGATAGCTCCTAACCACATGGTCACACTTAACTGCAAGGCAGGCTGGAAAATAGATTCTTTAGTGGAACTTCCATGTGCCTGGCTTAAATTTCTATTCAGAAGGGGAGAACAGATGTTATGAGATGACCAGCAGTTTCAGCCACAGTTGGAAAGACTCTATTGCCTGGAATAATCTTAACATCTCCATTTTGTCCATTCTGTTTTCATTTCCCTTTTGTACCCCTCTGTTTCCCCTCCAGAGTCTTGGTTCCATTCAGTGCAACCTGGGAGGAGCCTGTTGCATACTTAGAACTAAAGGCTTCTTTATGGCATCCATAGAAGACAAGAAAGTATTATTATACCAAAAGTTCTCTTTCCTTTCAGGGATGAAGGAGATAAAATATGGGAGGGGATGATGCAACTAGCCATGTAAGAGTAATTAGGGGAGAATGTAGGGTCAAAAAAAGATAAAGGAGATTGGCAACATTAGAGCACTTAGTCTGCTAGTAGGAGTGATAACCCTTTGTCCTATTTTTAAATCTCTGCAACAAGAACAACTTTTTGTGCTGGAGGAAACATTTAGAGCCAGTTGATTTTCTATGCTATTTCACTCTGAGCAACAACGGGCTCTTGCCTCCTGCTTCATGTCTCTTGAAAGTGGAATGTCTCCTTTCATTAGCGTTTTTAATCTGGTTCCTCCAACATTGTGCAATTTCCTGCTATTTTTTCTCCAGTAATCTAGCCAAGTTCTGCTTTGGGGGGACTCTCCCCTGTTGCTTTAAGGTCTCCCAAAAGGTCTCCGTCAGTCTCTGACTCTTCTATGCCTTTGCGGGAACACTTTGTTCTGGTACTCATAGAACAGCTGAAAGTGCATCTTGTTACCTTGGCCCCATTTCAATCAACAAGTATTTATTGAGAGCTGCCTTTGTTCCAGTGCTATTCTAGATCCTGTCAAATGTAGACGTGAAAGAGTCTTGAGGTCTGGAAAGCACCTTAAAGATAGCTGCTCATTTTCCAAATGAGGACACTGAAGGCCAAAGAATAAACAACTTGCTCCAGGGTCATGAGGCCATTTAGAAAAAGAACCTGCTGAGTTTTCCCATTTCCTACTCTCATGTATGATTTATCCTTTGATTGGGAAGATGAAAGAAAGTGTATGGAACATTATGTCACCTTTTCCAAGCCAAACTTCATGTTTTCAGTATGTTATGTAAATTGCATCATCTTCTAAATAATTTAGTAAGATTATTTACTAACCCCACCCCCCTAAAAATTAATAAAATTATGCATAATAGCTTCTCCTACCCCATGGTCCTATCTAGATGAACTCATAGTCCAAATTCTGGACATATAAAGCTAAGGGCCAGATTCTGGATCCTCCAGGTGCTGATACTTTGCAGGGACTCTTGGAGAGCAATAAGCCAGACCTCTTGGGGTCTACCTTTCTCTTGACCTTATGTAAGTTGGTAACTATATCTTCCAAACATCCCTGTGAAGTGAATATCACTATCCCCATTTCATGGATGAAAACATCCAGGCTTAAAGGGGAATTCCTACGCAGGAGACTGGGCTGATTGCCAAAAGATTAAGAAGGGATTCAAGCTTTATTGATGTCTCTTCTTATCCTTAAGTCACATCTGTCTTTTCTTTGTACAGTTTCCCCAGCATGGAATAGTACAAGAGCATGGGGCAGGAGCACATAGGTGGACAGGGACTTGGCTGTCAGGACGAACTTGATGGTGAGTTCTGACCCTCACAGCTGAGCTCTGTGTGCAGCTCTAAGTCTCATGCCCCTCCCTGCACAGGAAGAAGAGCTCTTTCAGGGTGAAGCGCAATAAGCCCCTGACCCTCCAGAATGGAACTGAGGCCCCTGGAAACAAGCAGAGGCTAGAAAAGACTGTCAGAGCCATGTGGGGGTGGGGAGTAGAGGACTATAGACCAGAGAAGATGCTCAGGCCAGGTTCCCACCTGAGATGGCTCTGTTTGGCCTGAAATGAGAGTCCAGGGGAAAGGCAACATTTTGAACCATCTTCCAGAGTCATATGATTGCTCTCTGTGTGGAACTGAGTTCTGCCTCCCTAATCTTCTAGATGGTGCAGGCCTAAGAATGGAGTTTTATATTTGTGTATACATGTAGGAAAAAAATGTCTGAAATAATATCCATAAAAATATCACTGGTTATTATTAGAGTGGAAGGGTTTGGTGTTTTTTAATTTCTTCTTTCTGCCTATGCTTTCTGCGCTTTTAAAAATAATAAGCCAAAATTATTTTTTAATCAGAAAAAATGAAAATTTCTTTCATTGTTGTTTGGGAAAGAAAGAAACCACCACATGTACCCACTAGCTTCTAATGTGATTGCTGCCTTGGGGATATTTGGAAGTTTCAAAATGACTTTGTGTGTAAAGTGATATTCTCTGGCCACACAAACAATTTCAGAAGACATAGAAGAAATGTAATCTGAGAGCATGTCTAAGAGCATGTCTGTACTAAACCGGCTTTTAATCTGAGAGCATGTCTGTATTAAACCAATCATACATCCCACCTTTTCTGGTTCCCAGAATAGGCTGTCTGATGTCCCCATACATCATCACCTTCAAACTTTCCAGCTACTTGCTCACTGTCCCTTAGGGCAAAGAGAGCAATTTACAGCTAATTGTGATTAGCTAGGATCTAGTATAAGAAGCTCACAAAACAAATGGGGGACATGAGTGAGGATTTTCCAAATCGGGATCCAAGAAGAAAGATGATGACCACTCCACAGTGAGGAACAGGAGGTAGACAAGAGTCAAAATAACTAAGAACCAAAATGCCCACTTAGTACTTTAGAGTGAGGACAGTTAAATGTTGGCCTGGAAACTATGGCAGGCTGGGGATTTCCTTCTTTGCAGACCTCTTCTCTGTAAACATGTGAACATCCAATAAGATTTGTTTATGTGATTGTCTGCATAAAAGGCACAGAGATAGACTCCATCAATTTCCCAATGTGTGGTTACAGACAATTTGTATTTTACTGTATCTCAAGAAGAAAACAGCAATTGCAGACCTACCCGCTTCTCCCTCTCTATCCTGACTTCCAATGAGTGTGGCATTCTTAAAATTCATCATCTATTCCTAAAGGCTGTAGTTTTCAGAGTCCAAGTTATATAATGCATCAGGGCTGGATCACTGGAAAGGAAGAAGGAGGTATTACTCCCTGTATTCCTACCAGGTAGAGGGGAGCAAGGGGACAAGGGTCAGATTCCCACCATTTTTGAAGAACTGGATCTTTGTTGGAGAAAGAGTGCTTTCTTAGGCCTTGGCTGTCCCACATGTAAGCATGTGTGAGTATGTAAATTTATGTTAATTAAATTAGGTGAGAAAGTCTTGGAGACATGGACACAGAAAGAAAGTTCCTGAGCTAGGACCTCCTCCTGCTTTCATCTTTCTTACTTGTATGAGAATTCTAACAAAAAGTATTGATTACGTCCAAAAAACTGGGCAATGAATTTTTGTTTTAAAAGAGTCTACTTTCTTTTCATGCGACAGAAAGAAGCTTAGAGGGAGGCACAGTTCAGTTCAGTTCAGTTCAGTCGCTCAGTCGTGTCCGACTCTTTGTGACCCCATGAACCGCAGCATGCCAGGCCTCCCTGTCCATCACCAACTCCCGGAGTTCACCCAAACTCTTGTCCATTGACTTGGTGATGCCATCCAACCATCTCATCCTCTGTCATCCCTTTCTTCTCCTGCCCTCAATCTTTCCCAGCATCAGGGTCTTTTTGAATGAGTCAGCTCTTCACATCAAGTGGCCAAAGTATTGGAGTTTCAGCTTCAACATCAGTCCTTGCAATGAACACCCAGGAGTGATCTCCTTTAGGATGGACTGGTTGGATCTCCTTGCTGTCCAAGGGACTCTCAAGAGTCTTCTCCAACACCACAGTTCAACAGCATCGGTTCTTTGACGCTCAGCTTTCTTTATAGTCCAACTCTCACATCCACACATGACTACTGGAAAAACCATAGCCTTGACTAGAGGGTCGCTCAGGTCTCTCGCATTGCAGGCAGACTCTTTACCATCTGAGCCACCAGGGAAGTTCCTCTGACTAGAGGGAGGCACACCCAATGACTAACTATGGGACTCAGAGCGGGACAGGAGCGCCATGGGTCAGAAGGAGAATGGGGTGGGGGGAGATGCCGAGGGATTTTCACTTGTTCCCATATCTACCTCTGGGTTGTTGAGCTTTTTTTCTTTGATGAGGTTATTTTCATTTTTAGTGTGAGAAAACTATTACAGAGACTTAAAAATAAATAAGCAAGCAAACAAACACATGGATCCAAAATGCTAGCTAATCTCATTTTTATTCTCTAAGAACAAAGATTGTAAAGAATAATAAACAAACATTTGGGAGGAAATCTTGTTTGTTTCCACCCTCCATATGTTTTGCCTGGTCCAAAGCAGCTGTCATGGCATTGTTTACCCATGATGTGTGTGTGACTTGGGTTGGCTTCATGTCCTGGGCTCTGCAATTCTAAAATTAATAGGAGGCTAGCTAGGGAACTTCTCTGCCTTCAGTGCTATGGGGGCACAGATTTGACTTCTTGGATTTGCTTGGTAAATCCTTCCTTCCATTTTAAGAGATAACTCTTTGTCTTATTTAGGGGTCAAATTCACTGAGATGCTGAGGTTGCTCTTTATCAACATGGTCATAGAGATATGTCCTATCTATCTATCTAAAGGAAATCAGTCCTGGGTGTTCATTGGAAGGACTGATGTTGAAGCTGAAACTCTGGTATTTTGGCCACCTGATGCGAAGAGCTGACTCATTTGAAAAGACCCTGATGCTGGGAAAGATTGAAGGCAGGAGGAGAAGGGGACAACAGAGGATGAAATGGTTGGATTGCATCACAAACTCAATGGACAAGAGTTTGGGTAAACTCCGGGAGTTGGTGATGGTCATGGAGGCCTGGTGTGCTGTGGTTCATGGGTCACAAAGAGTCGGATATAACTGAGCGACTGAACTGATCTACCTACCTACCTATCTCCAACCATCCAAGTCTTTTTCCTGTTAAGTAAGTTTAAAAACTTCCAAGCTAGTATATATGGAACATTATAATTCACTAAAAGCTGAATACAAATGGAAATTGACAAATAACTGAGAAAACATCAAGCAGGAATCTCATGATTATTTATGACAGTTATGCTCTGATTCTTCTCTCAAGATTTCTTAGTTCTTTTTAAAATACAGTGTCAAAAAGAGTGGATATATGTATATGTGTAACAGGTTCACTTTGCTGTATACCTGCAACTAATACAATATTATAAATCAACTATACTCCAATAACGGAGAAGGCAATGGCAACCCACTCCAGTACTCTTGCCTGGCAAATCCCATGGACAGAGGAGCCTGGTAGGCTGTAATCCATGGGGTTGCTAGGAGTCGGACACAACTGAATGACTTCACTTACACTCTTCACTTTCATGCATTGGAGAAGGAAATGGCAACCCACTCCAGTGTTCTTGCCTGGAGAATCCCAGGGATGGGGTAGCCTGGTGGGCTGCCATCTCTGGGGTCGCACAGAGTCGGACACGACTGAAGCAACTTAGCAGCAGCAGCAGCAGCAGCATACTCCATTAAATTTTTTAAATGAAATCTCAAAACCCCAGGTTTTAATAATTAAATTTTCTGGGAGGCAGCATAATGTAGTAATGTTTCAGTCCAGTTGCTTTCAGTTACAAATAACAGAATACCTCCATTAAAAGTGGTTTTAAACAGAAAGGAATTTAGTAATCTCACAAAACAATAATTTGAGAGGTAGGTGGGCAAGGACAGAGCTGAATCAGCAGATCAGCAGCATCATTAAGGATGGAAGTTCTTTTCCTCTCTCCATTCTGCCACCTTCAAGATTGGCAGCATAGCTGCAAAAATGCTGTTAACTTGCCAGGCCACATAGTTATGCCCCACAATATCTGGAAGAGAGAGATTGAAAAGATAGAGTCAGAGATTACTTGCCCAGCATCTTCTTCCATTAGGAGGGAAAGTCTTCCCCAGAAACCCCCCAGCTGATGTCTCCTGAGGTCTCATTGGCCAACACTGGGTCACATATTCTAGCTGCAAGGGAGGCAGGAAGAGAACACTACTCCAGTCCCTTCCAGGAAGGAAGAATGGCAGCCAAAAGGTCAGCCACACAGAGATTGACAGGATCAGAACCTCTAGTACCAAACTGATGAGAATGCTGTCTCTTCCACTTAATACCACTGCAAACTTGAGCAAGTTACTCAATTACTCAGTGCCTTAGTTTCTTCCTCTGCTGTGTGAAATAAATTCTACCATATATGTAAAGCCCTTTATAGTGTCTGCCATGTGCTGCCTTTTAGGCATCATGGTTATTTGCATATCTAGGATGACAGAGGGTCTCCTGGGGTTTGGAGTTCATCCAGATGCTCCCGCTGAAAATGTGACAGACAAGTTGGATTTAAGTTGCTGTGATGTTAAATTCTTATAGTACCCTAACCACAATGGCTGTCTTCAATTCTTCAGACTTAATGCTTAATATTGTCATATATTTTTAAAAGCTTTTAGCTGACAGCCTTGTCTATTAAACTTATTTCCAAAAAAAGCTCTCAGAGATAGAAAGAGTGTCTTTGGTTCCTATGGGAGGTGCCAACCTCCTCCAAGACTCCATCTCTTCCTCTCTCGCATTACTTCTGTGTCTGACTTTTTAGTCTGTTCTCATTGCAGCTTAAAGCAGGCACCAGTTTCACACAGTCCTATACCTCATCTCAGCTCTGTTTCCCAATCCCCTGGCTTCAAATGAGGGCAAATTCAGGATGAGGACAGAAAGTAGCTATTAGGAGTTTCCTTTAAAATTTGATACACTGTTAAATGGAATGGAAATTGGTACAACCTTTCTGAAGTGCAATTTGACACATGAAATATTTAAATACATAATTCCCTTGACCCAGGAATTCCACTTCTATGCATGTATGCAAGAAATAAAATTCAAAAAGCATTGCTTGCTTTAGCAAAAAAAAATTTTTAACAACCTAGATGTCCATGAATAGTAAATATGTTAAATAACTAGACCATTACCATAATATGAGATTGCTATATCGAACATTTTTTAAAACATGAGGAAGATCTTTACTGACATGAAGGGATGCCTATAGTATATTATTGAGCTTAAAAACAACAAAATACAGACTCTTGTTTACCATATTGTATCAGTTGTCTATGGTTGCATAGTAAACCATTCCAAAGTTTGAGTTGGGCTCAGCAAGAACAGCCTGTCTTTACCGTATGTGCCACTGGCTGGACTCACTCATGTATCTGAGGCCTCGGCCGGTATGTCGGGGACAAGTCCCTCCCTCTTCCTGTTCTCTCATCCTCAAGGAGGTGAGTCCAGGATGCTCTCATGGCAGCAGCACTCCAAGAGGGTGGGAGCAGCGAAAGGAAACCTGGTCGCTTGGCTCAGGACCCTGACAGCATCATTTCCCCCAGTTTCTATTGGTCAGAGCAAGTTTCAAGGTCAGACCAGAATCAAGGAGTGGAGAGAGAGACTTCACCTCTTCATGGGAGTTGCTGTCTCAAAGGCATCATCCAAAATGCCCTTCAACCATCCTCACTTCCTGAGACCCATGCCTCTGTGTAGCCCCTCCCTTATTGAACCTGGACTGTCTGTGGGACCAGCAGAATGTCTGAGTGTGTGTTGGAGTGTGACGTCAGAGGCTAGCTCACACCAGGTCTTGCACCTTCCACCTTGGTCTCTTGGTCCTCTCCCTGTGGGGGAAGTCAGATGCCATTTCATGAGGAAATTCAGGCAGCCTGTGGAGAGGCCCGCATAGATAGGAAATGAGGCCTCCTGCCAACAACCGGCACAAGTATGTCAGCTGTGGGAGTGAGCCACCAAGGAAGCCAATCCTCCAGCCCCCACCATGGAAGCCAATCCTCCAGCCCCGGTCAGGTGTGCAGGACTGTAGCCCCAGCCAAACTGTGACTACAGCCTCAGGAGAGCCCCTAAGCCCCCCAGAACCTAGAACTACTGCTCAAGCCACTCTTGTCCATGGAAGCTGAGAGAGAATAAATGATTAGTGTTTTTTTTAAGCCACTAAATATTAGAATAGCTTGTTATACAATGTTCAAGAATGAATGGGATGCAAATAATTTGTGGCTTCTGTGTGTGTGTGTGTATACATAAATATACACAAAGATAAATGTTGTCTATCTATTTAATGTTTATCCCTAGAGACCAGGAATAAGGGTGTGTGTGTGTGTGTGTGTGTGTGTGTGTGTGTGTTGTTGTTGTCTGGCACTAAGGGACAGGCAGACATACTTATGAATTAAGGCCCTTTTTTCCTTCAGACTTGTTTGAGTTTTTTACTAAGAAAGTTTACTTCTATAATTGTTTAAACAAAAACAATTTCCCTGCTATTTCAAAGCATTTGTATGTATACATGAATATGAGCACCTGGGCTAGGTACAGAAGGAGGAGGTACAGATCCATGGAGGAGTCTTTAGAGAGGCCCCCTTGCACGATTGTTCTGGACACTTCAGTTCTAGTAATGGTGCCACATGCCCCCAGAACATCAGAACAGGCTTGCTCTACGGAGATGAACACTGTCCAACCAAGCATAGCATCGAGACTGCAGTAAATAAGGCAACTCCAGTGAGATTTAAGCGTCCGTTTTCTTTTTAAATGAGATTTTCCCAAAAAGACGACATCCAACCGAGTCACTGAAATGCAATTAGTACATACAGCTGGATTGAGTTTAGAACACTGAGAATCTGTTTGAAAAAAACACATGAAATGGGGTCCAGCTGTCTGAACTTTTTAGTTTTGTGAAATCCACATTTAAAGACAAAACCCGCCTATATGTTTTCTGATCGTTTTTTCATTGCAACGTGGTTTTAAAAATCAACCAACCCAATCAATTCGTCAATGCAATTGACCAGGCCTCTTAAAAATAAGGAATCTAAAGCCTTTTGTCCCTTGAAAATAGAGATAAATGTCATAGAATCCTGGGTTTTTTTTTTCCTAAAGTCTGTGGTAACTCCATGCATTTCTGGATTGTAAGAAATCTGAATGCCTGTCACATCATTATTTCCATCCACAATATTTATTATTGCTATATTTATTTGTTATTTACCAAGTATTGACGGTATCCTCAGAGCTGGAAACAAAATTCCAGAGGAGACTATAGTTTTTGCCTAAAAGGTTACAGTCTTGTCTTCTCCGTTGATTGTCCCAGAATGTACAATATTTACTCGCATGGCATTTTATATAGCCCTGAAAGAGGTAGTTTCCCCTCAAATGGATATATCTCTAACTTTTTAAAAAAGTATGTGGTAAAGAAATATATGTGTAAAGATGACATCTTCCTAACCCCTGGGAATCATAAACAGAACATTGAGAATTTCTAATATTTGTGACACAGTGGAAGAGTTCAAACCCACGTGGTCTTTCTACTCAGGTTAAGTTTAGAAACATTTCAAAGAAAATTGGATTTTTCTTAATGTAACAACTCATTTTATTTATTTTTATTGCCCAACCTCTGCCCCCAAATCCAATTTAAGACAGTAATCTGGGGCACCTCATGTGTTTAAATATGAAAAATAACATTTCTTCAAAGATTGCAAACAATTTTTCAAGGAACTATTAGGAGAAATTCAGTGGTAAAGAATCTGCCTGCCAATGCAGAAGCTGCAGGAGACGTGGGTTCAATCCCTGAGTCAGGAAGATTCCCCTGGGGGAGAAAATGGCAACTCTCTCCAGTATTCTTGCCTAGAGAATCCCATGGACAGGGGAGCCTGGTAGGTTACAGTCCATGGGGTCTCAAACAGTTGGACATGACTGTGACTACACATGCATGCATGTACACACAGCTACTGCCCAGTAATTTGGGGTTTCTGGTGTGCAGGTTTGAGAGCTACATATCTAATTCATGTGCCTAGCACCAGGACCTGCCGTGGTTTTGAGCAAGCCCCCTATATCCTTCTAGCCTATTCCCTTCAATGACGTGATACTTATTTGTGAGCAGAGCTTTGTAAAACTATGATTACACGGATGACAACATGTGGAGTCGGGATGCATGGCTGTGTGAATTTGTTTGGGTTAACTCAAGGGCAAAGCTGATTCATATAAAATTCCTCAGGGAGTTTTCCTGGATTTTGTTGAAAAATCTAGGATGTAGAAAGACTTCATTTTAACCCTGATTTTGGAGGCTTAATAACTGGCAAACACTTGATGTACACACTTTATAACTCAAGTGTTAGATTTATTTTCACATATATTTTACACATAGATATAGAAAAGTTGTTTATGAGGGGCTTCCCTGGTAGTCCAGTCATTAACAGTCCACCTTGTAATGCAAGAGATGTAGGTTCGATCCCTGGTCTGAGAAGATTCCACATGTCATGGAGCAACTAAGCCTGTGCGCCTCCATTACTGAGCCCTCGCTCTGGAGCCCATGAGCCACAACAAGAGAACCATGCACTAAAACTGAGACTCAATGCAGCCAAATAAATATATTTTTTTTAATGGACGTGATTTTTTTTAAGTTGTTTATGAAATAAAAAAGTTAAAATACAACACAAATTACTGATTCTGGTTGAGGACAGACATCTAGAGCAAGGGGGATCTTGATACAGCGTCTGCTTTCTAAGGAGGTAGATTGAGAACGAAGGATTCCTGCCACCTTCCCTGAACTATAAGACCCACAGGAGTCTGACTCTTCCAGCCAACGAGAGGGAAGAAAATGGAAGCAAGAAAGCAGAGGCCTGTGTCCACTGGCCTGGCATCCCCACACCCCCTGCCTCTAACGGGGAGATAGGGGCTGCATAGTCACCACCTCCCTTCATCCGAGTCTTGCCAGACAAGATCCAGGAGGCAAAGGAAAAGAGGTCTTTGCTTTTCAATGCAGCAGCCAAGTACCTGGCATAGGGGGCCCAGGAAGGACCTTCTCACCCTGTCTTTCCAATCAGATTGGCCATCACTTCTCCTCTTGGGAGCAGCACCAGGAAAGCTGGTGGGAGGGTAGCTAGAAGTACGGTTCTAGATTGCTCCTTCCTGGGGAATGAGTCACAGGTTCCTTCTGAAATATGAACAGGAAAATAAATGTTTCCTGGCTGTGCCTCAACACCAGTAAATAAAATGCCTGTGAGAATAAATTATCTCATGGGCCTCCCCAATGCCATCCAACACATGCTCACCAGGACCCGAATTCAACGAGCAGTCAGGGAGGGTGTGGCTGGTGATGAGTCTCCATATTTTAGAAAATTTACAAGAAACACAAAACGCTCTCCTGCTTAGAAGTTTGGTTTTTTTATTTGGGTTTTTTGGGGGTATGTCGGTTGTTAGAGAATTTGGAACAGATTTTTCCATATAAACTGATGTTCTAAATCTAAATGGTGTTTAGCTTCCCGAAGCTGGCCCCCCAAAGTTTTTATAGTAGTACAGTCTGTGCCTTATTGTTTTCATGGGAAATTAATTACAAAATTAACACAGTCAGAAATGCATTAGTCCTGGGTCCACACCAGTCCACCCACTTCTCCCCCGACTCCCTGGGCCATGTGGTGGCACTCCCAGATGTAATAGCCAGTGGTCCCTCGGAAGGGAGAACGTGGTTAGATTCTCTGAGACCACAGTTCTTTGCTAATTCTCTACATCTACAAATTCTATCTGTGTCTGAATAAGAACTAGTAAGTACCGCTCAATAGCTATTTAACAAACTCTTCCTTAAGTGATCCGAATTGAGAGGAAAAGATTTTTCTCATTCAACTACTCATTCCTTCATTCAACTTAAAAAAAATTTGGAACCTGGACATGTAGTTGTGAACCAAACAGACATAGTTCCTGCTTTCCTAGTTGTAGGTGGAGGGGTGGACATAGGAGGGTAAACCATATAAGTTCTATATTAAGGAAATAGGCAAATAAATAATATACTTACAAATCACGTCAAGTACTACAAAGAAAATAGGTGTTGGGAGGATATGACTCTAGGAAATGACATTTGCGCTGAGACCTGAAAGATGAAAGAGGCAGGAAGAGAGTGAGTTTTTGTGCTGTTGGCAGAAGATCTGGGAATGGGAGTGTGAAGGTCAGTACATGCCAGCCCAAGATTAGCAAAGCTCTGAGTTGGAGAAAAGTTTGGAGTGTTCAAGAAACTGACAGTAAGCTAGTGTTGCCAAGGCAATGTTGGAGAGGTGAGTGGGGATCAAATTATGCCAAGACTAGCTGGCCAGTTCAGAGATTTTATATTTCCTCCTTATTGCACTGGAAAGCCTTGAGGCTTTTAGGTAAGTTAATGGCCTCATCTGACTTATCTTTGAAAAATCTACTCTGGCTGGAATGTGGAGCATAGATTTGGTTAGGGGGGCAACATGGGCAGCAAGAAGACCAGCTACGAGCCAAGACGAGGGCTAAAGTTGGGGTCGGCATTTGTGGTCATAGAAATTTTGAATAGAAAGTTGCAGTTGATATCAATTTAGGAGATGAGATTGACAGAACAGACTTATGGGTTGGTTGTGGGACTGGAGGGAGAGGCTGGAGCACTTGGGTGGCTGAAAAGATCATTGACTAAGATGGAAGCAGCAGCTGTTGCTGCTAAGTCACTTCAGTCGTGTCCGACTCTGTGTGACCCCATAGACGGCAGCTCACCAGGCTCCTGTGTCCCTGGGATTCTCCAGGCAAGAATACTGGAGTGGGTTGCCATTTTTCTTCTCCATGGAAGCAGCAGGAGGGGCAGAAAGAGGTAGAAGACTTGGCTTTGGCTGAGTGGAGTTGGAGATGGCAGTGAGATTCTGAGAACATGGTTGGAAACTCAGAAGAGAGTTCTGAGCCAGAGATCCAAATATGGGAGTTGTTGGCACAGAGATGGTGTTTAAAGCCTCAGGGTGGAACTTCGCACTCCTCATTGCCTCTCCCATTTGCAGGCACAGGTGGACAAACTATCAGTGATGTGCGTGGAGGATAAGGAAAGCAATCAGCCCATTATTATGGGCTAAGTCTAAGGAAACTGTTTACTGCCTCCTATTTTGATAAATCCACATTCACCCTGAGCATCTTGTAAGCATACAAAAGACCCTAAAAGAAAGCTAGTTCAGGTTCTGACTTCTTGATCACAGAATACTGAAATATGGAGGGGAGAGATAAATTAGGAAGTTGGGAATAACACATACATGCTATCATGTAGAACATAGATAAATAATAAGGACCTACTGTATACCACAGGAACTATTCTCAATATTTGGTTAAAAAATCTACGTGGAAAAAGAATCTGAAAAAAATATATATATATATAACTGAATCACTTTGCTGTGAAACTATCACCCGAAACAAATACAACAATGTAAATCAACTATACTTCGATAAAAAATAAAAAGAATCCTGAAATAGCTCCTCTAGCATTTTACATAATTCAGTTTTAATATTCCTCCTTCAAAATGCACCAAAAATGAGGACATTTTCTCTGCATACAAGTGGACACGTTACTTTTAGGGACACTAACAATGGCCATGTTTCCTTGCATGGCAAAGTTGTGTTTGCTTTCCCATAATAATTAAAATCCGTGAGGACTCTAATTGCATCTGGATGTCTCTGCTGAGTTGGAACCTGTCACTCATCTAGAGCATCCCACACCAAACGGAAAGGACACGCTGAAGCCATGGCATTTGAGCAGACCCAGGTCCCACATTGTGAGCTGCCAGGGAGTGAGTAATTCTGGCCTTGGAAAGGGCACATTTGTAAAGCTAAATTAATACGTCCTGTTTTTCATCTGTGACTTCTCTCTGTTTCCAGTTTTAAACAGTCAGCTGCCTTGGTTACATGACCATGCAAAAAAAAAAAAAATGGGGTGGGGGGAGGTTTGTATGTTTATTGTCAATCCCAGAATGGACTCAGCTCTTGGAACCAACTCAATCAGTACTGATCCAGATGCTCAAAGGAGAAGAAGGAGAAATAAAATCCATTTACCTCATTACCTTTCTGAATTGAAACCCCCAAAGTATCTGACAGTCCCCAAGTCTGCTATCTTTATTCCCTGGTGGTGAAAAGCTGTGAAGCAGATGAGGAACATGAAAGCTTTCATTACATCAGCTCCCTTCCAACATTTTGGTTTTCATTTCATACGATAAGGTTGAAAGGCCCATTTGACTGTTATAAATTGCCTTTCCTCATCAAAGAACTCCAAGACCAGAGTCTGTAAACATATCTGGACACTGTGTTTAGTTGTAAACCACTGGGAAAGAAAAATGAAATGACATCTAAACTAAAAGCCCGGCCCCTTTCCAATCTTCTTTTTTTATTGCTATAAACCCAGTAAATAAGTCTTTAGTTTCTGTTGAGAATGAAAGCTGACCAACCTCAGACTTAAAGGCATATGTGGCCCCAGAGCAAAGTACCCCCAAGCTCCACAAAACCAAACCCAAGTGTCCCATGCACAAGCAGAGGCCCTGATGTCGCAAGTTCTATATTTACAAAAACGGGCAACTTAGACATCGCTGGGAGGCATCTCCTTTTCTCCTAATTAAAGGTTTTACTTTCCTTTGACCAGCGGCCAGTTGCCCTAGGTAACTGCGCAGGAGAGCTACATGCTAACAGAAGTAAAGATGAGGCAAAAAAAAAAAAAAAATGTTGCAGCAGGACCTGAGGACTGAAAATACATGTGCTGATTTCTTCTCATCAGGCAGAAGTTTCCAGGCTGGAACTTAAAATTATTCATCCCCTGGATTATTGATTAAAAGAAGCCTGTAACTGTTAGGCTTCTAGAGTCAAAAAGACAAATTTGCGTGATCAGGCCATAACTGAAGCATACACAGAGGCCAAGAGATTTACAGGGCCCTTCCTTCTGGGTCAGTCAGAATCACAGTGGAGAGCTGGGTGAAAGCAGCCAGCAGCACCCCCTTGGAGAAGAAGAGAGGGTGCCACGCTAGGTGTGTCTTACGTACGAGTCGCATAAAGGTAGCACCACTTCGTAACTCCTGGAAGAGATCATTTAACTAAACGATGAGCCATGGTTCTGTTTAGAATTCTATTCCCGGGCCTAAGAGTTTGTTTAAGCAACTCTTTGGCCATCACAGGAGCTGTCAGCCCACCAAAGTGCTTAAGCTGACTGTTGGGAAAAGCAAGACTCAGAAGAGCATCCTTCCAGAAAGGCAATTTCTACATTTTTAACCAGTGGGATCACTGTGCAGGAGTGACTTAATCTCTCTAATCCTCATTTTCTTCGTCTACAAAATGGGAATGAGGATGATAGAATTATGTTGAGAATTAAATGAAACAACACAGTTTGAGGTCATTAGCACAGCACCTGGCAGACAACAAGCTCTCAATAAATGCTGGCGAAGATGCTGCCGCTGATGATGACCTTGACGTTGAAGAGCAAGTAGAGGAAAACTTTATTCAAGCAATAATCCTGTACCTTTAGAGGATGCCTTTGAAAGTCTTACCTGTGTCTTTAAAAGTCTTGGTTTGTGTCAGCCATAAACTTGCTCATTCTTTTTCTTTGGCTACAAACGTTTGCCAGTGTTTGGTTACAAGAGATGCTGCCTATGGAAAAATCTTTGAAAGATTTGGCAAGGCATTGGAGCGAGTCAGGATTGCCTGAATGGTCCAACGTAGATTTCACACTTCTGATAGAAATGCACACTTCTTTGCATATTTAAAATTTTTTAAATGCCTGGGGCAATTAAAAAATGTCTGGGGCCCCTTCAGGCAGCGGCCAGGTCCTGCCTCTTTAGGAAGTGATCCCAGCGTGATGATGTCCCAGCCTGGTGATGACCTGGAGGGGTAATGACCCTGTGTTTATTTCCTTGTTGATTTCCCTTCCCTGGCTCCAAGCTCATTTTCCCATTGCCTGCAGGAAAACAACATCCAGGGGTGCGGTAGGCCTGACTTGGCAGCCCTAAAGGTGAACAAAAGGACCCTGGCTCTGGCAGAGAGCAGAAGGAAGTTGGAGGGAGCCTCAGCCCATCCAAACCAGAACAGACACGTTGATGCTCTTGAGCCGCTGCTCAGTGGGAGCCATTCTCCCTGGAAGCTCCCCAGAGGCTGCTCTCGGGTTTATGGCTCAGTTCTGTGCAGAGCCTGCAGCAGGGGCAGGGCATGCACTGATTGAGTCCAAGGTGGAGTGGATCTCATGCGTGTCTGGAAGACGGGGCACAGGAAAGAGAAGGGGAATTTTCCCGGGCTACTGCTGAGTCAGAAAAACTCAGTTCCCAAATGGACTTTACCCGGAGGCCTCACACGGCTGAAAACTGATCCACAATGCAGCAAAGGTAAGAGGCCTGCCACCTCCAGAGGGCTGCGTCTCAGGCAATTGGCGAAAACTTTGTCCCTGACTCTCCTAGCCCAGCCCCCACCCCACTCCTTCCGTACACCACACACACAGACACACACACACACACACACACACACACAGGTTAAGGAGAACTTGTTAAGGAGATCCTAGAAATATTTTCAACACTCTAGAAAGGCCTCAGGACATTTACTGTCTTTATGTTCAAGGATACCATTTCCTTGACTTTCAAAAATAAAAACTACTTTTTTATTTCATTTTTCACTGGCCAAATTGGTCAGTTAAAATGTAAGTAATCCCAGTAATGGTGACTGGGTTTCAATAACATTATTCTTTATCCAGTATTCAAAACACATTCACGTGTTTTTTCCCATTTCTGTGGTAGAAATAGGCATTTCTGTTACTATTTTACCCACAGAGGCACTTAGGTGCAGAGAAATTGTGACCTGCCCAGCAGTGTGTAGGAAAGTGACAGACAGCTCATCTTGTCTCCATTCCTGCCTCTCTTCAGTAGAATGGTGACTCTACTTTCTAAACCAAATGCCAGACGACACTGTCTGTCGCATATTCTGGCAAATGGTCTGATGAGAGGATAGAATTTTAGCAACTGGAACTCTCCTGGATAATCCAGAAATGGAGAGTCACAGTATCCAGGACAATACGCCACTGTGTCGTGTATCCTTATTCACTTCCATCCCTGGACACTGAAGCCAGTTCAACAGATATTGATAAGTGATGGTGCCAGTGCCCAGTTCTGGGTCACACATCAGTGCAAGGTGCAGACCCTATGCCCAGCGGGTGCTGAAGGAGGCAGAGTGGGGGCTGGGGGAGGGGGTATGAGTGAGAAAGCTCTCCGTGGGAGGGGAGCTTCACACTCGGGCTTAGCATGCTGAAGGAGAGGTTTCAGATCAGCACAGCCCCCAAGTAGGGAGGGAGTGTACATTCACAGCAAGACTACAGCAGCAGGGCAGGAGGTGAAGAGCACAGACTGAAGAATTAGACCATCCAGGGGTGAATCCTGGTTCCACCACCTACTAGCTCTGTTGTTGCTGTTGTTCATAAGTCATGTCCGACTCTCTGTGACCCGGTGGACTGCAGCACACCAGGCTTCCCTGTCCTTCACTATCTCCTGGAGTTTGCTCAGACTCAAGTGCATTGAGTCATTGATGCCATCCAACCATCTCATCCTCTGCTGCCCCCTTCTCCTCCTGTCTTTAATCTTTCCCAGCATCAGGGTCTTTTCCAATGAGTTGGCTCTTTGCATTAGGTGACCAAAGTATTGGAGCTTCAGCTTTATGTCTGGGGTAATTCAGGTAACACCTCTGACCTCAGTTTTTTGACATGTAAAATGGGAACAATTGGTGATACCTATCTTAAGGAGTTGTTGTTGTTGTTTTAATTTAAATTTATTTATTTTAATTAGAGGCTAATTACAAAAGTATAAATGAGATAACACGTGTGAAATCTTTGCTGGCACACAAGTGTTCAATACATAGTAACTGGCTCCATGGGAGATGCCAGGGATAAAGATAAGAGGAGCCCTACCCTCAATTTGATCACAAGATCATGAGTTCCTTGTATGCCACTATCAGTATATGCAGTGTGGTAAGGGCTGTGGGATCGCAGAGGAGGGATCCACTCAGTCTGGGAGATTCTGGATGGAGGTTCTGGGCAGCCTGTTGGGGGAGGTGGGGAGAAGTGACACAGCAGAGGCCCTGTGTGTAGGAGGGTGGCAGAGAACAGGACTGCGCTGATTTGGTTTTGAACACCAACTTCATCCTCCCCCAGATGCCTCCACCTGTAAGGCTGCTGGGACTGCCATAACAGTACCACAGCCTGCATGGCTTAAACAACAGAAATGCATTTTGTCATAGTTCTGGAGCCCGAAGTCCAACATCAGGGTGAGGCCTTTCACCTTGGCTTGCAGATGGCCACCTTATTTCTGTGTCCTCACGTGGTCATTCCTCTTTAAGGAGAGTGTCTGTCTCTGTATGTCCACATTTTATCTTCTTAAGAGAGACGGTCATTAGTTGGATTAGAGTCTACCCTCAAGGCCTGTCTTTAACTCAGTCACCTCTCTCAGGGCCCTATCTCCAAATCCAGCCACATTCTGAGATATGGGACTTCAGCATATGAATTTGGGGGGATACAATTCACCCCAGAATGCTGAGGCTGTTACTAAGACTTCCCAAGCCTTACTTCCTCATTTATAAGATGAGGACGATTTACTTAACAAGGAGAACCATTGTAATGATTATAAAAAGAATCTGTGAAGCATCTATCCCAGTTTCTGACCCTTAGAAGGTGCATAGTAAGCAGTGGTGGTTACTATCAGCCCTTTAGGCCAAGTCTCAAAAGAACATAGGGTCCCCTGCACAATCCATGCTCCAGATGGACATCGGAGAACTGGCCCTTAGGTATCCTGCAGACTTTATGACAGGGCAAGGGGGCATTCAGTGCTTCCACTTCCTTGGTTCTGGCAGAAAGCCCATCATGAGATAAGTCAAGTGGCTGGCATGTGTCCTACAGAAACTGTGTTCTCTCTGTCTAGTTATTCAAGAATCCAGATGCCCATTCTTTACTAAATCCCTTGGATGAGAACGTCCATCTCTGCACCTCAGCAGAGGAACAACACTTGGCAGATACACCCTGACTCTACTCCTGGGGAAGCCACTCCAAGCTCTGTCCACCCAAGGCAGGCCCCAGGTACCTGTGTCCTGGCAAGTCTGGAAAACAGTATCATTCCATCCTACATCACTAGATACAGATATATTATTTTGAAAAATCTCAAATTTACAGAAGAGTTGCCAGTACAATACGGTACAAAAAATTCTATAATGTATTTTTCCTGAACCCTTTGAGAATAAGCTGCCAAAGAGATGCCTCATCTTCCACAAATACTTGAGTGTGCATTTCCCATACACAGCACATCTCCCACACAACCACAAAACCAGGAGCTTAATGTTGATACATTACTATTATCTAATCCTCAGACTCTAGGAAGTTTTCATTAATTGTCATTGGATCCTCAGACCAGTTCAAGTTCTTGTTACTTGTCCCCAAAATATTCTTTATAGCAAAAAGAGTACTTTCAAATCAAGCGTTGCATTTAGTTGTCACGGGTCCTTAATCTACTTCAACATAGACCCTTTCCTCAGTATTTCCTTCACTTTCATGACCTTGACAGTTTTTTTTTTTTTTTTTTTTTTAATACTGGCTGGTTATTCTGTAGAATGTTCCTCTCTTGGAATTTGTCTGAGTTTTCTCACACTTAGATTCAGGTTCTACAACTTTGGCAAGAATATCACAGAAGTGATGCCATACTCTTCTCATTGCATCCTATTAGATGGCAAAAGATTTTAAATTCTTTTGAGAATTTCACTGAGGCCCCGGTCTCCAAATAGGAGATCACTGAGAGTAGTTGGTTAAAGTGATATCTTCTAGGGATCTCCACTGGAAAGTTCCTCTTCCTCCTTTTTTAAATTCATAAATGTTCTGTAGAAAAGGACCTTGAAATTATGTAAAATCTCATTCCCATAAAACTGTCAATGTGTCCTTTTGATATGTTCCCATCATTATTTGCACTTCCTTACTTCCTGTTACAATGAGATGTTCCAGCCTTATAGTCAAGGAGCTCTGGTTCCATTTAGTGGGAAATTATTTAGAATCCAAATTCTCACTGTTAGGTAGGCTCATTGCTGCATTAGGTATTGCTGTTCCCCGACTCTTTCAGTAGAAGAGCTAGGGTGTATGAGTGCATGTGTGTGTGTGTGTGTGTGTGTGTGTATGTGTATCTATGATTTGTATGCATTGAAAACCAGAATTTCACTCTCATACTTTCAATTCCAATCCAACCCCTGATGTTTCTTTCTAGCTTTCTCCCTTTCTATATTGTAAGTCCCTTCTCTCACATTACAGAGCTTGGTTTCCATTATCTTAATATACTTGCTCGTTTGATCAATCCCCTGAATGTAACCAACCGCTATCATGACCACTGCTGTCACGACCTTCCCTACAGGTGCCCTCCTCATCCCGCTGGGATTCTGACACTCGAGCCAGGCTGTCCCTCCAGAGGAACCCCTTCCTCTGCCCATCCAGGGTCTGGCCCTTGTGCAGGGCAGCCCCTCTAGGTGGTTAATCTCCTTACTTTATCTGGGCCAGCATACCCTCTCCACCTCCCACGTGGGTGATTACCTTACCCCGTTAATGGCCTTAAGTATTATACTAAATTAGGAAGAGAAGAGAAGATGAAGACATTCATTCAATTTTAACATTTTTTTTAAAACTTGGAAGTGGCTCTATGACCCATGGTATGCATTTGTATGTATGTAAGCATTGTCAGTCTCTTTGATTAGTGGGGAGCAGTCTCTGCCATATGAATCAGGCACATGTTTTCAGTACTAGCACTGAAGGCATGGGGTTCACACCACTGATTCAATTCCATTCCAGAACTCTCCAGTCTACATAGATGTGGACTTCCCACCCCACTGTCTGCTCAGGGTACCAACAACATTTCTAGGGTGAAAGCTACTATTTGGACAATCATTGCTCCATCTTCTACACCAAGTCCCAGTCTGGGCTCTGCCTCCTTTATTTCCTTAAGACCAGGTACCAAGCATTTACTACGAATCAAGTACTTAGCTAGGTTGGGACACAGAGATTTAAAACCTTGTTCTCTACCCTCAGGGAACTCTCCGTCCACCGTGAGAAACAGACAAGAGTCAGTTACAATTCCATGTAGCAAAGTGCAATGTGAGCTGTCTGAACAGCCAGCCACAGGAAGACATAGGTGTCCCCAGACAGGGAAGGCAGAGAGGGGATACCCAAGGGGAACCCTGATGGGGGATTAACAAGGTGGGACAGGCAGGAAGGAAGACACAGGGAGAGTTGTGTAGAGGGCCAGAGGTGAGGGGAGAGCTGGAAAGGCAGATGCAGGCTGGTGGAGGTGGGCACACATTCCAGGTTAATATGCCTGGATTTTAGACTTTAGGACAAGAGGCTCTGAAGCCCAGCGTTCTGGGTTCAAATCCTGGCTCTGCCACTTACTAGCTGTCTGATCTTAAGCAAGTGACTGCCCTGTGCCTCAGTTTCCTTGACTGTAAAACCAGAGATTATAGTCATGCTTATCTCATGGAATTGATATAATGATTAGTTATTTTATATAGCACACAGAAAAAAACTTAGCATATAAACAGCAAGTAATAAATATTAGGTGTTATTATCATTTCCCAATAGATGGCTCAAAAGAGATTGTGGTAGTTTAATCGCTCAGTTGTGTCTGACTCTTGCAACTCCCGTGGACTGTAGCCCACCAGGCTCATCTGCCCATGGGATTTCCCAGGCAAGAATACTGGAGTTGGTTGCCATTTCCTTCTTCAGGGGATCTTCCTGACCCAGTAATTGAACCTGGGTCTCCTGCATTGCAGGCAGATTCTTTACTGACTGAGCTACGAGAGATTGGCAAAGCCAAGGCAGCAAACATATCATTAGTTAAAAGAAAGAAGAGTTTTTAAAAATAGATACTGGCATTTCAAAAGAAACTCTATGCTGCTATTTTGGAAAAATCAGGACTTTATTGTCTTTCTAGAAGCATATTTTGTGGTTTACTGTTGTTTTTCCTTTGCCATACTTGGAGGGATGGGGGACCACCATAATCTTTCCATTGTTGCAGGGATGGTCCCGGAGAGGTGTTACAGAGAGACCCACTGTGGAGACCTCCTCTCTCGTATTTCACTTAATATGTAGCATTCTCAAGGTTCATTCAGGTTGTGGTAGGTGTCAGAATTTCCTTCCTTTTTAAGTCTGAGTAGTATTCCATTATATGTTTATACCCTATTTTACTTATTCATTAATCTGTTCATGGATATTTGAGTTTCTTTCATCCCATGGCTATTGTGAATAATGCTTCTATAAACATGGTGTACAAATATCTGTTTGGTTTCCTGTTTTCAGTTATTTTGGACATATACTCAGAAACAGAATTGCTGGTTCAGATTGTAATTCTATTTATAAGTCTTTGAGGAGTCACCACACCAATTCCCCATTTTCCTTAAGTGTTCTTGCTCATTCCTGGAAGTGGGGTTGTCGGCAAGCTGGTTCCTTCAAGGGGATGAGGGTGGGAGTTGATAAGTGGATTGAGCTGCAGGGTTGGCTTAGGTGGTCTGCCTAACACTTTGGTGGTGCTGTGTGCAAAGATCATGTGTAGTACCCTGCTTTTGCTCCTGGCACTTCAAAAGTGGAAATTAGGTTTTAGCCTTTTTATTTTTTTTAATTTTTATTTTATATTGGAATACAGTTGATTTGCAGTGTAATGTTAGTTTTAAGTGTACAGCAAAGTGACTTAGTTACATATATACTTTTATCTATTCTTTTTCAGGTTCTTTTCCCATATAGATTATTACAGAGTATTGAGTAGAGTTCCTTTTGTTATAGAGTAAGTCCTTGTTGGTTATCTCTTTTATATATAGTAGTATGTATATATTAATCCCTACTTCCTAATGTATCCCTCCCCTCCCAAACTTTCCTCTTTGATAACCATAGGTTTGTTTTCTAAGCCTGAATCTGTTTCTCTTCTGTGTTATGTTCATTTCTATCATTTTCTTAGATTCCATATGTAAGTGATATCATATATGTCTTTCTCTGTCTGACTTCACTTAATACAACAATCTCTAGATCCATCCATGTTGCTTCAAATGGCATTATTTCATTCTTTTTTATGGCTGAGTAATATTCCATTGTATATATGTAGCACGTCTTCATTATCCATTCATCTGCCATGGACATTTAGGTTGCTTCCACATCTTGGCTATTGTGAATAGTGCTACAGTGAACATTGGGGTGTCTTTTTGAATTATGGTTTTCTCCTGATATATGATCAGAAGGAGGATTGCTGGATCATATGGTGGCTCTATTTTTAGTTTTTTAAAGGAAACTTCATACTGTTCTCCATAATTTTACCAACTTACATTCCCATCAACAGTGTACAAGGGTTCCCTTCTCTCCACATCCTCTCCAGCATTTATTGTTTGTAGACTTTTTGATTATAGCCATTCTGACCAGTGTAAGGTGACACCTCATTGTAGTTTTGATTTGCATTTCTCTAATAATTAACAATGCTGAGAATATTTTCATGTGCTTTCTGAGGTTTTGGCCTTTTTATACCTATTGTTCATAATTTGCCCCAACTGTGCATGCACACAATTACTTTTAGTCCCTTAATAGTTTCTTTGTGCTCTGTTGCTCGAGGAGATATTTGTGCAGTTGCAAGCACTCCAGTAGAGGGTCCCAGGTCCTATCCTGTCTCAGCTATAGCTTGAAAATATGAGGTAGAACAATGGTCACATGCTAACATGGCCCATTTCTAGCCAGCAGAGTGTTTTTTAATTTTTTATACTTGCCACCAATATCTAAAAATCAGATTTTATATAAAAATCCAAATTCCAAACTGTTAAAATGTAGTAAAAACATAGCCACCCTGGTCCCACTGAGTCATTAATTCACTCAACAGATGTGATTGGGTGACAGTTCAGAGCCAGGCATTGCTATGGGTTCTGGGGATATAGCAGAGGTGAGAGACAGTAAACAGATAAATAAGATAATTTCAGAAAATGATGAATAAGCAGGGTTAGGGGCTAGGGATCGACAGTGGCAGGAGGTGATGCTATTAGAGTAGAATGGCCAGGAAAGACCTCTCTCCATTTGCCACAGTCTACACCATGCTCTATTACCCCCACTTACTTCAATCATTTACTGCTACTTGCCTGGCAATTAAAGGCATCTGAGATTATGAACTCTGCAATAACAATGATTGGAAATATAATCAAGAATTTAAACTGGGAACAAGGAAAATAAAAATAAGATTAGGATGACAAGACCAGAGGAATAAGAATCAAGTATGAATGCCCACTCCAGTGTTCTTGCCTGGAGAATCCCAGGGACAGGGGAGCAGGGTAGGCTGCCGTCTACAGGGTCGCACAGAGTTGCACATGACTGAAGTGACTTAGCAGCCGCAGCAGCAGCATGAATGCCAAAAGAGCCTTCATCATCAATACAGCTGGGCATCAGATTGAACCCTAAGCTTCCAGACAACTAGAGCAAAAGAGAGATATGTCCAATGACATCATCCTCATTTTCAGAAAGGAAGAAAGAGAGCCATTCCTTTATGGGTACAAAGATTTCCTCACTTAAACTTGGAGTAGAAATTGACCATATCAGGCTTTTTATAAAGGGAACTGTGAATGATATAGTGATCAGTATCCTCATGAACACATGCACAGAAGTATGATACATTCTACTGATTGGTCATTCATTCAAAACCCCTTTGTTGAGACACTAACATAAGCGCTATGGATGCAAAAATGCCTATTGTTTTCTATTCCCTTAGTGTCCATAGATAAGAGATGAGGGTATCTCTTATGAGAATGCTGTTGTATGAAAGGTCAAGATAATGCCATGCAGACCTCTTCTCCTGCTGATTTCAATTCACGGAGTATCAGAAGAATGCACAGAATGCCTGTCACTCAAACTCTCATCCTTCCATGAAACGACCTTCTCTCAGCTGGTTAGACAGGGGGATTAAGAGTAGAATTAGCAGTTCTACATGACTTTCCTCAGTGACAGCCACTCCTACTGCTAAAACACAATTTTTGCGGCCCTTGAAACTTCTGATTTAAGTAGATAAACCTCTTTCTTTCTCCGGACTAGCCCAGTGGGGGAAACGCCTATGGATACACATTCTGACTGCTTAATACTGAGAATAACCCTCATGAGGGAAGGAAATTCCTACATCTATTTATTCACCCCCTGCATGAGAAGTCTCTGCCACACTCCTGGGCTGGTGACCTAATACTGGGAAATCTAGTCTGTCTTCTAGAGTGCTCCTAGGAGCTCTTTCATGGCTTCAGTGTCCAAAGCTTCTTAAGGGCTCCCTTGCTAACAGAGCCCAGAGGATTCCTACATTGTATATCCCCCAAGTACAGTGCATACCCATGTTTTCAAATATATCTCCTGCCCCACAAGAAAACACACCGGCAGAAATAGAGTTAAGCAAATTTTCTACCCTTAATTTTTCGCCTGGGGGTTGCCTAGCTGAGTCCTTATCACCAGGATTATCTCTTGGCTCACTGGCAATTTTGCGGACTCACTCTCCTACACTTGGCAAGAACGAGGTATTGTCTGAAGTCCAGGGCCAAGCTTTACTTCTCCCTCACTCTTCTGAAAGCTGAGAAGAGCCTTTGGACTGTGCTGGTTGTAATCCCTACCCAGACTTCCTCCACTCCATTACCATACCTCTCTGTTACTCTGACTAAATGTCCCCTTTGAGCCAACCTCACAGAACTGGTTCTCTGGGTTTGCAACAATGACCTTCCAGAAACACCCTGAGCTCAGTCTGGCTCGAGCCTCATAGTCTCTGCTTGGCCATCTGGCAAAGAGGCCCTGCTGGTGCCAAAGTAACCGACCCCACCTGAGATCTGATCCAAGTCACCTGACATGGAATCCTGCCTCATCCTGCAATGGGACAGCCCAAGAGTTCCCAAGGATTTGCTATAAGAGTCCAGGCTAGTGCTGTGTTTCTGACAAACTTGACTGTGTAAATTTCTTTCCATGGACATTGAAAAAATATATAGGCTTAAATCTATATACATGCATAAATACCTCAATACAGACTACATTGTTTCAATTTAAATCATTTTTCATTCATTTCTTTTTATCACTAAAGTCAAGTTCTAAACAGTACATCCAATGTACCCACTGAGCTTTGTTTCTAAACAGAGAGGATTAATATTATTAAGACTTTTTAGAGTAAATGCTTTGGAGACTAATAAAAAATTGTCACCAGCTGGCACTGGGGGGCTAGGAAACACCTAGAAAAGGTGCTTTAAGTTCAGCAGGTGCTTGATTCACAAAATAATGATAGTCACTTCTGAGTTCTTTTCACGTGTCAGATCCTGTCCGACTCTTCACGTGGCTTGGCTTATCTGGTTTAATTCTCATGATTCTGAAATGTACTAAGGTAATTTCCATGTTTCAGATGGAAAACTGAGGCTTAAAAAGGTTACATCACTTGCCCAAAGTCACTGAGCAGCAGGACTGGGTTTGAAGCCAAGTCTGTTACACGGCAGTTCTTAACAGGAGGGAGAAGGCAAGGCAGGGGAAGGTGGTGAGAGGGTCAGAGGTTTTGGGCAGCTCACTGCTCACGACCCCTCAAGCTCTGTGATCAACTCTCCATGTCTGTACTGTGGAGCTCGTCTGCTTAATGGACACAGAACCAGTTTTTTAGAATCTGCAGTCATATTCTCTGTCCATTCTTGTTGACAGTTGATTGAGTCATACAAATAACAATTTCCCAACCTCACCAACACTGGCATTTAGGGCTGGATAATTCTTGGATGTGGGGCGCTGTCTTGTAGAATATTTTGCAGCATCCTGGTTTCTGCTCACTAGATGTCAGTAACATCTCCCAAGTTTTGACAATCAACAAGGTTTCCAGACTTTGCCAAATGTGCCCTCGTGGAGAACCCTGCACTGGATACTATGAGAAGTGAGAGGAATTGAAAGTTTCTCAGAGGTGATGGCAAAATTCCCCAGAGGACAGGCGCTTCTGTGGGTGTTGCTGGGAGGCCTCTGGGATTTCTTCACACAAAGCTGCCCCTGTCCTAGTCACCCCGCAATCCTGACCTCAAGCTAAGTGGAAAAGGTCAAGACTCCAGTCACCCAAAGGACTTCCCTGTAGCTCAAACGGTAAAGAATCTGCCTGTAATGCATGAGACCAGGGTCGATCCTTGAGTCGGGAAGATCCTCTGGAGAAGGGAATGGCAATCCACTCCAGTATTCTTGCCTGGAGAATTCCATGGACAGAGAAGCCTTGTGGGCTACAGTTCATGGGTTGCAAAGAGTCAGACATGACTGAGCGACTAATACACATGCCAATCACCCAAAGGAAGGCCAACCTCAGGCTCCATAGTCTTGCAGGTGAGTAGAGCACAGGGTCCCTCCAAAAGGCCCTGATGGCCATGATTGACCTTCCCAGTGTCACCATTCTGGTAGGAAATTTGCATTGATCTGGGAAATGGTCCTTTCTTCCATAGCCATCTCTGTAGCATTCATTTGACCCCAAGTATAAATGGCTATGGAATGACCATGCCAGATGTGACTTTAGGGTACACCAGGTATGTGAGAAGTATCCAAGCTGGCACTGGTGTTTCATGGCCCATCACAAGGTAGCCAGTGAGACACCAGAGTCCTTTGTCTCAGGCCCCACGTTGGACCTCAAATTTAAAATGTTGACATCCTCTCCAATGTTACATACATGCTGAATTTTTGCATGTGGTCAAAAGCACTCATTTGTTCAACATATACATTTAAAATGCATCACCCTTTTCATATGTCTATTTTGGAATTTCTTTTATTTTAAATATCTTAAGATCCTCAAAAAGTGGGCATGACCCAGGCCTGTCAGGCATGGCCTGCTTGCATCATGGCCTGCTTGCATCATGATAAGACTGAGCCAGGCACATAGCGAGAGTGATCTCCAGGGGCTTGAAGGCCCTAGGCCCCCAAATCATTCCCCACATGCTCTGGTTTGTTGCTGTTTTGTATTCGCTAAGTCATGTCCAACTCTTTGCAACCCCATGGACTGTAGCACGCCAGGCCCCTCTGTCCATCACTATCTCCAGGTTTGCTGAAATTTCGTGTCCATTGAGTCAGTGATGATATCTAATTATCGCATCCTCTGCTGTCCTCGTCTCCTTTTGCCTTCAATCTCACCCAGTATCAGGATTTTTTCCAATGAAAGCTCTGATTAGTTCTATCAAAATCGTCTATGCAGTGTCTTACATTCCATGATAACTCTTTAAATAAAAATATCTCTGGGAGAATGTATAATGACCTCTAGAAACTCAATCATGAGAAAATAGACAAGCCAATTTAAGAAATGGTTAAAAGATTTACACAGTCACTTTGCCAAAAGATGATTTACAGATAATAAATAAACACGTGGAAAAGATGCACAACATGATTGGTCATTAGGGAGAAGCAAATTAAAACCAGACTGAGACACCATTACATACATATTAGAATAGCTAAATCTAAAAAAGAATGACCATACCAAACGCTGCAAAGTACAGGACCAAATACAGGAACAGCGCCTACTAGTGGGGGAAAAAAATCGTACAACTACTTTGGACAAGAGTTTGGCAGTTTCTTAGAAAGTTGCACATATACCTGCCGTACGATCCAGCTATTGCACTGCTCAGAATTTACCAAGAAATGAAGGCTTATATCCACACAAAGACTTGCATACATATATTCACAGCAGCTTTATTCGTAATCACTTCAAACTAGGAACAACCCAAATGCCCATCAACAGTGAATGAATGGACAGACTATGATACATCCATACAATGGACTACTACTCAACAGTAAAAAGAAACAAACCATTAATACATACAATTGAATGAATCTCAAAAAGTATTATGCTGAGTAGAAAAAGTCAGACAAAAAAGATCATACTGATTCCATTTATGTGGGGCTCTAGAAAATGCAAATAATCCATAGTTATAGAAAGCAGATTGATGGTTGGGGATGCAGAGTGGAGGAAAGAGTGAGAGGAGGGATTATAAAGGGGCATAAGGGAACTTTAGGGGGTGATGGACAGGTTCATTATCTGGATTGTGGTGTGGATGAAGAGAGTCACCTGTTATATCAATAAACAAAGGATGTTGCAACCATCAGGGAAGCAGCCACTGCAGCAGCCCCCCACCCCCACCCCAGAATTCAGGATGGAGGAAATCAGCATCCTGGCCCTAGATATTACTAGTTAAGATGCATATCAAAGGAATGATCTTAGTGAGCCCAGACTCTTGCATCTTCCCATACATAAAAAGGCACTAAATTCATTAACTTGAGATGTCAAGTTTTCTTTAATAGTAATCTTTTGATGTTTGATTACCTGGTTTTTGTTGCAGAACTTCTGTACTTCCTGACTCCTCCCTTACCTTTGTGGAGCAGTCCCTCAGAGCTATCTGAGAGGCTGTCTTCCATGCTTATATCTTCAGTTTTGTCCACCAAATAAAACATAACCCTTAACTTTTAGGTTATGCGTTGTTTTCAGTCCACACTGGTGATTTCATGACTTATCTGGATGCCAAAATTGATCATACTGTACACATTCAGTATGTGCATCAGGATGGAGATCGGGCACTAGGGTGTTGTGAGGGGAACAGAGGCACAGACATTAATTAAATCCACCTGGGCAGTTTCTCCATCTCCCTCTCCCTGGGCTAAGCACAGAGCTGTAGCCATCACTCTTGAATGCTGCCTGGATTATGTCACTAGTCAAGTGTGAGAAACCCATAAAAAATGCAGCAGCTTCTGGGTAGGTGAAAGCCAGGCTGTGACATCCTCTCATACTACCTGAAGGGCGCCTCTTATCTGGGTAAGTTCTCTTGGGGCCAGAAGAGATTAGATCAAAATATATTAGATTTATTAATACTTGCAGGGCTAAAAATCCCTCCTTCTTAGGAGAGAAAAGAGGGTCCCTCTCCACTACAGCAGAGAAAGTGGCTGAGCAGCTTGGATCCCCTCCAGATGATTCAGGCCAAAAGAACCGTGCCGTGTCCCAGTGTTCATTGAGGAAATCAAATGCACACACACACACACACACACACGCACACACAGAGCGGCACCAGAGCCCAGCCGCCTTCAAGGCTGGGGTCTGCAGGTGCAAACTCCAATTAGAGCAGCCGGCCTTCCAATACCTTTTCATCCCAAACAAGGACTGGGTCTCAGCCCCCGCCAGGGATTGAAGAAGGGCCCGGAAGGACTGCCGACCAGACTGGAGAAAACAAAGACTGTCCAAATAAAAGCAGTTCATGTGAGTCGAACCTGAAACCCTCCCTTCATTTTTAATACTCTTGGGAGAATTAACCAATGCGCCCTTAGTGGAAAATCAGTCACTGGCCACAAGGAAACAAACCGCCTTCCAAGGCGCTCCACTTCCTCCCCCAGGTTGGGGAGATTTCTTTTGCAAACCAGCGAGGCGTAGTATTTCTATAACGGCACAGTCTCCTTGGTTGTTTCTACTGGCAACAACGGTTCACCCTAAGCTGATATTTCTTTCCGGATTACGGATGCAGTGTGGTCCCTTTGTAACTGGTGGCTCTTTACCATCAATTTCCCATCAAGGTTTAAGAGAAATAAGCCTTCCTTATGGTTAGCAAATAAGTGTGTGCTTGATATGCTTACCAACCCTCTAGCCTCAGCAGAAAAATATTAAGACCATAGCCTCATTTTCTCCACTCCTCTTCTTCTTCCTCCCTATTTTCTTTTATTGACTTTTAAAGAGAAGGCTAGAAAGGTCAAGAAACTTAAATGGAGCTCGGTGCTTCCTCTATAGTCAAGCCAGCTTGTACCACAGCTAAGGAAGCACTCCAGAGGTGGGAAGACATCTCTGCAGGGGAGTCACTTCCTTCTGAGCTCTTTGGGTGCTTAGCCACCAAGGCCACCACCCCCTTTCAGCGAGTGCTTCCTCCCCTTCCTGACAATCTTGCTTGTTTTCTACTATCTAAATCTCTGAAGGAGTATCAGCAATTAGAAATATAAACAAAAGAATGTTTAAACCATTCTCGACCTTTTTAGTCTTCTCTTTAAAACTTTAAACATTTGTTTGAGGTCAGAGGTCTGCCTTTGAGTGGTGCTTCAGTCTCCATTGGCAGCCTGACCTTGAGCAAGCCGTACATTTCCTGCTCTGTAAAAGCGGAAGTCCAGAGTTCATCAATTCAAAGACACTCACCCACTCCAGTGTTCTTGCCTGGAGAATCCCAGGGACAGGGAAGCCTGGTGGGCTGCCATCTATGGGGTCGCACAGAGTCAGACACGACTGAAGTGACTCACCAGCAGCAGCAGCAGCAGCATTCTTTCACATCTTAACATATATGAAACTACGTGGTCTTTTTGTTTTGTTTTACAACTGATAGTGTGTCATGGTTTAACTGGCAGCATTCTGTTTTCTTTTTGGGTGGTACATAAAATAAAGGTGAATATTCCAGCCTTTGGCCTCTTAAAAGCAATGAAATATAAGAATAATGATACCCACCTCATGATATGTTGAGGACTGGGAGATGCTGCAGCTTTACAGGGTTGGTGTGAAAAAGTAAACAGAGTGTGAAAGGATATGAACAGTGCAGAGCACTTGCAAATGAGGGCATTGTTATCATGACTGGGGGTATTTTCTTGCTCCTGGAATAGACGAATCTTTTTTACTTTTGAAGTTACTCAGGAAATTTCATAAAAGCTGCACCCGTGATCCCCTATGACTATATTTTTCATGCAATGGTTGTTACAAACAAATTAGTTTAGTGGATCATGATATGTTTTTGTCATTGGAAATAGATTCCAAAAAGCATGTGAGAACTACTGCTTTGGGAAAAGCAAAACACAAGTTTCTGGGGGCCAGAGCAGTCCTTCCTCCATGTCTATGATGTTGCAACTGTGGGGTTGTATGGGACCTGATTATTGGGATTCTATTATTTGCATTGTGAGATTCGTTGCCAGTAGAAATTGGATTTCCTCTCATAAAACTGCTTTTGCATATGTTCTGTTGTTTCAGTGGAAAAAGGGATGTGAAACAATTGAGGTAATAATTCAGTCCTAAATTATTAATATACCCCAAGATTCTTTCACGTAGTTCATCCAGATTATCACCTCAATTGCCCTTTTTTGCAGAGGTTGGGGGAGATGGGATGGGGAGGGGGAGGAAGGAAGGTTACCTGGATCCTGTGTACAAGAGAAAGCTTGTAACACCTTCACTCCAAACAGATGTCTTAAACTACAGATCTTGGCCATGTTTCCTTATACATGTTTGTTTCTTCCTTGATGTAAAGGAACAGTATAAATCCAAGACATTTCTCTCGGGTCTAAATACAAATTAAGGGTGGGATCTGTTGATTGCATGTGTAGGACTGAATGTCTGCTGAGGGTTTGCTCCCTGAGAGCAAAGTACAGCGGTCTGCGGTCCTATTGCCGACTTCCTATCTAAGTAAGTAAATAAATGGGAGGGCTAGAAAACCAGGATTCATCGGGCTCCTTCTGAGTGCCATTTTGTTAGGTGCTTGTGCTGTTTCAACACACTTAAACATGAGTGTTACTGTTTCCACGTCTCTATGATCAAAACCTGGCACTTGAAGGTAAGATGATTTGTATTAAGGTCACAAGAGTTTCAGAACAGAATCACCCTAACATCCAGGTACTGTCTCAGAGCTCAGCTCTTCTATTCTAAGGGGCAAGAAGGGCCAACCAGTGTCCCAAAGATGTGACAATAGCCCTGCCATCTGCTTGTCCTACCACCTTCTCTAAAGGGAATTGTAAACCTGACCACTTTATTCACATGGTTATTTTCACAGTGATATGCAGAAGCAGGTGCTTGCTACTTTTTTTGAGACCACAAAGTTTCATTTTTCTCTAAGACTGAAAGGATATATCCCTTTCATCCCATCACTTTTCCTCCCTTAAAAAAAAAAAGAAAAGTTAATAGAAGAGCAGTCTCAATGAGAGTCCCCTTCGGTTTCCATTCTGAAAAGCAGATATTGTCCTCAGAAGTTATTACTTTCGGAGAGCTGGCCAATAGAGATTAGTATCTCCTTTGTTTAAATGCAGTACGAGAACACAGATTTTAATTGACCTGCTCAAGGTCACACAGGAATTAGCAGTCGAGCCAGAAGTGGGGCCCAGTGCTCAAATTTCCCTTCTCTGGCCGTATCAGCCCACACTGCTGTTTTATGTACACTCAGTAAATATTTACAGCCTTCAATATCTTCCCCACTGCAGTTAGGACAAGAAGTACTTTCATATACATGCATGTGCATGCAAAACAGATGTGAAAAATGTAAACTTGAATTATATGGACACAACGCCGCTGATAGTTAAGTACAGAGTAAAACCCAGAAAACCTAAGATTCAAGACTACAGTTTTGTCCTTTCCCACCTCTTGGTGGTTCTTCAAAGTTCTGAACCGAGAGTACACCTTTGACTAAGACACCTAAAATCTGTGCCCACCTAGAAGAGCACTGATGAGAAAGGATGAGGAAAGCCTTCTCTGTGTTGCGACCTTGCCAAGTTCATGATGCCCTAAAACAGCCCATTATAAGATGGCTGAGTTTTGTGTTGAAAAGAATATTGATCAAATCATGCCCCACTTCCTGAGACATTTGTTATGTTAAATCACATATAACTCACACCAAGATAGTGATTCTACTTCTCTTTATATGTGTGTTAGTTGCTCAGTCATGTCCGACTCTTTGCAACCCCATGGACTGTAGCCCACCAGGCTCTTCTGTCCATGCAATTCTCCAGGTAAGAATACTGAAATGCGTAGCCATTTCCTTCTCCAGGGGGTTTTCCTGACCTGGGATCAAACCCTCTTCTTCAGGTACATTCTTCTCCAGGTGGATTCTTTACTCTCTGAGCCTTGAAATACAATTGACCTGTGAATAATGTGGGGATTAGGGCACCAACGGTAACCAAAGTTGAAAATTGCCTATCACTGATAGTCAGCCCTTAGCATTCATGTTTCCTCTGTATACACAATTCACATCCACAGATTCAATCAATGTTCAATTGGGTAGCACTGTATTTACTATTGAAAAAAATTGCATTTTAGTGGACTTAACGCTGTTCAAACCCATATTACTCAAGAGTCAACTGTAACTGATGGACGTGAGTTTGAGTGAACTCTGGAAGTTGGTGATGGACAGGGAGGCCTGGCGTGCTGCAATTCATGGGGTCGCAAAGAGTTGGACATGACTGAGCGACTGAACTGAACTGAACTGAACACTAAATGGACTCATTCTAATCTAATTACATATATTCTTTAATATAAGATACTTGAAGGATCTGAATGGAAGATTATAATTTAAAATTAGATTTTTTTTTCTTTTTTAAATTTTATTTTATTTTTAAACTTTACATAATTGTATTAGTTTTGCCAAATATCAAAATGAATCCATCACAGGTATACATAAAACATTGTAGTAAGTTATGTCGGAGAAGGCAATGGCACCCCACTCCAGTACTCTTGCCTGGAAAATCCCATGGACGAAGGAGCCTGGTGCGCTGCAGTCCATGGGGTCATAGGAGTCAGACACAACTGAGTGACTTCCCTTTCACTTTTCACTTTCATGCATTGGAGAAGGAAATGGCAACCCACTCCAGTGTTCTTGCCTGGAGAATCCCAGGACGGGGAGCCTGGTGGGCTGCCGCCTATGGGGTCGCACAGAGTCAGACACGACTGAAGCGACTTAGTAGCAGTAGTAGTAGTAGTAAGTTATGTGCTGCTGTTGCTGCTAAGTTGCTTCAGTCGTGTCTGACGGCTGCATCCAATGTATGAAAGTGAAAAGTGAAAGGGAAGTCACTCAGTAGTGTCCGACTCTTCACGTCCCCATGGACTACAGCCTACCTATAACCTCAATTCTGACTAAAGAAAAAGAGAGATTTCATTAGCTCACGTAACCAGGCAGTCCAGAGAGGAGTTCTGGCTCAAGCAGTGTCAGCATTTTCTTCTCTCTCCACATCTGGCCTCTGTATTTGTAACACTTTGGTTTCTGAGTGTATTGGTAGCATTCTCTCCACCCCCACCCCTGTGACAGGAAAAATGGATGGTGGGCTTCATCCTAACAGCTTGTGTTCAAAAAGATGGGGGATACTACCCTTCTAACTCTTATTCCAAGATACTGGAGAAGGATTCTGATTCACTTGATGAGCCAGCCACCCCTTAGACCAATGCCTGTGACCAGGGAGAAGAGGACTGCTGTCAATGGAGGCTGAGTCGCATGCCCATCCTTCCTGTAGGGGATAGGGTGAGTCAGCCGGGCAACAAGCCACCACGATCACAGCCCCACTAGGACTGGGGATTGGAGACAGAGCTCTCCAGAGGAAAAGGAATGCCACTGCCAGAAGGAGGAGAAAGAAAGGAGCTGGGCAGATACAAAATATTAATTAGCTCCAGCTGTTCCATTAAACTTATGGTAATAATTATTATAAAAATCCACTTGAGCAGCTGGTATTGGGTTAATACCAATTGAACCAAAGCTAATGTGTGACTTGTAGATTTCCCTCCCTCTTCAGCGGAGCATGTGATCGTGACAAACATGATATACTTCATGTCCCACAGAGTTGAATTGCAATGGTTTCGTAACATTATTAACAAGAATATTTGTAACAATATACATTGTTCTCAGTTGGTTTCTGCACAGGGTTCCAGTGTTTCCCTCCCAAAACATTTTATGAATTCTAGGAGGTCCCTAGTGAAGTAGCTGGCACATATTCTGCTATAGAGCCTTCCTGGTGATGGAGAAACTAGACTCCAAGGAGGTTATGTAATCTCCCCAGTCCCAAAGCTAGTTTGTGGCTGAGCCAGTAAAGTCTTGTCTCAGGTCCTGACTGTGGTGATCAGCTCCCTTCTGCTCCACTGTTTGGCCCAGAAGTTGAAGTCTGATGTTGATGAGGGTTCTTTATGTCCAGTGCTAGTGTAATTGGTTTTTAATGGCCTTATTTTCATCTCACAAGGAAAATAACATATCCTTTCCTGGCTAAACACTATCTCAGAAAGAGCCACAAATCAACCCCCTGAGTCTTGTTTACAGAACTGAACTGAACCTAATTCTGCTGAACTGGCAAAAACTGATAACTTCACTGCTGCTTCGCCGGCCATGGCCCACAGAACAAGGATCTGTGTTTTTGGATATTACTGTATATCTTTGTTAGTCTGTCATGGCTGGAAGAAGTGAAAAGCACTATAAAAAAGTGAGGTGAGGAACCCTGGGGAAAGGAGATAGTAAAAGGATAATATAGAAGAGAAGAAAGAGAATAGAGGGACTAAGAAAATCATAGCGCAGGGGCACCAAAGACATCAGTGGAGAACCAAGTTTGGAGAGAGGTGGCAGGAAGGTTCTAGGAGGCAAGGGAAATTAACATTACTGGATCCCTACTATGTGCCATGGAATTTCACATCCATCCTTTTGCTGCCTTTAATATCATCACAACATCCTGGCAAGGGATGCATGGCCATCCCACATTTTATTGATAAGGAAATAGAGTATCATAGCTTCTAGGTAATTTGATGGATTCATGCAACTAAGAAGTGCTGACATTGGGGGTGAATCCAGACATATCTGACTCTGAGGTTCATATTCTTTCTGCCCCACCCTCCCCCATCACCCACATACTATCTAATCATTACTTGTCCTACAAATTATCTACAGAAGTGGAGCCTGAGTCAAGGATTTTTATACAAAGGATGTCTTGAGGAAGGGCTCTCAGGAGAAGGGGAATGAGGGAAGCAGGATGGGGCAGGGAACCTGTAAGCAAGGATAGAGCCACAGTGAGTCTAGCTTTAGCCTGATCAGACAGAGCACACGGATCACCCTTCAGAATTCATCCCACCTTGAGGCAAGAGGCACCCCAGCTACTCAGTCATTGTCTGTGGACCGTCCCACCTGGCCAGAGTGGGGAACACTGGGGGGTGTAACATCTCAGGGGAGCATCTATTTAGGAGAAGGGGGCCCTGAAAAGAAGAAACCACCACACTAGTGGTCACTAAAGACCCATGCAAAGTGTTGATGTCAGTTCCAAAGGCCTGACCACTGAACAGCCAAACTGTGGGTAACAAGATTTACACTGGGGTAGTTCCTGTGATCGGAGAAGGCAATGGCAGCCCACTCCAGTACTCTTGCCTGGAAAACCCCATGGACGGAGGAGCCTGGTAGGCTGCAGTCCATGGGGTCGATAAGTCGGACACGACTGAGCAACTTCACTTTCACTTTTCACTTTCATGCATTGGAGAAGGAAATGGCAACCCACTCCAGTGTTCTTGCCTGGAGAATCCCAGGGACGGGGGAGCCTGGTGGGCTGCAGTCCATGGGGTCGCTAAGTCGGACACGACTGAGCAAATTCACTTTCACTTTTCACTTTCATACATTGGAGAAGGAAATGGCAACCCACTCCAGTGTTCTTGCCTGGAGAATCACAGGGACGGGGGAGCCTGGTGGGCTGCAGTCCATGGGGTTGCACAGAGTCGGACATGACTGAAGCAACTTAGCAGCAGCAGCAGTTCCTGTGATAATGCAGCCCTAGGTCTGTGCCCCCCTCAAATCCCCTGCTCCCCTCAATGACCCACCTGCCTCCCCTCCCAGGTGACAGTTCAATGGATTAGAAGAATCAGAGGACCAGGATCTTTGAAGGTAACCAATGGCTGGTCTCACTTTCACTACATTCATATGTGTATTACTTTCAAATATTTTACCACATTCATATTTATCACCAACTCTTTCTCCACTCTCTATCTTGCTTTTCTCTAGCAGATTTTATTTCAAACATATGATTACTATTGCATCTCACTAAACCAAGGATTCTCAAGGACTTTAAAAAATATACACCAATGCCCAGGCTTTCTCTACCTTCAAGGGGGTTTTGAATTGATTCACCTGAGATTTAAGTACCAGAGTGATTCTAATGCAGCCAAGATTGAGAATCACTATATCAGACATACTTCAGTCACCTGGGGCCAGTATATTAGAATCACCAGGGCATTGAAAAAATTACCCATGCTTAGGGCCCATCCCCCAGAAATTCTGATTTGATTGATCTTAAGTGGGGGTCTGACATCAGGGTTTTTGAAAGCTCCCCAGATGCTTCAAATGTGCAGCCAAGGTGGAAAGTTGGGGGATTTTTGAATTGTGCCACAGGGAAGCATGTCAGGATAGGAGGTTTGGAACTGTGTTGGGATCAGAGTGCTAACGAAAAGAGGACTCTGAGGACAATTGCAACAGAGGTGAAAGGAGAGACACTTAATTCAACAGCCAATAGCCTGTTTGATTACATTTCCTATCAAATGCAAAGTAAAACCTGGAGAAGGAAATGGCAACCCACTCCAGTATTCTTGCCTGGAAAATTCCATGGACAGAGGAGTCTGGCAGGCTCCAGTCCATGGGGTCACAAAGAGTCAGACACAACTGAGCCACAAATGCGTGGGCACACGCGCGCGCGCGCGCACCCCCCCCCCCCCCCCCACACACACACAGTAAAACCAGATTTTTCAGAAATCTTTATGTGTCTTCAGGTCTTGCTGGAGAGCTTTCTGGTAGTAGTTTTCTACCGGAAGTCCACAGGAGAATCCCCCCAAGTGATAGATCTTTGTGCCTGAGATCAGGCCCAGAATCAATTTACCTGATCAAGACGGCTCAGACTCCTGTATTATCCCACCAAACTCTCGATCCTTCACCCATGAAAACCAGCCACTGGATACTGAAAATCTTTCCAAGGGTCTCCCTCCCTCACACAGCCCTCGGCCCTCCTTCCCTACCCATCTCTCTTTCTCTCCCCCTCTCTTTCACACACACACACACACACACACACAGACACACACACACTTCTCCATATTGACCCAATCCATAAGACTATATACTTCTATCCAGTGGAGACTTATTGCAAAGTTCTCACCTAATTCCCCTCATTGCCTTTCCTGGACTGGTTTTGCATGAACTGGCAAAAATGCACAAAACTGCACAGAAATGTAAAAAACAAAAAAAATGTAGCATTAAACAGATCACGAAAAAAACATGTTTATAGTATGAAAGCTGATAAAAGAAGGTAACTGTGTCTGAGCACTTCTACAGATGACTGTGAAAGTGTCACAGGCACTGAATCTGGGATTACAAATACATTTTAGTAACTAGGAGAATCCACAAGTATGGAATCTACAAATAAAAAAGATTGGTGGTGTAAGCATCATGTTCTGAGTGACAAGATGTTTTAATGACTTGTGTCGCTATTAATTTAAAAGCCTCTGTTAAACACGAAGCAAGAATTCCTGAAACACTACATAGCTCAGGTCAAGAGAAAACTCACACAGTGATATTACATTTCTTTATTTTTTTTAACCAAGAAATAATTTTTGTGGAAAAATGCTCATACTTCCAAAGATGATTGAAGGTACCCGCCCCCTGCCACCAACCAATGAAACATAATAGAAAAAATTAGAATCAGTACATTGTGTAGATTTTGGCTTTTCTCTAGGATAATGTTTTGTCCTAAGGAGAAAAACAGTCATTTACGCTCTATTGTGGATACATGGAGAGGTTCTTCCCCCCCCCTTGTGCAACATTGTATCATTCATTTAAAAAAAATCAAACCATAGTGTCTGTGTCATGTAAAACAAAAGGATCGCGCCAAGCCAGGGGTGTTGGTCTCAATGTTGTCCCACTGAGGTCTGCTGGAAAGAGGCACAGACTTACCACCACCACCCTGATCACCCCCAAAGACTGAGCAGATTTCAGGAGTGGGTGTCTTTTTTCCACCTCCCAGGTCTGAGCCTGTCCCTGACCTCTGGTTCAGTTCTATTGCAAACGGCTTTGCCTTTGGTTCAGAGCACCCTTGAACTGGGCTGCAGCCTGTGTACAGATGGGCCATTTGGAAGGCACACGCCTTTCCAGGTCCAAGAGTGAAGACACACTTTGGCACTGCCTTGAAAAAAAGTGTTAGTCGCTCAGTCACGTCCAACTCTTTGTGATCCCCATGGACTGTAGTCCACCAGGCCCCTCTGTCCATGGGATTTTCCAGGCAAGAATACTGGAATAGGTAGCCATTACCTTCTCCAGGGGATCTTCCTGACCCAGGATTCGAACCCAACTCTTTTGCATTGCTGGCAGATTCTTTACCGCCTGAGCCACCAGACATTGCCTTGGCCACATTTGAAAGGATGGGTCAACACAGGTCAGAAGGAGCTAGAGAGAGTTCTTAGCACTGAAACCCTGCCCCTTTGCTGGATGGTGTGATACTGGTCTGTTTCTTAGTGGCAAGAACTTTGTAGCCATCATTCTGTCCGCCCTGCCCCCGGCTCATCTAGGGGCAGCTTCCAGTCTTGTGTTTGTGGATGCACTGAGGAATGGCTGGAGACACGGCGGGGTAGGGGCTTCCCTGCCCTGCCCATCTCAAGTAGCCCCCTCATCAGCCCACAAGCATTCAAGACCTGTGCACTTGTCACGTGCATTCAGCTTCAAGAAGTCTTTACTTGCCCCATCCTCACAACCAAATGGCTGCCTCCACAGTTTCCCTAATGAAAATCCTGGAGATGATTCTGTTCCCAGTGAATTTAATTTTCACTCCCACTTGAAAATGAGAAAAGGCGTTAAAGAAAAATGCCTTCAGGTTGGAGTGCTGTGAACCAACACCCACGTCTTCTCTTTTAGTTGCTTCCTAATGCAGTTTCCTTCAGAGACTTGTGAAGTTGAAATTAGGTAAATCCCAGGTCCACTTGATCCAGAGCTGAACACTCCCACTGGGCCCCCACCTGGAATCCTCCCATGGGAAGTACAAAGAAGGAGGCTAATAAGGAAGGTGCTGCTAAGTCGCTTCAGTCGTGTCCGACTCTGTGCGACCCCATAGACGGCAGCCCAACAGGCTCCCCGTCCCTGGGATTCTCCAGGCAAGAACACTGGAGTGGGTTGCCATTTCCTTCTCCAATGCATGAAAGTGAAAAGTGAAAGTGAAATTGCTCAGTCATGTCCAACTCTTTGCGACCCCATGGACTGCAGCCTACCAGGCTCCTCCGTCCATGGGATTTTCCAGGCAAGAGTACTGGAGTGGGGTGCCATTGCCTTCTCCAAAGGAAGGTGCAGGCTCCTTAAAAACCATGTCTGGATACTTCAGAGGGCCAGCAATGGCAGTGGAGGCTTTAACAGGCTCTAGGTCGGCTCAGAGTATTACATTTTTTAAAAAATAAATTTTAATTTAAAAGTTTTTTAAATTTCTTAAATTAAAAAAAAATTATACAATTTGAAAGGTTACTTTCCATTTGTAAATTGTAAGATATTGGCTATATTCCCTGTGTTGTACAATATATCCTTGAGCCTATTAGACATGCAGTAGTTGTATCTCCAACTACTCTACCCCTCTACTGCCCTCCCCAGTCCCACTGGCAACCACTAGTTTGTTCTCTGTATCTGCGAGTCTGCTTCTTTTTTGTCATAGTCACTCGTTTTGGTTGTAGTTTTTAGATTCCACAAATAAGTGATATCATACGGTGTTTGTGTTTCTCTGACTTATTTCACTTAGCCTAATGCCCTCCAAGTCCATCCATATTGCTCAGAGCAGCATTCAGGTTACATCTGAGCAGACTATGGTATCTGTCTTCCAGAGGTGTGCTAACTCAAGCCTGCTTGACCCTTTACCACGTTTAAAAAAGAGCCACCAATTACTTTGCTTCCATACACTCAACAATTATTTGATTTCTTTAATATTTAAATTTTCTTTAGGTTGAGAGAATCTAGCCTGGGATTATTTCATTTTATTGGAGTCAGTGAAGTGAAAGTGACGTTGCTCAGTCGTGTCCAACCCTTTGCGACCCCATGGACTGCAGCCTGCCAGGCTCCTCTCTCCATGGGATTTTCCAGGCAATAATACTGGAGTGGGCTGCCATTTCCTTCTCCAGGGGATCTTCCCAACCCAGGGATCAAACCCAGGTCTCCCGCATTGTAGGTAGATGCTTTTTACCAGGGAAGTCCCTATTGGAGTCAAAGGAACATCAATTCCAAGTTAAAAAAAAAATCGCATTTTTTGGAATAAGTTGTTTGCAAGTGAATTCCTTTCAACATAAAAACTTGCCATAGGTAGGAATTCTCATGGAAGAGATGTGTGTCAACCCAAGTTATTTGGCAGCAAATTAAGCTTTCAACAAGATTGCTCAACTCTGTTAGAATCAGTTTAACACCCCTTGATTCAGCTTTCCTTGTAAATGTTAATGAGAACTGAGAAGGGTGATGAATACATTCTGAGGACCACATTGTACCTTCAAGGACTGTGATTAGAGAGTTGAGAGGATGGGGCAGCCCATAGGTAATCCATAACTCTAAACCAAGTCTCTTCACGCCATCTAGGAGAGTCTCATTACACTAGCTAAGTTTTCCTTCTCCCTGAAGACGTAACTGGCCTAGGAGACAGAGGCTGGGCGACAGCTTGAACTGTCCTGTGACGCAGCCCCATTAAGTACCCGGGGACACATGAGGTCGAGGGGACAAGAGGGAGACATGTTGGAGCAGTTGGCGCCCCCAAGTGCTGCTCCTGTGCAAGCTGGCCTGGGGTCCTCGGCACTCATTCCATGCTGTGGTTTGTCAATAATGTGTGAGGAATGAAGGCCCAGTCCTCCAGATCTCTTGCCATATTCCCATCTCCACTTCCATTTCAGACTCTTGGCAAAGGTGGGCCTATGTCATGCTTTTTATTAGGTTTCAAAGGTAAAATTAATACTCTTTCAGTTTTATAATTATAAAGCTCTTTTCTGAAGCCCCTGAGAAACCCTGGAGCTTTTTTTTTTTTTTGGATCACGAAAAGGCTAGAGAAGAGCTTATTTCCCTTCCTTGCTGTGTCTATGGTGAAAAGAGTGTAAAGAAATGCTTTTTCACTAGCATCAACACTATCAAATTTCAGAACATCTTCATCACCCCAAAATGAAATCTAGACCCAGTCACAGAGCCTCTCCATTCCCTGCTCTGCTCAGTCCCTAAAAACTTATGATCTATTTTCTATCTCTATGGACCTGCTTATTCTGGATGTTTCTTTTAAGTGAATCATATGATATCTGTCCTTTTTTTTGGTTTGGTTTTCTAATTTTATTTTATTTTTAAACTTTACATAATTGTATTAGTTTTGCCAAATATCAAAATGAATCCGCCACAGGTATACATGTGTTCCCCATCCTGAACCCTCCTCACTCCTCCCTCCCCATACCATCCCTCTGGGTTGTCCCAGTGCACCAGCCCCAAGCATCGTGTATCATGCATCGAACCTGGACTGGCAACTCGTTTCTTACATGATATTTTACATGTTTCAATGCCATTCTCCCAAATCTTCCCACCCTCTCCCTCTCCCACAGAGTCCATAAGACTGTTCTATACATCAGTGTCTCTTTTGCTGTCTCGTACACTGGGTTATTGTTACCATCTTTCTAAATTCCATATATATGCGTTAGTATACTGTATTTATGTTTTTCCTTCTGGCTTACTTCACTCTGTATAATAGGCTCCAGTTTCATCCACCTCATTAGAACTGATTCAAATGTATTCTTTTTAATGGCTGAGTAATACTCCATTGTGTATATGTACCACTGCTTTCTTATCCATTCATCTGCTGATGGACATCTAGGTTGCTTCCATGTCCTGGCTATTATAAACAGTGCTGCGATGAACATTGGGGTACACGTGTCTCTTTCCCTTCTGGTTTCCTCAGTGTGTATGCCCAGCAGTGGGATTGCTGGATTATAAGGCAGTTCTATTTCCAGTTTTTTAAGGAATCTCCACACTGTTCTCCATAGTGGCTGTACTAGTTTGCATTCCCACCAACAGTGTAAGAAGGTTCCCTTTTCTCCACACCCTCTCCAGCATTTATTGAGTCAAGCTTCTGTCACTTAGTGTAATGTTTTCAAGATTCATCTGTGTTGTAGCATGTATCAGCACTTCATTCCTTTTTATTAGTGAATAATATTCTATTATATGCGTAGCAGGGCTTCCCAGGCGGTGCTAGTGGTAAAGAATCCACCTGCCAATGCAGGAGACAGAAGAGACGCAGGTTTGATCCCTGGGTCAGGAAGATACCCTGAAGGAGGAAATGGCAGCCCATGCCAGTATTCCTGCCAGAAGAATCCCACGGGCAGAGAAGCCTGGCGGGCTATAGTCCATGGGGTGGCAAAGAGTCGAGCACGACTGAGTATCTGAGTGCACATATGGATATATCCTATTTTCTGTACCCATTCATCAGTTCATGGAAGTTTGAGCTGTTTCCATTTTATGGCTATTATGAAGAACGCTGCTATGAACATTTGTGTACATATTTTATATGGATATATATTTTAAATGTTCTTAGGGATATATATTATATAGGAGTGGAATTGCTGGATAATATGTTATCTCTGTTTAACATTTTGAGGAACTACAGAACTCAAAAGTGGCTGTACTATTTTACTATCTCGGCAGTGTATGAGGCTTCCAATTTCTCTACATCCTTATCAATGTTTTTTTTTTTTTAATTTGCTTGATTGGTTTTGCTTTGTTTTTGCCAAGTTTAAGGTGTACTGTGGCATTAAATACATTCACTTCTTGTATAACAATCACCACCATCCATCTCCAGAACTTTCTCATCTACTCAACCTGAAAATTTGTACCCATTAAACTATAACTTTCCATTCCAAGCCCCTTGCAACCACCACTTTACATTCTGTGTCTATGAATTTGAGTACTCTGGGTGCCTTATATGAGTAAAATCATACAGTATTTGGCCTTTGTGACTGGCCTGTTCCATGTAGCGGTGTGTCTTCAAGGTTTATCTATGTCATAGAATGAGTCAGAATTTCTTTCCATTTTAAGGTTGATTAATATTTCATTGTATGTACATACCACATTTTCTTTATCCATTCATCCATTGATGGAACTTGAATTGCTTCGACTCTTTTGCTATTCTGAATAATGCTTCTCTAAACATGGGTGTAGAAATATCTGTTTGAGTCCCTGATTTAAATTCTTTTGGATATGTATCCAAAAGTGGAATTTCTGAATCATGTGGTAGTTCAATGTTTAATTTTTTTTGAGGAACTACCATACTGTTTCCCACAGTAGCTGCACAATTTCACATTCTCATCAATAATGAACAATAATGAATGGATTTCTTCACATCCTGGCCTGACTTGTTATTTTCATTCTTTCTTTTCTTTCTTTTGTTTAAATAATAACCAATCTGATGGAAAGGAAGTGATATCTCCTTGTAGGCCAATATTTGTCCTGTCTTTTTTATTTCAGATAACCCTAGTGGGTGTGAAGTGGTATCTCATGATTTTGATTTGTGTTTCCCTAATTTGTGATGTTGAACATCTTTCCATGTACTTATTGACCATTTGTATGGTCAATACAAATGTCTATTTAAGTCATTTAAGAGAAATATCTATTTAAGTCATTTGCCCAGTTTTCAACTGGCCTGCTTGTCTTTTTGTTGTTGAGTTGTAAAGGTTCTTTTAAAATTGTTTCTATTTTATTGCTCAAGCACAGAAATTGAGGCAAGCCTGGAGAATTCTTTATATTAATATATTCTGAAGACAAGTTCTTTATCTTATATATGATTTGCAAATATCTTCTTATGTTCCATGGGTTCTTTTTTTGTTTTCTTGATGGTGTCCTTTGGAGCAAAAATATGTTTAATTTTGATGAAGGCCAATTTATTTCTTCTTTTGTTGTTTTTTCTTATGCTTTCTTATGTTTTTTTCTTATTTCTAAGAAACCATTACTTAATTCATTCTTCAAATCATAAAGATTGACTTTTATATTTTCTTCTAAGAGTTTTAATTTTCACTCTTGCATTTAAACCAATGATCCTTTTTAAAATTTGAAATGTAATTGACATATAACATTGTATTCATTTTATATGTATCACATAATGATTTACACATATTACAAAATGACTACCATTAGGTTTAGTTAATATCTATCACCACACATAGTTACAAAAATATTTTTCTGTAATAAGAACTTTCATAATGTACTCCATTAAGAATTATCAAATATACTGTACAGTATTGTTAACTATAGTCACCATGCTAATAATCCATTTTTAGTTAAATTTTTATATATTACGTACCTATAATTTTAAAAGTACTAATCAAAAACATATAAATCTGTTTTTAAAAAATTGAATTTATTCCTTACTCTATAAAAGAGGGCTGTTACTGAAATGTTGGGCAGTTTCCTTAACTAGAATCATTTTCTTATGAATTATTTAAAAATATAGATGGATGTTTTTGTATAAAAAATTTTTTCTGATCTTTAACCATATGCACATTGTATTTAAGAATTTTTTAAATCTTTGAATATATTTTTAACCAATCATTTAATAAATTTTTGTGTGTCTAATGTGCACAGACAGGATTCCAAGCAGTGGATGGTCTGCAGGGCCAGAGGCTGCAGAAAGGTCAAGGTGAAGGAGAGCCAGGGAAAGCCTCCAGGTTTAGTGGTTGAAGATCACAAGTGGCTGTGAGGACGCAGCTTCAGCAGTGTTGGCGGTGGAGGGGGCGTGTTGTGAGGGCCATGAAGTCGAAGCAAAAGAGCCTACTTGTTGAGGAAAGGACAGAACTAGGATAATTATTAAAAGGTACGAAAGAGTCAAGAATTATTCAGCATAAAGGTAACTGGAATATGAATGTGTTGAGAGGAGACAGCCAGTAGGAAGATGAGCCTAAAGGTTCTGAAGGAAAGGAGAACAGGAGACCCCAGTTCTTAGACGGAAGAGGAAAGGGCAGAGTTAAGAGCATAGGTTACTGAAGTAACTGGGAAATCAGGAAAACCTATATTCCTTTGATGAGTAACTATCTACAGATAGACCTTTCAATGTAAGACTGTCATTTAAACTATTATGAAAGAGGTTCAAAATGTATAACTAGTACTCCAGGTGGAAATAGAACTGGGTTTAGATTCTGGCTTGGCTACTCATTAGCTGAGCAACCATGGGAACGTTATAACGCCACAGGGCTTCAGTTTGCTTGTCTATAAAATGGGAACAAGGTAGACCTACCTCATCAGACTGTGTATGTGAGGACTCTAAGGAGGACTACACATACATGTCTGGGTAATTATACATTCTCTATAGCTCTAGCAGAAATGAAACACACCCGTGTTACTTCAGTTGAGAATTCAGTGGGTTGAAATGATATTTTATTCATGTTCTATGGAGTCAGACCTCTGCCCCTTCCACCCTCTGGTGTAATGGAGATGAAGCTAGCCCTTGTTTAAGTCAAGCATTCACAGTGGCTGACCTGGACATCTTGCCATATGATGTATGCAGCATTGGGTGCTCTGTCTAGAATGGTGGATCCTGAGTGGTGACGTCAGCACACCATTTTGAAATCTCTTTCAGCCCCAAGTTTGGATAAGTTATTAAAGCTTTTTAAGACTGAATACCACCATACACCATGTCCCTTAATCTCTGGCTAATGAAAGGACAAGCTCTTTCCATCTTCATTGTACAACCATATTCACTTCTAGGCAAAATTCATGAAAACTCCCCTCCCAAAGAATAATGGTTTACTTCTAAGAGAAATGAAATTGTAAAAGAAAATGCTGCTGATTTCAAGTTAAATTAGATTTTTAAAACCCTATAACGTAGACAAGGGTGAGGGATCTTTCTGGCAACATATGTGACAGCTCCACTCGGTCACTCATTTCTCCAGCAATGCTGTTTTTTCCCCAGCAAATGCAAGAAACTGTGCTGTGCTAGAGGTATATGGTTTTCTCAGAAATTTTTCATTTACGCTTTTAAACCTTTTCCTTCTCATGAGCATCCTTCTGTGTTTTCTTTACTGTATCCTGTTGTAATAAGAGGATTTTGTTTTTATACCGACTTGGAAAACTTCCTTCCTGGCATTCAGATTCTCTCTTCAGATGTCAGGATGAGAGATAATGGTCCCTCGCCAGCCCTTGGGTGGGGGAGCAGTGGAGAGACAAGGGGAGCCCCAGTCTGCCCAGGCCAGCCAGGTTGGCGGTCTCGGTGGGTGAGAACGGCCCAGTGTGCGGCAACAGTACCTCACTGTTCCCTCCCGCAACGCCGGGCCATTAACATGCAAGGCCAGTGTTCTGAAAATTGTCAGTATTTTCCAATCGACACACTCGTTGAGGCGTCAGTTGGTTTTCTAAGGAACTTAGTCACTCAGAACAAAGTTGGGTCTATTGCAAATGCCAACTTTCTTGATCAAAATCCACTCTTCCTGGCTTGCAATACGCCTAGGTCTTTCTGAAGCAAGTTCCATTCAATAGATTCCTTTTCATGAAAAACTAAAAATACAATAAGCCGTGATTTAAGAAAACGTCTGAGGAAATAGCGAAAGCATATAACTTAGTATAACTCGCCTATGAAAGAGATTTTGAAAACTGATTACCCTCCAGAGGCCTGTTTAAATAAAACCTGCATTTCCCAAAGTTGCTTGCATTAGATGGCATTAATATCTCAGAAATATTAGAACTTAAATGTTTAAAGTGATCTATGGTGGGGTCGGGGCAGACTGAGGGGGTTTCTGAGCCCAACTCCCTCACTTATTAATGAAGGGACAGAGCCCGAGAAGAGGAAAGGAAAGGACCACAGTGATTCACCCCAGATCAACATCGTATTCAGAGCCCAGCTCTTAACCCTGTGCTCATATCCTGTCATGTCATGGCCTCTGTCTTTTGAGGTGGGATCTGGGAAATCAAAGTAGAAAGAGAACTCATAATGTGATCTTTTCAAAAGTAGGAATTGGATTAACCCCTGGCCACTACCCAGTCCCCTGTTGTTCTAACTTTCTGTCTGCACCCATTATGTCCAATGAGGCCAGTATGGCCTGAATCTCTGCAAATTACAGAGAAAAATAAAATGAGCTCCCTGATCTTGAAAAACTCTCAGACTAGTACTAAAGACAAACAGATAAATAAACAACTGCAGTCTGGTGCTGTCATAGAATGATGTCCAATTTCTCTGTGGGTCAGAAGAGCCAAAGGATGGAAGGATATTCCGGACAGACAGCGTTACAAGGGATATAATTGGACAGTTTAGGAGAATGGCTTCGGAGAAGGCAATGGTGACCCACTCCAGTACTCTTGCCTGGAAAATCTCATGGACGGAGGAGCCTAGTAGGCTGAAGTCCATGGAGTCGCTAAGAGTCAAACACGACTGAACGACTTCCCTTTCACTTTTCACTTTCACGCATTGGAGAAGGAAACGGCAACCCACTCCAGTTTTCTTCCCTGGAGAATCCCAGGGACGGGGGAGCCTGGTGGGCTGCCATCTATAGGATTGTGCAGTCAGACACGACTGAAGCGACTCAGCAGCAGCAGGAGAATGGCTTGGTCCTTCCCACTAGCTAGAGCTGTACTTTTGAAACTTTATTATACATGCAAATCACCTGAGGTTCTTGCTCAAATGCAGATTCTGATTCTGTAGTCAGGAGTGAGCTCTGAAACTCTGCATTGCTAAGGAGTTCCCAGGTGATGTCAGTATGCTCTGTGCCCCCTTTGAGTAGCAGAGGCTATAGGAGAGATGAGGTGGGAACAGAAGTAGGAGCTGGTTAGTAAAGTGTTTTAAAAGTCATGCTATAGAATTTGGATTCTCTCCTGAAAGTAACAGGAGTAACCAAAATATTTGAATAACTTCAAACTGATGGCTTTCTAAGTTTATTGGAAGCCCAATAAGGTATTTCCCCCAGGAAGCTTTCTCACTCTTCCCTGGGAGGAGCATCATGTGCATACCTTAATTTAGAACCAGCTGTACTATAAGGTAACACTGAGCTACCCTTCTATCAAATTCACTTGATTCTAAACCCTGGAAGGACAGTGATGTCTTTTTCAGTATTGAAGGCTCAGATAGAAATCATCAAACTCCTGCCACTGTATCTGACTCATAGGGGTTTATTTATAAACTGTGATCCTATGACATTCTTGCTCTGGATCAGTGATTTTCAAATATTCACATGCATCAAAATGACAGAAGGCTTGTTAAGTCAGAAATTGCTGGATCCCACCCTCAGAGTTTGTGCTGCAGTAATTCTGGACTAGAGCCCAAGAGTTTGTACTTCTCACATACTCACATGTGATGCAGATGCAGTTGGTCTGGGGACCACATTTTGAGAACCACTGGTCCAGAGGAGATCATGAATTACTTCCTACAAGTTGTACTAACAAATGAGATAAAGCAAATTACTGCCTTAAAAGCATGGCCCCTAAGCTGTGGAATTTTGAGCAATTAGTTAACATCTTCAAGCTTCAGAGTACTCATCCATAAAATGAAGATGGTAATTCTAGCACCTACCCCCTAGGACCAATGTGAGGATTCATTGAGCTAATATATATGTATTTAATATATAGAAAACACTCAGGAATCACAGATAATAATTGTCATTGCTAAAAGAACTCACCTCACTTGCTGATGGCTCAGAGAGAATAAAACAGCTTCTTAGCAAAGCTAAAATGTGCTTCCCTGATGGCTCAGAAGGTAAAGAATCTGACTGTAATGCAGGAGACCCAGGTTCAGTCCCTGGGTCGGGAAGATCCCCTGGAGGAGGGAATGGCAACCCACTCCAATATTCTTGCCTGGAGAATCCCCATGGACAGAGGAGCCTGGTGGGTTACAGTCCATGGGTCACAAAGAGTCGGATATGACTTAGTGACTAATACTTTCACGTTACAAGTAAACTTGGCAAATGTGAGTTTTACCCCTCTTCTTTGAAATCTGTAGAAATGCAATAGCTCCTGTTGCATTTTTGTAAGCACAGTTTTCAAATTTTTAATCTGTAAAACATTAGCTAACCCCACATTTGTTAAAAAGATTTATACTTCACACTCATCATGATGGCTATAATAAAAAAAAAAGTGAAAATATTAGTCTCTCAGTCATGTCCGACTCTTTGCAACACATGGACTGTAGCCCACCAGGCTCCTCTGTCCATGGAATTCTCCAGGCAAGAATACTGGAGTGGGTAGCCATTCCCTTCTCCAGGGGATCTTCTGACACTGGGATCAAACTGGGTCTCCTGCACTACAGGTGGATTCTTTACCATCTGAGCTACCAGGGAAGCCCTATAATAAGGAAGTGGATAATAACACACATTGATGAAATTGGAACCTTCATACACTGCTGGTGGGAATGTAAAATGGTTCAAACACTTTGGAAAACAGTTTGGCTGTTCCTTAAATTGTTTAACACAGTGTAATGATTTGGCCCAGAAATTTCATTTCTAGGTAGAATTGACGGAGAAGGTGATGGCATCCCACTCCAGTACTCTTGCCTGGAAAATCCCATGGATGGAAGAGCCTGGTAGGCTGCAGTCCACGGGGTCGCTAAGAGTCGGACACGACTGAGCGACTTCACTTTCACTTTTCTCTTTCATGCATTGGAGAAGGAAATGGCAACCCACTCCAGTGTTCTTGCCTGGAGAATCCCAGGGATGGGGGAGCCTGGTGGGCTGCCGTCTATGGGGTCGCACAGAGTCGGACACGACTGAAGTGACTTAGCAGCAGCAGGTAGAATTGAAAACATATGATCTCACAAAAACTTTTACATGTTCATAATAGTATTGTTCATAGTAGCTAAAATGTGGAAAGAACCCAAAGTCCCATCTATTGATGAATATGTAATTAAAGAAAATGTAGTATATACCCATACAAGGGAAGAGCAGTCAACCTTAAAAAGGAGTGAAGTTCTGATACATGCTACAACATGGATAAAGCTTTGATAACATTATGCTAAGTGAAAGAAGTCTGATACAAAAGGCCACATATATTGTATAAATGAGTCCATTTATATAAAATGTCCAAAAGAGGCAAGTGCGTGGAGACAGAATGCTTTGTTGGGGCTGGGAAAAGAGGGGAATGGGGAGTGGCTGATAATGGCATGGAAATTCTCTGGGGAATGATGAAAATGTTCTGGAATTAGTGGTGATTAAGAGTGGTAACAAACAGTCTTGTGATAATAATAAAGAGCATTGGACTGTATGCTTAAAATGATGAATTTCAGTGTGTAAATTATATCTCAATATAAAAAATTATTTAAGACGCTATAATCCTACTTGGTGAGAAAAACATTTTCATCCTAGAGGGGCACTGTCCCATAAGATAGCCACTGGTTACATGTGGCTCTTGAACGCTTGAAATGTGACTAGTCCAAAGTGAGCTGTGCTGTAAGTGTGAAATGCACACTGCAATTGAAAGTACATTTTTAAAATTGAAATGATTCTATTTTGGATACATTTAGTTAAATAAAATATAATGGTAAAATTAACTTACCTGTTTGTTTTTACCTTGTAAAATGTGGCCACTAGAAAATCTAAAATTCTGTAGGTGGCTCTCGTTTGTGGCTCACATGATCCTTCGATTGGCCTGATCTGCCTCCAAGGTCCTCCTCACTGGGTTCGAGGCTTTGTCGAGACACATGAAAGTATTTGCATCTGGGGTTAGTGAATCTGAAGCTGGTCCTTTTCCTTTACATAAAGGGCTTTGTACCCAGGACTTGATTAGCTCTGTTCCATCAGCATGACTCAACACATGTAAACAGGGCAATTCAATGGATGCTTCCAGTTTTTGTTCTTTGAGTAGAAGGCCACCTGCAAAAACAGAGCCTTGTTATCTCAAAGAGCAAGGTCCTGGACCATTATTATTTTAGAAAGTACTTTTTGTGTCTCTTGCTAATGAACTACACAGCAAGTCATCTGAAAAAGAAATTTTTAAGGCATAATTTCTTTCCTCTTCACAGTTAATTTTTTTTCAAGGCTCAAGTCCTATGTCAAAGTTTTCTTAGCCTAGATATAAATTTCTAGATACCGGTGAAAATTGATCATAAGAATTCTTTGGAAAGGGAAAATTGCTTTTAAATAAACTGAAGACAAGGATTTATTTGGTAGGCAAAGTAGTTAAGAGCAAATTATTTAAATATTGCAGGAATGTCTATCAGTAAGTTAAGTAGGTTAATTGCTTTTAAAAATTGTAATTTTTTTATTATAAATGCTCTTTTGAAAACAACAATATATGCTCTTTTGAAAAATTTAAAAAACAACAAAAATCAAAGAGAAGTAAATAGCCAACACTCCTAATCATACTACCAGAGATATTCATTGTTAATATATACTAATAGATGTTTATCCTCCTGGGGACAGAAAGGTTCAAATTATCCTATATAGAGAAAACTGGCCCCAGTTCTATTAACTTTTGGTCAAAAAATAGTAAAACAGTGATTTTTCATCCAATAAAAATAATCCTATTGGCACTCTAAATTTTGAGAAGATAAATCCAATTTTTATAAGTTTGGTTATAATATTCCCGTGCTACAGTTTACTTGCTGGGCTGAATGTAATCCTTTAGCCTTTACTTCAATAAAACAAGAAAGATATTAACACACATCAAAGATGTGGGTGGGCATGTCTATACATTTTTCTCCTCTCTTCACAAGCAAGGTTGTATAAAAATATTTACTGCTTCCCCATAGGCTCATGTATGTGGTGTAGTGTCCACGTCATGAGGCAGAAGGATGGATTATTCACTGGAGTTTTTATGGACCCACATTCAAGTATTTCCCCAGCTGTGTTTACAGCTTTGGGTTTCTAAGCCTCTTGAAAAGTAATCAGTTTTGATCATCTTAAATCCCAAAGTAAATTTTCTTTTCTGGAGATTATTCTAGTTGCTAACACAGGTTAGTCTGGCCTATTGAGCCATCTTTTAGTGCTGTAACATCCAAACATGAAAGCTGTGGTTTTGCTTCAAGGAAACAGGGAGCTTTGAAATATGACTCAGATTCTTCCCTACAAGAGGTGAGGTCTCAGAAATGCTTTGCTCTTTTTTAAATTGTATCTTGTCTTATTCTCTGGTCATTTCATTTTATAAGGCTGGTCACTTCAAAATAGTGTAAATACCCTTAAAGCCAAGTTCTCATATAATGCTATTTTTTGTATTAGTTTATATGTTTTAAAACTTTGTGTGTACAACTGCAGTAATGCCGTCAGTAATACTTGTTCTTGACTAATGAGAAGTACAGTGATACTTAAAACTTTGGGGATTGTCATTTATAGGTGATTTCTTGTTAGATAACTTTTATAAATTACTGTGTTTAATATTCTTTAGTTTAAACCTTTCTGCTGTAACCATTTTAGCTACAAAAAGCCAGAATGTTTGCTAAAAGCAGGAAAGCTAAGACTTTACCATGTAACTGTGCTAGCTTGAGCAGATAAGTGCATCTGTGCCTCAGTTGCCTTATGGAAATAATAATGAACTAATTGACTCAATTAGCTAATTTATGTAAAGTGAATAGTGTGATGACTGATATATTGATAAGTGCCAATAAACTTTAGCTGCTGCTCCTGCCACCAGTAACTATAGTCAGAGTCATGTCCAACCCTTTGTGACCCCATAGACCATAAGCCCACCAGGCTCCTCTATCCATAGGATTTCCCAGGCAAGAATACTGGAGTGGATTGCCATTTCCTTCTCCAAGGGATCTTCCTCAACCAGGGATTGAACCTGGGTCTCCTGCATTGCAGGAGATCTGCATTGCAGATTCTTTACCACCTAAGCTCCCAGGGAAGCCCATAGTCAGAACAGTCTTGTCCAATGACATCAGTTCCTCCACCAAGTGGAGACGGGCTCACTTCTTCCAGACTGGCAACTGTGAGAACTTTCTATGTGGAAAAGTGAAGCGACAAGGGATCATCTGCCGGGCTGTCCAGGTAAGCCAAATCACCCGCAAGTCACCATTTGTTCAGTGACACATGTAAACACTAAGAAAATGAGATGAAAGCGGCAGCAGGTGTCTCACGAGACACTTAATTTGGTCAACAAATGCTGACCATCCATGGGTCATATGGTGCTGTTCTGGGTATGGGATACTGAAGAGCAGACACGTAAGACGTACTGCCTGCCTTTAGAACCTTCTGTCTCTAAGGAACTTTTAAATGCACGGTACTTAGGAGTTATTTGTATCCATGAAGAGAATGTATTTTCCAACATTTCTAAGGAAAAATATTTAAAAGGAGCCCCATTATACACAGAACACTAGAAAAAGAGAAAGAAAAGATAGACACTCAGTTAAAATATCCAAGCGTCTATCTTCATCACTATTGCTGTTACGATAAACTGCTTCAAACTCAGTGACTAAACCAACAATCCTCTGTTATTTCTCATAATTCTGGGAGTTGGCTGAGCTCTCCCACTCTGGATTTTGCCTGAGATCACTCGCGAGCCTGCCTTCAGCTTCCAGGCCTGAGATGGCCTGACTCCCACATCAGGGAGTTGGTGCTGCCCATTGGTGAGAGCCTCTGTTCTCTTCCAAAGGCCTCTCATTCACCAGTAGACTTGCCTGAGCTTAACAGCATGGCCATCTCAGGGTCCCAGGAGGGTAAGAGTGGAGGCTGCCAAGCCCCTCAGTGCCTAGGCTCTGGAACTCCCACAACATCCTGAGACCTGGGCAGGTTGATTCACGGGGGTGGGGACATGGTCCCTAATTCTCATTGGGAGAAGCATATCATATTGCAAAGGGGTTGGACACAGCATCAGTTAACTGCTGCATAACAAACCACCCCAAAAGTTAAAGGCCTAAGACTAACCTCCCACAGCCCACTCACCTCTCTTTAACTTGTGTCATGTTCTCTTCAGTGGCATGTGTAATTATCCCTCCTGTTTCTGCAGTTCATCAGTTTGAAATGTCATGACAAAGTTAGGGTCAATGACTTGAGGAAAAAAGAAAACTACACTTCTTCCTCACTCTGAGAGTTCAAAAGCAGATGAATGCATTGAGGAATAGCTCCAGAAGTCAACTTGGGATAAGATGAAGAGAGGACATGTTTCATTAAGAAGAGGAGCCAGATTCAGAGGCGGGGCCACAGCCTGGGGTCCTCCCTGCACCTGGAGCATCCTTTGAAGTGAAGGAAATTGCTCCACCACGAGGAGGCGGAGGGAGGCGGACAGATGGGAGCACGGAATGTAAAACTAGTAAACGTTCTGTACACACCCAGGGGGCAGTCAACAGCGTAGGCTGACTAATAGTAGCTCCAGTTCGTTTTCTTGGCTTCTGGTATTTTACCTCATATTTGATGCTGAAGAAGTTCACAATTTAGACCATCTTTAAAGTTCTTGGACTTATGATCTAAAGAACAACTGGTCATTTTCCAGAACCCTCACCTTCTGCTTCTCTGTTGTGGGGAGAGAACCATGGTCTGACACTCCTAGAGAAGTAGCCCCAAATCGTGTATTTGCTTTAGTTACAAAGGTTAACCTAGGAGTCACTTCACAGAAGGAAGTACAGACAAAAAGCAACAGAAGTAGAAACCCCAAAGGATATGCATTTCCAGAAGGATGTTGGAGCCTTTCTGAGTGCTGTTTCTGAGATGAGACACTATGCCAAGAGGGGTGTGTTAGTTGCTCAGTCATGTCTGACTCTTTGTGATGCCATGGACTGTAGCCCATCAGGCTCCATTGTCCATGGGATTTTCCAGGCAAGAATACTAGAGTGGGGTGCATTTCATAAGTCTTTGGATTAAGAATGGGAATCCCAGAAGCAGAAATTCGTTCCTGAGGAATGTGTCAGTACAGGGGTACAAATGGAACAACCAGTGTTCCTAGAAAGGAAGAAGTTTTAAGGGAGACAGAATCCTTCAAACTGGCTGGCTGAGGTCTTTATGTCTGAACAGTACACACTCATGTATTTTCACAAATGCATGTATGAGATCAGTTTAAACATAGGTGTGTGGTTGTGTGGGTGGTCTTTTTGCTTGTTTTCCTTTTATTAGACTTGGTGCTTCCTCTTCTCTTACATGCATATATATCAATTCCCAACCCACCCACCTACACAGATAACCGATATTAATAATCTAATATGTATCTTTCCTACTTTCGCTGATGACTGTATAGTCATATAAAATGTATGCCTACACACACATGCACTTTTGATAATTGTTTGACAAAAACAGAAAAATATTACCCTTATTTTTCCTGCATTGTGCTTTATTCAGTCAATAATACTTTCTGAAACTTCCTGTCAACTAGCAGAACTCTGTCCTTCTTTTTGATAGCCCTGTTGTTCAACCACAGTTTATTCAATCACTCTCCTATTGCCAGAAACATTGTAGCTTTCAGAGACAATTTGCAAAAAAGAACTAAAACAATCCTCCCCTTCCAAAAAAACACTTATATAAATCCTTAGGTTCTAGCAACTACATCTATTGGGAGTGTTTCCCAGGAAGAATATTGCTGGCCTGTAAAGTATGTGTATTTTAAATTTTAGTAGGTATTGCGATACCGCTTCCCCAAGAGGCTATAGCATTTCTCATTCTGACTATGAAAGTGATCTCTTTCCTACAACCCTGCCAGAAAGAAGTGCTTCAGATCTTTTAAGTTTTAGAAAATCTGGTAGGTACAAAATGGTAAGTGAAAGTGAAGTTGCTCAGTCATATCCGACTCTTTGCGACCCCATGGACTGTAGCCTACCAGGTTCCTCTGTCCATGGGATTTTCCAGGCAATAGTACTGAAGTGGATTGCCATTTCCTTCTCCAGGGGGTCTTCCTGACCCAGGGATTGAACCCAGGTCTCCCGCATTGTAGACAGACGCTTTATCATCTGAGCCACCAGGGAAGTCATCTCATCGTTGATTTGCATTCCCCTCACTTTGGGTGAACTTGAACATCTTTCCGTGTTTCTTAGCCATTGGATTTGCTTTTCAACGAGTTACCCATTCATATGCTATGCCCATTTTCCTACTTGTTTGTTCTCATTCCTCTTGTCAAATTACAGTAAATATTTGTATATTATACAAGTGAAATAAACTATCTACACAATATGTATTTCTGCAAACCTACCATGGTTGATGATATTTTTACAATAGCTTTGCCTTGAAGTTATAATTTCAGAGTTAAATATGCCTGCCTCTTCTCTCATAGCATTTGACTTCTCAGTTTGGATCAGGAAACTTTTCCTGCACAATGTAGTACATATAATCTAGATTCTTGCAAGAGCTTTGCTTTACCTTTCTATTTTTACTGGTGCATTTTACTCGTCTATTTGTACCTTTAGATATACAATAAAATTGGGATCAAATAAGGTACCTATCTGAATACAACGCCTGCTAGAGAGTTCTGATAACTGGTGAGGACGTCTCCGCCCCCATGCTTACTTTTCTAGAATTACCTACCTTTTCTTCAGTATTTCATTTTTTTTTCTAGAAACGATAAAATCATCTTATTTAATTGCCAAAGCCTAACAAACCAAAATACCCACCTTGCTGTGAGTGTTAGTGAAATACATACACAATTTGAGGGAATATTTTTATGGCATTGAGTCTTCTCATCCAAAAATATGGCATGTCTGTCCATTTCTCCTTTTACATACATATTTTAGTATGATTTTGTTATTTCCTTTTTTTTGTTGTATCTAAGTATTCCATAGGGGTTGACTTGGAATGTTTTTTTCCATTCCTATTTTATTACTAGAGAAAAGTAAATGATTTTTGTTTTTTGCATATTTTTGGATCCGTCTACTTTACAAAATTCTCTCCTTAAATCTAGGAGATTTTTACCAGATTCCTATGGGTTTTCTAACTTTACAATCATATCATCTGCAAAAATAGATAATTTTTCCTCTTCTTTCCCAATTTTTCTCCAGTTTTCAAATTTGTTGCCATAAAGTTTTAAATTATATTCTCTTTTAATACTCTTGGTCATTTTAATATTTGATCTTTCTACTTTCTGATCTTTTATAATTTTGCTTTTTTTCCTTTTAAAAAATTAGATTGTTTATCAAGTGGATAGAATTTTAATATAATAAGATTTTAAATTTATTTATATACTTTATTACTTTTCTCCTTTCTATTAAGATTTTACCTTTATTCAGTTCAGTTCAGTTCAATTCAATCGCTCAGTTGTGTCCAACTCTTTGTGACCCCATGAATTGCAGCACGCCAGACCTCCCTGTCCATCACCAACTCCCGGAGTTCACTCAGACTCACGTCCATCGAGTCAGTGATGCCATCCAGCCATCTCATCTTCTGTCGTCCCCTTCTCCTCCTGCCCCCAATCCCTCCCAGCATCAGAGTCTTTTCCAATGAGTCAACTCTTTGCATGAGGTGGCCAAAGTTTATTAATCATTCTTTATTGTTATTTTTCTAATTTCTTAGAATGTAGACTTAGTTGCTTTACTTCTCATCTTTATTCTTTCACAAGGAAGGCCTTTTGACTGTAAAATTTCTACAACTCTATGAAATTAAAGTAGAAAAATTGTACAGTCAAAAGGCCTTCCTAGTGAAAGGTCAGTAATTTCCCTTTTGATTTCTTCAAGTCAATTGTTTTCTAACTATTTTTTCATTTTCAAGAAGACAATTTTTGGCCATCTTTTGATAATTTTTTTTTTACTAATTGAATTAGGATCAGATAATGTGACCTATAAAATCTTTGTTTTTTGAATTTCTGAAGCTTTTTTTTTTGCCAGCTATATGATCAGTCTTTATAAATGTTCTATAGACACATAAAAAGTAATGAAAATTATCTATATTTGAAATGTAGGGTATTCTCCAGTTATTGTGTGTGGAAGCAGTATGGCACATAGATTAAAAGCAAAGAATAGAGGAAAATGTCTACTTTCAATCTCGAACTTACCATATGACCTTGACTGTGTTTGTAAGACATAAATAATAATGGTATTTACCTCATAGGGTATTTGAGAGAATTAAATTATTTAATATTCTTAAGTACTTAGAATAGAAATTAGCACATACCAAATGCTATATAATTAATTTTGTAAACAAAAATAATTCATATATGTCAGTTCATATATGTCCTTATTTCTTCTTTTCTACAGAATTGCCCAATACAGTCCAAAGAGATATATATTGGGTTTATTTAAGTTTTTGGTGTTTTTAAGGATGGCTCTGTATCAAAACATTGTAAGTGAAAGTGAAAGTCACTCAGTCATGTCCAACTCTTTGTCACCCCATGGACTGTCCATGGAATTCTCCAGGCCAGAATACAGGAGTGGGTAACCTATCCCTTCTCCAGGGGATCTTCCCGACTCAGGAATCAAACCAGGGTCTCCTGCACTGCAGGCAGATTCTTTACCAACTGAGCTATGAGGGAAGTCCTTACCAAAACATCGTTCTGATTCTATTTTAAATTTCAAATTATTAAAGTGATAGATTTTAAAACGTAATCCTTTTTTTCTTCTTTAGATTTTCATTTTACTTCCTTGAATTTTTTCTTATCTCTATTACTTATTTTTTACATTTGATGCACAATTTAAAATTTCTTTGCCCTTTAATAAACTTAGTCTCAGTCTCATTCTTCCTTAATTAGGTTGCCTTTTCTCCCAAATCATACATAAATAACCATTCTCCTTATGCTTTAGAATGCTGGATTTCCTTCAGAGCAGTTCAGGCAAATTAAGTAGCCTGTGTAATCAGATTGGATTACAGGTGTGTTCCCAAAATGACATTAAAGTGTACTGAGTTCTGTAGTCAGTTCATTCTTACAATTTCCAGTCTCCTTCATTTTTTGTGTAAGTCCAAGTTTTTGTCTCATATCATATTCCTTCTGCCTAAAGAAATCCCTTTAAAATTTCTTATAGTTCATGTCTGTTAGTAATGAATGACCTAGGTCTTTGTTTTTCTGAAAAGTCTCAATTTCCCTTCATATTTGTATAGAATTTGGGATTGACAATTTTCCCCTTCTAGCATTTTAAAGATTTTCCTCTGCAGCCTTAAGCTTTATTCCTTTCTCATAAGAAGTCTGATCTTTCTTATCTTCCTTCCATAGACCTGAACCATGAGGAAGGCTTTCTCCTACCTTCTACTCCACCATTGTCAAATCCAATCATTGAAAACAGCTTACCAACAGGGGCCATTTCCAAAGGTAAGCAGAAGGCCAGGGCAGACTCCGAGCTAGAGACAGTATGCTTTTCAAGGGCTGTATATTCGTATTGTAGTAGTGCTCAGTCGTGTCCGACTCTTTGCAACCCCATGGACTGTAGCCCCCCAGGCTCTTCTGTCCATGGGGATTCTCCAGGCAAGAACACTGGAGTGGGTTGTCGTTCCCTTCTCCAGGAGATCTTCCCAACCCAGGGATCAAACACATGAATCTTGCATCTCCTGCATTGGCAGGCAGATTCTTTGCCACTAACTCCACCTGGAAGCCCAGGGGGTGTGGGTGCAGCCATTACCATGCAGGAGAGAAGCAATGATTAGAACTCTGAGAGAAAGAGAGCTTGTGCCCTATGTCAGAAAATACACCACTCCATTACCCTGGAAGGGGAGTTTAAATGCATGGAAGAAAACATGTTACTTCCCTCAGAATTCTATACCTCCAAAGCATCATCTTTTCAAGTTTCCTGCTCGTGCATCTCTCTTTTCTTGGAAGAAGTAACCCATGACCTGCTATTTCCCACCCAAGCGGTTCAGGCCCATTCCAGACATGAACACAGATTTTCAGTCTCGAGGAATTAAATGAAAGAAAAATTAGTCTGTCTCTGCCTTTGGACTGATATTTATAATTCATTTCTGGTATAAGAAATAACAAATCCAGCTAGCCTAAGTACACCTCGGATATGAAGTATGCTCACATGCCGTTTGGAGCTCTAGTTAAACTTGGCCTGAACCCCAGTACCACCTCCTACGAGAGTTCAGAGTCCTTGGTACAATCTCTGAGGGTCCTGGGTTCCTTTGTCTTATGTCTCCCTCTCTCCAGCTCCTACATCCACGTGGGCTCTGCTAGTTCTGCTTAAGTCTAGACAGTTTATCAGTTTGCCCCCAAATGCCCCCATTACTTCAATATGTTGGGTGTATAAAAACTTTAATAACAGGTCACATATCATTTGGTCTCCATTTATTTTTTCTTCAAACACTCTTCAGTTTAAGGAGGATGTCCTGGGCTTATGATAAGAGAACAGAGAAGTCCACCAGCAGTAGTTGCTGGTATATTTTTAGTGGGAGGGTAAGGGAAAAGTAATATAAATTCTTTCCTAGGGAGAGTAGAGCAAAAATCAGCAGCTCATCAGAAACTTGGAATGGACATAGCCTCAAGTGATAAATTGCCCTCCACCAAATTCATAGAACAAGAAATGGATTTGAGCAGCTCCCCTGACTTCAGCACTACCACCATCTGTGAGAATTGTTAATACGTGTGGAGGCCCCATGTTGCAGTGAATGGCCATCAGAAATAAATTACTTTCCATTTGTGAAAACATTGCCAAATATTCTAGGCAAATATGATTGTCCGTATAATTGGGTTGATTTTCAAAATATTTAGTAATCAGTACAGCAGAGGCATCAACCAATCTGGATAGATCTGACCAATCATTAGAGATGTTAGGAGTAAGGACCCACTACAGCCCCATAGTGGACACCAGCTGAATACCTACCCTGCCTACAACTTAATAACAACTCTGCTAATTCACATCATTTTATACCCAGATGCTTCTTTCTCCTTCCCTTTCCCAACTATATTTAACTGGCCAAAAAATTTTATGCAAAAACATTTTGGCCAACCCAATACTTTGTTCATTCATTCATCTATCCATCTATTCAATAAAGATATCATTAAGCTCCTCCACGTGCTTTCCCAAACTTTCTCGGCTCCTGTCCCATCATCCCTCATACAGGTATCTTCCCTAATTAAATCCTTGTGTGCTTAGCCTCATCCTGGCATCTGTTTCTCACAAGACCCAGACTAACTCCTAATGGTGGTATCACAGTCACAGACAACAGAGTAGTTTGTTATATTTGAAACCATCCCTGTATCACTATGGAGGGTAACTTCCTCTCCATTTCTTTGGGCATGCGCATTAACAGACCCTGATTGCTGTTTCTTACTCTGTTCCTCTCCCCATCACACCAGCAGAATTCTACAGCTTCCCAATGAGGATCTACTTTTGTTTTTTTTATGAAATCTCATATGATCGCTTCCAGGGGAGGATAACAGTGCTAACAGAAGTCAGCCGTTTAAGCAGGAGTGAAGAGAGTAGGTAGTATTCGAACAGGAAGATTTGTAGGAGAGGGACTGGTGGAGCAGGGCAGGGAGAAATAATAGCAATCAGTTTAGAAAAGACTGAAACTTGGAACAGACCTCTTGGTGAACTCTGGCATGTGGTTCCTGGTTCATTTATTCTGGAGAAGATGCTACCTTAAGTAGAGGATAGACCAAAGAGTCACAGATCTTTTTCCAACGTCAAGTTCATAGGAGTTAGTGTGTGCAGTGTTCTCTTGTGGCAGAGATGAGGACAGGACATGCCCAACATAACTGCTTCCCCCTCTGCCAAAACCCTACAGCAACATGATATTGAAGAATAAGCATCCTGAGGTCCACCTGGCTTGCTGCCACACACACTCCAAAATCACAGCTGTGAGTTTATGGATGGGTGGTGCACCAAATCACTGAGAAGGACTGGCCACCCTGGGGAGACACTTTAATGAGAGTCACCCAACACGGAGGTGGGAATACACCTGTGGAAGGACTTGCCAAAGACATGCTTTCAGTCAGCCTCTGGGGCAACTCAGAGAAAATGGGAGAAAGGACTGGAAGGGCAGCCTCTCCCTTGCCACGTGAACCATGCTGCTTCAGGGGGACAGGATGAGCTGGAAGGACCAGTCTAGCCACCCTAGGCTGATAGCCAGTACTGATATTGACAAAGCCTCAAATTACAACAGGGCAAATGGGGAACTTAGTGACCCAGGGCCTCTGGATCACTGCTTCTAGCTCTTCAGTTCAGTTCAGTTCAGCCGCTCAGTCGTGTCCGACTCTTTGCGACCCCATGAATCGCAGTACGCCAGGCCTCCTTGCCCATCACCAACTCCCGGAGTTCACTCAGACTCACGTCCATCGAGTTGGTGATGCCATCCAGCCATCTCATGCTCTGTTGTCCCCTTCTCCTCCTGCCCCCAATCCCTCCCAGCATCAGGGTCTTTTGCAATGAGTCAACTCTTCACATGAGGTGGCCAAAGTACTGGAGTTTCAGCTTTAGCATCATTCCTTCCAAAGAAATCCCAGGGTTGATCTCCTTCAGAATGGACTGGTTGGATCTCCTTGCAGTCCAAGGGACTCTCAAGAGTCTTCTCCAACACCACAGTTCAAAAGCATCAATTCTTTGATGCTGTTTTCTTCACAGTTCAACTCTCACATCCATACATGACCACTGGAAAAACCATAGCCTTGACTAGACGGACCTTTGTTGGCAAAGTAATGTCTCTGCTTTTGAATATGCTATCTAGGTTGGTCATAACTTTCCTTCTAAGGACTAAGCATCTTTTAATTTCATGGCTGCAGTCACCATCTGCAGTAATTTTGGAGCCCCAAAAAATAAAGTCTGACACTGTTTCCACTGTTTCCCCATCTATTTCCCACAAAGTGATGGGACCGGATGCCATGATCTTCATTTTCTGAATGTTGAGTTTTAAGCCAACTTTTTCACTCTCCTCTTTCACCTTCATCAAGAGGCTTTTTAGTTCCTCTTCACTTTCTACCATAAGGGTGATGTCATCTGCATATCTGAGGTTATTGATATTTCTCCTGGCAATCTTGATTCCAGCTTGTGTTTCTTCCAGCCCAGCATTTCTCATGACGTACTCTGCATAGAAATTAAATAAGCAGGATGACAATATACAGCCTTGATGAACTCCTTTCCCTATTTGGAACCAGTCTGTTGTTCCATGTCCAGGTCTTACTGTTGCTTCTTGACCTGCATACAGATTTCTCAGGAGGCAGGTCAGGTGGTCTGGTATTCCCATCTCTTTCAGAATTTTCCAGTTTATTGTGATCCACACAGTCAAAGGCTTTGGCATAGTCAATAAAGCAGAAATAGATGTTTTTCTGGAACTGTCTTGCTTTTTCTATGTTCCAGTGGATGTTGGCAATTTGATCTCTGGTTCCTCTGCCTTTTCTAAAACCAGCTTGAACAACTGGAAGTTCACGGTTCACATATTGCTGAAGCCTGGCTTGGAAAATTTTGAGCATTACTTTTCTAGCGTGTGAGATGAGTGCAATTGTGCAGTAGTTTGAGCATTCTTTGGCATTGCCTTTCTTTGGGATTGGAATAAAAACTAACCTTTTCCAGTCCTGTGGCCACTGCTGAGTTTTCCAAATTTGCTGGCATATTGAGTGCAGCACTTTCACAGCATCATCTTTCAGGATTTGAAATAGCTCAACTGGAATTCCATCACTTCCACTAGCTTTGTTTGTAGTGATGCTTTCTAAGGCCCATTTGAACCCAGTTTCTAAGCTTTCTAAGAACCCAGTTGAACGGTTCTATGAAGACCTATAAGACCTTTTAGAGCTAACACCCAAAAAAGATGTCCTTTTCATTATAGGGGACTGGAATGCAAAAGTAGGAAGTCAAGAAACACCTGGAGTAACAGACAAATTTGGCCTTTGAATATGAAATGAAGCAGGGCAAAGACTAATAGAGTTTTGCCAAGAAAATGTGCTGGTCATAGCAAATACCCTCTTCCAGCAACACAAGAGAAGACTCTACATATGGACATCACCAGATGGTCAATACTGAAATCAGATTGATTATATTCTTTGCAGCCTGTGGCTCAGATCATGAACTCTTTATTGCCAAATTCAGACTGAAATTGAAGAAAATAGGGAAAACCACTAGACCATTCAGGTATGACCTAAATCAAACCCCTTCTAGCTCTTTACTCTCTATAAATATTCATGGAATTAAGGTGAATGGATTTGAAAATTAAGTAGAGGCATGTTTCAGACATTCTCATACCCTAGAGAGAATGAGTTCCTGCTGTCTCACCTGTACTTTGGCACTTGGTTGCAGTTGAGTTCAGCATTTCCAGTGCAGGATTAGATGAGCCATCCAGGGGTGGAGGACTCGAGGATAAGTCCACAGTGATAACAACTCCACATTCTCATGACTTGTAGGAGGGGAAACTATTCAGTACTCTGTGATCATCTAAACTTCAACTGGAAGTGCAGTTTCTATGCTGGCCTTGGGAGGAGCAGCAGCTCCTAGGGCCAGAGGTACCAGGACTGGCCATGGAAATGCCTTTGTCCACGTGACCCGAGCCTGTGTCCATGGCTCCACCTTGTTGTGGCTTTACGGCCACAAGGAAGTGCCCTTACTTACTCCAGACCCCTCATCATGGCTTAGCGGCAGGTGCCCAGGGAAATTCATCTCTAAGAAGGGCTGAAGAGAGAGGCAGTCATCCAGGTTCATTGTCCAAGTTGAGAAGGAAAATCTACACCTGCTTGTGATTTGAGAAAAGCCAAATGAATTGCCCCTTGCTGAGATTCTGTTGGAAGGTTAACAGCTGTGTCTCCATTAATGGTGAGTAGTTTTCAAGATATTCTTTCTTATATTTGACTTTGGAGAACTGAAGGACTGGATTCTTGGCAGTGAACCCTGTTTTTGAGGACCTGCCCTCTCTTGGATGGAGGCAAAATTTCACTGGGAAGGAAAACACTTCTCCATCTAGACGTTGGCTTCTTCTATGCTTATAACACCCAAAGGGACCAGCAGCATGATGTGCCTCTTGTTTTTGTCTTTTCCACGCCATCTCTTATTGGGCCATTTTGGGTGTGTATCTATGAGTCACTGTACATTATTAGTTATTGTGACATTTTAACTTTATCAGGAAGAAGTTTGAAGAAGTTGGGCTCTCAGGCCTGGACAGAGCACTCTATTAGACAACATAAAAGACAGCAAGTATAAGGAGGTTTTGTGAAGAAAATGGTCATTTGGTCTTATTCACTGAGGACTGAATATACAGAAAGTAGAATTAAGTGGGGCTTAAATTATGCAACACTGAAAGCTTATGAAGTTTAAGGTGGGGATCTTTAATAAAGGTTTGCCAACATTGTCAATTCCACTTGAAAGAAATTTCATCTAAATAGCTACAGATGTTACTGTCACATGAGAGCACAGGTCTTTTTAAGTTCTTCCCAAGGTACCAGCCAATCCTGACTGTGAGCATGAAACTCCAAGACCACATTTGAGGCACAGTTTTTCTACCCACTCAAGATAAGCCACATCTACATTTGTGAAAGTCATTAAGGTGTAAGAGGATCCCCTGGAGAAGGAAATGGCAACCCACTCCAGTATTCTTGCCTGGAAAATCCCATGGACCGAGGTGCCTGGCAGGCTACTGTCCATGGGGTCAGAAGAGTAGGACATGACCACGTGACTAAACCACCACCACCACCAGGAAGACTCAGGTTCTCTGAAGCGAACCTAGAGGCACGATGGGTCCCTGTTCTCACGGGCCCCCTTTTGGCAAAGGGCCAGGGCAACGCCATGTGGGCCTGGGAAGGTCACGGGCGCTAAAATGGACCTGCACCCCAGTGTAAGCTCTGTCATTACCAGTGGGGCGAACTTGGGCAGAAGTTTTTAACAACTTAAATCTTTTAAATGAGAAGAAACAAGCCACCCTTCCTCTTTCCTATAACTGTCTGAATACCTGGCAGTCTCCACCTTGGGCTTTAATCCTCTGTCTTTAACTCTGCTTCTTCATGGATGAGGAGTTCCTGAAAACTGAGATTCTTCTCATCCTTGACAGTGACTAGACATCAACAGTTTAATGTGTTTTTTGAATATCTGAATGAATGAATCATGGAGGTCTAGGTGGTGGCATTACTGTGAAAATTACATGTAATAAAGGTAGTCTCCTTTCTAAAGTCCATAGACTTAGACTTCTAGGAAAAGGAAGGGATCCTCCCAGAGGTGACCTAACAATGAGGATTCCCTCATTCACCCACTTGCTTTACACTCACCTTTAGTTCTTTTGACTAATGTCTGTTGAAGGCACCGGGCTGTGTTCCTTCCAGACACTGGGCCAAGTCCTGCAGGTCTATGAGAAGTCATGTTCCCTAGCTGACTATCTAGAGAGAAGATAATTTTAAATATTATATAAATATATAAAATTATAAAATAATATTATATAATTTTAAAAATTGTAATCAGGATAATAACTGCCTGAGTAGGGCATGCAGTGAGCACAGCGCAGGTGTGGATGTCTGCTCGGGAAAGTGAGGAGAGGTTCTATAAAGAAGGTGGCACTTATGCTGAGCCCTGAAGATGGAGTAGGAGTTTCCCAAACTGAGGGAGGAGAAATACCTGAGTGTCAGGTCTGCCTGTGACCCACTGGGCAATTTGGACAAGTTACTTTACCTCTAACAGACTCAGTCTCCTCACCTGTTAAGTAGAGTTAGCTCCTGGGGTTTCTTCCAGGATCCTGTAAGAGAACATTTAAAAGTGCACCACATCAATGCAGGTGATGCTAGATGAATAAGAATTGTTAGGGTGGTGTTGCATGAGTAAGAGCCTAGCAGTGAGAGACTCTGGTTGTTACGGGAATCACATTCAGGTTTTCTTGGGTATCTAAGAGGGACCCCAACAAATAGTGCTTCCCTTTCCCACCTGAGTTTGGAATAATTAGAGAAAAATTGAAGAGTAATTACTGAGGCCAAAATATCACCTTTCAAATGGTAATAGCTAAGTTGGAGAACAAGACCTGGAACAAGGTAAAAAGAGCTTGAAGGCACCCAGCCCGGGCAGATCTGGGCATGATGTCTTCTCAAATAGAAGCCTGCCCTGGGAAGACTCAGCATTTGGAGCGGCAGAGGAAAACTCCCAAGACAGCCAAGGGAGGAGTGCAGCTGAGCTGGCCCGTTGTTCTTTCCTATTTTTTCACTGAAGGACTTGCAGGGGGCAGAGTGAGTGAAGGGCGATGTACGGCTGGAGTTTTCTTTGGAAACCACTTTCTTGTGGAAATGTTGGGGTGGAGAGAGGGGCAAGGGCAGACCCCTTTAACACAGTGTTACTAGGGCATGGGGGCTGGGGCACGGGCAGTATTCTGAGGGTGGAAAGGATATAGAGATGTTGCTGAGGTATGATAGGCAGGCAGGGCCCAGGGTCATGTAAAGCCTGGTGTGCCAGGCCAGGCAAATGGACTGCAGGTGGGCTGACCGCAGAGAAGAGACATGGTGGACCAGGACTGCTGAAGAGACCAACTAGAGGGGCTGGCATTGCAGATGTATGGATACAGTGGCTCCAAACCTCATGCTTATAGGAAGAGAGAAGCCTGGAGCCCTGGTTCCGCCAGGCCATTGGGAAGTTGAAGATACAAGCAAGGAAGTGGGACCTGGGTCAGACAAGCTTGAAGTGAAAACAGAAGAGAGAGATACTCTTGGGTGAGCTCCAGAAGTCAAGAACCAGGAATATAATCCATTCAGAGAGGAAAGCAAAATTTGATAGGGGAGTGGAAAATCTGAACAGTTAAAAGAATATAGAAGAGAGTAACATTCTCAGATTTGTTTGAAATGTAAGATTTGGGGATGATAAGAAAATGCAAGCGGCAGCCCTGAAAATAGGCAGTTTCAGAGGAATAGAGGTAAATGTCCTTAGAGTGGGTGGGGTCAAGGATGTAGAGGGGTCATCCACAAGGACATGGACTCCTTTAGAATGACGTCAAAGTTCAAAAGCAGAGGCAACATTTTACACTTTTGACATATGGTATTGGGTCAATTGGGCTTCCCTCATGGCTCAGATGGTAAAGAATCTATCTGCAACGTAGGCTACCTGGATTCAATCCCTGGGTCAGGAAGATCCGCTGGAGGAGGGCATGGCAACCCACTCCAGTGTTGTTGCCTGGAGAATCCCATGAACAGAGGAGACTGGCAGGCTACAGTCCATGCAGTTGCAAAGAGTCCAACATGATTGAGTAACACACACACACACACACACACACACACACACACATACATTGGGTCGATTTTAATAGGTATATGGGAAGATCCCCTGGAGAAGGGAATGGCAACCCACTCTAGTATTCTTGCCTAGAAAATTCCATGGACAGAGAAGCCTGGTGGTCTACAGTCCATGGAGTTGCAAAGAGCTGAACATGACTGAGCAGCTAACACACAAATGATGGAACCAAGAAAAACAGACACAACAACCTTCAAAATATCAACAACCATCAGCAAAAAAATTAAATAACCCCCCAGGTTTATGCAAGAATGGAGTCATATAAACACAGATATTTACAGTTGTGGAATATAGGCCTTGTAACATTTATAGAAGGAGCAACAATGAAGTCTTTTTTTTTTTCCTACTAAAGAAGAATGCACTGGCTGCAGGCCCATGGAGGAAATCTTCACCAAATATGTGCCACCTCCAATGGCTAATGTACTCCCTCTTACCTCCAAAGCACACAACCTGGAGCAGTGTCTGCCCCCAAACTGTAAATCCATCCAATATCCTAGAAGCTCATCTGCAAACCAGACTACACATGGGCTGTGAGTTTGTGAGAGAAATGCAATCTCTTCCACATACACAGAACCAGATGGCATTTATCCCATCAGCTGATATTTGTGATTATTACTATTATTTTCTGTAATTGCCCTTCTGGGTCCTGTTTACTCATATCATGCTAAGTAATTGTAATTAACCAATGAAATATTTGGAGCTAAGCTAGTTCAAAGCTATGGTTTTTCCAGTGGTCATGTATGGATGTGAGAGTTGGACTGTGAAGAAGGCTGAGCGCCAAAGAATTGATGCTTTTGAACTGTGGTGTTGGAGAAGACTCTTGAGAGTCCCTTGGACTGCAAGGAGATCCAACCAGTCCATTCTGAAGGAGATCAGCCCTGGGTGTCCTTTGGAAGGAATGAGGCTAAAGCTGAAATTCCAGTACTTTGGCCACCTCATGCAAAGAGTTGACTCATTGGAAAAGACTCTGATGCTGGGAGGGATTGGGGGCAGGAGGAGAAGGGGACAACAGAGCATGAGATGGCTGGATGGCATCACCAACTCGATGGACGTGAGTTTGAGTGAACTCCAGGAGTTGGTGATGGACAGGGAGGCCTGGCGTGCTGCGATTCATGGGGTCGCAAAGAGTTGGACACGACTCAGGGACTGAACTGAACTGAAGCTAGTTCAAAAAAGAAACTGAGGCCAACATGATGGAATGTGTATAGCAATTCCATCTCATAATGCTATGTACTTTCAGCTAAAGTATATAGCATTTTATTAAAACCAGATGGAATTTGTTCACTTTTGTTGTGGCAGTCAGTCATCTTAGACAACCCTACAAATATGCTATGAAAAAAAAAGGAAGCCAACAGGGGCAAAGTAATTCTAACAAATCTTGAGGTACTGTCTTAACAACAGTTCTTTTCCAGGAATGTCTTACAATAGTTTTCTGCCAGGAAGAATCCTTGAGAATGCCAACCTTCATTGTGGTGATCTAGAAGGAAAGAGCTTTGAAAAACAGACCTCCTTTCCCCCATAGATTTCCCTGTCAAGATACATAAAAGAATTCAGACTAATCAAAAAGCCCAATTGAGCTGGCTGCCTAACTAGGACAGGCCCAACCTTGAGTTCAGAGAGCTTTCTAATGCGTTCCATCCGTCTCTCCAAAGAACAAAATTTACAGGATATGTTGGCTGCAAAGGAGGCTTGCTTCTAATGAGAAAGATGATCACATAGTAGCTGAAATGGCATATCATGGAAGTTTAACTCAACTCTGAAAATACTATTGCTCTGAATAAATGACCCATGCCCAATATGCTGAATTTTTTTCTCTTTCTTCTTCCCTCTTTCCCTCCTCCCTTCCTTCATTCTTTCCCTCCTTTCTTTCTCTCTTCCTTCTTCCCTTCCATCCCTCCCTTCCTCCATTCCTTTTTTTCTTTCTGCCTTTTGCTATTTAATCATCATGAAACAAGTAGCCAGAAGTCATGTGAAGACCTGAAGAGTCAGCCCTTGAGGTTCTTTATCATCTGGTCCACCTTTCCCGTGCAAACCGAGCAGAGGATGGCTCCTCTTCACCCCAGCAGGATGAACACTCTATTGTCTTATCTTTTGCCTTGTTTCCACTCACACCTTCCTCCCCAGCACTCACAGGCTGTGATCACCCCTGTCTCCACCTGCTGTCTGCACTGGCTTTTTTTTTCTTTGTTTTCATTGCTGCACAGGCTTATCTCCAGTTTGAGAGAAAGGGAGGGGGCACTTTAGCTGTGGTACGTGGGCTTCTCACTGTGGTGGCTTCTCTTACTGCAGACATGGTCTTAGTTGCTCCAAGGCATGTGGGATCCTCCTGGATCAGGGATCAAACTCATTTCTCCCACATTGGCAGGCGGATTCCTTACCACTGAGCCACCAAGGAAGGCCCCTGCCTGGATTTGTCTGCCCCTCTCAACTATCTCCCTATATCCTTCAAGGTCTAATTCATGTTCCATTCTCCATGAAATCTTGCCTAATGACACCAGCCAACACCAATCTTATCCTTTCCTGGTTATCCTCCCACTTACTATCAAATCAAGGATAGAAATTGTTGCTGTGCTTGGACCTCTGTCTTGTAGATTCCTAGGTTACCTCTGAGCTGAAGGCCTTCTAGCAATAATGATGAGAATGGTATAGGAGCAGTGTGTGTCTAGTACTTGCCAAACCTGGTCTAAACTGTCTAACTTGGTAGAGGTTGCGTTGGAACTTAATTTTACATCGTCTCGTATTATCCCATTATATAAAGTTCTAGGCTCTTATGGCCCTTCTGATAACATTTGCAGCTTTTAAGGGATAAACCGTTAAAGTTTTAGAAAGAGACAACCATAAAAGATGTCATAGAGAGTTACAACTGATCCCTCTGGAGGGGCCCCTCAAGCTGGCTTTCCCTTCTTAGGGTTGGTTTGACAGAACCCAAAATATGATTTTGAGGATGCACTCAGGGATGATGGATTTCCTGGTGTGTTTTCTCACAAATACGTGTATAAACGTATCCATCTTCATCCTCAATATATAAACCAGATTAACAATTCTTTTGTAATTAGAGATAGTCCTTCCCAGAAACTATACTTCCCAGGGCTACTTCTACAAGGCACTTCCTTCTAAATAGAGGATGGGTAAGAACTTTGATTAGTGCCCAGGAAGTTGCCAGGGAACATGAAATCAAACCCTTTCCACATTTTTCCCCAGTGGATGAAACTGCTCTGGCCGTGTCACTTGTTGGCCGTGCTGGCCTTTAGCATGTACTCAATATCTCTGTGCCTTTCCAGTTGTCTACACAAATAGTACGTAACTCAGTGTTGTTGTAAAAAGTGCTCACAACAGTGAGTAGCACCAGCTAAGCACTTAGTCAATGGTAGTTTTTTGTGTTTATTATGTATATCTTTTCACCAGTATTTGAGACATATTTCCATAATAACACAACAGCCCTAATGGAATAGTGAAGCCCACACTGATTTTTTTGAAACTTCAAAGATTATTCTAAATCCAAGAGCACCAAGTCAAATGGCCTATTTTTCCTTTGTCTTTTGCACACTTCTCCACTCTTTTTGTTTTATTGACCGTGATCTGTACTCCTGGTTGAACTTCTTTTCTCAATTTTTATTCATCAAACCACAGGAGCAGAATGCTGTGTGTCTCTGAAGCCCTTAACCTCAAGGACTTGTTGTCACTTCCTGAAAATGCTTTTCCCCAGAAATCTTTCTCCTCCTTTTACTATATTTTCTGTGAAAGTGTTTGCTGCTCAGTTATGACCCATTCTTTGAGACCCTATGGACTGTAGCCCGCCAGGCTCCTCTGTCCATAGGATTGCCATTTCCTTTTCCAGGGTTTCTTCCCAACCCAGGGATTGAACCCGGCTCTCCTGCATTACAGGCAGATACTTGACCCTCTGAGCCACCAGGGAAGCCTTGTGGCTTCCCCCTACCTGGTGGGACCTGCCGCCTTCAAAGGTGATTGTCACACATGGAAGGCAGCTGTAGGCGGGCCTGGATGATTCATGAGGCTGGCGGCTGGCCCTGCCCCTCCTCCTGTCTCGGGGGACACTCAAGCCAGCATAGAACCCTGTTTTGCAGGTGTTTCTTAGTTGAGTATCAAACCAGTGGACCAGTACTTATTCCTGAAACACCGGCAAATATATAAAAGACTTTGCTGCCTTATTCTTTTTATATAATCGTTGTTAATAATAAAGGAGTAGCCACACCTACCATAGTTTCTATTGGATGAAAACGTGAATGGGGAATTTTTTTTTTAAGCTTCCAGCTCTCTACGAAGTGCAGGCAGTTCCCAGGTGGGGACGGTGGTCTAGAGCTGCCAGGGACAGCTCGTGAGAGCAGCCAGGGACAGCTTGGGAGAGGACCCAGCTCTATTGCAAGAGAAATATGCAGAGCCTGCCCTGCAGGCCCGTGACTAGAATTTTTCCTCCTTCCCTCCCTGGTTGTTTTACAAGGTATCGGATGACTGGCAGCACCCAGTCAATGTGGAGAACTAGAGACTGGAGTCAACACCTTCCTCCCTTCCCCCTCCTATTTATTTTTCTTCCTCTACCCCTCCCCCTCAGTCAAAACACCAACCCACCAGCCCAATCCAAAAACCTCTGAAGAGGTAAAGTGTTAGAATGTATGAAATCAAAGGATTAACAGTATCAAGAGAAGAGGGAGTAGAGTAGAAATGAACACAGCATTGTAGAGCAACTATACTCCAGTAAAAGTTAACTTAAAACAGAGAGAGAGGGAAGAGGGAGACAGAATAAGAGGAAAAATCAGAATTTCAACATTTTTTTCTCCTTCCAGGGAAAAAATAGAGTCTAGCTCTCTGGGCAAGTAGGCCATCTATCTGGGAGGGAGAACCCACGTTTTCCCCAGGTAGTACATTCCAGAGAGTGAATAAACTGTCAAGAGATGCTGGACTGGGGCCATAGAAATACATGACGTTAAAATGCAATGATAGAAGCTGTTGACAATCCTTCGAAAGATGCCAGAGGGTTTAAGAGGCAGACGCAATACTCGCAGGTGCTGCTGCTGCACCGGCTGAGTTGTAGAGTTCCTGTCTTTTGCTGCTGGAAAAGCTGAGGCAACACAATGACTTGCCCAGGGTCACACACCACGCTTGGGACAGAAATAACCCTGACTCCCCCTTCCTGGCTCTAATCAGCTGACAACGCCACTTTATTACTGTACTATCATTCCAATCTGAATCATGTAAATTGCTCCTAATTGTAGGTCTGCGGTGAACTGTAACCTCCGTGTGACTTCTAGCTGCCAGACCATCGAGCTAGGAAGTGACTGAAGTTTCACAAACTCCTGAACATGGGATGAACTGCTGGGGCAGGGAGTCGGGGAGTGTTTGAAAACTTGACTCTGAAAGTTCTGAGAAGCATCATATTTGGATTTTTTTTTAATGAATTTGAAATGTCACCTCTCATTTATTAAATTTGAACAAAGAAGCACTTGGGATCCAAATGGATGACATTCAGAAAAGCATTCAGGAATAAATCTCAGATATTTTCCAAGCATTCAATCTTCACACAGTTCCTTTTCATGCTCATTAAGTGACTGTTTTTGTATTTAAACATCCTAGGTTATCACATGTGAAATCTAAAAGATAAATGAACAGACTAGTGATGACCAGTGGGAGAGGGAAAAGGGGAGGGGTAAGACGGGGTAGGGGAAAAGTGAAAGTCACTCAGTTGTGTCCAACCAGTCATGTCCGACTCTCTGCAACCCCATGGACTGTAGTCCCCCAGGCTCCTCTGTCCATGGAATTCTCCAGGCCAGAATACTGGAGTGGGTAGCCATTCCCTTCTCCAGGGGATCTTCCCAACCTAGGGATGGAACCCAGGTCTCCTACATTGCAAGTGGATTCTTTACCATCTGAGCCACCAAGGAAGCCCTAAGTGTAGGGGACTAAGAGGTAAAAACCAGTATATATAAAATAAATAAGAAAAAAAGATATATTGTACAGCACAGGGAAATATGGCTGTGATTTTGTAAGAACTTTAAATGGAATAAAATATAGAGACTAAAATAACATTGCAAATCAACTATACTTCAATTTTTTGAAAGCTGTCAAAATGATAAAAGTAAATAAACTTTCTTTTTAACTCTTTTATAGTCTACTATTGGAAGGGGGTGGGAGGAGGGGCCCAGGAAGCAACCAGGCATAGAAATTCAGATCTGTCCTTGGGGCTGGACACGTGCCATGCAGGAAAGAAAGTAAATTCCAGTTGGCAAATTGCTCTAACTGATTCATTTGTCCACCCAGAGACGCCACCTACCTGCTCGCAGGTATTCAGGTGAATGACAGGTGGGCGGGACCTATTGAATGTTTGAATAACTAAGGTCCCAGCAATGTTTTATCTGTCGAGGCTCCTGTGATGTCACACATTTCCTGGTCTCCACCAACCAATGCCCTCCTCCTTCCTCTAGGCACCTGTAGGACGGAGGTGGAGGCCGGTTACTGCCGGGGCAGCCCAAGGAGTTGCTGGACTCAGCCACAGGCGTGAGAACGGCTGGGGTGCTGCTGCTTTGAGAGCCCCAGGCAGCACTTGGAAAGGTGAGCTGAAGCCCTGCTTGTTCCTCTCAGGACGTTTAGACTGTGGACCCCTGACGGATCTGAAGGAAGAATGTGAGTGAAAAATAGAAGCTGAATGGGTGTTTGTCCCAGAGGGAGAAGTTCTTTTTGAAAGGAAAGAGATGGCTTTGACATTTTGGATGCAGAGGAAAATTCTCCCAGGTCAGATATTTAATCCTTTCGGTTTCTCTTAATCATTAATCCAGCCTCTGCTTGTCTGGGAAGTTGAACTGATTACTATTATTTTTAAACTCTGAGGAGGAGTGGATACTTTTTTTTGAAACTTCAAGATGCAGACCTGTGTTAGGAGGGGGCTGAAATTGGAGTTGACTTATTTTCCCTTACTTTCTGCGTTCACCAGAGGCAATTTCCATCTAGACCTATGAGATGACCTTAATTATGACCCCCCCACCAACACACACACCCTCTGAAAATCTGTTCCTCCAGCAGGTAAATTCTATTGCCCTTACTCAGAAGCCTGCACCCCAGGCTTCTTCCTTCTTTCTTCTCTAGAGAAGTCTCCTGTTTTCTTTGTCCTTTATTCTTTTTAAAACTACTTCACAGACTTGGATTAGAATTGTTTACATTCAGACCCTGAGTTGGTTGCCTGCTGACCTTTGGCTAAAGTAAAGATCATTTCCTCAGTGTTTACAAGAATATAGATTCAGGTCTGATGTGTAATTTTTTGGAACTCTTCCATTTTTTTTCCCCTCTCTTTTCTTTGCAAATATACCAAGGAGACTGTTCTGCCAGGCCCTTTCTTTCTTAAGTAATTTTACCTCTAGGATCCATTTTGTTTTCTTAATCCTGACCACACAGACTGCTACCACTTCTGTTCTGAATGGCCCAGTAGCCACACACACTCTCCATCCAATACTGCTGTTAGAGGAAAAGAAACCATCTCCAAACCTGGCTCCCTACTGGGATGAGCTGGAAAACTGGGAGAGAAAAGTCAACCTGTGAGGGAGGCATTTCATCCTGAATTCCTTCATGGGCTATTTTTCTGAGATTTCAGTTAGCAAGGGAATAATCTGTTAGGACTATTCCTGTTCCTATAGATATTCATATTCATCCACCCAGAAATTCAAAGTTCGTATCAGTTCTCCTAAAGTATAAACTGACACAAATTGAGAACACTTTAATCTCAGATGTTTGCTTCTCCCCCGAGACTCTGCCTCACACTTGTTGCCAGTTTCTCTTACTCCTCAGAGGCTTGTATTGCTCTTCAGGTGACCTTTGTCTGTCCTTTTCCCCTGAGCCTTGTGTTTGGATGGTGGTGGCTGCTTGTCCTTCACCAATAGCCTCACTTGATTCAGAGTTTTGTCAGCACAAGAGAGAAAAAGATCTCTTAGATCCTAAATCTTCTGGATAGAACTGTGTTCTTAAAGTCACAAACCTCTCCACGATATTTCCTTCCCCCTGTGGGCCGTGGTTCGTTAGGTCTCTGAATAGTAGGTAATGTCTGACTAAGCCAATCATTTTATCACTATATGCCAGGGCTCCTGACTATTAAATGAACAAAGCTATGGATACTATGCCCCCAGATATAAGAAAGAAAAAAAAATTACAGAGACTGGAATTCAGAGTCAGGTGATTTAGAATGCAACTGGTATCTTGGATAATGTGTACATGAGTTTTGTTCACAGGGATGAAAAGACCCCCAGTGGTTCCCTTCCTGTAGCAACTCCATCCCTTGGTTAAGTGCAAAATGGCTTGATTGAAAACTGTACAGTCTCTTCCATTTACATCTTCCTTACATTACTTCTCTGAGTCTCTGTTTCTTCATCAGTAAAACAAGAACTAATAATCCCAACAATATAAAATGGTCCTGAGAAGTATGTAGGGTAACATATACAGAGCATCTAGTGGCCAGTGCCTGGTGTTAAGTGGGTACCAAGCAAAGGCTAGATCCAGCCTCCTTGAGGGTGTTTATCTGGATTGCTGGAGGAAATAGTCTGACCTTTCTGAGATAAAAGGTCTAATGTGGTTGCACTTGTTAGGAACCCTGATAGTTCTTGTTATGGTTATTAGTTGTAAGTAATTAACACCGATGTTCACAGTGTAGAGAAAGGAGACAGGCAGGAGGGAAGAAAATCCTTAAACTGTGTCATTAAACAGGCCAGGCAGATTGGTTCCTGCCATTCTCTCAGGCCAGCTTTAGGAGCTGCTAGCCACGCTGTTACTCCTGCCTTTTCCCTCCTCAAGACTCTCATCCCACAACAGCCCACAAAGTGTGGTCCTCTGCAGGCTTTCGGGGGAAACGGTCTGTTGGCATTTGTGCAATCTGACTTGGCAGACAGCCCTCTCTGCTTTCAGTTGTGTTATCTCCAGGGCAGACTGCTGCGTGGTCTCCTCCAGTCTTGCAGGTAAACACCCTTGGCTGCAGCCTGGTGAGCTGCAGGGCTAAGTCCCTGGGAGGAGGAGCCTGCCCTCGACTGAGGAAGGGGAACTGGGAGGTCTTGCAGACATGATCATCTCCTTAATGGTCTGTCATGTGCCCTCTGATGACCTTGAGCGATTGCATGAGAGCAGGTGTGTTCCTAGTGCCCTGAGAACTTCTCCAGGTCTCACCTTATCCTGACAAGATAAGGTCATCATCAAAAAGATAATTTTCATCATCAAGAGCAAGGTAACAGCCTAGTGGATTGAGATCAGGGGTTCATAACCTTGAACTGATTACTAGCTTGCTCAGTGGAACCTGGAGATGCACCTCAACCTCCCCATCCATCAGTTTCCATATTTACCTTTTTCCCTAAAAGGGATGTCAATGTGTTGTGGTTCACATCCCCAGGCCCCATAACAGAAGCTGGATGGGCTGTGCACCTATGTGAGTAGGTCAGGTTGACTGCCGGGGAGTGGCCATATGCCTCATTAGGAAATATTAGTCTTATTTATTGAATTCTAGGTGGAATGGTACTACTGCATTAGAACAGTGGCCTGTTCTTTGTCATCAGTCTCCCTGAGTTAAAAAACCCAGCTCCACCTCCTACTAGCCTTGTAACCTGGGATGGGTTATGTAACCTCACTTTACCTCAGCTATAAGAAAATTGTGAAGCTGAAATGCACTGAAATGTTTAAAGTGCTTAGAATAGTCTTTGGCACAATGTCAACTATTATTTTCTTGAAAGGAAGGCATAGTGGCTAGAATCAATCAGATCTGGGCCCGTTCCATCAGGTAATTATTAAACTAAATAAGTAATTGAATATCTCTTTGTCTCAGTTTCATCATCTGGAAAACAGAATACTTACCAAACCCAGTGCTATTGTGAGGAATAACTGAAATGGTTTCATATAAAGTGGCTGGTATATAGAAAGCACTCAGTAAGTGTTAAATTGTGTAGTATTAAAGGAAGCAATTGTTATATTGGATACAGCTAGACTTCCTAGGTCATGCTACAGTTTGGCTATAATAATGATGGAAACAGTAGTAAATTGAGAACCAAATACTCTCTGAGCAAAACAGGTTTCCCAAAAGGCCCCCAAAGGCTTAGAGGGAGAACCTGGTAACAAAGATTATTAATATCTTGTTTATCTTGGAGTTCCAGGCCAGGGGTGCTGTCAGTTGAAATGCCTGGTCCTTTGCAGAACTGTGGGTAGTAGGATTCTATGATGTAAATAAACAGTGGGGTATCCTGGAGTGGTGATTCCTGGCTTCCAGGGACTCCTTAAAGTGGGGAAGATAAGGTCTGCTAGGATTCTAACTACTTAAAAGGCCATTCTGTATGATGCTGCCGAGAGGGGACGTATGAGAGATACTCTAAAATGTGTCCTCCCCCTTGCCTCGGCATTCGTGGACTCTCTGATGTATGTAACTCATCCTGATATTTGTGTGCTGGCACCGCATAGACTCACTTTTATGTGGGTGGCAAATTTATTGTTCTCTGACAGGGCCTCTAAATAACATGGGCTTTTCAAAACCATTTGGAAGGAAGACTACGTCACTCTTTCTGGGTTAATAGGATTTAACCATCTATTATCTCCAAAGAATAAAGGTTTACATGAAAGCCATACAAATTGCAAAGCACAAAAACTTCACTGAGCTGAAACAAGAAACAGAAGTGTTGATTCTCCTCTATAAACTTCTTCCATTCATCTTTTCCTCTTCTTTGGTTCTAAGATGAGGACAACACAGTGACCTGTTGCTTACCCACAGATGTATTTCCGATCAACATGAGGCAGAACTTTCTAAGAATTAGAGTTGTCTAAAAGTCCAGTAGACTGCCTTGCAGTGCACTGAGTTCCCTGTCTGAAGGTGGTTGTTTTTTGCTATATTTAGTACCTAGTAAGATGGCATCCCACTCCAGTATTCTTGCCTGTAAAATCCCATAGATGGAGGAACCTGGTAGACTACAGTCCATGGAGTCCGAAAGAGTCGGACACGACTGAGCAACTTCACATGTTTACTGAATGAACGAATGACAAAGAAGACTTGCATCTCTTTAGTAGCACATACCACTCATCTGTACAATAAAGATTAGATCACGGATCTCATAGGGTCATTCTAAAGATTAACTGAGAAAATACATGAAAATTATCCAACATAGTATCTTGCACTTAGTGAACTGCTCATTAACTAGTAATAATTATGTTTTATTTTACATTATAAAATATAATCTAAAAAGGAGGGGAGAGAAGGGATTCCTGGGATTCAAGTAGAGGATAGAAAAGATGACCCCCAAATTTGAGGTTTGTGGTTTTCTATTCCTGTTCTCTTCACCCTGCCCTTCTGTGTCTGCCTTTCCAGAAGAATACTTCATCCCCTCCCCCTCCTTCCAGTTTAGGGAGCCACACTCTTTGACATGGTGGATTGACAATACACTTCTGTCAGTGGCTAAGTTCTGCCCCAATTAACCAGAGATCTTTTATATATATATTATTAATATGTGACTTAGAATGTGTGGACTGCAGTTCCACCATTATTTTCCAGTGACTCTTGGTCGCTTCTTGTGTTTGAAGCATTTGTCACAGGGATGGAAAAGACTTCATCAATAGCAAAGAGTGGAAACTCTACAAGAATTTTCTCTAATAGCCTCTTGGCATGGAGCATGGCAATAATACATATATGATGGTGAGGTCTAAATATGTCATTGCTATCTGTTGAGATGATTTACATAACTTGCTGATGACTGCTCTCACAGTCACGTGGCCGTTTTTGACTAGTACGCTACATGTTTAGGCTCCAGCATACTCACGTTAACACATGAGTCATCTGGTGTTTTCAGATTCCTCATTAACTATTATCATTATGCTTGTCTTATGCCTTCCAAAACACACACACAAACTCAGCTATTCTACCTGTAGTTCTTTTTTCTCCCTTGGGGCCCTAGAAATTTGGTTTAACAGTCATCTCTGGAGACATCTGTGTTCTCGCTTGGGTATGGATTAAAAGTAAATTAGGTTTTTATACTAGGGCAGAACTGCTATCCAGAAGTATGTATTAATAGATGTCTAAATGGCTGCCACTCACCATATTGTCCCTAAATCCTGTAGAGAAGCATTGGAAAAGATCATGGGGAATGTGTACCCCCTTCTGGGTATACAGAGCCCTGTATTCATTTCCTATTGCTGCGGTAATAAATTACCACACACTTGGCATCTCAAAACAACATGAATTTATTTCCTCACAATTATGGAAGCTAGAACTGTGAAATCAAGGCATTGGCAGAGTCCTGCTTCCACTGGAAGCTCCAGAAAAGGATCCTTCTTTGCCTCTTTCAGCTTCTGTGCCTCCCGGTGTCCCAGGCTTGTGGCTGCTTCATTCCAGTCTCTGTCACCACATCACCATCTCCTCTATGTTTTCTCTTCCTCTGTCTCTTAAAAAGACACTTGTCATTGGATTTGGGGTAAATCAGATAATCCAGGATGATCTCATTTCAAGATCTTTAACTTAATTTTATCATCAAAGACAAGACTGTTTTTCTAAGTTCACACTCTCAGGTACTAGGAGTTAGGATGTGGGCATATCTTTGGGAGGGACAATCCTACACGTAGGCCCCTCCCACTTCTTATGATGAAATTCCTTATCTACTTAGAGATTGAAATATTGGGCAAAGTACAGGCAGGGAGAAACAGAATTGGCAACCTTCACCACTACCATTATTTATTCCTATGTTCAAAGTTCAAAATACAATTGTTAAGTGCTTTATATGCTAAAGACCTGCTGAATCTTTTCACAGTCACTAGTATGATGAATCTACAAAAACAAATCAGTGAAGGTCATCTTAGGTTGCTTTAACAGATAGGTGGTATTCTGGCTAAGGAAGTGATTCCTCCACTCAACCCTGAGCCCATGATTGGAGATATTTCAAACAGAAGCTGGTAGGTCATCCCCCGGCATGTCATAAAGAGGATTCTTGCTCTTGGTGAGAATCTAAGATTATCACCCAACTCAAATCCCTGTGACTTCTTAATAATTTTAGGATCTCAGACATGTAGGAACACCAGACACCAGTGGGTGGATTCCTTTTCCTTGAAGAATTTGCTCAGTTTCTTCCTTCTGCCTGGATTTCTTCCAACTTTCCCAAATTTCGTTTATCTTTCATGACCCTCCCTGAGGACAATCTGTTCCAAGAACTTTCCTTGACTGTTCTGAGCCATGCCACACTGCTTTCTCACTCCTTTTCCTCCACACTTGTCCCTGGCTCCTATTTTGGAGGACCGTACTTATTGTGTGTTTTCTTACATTGTTTTGTTTGTTTTTTCCTATATGAAAGCTCCATTTTCCTAATTAGAAAAACTCATTGAGGATGAAATTGAATTGCCTATGGGAACTCCCACAGAAATGCAGACAAGAGAAGGCAATGGTACCCCACTCTAGTACTCTTGCCTGGAAATCCCATGGAGGGAGGAGCCTGGTAGGCTGCAGTCCATGGGGTCGCTAGAAGTCAGACACGACTGAGCGACTTCACTTTCACTTTTCACTTTCATGCATTGGAGAAGGAAATGGCAACCCACTCCAGTGTTCTTGCCTGGAGAATCCCAGGGACGGGGGAGCCTGGTGGGCTGCCGTCTATGGGGTCGCACAGAGTTGGTCACAACTGAAGCGACTTAGCAGCAGCAGCAGCAATAGTCAGGCACGTAAAAGGTAAATACCTATAGAATTGAAACAGTAGAGATATGCTGAGCACTTAAATGCCTTCCTCTACCTTGTCCTTTCTTCCTTAAACCTTGGTTATAGGTTAAAAAAAAAAAAAAAGCATTTCCTAAGTATGTTTAGGCTACCCACTCCAGTATTCTTGGGCTTCCATGGTGGCTCAGATGGTTAAGAATCCACCTGCAAGGCAGGAGACCTGGGTTCAATCCCTAGGTTGGGGAAATCCCCTGGAGGACGGCATGGCAACCCACTCCAGTGTTCTTGCCTAGAGAATCCCCAGGGACAGAGGAGCCTGGTGGGCTGTGGTCCATGGGGTCACAAAGGGTCAGACATGACTGAGTGACTAAGCACGGCACAGCACAAGTGTGTTTTTCAGTCTTGAGTGTAAAAAGGCCAGTCTGCTTCTTTACCATACTTCTCATCTGACATCAGCCCTGCCCAGGACCCTGTGGCAACTGACTGTAAGAGCCATGAGCCATTGGTCAATGCAGAATATTCTGCTTTCATTTTGTTGTTGGCAGGGGGTTAATTCCATCTCAATATGTTGGTAGACCAGGAAGCAGAAGGACATCTTTTATGGGCCAGAGTTCTTACAAACAAACCCAAGTTTGAAAGGTGTGCCCTGACACCCCAGGGGAAAGGCTGTAAAGTCTTCTGACAAGAGAGACAAAGCTCCTTTCCAAAAGGAGCTTGTGCAAGTCCATCACTGACTTCTAAAACTTCAATTTCTTCTCATTTAACACTCCCCTTGTTTTTCCCATTTTCTGAACATCTATCTTCTTAGTTATTGACTCCAGATATATCACATGTTCTCCTTTTAGTTCAATTTTCCTTGAATTTCCTGACTATATTTCAACCTCTTTAAAGATCATTTGTATTTTTTTTTCTGTATTTTATAGTGTTGGCAACACTATACAGACAGGTGTCATTCACAGACTGCATTAATGAATTACTCTCTCTAGAGACTGGTGATTTAGATATTAAGTAGGAGCAGAGCTAACCCTGACCTTTGTAGCCCATACACACCTGCCCTCCCTCTGTCCTCTTTCCCCTGCAAGGCACATGGCACCCTCGTCTCCCCACCTCCACTTCCAACCCAGGCTCTTAGTTTGAAGATAGCTTTTATCCTGTGCATGACTATTTTTATTCAGATCACTAAAGTACCTGGAAATGGAAGTGTGAGTCAGTCATGTCCAGTTCTTTGCAATCCCATTTACTGTAGCCTGCCAGGCTTCTCTGTACATGGAATTATCCAAGCAAGAATATTGGGGTGGGTTGCCATGCCCTTCTCCATGGCATCTTTCTGACTCAGGGATTGAACCCAGGTCTCCTGCTTTACAGGCAGATTTTTTACCATCTGGGTCACCAGTGTGCTAAGTTGCTTCAGTCATGTTTCTGAGCCAACAGGGAAGCCCATTAAAGCCCCTAATTTCACCCCACTACAAATGTAAGTTAAGGTATAGCCCCCAGAGCATTTGTCTAGCCTCTTATATATCTTAATTCAAAGTTGGTATTTATAAAAAAAAAATGATGGCACTTTGATACCTGCAAGTCTCATACAACTTATCCATAATTTAACATGTAACTGTAAATTTACACTGTTTAATAGAGAAAGAATGAAGCAGGGCAAAGGCTAATAGAGTTTTGCCAAGAGAACGCACTGGTCATACCAAATACCCTCTTCCAACAACACAAGAGAAGACTCTACACATGGACATCACCAGATGGTCAATAATGAAATCAGATTGATTATATTCTTTGCAGCCAAAGATGGAGAAGCTCTATATAGTCAGCAAAAACAAGACCGGGAGCTGACTGTGGCTCAGATCATGAACTCCTTATTGCCAAATACAGAGTTAAATTGAAGAAAGTAGGGAAAACCACTAGACCATTCAGGTATGACCTAAATCAAATCCCTTATGATTATACAGTGGAAGTGACAAACAGATTCAAAGGATTAGATCTGATAGACAGAGTGCCTGAAGAACTATGGACGGAAGTTTGTGACATTGTACAGGAGGCAGGTGTCAAGACCATCTGTAAGAAAAAGAAATGCAAAAAGGCAAAATGGTTGTCTTAGGAAGCCTTACAAAATAGCTGTGAAAAGAAGAGATGCAAAAGGCAAAGGAGGAAAGGAAAGATATATCCATTTGAATGCAGAGTTCCAAAGAATAGCAAGAAGAGATAAGAAAGCCTTCCTCAGTGATCAATGCAAAGAAATAGAGGAAAACAATAGAATGGGAAAGACTAGAGATCTCTTCAAGAAAATTAGAGATACCAAGGGAATATTTCATGCAAAGATGGGCTCGATAAAGGACAGAAATGGTATGGACCTAACTAACTCTCTTAATACCTAGAAGATATCAAGAAGAGATGGCAAGAATACACAGAAAAACTAGTCAAAGAAGATCTTCATGACCCAAATAATCAAGATAGTATAATCACTCACCTAGAGCCAGACATCCTGGAATGCAAAGTCAAGTGGGCCTTAGAAAGCATCACTACAGGCAAGAGTGCTGGAGTGGATTGCCATTTCCTTCTCCAGGGGATCTTCCTGACCCAGGAATCGAACTGAGGTCCCCCACATGGCAGGGAGACGCTTTACCATCTGAGCCACCAGGGAAGCCCAGTAGAATTCCAGTTGAGCTATTTCAAATCCTAAAATATGATGCTGTGAAAGGGCTACACTCAATATGCTGGCAAATTTGGAAAACTCAGCAGTGGCCACAGGACTGGAAAAGGTCAGTTTTCATTCCAATCCCGAAGAAAGGCAATGCCAAAGACTGCTCAAACTACCGCATAATTGCACTCATCTCACACGCTAGTAAAGTAATGCTCAAAATTCTCCAAGCCAGGCTTCAATAGTACGTGAACTGTGAACTTCCATATGTTCATGCTGGATTTAGAAAAGGCAGAGGAACAAGAGATCAAATTACCAACATCTGTTGCATCATCAAAAAAACCAGAGAGTTCCAGGAAAATCGTCTACTTCTTCTTGACTGACTATGCCAAAGGCTTTAACTGTGTGGATCACAGCAAACGGTGGAAAATTTTGAAAGAGATGGGAATACCAGACCACCTGACCTGCCTTTTGAGAAATCTGTATGGAGGTCAGGAAGCAATAGTTAGAACTGGACATGGAACAACAGACTGGTTCCAAATAGGGAAAGGAGAACATCAAGGCTCTGTATTGTCACCCTGCTTATTTCATTTATATGCAGAGTACATCATGAGAAACGCTGGGCTGGGTGAAACACAAGCTGGAATCAAGATTGCCGGGAGAAATATCAATAACCTCAGATATGCAGATGACACCACCCTATGGCAGAAAGTGAAGAACTAAAGAGCCTCTTGATGAAAGTGAAAGAGGAGAGTGAAAAAGCTGGCTTAAAACTCAACATTCAGAAAACTAAGATCATAGCATCTGGTCCCATCACTTCATGGCAGATAGATGGGGAAACAATGGAAACAGCGACAGACTTTATTTTGGGGGGCTCCCAAGAATCACTGCAGATGGTGACTGCAGCCATGAAATTAAAAGACACTTGCTCCTTGGAAGAAAAGCTATGACCAACCTAGACAGCATATTAAAAAGCAGAGACATTACTTTGCCAACAAAGGTCCATCTAGCCAAAGCTATGGTTTTTCCAGTAGTCATGTATGGATGTTAGAGTTGGACTATAAAGAAAGCTGATTACCGAAGAATTGATGCTTTTGAACTGTGGTGTTGGAGAAGACTCTTGAGAGTCCCTTGGACTGCAAAGAGATCCAACCAGTCTATCCTAAAGGAAATCAGTTCTGAATATTCATTGGAAGGACTGATGCTGAAGCTGAAACTCCAATACTTTGGCCACCTGATGGCAAGAACTGACTCATTGGAAAAGACCCTGATGACGGGAAAGATTGAAGGCAGGAGGAGAAGCGGACAACAGAAGATGAGATGGTTGGATGGCAAAAGTGACTCAATAAACATGAGTTTGAGTAAACTCCTGGAGTTGGTGATGGACAGGGAGGTCTGGCATGCTGCAGTCCATGTGGTTGCAAAGAGTCAGACACGACTGAGCGACCGAACTGAACTGAATAGAGAAAGATAGAGTTTGCCCTGACCTTGGCAATTCCTTTCCCCCAATAATCTAATTTAGGTGTTGAAGCCAGAACCAGGGCAGTGGTTGGACTGATAATCATTGTAGAAAGGGAGACAAAGCCATTGGTGTTACAAGAATTTACTGGCATTGTTCTACCCACCCTTTTCCTCAGTGGCTGTATATCTAGTCTTCACAGTTTCAGTGTTCCTGACTGTGAGTGTGATCTGTACTGTCTCTGTACTGAGACATGGCCTCAGTGACCAGTTCGAAACCAGCCCTGCAGCCATTCTGCCCTGTGGAGCTTCATCCAAATTTTATAACATCATCAACAACAGGAAAACCTTAAGCTCAGTTTCATTTTTTTTTTTTAAGGCTAATTCATTTTTTAAAAAATTTTTAAAAGTTGAAGTGTAGTTGATTCACATATCATGTTAGTTTCAGGTATATAACACAGTGATTCAGTTTTATATATACATGTATATTCTTCCTCAGGTTCTTTTACCTTATAGGTTATTAAAAATATTCAATTTAGTTCCTTGTGCTATACAGTAGGTCCTTGTTGGTTATCTATTTTATATATAGTGGGGCATAGTGTTAATCCCAACCTCCTAATTTCTCTCTCCCCCAAGTAGGGCCAAGTCTCACATTATTTGTATAGCAACAGTTCATACAGTGTCCTTCCTTGAGAGAACTATTTCTATAACTTGAATGGGCTCTCTTATATACTCACAAAACAAAGCTCTTTCAGGATTCAGTTGTCTTGTGATTGTTTTGGGGACCTGGCCTTAGGTTACATTTTCTTCCTCTCATTTGAAGAAAGTTCTTCCTCCTGCCTCATGAACCCGTCAGCAGATTGCTCACCTGGTGCCTCTATCAAGCATGTATCAATACAATGATCAGTCAGATCAATTTAGACCTTGGTTAAATTTAGTGGTGCACCTGTGACAAGGTTGTAATTCTTTGCCTTTGCACCTGACTGGGAATCAGGGCAGGTGCAAGGAAAACACTGAGACCCACAGAGGTAGTTGGAAGCAGAGCTGAGTCCTAACCATGGCCTCAACACACAGCTCTACCTGAGTCTCTGAAATAACAACAGTCACAGGGCCATGAGTTGGTGAGGCAAATGCAGCACTTACCTTTGGGTGTAAATTTTAGGGGGGCCCCCAAAACCCTGGTAATCATGATAAGTACTGTTTTAATGCATTATTTTAAAAAAGCAAAACTAATGCAAAAACCCATGATGAACAAATGATTAACATTTAAATAAATACAAGGATCAGTAGCTCAAATTATCTAAAGATTATTTAAGGGTATCACTTAGTCAAAAAAGATTGTCAAACAGCAGTTTCCTCAGCTGAAAATCAGACAAAAGAATAGGTAGATTTTTGAAAATAGTATTGCTGGGCTTGCTTCCTTTAAAGCCAGGAAAGTGAAACTATGGGGGAAAATTTTTTGTTTTTATTATAAATAAAATATTTAAACTTAAAATAATGTTGTACATTTAATATGTGTTTTTCATGTTTCCCATGTCTTTTCAATTATTTTAATGATCTAGGGGAAATTAACCATTAAAAAATACACATGTGTATCAGGACTCATATCTCCTTTGGCCTTAGGCTGCAACATAGGGACTTCCTCGATGGCTCAGTGGTAAAGAATTCACTTGCAATGCAGGAGACACAAGAGACATGGGTTTGATCTCTGGGTGGGGAAGATCCCTTGGAGGTGGAAACAGCAATCCACTCCAGTATTCCTGCCTGGAAAAATACCCCATGGATAAAGGAGCCTGGCGGGCTACAGACCATGGGGTTGCAAGAGACGAACGTGACTGAGTGACTAAGCACACACTACATATTGCAATGTGGAGCACGCAGCACTCGTGGGATAAGTGTATCTGTTATTTAGGAATGTCTTCAGTGGATTTTTTCCTGTGTTTGTCATAGGCTAAGTAGGAATTTTCTATAAGCAATGCTTTCTGGCAGATAAATGGAGAAGCCTAATGTTCCAAGGTGACTGGCTAGTAAGCCTCCTTAGGTACACTTTCCTTCTCAAGCACTTGTGCATCTTCTTCTTCTTTTTTAAAGCAGCTGGACAGGAAGAGGTACAAAGCATTTGGAGTTGCAGAATTTCTAGTTTATTCCATCACCTGCCCCTTCATCAGCTGCCCTTGGCCCTATTTCCCTTTTTTCATTAATAGTGAATTTCAGTGAAAGCTCATCAATGTTTATCCTGACGGGAAAAATTATCTCAGATTTACCATTTTTTAAAGCGGTTTCCATTTCCCTTGTGTTATATATGTCAGGATATTGTAAAATACCAAGAGTTGTCAAAATAAAGGAATGCTTACAAACAAATGGGAGAGCCCCAAATTCCCCAAATACCATTCATTCTTCAGATCAGATTATATGCTGAGAATTCCAATACTGGAACTGTTTGGCCATTAAGGACTTTATTTTGTTTATAGAAATCTAGCTAATGCCAGTAAATATCATTGCATTTTCTAAACTGCTCCAAGCCCTTGCTTTTGCCTTTTAAAGCATCTACTTCTCTACTTCATTATCCTTAATTTTTTTTTCACTTCTGTGGCCAAGAATTACTAATAGCTTCCTTCAGGGCTCAGTGTAATGTCCCCTGCTCAGCCCTGGCAGGACTGCAGTAACAGCCAAGGTGTGTATTGCCACCAAGAAAGCAGATGCAGTCTTTGGATATGGGAGCAGTTGGTTACTCTCATTTCACTCTGTCTTGGAGGCTGTCCATATATTGCAGAAAGTACACTGATAAGTTTAGAGCTTGCAGAAGAGTGTGGTCAGGCTCTTGGAGTCTGGAAACCTGAAGGAATATCAGACACACCTAAGGCTGCTGAACCTATGGGAAAATTTGGGGGCTGTCTTCAAATAATTGAAATGGATTTAAGGAATTAGACATGTTCTAAATGGCACCCATGAAGGGGTTAGGTGAGTTCCAGAGAAAAAAAATTTTGGTCAATATGTAAACTTTCCCTCCTTAGTAGGTTGTTATTATTTAGTTGCTCGGTTGTGTCTGACTCTTTTGTGATCCCATGGACTGTAGCTCACCAGGCTCCTCTGTCCTCAGGATTTCCCAGGCAAGAATACTGGAACAAGTTGCCGTTTCCTTTTCCAGGGTATCTTCCTGATCTAGGGATTGAACCTGTGTCTCCTGCATTGGCAGGCAGATTCTGTACCACTGAGCCACAAGGGACGCCCACATCCCTGCTGCTGCTGCTAAGTCGATTCAGTTGTGTCCGACTCTGTGCGACCCCATAGACGGAAGCCCACCAGGCTCCCCCGTCCCTGGGATTCTCCAGGCAAGAACACTGGAGTGGGTTGCCATTTCCTTCTCCAATGCATGAAAGTGAACAGTGAAAGTGAAGTCACTCAGTCGTGTCCGACTCCCAGAGACCCCATGGACTGCAGTCCACCAGGCTCCTCCATCCATGGGATTTTCCAGGCAAGAGTACTGGAGTGGGGTGCCATTGCTTTCTCCGATCTATCCTTTAACTGGAATTCTTAATCTTTTGACTACATCTACCCACTCTAACTCTCCCCCGACTCTGGTAACTACAAATATGATCTGTTTTTTTCCAAGTTTGTTTGTTGAAGTATAACACCATGCTAGTTCCTGGTACACGTAGTGACTCAATATTTCTATGCATTACAAAATGAGCACCACAATAATCTGGTTACAATATGTTACCACATGAAGATATTATATCATTACTGAGTATATGATTTCATAAACTATGAAGCTCCTTCATTTTGCAGCTGGAAGTCTGTACCTCTTAATCGCCCTCCTGAAGGCTGCTCTTAAGGCTACTAAGTTTCCAGGCTATTGAATTTTCCAGAGCAGGTGACAGTGTGCATATGACCTCTGATGAGCCTCTTGGTTGCAGATGGTGCTGACTCACATTTGCTCTGAAACGTATCTTTGTTATCAACCACAGATGTTTAGAATTTCAAAGTTAGGTAGAAGAACTTCTGGACAGATTGCAGGCATGATGAAGTAGTGGGAAAGGAAGCAGGGATTAAGGACAAACAGAGATGGACATTGTCATTTTTCCGGGCACTTCCTGGCATGATATTGGTGGACTACATGTCTCTGCAAACGTCCCGTCAGGCTTCTGTTGTCCCCAAACCAGAGAAAAGGAGGAAGGATGGTTCCTAAGTCACAAGAGTGTTGTATCAAGGCAGAGTAAGATACCCACCCCACCCCTACACATACTCAGGGAAGGGATCTACTTCCTGCTTTTTCTCCCTCCAAACTGCAAAAAAGCCATCTTGCATATCCCTTTCTCTTTACCCCAGCTAGGACCAGATTGCTGACAGCTGACATACAGACTAACGTGTATGGACAGACCCTCTTGCTCCCTCTTAGGGGACAAAATTTACCTTTTAAGCCTTAATGACTTTCTATAATTTCTTCTCAGTTCATCAGCAAGGCACATATATGTCCAAAAACATGACACATCATACATATTTATAAGATGTAAACTGGAAATAAACATCAAGTAAATTATATTAATCATACTTTTTAAAGTCTACCTAGTTCTTTTCTTGGAACCCAAACTGCTTTTTTAGCCAATTCTCTCATAATCTGTGTCTATTCATATAGGCTTTATTTAGTCTAAAGCAAAGTTGAAAAATATATACAGCAGTGTTTACATTAATATTATATGAAGAATCTGGTTTACTCACCAGAGTTAAGTGCCATGGAATTCAAATTGCTCTCAGATAAAAAAAGAATGAAAAGAAAAACAAATTGGTGTTGGAGCTAAATCTGCCATTTTTGCTTACTCCAATCCACTTATCCTGTCTTAGGCATTTTAGCACTCAGTAAAGTGGAAGAATCTTTTTATTCAGAGATCTTGGAAAACTCCATCTGCAATGGGGCCTACAGGGATTTTTAACCTTATAATTTCCTGGGGCTCTTATATTTGGTTCAATTCCTGGGTGGGGAAGATCTGCTGGAGAAGGAATAGTCTACCCGCTCCAGTATTCTTGGGCTTCCCTTATGGCTCAGATGGTAAAGAATCTGCCTACAGTGAGGGAGACCGGGGTTCAATTCCTGCGTTGGGAAGATCCCCTGGAGTAGGGAAAGGCTACCCACTCCAGTACTCTGGCCTAGAGAATTCCATGGACTGTATAGTCCATGGGATCTCAAAGAGTCCGACATGACTGAGTGACTTTCACTTTCCTTTTTACTTTTTTTGGATTCTGACTGGTCCTAGTCAAGATAGATGCTGGGAGAAAAGTAGCAATGTTGTGAAGAGCAGTAAGGAGTTATGAGCCCCTGCTGGTTTGTTCTTTTTTGGTGTAACTGGCAAGTTACTTACCTTCTACACCCAGTTTCCTCATCTGTTAAATTACAAACAAAATCCCTGGGGATTTGTAAGGATGAAATAACATAACTATATATATATAGGCCCCAGAAAAAAAAAAAAATTCCCCAAAGCCAACCACCCTAAAATACCCCAAGAAAACACCTCTGTTATATTAGCATGGAACCATAGGACTCTGTTTCTGAAAGGGATTTCATAGTATCTAGTCCGGAGGATTTTTTTTGGTTTTTGTTTTCCTTAAGCCATGGTCCTTTGAAAAGAATCTTATGAGGAACCTCATGCTTGAGATGAAAGTGGAGCTGGGTCTGGATGGAGTGGAAAATTGGACACAGCCTACCATCCCCCTTCCCTTCCCTGGAAGAGCCTGAGGCATCTGACACACCTTCCAGAGCACAGTGAGAAAACCAAACATCTGGTCCAATTCCACCTTTTCACCAACGAGGAAGCGGCCCAGAAATGTGACATTGTTGTTACAGCAGTCGGAGCAGAGCTACCACCTACATTCCTATCACCCTTCCGTTCAGCACAATGAGAAAGAATACGTGGGAGGATTTGACCCAACTCTAAGTGCTAAAGACATAGGGTTTTAGTTCAAAATATGTGAACTTTTTTTCCTGTAGCAGATGATAATCTTTTGGGTGGCCCATTTCCATTTTCATGTTTATTTTTGAACTGTTTTTCATGCTACTGAAAGCATTTCCTGTGTGGTTCCAATATCTTCTCTGAGCCTTGAGGACAAATAGCAGCTGTGTAGGTTTCTATGAACTTTGACTATAAACAGCTTCACCCCCTCCTGTATCCTCTACTTTTGCCTCCTGTGATCTCTTCTGATGCTAAATAAAAGTCTGTGATTTCTACATGCTTTCACATTTGGGGCACTTTACTTCTACTTCTTGACCAGAGTATTCTTCAAGGCTTGTTAACACAGTGCAGAAATGTAAGCTGACTCAGTACAAGTTTGAAGTCAATGTATTTTCTTTTTGAGATAAGGCTATGTTTATACAAACAACCTCAAACTTTACTTGGAAAAGAAAAAAACTGTAAAGCAGTTTATGACTTCTGTGCTGTTTCAAAACATGGCCAGTTTCCTGTTAGGTGATTCATCTGTCTTTACGTTTCTGCGGAAAACTTAAAGTCATTTTAGTTACTTTCGGAAAAGAAGAAAGTTGAGTTGAGGGCTGGGATACTACAGGATTCTTCGTTGTCATGAGTGTTGACCCTGAGTCCCCTAATGCTGACCTCTGTCTGCACTGCTTACCTAGGTTTCTCATTGCTTGGTCACGTCCACATCCCCTGGGAAGGTCTGGGGACTCCAAGAGGGTAGGCATGTCCTTTAAAGCTCTCTTGAAGGTCTCCCGCACAGCCGATTTGCTACCTTGCTCAAGATTGGTGCTCACAAAATGCTTACTGAAATCAGATGTTTTTGATTATCATTGTCACTAATCTCACACTACTGTAGCTCATTAATAAAAAATATTGAAGGCAAAGAAAAAAATGTTTATTGACTGATCAGGAGACTTTCCTAGATGTTGATCAGGCATTGTTGAAATCTCTACTTTAAACTCCTATACCAAAGGAAGATTAGCTTCCCTGGTGGCTCAGATGGTATAGAATCTGCTTGCAATGTGGGTGACCCAGGTTCACAATCTCTGGGTTGGAAAGATCTCCCAGAGAAGGAAATGGCAACCCAATCCAATATTCTTGCCTGAAGAATTCCATGGACAGAGGAACCTGGCATGCTACAGTCCATAAGGTTGCAAAGAGTCAGACACAATTGAGCGACTCTCACTTTTCACCAAAGGAAAATACATAGTGTGATAATATTCTACTAGTTTGAAAATATATATATATATAATTGAATGAAAGAGAACTATGAGAACAAAGCAAAAAGACCCCTGAGAGGCACTATAGCCTTCAATTTCCAGGTCAAATGAGCTCGGCTGGAGACAGAATGACTTTAGTAACACATATATGTAAGAATAGTTAATACTTACTGGGGACTTACTGTATTTCAGGCATAATTCTGAAGTGTTTTATGCCTCATATGTCATTTACTTCTCACAACAACCCTCTGAAACAGGCCATTACAGTACTATCTCCACTTTACAGACATGGAAGTGAAAGTGAAGTCGCTCAGTCATGTCCGACTCTTTGCGACCCTGTGGACTGTAGCCTACCAGGCTCCTCCGTCCATGGGATTCTCCAGGCAAGAGTACTGGAGTGGGTTGCCATTTCCTTCTCCAGGGGATCTTCCTGACCCAGGGATCAAACCTGGGTCTCCTGCATTCCAGGCAGACACTTAAACCTCTGAGCCACTACAGACATGGAAACAGAGACTTAAATCATTGGTGCACAGTGATGGCAAGACTGTTACAGGCAGCGTGGCTCTGGAAACACCTTTACCACGAAATGACTGAATAAATGAAATGCACGCAGAAGAAAACAATGCTTTCATCATCATCATGCTTGTTTCTTAGATGATTTAGTTGAAGACTATGAGGTGTCCTTTATTTTCTGGGTTTTAGAGAAAGGTAGTGAAGAGAGATAAGAGAAAGCCATCAGAGCATTAACTTTTTCTTCTTGTCATGATCTGACACAGAATTTTATAAATCACTGATCTGTTTTGTTAGGGCCTGTTTCTGGGCATTCTCAGATTTCACTCAGATAATTTTCTCTGCACTAATATGAGGAAATTAAAGGTAAGTATTATTCCTGCTAAGATAGGTAGTTAAACTGAGGCAATAAAGAAGCCAGGCTTCAGGTCTCATTAGTCAGTCACCAAGTGGTCACTCGGCCCAGGCCTTCCTAGTCACAGCTCAGTTCTGTCCACTGGAAGCACCGCCTAATGTCCATAACCAAGATAGATGAGCAGTCTTGTTCTCTTTCAGGTTTGTGGATGGCTCCTAGAAGATCTTGATTTACTCTGGAGGAAATACTGTTTTCTTTTCCGGGGTTGGTTTCCTGTCATCCTGCTCCACCCACTCCCAGTTGACCATGAACCAGCCAGACCCCGCTGAGGACCCGGATCCCAGCCCTGAACCCCTGTGTGTGGTGTGTGGCCAAGCCCACTCCCCCGAGGAAAACCACTTCTACACCTACACGGAAGATGTGGACGATGACCTCATTTGCCACATCTGCCTGCAAGCTCTTCTGGACCCTCTGGACACTCCATGTGGCCACACCTACTGTACAGTCTGCCTCACCAACTTCCTGGTGGAGAAGGACTTCTGCCCCGTGGATCGAAAGCCTCTGGTTCTGCAGCATTGCAAGAAATCCAACATCCTGGTCAACAAGCTCCTAAACAAGCTGCTGGTGACCTGCCCGTTTACGGAGCACTGCACCGAGGTGCTGCAGCGCTGCGACCTTGAGCACCACTTTCAAACGAGGTAGGGAGGGGCTTCGCTTGTGGCTCAGCTGGTCAAGAATCCGCCTGCAGTGCGGGAGACCTGGGTTCGATCCCTGGTTTTGGAAGAGCCCCTGAAAAAGGGAAAGGCTACCCACTCTAGTATTCTGGCCTGGAGAATTCCATGGACTGTATAGTCCATGGGGTTGCGAAGAGTCGGACGCGACTTTCACTTTCACTTTCTAGGGAGGGGCTGCCCCTCGGCCAATCCTGAGAAGCCCCGCCCTCACGGCCGCTGCTGCAAGGGCCGGGTGTTCCAAGGTCCCGGTGCTCCTGGAAATGCCTGTTTCTTTACTTTCTGCTTTGCAGCCAGTGAAAGGATTCATTCAAAATAAGAAACGGTTGAGGTATTCTGGCTGTGGTTCAGTGTGAGGAAACAGCACGTGGTAGAGTTGTGGGGTGTGATTGTGTGTATGTGTGGGTGTGTGTTTATACGGTTGGAAGGTTTTCTGGTAAAATATAAATAATATAAAATTTGCCATTTTAAGCATTTTTAAGTGTGTGGCTCAGTGACATTAAGTTTACACTGATGTAACAATCATCACCAATAACCATTTCCAGAATTTTTTTCATCTTCCAGAACTAAAACTTCACATCCATTTAAAAAATTAAAATAAACCCCCCTCATTTCTTCCTCTCCAGCCACTGGCACCCACCATTCTGCTTTCTGTCTCCATGAATTTGACTGCTCTAGAAACCTCATATAAGAAGCACTGTTCAGTATTTGTTCTTTTGTGACTGGTTTATTTCATTTGGGTGCATCTGAAATGTGAAAGATAGTGGAGAATCTAATGAGCAGCTTTCTCATCTCATTTTGTGAGGCCTCAGGTTCCCAAAAAGATATCCTGGAGGACATTGCTTGCCTTTTTATGTAAGAAAAAAAAAATCTCTCCCAATTTGGCCCATGCTTTGCTCTGTACAGGAAATACCAAAGCCCAACTATCCTTTGAGAAGACACGAGGTATTTTCAACTAAATTTCTAAGAGGAGAGATTTACAAAACTTTTGTCCTTCTAGTGATTTGTTCTGCAAGTTTTTCAGCACAGGTGTGCACACTGGGGTGTGACTGCTCCTGCTGGTGGTCAACACCAGCCGCTCCACCATCTACCTCTTACTTCGCCCACTCACATTGTGTGTTCCTGAGCGTACTTCTTGTGGACAGCCTCAGGGGGCGGCCCTGGGTCTCAGGCCCAGGAGTTCCTCTCTTAGAGCATCTAAGGTGCTTAGTAAGACATGAACAGTAATACCAGCGTTGTTTTGTAAGAGGAAATTTGGAAACTGGTGTTTATCTTGGTTCCTGTCGTAACATGGGCTAGAGGCAGGTGCGGGTGTTTTTTTTTTTTTTTTCTAAAGGTCACATTCCTTAAGCCCTGAGTCTGAGTCTTTGTCTTTGGGGACATGCAGAATCTCTAACATGGAAGTTTGCATCCAAAGCACCCGCCTGGGTGTAATGCTTCACACGTGTTTTCCATAGTAATTATGTCGGTGAACACACTTTCCCTGCCTGGATGTTGAACCAGGTGCATCTATGTCAGATTCGTGAGTTGCCTCTGACCCTCTGTGATCTCAGGTGTGTAAGCTAGGATGTGCCTCTTGTCTGGTTGCCCAGAAGGAAGCATGGCCAGAGGAGAAGGGGCAAGGGAGTCTGTGTGTGACCTTTGCTGCAAGTTTTGCCTGGGTAGGGGAGGCGCTGCCTGCAGGGATGTGGGTCTGGGGTCAGAGAGGAGGTGGATGCAGACACATGCTGACACAGGGCCAGGGCCAAGACTGCAGCCACACCAGACAGAAGAGGTGAAGAGCAAGAGGAGAAAAGGCCCTGGGAGACCTCCCTGCCCCATTCACATGTTGCCTACTTTTGCCGTTTGTATAATACATTTGTGTTTGGGAGCTGTATTCAATTCCTGCTGCTGCTGTAACAAATGATCGCAAACTTAGTGGCTTAAAACAATGCCAAGTGTGTTACCTTCCAGTTCCGAGTATTCGAAGTCCAACACAGGTCTCACTGACGTCAAGGTGTTTGGAGACTGGTTCCCTTTGGCTCTGGGGAGAGTCTCTTTCCTTGTGGCCTCCAGCTTCCAGAGGCCCCTGTATTCCTTGGCTTGTGGCCTCTTTCTCCATCTTCAAAGCCAGCAGCCTAGAATCTCTCTCTCTTCTCTCCTTCCTCTCTTCCCCTTCTCTCTCTCTGTCTCTCTCCTTTCCTTCCATCACCACATGTCTTTCTATGACTCTGATCCTCCTGACTTCCTTATGCAAGGATGCCTGTGATGACACGGGATCCACTCAGTGAATCCACCTGCATAGTTCAGGTTCCTTTCCTCATCTCAGGATTATTTAGTCGCATCTGTAAGTCCCCTTTGCCATGTGAGGTGACACATTCACAAATTCTGAGGATGAGGAGGCAGACTGCTTTGGGGAGGGGCATGGTCAGTATTCTGCCCACTACTGGAGTTTTGCAGGAGATGGGTAGAGAGGACAGAGACAAGGAGAGAAATAGCACTCTGAAGAGAGAGAGTGAAAACACGGCAGCCCTTCCTCCTCCCCTCATCAAGCACTGACTTGGGGCCGAGAATATCCCTAAGAATTGGGATAAGATAGCACATGGAGCTGAGAGCAAGGCTGGAAAGAAGTGCTTCCGGGGGAGGTCTTCCGGGAGACTGGTGGGGTGGGGCGGGGAGGGAGGTGGTTTCTGGGGTCTAGAGAGAGAGATGACTCAGGTGCACCTCAGCTGCCCACACTGGCTGCATGACCCCACACCTCCAGGAAGCCCGGGAGAAAGGTCTGCGGAACCCTCAGCGCATACCGAGATGTGCAGAGCTAATTGAATTCACATGTCTGAGCTGGGCCCTCAGAGTCTTTCACCCTCCCCTTCAGCAGCCCTCGGTGAAGAGGGAACTCTCAGGGCAAGGTGTTGGGCCTCCACACTTGCTGTGACTCCACACTTCAGCTTCCTAAGTAGGTTAAAACCAACATTTCCAAAAATACGTTGAATTTGTTAGTCATCAAATGCTTAATATATACTTCCTTGCCTCCTGCTCCCTGAGCATTTTACTGGCCAGGATTCAGAAACCGGAGCTAATCTAGAACTTGACTCCAGAGCCCTCTTGGGCCCGGGGCCTGTGACCAACCAGTTCAGTAGACTACCTCTTCCTCCTCTTAGAAGAGAGGTTAAGATTAAGGCACTATTACTGCTGAGTCTCTTAAAGTAGGAAAACTCACACGTTACCAGGAAGCTGGTGTTTTCCTTGCATTCCGATACGAGGCCTCCAGGTCGGTGGCTGCTTGTATGGAAGTCTTGTCATATGTTTGTACTAGAAGACAAATTTATATTTATAAATTTTGCATTCTTCATTTCAGTATTTAAAATGTAAAGAGTTAAAAATATTTTATTTGACTGATGGTACTTTGATGAATATAAAGTAGTCAGGCTGAGAATTGACCTAAAATGGAGAACTTCACTGTAATTCTGGTTGATAACTACGGGGAGACTGACGTGGATCCACATGTCCTTCCAGGGGGTCCTAGAGAGCTAGCAACCCTGGGCTTCACGGGAAGCTCCCTATAGGCGGTTTGTCCGCCCGTGCAATGGGAATTTATTTCAGTTGACTCCTTGAATACTAAGCTCTTGCAGAAATAAATCACATTTAGAATGTTTCCATTGTCCCTTTAGTAAATAACCTGTGTTCAAGAACTATTTCTGCAGGGTCTCTGTTCACGGCCTGTCTGGAGGATCATGCATGCTATGGTTATCAGGGATGCTGCCTGTTTTTCTGCAGAATTTATGTCATTTGTAAACATTGTCTTACTACTTCAGACCTTGGGTTGAATATAAATCCTAAAGTAAAGCATGTATGGGCAACTGTGGGTGTGCATGACTGGCTGGACCAGCAATGACTTGGGTGACTATTTTTAACTTCAGATTGAAGAGTTCTTCTATGGGAGTAAATCTAAGCATGTGAGCTGATGTTTGGAATCTTCTGGATAATTCTGTTGTCCTCTGCTCTTAGATGATTGCAGACTCCCATCATATGGGTCTACTATAAAGAATTCCCACGAGAGTGATGGGCTGTTGAGTGCAATGGCAGACTTCCCTACCAAGGGATATTGGCAGTGGGCGCAGTTGGGGCACAGCAGAGGGTCAATTCAGTGCACCTCTCTTGACCCAGACTGGCGGTGAGAGGGTGTGTGGAAGTGAAGCTTTTACTTCTTTGATCCTGAGTGGGCATTTTTTAAGTCTCAAGACTACTTCTTTATTTTGCAGTATCATTCTGTGCATATATAATATTTATCAACAATCCACAATAGGCCAGGCCCAGAATGAAAGAAAAATCTATATAAGCCACAATTTCTGCCTCTGAGAAAATGACCTCTGAAAGGTAAAAGAGAATTTGAAAACACACACATGTTGAGTTCATGGTATAAGCCACTTTGCCCTTGAGTTTCTCTCTCATGGACGGTAATAAAAACGTGAGACAGTAAAGCTGACCCCCTTCAGTATTTACTTAGCACAAATAAAGAGCTCATTGTTCAGTGTTTTGAAAACAGTCCTGAGTGAAAATGTGATGGTATTGGCACGCCTGACTGAAGACTCTCTAGGGTTATTTTCTTGATTAAGTTTAAACCCAATGTCCTGGACATTTCTTCCCCGAAGACCTACGCTGGAACCTCTCCTGACCTTTTCTTCTATCAGGGCCCTTCTCTGTTGTTGTTGTTCAGTTGCTCAGTCACGTCTGACACTTTGTGACCCCGTGGACTGCAGTGCACCAGGTTTCCCTGTCCTTCACCATCTCCTAGAGTTTGCTCACACTCATATCCATCAAGTTGGTGATGCCGCCCAACCATCTCGTCCTCTGTGGCCCTCTGCTCTTCCTGCCCTCAATCTTTCCCAGCCATCAGGGTCTTTTCCAATGAGTTGGCTTTTTGCATCAGGTGGCCAAAGTATTGGAGCTTTAGCCTTAGCATCAGTCATTCCAGTGAATATTCAGACTCTTCTCTGTACCATTTTCCATAAACACAGACTCAGCTAGCTGCCTACAGGGTGGGGAAGGTTTTACTGCCAGAGTAAAGGACCAGGGACTATTACCCTATGGAAAGGTAGTCAAGTAACAAGTCTCGTTGGTCATTGTAGCCTGGCTTAACATCTCCACTCTGACTGTACTTAATGCATTCTTCACATGACTTTCCAACCCTGAACCCCCTTTCTCCTGGCCCTGCCTAACTGAGAGCTGTTCTTTTAGTTCTCCTGGGCACAGAAGAGATGAGGCAATTTTCTGCCTTTGTTTTTGAGAGAACCATTGAGCATCCATCAGATTATGCTCCAAGCAATTCTTTAAAGAAATCACATTCTCCTAGACACCCATTCCAAGAAATATTCCTTACCTTGGTTCCTGGGCATTTATTATCCATCCATATACATGCTCAACCCCTGCCATCACTCTCATGAAGTTTGAAGTCTATTTTTGCTAATTTGCCTGTGATCAAGAAAGACTATTCCAAGAAATGGTCTCTTTAACCGAGTTGAATTCTCTTTCATTCAACAGATATTTATTGAGCATCTACTATGTTCTAGGCGCTGTGGTGAGAATACAGTAGAAAACAGGACCAATAGAGCTCCTGCCCTCAAGGAGTTCCCTGCTTAGTGACAAGGAAAAAATACAAGAAAACTGGAGGTGATTGATGATTGGTGATGTCTGAGCTGACATTTAAGGATAAAGAGGACTCAGAGCCTGGAGGCAAGGATTAGGGTTAAGACTGTACTGTTTACAGCAATCCATGACCATTTGAAAGTAGGATTTTATTCCCCAAAGATTATATTAGATAGGACTACATCTGAGGATGGGTAATAAAAAATTCAAGTTATATTGATCTAACTATGTAGAAGTTTCCTTTTTCTCATTTAGCACAAAGTTTGGGGCTAGGAAGCTCACAACTAGTATGATGTTGCCATCAAGAATCCAAGCTCCTTCTGCTTTTCAGTTAGCATTCATCCTCATAATCATTACCTCGTGGCCTCAAAATGGCTGCTCAAGCCCCAGCATCACATCCAATTTCCAGGCAAAAAGAACCAGGCCTCAAAGGCAAAATGCAGTGTACAAACTGAGACTCCCTCCTTTAAAGAGCTTTCTAGGCTGTGTCACCCAGTAATTTCTTCTTATACATTGTTGGCCATTGTCATATTACGTGGCTGCCTGCCTGTGGGAGAGGCAAAGTGCATCACCACCATAAACAAAACACAGGTGCTCTTAAAAAGAAGAAGATGAGATTAGATATTGAATAGGAAACCAGCTGTTTTTGTAAGAGTGACAGAAACAATAAAAAACAGTACCTTCATTTTAATATTGCATTCATATCCATTAAGGCATCTTATCCTTTTGAAATGCAAGAAGTGAAAGGTAGACATCTTTCTTTTTAATAGAGACTTGGAGAAGCAATCTGACCTACCCAAGATCATCAGAAATACAATCCAGCACACTCTGAAGCCCATAGTCTATGTTATATACGATGCTACTTATGAGTTATGCTCTATACAGTAGATCCTGGACATTCAAGATGAGCATGTCCCAGGACTCTGTGAAACTCTGTATTCAGGAAAAGACTGAGCAGGAGGAAAGAAGGGCCAGGATGAGACCAGCAGAGCCTCTTGGAAATGGATACTGATCTGCCAGCCAGGCTCATCCACAATTATTAGTGGCTATTAATAACATTTACAACAACAGCTAAACACTCATGCAGTCCTTTGTTCTTACAGGCATTATTTCATTCCACCTTCATAACAACACTGTGAGTTAAGCATACTATTGTTGTCTTTACAAAGGAGGATACGGAAGTTCAGAGAGATTAAGCAACATGTCCAGTATCGCACAGCTCATTTATGGCAGAGCTAGGGTTCAGACTCAAAGCCTGTTTGATGACAGCATCTCAATTCCAAACCTAACTTCCTTTTTTATGCTCTTCACAGACTCTGACTCTCTTGCATACCAGAGAAAGGGAGTGGAATTCAAATTAGGACCTCCAAAGAATTATAGATGCCATGCTTTATCAAGGTTGTGTATCTCAGATCTAAACTGTAGAAGTGAAATCTGTACATCCTCAGGGTCTACTGTAGTTAAAGTCTTTTAGCACTGTCAAAGATGAATGCAAATCTCTCATGCCAGTTTCCTGCTTTTGTGTATATGTGTGTGTGTGTGTGTGTTTAAGTCGCTTCAGTCATGTCCAACTCTTGTGACCCCATGGACTGTAGCCCGCCAGGCTCCTCTGTCCATGGGATTCTCCAGGCAAGAATACTGGAATGGCTCGCTGTTTCCTCATCCCGGGGATCTTTCCGACCCAGAGATTGAAGCCATGTCTCTTATGTCTCCTGCATTGGCAGACACATTCTTTACCACTAGCACCTGCAGTTGGTGTCATCCTGTAGATTTTCCCTAGTCTTCTTCCTGTGAAGTGGAGTTTGTTGTAATTGCCCGGTTGTGGTTAATGTAACTATCTTTTTGAGCCAGTTCTGTTAAGATTTGGGTCTTTAGTTACCAAAATGGATTTTCATCTTCTTAAATATGAACTGGAAGGAGAGGAATCTGAGGCTTCTATGGTTTTCAGAGCTTAGGCATGCAAAGAAGCCCTCTTGTTAAGACAGGTAGTATGGTCTGGAATCATAGACCTCAAAGGTGGAAGAGATGCTGTGGTCCAGCCTCCACAGAACCAAGGAAATAGGCATTATTAGCTCTGTTTCAAAAATGAGATGACTGAAGCTCAGAGCTTCAGTGAAATGCCCAGAATCCTGCAGCTAGTGTCAGAGCCTAATTCAATTACTCCAGGGAGCAGGAGGAATGGAATAACATTTCTTCTTGATCAGGAGTCTGTATAAACTGTTTTTAAAGAACTTCATGTCTGTCTATTGAGGCTTTTGATTAGTCTCAGAGAGAATGGCACAACCTATTCTGTCATAGGGACAGTTTTCAAAATGAACAGGAAAGACATCACTTCCCTTACCTCTGTCTGTGTGGTCAGGACATTGACAGGTAAATTACCTTAAGTACATATTCTAAATAGACATGGAGAGGTGGAGCTGGTTCCTATTAACATTCCTGTGCAACAATATCCAAAGACTCACTTTGAGCTCAGCTCTCTAGGCTCTGTTCCAAAGATGCTGATTTCAACCTGTGTCATCCTCCAGTCAAGCTGGAGGACAGCTTCTGAGTATCTGCTTATTCACACAGTGGGCTCTGCATGTGCCATGTTCATGCCCTCTTCCAACACAGATCAGCTTCCAGCCCGTCTGCTCCCAGCCAGTGATGTAAATGTACCAGCTGCTTCCTAAGAACCAGTCGGCAGGAGGGGGCAGGTCCCTTTCCCAGGCATCAGCCTGCCTGCTCTCAGCCTAACCCTCTCGCCAGCCTTGGTGGGGCCCTTCGTTCTCACATCTCCCCATCTGAGAATCAGAGCACCTCACCGTCCTCATATGAGCCTGTGGTTTATCAACGCAGCTCCAGCTAAGGGCTCTGAGTCTGATTCTCTATGATCTGCTGATTGTGGGAACATGGCAAAGGTTGTTTAAAGGGGCAGGCTGGGCTGGGCCCCTGCCACTGACAGACAGAAAGAAGGTGGCTGGTGGGGGGAGAAAAAGCTGCACCCTGATCGGAAAATGAAGGCGCTTCTGTTGCTGATCCTGCCTTGGCTCAGCCCTGCCAACTACGTTGACAATGTGGGCAATCTGCACTTCCTATACTCAGAACTGTGAGTCCCCTCTCACTGTGCCTGCCTGTGTCTGTGTGTTGGGGTGTCGGGGGTGGGACCGAGTCCGTCCTTGGGCCAGCATGTCGGTTTAGAGGAATAAATTCCACATCCACTAGATGCACTTGGACAAAACATCCTGCCAGTAGTCTGAAGTCGCGTGCTTAGCGGTCTGTGACTTAACAGAGAAACATCATCTTACTGATGCAGTGCTTTCCCAGCAAGGCATTTTTTCCCTGGCATCTGTGCCAACACTGCTTTCTTCCTTCCTTTCTTTTTTTTTTTTTTTTTGATACTCTGCTTTTTCTCAATAGCTGCTTCTTCACTTCCCTCCATAAATAGAACCAAAGGACCATTAAGAACAGAAGCTGCGTGTACAGACCTGAGGTCTCTATTGGACATTTCTAGTTATAAACAGATATCATCCTTTTTTGAGACAGTCGGTCTCTAATCCTGAAAACACCAAGAGTGTCAGTATGGGGGCAAGATAGCCCTATATGTAAAAAATCTACACCCTTTTTGTTTTTATTTTTGATAATTTTTATGCATCGGAAAGCAGAAAGAACCCTGCAGTGAATACCTAGATATAATCAGAAAGCAGAAAGAACCCTGCAGTGAATACCTAAATATACCTAGATATATCACCTAGATATAATGATTAACATTTTGCCAATTTTTCCTCATTGTTTTATTTTTTATGGAAGTGGTTTGGAGTAGATTCCTGTCATCATAACATTTTACCTCTAAATATTTCATTATGCATCTCAAAAAAAAAAAAAAAAGACATTTTCCTCCATGACCTATGTTCATTTTGTAAGAGGAAATGACTCACATCCCCAATCTTTACAGTGATATTTTTCAGGCTGTTACTGTTAATAAGCTTTGAAAAAGGATTGCAGACTGATGTGAACAGCTTCTAGCAATCAGATGAAAAGTGCTGCTGTGTATGTCTCAGTGTTGGGAGTATTTACAGAAATGTAGTTCTCTTTACTCACCAGACAGGTAAAAATAGCAAGAGTTGCTTCTTTATAAATTAGAGTCAGGGTGGGGGGTAATTGAAAAGAGGGACTCTAAATAGAGTCCAGACATCCCAGAATAGAAAAGCTTGACTGGTCAGATTTAAGTAGAGATGCTCACATGTTTAGATATAACCAGTGCCTCTGTTATAGTTAGGCAGACTGATCAATTTGCCCAGCGCAGTAGATGCTCAATAAATGCTCCAGAAGCAGAGAAGAGAATGAATGACCTGGGTCTAAGAAGGACATTCATTTTGAGGACTCTTCATTTCAGGATTTCCTGGTCCTTCTACCTTATTGGAATGTAAACCCAGTCCACCTTGGATAAGAAGGTTCATAGAGAAAGTATCTGGCTTAAGCCTGAATAGTGAGCATCTCTGGGGTAATAATGACATTGTGGAAGCTTTTCTAGAAAAACATATGATGGCAGGTTTAATTGGGATTACGGAAAAGCCCCTTCCTCTCTCATGATGGATGCTGAAGCTATCTCTCAAATCTAGTGCCAGCAAGTGTTCCTCCCAGCCCTTTCCACCTGCATCTCTCCACCCCGACCCTCCACCCCCATCTACTATCCTTGTTATTTGCTGTATTAATTTCTCAGAGCGGCTGCAACTAATTATGTACAAGACAGCACATATTTAATCTCTCACAGTTCTGGGGGCTAGGAGCTTGACATTAAGGTGGCAATAGGCACACTCTGTGAGGGCTGGGGGGGAGAATCCTTCCTCACCTCTCCCAGCTTCTGGGGGCTCCAGGCATTCCTTGGCTTGTGGCTGCATCACTTCAGTCTCTTCCTCCATCTTCACACAGCCTTCTACGGTTTGTGCTCTCCAGTTCTACATCTTCTTCCCCTCTTATAAGGATACATGTCACTGGATTTAGGACTCATCTGGATAATCCAGATGATCTTGAGAACCTTAGTCTAATTGCATCTGTAAGACTCTTTATCCAAATAGGGTCACATTCACAGGTTCTGGGTGGCATGTTTTTAGGGGCCACCATTCAACCCATGTCAAGTGCTAATGAGGAACCCTTCCATTGAGTTACTTTCCCTTTATAGCCTAATTAAAGGCAGGCTCTTACAGTTTTCTTTTCCACAAATGCGTGAATCAAAGGCAACTTTTCTGAGTGAATTCAAGTTAGCCACCCAATGTGAAGCAATCCAGGAGGCATGATATGAGGAAATTAGAAATACCACGTTCCTGTACTGATTTGATAGAACTTTCTTGGAAGCTCCCAGTTCTGTGCAGCTGTTACCTGATGCTGCTAGTGATAGTGAACTTGTCAGTGAATTAATGACATGTTTCAGGTACTGGGGCTTCCCTTGTGGCTAAGCTAGTAAAGAATCCACCTGCAATGTGGTTCAGGTACTGCGGCATGTACTGGAAGGAATATATGGGCAGTAAAAAATTACTCACAGCACCTACCCACAAGGAGTTGAGGATTTAATTGAGAAGATAAAATGTATATAGATAAGAAATATAAACAATGATCTAAGACATAAAGGGGTAAGTCTTTAGACAGTTGGTTAGGTAACCAGTTGAGAGGAGGAGGAGATTGTGTATTTCAGTGAAATTGATCAGGGAAAGCTTGGCAAGAAGATGGGGGCCAGAGCAGGAACTTTAATTAGGAAGGAATTAGGCAGAATCAGAGATGCACAGATAAATGTTTCAGGCAGAGTTTCAGAAAGGATAAGAGGTGGCTGTGGTTGTCAGCAAAGGTTAGAAAACAACTGAGAGCTGTGAGTGGCACTGCTGGGTGGATCTGCTCAGTATTCTCAGCTCTGGGGCCACAGGGTGGTGAGATGCTACTGTCGGCCGCTGGGATCTCAAAGGTGGAGTGCATTAACCAGGCTTTTTCTGACACCCTCGTCTAGGCTTTGGCGTCCAGGCCTTGGGTGAAGCTTGCCCTGTGTCCTGAGCTTCCAACCACAGAACTCCTTCTGGATTTTCCTTTCTCTCTGACACCAAGACTCCCTCAGCCTGAGTCCTCTTCCCTAGCATCCCAGCTGGAAAACTGGAGTTAATCCAGTAAGTGGATTCAAATTTAAGATGTGGTCCCCAGGGGTCTCAAACTCAAATGTCTAGAGGAACCAGGCAGGAGTTATCTAAACATGTGAATCATTCAGATCTAAGATTACAGGAAGGCCTGAGGCCTCCAATCAACTGCTGAGAAAGTAGGTGTACAAATATGTATGCATATATATATATATATAAACATATACGAAAAGAAATAGAAAGTGAAGTCGCTCAGTCATGTCTGACTCTTTGCAAACCCATGGACTATAGCCTACCACACTCCTCCATCCATGGGATTTTCCAGGCAAGAGTACTGGGTGGGTTGTCATTTCCTTCTCCAGGGGATCTTCCTAACCCAGGGATTAAACCCGGGTCTTCTGCATTGTAGGCAGACGCTTTACCGTCTGAGCCACCAGGGAAGTCCATACACATATATATGTATATATAATGTCAGGGGAGTGTGTAATTTCCTCGGTTCTATCTCATCACAACAAAATTTGAGGTGACAGACGTTAAAGCCCTTGGACAGGCCGTGTCACAGCTCTCAGCTCTCGGACAGACTGTGTTACAGCTATTGGACAGATCAGTGGTACAGCTCCGTGTTACAGCTCAATTTTATTTAGAAAATAAAAGGAAAATACATCCTTGAGGTGTGAGGGCATGCTGACCCAAAAGACATGAAGAGAAGAGGAGAGAGAGTATGAGCCTGAGAGAGAGAGCCCCAGCCCTTTGGCTCCTCTTTTTATATGTTTTTTCCTCCCCCTGAGCCTGCCCTGTGTAAACTGGGCTAGCCAGGAGTGCTGTTTGTCCTACCTGAGGTCCTCACTCGGGTCCTCTGAGCTTCCTTTGTTCTATTTTCACGGGCTTTTCCCTTCCTTGTCTTTTAGCCACCACCATTCTGGACTCCTTTTTCCTATTCTAACTACCGAACATATAATATACATATTATGTATACAGGTTCGATCCCTGGGTTTAGAAGATTCCCTGGAGAAGGGAAAGGCTACCAACTCCAGTATTCTGGCCTGGAGAATTCCATGGACTGTATAATCCATGATTCAGTTCAGTCACTCAGTTGGCAAAGTAATGTCTCTGCTTTTTAATATGCTGTCTCAGTTCAGTTCAGTTCAGTCACTCAGTCGTGTCCAACTCTTTGCAACCCCGTGAATCACAGCACGACAGGCCTCTCTGTCCATCACCAACTCCCGGAGTTCACTCAAACTCATGTCCATCAAGTTGGTGATGCCATCCAGCCATCTCATCCTCTGTCGTCCCCTTCTCCTCCTGCCCCCAATCCCTCCCAGAATCTAGATTGGTCATAACTTTCCTTCCAAGGAGTAAGTGTCCTTTAATTTCATGGCTGCAGTCACCATCTACAGTGCTTTTGGAGCCCAGAAAAATAAAGTCAGCCACTGTTTCCACTGTTTCCCCATCTATTTGCCATGAAGTGATGGGACCAGATGCCATGATCTTCATTTTCCGAATGTTGAGCGTTAAGCCAACCTTTTCACCCTCCTCTTTCACTTTCATCAAGAGGCTCTTTAGTTCTTCCTCACTTTCTGTCATAAGGGTGGTGTCATTTGCATATCTGAGCTTATTGATATTTCTCCCAGCAATCTTGATTCTAGCTTGTGCTTCCTCCAGCCCAGCGTTTCTCATGATGTACTTTACATATAATTTAAATAAACATGGTGACAATATACAGCCTTGACGTACTCCTTTTCCTGTTTGGAACCAGTCTTTTGTTACATGTCCAGTTCTAACTGTTGCTTCCTGACCTGCATATAGGTTTCTCAAGAGGCCAGTCAGGTGGTCTGGTATTTCCCATTTCTTTCAGAATTTTTCCACAATTTATTGTGTCCACACAGTCAAAGGATTTGGCATAGTCAATAAAGCAGAAATAGATATTTTTCTGGAACTCTCTTGCTTTTTCCGTAATCCATCAGATGTTGGCAATTTGATCTCTGGTTCCTCTGCCTTTTCTAAAACCAGCTTGAACATCTGGAAGTTCACAGTTCATGTACTATTGAAACCTGGCTTGGAGAATTTTAAGTATTACTTTACTAGCATGTGAGATGAGTGCAGTTGTGCAGTAGTTTGAGCATTCTTTGGCATTGCCTTTCTTTGGGATTGGAATGAAAACTGACCTTTTCCAGTCCTGTGGCCACTGCTGAGTTTTCCAAATTTGCTGGCATATTGAGTGCAGCACTTCCATAGCATCATCTTTTAGGATTTGAAGTAGCTCCACTGGAATTCCATCACCTCCACTAGCTTTGTTCATAGTGATGCTTCCTAAGGCCCACTTGACTTTGCATTCCAGGATGTCTAGCTCTAGGTGAGTGATCACACCATCATGATTATCTGGGTCATGAAGATCTTTTCTGTACAGTTCTTCTGTGTATTCTTGCCACCTCTTCTTAATATCTTCTGCTTCTGTTAGGTCCATACCATTTCTGTCCTTTAGCGAGCTCATCTTTGCATGAAATGTTCCCTTGGTATCTCTAATTTTCTTGAAGAGATCTCTAGTCTTTCCCATGCTATTCTTTTCCTCTATTTCTTTGCACTGATCACTGAGGAAGGCTTTCTTATCTCTCCTTGCTATTCTTTGGAACTCTGCATTCAGATGCTTATATCTTTCCTTTTCTCCTTTACTTTTTGCTTCCCTTCTTTTCACAGCTATTTGTAAGGTTTCCTCAGACAGCCATTTTGCTTTTTTGCATTTCTTTTTCTTGGGGATGGTCTTGATTCCTGTTTCCTGTACAATGTCACGAATCTCCATCCATAGTTCATAAGGCACTCTATCAGATCTAGTCCCTTAAATCTATTTCTCACTTCCACTATAGTCATAAGGGATTTGATTTAGGTCATACCTGAATGGTCTAGTGGTTTTCTCCACTTTCTTCAATTTCAGTATGAATTTGACAACAAGGAGTTCATGATTTGAGCCACAGTCAGCTCCCAGTCTTGTTTTCACTGACTGTATAGAGCTTCTCCATCTTTGGCTGCAAAGAATATAATCAATCTGATTACGGTGTAGACCATCTGGTGATAATTCATGGATAGGGTCACAAAAGAGTCAGACAGGACAGAGCAACTTTCACTTTCATATATATATAAACATGTATATGTATACATAATAATATACATATTATGTATAACATACATGATACATAAAGTAAACATGTATACATATATACTGGCTTGATGTTGTTTTAGTTGCTAAGTCATGTCCTATTCTTTTGTGACCCCATGGACTGTACCCCACCAGGCTCCTCTGTCCATGGGATTCTCAAGGCAAGAATACTGGAGTGGGTTGCCATTTCCTCCACCAGGGGATTATTCCCCACCCAGGGATCAAACCCATGTCTCCTGCCTTGGCAGGCAGATGCTTTACCACTAAGGGAAGTCCATAGATACTGGCTAAAAGGCATTCAATTCAACTTAACTCCAAATAAAAACACCTGTGTGCAATCCAGCAGACGCTTCTGCCTGCATGGTTTGGCCTTGAGGGCCAAGAGTTTATGACCCTAGGCAGCTCCTTCTTTAAACATTTCCATCAGCACCTGTTGACATGACCCAGAGGAGAGTGAATTCCGTAGAAGAAGCCTAAAACCAGAGTGTTTAGTATAAAGGAGTCCCAATCAGAGATTAGGGGGCAGGGAGCCGAGGATTGCTCTTGAGGTCTACAGAAAGCCTGCCGAAAGGATCAAGGGCAGTGCTTTCTTTCATAAGCCCTCACCTCCAGACTTCCATGAACTCTCTCTGAACTTTCTAGATGCCCAAGCAAATTTAAGAAATAGACTTTGAGTTTCACACACATGAGCACGGTTCCAGCCTTATAGCCTTTCTGGGTCTATTTACAGCCTCATGCACGTCCAGACTTATAGGTGAAGTCCTTGGAGCAGCGAGGGTTCATGAGGACCACCCACATAACAACTGAGGGCTGACTTTTTTTTTTTTTACTTTAAAATGCAGATGTTCGGGCTCTAAATCAATTCTCTAAAACAAAAGTCTTGGGTGGAGAGCATCCATTTTCATTCTCAAGTTCCCCTTGATTCTTATGAGGCCCATCCTATTTTCATTCTTAACAAAAAACTCCCCAAGTGATCCTTCTGGGCATTACAATTTAAGAACCCTCAGTTCCAGCTCAGGTGTCGACTCACCCTGACATCCTGTGGAAAGTCATCTCTCCGTCCCTCTGCGTTCCTCTGTGGTGTGTCCTCCACAGCGTTCCCATCCATTCTGCTGTGCCTGCTGAGTCCTAAGAAGGAGGGTTGGTTGAGAGTTGTTTATTTCTGTATACCCAACTTCTGCACAGTACAGGCTTAAATTGAACTAAATGAAGAATTCACCTCGTGTCTTGGCCAGTTCCATGACAAGTTGTCTGTATCTCAGGTTTTGCAGAAAGCAGCACTGGGCCTGAGTAACTGAAATGGCTGCTGCTGCTCAGGTTAATAAATCTGTGGCTTTTGTAATATTTCTTTAAATATTTTGTTTAGCAAAAATCCCACGGAGAAACTAGAGTTGGGGGTGGTGAAATGATGAAATGAATTTTATGATACACTCCCAACTCTCAAAAACTATTTACAGAAAATTGAAAGTTTTGTCATCTTTCCCCAGCCGTTCAAATTCTATCTCCTATAGTGTCTGAAAACAATTCTCACTTTGTGTCATATTTTGGTGGAAGCTGTGTTTATGCTTGTGGTATAGAGTCTGAGTGAATTTCCAGCAGCTGGAGCCCTATTCTTCAAAGCAGGTAACTGTCCTTTGTTTGAAAGATGAAAGTATCAATAAGGCAGCTAGGCACCGTCAGCCAATGGGGGATAACTGGTCCCTAAAACTGGTGCTGTGCTATTGCCGTGTGGCTTCTCAGGTTGCAGGAAACTCTGGCTGTCTTTCTCACTTACAGTCAAATATTCTTGGTTTGGAACCGACATCACTAGAAACAGAATCCATGCCCATATCTGGAGGGAGAAATTGCACTCTTTCCTGACCCCTGCAGAGAGAGTAGCTCTAAACAGGGACGGTTTATTCCCCCTGGAGTTTTGTGCTCGGGAAATTAAAATGCATGACTCCAGTTTTGCAACCTGAATCGTTTAAGGCTATGGAAGGATGTCTCTGGAGAAACTGCCAAGAACAGCAGTTCTGAGGCGGCCCTGTGTGTGTCCTTCTGGGAAGTAGGGTAGGGCCTGGGAGTTAGAGACGCAGAACACCCACCACACGTCTCAGGTCCAAGGAGCCCAGCCACCCTCTGCTCCCTTAGCAGAACTTCCTTGAACCAACTTGCAAAACACACCTCTGACAAATTGCAGTCTTCATTGGGGTTCAACAGACCAATAAGAGCCTTAAATCACACCCCACTGGGCATTCTGGGCTTTCAAGGGTTTCAAGATGGTTTGCCCTGGTCCAACTTCTCCATTTCCCCTTCTTTAGGGAAAGGTCATGTGGCAGCACTGGCCTCCTCCCTGCTGGCTTCAGCCAGATTTGGCCGTGAGCTACACAGCCCGGGGAAGCATCTTTTCCAAAGGCTTTGTACTAAGCCGAGGTCCACACAAGGCATGTCGAGACTGTTGCTGTTGGACTCTTCTTCGTGTGAATGAGGAGGAAGAGGGTTGAGGGAGAGGAGTGCAGTAGAATGACCTCAGCATCCTTTTCCTCCTCACTTCATTTGCACTGTGTTAACGACTCCCAGCACTTTCCAAGTTTAAACCAACAGAGTGAACTCCATGGGTTTGCCAGGAGATGCTTTCCAAGTTAAGTCTCAAAGAAATTATCTTTTTCATCAAAATTGAAAAGGAAACAAAACAAAACTGCCCATCTCTGTATTTTTCTCATCCTATGTTTTGAGAATCCAAGGTCAAGTTTAGATTAGGATTTAGAAGGAAGGACGTAGCATTTACAGAGGAAATGGGGTGAGGTAGAGAAATCCTGCTCCACTAGAGAGGAGTAAGGTCCATTCTGGGGGAGTAGAGCCAGAGTCCTTTTGTGTTCAATGACTCTCAATGTCTTCCAAAGCTTTGCAGCTCAGCACATGTCTAATAGGGCATTTCCCCCTTAAATCTACAGCTTGTGTATCTGGAAGGAAATTGAAGCTGCATGTTCCCAATTCATTATACTCAACTCATCAAAATGGTGCTTTGTAATGATGCTTTGTCCAAAGAGCATAGTGATCCTGTTTAATGGTCTTATTTTTTTTCTCCTTGAGAATCAGCAAGTTCTCTTTTGCCAGTAGAAAAGCAACATCAGTCCCAAATTATTTACTTCCTGATCTAAAATGCCAAATGCAGGGGCCTCAAGGTACCACTCTAGAGCTCAGTAAATTGTCTGCTTTTCTTGATGTCACTTAACTATGTCAGGTAGTTGAAAGACAGTGGGGATTTTTTTTTTAATAGTGGGCCTCACTGATTTCTTAATGTTTGGTTGATTTTTGTTTTAAAATTCTTAGCTTTTATAATGAAAACTTCAGTGTAAAAGTAGAGTATAAGGAATCCCCATGTACATTAACACCTATCTCCAATAATTAATAATTCATGGCTTTTTTCATCTATATCATCTTTTGAAGCAAATCCCAAACGGCATAGTTCATCTGCAGATGTCTTAGTGTTTATCTCTAAAGGATACAAGTTCTTAAGAAATGTACTATAACATTAATATCACACAAAACAACCATAATCCCTTAATATCAAAATGCAATCAGTTTAAATATGCAATCAGTTCAGCATTTCCCTGTTGACTTGGCAAACTCCAAATACCAGGTTAGTAGCTAAAAAAAAATACAGCAATTATTTAATTTACTGTAAAGTTGAGGGAAATGGAAAGAAGACAATTGTTACATCCAAAACATGGAACAATCTTATGAATTCAACCAAGACAGGTATTTTTGATGACTTTGTCACCCAGAAGCTTTATGAGGGGAAACTTAGAGTCAGTATCTTCTCCTTAAAGTGATAATCTCCCAACTTTTTTCATCACAGTGTTAGTTACTCAGCCATGTCCTACTCTTTGCAACCCCATGGACTGTAGCCCGCCAGGCTCCTCTGTCCATGGGATTTCCCAGACAAGAATACTGGAGAGGGTTGCCATTCCCTTCTCCAGGGGATCTTCCCAACCCAGGAATCAAACCCGGGTCTCCTGCATTGCAGGCAGATTCTTTACTGTGTAAGCCACCAGGGAAGCCCTTTTTCCATCACAGACCCATAGCAATACATTCCAGGCAAGAATACTGGTGGGATCTTTCCCACTCAGAGGTTGAACCCAAGTCTCCTGTATTGCAGGCAGGTTCTCTACCATCTGAACTACCAGGGAAGTCCTTACCTATCCTGTGTTGTGTTGTGCTAAGTCGCTTCAGTCGTATCCAACTCTTCGTGACCCTGAAAAACCCTGACAGGCTCCTCTGTCCATGGGATTCTCCAGGCAAGAATAGTGGAGTAGGTTGCCATTTCCTTCTTCAGGGGATCTTCCTGACCCAGGAATCGAACCCACATCTCTTATATCTTCTGCATATGTATTTACAAATTATATACATGTATTAATGTGTTATATCCATTATAAGACATACAAAAATGCTGTTAAAGGATCAGAAAATTCTGCATAAGAGCTCTATTATAGTCCCCCACATTCCTCATGGGTATCATCACTTTGGCGACTACCACAGAGGAATGGCAGGCTCTCAGGACTGGTTGGCATCAGAACACAACCCCTTCATTAAAGTAAACAGGGGAAATTTCCCACTGCCAGTCTGTGGGATTGGCCTTGGAAGGAATAGGGCAGGAAATGGCCCGTTTCTGCAAGCCAACGAAAACTTGCAGACCAAACAACCAGACAACTTTTCTCCTAGTTATTTCCCCATTTTCAATCATCATTACTTCTTCTGCGTGGCCCATGTGGACCTTACTCTCTTCCAGCTTCCTCTATCCCGAACAACATCTGCTTTCATAAACATTGGGTCTGGTGGCATTGAGGGGCAGGGGTGGTCCAGGGTTGTGAAGCCTGAAGCATTTAGAGGAGTCCTCTTTAGAAAAGAAACAGAATCATGAATTCATACTGGCTAGGTCCCTGGTGAGGACTTGGAAGGACTCATGCATGCCTTGAGCTGGAATCATCAGTCTTAACAGTAACACTGCCTCCCGCTCCCGTGCGTGAGCACTGAAATACCAGCTGTGTGTCTGTGTCCCCTTTCCCTCCCCACTTCTCACTGTCTTTTAGTTATGGAACAAGCTCTGGGAATTCTGGTGCCCCTCTAAGCCCACTCCTCCTGTGTTTTAACTCCCACGTATCCAGAGCTAGCACAGTCTTCCTGACTGTTCTGTGGGCCAAGGGAGTACTTGTGGCCCTTTTCCACCATCTTCCTTCATTATCAGTTCTACCCAGAAGAGTCAGGGAGAGGCCTGGGCCCCAAGGCCTTTGTCACCCTGAGAACCGTAATGAAGTGGCCCACCACTGAAAAGTTGGAAGTGAGATAACTTGGTGATTAAAGGCACACACTCTGCAGTCAGGTTGACTCAACTTCCTATTCAGTCTCTGCCAGCTGGGCAAACTTAGACAAGTTACGTAGCCTCTCTGAGCTTTTCTCCTCTATAAATGAGGGTGGTGACACCTATCTCACAGATCGCGAATATTGAATGCAATTATATAAAGCATTTAGTACAGTTCCTGGTACCTAGCAAACCCTTATGGAGAAGGAAATGGCAACCCACTCCAGTACTCTTGCATGGAAAATCCTATGGATGGAGGAGCCTGGTAGGCTGCAGTCCATGGGGTCGAGAAGAGTTGGACCCGACTGAGCGACTTCACTTTCTCTTTTCACTTTCATGCATTGGAGAAGGAAATGGCAACCCACTCCAGTGTTCTTGCCTGGAGAATCCCAGGGACAGTGGAGCCTGGTGGGCTGTCATCTCTGGGGTCACACAGAGTCAGACACGACTGAAGTAACTTAGCAGCAGCAGCAAACCATTAAGTTATGGATTTTATTAGTAGTAATAACAGTAGTTATAAGAATTTCTCATCAATTCTAAGATAATTCTTAATGTAAGAGCCACCCTTATCTTCTAATGGCACTGTACAAAGATAATGGGTAATGCTTTTTTTCTATTTCTGTAAAATAATGGTGCACCTACAACAGATGAAATATTTAATGAAATTTGATAATAGCTAAACTTCATCCAGGATGAGCAGGGATGGGCTGAGATCAAGAAAGTGGAATTACTGAAAGTGTACTTTCCCTCCTTTCTTCTCTCCCTCCCTCTCTGAAGACTTAGCTCAGACAGGGATGACTAGTGTCTCGGAAAACCTGGGGAAACGCCGAAGCAGTTTGTCAGTGGACAAGGGGCCTGCCTCCCACACAGCTCTGTAGGTCCTTGTCTCTGAACTGACTCCCGTGCTTCCTCCTCCCCAGATTCATTCCTCCCCACTTAGCTACTTGTCTTGTAACCTTGACATTGCAGCTCCTACTTCTCCTTTCCTCTTTCCTACCCTTCTTCCCCCTTTCCTAATTTGCAGAGGAAGACTGGATCCAGCATGGTTCTTGGCTGAGGAGTCTGTGACCCAGAGTCATATTTTTTTTTCTAGCCAAACAGGGCTGTGGAAATGATCCAACCCAATCTGCCCACTTTGTAGAACATAAGGTATAGGAATTCACCCAGATAACTCAGCCCTACCAGTAACAAGCTATGTGACCTCAAACGTGATGTTTTGGGGAAACAATGTTAATGCATTCATTATTTTAATTTTTCCTCAGGAAACAGTAAAACTGGAGTTAGTTGTCAAAATTTAACTGACAGTTTTGGACAAAACAATGGCATAGATGTGGTAAAAATGATACACGTGACATCACCTTTAAGGAGTGAGTGACTTCTGAGGGTATATCACCACCCAGGCATGCTCAGCATTGTTGGGGGACTTCCTTGATCAGTTTTGTACAAATGCAACCTGAGGTCCTTAGAAAGATAAAGCTTCACATTGGAATATGGCATTCCAAGGATTTTCATATAATCCCAAGGGTCTCATATACAGGGGATGGCAGCAGAGAGACAGGGTGGAGCCCAATCACGAAGCAGTCACAAGCTTCAGCTTGTAGTGATTAAAACCATGACTTCAGAAGGTACTCAAATCTGAATTCAGGTTCTGGCCTGTCACTTACCAGCTGTGTAACCTTGGATAGATTACTTAACCTCAGCTAGGCCCCAAGTTTCTCATCCTTAAATCAGAGTTTTTAATGATAAGTACCTAACCCCTGGGTTAAAAATTAAATATATGCATGAAGCACTTAGTAGATGCTTGGAGCATTCCAAGGACACTATAAACATTTGCCATGGTTATGATAACCTAGCTCATTTGACCTCATAGCAAATGTAGTGACTCCCCATCTTATTGATGAGAAAACTAAGCTTCATTGAGCTTAAGGAGGTTCCCCTAGAATACAAGCATCCTGATTCAAGGACCAAGGCTGCTTTTCTACTGCATCTCCCTTTGTTGCCATGGAGATGGCATTGCTGAAATGCATCTTGGGTTGCTCCAGGCCTTTACAATTCGTTAGCACCAGGTTGGGGAACTGAGATGGATTCAGAACCCCAAAAGTCAATTGCTTTGTAGATGACACCTTTCCGAGTGAGATATTTGGGTAGTTTCTCTGGCCAGTCGTGCTGAAGACAGAGCTTTCCAGCATGCACAACTATTTTTGCCACTGGAGTAGGCATAAGAGGGCAGACTACAAGTGGTCCCAAAGACTTTCTTTAAAATGGTCAGCCAAAAATGGTTTTTGGCCCCATAAGTTAATTGATGATAGATTAAAGAAGATCAAAGGGATTCTGTTGCAAATGCATCTGGAATAACCCTTCCCTCCAAGATGCTGCTGCAGTTTTTGTAGAAAAACATCTGGGCACCATCAAAAGTAGAAGTCCCCCCCATCCTCTCTCCCTCTATGAGACAAACCCTGTGCAGGTCATATAGCATTATGGTCATGAGCGTGGGCTCCAGAAAGCCAAACCGACCCTGGTCCTGTCATTCACTATATGTGGAGGCTTCAGGCAGCTACCCTAACCTCCAAGATCACTCTTCTGGAGTGAGTGGGGACTACAGTCCCGGCAACATGCCTGCCACGTGAGCATTCACAACCAATGTTAGCTCTTACGCTTGGGGCTTTGCTACTCTACAATGCAACTTCCTATGTGCATTTTTCTCTTTTCAAAAGAGGAGTGGTGTTGGTGTCTGATTACTGAAGGCTCCTTGCTGACGAGGTACCCCTCTTATGGTCGCGTTGGATGCTAGTCAGGACAGCAGCCCAACCCCATCAGGGACTTATATTTCCTTTACCATCGTGAAAGAATGACTCAACCCCTGAGAAGTACTGATTCTCCAAGAAAAGCCCCCAGACACTTATAGTCAGCTTCCAAGAATTAAACAGTCCAAATGGCAACTAGACAGGAATGGTGTCTAGGGTTCAAATACAGGACTGGGGAGGGTAAAGGAGAGGAAGAGAAAGTGTTCTCTTTAACTCAGCATCATTTCCTTACAAAAGAACCAACAACTTAGATTATTCTGCAGAAAAAGAGTCAGTTTGTTTGTTTGTTTAATCCCTCTTCAATTCCTTAGCATCAGTAAAGAAAGCATCAGGGCAATGAATTGACTTTTTTCACCTCAATTTTCTTGGTTTCTCTGCACATCCATCTATCCCCTCCTACTTTCTTGGTGTGGTTGACAGAGTTGGATCAAGGCATGTGGACATCCAAGGAGTCCAGTGGTTTGGTTCTCCTTCAAATTCTTTTAACATTTAACATTTAACAAAGGCAGGGAATTTCTATTAATAAAAACAGTACCTTACAGAAACTGTCTGCTTGGTCCAGTAGACATAAATTAATATTCTGGATAAGTCTAACAAGACATTTCCTATTCCTCTGTTTAGCATTTTGTTTTTTAAGTGTGATTTTTTCCAAACTAGGCACCTTTAATAGATGAATTAGTGTGCATTTAGGCAATAAAAAGAAAGTGTTCCTGAGAAGAGTATAATTTAGTAACAAAATTTATTGAGTACCTGTGAAGTATCAGACATGTTTGAGACTAGAGATTCTGTAGTAAACATATATTCCAGCGAGAGGGCAGAAAGCAAGCAAATATATAGCATATCAAATAGAAATAAGTGGTATGAAATAAAGCAGCATCTCCATACCCTATTTGATTGATATAAGAAGGTCTTTCTTACATAAAAAAACATAGCACTTGAGCAGAAATCAGAAGGTGGAGGTGGGGCAAGGTGTGAGGGTGTCTGATGTTGGGATGAGCATGGGTTTTGGAGTCAAGCTGTGCTGTTTGCAAACCCCTAGATCTGACACTGTCTAGCTTTACATCTCCGTATATGGCCTTAACCTCTTTGTCCTCAGTTGTCTTATCTGTGAAATGGGAGTGGAGAGACCTGCAGCACAGGATTCTTGTGCTGACTACTGACTGACTACTCAGGCATGGAAACCCATGGAGACCCATGGAAAAGGAACTGGCATCTGGGTGGGCTGGGGGAATGTGACTTCCTGTTGCTGCCACTTTACCTTTTCTGGATTATTCTTCAGTGAGGGTTGGTGGAGGACAGTTACCTGGTTAAAGCTTGCTCTGAGTCACATCCTCTGAATATAATTTTCAGTGGAATCTCAAATACCAGCAACCTCCCTCTCCACACACATTTTTCTTTTTTAGATTACTTTTTGAAATCACATACATGTTTAATTAAGAAACTAATAATGCAATAATACTCAAATAAAAAGGAAGCATATGTTCAATTATCATGTTCCATATTTCAGAGAAGAGGCATTAAGGATTTATGCCAAACCTATCTAGGAAGCTGAAATTAAGAGTTTTATCCTTTTTTTTTTTTTTTTTAAAGAGATTGCACCTCTTAACATACTCCTCTTCATATCTGTCTCATGGATTATTTTTTAAGCAGTTGATGTCTTACTATAACTGGAGGAGGCCATGGCAACCCATTCCAGGATTCTTGCCTGGAGAATCTCCATGGATAGAGGAGCCTGGAGGGCTACAGTCTATGCAGTCACCAAGAGTCAGACACAATTAAGCGATGTAGCGGGCAGCAGCAGACAGGTATTACTATAAAGGAAGGTGGAGCAAATCCAGACCCAAAAAAACAGTCATCATAGCTAGTAGCCTCCACTTGTTTTCCACTGAAAATAGTATATTCGTCCCTGGACCCTCCTCACAGTGGCTCCTCAGAGGCTGTGAACCTCTGAATGCCCTGTACCAACGTAGCACTGTTAGAAGCTCTGCGAAAGATGCGACTGAAGGCGGAAGAAACAGTGGCTGCAAACCAAGCGCTCCTTTACTCACCACCTTGTTTCCCCTTAACTTTTTTTTTTTTTTTTTACCATTTAACTTTTTATTTTGTATTGGAATATAGCCAATTAACAATGCTGTGATAGTTTAGGTGGATAGGAAAGGGACTCAACCATACAAATACATGGACCCATTCTCCTGAAAACTCTTCCTCCATCCAGGCTGCCACATAACACTGAGCAGAGTTCTCTGCTATATGGTAGGACCTTGTTCTCACATCCCCATTCTTAATCAGTGTGAATTCGTGTTTAATATTCTCATCCCTAAACTGTGTTGTTCTCTAAATTTATCCAGCCTGTTTGTATCTGTTTCCAGTGGATTCTCTCTTTGCAGATGTATCTATGTCTAACCTATTTTATTTTTTTTTCTTGCTCCTCTTTCATATTTTCCATGGCTCTCCCCACCAGAGTATCATCCATAAATTTTGTGACACCCCTTCCTGGGTCATCTGTCAGGGTACTAACTGAGACTGATGTGGTGGCAGATTGTTAAGACATCTTCTGAAACATGTCCCTATGACTGGGCTTAATACCATGTTTGTTTGAGATTCCTGTCCATTTTCAGCCTCCCTTCTGAATCTTTAGTCTCATGGTGAAATCTTAACTGAGACACTGCATGTTTATGCACCTTAATGTCCCCCTCCTCATCCCTTTACATTCTTAACTACAAGAATGTGTCAAAGTTGTCAAGATAATCTCAAGTTCATCTGCAGTTATCTAAATGCAGACATTGTTTTATTCATCTCTACTATTCTGAACCTCCCTAAATTTTACCTCCCTAATGTTTATTCTGGCCTTCCCAGGCGACTCAGTGGTAAAGAATCTACCAGCAACGCATGAGACCCAGGTTCAATCCCTGGGTCGGGAAGATCCCCTGGAGAAGGGGATCCCACTCCGATATTCTTGCCTGGGAAATCCCAGGGAAAGAGTAGCCTGGAGGGCTACAGTCCATGGGGTCACAAAGAGTCAGACATGACTTAGTGACTAAACAACAGCAACGTTTATTCCACAGCTTTTAAAACCAGCAATTGCATATATCATACGCTAATTTTTCACTACCCTTTCCTTCTGTTTTCTTTCTACATTACTGCCACATGTTGTTGGTCTTTTTCCAAGCTTCTGACATTCCCCCTGTGTGCAAGGTAATTTTTCAGAAATAATTATTCATCTTTACTGCACCATTGTTCAGTAAGCATATTAGTCAAATTCTTTTATTCCCTGGGGCTGTGTGTCATCTGGAGCAGCTGATTTATGTGTGTGTGTGTGTGTGTGTGTGTGTCTGTGTTTGCCAAATATTCCTTTACCTAATTTTTTCTTGTCCAAACTACTCTGCCTAAGTTTAATTATTCAAATTTTTATTTATACTTATTTGTACTTATAAAGATATCTTTAAGGAGTTTAGCATTTCATGTGTTAACATTTTCATTTCAGCGTTTGCCTCTTTTAAAAACTTAGATCTGTGTTCTTTCAAGCTTCTTGGCCTATTTTTTTATCACTCAGGGTGAGCTTACAGATTTTAAAGCTATTGCTAAGTATTAAATCCTCCTGTTTCAACTCATGTGTATTCTTCTCTGAGTTTAACAAAGTCCATTGTCTGGGCATTTTACTGTTCTTAAGTATTGAAAACTGTTTAGTGATTCTAAGAGTTTCTGACATAGGACTGAATAGATGTCCTATTTTTCCATTTGATATAAATAGTTAGAGACTGGAGTTAAAGAATTATGAACTGTGGATTTCTTTCAGAAAATAAGGCAATGGAATATGCTGATCAGCTTCTTAGAACCCACCAAGTCTCATCTTCCTAAAGAGCAGAATTTTCCACTATGTGAATAGTTTGGCACTAATTATTCACTCTTTCCCTCCGAGAAATCATTTTATTCAACCCAGCCTCTTTTTTTAACATGACCTTGCCAAGTCATCATGCTCTTACAGAGCATTTTGCTGAAGTTTATTCTGTGTCCTGACTTGGTTGATACCTCCACCCACCCACTGGAGAATCCTCAAGTCATAGAACACATTCCTGCCAGTTATTTTTAGAGGCTAGTCCAACGCCCTTATTTTACTAAAGACAAATGTTTGACCCCAATAGGCGAGGACACAAATCTGTAAGGACTCTTTGCCAGTGATGACTCCAACAGAAAACTCTGTTTCTGATGCAATAACCCTTCTTAATGAGCTTTGCCAGCTGGTGTGGCACTTGCCTTGGAGGCTGTGTTGGAGAGCAGTTAAGTGAGGCCCATTGTCATTTGAAGCGGTTGGCAATAAAAGTGGCTGTGCAGTTTTATTGTATTCAAATGCATTCGATTTGGTATTGATTAGTAGCCTGAGCAAAAAAGAATTGGATCAAACCCAAATACTAAATTTCCAGTTTTAACTGTGCAGCCAAATCAAAACCTTTGTCATGGATGACAATTGCAAGGACTGCAGAAATTATTACTAACGGCTGCTAGTGGTGGAAGAGGAAGCAGCCTGGTCATGATGAGTCCCCTACAAGCAGCTCTTGTCACTGTCCTCAGGAAGCAAACTTTTCATCTTAAAACAAGCAGTAAACAACGTCTTTGGTAGTATCAATTTTATATAGATAACAGAAGTCCTGGTGTTTGGAGACTTATGTATATATACACGCAAAAGGGATCAGAGCAGGGGTTAAAGCAAACAGGTTGGAGCTGAATTACTCTCTAAAAATTAAAGACTTTGTGTGAATCATGATCCTGCTACTAGAAGGAAAATGTCAGTTCTAAAATATTACCGAACCCAGAACTAACCACCCCCACACCCCAGGGCCACTTTCACCTGAGACGGTCTGCATTCTGCCTATGGAATGTGTACCTCTCTAAATAAACTTGCTTTCACTTAAAAATTTTCTTTCTTTTAATAAAGTATTACCTACCAAAGTTCTAAAATCTTATGCTTAGGTGAGTCATTTTAAAAGGGGGAACTAAGGACCATGTGAGCATTTATCAGCCCAGACATAACTCAGTGGGTGAATATCTATGTAAGTCTTATGGACAGGAGGTAAAATAACGTTCCCTCTTCTTGAGACTCTGATTAGAGCACCAGAAGGGTAGGAAATATTGCTGGGGACCTTCTGGGAAGGAGATAGCGGACGTTCTCTAGCTCAGATCTAGCCTTGGGCAGCTTCACTTGGTGGAGGGCCCTTGTGGTCCCATTCCTGCCAGAGAGAGCCCTTAACCCATGTGGGCTCCTTTGAGAAGTGGGATATGGCTGATCCAGTTTTAGTGAGGAAATCTACCTTATTTAAAGTAGAAAAAAAATGCAAACAGATTAAGCCCTTGGAACTGACCCCATTTTCAGTGGAACCAAGTTGATTTCATGCTCTTTCTGGAGCCCCTTCGGCCAGGCAGCTCTCCAGGAGTCCGTCAAGTAAACGTGCAGAAGTATCAGTCAGCTGTTTGGCTTACTCCCTCTGATTGCTTCCAGAAGGGGTAGAACATGTTGTGCCTATTGAGGGTCTTCTGTTACCCCCGCTCCCTCCCTCCCTCTCTCTCTCTCTCTTTCCCCCTTCCCCCAAAAGGGCCCTTGTTCCAGTGTGTTCATGTTCGGCCTTTCCTGACCACATGAAAATCATGAGACTTGGTTGCTAATGACACCTGCATTTTGACTCTTGTGTCATGTCCCTAGTGACCTGTACATCTGTAAATTTGAAGGTTCTTTCAATCACAGCTTTTGAATCACAGATGAATTCAGCAAGAATCAGAAAAAGAGCTTTCTACACGCAGAAAGCTTTTAACCAAACAAATGCCATGACACTGGGCTTACAACATCTGGCAGAGCAAGCGGATTGACTGACTCTTTTAAAATGTAAGAATTAACTCAGATTAATTGGACCAGAACTGTAATTTAGTTGTTTTCCAGAGGTAAACCCTAATCCATTCAGAAAAGAAGTGTAGGGGTTCTTCTGTCCTACCGCACCTCCGTTTATGCATGTGTCTCTTCCCTGCATTTCACCTGGAGTTATGAGCCACAAATGCAGCAAGACTGTAAGGAAAAGCTGTTCTAAATAACAAACGATAGTGCTGCCAAAGGTGCTTTTCTGTCACTGCTGATCCTGGCTCTTAGGCTTAAAGATGAGGTCCCACTCAATACAGAGGTTATGTGGCCAGGCTAGTAGAAAGAGATGCAGATAAAGCCCAGACACCGTAGTGTCCCAGCCCCAGGTACCATCCAGACACCCACACTTAGGGCTCTGTGTGTGACTCACTGTCCCTTCCTCTGTGTTCTTGGCTTCGGAGAGGATTTTGTGATTGTTTGTGGGTTTTGTTTTTTTTTTAATGAGACATTCATATTTAGCCATTGGCTGTTTGAAACCAATTGCCATGCAATTTATTTTTATTTTGGGGGGCTCCAAAATCACTGAAGATGGTGACTGCAGCCATGGAGGATTCATGTTGATGTATTGCAAAACCAATACAATATTGTAAAGTAATTAGCCTCTAATTAAAATAAATAAATTTAAATTAAAAAAAAAAAGACACTTGCTCCTTGAAAGAAAAGCTATGACAGCATATTAAAAAGCAGAGACATTACTTTGCCAACAAAGGTCTGTCTAGTCAAACCTATGGTTTTTCCAGTAGTCATGTATGGATGTGAGAGTTGGACTATAAAGAAAGCTGAGTGCCGAAGAATTGATGCTTTTGAACTGTGGTGTTGGAGAAGACTCTTGAGAGTCCCTTGGATTGCAAGGAGATCCAACCAGTCCATCCTAAAGGAAATCAGTCCTGAATATTCATTGGAAGGACTGATGGTGAAGCTGAAACTCCAGTACTTTGGCTACCTGATGAGAAGAACCGACTCATTGGAAAAGACCCTGATGCTGAGAAAGACTGAAGGCGGGAGGAGAAGTGGACAACAGGATGAGATGGCTGGATGGCATCACCAACTTGATGCACATGAGTTTGAGTAAACTCTGGGAGTTGGTGATGGACAGGGAGGCCTGGCATGCTGCAGTCCATGGGGTCACAAAGGGCTGGACATGACTGAGCAACTGAACTGAAGTGCCGTGTAAATACAATTCTTTACATACTTTGGTTCCCCTAATATTTCACCTTCTGAATGAGAAGCGAGAAGCAGTTGCTGACAGTAGCCGAGCCTCACCCAGCTTGAAGATACCGTCTCAGGTCAACCAGCTAACTGACTTCCCTGTATCATAACCTGAAAGGAAGAATCTGGCTGGACCAGATTGTGCATTTTTATGAGGAAGGAGTACTACTCTCCGAAAGCACTTTCTATTTTCAGTGACCGAGACCTTCTCTTCCTTGGCTCTGTGGTGGAGTGTGGTTTGCTGGGACTCCTATCCAATGGGGAGGCAACGCAAAGGAAGGTGCCCAGGGCCGCCCACCTCTGTGGAGCTTGGGCATCCCCGCGTCTCACGAGGCTGACAGCAGAGCCTGGTGCTGCATGCAAAGCTGAGTTAGAGAGAATGGAGAAGGTGAGAGGATACTAATGGAGCCTGAAAAGTGGCCACATCCCAGTCCTTTGTAACTTTTCAGGGTGTGTGCACATGCACACGAGTGCATGCAGTCCTGTAAAAGGAATAAAACTATTGAATGCTTTCCAAAGAGCCAGCATCTGGCTCCCTACTGATAGAAAAATAACAGCCTCCCTCCCTTCTCCACCAGGAATAGAACTGGACATAGCATTAGAAATTGACCCTCAGTCTAAAGATTCATTCAGTTGAGAAAAGGTAGACCTAAGGCTGTTGTGTACATAGGCTTTCAGGGCTGTTGTTTACCATTTCAAAGCATTTATAGGCCTGCTCTTAATTCCTTTATGATTAGCTGGATGTTTGCATAAAAGTGCCAGGTGTTCATGCAAGTTGGATGCCTTTAAATATATCTTTTTCACTTAGTTTAAGGCAAATTACATTTCACAGGAAAATCAGTGTACCTTTCCTGGTACCAGCCTAAAATGCAAAGGGAAGTGACCTTGTGGTGAATCTTTTCACTAGTGGCATGCTAATGACCAGCTTAGACTAGAAATAAAGCAAAAACAAAAAGGTAAATTTTCCTAAGCAATCAGGAAGTGATTGCTGCTAAAACCATGTTAGTGATACTTAGAATTTACTGCAAGCAGAGAAAATAACAGTCCTGGGACTGGAGTAGAAATTCCATCCTGATGCTAATATTTGCATCATAGTGTGATAAACACTATCTCCCACATCTTTAGTGTTGTTGTTTAGCTGGGTCAATGCATCCTTAGGTGGGGAATCAAGAAGAGGAAGAGAACCAGCTAATTATAGAAAAACAAAGGGGTGATTTCTCAAGAACATTTTGTGCTTCCTCAGTGCAATCAAGGGCTCTTGAGAGGCACTGAGAGCATTCAAGGAAACTGTCGCTTTGGTATCTAAAACTCTGAAGAAGTGACGTGGGAACAGAAGCACTAGGTTAGGGACGTGGTGGCCTGAGATCTAATCTGGAGTTCGTACATCAGGACTGCTGAACCAGTTTTGATAGAGCATAATTGCAGAACACACTGAGTTCTAGGACAAAGGTGGAGGAGAAAGGGGATATCTTTTTAGGTCAGGAGTTGCTTGTGGTCTAGGCACCATTCCATTCAAGAACATTTCTAGGTACTTTGCTGTAACCATTTTATACTTGTCTTCCAAAGTAACAGTTCCTCAGGGGACAACCTCAGTAGCTGTACCTTTTGTGTTAAGATCATCTTTCAAAGAAGGAGTACAGTGAGAATCTCCTCTTCTCTGGGTGATGAGTATCTTCAGTTAATGGAGAAAATCCTGCTAGGCATTTCCCATGAAAGTCTGACTTGAACTTGAGACTTGTTGTTCAGTCACTTAGTTTTGTTCTACTCTTTGCAAACCTATGGACAGCAGCACACCAGGCAGGCTCCTCTGTCCTTCACTATCTCCCAGGGTTTGCTTAAGTTCGTGTCCACTGAGTCAGTGATGCTATCTAACCCTCTATAGGAGACTAGAGACTATCAGAGGTGTATTCACAGATAGAGGGCTTTGTACTTACATAGAGATGGCCTTGCGTGTATGCTCAGTCCTGTCTGACTCTTTGCATCCCTATGGACTATAGATCTCCAGACTCCTCTGTCCACAGAGTTCTCCAGGCAAGAATACTGGAGTGGGTTGCCTTGTTCTGCTCCAGGGATCTTCCTGACCCAGAGATTGAACCTACATCTCTTAAGTCTCCTGAGTTGGCAGGTGGGTTTTTTTTTTTTTTTTTAACGACTAGTGCCACCTGAGAAGCCCCAGAGATGGCCTTATTCTCTACCTATTTGCTCATGGTTAAATGAGGAAACCACATTACCATGTTATGTGGAATAACTAACTAAACAAGGGTAAGACAGTTACTTACTAAAAGCAGGCTAAAAGACTTCAGGTCAGGGTCAAGTGATTAACCCACAAGGCTTACACTGGTGCTGTCCCTGAAAAGTTCTCAGCTGTACTGGCCTGGATTAAGTTTAATAACTCCAATATTTGAGGTTACCCTTCTGCAAAATGGGGGTGATGGTACCTTTGTCAATGGTTATCAGATGCTATATCAAATGTAGGAGTAAAGATAGTCCCAGCCCCGTTGCTCAAGAACTGAGCCAATAGATGAATGAAAAATAATAAAGGAAATAAGAGAGATGTAACAGGAAGTGGGGACTGACTGTGCAGTACTTGGCGTCCATATGGGGCTAGGGACCTGAAGCAGGGATGTGAGGCTGATCATTGAGTCAACTCATGTTTCCCTGGCTTTTCTCATTCCTCATTTCATTCCAGTCTATATCAGGGGGTTACTGTGTTTTGTTTTGTTTTATAACTGATAATGTTTACCTTTGAGAAGATTAATGTGCTGTTTAAAAATATTCACTAATAGAATAGAAATATCTATTGATTAAAATAACTTTAATAAAATGTTAATAAAATTAACATTAGTTTATATGGTTTCATTAATGGTCAGTTTCATTACAATGTGTTACTAATGAGCCAATCTGTTTTACTGGATTGACTTCTCATGTGCCCTTGCAGGTAAACAGAGTAAAATAGTTTGCTCTTCTGGATGGAAGGGAAATATTTCATTTGTGGCCCCATCAAGAGGCAGATTTTGTGTCATAGAAACATTTCAGGGGGAAGACAATAACTGAAGTAGAATTTGCAAAAGGAGAAAAAGAATCATGCCTTAAGCATTCAAAACAACAAAGCCTGTTCTCTGTTGTTTATGGGGTCTACTGAGCCTAATTAAACAGGCTTAGCTTGTAATGGAAATAGTCAAGTTGGTGGGTCCCATATGATCTTGGTTATATTCTTTGTGTTCCTTAAAAAAAAAAAAAAAAAAGTCTAAACCTTTAAGTAATGATGCAAAAAGAAAAGTCTGCTATTCTGCTTTTCTTTCTCCTCTGATTCTTTATAGCCATAAAAAATCATAATTATTCAAAGAAAAATATAAACACCTTCCCTCAGCCCCATGACTTAATAGAAAAACATTTCTATTTACAACAGGTTGCCACTACTGGTTTCTTTCCTTTCACCTACAAACACAATCACCTCTTTCCATTTAAATGTTTTAAAAGCACCTTGCTAAGACCTCTCAATGATCCTTCAGCAGTTCAGTGAGTTAGGTCAGGCATTATCCATTATCATGGGCGAGGACACCAGGGCCCCCAGAGACAGCAGCTTGGCCAAAGTGTATGGCTGCTAAGGGGAAAGAGAGAAAGTAGAGCAGAAATCATTTGACTCTCTATATGGAACTCTTGAACACTAGAAGATAGTGGAGAAGTTTCTCCTTAACTTTTGCATCTTTCCCCAAAGAAAAGATGTGCCAAAGTACTGTGGCACACCCAGTAACCAAAATATAAGCCCTAGAAATAACTCCTGTTCTCCCCGTGATCCACTTATGACGCTTAAGGTTGAAGATAGGGCCCTACTACTCAGAAGCACAGTGCACTGGCAAAGAAGACTTGCAAACTCTCTTGAGTCAATCAAGCCAGCAAAGTTATAACAATGGGGAAAGTGGCAGTGAAGCTGACATTTCAGAGGCACAGCTGCTCAGCATTCCCTTGCTTTTCTGCTTGGGGATAACTGGACCCTATGGTTACTCATCCCCATGGTCCCATAATAAGTCCTATTAAAGTCTCCCATGGGTCTTGCGTGGAATAAATTATGTTTGTTGTGTCTGTCTTTAGTGTTACTTACCTGGTGTGTTCCCTGTCTGCCTTGACCCACCCTCACTGCCCTGGCAACCTGATGTCATCAGCTGGTTGACAACATGGGTAGAAATTCTCAAACCTCAGAGTGCATTGGAATCACATGCAGAGTTTATTTAAAAACAGAGGTACTTGGCACTGCTCTAACCCAAAGAGCAAGGTTTCTCAGCCTTGGGATGTTGGCATTTTAGACCAGATGACTCTTTGCTGTGGGGGCCATCTATGCATCATAGGATATTCAGCAGTAACCCTGGCCCCAACCCACTGGATGCCAGTAGCCCCTTCCCTAGTCATGATGACCAAAAGTGTCTTTAGACATTGTCTCCTGGGGAGTATAACAGTCCCTGGCTAAGAACTACTGTCCTAGGGATTCTAAGTCCTAAGGGAAGAGTGGCCAGGATTCTCTTTTTAACGTGCTTCCCTTCTTCCCTTTCAACGCGCCATGTCCTTCAGCCCCTGTTTCCAAGGCCACCTAGCGGATGACTGCTGTCTTAGTAGAAGTAAAAGGTAAAGCCCAGTTCTCCTCTTCCTCACTGCAGGTGAGGCCAACTGTGCTGCCCAGAAGGCAATTAACTAAACAAACAAAATCCTGCTCTGTGCTATTGAATGGTCCACTCTGCATCCAGGGAGCATATGTGCTTAATATCAGAGCACTTTTGGAGGGAATGTCCCTGCTGTGGTTATATAAGCCAAGAAAACAATAAATAGGCTCCCCTGATGGGATCTTTGGACCCAAAAGGGAGAAAGCAAAATTGGTATGGCTGGCTCCCAGAGGGGGAAATATTTAGAGCAGACGATGCTTGGTAGCAACTCCCGGGGCAGCATGGAGCCTTCCCTGGGGAGGCTGAACTTGAATTCATGGGCAGGTGAGGCAGCCTCAGCAGAGACCATCAGCCTGCAGCCCAGCACAAGCTGGGCACCAGCAAAGCCGAATCTGATGCCTTTGTTGTAGTGTGAATGGCTTGGATGCGTTCAGGAATTCCACTGTTTAGTCTGTCTCCTGTGGTTGGAACTTCCTCTCCAAACAGTCATACTGGGGATGTTATTTTCCAACTGGCACGAGGAGAATTTCCTATGGTAACTCTAAGTGCTGTGCTCTGGCCGAGCTTGTCCATTCAAGGCGAGAAGGCCTTCTGCAGGGATCTTTCCTGAAAGCAGACCTTTTGTTCAAAATAAACCTGGTCGTGCTCTGGGAACACAAGGGTTTCTGGTCTGTGGGTTTCCTTGTTCTCAGCTCTTGTAGCTGGTGGCCTGGTGTCAACAGGTGCACCCTCGAAGAGGACACTGAGTATATTGTTGGCATTGTGTCCTTGAGCCACCTTTTCTGAAGAACTTAAGCCGCAAACGTACTTTGAAATAAGTACATATGTTGCCTTGATTGGTTTCTCACTGGAAAATCAGAGTAGATGTTTGGGGGTCAGCTCATGGCTTGGATATTTCTTAAACTACACCAGAGGTCTTTAGTTCCTTTACAGAAAAAAAAAAAAAAAAAAAGAGTAACTGAGGCAAAGGGTGATGTTCAATCCTCAAAGAGGCCACCCTGTGTCTCCTAGGCATCCCTGAACAGACAGAGATAATTACATCACCGGGATGATGATGTGATGGGACAAGTCCCGAGCACTTCATCCTAAGATCCTTCTTAGAACTCCAAGCCTTCGTTATGGTCCCATGTCAAAAAAAATGAAGTGCGAACATCACAGTTTACCAGCAGCTTGGTCTGAACGTATTGCAAACACGGGCCATTTCAGTCTCATGTTTAACCCTCGTTCACAGTTTACATGGTGATCACAAGTTCATTCACCTCCCTTTTTATTCTCCCCAAGCTTATATGTTTACATGGTGGGGAAGCATCTGAGCAGGCAAAAGCAAGCAGGCAGCTTCAAGCTAAGATAATTTATACTAAAAACATTTTGAAACTAAATATTGTCCTAACCACTGTCTTTTTCTATGTGCCTCATCCAGGAAGCTGTGGGTGTGTAGTAGGAGACAGACTCCTGTCTGAGCCAGGACTAGCCGTAGGATGTTAAGATTATTCTGGGCAAGAGAGGTTATCCAAGTCAATCCTGTGCTTTACAGATGAATAGACTGAGGCTTTGGAAAATTAAGTGGCTTGCTTCCGAGAACACAGCAAGCTGGTGCAGAGAACGGACAGTGGCATGTCTTAATTTCTGACCCAGTCTTCTACAAATCACAGAATTCTGTTGCCCGTAAAGTGTCCTTTCTCTACCTCACATCCACAGCACTTTATCATTAGATAAAAGTAGAGAAAAATCCTCCATCAATGCCAGTTGAACTTAACTTACTAGAAGAAAGAGAAGGCTGAAGTTGTATATATCAATAGTATGTCTGAGTTGGCTCAGGCTGCCATAACAAAGTGTCACAGGCTGGCAGAGAGGTGGGGTGGGCTGAAACAGCAAGAGTCTAGTTGCTCACAGTTCTGGGGGTAGGCATCTGTGATCAGAGTATCAGCAGGGTTAGCTTCTTCTGAGGGCCAAGAGGGAAGGGTCATGTTCCAGGCTTTTTCCTTGGCTTGTAGATGGCTGTCTGCTCCAGGTGGTTTCTTGTGTTCCTCCCTTTCTACCCTTCTATGTCCTAATTTTCCATAAGGACACCAGTCAAATGAGAGCCTACTCTAAAGACCTCATTTAACCTCAATTACCTATTTAAAGACCCATACCTGCAAATAGTGTCATATTGAGGTACTGGGGCTTAGGGCTTTACCATAAGTTTGTAGGGACACAACTCAGTCCATGCAGCACATGTACATGCATTCATTGCTGTTCTTTAGTCACTAAGTCATGTCCAGCTCTTTTGCAACCCCATGGACTATATATAGCCCACCAGGCTCCTCTGTACATGGGATCCTCCAGGCCAGAAGACTGCAGTGGGGTGCCATGCCCTCCCCCAGGAGATCTTCCCAACCCAGGGATTGAACCCTTGTCTCTTTCATTGGCAGGTAGATTCTTTACCACTGAGCCCTAGGTACATGCATGTTTTGTGCAAAAGAGAGAAAATGGAAGAGAGTAACAGAAAATAAGGACAGGAACAAGAGGTCCCTTGGAGGCCTGTCCAGGAGGCATAATCATTTCACGCCAGGACCTTGGCAGGAGACTGAGGGAGAAAGAAGAAGGAAGAAATAAGAAAGGAAGGGAAGTGGGGCTTCTACCTGGGCAAGTCCGTGGACCCTCAAGATTCCTTACCATTGTCCAACAGGGCCAGGTACACTTGAACTTGCTGTGTTAGTCTTCCAAGAGAACAGGCTAGAGGTTAGAGCATCATACCTCTGACTGATTTATTTGGTGTGCAAACACGTTACCCAGGAGTCAGTACGAAGTCAGAGGGGCTTACAAGGACTGGCTCTGTACTGCTGTTACAGTAGCCACAAGCCTCACGTGTGGCTCTTGGTCCTGAAAATGTGGCACTTCCAAGTCCAGATAAGCTGCAAACATAAAACAGTTGATTTCTAGAACTTGGTATGGAAAAAATGTAAATTGTTTCATCATTTTTTAATTGATGTTGAAATAGCAATATTATACACTAGGCTAAAGTATATTAAAACTTAGCTTATTTTTTAAAATCTTACTTTATATAATATGGTAATTAGAAAATTTTAAATTACCTATGTGACTTTCATTAATTTTCAGTTGGACAGTTCAATGCTCTAAACTGCATGAAAAAAACATGACTTGAATGAAATTAAGCTTATGTTATATATTTTAAATATATATTCATATGGTTTCTAATCTTTTAAAATACATAGTATATATAGATGTATATATAAGCAATTTTCTATCTTGCATTCCTTATTTTATATTGTAATCAATAATATTTAATATTCATAATAATTGAGTCATGTTTCCATTTTACTTACTATTCTTTACAACTATGATTTTTAAGTTTATAGGGTAGAGTTTTTCAAACATAAGTAAAAGTAGAATAGTTTAAGGAACTCCTGTGTGTACATCTCCCAGGCTCAGCAATTATCAACATTTTGCAACTTTATTTCATAGCCTGCCCACCAGTTTTTTTTATTGTTTTTTTTAACTGGAATATTTTAAAACAAATTCCAGACATATATGTAATTTTACCCAGAAATACCTCAACAAAATGTTTTTCACTTGCTTCTTGGTATTCTATCTTTTAGCATGTCATAATTGATTGTCCCTATGTCTAGAGAATAGACATATTTAAATTTTCAGATTCTAACCCTAAGTAATCTGTGATGAACACCTTTTGTGTGTGTGTTTGATTTTTTTAAATTTATTTCTAATTGAAGGATAATTGCTTTACAATGTTGTGCTGGTTTCTGCCATACATAAACATGAATCAGCCATGGTATACATATGTCCCCTCCCTCTTGAACTTCCCTCCCATGCTATCCCTCCCCTCTAGGTTGTCATAGAGCACCAGGTTGAGCTCCCTGTTTTATACAAATATTTCCCATTAGCTATCTACTTTACATATGGTAATATATATATATTTCAATGCTACTCTCTCAATTCATCCCATGCTCTCCTGCCTTTGTTAAGAATATTAGTCTGTTCTCTGTGTCTGAGTCTGTGTTCCTGCCCTGCAAATAGGTGTGATGAACATCCTTTAATATAAACCCCTATTTTTTTAGACTGAAGTCTTAGTAGAATTACTTATTCAAAGTTGGAGACTTTAAAAATATGATACATATGCTAGGTTGCTTTCTACAAATTTAAGTTCCTACTATAAGCATTTATCAAAGTGCTTCACCTTAAACACTTCGACCAGCAGTGGATATTATCAATGCCAATTTGATAGATGAAATACTATCTCAGTGTTGCTTCTTTAATGTTGTACTTCTTTAATTACAATGAGATCAATGTTTTTTTTTCTTCTGCTTCACTGGCTATGTACATGTCGCCCCTTCTCCCTTTGACCTTTATTCTCTTGTTTCCTGGGAATTTCGGTCTCCACATGAATGTAGAAATAAGTGAATGTAGTAGCTTGGTTGCCTGAAAAAATCAGCGCTCATACTATCCTCTTTTTCAGTTGGATTAACCTCTCTTGGTCTCTGCATCAGGGAGAAGACAGGTGTGGAAGAAAGCATCTCTTCCTCACCAAACCTGAGCAGATTCCGTTCTGTTTCATGAGTCAGTGCGTATGGGGCAAGGCAGCTACTGGCTTTCTCAATCCAGTTCCAGCACCCCATCTCCTAGATTGTGTCAGTTCATTGTCTTAAGTCTTTTCATTCTCTCTCCCCATCCACTTCTCCTGCCTCGATCACGTTGTGTTGACCTGTGTTCTCATGTGTGTCAGTCAGGACTCTGTAGCTGCAGTTGTCAAACCAGCAAAAACAGGACGGCTCATACAGAAAACCCCAGGCGTCGCTGGATGTTGGGTATCCATGTCTCCATCAGTATGATTCTCTCTCACCACTTCATACTCTGTTTTCCTCTCTAATGGCTTCTTTCAGAGACAGCCTCTTCCCACCAACTGAAATGCAGAGTTCCAAATTGGATTCATCAGATGGGAGTCACATGCCCATCCTGGACCCAATCCCTTTAGCTGTGGATGCTCTGATTGCTAAGACAGATCACCTGCCTCACCCTTCTTGGCTCCAAGGAAGATGGTGCCAGGGGAGGTATAGTCCACTAGTTCATAAGGCTGGCTTTGATTCATATTGTTCAATTATTTATTCTTGCTGGTTGCTATGTAGGCTGTTCTTGCTTTTTATTTATTTTTTTAAATAAAGATATAATTGACATATAACATTATATTAGTTTTAGGTACACAGCATTATGATTCGATGTTCATATATACTGCAAAATGATCACCACGATAAATCTAGTTAACATCTGACTCCCTGCACAATTATAAAATTTTTTTCTTGTGATGAGAAATTTTAAGGTTTATTCTATTGGCTTTCAAATAGTATGATCTATAGTCACCATGCTGTACGTTACATCCCCATGATTTATTTATTTTATAACTGGAAGTTTGTACATTTTGATCCCCCTTCACTCATTTTGCCCACATGTTCTATACCACCCACCCCACCTCTGCCTCTAGCAACTACCAATCTGTTCTCTGTATCTGTGAGCTTAGTTTTTTACTTACTCAATGAGATCATATGATATGTGTCTTTTACTGTAACTTATTTCCCTTAGCATAATGCCTGTAAGAGCTATTCATTTGTCACAAATGGCAAGATTTCCTTCTTTTTCATGGCTGAATAATATTCCATTGTATATATACACATTTTATTCATTCATCTATTAATGGACACATAGGCTGTATTCATACCTTGACTCATACCTTGGCTATTGTAAATAGTGCTGCAATGAACACAGAAGTGCATGTATCTTTTCAACTTAGTATTCATTTTCTTCCGACAAACACTTAGAATTGTTGATTGTGTGGTAGTTTTAATTTTAGTTCTTTGAGGAACCTCCATACCATTTATCATAGTGACTGTACAAATGTACATTCCCACCACCAATACACAAGGGTTTCCTGTTCTCCACATCCTTGCCAACACTTGTTATGTCTTGTCTTTCTGATGATAGCTATTCTAACAGGTGTGAGGTGATATCTCATTGTGGTTTTGATTTGCATTTACCTGACAAAGTGATACTGAACATTTTTTCGTGTACATACTGGACATCTGTGTGTCTTTGGAAGAATGTCTATTCAGATCTTGTGCATATTGCTATCTCTTGCTCCCTTTAGGTTTGTTAATGCTTACTTTCTATATTTGGGTGCTCTCATTTTGGGTCATAGATACTACAAATGTTATATCTCTTGTTGGGTTGACTCCTTTATCGTTGTGTAGCACCCTTCTTTGTTGCTTTTTACAGTCTTTGTTTTAAAGTATACTTTCTCTGTTACAAGTATAGCTTCACTCAGCTTTCCATTGATTTCCATTTGTGTGGAAACCATGTAGAAGCATGTAGAAGGGTCTTGTTTTTTTTATCCATTCAACCACAGTTTTTTGATTGGAACATTTAGTCACTTTACATTTAGAGTAATTGGAGAAGGAAATGGCAACCCACTCCAGTACTCTTGCCTGGAAAATTCCATGGATGAAGGAGCCTTACAGTCCATGGGGTCACAAAGAGTCGGAGACGACTGAGCGACTTCACTTTATTTCTTTCTATAGTTCCTTTTGGAGAAGGAAATGGCAACCCACTACAGGATTCTTGCCTGGAGAATCCTGTGGACAGAGGGGCTTGGTGGGCTCAGTCTATGGGGTTGCAGAGAGCCGGAAGTGACTAAGCAACTAACACACGCACATATTTAGGGTAATTATTCATTGTTGTTGTTGTTAAGTTGCTAAATCAGGTTTGATTCTTTGTGACCCCATGGACTACAGCCCACCAGGCTCCTCTGTCCATGGGATTTCCCAGGCAAGAATACTGGAGTGAGTTGCCAACCCAGGGATCAAACCCATGTCTCCTACATTGGCAGGTGGATTCTTTACCACTGAGCCACCAGGGAAGATAGGTATATACTAACTGCCATTTTGTGATTGTTTTCTACTGTTTTGTAGTTACTCTTACTCTCTTCCTTTGTGGTTTAATCACTTTCTTTAGTGTTACACTTGGATTTCTTTCCCATTATCTTTTGCGTATCTACTATAGGATTTTACTTTGTGGTTACCATGAGACTTACATATAACAACTTTTACTTATTATAAGTTCTTATAATAAATATATTTTATGTTAAGTTGATAACAAGTTCTGAGCACATTCTAGAGCTCTGCATTTTAGTTGTCCCGTCCCTTCACATTTTATGATTTTGCTGTCACATCTTATATCTTTTTGTCTTGTGAATTCTTTAATAACTGTAGTTATTATTTTCACTACTTTTTGTGGCTAACCTTTATGTAGCTCCACAAGTGATTAATCTACTATCTATACTAAATATTTACCTTTACCAATGAGATTTATACTTTCATATGTTTCCTGTTACTAATTAGCACATTTTCTTTTCAACTTAAAGAAATCTCTTTAACATCTCCTGTAAGGCCGTGTAGTGATGATCTCCTTTAGCTTTTGCTTGTTTGGAAAGCATCAGTTTTTCAGTTCTGAACTTTGCTGGGTAGAGTATTCTGGGAATTTTTTTCTTTTAGCATTTTGACTATATTGTGTCCCTCTATTCTGGCTAGCTGAGTTTCTGCTGAAAAATCTCCAGAGAGTCTTATGAGGGTTTCCTTGTATGTGACAAGTCGTTTTTTCTCTTGTTGCTTTTAAGATTCCCTCCTTGTCTTTAAATTTTGACATTTTAATTATAAGAAGCCTTGGTGTGGATCTCTGTGGTTCTTCTCATTTGGAACTGTCTGGGCTTCCTGGATCTGAATGTCAGTTTCCTTCCCCAGGTTAGAGAAGCTTTCAGCCATTATGTCTTCAAATAACTTTCTGCTCCTTTCCCACTCTCTTCTCCTTCTGGTACCCCTGTATATAGAAAATGTTAGGCTGCTTGATGTTCTCCCATAAGTCGATATTGTTATTTTATCTTCACCTCTAATTGGTATTTTCTTATATTTTCTATCTCTTTGTTGAAATTCTCACTGTGTTCATCTGTTTTTCTCCCAAATTCAATGAGCATCTTTATGATCATTACTTTGAACTCCTTTCATTAAAGATTTTTCCAGAGATTTTATCTTATTCTTTCCTTGTAACATATTCCTGTTTCTTATGTTTGACCCTCTGTGTTGGTTTCTAAGATTATATTAAATAGCCACATCTCCCAGTCTTGAGGAGGAGATGAATCTCATCATTCAACCCTGCCTTAGCTCTTGGCTGTCTCTCAAACCTTTGTGATTATCCAAGCAACTGATTTTTTTAATAGCTCCCCATAGTTGAGGGTGTGCCAAGGCCTGTCAGTGTCTCAAAGGGAAGCATTTTAGCAGCTAGATTCAGGCTGATTGGAAGCCAGACCCTAAGGCAGCAACTGTTAAGGTATGCAAACAGACACAGTCCTGCTGACTGCCACAGACAAGCGATCCCGAGGTGTCCCTGGGTGCAGTTGCAGAAAGTGAGGTTCCAGATGTGTGTCTAAGCTCCGTTCTGTAAGATACAGAAATATTTTCTTGGGTTCCAAAGTCACTGCAGATGGTGACTGCAGCCATGAAATTAAAAGACACTTGCTTCTTGAAAGAAAAGCTATTACCAACCTAGACAGTGTATTAAAAAGCAGAGACATCATTTTGCCAAAAAAGATCTGTCTAGTCAAAGCCATAGCTTTTCCAGTAGTCATGTATGGATGTGAGAGTTGGACTATAAAGAAAGTTGAGTGCCGAAGAATTTATGCTTTTGAACTGTGGTGTTGGAGAAGACTCTAGTGTCCCTTGGACTGCAAGGAGATCCAACCAGTCAATCCTAAAGGATATCAGTCCTGAATATTCATTGGAAGGACTGATGCTGAAGCTGAAACTCCAATACTTTGGCCACCTGATGTGAAGAAATTACTCGTTGGAAAAGACCCTGATGCTGGGAAAGATTGAAGGCAGGAGGAGAAGGGAACAACAGAGGATGAGATGGTTGGATGGCATCAATAACACAATGGACATGGGTTTGAGCAAGCTCTGAGAGTTGGTGATGGATAGGAAAGCCTTGCGTGCTACAGTCCATGGGGTTGCAAAGAGTCGGACACAGCTGGGAAACTGAACTGAACAGTGAGGCAGAGGGAGAATGCAAAGAAAGTGTCCCCCAGCCTATTTTCCCTGAGAGTACCTCTGGAGGCTCATAAGTGTGCACCCTGAACCTGAAGCTTGCCCCCAGGCTGAAGCTCCAGGACTAGCAAATTTTGCTCTTTAACAGAAAGGTCGAAGCTATCTGCGTAGTGCTCTGGGGGTGGTAGCCTACCAAAAGCTATCTCTGGTTGTTACTGTCCCATGGGTCCCAGGACTGCAAGGCCTTCTACCTACTAGAACCAGATGATCAATGGATATTCCCTGGGGGCCAGTCACAAAAATCAGGGCAGCAGATGTAAAAACTGAGGCACTAGACCTGTTAGAAATCCCCTTTAAGTGATACTGGCACTCTGGAGAGCATGAGGACAGTGCCTGTCCTCCCTGGTCTCAGGAAAGCATTACAGTCAGCCTTTATTGTTGTTTAGCTGCCAAGTCATTTCCTACTCTTTTGCAACCCCACGGGCTATATAGCCCACCAGGCTCCTCTGTCCATGGGATTTCCCAGGCAAGAATACTGGAGTGGGCTGCCATTTCCTTCTCCAGGTGATCTTCCTGACCTGGGGATCTTCCCGATCCAGGGATCTAGCCTACATCTCTTGCATCTCCTGCATTGACAGGAGGATTCTTTACCACTCAGCCAGTGGGGAGGCCCATAGTCAGCCTTTAGATGTGTTTAATTAGATGTCTGCCCCTCGGGCTGCAGCCAGGATAGTAAGCTGATAGGTTCGGAAAGAATGATCTTACCACCTGAGGGTGGTAGCTGTTTAAGGACTTTTTCTCCATTGGTTACTGTTCTGTGGGACCTGCAAGCATAAGCCTCTTGGGCCACCAGACCCAGGAGATATAGAGGTGTCCCCTGGTAGTAGCCACAAAATTCAAGGAGCCCAACTGGGATATAAATGCTTCCCTAGGATATCGATATGGAAAAGGCAATGGCACCCCACTCCAGTACTCTTGCCTGGAAAATCCCATGGACGGAGAAGCCTGGTAGGCTGCGGTCCATGGGATCGTGAAGCGTGGGACACGACTGAGCGACTTCACTTTCACTTTTCACTTTCACGCATTGGAGAAGGAAATGGCAACCCACTCCAGTGTTCTTGCCTGGAGAATCCCAGGGACAGCGGAGCCTGGTGGGCTGCTGTCTATGGGGTCGCACAGAGTCGGACACGACTGAAGCGACTTAGCAGTACCAGGATATCGATGAGCTGGAGCCATGTAGATGGAGAGCGCAAAGGCTGCATCCCCCGGCCTCCATTCCCCGAGTACACCTGTGTAGCTCCTAGAAACGGGCCAGACCAGAGGCTGCATTAAGGCAAAGCTCCTGGGCAAGCAAATAGGCTCCTTTCTCAGAAAAAATGGAGATGTTTTGGTCTGCTCTGTGCAGTGTCCTGGGGGGTGATCTGCCAAGAACTGTCTCTCTGAATGTTACAATCCCATGGGACACAGGAAGGCAAGCTGTCCTGGCCTTCAGAGCGAGCCAATCAAGGGACGTCCCCTGGGCAGCGGCCACCAAAACCTGGGCATCAGGCGCATATGTAGAAGCTCCCCTGCAGGTGATACAGGCACTGGAGTGTGGCTAATGGAGCGGGTAAAAATACCACCCCCCCAGAAAACAGTGGCACCTGCAGGCTTTAGCAAGGCAGAGGGACAGTGTGAGCATGGCGCTCACCAGCCTCCATCCCCGGAGAATATCCCAGCAAGCCCCTGCCCCTCAGGCTGATGCTCTATTAGCAAATGAACATCTTTCCCATAAGTCTAGGTACTTTCCAAATGGCTGCTTCTGTGCTGTATCCCAGCGGGTGCATGAGTCACAGGCTTGGAGCCCTTACAGAGCGATTTCTCAGTTTGGTGCAGTTTTGTGGGTCTTGTACACATGGGCCCTGCTGGTTTTCAAAGCCAGGCGTTTGCAAGGACTCATCTTAGAGTGCAGGTCTTAAAAGATAGGGTGCTTGGTATGAGGTTTTCAGGAAGACACTTCAAGTTTTGCGTTCCCTCCTGGTTGTGGGTCGCTGTGTCGGGGAAGGGGCTTGTGGTGAACTTGTGTCTCAGCCTCTCCTTCCTGCTTCAGTGTGTTTCCTTCTCACTTGTTCAAGATGCAGAAGTCACTCAGCTAGTTCTTAGTCTTTTTATTCCATAGAAAGTGTTGCAAACCGTAGCTATAGACTCAGTGTGTCTGTGGGAGGAAGTGGGCTTAGGATCTTCCAGAACCTCACACTAGCTTTTTATTTATTTTGGATATCTTCTCTGGGCAAGTGTACACGATTGGTTGATTGAAGTCACATGGAGGAGCCAATCTCAAAGGGGAACATGGACACAAGGGAAAATAGGCCCAAAGGGTTAAGCAACAACATTTGTGGTGTCATAAGGCATCAGGGCGGGGGTGGGGTGCTTTCCTGGTGGCTCAGGTGGTAAAGAATCTGCCTGCAGTGTGGGAGACCTGGTTTCAATCCCTGGGTCAGGAAGATCCCCTGGAGAAGGGAATGGCAACCCACTCCAGTATTCTTGCCTGGGAAATCCCATGGACAGAGGAGCCTGGAGAGCTATAGTTCGTTGAGTCTCAAAGACACGACTGAGCGACTAACGCTTTGACACTTTAAGGGCATCTTAGAAGACAGATTAGAAAAACAATGGAACATGGGTGGGAAGTTTAGGTAATCTTCAAAAACATAAAACTTTATTCCCAGGACCTGGCATATAGTAGGCTCAGCTTTATATTTTGACAGGGTAAATGAATGAATGGAAGAAAAAGGGGACTCTATCAGACCACAGTCATCATCTGGTTGCTGGAGGCATTTTGGCCGTGTAATGGGATTAGAATCCATCCGATTGCTCTTTGATTATTGGGGAAGATCTGAATCTGTCACGCAGAGGGTGGTTTCACGAGGTCTTTGTCTTCAGATACACTAGCTGTCAGCCCCAGTGCTCCAGTTCCCTGGTGCAGCGCCCTGTTGCACTTGACACCCTCTGTGGTGGATCTGTGGATGTGGGCATTACCGCTGATCCAGTGAGGAGTCAGAATTCAGGCTTGGCTGAGTGATGCGGACAGAAGGTAAAGACACAGGAAATGTACAGAGGCTTCAAAGCATTTCCTAGACTCAGTGAACAGTTTGAGAGGGGACTGGGGCATGCCCACAAGATGGAGCCAGGGGATGCCCTGGGACTGAGGACCTTTATAACATCAGAGCCCGCACCAGGCGTGTGGAAACCGATTCTGGTTATGGGGAGTCATGCAGATCCCTTCCCAAGGATTTTGAAGCCATCAGAGAGTGAGTACCACATCAAATTAGGAAAACATTTAGGTGGATAAATTCTTAAAATGGAAAATTAGTTACAACGGTAACTAATTAGTTACAACCCTTGACTTAAATAGCATGTTTGTACTGTGAACCTGGGAATCAGCTAATTCATTGACTATATAGAAATAGAATTTCAGTAAATGGATATAGTTTTATTTCAGGTGTAGTAAAGAAGTTGACCTTGGTACTGAGAATATAGAACTGAATTTCTTTTTAAAATTATTATTAATGGATTTATTAAAGACATTAAAAAATAAAAATAGCTGGCAATCCATAATTTTGGATTTAAGCTTATGATTTCAGTTATGTATATAACATTAAGTGTCGTGTGTAATGCGTAGTATTTTATAAAAATGGGATGACATTGTACATTCTGTATTTAACATGCTTTTCTTTTCACATAGCACTGCACTCTGAGTACCTTCCTATCCCACTGAATATTCTTCTCTACCTTTAGTCTTTTTTTTAAAGAACTGAATTTTCTAAATTCCTAGCCATATATTTTAGTTGCAACTACTGTCTATAAGCTCAGGTTGTTTTTTTTGTTTTTGTTTTTCCTGGGGTTTGGGGGGAGTTGGGGTGGGAAGGTTCAGGAGTCTGAAATTTTATTTGACCCAGCATATCTTTGGGCTCTAATTCAAGCATTCCCTACACCTCGTTTAGGCTTCGTTTTCTATTATTTGGGGCTTCCCTGATAGCTAAGTTGGTAAAGAATCCGCCTGCAATGCAAGAGACCCTGGTTCGATTCCTGGGTTGGGAAGCTCCGCTGGAGAAGGGACAAGCTACCCACTCTAGTATTCTTGTGCTTCCCCTGTGGCTCAGCAGGTGAAGAAACTGCCTGCAATTCGGGAGGCCTGGGTTTGATCACTGGGTTGGGAAGATCCCCTGCAGAAGGGAAAGGCTACCTACTCCAGTATTCTGGCCTGGAGAATTCCATGGACTATATAGTCCATGGGATCACAAAGAGTCTGACACGACTGAGCGACTTTCACTTCTATTATTTTAAAATGAGTGTATACCTTACAAAAAGGAATTTACTCTGTATTTTGATTCATTCTGTAACCTTGTGAGCCTTCCATGGAGCCAACTACTGAGATTATGAAGATTTTAATATGCCTCTCTACAATTAAGATAAGGTTTCGCTGAAGAGACTGAGGAATTCACAACTAATAATTGCCAAAGGTAACGAAGTTTCAAAAGAATAATTTTACCCTGAGAACCCTAGGAGAGGTTAAGCAAGCAGAGACTAGAGCACATGGAAAGGCGCTGAGATGGTGGCCATTTGGCTGCTGCTGCTGCTGCTGCTAAGTCACTTCAGTCATGTCCGACTCTGTGTGACCCCATAGACGGCAGCCCACCAGGCTCCCCCGTCCCTGGGATTCTCCAGGCAAGAACACTGGAGTGGGTTGCCATTTCCTTCTCCAATGCATGAAAGTGAAAAGTGAAAGTGAAGTCGCTCAGTCGTGTCTGACTCCTAGCGACCCCATGGACTGCAGCCTACCAGGCTTCTCCGTCCATGGGATTTTCCAGGCAAGAGTACTGGAGTGGGGTGCCATTGCCTTCTCTGATTTGGCTGCTGGACTGCTTCCGCATTGTCTTTAAGACTTCTTCCGCATATGTGTCATTCTCTGGTCACGTCAGTCGTGTCCAACTCTGTCGTCCTGGGATTCTCCAGGCAAGAACACTGGAGTGGGTTGCCATTTCCTTCTCAATGCATGAAAGTGAAAAGTGAAAGTGAAGTCACTGAGTCTTGTCCGACTCTTAGCGACCCCATGAACTTCGGCCCACCAGGCTCCTCCGTCCATGGGATTTTCCAGGCAAGAGTGCTGGAATGGGGTGCCATTGCCTTCTCCATTTTTTTTTCTTTCTTTCTAAAACATTCCAAAACATGCTATGATGCTTTCTTTTAAGCAGCTTCTAAACAAATTGCTAGCATTTTTTAAAAATTGAATACCCATAACCAAGTGATTATTTTGATTAAAGAATAATTACATACTGACAATTTGCAAAGTCCATTTTGCAAATTACCCCTTTGCCCGTTTTTTATAACATGACAGGGTGCATGCCAACACCAATCAGGTGGTATTTCCTAAAAATGTGACTGAGCTAACAAAGAACCTCATTATCTTAACTATCAACTCAGCTTGCCAGCACCTCCCCACAGGCACACCTCTTCCTGGCCTTCCAGTACTCTCCCTGAAAGGGCGGGGCTGCTCTAGCCACTGGATAATAGCATTCACTACCAGGTTTGTTTTTTTTTTTTTTAATTGAAGTATAGTTGGTTACAATGTTGTATTAATTTCTGCTGCAGAGCAAAGTTATACATGTATATTCTTTTCATCATAGCTTATCACAGGGTATTGAATATAGTTCTTTGTGCTATACCAAAGGGTCTTATTGTTTATCCAGTCTATTTAATGTGTGTAATAGTCTGTGTCTGCTAATCCTAGACTCCTAATCCTTCCCTCCCCGCCACCTCCCTTCCCACTTGGCAGCCACATATCTGTTTACTGTGTCTGTGAGTTGGCTTCTGTTTCATAGATATGATCATTTGTGTTGTATTTTGGATTCTACATATAAATTATATGGTATTTGTCTTTATCTGACTTACTTCACTTAGTACAATAATCTCTAGGTGTATCCATGTTGCTGCAAATGACACTGTTTCCTTCTTTCTCAAGGCTAGTGGTATTCCATCGTGTATATGTACCACATCTTCTTTATCCATTCCTCTGTCAAGGGACATCTAGGTTGCTTCCATGTCTTGGCTATAGTAGATAGTGCTGTGATGAACACTGGGGGCATGTATCATTTCACATTATAGCTTTGGCTGGGTATATGCCCAGAAATGGAGTTGCTGTATCATAGAGGAATTCTAGTTTGTTGAGGAACCTCCATGCTGTTTTCCATAATGGCTGCACCAACACTACTGTGTCTTTGATTCAAGAACCTTCTGTTGAAGGTTGACTCCTGCTGAGTCTCTCTCTACCCTTTAGAAATCTTAAATACTTGAGCTATTTCCAGTCACCAGGCTGACTGATAGCTTTTTCCTTATGGTAGTGATGGCCAACCAACTTTGAAGACTAAAGGATAGACATATTTCTGAGATTTGCTGAGATCAAAATAGAGCTGGAATTGCAGATTAGAAACCAAGCATCATTATGTGTGGTTAACTAGATAAGCTGGGCAGAGCATAGAACTGAAAAAACTGGAAGGAAGGAGGTGGGAAAAGACATGTTTTTATCCTCTTGGTTTACCAACTCTCTGACTGCACAAATGGTAGACCTTTTAATTAGTTCTTCAAATCTGTAACAAGCGGTGCTCATGGCCTACCTCAAGTGGCTCTGAGAGCTTTAAATGAGAGTGAAAGAAGACCATGTGAAGTATATGAAGGTCCTGTGGCTTCAGAGGCTACAAAATGGAGCTGACTACTGTCTGTGCTACACATGAGAGCTTTCTGGAAGCTTCCAAATCAATCACAAATTCTCACCTGTACACTCAAAGATTCCTTCCACCCTAGACCACCTTTAGATCATAGGTAAATTAGAATAAAGCAGTCCCTTAGCAAATGGACAGAGACTTTTTTTTTTTTTTTTTTAAAGAAAGGGCCCCTTCCTCCTGGCAGGTGAAATCTCTACTGGCATTTGACTTGGAAGGCAGAGCACTAGCTGGATGCTGGCCCTCAAACCCTCACTTGGGCACCTTTGTGCAGGATCCAAACTGCCAAATTGTGCTTATTTCTCCTAAACCTGACTAGTAGTCTCCTCAGAAATGCAATAAACTTCCCAGGAATTGGATTCATTCTGAAGATGACATTTACTGGTAGAAAAATATGGACTTGAAGTCATATAGACCCATTTTTCTTTCCTTGATCTGCCATCTACCAGTTGTTAGCATTGAATGACTTCCAGGAAAATCATCTTGGTCTTCTTGTGTGATCTTGAGTGAATGACTTAGTTTTCTCTGACTGTTTCCCCATCTGTAAAATGGAGACCCAGTAGTATGTAGGCCACCCAGTAAATGTGAAAGATATCACGTATGAAAGAGTAGCAGAAGGCTCAACAAATGTCTGCCACTACAACCTGGATCATGGGTTATTACTGGGACAAGAGGCCTCACTCTCCATCACTAGTTCTTCAAATCACCACAAAATATCAAGAAAATGATGAATAAAGTGCTGTCAAGGCCTAATGAAAAAGCCTTGCTAACTATAATTTTAAAACAGAGGCTGTGGGGGAGAACCCACTTTAATTTAAACATAGGACTGTTTTTTTTTTTTTTTGGCTCTGTTGCTTGACATGTAGGACTTTAGTTCTCCAACCAAGGATCAAACTCATGGCCTCTGCAGTGGGAGCACAGAGTCTCAACCACTGCCAGGGAAGTCCACCTGCACTGCTTCTTATCAAACCATATCTTCCCCAAATACACTGATGCTATTAACATTAAGAGAGCAGATGTTAGCCAAATCTCCTGGTTTTCTGGGAGAACAAAAACTTATCTAAAATGTCAGTTTTATGTACTCCAATTGATGATCAATTTAAGAATAGGCTGACCAGCCAGATGACAATTAATAGAAAAAGTTGTCTTCTGAAGAGCAGTTCTCAGTATTGAATTAACAGAATCCTCTACTGTAATTGGGCTTCCCTGGTGGTTCAGACGGTAAAGTGTCTGCCTGCAATGCGGGAGACCCGGGTTTGATTCCTGGGTCGGGAAGATCCCCTGGAGAAGGAAATGGCAATCCACTCCAGCACTCTTGCCTGGAAAATCCCATGGACAGAGGAGCCTGGTAGGCTACAGTCCATGGGGTCACAAAGAGTCAGACACGAATTACCCAAATGTAATTACCTACTGTAATTACCCGAATCCTCTGCCACTGACAGGCAAGCGGGGGGTGGGGGTGGGGGGGACAGTGTAAATGGAGCCCCCAGAGGGTATCTTAGGACAATCGACAGAGTGTCTGAGACCACCTGAGTGATTTTTGCAATATCCGAGCCTGTCTTCATATGAAGAGGCCAAAATTATACTTTCAAGTCCTCATACAAATCAGAAAATCTGTCTGATTTTGCATGAGATGTGCATATTCATACTTAAACTCATTATACAGCTTGAGGTAATCATTTTCAAAAATCAGAGTATAACATTCTTTCTCTCTAATGATCCTTTACTTAGTCAAGAACAGAAACCCATGCCTAGGTTGATCTTCCCTTCGAAGATTTCTAGAGGGTCCTATTATTTAATCTAGCTGGAGGTATGTGCAATTTTTATCTTATGATAAACAACTTATAGCAGATGAAAGGCCTATCATCTAAATAAAACTTTAAAATATGTAAGAGTTCAAATCTAAAGGCTGTTTGCCTCAAAATTCCATCCTTTAGAGACGTAAGTCATCCACTGTTTGTGATAATACTCTGCAGCTTTACTTCCCACTCTCCGGTTCCCAGTGTGGGCAGATGGGTAAAAGCTTGCTTGAACAACTTGGAAGTCCACGTTTCTCTGATAAATCTGGGGGCTGTGTTTACTCCCTCTGGAATAATTGGACAGATTAAACTGTTTGACCTCCACTGATTTCAGTGCAGTTCTCTGATGATAGATTTTAGTCATGAGCAACTTGAGTGATAAATGAGATGGTTGGCAAACAGCCAACATTTAGGTTTCCCTTATATTCTTTTTCCACTCCCTTTCCATGCTATCCCTTCCCTAGGGATTGTTGAATTCCTAGAAAAGAAAAAGGAAACTGAATCAAATGGATTGAAACCAAAAAGGCAACCTCCAAGCTCACAAGCGGTAGAAAGTCGGGGCTAAAGCCATGTTGAGGATTCAGTCAGGGTCATAGGGGTCAAAACCAAACACTGAGTGTTGAAGGGTCACGGTACAGACAGAGCCTCTAACAGGATGCAAAGCCTAAACTCTGCTTGTTGAAAGTCATTAAGAACACATGCTGGGTAAGTGGTACCTTAAGACATTTACCCACTTCAAGGATTTTATAAGCTGTGTGTGTGTGTGAGACAGAGAGAAAGTGAGAAGAGAGAGTAGGGGAGAGAGGGCGTGAAAATAGCTTTACTATCAGTGTATCAGTGCATCCCCTTCCAGTTTCTTAACCTTGGATGAACAGTAGGATCACCTGAGAAGGTTTAAAAACAAGAGTGTGGAAATAAATGGGATGATGAGAAAGTTAGGGGTATTGTTAAAGTTATTTCGATTTTAAATGAGACTGTCAAACCAGGAATCGGGTGACACTTCTACATAGGTTGTTGGAATCAAGAATCTAATTATTAAAATATGCTTGTATCAACACTTAACACGTGTTCATTGACAGCCTGTCATATATTAAGCACTCAGCCTAGCTCCCAATAGGGATTCATTATTTTAAGCTTATAGAAGCTAGAGCTGAAAGAGAACCCAATAGGTTCTATTAAAAGGTTTAACCATCTAGGATAATGGGAAAGACCTTCATATAAAAATCTATCATTATGTTTACTGAGGTGGGCTTTCAATTTACCCTTTGTAATCATAATGGCCATCCTTTGATGTGTTGTTGCCCCGATTATATCTTAACTATACCATGCAAATAAAACTGTAAGAATTCAGCTAATTGCTTTTTAGATAAAACACTGATTTGTGCTGCACACTGTAGCCCCTCACACACCCACACCCACACCCCTCCCCCGCCACGCACTGTGGAGGGTCAGGGTTAAGTGACCGCTTTCCCATGGAGGAGATGACGGTGAGTCATAATCCTTTTCCAAGTCCAGACTCGATAGCAGGGAAAGAAACACTATCCCACCTCCCTCCCTGCGGGAGCTGCACACCTAGTTCTCACCACCCCAGACTATCTCCACGGATGGTTCCCAGCACAGCCTTCAAGGAGGAACGAGGGAAATACTTCAGCAGTACCCTGGAAGCCAGCACGCCTGGTCGCTCAGAATCAACAGTGAAAAATGCATTATTTCAAGGAGTCACACAGCAGTGATTGGCTGATGAGCATTCAGTTCTAAGCAAATTCTATAACTCAATCAACTAAAATAATCAGTGAGATGGAAAAGATTGGGCTGGTCGTTCTCAACCAGGCTACACATTATGATCACCTGGAGAGCTTTACAAAAACATGGATGCATGGTAGACCCACCCCAGAGATGCTCATTTAAGTACCTGAGAGGCTGGATTTTTAAAAATCTTCCAAGGTGATTCTATTGTTCATAAGGTTAAGAACCACTGGGTAGGGGAACAAGCATGTTGATATGCTAGTAAATAACTATTATCAATGTATCTCAAATGCCTTTAAAACGTGCATCTCATTTGGTCCAGTTATGGGAAAAAATAAGTATAAACAGATGGATATGTGTATCTATACATTTAAAGAGATTAGAGGAATAAAAATAACAGATTAGCAAAAATAAAGATTAGCAAGACTTCTTTGTGGGATCATTATGGGATTTTTATTTTCCTTTTTCTATATTTTCAAAATTGTCTTCTCTGAACCTCTATTGCTTTTGAAATTTAAAAAGGGGACTATTTTAATTTGATTCTAATAAACCTAAGTATTTTATGAATATCCAGCATGCTCGCAATCCTGTTCACATGGTGGAGGATGCAAAAGATGTGGTCTTAGGGGCTTTGCTAGCTAGTCCAAGAGATGTAAGCAGTGTCCGTCAATACGGAGTGAAACATTGTCCTGGAGCTAAGAGCGTGTGGTTCAGACCAATCTTGTTTCTGTGCTAGATCACTAGCTAGAAAAGGGCAGAGCCTTAGGAACACCTAGCCCTGGGTTTGGTAGCCACTCAGACCTTTGTGGAAGGAAGGAATGAGTTCAGAGAGCAGAGCCATTCCCCTGAAGCATCAGTGGAGAAAATGGGATTAGTGTTATCGCTGGAGAATATGAGTTGGCATGGCCACCGTTCAAACAGATCCAGGGAAGAGGCCCATGGTGGAGTCGTGTGTGTGAGGAGCTCAGCTTGCAGATGTACTGGACTGCAGAAGTCTTGTTGAGGGCACTGACTGTGCCACACCAAACACATGGGGCTAAGCCGCAGCCAAAGGGCAGGCCTGGCAAGACAGGGGGAGAAAGAAGTGTTCGATTATCTGAGAAAAAGAAATAAGAGCCAGCATTTCCTGCAAGTGCTCCCTCCCCCATTTGCATAATGCAATTTGGGGGAAATGAAATATGACTTACAGGAGTCAGGGAATATAGTGAGAAGGAAGAAGCAGTTCACTTAGCAAACAGAAGCTGGCTGGGAAAATAGGGTTTTTGTTTCAGGCAAAAAGATTTGGCACAAAAGAGCAAAGTACCTTCACAAGGCATATTCTCAAGCACAGAGCAAGACAGAACCCACTTTCTCTATACCTGAGAGTCCTGTAAAGTCCATCCAGGAGGGCTCTAGACACCCAGCCCAGAAAGAGCTTGGAAAAACTGGGGCGTTTTGAGTTAGCCCTGAGGGCACTGGGAGGAAAGAAGGAGATGCTTTAAAGTAGCATCTGGGAATGATTTCCACTGGAGGGTCCTGATACCTTCTCCCACCCCTCCCCCTTCCCCATGCTAAACCATCACCTCTGAGCAGCCCTTGGGGTTGTGCAGATTTCACAGAAATTGAGGCTCTCAAAACCTCATCCGAGGTGGCTAGAAGCCTAGGCTGCTTTCAGAGCCCATCAGAAAACCTCACTGGGCAGTCAGTTCCAATATTTAGAAAACCTCACCACCGTGAAACCCACCCTTTCCCATTCCCCTAAACACAGTTCCTAGTCAACCCTGAAATAGAAAGCGCCATTGACCCATAGCCCAATTTCCCCAAAATGAGATGCTGAACCTTGGTCATTTCTAAGCATTTTAAAAGTAAAGATGACAAGTCTAAATGGAGCCAAGAATTGCAGGGACCTAAATGTTAGCCTCCCAAAAACGATGACCCTCCCCCCGACACACACACACTGTAATCCATGGAACGCTGACGGAAGACTCCAATCATTTGTGCCTCAGGAACTATCTGCTCTCCCTTCCCCCAAAACATCCAGGAAAACAACTTCATGACCCCAAAGATGCCGGAGACTCACAGAATGGATAAACCACTGTGACATCTCTGTGAGGAATTGACCTGGCATGTGGACTGTGCCTGAGCCCTCAACCGTCGCTCATTAAGAACTGTCAACTTCACATCTGGTTTGGGCTTTGGAATTCTTAGACGTCACCCCAGGGAGCAGCCTGGTATTCATCAGGCCCTCCTTGCTATCAGTGAGGGTCTTCCTCACTAACAAATGAAGCTGATTCTTCCAGTTGTGGGAAAGCCCTGGAATTGCATGTGTTTCGTACCTGCCGGGGCAGCTGTGAGGCTGAACTAAAGCAGCAGTGTAGGGAGGTAGTCTTCTGAAGGCCCTGCTAAGAGGGTGTCATCTGAGCACACGCTGGGAGGCACCGAAACCATGAAAGCCCCCACCTCAGTCGCTTCTGCTTCTGTGAAATCTTGGAGCAAAATATATGAAAAAGGAAAAAATGCCATAGTGTATCATAGAAAAGGGGCTTCCCTGGTGTCTCAGGCAGTAAAGAATCTGCCCACAATGCGAGAGACCCTAGTTTGATCCCTGGGTTGGGAAGATCCCCTGGAGAAGGGAATGGCAACTTCTTGCCTGAAGAATCCCATGGACAGAAGAGCCTGGCAGGCTACAGTCCAAGTGGTGGCAAAGAGTCGGACATGACTGAGTGACTAACACACACATACCATAGTAAAGAGCATGTTATTTGGAGTCGTGACTCTGACTTAAACTCTGTTTCTGCCTTTTACCAGGTGACTAGCTTGTCCTCGTGTGCCTGGGACTGGCCTGGGTTTAAAACTGAAAATCCTACATCCCAAGAACCCAGTCAGTCCAAAGGCAAGCTGGGATGGCCTGTCACCCTGGGTGCTGTGTGACCCTAGGCAAGTGAACCTCTGTATTATGTTTCTACATGTGCAACATGGGCATGATAATTATATCTACCTCATTAGGCGGTGGTAAGGACTAAGTGAACAGAGGGGAAAGTGCTTTGAAGCCCCTGACCCACATTAAGGACTAAGATAACTTGATAATTGTGCGCTCATGCTAAGTCACTTCAGTCATGTCCAACTCTGCGACCCTATGGGCTGTCGTCCACCAGGCTCCTCTGTCCATGGGGATTCACCAGGCAAGAATACTGAAGTGGGTTGCCATGCTCTCCTCCGGGGGATCTTCCCAACTCCGGGATCAAACCTGTGTCTCTTATGTCTCCTGCATTGGCAGGCAGGTTCCTTACCACCGGTGTCATTTGGGAAGCCCATTACACATTGTTTAAATCAGCAACAAAATCCCAGACAGAGCTATGTTCAACTTTCAGCTCCTTTGCCTTAGTGCTGTGTCATTTTGGATAAACTACTTAACTCTCTAAGCCTCACTTTCCCCGTCTGTAAAATGAGGATAATATAAGCTGGGGCTAACACTGCTGGGGCAGTGTTTGCTAGCCTAAGCCCCACTTCTGTGTCTGGTGATAAAGACCAAGCTTGGAACAAGTGAACAAGTGACAGCTCAGGTGGTTACTGATATGACTCGTTATTAATAGGGCAGAAGATGATGCACTCCTTGCTGGTATGGGATGGAGATGTCTGCCTCTTTTCCCCTAATAAGTTGTTTTCCACCACAAATGTGGTGTATTTGAGTATCTAAATGCCTGGACTAAAGAGCTCCCTCTAGAGGAAGAATAAATAAATCACAAGTTACCCACTCACCCAGCCCAGATTGTTTTAAGCCGCTGCCTCTTAAGAGGTTTGAAGTGAAGAGAGCAGGAAGACAGCGAGCCTGCGGGCACATGGGGACCGCTGCAGTTGCCTCACTCTACCAGCAACCCACCACGTGAGCTCCACTGACAAATGGCCCTGCTGACGGGGCAATAACGGAGGTGCAGGCAGCTCGAAGCCCGCCGCTCATGTCTGTCAACTGCAAGCCTGAAGATGCCAACTTGATTAGAACAGGCCACCCTTCCAGCTCATGCCGTTTGTATTTCTTATAGCAGCCACACCGTAGCTGGCAGCAAACAGTAGCTGTAGTACAGAGTATGCTGTTATAAAGGACCTTCTCATACTTCTTGCCTTTTCCCTGCCTCCTACATTGCAGTCCCCTCCAAACTGTCAGCCACCAAAGTTCATGGCATGTTACAATCATGAGGCGCACACCTCAACTAAAATCCTGTCTGCTTTGGATTCAGATCCTAGCCCCTCCACTTGCCTTCTGTGTGACGTTGGGAAAGTTATTTAACCTCTCTGTGCCTTAGTTGCTTATTAGCAAAGTGGCTAACTGGGATGATGTGAAAACCAATGAATTAATATGCATAAAGCATATTATGCATAATAGTGCTTAGTCCATATAAGTGTACTGTAAGTGTTGGCCATAATTCTAAATTATTATTAATATATGAGTTGAGATTTGAAGGATAAAAAGATGAAGTCACAGGTTGTCTGAAAGACCTAATCCTGCAGACTAACAGAAAACATAGAAAAGGAGCCTTTAACATTAGGTAAAAGAATATTTGCCTTTCCCTGCCTAAATAAAAATAGACGCTGTGCAGAGAAGGGCAGCTGTTTCTCATACCTGCACAGCACCAGGTCATCAGTCTCACAGGAACACATCAGCATCTTTGGTAAACTGAGTCACGTATGCTGGCTTCATTGTCATTAGACCATTTGTGGAGCCAATTTCACTTTAAGACATCCTGCCCCTCACCCCACCTCACCAGGCCCAGGAGACTGGGGTTCCTGTTGCCCAAAGCTTGGCCTGTGTTTCCAAGTCACTCTCCAGTTTGTTTTAAATCTCCTTTCCTGGGATTCATTAACAAGGGAGGCAAGGGTGGTTGGAATCGCTGAGGATATTCTCCCCTGTGGTTTGGAGGCAGAAGAAAGAAGCTAATGAGAGGAAGAAGTGTGTGGTCGGTGGTGATGTTAAGAAATCCCTTGGTCCCGTGGGGTGAGGGCCTTTCAGGCTCAAGTTCATACCCAGGGTCTAAGCTGACTCCCAGATGGTAGGCTTGTCCAGCTGATGACCTCCTTCACTTATTAACCGATGTTGGTTTCACCCATGAGTACACAACAGTGCTAATGACTTTTCTATGTATGGTTTCTGGTAGCTTCATGAGTGACCATGTAATTCAATCCCAGGGAACATGCATTTTAACCTAGAGGAGAAAAAGTAATCCAAACAAAATGACTTTGCCTAATATCCTTAAACCAGAGATTAGTTAAAAAGCTGCAGGTATAATGAGTGAAATACAGAATTATCCAATCGAACTCAGAAAATGCTCCAAAAAGTTGCAGTGCTTAAGATCTATCTGCTGAAAAACTAGAGGAGTCATATTAATAGAAGTTATATTATTGTTACTTGAGTCTTTTCCAAGTGATCAGGACTTAATTAGCAAGGGTGGGTTCTGTTAGAGGGTGGGCTCAGGCAACCTAAGTGGGTCTGATTTAGAAAAAGATGACTGATGTGTTTATTTTTATCCTAAACATAATAAAGATTTCCAGTGTCTTGCATTTTAAAAGTTATTAAATATTATCACATATTTTTAAAACATAGCCTGTCTTCCTCCAAAAAAAAAAGAAGGCAGCCTGCAACAATGGAAACATATCTGGGTCAGCATGATTAAAAGTATAAACAGAAAGCGTCTGATAAAAGGAGCAGAAAAATATATAGCATAGGGAATTAAACTTAGAGAAATAAGTCAGAGAAAGGCATACCATATGGGTCTATGTGTGGAAACTTAAAAAGCAAAACAAGACTCAGATATGGAGAATCAATCAGCGGTTGCCAGAGGCAGGGGGTAAAGGCTAGGCAAAACGGGTGAAGGGTGTCAAAAGCTACAAACTTCAAAGTTATAAAATAAGTCAAGAGGATGTAGTATACAGAATGGTGTGTATAATCTGCATTGCATATTTGAAAGTTGTTAAGAAAGTATTGGATTGGCCAAAAAGTTCGTTTGCGTTTTTCTGTAAGAAGGTATGGAAGAACTCAAATTAACTTTTTGGCCAACCCAATAGACCTTAGGGGCTTCCCAGGTGGCGCTAGTGGTAAAGAATCTGCCTGCAATGCAGGAGACCCTGGTTTGATCCCTGGATCAGGAAAATCCCATGCAGGAGGAAATGGCAACCCACTCCAGTATTCTTGCCTGGAGAATCCCATGGACTGAGGAACTTAGTGGGCTACAGTCCATAGAGTCTCAAAGAGTCAGACACAACTGAGCATGCACACAATAGATCTTTAAAGTGCTCATCAAAAGAGAAAAAAAGTTAACTATGACCGTTAGGTAGACTTATTGTGGTGCTGATTTTACAGTATAAAAATATCAAATCCTTATGTTGTGTACCTGAAACTTATTATAATATGTCAATTGTACCTCCATAAAATCAATAAAAAACATATCTAGGTCAATATAATTGAAAGTATAAACAGAAAGCATCTACTAAAGGGAGTAAGAAAGAAACATAGCTGTTCCCAGAATGTCTCAGACTGCTCTGACACATGGCTGACCCCATGTCTCGAGCGCTGTGTGGTGTGTTGAGGATTTAGTGGTGAGCAAGACATGCTGGACTCTTACTTTTGGGGAGAGACAGTGATTTAAAAGGGAAGCAAGTAAACATACAAAATCATTTCCAAAGATGTTAAGTCCTGGGAATTGAAAGCAGGTGCTGGGGGGAGAGAAGATCCACTTCAAACAGAGGGTAAGGGAGCCTCTGTGAGGGGGTGACTTTGAGCCTTCCATTGTCACCTTCATCACCCTCCTGTGTTGGCATCAGACTTCTCAATGCCCTAGTCTCCTGTGCCCACAGGCATGGCTTTAGCCCTGCTAAACTCCAGAGGTGGCGACAAACGAGTAGTCAAGTACCCTGGGCTTTTCTCCTCAACACCACTGCCAGCATTTGTCTTCCTCTTTGGCCTCACTTCAGTTCTGTTTTTCTCCATCAATGTCTCAAGGGATAAGATCTGCACCAAACACAGTAATAAGCCATGCACTTGCATCCTTGGGGTCTTTAAATGTGGCGTTCACACCTAGTCTTCCATCACAATGTCACTCACTTTCCTAGACTCAGCTCAGATATCACCTCTTCTGGGACACCTTCCCTGATTACCCCTTGATAATGAGCTACCCGCAGAGAGTGAGTGGCCCCCTTCTCTGAGTTCTTCCAATACTTGGCTCGTACCTCCATCTCTCTGATAACCTGGCAGTTTTCTGTTTTCATACCAGTCTCCTCGCAGGCATATACTGTATAATATGTTTCTTTGCAACCATAAGACCTAACATTATGCTTGACATACAATAATCATGCTGATTACTGCTTATTGAATTGCTAGTATATTCCAGGCACTGTTAGGGGCTTGGCATGGATCTGTAAATCTTACTATAAATAAACACTGAGCCCATTTCACATCTGGAAAAGTGAAAAATGAAAGTGTTAGTCGGTCAGTTGTGTCTGACTCTTTGCGACCCCATGGACTATAGCCCACCAGGCTCATCTTTCCATGGAATTCTCCAGGCAAGAATACTGGAGTGGGTTGCCATTCCCTTCTCCAGAGGATCTTCCCAACCCAGCATTCAAACCTGGGTCTCCTGCATTGTAGGCAAGTTCTTTACCAACATCTGGGAAAGGCTGAACGAAGTCACGGAACTTGTCCACAGTCACAGAGCTGGTGGTGCAGACCTAGGATTCATACCCAGATTTTTTTTTTTTTTTTTTTTTTAGTAGTAGTAGTCTCCAAAGACATAATTACAAGTGTATTGTTTGATATGGTTTTTTTTCAGTTTTGAGTTTATTTATTTTTTTTAACTTTACAATATTGTATTGGTTTTGCCATATATCAAAATGAATCTGCCACAGGTATACATGTATTCCCCATCCTGAACCCTCCTCCCTCCTCCCTCCCCATACCATCCCTCTGGGTTGTCCCAGTGCACCAGCCCCAAGCATCCAGTATCGTGCATCGGACCTGGACTGGCGATGTTTTAAACATGAAAGCCTGAGCTTTTTCCACATCGCTCTGCCCTCTTTTTCAGAAGGTCCTCCATAAGTGCCCACTGAATGAAAAAACAAAGTATTAGTATTCAAAATCACTCATCCCATTGTAGCAGCATAACCCACCAAAAGAAGGTATATGGCAACTGTTTATTCCTCCTATGTACAGAATGGTTTTAAAACCCAGATCCAATAGAGTCCTATTAGAGTTACCAGGGAAGTATGTGAAAGAAAGAATGTTAAAAATCTCACTTTTTCCTCTTCCTTCTCACTTCTCATCTCACATTAGAGCGCAGGGAAACCATGAGTTTGCTCTGAGGGGAAAAGGCAGCCTGGCAGAGGCATCACAACCAACCACAATTACATGTTAGCAGGACCGTGTGGGTGGATCATCAATCCCCAGTCGGGTAATTTCAATAGAACACCCAAAGGGAGACTTCAGTCTAATTCAACACAATTGCCAAGTGCCTGCCTGAGGAAATCTACTGACCATGTGGACTCCCTGAAAGTCACCAGGTGGGCAAGGCTTTGTTCTTCCCTCCGTTCCCTTTGGGCTCCATGGAGCAGACATGCCCAAAGCTCACCAGGCAGCTGACACAGAGCTGGTGTGTCTGGACTGTCAGCCAGGAGGGACATGGGAATCCCTGAGCTCACTCTTTCCCAAGAACTGATACGATGAAGCCCTTTTGATCCTAGAGGGATAAAGTTTTCAAAGTTTGGTTCAATTGGTTAACTATGGAACTAAACTCCCTCTCCCCCCAACTTTGGAACTTTTACTCCAAAATAAGCAGAAAAGAGAGAAGTAGGGAAGAAAAATAAGAAGAGTTAGAATGTTCCAGGAAAAAAGCTGCTGCTTGAAAAAGGACACTCAGGGAAGGTGGGCTTCAATCACAGACCCAACGGGGCTGAGGGAGCAGACTAGACGGGAATCTGGGGGCACGTGTTCCAGACAGAGAGCAGGAACAGAAATGCAAGGTCCGGGAGGCAGGAGCGTGCTGGGCAAGGGTGAGAACCAATAGGAGGCCGGATGAGCAGGAGATGGAGATGAGGACAAAAGTAACACAGAGAGAATACAGGGCCCACTGGGCTATTCTGAGGGCCTTGTGTTTTAGTGGCATGGAGAGCTGTTTTAAAGGGATGACACTGCTGCTCTGTTGAGAATAAACAGGGGAGGGGAATGAGTGTAGAAGTAGAAAGACCTCTCAGGAGCCTGTTGTAATAATCCAGGCTTTGATGATGGCAGCACAGACTAGGGCCATGGTGGTAGAAGTGATGAAAAGCATTTGGATTCTGGATAAATCTGGCTCGATTATATTTGTGGGGTTGAGAAAAAGAAAGGAATCAGGGCTGACTCAGGAGTTTGGGTTCTGAGAAGGATGTAAGGTAAAACAGAGAAGAGGCGGGAAGAGCTGGTTTGGCAGGGAAGCTTGGGGCGTTTGGATGTGTTAGGTTTCAGATGCCTATTGAGAATGAAAATGTGGCATGAGCAGTCAGGAATCTGACTACACATCAGGAGTCTGGAGTGTAGGGTAAGCTCCAGGCTGGAGGCCAGGCCACAGGAGGGGAGAAAGCATGGACCCCACAACTTGGATATAAGCCCCAGCTTCACTCTGACAGCTAGAAGGGAAGAAAGCTTTATCCAAGTTTTCATATCCTCATCTGCAGAGTGGAGGTGGTTTAACTGACTTGACAGCCGGAGGCACTGCGAGGGTTTAACAGGGTTTTAGCCGAGCCTAAGACCACATTTGTGAAATGTAACGTACAGTGCACAGTAGTCCAGTAGATGTTAGCTCTTCTCAGCTCCTTTCTGGGTTGCCAGACCCTATCATGAGGCCATGATCAACACGGCTCAGAGATCAGTTCAGTTCAGTCACTCAGGCATGTCCGACTCTCTGCAACCCCATGGACTGCAGCACACCAGGCTTTCCTATCCATCACCAACTCCCAGAGCTTACTCAAACTCATGTGCGTTGAGTCAGTGATGCCATCCAACCATCTCATCCTCTGTCGTCCCCTTCTCCTCCTGCCTCAATCTTTCCCAGCATCAGGGTCTTTTCAAATGAGTCAGTTCTTCCCCTCAGGTGGCCAAAGTATTGGAGTTTCAGCTTCAGCATTAGTCCTTCCAATAAATATTCAGGACTGATTTCCTTTAGGATAGACTGGTTGGTCCCTTGCAGTCCAAGGGACTCTCAAGAGTCTTCTCCAACACCACAGTTCAAAGTTCAAAAGCATCAATTCTTCAACGCTCAGCTTTCTTTATAGTCCAACTCTCACACCCATACTTGACTACTGGAAAAACCATAGCTTTGACTAGATGGACCTTTGTTGGCAAAATAATGTCTCTGCTTTTTAATATGCTGTCTAAGTTGGTCATAACTTTTCTTCCAAGAAGCAAACGTCTTTTAATTTCATGGCTGCGGTCATCATCTGCAGTGATTTTGGAGCCCCCAAAGTTAAAGTCTGTCACTGTTTCTGTTGTTTCCCCATCTATTTGCCATGAAGTGATGGGACTGGATGCCATGATCTTAGTTTTCTGAATGCTGAGTTTTAAGCCAACTTTTTCACTCTCCTCTTTCACTTTCATCAAGAGGCTCTTTAGTTCTTCATTTTCTGCCATAAGTGTGGTATCATCTGCATATCTGAGGTTATTGATATTTCTCCCAGCAGTCTTGATTCCAGCTTGTGCTTCATCCAGCCCAGCATTTAGCATTATGTACTCTGCATATAAGTTAAGTAAGCAGGGTGACAATATACAGCCTTCATGTACTCATTTCCCAATTTGGAACCAGTCTGTTGTTCCATGTCCAGTTCTAACTGTTGCTTCCTGACCTGCAAACAGATTTCTCAAGAGGCAGGTCAGGTGGTCTGGTATTCCCATCTCTTGAAGAATTTTCCGCAGTTTGTTGTGATCCACACAGTCAAAGGCTTTGGCATGGTCAATAAAGCAGAAGTAGATGTTTTTCTGGAACTCTTGCTTTTTCGTTCAGGAAAATTGTAGCAAGGTTTTTTGGTTTTTTGTTTTGTTTTGTTTTTCGAGTCTTTGAAGGTTTCTATATATAATATGGCATTGCAAACAGTGACAGTTTCCCTTTTCCTTTCCAATCTGGCAACTTTCATTTCTTGACTAATTGCTCTTAGGCTGGTGTTCTTGAGGCAACACTCAGGAGGTCTGTAGGGTTGCCTGCTGCACTTTTGAAATGGAACAGCACTGCTCACCACGGCCACCGCCTGCCTCTCCCCCCACCCGCCCGGCCTGATTAGCGTATGAGTTTGCAAGCCCTGGTTTAAAGTATGAGCAGACTGAGCAATTAATGAACTCAATTTGGGGGCAGATTCAGTGTTTACCTAATTCAGAAGTGAACTGAGAAAGAATGTGAGGGAAGTTGAAGCATCAAAGAGGGGTGGTATAGTTACCCAGACTGTTATAATGAGTGTATTGAGGCTTGATTTCTCAAGGACCTCTTTTATTCTATCATCAGAAAGGAGCCCTCCCCTGCAAACCAACTTGTGCTGAGCTCTGATCCCATCAGAACCTCTGTAAAGTACACCAGGGGTCCAACCTGCTTCCAGTCAACCCCCATTAGCAGTGAACTCACTGCCTGGACTCAGGAATTTTTGCAAGAAGAGGTTCATTTTCTCTTCTTACTTTCGCCTCTCCCTTGCAGAAAAGACAAAAATTCCGTGGCACATGCCCCCAGTGTCAGCATTTTTATATTAAGACAGATTTGCCTCCACTCACTTTGATATAGGAGCTCAGGATCTCAACTCTGTTATTAACAAAACGGATCTTCAGAGCTACTTTAAACAGATGGCATATCCAAAGTGGTTGAAAAATGGTTTACCACGTTCCTTGTGTTCATCCTTCAAGTTCATGGCTGTCACCCATCACCACCTGAGAGTACTTAATGCTCAGGATAACTAAAGGGAGAATAAATCCTGTTTGCTTTGAACACAACCCAGGGTTCAGCATATGTTCCTGTATTGGCCAAGGCTAATCAGCTCTTCCCCCCTCCTCCCCTCACTTGTGCCTGTAAATCAAGAGGCCCCAGGATCAGTCAACACAAAAGAGATAATTAGTAAGTACAAGCTGCTACCTTCATAGATCACCCTGTGCCTCAGATCCAAGCTCATCCAAGAAGCTGAAACAAGCAAAATTACACAAGTATTAGTCACTTTAGCAGAACCTTTTTCACACAAAGCTTATGAGTCTGAATGTTTAAATCTACTCTCCCTGGCTATCGTAAGGATAGCTGAGGTACGAGGCCAGAGGGGAGTGATCTTAGCCATTTTATGATGTTTTCCTTTCCTGGACTAAAATGTGTCTTTGGAACCCCGAGGATCTGAAACAGAAATGGTTTCTTAATGGCATGGTCTTGGCATCAGAGATCTTTAAATACCTTACCCTTCCTCACAGATGTGGCAGCAGCACAAGATGCTACTTTTTTCCACTGGGATGTGCTCCATCCCCTCAGAAGGCCATGGCTTGTGCCTTCACTGGTCATTTGTCCAATTGGAAGATTCATTTCCTGCTCTGGCAGGGCACATGGTGAAGAGCATTGCTGCCCCAAGAAAAGAAAGCCTGTTTCTAGTCCAACAAAATAGCCTAGGAACTTCCTTCCCATGTGTTGCTAGTCTGAGACTGCTGGCTTACAGAGAAGTGTTCCGCTCGTGTGTTTATGACTTTGGAGCTGCTCAACTGCATGCTGGCTTTTATTTTTTCCATCACACAATGTTTCTTCCAATTTTTGAGCTTCTCATATCAACCACTTTGCTATTTTTAAGCAGAACGATTCAAAGCCAAAGTAGCTCATCAGAACAGTAAAATCTCACCAGTTCAAGCAAGAAGCTTATACTCTTTAAGGGAGGGAAAGACTAGTATGAGAAGCTAGAGGCCCATTTCATCTTTTGTAAGATAAAGATGTAGGTAGGGTTGTATAATCAGAGTCCTTTTCTACTCATATTAAAACCACACAAAATCATCATCATTGATTATAAGAAGCATCATGTTTTATGTACCAACAAGAAAATTTTAAAAACTGTCACTGGTTAAATCATTCCAAAACACTGTTAAAGATATCCTTGCAATGCATGAGTTGGTTAGATCAGACTTCAAAATCCATTCAGACAAATTCCATTCAGACCTCTCCTGCCCTCTAGTTGTATTGTTTGGCATGAAAGAGGCCCATTCTTTTGGATGATTTTAGTAGCAAAATGTGACACCACTTTTCATCTCCTTGGTGGTATCTTTCTTTCTAAGCAAATAAAGTGTCTGCTTGTCTCTTCACAAGAAAATCGGAAATTGCTGTCCTTCTAATGACAAATATTTACTTCGCCAATGTCAAATTTACATGACACGGCTCTGTTTTTGAGAGTTTCTATTTATACAGTTACTTTTCATTTCAATGCTTAATTGTAATGTAATCTTTTCTAAGACAATGAACAGCATTTAAACTTGGCCTAGTACCAAGAGTGGATGCAACTCAATGGAAGGGATAAGCTGGACACCTTTGACCATGTTTGCCATGCTTGGACAATGGCATTTGCATCATGACTGCAGCTTGGCAACTGAAGTTTTGGGACCCCATCCATCCCCCATGCACCCTAATCTCAAAGAAGTTAATGTGATAAAACAGGCAACTTAGATGGTTCAATTATGGAAGTGGCTACAATCTGTTGAGAATTTTCCATATATCTGGCAAGATACTAAACTCTTGCCAAGACCTAATATCTAGCAGACTTCACAGCAACCCAAGATGTATGTGCACATTAACAAATTTTGCCAGATGACACAGCTAGGCAAATTTCAGAGCAAAGATTTCCATCCAGACAGAGGCCCTTCTATCCACCAGCTCTATGGTTCTCTCAGGCCGTATCAATCATGGGCACATCAACTGCAGGCTGCTTTTGATTCTATTCAGAAACATCACTCCAAATAGGCTCTCAAAGTGTTATCTAAAATAGCTCAACCATATCCAGTTTTCTGTAATGAGTTGAAAATAATTTAGAAATTAACATCCATTATATGCAAATAGCTGCTTCTTAAAGGGACTCGCCCATTCAATTTCTGCCTTCATACCACTGGAGAAGGCAATGGCACCCCACTCCAGTACTCTTGCCTGGAAAATCCCATGGACAGAGGAGCCTGGTGGGCTGCAGTCCATGCGGTCACGAAGAGTCGGACACGACTGAGTGACTTCACTTTCACTTTTCACTTTTATGCACTGGAGAAGAAAATGGCAACCCACTCCAGTGTTCTTGCCTGGAGAATCCCAGGGACGGGGGAGCCTGGTGGGCTGCCATCTATGGGGTTGCACAGAGTCAAACATGACTGAAGTGACTTAGCAGCAACCACTGGGAAGCTGGTGTGGCTGTCTATGGCTACATCCTCACCACAGCAATGAAAGAGTGAAATCATCAGCATTTTCTGATGGAAACCTACCTAAGAGCTGAGATGACTTGCCTAATAAATATGGACTTAGATAACTCAAACCTTGGTCTCCCGGCTCTTAGGCTTGTTCTTTAACGTGGAGGGTGAATGGATATTGACCTATTCTTTTTAAAGACCGTGAATGTTGTTTTACTCTCCCAATGTTAGGAGACAAGCACATTTTTAGTGCATGGGAGCCCCCAGTCCCTAGTCCCTCAGAGGTCCTGGCCACTCTGAGACCAGCCCCAAGGCAGGGGACTGGAAGCCAGCAAGCCAGCCTCCAGAGAACCATGGTGCTGAGCAAACTCCTGTGGCTTTGTAATGCGGGCGATTCTATTTCCATGGACAGTTAAATATGGAATCTGGGAGGAGTTTTGTATTTATGTTCAGTGGTTTGGGAAACTAAACCCCAAAGAAAGGACTGAGAGGGTGACTAAGGGTTTTCATGGTCAAGATAAACACCAGCAAGAAGGAATTACCACATTCAAATAGTTGAAGATTGCCAACCTCAAGCCCTAGTCTTTGTGACCCCATGGCAACTCTCACAGTTTGCATTTCAGGCACCAGGATAGAGAGTGTTTTAATAAAATGCAATAAACAAATTTTAAAAGCTGTTCTCTCAAGTCATTCATTCGTTTGATTGGCAAGTGTATATTGACTTACCTCCATGTGAAAAGAGAGGGGAACCAGGGGCAAGCAAATCAATTTCCGAGGGCAGCAAGCACGTGCACTGGAAGAGCTCCAGCTGAGCGATGTGCAAAGCCTTCTCTGACCTCCTTCTGGCTTTGTTACAGCTGCAAAGGTGCCTCCCACTACGGCCTCACTAAGGACAGGAAGAGGCGCTCTCAGGATGGCTGTCCAGATGGCAGCACCAGCCTCACAGCAACATCACTATCCCCAGAGATTTCCACAGTTCCCACCGTCTCCTTAATGACAGATGAGCCTGGCCTAGACAACCCTGCCTACGTGTCCACAGCAGAGGATGGTCAGCCAAATAGCCCCCTGGACTCTGGCAGGAGCAACCGAACAAGGGGTGAGTCAAATAGGTGGTTGTCCGGGAATGGGCTTCTCTGCCTTGGGACTGCCCTCTGTGAAACGGTCACTGTGGAAAGTCCTAGAAATGTTTTGTTTAAGAGGAAATTGTTCTGGTAGTTTTGGCCACAACCCAACGTCCAGTTCTCCAAAGTGAAATGAAACCACGAGGACTTGAGATCATTAGAAACGTGTGTAATCTGACTTGGTGAAAGGAGTTGAAGTTAGACCTAGTGATTCATCACTCCCTCAGCGTCCATACCTTCCCGCCCAGGAAACCCGAGAAAAGTGCTGTTATATTCCATCCAGCCTAGGAAAAAAAGACAAGCAGATTTTAAATAAACCGTCCATATTTCATTGTAGAAACTGAGAACATACAGATAAGCAAATTGTATCATCCCACCACCTCGAAGTAATCACCGTTTGCGTTCCGTTGTGTGTCTTACTGGCCGTGTCCATAAAAGAGACCTTCTTCTCTCTTGTCTTCAGCACGGCCCTTTGAGCGATCCACCATCAGAAGCAGATCCTTTAAAAAAATAAACCAGGCCTTGAGTGTTCTTCGAAGGACAAAGAGTGGAAGTACCGTTGTCAGCCAAGCTGACCAGGGACGAGAGGATTCTGAAAATACCACTGTCCTTGATGGTAAGTTGCTCCCCCGTGAGGCTGGGTGTGGCCTGGGCTTCCAGAATGACTCCAGGGGTGATGACAACGGGACTAGCCCTCACTTTCTACAACACCTCTCTTCCTAAGGGCATAAATATTTTTTACCTAGATCACCCTACTTCTTATAAAAGTAACCAAAGGCAAAAATTACTTTTCCCTTTTTTTTTTTTTCTGGCTACATTGAGTACTTGTTGCAGCTCACTGGCTTCTCTAGTTCGGCATGGGCTTAGTTACTCCACCACACATGGGATCTTAGTTCCCGAACCAGGGCTCAAACCCATATCCCCTGCATTGGAAGGCAGATTCCCAATGACTAGACCATTAGGAAAGTCCCCATTGTTCTCTTTTTACACAGATTGAAGGAAAAGATTTCGGAACCCTTACCTTCAGAATATAAAGAATAATGTAGTTAAGTGAAGAGCAGTTAGAACAGTGCCTGGCACATAGGAAATGCTATATGAGTATTTATTTTTATCACCACCTTGTGTGATGTGTGATTGTGAGGGTTTTCTATGTATTAATTCATGTACTCCTCAACAACTCTATGAGGGAGCTACAATTATCATCCCTGTTTTATAGATGAGGAAACTGAGGTACCAGGCAATTATTTAGTTTGCCCCTTCTGAACTTGGAATCCGAGTAATGTGGCTCTAAAATTCACACAAAGAAAGTTTCTGGATCTTAGATTCTGTGTCTTTTTTTCAATATAAATGGAGCTGAGAAAACACTGTCCTGTTCTTTTATTTTCATCTTACATTAGAACTTCACAGCAGTCATAATAATAACTAAAAGAATTATTTTGAGCTTTCCTGGGTGCCAGGTAGTGCTCAGGTCGCAATGATAAGAGATGGGGATTGTGATTCTCAGTTTACAGAAGAAACCAAGGTTTAGAGAGACTGGGTAACTAGCCCGAAGTCACTCAGCTGGAAAATGGCAGTCCTGGGGTGTCCACTGGCTCCAGAGCCCATTCGTTTACTCACTGGATTAAAGTGCCCTCTGCTCCTTCAAGGTTGGGGAGTGAAAGAAAGTGAAAGTGTTAGTTGCTCAGTCATGTCGGACTCTTTGAGACCCCATGGACTGTAGCCCACCAGGCTCCTCTGTCCATGGAATTCTCCAGGCAGGAATACTGGAGTGGGTTGCCATTCCCTTCTCTATGGGATCTTCCCAATCCAGGGATCGAACCCAGGTCTCCTGCACTGCAGTCAGATTCTTTTCCATCTGAGCCACCAGGGAAGCCCCCTCGAGGTTGGGGGGTAAACCCCAAACCTCTGTCTTTATCATGCTCTCAGAGAACTTTGAGCAGTTGTGTAAGCCCCCTTCTTACCTCTCTTACCCTGAACATATACTACACGCTCTCACTACTCTCACCGCCATCGTGTAAATACTGTGTCTTTCTCTCACTTCCATGTTGTTGTCCAACTGCACTCTCACTTGCCATCAGCTGGCATCCTAATTTCTCTTTAGGCTTTGCCTCCTCCTGGGAGCCCTCCTTGACTCCCCCAGTCCTCTCTCCTTTGTGTTCTCAAAGCACCTGTATCTCTGTTATAGCAATGCCACCTTTTATTGTAACTCTACCAGTGGGGGCAGGGGTAAGTCTTTGTGTTCTCAAGGCCAAGCACAGTATCTAGTACATAATAGTTTTCACCTAATGTTTCTGCAATGAATAAAAGGATCATAACTTCCTTTCTGCCAGTCTTCCCCCTTATTAAAGGCTCCTTAATTCCATTCCACATAAAGTTTTCTCTTGCCTGAATAAGACTGATTTGCATGTTAATGCAGAAACTTTTAAAAATAAGAGATTACTATGTGTAGGACATTGGCCTAAGCTTTGTGCTTTTTTAAAATTGAAGTATAATTGATTTACAATATCGTATTAGTTTCAGATGTACAACATAGAGAGTCATTATTTTTATAGATTATACTCCATTTAAAGTTATTATAAAATAGTGGCTCTATTCACTGTGCTGTACAATATTTCCTTATAGCTTTATTATTTTGCATAAGCAGTTTATACCTTTTCCCCTGTTGTGTCCCTCTCCCTTTCCCTCTCCCCACTGGGTACCTACTAGTTTGATCTCTATATATGTGAATCTGTTTTTTCATTTGTTTTTATTTTCTAGATTCCACACAGAAGTGATAACATAAAGTATTTGTATTTTTCTATCTGACTTATTTTACTTAGCATAAAATGCTCAGAGAAGTTCATTCTTGTTTATGGCTGAGTAGTATTCCACTGTATACATACCACATCTTCTTTATTCATCTTGATGAACGGACATCAAGTGTCCATTGGACATCAAGTGTCCAATGTTGGTGGACACTTAGGTTGCTTCCACCTCTTGGTTATGAACATTGGAGTCCATGTATCTTTTCAGATTAATGTTCCTGTTTTCTTTGGATGTATACCCAGACATGGAATTGCTGGATCATATGATAGTTCTATTTGTAGTTGTTTGAAAGCCTCCATACTGTTTTCTATAGTGGCTGCATCAGTTTACATTCCCACCAATTGTTCCCCTTTCTCTTCATCCTCACCAACATTTGTTATTTGAAGAATTTTTGATGATAGCCATTTGGACAGGTGTGAGGTGATTAACAATGTTGAGCATCTTTTCATATGCCTGTTGGCCAGCTGTATGTCTTCTTGAAAAAAATACCATTTGTATCTTTTCCCCTTTTTAAAGCAGGTTATTTGGTTTTTTTGATAGAATTACATGAGCTGTTTATATATTTAGGCTTAGTGATTTTATATAAGAAACTGCCTGCCAATGCAAGCGACACAGGAAATACAGCTTCAGTCCCTAGGTCAGGAAGATCCCCTGGAGAAGGAAATGGCAACCCACTCTGGTATTGTTGCCTAGGGAATCCCATGGACAGAGGTGCCTGGCAGGCTACAGTCCATAGGTTCACAAAGAGTCGGACACAATTGAAGCAACTTAGGACACACAGAGGACTTTTATATAAAGATTATAAAATCTAGTTCCTGGCTCCAAGGGGTTCATTCAAGACTAAAAGAAAAGAAAATACCATGAAGAGTGAGATATAAATAAATGAAAATGGGGGCCACGAGGAGAGACACACCACTTCCCAATGGGACAGTGTAGTCCGTGTAAGAGACACTTATGACCTGGATGGGCACTGGGATCTTGACTGTGTGTTGGGAAGTGGGGGAAGATGAGGTTAAAGCCGGATTAGAAGAGTCCTGGAGGCCATTTAGGAGTCTTGACTTGGGGGCAGTGAACACACCTGAATGCTTTTGCATCAAGTTATAGCAGAATCGAAACTTTATTTCATGAAGGTGAAGATTGCAGCTACATTATGTGTACAGGGGCTTTGCATGGGAGAGAATGAAATTTCCTTTTCTGCTCCAGGAACTATTACTTCACAATGGGGGAGGGATTAAGACTCAGTGAGGCTGGTACAGGATTTGTGAGGTAACAGAGATTTCAAAAATGACCTTAGAGTCTCTCTTCAGTAACCCATGGTTAGTGTGGTGAACTTCCATGGTTTGTCCATCCTTTTCATATCAGTAAAGAGATTGGCTTTAATATTTATCAGCCATATGACTTGGATGGTTTACTTGACTCCTCTAAGCTTTAGCTAAAAAAACAGGGATAAAAATAACCTAGTTCCAACCTTGATCTATTGTGAGGACTAAACAAACAAAAATATCATGCAAATTGCTTAGCTGAATGGTCAGCATATAATAAACACTTGGTAAATGATACTATATTTCTTGGTCCTTAAGCAAGGACAAAATATTGGACAACTGTTTCTTTTCAGACCAGCACCAAGTGGGAATTAAAAATTTCATTAACTCTTGAAGGTCTCATTATCGTGGCTGTAATTAACATTTTCAGCTGTGACTGAGCATGTCCTTTCAGACTATCAAAACAAACAGCCTTGACTGGTTTAGATTTGGGGGCATGGTTTTTGTAACTCTGTTGGGAGAAAGCATAGAAAGGGAGGGGGAGAAGAGCAAAAATCAGCAGCTTTGATGATTATTTCCAAATCTTTCTTAGCTCAAAATGATTTTTTTAAAGAACTTCCATTCCCTTGTCACCAGGCCTGTTCCAACAAATACTTGTGGATAGCACCTACTTAAGGTAATCAAAGCAGTTTAAACATTAATTGAACTTGATCACTCAAGCACTGTTAGCACCAGGAGCTGACAGATGAAGACTGCTGCCCACAGCCTTACAACAAAGCCCAATTGCTTACATTAAATCAAATCCCGACGGCAGTCAAGGGCCCATATTGACAACGTCTCTGGCTTCCTCTGGCCACTAAATTTCTTTGTTTATCATGTTCTATAATACTTAGAAATAATTTTAATTCTTTCTGTATCGTTCCTAGAGAGTTGAGTACTTGTTAATGAACTTGGAGTTCATTAGGGAAAATGGACTAAGGTCATGGGTTTTGAAAATAGTCACAAAGAGTGTTTTATGTAGAACCAGGCCTGCAGTTCTGATCTTTCCCAGTGATATAATTAAGGGAGAATTTTAGGGCAACGGCTGCTGTCAGCAGCTACAGGAGACAAAAGTAACCCCATCTTCAATGTCCAGACTCGAGCCTCCAGCATCTGGTGAAGAGCTGCGGCTCCTGCCATGCTAGGTGTTATGTGGCCAGCTGGTGTTGCCTGTACCCTTCTATTCCACCGAGGTGGAGAACCACGCCAGTTGGTACTGCTGGCTCAATAGAGTGTGTGTCTATAGAGCAAGTCCCCTGTGGGCCTGTTGCCAGCTGTGAAGGAGGGAGCCTAACAAGAGCCCCAGGTTCTGACCCGGTTCTGGGGGCCACCACTGAACTACCACCTCTAGCCGTTCATGTCACTTCCGTTCTCCCAGCTCACGCATCCTCACTTGTGAAATAAAGGCTTGACTGTGGCTGACTTTATTTTGGGGGGCTCCAAAATCACTGCAGATGGTGATTGCAGACATGAAATTAAAAGACACTTCTTGGAAGGAAAGTTATGACCAACCTAGACAGCATATTAAAAAGCAGAGACATTACTTTGTCAACAAAGGTCCATCTAGTCAAGGCTATGGTTTTTCCAGTGGTCATGTATGGATGTGAGAGTTGGACTATAAAGAAAGCTGAGCACTGAAGAATTGATGCTTTTGAACTGTGGTGTTGAAGAATACTCTTGAGAGTCCCTTGGACTGAGAGGAGATCCAGCCAATCCATCCTAAAGGAGATCAGTCTTGGGTGTTCATTGGAAGGACTGATGTTGAAGCTGAAATTCCAATACTTTGGCCACCTGATGCAGAGAGCTGACTCATTGGAAAAGACCCTGATGCTGGGAAAGATTGAGGGCAGAAGGAAAAGGAGACGACAGAGGATGAGATAGTTGGATGGCATCACTGACTCAATGGACATGGGTTTGGGTGGACTCCGGGAGTTGGTGATGGACAGGGAGGCCTGGCGTGCTGCAGTTCATGGGGTCGCAAAGAGTCAGACACGACTGAGCGACTGGACTGAACTGAACTGATGGTTGTCAAACTGCACAGCCTGAAATGATCTTCTGTGTGTGGGCTCAGGGGATGGGGGCAGGGTAACCTGTGAAAGACTTCCCAGGGTAAGGGTCCTCACTGAAAATGTAAGGTTTGGAAACCCCAGCCTAGATCTCTGAATCTCCTTCTGGCTCTGAGTTCAGCAATGCAAGTGGATCAGGGACGAACGCCTTGACACCACCAGCTGGGCCCGGGGGGTTCCTGATTGTGAATTAGGCCGTTTGACTTCCCTTCCCTGACAGCAGGGGTGGGGAGAGAGCCTGCTTTTCAGTGAGACTGAAAGACAGGGCCTCCCAGGAGGAAACCTTCAAAATAATCAGAAAGAGCAGAACAGGTTTGTTCTGTTTTTTCGCCTCGGTAAGTAAGTGAGCAAACTGTGGTTCATTCCATAATGACTGTTCATTCATTCCTCTTTACTCAATAAACATGGGACAAAGTCTCCTGTGTACAGAGGTCTGTGCACAGACCTAAGAAACAAGGATCTTAGAGTCCAATGGTGGGTATAAGAAATGGCCATGAGTAATAATAATAGTAATAGAAGGCTCAGTGCCCTGAGAAATACAGCTTTGTGGGAAATAGGAAGTTGAGAGAGAGTGGGGGAGGAGAGAGGAGGGCAGAATTTAATTGGAAGGGATCATTTCATGCAGGCCTTGAAGGAAAAATTGGGTTTAGGCCTAGGATGGAAAACATTCCAGGCAGAGAAACTTATGCTGGCTCAGAGGCAGGAAGATGGAAAACATGTACAAAGAATGATGAATAGTTTAGTTTGGCTGGAACCAAAAGCCTGGCAAGAAGAGAAGTGGTTGGAAATGGCCGTTGGTGGGTGTCTTAAATAAACACTGTCTTTGCCATTTTAGTCTTTCCAAGGTTGTATCACCTGATTCCAGATGGTGAAATTACCAGCATCAAGATCAATCGAACGGATCCCAATGAAAACCTCTCCATTAGGCTTGTGGGAGGCAGTGAAACCCCTCTGGTCCATATCATTGTCCAGCACATTTATCGTGATGGGGTGATAGCCAGAGATGGCCGGCTCCTGCCAGGAGACATCATCCTAAAGGTAGAAACTATGGCTGTGGAGCCATGATAATGGGCTTAATAAGAGTCACTTCTGAGCAAATCATTGGCTGCATGGGTTAGGGTTATGATGGGTGAGTGGTTGGACAAATAAGTAAAACACGAACATAAATGTGGAACAGTCACTTTCCATAGTTATTAGGTTGATATGACTCTTCATACAAGATTAGTAATTTGCAGTAGGTCCCTAACCCTTCTGTCTGTCTTGTGCTTCTGACCTCTTTCTCTCTCTCTCTAAATACTATCTCTATATCATTTTGTCTCTGTTCTCCTCCTTCCTCTTCTCCTGTCTTCCCCCTCCCCTAACTTTCTCTACCTCTTCAGTCTTCTTTTCCTTCTTCTCCCTCCTCATTCTTCCTCTCCTATCCCTTTCTCCTACTTTAAGTAACAATAACATCAAACAATATAAAACTGTAGCATATTAAGTTGTTTTTAGAACAGATTACTGGAACATTTTGTATTTTATCTAATCACTCACATTCACATACTCCCCTAAAGTAAATTTCCTATAGCTTAATGACCCTTCAGCAAAGAAAAAAAATCCCTAAGCTATTCAGCCAACCCACAGACATTCCAGGGGAGACAGGTGGTGGAACAGAACGCCTTAGGCATTACTGTCCTCTGTGGCTTGGCCGAGGGTAAGGATGCTCGGGAAGAATTTTCAGATGAAGAGAAAGGACAAAGGAAGAGTTGTTCATCAGACAGAAGTCTAACATGTGCCAAAAGTGATAAGGAAGAATCCCTCCCTTGGTCATATATTTCCTGTCTGACCCTCAGATGACAGTTTCATCCTATCCTTTCTGGGTTGCTGACAGGCCAGCTCCTAACACATTATGTGCTATTTCTCTGGCAAAGAACTTCTTATTTTTTGGAATAAGAGGAGAAAGAATTTGAAGCAGTTATTGTAGAAACACTGATATTCCCACTGGCCTCCAAGATGGAGTACGAGGCAGGGCCCGTCAACCTCAGGGGATGATTGGCCATGCAATTAGAAACACTCTATATGGCTTTCCTCCAGTTCTATGGAAGCTATGCTGCCTGGGAGGGTTGCATAAGGAAAACATTTTGATTCTTGTGGCCTTCAGCTGGCACTTGCAAGCAAAAAAGCTTCCAGGACTGTTCAGCAGGCGACCCTGACTTTCTCTTGGCTTGGGTGTGATGGGGAAAGCTGGACATGGGATAAGGTGACAGAGCAGAGCAAGGCCTTTGAGCTCACCTGCGCTTGAACAAAGGTTCTGAGCCTTGTCCACGCGCGAAGGAGCCTCCATGCATCCCTGGAGATGCAGCAGAGGATGGGCAATTGCACGCACAGGCAGGCCCGGGAAAATCTCACTCCGCGACTCTTCTAACAGTTGGCTGCCAAGTGCGAGAAATCTTCCCAAACCATAGAAATTCAAGAAGGTTGTTTCTCTTCTGTGGGGCCTCCTTCCTTAAGAACAGTGCAGTGCTGCTGTGAAATTATTTTCTTCCCAAGCAGTGACCACCACTGGGGGCCGAAGCCTTGAGGCTGGGTCTGCCTAGAGTAATTAAAACCAGAAAGCCCCACACAGCCTCAGTCCCACAGATTATTAGTAAGGCACAAATGAGTGGGCCGAGCTGGAGGACATTTGAGCAGTTTAATAAAGGGACCCAGCCTTTCAGTAAAAGAGCCTAGAAGCTTCCATTTACATCAGTTCATTTGAAATAGTACAGAGATTTTTTTCTCTTTTGTTGAGAACATGTGTCACACACGTTCACACACTTGCCAAAACACAAATACATGTATGTACACATACATTCTCTGTGTCACACACACACACACACACACCAATGAAGCCTAGAAATTCCAGTACAGGTTACCTAGGGAGAAAAATTCATTTGGAGATGTTTGGAAAGAAAATGTCAACTCAGTTTGATTTATTTTTTTTATTTTTTTTTCTCAGTTTGATTTAAATAGCACTTTAACATAATCATTAATCAAAAATTTTCTTTTCTTCTTTGGCCTTCTCCCACTTTTTCTTCCTTTTCCTTCCTCCCTCAGCCAAAAAACAAGTTTAGCAAGCAACAGAAATGAGGGTCAGGACTGTCTAAATAAACTTGAGGGCCTATGTAAGGACAGGGCTGAGAAAAGATTCTGTCTGCTGAGACAGAGAGTTGAAAAGGTGTGCAGGTAACAGTGGAGGAAAGCTGGGTTACAAGTCCTATTGAAAGATGGGGTATTTGGGCATTTGGACAGAGAAGAAGGGGACAGAGCAGGTGGTCTTTTAGGAAGGGTCTTGGGGGGTCTGTAGGCAGGGCCTTTTAGGCAGGATTGTGGCAGGTGGAGCTGATGGTTCGGTGGCTCCAGATTCGAGGTCGCCTTCCTCTAGGTCAACGGGATGGACATCAGCAATGTCCGGCACAACTACGCCCTGCGCCTCCTGCGGCAGCCATGCCAGGTGCTGCGGTTGACCGTGCTCCGGGAGCGGAAGTTCCGGAGCAGGACAGACGGACAGCCCCTGGATACCTACGGGCCCCGGGATGACAGTTTTCACGTGATCCTCAACAAAAGCAGCCCGGAGGAACAGCTTGGAATAAAACTGGTGCGCAAGATGGATGAACCTGGGGTGTTTATTTTCAACGTGCTGGACGGTGGCGTGGCAGACAGACACGGCCAGCTGGAGGAGAATGACCGTGTGTTAGCCATCAACGGGCATGACCTTCGGTACGGCAGCCCAGAAAGCGCAGCTCATCTGATTCAGGTAGGTCACAGAGGCTTACAAGATCCTGGGCAGAAACTGCCAGCATGAGCAGGAATGCTCATCAACTTGATCCACCTACCCTGTCTCTATCCCGGGTAACGCATAGTGCCTCCTTTTCAAAGAGTCAAGAGTGAAGGGCCAGGTAAGAACATTGCTCCAGCACATGATGTCTCAGGGTCATGGGCATTCTCTTGCTAGCCATCCAGTCTGACTGCAGGTAGACACATTGGGCTCTGTTGCAGCCTCACCAGGTTAAGATCACTCAGGGTCAGCAGGGTTGCATCATCCTTGTACCCAGTATGGTAGTCACAGACCTTCAGTTCAGGTCAGTTCAGTTCAGTTCAGTCACTCAGTCATGTCCGACTCTTTGCGACCCCATGAATTGCAGCACTCCAGGCCTCCCTGTCCATCACCAACTCCTGGAGTCCACTCAAACGCACGTTCATTGAGTTGGTGATGCCCTCCAGCCATCTCATCCTCTATCGTCCCCTTCTCCTCCTGCCCCCAATCCCTCCCAGCATCAGAGTCTTTTCCAATGAATCAACTCCCTGCATGAGGTGGCCAAAGTACTGGAGTTTCAGCTTTAACATCATTCCTTCCAAAGAACACCCAGGGCTTGGGGTCACACAAATACACTCTGAGAACATTCGCATAGAAGCTGGGCCATGTGCCCTTCAGTGATCCTGTGGACCAGAGACCACGGTAGGATTGGCTAAAGTTGAGCCCCTCTCCATGGCTAAGTCCAGCCCCCTTCAAAAGCCCATGGGAATTCAAATATGAGCCTAAGGAAGCCCTCTGTAAAAGAGGCATATAAATTATTATTACTCAGGCAAATAGAGCTCATGACAGCCTGACATTGGTTCAAACTAGTTCATGCTCCTGACAGGCATGATGCCACCAAGCCCCAGCATGCATCTTGTTAACTTCAGCTGGATGACCTTGAGTTTTTGTTGTTGGTTTTCTTTTTAAATTGAAGTATAGTAGATTTACAATGTTGTGTTAGTTTCAGGTGTACAGCAAAATGATTCAGTTTTACATGTATATATGTACATGTTCAGTTCAGTCACTCAATCGTGTCCAACTCTTTACGACCCCATGGACTGCATGCGTACCTATATAATATATTTTATATATGTATAAAATCTATTCTTTTTCAGATTCTTTTCCCTTACAGGTTATTACAAAATATTGAGTATAGTTCCCTGTGCTGTACAGTAGGTCCTTGTGATTTATATATATATATTTATATTTATTTTATAATATTTTATAATATTTATATTATATATGTATTTATATATATATAGTGGTGTATATATGTTAATCCCAAACTCTTAATTTATCCCTCCCCTCTCCTTTGGTAACAATAAGTCAGTGGATTTATTTGTTTTGTAAATAAGTTCATTAATATCTTTTTTTAGATTCTACATATTAGCAAAATCATATGATATTTGTATTTTTCTGTCTGACCTCACTTAGTATGATAATCTCTAGGTCCATCCATATTGCTGCAAATGGCATTTTTAAATTCTTGGTTGTGTGAAAAAAGTAATATTTTTCACTTTGCTGAGTAATATTTCATTATACATATACCATCTTTTCTTTATCCATTCTTCTGTCAATGAATATTAAATTGTGTCCATGCCTTGATTATTATAAATAGTGGTGCTATGAACATAGGGTTGCATGTATCTTTTTTAATTATAATTTTCTCCAGACATATGCCTAGGTATGGGATTGCAGGATCATAGACTAACTGTTTATTTAAGAAACTTCCATAATGTTCTCCATAGTGGCTGTTACCAATTTACATTCCCACCAACAGTGTAAGAGGGTTCGCCTTTCTCCACACCCTCTCCAGCATTTATTTGTAGACTTTTTGATGATGGCCATTCTCACCAGTGTGAGGTGATACCACACTGTAGTTTTAATTTGTCTTTCTCTAATAATTAGTGATGTTTAACACTTTTTTCATGTGTCTGTTGGCTATCTGTGTGTCTTCTTTGGAGAAATGTCCACACAGATCTTCTGCCCATTTTTTGATTGGATTATTTGTTTTTCACCATGAGCTTTTCTAGTATTCACTGAGCTTCCAGCTTTATTCCTAGAGACAGGCTTTGTTCCGGACTCTTATATTCTAACCCTTCTGTTTACTTCATTTGGCCAAAATGTATTAAGTTTTTGCTTCTTGCCTAGTTCTGGATCATGTTCAGAGAACAGGGAGATGATAACCTCTTAGGTTGCTCTCCCAAAGGAGCCCACAGGTTAGTAGAGAGGTGGGTTTTTTCTGCATGACTGCCATGTGGTATGGTCGTGTGTCATGGAGAAATTAAGTGTGGTACTGGTTCAGACAAAGGAGAGATGTTTTACTTAGTGGGGTCTAGAAATTCTTCACAGAGAAGGAAAATCTTGAACTGGGGTTTTGAGGGATCAGAAGGGGTTCTCTAGGTGGCTGAGGCAGGGAGGGTCATTCTAAGGAGATACAACACAGAAGAATGTTTCTCCAAAAGCCAGGTAGGGAAATGGTTAACACCTGGAGTGTGGTATTCAATTTTAAAAGCAACAGTAGATAAGGCAGTAGTGGTAGGGAAGGGCCAGATCATTTAGAGTTTAATAAGTCATGCTAAGAAGTTCAGACTTTACCTCTAAGGCCATGAGGTATCGTTGGAAGGGTTTAAGAAAGAAAGTGACGTGATTTTCTAGAAAGATCTCCTTAGAGGCAGTGGAAAGCTCATAGGAGAGGGACAGGAATGGAGGCCTTAAGATGTGTTTGCGGTTATCCATACATCATGTCAGCTTTCCCTTGGTGGCTTAGAATGAAGAAGTATTCATTCTTCAAGTGTAGATAGAGAGTCAGCAGCAGTAGTTGAGTGGATCTTGTATCAAAGTTCCACAGAGGATGACAGTCAGAAGACAGAGCCTCCCCTCAAGGACTTGATCATCTCAGTACAAAACAAACCAACGGAGTTCCTCCAGGTGTTGGCGACTCTCTTCACTATCATGTGTGTAGTATCTTATCTCTGTTTTTTTTTTTTTTTTTGAGGAGAACCATGTAGTGGATGAAATTATTGTCATTTTAGATGTGGAAAGCCTGAGGCAGAGGGTGCAAGGGACTTCCCCTGCTTCTTCTATCCATAGGACAGGAAGGCTGCATGGTGCTTTGGCCCCTGATCTGGGGCTTTTGATGGTGTCTCAGTTCCAAGGTCATTCTCAATCTGGTGGATGCCCATCTGCCCTAAGGGGCCTGAGGTCAGGCCCTGTGGAGCGGATGAAGAACAAACCAGAGTTACAAAAGGCCTTTCCTTCTGGAGTTTATGTCATCTGTTCCCAAGTTCACATGCCCAGTCCCGACTTTTCTGAACACCACACTTACATGGCCAATTGCCTACTTGGTATCTCTATGTGAATGTCTGAAAGGCATCTCCAATTTAATATTCAAAAGTGAAACCTTGGCCTCTCCACTCTCCACCCCTTGCCAAACCTGCTCTTCCCCTCAGTCTTTCCTTAACTCTAGAAATGACAATGTCATTTACTCAGTTACTTAGAGCAAAAAGTGTCCTGACTCTCTTCCACATCCCCTGCCTGTAATATATCTCACCACCTCCATGGCTTCCATCAGCCAGGCTGCCATCACCTTTAGTCTGGGCTGCTGCAAGAACTTCTTAACTGGTCTCCTTACTTCCATCTCCACTCTCATACAGCATTTAGAATGACCACTTTACAGAGTTAATCCCACTATATCACTTTCCTGCCCTCAGCCATCCAGTGCTTCCTAAGACACTTAGATTCAAATACCGAATCCTTACAGTGGCCAGCAGAACCATGTAATCTGGTCTTTAGTTGTCTCTCCAACCTCATATCTTAAGCAAATGGGAGGATTTCTGGTATTCTCCGCCTTGTTTAACCATGCTCTTCTTAACATTGCCTTCTTGCTATTGCTACTCCTCAAGCATTTTAGGAACTTTCTCAACCCAAGGCTGATGATCTTGCTGACCCTCTGAAAGACTCTTCCAGATATCTGTATACTCCTGCACTTCACTCAGGTCTCTCTTCAAATGTTACCTCAGAGACACCCTCACTAATCATCCTGCTTAAAGTAGCATCTGCTGCTGCTGCTAAGTCGCTTCAGTCATGCCTGACTCTGTTCGACCCCATAGACGGCAGCCCACCAGGCTCCCCCGTCCCTGGGATTCTCCAGGCAAGAACACTGGAGTGGGTTGCCATTTCCTTCTCCAGTGCATGAAAGTGAAAAGTGAAAGTGAAGTTGCATCCTTCCCCTCAATTCTATATCCTCTAATCTTTTGTTCTACTAACAAATTATTTGATTAATACCTGCCAATCTAGCATAGTATATAGTACAGTATTCTACCTCAAGCAATTAGAGAAATGTCTGGCAGTAAGAGACACTCAATAAATATTTGAATGAATAAATTTAGCAGGTTATGTTGTTGTTCAGTGGCTAAGTTGTGTCCAAACCTTTGCAATCTCATGAACTGCAGCACACCAGGCTTCCCTCTCCTTCACTATCTCCTGGAGTTTGCTATATAATTCACACATTAATTTCATCTCATAGGGATATTTTTTGTCAAACCGTTTACTGAAGAAAAAGCACCAAATCCACTTTTACATTATTTTTCCCCAAGGTAGAAGTCTTTTTGTCCCCTTGAATTTGTTCAGTTATTATTGGTTGAGCACCTTCTAAATGTCAAGAGGTGTGTAGGACAACGGTGAACAAGACTGACACAGTCCTGGCCTCGTAGAGCTTAAACTACATTCCCATCTCTCCCCAAATACAGTCAAGTCAACACTGAGCAGGCAGTCTAGCCTGTATGTGCCAATGGGTGAGAACAGGAAATAGACATTGTTTATGAAAATATTAATCCATGGAAAATTAAGAGCCCTGCTTTTTTTCTTTATTAAGAAACTGCACTCTCAGCATGCCTTTTCTCTTTAAAAAGCAGACTCTTGGGTGATCATCAGTTTTTTCACTGTTAATGCTTGTCAACTCCCTCTGCAGGTCAGTTTGTGCAGCTCACAGTCTAGACATTACCTGCCAACTATCCTTCACAATAGACAAAAGAAAAACTCCCTTACTCATGTCACTTGGAAAAATCTTGATTACACATGGCATTCTACTTTTGTAGATTAGTAACAGAAGAGGAAAAAATTTTTTCCCTGAGAATGTTAACTTATGAAATAAAATCTTGCTTAACAGTGGGATTTCCTAAAAGATTCTTCTGCTTACCAAACAAAGCCAATGTGCTTTGTAGGCAGGGGAAGAAGAAGGGGGAAAAAAAATTGGGCCATATGAGTTAGAAATGGAAAAAGTAGAATGCTGAGCAAACTCAGTTAAGCGACCTCAAGTGTGGATTTTATTCATGAGATACTTGTAACACACAGCTGGGGGGATTAAACCAAATGCCCTTCAAAAGTTGAGAGTCAAATTTCCAACCAATCCTTGGCTGCACTGGCCTGGTGTGTCCACTCCATGAATCATGTTTGTCTTGCAAAGAAATTCCCAGACAACATGCCCTTTTGGTCATGTTTTCGCCCACAGTCCCACACATTCTACCTTTTTCTACATTATTTCAGGGAAAAGTTATTACAAAGAAGCCACAACTGTTTTGAATTTGACCAACTTTACATATGTAGAGCCCTAACAGTGGCTTACTCAGCAGAAGCCCTAAGTACCAGACCCTAGAGTTAGGCTGAAAGTCGAATGCCTGTTGGAGAGAAACCCGGTGGAGATGGAAGCTTCAAATATGGGGCACTTGACTTATTTAGAAACTAGTACAACTTTATTTTTCTCTGTTGTCAATTGTAGCTTTTTGAGCACCATGACTAGAATCTCTGCATGAAAGGGACAACTGTCTGGTGTCATACCTAAAATAATAGAACAAAGAAATATGGCCAGAGATTTCAGACCCTGGGACATCTCAGCATCCCAAACCTGGAAGGTTCCACATATATCCATCCAATATTCAATGTGAGAATGATTTCTGCTGAGAGTTATACCTGCTTTGAGATGCTCTCAGCTACCTGCAATTCTGAATCCATGAATATATATCTAGGAGTTCAAGTGTATATAGTTAATAAATGAAGAAAGCAATGATGGATTTTAAATTCGAGTATCTCCTTTGTGCCCTTTTTTCTTAGCCAACTTACCATACTTGATGCAGAAGCTGAAATAATTCAAAACCATTTGCAGAGGTTGTGATAAGATGAGCTCTCATTAATATAGGTTTATGTGATTTTCTTTCCCTTTCACATGAATTAATGTTTAAGTGAGAAGTTATTTCACTAAAGAGCAACTGACAACCAGGTTCTTCAGACTTTCTAGAAAGATATAATAGGCTTTTAAACAGATTCAGAAATTTAATAATAATGGACTACTCACATTACCTACACTTGTTCTAAATAGGTGGTTCCAGTTCATAAGCTCAGGGGCAGAACTTTTGTCCTCTGGAGCCAGTAAGATTTGCCAATGAAGTAAGAGTTCTGTGTGTGTATATGTGTTTTACAGATTAGTGCAGCTAATATAATCCCTATTTAAACAAATTTTCTTAATGTGGTATGGTAGTAATTTTAAAGCACATAAGACTAAACAGTACGTAGATTTTGAAAACATTCTTCTTGAGCTGAATTCTTAGAGTCCAAATGGCTTTTAACACAAAGCTCCAGATTCCATGCATTCATGGTTCAAGCATGACTTGAAAAACTGTTCAGTTTTTCAACTCAGAATTTTATGAGTGAATCTCCTGCTCAGCTACACTGCAAATATTAGGGGATCTCGAAACTTCACTATCCTTCCCCAACTCTCACTACCCTTCCCCACCTCTCATGTCTCCACACATGATTTTGTTTTGTTTTTTATTATTATGGAATGAAATCAATCAGAGTAATTTCCGGTTGCCATAAAAGAAATGGCGTTTGAGGACTTAGGTCATTCTGCTGAGGTTCAGGACCTAAATTCTTATTTTGACCTTGTCACTGACATCTGTTTGACCCTGTATAAGTCAGACTGTCGTTGTTAATTTCTTAGCACTTGAAAATACACTTCTGGGAACATAAAGATGTACATGCAGCTAAAGTCTAGTGGGAAAAATAGATCAAATTGCTGTCTCAAATCTCCTTTTCTACCCTCATCAAACCCTAAGGTCCTATTCATCACTTTTCCTCAAAGCCTCCTTAATTTCCTTTCTTCTTGGCCCAACTCTGGTCACCCTTAGCTCAAGTTGGCTGCTGCCTGTCTAAAAGACATTCACAATTCTCTTTAGACTGTGCCAGGAGCTAAAGTCTCAATGGTGAATTAGTCGACATACCGGATTTGCCTTCACCAAGCTCATTTTATAGAGACCAGCAATTAACATTGCCCCATTAGCTCAACCTGGAGTTGTAATTCTGGAGCCCCCAACTTACTGCCCAGTGAGAGAGATTTCTTTTAACTTTTTTATTCAAGCATGGTTAATGTGCAATGCAGTTTTAATTCCTGCTATATAGTAAAGTGATTCCAAACTTCCAAACCCATCCCTTGGCAACCGCAGGTGTGTTTTCTGAGTCTGTCTCTGTTTCTTAGATAAGTTTATTTGTGTCATTTGAGACTCCACATGTAAATGATATCATGTGATATTTGTCTTTCTCTGTCTGACTTCACTTAGTATGATCATCTCTAGTGCATCCATGTTGCTACAAATGGTCTTTTTCAATTTTTATGGCCAAGTAATATTCCACTGTATATACATAACATCCTCTTTATCCATTCATCTTGTCAGTGGACCCTTAGGTTGCTTCCATGTCTTGGCTGTTGTGAATAGTGCGGTTATGAACACAGGCAGGCATGTATCTTTTGAATTATAGTTTTGTCTGGATATAAGTCCAGGAGTAGGACTACTGGATCATCAGTTCAGTTCAGTTGCTCAGTCATGTCTGACTCTTTGCGACCCCATGAATTGCAGCATGCCACGCCTCCCTGTCCATCACCAACTTCCGGAGTTTACTCAAACTCATGTCCATTGAGTCGGTGATGCCATCCAGCCATTTCATCCTCTGTCATCTCCTTCTCCTCCTGCCCCCAATCCCTCCCAGCATCAGTCTTTTCCAATGAGTTAACTCTTTGCATGAGGCAGCCAAAGTATTGGAGTTTCAGCTTTAGCATCAGTCCTTCCAATGAACACCCAGGGCTGATCTCCTTTACGATGGACTGGTTGGATCTCCTTGCAGTCCAAGGGACTCTCAAGAGTCTTCTTCAACACCACAGTTCAAAAGCATCAATTCTTTGGTGCTCAGCTTTCTTCACAGTCCAACTCTCACATCCATACATGACCACAGGAAAAACCATAGCCTTGACTAGACGAACCTTTGTTGGCAAAGTAATAGGTAGCTCTATTTTTAGTTTTTTGAGGAACTGCAGTACTGTTTTCCATAGTGGCTGCACCAGTTTACATCCCCAGCAACAGTGTAGGAGGGTTTCCTTGTAGGGAGACATGTTTCTGTTTCTCAGCTCTTCTCTTGCTCACTGGCAGAACCTTTGGGCAAGGATTTTGTTTCTGTACCTCACTGTGCAGTATGTTGCTCTGTCAGCAGGAACAGCTGACAACTTTGTTACTTTGCTAGCATATCAGGGGTAACCCTGTTCGGATGCCTCCTATTGCCTGCATGGCTGTGTGTGGTCTGTGTGCCACACGTGATCTCAGAGGCAGGCTGCACTGCTGTGATGTGTTCACAGCAGCATCTTGGGAACCTCCCTGTCATCTTTCAATTAAGCAGCAATAACCAAGACAGACACCTATGGAGGTCTTGGCCCCATGGAACAGAGACAGTCTTTATGCATATGTGAATTGACAAAATGGAAACTCCATAAATAAAGTACTGGGTGCAGCTGGTCCATCCAAAAACACTTTATTCTGCTGGTCAGACCAGGATATATCTTCTAGGTCTAATTCTCATACACACACCCAACTCAACTTTGTCAGATGAGTTCAGAGTTCATGTTTTTGAGGTGACTTGTTAAATAAGAAAGAAACTAGAAATCCTTGACCTGGAAATGAGAGGAGCTAAGGGAGGGCCATGAGAGTTATTTTCAAATAGGCTTGTCACATGGGAATTGATTGGGGTTGCCTGAGAGGACGTGGCTAGAACCAATGGGCAAGCAAGAGAAAGACAAATTTAAACTCAACCTAAGGGCTAACTTGCTAATTAGTGCTGTCTAAAAATGGCCCGCACCACCGTGGGACACCGTGACTTCACTGTCATTGGATGCACTGAAGCACACACTGGGTTACAACACGGCAAGGAGTTGGAGGGGAACTGAAGCAGGCTGCCCATCAGTCAGTTCAGAGTCCCCTGTGTCAGGCTTTTGTATAGAATGATACTCTGCAGCACTGAGGGGTCAGGAGTGTGGTAACTCCTAACTTGAGATTTTTTGAAGCTAATATGTCAATGCAATGACCAAACCCACACAAATTACAGTTTACAAAATGTTTTACTTAAGCATATATATACATATGCTAAAATATGGGCTTCCCCGGTGCATCGGTGAAGAATCAACTGCAATGCAGGAGTCATAGGAGATGCAGATTTGACCCCTGGTTCGGGAAGATCTCCTGGAGGAGGGCATGGCAACCCACTCCAGTATTCTTGCCTGGAGAATCCCATGGACAGAGGAGTCTGGCAACCTACAGTCTATAGGTCACAAAGAGTCAAACAAGACTGAAGCGACTTAGCATGCATGCATGCACACATGTATGCTTAAATATATGTGTTTATGTATAAATATATATATATACATGTGTGTGTATATATGTGTGTATACACACACACACACACACATATAAAGCAGCAAATGCTAGTGTGCATTTGGTCTAACTCCAGTGTTTTGGACATGAATAGGTAGAGAATTTGGCTTGGTCACCACACTTTGAAGTACAGGTAGTCTATCAGCTCTTGCCCTGCCCTAACTAGCCTCCATATAGACCATGCCACAGTGGGTCAGTACAGAGTCCTACTCTGCTCCAGGGCACAGCTCTGCAGAACATCTGTCCTGGCCTCTGGTGCAGTGGCATCTTTGATTTCCATTTCTCTACTCTGAAATGCCTGGTCCTTGTTGCATCCTGACAATCAACTGCAGTGGGTTTTGTAAAGAAAAGAGCCATTTCCAAGCTGAACACAAAGGAAGATGCTCGCCCTGGAAAACATCAGTGTAGCACTCTCAGACTCTTCTTCTTCCAGCTATGAGGGATGGCATTGTATTATTTTAAAATGGGCTAAATATAAGTGAGGCTGCTGGACTATGCTTGTCATTTGTGACCTCTGCTTACTCTCATCATATAAAAATGATTGGCAGCTTTGAGTCAAATCTCAAAAGAGCAGAGAAATCATTAAATGAAACAAAAGCAAACAAGCTTTTCCATGAGAAATGCTATTCAGTTTTAACCTTCTGGTTTTCTCTGAATATGAGATTTGTCCTGTTTTTTCAGCTAGGAGTAATTGGTCCCACTTCAGGAGGCTTTTATGTGTGTTACTCATGTCTCCTTGGCATCTGCTTCAGACTTTTCCTGAAGTAGGACAACCCCCTGAGGGCAGAAGCCTTGTCCCCGAGGCTCTTAGAGGCTAGTCTAGCAGACACCTGTCAACCGCAGGGACAGAATGTTTGTAGAGAGGCCTGCCAGCAAGTGGAGGTCCACAGGGGAGAAGGTGGAGGCCATTAGAATCCCTTCCCCTTAACCAAGGAAGGGAGAAGAGGAATTTAAGGCTTGGGTGCTTAGAATAGAAAAAATATGGTACTGCAGTCAGACTGTGCAGCTTGTAACCTCTATGTCCAGAATTTGTCTGGATTGAAATTTAGAATGTTTAAGGGAGAGAAGAGAGGAGAGGAAAATTACCTCTAGCTTGGTCTGTTACTTGAGTCGCAATTGTTAAACAGTTCTTTTGCCCAAATTACAGCATCCCAAGATATGCCAGAAAGAAGTGGGGCCCCCTCTTCTTTTGAGAGTTAAACAACAGGTCTGCTGCCCCCCTTCCTCCTGGCACAGATTATGTGGGTATGAAATAAGCGAGTTCTTGCCATTCCCTCCTTCATTCAGTCTTTCTATGATTCCCCCCCTCCTTCTCATACTCATCCCACATTCACACTACATTCAACCAGTGGAAAGAAAGGCTATCTGGTGCTAAGGGCTGTTTCTCAGCCCTAAATCCATCTGCTCCTGAGAGTTAAAGCCAGGATAAACACATTAGCCCATTTTCCACCTTCAACTTCAAATACTTAGAAAGAAAGAGCATCAAATAGCATCTCTCTGAGAGCAATTTATAAGGTGGCTGGTAAGAGCCCGGGATCTAGCCTTGCAGGGAATTTATTTCCAAGTAAATTGATACCAGGGTTATTTATTGGAGTGTTATTTCTGCCAGAGCCAGCATTTGAAAATCCAGTGAGAAATTCATGCTGGAAAATGTGAATTAAATAGCTCATACAGGCTACTCCTTGGCATTTGGGATATTGCCTAGCGAGTTGATTCAATCTGTCTCTGATTCTCTCAGTTCTTATTAGGTGCTTAGGCCTGCAGCTGCTGCTAGTCCAAATTGAACATGGCACAGCACGTGGGCCTAGATACAAACCTACCACTGAGATCTTTCAAAACGTTGGAGTTTCCCTGAAGATAAAGAGCATATTTGGACTCAGCAGCTGAAGTTTTGACTTGAATGTTTGCCACTTCTTATCTTTTAGTGACTTTTGCTTCAAAAAGTTCCCAGAGATAACCTCATTTGGATAAGTGGGGCTTACAGTATAAAGAAAAAGCTATTACAAAATCCTCTTCCAAGAACTGAGTTTAGTTGGCTAGTACCATAGTTCTTCATGTCAGCTTACTTCGCTGTTGTTTCCTGGGCTTGTTATTTTTATCCTGGTCTGACACAAGCTTTATATATGATGAGAAACATCAGGGAATTCGAGATAGGCAAATGAGCAGGGGAGACAACTCTGTAAGTGATGACTGGGCAGAGCAGCAGAAGTGATGATCAAGCTTGATATGAAGGAGAGGAAGTGAAGGACTTAAACTTTCTTTGTAGGGTTTTCTACATGTATGTGAAATGAATCATCCTGGCCCACCATCCACCATGATGTTTACAACAGGCACTGTACTTTAGCAGCTGTTTTTAAACATTCATCTATATTATAACCACCCAGCTGATGACCCCTACGTTTCTAAAGAGTCCTGAGATATTAATAGAAGAATGTAAAGCCACAAAGTTTTGGGCTAGGCAACTGTAGGGATCTGATTTCATTGGTGGGGTTCTCATTGCTTAAGATTTTAAAACAAGATCCTAGTTCCTGAGAGTGACTTTCAGGCCACGGGAAAGAAGAGGCAGAGAGGCAGGAAGTGAACAACTCCACTCCCATTGTCTGAGCTCATGGAGAAGAACATGGACTTTCCGTGGCCTCTTTTCATGACCTGACTTGTCCATGGTCTGAGAACCGTGCCAGTGAAGGAAGAGGGCAGGTAGGCCACCATCCACCTGTGCTGTGATGCTGGTGGCTAGGGGAGGGGATGTAGAGGGAAAATGCCTAGAACTTGGTCTTCTCTTCTCCACCTCCCTGGTCCCCAAGCCTCTTTCCTGGTTTCCAGTCAAATCCAGCCATGCCTCAGCCACAGTCAGCTTTTATTCAAGTGACAGGGAGGTGAGCAGGCTCCTTCAGCCTAGGCCATCAGGGAGCCTTGTTAGGTATGTTTCACAGGTCCAAGGTTTCGTCTATCTGGCCTGCAGGTCTGGAACCTCTGTAGTCAGTTGTTCTAGAATAATGACCCCACATGTTCTCAGACACAAGTGAAACTCCTCAGTGGCAGAGAGCCAATTGGTAGGTTTATGGTGTGGAATCAACCTTCCTAATAAGCAGTGCAGCTTCTCTTTGTCAGGGTACATAGCAGAGAGGACTGGTCAACACAATTAGTGACTGTCACATTTAAAAAAAAGATCAGGAAAGGCCTTCAAATCAGGTTGTGTTAGAGCCTGCTGTCATCCTCAGATTTCTGAAATGCTCATCTTTTCCAATACTCAGATGCTTGAAACTGTCACTCACAGGATTCGTATTCCTGCAGTGGGAGTGTTGCCGTCACCAACTCCATTTCTTTTCTTTACTCTTTGCCTTTGGTCTTAGACCTTGGGTCTGGGATTTGGACTAGGCTGCAACTTTACACAGTACACTCTGTTCAAGCTGGAAAGTCCTTCAGTCGTGGCTTGTGTGCAGTTCATTAAAAATAAGTTAGCAATGCCCAACAGTGTCTTTTCAAAGACTGTTGAATGAGTCAAATGTTCCTTAGTTTCTCCCTTTGAAGTGATGTTCGTTACCTAAAGTATAGGGATAAAGGAAATAACTCAAGTTCTTGCCAAATTACAAAGTGGGTATAATCATGGAGAATGTGGGAAATCATTTTTTTCCATAAAAAAGGTAAAACCTCGGGGGAAAATGGATACAGGCATACGTTGACCGAGTCCCTTTGCTGCTCACCTGAAACTATCACAACACTGTTTATCGGCTATACCCCAACACAAAATAAAAAGTTAAAAAGAAAAGTAAAACCAGACTGACATCTCGCTAAGTCATTGGTGCTGGATGTTTAGGATGGAAGCTCCAAGTGGCTAACACCTGTGTCTCATCACGCAGGCCAGTGAAAGGCGTGTTCACCTCGTCGTGTCCCGCCAGGTTCGGCGGCACAGTCCTGACATCTTTCAGGAAGCCAGCTGGAACAGCAACGGCAGCCAGTCCCCGGGGCCAGGGGACAGGAGCAACACTCCCAAGGTGAGGCCCAGCCGGGATATGTCCACTGGTCCTGCAGGGAGCTCTTTCTTGGGAAGCCTGCACACTTGAACATTTCTAAGTGTCATCTCTGGACTTCATCACTTAAACACTGTTTGACTTGTCTTGTAAAACAAAAGCCCCAAATCCCATCTTCGCGACATAGTGAGATAACAGGTGTCTCCTTTCCAAGGAGGAGAGGGAAAGGTACAGGAGTGTTTTGAAACTCAATCGTGAAAACCAGACCTCATATGGGACCTAATTTCTAGTCTAAGCCAAAAAGATGTCTTATTTTTAAAACAGGCGATTTGTTTAAGGACGGTTCCTATTCACATTGAAATGAGGAAGGTGGCTTGGTTTCTGGCTTTTGAAGTACCCAATCTGCCTGAAAATGAATGATTCTCTATCTTTTTTTTTTTTTTTTTTTTGGCTGCACCACAAGTCATGCAGGATTTTAGTTTCCCAACCAGGGATCAAACCCATGCCCTCTGCAGTGGGAGCATGAGCGTTAACTACTGGACCACCAGGGTTGTTTCCCCTTCTATTTTTAGTGTGTTTGTTTTTGCAAGAATACCCAGGAAGATAATAAAAACATTCAAGTTCATGTAATATTAGGGAGTGATGGGGATTGGGACAAATTACAGAGCATATGTCCTTATGGTTTTCAATTCCAGAAAAATTTTAAAACACTGTGGATGAAGCAGAATGCATCACTAGGCAGACTGCCTCCTTCAGGTCAGCAATTTGTAGCATCTTTTAAGTGAGGTGACTCAGGCTAATGTGTACTTTTGTCTGTGGCTTTTATTAGAGGCAGTATTGTACCCTCCCCATTGGATGGGTATCCAAGTAACACAAACCTTGCTTAGTCCTATGCCTTGGCTTGGCATCCTACTGTGATGGCAATGAGTTTCTAGCTGTCATTTCTCCTGAGACCTGGTTTCATTAAATCACTTGTCACTAAACTCTTATAGGTAGCCCATTCTTCTTGCAACATATATTAGGAATGCCTACATTCTATATCAGGCTGTGTTTCAGTTTGGAACAACTCACAAGTTTGAGTTTTTGAGCAATGGATGCAGATTTTTTATTTTGGAATATCTCTGCTTTGTATACTGGTAACTACATAGCCTGCAAGGCTACACCACCTCGCCGTCCTCCAGCCAGCCAGCCATACCCCATAAATCCATAAATTTTAGGTTTGTTTACAATAAGCAATCTAGAAAAACCAAGTACCTCCTGCTAAAACCTTTTATGGATAATGACTACCTGGTGTCTTTTTGGTAATAAATACCATTAGTGTTTAAATTAAACCAATGGTATCTGTTAATGGAAAACTGGCTTACTAGCTCAATTATTTAAAGTTTCAGTGTGAGTTAACTAGACCGTATTATATTCTGGTTCATTAAAGCACTAAGAATGCGGCTTCCACCAGCACTGTGGCTTTATGATCCCTTCCACCTAACCATCATGAATCATGGAAATAGGGTAATCTGATCAAATTTTTGCTGCAACCTTCTGTCATGTGTCCAGTTCCTGGAAAACCTACATAACAGACTGGCCTAGTGGGAAATTGTAATTATTTTTATTTTAATTTATAGTTCTATCTGCCCTCTGGAATGTCCTCTCTCACTCTCTCTCTCTCTCTCTCACACACACACACACACACACACAGTGCTGTATTTAAAATTAAAACATATAGACGTGATGATTTAGTTTTTCATGACCCTACTCAAGTTTTTTTTGTTTAGGAAGTAATATGGCTTTTTTAAAGTAGGCACTTAATGATTCAAAGAAATACCAAAAGAAGGCAAACCAAGATTTGTGAGACAGAGAAGTTTTTAGCCAATTGAAAAGCTGAAGAACGATTGAGTGTGGCTACATCACCTGCACAACCCATCTCTACAGGGCACTTCAAAGTTCTAAGGTTTATTTAAACACACCCCTGATGTTAGAAGTACTAACTGCAGCATATACCTTGCTATAATTATTAATTTCCAATTTATTATTCTATTACTATCAAAAACAAGGTGTGGCAACTTGCAGTTTATCCATCCATTTATTCAACAGATGTGTACTTATTGTCATCAATGTGTTAAATGCTATGCTCAGTGCTAGGGTACACTCACATGGCATTACTGTATATAATAAAACCATTACAAGAGACATGGGTTATTTAAAACCATAGGAAATCATGAGGTAATAAATGCTCAAAAATCCTAGGTTTATCTTGCTTCACAATGAAGCATTAAAAATTGATTCTGTGCATGCAAGCATTAGTTCTGTATTATGAAAACCATCAAATTTACAGAAGTTTGATTATAGCCCATTTGGTTTACTGAATACATAATATATTCAGAGAGTTCAAAAGATGGAAAGCATAGTTTCTCACCCATATCTGCCCTGCCCAGTACTCACCTCCTTTTTCTTTCAGAGCTCCTTTATGAATATGCAAAAACTAATACAAGTTCTTATTTCAGAAGCACGCTTACATTTTGTTCTGACATGATTACTTTTGACAAATTAAAAATTTTTTTCTTTCTTTAGATAGAACTATCAGCTATGTTTTGAACCATAAACCTCCTTGAGGTTTGATCAGGTGTTATAACGATTTATTTGCAGTGCACATGCTGACTTAATCTGCTTGGTCACTGCCCAAGCAGGAAAGAGAATAACTTTTTAGAAAAATATATATTGATGTATATTCACTGATATATATTCCTTGACTCACTCTTAATGCTTTCAAGATAATGTTGCATATGGCTTTGATGTTTTTAGTCTTGTGCTGTTGAATCAAAATCACAATTCTCTTAATTTTAGAAGTTATTCTATTAATACAATGTGTATATTTTATGTAATAAAATTAAAGGGTATAACTGCACATTATTTAGAACGATAAAATAAGAATAAAGTTGTCAGCTGGGGAAAACCCAGATATTGGTGAGTTTTTAGAGGATAATATCTATGAAGTTCATTATTTTTCTTTGTGGATTTCTGTGATTACCTGAATAAATTAAACTGGGACCATTTACTTTAAATATGGTTACTCTTTTAACTTAGAAAAAAGTGCTGATATTCATGAGTGACAAATTTCATGAAATGTTGACTCACTATATCAGGAATAAATGAGTCACATGAAAAATCTCAGGTGCAGTTCACTTTGTATACTTAATATTTCTCCAGTGGTCTTTACCCTATTCCTCTTTCCATTTTTTACATCTCCATTTGAAATGTAAATGTTCCGTGTCGGCCAATGGCATTTGGGATAATGTAACTCTGTAGTGAGGACCAAGTGAGTTCTCTGCATCTGTCTCCCCCCAACTCTTCCCCACTCCCCACCCTTCCTCTAAGAACCTCCATCACATGTTTATGCAATTTTGGTAGTTTTTGTATATAAGCAACTCAAACCCACTTGTGAACAAATGTGCTATATATATATATATATGTATTTTTTTTTTTCCGTCTGTGCCTTTAGCCCCTCCATCCTGTGGTCACTTGTCATGAGAAAGTAGTAAGTGTCCGAAAAGACCCTGGTGAATCACTCGGCATGACCGTTGCAGGGGGCGCATCACACACAGAGTGGGATTTGCCCATCTATGTCATCAGTGTTGAGCCCGGAGGAGTCATAAGCAGAGATGGAAGAATAAAAACAGGTAAAAAGTAAAGAGACTTAAGGAACTAGGGCAGCAGAGTGTTAAAAGGAATTAGTGTGGCTTCCTGGATTAGGTAACTGTTTCCAGAATTAACAAGAGAATGTGAGGGTGATCTGGCCAGGACATCTCTTACTTATTGACCATGATTGGTTTGAGTATAGTTGCTGGACTGGGTTTCACCCCTTTTGGTTCATGTGGTTTGCGATGGGCCACGTTGCTTGCTGGGAAAGTGAGTACCTGCCAAGGATGCCAAGCATTAATTTAGGGAAGAACTGCAATTATGAGCAAGCTGCCTCTATTAAGTGGAGTAATTTGGTTCTGTTCATTCTAAGTGATTCTTTGCTGGAATGACCAGTGATGAAACTGTTTGTGAACTGTATTTATGGGTTGGATAGGCAAAATGACTTGATTCAATGAATATTAAGTGAAAATACCACGCCAGATACTTTCTCATTGGTGAAAAGTTTCACTACTTTAATGTGATCCAGGGTACTCTAAGGAAAGAGATGCCTAATCTCATGGGAAGCTTATTTACTCAATCTGTATTTATTGGGTGCCTACTACATGCCAGGCTCTGTGTAAGCTTTTGCCACCTTGCTCTGCCTTTGTGCTAAAAATAGGGGGTGGGGGAGAGCAGGGGGAAAAAAAAGTAGGTTTTCTCTGATTAAATAGTGAATATGGCTATTTTGTCTTCCTCTCATCCTCCCGCTCCCTTCCTTCCCCCCATTTTAAAGGCAAGAGCCAAATACCAACGTGTACGTTTAGAAACCCCCCACCCCGCGCCCCCCTCAACACACAATTTTTCAACACTTTGCAACATGCACGCTGCTCACAATTTGCTACGTGAGAACGAACCTCACGTCACAAGGGTGTCCTTTGCCCTCACTTTTCCACATCCTGGTCAGCGCTGCCCCTTATCCTCTCCAGCAGAAGTTCCCATTTGCCATTTGCAGCCTCACTAAGAATGGCTTCTGCTTCTCTGGCCCCTAGGTGACATTTTGTTGAATGTGAATGGGATTGAACTGACTGAAGTCAGCCGGAGTGAGGCAGTTGGTTTATTGAAAAGCACGTCCTCCTCAGTGGTACTGAAAGCTTTGGAAGTCAAAGAGTATGAGCCCCAGGAAGATGACAGCAGCCTGGCAGCCCTGGACTCTGACCAAGACACAGCCCCACCCAACGACTGGTTCCCCTCTTGGGTCATGTGGCTGGAATTACCGCGGTGAGTTCCAATGTGACATCCTTGGGGAGGTGTGGGAGGAAACAATTATAGTTCGTAGACCACTGTTTCACTCTCTCGGGCTGATTCTGGGCACTAACAATCTTAATGAGACCCATGTGTGATTGTGGGTCTATTTGAAATAATTCGTCTTCCCTTTTGTAACTGAAAACACAGTAATCCTCAGGCAGGAATGAAAGCCTGAATATGGGCACTCCTGTTGAGGAGCTTACAGGGCTGCCATGTATGGTGGTGTGGGTCATACATGCAGCAGGAAGCCCAGTGGACAGGGAGAAGGGGCTTGTGTTCACACACCCTGGAGCCACGGGAAGGTCCCGTTTTCCAAATTGGCTAGCAGCAGCACTGGGAACCTGCAGAGGCAAAACTTCCGTGGCTTCCCCTCTCTTCCCCTCTTCACCCAGCTTTTGGGTGGCCCTGGCTAGACACAAAGCGACACAGCAGCACATTTTCCTTTCGCGCAGATGCTGGGGCATGTGTGATTGAGGGTCTGGCTCAGATCACCTCTCCTTAGTTCCTACTCTTGTAAAGTTCTTGTGTAAGCCTTCAGGAAGTGGCTGGGTTGTCATTCTAGTGAGACGTAACTAGAGCCTTATAGGGAAGCCAGTTAAGTGTTTTAGAAGTTCAGGAAAAGATTTGGGAGCAACCTTGCTCAGGGCTAGATACAGAAATCAAATATTCACAGGACAGATAAACTTGAGGTTTGCTCACCTGCATCAGAGTGTGAACTCTTGGCCTACGAAGGAGCGCCTTAAAAATCCCAAATGTGTGATTTCAATGTTAAACATGGGCATTGCTGATGACAACATGCTGGCAAAGGATTAAATGAATGAAAGTACGATGTTTGGTTTGAGTACATTTGGCGGGTGGGAATAGGTTGGCCTCTAATTTTTAAATGAGGTTTTAAAAAACAACCTTACCTTAAATACAAACCGGGATTCCTTTTTGAGCCTTCACTTAATAAAATGTTTTTAAAAATGAGTACATTTTAGGTTGAAAATTGAGCATTGAGTTGAAAAGTCTTTAAAAATTTTAAAACTGAGACTAAGTGGAAGAGAGTATTAAAGTTATATTAAAAAAATCTAAGCCTGCAGTCTGTTAAAATAGATCATTTTGAAGTATGTTTGAACTTGAAAGCTATGTGTCATACAATGAAGTTCCTTGTTCATTCATGTAAAGCAGAGCAAATGTGAGATGTTTTTTCAGTCCAAATACAACCAAGTGAATGGCTTTCTCTCCCTCTACCTTTTGCCCTTGACCTTGGCACAGCACTTCCCTACTTGTTTTTTTGTTGGCACTGCTTTCAGGAGCTTAGTTCCTCCACCAGGAATCGAACGCACCCCACTTGCAGTGGAACTGCAGAGTTTTGATCACTGGACAACCAGGAAGGTCGCTTCCCTGCTCTTGCCAGAAGTCTAACGTGAATTTTGCTCATTTCCTTTAAGAATAGAAAGCATGAAATGACAACACTGGTTTGCTGTCACCCTGGCAATTCTTATTTTCCTTCATCCACTTATCTCCTTGCAGTCATGTAATAAGCAGAGTGAACATGCAGAGGCACCAAAGGGTAACAGAGTGACCCTCTGAAAGTGACTCTCTCAGCCCTTGCCCTTCAGATCTGCTCAACAGAGGTCACGGTTACCAGTTCTTTGTGTAATATTTCAGGGAGTGTCAGTGTGAGGTTGGTAAACTTTTTCTGAAAAGGGCCACAGAGTGTAGGTTTGGAGGGCCTTTCTGTCTCTGTTGCCACTATTCATTTCTGCTGTTGTGCAAAAGAAGCCATAAACAGTGAATGCTCAACACATAAATGAATAGGTATGGCTGGTTATTTATAGAATTGGGTGTTGGGCTGGGCTGTAGTTTGCTGACCCCTGGTCTAGGTACAGATGCACACACACATACAATGGTAACACACAATGTGCTATACCATACTTTTTAAAATCTACAAATATACACTGGTATCATTTCACATCAGGACACATCCGCTTGCTTCTTCCTCTCCATGGCTGAGAGTATTCTCCTGTATCAGATCAGATCAGTCGCTCAGTCGTGTCCGACTCTTTGCGACCCCGTGAATCACAGCACGCCAGGCCTCCCTGTCCATCACGAACTCCCGGAGTTCACTCAGACTCATGTCCATCGAGTCAGTGATGTCATCCAGCCATCTCACCCTCTGTCGTCCCCTTCTCCTCCTGCCCCCAATCCCTCCCAGCATCAGAGTCTTTTCCAATGAGTCAACTCTTCGCATGAGGTGCTATATTGATTCAGCCAGTCCTATTGGTAGTGGACACTGGGTTGTTTCCCTCTTAGCTTTCACAAGCAATGCTGAGAAAAGAATTCATAAGGTACAGTGATACTCACTGTAGTACTGTCATGCCCACTACTGGTAAGAACTGGTTAAAGAAATCATGCTGCATCTGTACAGCCCTGTGACAGGTTACTTGGTTATGAAACTATCTCATCATCTCTTTTTGGACTTTGTAGGTGATATATCACTGTTGACTAGCACTGAGTGGTGATGTGGAGAAATGAGATCCGTCTCATTTCTTTCCTTCGCCATGTGGCTTGCTCTTTGCATCTAACATTCGAGATAAATGTTCTCTGTTATTTGGGTTCTTCTTTTCAGGGAGTTCAGACATGTATTTATTATCTTTTTGTTTTGTGTCTTTTCTCTTGTATCATTTTCATCTGTTCACTTTTATTTTGCTTTGTTTGACTGCCTCTTCATACTCCAAAGTTTTTAGTCATTCATCTTTGCCTTTGTAGGCACTTATATATTTCTGTTTTTTTCTCTTCCACTTCTTTCTTCTCAACCCTTTTCCTCTCATCTTGTCTTTTATTGCCCCTTGGAATCTTGGGTCTCTGCCTTTATCTCTTATAGAGCCGCTGTTTCAGGAATATTTTAAATTCATAGTAAAAGGGCTGGTGTTATAAATTTCCTTGTCTATAGCAGCAGTTCCTTTCTGTGGCAGCATTCTTCTGGTGAGTTGTTTTTTGTCTGTTACTGTTTTTACTGCTAACTTTCCATCTTTTATCATGTGTCTCTACTGGTTCATTCTTTCGAGCTAAATTTTTCCTGGAGTGGCTATTTGCTGGAACTTTATAATCAAAGGAGGGAATCAGGACCATCTTCCAGGTGGTAGAAACATCTCTTTATGATAGAATTGTGTGTTTTACTTCTCTCAAGCCAATTAAGATCTGCCTTGCAGGGCCACTCACAGTACACATCCTTCTGCCACCCTACCACCAGGACAAGCTGCAACTTCGGACAGGCTGCTAATTCTTGCATTTCCAGGCATGCGTCCTGTGTGGGTTATCTGTTTGGGTTTTCACTGCCTCACTCATGCCCTTCTTCTTGGCCAAACTGGGTCTGGTGCTGTCTGCAGAATGGCATTCGGCACATCAGGAGGCACTCACCATGGGCTCAGGGCTCTGAGGGCTTAGTTTGTAAGTCCCTGGTGTAGGCAGCCTTACTTCCATCTACAATCTGACTTTCACTGCCTTTGGTGGCTCTCCTTCAGTTTTAACATGGAGTTCACATTTGTTTGCATGATCCCTAGTTGGCGTTCTAGTAATTTTCGAAAGCAAAAGGGGTAACAGTCTACACTCTGACATTTAGAGGTGTGGTTCTTTTTAGGAAGTCCTTAAAATTGTCATGCTCTTTCAAGTCTTCTCCAGTACAATTAAAAAGCATCAGTTCTTCAGTGCTCAGCCTTCTTCATGCCTTCATATCCATACATGACTACTGGAGAAGCTACAGCTTTGACTATATGGACATTTGTCAGAAAAGTGATGTCTCTGCTTTCTAATATGCTGTCTAGGTTTGTCATAGCTTTCCTTCTGAGGAGCAAACGCCTTTTAATTTCATGGCTGCGGTCAGTGCAGTGATTTTGGAGCCCAAGAAAATAAAATCTTGTCACTGTTTCCATTGTTTCCCCATCTATTTGCCATAAAGTGAAGGGACAGGATGCCATGAATTTCGTTTTTAAATGTTGAGTTTTAAGCCAGCTTTTTCACTCTCCTCTTTCACTCTTTAGTTCTTCTTTGCTTTCTGCCATTAGGGTGGTGTCATTTGCATATCTGAGGTTACTGGTATTTCTTTTAGCAATCTTTTTTTTAAATTTTAATTGGAGGCTAATTACTTTACAGTATTGTGGTGGTTTTTGTTCTTTTGGCAATCTTGATTTCTACTTGTGCTTCATCCAGCTTGGCATTTCACATGACATACTCTACATATAAGTTAAATAAGTAGGGTGACAATATACAGCCTTGATGTACTTCCTTTCCCAACTTTGAACCCGTCCATTGTTTCATGTCTGGTTCTAAGTGTTGCTTCTTGTCCTTCGTATAGGTTTCTCAGGAGGCAGGTAAGGTGGTCTGATATTCCCAACTGTTTAAGAATTTTCCACTTTGTTGTGATCCACACAGTCAAAGGCTTTAGCACAGTCAATGAATCAGATTTTTTGGAATTCCCTTGCTTTTTCAATGATCCAAAAGATGTTGGCAATCTGATCTCTGGTTCCTCCGTCTTTTCTAAATTCAGCTTGTACCTCTGCAAGTTCGTGGTTCACAAACTGCTGAAGTCTAGCTTGAAGGATTTTGAGCATTACGTTGCTAGCATGTGAAATGAGCGCAATTATACGGTAGTCTGAACATTCTTTGGCATTGTTTTTCTTTGCGATTGGAATGAAAACTGACCTTTTCAGTCCTGTGGCCACTGCTGAGTTTTCCAAACTTGCTGGCATATTGAGTGTAGAACTTCATCAGCATCATCTTTAAGATTTTAAATAGCTCAGCTGGGATTCCATCACCTCCATAGCTTTGTTCGAAGTAATGCTTCCTAAGGCCTACCTGACTTCACACTCTAGGATGTCTGGCTCTAGGTGAGTGACCATACCATTGTGGTTATCTAGGTCATTAAGGCCTTTTGTATAGTTCTTCTGTGTATTCTTGCCACCTGTTCTTAATCTCTTCTGCTAGATCCTTGCAGTTTCTGGTCCTTTACTGTGCACATCTTTGCATGAAATGTTCCCTTGGTATCTCCAATTTTCTTGGGGAGATCTCTAGTCTTTCCCATCCTATTGTTTTCCTCTATTTCTTTTCATTTTTCACTTAAGAAGGGTTTCTTATCTCTCCTTGCTATTCTCAGGAACTCTGCATTCAGTTGGGTATGTATCTTTCTCTTTCACCTTTCACCTCTCTTCTTTTTTCAGCTATTTTCAAGGCCTCATCCGACAACCACTTTGCCTTCTTTTGTTTCTTTTTCTTGGGGATGGTTTTGGTCACCACCTTCTATACGATGTTATGAATCTCTGACCATAGTTCTTCAGGCATTCTGTTACCAGATCTAATCACTATTCTTTGCACTATGCTAAATCTTCACCAGTGAAGTAGCTCAGTCATGTCCAACTCTTTGTGATACCATGGACTGTAGCCTACCAGGCTCCTCCATCCATGGAATTTTCCAGGCAAGAGTACTGAAGTGGGTTGCCATTACCTTCTCCACAAATCTTCACAACTAGGCCTAAATTTGGAGAACCGAGAATAAGAAAAAAGTTCACATTTAAATTTAGATTTTAAATTAATTTCTCAAGGGTATATCCTCAACACTGACCAAGACAGCTGCCACATTTACCAGTAGAGAGTGAAGTAATTCAACTTAAGAAAAAAATGCCCTAAAACTTAGTCCCAACTGAACAAGATCTGACTCTGAGAATTTAGCATAGTGAGTTCTCACTGCTATAATGAAATAAATACTTAACTGAAGGAAAGCACTTAATGAAATTAAATTAGTTAACACTGAAATTCTCTTGAATAAAGCTACACAGGGCAGGGGTTTCACCTGTTTTGTTCACTGATATACACCAAGTGCTTAGAGCATGGTATACTTGTAACAAAACAAGAGTCTAAGAAAAAAGACACACTTATGACAATGTTATGCTGAAAATTTTCTATTGGCACATAAAAATTTTAGATGGTTATTTGTATAGCTTGTCCACATGGGATAAAATATTCAGTAAGAGAGTCAAGGTGATACTTAATGAAAAGACAGTCAAAAGGATGAGAAATACTTAAGTTTTTGAGTACTGCTCTTTGTACCCGTTCATATATTTTAAAGAATAGAGAGATATATTTGGTCATAACCTTGGATAAGAAGCACCCACCTGCTTTCCCCCAAGTATTGGCATAGGTGAGGACATTAGTGCTCTGGGGTTTGGGGAACAATTACCTGCTATGAACACGAGCTGTTAGGGTGCCACTGTGTAAAACTCCACGACTCCTGTAAGGTGAACTTACTAACATCAAGTCCTACTGTGAAATACAGCAGATAAACATTTTACAGTAAAAATATGGTTGTTTCATGTAATGAAATCAATACTTTTCAGCTGTCATTTCAGTGAAACTGATTACTGTAAATGCTCTATGATGACAGATACTAAACAAAAAAACTGAGTTGAATTTTAGTACTACATTTTAAAATTACCCACCATCAAACCCAAATCTTATTTTACTTCAAATGGGAGTCGAAATGCCAAGAAAAAGTTACATTGATTAGCAAGGTCGATAACAATAACCAATTTTATCACTAAAAAAATTTCGCAAGAGATTTTTATTGGTTTCTCAAAAATCAGTTAATATTTTAATGTACAGTTTATAAACAAAATCACCGTATCTTGATTTTTACCAACATGAAAATGCTAATTTCCTTTCAAAACGCTGGCCTGGGGATTCTGGAGTCCAATCTAGCTCCTGACATACCTGTCATAATTGTAACACAGTTTTGTACTTAGCTTGCATCTATGTTAACACTGATCTAATTGCCACTGAATAATAAAGGACCAGCTTCCTCAATCTAATTTTCTATTTTAGCTGAAGGTTCTACCCATTTACAGAAGACCTGTGGTCATTCTCCTATTTCTAATTCAGTTTATCGCTGATTTTTTCCCCCTTCGATATGAATCATTATTATCTTTAAATGTACCTTAATCTCCACTCACTATATTATGTGGCCTGAATGCTTCTCTATAACCTATCAAATATGTAGAACTATGTATAAACTGGTAAGTCAAAATAATACTTCAGACAATGCATTAATTAGGGTTATGTTTAAATTTTTTCAGATTAACCATTCAAAGAATTTCCTTCATTAAAAATTATTTATATCTATAATAAAAATATGGTACTGTAAGTATGCTCGAATGTGGTTCATCAGTAAAGATTTAGGTATAACTAACTTTTTAATATAAATTGAGGGGTTAAATCTTCAAGCAGAAAATGAATCTTTCCTAGTAGACATATAAACAGAATGTAATAAATAGATGGCCTCATTTTTTAAAGGGTGTTTAGAAAAGATAAGTTCAATTAGAAAAAGCCAGCTTTTTTAGCACAAAGGTTACTGGGCTATGACAATTTTGAGTGAGACCCATCCTGTGCTATTAACCCTAATAACACCAATAAAGGGAATGGAAGATGAACCACAGTAATTAATTACTATGAGTTCAAATTAACTGTGCATTTACATTGATTTTGTTCTATTTAAGGTACCTGTATAACTGTAAAGATGTTATATTACGAAGAAATACAGCTGGAAGTCTAGGCTTCTGCATCGTAGGAGGTTATGAAGAATACAATGGAAACAAACCTTTTTTTATCAAATCCATTGTTGAAGGAACACCAGCATACAATGATGGGAGAATCAGGTAATAATAATGACTGCTTAACAAAAAACTTATATTCAAAGATTGTGTTTTTTATGTGCAAAAGCTTGGCCCCATTTGAAATAAGGCATATATTTACTATGCCTTTTTTTATTGGTCATAAATTTGAAACATTTATGTAGCATTCCATTCCCAAGAAATCCAAAATTAAGTTATTCTTGATCCCATACAGCAACTTCTGATACTTTTAGAATTCTTTCTAAAACAAGCTGAATAATAGAATTTGACAGAATTTAAGTGATGGGTGTGGGGAGAATCTTAATTAGAATATAATCAAAACTGAGAAGCGTAGCAAAAACTAGGACCACCATAAAAATTGCATTAACTTCAGCTATGGCTCAAAATGTTAATCATATACCTTGTTCATTTATTTACTTTTTAGATGTGGTGATATTCTTCTGGCTGTCAATGGTAGAAGTACAACAGGAATGATCCATGCTTGCTTGGCAAGGATGCTAAAAGAACTTAAAGGAAAAATAACTCTCACCATTGCTTCTTGGCCTGGCACTTTTTTATAGAATGAATGATGGGTTATAGAAAAATAGGAAATCACAAGTAAGCTAAGTTGAAACAATGTATTTATCTTGTCAAATTTTTTTTTTTATTTGAAGGCTATACTGTAAAAATATTAAACTGTAACATCAGGAAAAGTAGGATCTAATGAAAGCCAATTACACCTCAGAAAATGTAATTCTCAAAACATAAACATTACTAATTTTTATGCAGTGTGGAACATTTCTCATTACTCCACAGCTAAAATTTTCTATTCACTATAAAGCTCTTCAACAGCTGATATGGTTTGTATGCTCCCACTGAATTTAAATCATACAGTTTAATTAAAATTTGGTATGTGCTGAGGTCTGTAAAGCATTCATTATGGGCATTTTAAAAACAATTTCCAGACACAGGATTATAAAAGTGCACTGCTGAAAAGTGTTCATCAAATGTGAAATAAATATTTTTCAAAAATTATATAGCTGTCCTTTAGTATGTGATACTAAGTGCATTTCTACCATCACTATTTAAAAGTTCCTAGTAATTCATTCTTTTAAAGCCATGTTGTTACCTTCACTGACAAACACCTCCTACGGGTTATCCCTAAAAATGCTCACAGAATTTTGTAAACTTGTATTTTCTTAAATGTTACAGAAAATTACTAAAGCTCTTGTCATTTATTTTAATTCACAATATAGCTAGTAACTGTAAAAACCCAACGTGCTGCTCAACCAATAAGCCTTGAAAAAGCATCAAGAAAAGGCCAAACCACCTTGACCCTGGTTTGGCTCATGGAAGATGGCAGTGAGGCAGTTCAAATTTTTGTCAGTGATGAGTATCTGTCCATATGCCTGCTCTCTAGAAACTACAAGTTATTTTAGAGGCAACCCAAATGCCATTAGATTTTATTACTGTGGATATAAAAATTCCCTACTTAGTTTCACCATAAACCCAAATTTAGAACACTGAAAACCTGCTATAAAAAAGCTGTGATATCAAAATTGTATATGAGTTTTTTAATATGCAAAACCACAGTGCCACAACAGTGATGAGAAAAGACTAGTTTTAATCTCAATACGCAGAGGTACCTTTTGATGCCTTTTGCAGTGCAACCTCATAAGAGACTGGTATTTGATTAAGTCAAGAAAACCGGCCAAGACCTCTTCTGTGGGGGCTGGCCCACTCTCTTGCCCCGAAAGTGTACTGCTTGCCCGATAAATCTTGCCTGCTTGAGCTGTAAAAAAAAAAAAAAAAAGAAAGAAAGAAAACTGGCCAAGAGGGAACCTTGACTTTTATCAGATATTGTGTATGTACACAGCTAAACATAGCTCTTTAAATTCTCTGCTGAGTAACTCATTCATATTACTTTCTTCCATACAAAGTCATTACTGCCTTTTTATTTTTTAAATATTACAAGACAAAAATTTTAACTTAACATGAAAAATTCACTCTTTTATTTTGGAAGAGAAAATTAAATTTTCATACTAACAGAACAAGATGAAAGGCAAGTTTCTTAAACATTATCCAGAAAAATAACAAGATTTACAGTATCTACTTCTGGCATTACTATACACAAAAGGCCATGACCACGCCTATTCTGCAGGTGTAGCTTCGGTGCTCTCCTGTTCAGGGGCAGGCTCACTGCCAGCTTCTTTTCCTTCTTTGCTTCTTTTAGATTTTTTGTGCTTGTGTCTCCTATGACTGTCTCCTTCTTCACTTTCATGGCGACGTCTACTATTGCTGAAGAAAAAAAGAAAGTCATATTTTTCTTAATGTTTAACTACATAAGTAGTGACAAATCAACCCATTTTAGGTAAATTCTTGGTATAGCAATGGGTTTTAAATAACCTAATACTTTTTTTCTCAAATACATTTTGGAGAGTAATCACATTTTATGTGACTTCTATGCTGGGATTATACTCACATTTAATGCTCACCTTCACTGTTGTTATACTAGAACAGTAAGGCCCACATACTTTAGATTATGAGACTGACAAAATGCCCACTGTGCCGAGAGGGCCAGTAGGGACCATATACTTTATTCTAAAAGACTAATTACAAATTAGAAACTAAAATACTAAATCACAACAGGAAATACTTTCTAGAGTTGATTTTAGGCAATACACATTAAAATGTAATACTTTTTTTTGAGACTACAGGGCCCTGAATGTTCTTTGATTAAACTGAACATTGCTTTGTTTAATAATATTTACTACTAAAAACTGATTCATGACAAATTCCCTCCTGCTCAAGATAATGTAGTAAGTATAATTTTCATATATTTTTCATTTCATGCTAATTTTGGCTTATGGGTATTAAACATAATCTTGTTAGATTTCAAGGTCTTTGTTGAAATCTATAAAAGAACCAACTACTTTAACAGATTACTCTTGATCTTCTAATTAGGAACACATATATGCTCTAGTGGTTACTGGCAATGTTTGCTTCTACTTCCTGAAGTCAAATCAATTTCCCTGGCTTCAAACTGATTCACTATTTATTAAAGAGCAAACCTTCGAGAGGACTTGTGTCTGGTTTCCTCTTTCTCTCTGTGTCGTCTTTCTCTGTGTCGTTCTTCTTTCTCCCGACTTGCTCTGTGGCGCTCATAGCCTCTTTCTGCATACTCCCTGTATCTGTATCGTTCTTCATCACTGAAACAGAATAGAAACAAGTACTCTTGACAGCTGGACTGTTGATTCTGAACGACTTCAAACTACAAAAGAGGTGACCTGAGTCCAGAAGTCCCCATGTTAGCACCTTAAACAGAACAAGTGCAAAGTATGTGTCTACTGAACTGAGAGGAAAACAATGCTGCTCCCAAATTAGTACTAGATCTAATACAATACAAAATATACAATAATTACATAGGATCAAGTTTTTTCTATGCTTTCAGTTGTTACAGGGAAGAAATCTTATAAAAACAATGCTGTTTTTCTTCAGAAATTGGGAGCTGAAACTGATTTAAATTTTAATTCGCAGCTTCCCTTGTGGCTCAGCTGGTAAAGAAACTGCCTGCAATGCTGGAGACCTGGGTTTGATCCCTGGGTTGGGAAGATCCCCTGGAGAAGGGAACGGCTACCCACTCCAGTACTCTGGCCTGGAGAACTCCATGGACTGTAGTTTATGGGGTCGCAAAGAGACGGACACGACTGAGTGACTTTCACTTTACTTTACTTTTTATAATTAAAAGCATGTTTGCTTATCTCAGATTTCCAACCAAAATTCTTATATTTATAAAATCATAGGTAGACATTTAAAATTCTAAAAACATATTAAAACTATTTGGCTTTCAAATACAGATAAGGTTCTTAAGTTTTTGAATCACATAGAGTATATTCATCTAAAGAAGCAGTATAAACATTAAGAACAGTGTGACACCAAAACAACTTCCACAATATCCACACACAATGCGGGCTGAAAATTGGCTGTGTACACACTTGAATTCTGACATCCCAATAACTTAATACTACTGTGTGTGTGTCACTGGGGGTGGGATGGAGAGGTGGCCATGGGAATAACTTCAAATCCGTATTAAGCTGCACCTCCATTTTCTGATCTTGGAGAAAATGGACTAGTGAAACTGGGACTGATGGCTAGTGTTACAAGCATAATCATCTTTACCTTCTGAGACTTCTCTTCAGGTCCTTTTGTGAAAATTGAGATATACTTCTGTTTTTTTCTTAATCCTTCAAGTCTTTTTATTTAGCATACAAGCCAACATTCTCTACAACCTAATATCAGTAAACTCTTTTAGAATGAATAAAAATATCTTTTGGAACACTGTTGCTAAAGAGCTATGGTTTCTAGAAATATTATGTGTAATACAAATTATTAAATTAGTAATTTGTACACAGCATCAAGATGCTAAGGGATCTTAGAGAATAACAGGAAACAGAATCAGGTGGAAGTATAAGCCATATAAAAACCAATCAACCTAACAGTGGTCTCTTAGCAAAAGTGATAATTCATGAGTGTTATACCTAATGCCAAGTCATATTGCTGACCAAGTTATTATTGCCTGTGATACATTTTTATTTTTAAAAGTATTCATATATGCAGACATATATATATATATATATATATATATGCACACACGCACATACACATGAAATAATTTTTTTCTAATCATAAATATGTACTTGGTATTGGGAAAATGGAAATGTGCCACCAGAAAGGTAATGCACTATGTCCGGCAGTGGGAAGTAGCAAGAGCAGTCTGGGCAGAGCAGGCCCAGGGGCATCCTGACTCTGCTATGGTCCAGGGTAAGTAACTTAACCTCTCTACTCAGTTTCCTCACCTGTAAAACTGGCAACAGTCTTTTCAGGGTTGTTGCAGAACTGACAATAGTATTTATAAACTGTGTCTGGAACAAGAGTAGGCAGGCCCTCAACAAACGGCCACTAACATGCAGGTTCATCATCTTCATTAAATTTAATGCTAAAGTTTTCAGAAATGGAACCCTTTTTGTAAAGGTAACTAATAAAGCTTCTGAAAGGAGAATAAACTCGCACCTACCTACCATGACAAATATTAACATTAATGTTACCCTCTTTAAAAATGAGGTTCTTGGGACTTTCTTGATGGTCCGGTGATTAAGAATCCACCTTGCAATGCAGGGTACATGCGTTCAGTTCCTGGTCCAGGAAGATCTCACCTGCCGCAGGGCAACTAAGCCCCAGCGCTCTAAAGCCTGTGCTCCACACCAAGAGAAGCCACTGCAACAAGAGGCCCACGCGCCAACTGCCGGTGCACAGCAACAAAGAGCCCGTGCACCACAAGGAGGACCCAGCGCAGCCAAAAATAATTTTTTTCAAAATAAGCTCTTTGTAATGATTCCAACTGGATTTACATAAAAATAACTAAAGTCAATTATCTCACAATTTGTCATTTGTAACCTCTTTCCCTCTCACCCTGCCACCAATTTTTATTAGATTTGAGGCCTTTAAGATTCTGAAAGCAAGCCATCTGATGGGACCATTCCCACAGATGGTGGGAGATTTGGTCTCATACTCAAAATATAAATACCCCTTCTCCGATAAGCAGCTGCAGCACAAAGGTTTTTCTGGGCCTGGAAATCATTAGAGCTCATTTCAAACATCCTAGAATGACCAGCCTTCCCTCTGGCCCACAATTAAGCAGCCTAAAAAACACGTTGAAATTTGTCTGTAATTTTCAAAACAATGACTCTGTAATTTGTAACACAACACATACTACATGCCATATTGCTAAAATGTCAGTCTTGAGGAAAAACAGCCTTTACTTATACTTCACTTGGATCTTCCAGAGAACACTATTTCTGGGATAATTCAGAACAACACAAAATTCTTCCACCTCTTTTCCCCTCTCTGGCCTTGAACTTTTAGTCAGATTTAGGTAAACATTACTTCTGATGCCCTACAGCTAGCAACCTGAAAATCAAATGTGGTTTAACGATTAACACTTTTTAGCACCAATAAAAATTGAGTGGAATCTGTGCATGGGTGTGTCTGAAATTAAACTCAAAGTATTTTATAAACACTGTATTATTCATGCAAAGTAAACCTTTATGAGCTCTAGCAAAGCAATTCATTTTAGGCTTCTTTCCCATTAAGTTTTGCATTACATTCCTTACCTTGTGAACATGTGCATTCAAGAGATAACAGTACTATCTCAAATATATTACTTTTAACTACATTAGAAACAATTCAACTTTCTGGAAAGTAGTGCCCTTGAATTTAACAGAATTTGTGCACTTTTTTTGACTAAAGTTAACAGCACATTTCCCACCACACAAACTTGAAACATATACTACACACACAGATACGAACATATGTATGGACCACGCTGCTACTGCTAAGTCACTTCAGTCGTGTCCGACTCTGTGCGACCCCATAGACGGCAGCCTACCAGGCTCCTCCAACCATGGGATTTTCCAGGCAAGAGTACTGGACTGGGGTGCCATGCTGCTGCTGCTGCTAAGTCGCTTCAGTCGTGTCCGACTCTGTGTGACCCCATAGATGGCAGCCCACCAGGCTCCCCCGTCCCTGAGATTCTCCAGGCAAGAACACTGGAGTGGGTTGCCATTTCCTTCTCCAATGCATGAAAGTGAAAAGTGAAAGGGAAGTCACTTAGTCGTGTCCGACTCTTAGCGACCCCATAGACTGCAGCCTACCAGGCTCCTCCATCCATGGGATTTTCCAGGCAAGAGTACTGGAGTGGGGTGCCATTGTACCTTCACTTATTTAGTCAATAAAATTTTACCAGGTGCCTACAATGTATAAGTCATATTATTAGGAGCTATTAGAGAAAAAAGATTAATAAATCTTACTGAGTTTCTTTCTGCACTTTTTTTACACAAAACTTTAAACTTCCAACCACAGTGCTAGTTAAGGTGACAATTATTATATGGTTAATCTGTAATGATAGTATATGAGTAATTCTGTATCCTCAGCACACAACTTTGTCCCTGGCACATAACGGGGATTCAAAGAATGTCAGTTAATGAATGAAAGAATTAATCCGATTCCCCACGACCTCTAAAAGATGAAAGAAAAAACAAAAATCAAGTACAGAAAAATAAGGAAAACAAAGGCAATAGAATTTTTAAACTACCTAATTCCAAGACTAGAAATGATTTTAAGTAATATCTCAACCATATTTCCAGTAGATACCATACTGCTGGTTTAATTTCTCTATCCTTCCATTCTCTCACCTGACAAGTTAAAATTTAGACTGGATAATCCTCAAGAACCTTTTTGGATTAAGAAGTATATGATTACATGATCACATCTAACAAAACAAATGTCTGAATCAAGCATATGCTCACATCCTGAACTAATACATTGCTTCATCTCACCAAGCAAAATCGGAAAACTGTGTACCTGTGTATCTTATGCATAAAAATAGCTGATAAAGCAAGAAAAAGTTATCTTAAACATATTTCATTCTACATTGTAAAGGTACCTCAATGGATATGTTAATTAGAAAGATGTTCATATCAATGTCTTGATAGTGATAAAGGATGATTTTTAACCATTTCAAAACCTATCTAGCTAGCACAGTTTCACCAAGAGTTTTCAAGATCATTTTTTCTCTATTGTATTCACCCTCCTCCCGATATGTGTACGTCATTTTATTCACTGACATAGTCATTATGTGCCAGGCATAAATGGACAAAGGGCTGAGAACAGAGAGATGAAAAATGGTAGTCAATGCCCTGAAAGAGGCTTACTAAGACAGACATGCTCTAAAGAAAATACATAAAGTGCTTAGGAAGTATGTGAAGGAATAATTAAATTCTTTCTTTCAGGTTCAGAGAAGCTCACGGAAGACAAATGTGAGCAGAACCTTGAAGAATCAGTAAAAATTTGTGAGGCAGTAAAGGACAGGAATAACATGAAGGAAGGAGGTATTAAAACTGTGAGGATTTCCAGATGTACAACTAGTTCACTATAGACAGAGCATGCAGTATATTGGCTTGGGAGAGAATTGGGGTTAAAATACAGAAGGGTGCACTGGACTTGTGACTTATGGGTCACAAAAAGAATTTTGAATTCCTTCTTTTGGCTAGCAATAAGTGAGTTCTTTCCAATGGCACAAAGTTTTAGGGAATCAATTTCCATATCCTGAACTTCCATATTTATTCTTTCCTAAATGTGCTTAGTCATTTAGTCGTGTCCAACTCTTTGCAACCCCATGGACTGTAGCCTGCCAGGTTCCTCTCCATGGGATTCTCCAGGCAAGAATACTGGAGTGAGTAGCCACTGCCATCTCTAATTCCTTCCTAAATATGGAGTGCCTAATGATACACCAGCAGGTAAAACATCACACCATTTCTCCAGTTAATCTCTTCTCCATCATGTTCCTGATCTTTTACAAAAGAAAGGCATTCTTTTCAACAATTTTACTACAGTACATTATTGGCTCAGGGTATAAAAACCATCATGGCATCTAAGTTAAAATATTAGTGTCAGTAAGATCAATTTTATTCCAGGAACCATAAAGTTTTTACAGGGCTTTAGGCCTTTATCTCTTATATATCCTTCTGTTACAAAGTATGAAGTAAGAAATGGAATATTTTGGCCTGTGTCTTGAGACATTCTAACTTCAGATATACTGTAGAGGAGTATGGTGGGAGTCCTAAGAATTTTCCCTGAACTAGTAAAAAAAAAAAAAAAAACAAAACCTAAAATTCCTTCTGAAGGAAAGCAAAACAAAGTGTTGGGGAGGCAGCACCTTATTTTGAGTTCTGTGACTATTTTATCTTAGACAAGGGATATGGATTAACTCATTTAACAGAACAAGAAAAATGAAGTTAGACTTTCCCCCCACAGAAATTGGATGTCATGTGGCTGGCTGGCTTGCCAATAAATAGGAGCTATATTTCATGAATTATTTGCTAGCTATTTTCCATAAATGGAATGGGGGAGTAAATTTCTATTGTTCTAAGCTACAAGTCTGTGGTACTTTTATTGTTATACTGAGTAACAATTGGGTGATTTCTTTGCTTTTAAGAAAACTGAGCCATGAGCTTATGGATCCTTAAAAGGAACTTCTGATGATATGTTAATTGTATAATTTTGACATATCACTAAATCTTAAAGTGCTCAAATAACTGTGACAGAGCCACAGCAAAATTCCATTAATTCTTATTTACGTATTTCATGTGAACAAGGTTTGTCAGGGCTTACATATATACAATAAAGAAAGAAAGAAATATAATAACAGCAAAGCCTTTCTTCCCCCTAACAACAGTAACATTCATTTATGGATACAAACGTTAATTAAGAGATGGGCAGAAGCTCTTTCATCACATAAAGGAATGTAGCTCCAGTAAATTATTTTCAGAATTTGCATTATATTTATATATAGAAATAAATCATGATAACCAAAATCAGAAAAAAATTTTAAATACTTAATAGTATGGTCATTACATTTTTAATACATTAACTTACATAGGTATGTTGCAGGGTAAATAGGATGGATAATTAAAAATACTTTTTCATAATAAAAATACTTTACATTAGAATAAAATTCTTTCGGGACATGGTTCAGAAATAAGAATTTAGGCATAAAAAGAAATGCAGAGTTTCCAACTGTTAAAGAGAGCTTGCTTATACCTTTTAAAAAGATGGATAATGATGTTTAACAAATCACTGTAGTATCCTTAATCCACTGGATATGTTCAAAAGAGTAACGATAACTTTCAAAATTATGATACTTATAACAGACTGGAAATTTTATCTATCTGGTTGGTTGGTTGGTTTAGTTGCTAAGTTGACCCCATGGACTGTAGCCTGCCTGGCTCCTCTGTTCATGCAATTCTCCAGGCAAGACTACTGGAGTGGGTTGTCATTTCCTTCTCCAGGGGACCTTCCCGACTTGAAGCAAACCCGGGTCTCCTGCACTGCAGGCAGATTCTTTACCAATTAGCCAAATGTTTATACTTAAAATGAAAAATTTTATGTGGCAAGATAAAAATACATGAAGGGGTATGACATTCTCAAAACTGTTTTAAGGAAGAAACGAACAAACAAATTTGGACACTGTTGCTTTAGATAGTGGGAAGTCCTTATGAATTACACGACAGCCTTGATGCTTTTAAAATGGCTATCCTCACTACTCTTCAAACAATCCTTTCCAAGTTGAATTGTATTTTCCATTCTGGCACTGAATAAAAATTCTGAAGTGCATATAAAATACATGTGTATAAATTCCTGAGCACTGAACGTACCTGTTGAAGACGCTCGGTGTGGGACTGTGATCACGCTCCCTTTCCCGCTCTCTGGTGCGTTCTCTTTCTCTGTCTCGATCACGATCTCGCTCTCGGTCTCTGTCTCTGTCTCTATCTCGGTCTTTCTCTCTTCTTGAGTAATAGTCCCATTGCTTGCTGGTGTCCACAAGACTAGGCCATGAAGGAGTAGAACCGGGAAGGTGGGGAAAGGCAACTAAAGAGAAAGAATAATAATCAAAAATAAAAGTTATGGTACTTAAAAAACAAAAGAGAAAGATGAGGAAAAAAAGGTAAAAATCCCACAAAAATGCTTCATTAGATTAAAAAGAAAATTATTTAGTATGTAGAAAAGAGAATACATGGTGAATACCCACAGTCTGGGGACATGGCCAGAAACAAATCTTAAAGATTTGACCCTTCATTTGAAAGGTGGACAGCAAACCAGAATTAGATACATCACCAACTTCCCAATATAGCAAAAATATAAACCAGAATACATTAGGATATCTTCAGAGTGCTGAGACAAAGTAACGGTCAACCCAGAAATGTGTACTCAAAATTATATTTGAAGAATAAAACAAAAGACATTTAGAAACAAAAAATAAGCAAAAGTTATAAACAGAGTTCACACACAAAAATAACTTCTATTAGATATATGCATAATGCATTTCAAGAGTAACCACTAAAAAAAAATAGAGATAAATATATTATTTCAGAACAATGTAGGGAAAAAGAGAATATTTTAAAAAATCACCTGAAAATTTCAGTCACTTCACAACAGAAAGAATGGGGATATGCAAGACAAGTTTGAATGGCTCAAAAATCACAGTAATACAAAGAGGATGGAATTAATCACTTAAGTGACAGAAACTGTTGATTTGTATTTTTAAAAATTCTACCTATATTTTGAACATTAAACATAAAAACACAAGATGGTTGAAAGTGAAAGGATGGGAGAAAAAATGGAAAACACTAATATCCCCTAATTTCCATATGAGTAACTGTATAAGTGGCAAAGCATTCTCATACTAAAAGGATCACCCGAGGAAGAATGACTACGTGAAGATAGAGGATGCAACTCACTAAGAACACAGAACAAATTAAACTTCCAAATATCTAACAACATAGCCTTACTTTCTATGGAATAAAAATTAATAAAAATAATACAGGTAGAAACAGAAAAATCAACACGATCATTGGGGACTAATGTAATTTTTCAATTATCGACACTTTAAGCAAACAAAAAAAAATCACTACAGATATATAAGGACTGAGCAAAACACTGTTAACAGAGTTGATTTAATGAACATAACATGGAAATCTGCCAGGCAGGTAAAGAATACTCATTCTCTTCACCCATATGAAACATTTATGAAAATATATTATGTTCTTTCAAAGCATAATAGACACCATGTTTTCTGACCACCACACAATTTAAATTAGAAGTAAAAATGAAAAGTTATGGGAAAATAATCTCCATTTATTTCAAATTTAAAACACATTTCTGATAACTCAGGGGTGAGTCAAAAATGTCATAAATTTAAAATCATTTAAAAACTGAACACAAAGAAAAGTACAATATGTCAAAAGTCTAGAGATGAAAACTGTTCTGAAGGAAATTAATCTTAAAAAAACCTGCATTACAAAAGATGGAACGTGAATGAATTAAACTTTCAACTTATGAGCTTAGAAAAAAGTAGTATAATCCAACAGAAGGGAGACAAGAAATCATGTCAGCAGAAAACTAGCATGTAGTAAACAAAGGCAGAAGTTGGCTTTTAAAGACTAGATGAATAAAACATAATAATCTTCTGACAAGATTAGGAAAAGAGACCTTATAAAAAAATATCAGAACCAGTAAGGGACTACGACTACAGATGTTACAGGGATACAGAGAGTATTACATATTTTAGACCAACGCATTAAGTAATTCAAAGAAATCTTGACTAGTCCTGTAATTATTAAAGACATTAAATCAGCAATTTAAAACCTTCCCACAAGACCAGATGGCTTTTACAGGTGACTTTTACTCATTTATAAGGTACAGACCAGTTGAATAATACAAAAACTTTCAGAGAATGGGAAAAAAGATTATCCCCTTAACTTATCCCATGTGGCTTGTATAACCTTAATACTAAAACCAGTTAAGGACAATAGAAATAAAGGAAAATCACGGAACAGTATTACATATAAACTTATTATATGTGGACTTAGATGTCAAAATTCTAAGTAAGTCTGTATTTATTTTAAAAAAGTAATCAGTTGTGACCAAATTAGGTTTATGTCAGCAAATAAACAGTGGTTTAATATTAGAAAAACTTAGAAATCTGCCACATTAACAGAGAAAGAAAACAATACGATCAACTCAGAAAGCATCTGATGAAACTCAATATCCATTCAGTTTAAAAGCCCTTGGAAAACTAGAAGAGATTTTCCTTATTCTGACAGAGGGTTCTATCAAAAATCTGAGAGTAAAAATTTCATAGTATAAATATAAAAGCATTTCCTTAAAAAAAATTGTTTTAAAAAGGGTAGGTGGGGTGGTTCCAGACAAGAACTCCACTTGCAGTACTTCAACATTATATAGAGGTCCTAGTCAGAACAGTAAGACCAAAAAATGAGGGGGATGGGGTGTGACGAATAAATACCTGAAAAGGAAAGAAGGGCAGATGATACTGCCTGAGTTCTACAGGTAACAGCTACGAAGTATATATTGATATACCTGTTATACATATAAATAAAACAAAACCCAATTCTATTTCTAAATACAAGCAAATACAAACAGAACATGTAGCTTAAATGAAGATACTATTTATAAGGACAATAAAAACATCAGGTACCTATGACTAAATCTAACTAAAGATGTCTAAGAAGTGTATGGAGAGGTACAGCACTCAATTGGAACACATTAAAGAATATCTCCATAAATGGAGAGAATGCTTGTTCAGACGTTAACTCAATGTTGTAAGGTATGAATTCCTACAAACTGATCTAGAGCATCAAGATGATAAAATATAGTAAGAGAAAGGACTCTGGCGACAGGCTGCATGGTTTCAAATTCTGACCTGACTATGCCACTTACTGTGTGACATTGGGCAAATTACCTAATCTGGCTGTTCTTAAATTCCCTAGTCCATAAAACAATGATCATAACAGTATGCCTGCTTTATAAGGCTGTCAGGATTACTTGAATCAATAGTTTGTCATATTGTAAACATAATATGAGTTAGTCATTAATAAAAATCTCAATAGTTTTCAATGAAACTTGAAAAGTTGATTCTAAAATAGATATATAAGAACAATGGCCCCAAATCACTTCTGAAGCAGAGTAAGATAGCTTTTTGCTAAAACAGATATCAGATTTACTATAAAACTCAAAATTAAAGAGTTTTATAGTAAGTGTGGCACTATTAGCATAGGGATAATTAAAAACTAACTAAATGAATAGTCTTGAAAGCTAAGAAATAGATACATGCGTGCAGGGAACTTGATACACAAATGGAGATGACACTATAGCTACCTAAGGAAGGAGGGACAATTACATCCTTACTAAAGAAATGAAAAATATTCTGTTAAGTAACCTGGAATATATGTAAGATTAATTATTTCTAGAGTAAGTATTTTTTAATTCCTTTTAAGATAGTACTTTAAACCATGGGAGCATGGTTCTACTATTTTAAAGTATTTAAGTACTTTACTGGTTTAAATTGAATCCGAGCAATTAAAAAATAACACTTACCATTGCCATATGGAAAAGCACGTGCAGAACGACTATCATAACCAGAGGAATGTCCACTGTCAAAGAAAAATGTATTTTTACGTGTTGCAAGTTCTGAATTTTAGCTTGGTGCAAATGCAAAACATAAGGTAGAATTATGACTTTTACTTAACCACCATATAATTTGTTCTGTTTGTTTTTGTTTGTTCTTAGTTGCTCAGTTGTGTCCGACTCTTTGCAACCCCATGGACTGTAGCCCGCCAGGCTCCTCTGTCCATGTAGTGTTAGGTTTAACACTGTTAAATAGCCTGTGTTTTCAGTACTAAAAAATTAAGTTATTATGGAATTACAACCACCATATAATGGTAGCTGCAATTCCATAATAACTTTATTTTTTAATACTGAAAACACAGACTATTAACAGCATTAAGCCTAACACTAAATGTAAAGAAGATACAGCTTGTTATTATTTAACATGAATAGTCCAATCAATTCAGCCTGACACAAGAGATAACAGAAACTTTGAGGCTGACAGAGTACTTCAGACATAGTTAAAATTTAGCCTTAAAAAACTAACACAGGTATACCTGTGGCGGATTCATTTTGATATTTGGCAAAACTAATACAATATTGTAAAGTTAAAAAAAAAACAAAACTAATTTTAATGAATAAAAATCAGAAATTCCACCCTACTGACAGACTCAACAAATACTACTTCTTAACATTTTGAATGAGAAAACAAATATATGTTTAACAGGGATTTAAAATTAAATGCTTATGGTCTCACAAGTCACACTTTGCTGAGTTTTATCATTTCTTCTGAAAATCATATGCAGTTTGATGCTACTGATCTAAAGTTCCCATGATTTTTCTTTAGTCTGAATCACTTTCTCAGAAATACAGTAATTTTTTTAAATAGAGTTTTTTGCCACTGAAGAGGAAATAATAATAGCTACCATTTATTGGTTAGTTCTGTCTGCCAAGAATGGTGCTGATGCTTTATATTCACCTGAGTTGTTTTAATCTTCATAATTCTATCAACCCCATTTGGCAAAAGAGGAACCTGAGTCTCAATGAGTTATTATGCACCCTGCCTTGCCACAAAGCTGGGAAATTTTGAAGCCAAATTTGAACCAGGTTTGTGTGATTCCAAAGCATATGCTGTTAAACATGGTATTGCCATCCATGAGGTAAATGTTCTTTACCACAGCATTCCAAATAACATGAACTATAAATACAGAGTATAAAAAATAAGGTAACTGCCAGGCAAAAGGGATCCGTTCTTCCTCTGTGGAAGCCAAGTTGCATTGGGTAGCAAGGAATAAGGCAGCTTTTCTTTACTGTGGTCCCTGATAACAGCTGTCCTTACTTAATCCTAAAACAGACATGCATTATTCATAATTTCTAGTCATCTGTTTGTATATCCCACAAAACTTGACTATAGGCAAGTTTTTACCAATCTAGCGGTTTCTTTAATAAGAGTACCATAAATCAAAGCAATATATTTCAAAATACTATTCATTTCGTTTTCTTTGTCCTCTTCTGTAATTAAGTATAGGTCCAATATCTTATCTGAGAGTAAATAACACAGATCTAGACTTATGAATTAAAAGGCAGGTACTACTGTTTACAAAATTAAATCTTTGAAAATATTACCAAGATAGATATGATTCTTCTGTCAAAAGCCTATGAATGATAAAAAATTTACAGTGTCCATACTGATTACCTTTCTATTGTTGGTATAAGAGATGGAGGTGGAGCACCTGGTGGAGGAGGAAAACCTGAAACATTCAATCATAAGATAAAAAGAAGTTAGAATGTAACACAATGTCGACTTAAAAGTTGTGTGTCACTATATTTCTCTGGGACTATAACGTGCTTCTCTATGTTATAATGGACAGGAAAAAAATGGAGCTTAAATTTATAAACAGATTTTTGGATCAATATTAACTTTGAATGAACAGTTTGGTCTAATACACAGAGCACAAACTGGGAGTCAGGACACTCGGTCTTATTTTCAGCACCACACACAGCCCATTTTGTGAGTATAAGAAAGTTAATCTCAATGCCTTACCTTTTCCATATATTAAACAGTAGTAGGATTGCCACCAGATACATTTAAAGTATTTTAGAAGAAAAGCAAATAAAATAACATTTACCTCTTTCAAAAATATTTTGAGAGTTTAGATGTATAGAAATGGCCTTAAAATGCATAATTTTTAAATAAAATCTTACCAGTAAATATATAATGCTTAAGGCTGAGAATATCCATCATAAAATGTGTTTTAAATAGCACAACCCTAAAGAACTAATTCACAAAGAAAAGCACATAATGTAGTTTTTAAATTAGTTTAGAAAGGAAATAATGTGCAGCTTTATATCATGAGGTCTGCATTCTGAATAATTCACAAAACCTAGATGAAATACCACAGAATACGGCTACCAGGGACCTTAACAGTTAATCTACTCTGCACTTTCAAATTCAGTCAGGCAATGAAGCATCTCAACAAGGCTTGAAAAGTCTACAACTTACAATACCAATTCTTTATGACATCAATTTCTGCCAGGTTTTAAGGACCCTGACTATTAGGAAGTACATTAAATTATGTAATTTAAATCTCTCATACTACAATTCACATACTGATCTTAATGAGGACAAGAAGCAATCCAACAAAATACATGTTTGGAAACACTTCCACTAAGCCTTTTTAGTATTCTATGTAAAAATGAATCTCAGTTCTCCTATCCCTTTTCAAATGTCCATTTAAATCAATTTTTAGCCTTGTTTCAAGCTGTTTTAAATCCACCATGCTCATTTTCACTGTCGAGTTTTAGGTTCTCCTCTATTAAATATCTTAGCAGTGTAAAACTTAGCAATTACTACTTAGTCCTAGAGTCCACAATCCTATTTTAGACAATCTTACAATCACATTTTTTTTAACCTATAAAGACAGACCAACGACTCCTTTAAGACTTCTCCTGATAGGTCTTTTTTCAGCCACACTCATACACAATCAGTGACTCTCTATCTGACAACTAAATACGTATACTATCCTAAGCTATTTAAACTCCACTATTTATCAAGGTCATTTTGAATTCAGACCCACCCTTCCAAGCACTGTCACCTCTCATCTCTTTACATTTCATGTCTTTTAATACTGAACTTCATAAACACACTTGCTATCATATCTGCATCACACTACAAAAGAAAAAAAAAATCACCCTGAAAAACTATTAAAAAAAAACCACACTGGGCCACATGTAACACTCCTGTTGATCATATTCTTACAAGAGTGAACAATTAAATCACTGCTCTATGAACAATCATCTGACCAGCTGTCAATCTACCAGTGTGGTTCAGAACATATTTTCTCACAATATTAAGTTATGTCAGGAGGGTAAAAACAATCAGAAACCATGATAAAATCAAGATAAAGGGAACTTTCTCTTCTCTTGCAGTCACTTCATCATATAAAAAATTCTTTGGTTTGAAAAAACAATTTTTGATAAAAATTTTCTTTTTAATCCTATACTGTTTTCAATAAATTGATATGGTAAGAATTTTTTCAGAATCTCTATTTCTACAGAAATGGGTAAGACAGGTATAAGAAAACTAAATATCTTAATCAAAACTGGAATGAAGCAAAGGCAGAGCTGAAAATAGGACCTTGAAATCCCAATAACCTATTTTATATTCTAACCACATCAACACCGTCCCTCCTGTAACTATAAGCTTGAAATTTCATGTTTATTAACAATGATGGAGAAAACATGAAAAAAGTTTTACCTGGAGGTGGTACAGTTATTGGAATACCTAAAAAACAAGTGATGAAATTTAATATAGTAACTGGATTTCAAAACCTGTTATGTACTTATGCCATCACGAAAGAAAACTTTGAAATAAAACCCCTCGCCTCATCGTCCTGGCTTATTCACTCAAAAGCAGCATTCTGTTTTCTTGCAGAGGACCAACAATTCGAGTATAATATCAGACTTCCTGATGAAAACCCAGTCTAACAACTTGATAACAAGATTTCCCCACTAATTGTAACCATGAACAAAGTGAGACGTTAGTTAAAAAAAGCACCTTTGTGCACACACAAATATCAAACTCCATGAAATTAACACTAAGCTTGATAATCAACATCTGATTTTGTTATTTTAACAGTATAATAGGCAAAGTGATAAGGGGCTCTTAAATACTGCAGGTAGTACAAGGTAACTCGGAAGATGATGGATATTCACTTTAGTAAAGCTATGAGGGATGTTCAAATATGGACATGAATTGTTTTTATTGGTGATAGGAGTGTGGAAAGGTTATTATTTCCCTTGACTTGTGGGAGTAGAGACAAGGGATATAGCCAATTCATATATTTACATCCCTAGGGCACGCTAAGATGAATGTAGCGGTTTACTTCAACAGAAGTCAGTAAATACTAATTTGAGTGACTCTCACTCACACACATTATAATCTTTAAAGGAATAAACTACATATAAACATTCTCAATTTACATTGGTCAAGAAAGTGAAAGTGTTACTCGCTCAGTCGTGTACGACTCTTTGCGACCCCATGGACTGCAGCCCACCAAGCTCCTCTGTCCATGGAATTCTCCAGGCAAGAATACTGGAATGGGTAGTGATTCCCTTTTCCAAGGGTTCTTCCTGACCCAGGGTTAGAACCTGGGTCTCCTGCATTGCAAGCAGATTCTTTATCATCTGAGCCACCAGGGACTCTTCAAATGCGCCCTTAAATCCTAATTTAAAATTTACGTGTCATGCAAATTATAATTTTCTTGTTTGAAGAAAAATGACATTTCTAAGTAGAAAAATTTCCAATATGAAAAATTTTTTCAAGAAAAACATTAAATCACAAAGAACTTCAACAAAGTCAGAATGCTTTACTAAATCCTATCTTTAAAAACTACATCAAAACTATTCCCAAAGAGGAAAAGTAACCTAAATTCATTAACTAAGTACATAGGAAAAAATAATGAAAAAAATTGCTTTCAAATGTTTGCTTGTCAATGGAAACATCTGCTAATAATTTAAAAATTTTCTACGTGTTTTACCAGATTAAGAGGTTTTATTCAAACAGAACTTAAGGAAATAAGGAGGCCTTAAAATGGAGAATGAAGCACCTTACTTAACCACCCATGCAATAAAAGGATATGGTAAACTCAAACCAACAAGACGAAAAAGATAAATAATGCAGCAGTCATGTTTCAAAAATCATTAGGCATCCACAAGTCTACTAAAATGAGCTACACTCCATGGTAATTCTCATACCTCGAGCTACCTCCCTGCTTCCTACATTACTAAACTAAAAGAATCCAGCAAAGAATACAAACTAACAAAAGTTCCAGACACCACACTAACTGGGAAATTAAGGAAGGCACAGTATATTAAATGCTCTTAATAGCTGCTATTACTTTATCTTCATTAGAAGATTACAGATTTTTTTAGAGAGTACTACTGAGCTTCACTATATGTCCCAGTTTTCACGTTTAAATACGTGACTATTTAATTCATGACCACTGTCCTAGGTATGGTAAGGTAACCATGCCGATTTCAGCAACCCACACTGTAATCCTAATAACTTTACCCAAGTAAATACATGAACAACATACATCACTTAAGCTAACTACAATGTGAACTCATATAAAATAACTAAGAGAATACTATTCAGCTCTCTCAACATTCAGTCTTCAAAAACATTTAAGTTACCAAACTTCCACAAAACATAAAAATAAAAGAATATAACCAAACTATTAAGTGTGCTATGAAGACAGTTAAAATTACAAACATTCTGCTTTTAATTTTTCTTACTACAGTAGTACCATAAGACAGATTCTTTTTAAAAATCAACTGAAAGGAATTAAGTACACAAAACTTATGCTACATAGATAGATATGGATGTCTTTCCAAACAATATCTACACATCAGAAAGTTGGCATAAGAACTAGAGAAGACCTTTTGCGTGAAACACATATCTCATCTAAGATAGCGTGAGACGTATATCTCACCTAAGATAATTCAAATCTTAATTTTGAATTAAAGTTCACTGAAACAGAACTTTAAAGTTGATGAAACACTGTACGATCCATTCTTTTGACAATTAGTAAATTTATTTAAAAAATGCTACTTAAAAAGTTTAATCTGTAATATAATGTTAGACCAACACAATTCTCATCTAGAAAATCACTATTTAGTATTTGACTTTTGTTAACAAGAGAGAACAGTAAAATGAAGGACAAAATTCACCTCAAAATTCCCTGTTTCTCCTGGCACTCCCAACTTTCCTGGTCAACACATGTGCTGCCCAGCCAACAGATTTGAAGTACACAAATTACGCATTGTGTTTCTGTATCCTTTATCTTTAAAATGAGTAGCAAATTACAGTAGTAAAAGGAAGATTTCTATTACTGGACAAAAGCTTTTGGAAAAGTTATATTCAAGTTCTAAAGGGAATGAATAGATGGGGTTTTGACACTTTAGCGACCATCAGAATTACTTCAAGAATTTGTTAAAATACAGATTGCTGGGCCCCTCCCCTGGAACTTCTGATTCAGTAGGTCTGGCATGAGGGAGAGAATCTGCATTCCAAACAAGGAGATAATGATGTTGCTAACCAGAGACCATATTTTGAGAATCACTGGATTTACATTCAAACTTCCCTGCAAATTGCACTGTGGAGCTACTCAAAATGTATAAATTCCATTTCAAATTTTTATTAAACAAAGCATGTGCCACTGTGATATAAAACAGTACAGCTATATGACAGCTTATACTGTCTGGCACCCTCAAAAGAAAGAAAATAGGATTTAACTTTTTCAGTATGTAATATGAACTTTTAAATGTAAAGAAGTGTAAGGGTGGGTGGGGGGACTGTTAGGGGGTTGAAGGAACTGGTACAAAGAAACAGAAAGGCAGCATGCCAGCAAAACATCAGGTCAAAAGGAATTCAACTATAAATTCACTATTTTTAAAATTCTCACACAAAAGTAATAGCTCTGTATTCAAGTTAAAAAATGGAATAAAAATTATCTCTGAACTCATTCTTAATGTATCCTATCATTATTTTACACAACTTAGGCAAAGAAAGAGTTCCATGATAGGAAGCCTCCAACTTGGCTTCCAATGATTCCTGCCTCCTGGTATGCATGTCTTTTTATACCTCTGATATTCATATCCTCTCCTTGAAGGTGGGCTAGATAATGATTTATTTCCAACAAATGAAATACAGCAAAAATGATGGAATGTTATTTCGATGACTAGGTTACAAAAGAGACTGACTTCTATTTTGCTGGTTTCTTCTGTTGTGTTCTCAGCATTCATGCTATGATGAAGCAAACTACCATGGTGGAGAGGAAGTGAATCTTTTTAACAAAGAAGTCAGTGAATCTGAACACGAATCTTTTCTTAGGAAGTCTTTGAGATGACCATCTCAAAGTCTGTGAAAGACCTTGAAGCAGAAGACCAGCTAAGCCGTCCCCACACTGCTAATCCACAATCACTGTTCAACAATAAACGTATGTTGTCTTAAACCATTGTGCTCTACAAAAGTAATCTGTCGTCGTGGATCAAGAGCTAACTAATATAGTAACCAGCTGTCAACTACCTACTATTTCTGTATTCAGTTCAAATGAAAGAAAGAAGCACACCAGAACAATGTAAACTATGCTTTCTACTTCTCACTTGGAAATTATAATCTTCATCAATACTAGTATGTTACAAACACCAAAAAGCTTAATCACTTGCCTTAAGTCTCACCAATTACTACTTTCAAGTCATCAAGCTCATAGGTAAATTCTGCACACACCAAAAAACTGAGTACAAAACATCAAGGTTTATAAAAATCTTTAAATATGACCTTCCACCACATGCTTTTCTATGTACCAGTGTTTTAAAGATTACATACACATACACATCATCTACAATCTATACTTAAAAAATATATGACGTAGAATACTTATAAACCTATAAAGTAAAACAATTAATTACAAGGTGCAACAAGGAACAGGAGTAATTTGAAAGAAAAAATTGTGTTAAAAGGCCCTATGAACACTTAAAGCATCAGAAATAGTTATCAGCATACTCTACACCTAAAAAGTAAAAAAGATAATTTTATATTAACTATAAAATTGGTGAATTATTTTATCTTTATTACAATCTCTCACTCTTTCAATTATAAAATAACCTAAAAGCCTACGGAAAACAAAAATTTTGTTAGACAAAAACATCTCAGATTAGAACTATCAATATTTTTACTTGTAAAGGAATTAAACTCTAAAGGCAAAATAACTAGAAGAGTAGCACGAATGAAAGCAAATATTAAGTCATAATTAAATTCTACAATATACAGCATCTATGCTTGTGAAGAAGACTCCTGAGAGTCCCTTGGACTGCAAGGAGATCAAACCAGTCAATCCTAAAGGAAATCAATGAATATTAAGGACTGCTGCTGAAGCTACAGTTCCAATACTCTGGCAACCTGGTGCCAAGAGCTGACTCACTGGAAAAGACTTTGATGCTGACAAAGATTGAAGGCAGAAAGGGAAGCAGAGGACAAGATAGCTGGGTGGCATCACCGACTCAGTGGTCATGAGTCTGAGCAAACTCTGGGAGATGGTGAAGGACAGGGAAGCCTGGTGTGCTGCAGTCCATGGGGTCGCAAAGAGGTGAACATGACTGAGCAACTGAACAACAAACACTGTATTAAAAATATAACTATTATAAAGGGAGCATCCACAGGGAGAAAAAGACATTCAAAAACCAACATCTTAAAGAAGCTTGTAATAGCTACTACTACTACTACTACTACTACTAAGTCACTTCAGTCGTGTCTGACTCTGTGCGACCCCATAGACGGCAGCCCACCAGGCTCCCGAGTCCCTGGGATTCTCCAGGCAAGAACACTGGAGTGGGTTGCCATTTCCTTCTCCAATGCATGAAAGTGAAAAGTGAAAGGGAAAGGGAAGTCGCTCAGTCGTGCCCGACTCTTAGCGACCCCATGGACTGCAGCCTACCAGGCTCCTCCGTCCATGGGATTTTCCAGGCAAGAGTGCTGGAGTGGGGTGCCATTGCCTTCTCCATTTTAATAGCTATTAAACTTAAATTGTGCTCATTACAATTAGCATTATACCCTATTTTGAGTTTACTGAAAACACTATAGACTATTGTATTTTTTTAATATAGAAAACTATAACAAAACAGAAAATGAGTACTTCTTTCAAAATTCAAGAAGTTATTTTTCAAAAGGTACTTCCGGAAACTACATTTTTAGTGCTTACATTTTTGGCAAATAGCATAGATTAACCTGCAGATTTGCTGCGTAAGACCAAAAATCTTGATGAAACTGTAAATCAGCTTAATGTTATACTTACAAAATAATTTCTCAAATAAAGGGACAAAATTATACTTCCTCAAGGGTGCAGATAATATTCACTGAATATAAGCCAAGCTTCTGCAAAGTAGCAGTTCTCAAAGTATTATCTGGAGCTTCCTTGGGGTGTCCCTAAGGCTCTTCTAAGAATTTGAAAGGTCAAAACTCCTTTCATAAAAATACTAGGATGTTATTTGCCATCTTCGTGTTCATTCTCTTACAAATGTACAATGAATTTTTCCAGAGGCTACATGACATGTGCAATCACAATTGATTTAATGCAAAAGCAAACAGGAGAATCCAGTTTTTTTGTATTATGCCACATGAGCAAAGAGATTTACAAGGTATAAAAGAAGGCCACTCTTTGCACTAAAATTTGTCATTCTGGAAGAATAATTTTTCATTAAAATGTTATCTTAGTGTGTAACTGGATTAGATATACATTAAAAATAATATTTAAATAAAATATCTTAATTTCTTGGGTTTAATTTCTAATAAAAAAATGAATATGTCACACATAAAGAAAAGCTCTTTGGGGTCTGCAGTAATTTTTAAGAGTATAAAGGGATCTGTGACCAAAAAGCTTAACAGCCACTGCACTAGAAACCAGACTGCTAACAGGAAAATAATCTAAAGACAATGAAAATCCTGAGGAAATACTGAAAACTTCGGAAGTAAACTGCTTTCAGCCCCATGTGTCATCACTAACTCAAATTCAAAATATTTAAGGAACAAGTAAGATTTTTAGGTTCATATAATTTGTAGTACTAGATGACTACTATGGAGAAGGAAATGGCAACCCACTCCAGTTCTTGCCTGGAGAATCCCAGGGACGGGGGAGCCTCGTGGCTGCCGTCTACGGGGTCACACAGAGTCTCAGACACGACTGAAGTGACTTAGCAGCAGATGACTACTAAGATGCTAATTGTCTTACCTACCTAACAAAAGTCTTCTAGGAAAAAAAATACTTTGCTCTAAAATGCAGAATTTTATACATTTTGAAATCTAGATAAAGAGCCTAAACCCTATGCATGCATGCATATATGCTAAGTTGCTTCAGTCATGTCTGACTGTGTGTGACCCTATGGACTATAGCCTGCCAGGCTCCTCTGTCCATGGAATTCTCCAGGCAAGAATACTGGAGTCAGTTGCCAGTCCCTTCTTCAGGGGATCTTCCCAACCCAGGGAACGAACCTGGGTCTCCTGCACTGCAGATTCTTTACTGTCTGAGCCTCTAGGGAAGCCCATTAAATTCTATATCCAACTTTAAAAGCAGAGATGACTTATCTATGGTCTGGGCTCCATCTCCGTAAAGCAGAGAGACTTATTCAACTTAGTAGAATTCTACTCATGTGCTAGATTTCAATTGTTTCCAAGACTTAACAATATTCACATGAGCCTTAACACTGATTAAGGTAACAAGACAGGAGTTAAACTGACTCTCCCTTCTCTTGTTCAACAAACTAAATTATATAAAAATGAACATAAAATATGACACTAAAAGTAAATTAACATTTAAAATCTAAATTAAAAATCTATCATAAAACATAATACAGTTTGATCAAAGTTTAAAAAACAGCCTATTTACAACTGTGCATTAAAACGTTATTAAAAAATAATAATATAAACCAGACACGGACAAATACTGTACGACTCCACTTATATAAGGCACCAAGAGTAGGCAAATTCAGAGAGACAGAAAGAAGCCACCAGAAGCTACAGTAGGGAGGAAGGTATTATGTTTAATGAATATATAGGCTTTGTTATGAATGATGGAAAAGTTTTTGGTATAGATAGGGGTGATGGTTATACAACACTGTGAATGTACTTAATGCCACTGAACTGTACAATTACAAATGGGTAAGATGATCAATATTATGTCATGTTATCACAAACACACACACCCACACAAAATCAACTGCTCTATATTATCAATCCTTCCAATTCTACAATTTTTCTTCCAACACACACGTATTTAAAAACTGGTTTAATCAGTAAACAGACTTCTTAACACAAATCAGGCAAACAGTAAAACCTCAATTACTATCGCTGTTTGGTCACTAGGTCGTGTCTGACTCTTTTCAACCCCATGGACTATAGCCTGCTAGGCTCACTCCATGGGGTTTCTGAGGCAAGAACACTGGAGTGGACTGACATTTTCTTCTCCAGGGATCTTCTCGATCCAGGAACTGAAGCTGAATCTCCTGAATTGACGGGCGGACTCTACTACTGAGCCACCTAGGAAGCCCAAAACTTCAATTAATTGAATTAAAGTCTGATTCCTACTTTTCACTCCCGAACTTCCTTAATCACAAATATATATGCATGCACTTTCAAAACAAGAAAAATTTTTTAAAGAGCTTTTAGGCCATGTTACCAGGGTGAATACAGATAGGTAATGATTAACTTCTTCATTTCAATGTAGTTGAATGAAACAGGCATTCAAGCAAAATTGCCTATGTTAGAATTCTGGTTCTGCTACTTTCTAGCTATTATGATTCCAGTTTTCTCATCTGTAAAATCAGAATAGTATCTACTTCAGATGGTGTTGAGAATCAAATTGAACTAAAACATGATATGTGTTCAGAACAGTGCTTTCAACAGTAGCATTCAATAAACATTAACTTTTATTTCTATTATTACTCAGTGAAAGTATGAAAGCACACTAATAATGTGTGTCTGAAAAAACTCATACAATAGAAAGTATTTTCTGGATTACTAAAAATAATAGATTTTCTGAAAATTAAGGAAGATCTTGAATAAGTTACAGTGTTTGTTTTCAAGCTACTATCAGTATGGTAGCAAGGAACCATATTACTTTTCCATTTAGAAAAGCTAATCCAGAAGTCATTAATTTAGGACCGAATGTCCCTTACATGTTTATTGTACTCGCCAATACAAAACCTCCTTTACTCTTTAGACAAATCTACTGTGGCCAGAAACATGACTTTGTCTGTTATAACAAGACTTCACATACGCTGTAGATGTGTGTTTGAGGGGGAGAGGAAACAACACATCTCTTTTCTGTTAACTATTTTACAGTGAAAGCTTCTTGAATGAAGCAGCTTCCCTGGTACCTCAGTGGGTAAAGAATTCGACTGTAATGCAAGATACCAGGATTCGATCCCTGGATCAGGGAGATCCCTTGGAGAAGAAAATGGCAACCCACTCCAGTATTCTTGCCTAGAAAATCCCGTGGACAGAGGAGCTTGGAAGGCTTCAGTCCATGAAAGTGAAAGTGACGGCGCTCAGTCATGTCCAACTCTTTCCGACCCCACGGACTGTAGCCCGCTAGGCTCCTCTGTCCATGGGATTTTCCAGGCAAGAATACTGGAGTGGGTTGCCATTTCCTTCTCCAGGAGATATTCCCAACCCAGGGATTGCACCCGGGTCTCGCACATTGTAGGCAGACGCTTTATGGTCTGAGCCACCAGGGAAGTCCTGGGGTTGCAAGAACTGGATACAATTTAGCAACTAAGCCACCACCACAAGTGTCTACTCATGCAACAAGCCACATCTGTAAACCTCCAAGAGTTGATCATAAATGTTACCCTCCACACCAGGGCATTTCTGAGTGAATAACAACAATTAAGCTGGGACAATAGGTTTAATAGGACTATTCCAGACAAATCTGGATTAACACCCCAAATTAAGGGCATAATACAACATTACTATATTTGTTCCACATCATATACAGCTCTACAGTCTTAAAAACTTAAACATTTGAAAGCTGATGTTAAAGCAGCCAACATTAGAATGTTTAAATTAATTCTCCAAAGATTTATTCCATTTTTTCTTTCAGTATTTCTGAAGGAGGCAAAAAGAAAACCCAAGGTTTCTCTAAGACAGAGTACTTTTAAAAGCAATACTTACGAAAAGACTGCTTGAGCCACAGCTTTCTTTCATTAGCCGCTTATGATTCTTAAGATGATCTAAATTATAGCAAACTCTACAGAATATGCTGTAATCATATGACTCTGTGGTAAATGGTAACTGCAAATGTGGCTTTAATCACTGCCTATATTCATCTGGTATATATATTAATGCAGCCATACTGCTGTTTAAAGCCAGTGCCCACTCTGACTGATAAGAGCCTGTGTGACTGTACCAATTGTCAATCTGAAAATTTCTTTGGTGTTACGGATACATAAATATGTTGCTAACTCAATTAGCTAACACATGTAGGGAATGTCAGGTATACACAGGATCTCTGTGATTGGCACTGCGAGGAAACACAGATGGAAATGGAGTGCTTATGCTCTCTCCAACAGCTCACAAGGAGTAATCCAGATAGCCTCAACTTAACAAATATTTGGTTTTAACATGAACTAGTATCTTTCCCTCACCATCACCCCTAGCAAATATACCAGTTAGACTATGACCACATGCACTGATCATCTTTTAGTCTCATTATTTCCATATTTTATCTTTCTCATAGGACAAAAGACCCATTATGAATCATTAAGTCTTCATTATTTTCTCTTTTTATTTAGTTAATTCTCACTATATCAAAGATCCCAACCAATATATACTGCTTAAATCAGCATTAGAATTCATCTGAATTTGTATTCCTTAAATGCTGACAGGATGACACGGAAAGGTAATATAAGGATAAGCATCAAAAGAAATCTGTACAGGTGTTAAAAATATGGAAAGCATGCAATTGCAAATTAACATTAAACAGCTTAAACAACAAAAAAATAATCAGTGGTACTCTACGGTATAATTCCATAGCTAATCTAAACATTTTAATAATAGATTTGTTATCCTTATAAACAGAGATTATATGGCAAAGAAATGAAATGATTTTTACCATTTTGAAAAAGTACACACATCCAGATAATGCCACTGCCTATCAATATCCTACAGAGCTTCTAAATATTCTTACACCAGTGAGGTATTTATTCCTTTGTTATTAACTTGTACCACTATTTTCTCTCACTTACTTTAATAACAAGTGTTGAAGAATACCTGGGGATATACTATATTAGGTAGTAAATAAGAAAATTCTTTTAAATCAACTTTAGTAATTAAATAAGATTACAAAGCAATTTAAAGACTATGACCATATGCACTGATCATCTTTTAGTCTCATTATTTCTACATTTTATCTTTCTCATAGGACAAAAGATCCATTTATGAATCACTAAGTCCTCATTACTTTCTCTTATCATTAGTTAATTCTCACCACATCAAAAATCTAATAACCACAGATTGAATCTTAACTTCTGAATGGTTTCAGTTTCAGAACAAGCAATTTATTGTCAGAACAAGAAATTCACTGAACTTGAGAAATAATGCAGTCTGGAGTAAGCAAGTCATACCTATCTAATCTTCTCTTTCTACTATTTTTGAGACAACAGATTCCCTAAAGCCAAAGTCATGTTTCATAATTTTCTTATCCTTTTTGGAAAGCAGAATCTCAGAAGGAAATCAAAGGTGCTGTGGTTGTGGGGCTGGTGCAATAGCTGAATTTTAGAGGAAAAGGATGAATATTACAAAGGATTATTCAGATCCCTTAAATGCCTCTGTACTCTAATCAGAACTGCCAACTCTTAAAGACAACTCTCTGGTAAAAGCAATGTGAGTGAGTGAACGTGGCTCTCTAGTATAAACTGATTTTATTAATAAAAAGCAACTTTTTACATATGTGGCACATGTAGTTCTGGTTAGGACCAGCAGCTAATTTTTAACCCTTATTACTGGAGCTCTCCCTAGGAAGAAAATAATTATCTCAATCTGGTTAGTTTCATTAAAAACCGGCTAAGGGTTATAAATATTAAAAGCCTATTGTGAATAAAATAACGAAGGCTATCAGACAAAAGTTGAAAGTATACAATTAGGGAATTATTTGTAAATTTTTTCCTACTACCACTGATCTAGCTTTTAATAAATAACCAAAAGTGGCTAAGAATATTATAAAAACTGACATTAATTTTCTGTCATGCTTAATAGGCCCCTGGCACCCAGAAACAGTCTCCAAAAAGGAAACCAGTATACAAAGAAAGACGACAACTGGACTTGAGATTTTCATTTCATTCTCTTCATAATTTTTTTTAACCTATGCAATTCTAAAAGTATCGTTAATTTTTTTTTTTTTCAAAACAAGGTAACATGACTCAATGTGAGTTTATACATACACAACCAGCAACTTTAATTTGGGGAATCACTATCATATTTTTAGAACACAGTTTTAGTCCACTTGTCTTTATTTTAGTACACTGCCTCTTTGCTTTGCTGAAATTGTTAAGACACATATACATCTGATTCAGTGTGAATCTATTGAAGATTGAGCATAAATTTCTTATTCTACTACTTTTAATGTAATGCAGTGAAGATTCTGTTTTCAAATATATACTTTAATTGTTAAGTTCAAAATTTCAAAACACTCATAGGCTATTTTTCTTTCAGAATCAAATGTCTTATTTACTATTTACCTGGTGGTGGAATCAGAGGTGGAGCAGTGCTGACAGTTGGAGGAGGTGGAAGAAATGGAGGAGGTGGAAGGTGAGTTGGAGGAGCTCCTGGAGGGAAAAATGGAGGTGGTTTGCTAAAATTGTTGTCTACTTCAGTAGCAGATCTTTCAGAAAGGACCTAAAATTATAGAGCACAGTTAAGTAAAAAGGTGAATAAATATTCTTATCTAAGAGTAAACGCAGTAAATGAATCTCATTTAATCTAAGAAATAAGTTTTATTCACATACACGTATTTTGGAGAAGTAGGACTAACTGTTCTATGCATGGGGTATGAGTGAACATTACACATATGTGAGTATACACTCAAACACACTTTTAAAAATGTTCATAGTCAAAGCCTAGGAAAAAGTGAATCATTACAAGTAAAATTCTTATGGAATAACTAAGAGATTTAATAACGTTGTAAGCAAGAGACAATTAAGTATTTCACAAATAAAATGTAATGAGTATTATCTTTGTTACTCAACCAAAGTTAAAGTATTCAAATTAAGGCATTATAATCATTAGTCACAGATATCAGAATTAAGAAACTAAGACGGCAGCAGAACCAGATATGCATTATACCAAAGCCTGTCATCTCAGGTTGCAAAGTAAGAGGTTGTACGGCATGCATCAAATAGAGTGCAAGTAACAGGCACTGGATATATAAAAAGCTTCTTCATCCGAGCCTTGGAACTTTAAGAACAAGGGTTTATACTCAATAGGTAAAAGTATTTACAAAATACCAATCTTTGTGAATAGGTAAGGGACAAGCATCAAACCCACAGGAGAGTGGCACCTAGAAATATGAATTTTTTACAAGATCCCTGACAGACTCTAATGTGCAAATGTGTTTGGGAAAAACAGAAAAAGCAGGCAACATAATGTTATATATTTATACTTTTCAAATCCTTGCTGGCTAAAGCATATCATTTGAACAGATAATCCTTCCTTTCATTAACTTTTCCTACATTTAAGTACAGTAATTTTTGTAAGGCTTATGTTGAAAAGCTATTTTTTAAAGTAGAAAGCAGAGTTATTTTAAGAATAAGCATGGCCTTTTAATTGTGGGGGAAAGAAAGAGGATTATCTTCCAGTTTAGGAATAATTTACCTTTAAAGGTGCTAAAAAGAACATTCATATGATTAATTTATTAAAAGTAATAAGAATCAGAACACTTTGGATATTTTTTAAAGTACTTAGAGAAAGAAAATTAATAATGAAAAAGTGTGGTCAATTAACAGCTGAAAATCTTAAGTTACTCAAGTTCAAACTTGAGTTATCCAAGCTACTAATAACTCATCTCCTTTCATCCTTTTAACTGAAAAGCATGAGATCTATTTCTCTCAGAAATGTCACATTAAATAAATTATGGTACAGCCACAGAATAAATCTATCAAGAGGAGATTTTAAATCAAATTGTTAAGAATATAGAAAAATGCAAATGATAATTTTAAACGGGAAAAAATGGATACACAAAAATATAATTGTAGTTGTATCTGTCCCAATCTGACTTAGTGATGAGGAAAAGGTGTATCAAAATGTTAAGAGTAGTTGTCTTTAAATGGCAGAACTATGGATGATTTTATTTTCTTTAAACTTTTCCCATACCTTCCTTTTTTAGTCCAATGAGTCTATATATCACACTCATAGCAAGGAAAAGAAATTTTACTGAAAAATATCCAAAGGTTATACATTTTAAATAGAACAGTTTTATAATAACATAGTGATTATGTTGCAGTGATTAATTCACATTTTAAATCCCCTTTGTATTAAAAGCACCAAAAGTACCTAACACATAGGAGAGGGCTATGACTGAATAAATTAAACGAGAACATAGATATAATCTTTCATTTAAAGATAATAATTCATAAAATACTAAACCTGTATATTGCTGTTTTCATTTGCCCGTCGCCTTCCTTCTACTCGGCTGATAGTTATAGTCTGACCAATAACATCAATTGCCCCAGGTAATCTCCTGTAACGTAAAAAGTGAATCATTTCAGTTTCACCTAACTAGATGTTTGGACAGTATATACATATTAGGTAAGAAATAAAGCCCCCCCCTCCCCCAAAAAAGAAATAAAGCCCAAAACCCTTTGCAATGTAATTTAAAATAAAACTATCACAACACACTTTGGAAAAAACTTCATTTAGGTAAAAAGTTTTATTAATGAGCTAAGACTAGCACATCTAACAATAATCATAATGCTAATTTTTAAGTATACTTGAAGGTTTTCTTTAAAGTTTATTATTTTTTAGTACTCTCCAACTGAATTTACCTTTGTGGAATTGAAACAGGTAGGAAATGCTAAACAAATGGAAATAAAATTTATTGGCCACTATAATTGTAATACATACCACAGTTATATTACAGATTAAAAAATTCTTCAAAAGGGCCTGAAAATATATAATGCTCATTCTGAGACACAAAGAATATTTTTCTTAGTAATTTATTCTGAGCATCAGAAAAGAATAAAAAGGGAACCAGTTCTGCATTGCCATTAGAAAGCTTCAAATATTTAAATACCAGGCCCACCTCCAACTGTATTTACAACTATTAAAGTTTGTAAGTAGATGGAAAAACAGTCTATCACAAAATAATGTTGCAAATTTAATAGGAAAATCTAACAAGTTAAATTTAAAAAAATAAAATAACATTAAAAGCCATTTATACATTAAGGACTTTATAAAAATGCATATGGTTAATAAAATACAAAAGTCACTTGTAGGCATTGGCAATGAAAAATGGACACAAATTAGATGAATTTCTCTTTATCTGTACTTCAGTTCTGAACAACTGTGCTTTTAAAATTTTAGAACAATCAAAATACAATAAATCCTTCCACAGTCATCAAGTTAGGTTCCTTAAAATGACTAGTAACAACAGCTACTATTTGTTGAACAATTACATTCTATACCTAAACCTCACCATAACCCTTAAAGAAAATTAACATATACCAGTCAGATGATAAAGCTAGAGCTAGAGTGATATCACTGACCTCAGTAATAACTAAATGGCAAAACTAATTTACACATCTGAGTCTTTCTGATTTCAAAGCCTCAGATTCCTTCCCTTGAGCCATGCTGCCTTCCAGCAAGATACAGCAGCCCTTGAAAAACTTAGGACTTTTGGAAAGCAAGAATTGGTGGAAATATGTCTCAAGTAAACCTTGAAATGACCAATAAATAATCTTATGCTCAGAAAAAGAGAGCCCTATAAAAAGCCTATAATATCATTTAAAATGTCTTTAACTACTGATCCTGCCCATGTAAGATTTCTATCAATATATTTTTTTAAATGTTCAAGCCTTACTGATTTTACGCCTGGGTCACTGACCTCCCCAAGTTTCCTCATGATCTCAAAGATCAAAAGTGATTTTCCTTCACTTGTATCCTTTAGTGTAGCTGGGAAACTATCCTAACATTCACAGATTAGGAAAATTCATATACTTCTGACAAAACAAATACTGCTGTAATTTTTTCCTAAAATTTAGAATACTTATAAAGCTATGACCACTATAATTTCACATGAAATGCACATGCCACCCGTTCTCCCATATAAAAACATATCTCAGATTTTAACGTCTCAGCAGATAAAGGTATATATTTTCTGAGGTCTGGACTTCTCTCACCATTTATTGTACCTAGACTTCACCGTAAAAATCCTTATTTCTACTCTGTTTTCTTTTCCATTCTCTTCTGTTCTCAATCACCGGATTCTCCCCACTCCACTCTTTTTAAATTTATTCCTGTCAAGAATAAATTCTCACAAAGTTGTTTGGGTTTGCAACCTGCATTACAAACCCTCCAAATTGTTAAAAGTAACAAAAGGGAAAGATTCTATAACTTTGACCGTGGATTTCTAAGCATTTGTGCTTTCAGAAATTCTGGGCCATATGGGAGTACTCATTTAACAAAATTTGATCTTCAGTGTAGAGAAGTCTGATTATCTTTTTCAGCTTTAAATGGATTTCTCTATCACTAAAAGGGCTTCCCCATGGCTCAGTGGTAAAGAATCTGCCCGCATGAAATATAGGAGCTGCAGGAGACATGCGTCTTATCCTTTGGTGGGCAAGATCCCGGGGAGGAGGGCATGGCAGCCACTCCAGCATTTTTGCCTGGAGAATCCCATCGACAGAGGAGCCTGGTGGGATATGGTCCATACGGTTACAAAGAGTCAGACGTGACTGCAGTGACTTAGCAGGCTATCACTAAAGATTCAAAATGTCAAATACTATGTTTCTAAAAACATACAAATGAGAAATTAGTTTTAACAAACACATATGGCTAGAGGGAGTCTAAAAAATTGCAATTCCTTATATTTCCATAATAGTAACATCTCCTTGCCCAAGCACTGTTACCATACAAATTGATTTAACTGAATCAAAAATTTTATTAGGAATTAGAAATTGATGAGAAATTTTGTTATTTTAGAAAAGATACATATGTATCATAGTAACATTTACCTTGACAATATTTAATATTAACATAGAAGAGCTTCACCATGAAGATCTACTATAACTTGGATTTCTACAAAGCACAGATTTAATTGGACTTAAAATCTTGTTCAGTAAGGCAGACAACAGTTAATGGAGTATCAAGATTCTCTTCTCTATATTAGACTCAATCACATAGTAAAAAGTGAAAAGACAGCAACTAACCATGGTGGCAGCTACTGTTTCATCAACTAGTTTAATACAGGCAGTAAATATTCACAAGAACCTCTACCTCTCCTCCTAACACAGATGAATATGAAAACAACTCTGAAATTTTAATGGAATCAAATTAAATGTCATATTTTGAGAACTCTGATGTTCCAGAAAGGGTATGAGAGCTGCTTACATAGATACAACAGAAAACCTAAAGTAATGAACTCGGGACCAAGGGAAGATGGACAAAAGGTTAGTTATTAATCTTTGGCCACAAATTTATTTCTTGGTTTATTTTTTGACAGCCAAAATAAAGGACATTCTTAATAACAAAAGTCTCTAGTGTGCATTTAAGATAAAAACAAAACACCAGCACTGAAGATTACTTTTCTTGGTAATTATGATAGCTAGCATTCACTGAACACCTACTATGGTGCTAGGAAAGCACTGTTCTAAGCATTTTACATATATTTATACCTCATAACAATCCTATGAGGTAGCATTTTACCTCTCCCATTTTATAGATAGTAAAAAGACAAGAAATTTCTTCTTTGATTATATCTTAAAAGAAAGTATGATAGACTGCAGTAGTTTTTAAGCTTTTAAACCACAAAACAGTTATTTAGGAAATATATTTTACACAGGAATCCAGCATATACATTATATAAAAAACAAAAACAGAAGTTTCATAAAACAGTACTAACACTATAAAGGAAAATGGTAACATTAAAATCAAATATGCCTTTATTAATATTTACATATAATACAGGGGAAAAAAACTAAAATCAATTAATATTTGGTGGCTCAGACCACCAAACTGATCTAATACCCCTCTAATGGATGGCAATCTAATGCTTTGAAAAACAATGAAATAGTGACAAAGTCTCCAATATTACTATAGCCAAAACAGAAGTGAATTTCACATCCTGTTTCTCAAGTTTCCTCCATACTGGGTGAAGCATAACAATGTACTAGTCAATAAAAGCAATTTAATCGGGGGAGCAAAACAATGTGGTTTGAGAACACTGCCCTCTTGATGGTCAGGCTTGCCCTAAGGATTTAATTGTACTTCTGGGCAAGAGTTCTTAACTAGCATGCATGGGATATAGAGAAATCAAGAAGTCTCTGAACCTAAATATGTGCATAAATATACATGTATTTTCTAGGCAAGAGTCCACTGTTTGCAGCAAATTTTCAAAGGGCTTACTGCTTCAAAGAAAGTTGAGAACCTCTATTCTAAAAAAAAAACAAAAGGAATGGAACACATATCCTTGCAGAAATCTATGAATGCAGTATTCTCACAACAGAGATTCTAATAAGAACAAAGCAGAAGATATTTTAAGACTGAAATCTCTAGGAAAACAAGTACAATGTGACTATTTTATATTTTTAAATTAAAGACAGATGTACTTGGTGGTATGATTATCTAACTCAGGTCATAAACTGAATAGACGGCTGTAACAATTCTGCATGAAAATTGATCTTACGTTTTTTTAAGTTACTTAGGAAAAAGCCTTAGAAGACATGTAGAATGGATTTAGCCATATCAGATGGGAAGGAAGGACATTTTAGATCGAGAAGAGAACAAGAGTGGAGTACATATTATGCACTGGATTCCAAATATACTATCTACCAATCTGTTTGCAACAGGAACAGCAGGATCCACTTTTGGTAGAGATTACCATATTTTAAGCTCAGTTGCATTTTTTAAGTGTATCACTGATAGGAAAAGACATGCTTCTACAGGTAATTTAAAAAAATAAAGACCTTCATATGTGCAATCACATAAAATCTTACAAGCCACACAATATAGCAATATGCATTCAGAGTGCTCAAATGCTTTGAAGAACAGGTACATTTTTTCAGTATACAAATCTCATTTTTTTCAGTATACAAATTAAGACAGAACAGTAAGTAGTGCAAGAACAAACGAGGAAGTCAATTTTAGATTTAATGCTCATTTAACATCCACTTCAAAAGTCTTAGGTTTGTCTATTATAAGAAACCCAAGCAGGTTTAAATATTTTAGTAATTCTACACTGTAATAGAATTCTATTATTCCTCTTAAAAGAGTTTGAATTGGTTTAAAAGAATTATGACATTGGAAAAAAGCTTAAAAAAAGAACTTCAGTTCAGTCGCTCAGTCATGTCCAACTCTTTGCGACCCCAAGAACCGCAGCATGCCAGGCCTCCCTGTCCATCACCAACTCCTGGAGTCCACGAAACCCATGTCCATTGAGTCGGTGATGCCATCCAACCATCTCATCCTCTGTCATCCCCTTCTCCTCCTGCCCTCAATCTTTCCTAGCATCAGGGTCTTTTCAAATGAGTCAGCTCTTTGCATCTGGTGGCCAAAGTATTGGGAGTTTCAGCTTCAACATCAGTCCTTCCAATGAACACCCAGGACTGATCTCATTTAGGATGGACTGGTTGGATCTCCTTGCAGTCCAAGGTACTCTCTCAAGAGTCTTCTCCAACACTACGGTTCAGAAGCATCAATTTTTCGGCGCTCAGCTTTCTTTATAGTCCAACTCTCACATCCATACATGACCACTGGAAAAACCGTAACCTTGACTAGATGGACCTTTGTGGACAAAGTAATGTCTCTGCTTTTTAATATGCTAAGTTGGTCATAACTTTCCTTCCAAGGAGTAAGTGTCTTTTAATTTCATGGCTGCAATCCCTTAGAAGAAATGGAGTAGCCATTATAGTCAACAAGACTCCGAAATGCAGTACTTGGATGCAATCTCAAAAATGACAGAATGATCTCTGTTCGTTTCCAAGGCAAACCATTCAAGATCACGGTAATCCAAGTCTATGCCCCGACCAGTAACGCTGAAGAAGCTGAAGTTGAACGGTTCTGTGAAGACCTACAAGGCCTTCTAGAACAAACACCCCCAAAAGATGTCCTTTTCATTATAGGGGACTGGAATGCAAAAGTAGGAAGTCAAGACACACCTGGAGTAACAGGCAAATTTGGCCTTGGAGTACAGAATGAAGCAGGGCAAAGGCTAACAGAGTTCTGCCAAGAGAACGCACTGGTCATTGCAAACACCCTCTTCCAACAACCCAAGAGAAGACTCTACACATGGACATCCCCAGATGGTCAACACCAAAATCAGACTGATTATGTTCTTTGCAGGCAAAGATGGAGAAGCTCTATACAGTCAGCAAAAACAAGACCGGGAGCTGACTGTGGCTCAGATCATGAACTGCTTATTGCCAAACTCAGACTTAAACTGAAGAAAGTAGGGAATACCACTAGACCATTCAGGTATGACCTAAATCAAATCCCTTATGACTACACAGTGGAAGTGAGAGATAGATTTAAGGGACAAGATCTGATAGACAGAGTGCCTGATGAACTATGGACGGAGGTTCATGAACACTGTACAAGAGACAGGAATTAAGACCATTCCCAAGGAAAAGAAATGCAAAAAAGCAAAATGGGTGTCTGAGGAGGCCTTACAAACAGCTGTGAAAAGAAGGGAAGCAAAAAGCAAAGGAAAAAAGGAAAGATATACCCATTTGAATGCAGAATTCCAAAGAATAGCAAGGAGAGATAAGAAAGCCTTCCTCAGTGATCAATGCAAAGAAATAGAGGAAAACAATAGAATGGGAAAGACTAGAGATCTCTTCAACAAGATTAGAGATACCAAGGGAACACTTCAAGCAAAGATGAGTTCGATAAAGGACAGAAATCATATGGACTCAACAGAAGCAGAAGATATTAAGAAGAGGTGGCAAGAATACACAGAAGAACTGTACAAAAAAGATCTTCATGACCCAGATAATCACGATGGTGTGATCACTCACACTCACCTAGAGCCAGACATCCTGGAATGTGAAGTCAAGTGGGCTTCAGGAAGCATCACTACGAACAAAGCTAGTGGAGGTGATGGAATTCCAGTTGAGCTATTTCAAATCCTGAAAGATGATACTCTGAAAGTGCTGCAGTCAATATGTCAGCAAATTTGGGAAACTCAGCAGTGGCCACAGGACTGGAAAAGGTCAGTTTTCATTCCAATCCCAAAGAAAGGCAATGCCAAAGAATGCTCAAACTACCACACAATTGCACTCATCTCACACACTAGTAAAGTAATGCTCAAAATTCTCCAAGCCAGGCTTCATCGATATGAGAACCGTTAACTTCCTGATGTTCAAGCTGGTTTTAGAAAAGGCAGAGGAACCAGAGATCAAATTGCCAACATCTGCTGGATCATCGAAAAAGCAAGAGAGTTTCAGAAAAACATCTAGTTCTGCTTTATTGACCATGCCAAAGCCTTTGACTGTGTGGATCACAATAAACTGTGGAAAATTCTGAAAGAGATGGGAATACCAGACCACCTGACCTGCCTCTTCAGAAACCTGTATGCAGGTCAGGAAGCAACAGTTAGAACTGGACATGGAACAACAGACTGGTTCCAAATAGGAAAAGGAGTACATCAAGGCTGTATATTGTCACCCTGCTTATTTAACTTATATGCAGAGTACATCATGAGAAACGCTGGGCTGGAGGAAGGACAAGTGGAAATGAAGATTGCAGGAAGAAATATCAATAACCTCAGATATGCAGATGACACCACCCTTATGGTAGAAAGTGAAGAGGAACTAAAGAGCCTCTTGATGAAAGCGAAAGAGCAGAGTGAAAAAGTTGGCTTAAAGCTTAACGTTTAGAAAACTAAGATCATGGCATCTGGTCCCATCACTTCAAGGCAAACAGATGGGGAAACAACTTAGAATTTGCAACTAATAAACTAAAAGGAGCACAGTTTAAAATTTAAAATGGAAACAAAATACAGAAATAAACTGAACACTTGGATAAGATTATAGCAATCATCTGTAATGCCAATTCCAATTTTCTGTGTTCATTAAAACTACTTCATTCTTCTCATTAACTGGCTTTAGAAGAGTAACAAATCTGAATGAACAAAACAAACTAGACTCTATACTAGACTGTATTATTCTTTACAGTTAGCTTCAAGAGTTAAAAAAAAAAAAGCAAAAACACAGTACTATATAAATTAAGAGTAACATGGTGAGAAAAGTCTGTGTCTCCAAATACAGTAATTTATGAAATGGATTTCAACCATTGTACAACTCTTCTTATATAGACTTAAGGAATGCTTCAAAAATAACTCCTCATTTCTCAGTTACATTCATTATAAGAGCTGGAATCTCATTTTCTATCTTCTGCTCAAAAAAGTGTGTGCAGCTTTCAGCTACAGTTTTTACTTTTAGTTTTCAAAAGCACAAAATTCTCATTGAAAATACAGTGCCAAAATTCCTAATAAATACCCCCGACATTAATCACAAAATCAGAATAGGAGTTTTCTAAGTTACTGAAACCATTTTTTTTGGTGGTGGAGGGGGGTGGCGGGGAGGGAGAAGGCGAAGTGTGGGGAGAGTTATACAGTCTAAGTACTGAGATGTATCACTTTCAGATTAAAGAACTAATATCTTCCTTATAAAATGGCCAATTTATTTCAAGAAATAAACTTACATCAAAAGAAAAACTAAGTTAAAAATTATAAGTCAAATGATTTATATAAAAGAAACTTAAGATGCTAAAACAGTAGCAGTAAAAGCAACAAATATAAAGTTTAAAGTTACATTAAAATAAATGATTTTAAGTATCCCTGTGGCTTTGCTTATGAAAGTCAACTTTCCTGACCTGCAGCATTTGAAGGTGAAGAGGCTTTGCCTCTTACTTAGCCATGAATCTAGGCAAATTCCCTAATTTCTCAAATCTCCTCTTCCATGTAAACCAGGGACTAGCCAGAAAATAAATAATTTAGGATTAGAAGTGCTTTTTCAGATAAAATAGTCCAGCCCCATCGTTTTACAATCATGGAAACAGAGGCCTAGACATTTAAGGAAACTATCCTAAATTAACATAAGTGCAAACCCAAATATAATATCCAAATCCAATGTCCATGTCATGAAACTGCTCTAAGTTTAAGAAAGTAGTCATTCTCTTTCTACCAATATGGCTACTGATTCATTATCAATAGTAGAATGACGAACACAACACTCTATTGTCTGGCCCTTTGGGGATCATCATGAAACTGCTCTAAGTTTAAGAAAGTAGTCATTCTCTTTCTACCAATATGGCTACTGATTCATTATCAATAGTAGAATGACGAACACAACACTCTACTGTCTGGCCCTTTGGGGATCATTAAATAGGCTCTCCATGTCGCTGGCCAGGTTAAATATAAATCCAAGTGTTTCTTCACACACTATACTAACAAAGTTAATTGTTATTTAGGAATTATATTAGTAACACTGCTATTAAATTTTGAGTTCCACAGAAATATTAAAAGTTGAAGACTCAAACACCACTCCACACCTGTCACATCTAATTTTTCTTTATTCAAAACAACTTGAAATTTTCTATCGGTTCTTCAAGGGGAATTGCAGCTTTAAAAACTAAGATCCCTGGTTCCCATGGTTAAGAATCTACCTGCCAATGCAGGGGACATGGGTTTGATCCCTGGTCCAGGAAGATCCACATGCCCTGGGGCAACTAACCACATGAGCCACAACTACTGAAGCCTGCTTGCTTTAGAGCCCATACGCCACAAGAGAAGCCAACACAATGAGAAGCTCACGCACCACAACTAGAGATTACCCCTGCTACCCACGACTAGAGACAAGCTTTGCACAGCAACAAAGATCCAGAGCAGACAAAAATAAAAAAATATATTAATTAATTTTAAAACTAAGACCAACATTATATAACACATCTGCAAAAATATCAGTGAGGATACCTTTAAAGTAACAGTCATATATGCAAATTATCATTCTACAGCTTATTAAAATAATATATGCAACTTGAGACTATTCTAAGGCTATAAATAATATATTTTGGTCTGCATCAATTATCATTTGGATATTTACTGAAAAGTCAGAATATTTTTGACTTTCAGATGAATACCCTTTTGAGAATGAGTAAGTTTATTTTCTCTTAAGAAATTTTATCAAAGCAAGTTGACTAGAAAATTCTTACTTCCCACAGGGAATATATAATGGAAACCCCCAAAGAAAAGAAATTGAAGAAATAAAATTTAGACATGTTTCCTCCTTTTACTTTTCTTTTAGGTGCTGTGACCAAAACATCTGATCATAATTTATATATTTAAGTCTGTAACTGAAAGTAATTAAAAGCACACTAATACAGCATCAAGTTGCCCAGGAAAAAAGCTTTAAATTCTTTAACAATAAAGACACACAAGATACACCCCCATATACTATCACCTTGTTTAAAACTTCAAATGATAAATTAGGAAGGTTCTTAGTTTGTATTACTCATCAAGCAAAGTATAATTGCTTAGATTGATGAGTGTTGGCAATGTACTTTCATACCCTAACATACTTGCTTCTCATTACATCCCTTAGTCTAGAAATTATTATTCCCGTTTTACAGACTCAAGAGTTTACAATATCCATCCAAGGTTGTATGCTTTGTAAATTTAAGATTTTGAACACAAACCAAAATTCTAGGGAGAATGGATATGAGAAATAAGCATAGAAACAATAGGGAGATAATATTTCCAAAGACACCTGGTTGACCTACCTAAAAGAAAGGCGGGTTTATGCACTGTAGTTGGAAATAAAGATTGAAAAGATTCAGTGGTGTCCAATTTTATAAAGGTCCTAAAGACTAAAAAGGTCAATTTTCATTCCAATCCAAAGAGGGGCAATGCCAAAGAATGTTCAAACAACTGCACTCATTTCATATGCCAGCAAGGTAATGTGCAATATCCTTCAAGTTAGGCTTCAGCAGTATAAGAACAGAGAACTTCCAGTAGTACAAGCTGTGTTTAAAAAAGACAGAGGTACCAGAGGCCAAATTGCCAAAATCTGTTGAATCATAGGGAAAGCAAGGGAATTCCAAAAACACATCTACTTCTGCTTCACTGACTACACTACAGTCGTTAACTGTATGGATCACAATAAACTATGGAAAATTCTAAAAGATGGGAATTCCAGACCACCTTACCTGTCCCCTGAGGAAGCTCTATGCAGGACAAGAAGCTACAGTTAGAACTGGACAGAGAAGAATGGACTAGTTCAAAATTGTGAAAGGAGTACATCAAAGCTGTATGTTGTCACCCTGTTCCATACAGAGCACATCATACAAAATGCTGGGCTGGATGAATCACAAGCTGGAATCAAGACTGTCCAGAAAAATATCAACAACCTCAGCCATGCAGATGATACCATCCTAACGGCAGAAAGAGAAGAGGAACTAAAGAGCCTCTTGATGAGGGTAAAACAGTGAAAGCTGGCTTAAAACTCAACATTCAAAAAACTAAGAGCATGGCATCTGGTGTCATCACTTCATGGCAAATATAAGGTGAAAAAGTGCAAAGAGTAATAGATTTTATTTTCCTGGGCTCCAGAATCATTGCAGATGGTGACTGCAGCCATGAAATTCAAAGACACTTGCTCCTTGGAAGGAAAGCTATGACAAACCTAGAAAGTGTATTAAAAAGCAGAGACATCACTTTGCCAACATAGGTCTGTATAGCCAAAGCTGTGGTTTTTCCAGTAGTCATGTACAGATGTGAGAGTCAGACTATAAAGAAAGCTGAATGCTGAATAATTGATACTTTCAAATTGTGGTACTGGGAAGACTCTTTTGAGAGTTCCTTGGATTGCAAGGAAACCAAACCAGTCAATCCTAAAGGAAATCAGTCCTGAATATTCGTTGGAAGGACTGATGCTGAAGCTCCAATACTCTGGCCACCTGATGCAAAGAGCTGACTTATTGGGAAAGACTCTGATGCTGGGAAAAATTGAGGGCAGGAGGAGAAGGTGATGACAGAGGATGAGATAGTTGGATGGCATCACTGACTCAATGGACATGAGTTTGAGCAAACTCCAGGAGATAGTGAAGGACAGGAAAGTCTGGTGCACTGCAGTCCATGGGGGTGCAAAGTGCCAGCCACAACTTAGTGACTGAACAACAACAAAGACTGACTCAGAGGGCTAAATTTTATTGCAGGTAGTGAAAAGCACCCAGAGTTTTTTGAAAAATAATTATAGTTGTTCAAAGTAAAATTCTAAAGAAAGCTAATTTTATCTTGTGTGTTTAACTACTTCATTCTTGCTGACCCTTTAAAAAATTAATAAGATACTCTTTTAAAGCAACAGGAAAAATATATATTTGTATTTATACATCTGCTTATTTATATTAAAAAACAGGAAGTACAAAAAGAACTATATGAAATGAAACTTTTTATTGACAGAAATGAAAAAAACTGCAACGAGTAACTAATTTAAGTATACTTTTAGATGGCCTTGCCTGTGGAACTATGTTAAATGTTCTGAACATGTAGAAAAAAATTAGTAAGTGTGGAGAAAAAACGCTAATACTGAACAGCAACAAACAATGGATCAAATTATCTTTTAAATGATTAATAAGAAGATGCAATATGGGAACGGGTCTGGGCGGCTGCTGGCAGCGCCATGGAGACGGTGCAGCTTAGGAACCCACCGCGCCGGCAGCTGAAAAAGTTAAAAAAAAAAAAAAGATGCAATATGAAATAAGGGAAGAGGAGTAGAATCTGTGGTTTCAAACTGGAAGTAAATGAAACATGACTGTGTGACTAAAATTTTATAAAAATAATGTACATATGGCAATTTCATATCAAAACTGCTTAATTTTTCCTAGCTCTGAGTGCTGAATAGGACTGCTGCTGCTGCTGCTGCTCCTAAGTCGCTTCAGTCTTGTCCGACTCTGTGCGACCCCATAGACGGCAGCCCACCAGGCTCCTCCATCCCTGGGATTTTCCAGGCAAGAGTACTCGAGTGGGGTGCCATTGCCTTCTCTGGATGAAAAGGACTAGAAAGACTAAAACACCTCAAAAGCAATGAGATAAGTAGTGCCAAGATTGTGGTTTCTAACTACCATTTCCAACTAAAAAGCATCGGGATCCCTTCAAGATTTGGTTGCTTCTATGGAAGGGGCAGGGAAAGTATAAGACAAGACTAAAACATCTAGGAGTACCAGAAAATATCAGTTCAGTTCAGTAGCTCAGTTGTGTCCGACTCTTTGCGACCCCATGAACTGCAGCACACCAGGCCTCCCTGTCCATCACCAACTCTCAGAGTTCACTCAAACTCACGTTCATCGAGTTGGTGATGCCATCCAGCCATCTCATCCTCTGTCATCCCCTTCTCCTCCTGCCCCTAATCCCTCCCATCAGAGACTTTTCCAATGAGTCAACTCTTCACACGAGGTGGCCAAAGTATTGGAGTTTCAGCTTTAGCATCAGTCCTTCCAAAGAACACCCAGGACTGATCTCCTTTAGAATGGACTGGTTGGATCTCCTTGCAGTCCAAGGGACTCTCAAGAGTCTTCTCCAACACCACAGTTCAAAAGCATCAATTCTTCGGCGCTCAGCTTAGAAAATATAGAAATCATCAAAAAAAGAGATGGTAGGCACATGTCAAAAGGTCATAGGAGCCGGTTTAAAGAAGTTCCCACAGACTAAATTTGGAATAATTTGAGAATCAGTATGAATTACAGTGTGTGTGTGGTATCCACACAAACTAATAAGCCATATTAATGTCACACATACTCTCTTAAGCATATAAAATAAAAACTGCATCTAATAATAAATAAGTGAGGGAGGTGGGAAAACCCATTTTTAAAGTAGAATGCCAACTAAAATATAAGAGGAATAACAGACGATAACCATTTTGAAGTAATAACTGATTAAATAAAAATCATAGCTGAACATTGAAATTCTTGGGAAAGTCCAAAGACAGAATATTGATGCAGTCTCCTCAAATTACTTATTTATACAATAACTTTGCAGAAACCCAAAGGACACCACCACAACTAAGTAATTAAGTTATCATCACTAATAATGAGACAAACTGACATGACGCCCTATAGACTAACTCAATGAGAACACAGCATTCATTACCTAGGTAGTAGTCCTGTCCAAAAAGCAAAACCTAAACCTAATAATACAGAAATATCAGACAAAACCAGATTGAAGGATGATTTACAAAATAACCAGATAGAACTCTTCCAAGAGTTAATGTCAACAAACCCAAAGAATGCTCATACTGTCCTAGATCAAAGAAGAATAGAGACAAAAGAATTAATTGTAATGAATAATATTAGACTGAACCCTAAACCCAGGAGCAAAGAAAAGAATTATCAGATATTATTGAAATATAATAATCAGCAAAATTTACTGGTTATATACTAAAGTACTGATTCATTATTAGATGTTCTGGCTTTGATAACTGTTCTCTGTAATTATGGAACACAATGTCCTTGTTCTTAGGAATATACATTGAAGTAGTCAAGGAAAAAGGGCACAATGTCTATAATTAGCATTCAAATGGTTCAGGAAAAAATATTTCTGAGAAATTATAAAGCAAACATGGCAAAAAGTTAATAATTAGTGAATCTGAGTGAACTGTGTATAATACTTTTCCTGCACCTCTTCATAAGTCTAAATTTTTGTCAATACTAAAAAATGAAAACAATAAATGAGGGGGCACAACAGGGGCTTCTGGTAGTAATGGTAATATTCTGTTTCCTGTTCCATATGAAAACTTTTAAAACTAAGCAAAACATTCTGATATGTTCAATATTAACATTTTATTTAATTATGTCAATTTGCTGGGCAGTACATAAAGTCAGAAATCCAACATTTCTACTGATCAAGTACAAAGAACCATTAAAAAATAATTTCTATGTAAACATTCTATCAGTCACCTATACGTTAATAAAATAATCTAAGATTTAAAAAAAACAATAGTGACTACATCAGTAGTACACCTCATTACTGCTAAATACTTGCTATGCAGTGTCTATTATGACTTAAAAGACATTCACTGTCTTCTCCCTAAAGTCAATACAAGCTTACTTTCAAAAACATCTAATTTCCCTAAGTACAGAGAATAAAACAGATACACTTTGTACATATATAAGAATAAGAAACAAATATTTAGAGGAATACTTCACAGTGGCTGAAAAGTATCCTTTTGATCAAGTGAAGATGAATCCTGAAAACAAATTTTTCTAATGAGCAATGAATACTGTTCTCTGTATTTCAAAGTGCCAGTACTGACATGTTGGGTTTGTTTCTACAAGCTGTGGTGGTAGTTGCCCATTCTTTTCAGCAGTAGTGATGAGTCAGCTAACTCTTCCAGTCATTTTTTTACATCCTTTGCACTGTGTCATATCCACCAGTGTCCCTTTATCACTCCTTGGAGCCATGGTTCATCATTATAATCATGCTCTTAAGCACACTCTCACCTTCCTTGCCCTCTCTATATCCCTTTGTCATACATGTCTGGTAAAACTTCAACTCCTGCTAAATCCAACTCCAGCTACTCTTCATGAACACATGAACACCTGACAATGGCAAGGGGAACACACCCAAACAAGTTGACTGGTCTCATTTCAACTTATGGCCATCAACCTGAAGAACAGTTTGGAATGTACAGTCTCTCTTCCCGTGTCACCAATTTTTCAATCTTCTAACTCATTCCTATCAGCATATAAAAGTGCTGTGATTTCTCCCATCTGGGGGGCGGGCGGGGGGGGAAGCCCTCACTTGACCCCACATTTCCCTCCAGGTAACTGCCTAGCAACCCTACTCCTTTTCCCTAGTTTATTCATACACACTCTAAATAACTATTTCATATCATCTCCTCTCCTCTCAAATATTCAATACTCCCTTCCATTATTCTCATAAAGAATTCGTTTTATACTAAAAACCAAATAGAAGGTTCCCGTTTTTTGATGTATCATTCAGAGATTTCATACTTGACATAGCACTCAAGGTGAAGAAACCAACGCCTTCAATAAACCAAATCATCAGTGTCTTACTAACCTGCTTGGTGGGAGTCCAGTCTTGAACAAAGAAGGAGGAGAAGTAAACTCCGCTTTTGTAGATGGAAGCGCTGTTTCCTTCTCTGCATTTCCAGTTCTTCCCTGCTGTACCTTAAAAAAAAGGGTTATTAGCTTGTTTAATGAAACACGGAAAGAAAATACCATAAAGATATTTTATTTCAAATTTATGAAGAATGTTTTGTTGCCAAATATATAATAAATTAAACCTATTTTAGAATAGCATTAAGTGGAAGGCACCAAACATGGATCGTGGGATCAAAATGTTTCCAACTACTAAAAAGTTCAAATTAATGTCACTTAAAGTCTAATAAACTGTAACTCTTAAGGACTTTCATAAACTCCCTCAGATCACTCACTATAAATACATCCAGATACTTGTTTAATATTCCATGTTTCAGAGTTCATGAAAGGCCTTGAAGAATTCAGTACACTTAGAAGCTTGAAGTCAGTCATCTGCTTCCTTAATCTTTCTTCTTACTCTTTACATTCAGTTATAAACCAGTAATCTATTTAACTCCATAATCTCTCCCATAGTTGCCCATCCTTTGTGCTCCTATCAGATCCTTGAGTATGGTGCAATCATACTCCTTTAGATTGGTGAAAATCTTCATGCTCTTTTGCTTTCATACTCATCTTCCTATCTTAAAATCATCATTAATTTATTAAATTTAAAGTTCAAGCTGACCTATACTTAAAAACATCTCTACTTTCTTAGGCCCTATTTAACTTCTACTACCCCTGTTCAGTCTAAATTCAGCATCACTCTTCCTCCCCATGAGGCAAAGGCCAAGAGAACTCAAGACACCTTGACTCTGCTATATTCAAACCACTGATTCAAGTCCAGAAACCATCTATCTCTCAAATAAACATTATGTGGAACTCATTTTCAAATAAAATATTAATGCTAAATCCTAATTATATAAGAGATGATGAAGATCAGCACCTAGACAATGAAGATAGAAAGACAGAAATAGATTTGATAGACATGTGACAGGTAAAATTCAGAATGTAGTGACAGGGAAAATAAACATGATTTACTCGTCAAACATTTATTAAGTATCTACTATGTACCAGAAGCTGGGACCACAGAGAGAAATACAACAAAATCCCATACTGTGGGAAAATACGGACACACAAATCATCAGAGCAATGTAACTGTTATGAAAAAAATAACTGGGATAAAAAGATCCTATGAGAACACATCCTGGGGATGTGAAGAATACTCAAAAATGACACTAAGGTCTCAAGAGCACTCCTGAGCACCTAGCTTCTTACCATGTCTAACAAGCATCTCAAACTCATATGGACAAAACAAAGCTACTGACTTCCCTCTATCCGCCAATCTGATTCTTTCCAAGTCTTCCTCCTATGAGTAAATGGCACCATCATCTACCGAGTTGCTTAGTAAAAACAAAAAGAAAAACAAAACCTTAGCAATTACCCAATACATATGCACATCCAATATCAACTTTACCTTGACAATATATACTAAATTCAACCACTTATCATTATGTTCACTACTAAAATTCAGGTCAAACCCATCACCATATCTCAACTGTTCTGCTACATTACCTGGACTCTTTCCTTTGATCTTACCTCTCTAAAACCCATCCTCTGTACACAGTCAAAGCAATCTTTGGTATGGACCCTGCCTATCTCCCCAACTTATTTTGACAACACCAATCACAATGGCCTTTTTTTCTTGTTCTTTTTAACAGGTAAGTTCCTCCTTAATGTTGCTTCTGCACTAGATGGTCTTTTTGCTTTATAAGATCATCATGACAACCTCCTTGTAATCATTCAAGTACTGTTCAAATATTTCCTTGAAATGGCCAATCCCAGTCTCCATCATGTCATCTCTATCACATTACTATTTTGTATTTTCTTCATAGAATTTCTCACTAGTATCATTATCTAAAGTCCTCTTATTTATGTTTACTGTCTGCCTGCTGCCACTATAACACAGGATCTTGGAAAACATGGATGTCATCCAGTTCAAGACTATATCCTAAGAGCCTAAACATATTGCCTGGCGTGCAGTTAGTGCTCAAATATATTTGCTATTTGACTGGCTTTAGGACTCAGCTTAAATGTCACTAAGGGAAGCCCACTTGGAGTTTGTAACAACATAATTTTTGCCATGATTTTCTAGTTATCTTTCCCATTAAGTCAGATAATCTCTAAGACCACAAAATCTATGTCTATAAATAGATTTCCCCTTTTCACTCGAACCTAAGAAACTTCCTTGCACAGACAATGCTCAATTAAAAATTGGGAAGGAGGGAAAAAAAAAAACTGGGAAGGAGGAAGGGAGAAGGGTTGGAAAGAAGTAGGGGTGGTGGGAAGAGAGTAAAAATTAGAGTATTTATAATACGGGAAAGAGTGAGAGAAGGTAACAGGAAGACATGGTACATTTTTAAACATGTAAAAATTGCTGTTTCCTAACTTAGTTTTCTTTTCTTGTTAATTTCTTCATAATATACTCAAACAATTCTGAAAATCTTCACCATTTTAGCAACCCTCCTAATCAAGTTGCAATAGCACTATCACCTAATCTTCAAATGTTGCATTCAGCATTAATAGACTCTAAACTTGTTTAGTCAGAACATAATGAGATTACTTTTTCCACATGATCTAATATTTTAAGAAAAGACTATATAAAAAAAGAAATAACTCTAAGACATTGTGACTGATTTTATTTAAAAAATGGTCAGATTTTATGTATTCAAAGAAAAGTTGACTATAGTCTATAACCTTAAGAAGCTATTTACTCAAATTATCAAATTATGCCAAAACTTATTTTGTAAAATTTCCTTCAACTGTCCTTTATAGCATTATTTACAAGCTTCATATTTCAAAATAATATCTAAAAATAAATTGTGAAACACCCAAATAAAGGACTATGCAACTATTTATAAAGTGTTATTTATCAAAAAACTTTATTAACCTAGGAAAACAGCTTAGGTTAAGGTGAAAAAAGAAAAGTAGAAAACCAAATAAATTATTACAATTTTGTTTCAACTCACAAGAACAAAAATATTGCAAAGACAACAAAAGTCAGGACTTTGAAAGCAGATGAAAAAAAAGTAACTGAGTAAACCAAAGAATCTGAATCCTAAGTCAGCAATGAGAAAGAAAAAGACATTGATTTTCACAGCAAGACCTGCAAAGATTCAGGAACTAACTCTAGCTCCCAAAACATTTCAACCAGTCAAGTATAAACATAAGCCCTCAGACAGGAGACTAATGTCTTCTCTGAAAACTCAGATTTCAAAAACAAAAACCCAAAAAAGCAAAAAGATAAAGATACTGACCATCAGAGACTGAAAAATGCTTAACCACAGTCAAGTATACAATCAGCAGGTTCTACCCATATGCACAGACCTCTGAATTGTCTTTTCAGTGGCCCACACTCTCATGAATTAATAATGGCCAGGGATCAACAAATATTTGAGAAGTCAAAGGCAAAAGACAAAAACAACAAACTTAAAAGATCAACTTGGAGAAAATAGACTATGCACAAAAAGAAAGCCTATCAATCAATCTACCATTAATATTAAGATATTTTGAGAGACAGAGGGAGAAAAAAACACTGCATCACTACATGAATAAGAATAGGATGCTAGGGGCATCCCTAGTGGTTCAGGGGTTGAGAATCCGCCTTGCAATGCAAGGGAAACCGGTTTCATCCCTGGTCTGAGAAGATCCCACATGCCACGGAGTTATTAAGCCCATGAGCCTAGAGCCTGTGCTCTGCAACAAAAGAAGCCACCGCACTACTGGAAGAGTAGCCCCCGCTCGCTGCAACTAAAGAAAGCCCACACGCAACAACAAAGATGTTTCAACCACAGGTCAAAAATAAAAATAAATCTTTTAAAAAAATTTTTTTAAAGAAAAGACTCGATACTACAGTTAAATACTGAAGAAAAGCCTTCTTATACATTCAAAAACGTAACAGTAGAAATAAAAAAGTGAATAGAAGAACTCTGAAGCCGAAGAAATCTCCAGATAATGGAAAACAAAGAGATAGGAAAAGAAAAAGGAATCAGCATAAGGAGATCCAATTTTTGAATAAGAGGTCCAAAAGGCACATGAAGACAAAGTAAAAAAAAAATAACAAGAAAATACCCCAGAAATGAAGGATTTATACTTCCAGATTAAGAAGGTACAAATAAATGCTTGGTACAATGGATAACAGACCGACACATCTTAAGAAATTCACAATGGTGACAAAGCTCATAAATGCTTCCACAGAGCTGGGGGCAGGGCGGGTGGGAAACCTATGCAGGTGTGCACACACAAACTTTAATATTTTGAGAGAAGGCTGTGGTCAATTTTTCTTATACATATCACCCATTCTTACTAGTCACTTCTTTCTTGCCTTCACTCTCAGTTATATAATTGTACAATTGTTTTCATACTCAATTGACTTTATACTGAAGTGTACAAAAAGACTTTAAGAATGTTAAAACATTAATAAATCACTTGAGACACTATAATAAACACATGCTGGTTCATTTGTGCAGTGAAATGGTAACCCACTCCAGAGAGTCCCAGAGAGTCTACAGACTTAGTGACCAAACAAAAACAACAAATCTACTTGTTAGTATGTTTGAAAATTTAACTTAATAAAAACTTTAAAAGTTATTTTAAAGATGCTGATTGGCTGTCCCTCAGATAACTAAGGATAAAAAAAAATCTTTGTATTAGATATAAAAATAACTTAAAAAACCTGTTCTTCTGTCCATTCCCCAGTATCAGTCTGAGTCCTTGATCATTTTGTGCCCACAGTACTCCAACAGTTTCCTATCTGGACTCTGACTCACATTTCCACCCTTTATACTCTGTGGCCCACCCTGGTTACCAACTGTTTTTTCTGAAAACCAGATTTGCTTATGCTATTCTTATACCCAAGAACTTTCAAATGGCTTCCTATTACCTATCCATACGTCTGTAGGGTACTTGCACACTAGTCTTTCACATCATTTCTACCATTTCCAGGCTTCTCTCCTCTATGTTTCATCGATTCTCAACACTTCTTTCACACTATCTGGTTTTGTTCACATTGTTTTCTCTGCCTACAATCTTCTCCACTCTCCTCTCTCCTAGTAATGCAAACTTATTCATTTTTCATCACATCCCATTTGAATCCTTCTAGACTGTGCAATGTAGGATAACCCACTCTCGCCTCTGAACTCCTTACTGTATTTTGTTAATATACGAATATAAGACTTTCACAATACAATATGGTTATCAGTTTGTACGTACACATCACTCAGATCATGAGCTCCCTGAACACAAAGACTGTTTTACTGTAGCACAGGGCTGGGCACAATGAAGGCATTCAGATATATTAACAAAGTTGGGCGAGTTTTTTTCCTTCTATCTCCTTCTCACCAATCCTAATAATTACAGTTCCAAATGGTAGAGAAGTGGACAAGAGCTTGGACTTTATTCAGCTACACCATACACTGCCACCAAAACAGTATTACTTGTAACTCACTGTCCTAATCACGAACAGGCAGTAATTCCTCCAACTCATCTTCCTGGTTTCTAGGCTTTCTAAAATTAAACTACACCCTACAAAGCCATGTCTTCTATTCTCCAAAAAGAACTAACTCTCTGATTCAATAAGGCTGATTTCTTAAATAATTTGACTACAGCTATCAAATTCAAGTCCTTATTCCTTCAGAAGTAAATAAATCAGAATGGAACAATCAATCTCCTCTCACATGATCAAAAGAAACTTCAAAATAATTTTTTGATAGATTGTATGTATAACTTAGTCACTATGGCTATCTTCAATAAAAGACCAGACCCTAGCAGTTTCTTCTTATTCTTTGCTTTTAGAAGTTTACTGCAAGAAAACACAAAATATACAAAAACTGGAAGTTTAAAAAGGCAGTTCTCATTTCTGTCGGAAGAAAATGAAAAGCACCACTGCCAACAAACTATTTCCTCATCAAGATAACTTCTCTAACTATTCATTCCAATTGTAAAAGACAGTATATTCAATGTCTAAATAAGTAGGTATCATCAAAAATAACTTGATGACCATTTAAAATAAGAGAGACATCAAACACTTTCAAAATATTTACAGCAGAACAAGAACCAAATACTTACCCAAAGTAGGATGTAAATTAAAATTAAATTCTCTATACAGAACTGTGTCCAGCAGAGCGGCTACATCTGCGGATATAGCACATGCATTGCATAAGGCAGTATTTTGGAGGACAGGGCTATAAGCCCCAAAAGGGACACAGAAAAGTTCCTGACTATAAAAATTCCCTGAGTGTATAGCTCAAACTAAAAATCACTCCCAGTCACTGACATCCCAGTGTCACTCCACACAAGAATCAAGAATTAAGACTTAAGATAAAGGAAGAAGAGTTTATAATCAGGTTTTGAGAAAGTTTGTGGGATGTTGTGTATCACACAAGTATGAAAATATATTATTATTCTTTGGAATGATCATATGGAATAGAGAAGCAAAAAGTCAGACCTGATACCCAAGTGGTATCAACCTACAAGTTCCTCACTAACATGCTCCTTTTAAATATTCATTTAAAAAATCAATGACTTTATCCTAATTTTGTTGAGTCTTTCTTGGCGACTCTCAAAGAATACCTAAGATTCTTGAGACACCTTAAACTGTAAGAGACATCACATCAATGATTTCAGTGTCACACAGATAATACAGGGTATGCCATCTACCTTACCATTTTTTAACAGAAAATCAGGAAAAATAAGTCTCCAATTCTGATAAAAATTACAGCAGGATCTACAATGAGTGCTTAGCCTGTTGGCATGAACTTTTATATCCTACAAACAAACATACACTTGACTCAAAATAAAATCACAACATATAGCAAGAATAGTTTTACTTTGCATTTGTTAGTATAATAGGCTATAATTCACATGCTTGCAAAAGTGGAGATAAAACAACAATCAGCAAATTTGTAAGTCACCAGGAAGCTGAAGATTTGGAAAAAAGGTAGCTATTTCCATTTTAATCTTGTCCCTCGAGTAGTGGTATGGGAGCAGACTCAAGAACAAAAAATGAGAGCAACCAAGGATAATTTACTAAAATTCACCTTAAAAAGATTGAATCTGCCATCTTGGATCTCTGCACCTGGTGTAACTTCCATAGTACAGTCTTCGGCCTAAGTTAAATAACATATTCCCCATTAAGATACCACATAATTTTTAATTGACAGGCCACATAAAGACAAACCAGCTGTGGCTAGTCTGCAACATGAAACTAAAAACATCAGATAATCATTAATATGAAACTCTGGAAGGGAAGGAGGGGAAAAAAACAAACACGGTAAAATGGAATTTTTAAACTATCATATAGCATTTAACCACCTTTATAGGGAAAAACTGATGTATTTAGGGAATAAAATTGGGACAGTAGAAAAGGCTGGGGTATTTTGGAATATTTACTAATTACCGTAATTTTATTTGTAGTAGAGGTAACTGGTATAACTTCAAGCCCCATTCGTATCCTCTTCTGTTTTTCACAGTAAGCCTTCCAGGTGTCTTCATTAAACCCATAATTAAAATAATCAGAAAGATCAGCACCTAAAGATAAAACACACTTTCAGTGTACAAATGATTTCAATTCTATTTTTATGTAGTACATAAAATATAATAAATTGTAAAAATATAGAGTTCTATTAAGTCTTATCACCTCTTCTTAATTTTACCAATTCTCCCAATTAACACCATAAAGCAACAGAACTATACAAAGTTTTGACCAAAATGATTTCCTCTAGAATTGGCATTATAATAAAAACAATGAGTCTACTTTTATATAATGCTAGGTCACCTGTAAGATTTAATAATATAAGTCATTATTACTTGTGTGCTTAAGACAATAAAAATTACATTTAAAAAATAATATTCTATGCTGAAAAAACTTTTCCAATGATTGTTCATACTGATGCTGAAAAAAACTTTGCTAATGATTATTTATACTAAAAATTTTTTTAAACTGATATAATCCACAATAATCTTACCAGGTTTACGCCATGGTTTATCTTCAAAAGAATCCAAATCTACCTCCAAGAGTGGAACTCCATTAATGCTTCCAGGTGCATCAAGATCTACTCCTTTGACTTTCGTTCCTACTTTAGAAAATTACAAAACGGTAAAGGAACCATATTAGTGAGAGATACCACAGACAAACAGAAAACAATGACACCTTTTTACTACTGCTAATGCTAGCACTAATTCTGGCAAGATTTCACACTAAGTAGTAACGTTTCCACAAATAAAAAGTGAGGTCAAAGTTTATGGTGTAGTTATAAGATAAAACAGAGAGATTAGAGACTTCTTGTTTATAATAAGGGATTCCTGTACCAAGAAACTTCCCTGTTTTAAATCATTATCTTCATACATTCTGTGAGCTAAGAAAGATTTCTACCCTTTAAAAAAGCTGTAGAACAAACAAACAACAACAAAAACATACACATGACAGGACCCCTATGTGACCCACACAGCCTGAAGTATTTATTAGTCAGCCATTTACAGGAAAGTGCCCACTGCTGCTGCTGCTAAGTCACTTCAGTCACGTCCAACTCTGTGCGACCCCATAGACGGCAGCCCACCAGGCTCCCCCGTCCCTGGGATTCTCCAGGCAAGAACACTGGAGTGGGTTGCCATTTCCTTCTCCAATGCATGAAAGTGAAAAGTGAAAGTGAAGTCACTCAGTCGTGTCCAACTCCTAGCGACCCCATGGACTGCAGCCTACCAGGCTCCTCCATCCATGGGATTTTCCAGGCAAGAGTACTGGAGTGGGGGGCCATTGCCTTCTCCAAGTGCCCACTATATATGGTCAAAACGGTTCTTTTTAACTGAGCTGTAATAACTAACATCTATTCATGACTTATTCAGATATATGCCCTATTTTCCTACTGATGCAAGTACAAATATAAATTTACCAGCAGTTCCATAAACTCTTCCTCCTGTCTTGATGTTAAGATTTACAGGTGCTGTACCGTAACTCCTAAAAGCAAAATAATAAAAATTATCGTGAAATGCTGAAATGAAAACAGCAAAATATTCAGTATGTACATATAAATTATATAACCACATATTAACTGGATAGACAGACACTAAACTCAAACATTTTAGAAAATGTTTTAAATTTTAAAAGTCTGTCACTTGCTTAATAAAAGATAAAAACAATTTTATTTAAAAGTATGATTAATTTTCCATCTTAAAAACCTACCTGTAAATAATTCAATATTCCACTATTACAAACTAATCAGAAATTTGGCTGGAAAGGAAAGAATAGTTTACATGCCTAGTTTTTACTTCCTCATCTCCTACTCATTCATTTGGACTTGCAAAAACTCACTGCTTCTTGCCTGCCTAATAATGTTCATCTTTTGTCTCCAATGTGTTAATTGTGACACCTAGGTTATTCTGCCTAAAAAAAGTAAGGCTATATTCAATAAAATACTCAAATATTTGTATAAAGCTCCACTGCTATAAATGTAAGAAATATAAGGTAGCCCAAACAAAACTGTTACTATCAAGGAGGACCATCATTACCAACTTGAAGGTTTTATCATCTCACTGACTAATTAATTCATCTAATAAATACTTCTGCCCATGGCTTAACAGTAAAGAACCTGCCTGCAAAGCAGGAGAGCAGCAGGAGCCATGGGTTCCATTCCTGGGTTGGGAAGATTCCCTGCAGAAAGAAATGGCAACCCATTCCAGTATTCTTGCTTGGGAAATCCCATGGACAGGGAAACCTGACAGAGGAGTCAATGGGGTCAAAAGTGTCGGACACAACAATAAATGCTTGAGTACCAACAATGTATCACATATAGTTCTAAGCTAAGCAGAGAGAAAGAGGAACTGGACAAATATGGTTCCTACCTCTTAATACTTACATTTCAACAATCAAGTTCAGCACAGCAAAAGCACTCTGAGGTATCTATATAAGATATACAAAAGTCCCAGCTATTTGAAAGTCAAAGTACAAAAACCAAGGACTGTCTCCAAATGGTCCTCTTACAGAACTGCTAAAGGATAAATCAAAACAGTATTTATGGCTTACCATAGTTCATTACATGAAGTTCTTTACTTTCCACCCAGCTACTTTCCCTTCCCCACTGTGCCTTTTAAAATGTTACTTTTCTTTTTTAATGCCACCGAGCCTTTGCATTCATTGTGAGTAAAAAGGCTTAGCTGTCTGGAAAACTGTATTCAAGTAAATCTGATACCAATCAATAGCTACCCCGCCACCATGAGATGTCAGGCTTCTCTAGGGGCTAGATCCTATGTACCTGGCTGTCTAAAGGAACTTCAAATTAAATATACCAAGAAATTTTATTTTAACCCGCTCCTCCCACCTTACCCGTATATGGTAATACACTGCTATGTACACAATGAACTAATCTAGAAATCTCCAGGTCAATGAGTCCTTTATCTCCCTTTCCATCTATAACCAACCATTACCCACGTTATTTCCATTTATTCTTTACTCATATATATCAAATTATTTCATCTATCACTATATTACTGATGCTGGCTTAGTTTTATCACCCCATGTAGATGATTACTTCAAATCTACTACATAATTTCTGTCTAGCACATCTCAACTACATCTGCTGGAGTTTTATTTCAAATGTGACCGACCTAATAACCTTTACCATGATTACATGGCAAAAATGTACTAACTTCCCTCTTCTGTGGTTTAAAGAAGCAACCTTCCTCATCTACCTTATTCTCCAGCATTCTGGTTCCTCTAAGTCATGCTTCCACTGTATCTAAGTAGCTTCCTCTGCCAAAAACCATCAGTCCATTTCCTTCTGTCTCAAGAATTATTGAAACAAATTTAAATACTACCTCCTCTAGAATTTTCTCTTCAACACACGGAGACTTTTAGCAACCGTCCTCTCAAAATTTTTAAATCACTGTACATGTTTCTAGCTAAGCACTTACACTGCTTAGCTAGAAAGTGTTTGCTCACGTCTGTCTTCCTCACTACTTTTGATAAACAAGAACAGTTTATATTCCCATCATCAATTAACAGAATGCCAGACAAGCTGTCTTTAAAAAGTATTTAATGAATGAGCAGATGAATTTCAAAGACATAGCTGAGAAGCCACTCTTCTACACAAGGTAAATTATTCCTACCCTAAGATCTGCTTTTCTTCCTACCTTACTTATAGATACAATAAACTCGGTAACAAAAAGTATGTTACCTACAACAATTCTAGTTGTTACTTTCTACCAGCTTACAATAAACCAATTTAGCATTGTTCCTTAAAAACAATTTGCTCTTTAAATTTGCTTCTGAAAACACTGCACAAAGTAAATATTCATTAAATTTTATTTTCTCCTTGGCTTTCTTTCAGTTTCCAATGGTTATATCTTGAGATAACAAGGTTAAAAAAGCTTTATACTCTCCAGAAAGATCTGTAACCTAGTTTGAAATGCATTAAAAATTACAAAAGAAAAGATGGACTGATGAGTGGGTGGAGGCATGGAGGTAGGTAGTAGACAGACAGGTGATGCAGCAAACACAGCAAAACATAAATTATATAATCCAGCTGATGAGTAAACACGTGTCCACATCAATTCCTTAAACTTCTTTGAATGTTTTAAAATTCTCATGGTCAAATGTTGAGGGAAGAAAAAAGTTCAAAGACAACTGTGTTTTTTAATATGCAGTCTATTTACTAAATAAACACCTACTAAATACCATACGTAGGACACTGTAAGAAATAGGAAAATTCATAAACCATGGTTTCTACTCAAAGATTTCAGAGTCTAACTGTGATAAACGTGCAAACATAATTACAATCCATGAAACTGCTATAAGAAATAAAGTTCAGATAAAGTACTATGGGAGTCTATGTGTATTTAATATTTGTATGAAAGTCTTATCCCAAAACTGGTCATATTAGTAAAAAATAATCACCATTTCCTTTAATTCTTCTATACTTGCAAATATAAATAATTTTAGAGGACAATACTTCCTAAAAATGCAATGAATACTATGGTATTATCTTAAAGTGTTCCTTCTGCGTAGTGCAAATGAAAAAGGAAATCAAGATGTTAGTCACTCAATTGTGTCCAACTCTTTGTGACCCCATGGACTGCAGCCTGCCAGCAGGACTGTAGCTCCTCCAGTTTATGGGATTCTCCAGTCAAGAATACTGGAGCGGGTAGACATTCCCTTCTCCAGGGGATGTTCCCAACCCAGGGATTGAACCCGGGTCATCTCCTGCACTGTAGGTAGATTCTTTACCATCTGAGCCACCAGGGAAGCCCAGATGACAAAGGCCTATTACCATAAGGGTTTACTAATATCACAAGCTCAACACTAATCATTTACTTTAAGTGGAGATGAGGAGAACATCAAGCATTACCCTAACATGAATCATTTAAATCCTGCCCCTCCAAAAGTTGCTAGGGTCTTAAAATTCCACAAGCAGTCATTACTATAATGCAAAACTGATTATGACAACTGAATTACCTTTAAGCTTCCTGAAATAACTTCAAAAAATTTCTCTACTAGATTAAATATTCAAAAGCATTTATGCATATGTTGTTCCATTTCAGATAAGGCTGCCTAATAAACGATAGTGCAATTAACGAAAAGTTTGTTTTCAATGTACTAGTACCACAGTATACATCCAAATTGAAAAGCACAGAAACAACGTCAACTCTTATTCTACCACCATAACATAATCCCAATCCGTACTTTATTCCTCAGCAGTCCATTCGCTTGATCCAGCTTTACAGACTATAAACCCTGAGACAACATATTGGCATAAACAGCCCTCAGGATTATTAACCACTTGAAAAATACACTATAAAAAGCAAAAAGAAGTACTTTGGTTATTGTTTTTATTGAACAAAAAAATTAAAGAACCTAAACTCAGGTCTGGAAAAGTAATAAAATGTTAAAAACAATATAGATGCAAACAACAATTTAAGGTTTTCTAATTCTAATTAAAGAATCTGTGGCACTCAATTAATTTGTAAAAACACTTCAATTTCAAGAATAAAAAACTGCTACTTCCACACAAGTTTACCTAACTTTGTATTTAGGAAAAAAAACTTCATTCTGAAATCCCTTTACATCATGATATGCAACTAGATGCACGCATGTATGCCGAGTCGCTTCAGTTGTATCTTGACTCTTTTCCACTCTATGGACCACAGCCCTCCAGGCTCCTGCTTCCATGGGATTCTCCAGGCAAGAATACTTGAATGCCATGCCCTCCTCCAGGGGATCTTCCCGACCCAAGGATCAAACCTGTGTCCTGTCCCTTATGTTTCCTGCACTGGCAGGCGGGTTCTTTACCACTCTTGCCACTTGGGAAGCCCTATAACTGACATATAATACTGTATTAACTTTAGATTTACAACAGAATGATTTGATATATGTATAAATTGTTAAAATGATTACGGTAAGTTTAGTTAACATCCATCACCACAGATAGTTACAAATATTTTTTTTCCTTGTGACAAGAACTTGTACCTACTGTCTTAGCAATTTATCAGATGAAATTTTAATAAGAATTCATATCATGGTCAGATGGAAAATTGTAAAAACAATGGAATCAATCACTAATTGTCTGATACAGGCACACTGCCTTTGATTTAAGCACATACAACTGTTACTTATAACTCACCCATACTGTGGTGCTCCCGTTTTAATGTCTCCTATAGTGACGTGAACATCGTCCTCATCATCATCACTGTCGCTATCACTATCATCTTCAGTCTCAGTCACTTTCTACACCAAAAAAATAACCACAAAATGCACTCATTAATCCATTTCAACCTTTGATTTGAGATGAGTAACTGAAAAGGTAACTGTTTTGCATTTTTTGAGCTCCTTGTAAAGGAAAAAGTTATAGTGCTGCTGCCTATTTCAACTCATTTACAACTCGGAAGTTGTACATGACAAAAGGATAACGATGTTAAGTAAAACTGTTTTTCATTGTCTTTTTGTAAATAACACTGTATGTATTTTTCCTATTAAGAACTGCTCCTCTTAAAAGTAAGATCTAAGGCAACATACTAAAATATCTAGAAGATAAACTTAAAAAAATTTGAGGAATTCTTAACAGAAAGAACATGAAGGTAAAAGGAAAACAATTTTTAAGGGTCACAGAGTCATGGTTAAACATCATCAAACAGTTAAAAAAACAGTTCACTTACTCCTGACAATCGTTTACACACAGTAGAGGCCCTGCAAATGACTGAGGGAATACTTTGTTTCTATGAGTAAAAGTTGGGCCATACACAAAGGTTTTATTTTGACTCTAAAAGGCTGTTTTGTGCTTAGTCACATAAGAGCAAAATTAAAAAAAGTAGAACTCGTAGGCTAAATAGTTTTTTGTATACAAGTTCGAGCTTGCAGAATACAAGTTCTTTTTTACAGGATTAAAACATGTTAAAATATTCCTAAGAACAATGATTTGTTTACCTGCAAAACATTACTTTTAATAGGCATGACGTCAGACGGTCACATATATATATATATAAATAAAATATAGATATATCTGCTAAAACAACTGACAAACTTGGGTTGCAAGACTCAATGCTTGCTTTGAAAAAACTAGGCTATTATTATTAATAATAAACTGCTCTTTTATTAAAGCAATAAACATTAAGCCTTGGTAAATGCTCCATTTCGTCTAGAGTTTCCTCCCACTAATTCTCATGCGAAATACTGTAAGTAATGCTAAATTTTGGGTTTTTTCCCACGTGAACGGGAAACTACCGATAAAGATTTTGAACAGAGAAGTAACCAGATCTTGTGTTACCGGTTTAGGTACACCATTTTCAGGAGTTTCGTCTTCAATTCCAGATGGAGGATTGGCACTACAAGCGACAAAAACAAGCACATGCTTTGTATTACTTTTCTGAAGTAAGGATGGAGCATTGTAGCATTTTTAAGCTACGTTTGATAGTTTCTTGAAATTACTGTCTGTTGCATAAGAAAAAAGATGGTAAAAACGGCCTGTCTTACTTTGCTATTCCTAATGCCTACACAAAACATGTACATTCAACACTGGAAGTAAAATGGAATTGCACCCACAGTTTGTTAATGATGCCAAATTTGCAGTTTGATGGTGGGATACAATTTGAGTTTTTTACATTTTTAAAATATGCATCATACTTAATCTTATTTACCCTAAAACTACCTTGAACATTGAGGTACTGTAGGAACTGCCAAGGGCTATGTAACAGTTTCCTCTTTTCTTCCTCATTTTATAGTTTCATCTTATTGGATATATGTCCTTTGTCAAATAAAAAACACATTTTAAGATTTTTTAAAAAGTTAATTTTCATTTAAGACTGCCTTCCAGTTTGGTAGTGAAGAGCTCCAGATCTAATTTTCACACATGACATACTTTTTTAAGGCTAGTTATTAATTTGAATTTGCCCTGTTATAACAAAATTGCTATATAATAATAAACACTCTTATTCTCACGAGACTTAGCATATGGCCATTATCCATGAAGTCAGATTTCCAGTACTGTAGTGCAATTGGTTTTTTATATTTTTAACAACTACAATTTTTATAGTGGAAATTAACCATTAACCTCATTTTATAGATAAATAAACTCAAGTACAAGGCAACTCACAATTATTTAGGTAAAGCATTTCCAGGAAAAATGTCCAGATGTTGATACAGTTCAAAGCTCTTTTCACTGAATTTCTGCTAATCTCTTCTAAACTTCACTTTTTGTCAAACAGTTTCTATAGGAATCAATTTAATCTCCAGTGGTTTTTTTTTTTTTTGGTAATACAATTTCCAAATAAACCAAAATGAAGGGCAAAACATGAAAATTTATCTGTTAAATTTTCATTGTTCTACACTAGCCCAAGGAAAAAAACATGCAACTATGATTATTCAGTACATTTCTCAGAAACCAGCTGGGGCTTGTTCTTTTATGTCACAAAACAGTACATTTAACCAAACCTTGGATCAATGAAACATGACAATTAGAGATAGCACAATGCAATGGTTAATAACAGTTTCAAGGATGGGTTAGTCACTTTTTTAGTCACAAAGAATCTGGGGAAAACTAATAGCAAGAGCTCAGATCATTTAGGGCAATGTAATATGTACCACTCTTGAGTACCAGAACACAGGTTTGGCAGGGTGCTCGTGCCCTACAGACTTGTTCTCTATCACCACTAAAATGCTAGAAATGTGGTAAAATTATAAGCTTTTTATAGAAAAATAAAATTTTAAAGATAGATCTTTTCCTTTGGATGAAATAAACTGCTTTCCAAATAAAGTGCAGGAACACGAAGACATTTTGACAGTGACAAGGGAGGGAGAGGGCTTCCTCTCCAATCAATTTAATCAGGTTGTGTACTGAGGAAGTAAGAAATCAGAAAATAAGCTTCAAGAATTGTAGCCAAGAACTCATATTAAGAAAATAAAATAAAAATTAGTTCACAAAATCCTGTTATTATCATTAATTTCTAGACCAACTGAAAAACAGGATAGGAAGTAATATTACTTTCATCACTATAGATTACACAAATCCTAACTTTGTGATTAACTGAGATCAGGGTTAGGAACTGGCTTGGATATATGCATTTCAAAATTAAATAACAAGATTTCAGATGGTACAGTACTGAGTTAATAATTAAAAAAAAAAAGTCCAAAACAGGGGTATTTTAAACAGAGAATAAGTTCAACACCCTGTCAGCTGTTTCCATTTCTCACTTCTTCCCTTCACTTTTAAAAAAATAGCAGCAGAGATACAATTCATATACCATACAATCTACTCATTTGAAGCATACAACCAGAAGATCGTTAAGTATGAAGACAGAATACTGTATCTATCTAATTATAGTACACTTCCATCATCCCCAAAAGAAATCTTACAGGTATGTAGTTGGTCTCCATTTTTCCCTACCCTGGTAACTACTAACTACTTTCTGTCTCTTTGGATTTACCTATTGTGTATACTTAATAATTAGAAACGCAATACACAGTCCTTTGTGACTGGCTTCATTCACCAAGTATAATGTTTTCAAGGTTCAACTGTGTTCTAACACATGTCAGTACTTCATTTCTCTTTACTGTCAAACAGTATTTCAACTTATGAACATATCACTTTTCTAAATCTGTTCATTCATCATTTAATGGACACGGGTTACTTTCATATTTGGCTATTATGAATAATGCTGCTATGAATATTCACATAAAACTTTTTGCGATGTGTGTTTTAATTTCTCTAAAGAATGTATCTAGGAGTAGGATTCCTGGATCATGTACATATGGCAGCTCTACGTTTTAACCTTTAGAGAAACTGTTAGACAGTTTTCCATAGTAGTTGAACCATTTTACAATTCCACCATCAGAGTTACAATTTCTCTGTATTTTCAGGAGCACCTGTTACTACCTGTCTTGATTACAGTCATCCTAGTGGGTGTGACGTGGCATTTCCTCCTCTTTTTAAACCCAAATATCTTTAAAACTCCTTTTTGCAATCATGCCTCCCTCATTATAAGACACTAAGGAATCTGGTCAGAGTAATGTCAGCATGTATCCATCCATGTACTTGTATCCATGAGCTATTATGAATTTAGGATAAGTTTCTAGCTCCTTAATATGTTCAATAAATGACACACCTTTCTGATAATCTAACACTTTCAGTCTTATAACAAATTCACTCATTCCACTTTTCATTTTAAATTTGAAATACTTAAGTTGTTAAGTTGTAAAAGTAGTTAGTTATAAAAGTAGTTACCCAAATAATTATTTTTTAAAAATTTAAACCTTTTTTCCTTAGTAGTGTAATGGTTATACTGTATACTCCACTACTGAGCTCACTTAAGGTTATGAAGTTACTTAATATGAAAAATATTCAAACCCTTACCTCAAAACTTTTTTGTCCCCTAGGCTATTAGCAAACAGAATTGGTTTAAGAGTACATCCTGAAATAGTAATAAAGGACTCAGTGTCTTCCAATCTCATTCAAGCCAATGATGATAACCAAATAATGCTGACAGCCTGTTGACAGGATCACTGTACCACACAATATTTGTTAAGTATCAATAAGAAATTTCACTAACCTGGCATTTTCTTCTTCTGGCCTTTCAACTTCATTTTCATCTACCAAAAAAAATACATACATAAATAAATAAAATTAACAAACAAATCACTCTTAAAGAAACTATTATTATGAAAATCTGAAGTGATCATCACAAGCACTAACCTAGGTCCTTTGCCAAATCAGTGTGCACATGCACGTCCCATGGGCCTATAAGCACATCCAAAGTTAGATCACCTTATAATGACTTAACAAGATTATGTTTTTAATGAAAAATAAAATCAATAAAAACCAACTTTTAAGTATTCAAGATTTCTAGATCTTTGTAAAAGAAACCCTACACAGTTACATTTCAAAGAGTACTAACTAATGATAAATCTTGCACCAAAGGTAATGTATTTCACAAGTTTACCAAAATTAAATTTGTCAAAGTCACGTCAAGGAGCAAGGTGCCCAAACATGCGTTTTTACTACTCTAAACACGATCGAGAATATGCCTTTTAGGCACGAAACAAACATTAACTTTCAAATTTAGCACTGGTAACAGACAAAAAGGGACTGTGACTTCATGGAAGTTAAAAAACAAATGTCAAACAACTCTCTTTCAACGGGTAAGTAAAAGATGCAGTAAATTCATTTTGTGTAAAAGACAGATACACGAGATGATACTGAAAACCATAAGCCTAAGAGACATGAGGTACTTCTATGTGGGTTAAAGCCAAGTCTCTTAAAAAAGAAAAATTTCACCTTAATACAGGAGACATTCGGGGTTTTCTTTATGGGCCATAATGTATTCCATCTCTTTCTCTCACTCTTTTAATTAATTATTTTTAAAGCACGACTTTCAGACAAGGAGGTACCCTGGCAGGTGCATTCCACACAAACTGACCATCAAGAAACAAGACGTTAGTTTTACAGCATCAACTTTATTTAGCTATTATTACAGAATGACTCTTTGTGGGACAAGAAGGGCATCCTACAGTCAAAGGGCAACAAGAAACACGCCAACAAAGCTCAGAACCGATACAAGAAAACAAGTGAAAGAGTGCTGAGGCGAGGCGGCCGAGAAGGGCGGGCGGGGAGCAGGGCGAGGCTGGGTTCCGACCCCGCGCCCCCGGCCCAGCCCGGCCTAGCAGCCGTGGGGGGGTCGTTGCGCGTTGGGGGCGTGGGCTGGGCGGGAGGAGGCGGAGGGGGGCGGGGAACGCGCACGCCGCGCTCGGCCTAAGGCAGGCCAGAGAAAGCTCCGCGCGAAAGGCCGCAGGCGGCGGCGTGAGGGGCCCGGGACGCCGGCAGTTTGCGGGTCGGGAAGGGAAGCCTGAGAGAACCCGGGAAAGAGAAGGGACAGGAAGTTCCGTACCGCCATAAAGCCACTCTTCCTCCTCATCCCCTCCGGTCCCGCCGCTCAGCTCCGACACTAGGCGCTCGACCTCGCCGGCCGACATGGCCGCTCCGAGCACAACTTAAGCGCGGTGATCAACAGCCCCCTCCAACCCCTTCCCCTGCCTCGCTGACCAGGGGCTCGAGAGGGGCGCGAACCCGCCGACGAGCGGACGAAGGAAGCACGAGACTGAAATCCAGGGCAGACAGCCGCGGAGGCGGCAAAGCAGACGACTCCGGCGCCCTCCGCCCGCGCACGCGCAGCAGCGCCAAAACGGCGCGGCGTCTCTAGGTGGCTTCACTTCCGCGGCGGCGGCCACCTGAGTCTGGTTGCGCATGCGCATCGTGTCAGGCCCCGCCCCCCACGGGATTCCCCTCGGCCTTTTAGCATGGCTTTCTCTCCTGACGTTCTACGTTGGCTAGAATTCTCCTCCCCCGATGTCGACTCTCATCGCTTGTGTTTCTACTGCTGAAGAGTACACCATTGTCTTTCTGGCTTTGATGCCTGCATTCTGTTCTCTACCTGTTTTGTTTTTCTAAATCTTCTGAAAAGCGTTTCATTTTTCACTTGTTATCAGAAGTGATATAAAATCGTTATCCTATCAGTCCCTGTTTCTCATTAGAGAAGAAATCTAAATCATGCTCACTTTCTTGAAAAATTAGTTTTAACAGCAAACAAAAGTCAAAAAAAATCAAGAATGCGTTTTCCTTGTCAAAAAGAACTCATCCACTACCCTGGTTTCCAGAAGTAGGTCTTGTTTTTCTGTTTGAGGTGCAGCATTATGAAATTTTAAATTCCAATAGTTGCTTCAAATATATCGTTGTGGAAGAACCTGAGATTAATGAGCCTTAAAGTGTACAACATTCAGAAACATTTCAACATTCAGAAAACTAAGATCATGGCATCAGGTCCCATCACTTCCTGGCAAATAGATGGGTAAACAGTGGAAACAGTGGCTGACTTTGTTTTTGGGGTCTCCAAAATCACTACAGGTGGTGATTGCAACCATGAAATTAAAAAATGCTCGCTCCTTGGAAGGAAAGTTATGACCAACCTCAGTTCAGTCGCTCAGTCGTGTCGGACTCTTTGCAACCCCATGAACTGCAGCACGCCAGGCCTCCCTGTCCATCACCAACTCCCGGAGTTCACTCAGACTCACGTCCATCGAGTCAGTGATGCCATCCAGCCATCTCATCTTCTGTCATCCCCTTCTCCTCCTGCCCCTCAATCCCTCCCAGCATCAGAGTCTTTTCCAATGAGTCAACTCTTCTCATGAGGTGGCCAAAGTATTGGAGTTTCAGCTTTAGCATCAGTCCTTCCAATGAACACCCAGGACTGATCTGCTTTAGGATGGACTGGTTGGATCTCCTTGCAGTCCAAGGGACTCTCAAGAGTCTTCTCCAACACCACAGTTCAAAAGCTTCAATTCCTCGGTGCTCAGCTTTCTTCACAGTCCAACTCTCACATCCATATATGACTACTGAAAAAACCATAGCTTTGACTAGATGGGCCTTTGTTGGCAAAGTAATGTCTCTGCTTTTTAATATGCAATCTAGGTTGGTCATAGCTTTTCTTCCAAGGAGCAAGCATCTCAATTTCATGGTTGCAGTCACCATCTGCAGTGATTTTGGAACCCAAGAAAATAAAGTCTCTCATTGTTTCCATTGTTTCCCCATCTATTTGTATGAGCAGTATGAAAAGACAGGGGGATATTATTTAGCCTAAAAAAAAAAGGAAATTCTGGCACATGTTATAACATGGAGAAACTTTAAGGATATTACTAAGTGAAACAAGTCAGTCACAAAAAGATAAATATTATATAATTCAGTTTATATAAGGGACCTAGAATAGTCAACTCATAGAAACAGAAAGTAGAATGGTGGTTGCTGGGGTAGGGGGGACTAGAGAATTGTTAGTAGAGTTTCACTTTCAGCAGACAAAAACGTTCTCAATATTGGTTGGAAAACTCTGAAAATACTGAACTGTGCACTTAAAAATGGTTAAGATGGTAAATTTCATATATTTTGCCACGGTTAAAAAAACAGAAACAAAAACATGTCCCAATCAAATTCAGTATATTTATTCTCCAATCTGCTTTTCCACATCTCAGTTACTGCCACTTACTAGTGACCCACATAGAAAGCTGGCCATTAATCTGTGATTTTCTCTCTGCCTCTTCCTTTGTCAATCTAGTTACCTGAATTGTGTCTCTATCTTAACATTTCTTCATAAATCCCAGACTATCTACTCCCTTTATTAGTAGTATTCTTAAGTACTGTTTTCCATAGGTATTGCTGTTACCTTTTTCTAGCTGCCCTTCCTGCCCTAAATCTTACGCCATTCAAATTATTTTCCATTTAGAATATTTTTTCCCCTAAACTGAAGGTGTGAATAAATGTTTCTGCTCCTAAAAAAACATTCAGGTCCTCCATATTGGTGGGTTCCACATCCATGTATTCAACCAACTTTGGATAGAAAACATTTGAAAAGAAAATCAGAAAGTTTCAAAAAGCAAAACCTGTATTTGCTGTGTACCAGCAGCTATTTACTTAGCTTGTACATCATATTTACAAACATTTACATAGCACTTACATTGTATTAGACATTTCAAGTAATCTAAACGTGATTTAAAGTGCACAGTGCATAGGTTATATGCAAATATTACAGCATTTTATATAAGAGATGAGCATATGGTATTTTGTTATTTGTAAGATGTCGGGGCAGGGGCTGTACTGGAACCAAACTTCCAGCATAGGGTTACCAAGAGAAGATTGTACTTTAATAGCTCCCCATTGGCTGCCACTATTTAGAATACGGAAATAAGACTTACTCTAATATAGTCCATTATTTTCTATATCCTAGCTCCTATTTCTTCATGGGCCTCTCTTTAAAGAAGACACTCAAGCCACAGTAAACCATTTGTAGCTCCAAAGAACATATTGTGAGGTTTCATAATTCTGTACCTTTGTTTATGCTTCACTCTTTGCTTGGGCTGCCAGGAATGCCTTTCCTCATCCTGTACACCTGGTTAACACCTGGTTTTCTTTGAAGACAAATAAAAACATGTCCTATATGAAACTTCTTCTGACCACTTCCCTTTTTCCTTTGCTTAGAGTTTATTTTTCCCACTTTATAGCTCAAACTTAAAAAAAAAAAAAAAAAGCTTCTGTAATGTTTTATTGCATTTGCTTGCTTTACTTGTGTGTGTTAGGGAAATTAAGTCTTGTTCAGGCTTCAGAAAGTAGGACAAAAGGCCTCTGACCAACCTTTAACCTGCCTGCACCCTGTCTGAACTATGAGCCTGCCTGCAAGCACACCAACTGTTACCAGCAAGTCAAGCAGCTCCTTACATAAGAAAGGGAGTGGGTCTTAGACTTTCTTGAGCCCCTGGGGGCTTAACTAGTGCCCGAAACTGACGATGATATTAGTTTTCAGCCTGGGATTATAAATGGGAGCCCGCCTCCACCCCTCAAACTGTAATCTGAAGTCTCACCCATGGAGTGGACGCACTGCCCAGGACCCTTTTCCAAAATGGGACTCCACATTGCTGTTACTCAGGACTTCCCAGTGCTGTTCAAGTCGGGATGTAGGTTTTGACCCAACTCGGTGATGTTTATGCCGTTACTCTCTCTGTTGTTTCTATTTCTTTTCTTTTAATGATTGTATATTGAAATTAAGTTAAATATTAACTCTTAAATTAAAAATTGTTTATTTTGTGTTTAATAAGTGGTTTCTTTTGTTAATGAATCCTTTGCACCTAAAACGAAAGTAAAACTTTCGCCAAAACAGTGTGAGTCCTTTTACTTCAGGTTATTTTGAAGGCAAGGCTGTGGATCACTTCTATCTAAATCTTCAGTGCCCAACACAATGTATAGAATATTGTACACATGCATTAAAAAGTTGGTTGAGTATATTATCTATTATACTGATACGAATTCAACAAACATTTATTTAACATTTATTTAATACCTGTTATTTTCTAGTGCTGGGGAAGCCAAGCTTCTAGTGCCCCATCTAGTAGAACAGATACGTTAAGGAAAACAAGTATGTTAAAACTTACTCCATGATATGGCAAGTATTTAGCAGAGGTATATATTTTTCATGGATTATGTAATATATCTTATTAACTACTGTTTTGGAGCTTAGCTCAGTGATCACAATAAGTGCTTAATAAATAGTGATTGAACAAACTGAACCTATGATGCAATCTGGGCTTAATCTTGTTGACTTCATTGTGCAGGTATTTAATGTTCTAAGCTAGGAGTGGCTGGAGAGAAATTGAAAATTTGTGAAGGTTTTTGGTGCCATTATAATGCGTTGGCTGGATCTGTAGGCAGTTGGGCTAGGAGAGGTTTTAAGCAGAAAAATGGCTGAACAAACTTAGTTTACTAGGAAGAAAAGTGAATCAAAGGGTGAAGAGGTGGAAAACTGGAAAACGATAGGAGAGGGGTGGTCACTGCTATTGTCCAGTTGAGTGACGACGGTGGATTAAGGCAGTGAGAACAAAGATGGATGAGGAGAAAGGACTGGATTCTCGAATTTTGAAGCAGGTCAAGATTTAGTGCCAATGAGAGGAGGGAAGGAAGATAGAGAAAGTGAAAGCAAAACTGGTACGTGTATTACAGGTTTGTGACCAATAATGTATGGGATAGTAATCTATAAACAACAAAACCTCACAGTAGTTTGAGTGAACTCCGGGAGTTGGTGATGGACAGGGAGGCCTGGCGTGCTGCAATTCATGGGGTCGCAGAGTCGGACACGACTGAGCAACTGAACTGAACTGAACTGGCCGCTCTTAATTTGGGAAAAGTGGCTGTACATTTAAAGACATGTGTTCAGATCCGTGAAAAACATCATATTTCAAATTAGATTTTATCACTCCTCAGATTTCTCAAGGAGTAGCGAAAGATAATCTGAGCAGAGAGGGAGAGGAGGACAAAATTCCTTAGGTATTTCTTCAGCTCCTTCCCACTTCCACGAACCCACCGTGGCTTCCTGGAGGCTCGGAGCCCCGCCCATTTCGTCTGAGCCCTAAACAATTCTTCCGCGACGTATTTCCTCACTAGCCAATCATGCTCCGAAGCGTCATTACCCTGCGCCACACTGGACAAGTCAGAGGCCGCCCCACGTGTACTGTGTTGACTGTCAATATCTCTTGGAGCCCAGTTCCCGGAAGCTGTGAGTTCGAGAAATTCCTGCACTCGGTGCCCCGAGTCTGCGAATTCCCAACAATGAACACTCCAGGCGTGCTGTCTTTTACCCAGCAAGCCTGGGAGCAGGTGCTGGCCAAAGCGAAACGGGCCGTGGTCTACCTGGACGCCGCCTGCGCCGAGAGCCTGCACTGGGGCTGCGGGTCCTCGAGGCTGCTGGAGGCGGTGGGGAGCCCTGCGTGTTACCTGCGCGAGTTCGAGCCTGCCGCAGTTGGTGGCGGAGTCGAGCAGCCCAAGGCAGTGTTTGTGTTGAGCTCCCTGCTGAAAGGCCGGATCGTGGAGACCCTGCGGGACATCATCTGCCGAAGTCACTTCCAGTACTGTGTGGTGGTCACGGCTGTGAACCACGCAGTGCATCTTACGGCTAATCATGTGCCGGCGGCGGCAGCAGCCGAGTTGGAAGGGCAGCAGCCAGTGTTCGAGCAACTGGAGGAGAAGCTGTGTGAGTGGATGGGCAACATGAACTACACAGCTGAGGTGCTGCATATACCATTGTTACTCGCCCCTGTAGCTCCCCACCTTGCCCTGACTCCAGCTTTTGCTTCCCTTTTCCCACTGTTACCCCAGGATGTGCATATCCTCAACAGTGCCCGACCTGACAGGAGGAGGCTGGGAAGCCTGGCTGAGGTGGATGCCACTACCCTGACCCCTGAGCTGCTGCTGCAGATTAGGTGCCTGGTGTCAGGGCTCAGTTCCCTGTGTGAGCATTTAGGGGTACGAGAGGAGTGCTTTGCTGTAGGTGCCCTCAGTCGGATCATCGCTGCAGATCTGGCCAATTTTGCTCCTGCCAAGAACAGGAGGAAGACTGCCACAGGCAGGGCATCAGTGGTCTTTGTGGACAGAACGCTGGATCTCACAGGTAAGTTGGCAGTTGTTGTGGGGGGCTTCATAACTACTCTCCAAAGTCATTCAACCTATAATTAATATACCTCTTTCTATGTGTCAGCCACTTCCCCGGTGGCTCAGACGGTAAAGAATCCGCCTGCAGTACTGGAGACGCAAGAGATGTGGGTTTGACCCCTGAGTTGGGAAGATCCCCTGGAAAAGGAAATGGCTACCCACTCCAATATTCTTGTCTGGAGAATCCCTGGAGAGGAGCCTGGCAGGCTACAGTCCATGGGGTCCCAAAGAGTTAGAAATGACTGAGGGACTGACATTTTGACTATGTGTCAGGTTAAGGAGACAAAGAAGAACTAAATAGACACAGTCCCTGATCTCACAGTTTATGGTCTAGAGGGGGTTATGCTATGCTATGCTAAGTCACTTCAGTCGTGTCCGACTCTGTGTGACCCCAGAGACGGCAGCCACCAGGCTCCCCGTCCCTGGGATTCTCCAGGCAAGAACACTGGAGTGGGTTGCCATTTCCTTCTCCAATGCATGGAAGTGAAAAGTGAAAGCAAAGTCGCTCAGTCTTGTCCAACTCTTAGCGACCCCGTGGACTGCAGCCTACCAGGCTCCTCCATCCATGGGATTTTCCAGGCAAACAAGTAGCAATTAAAATCAACTTATTAAATGCTGTAATGGATAAATACATCCTTAAGGTGTACTATCCTGTTAAACAAAAACAACTGCATCTAGCTCAAATATTGAAAAACTGGACTTATGCTGACATGGAGGAGAACTGTGCACCTGGGAACCTTTGGAAATGTGCAGATATGAGTATTCACAGCAATCCTTCATAAGAAGGATTTAAGTTGTTGGAGAACTGTTAACAGATGACCAAATTGAGGGAAGCTGTACAACAAAACATGAAAATAACTGAAATACTACAGACAGTTGACTTTCAAGTTTGAAAGGGGCATTGTTCAAAGGGAGCAAATAGAAAAGTTTCTCTGGGTAGATTCAAGGCAACAAACAGGTAAAAAGAGAAAGAAAAATCAATCTACTTTGTCCAGGGCTTATGAGGATCTGTGAAAGTATTAGTTTCAATAGCATGCTGAGAGAAATATACAATGTGATGACAGAGCAATGAGAGTGAACCTCCAGAAAGTTTCTTCAGATATTTCCCAAGTACATTTAAAATGATAAGGACTCTGTTTCCTTCCTGAAGAGTTCATTTGAAAAGCACCAGGTGGGGCTCAGCCAGGTAGTGTCCATACATCGAGGAAAGCACTCCCAGGCCCAGGTAAGGGAGCTCAAGTTAGGTGAGATCTCCTGGGTGGGAGAGGTCACCTGCCTGGGGTAGCAGGTGACAGGAGCAATGCCCTGGTGGGAGAGGGGGTCAAGGGAAGCCAGAATGAGTGGCATAACAGTGTCCTTGGGGACCAGCATATTTACCTCTCTAATGGGGCATAGAACCAAGTTTGAAACCTATCGACTTTGGCATACTGTAGCCAAGAAAGTTTCACTGATCTACATCCCATTTTTAAATTATGACAGTGCTCTCCTTCAGAAGGGATCAAATTATTGCTGGCTAATAGAGGGTAAATTTTGGAGGAGAGATTCTCAGTTCAGTTCAGTCGCTCCGTTGTGTCCGACTTTTTGTGACCCCATGAATCGCAGCACGCCAGGCCTCCCTGTCCATCACCAACTCCCAGAGTTCACTCAGACTCAAGTCCATCGTGTCAGTCATGCCATCCAGCCATCTCGTCCTCTGTTGTCCCTTTCTCCTCCTGCCCCCGATCCCTCCCAGCATCAGAGTCTTTTCCAATGAGTCAACTCTTCTCATGAGGTGGCCAAAGTACTGGAGTTTCAGCTTTAGCATCATTCCTTCCAAAGAACACCCAGGACTGATCTCCTTTAGAATGGACTGGTTGGATCTCCTTGTAGTCCAAGGGACTCTCAAGAGTCTTCTCCAACACCACAGTTCAAAAGCATCAATTCTTCGGTGCTCAGCTTTCTTCACAGTCCAACTCTCACATCCATACATGACCACTGGAAAAACCATAGCCTTGACTAGACGGACCTTTGTTGGCAAAGTAATGTCTCTGCTTTTGAATATGCTATCTAGGTTGGTCATAACTTTTCTTCCAAGGAGTAAGCGTCTTATAATTTCATGGCTGCAGTCACCATCTGCAGTGATTTTGGAGCCCCCCAAAATAAAGTCCAACACTGTTTCCACTGTTTCCCCGTCTATTTCCCATGAAGCTTGGATAGAGGGTAGATTTTGGAGGAGAGATTCTAATTTGAACAAATTTGTTACTGTAGTCCTAATAACTTATAAATTAAAGTCTTCTTAATGGACGTGTTTGTGGTAATCATCCAAACTGTCTTCCAAATAATCAGTTTATTCATTCATTTATGTCAAAAATGTTTCAAGATAGTGTTGCAATTTCATACTGATAATTCTTAGGACTGATTTTCAGCTGGTATACAGTTGTATTGTCAAACTTGTTTTTTAAAGACTGAAATATGTCTGTGCATGTGTTCAGTCACTTCAGTCTTTGCGAATCCGTAGACTGTAGCCCTCCAGGCCCTTCTGTCCATAAGATTCTCCAGGCAAGAATACTGGAGTGGGTTGCTGTGCCCTCCTCCAGGGAATCTTCTCAGACCAGGAATTGAACCCACATCTCTTGCCTCTCCTGCAGTGGCAGGTGGATTCTTTACCACTGAACCACCTGGGAAACCCAAATATGTTTGTACTAACATACAAAATATAAGTAAAGAGAATGTAAGTAAAGAGAAATTCTCTACTTGGTGAGACCACAACTCACCTAATACTGTTGCTTGGTAGAGACAAGTGATAGGGCCTAAGAAAGTGGAGGTGCTGAGGGTACTGAGGCTGCAGAAGGAATTCATGCTGGTAGTGATGATTGTAGAGAAGCAACACGTGTCCTTTGCTGTACAGTGGCCCAAAACTGGCTGGGGTGGTAAGGTAAGTGGAGTTGGTAGCATTACTTTTGGCCCAGGTGCTTTCCAACCTTGATCTAGGCTCTGACATCCAGGAACACACCCGATCACCATGCTTAGTTTTTTTTTTTTTTTTTTTTTAATTGATCTGTCCTGGCTACAGCAAGCATAGGGAACTGGGGAGCTCATGACTTGTTACTAAGAATTTCTTGTGAACTTCCCTATCTGTCCAGTTGCTGGGATTCTGAGTTCCTAGTGCAGGGTTTGATCTCTGGTCAGGGAAGTGGATCCCACATGCCACCTGGGGCAGCCAAATAAGTAAATAATAAATATTACAAAAAAAAGAATTTGTTGTGACAAGAATTTTGATGTAGTTTCTTACATCAAATTGCAGCTTAGATTGGGGCATTGTTTAGCTAAGGATAGCTGCAGCATGTAGAAGATTGCACCAACAATTTCTAAAAATCAAAAGGTAACTGGAAATCATCAGAATGATTTGAATCTGATATGAATTTCAATTTAAATTACATATGACAGCGGTTTTCATATAGTGACCAAAAGAAAATCCATTTTCAGTTGTTGGTTTAAATGTTAATTTATATACATAGTGTATTAAAATGTTATTTGTTGTTGAATATTTTGGGTGCTATTCTTGACACTTTACCATTAGAAGATACATATGCGTATGTATATATTCTTCTTAGATATAAAATTGATGCTACCCAAAATAACACAAGTAACCTCCAATAGTTCATAAATAATCCACAGTGTTAATGTCATGCTTACAAATATAGAGAAGCTTCTCAGCTTTTTGTCATCATCTTTGCTGAAAGTAATGTCACTTTGTCTAGTAGTTCGTTTTTTTTTTTTTTTTTCATTAAACGTTTATTGAGTGCCTGCTATGTGTCAGCTTTTGTTCAGGCCTAGGGGAGCACTGGTGAACAAGATAGACACATTCCTTGATCCCCTGAAGCAGTCCATAAGCTCTCAGGGCTGAAAAATAGAGTAAATTTGTTGCAGTTGTTTGAGAAGTTATTGTAATTGTTTGAGAAGGCCCCCAGTGTCTGTTGCTATGATTTGGTATACCTTTACCACATGTAGACCACACAGAAGCTTGTCTGCAGTATTCTTCAGACATCTTTGCATAGGGGATTTCAAGACAAACTTCTATGGACCATTCTGGCTTCTGATTTTGTTTCAAGGTACAATTAAAAAGGTAGACATAATTTATGAATATCAGAGAGATTTGAGTCTGTTTTTTTTTTTTTTTTCCTACTATTTTCTGGCTCTTCAGATGGGCTAGAGTGCTTTGTTGATTATTTACAGGTTCAAGATCAAAAGATAAGAGGGAGTAGTAACTCTGGGAATTAAATTTCCTTTCTTGGTTCAATTCTTTTGAATTTTAGTTTCATGTAAACTTTTAAATTAAATCCATCCAGTTAAAGATTAACTCCCAATCCAGTGGTGGTTTAGTCACTAAGTCGTGTCCAACTCTTGTGATTCCATGGACTGTAGCCTGCCAGTGGGTGGTTCTTAATCCTTGGATTAGGATTTATTAGTTCATTCAAGATGTGGTTGTATATTGTTTTATTAAGGTCTTAAAATTTGAGACTATTCATAATTGCTAACCTTTGGGATCATACTACTTTTCTGAGCACTGTACATATATGTTTTTATTCAGTTGCTAAGTTGTGTTCGACTCTTTGGGACCCCATGGTCTGCAGCATGCCAGGCTTCCCTGTCCTTCCCTATTCCTCAGACTTTGCTCAAACTCATGTCCATTGAGTCAGTGATGCCATCCAACCATCTCATCCTTGCTGTACAAGGGATAAATTCATTTAATTTTTATGACAATTCTTCTATAATTATCCCCGTTTTACAGATGAGGAAACAGAGACATGGAAGAGTTAAGGAACTCATCCAAGATCATACAGCTAGTAAGTGGAAGAGTTGGGGTTTGAACCTTGGCAACTTGCCCCAGAGCCTGTGCTCATAATCTCTCTCACATGAAAGGCTATTCTTGTCCTGGATAGGAGAGACGACGTTGATGTGGTCTCTAGAAGCTAGCAGCCTCAGAGACTCAGCACAGTTGTTGGACTCTGGTACTGCCTTAGTGTTCAGAAAAGTTACTTATTCTTTCCCCCCACATCTGGTTTTCCACAAAATGCCAAATAACCAACCAATATCTTTATGTTGGAGAGGGAAATGGCAACCCACTCCAGTATTCTTGCCTGGAGAATACCATGAACAGAGGAGCCTGGCAGGCTACAGTCCATGGAATCACAAGAGTTGGACATGACTTAGTGACTAAACCACCACCACCATCTTTTTTTTATGGTTCAGAGGATATTGTTTAAAATTAGCATAGGTAATGAGAACAATTGAGAAGCCATGTAAGGCTCCGACTAGGTTGTGAGTGTCAGATCTAGACCGGTATAATAAATTCAAGGCTTAGCTTAGTGACTTACCTGCTGTTTGGTTCTAATTGAGCTTTTTGAGGGATTTTTCATTTGTAAACAGGGAAAATTATGACCGTAAAGTGCTGTTGGAAAAATATAAAATCATCCATCCATTTACTTATTTAATATATAACTAATACAGTAGATAAGAGATTAAAAAGGGATAGTGTTTCTATTTTAGGTAGCATAGCTAGGGAAGACCTCTCTCAGGATGTGACTTTTGAGCAGAGAATGACAGGAGAGGGGAAATAAGATGTATGACAGCCTTGGTATAGACTTGGTATACACTTGAGTGTAAGACTCAGGTACAGAACACGAAAGACCAGGCTATCAAATACGTAACACCCAGGGAATGGCAAGTGCAAAGGACCTGAGGTGGGAAGATGCTGACGTGTTTGAGGAGTCCAGTGTGGCTTCCTTCAGCTTGCCCTGCAAGCAAGGAGGGCAGTGAGGTGAGATGAAATGGGAGAGATAGGCAGAAGGAAAGCATTGTAGGGCAAACTAGAGACTTAGAGTAAAAACCTGAATATAACAGGAAAGTTGGAGGGTTTTGAGCTGTGATGTGACATGCTCACATTTACATTACACAGGATCACATATGTAAGGAGCGAGGGGATTGAGGCAGATCCTCAATATTACACTCTCTAGCGTGTGTAATAGGCATACGTGGCAGTCATAGTGGCCTTAGCTCTGCCCTTCCTAGTCATAAGTCTTTGGGCGAGTTTCAACTTATAGGTCTCAGTTTCTTGATCTGTGAATTGAGAATAACAGGGTAAAATAAGTTAACAGGTCCAGCTCCTAGAATAGTGTCTGGTGCATGATGGGGAAAATGTTAGTTATTACCATTATTAATTAATGACATGCCTTTAAAATGATTTAATGTCTTTGAAATGTATGTTTTCTCCTTTAATGTAAGACTAAGACTGTAAGTATAAGAATAATTTGCCATACATATAACCCAGAAGAATTCTACTACCTAACCTATTATCTGCCACTAAAGTAAATGAATGTTAAAGAATTGATGCTTTTGAATTATGGTGCTGGAGAAGACTCTTAAGAGTTCCTTGGACAGCAAGGAGATCAAACTAGTGAATCCTAAAGGAAATGAACCCTGAATATTCATTGGAAAGACTGATGCTGAAGCTCTAGTACCTTGGCCACCTGATGTGAAGAGCCAACTTATTGGAAAAGACCAGGATGCTGGGAAAGATTGAGGGCAAGAGGAGAAGGGGGTGACAGAGGATGAGATGGTTGAATGGCATTATTAACTCAGTGGATGAGTTTGAGCAAGGTCTGGGAGATGGTGAAGGACAGGGAAGCCTGGCATGCTGCCGTCCATGGGATTGTAAATAGTCGGCCACGACTGAGTGACTGAAAAACAACAACAAAGTAAATGAGAGTTGGTTAGAATTAGCCATTTGTCAGGAACTATATTCTATGCTATTTTGGGTGTTGCTGCTAAGTCGCTTCAGTTGTGTCGGACTCTGTGTGACCCCGTAGACGGCAGACCACGAGGCTGCCCCATCCCTGGGATTCTCCAGGCAAGAACACTGGAGTGGGTTGCCATTTCCTTCTCCAATGCATGAAAGTGAAAAGTCAAAGTGAAGTCGCTCAGTCGTGTCTGACTGTTAGCGACCCCATGGACTGCGGCCCACCAGGCTCCTCCATCCATGGGATTTTCCAGGCAAGAGTGCTGGAGTGGGGTGCCATTGCTTTCTCTGATTTTGGGTGTTAGTATATAATATTTTAAGGATGTAAATAATACTTTGGTTCTGTAAAAACAGCTATTAGCTACTGAACCTTAAGGAAAATTAAGTATCTTGACTTCTCATGTTGAAGAGTTTCTAGAGTAGTTTCCAGATTTGATGAGAGTTTTTGTTTTAATTTGCTGAGAGTGTAAGGAATTGAGGCTTGCTAAAGTCCCCTGTGCTTGCATAGGGAGGAGGAGTATCAGCTAGACTGTAGGCACTAAAGAAGTTAAGAAAGAAAGGCACATAGACAACTTGTTTGTGCCATGTGTCTAAGAATGGCAAATGACAGATGAGAATAACTTAGGGGCAAGACTCCGAATTTGGGCATTGAGTTCAAAGAAAAGTTATTGTGCTGATGAGGAGAAGTTTTTAAATTATTGAGAAGGTTACTAGTGGAAAGTGAAATTCATGATGCTGTAGGGTAATCTAGTATCTCCATTCCAGGGTTAAAGATAGGATTCACTTAGAGACTTTCGACTCTCCTGTGGGTCTCAGGGCCACTAATCGTCACTAGGCATTCATTCAGCAAGTATTTAATGAGTAAGTTATAGTCTGAGTGCTGGGGAGACAACCATAAACCATAGAAAACATAAATAAGATATGGTTCCTTCCAGCCCTGATAAGTGAATATTTTTCTGGTGGAATAATAACTCTTTTCTTTAACAGCAGAAGTCCCCTTAAAAGCACTCATACTGGTTCTGTTGTGAGTCACTTTTATGGCTCGTTTTTTTTTTTTTTTTAAATAGAGTGTGGTTATCTGCCTCCTGTGTTTGAGTTCTTTCTCTGTAATTTACAGCATATATAATTTCGAGCAAGCGACTTAAACTGAATTCTCTGCTGTGTCATTGAGCATAATAATACCTGTGTATTAGAGTTGTTTTAATAATTATGTGGATAATAAATGTATAGTACGGGAGTTAACATCTGGTACATCATCAGGTCTCAATCAGCTCAATTCAGTCACTCAGTCGTGTCCGACTCTCTGAACCCCATGAACCATAGCACGCCAGGCCTCCCTATCCATCACCAACTGCTGGAGTCCACCCAAACCTATGTCCACTGAGTCGGTGATGCCATCCAACCATCTCATCCTCTGTTGTCCCCTTCTCCTCCTGCCTTCAATCTTTCCCAGAATCAGGGTCTTTTCTAATGAGTCAGCTCTTCTCATCCGGTGGCCAAAGTACTGGAGTTTCAGCTTCAACATCAGTCCTTCCAATGAACACCCAGGACTGATCTCCTTTAGGATGGACTGATTGGATCTCCTTGCAGTCCAAGGGACTCTCGAGAGTCTTCTCCAACACAACAGTTCAAAAGCATCAGTTCTTTTTTTTTTTTTTTCATGAAAATTATGTCAAGACTGGGATTCCCAGTCTTCCCCAGAATGTGCATCTTAGATTTATATCATGATATTATCTTTTTTCCCTTCCCTACTTTTTCTACCACCTAACTCATTTTTGGCTCTGGATTCAGTGAATTTCTACCCTGTAGACTCCTCAAAACTCTTTGATCCTTCCTTGGCTGGTCTCTGGATAAGCATCAGTTCTTCAATGCTCAGCTTTCTTTACAGTACAACTCCCACATCCATACATGACTACTGGAAAAACCATGGCCTTGACTAGACGGACATTTGTTGACAAAGTAATGTCTCTGCCTTTTCATATGCTGTCTAGGTTGGTCATAACTTTCCTTCCAAGGAGTAAGTGTCTTTTAATTTCATGGCTGCGATCACCACCTGCAGTAATTTTGGAGCCCCCAAAAATAAAGTCAGCCACTGTTTCCACTGTTTCCCCATCTATTTGCCATGAAGTGATGGGACCAGATGCCATGATCTTCGTTTTCTGAATGTTGAGCTTTAAGCCAACTTTTTCACTTTCTTCTTTCACTTTCATCAAGAGGGTCTTTAGTTTTTCACTTTCTGCCATAAGGGTGGTGTCATCAGCATATCTGAGGTTATTGATATTTCTCCCGGCAATCTTGATTCCAACTTGTGCTTCCTCCAGCCCAGCATTTCTCATGTACTTTGCATATAAGTTAGATAAGCAGGGTGACAATATACAGCCTTGACATACTCCTTTTCCTATTTGGAACCAGTCTGTTGTTCCATGTCCGGTTCTAACTATTGCTTCTTGACCTGCATACAGGTTTCTCAAGAGGCAGGTTAGGTGGTCTGGTATTCCCATCTCCTTCAGAATTTTTCACGGTTTATTGTGATCCACATAGTCAAAGGCTTTGGCATAGTCAATAAAGCAGAAATAAATGTTTTTCTGGAACTTTCTTGCTTTTTCGATGATCCAGCAGATGTTGACAATTTGATCTCTGGTTCCTCTGCCTTTTCTAAAACCAGCTTGAACATCTGGAAGTTCATGGTTCACGTATTGCTGAAGCCTGGCTTGGAGAATTTTGAGCTTTACTAAGTGTGTGAGATGAGTGTAATTGTGTGGTAGTTTGAGGAACTCAAAAGCCTCTTGATGAAAGTGAAAGTGGAGAGTGAAAAAGTTGGCATAAAGCTTAACATTCAGAAAATGAAGATCATGGCATCCGGTCTCACCACTTCATGGGAAATAGATGGGGAAACAGTGGAAACAGTGTCAGACTTTATTTTTCTGGGCTCCAAAATCACTGCAGATGGTGACTGCAGCCATGAAATTAAAAGACGCTTACTCCTTGGAAGGAAAGTTATGACCAACCTAGATAGCATATTCGAAAGCAGAGACATTACTTTGCCAACAAAGGTCCGTCTAGTCAAGGCTATGGTTTTTCCAGTGGTCATGTATGGATGTGAGAGTTGGACTGTGAAGAAGGCTGAGTGCCGAAGAATTGATGCTTTTGAACTGTGGTGTTGGAGAAGACTCTTGAGAGTCCCTTGGACTGCAAGGAGATCCAACCAGTCCATTCTGAAGGAGATCAGCCCTGGGATTTCTTTGGAAGGAATGATGCTAAAGCTGAAACTCCATACTTTGGCCACCTCATGCGAAGAGTTGACTCATTGAAAAAGACTCTGATGCTGGGAGGGATTGGGGGCAGGAGGAGAAGGAAAGGACAGAGGATGAGATGGCTGGATGGCATCACTGACTCGATGGACGTGAGTCTGAGTGAACTCTGGGAGTTGGTGATGGACAGGGAGGCCTGGCCTGCTGCGATTTATGGGGTCACAAAGAGTCGGACATGACTGAGCGACTGATCTGATCTGATCTGATCTGATCTTGAGCATTCTTTGGCATTGCCTTTCTTTGGGATTGGAATGAAAACTGACCTTTTCCAGTCCTGTGGCCACTGCTGAGTTTTCCAAATTTGCTGGCATATTGAGTGCAGCACTTTCACAGCATCATCTTTCAGGATTTGAAATAGCTCAACTGGAATTCCATCACCTCCACTAGACTTGTTCATAGTGATGCTTCCTAAGGCCTACTTGACTTCACATTCCAGGATGTCTGGCGCTAGGTGAGTGTGAGTGATCACACCATCATGATTATCTGGGTCATGTAGATCTTTTTTGTACAGTTCCTCTGTGTATTCTTGCTACCTCTTCTTAATATCTTCTGCTTCTGTTAAGTCCATACCATTTCTGTCCTTTATTGAGCCCATCTTTGCATGAAATGTTCCCTTGGTATCTCTAATTTTCTTGAAGAGATCTCTAGTCTTTCTCTTCTATTGTTTTCCTTTATTTCTTTGCATTGCTTGCTGAGGAAGGCTTTCTTATCTTTCCTTGCTATTCTTTGGAACTCTGCATTCAAATGGGTATATCTTTCCTTTTCTCCTTTGCTTTTCACTTCTCTTTTGTTCACAGCTATTTGTAAGGCCTCCTCAGACAGCCATTTTGCTTTTTTGCATTTCTTTTTCTTGGCAATAGTCTTGATTCCTGTCTCCTGTACAATGTAATGAACCTCCGTCCATAGTTCACCAGGCACTCTGTCTATCAGATCTGGTACCTTAAATCTATTTCTCACTTCCATTGTATAGTCATAAGGGATTTGATTTAGATCATACCTGGATGGTCTAGTGGTTTTCCCCACTTTCTTCAGTTTAAGTCTGAATTTGGCAATAAGGGGTTCATGATCCAAGCCACAGTCAGCTCCTGGTCTTTTTGCTGACTGTATAGAGCTTCTCTGTCTTTGCCTGCAAAGAATATAATCAATCTGATTTCAGTGTTGACCATCTGGTGATGTCCATGTGTAGAGTCTTCTCTTGTGTTGTTGGAAGAGGGTGTTTGCAAGGACCAGTGTGTTCTCTTGGGAGAATTCTGTTAGCCTTTCCCCTGCTTCATTCTGTGCTCCAAGGCCAAATTTTCCTGTTACTCCAGATGTTTCTTGACTTCCTACTTTTGCATTCCAGTCCCCTATAACGAAAAGGACATCTTTTGGGGGTGTTTATTCTAGAAGGTCTTGTAGGTCTTCATAGAACCGTTCAACTTCAGCTTCTTCAGCGTTACTGGTCGGGGCATAGACTTGGATTACCGTGATATTAAATGATTTGCCTTTGAAATGAACAGAGATCATTCTGTCATTTTTGAGATTGCATCCAGGTACTGCACTTCGGACTCTTTTGTTGACTATGGTGGCTACTCCATTTCTCCTCAGGGACTCTTTCCCACAGTAGTAGACATAATGGTCATCTGAGTTAAATTCACCCATTCCACTCCATTTTATTTTGCTGATTCCTGGAATGTCAATGTTCACTCTTTCCATATCCTGTTTGACCACTTCCATCTCCTGTTTGACCAGGTCTCAATAAATATTAGCTATTCTGATGAAGATGATGAAGGTGGTGATAGTGATTCCTTGCATTTCTGGTGTAGTCTTTTCTACCTAGTTCTTCTACCCAATTAATATGACATGGCAAATACAATAAAGAGATAGATAGAAAGACATTAGGAAATCAAGTGTTAATTGATTTGAAGTGAGTGAGATCAAACCAAGCTGATTTGGCCAGTCACATCCATTGTTGCCACTCTAATGGCAGAAAGTGAAGAGAAACCAAAGAGCTTCTTGATGAAGGTGAAAGAAGAGAATGAAAAAGCTTCCTTAAAACTCAACATTCAAAAAAATAAGATCATGGCATCCGGTCTCATCATTTTATGGCAAACAGAAAGATTGGGAGATTGGGAAAGATTGGAAGCAGTGGCAAATTTTATTTTCTAAGGCTCCAAAATCACTGCAGGTGTTGACTGCAGCCATGAAATTAAAAGATGCTTGCTCCTTGAAAGAAAAGCTATAACAAAGTTAGCATTTCAAAAAGCAGTGACATCACTTTGCCGACACAGGTCCATATAGTAAAAGCTATGGTTTTTCCAGTAGTCGTGTACACAAGTGAGAGTTGGCCCATAAAGAAAGCTGATTGCCGAAGAATTGATACTTTTGAACTGTGGTGCTGGAAAAGACTCTTGAGAGTTCCTTGGGCTGTAAGGAGATCAAAGCAGTCAATCCTAAAGGAAAGCATCCCTGAATATTCATTGGAAGAACTGATGCTGAAGCTGAAACTCCAGTACTTTGGCCACCTGATGCAAATAGCCATCTCATTGGAAAGACCCTGATGCTGGGAAGGGTTGAATGCAAAAGGAGAAGGAGGCAACAGAGGATGAGATGGTTGGATGGCATCACTGACACAATGGATATGAGTTTGAGCAAACTCCAGGAGATAGTAAAGGACAGGGAAGTCTGTTGTGCTGCAGTCCACGGGGTCACAAGAGTTGGGCATGTCAGCGACTGAACAACAACAACAGCTGGTTGTTGAAATGGTATCTTTCAAGCATTGATAACTTTTGGAAAGATAACTTGGCCTTGTGGAAAAGCATTAAGCTTTGTAATTGGTCTTGATTTTAATTTGAGCTTGTTAATTCATTTGTTATTAAAGGAGTTAATATATGTAAAGCACCTAGAGCAATGCCTGGTAAATAGAAAATGCTCTATAAATCCTTCTATCAGTACAAATTTTTCTATTCATTCATTTGTTATTTTCTTCATCTAACAAATAATTAGTAAACCTACTAGCTGCCAAGTTGCCTTTATGTAGAGAATGGACTAGGTAAACTGCCATTATGAAGATAAGCTACTAGAAAGGGGAGATCTGCTATTCTTGGTCAGGTCACTAAGCCCTTCTAAGTCTTAAAGTCTTCATCAGTAAAATTAAGAAAATCTTTTTGGCTCGAAAGTTTCAAGATAGTGTCATCTTATGACACCATCTACCTGACCTACCAAATGTTGACTGTTTGTTTATTCACTAAATACCTGTTGATGCCTTCCATGTGTAGGCACTATGCCAAGTCCTGGAAATATAGCAGTAACCAGAGCAGACATAGTGCCTGCCCTCAGGGACAATTAAGTCCAACACACAAGACATACATTGTCTAGGTAATTGTGAACCTGGTTAGTGTTACCAACGGCAAAATGTTAGGATTGTGTTACTGATTTCTGTAACAGCTTCTTTTTCCTCCTATTTTGTGAGTTCATATTTTCTTGTCTGTTTAAATAGGGGCTGTAGGACATCATGGAGATAACTTGGTGGAGAAGATCCTTGCAGTGCTTCCCCAGCTTCCAGGCCACACCAATGATGTGATGGTTAACATGGTGGAGCTCACTGCACTCCAAGACGAGGAGGAAAATCAGAATGTGGTTGTACCTGGCTGTCTTGCACAATCCAAGTAAGATGTGTGGTTTTTTCCCTCTTTTCCTTTTCTTTCTCTTCTAGAGTGTTCCTGTAGAAAGGAAACAATGAAGAGTTCAGTTGAGTTTAGTTCAGTCGCTCAGTCGTGTCCGACTCTTTGGGACCCCATGAATTGCAGCATGCCAGGCCTCCCTGTCCATCACCAACTCCCGGAGATCACTCAGACTCATGTCCATCGAGTCAGTGATGCCATCCAGCCATCTCATCCTCTGTTGTCCCCTTCTCCTCCTGCCCCCAATCCCTCCCAGCATCAGAGTCTTTTCCAATGAGTCAGCTCTTCGCATGAGGTGGCCAAAGTACTGGAGTTTCAGCTTTAGCATCATTCCTTCCAAAGAAATCCCAGGGCTGATCTCCTTCAGAATGGATTGGTTAGTCTGGTTGAAAAATTTATAGTGGATAACATTTAGAAAAAATAATTTTTCTAAACTTTGAAATAATCATGTTTGTTAAACAATGTAAGCCAAGAAGTAAAGAATTTTGAAAAGGTGTTATTTACATGTAATAAAAGTTTGTTCCCAGGGTCAGCTAAGTGAGTCAATTTATACATCTCCATTCCTCAGACAGTTTCACATGGAGTTGAGGCTAGGCTTACTCAACTTCTCTTTCCTAGCTGACTCTTCCACATGATGAAAATACTGCCCACAAAGCTCTGAAACAGTGCCATATTATTATGTAAATAATATACTCTTGGGCATCAGTGGGAAAAGTTTTTATTTCTGTGTATACTTTTGCACATGGTTAGAGAAATCAGAGAAAGAAGGTGGGGTACTTTGTATTATGCAGAGTTCCCCCCAAAAAAAATCACTTCAGAAACATGACAATGAAAAGAAACAGGAATTACCTTTCCTACTTCTTCCTTCATCAGCAGTTTTTATGAGAAAAAATATATATTTCAAGAGAAAAAAGTGTTTGAGTAGCTATTTCCCTCACCTCCCAAGTTTTAAAGTTTTAAACAAAGCAGGACCTTTCAGCTGTATAGTTTCCAATGTTAATAGTAATAGATGTGTTTGGAATTTCCTGTCATAGTTGGGATTAATCTTCAGCTCCTGAGATTTTCAGCTTTTTTGTAGACAGTTAATAACATTTATTGGATGCCTAGTGTGTCTGGGCAAGTGTATGAAGAAAACAGAACGTTCGGTCCCTGTCTTTTTGTGTGCTCTTACACACAATAAAAACAACGGCTTGTGCTTGGCAGCATATATGCTAAAATGTTGGCCTGATGGCTTGAAGCTATACAAACTCAGAAGTAATTATTATTGGAAATATTTTTAGCTTCTCAGAGGGCAATTTAAAACTTTATTATTAAGGGCTTACTTTGAGCATTACTCTGGACTAAGTAATATGGAGGACATAAAGTAATATGAAATGTCATTCTTGCCTTCAAGGAACACTTTCTTGTTGGGTAGCCATGATTTACACACAGATACAATTAAAAAATAATAGAATGATACAAAATTAAGACTCATGTGTCTGCTGTAGATTATGACTCCTATAAGTGAAGTATCAAGTTAATGTGGCCTTTGTAGATCAATGTGGGCATTGTGGAAGTGGTGATGCTTACTTTAGTTATGTCTTGAAGAATTCAGAAAAGGAGAGAGGGCCAGCATGAAGATGGGTATGGAAATAAGGACAGTCAGGGCCTAATGTGATGGGTTGTGAGAAATAAAGACAGTCACAGGACCATCACTGGACCGTCACTGCATCAGCTTAATTAGCATTTTTCAGGACTTACTATTATACATGCCAGGCATTGGGGAAGTCATTTAAGTTTCACAATGACCCAATGAGGTAGATGTTTTTATTCTGTATAAGGAAACTAAGACAAAGAGACGTTAAGTAACTAGTAGGACATAGGATTAGAATTTGAGCCCAGAATATTTGACTTCGAGGCACTGTGTTAATTTATGTACTATGTATGTAGGGGCCAGAGAAAATCTAGCCTCATGAATAGCTATAAATAAACAATGAGAGAGAAAAACACAAAGCTATTTCATGATTTAATTTGGGGAAGCCTATGTGTTCAACATAATGGTTACATGAACAACAGGAATCAGTTTTGACTAATTTCAGCAAAAAGGGAATTTATTAAAGGGGATTGGAAAGCTAACAGAATCAGAGGAAGAATGGTTAATCAGATTTTGGAATGGATTAGTACAGTTCCTGAAGCAGAAACTCCAATACTTTGGCCACCTGATGCGAAGAACTGACTCATTGAAACAGACCTGGAAAAGATTGAAGGCAGGAGGAGAAGGAAACGACAGAGGATGAGATGGTTGGATGGCATCACCGACTTGATGGACATGAGTTTGAACAAGCTCCAGGAGTTGGTGATGGACAGGAAGGCCTGGTGTGCTGCAGTCCATGGGGGTCACAAAGAGTTGGACATGACAGGGACTGAACTGAACTGAACTCAAGAGCCAAGAGCTCTTGAGCCAAGAGCTGGGACCAAGAGCTCAGGAAAAGCTCTTCCAGTCATTGACACAAGAGAGACTGAATTTCATCTGTTTTCTGTCTTGAGTCATTCTACCTAAGATTCAGATTCCAGGGGAAAAAGTAAGATTGGCCTAACTCGGGGCCAGTAGGGGTTGGGAGCAGTTTATGCTGACTGAGATTTGTGCCAGGATCATATGGCATGGCAGAGGGATAGTTCTTCAAAGGAAAACTGGAATGTTTATCAAAAGGAGGGAGAGAGATCCTGAGCATATGTCTTTTCCACTCCTGGTCTGTGTTTTTAATGGGTGCCTTTTCCTCTCTTTAGACTATGAGTGAGTATTGCATAGAATATCAGTTTTCAGTGCCACTCAAGTATCAGAGTGCAGTCATAAATATCCAAGGCAGTGGTGAATTCTAGAAAGATCTAAAGAAAACTTTAAGGAGAGCAAGTTTGGTGACATAGTGAGACCAGAAGGCAGGTCGCAGATGATAAAGAGAAAAATAGAACTATTGTAGATTTACAGAAAATTTGAACAGATAAAACAGAGCATTCCCATAAAAAAATAGTGAGAAAATTATAACCAAATAAAAATATAAAACAATAATTAGGAGAAAATATGGTATTTTCTTTATAGTTGCTTTGAAGACTGAAGGAATCGTGCTGATTAATTTCTTTGTAAAGAGATATTGAAATCAATTACAGCCAACCTAGTGTCTACTATACTTCCATCAGAATAATGACAGTCACTACTATCTCCAGTGCCACCCCCAAGAAAGTTCTTAGTGAAATGAGTGTGAGGATTAAAAAGTCAGTACTAAAAGGCAAAACAGATGGCTGTTTGGCGATAAATAATGTGACTGCAGTGGAATAATCTTTTAAAACCAAGTCTCTCACTAGGATATAAACCTTAACAGGCAAACTTGATTGCTAAAATAATTTTTATAAAAGGTTTTTTATAATTACAGCAATTAAAATTATGACCTATGCAGATGAAAATTTGATAACTTAGATGCATTATAACATGGCCTGCCAGTTCCTGTCCACTGGTCACTGGGTTATGTGGAATATATTGTTCAAGAAAGAGGCAGGATCTTTTCTGTTCTCATGTTTACCTTTGGTTGAAGTGGGTTTCTGTCCTCTGCCCCAGCTCCAGTCTCCTAACCTACTACTCTTTCAGTTCCTGAAGAACGCTTTCCCTCATGCCCTACCTGCGTTGACTGTGTCTGTTCTTGGTGCCCCTGCCTTGGTTCAGCCCCACACCCCCAGTGCGGCTGGTTGCACTCTGTCCAGTGCCCACTTTTCCTCCCATAGCACCACGTGTGCCTGCCTCATCTTTCATTCTCTCCTCCTTCCTCGCTTCTTACAGCTACGCTTGCTTCCTTTCTCTTCCTCCAGTAGGGCACTCACTTTCCTGCCACGGGACTTTCCTCTTGATTTTCCTAGATCATTCTGCCTGTAGATATAAACCTGCCCTGATTTCCTGTCTTCCTTCCTTCTCAGACCTTCATATTTCCTTTCTCTCTCTAGCTAGTTTTCCTCCTCAGCCCAGATAACTTTCTAATGAACTTGCTGATGTTGTGTATTTTTCTGTCCCTTTCCTAGAGACCTACAGAGTGAACTACTAGAGAGTCCTATGAAAGGAGGGATATTTGTCTGTTTTCTTTGCAGCTATACCCCCTACCTGTAAAAGGCAATGGCACCCCACTCCAGTACTCTTGCCTGGAAAATCCCATGGATGGAGGAGCCTGGAAGGCTGCAGTCCATGGGGTTGCTGAGGGTCGGGCACGACTGAGTGACTTCACTTTCACTTTTCACTTTCATGCATTGGAGAAGGAAATGGCAACCCACTCCAGTGTTCTTGCCTGGAGAATTCCCAGGGACAGTGGAGCCCGGTGGGCTGCTGTCTATGGGGTCGCACAGAGTCGGACACGACTGAAGCAACTTAGCAGTAGCAGCAGCAGCAGACCCCCTACCTAGAACAATACCTGGCACTCAAGAGATTGCTTTTGTTTTTTTGTTTTGTTTTGTTTGTTGACTGGTTTTTTGGTTTATTTGTTTTTGGCCATGCTGTGCAGCTTGGGGAATCTTAGTTCCCTGACCAGGGAGTGAACATGAGCCCTCAGGAGTGAAAGCATGGAGTCCTAACTACTGGACTGCCAGGGAATTCTCATCAAGAGAGTTTGTTTAATGGTGATGGTGCTGCTAGGGCAAGATCTGTGAGAGAGTGAAGCTGAAGACTAAGATAGAGAGGTGACGTCAATCCAGAGCATAGGAGAGGTTAGTATGGGGATGTCAAGATTCTAGTCATTTATTTGGCTGCATTGAGTCCTAGTGTGGTGCATGGGTATAGTTGCCCCCTAGCTTGTGGGGTTCTCAGTTCCCTAACCAGGGATCCAACCCACATCTTCTGCATTGCAAGGTGGACTCCTAACCACTGTACTGCTAGGAAAGTCCCTAGACTCTAATTATTGAATATTTAAAACAGTCACATCGTGTTAGCTAAATATAGCAAAATTGGCCCAGAAATTCTGCTTTTAAGACCTTATTTCTTAGATGTATTTTGTACACATGTAGAATGATATATTACATTAATTTGTCATAGCAGCATTTTTAATAATAAGACTGGAAATAATTTTCATATCTTATCAGTTCAGTAGATTGTGGTATATTCATACTATAAAATAATATATAGCTATTGAAATAGGATGAAGATTGAATAATCCATTTATATATTAATAAGCAATGAGCTCAACGACATACTTCAAATGAAATTAGCAAGGTATAGCACACCCATTTGTTAGAAAGGGGGAGATATGTATTCACATTTGCTTGTGATACATTAAATATGCCTGGAAAGTGCACAAGGAACTGATGATATTGGCTGCCTTTGTAGAGGGGTACTAGATGGCCAGAGCTTGCTGAGAAGTTGGTGAAATGAATGAAGGTGGAGGATGGTAGAAGATGTCTTATTACATATATTATATACTTGTGTGTTTTGTATTTTCAATCATGTGAATGAATCTTCCTGTTAAAAACATAGAAATTACTCAACATCACTCATTATTAGAGAAATGCAAATCAAAAGTACAATGAAGTATCACCTCACACCAGCCAGAGTGGCCATCATCAAAAAAATCTGCAAACAGTAAATGCTAGAGAGAATATGGAGAAAAGGGACCCATCTTCCACTATTGATGGGAATGTAAGTTGATACAGTCCCTTATGGATATTCCTTTAAAAACTATGAATAAAACTACCATATGACCCAGCAATCTTACTACTGGGTATAAGTAAGTAAGTGTTAGTCGCTCACTCATGCCCAACTGTTTTTGACCCCATGGACTGCAGCCCACCAGGCTCCTCTGTCCATGAGATTTTCCAGGCAAGGATACTGGAGTAGATTGCCATTTCCTTCTCCAGGGGATGTTCCCAACCCAGGGATTGAACCCGGGTCTTCTGCACTGGAGGAAGATTCTTTACCGTCTGACCTACTACTGAGTATATACACTGAGAAAACCATAATTGAAAAAGACACATGTACCCTGTGTTCATTGTAGCAGTATTTGCAATAGCCAGGAAATGGAAGCAACCTAGACGTCCATTGAGAGACGAATGGATAAAGAAGATGTAGTACATATATACAATGGAATATTACTCAGCCATAAAGAGAAACAAATTTGAGTAGTTCTAGTGAGGTGAGTGAACCTAGAACCTGTTATACAGAGTGAAGTAAGTCAAAAAGAGAAAAATATTGTATATTAATGCATATATATGGAATCTAGGGGCTTCCCTGGTAGCTCAGCTGGTAAAGAATTGGCCTGCAGTGTGGGAGACTTGGGTTTGATCCCTGGATTGGGAAGATAACATGGAGAAGGGCATGGCAACCCACTCCAGTATTCATGGTGAATCCCCATGGACAGAGGAGCCGGGCAGGCTGTAGTCCATGGGGCCACAAAGAGTCAGACAGGACTGAGCGACTAAGCATAACACATGGAATCTAGAAAAATGGTACTGATGAACGTTTTTGCAGGGCAGGAATAGAGATGCAGACATAGAGGCATAGAGTATAGACTTGTGGACCAGTGGGAGAAGGAGAGGGTGGGACGAATTGAGAGAGTAGCGTTGAAACATACACATTACCATATGTAAAATAGATAGCTAAAGGGAAGTTGCTGTTTAACACAGGGAGCCAACCTGGTGCTCTGTGACAACCTAGAGAGTTGGGCTGGGGTGGGATATGGGAGGGAGGTCAGAGAGGGAGGGGACATACATATACTTACGGCTGATTCATGTCCTTGTGTGGCAGAAACCAGCACAACGTTGTAAAGCCATTATCCTCCAATTGAAAATAAATTTAGAAAACAAATTAGATTTAAATAAAAACACTACTCCCTTATTAAGCTAGCTTAAGGTAGGATTCTGTGCTCTTAGGAAGGAAAACTGCTGTCTCTCACTTTGGAACCTCTACAGAGCTTCTTGTCTTCCATTCCCAATGAACCATACTTTTCTTTTAATATTTCTATCAAAATGCCAAAACATTATACCCCAGTAATTTGTGTGTGTCCATTTCCCCTGTGCTGTGCTCAGTTGCTTCAGTCCTGTCCAGCTCTTTGCACTATTGACTGTAGCCCTCCAGGCTCCTCTGTCCATGGGATTCTCCAGGCAAGAATGCTGGAGTGGGTTGCTGTGCCCTCCTCCAGGGGATCTTCCTGACCCAAGAATTGAAACCATATCTCTGGTGTCTTCTGCATTGCAGGCAGGTTCTTTACCCACTGAGGCACCTGGGAAGCCCCGTCCATTTCCCCTACTATACTGTAAATTCCTTAAAGGTAGTAAGTGCACCAGGCACTTCAAAAGTGCTAATAAATTGCATAAAGAAAGAATGAATAAATTTTATTAGATTTGAGGCCAAGTATAAAAATGATGACATAAATCCCTGAAGAGCCTTAACTGTTTGATTTTAGCACTTAGGTCATTGTCTAACATTGATATGTTTTAATTTCTTCTGTAAGTTCCTGTAGAGTAGGCATTTTCTATGTACTTTTCACCAAATGCACCTATTGTCTAGGTCAGTGAGAAGGAAGGATGGTAACAATGAGTGCCTAAATTTTTTCAAACGTTGTACTCAATATTTAAAATGTATTATTTCATTTAACTCTGAAAACAACTGTTTGTTGTTGTTGTTCAGTTGCTCAGTCATGTCTGACTCTTTGTGACCCCATGGACTGCAGCATGCCAGGCTTCCCTGTCTTCATCTCCTGGAGCTTGCTCAAACTCACAGCCATTAAGTCGGTGATGCCATCCAACTATCTCCTCCTCTGTCACCCCCTTCTCCTTCTGCCTTCAGTCTTTGCCAGCATCAGGGTCTTTTCTAATGAGTTGGCTCTTTGCATCAGGTGGCCAAAGTATTGGAGCTTCAGCTTCAGCGTCAGTTCTTCCAATGAATATTCAGGCTTGATTTCCTTTAGGTTTGATTGATTTGATCTCCTTGTAGTCCGAGGGACTCTCAAGAGTCCTCTCCAACACCACAGTTCAAGTTAAGAGAAAGAGACTGAGTAACTTGCCTTAAGCCAAACTTCCCCTAATTGATTGAATCAGGTCATTGAAAATATCTTTTTGATGTTTCTTTAAAAAAATTGAGAAATAATTGGCATACAGCATTATTTTAGTTTTAGGTGTAGACCATAATGATTTGACATTTGATTGTATTAGCAAATCATCACCACAACAAATCTAATAGACATTCATCACCAGATTTTTTTCTTGTGATAAGAATTTTAAAAGTTTACTCTCTTAGGTGACTTTCAAATATGCAGTACAGTATTATTAACTGTGGTAACCAGGCTGCACATTACATCTGCAGGACTTATTGACTATATAACTGTAAGTTTGCACCTTTCGACTCTATTTACCCATTCTGGTACCTTGCCGTCTGCCTTTGGCAACCACCAATCTGTTCTCTTGGAGACGGCAATGGCAACCCACTCCATGGACGGAGGAGCCTGGTAGGCTGCAGTCCATGGGGTCGCTAGGAGTTGGACACAACTGAGAGGCTTCACTTTCACTTTTCACTTTCATGCATTGGAGAAGGAAATGGCAACCCACTCCAGTGTTCTTGCCTGGAGAATCCCAGGGACAGGGGAGCCTGGTGGGCTGCCGTCTATGGGGTCGCAAGAGTCGGACACGACTGAAGCGACTTAGCAGCAATCTGTCTCTGTATCAATGAGCTTTGTTTTAAAAAATTATTATTTTTTAATTCCAAGGCACATTTATTTTCTACTATACCATACCAACCTCTGATACATGCTTAGTTAATGAATGTATAAATAGACCAATGAATTCAGAAATTATGGGTACTCTGGTTTATTATAATTTTAAATAAATTAAGACCAGGGCACTGTGCCCCAAGGTCTTTTTAAAATTACATACTTAGTTAATTTGTTTATTAATTATTTATTTTTGGCTGCGTGGAGTCTTTGTTGCTGCAAGTGGGTTTTCTGTAGATGTGGCGAGCAGTAGCTACTTTCTGCTTGCTATACTTGAGCTTCTCATTGCAGTGGCTTCTTCTTGTTGTGGAGCTCAGGCTTACTTGCCTCATTACATGTGGAATCTTCCCAAACCAGGGGTTTAACCCGTGTCCCCTGCATTGGCAGGAGGATTCTTAACAACTGAACTACCAGGGACATCCACAAAGCGATATCTTAAGTCCAATTTTCTTGTTAGTTTTTATGTTGAAGGTGGGATTTTTTTTCTTAGACTATAGAACAATGGAATAATAGAGTAGATCTTACAGTGAGAGACAAATGCAACAGTGGTTTCACCCTAACCACTGATGAGCTAATTTTTTGTTCAGTTCAGTTCAGTTGCTCAGTCATGTCCAGCTCTTTGTGACCCCATGAATTGCAGCACACCAGGCCTCCCTGTCCAACACCAGCTCCCGGAGTTCACTCAGACTCACATCCATCGAGTCAGTGATGCCATCCAGCCATCTCATCCTCTGTCATCACCTTCTCCTCCTGCCCCCAATCCCTCCCAGCATGAGTCTTTTCCAATGAGTCAACTCTTCGCATGAGGTGGCCAAAGTATGGAGTTTCAGCTTCAGCATCATTCCCTCCAAAGAAATCCCAGGGCTGATCTCCTTCAGAATGGACTGGTTGGATCTCCTTGCAGTCCAAGGGACTCTCAAGAGTCTTCTCCAACACCACAGTTCAAAAGCATCCATTCTTCGGCACTCAGCCTTCTTCACAGTCCAACTCTCACATCCATACATGACCACAGGAAAAACCATAGCCTTGACTAGACGGACCTTTGTTGGCAAAGTAATGTCTCTGCTTTCGAATATGCTATCTAGGTTGGTCATAACTTTCCTTCCAAGGAGTAAGCGTCTTTAATTTCATGGCTGCAGTCACCATCTGCAGTGATTTTGGAGCCCAGAAAAATAAAGTCTGACACTGTTTCCACTGTTTCCCCATCTATTTCCCATGAAGTGATGGGATCAGATGTTATGATCTTTGTTTTCTGAATGTTGAGTTTTAAGCCAATTTTTTCACTCTCCTCTTTCACTTTCATCAAGAGGCCTTTCAGTTCCTCTTCACTTTCTGCCATAAGGGTGGTGTCATCTGCATATCTGAGGTTATTGATATTTCTCCCAGCAATCTTGATTCCAGCTTGTGCTTCTTCCAGCCCAGCGTTTCTCATGATGTACTCTGCATATAAGTTAAATAAACAGGATGACAATATACAGCCTTGACGTACTCCTTTTCCTATTTGGAACCAGTCTGTTGTTCCATGTCCAGTTCTAACTGTTGCTTCCTGACCTGCATGTAGGTTTCTCAAGAGGCAGGTCAGGCGGTCTGGTATTCCCATCTCTTTCAGAATTTTCCACAGTTTATTGTGATCCACATAGTCAAAGGCTTTGGCATAGTCAATAAAGCAGAAATAGATGTTTTTCTGGAACTCTCTTGCTTTTTTGATGATACAGTGGATGTTGGCAATTTGGTCTCTGGTTCCTCTGTCTTTTCTAAAACCAGCTTGAACATCTGGAAGTTCACAGTTCACATATTGCTAAAGCCTGGCTTGGAGAATTTTGAGCATTACTTTACTAGTGTGTGAGATGAGTGCAATTGTGCGGTAGTTTGAGCATTCTTTGGCATTGCCTTTCTTTGGGACTGGAATGAAAACTGACCTTTTCCAGTCCTGTGGCCACTGCTGAGTTTTCCAAATTTGCTGGCATATTGAGTGCAACACTTTCACAGCATCATCTTTCAGGATTTGAAATAGCTGAACTGGAATTCCATCACCTCCACTAGCTTTGTTCGTAGTGATGCTTTCTAAGGCCCACTTGACTTCACATTCCAGGATGTCTGGCTCTAGCTGAGTGATCACACCATCGTGATTATCTGGGTCGTGAAGATCTTTTTGTACAGTTCTTCTGTGTATTCTTGCCACCTCTTCTTAATATCTTCTGCTTTTGTTAGGTCCATACCATTTCTGTCCTTTATTGAGCCCATCTTTGCATGAAATGTTCCCTTGGTATCTCTAATTTTCTTTAAGAGATCTCTAGTCTTTCCCGTTCTGTCGTTTTCCTCTATTTCTTTGCATTGATCACTGAGGAAGGCTTTCTTATCTCTTCTTGCTATTCTTTGGAACTCTGCATTCAGATGCTTATATCTTTCCTTTTCTCCTTTGCTATAATTATAATAATTATATTATATAATTATAATTAATTTTTTGTTAACTTTCACATTATTAAGTAACGTGTTAGTGGTGTATATTAAATCACTAACTCAATGTCAAAAACTGTTAAATTACCTTTTAATAGTGGTAATTTTTTATCTTCTTTCCTTGGTTCCAAATACCAATTAAATATTACTGTTCAAGAGACTAACATTAGGATTTCCCTGGTGATCCAGTAGTTAAGACTCCATGCTTCCACTTTGGGGAACTTGGGTTTGATCCCTGGTGGAGGAACCAAGATCCTGCTTGCTGCATGATGCAGCCAGAAAAAAAAAAAAAAAAAGACTAACATTTTCAGAGGGAAGAAAAATAATTTTTATTAGAGCAGAATCAGAGATAGTACTTTGATTTTACATTTCCTTGCGGATAGAGTTACTGAACTCTATACAGCATTGACTTTGAGTGACCTGGCTGTTGGTACAGGCTGTGGGTATCTTCTTTTCCCCGCTTGGACCTCCCTGCAAAAATGGCATTTTGTTTATGTTTTTACTTCTAAATAAACATTACAAATTGAGCAGGAGAAAGACTTACCTTTTCTCAGCATACAGCTGCTATATTTAACTTTCTTTTTTTTGTTTTGTTTGGAGGAATTCTATAAGCCAGGTTCTTTTCTACAAATGAAGCAGTGAGTGTGTCTACTAAGAAATAGCTAAATAATTTGGTATGCCAGAGACATTTAACTTTTATTTCTTGATAAAGCATTATGTTTAATGGTTATATATTTCTGAATTTTTTTAAATGCACGCTAAGAAAATAAAATTTGAAGGTAGAAATTCTTATTCTATAATCGCTTACATATTACAACTCTGTCATGGTATTTGTTTGTTAAGAAACGTGCAGGCAATCCCCAGAATCTTGCTCATCTGAAAAAATTTCAATGATTTGTGGTCTATGTGTTGTGAGAAGACCGAATTCTGGGTCACTGTGGCTTTGGGATCCATAATTTAAATGAAAACTATGAGTCCTTTAAATAAAGCCAGGAATGCTCTGAAGTTAGCTAAAATGGGAAAGGAGGAATGGAAAGACTTACTACACTTGAATGACAAGTTCTTAATTAGTTTGATGTTCACTGCCAAGCAAAAATCAACAAGTTCAAAAATATCTTGCTGAATAAGCCAACCACAGTCTTTATTGGGTTGACTTCTCAGTCTTGTGTTATATAGACCAAGGTGTATTCAACAGCATGCCAAGAACGTACCAAAGCTCTGGCTACAGCTTCTCTCGTCTAACACCTGCTGGTATTCTTGCTCGAAGGTCTTTTTCCTTTCTTTTTTCACTCTGTCTTCTATTACAGTGTCACACTGGTTGGTGATGGGGTGGCGGGAATCAACAGGGTTGGGGTAAGTGTCCTTCTAGCAAAGCTGGAAGGAGGATTAAGTAAGAACTAAGAACAAGGCAATGGCTTTAGCATTTAGAGAAGGCTTTTAGGGCACAGCAGGCAGATGAGGTCGGAAATCCAGGAAATTTGAGTAAAACTTCATGAGTGGAAATATGAAAACACATCCTCTGAATGTGTTGTAGTTTATTTATCCAAAATATTTGTTGACTACTCTGTGCCAGACACTTGATGAAGACAAGATCTCTGGCCACTTATTCTATTAATAAGTGGGGACACAGACAGCAAACAGATGAACAAGTGACTGTATAATGTCGGCTGGGAATAAGTTCCATGAAGGAAATAAAGCAAGAAAGTCAAGAGTAAATAGGGACTTGGGGTGGTGAGGAGATGTATGGATAGGGGAGAAAAGGCCTTTCTAAGGAGGTATCTTTCAAGCAAAGACCTCAGTGAAGTAAATTGTAAGCCTCATGGGTATCTGAGACTAGAACACTGCAACCCAGTGGAAAGACTAGGTATTTAGAGATTACTTGTGTTGATTTGCTTTCCCCTAATGGCTCATGATGTTGAACATCTTTTCCTGTACTTATTTTCTATTTGCATATCCTCTTAGATAAAATGTCTCCACATCTTTTGCCCACTTTCTAATTGGACTTTTTTTTTTTAATATTGAAGTTCCTTATCACAATTTATTGGTGGTGTTATTTTACCTGTTTAAGTGAAATATAGAAAGCTTACCATGCATTACTTCCCTTTACCTTCCCACACTTATAATCATCTTAATATTTCCTCTGCATACATTTAGGACTGCAGTTCATTTTAGTTCAGTCACTCAGTTGTGTCTGACTCTTTGCAACCCCATGAATCGCAGCACACCAGGCCTCCCTGTCCATCACCAATTCCTGGAGTTCACCCAAACTCATGTGCATCGAGTCGATGATGCCATCCAGCCATCTCATCCTCTGTCATCCCCTTCTCCTCCTGCCCTCAATCCCTCCTAGCCTCAGGTTCTTTTCCAATGAGTCAACTCTTTGCATCAGGTGGCCAAAGTATTGGAGTTTCAGCCTCAGCATCAGTCCTTCCAATGAACACCCAGGACTGATCTCCTTTAGGATGGACTGGTTGGATCTCCTTGCAGTCCCAGGGACTCTCAAGAGTCTTCTCCAACACCACAGTTCAAAAGCCTCAATTCTTCGGTGCTCAGCCTTCTTCACAGTCCAACTCTCACATCCATACATGACCACAGGAAAAACCATAGCCTTGACTAAACGGACCTTTGTTGGCAAAGTAATGTCTCTGCTTTTGAATATGCTATCTAGGTTGGTCATAACTTTCCTTCCAACACAGTGTTAACATTTTTGCTTCTACTACCAAACATAGTTTAGAAAACTTAGGAGAAGAAGGAATGCTTATTGTATTTACACACAGACACACACACACATATATTTAAGCTGGTTTTTAAAAAATTAATTACTTTTAATTTTTGGTTGTGCTGGATCTTTGTTGCTGCACGGGCTTTCCTCTAGCTGTGGTGAGCGGGAGCTACTCTCTAGTGGCCATGTGCAGGCTTCTCATGGTGGTGGCTTCTCTTGTTGCAGAGCACAAGCTCTAGGGTGTGGAGGCTTGGGTAGTTGCCGCACTTGGGCTCGATAACTGCGGCTTTCGGGCTCTAGAGCACAGGCTCAATAGTTGTGTTGCATGGGCTTAGTTGCTCTGTGGCATGTGGGATCTTCCGAGACCAGGGATGGAACCATGAGTCCGGCATTCGCAGGTGGATTCTTTTCCACTGAGTCACCCAGGAAGCCCTTCCTATATTTTTGCTGACTGTTTTCTTTCTTCATTATGTTTTAAGATTTCCTATTTTTACTTTTCCATTTTAGAGATTTTCTCCAGCCATTCTTTTAGGATAGGTTTGCTGGTGACAGAATCTCCTAGTTTTCATTAATCTGAGAATACTGAGAATATTTTGTTTCTTCTCATCTTTCTTTTTTCTTTTGGCTGAGGTGAGTCGATTGTGGCTCGTAGGCTTCTCCTTGGGGCTCTCAGACTTTCTCTAGTTGTGATGCAAGGGCTTCTCCTGTTGCAGAGCATAGGCTCAGTTGCAATGAGTGGCCTTAATTGCCCTGCGGCGTGTAGTATCTTAGTTCCTCAACCAGGGATTGAACCTGAATCCCCCGCATCGTACGTGCAGAGGCTTAGCCACTGGATCACCAGGGAAGTCCTGCAACAGTATCTTATGGCTTTTTGAGTACAGGTCTTTTACCTCCTTAGTTAGATTTTTTTCCTTAGGTGTTTTTTCTGTTTGATGTGACGGTAAATGAGATTGTTTTCTTAATTTCTCTTGCTGATAGTTCACTGTTAGTTTATGGTAATGAGACAGATGTCTCTGTGTTAATTTTGTATCCTGAGACTTACCAAATTCATTGATTAGCTCTAGTAGTTTTCTGGAGGCATCTTTAGGATTTTCTATGTATAGTATCATATCACCTGCAAGCAGCGACAGTTTTACTTCTTCTTTTCCAGTTTGGATTCCTTTTTTTTTTCCTTCTCTGAATGCTGTGTCTAGGACTTCCAAAACTGTGTTGAATATAAGTGGTGAAAATAAATATCCTTGTCTTGTTCCTGATCTTAGAGGAAATGCTTTCAGCTTTTCACTGGTGAATATGTTAGCTGTAGGTTTGCCCTGTTTGGCTTTTATTATGTTGAGATATGATTCCCTCATAGCTCAGTTGGTAAAGAATCTTCCTGCAGTGTAGGAGACCTGGGTTCCATTGCTGGGTCAGGAAGATCCCCTGGAGAAGAAAAGGGCAACCCACTTCAGTGTTCTTGCCTGGAGAATCCCACTGACAGAGGAGCCTGGTGGGTCACAGTCCATGGGGTCACGAAGAGTTGGAAATGGTTCAGTGACTAAACCACCATCACCATGTCATCTCTGTGACCACTTTCTGCAGAGTTTGTATCATAAATTGGTATGGAATTCTGTCCAAAGCTTTTTCTGCATCTATTGAGATCATCATGTGATGTTTATTCTTCAATCTATTAATGTGGTGTATTACGCTGATTGGTTTGTGGAAAAATCCTTGCATCCCTGAGATAAATCCCACTTTTTCATGGTGTATGGTCCTTTTAATGTATAGTTGAATTTGGATTGCTAGTATTTTTCTTTTCTGTGTTCAGCCTTAGTGATTTCCATGACTCTGTCTTCTAGCCCCCTAATCTAGTCCTCTTTTTTATTTAGTCTATGGTGGCTCCTTCCAGTGTATTTTTCTTTCAGTTATTGCATTCTTCATTTCTGTTTGATTGTTTTTATATGTTTTCTAACTCTTTTTAAAACACTTCTAACTGTTCAGTCTGTGCATCCATTTTTCTCCTGAGTTCTTTGGTCATTTTTACCATCATTACTTTGCACTCTGTTTCAGGTAGATTGCCTACCTCCACTTCACTTAGTAGTTCTTTTGGGGTTTTATCTTGTTCTTTCATTTGGAACATGCTCCTCTGTCCCGTTGTCCTGCCTAACTTGTTTTTATTTCTATGTTTCTGGTATGTTGATTATATTTCCTGGCCTTGGAGCAATGGCCTTTTGCAGAAGACTTCCCATGTGTCCCAACAGCAGACTTCCCTCTCCTCACCAGAGCTGTATGCTCTCATTGGTGCCCTCATTTTGGGCTCTGTGGATCCTTCTCTTGTATCGTGCTGACTGCTCTTGGTGGTCTGGTAGGCATAGTGGGCCCTGGTCCTGTTGGTTGCCAGGCCCTGCTTGGTGCTGAGGCTACTGGCCACTGGTTGTTGGGGCTGGGTCATGAGATGGCTGGCCATGGAAAGCCAGGGGATCCCTGGGGTGCTGATGGCTTGTTGGTGTATGTGCCAGGGCCTGCCATGGCAGACGGCATGACTGTGGTGGTCCTGGAGCTGGTGTCTGCCCACTGGTGGCTGTGGCCTGGGCCCACTGGGCCCTGAGGGTGGTGCCTGCCCTTCGGTGTGTGAAGTTTGTCTCCAGGCTAGTTCCTGTCCTCTGGTGGGGCTGGTGCCATCTCACTGATAGGTGGAGCTGCGTCACAGAGTCTCTGGTTACAAGGCCCTGGGGGTCCCGGAGGTGGTGTGTTGACCCACTTGTGGGTGGACCTTGGACCCAGGGGATTCTGTGGTGTGTCTGAATGAGGCTGGTCCTGAAGCTAGTGCTCTCGAGGCTTTCTGGTGGGTGGGGCCAGACCCCAGTGCTAAAAAGCTAGAGGGAGAATTCAAAAATGTCGCTTGCCAGGACCAGTGTCCACATGGTAGAATGATCACTCCAAAATGGCTGCCTCCAGTGTCTGTATCCCCAGGGTGAGCTCTGTTTGCCTCCTGTCTTCTCTGGGAGACTGCTCAGGATCAGCACCTGGTTGCTTTCAAGTTACTGCTTCTTCCCTGGGTCCCAGAGAGTGTGAGATTTTGTGTACACCCTTTAACAGTGGAGTCTCTATTTCCCTTTAAGAGTGGAGTTTCTGTTTCCCTTTAAGAGTGGAGTCTCTATTTCCCACAGCCCTCCCTGCTAACCTTCAAAACCAAATGGTCTGATGGCTTGTCTGATGCTGGACCCCTAGGCTGTGGCACCTGATATGGGGAGCCCGTTGTGTGGAGGAAGGAGCCTCTTGCTTCTTGGGGTGAGACTCTACAATTGTAATTATCTTAATTATCACCTACCCAGGGGTGTAGGTATTGACTATACTATATGTCTCCGCCTCACCTTTCTCATTGTGGTTCCTTCTTTACATCTTTAGTTGTAAAAAATATATATATATATATATATTTTTTTTTTTTTTAACTGGATTCTAGTCTTTCTCATCAGTGCATGCTCTGTAAACAGTTATAATTTTGGTGTGCCCATACAGAAGGTGATCTCAGAGTCTTACCACTTTTATCACCTTGGTTAAGCTCCCAGCATAATTTTTAACTTAGGAAGGGTTGTGAGCATTTAGGTGTTTGGTATTACTGAGTTTTTTCCTTGGCTTTACTTAGAACAGTGTTCCCAAACTTTGTTAATTGAAGAATACCTTATTCATATACTGACCTTCCAAAGCTATTTGATATTTTTCTTTGAATTGATTGATGCCATAAAAGTTTTTTTCACATATTTTTTAACATGTAAAAAAGTGGCAAGAATAGTACAAGAAACTTTTTTTTTCCCTTTGAAGCATTTGAGAATAATTTGCCTGTGCCCATCACTCCCAAAGACTTTAGTGTGTATCTGTCCCAAAGGGATATTCTCCACTGTAATCTCAATCATGGAATCAACACTGTTAAACTAGTACCATCCAACCCACACATTTTGCCACTTATCTCAATAATATTCTTTATCGAAACAAAAGGCTATAATAGGTCAAAATCACACATTGGCTTTGGTTGTCACATCTCCTTAGTGCCCTTTATCATGAGTCTTTCCTTGACATTCATGACCTTCACATTGCTGAAGAGCATAGGCCAGTTATTTTGTAGAATATCCCTTAGTTTAGGTTTGCCTCATGTTTCCTCATGAATAGATTTCAATTATGCGTTTTTGGCAAGAATATCACCTAAGCAATGCTGTGTTCTTTTGATTACTTTCTGTCAGTGGCACAGAGTTTAACTTTGTCCATTCGTAGTGACAACTTTGATCACTTGATTAAAGGAGACATTTTGAGATTATGTAAATATGCTTTTCCTCATCTAACTTTAACCCAGTGGTTTAGCATCTATTAGTACTTCTTGGCTGAATTATTTCCATCGTGGCTGTTTTTAATCGGAGTTGTTTCAGACATGTGTACTTATAATCCCTTCATTTTGGGTTTTTACTTTGAATTACTTTTACTAACAGAATAATTTTAACTACAAAAATCTAGAAGAAAGCCTGAAGATTTCTTTTTACTCCCTTCCTTATGGTTGGAGCTCTGTGAAGGGGTTCTCAGATGTTCAGATTTCAAGGAGCAGAGAAATTCAACAACAATGTAAAGCTCCTGACTTTTATTAGTCAAGTAAAGTCCTCCAGTTTTTCCATACAACACAGACACTAAAGATTCTTTATCTTACAGTATTGAAAACACTTTAATTCAAATAATTTAGCTTTGTGAGAAATTCTACCTTATCCTCACTGTAATTAACATAGTATGCTTGCTGTGCAAATATAACTTCAAAAATAAGTTCTCTTTTCTGGCCTCTAAACGTATGGCCACCCCCCAACCACCCTTATAGAAAAATCTGTTATATATTCTTCTCTCTTCAGATTTGCATCCATAGTAACACTTCAACAAAGTTTCATATCTCTAAGGTGCCAAGGGACATGTACAAAATGCCTTAACAAAATATTAAAATGTGGGTGTTAAGATGATATAAATAATATGAGCAACATAAATTCATATTCCACCTGAATTAATGACTGTAATAATTTCAACAAATCAAGTTTTCTTGATTTAGTAGCTTTGAAAACTTACTCTTAATGTGTGTATAGGTACAGCGGTGTCAACCAGGGTGAGTAGAGTGTTAGATTCTGGACTCACCGTGTGGTAGTAGAATATTAATAGGTGTGCTGATTTTGACTTTCCATCTTCCTCATAGAGTGGAGTGATTGAAGGTGTGAAGTGAACAGGTTGAATTTGTCTCTAAGAGCCTCTATAAAACTGTCACTAACTCTTTATCTTATAGTTTCTCTACACATGAACCAGTCCTCAACTTTCCAAATCTCGAGTTCAAGCCAAAACACACAGATGTAATCCACCACAGAGGAGAGTTCCCCAGTGGAGCAGATGCTGACCTTTGGAATGGGTCATGGAACTCAAAGCATAGCCTTCAGAGTCAGAAAAATGTTCATAGAAGGGACATGTATTTGGTTTTTTAAGTAATTTAGTTGTGTTAGTAATTTTAAAGTCTTCATACTGAGTTAATCTGTTTATGCATTAGAAATCCATGAGAAAACCCCTATTCTTTGTTTATGAATAAGTTTGTATCGATTATGGTTACAATCATTAGTGAGCTGGTAGAGAGTAGGAATAAGAAATGTTTATCTGTACTGAGATGAAGTTCAGCTTCCCACAGTTATTTTGTATGATTGTCAAACAGTTTATATGTTGCATTCTGGTCCATTTTTTAAGAAGTTTCATAGGCCTATTGCTATGCTGAATGAAAGCATCATATTGAAGGAAGAAATGATGAGAGAAAACTTTGATTATATATCAAGTGGAGATTATTCTTTTATTATTCTGAACATTATAAAGCTTGTGTGGAGCTGTTTATCCTGGATTTAAACAATGTTTTATCCTGAACTTTATTTAGTTCGCTTAACACATGGTTGTGGTTTCTGCACTGTTAAAGTCATTCCAGTGCATTTATAATGTGGAACCAGTCACACCAATAGATTTCTATTAGCTGTAGATTGATAGAGAAGGAACATGCATTTTTTAGGACATTTAAAGTTTTTGAATACCAAACTGAAAGTATAGTTCACAAGATTATTGTGCTAATTAAAAGTTGATAACAGACAATACACTTATTTATGCTTTTAAAATGACAGCTCTTTCCCTAGGTAGACTAATGCAGAGTAAATTGGTGTGGTGGTTTATTCTTAAGTGAATATCCTGAGCAAATAATGAAAATTACTTCCCTATAGCATAAGAGATACAGAGTATCAGTGAGAGTTGGGGGTTTGATACCAGTGACCTGATCATAGTAGGAGCAGCATCATGGTTCCTGATTTTTCCATTCTCCTCTGCTTCTTCCCTGAAGTGTACTTCAGTGCCATAGTGAGTTTAACATATTTGAAGTGACCTTATCTTTTTCAGCAATATAGTTGATAGTTATGGGAACATTCTTTAACAAATAGGACAGTGGCTATAAAACGTCCTTAAAGCAATCCCTTCCTTTTAGTTGAACCAGGGAGGATGTGTTGATGTGGCTTTTTTTTTTTTTTTTTTTTGGTGTCTTTGAACAGTTTCTGTGCAGTTTTTGTTTTCTAATCATTATTGTAGTGTAGTGGCTTTTCCACCATAACTTTGTGACCTTGAGCAAGATACTTAATTTCTCATAGTCACAGTTTCCTTTTCTGTAAAAGAAAAGTTCAGTGAGTGATTTCTAAGGGAACTTTGGTTCAGATTCCTTTTACGTTGTGATTTTCATGTGCTGCGCTTGAAAAATAAGCTCTACACTTGAATTAGCAGTACACGAGGGGAGTGATTTTATGTCTCTTTTGTTCACTAAAATATTCCCAGTCCCAAGAACAGGGCCTGGTGCAAAGTAAGCACTCATATTTGTTGGAAAAAATGAATAAAACCCAACAGAAGAATCTTCAATAGGAAGAAATAAATGATTATATTTTAAAATTAAATTTTATCTGCAGACTTTGAAAACATTATAACTTTAATATTCATCTTGAGTTATTTTTATAAGACTGGCTATTTATACATACATTTAACTGTACAAATAATAATAAATCTTATTCTTACCTCATCCCAGTAAAATCCTTTGGTGGCTCTCCATTGCCCTTTACGTAAAGACTAAAACTTCCACTTGTTTTAGAATGCCTTCCTGGATCTGTACCATGCTTATTTCTTCGCCTTCATCTCTTCCGTGTTTTCCTGCCACTTCCTTCTCTTCCCTCCCGCATGCTCACACTCTTGGCTGCAGCTACACTAAACTTCTTTCAGGACTTTAGCATCCTGCTCTCCCACCTTCTGGCCATCCCACATGTTACTCTTTTCCTTTCCTCATCTTTTATTTCTTCCAGTAGCTCATAGTGCATTAGCTTATTAGACAACTAGTTTAGTATCTATTCTCCCCAACTAGACTTTGGAGCCTTTCTGAGCCTTTCTGAGGGGTTTATGCCTGACTTGTTCACTCCTGTGCCCTGTTACACCTCCAGTGCCTGGCACAGTCCATGGTCATGGGTCATTGATGGCCTCAGTACGCTGCCCATCATGGACCCAGGATGCTGACATTCTGCTAAAGCTAGAATATCTCTGTGCTCAGTGCCCTGAAACCAGTTCCCTCTCGATTTATTAAAATAAATTCTATTTAACAGCTTGTAATTTGAGTTAATGACAAATGTTATAGATAAAATAGGACAAGTGGGATTTGAATAGGAAGCACCACATTAGCTAGCATGATCAAGGAGGGCAGCCTTGAGCAGTGCCTGCAACAGAACTGACACTTGGTTGGTGCTCAAGTATTTGTTGAATGAACGAGAGTTAATCAATGGACATCTGGAGGAAAAGTGTTCTAGGCAAAGGGAATAGCAAATACGAAAGCCCTGAGAAAATACTTTGACCCATTCAAGGGGCTGAAATCAGACCAGTGTGGCTGGGTCCTAATGGGTAAAAGTGAGACATGAAGATGTAAAATATAGGAATGCACTGAAGTATATAAGCTTGTTGGCCAAAATAAGGAAATTAAATTTCAGTGTGATAGTAGTAAGAAGCTTAGAAGGGTTTTGAGCAGAAGAATGATATGATCTGGTAGCTTTAGGAAATCACTCTAGTCCAAGCTTTAAGTTCTTGCCTGTACTGTGCAGTAACCTCTTTCCCAGTCCTTAGATCCATTCTGAACAATGGGGCCAGAGTGGTCTTTTAATAATGCAGATCTGATTAGGTTAGTCTGTTGCTGAAGACCCTTCAGTTGCCCTTGAAAAAATGTCTACAATCTCTAATGTGGATTACCAAGCCTTGGATAATTTGACATAGGCTGAAGGCAGTATCAGACTAGATGTTCATGCTCCATTCATATTAGTTTTCATTTCCTTGAGAAGGTCTTAAGTTCTCTTCTCAGAACCCCATCCTGTGATGCTGCTCTTACTTAGACTGATCTTACTTCGTTTTTTAACTGGCAAGCTCCTGCTCATTTTTCCGATCTCACTGTCACATCCTTAGCTACTCCCTGTCCTCTGCGCTCACACCCAGACCAGTGTTCTACTCTCCCTGGGCTTCTATATCCTCTTTTGTCGTCTAGTCCCTAGGCGTCTGCTCAGTTCCAGCCTCCCTGCCAGCTTGCTAGCTCCCTGAGGACCGGGCACTGGCGGCTGCTCACCAGCTGTGATGAGCACCTGGCTCACAGGACGTGCCCATATTCTGAGAGAAAGAAGCAATGCAGAACTGCTTTCCAATGCCAGGGGTCTATTTCAGTATCCTTCTGTGCTTAGCTGTTTTCTGTTCTGTTGAGATGAAGGTTAACGGATTATTTTGTTTAAGATGAGGTAATTGTTTTCAAAAGTAGTCAAGAGGGAAGATGACTATTGAAAGCTCTGTGAATAATTCAGTTAACAAACCTACCTTCATAGCTCATTAAGCTTACCACTGATGGAAGCCATCATTCCCTGCTGTGAAAAACTATGACTCAGATGGCCCTCTGTTTAAAATTAGTTGAAAATGCTTCTTTGGTTGTTTTTGTTGTTGTATCATTGTATTTCTGGTGCAATACTGTAACTGTTACTGCAAACCGTGTGAGTCAGCTTAGCTTCCCGTGCCTGCTATGGAGAAACCATTTCTCTGAGTTTAGTCATAAGATAATAGTGTGCATTCATGTTTTACCCTCGGTCTCTTAATTGCAAGCCTTTCATCTGATTAAGTACAACCATGATTCAGTTTTTAGCCACCTTTAAAAAATTAGTGCTGTCTTTTTTATATTTTATTTGATGATGAATATTTCCTGTTCCTGACATTTTATACATGCCAAACCAATACAGCTTCTAAGATTTCATTCATAGTTGAGGAATTCTGGTGAATAAGATGTCAAGAATTATCTGGAAGGACCATATCTTCCTGTATAGAAGTCTCCTGAGACTTAAAACTAATTCTAGAAGGTTATTATTATGTATATTGCTGGTCTGTAGTCTTTAAACACAACAGTTTGATTTTTAAGGATACAAGATAATCAGTTTATCAAAAAAGAGCATAAATTTAGTATGCATTTGGTTACAATGACAGTATAGAAACAAATTCTGTATAATTCATAGTAATAAAATGGATCTTTTCATAGGACAGATATTCTACTTTTATATTACATATTTCAAGGAATCTGTTGAAGCAAATAAAATTGTATTCTAGTAACTACAGGGAAATAAAGTTTGTCTCATTGGAAAATGACTTTAAAAACAGAGGAAAAGGTAGAAAATAATTTAATATATTTTGTAAGCCGTCAGAAATATTCTTTTGTTAGCTCTTTTTGTCACTGGGCTTGTGAAGAAGAAAAAAGGTTTTAATAAAAGTAACAGCAGGGGATATTCACCCACCTTTCACTGTGTTACACAGGTAATCAAATTCATACATGTGAACTCGGAGTACCAAGGCCTAAGGAAAACCATGTGGATATGGCTTGTTAGAGATCCTGGGAATCTCAGTAGTATTCTTGTTTGAGCATTTCGTTTTACAGAATAGTGTAGAACTATGGTAAAATAGTAAGATTTTGGAGTTCACAGGGACCCGAGTACAAATCCTCATTTATTGGCTGTGTGATTTGGGTACATAATTTTATTTAAGACTCAGCTTTCTCACTTGTAACGTGGCAGTGATTCTTACCCTTGAGAGTTGTTGATCAATAAGATAATATAGTAATATTAGTGATTTTTCAATAAATGAAAATAATCACAATAATAGATTAATAATATTTATAAAATATAAAGGTATTTATATTTTATATTTACTATACCAAAGGTATATTTACTTTACCAAAAAGGTAAAGTAAATTATTCAAGATCACAGAAACATCTCATTGGTGCTTTGAGTGTTAGTTCCTCTATCTAAATATTCCTTCCTTTATTGTTAACAATGGGATATTAGATAGGTGGCTTCATTTTGTCTCCATTTTTATCAGTGATAAAATAGCTGGAGGCCATTTCTTCTTTCTTTCCCAAAAATATAATGAACATCAAATAAGAGCTAATAATATCTCAGGGCAATTTAGACTTTGATTTTTTTGTCAGTTCAGTTACATAAATGTTATATATATGTTGACTTAAAATTCAGCAAGTCTTCTTAGAAACATTTGAAGAAGAGAGTTGTCTAAAAGTGGGACATGATGGTCATTGTGTCGCAAGGACTATCAGTGACTAATGGTGACCTACAAGGGGAGTAGTATGATATTGTTTAAAATAAAAAGTGTGCAAAATCCTGAGAGCAAACTTCACCTGCTTCATGAGTGAATGTGGATCTACTTCATTCTTCTCTAAGGCAGAGAATAGAGGGTATATTAAGAATTGGAAAAGAAAACTGACATGAAAAGTTTAAAATAATTGATATTATGAGTAATGAATTCTCCCTGGTGATTTGTGTAGTGCAACACGACACGGCATAGTAGAAAGATTACTGGATCAGAGCCAGTAACTTGGGTATGAGACCTGGTTTTGCCAGATGCTGATTGAGTCGTTACAGAAGTCAGTTGGCTTCTCTGAGGCTCTTTAAACTGGGGCAGTGATAATGGCTTAGCTCATGAGGTGAGGATTGTGTGAAACATAACTTGTTTTTAATATAGTGATGGCGTTTTTTACTCATCTTTTATTACCTTTAAAAACTCTTCCTTAAGTTACCCATGAAAAAAATTGTTTTTGGCTGGGCTCAATTATTAAAAAGATGTTGTCATGATGCAAAAGGATGCACGCACCTTGCAGTGCATGTGTTCATTGCAGCACTATTTACGATAGCCGGGACAGGGAAGCAACCTAAGTGTCCATCAGCAGAGGGATAGAGAAGGAAGATGTGGTACGTATATACACTGGACTATTACTAAAACCATTGCAGATGGTGATTGCAGCCATGAAATTAAAAGACGCTTACTCCTTGAAAGGAAAGTTATGACCAACCTAGACAGCATATGAAAAAGCAGAGACATTACTTTGCCAACAAAGATCTGTCTAGTCAAGGCTAGTACAAGGTTTTCCCAGTAGTCATGTATGGATGTGAGAGTTGGACTGTGAAGAAAGCTGAGCGCCAAAGAATTGATGCTTTTGAACTGTGGTGTTGGAGAAGACTCTTGGGAGTCCCTTGGACTGCAAGGAGATCCAACCTGTCCATCCTAAAGCAGATCAGTCCTGAATATTCATTGGAAGGACTGATGCTGAAGCTGAAACTCCAATACTTTGGCCACCTGATGCAAAGAGCTGACTCGTTTGAAAAGACCCTGATGCTGGGAAAGATTGAGGGCAGGAGGAGAAGTGGACGACAGAGGATGAGATGATTGAATGGCATCACCGACTCAATGGACATGGGTTTGGGTGGACTCCAGCAGTTGGTGATGGATAGGGAGGCCTGGTGTGCTGTGGTTCATGGGGTTCAAATAGTCGGACACAACTGAGCAACTGAACTGAACTGAATAAGAATGAAATAATGCCATTTGCAGCAACATGGATGAACCTAGAGATTGTCATACTGAGTGAAGTAAGTCAGAGAAGGAGAAATATTATATGACATCCCTTAAGTGTGAAATCTAAAAAGACATTATATAAATGGACTTAACAAAACAGAGACTCTCAGTCTTAAAGAACAAACTTACGGTTTCTGGGGAGAAAGATGTGGGGAGGGGATAGTTAGGGGGTTTGGGATGGACTTGTACACAGTGCTGTGTTTAAAATGGATAACCAACGAGGGGCCTACTGTATAAACACATGGAATTCTGCTCAATGTTATGTGGCAGCTGGGATGGGAGGGGAGTTTAAGGGAGAATGGATACATGTATATGTATGGCTGAGTCCCTTCTCTTTTCACCTGAAACTATCACAATGTTGTTAATTGGCTATAACCCAATAGAAAATATAAAGATTTTTTTTAAAAGATGTTGTCCAGCTGTTCCTTAATTTAAAAGATAAAGCATGATGGAGTTGGTTTACAGTAGAGCACAAAGGATTTAGATTTGGTATAAAGAGTATCTAATAACGGTTAGATTTGTTTGAAGCTGTAGTGTTTTTCTCATAAAGTTTTCTTTAGATGCCTTCAAAAACTAATGATAGATTTATATCTGCTTGTGTTGGGTTAAGTAGCATCCTGCAGAAGATGTAGAGTTGGTTAGCATTATTTCTGATGTTCACTTCTACCCCTGAAGTTGTACATCCACTTTATAAGTCAGTCTGGAAGTATTTATAGAACCTGAACTCCTTGTAAAAGTAAAAATTGTAGTCTTAAAATGTCTTTTTGTGTGCAATCTACAGGATTTCAGTATTATTAAATTGATGAGTACCAAAGTCATTGCTTAAAAAGTTTGTACAGAAAACGCTAATTCCCTAAAACTGAGTCTCTATCTTTAGTAAAGTTTCTTATCTTATTCCTGAAAATCAAAATTCATCAAAGTGTCTTATGTAGGGAGATTGGTTAGGTTGGTCTTAATGTTTCATTATGAATTTTGCACTATATGTTGTTGATCTTTTCATATTAGAAAATGAACCTACTGAGAGTGGTTATCCATATGTATATATAATTTTGTAGAAGAAATGAAAGTACTTCTAAAACAGGCTTCCTTCTATATATCTTATGAGAAGATCCTGACCACTGATTTTTTTTTTTAATTTGTTGAAATATAGTTGATTTTAGCTTCCTGGTGGCTCAGATGGTAATGAGTCCACCTGCCAGTGCAAGAGACTCAGGCGACATGGGTTTGATCCCTGGGTCAGGAACATCCCCTAGAGAAGGAAATGGCAACCCACTCCAGTATTCTTGCCTGGGAAATCCCATGGACAGAGGAGCCTGGTGGGCTACAGTCAGCGGGGTCACAGAGAGTTGACACAACTGAGCGACTGAGCAACAACAACAGTTGATTTGCAATGTTATATTAATTTCTGCTGTACAATAAAGTGACTCAGTTATACATGTATATTCTTTTCCTTTATGATTTATCACACAATATTGAGTATAGTTCTCTGTGCTATGAATACAGTAAGACCTTGTTGTTTATCCATCTAGTATACAATAGTTTGCATCTGCTAATCCCAAACCCCCAATCTGCACTCCCATCTTGGCAACCACAACTCTGTTCTTCATGTCTGTTGACTGATTTTTTTTTTTTTTTATTAGTACTACTGCTGCTGCTGCTACTGCTGTGTTTTGGAGGGCACTTACTGTGTGCCAAGCATTGTCCTAAGTCTTTAGATATACTAGCACATTCATTTCTCATAACAACCCACTGAATATGTACTTTTACCGTCCCCAGACAACAGAGGAAGAAACATGCATTTAAGTAACCCTGCCAGGGATGTAGAAGCCTTCGTGTTTGGGATCCAGATCCTGTGCTTCTGCCCATCTACAGCGCTGCTAGCACCCGTGTGCCCGCCACACTGGCCCTGCTGTGATTGCCCTCTGTGTAGTGCTTTTTCCCTCATTGGGAAAACAGAGAGCTTGTATACTCAGAGAGGACAGAGAATTATTTAAAACATGCTATCATGATTATAATGTGAATTTCAGTGAACTTTCCTTGACATGAAATTGGACATCAGGAATTGATTTCATGTGTGAAATGTCTATTGAATGTCTATGCAGTCAACTTTTGTGAACACATCAGAGGACACATTTTGTGAACACATTCAGCTCCGATGCTGATATATGCTTACACATTCAGTATGTGTGTAAGCCACCAAGTGGCAGCAAGTGTGACCTGGTGAAGAAGTGGTTGCAGGACACAGTAGAGCTGCCGGCAAGTCTGATCTTCTTCAGCTCTGATTTTTCAGAGAACCAGAGCTAGTTCATGAATGTTAACTTGGTAAGCTTGATGATGACCATGTTCAATGTGGGGGGTATGATATGTTTAGAAAACTGTTTTGGACAGAAAGTAGACATTAGCAACTGTAGTATCTAGAGAGTTTGAATTGTTCATATCAACAAAACAGTTTTCATGACCCAGCTCCACATCAGTGTTAGAGACTGTATAAACTGTATATTTCTCTTAGTGTTTTAATAGAAAAGAGCCTGAGAGTACAAGACCCCAGTGGCTTCAGTACAGATGAACAAATCGAGATTGTATGTAAAACATACTCAGTGTAATTAAGTAGATTCATTTAATATATCACAAACCCTTAAGCATATTGAATTTTAAGACAATGCCTTTTATAGCAATAGTAGTAACAACCACAACAACCACACAAATGCATTTACTGTAAATCAGGAGAGTGCTTTATGTGCATTATCTTAGTTAACCCTTCAACTACCTTCTGAGATAGTCACTATGTTACTTCCATCTCACAGACGAGGAAATGGAGAATAAGAGAGCATTAGTTACATGCACAAGGTTACGCAACTAGCACGCATTGTTTGTTCATTCACTGTTTGTTCAGTGTTAACTACCACAGCCTGGCACTGTTCTAGGTAATGGGGAATTAGCAATGAGTATAAAAGAACCTCTGCCTTCATAGAAGGACCTTACCTTCAATGAGGGAGCTAGACAACAAAGAGAAACATGGAAACCTAGAATGAGTCAATGGTAATATGGATTATGCAGGCTAATAAAATCCCATAGGTGGAAGGGTGTGCTGGGAAAAGGTGCTGCAATGGATTCTCATCACTCTTCTGCACTGGTGGTAAGGAGGGACTTCTCTGAAATGGTGACATCTCAGCTGACACTTGAAGAGAGAGAGGAACGTTTGTAAGAAGAAAATGCCTGGCAAAGGAGCGAAAGAGGTCCCTGTGCTTGGAGTGCCTGAGGAGGCTCACAGAGGCCATGTAATTGCTGTGGGTGAAGGGAGGATGGTTGGGGTTGGAACCCAGATTTATCTGACCCCAGAACTCATATTTTAACCATTATGGTAGTCTGATGGGATAGCCACAGCATTGCCCAACCTGTTGTGATCTTGGAGACACTATTATTCTCATGGAAAAGAAAGCAAGAGCATTAGTTGCTCAATCCTGTCTTTGCAACCCCATGAACTCTTTGCGACCCCATGAACTATAGCCTGTCAGGCTATCTTGTCCATGGGATTTCCCAGGCACTGGAGTTGGTTGCCATTTCTTTCTCCAGGAGATCTTCCAAACCCAGAGATTGAACCCATGTCTCCCACATCTCCTGAATTGCAAGTAAATTCTTTACTGCTGAGCCACCAGGAAAGCCCCATGGAAAAGAAGAGGGCAGTCAATTTCTACTCTAGAGGTTCTGTGTGTAGAGTTGAGAGTATAGGAGAAATCTCTGTGGTTTAGGAGCTTTGAAAAATAAAAGTAGGAAGTGATTGATTCAGTTCAGTTCAGTTCAGTCGTTCAGTCGTGTCAGATTCTTTGCGACCCCATGAACCACAGCACGCCAGGCCTCCCTATCCATCACTAACTCCCAGAGTTCACCCAAACCCATGTCCATTGAGTTGGTGACACCATCCAACCATCTCATCCTCTGTCGTCCCCTTTTCCTCCTGCCCTCAATCTTTCCCAGCATCAGGGTCTTTGAAAAGACTCATTTGAAAATGAGTCAGCTCTTTGCATCAGGTGGCCAGAGTATTGGAGTTTCAGCTTCAACATCAGTCCTTCCAATGAACACCCAGGACTGATCTGCTTTAGGATGGATTGGTTTGATCTCTTGCAGTCCAAGGGACTCTCAAGAGTCTTCTCCAACACCACAGTTCAAAAGCATCAATTCTTCGGCACTCAGCTTTCTTTATAGTCCAACTCTCACATCCATACATGACCACTGGAATAACCATAGCCTTGACTAGACGGACCTTTGTTGGCAAAGTAATGTCTCTGCTTTTTAATATGCTGTCTATAGACCATAAATTTTGGTAACTGGGAGGTGTGTATCTTCCTTTTTCAAAATTCCTCAGTGGTTCTCCATTGCCTTCAGAGCTTTAAAGAAATTAAGTAACTTTCCCAAAGCCCCATAGCAAATAGATCTAGTTAAAACTATTTTTTTTAAATTGTAGTGTAGTTGATTTACAATATTGTGTTAGTTTCAAGTGTAAAACAAAGTAATTCAATTATATATTCAGATTATTTTCCATTATAGGTTATTAGAAGGTATTGAATATTGTTCCCTGTGCTACACAGTAAATCCTTGTTGTTTATCTATTTTATGTATAGTAGTGTGTATCTGTTAATGCCATACTCCTGATTTATCCTTCCCCCTCTTCGCTTTGCCCTTTGGTGACCATAAATTTGTTTTCTATATGTGTCTGTTTCTGCTTTGTAAATAAATTCGCTTGTATTATTTTTTAGGTTCCATGTCTAGATGTAGTCCTAGTTTTGAATGATGATGAAAACTTTGTTCATGACTGCTGAACTATGTTACTCTTTCAGGAAGTGAAATCAGTCACCTGCTCCTTGCCTTCTTGTAACTTGCAGCTGAAGTCAGCGAACCCTGGGAAGGGATGCAGGGCACCCCCCAGAGTAGCTCCCACCATCTCTTTCACACTTATATCTGCTGCCCCTCCCCTTCCACCTTAGCATGAAACAAGCCAGTGCTTCTTAGAGTCATTTAAGACCTAGACTTTGAACGCTCTGAAATGTCCTTCCTCTTGTTTTGTGGCTAAGATTTTTATCTTTCTTGAAGATTGAGATATAATTTCCAGTTTTGAGTTATAATTTCTTCTGTTGGCTGCTTTTGTATCTGTGTACTTGCTCATCATTTCTGGTAGAGATCATTGTCTGAGTCCTTGCCCTCCCAGTGAGGATTGGAGCCCCTCTGTGCTACCACAAAAATCTATGTCAGCGTTGGCTATGCCTCTTACCGTGCTCTTTTGGGGGGTTAATTTCTTTGCTCATATGTCTGCCTATTCTTCCAGTCAATAAATCACTAAAAGCTTGTGCCCTGGCTTTTTTTTTTTTTTGTCTATGTTCCAACCATGGAGAATAGGGCTTGGCATGCAGTTTACCTGCTCCTTTAAATTAAACAGAATATTAATTTTAATATTAATGATGACAGTTTTGGTCAGATCAAAACAAATGGAATATATTGAGCAGCAATGTTAGTTCACTGAGGAAAAAATAAATGATAATAAAAGCAACTGCTTTTAATGAAAGGTTATTATGTGCCAGACTCTAAACTCAGCCTGAAATACATCATTCCATTATTCCAAATCACATTCAAACGTGAAAGTTATACCTTATTAGGTATAATTTTAAAGCTAAGTTAATATCTTATTAGATATAACTTTTAAGATGAAACTTTTAAAAATGTATCAGTGTTTGAACTATGGCTAACTGAATAGTAGGAGGTATTTCTGGGGCTTGAAGTAGAGGGAAATGTCCTTAGGAAGGGACAGAAGTAACCTTTGTTTCTTTATACTCAGTTTTTCAAACGTTACTACAAATGTGTATACTTGGCTCCATGCAGCGATCTTCCGGAAAGAACACTGTACTCATTTATAATTGGGACATGGCATGTTGGGAGAGACAGAGGGCTGTTGGAGAAGTGAGGCCAGATGAGACCCTGCACAGTGCAGCGCTTCGTGCGCTTATCAACGGTTAATTGTAAGGGCTTCGTCAGCGCCGTCCTTGCAGCCCAAGGCCCCTACGTGGGCTACTTTCATGGTTTCTTAACCTAATTCCTGATTGCCATTCACTTGGAAATCTACTCATTAGGGATTCTGTTGAGTAATTTTTGTAATTTTTGAATAGGAGAAATTGAATCATTGAATCATTACTGATTGCTTTCTGTTTCTCAGACAAGTGTATTCTCTGAAATCAATATGCTTATAATCACATCAGTTTTGGACATGCATTTAATTTTGGTTTACATAACATTTATATCTTATCTAGCAGTGTTCAGTTTTACTCTGAAATACTTTTAAATGTAAATTCTCAGGATATCACACAATTTCCCTACACTTCTCATAGTATAGTATGATTCCCTCCCACTTTGAGGGTGCTTGATTTTACTGTCTTCTTAATTTTTCAGTATTTTGTGCTGCTTAGAATGGATCAGATATTCTTTATTTAATCCTAATATTTTTAATACTTAGAGTCCATCAGTTAGAAGGACTACATTGATACTCAAAAAAGACGCTTAAGAAATTGTTTTGCTTGCTACCCTTTCCATTATTCAGTAGAAATTTACTTTAAAGCTCTTTTTGTGGTTTTATTGCAGTGACCCGGCAGCCAAAGCCCTGTGGGAAGCCTTATTGAACACCAAGCACAAAGAAGCAGTGATGGAAGTCCGGAGACACCTAGTGGAGGCAGCAAGCAGAGAAAACCTGCCAATCAAGATGAGTATGGGTAAGTCACCAGCTTCCCCAACAGACCATGACCGCCTGCTCTGAGGAAGTTCCTTTAAGCCTGCTCTGATCTGTGGGCCAACCTAGTCATCATGGCATCTAGGTAAAAGTATTGAAGACATCTTTAAACTGTTGAAAGAGTAGGAAAGGATGCCCCCCAGGGCTCAACCATGAGCCCTTTCCTTAGACTCAGCTTTGGGAAGCCCAGGCAAGTCCTTGCCCACAAAGGGTCATGCTGTTAGTTGTTTCATCTAGAATGATTAAAATCAGTCTGAACTCCTCCTTCATTCTGCCCACTGCCCCCTACTCCCCACTTGCTGTGGTTAAATGATCTTTTATTGGATTTGAATTGATGAATGAATGATGATGCTGAGAAATCAGTTGAGCAAATGGACATATTCTGTTCCGGCTCCTCACTCTTAGACTGGTCTGCTGATTGTCTGGTCACAACCCTCTTACCCCTTCTTCACCATGGTGTTTTATAACTTACTCTTCTCATTTCTCTCTCTCTCTCTTTTTAACATGCAGTTTTGTCTTTAGTATTAGAAGAATGGGGCTACAGTGAAATTTAAGTTTTAAATTGCTGTTTTCTTTTGATTTAAAAAAATCAGAGAGCTAATGTTTTGAGAAAAATAAACTTTGCTTTACATTTTTTGAAATAAATACTTTTATTAATATGGAAATATTTGAATATGGATATTGAATCTGGTTAATAGGTAGAATTTATTTCTGGAAACTTGCAAAGGTTTATTTCTCTATTTTAAAAACAAGGTTTCTTTTATAATCTGATCTTAAGTATCTGATAAATATTAATATATTTTACTAGATGGGTAAATTTTTCTTATTGAGATTTCTCACCCAAATTCTTGATTACTGATGAGTAAAAAAAAAAAAAAAAAATCAAACTGTCAAGTTGAAATAGAAGAGCAGACTTTTGGAAATAAAAAAATACAGATGAATCCAGAAGAAAAAAAAAATTTAAAGGTCATAATATGAAAAAAAACTGTAACTCTCAGTGTGTTAAGTGATTACATATGAAGGTTTTAAGTAACATGAAGGATGATAAGAAAAGTGAAAGTAACTGACATTTATTGAGCACTTACAATGTACCGGGTCTTATTCTAACTCTTTACATGTGTTATTTAAAATTCACAGTAATTCTATAAGACTGATACCGTGAGTATCCCATTTTTCAGATAAAGGACCTAAAATAGAGAAAAATATGTACCCAGGGCCCATACATCTGATAAAGAGTAGGACTGGAATTTAAATCTAGACATTGTAATGTGAAAGAATGTGTTTTTTATTCGTAAGATTATCCTAGCTCCATACAACCAATGCCAGAGTCCTATATGTTGTTTTGGAGTAGAAATAAAGTTGTTTCTTTGAGGTCATCCTGGTATTTGACTGTAATTCTGTTTTTTTTTTCACTCTTTCCTCCCTGCCTCCCCTCTTTCTTTCTTTCTCCCTCTCTGCTTCTCTCCCTTCTTCCTTCCTTCCTTCTACCCACAGTTAGAGGTATCCATTAATAAGGTATGTTTACCTAGTATAGTTCTTTATCTATGCATATGCTGAAATAAGAACTAATTCACATTGTGAAGAGAGAAAAGTAGGAATGAGCAGAAGGTCTGAGTGAAAGGTTAATTTATATTGTGTTTCAGTGATAAAATCTTATGATGCTATCCCAGAGCATAAATCAGCTTTTATTGCTCAATCAGTGCAGGACTCTTAAAAGTTCAAAACACTTTACATTTCTAAAGCTCTGTATCTTTTAAAAATAATCAGAGTCAGGGGAAAAAAAAAAAAAGTGGGTAAGCCCGTAAGGAATTCAGTTTAAATATTTGAGTTTTCTGTCGACAAAAAAAAAAATTTAGATAAGATGGTTTGATTTATCCCCAACCTCCAGACATGGGGGAGGGGCTGGGGGGTGGGGAGAAGGAAAGAATCAGACAATTGTTAACAACCTTTGTTGTAAGAAGGACCAAAAAGATTGATCCAAATCATGTTCTATCTATGTGTCAACTGTAATTTAGGAAAAGATAACACATTACAGCTATGCATTTCTGCTTCATATCACTGGTCAGAATTTCTGGTGTGTCTCATTTCCATTTACAAACAGATACATAACCATGAACAGCAAGGGAAAAGGCTGGAATTTAAACAAAATGAAATGTTGATATTTAAAAACTGCTTATCATAAAAGAAAAAAGAAATCATGTTCTGATATCCTAGATAGCTGAAATCCTTTTTCTAGCAGCATTAAAAAATGTGAAATTCAACAGTTCATGCACTGTTATGCACTGTTCAACCCCTGCTGTAAATTCTACTGAGGTATACATTCTTCTGACTGTGATAGAGGCTTCTAGTATTTTGGGGACATTAAACAGATATTTTAATTCTAGGTTGAAGATTTTTCTTATATTGAAATTCACAGGGAGGGATCCCATGATTGAAACCTCAGCTCTAAATATAAAATTTCCCAGTAAAAGGTAAGTTCGTATTAAAACATCATGAGCATAAAGAGAAATAAACATCATTCTCTTAGGAAAAAAAGTTTAATTGCTAAAAGAAAGAAAAAATTCATTTTGTCATTTCACATATAAACATATGCCTTCTTTCCAAGAGCTTGTTATTAAATTGTCAGTTAACTAAGCATATATGTTCCAGAAAAGTGATTTTAATTTTTTTTTAAACATTGCAAACTGAATTGTGTTTTTTCCCACTGGGCTTTCATTATGGAAAATGTATTCTGAGAGTAAAAAACAAATAGACTCTAAGAAACCCATTTGTTTGGACCCAAAATGTTCACTCACAGAGGAAATGAGTAGAAGCTGCCCGTGTTAGTGTCTCTGTTTACAGAGAATCTGTTTCTCTGGACTGACACTGTGGTTGGTGCATTTTCTCTGGTTTATCCCATAGCTCTCTGCAGAGTGGCTACATTTAATGGCTGGTGGAAAGATCCTATTACCGCTGAAGTGAAACAGATCTCTTTATGACACTGTCCTTTGTTTCCCAGCCAGATTTCTTGAAAGAGTGTCCTATGCTTGATGCCTCTGTTTCTTTATAATTTTCTTGCTTATTAGTTCAGTGTAGTCTGGCTTCTGGTACTTTTTTGCAGAGAAAGTGAAGATTATGATTATCAAGCAAACTGGAATTGGTGTGCTGCAGTTGTGTTCTGTCTATGGGATAGATATCCAGGGGGGATCCCCTGGAGAGGGAAATAACAACCTACTCCAGTGTTCTTGGCTGGGATGTCCCATGGACAGAGGAGCCTGGCAGGCTGCAGCTCACAGAGTTGCAAAAGAGTCAGACACGACTTAACCACTAAACAACAAACAACAAAATGTGGAAATCTACATGGAAAACCATATTATAAAAGGGTTGTTTAATGAGAGTAAAATAAAAACAGATCAAGTTCAATGATTTTCTCCTTTCTTTCTTGGAAATGTACCAATTTATTCTTTCCACTTAATTTGTCTTTTTTCTAGTCTTTATGCTGAGTATTCCCCTTTTGATACCACATTCTTTCTTTGAGCAGAATTCTAAATAGTTTTTCCATTTTCAGCTTAGTTATGATTATGTTCTGTTACCTCTTCCCTGACTTTGTTCACCCTCAAATCACCTTGGCTATATTTGGGATTCCCAGACCTCTGTGGTCACACTTTTACCGGAAGATCTCTTGAGCTGTGTTTCCAGATAATAATCAGATCCATTGTGTTGTGAAGCTTCATTATTACTCTGTTCATTTTGGGGCACAGGAGTGTCAGCTCCATGTAATCACCATCAGTTTCTCTTTTGCAAATTAAATGTGATGAGTTCATCCAACCATTTGTGAAAAGACTAGCCTTTAACCATTACAGTTTTTTCTAGTTCTGAGCCACTGACAAAGCTCTAGTTTGTTAATGTTTGGCCTAAAATGTGATGTTCAGAGCTGAATAAAGACGTCTTGTTCTTTGCCTCTTTTTGGACGCCGTACTTCTCTTAATGAAGCCCCAGATGAAATTAGTGATTTTTGCTTTTCACCAATGACACACATACCTATCATTTCCTGCTTTCATAATTTAGCAATACTGGCTTTGAAAAATAGCAATAAATCAACACACTCTAAAATTTTATTCAATATGTACTTTTTCAGCATCACTGAGAGTACTCTGATTCCTAGTATTGGTACTTGAGTTCATCCTATTTTGTGTTTTGATCACATTTATATCTTTTGCCTTCATTATGGAGAGTTTTTTTTTGTTTGTTTGTTTGGGATTAAAAGAAACATGTATGCATATACATCTGTGTGTGTGATTGTGAAGTGGGTGTGGAGATTGTCACACTTTGCCAAATGTATAGGTTAAAACCTAATAAGGCCAATTTCACATATGGTAACTGATAAGAGATGAGAAAATCTGGATGTCTCATAGGCACATACACTGAGTGTTAACTCTCATACATACATGCTTGTCTTCATGTTAGTTGTTGCCACAGTTTGGAGAATGGGGAAGGGAATTTTATGGGATAGCTACTTTTTTCAGGTACTATAGCAAGTTTTGGAAAACTCAGCAGTAGCCACAGGACTGGAAAAGGTCAGTTTTCATTCCAATCCCAAAGAAAGGCAATGCCAAAGAATGCTCAAACTACCACACAATTGCACTCATCTCACAAGCTAGTAAAGTAATGCCCCAAATTCTCCAAGCCAGGCTTCAGCAATACGTGAACCTTGAACTTCCAGATGTTCAAGCTGGTTTTAGAAAAGGCAGAGGAACCAGAGGAACCAAATTGCCAACATCCTCTGGATCATGGCAAAAGCAAGAGAGTTCCAGAAAAACATCTATTTCTGCTTTATTGACTATGCCAAAGCCTTTAACTGTGTGGATCACAATAAACTGTGGAAAATTCTGAAAGAGATGGGAATACCAGACCACCTGACCTGCCTCTTGAGAAACCTACATGCAGGTCAGGAAGCAGCAGTTAGAACTGGACATGGAACAACAGACTGCTTCCAAATAGGAAAAGGAGTACGTCAAGGCTGTATATTGTCACCCTGCTTATTTAACTTCTATGCAGAGTACATCATGAGAAACGCTGGGCTGGAAGAAGCACAAGCTGGAATCAAGATTTCCAGGAGAAATAGCAATAACCTCAGATATGCAGATGACACCACCCTTATGGCAGAAAGTGAAGAGAAACTAAAAAGCCTCTTGATGAAACTGAAAGCGGAGAGTGAAAAAGTTGGCTTAAAGCTCAACATTCAGAAAACGAAGATCATGGCATCTGGTCCCATCACTTCATGGGAAATAGATGGGGAAAGAGTGGAAACAGTGTCAGACTTTATTTTTTGGGGCTCCAAAATCACTGCAGATGGTGATTGCAGCCATGAAATTAAAAGACGCTTACTCCTTGGAAGGAAAGTTATGACCAACCTAGATAGCATATTAAAAACAGAGACGTTACTTTGCGAACAAAGGTCCGTCTAGTCAAGGCTATGGTTTTTCCAGTGGTCATGTATGGATGTGAGAGTTCGACTGTGAAGAAAGCTGAGCGCTGAAGAATTGATGCTTTTGAACTGTGGTGTTGGAGAAGACTCTTGGGAGTCACTTGGACTGCAAGGAGATCCAACCAGTCCATTGTGAAGGAGATCAGTCCTGGGTGTTCTTTGGAAGGACTGATGTTGAAGCTGAAACTCCAATACTTTGGCCACCTAATGTGAAGAGTTGACTTATTGGAAAAGACTCTGATGCTAGGAGGGATTGGGGGCAGGAGGAGAAGGGGACGACAGAGGATGAGATGGCTGGATGGCATCACTGACTCGATGGACATGAGTTTGAGTGAACTTCGGCAGATGATGATGACAGGGAGGCCTGGCATGCTGGGATTCATGGAGTTGCAAAGAGTCGGACACGACTGAGCTACTGAACTGAACTGATAGCAAGTTTTATATAGCTGGTACTCCCCCTGCCATCCCCATTTCACAGACAAGGAAAACTGAGACTCAGAAAGGTTGAATTTTTTCCCAGAATTACTTGGCTAGTTGTTTAAGTTCCTGTCTTGCAGATCTCACCCAACCCTTTTCCTCTGTGCTGCTGGGGCTGGGGCTCTGCAGTCCACATTCTGTTCCACCCTCTGGCTCCCTGGTGGGCTATGCTGGTGGGGGGTGCCAGGGGGAAACAGCAAGGTTGAAAGGGGAAAAAGCAGCTTGCTCCTTCCCGTCTGCCCCCCCGTGGAGTCCGCTTCTACTTGTGAGTGTCATGGCAGCAACACTTCTTCACCCTGGCAGTGGCAAGTCCTTCCTGTGGGAGCAGCTGAATCCAGTTTGCATTTCTTCCAATTCTTGCAGAACCAGCTCCATGGCACCCTTTCCTCAGAGGTACCAACCCAGCTGAGTAGTGCTGGGTTCTCAGAGGGGTAATTCCAGGCCTTCTGTTTGTGTTTTCTTCCACCCTCCTGGCGGGTAGCTGCTTCCAACAGCTGTTGCCTGCATGATACCTTGGAGCTCTCTTTTTACCTTTCAGCTACCCAGTTAACAATTCTGTATGCTAAATTTTCTCTACTCAGATAACTAGTGTGTTTTCTACCTTCTGCCTGGGCCCTGACTGATACAGTCTTACAGCAAGTAAGCCAGAATGTGGCCTGGTCTGTGTGACTTTTGTATCAGGAATCAAACTTCTGGCAGGAGCAGCTATAGAGGCTCAAACACAGATATGGTTGTGCCAGTCCTCTGTCTAAACCCTCTAATGGTTCCTCATTGCCTTAGGACAGTATACCAACTCCTTAGCCTGCTGTTTCTATAAATCTCTCTGACTTCTAGCCCCAAGCTTCATCCACCACTCATGTTACTTTTCCTTCCTGCTCCCTACTCCCCAGCAGGAATGTCTGTAGATCCAGGTCTTTGTTATTTTTGCCTGAAATATTCTCATTTGGTGTCCCTTTAGATCCCCTTCACTCTTCTCTTGCTGTGCTTCTAGGGACTAACTGTTAAGGACTGCCTCAGCAGGCTTTTCTGCCCTTGGCCTCTCAGTTGAGTTTGGCTATTGGGAGGCCTGAGCGGGAGATTTAGAGGGTGAGAGGCAGTTATGGTTACAGGTATTGATTGCCTCACTCCGTCCCTGCCAGGATGCGGTTGGTTGCTTCTCTCTACCTTCCCTTGTTGGATTCCTTTCACACTCCTGATTGTCCTTAGCCTCACTTCTTAGAAAGTCATGTTGTTAAGGTCACCTTATTTTCTGTTTGTGTGTGCCATCTTTTTCCTGCTGGGACCTTGATTTATATAACCACATACTTTGCAATGCACACACACACACACACACATGTTCCTATGAAACCCATCTTAGTTTTCATGATCTCATACAAATGTCACTTTCTCTGTGGAACCGTATTTAATTCCCCTTTACCCTTCTTCCTTCCCCTCCTCAGCAGTCTGCGTTGACTGTTCTGCCTTCTAAGGACCCACAGCTCTTTCTCTTTTTGCTGTCTTAGCACTTACCACGGTGAAAAATAGTTAAGTGTGTGTGGATCCAAAACTTTATACTAGACAGTGTCCATGTCATATATTCTCTGTTGGCTGTTTGGCTTGGTACATAGTGGGTGGCTTGGTACTTGCTGCTTGGATGGATGATTGCCTAATGAGTATGGATGAATAGTAGATTCATGATGGGTATTTCTGCTTTCAGTTACATGCATTACTATTTTTTTTTAATTTATTTTTTATTAAAGGATAATTGCTTTACAGACCTTTGTTGTTTTCTGTCAAACCTATGAATTAGCCATAGATATACATATATCCCCTCCCTTCTGAACCTCCCTCCCACCTCCCTTCCTATCCCACCCCTCTAGGTTGGTACAGTACTATTTTCTGTTTACAACTCTGCTTTCTACTCTTTCTTGTTCCTCTTGATATCCTGTAGCATCTGATTGTGTCTTCTTTCTTAATTCTTTTCCCTTGGTCTTCATGTCACTCTGCTTTTCTGATTATCTTCTTCTCTCTGATAATTGCTTCATGCTTTCTCTTCCTTCTAGCTTCCTCTAGAAGCTTCCTTACTTCTAGCTTCCTCTAGAATGTAGCTCTATTTGTATCCCTTGTTGTGCTTTGTATGTACTCAGTTAATGGTAAACAATCTGCCTGCAGTGAGGGAGACCTGGGTTCAATCCCTGTGTTGGGAAGATCCGCTGGAGAAGGGAATTGCAACCCACTCCAGTATTCTTGCCTGGAGAATCCCATGGACGGAGGAGCCTAGCAGGCTACAGTCCACGAGGTCACAAAGAATCGGACATGACTGAGCGACTTCACTTTCATTTTCTTTCACTCAGTTAATAATTGCTACTGATCTTAAAGCCTTATCCTACTCTATTCACTCTCCAGAAAAAATGCTCATTTTAGCCTCCTGTATTTTAAAATTCTCCTCCAACATTTTTTCCATGCTGTCTCTTATCCCTTATCATCCTTTCTGAAAGGTGACATCTTATATTCCTATCAGTACTGTTTTTGTTCATACTTCTGTTACAGCAGTTACCACCAGACCCTGAGTAGTTGGGGCTGAGAATTCTTATCTGTACTTCCTAGTATTCTCCGCACCTAACCCAAGACCTTGAAATTCCTATATAGTCATTAAGTGTTTATGGAATGAATAAATAAATTCTTAGTACTGTCAATTGGTATTCATTATGTAGCTAATGGATTACTTTTTCTCTCTCTCTCCTATGGAATCCAAGAGGGACACTGGTTTAGACAGTCCTCAAACTTTTCTCAGAACCCCTTTACATTGTTAAAAGCTGTTGATGTTCACAACAACCTATGAATGGAAAAAAACAGAACTACTGAGGACACCATGAGCTTTTGTTATGTGGAGTTTATCTATTAATATATGTGAGACTGATAGATAGGAAGAAAACATCACATTAGGAATTTAAGCAGGGAAAATTTTTTTAAATATTTAGGAAGAAAACATCACATTAGTGATTCAAGTAGGGAAAACTTTTAAAATATTAATTAATGTAAAAATATTATAATAAACCTATTGCATGTTAATATAACATGTTTTTGTGAAAAATAACTATTTTCTCAAATAAAATCATGTGGGGAAGAGAGTGGCACCATTTTACCTTTTTGTACATCTCTAAAAGCAGAGACATTACTTTGCCAACAAAGGTGCGTCTAGTCAAGGCTATGGTTTTTCCAGTGGTCATGTATGGATGTGAGAGTTGGACTGTGAAGAAGGCTGAGCGCCAAAGAATTGATGCTTTTGAACTGTGGTGTTGGAGAAGACTCTTGAGAGTCCCTTGGACTGCAAGGAGATCCAACCAGTCCATTGTGAAGGAGATCAGTCCTGGGTGTTCATTGGAAGGACTGATGTTGAAGCTGAAACTCCAATACTTTGGCCACCTCATGCGAAGAGTTGACTCATTGGAAAAGACTCTGATGCTGGGAGGGATTGGGGGCGGGAGGAGAAGGGGATGACAGAGGATGAGATGGCTGGATGGCATCACCGACTCGATGGACATGAGTCTGAGTGAACTCCGGGAGTTGGTGATGGACAGGGAGGCCTGGCGTGCTGTGATTCATGGGGTCGCAAAGAGTCGGACACGACTGAGCGACTCAACTGAACTGAACTGAACGTCTGGTTTAATAGAAGGCAGCTCTATTCTCATATCTGCTTCTTTATAGAATCTGTTGTGATAGAAAGAAAAGCTGGCCTTACAAAGATATGTAGTTGAAAAGGGGAAGATTTTTTTAAATAATTTTCAGAAAATCGTGGATATTCTAGAATTGCAGATATACTGTACCAAATTTACAAGAGGTAATTCCTTACAGGTAATTGCAGTGTGGAATATGAAACCATATCATTGAATTTTCCACACTCTGGTACATTAAAGACCATTGATTTCTCTTGCACTTTGGCTCTTTTACACACACATTATTTTATAGCATTTTACCTTGGTCACTTGGACAATAAAGGTTCTCTGAATTATGCAGATTTTCCAAATGTAGACACGTATTATACAATATAACAGACCACAGTTGTTGATATCCCCACTGTTAATCACTAGAAAATCTTTACGTATTAGGATATAAAGCTATAGAGGCAGATACAAGCTTTCCAAAATTATGATTTCACATGAAAACTTGAGTTTTTATTTTGACAAAACAAATAGCTGTTTTCCTTGAAGTGATAGACTCACTTTATTCTTTTTCTTTTGGAAAGAATGTATGAAGAACAATATGCTTTCAGTTATCTTTCCAGTAAAAGTCATACCATTGCATATGAAGAGTATTCTACCCAATCTAGGGGTGGGATTACATTGTCTGTAGGATTTTTCCCTGATCACCTTAGTTGGGTGACATGTGGCTAGAGTAGTGATTTCCAGAAGTAAAAGTGGAGACTGGAGATTTAGTTACCTAGTCATTATGTTAGAGCCTAAGTAGTGAATTTCTAAGGAAATATAAGAGTGATCATCCAGGAAAAGAATATAGAATGAGTGAGAAGAGGCTTGAAGGCAGAGCTGTAAAGAACACATCCACTTAGCGATATGAAGAAGTAGAGAATCTAGAGAAAGAGCTGGAAGAGTTTTTATTGAATTAATAATTAATAATGCCCCAAAGCCTTAAGATCAGCAAACAAATATTTCCTTCTTACACTTGATCACCTAAAACAAAACCTGAATTGCCTCTGCTACTGTATTTCCTTGTCCACAAATGGTCATCTGAATTTCTAATACCCTTTCTTCAAGCATCTGTCCTCTGACTCTATATTTTTAACTTTAGTTGGTGCATCTTTTTTTTTTCATCCTCCTCTTCCTCATGTTAATTTTTATGTTTTCTCAACAGAAGAAATCCTCAGCATATGAGAATATGGGCTAGGAGTTTAAAAACCCCCAAGGAAAGATCCATGGCTGTGGGGTGGGAGTTGCTTTATTTGGAAGAACAGCCTTCCAAGTCAGGGTGGACCCACCGAGGAATGGCTCCTTACCTGGCAGGCTGGAAATCTGCCTTGTGGAAAACAAGAGTAGTCTATCAGTGTCTTTCCGTGTGCTCAGCTGAGTTTGTAAACATTGATGCAGTGATTTAAGTTAGCCTCAGGAAGGCTGCATTTCCAAAGAAAGCCAAACCATAAATGTTTCTGGTGGTTTTATATTTCGTGTTTTTTGTATAAATCTCAGGGAGAGCTGTTTATTTTCTATTTGTGACCTCTGGTCCTGCAGCAGTTATGCTTTATTCCATACTCTCCTGAAATCGTATCTTGCAATAGATCTCTCAATTTTGGATCCATTTGATTGAATTGATTCATATAATTAAAATGCTCTTTTCACATTGCTTTCTTATTCTATCTTTGTAATACTGTAGAGCTCAAAAATTTGTTTAACAAGAAACATACTATTTAAAGGAAATCTCAGGAAAACCTTCTTCAGTATTTATAGTGTTATAAAAGTAGACATCGATTCCCAGCTGGTTTTTATCCAAGTTTCACTATACAGATGGCTGTATATACTGCCCTTCAAATCCCTACGGGAGAAGATTTATAATGTCTTCCCTCTTCCTCCTTTAATAACTGGTTTCAATGTCTAATAGTCATCACGAATGTGGAATTTTTTTCTCAGGTCTGACTTAAATCTCCCCACCTGCATGTTAACCATATTTCTTTGTCCTTTGACCTCAATAGAGGTGGGGAACTAGCAGTAATTATTACTCTTATATTTCTTTTTCTCTTGAAAGACAATGCTTCATCCCTTGTACAAACCAGTGATAGTAATAGATTCAAATTTCCCAGAGAAAAATGCTTGTCTATTAATTCCACATGAAATAGATATTATTTTATTTCAGAACCAAGAGACCATTTAAAAAGTAATATAGCACGTTTCTAGAAAATTCATATTGTACCATTAGTAGAATAAAAAGTAATTGTCTATCCCCCCCACCCCCACCCCCGCCATCATCTTACTCTTCAGTGTAACCTTTGTTCCTAAATTAGAATCTTGACTTCCAGGCCTTTTTCTGTGTAATTAGGTAAGAAAGTAAGTAAATAAGCTAGTAAACCAACAATGAGCAAAACAAAGGTGTGTCCTAAGAGCATGACAATGTGGTTTTGATTGTGACTTCCTTTCTGTCTCTCTTATTAGAGTTTTGGCTACCCAGCATAAAATACCATGAAGGAATCTTAGTTATACAGTTGTGCCAGGTTTTAAACATTATATGTATACTTTAAAATTTATGTTAAATTAGGTTAAATTTGATCACGTTTAAAGTGTGTGGATATATTGATACAACCGTGGAAAACCGGCCGTATTAACTTAAGTATACCCATCTGATCCACTGGTTTCACAACTGGGCATGTAGCCAATGGAAGCGAGTCTACCAAAAGGCATGTAGTAGACCGTTCACAGTCTCATTATTTATAATGGCCCTAAATATCCTTCAAAGTAGAATGGACAGAGAAGCAGTTAGAGTCGTATAGAACAATAAAATAGAGGAAGGGAAAAAAAAGATTGAGATTTTGGACGATGTTGAACTAAAGAAGCTAGACACAAAATAGTGTATCTGTGTATATGACATTCAAAAGCAAACGAAAAATTAGCTGTAGTGAGAGAGTTAAAAGTGATGGTTTGTTGTTGTAGGATTATTGATTAGGTACGTATCAAGGGAATATTCTAGAGCGTTGGGTATATTCCATACCTTGATCTGCGTGGTGGTTATGTGGATAGATGTATGTGTAAAAAGTAACTGAACTACATACCTAAGATGTGTATGCTTTATTTTATGTTATACTCCTCACTTTCCTCCTCCATTATATCTGAGGCCTCTGAATCTGGAACTGGTTATATCTTCTGGGTAAGTGACCCCTCTTTGTTGCAATGCCTTGTCACATATTCAAGGCAAAGTCTTTGTAGGAGGGGAGGAAATTTATTTTTATTGTTTGTTTTGCTTTGTGATATAGTACGTATTTTTCTAGTCCTATATTACCTTCCAGGAATTTATACTTCAATTAAAAAAATTTTTTTAGTGCATCACCATAGTATTATTACATATAAAAAAGCCAGAATTCTATTATAGCTATAATTACCTGAATATTCTCCCTTCTGTTATTTCTGTTTCCTGGTTTAACTAAGTACAGTTATATCTCCCAAATGGAAATTTTATTTAGGCTATATTCTAATATGTATGGATTTATATAGCTTTATATCTTTTTCATAACTGGGGAAATTTGAGTACAGGCTTTCTTCTTGGGATAATGAGAATGTTCTGAAATTATATAGTGGTGATGATTACATAACTCTGAGTGTACTAAAAACCACTGGATTGTACATTTTAAGGGTGAATTTTATGATATGTGAGTTATATCTCTATAAAGCTCATGTTAAAAAAGAAGCTCTTAGGGACTTCCCTGTGGTCCAGTGGCCAAGACTCCATGTTCCCAAGGCAGGGGGTCCTGGTTTTATCCCTGGTCAGGGAACTAGATCCCACAGGCTGCAACTAAGAGTTCTCATGCTGCTGTGATGATTCAGTATGCTGAGTGCTGCAGCTGTGACCTGGTGCAGCCAAATAAATAAACAAAATGATTAAAAAAAAGAAGCTCTTAGTAATAAAGGTATTATGGTTAAAAAAAAAAAAAAATTCAGGACTTCCCTGTAGCTTGAATGGTAAAGAATCTGCCTGCAATGCAGGAGACTCAGGTTCAGTCCCTGGTTTGGGAAGATCCTCTGGAGAAGGGAATTGCAATCCACTCCAGTATTCTTGCCTGGAGAATCCCATGCACAGAGAAGCCTGGCGGGCTACAGACCATGGGGTCGCAAAGAGTCAGCAATTCAACCAAAGTTTAAAGATAAATCAAGAAAGTCTCCTAAAATGTAGAAAGAACAGGGCATTGAAAATATGATACAAAAAGCAAAATATATAGAGAACCAATTCAGGAAACCCAAGAACTATTGAAAGTTTTAGAAAGAGAGAAAAAGCGGAGGACAGGAAATTAGTAAGGAAAGAATGTGAGACTTCCTAGATGTGAAGAAAGACATATCAAATAGTAGAACAGGCTTAACTGAAAAGCAAGTGTAAAGAATAAAAACTCTCTAAACTAGACATCATCACCATGACTCCTCAGAGTACAAGAGAATGAGAAGATCCTATGAACCTCTAGATGGAAAAAAGGAAGCTCGTCTACAAAGGAACAAAAATAGGACTAGCACAGGTTTCTTATAAGCAATGCTCAGCCAGAAGATAATGAAGCAATGCATTATTTTCAACCTTGAATTATAGATCTGGATAAACTATTCTTAAACTTGGAGGGCAAGAAAAAACGTTTTTAGAGATAAAAAGAAGTTTGCTTTCCACACACCTTTTCTGAGGAAGTTACTTGAGATTGTCCAGTGAAACAAGGCAGCATAGCAGGAAAGAAATATCAGAAATTTAACCAAAGAGTGTTCCAATAGAGGAAAGCAACAGACTTAGTTCCAGGCTGCTGACTACACAGAAGGGCCTGGAGAACAGTCCGCCCATGATGGGACTGGAGAATGAAGGGGTTTGGTTGTAAAGTATTCAGGGAGGGGAAAAAGCAAAACAAAAAACCCCACAGCTCAGCTATACCTCAGTTAAAAACAACAACTACAACATAACCCAGACTTCAAAGATGAGACAGTGTATTTGAAATTAGGAGACTTCACAGCTTCGATTAAGGCAGGGAATGCAACTCCCCCATCCCCTTAGAAAAAGCCCATAAACGTTCTACGGCCAAAGTATATGCATAAGGAAATGCAATCATAATTTGTACCTTGGGTCTGTCATTAATAGTTATATAGTTCATTATCATGAAAACACAATTGACTGATTTTGAACTGTTTGAATCAAGCTATACAAAAAGCACTTAAGGTCTTCCCTGGTGGCTCAGTGGTAAAGAATCTGCCTGCCAGTGCAGGAGACATGAGTTCAATCCCTGGTCTGGGAAGATTCCACACGCTGCAGAACAACCAAGCCCGTGGGCCTGGTTCTAGAGCCTGGGAACTGCAACTACTGAGCCCATGCACTCTAGAGCCCATGCTCTGCAACAAGAGAAGCCACGGGAAGAGAAGTCTGCACATTGCAACTGGAGAGTAGCCCCCACTCACCGCAACTACAGAAAGCCCTCACAGCAACAAAGACCCAGCACAGCCAAAAATAAATAAATAAAATTATTTTTTTAAAAAGCACGTAAGGCTACATTATGGTCATAAAACAAAATATAAATGCTATCCATCTTGATGAAAATAAAAGTACAGATGATTTGAAAGATGAAAGGGGAAGATACAAAGTAGAGGGAGGGGCAAAGAGGGATTAATATCCTCTGCTTAGAAGACGAAAAGCCATAGGATACCATCTGTAATTGACAGAACAAAGAAGAAAGTTTAAGAATGTAATGTAAATTACGAAGATAACCAACAAATGGGGAGGAATAGTGCTCGAAGCCTCTGCCAGCTTAGAGACTATCTCACGATCTCTTTGTTGTGTATTCCTTTCCCTTTGTAATTCCTTTTTGTCTTTCTGATGAGATGAGGATGTAAACCCGTGTGTCAGTCTACCCTCTGAACCTTTTGTACATTATTTACAGAACTCCGAAAGCATCTTTTGTACACAAGAGCTTTCTAATGTCAACTGTAGAATTAACATTGGAAATTTCCCGTAACCATGCTGCCTACCAACCAATAGTTTTGTTTTAGTAGCATCGCCACCTTTGTCTACATGTTAGTATGAGCGCTTTTGCTATAATTTACATGCATTCCTGGAAAATTTGTTTTGCAAAATCACATACTGGTTATCAGGGCTCATGATAAAAAATATCATTAGCAGAAGCCCATTTAAAAATCTATACAAATTTATAGTTAGAGCACTGACAACAAAAAAAAAAACAATAAAAATCTTGATTAAAATACTAGCACAGTTAAAAGGTATGCCAGTCTCCTATAGATAAAAGAAATGTTACAGTATATTTGGGACTTCATGTGAACAAAAGAGTTGAAAGTAGCTCACTGGAAGGGAAAGTAAAGAGAAGTTGAGGCTGTTTGTTTATGGAGGCAAAGACAAAATGCACTGAAGATCAGGGAGGACCAAACAGGAAGCACTTCCGAGACAGGGCATATGGTCAAGCAGAGCTAAGAGGAAGAACTAGGAATGCAGTCAGGACTCAGTTCCTCTTATGGCTTGCAGCGTTCAGCTATGTTTGTTTACTTTGTGTTCAGCTGCTCTTATTTGGTGGCACAGGATGTTAAAATAATGAGAAAAGTGACAAATGAGTAGGTGTGACTTTTTGTGTAATATTAAAAGTATTCCTGTTTGCCAGTTGTGTGTAGGTTAATAAACCAGAGTTTTAGCAGAACATGTTATATTTAATTATTTTAATATGCTTTGCCTTTATTATATTAGAAAAGTAATTAAAAAGGAGACAAATGAAATGCTGATATTTGAATTCTGGGAATACATGTCTTAAGACATAACTTTGTTTATTCAGATTTCACATACTGGGTTTTCATTCACAGTTTCAAGACAATGATGAATAAAAAACATGCATGATGGTGTTATTATTTGTTATAGAACTTTTTTTTTTTTAAGAAAACATTTAGTAGCTAAATATACTATTTTAGACAAAATTTCTGATGGTTGCTTTCTACCATTAAGACACACTTTGAGGATTAAGTCAAACCTAGCACTGACAGAATGCTCTTTTTTGTTGTTGTTAAGAAAATCAACAAAAAATCATATATGTGTAAATATTTTAAATATATCTTACCAAGCCACAAAACAGATTCAGAAGGTTCAGTTCAGTTCAGTCACTCAGTCATGACCCCATGGACTGCAGCACGCCAGGCCTCCCTGTCCATTACCAACTCCCGGAGTCCACCCAAACTCACGTCCATTGAGTCGGTGATGCCATCCAACCATCTCATCCTCTGTCGTTCCCTTCTCCTCCTGCCCTCACTCTTTCCCAGCATCAGGGTCTTTTCAAATGAGTCAGCTCTTCACATCAGGTGGCCAGAGTATTGGAGTTTCAGCTTCAACATCAGTCCTTCCAATGAACACCCAGGACTGATCTCCTTTAGGATGGACTGGTTGGATCTCCTTGCATTCCAAGGGACTCTCAAGAGTCTTCTCCAACACCACAGTTCAAAAGCATCCATTCTTCAGCACTCAGCTTTCTTTACAGTCCAACTCTCACATCCATACATGACCACTGGAAAAACCATAGCCTTGACTAGATGGACCTTTGTTGGCAAAGTAATGTCTCTGCTTTTTAATATGCTGTCTAGGTTGGTCATAACTTTCCTTCCAAGGAGTAAGCGTCTTTTAATTTCATGGCTGCAGTCTAGTTTATCAAATGTATGTAGTAAATAGAAAGATAATTTCCATAATTCATTTGAATACAATGGAATTAAATATTATAAGGATCATAGACAATATTAAAATATTAAATCATTTTATTTTCTAAATCTGTCCCCTTTCTCCCAAGCAATAATTCTATTTTGCTGTTTCAAAATATACATAGAATTAATGGTTGTTAAAGTTTTCTGTTTTTTTCTTAACTAAAAATCAAAAGTCTGTTTCACTTTCTTAAAAACTGTATATATAAAAAAAGCCTAATAGATTTTCTTACTTGAAAACTCGTTTTCAAATTTCAAAATTGTCCCTTTTCACAGAGTTGCTATATATTATGTCTTGATAATATATAATATATAAAACCCTTGTTTTATGACTGGAAAAAAAATGTGTTGGCAGGCCTTCTTGGGTTGACATTTTAAAATCACTGTCTAAATCTACCTGAGAAGTTTTATTTTTTTTTTGGTAATATGAGGTATGAATAAATGTTCTATTACTTTTTCAACACCTGGTCCTGGTTGCTTGCAGTTTTAGTTGAGATGAACTGGAAAGTTTTCTCAAGTTATTAGTCTTATTGTATAACATTTTTAATACTCAGTTAATTTTGACTTGTTTTATGTAAGATTCTGATTAAACTTATATTTAAAAATGTCACTAGTCTGTATTTTAAAGCATTTGTGTAAAGTACTCTTTTAATAAATTTAAATTACCATGTTTTGGATTTTTACCAAAAACCCCCTGCTTTCATGACATGTATAAGAAGTGTTAGTGGCTTGTGTATGTAAGAAAAAGATACACACAGGGGAAGAGACTAGAGCAGCAAGGGTGGATAATCGCTAATTCACAATGTAGTATTCTGTTGGCATTTCCTGTTATGAAATATAGCCATTTGTTCTTTGGATCTCATGCTTTATGTTGGAAGGTAGCATTATGTAAATATGGTTGTTGAGTCCAAGTCTGAGATTGGAAGATGCTAACTGAATAAAGTTTAACTATATTTTTGAATTGAAGACATTCTTATCTTTAAGTTGAACATATGGTTATTGCAACTGAAATCTAAACAGACCTGATGACTTTCTCTGATGATTTCCATTTTTTTAGGTCTCTCTAAAAATGGGAAATAGATGGGGAAACAGTGGAAACAGTGTCAGACTTTATTATTTTGGGCTCCAAAATCACTGCAGGTGGTGATTGCAGCCATGAAATTAAAAGACGCTTACTCCTTGGAAGGAAAGTTATGACCAAGATAGCATATTCAAAAGCAGAGACATTACTTTGCCAACAAAGGTGCGTCTAGTCAAGGCTATGGTTTTTCCAGTGGTCATGTATGGATGTGAGAGTTGGACTGTGAAGAAAGCTGAGTGCCAAAGAATTGATGCTTTTAAACTGTGGTGTTGGAGAAGACTCTTGAGAGTCCCTTGGACTGCAAGGAGATCCAACCAGTCCATTCTAAAGGAGATCAGCCCTGGGTGTTCTCTGGAAGGAATGATGCTAAAGCTGAAACTCCAATACTTTGGCTACATCATGCGAAGAGTTGACTCATTGGAAAAGACTCTGCTGCTGGGAGGGATTGGGGGCAGGAGGAAAAGGGGATGACAGAAGATGAGATGGCTGGATGGCATCACTGACTCGATGGACGTGAGTTTGAGTGAACTCCAGGAGATTAACAATTAGTAATTAACAATTGGGTGATGGACAGGGAAGCCTGGCGTGCTGTGATTCATGGGGTCGCAAAGAGTCGGACACGACTGAGCGACTGAACTGAACTGAACTGAAAGGGCAGTTATGTTATGAATAGATTGTGTGTATTCTGAGCCTTTTAAATTTCTTCTCCTTCAGGTCCTGGAGATAGGGTTGGAGAGGTAGGCAGTTACGTACCACATAGACCCTTTCAGGGTTTCAAGACTTTTTAGTTGTTGCCTTAGCAGTACTTGTCACAATAATGATTAAGTAATTGTTCATGTAATTGTTCTATGACTATCTCTCTTGGTCAACAAAGCTCTGTGTGTCCAGAGACTATACTGCCATCAACTGCAGCACAGTGTTTAAAGAAATAAATGGAGCTCACTGCAGTGTTAGATCTTAATCCATTTCATGTGAAAATTTGTTTTCATATATTTAATGTGTCGGAAATGTTCTTGTGTAAAAATGTTCATCCTCTGCACAAAAGATCCCATCCCCTAAGAGAGTGACATGTAATGAGCTGGATTAATTAGGAGAGCATTCTGGGAGTCATTTGTCTTCTTTATTTGTTGGCCGTGAGGACAGACTTTTTTCTGATTTGTTCATGGGCTTGTGCTTAGCAGTAAGAACAGTCCCTAGCACAAAAACATGTGTTGAACCAATGGATTAATAAAAGTTAATGACACTCTTAACTCAATAATAAGAAAGCAAACACCTTAATAAAAATGAGCAAAGGATTTGAACAGACACTTCACCAAAAGAAGATATAGGGTGGCAAATAGGCACATGAAAAGATGAACAACATTATTAGTCATTAAAAAATCCAAATTAAAACCCCAGTAAGATGTTGCTAGATAACCTATTAGACTGGCTAAAACCAAAATACTTGGCAATACCGAGGCTATTGAGGATGTGAGGGAATAGAACTCTCATTTGTCACTAGTAGGACAGCTGACTTTGGAAATTAGTTTGTCAGTTTCTTATAAAGTTAAGCATACATTTAGCATATGACCCAGCAACCCTAGAAATTTACTTATGAAAAAACTGAAATCATTATGTCCACAGACACGTATGCACATAAAATACTATATGAAGATGTTTGTGAAGTTTTTATTCATCATTTCTAAAAATTGGAAACAACCCAAATGATCATGAACTGGTGAATGGATAAGTCTAAACAAACTATGGTTCATACAATGGATTACTACTCAACAAGAAAATAGAGCAAACTACTGATACAAGCAACAACATGAATGAACACCAAATACCTTACGCTCAAGTAAAAAGAAGCTAGACTCAAAAGGCTATGTGCTATATAATTCCAATTATAGAACATTCTGGAAAGGAATAACTATGGAACAGAAACACAGACAAGTGTTCCCCAAGGACTTGGGATGGGAAAAGAGAATTGACTACAAAAGGGGAGCTTTGGGGAGTAAAGGAAATAATCTATCTTGATTGTGACTGTGTTTTTGTCAAAATTCATAGAACTATTTTGAGAACACCCTGAACCAGAAAAAAGTGAATTTTACTGTATGTAAATTATACCTTAATCAAGCCAACTTAAAATCAAGCAAAGAAGGGATTAATGAGGCTCTTCTCTGTTAGTACTTAAGCTAGCAGATTGTTAGCTTGCTGCTGAGAATCAGGAATGAACTGTGCTTTACCAAGGGACCAAAGAAACTAGTGAGACTCAGCTCTGTGCTATGCATTTCCACTGTTCTTGCCCCTCGCTGCAACCCACCAACTGTTGTTGTTTGAAAATGAAAGTTGCTCAGTTATGTCTGACTCTTTGTGACCCCATGGACTATACAAGTCCATGGAATTCTCCAGGCCAGAATACTGGAGTGGGTAGCCTTTCCCTTCTCCAGGGGATCTTCCCAACCCAGGGATCAAACCCAGGTCTCCCTCATTAAAGGTTAATTCTTCACCAGCTGAGCCACAAGGAGTGGGTGGCCTGTCCCCTCTCCAGTGGACCTTCCCAATCCAGGAATTGAACCAGGGTCTCCTGCATCGCAGGTGGATTCTTTACCAACTGAGCATCAGGGAAGCCCCATATAAGTGGGCAAAAAGGCACTTTAGAATCCTTAATCTCTTCAAAATATGCACTAAACAGGTAGAATATATTACAGGCTTGGAAGTTTCTTGTGACAAGGTCTTTATTTTTTGTGTATTATAATCTGTAGCAAAACCACTAATTGACAAGTGCCATTTAGCACCGTGTAAGACACTGAACTCTCACTTGTTTGCTACCCCATAGAGTTGCTGTGAAAATCAGAAGAGGGCATGTGCTAAATAAATACAGGTAGTTATATTGCCAGATATTAACCAACGTAGGCATAGCAAACAAACCTGGATTTTAGGCATCAGAGGGTAAACCAGGAAGACAGTGTGGCTGAAATGTATAGGAAGGATTTACTGGCCTTGTATTTGTGTTTGGCTCCATTGTACTCTTCTTGCCCAGTGAGGAGAAACTGTGGTGTTCTGGGGTTCTGCCCATTGCATTGATGAATGGCAGGAATTAGATCTGACATAATAGAATGGGAAGTGACTAAATGGAAGGAGTGCTATTTAGGAAAAGGTTGGACTTAGAGGTCTGAAAGACTGAATCTTCAACAGGGTTTGTTTGCGTTTTTGGTACTCCAGTCTTTAATGAGGTGAGAGTCTTCTTCTAGATCTAGGTGACAATGGTAGTAAATGTGCTGTCACCCATACGAAACCCTTTCTTTTGATATCTCATCTTCCAGGGTTTTTTCCACTTTGGTTCTCTATACGTTTTTGTTCCAACACCAGTCTGCTTTTATGCTCAAGGATGTTGTCATAAACCCATTGATATCAGTGATAAAGTTTTAGCTATAGTCCTAACAGATTTCTCTTTTGCTTTATATACATAACACACACAATTGGAAACCTTGACTTTTTGGCTCTTAGATTGCTATATCATATGTCTTGCAGAGGTACTCCACGTTGAGCTCAAGAAATATTTATTCATAAGACCTTATTTGAAAACTCATTTATGGGGTATTGCAGAGTTATGAAATGAATCCTAATAACAATATGGCTTTGGCAAGAGCACTTAACATCTGTTTTTTTGCTTGCAAAATGCAGTTGGTAGTTTCAACTTTGCTGTTGTCACCATGTTGTTTTAAGAGTCACAAAAGCTTAGGAAAGCTTGCAGTTGACTCTGAAGTTTTGTGCTGATGGGAGATAGTGAAGAACAGGGAAGCCTGGCGTGCTGTAGTCCGTGGGTCACAAAGAGTCGGACACGACTGAGCAACTGAACAAGGCGGTAGTATTATTAATGGCACGCTCCTCTTTATTTTTACCGCTCCCAGAAGAGGGTATGCTGATGAATTGTATGTTTTTCCAGGGAGAGTCACTCCGGGGCAGCTCATGTCCTATATTCAGCTCTTCAAGAACAACCTCAAATCTCTAGGGAATCACTGTGGGCTCCTACAGCTTGGGCTGGCCACTGTCCAAACTCTGAAACACCCACAGACTGCCAAGTGGGACAACTTTCTGGCTTTTGAAAGACTCCTTCTCCAGGTATGTTGCTCTGGGGGCTTCTTGGGATATTAATAATTAAAGTTTTTACTTCCAGGGAAAAATTTAATATTTATTATAATCTGAGTAATAAATCATATTGTTGACATGTGCCCTATATCATATTCTGTAAGTGCCCCCAATTTAAAATGCAAGTAGCAGCTTTTTCTATTTTTTTAGTTTTTCTACTTTTTTTTTCTCTTGACAATAATGTCTTTGGCTTCTCACTCAATACTTAGATAAATGTCTTTTTGAGTATTTAACTAAACTTTGAAAACCTCTTCTCGATTTTATGCCATTTGGACCTTTCTTAATCTTCATGGCATCTTTATTCAATCCTTGCTACTTTTCCTGTAGAATATGCTACTTTTTATACTTTTTCTGACAATAGTTTCTAATCCTTACAACATATGATAACATGTGGCTTAAAATGATGTTTAGTAACAGATGAAAGGGAGGCAAACTCCCTTTGTAGTTTTATAAAGAGATATGTACATGGGGTATGGCCTTTTCATTATTGTTTAAATATTTGCATGGGATACTTTAAAAAACATGTGTTTTTTAAATTATAAGGTATTTTGAAACAAAATATTATGACTAGATATTTATGTATTTTACACATAGATTCAATATAATTTAGTAATTTTTTATATTTATATGCTTTTCCATTAAAGAAATAAAACTAGAGGTAAAGTTGAAGCATCTCTGATACTTAACCCTTTCCATGCTCTGATTCTCCTTTTTCCTCTCCTGTGGTAATCAGAAGCTTGATTCCTTGTTTCTATATATTTATTAAAAACTTATTTTTCTATAAATAATACAGAGTATTGTGCTACGGGTTTTACTTTTTATGTAAGTGATGTCATATTGTAAATATCCCTGAACAACCTGCTTTTCCCTCTCAGCATTCTGTTTTTAAGATAACCCAAATTGACATATACAGATTTAATTGTATGAATATTCAACAGTTTATCCAATCCATATTGATGTATAGCTAGACTGTCCCATATTTGTGTGTGTGTGTGTGTGTGGTTAGAAAGAATGAGATGAATATCCTGGAGCTTGTCTTCTGGTTTACATGTGAGAGAGTGTCTCTAGGGCACATACATTGGAGAGGATTGTTAAATTTGTTGGCCATGCATATTGATGAGTTTAAAAAATATCTGTGACCAAACTGACCACTAGACTTTTCATGAGTATTTTAAGGATTCTAATACCATATGTAAGTTGAATTTTCTAAGTGCTAACTGGTATATTGGAATACTCCTGACTTTTGATTGGTGATCACACGTCCAACAGCCTTGCATTTTGCATTTATATTTGTTATCCACTTTTTAAAAAAAAATGTTCATTGGAGGATAATTGCTTTACAATGTTATGTCAGTTTCTGCCATACAACGATGCGAATCAGTAATGATATACATATGTTCCCTTCCTCTTGAATCTCCCTCCAGCTTCCCACCTCCCACCCCATCCTACCCCTCTAGGTTGTTACAGAGCACTGGATTGAGCTTGTTTTCCTTTTTCTTTCTGTGTCATTGGTTCTCCTGTATTTCCTCTGCAGGCAGTAATATCTGTAAATAATAACAGTTTTATTTCTTCCTTTCCACATGTGATAGCACTTTCTTTTTAAAAAAAATTTTAATTGGAGGCTAATTACTTTACAATATTGTAGTGGTTTTTGCCATACATTGACATGAATCAGCCATGGGTGTACACGTGTTCCCCATCCTGAAACCCCCTCCCACTTCCCTACCCATCCTATCCCTCTAGGTCATTCCCAGTGTGATAGCACTTTCTTAGTGCACTGACCAGGCATACTAAAACTTGCAGTGAAAGTAGGTGTTTTCATCTTATTCCTGACTATAAAGAAAATGTTCTAAAGTTTTACTGTTAAATATTATTTTTTTGTTTTTAAGTTTCTTCTTAATTATATTTTGCTGAGTAATTGTTATTGCTATTTTTGTCATGCGTAAGTATTGAATTTCACTTAATGCAGAGTCTAAATTTTTAGATGTATATATATATATATATATATGGGCTTCCCAGGTGGCACTAGTGGTAAAGAACCCGCTTGCCAATTCAGGAGACAGAAGAGATACAGGTTTGATCCCTGGGTTGGGAAGATCCCCTGGCTGAGGGCATGGCAACCAACTCCAGTATTCTTGCCTGGAAAATCCCCATGGACCGAGGTGCCTGGTAGGCTGCAGAGTCGCACATGACTGCACGCAGACACACATGCATCTGGGTTTACTATGGTAAACCCTATGAAGAATTCATAACCTATAAAGAATTCTTTAGGTAGCCTATGAAGAATTATTTTTTTATATTCTAGCAAGAAAGTTTGATTTAGCTTCCTCAATTAAATGGGAATAAAGTACCTACATCACAGTGTTATCATCAGGATTGAATGAGATTGCATATGTGTATCACTAAGTTATACTGCTTAACATATAGTAAATGCTTAGTAAGTCTTAGTCATTATTCTTTTAGCTGAACCAGAAATATTGCCAATGCTTGCCAGTTTACTTTATGTAAATAATGGTTTTAATATATTCTCACCTAGATTTTATTTTTCTAAATTAAAATTTATTAAGGAATAATGAGACTGTTACATAGAAATATATTACCATCTTTTTTACTTACTATTTGATAATGTTTAACAGTATTTTTCTTTAAATCCAGATTTAAATGCCATTGTTTCTACACTGTATATCTGATGTTATGCTAATCGTTTCAAAGAAAAAATTTTATTGATCATAACTTGATGATGGTTATGAAACAATCACAAACTGTATAGCAGAGGAAGCATCTGTGTTTATGCTTTCTGAAAAGCATACTTTATAAATATGTATGTAATATCTATCTCCAGTTATTTTTTAGGTAACAATTTACATTTCTAAATTAAAAAAAATCCAATTTGGAAAATGGCTTTTAAATAAAATGTAAATGATTTATAGAGCCACTCAAGATTTCCCAGGTAAACGTTGCTTTAGTTTTAAACGTTTTCATCTTTGTAGTGAAAAGTAGACATGGCGTCTTGTCAGTTGCCAAAGTAGTTTTTAATAGGTAGAATTAGTTTTCTTTATGAGATACTAAATTTTAGAGTATCTGTTCTGTAACAGATCAAGTTTAACTAAACTAAATGACAGTATGTCTGCTTCAGTTCAGTTCAGTTCAGTCGCCCAGTCGTGTCCGACTCTGCGACCCCGTGAATCACAGTACGCCAGGCCTCCCTGTCCATCACCAACTCCCGGAGTTCACCCAAACTCATGCTTGTCCTATAGCAAATTGATGAGTTTTACCTTCTCAGTCTTCTAGTGCTTCTGTTAGGTCCCCCAGCCAGATGGCTAGGCTTGGAAATGTAATGGCTCATTTTAGGTCTGTTCCTGACTTCGTCAACACCCTGGGAGGTCCTGACTTGCAAAGTGCTGGCAATATTATTTCCATAAAGAGTGAGGGAGGAAGCAGAAAATGGTGATCCCTAAAGTCAGGCCAGAGTGTTGTTGACATTTATGGAGATTTTTCATTGGATTTTTCCTGAGAAGAAAAATTGTGGAGCATGCTTAAAAGAAAACCTCTTGTTTCTTTACTTTCTACTCTTAACACTTCTGATACCAAATGTGTAGGAGTTTTTCCCACGCCAGGCAATCTTCCAACTCACTCCTGGGTGTCACACCCACTGGAGGGTGTCCTGTAATTCAATTGTGACTGACTAAATGGAGTAGCACAGACCCCACAGGTTATGGGCTCAGTCCCACAAGACTGCTCCCCACTGTAGACATCAATTTCAAGTCTGGGCCTCGGATACTTCTGACCAACCCACTATCAATCAGGGTTCCCATGCCCCATCCCCACCCCTTCCTCCTTGGGTTCCATAATTTGTTATAATGGCTCACAAAACTCAAGGAAACATTTATTTAAGTTAACTGGGTCATTAGAGCTCAGGTAAGGTCCAAAAGGATCCTGAGAGCAGGAGCTTCTGTTCCCATGGAGTTGGGGTATCCCATCCTCCCAGCCCACGGTGTGTTTACCAACCCAAAAGCTCTGTGAATTCTATACTCTAGGGAGTTTTATGGAGGCTTCATCTTGTAGGCATGATTAATAAGTCAGTCTCTAGCTCTTCTCCCCTCCCTGGAGGATGGGGGATGGGTATGTAACTGAAAGTCCGAGATTCTACTCTTGGCTTGGCCTTTCTGGTGATGGCCCCCATCCAGGAGCTACCCAGGAGCCCACCAGTAATCCCCTCATTAGAACAAAAGATGCTCCTATCACCCAGGAAATTCCTGGAGATTTAGGAGTTCTGTGTGCCAGGAATCAGGGTCCAAGACCAAATATTGGAAACAAAGATGTTCCTGGCACCCCTGTTGATCAGGAAATTACAAGGGCTTCTGTGCCTGGAACTTTGGGCAGAAACCAAATATGTGTTTTTAACTGCAAAGGCAAGTTATTAGGAGGAAACACCGCACGCCCCCACAGATTTCCACAAGGAGAGGTTCTTCCTAGGCATGCTCTTGGTCTGTTTCTGACCCTTTATTCCCTCCTTTCTTAGGGAGAGGGAGTTTTATCCAGTTAGCAAGTTCAGGACAAGTGAATGGGCTCAGCTCTCTTTTCTCCTCTTGGGAGGTGTCCCGCCTGCGGAGGGCAGTGTGAGGCTCAGCTCTTTCAGAGTCAGAATCTGCCCTCATTGACTGGCCCCCTCTTCTTTTTCTACCCTTCTTATTCTTTATTCTGGTAGCTTGGTTTGACATTTTGAATGAAATGTCAAATATTTGGGAGAAAAGGTTAAATGGGGATTTATCAGTTATATCTTTGGAGTTGTACACAAAGAGAGGAAGGGATGAACATAGTACAGAAGAAAACTTTTTTATGACTGAGCTGAAAATAGTGAAAGTCATTTTCCATGCTGAAAAGAAAAGGGGCACATTTGGCTTGAAGAATACTACCATTTCTATTGATTCTAAGAAATCCTTTGTTTCACATTTCTGAAATTGGGATGCATCTTGGAATCAGTGGCATTTCTCAGTTTAAGTGCAGTATTTTTCCCCCCTTGCTGCTGCTGCTAAGTCGCTTCAGTTGTGTCCGACTCTGTGCGACCCCATAGACGGCAGCCCACCAGGCTCCCCGTCCCTGGGATTCTCCAGGCAAGAACACTGGAGTGGGTTGCCATTTCCTTCTCCAATGCAGGAAAGTGAAAAGTGAAAGTGAAGTCGCTCAGTCGTGTCCAACTCTCCGTGACCCCACAGACTGCAGCCTACCAGGCTCCTCCGTCCTTAGGATTTTCCAGGCAAGAGTACTGGAGTGGGGTGCCATTGCCTTCTCCGTCCCCCCTTGCTAGGGTACATCAAATAGTGCTGTGTGTTACAGTCAGTTGTGTCTTAGAGTCAACGAACTTGGGTTTTGAAGGTAGAAGTCAATGAAAATTTCCCCAGACCTTGGGTCTGACTTGGTACCTTTCTTACTGCTCTTTTGGCAAAGTCTTGGTGTTAAAATTGTGGCATTTGAGTGGCAGCTTGCCTTCACTGGTCATGAAAAGTGAAAGAAAGTAAAAGTTGCTCAGTCGTGTCCAACTCTTTGTGACCCCATGGACTATACAGTCCATGGAATTCTCCAAGCCAGAATACTGGAGTGGGTAGCCTTCCCATCCCCAGGGGTTCTTCCCAGCCCAGGGATCAAACCCAGGTCTTCCGCCTTGCAGGCAGATTCATTACCAGCTGAGCCACAAGGGAAGCTCAGGAATACTGGAGGGGTAGCCTGTCCCTTCTCCAGTGGATCTTCCTGACCCATGAATTGAACTGGGGTCTCCTGCATTGCAGGTGGATTCTTTACCAGCTGAGCTATCAGGGAAGCCCGATCATGAGTATGATAGAAAGATTTGTCACTTGGAGTAGTTATCTCACTGTAGTACCTTTCATAAGTTAAGTTGGTCTTTCTTTTATTCAAATTTGTGACTATTAGACAATGCTGTGAATACATTATGATAGTTGAAGCAGTACTGAACTTTCTCCTAAACTTCTCTCAGACCAAGGAATAGATGCTTTGAGAAAGATCTCTTGGCTAGTGCTACCAAATCCTTAGGTTAAGATTTTTATGAGTGGATTCCTGATAGCTTAAGAATGTGACTTAGGTTGGATCCCTAAATATAAGTTGTGTGATATTTGAGATATATATTAATTTATGGTACTAACATACAAATATTTGATTATTAAATTTTCTTATTTTTAACCTGTTTTGTGTATGTTCTTGTGCAGTTGTTAAGTCGTATCTGACTCTTTGCGACCCCATGGACTACAGCACACCAGGCTTACCTGTTCTTCAATATCTCCTGGAGTTTGTTCAAACTCATGTCCATTGAGTCAGTGATGCCATCCAACCATCTCATCCTCTGTTGCCCCCTTCACCTCCTGCCCCCAGTCTTTCCCAGCATCAGGATCTTTTCCAATGAGTTAGCTCTTTGCATCAGGTGGCCAAAGTATTGGAGTTTCAACTTCAGCCTCAGTCCTTCCAATGAATATTCAGGGTTGGTTTCCTTTAGGATTGACTGGTTTGATCTCCCTGTGGGCCTAGGGATTGTCAAGACTCTTCTCCAGCACCACAATTTGAAATCATCAGTTCTTTGGTGCTCAGCCTTCTCATTTTAATTAAAATAAAATGTGTAAGACATTTTATTTACAGCTCCCAATTTCTCATTGGGAGCTAAAAGTTAGTTAGAACAATATACCTGAAATTAGTTAACTTTATTTAAGAAATATATGCACCCAGAAACACTATTTAGAACAAGTGAAAACAAAAAAATTCTTTTAAATAAAAAGGCTATGCTATCTCTCAACTTCTGTAACCATTTGTTTTGTTTTTCATCTCTTTTCTGTATGGCCTCAGGCTCTCTTTCTTCCTGGTTTTGGAGTTTTCCACATTATTACTAGATGTTAAATATTAATCCTAGGAGTAGAATCATAGATCTCTTCTTCCTAAGCGTGAACACACGCATGCCTACACACACATACACACAAACACACACATGTTCTTTCATCCTGTCCCGTGTATAGTAGGCCTAAATAAAGAAAACTAGAGCTAAAGCAACTTGATTCTGACAAATAGGGAGCCTTTAGGCCTTAACAATTGTTAATCTGTCTTATTAGAATGTTCTTTTACAGCTCTTCTCATGGCTGGTCAGATTAAAACTGAAATGCCATTTCCTCAGGGAAGCCTTCCCTGGATAGCTTTTCCCTGAGAAGCTCTAAAACTTTGGAGCTTCAGCATCAGTCCTTCCAATGAGTATTCAGGGTTGACTTCCTTTAAGATTGACTGGTGTGATCTCCTTGCTGTCCAAGGGACTCTCAAGAGTCTTCTCCAGCACTATGATTCAAAAGCATCGCTTCTTTGATGCTCAACCTTCTTCATGGTCCAACTCTCACATCTGTACATAACTACTGGAAAAACCATTGCTTTGACTATATGGACCTTTGTCACCAAAGTGATGTTTCTTCTTTTTAATATGCTTCTTGGTTTGTCGTATCTTTCCTTCCAAGGAGCAAGCATCTTAATTTCATGGCTGCAGTCACCATCTGCAATGCTTTTGGAGCCCAAGAAAAGAAATTCTGTCACTGTTTCCATTTTCCCCCATCTATTTGCCATGAAGTGATGAGATCAGATGCCATGATCTTAGTTTTTTGAATGTTGAGTTTTAAGCCAGCTTTTTCACTCTCCTCTATCACCCTCATCAAGAAGCTCTTTAGTTCCTCTTCACTTTCTGCCATTAGACTGGTATCATCTGCATCTCTGAGGTTGTTGATATTTCTCCTGGCAATTTTGTTTCCAGCTTGTGATTCATCCAGCTTGGCATTTCATGTGATGTACTCTGCATATAAATTAAATAAGCAAGGAGACAGTATACAGCCTTGATGTACTCCTTTCCCAGTTTTGAACCAGTCCACTTCTCCATGTCTGGTTCTAATTGTTGCTTCTTGACCTGCATATAGATTTCTCTGGAGACAGGTAAGGTGATCTGGTATTCCCATTTCTTGATTGGCTTGCAGTAAATGGATAAAGATTTGAGTGGTTTACCTGAGTCTTAAATGATATCTTGCCCTATGGCCTTTAGGACAGAGGCTTCTTAATGTTCCCACCACCTAGTGTCACCTTTTTACATATATATTATGTGATCACCCAAAATAATGACAGTGATTTGCAGTTAGCCTACCAGCTTAATGCAATCAAGTTCTCCTGAGTGAGAAATGAGTAGGATTATGTGGGCCACTTTCAGACTGTGCAGGGAAAGGACAGGTATGTGCTTTTCCTACACTTTCTTTGTGTTGAAATGTAAGAATAGGATGTGGCTGACTTGAATTACGAGAGGACGCTGCTGTGTTGAAGATATTTAATAGAAAGATGGAAGAACCATACCTGGTTTGCTGAAGATGGTGTAAACACCATACCAGCCCTGGACTCCTGACCTGGTCTTCATGTGAGTGAGAAATATATTCCTATTTTGTTTAAGCCACTGCAGTTTTGAGTTTCAGTGATAGTGGCCAAGCATTCTAATTAACGTGGCCATCTTTCACTATAATTTTCATCACAGAAGTCTGTGCTGTGAGTCTTGTAATTCTGATCGTTTATGATCTCATGGGAAAGTGATCACCATAATGGAGTGTCTTAATATTTTTACTCTTAAACATCCCTAGATTCTGAGTTATTTGGAAATAATGTAGGAGATTTAACTTATTTTTATGAAACACTAAATAGAGTTTAAAATTTTTTCCACAGAAATTTATGGGTAAATTTCCAGATGAAAGACATTTGTAATTAAAGAGATCTGAGTAGCCTAAGATGTTGGTTCTTTAGGGGCTCATGTAATTAGACTCTTATATTAACTCAAAAGACCTCTATTCTTCTTTCTCCTCACAGTTCAGAACACCTGGGGAGACACTGCCTCATCTGTAGGTAGAATAAACTTTACTGGTCCTCAGAAATATAAATCATCTCTTCATCACTTTCTGCCTCCTCCAGGGAAGCTCTGCCATCTAGTTCCTTGCCAAGAGAGGTGTCACTTCCAGATGGTGGAGAGAAAAACTCAAACGCATTTTCCAAAAGAAAATATTCTTTTCCATTTCATATAATAACAATCTATTGAACACACACTGTTTGCCAGATAGTGAAGTTATAAAACCAAAGCATAAACGGTTTCTTGGATGAGTGTTCAGTTTATTCTGTAATGTGGATTAGCTGTCAGTGCTTAGTACCATCTGTGCTATTTTCAGGGATACAGGACCAAGTAGGATTTCCTGGCCTGGTCTGAGTACCCGAGTACTGCATTTATAGTATTTTAAAAACAAATTTCTTGAACTGCTGATTTAACTTTGAGGATTGTATAGCAGAGGTTGGGACAAGTTATGAATTTGACCACGGTCCTACCACTAGAGTCAGAACCAGGTTAAAACCCAGATATGTCTGATACTGAAGCCATGCCCTTCGCTGCTGTGTAGTGCTGGAATATTTATCCTGCGGCAAGGCATCAAGTGACTATTGGCCACTTTCTTCTCATACTCCACTCATGCTTGTTCTCAGGCATTAGTATAAAAAAGTTTTCAAAACACAATAAGGTCTACATAATTCATTAAGATTTCAGTTTATATCATTTAAATTGATAACTTTCTCTGTGAACACTGAGATCATTTAAATGTGTTTTTTCACTGATTTGTTTGTTATTGATACATATATAAATTTGGCATCCAGGTTAGAATTTCATCTTGAGCTTTGCTCCTCAGCAAGCCTTTTTTTTGAAACCGCATGAGACTTACACATTTCTCTGTAAGCATACAACGTCTCTATTTCACTTTTATCCCACAGAATATTTTATTTTAATCTGGTTCTTCTCTTCTATCACATTAAGGTATTATGTTTTTGAATAATAAAAGAGAAAGACACATGGAAAATAGAAAAATACCCATGAACTTTTTGTTCCTTTGCCCAGGGAGGGCACATTGCCAGGTTTTGGAGTTGGGTGAATTCGTGCCAAGCATCTGATTAGAAAGTGAGAGTTGAATATATAGGCTAAGTAAACTGTTTTAAACTGGGTTTGCCTTAGAAGCAATGATATCATATGTTATTCCAGCTGGAAGCTAGAGCTAGTAATCAGGCAAAGTAAGTTCAAGACTAGCAATTTTGGTTCTAGCGTTTTGTGGGTCTACCAAAAAAGTTTCAAATACAGACTATGCCAGTGGCCAAAGGTACATCTGGGTGGGGCTTCATTTTGTGAAAAACAAGAAGGGTACAGCCATTCTGGTTTGCTTGACCAAAAGGGAAATAATAATGGTTCGTGCTTCCCTGCATGGACTGAATCTTCTAAGGCTCTCCCTCCAGCTGTTTGTACTATGCTGGCCACTCCAATGCTGGGGTTCTCTTTTCCTATTTAAACATCCGTGTTTTTAAGAACGGAAGGCAATAATACTGTCTAATTGATGTTTTCTTTTTATAGTGTTTGTCAGTCTTGGAGAAACCAAGTCTTGCTTATGCCCCTTCACAGGATGTCTTGGGTGCAACCTAATGGCAGGTCTTTCTGAAGGAAGCCTGTGTCTGCCTGCATACGAGTCACTCAGTCCAGTCAGATTCTTTTCGACCCCATGGATGGTAGCCTGCCAGGCTCCTCTATCCATGGGATTTTTCAGACAGGAGTGCCAGAGGTGTGTTGCCATTTCCTCCTCCAAGGGATCTTCCTGACCCAGGGATCGAACCTGCATCTCCAGTGTCCCCTGCATTGCAGGTGGATTCTTTATCTCCTGAGCCACTGGGGGATTCAGCCTATGCCTAGGCTGGCTGAATGCATTGCCCGTGGATTCTTTATCTCCTGAGCCACTGGGGGATTCAGCCTATGCCTAGGCTGGCTGAATGTCTCAAGGACCCCAGTGCTTCACTTCTGACGTGGAATACCTAAGGTGCCAGAGACTTGCTTAACATCACTAACGAGCACCTGAGACTAGATGTAGGTTGGGCCTGGGTGTGGAGAAATCTAAAAAGCTTTCTGTTTTTTACCACTCTCAAAGAGTTGCTGCTGCTGCTGCTGCTAAGTCACTTCAGTCGTGTCCAACTCTGTGTGACCCCAGAGATGGCAGCCCACCAGGCTCCCCCATCCCTGGGATTCTCCAGGCAAGAACACTGGAGTGGGTTGCCATTTCCTTCTCCAATGCATGAAAGTGAAAAGTGAAAGTGAAGTCACTCAGTCGTGTCCGACCCTCAGCGACCCCATGGACTGCAGCCCACCAGGCCCCTCCGTCCATGGGATTTTCCAGGCAAGAGTACTGGAGTGGGGTACCATTGCCTTCTCTGCAAAGAGTTGCATAAATGAATTATTTATTGAGGATTTTTTTTTTTTAATGGAGGACAACAGTGCTACTGATCTTCAAAAGTAGGAGAAATGTTTGTTCAGGATCCCAAGTTTCTTTCTGGTGAGGGGCATACTCGGTTTGGCCATGCCTGGTTTACCTTAGCACCTTGACCAAATGTGTGTGCCTTGGTGGCCCCCTTGCTACTTCCATCTTTGCTTCTAAGGTGAGGGTCTCAAAGCAGAAGAGCAAGAAGACTGAGTGGAAGCTGACCAGTCTGTCCCCTTTTCTCCAGAAAGTGTTGGCCTTGAAGAACAGAACATCGAATGATCCGAATCTCCTAAAGCAGACATCCCTTACGAGGGGTATTGTACGTGGCACTTCTGCGCCCTCTTTCAAGGAGCAGTGTTAGCTTATAACTTGCAGGATACTGTTGCAGTGTCACTTTACAAACATTATGGAAATAGTTCTTCTACAGTAATTGATGGAATTTCATATCTGCACAGAAAAAAAAAATCCACAACTGGGCGATTCCATGTTGGTTGTACTGTATGTCTTTAACAGGAATTTTCCCTACTACAGTATGCAGGAACACTGTTCTTACTTTTCTTTTAATCTCCTGATTTTGAGCTCTTAAAAAAAGTAACAAATAAGCAAAACAGTTGCCAATAAGCCTATTCCTAGGGACAAAATGTGTTAAAAATTGATAGATTACCATGCTGCCACATGGAGCTATTTCTGTTATTATTATTATATATTTTTAAATCTATTGCAGTTTGACAAAAAGAGTACAAAAGATTCCTTTTTACTTAGTCCACGTAGAGTTGATATAGTCCTTTTTCTTTTTAAGTGAGTTGTTTTGTTCAGTATTTCTGTTTTGTTTGATGTATTAGTAAGCGTTGTTTTCTTTGCAACGTTTTGGATTTGTAATGTTAAATGGAAAAAAAATAAGGAAATGAAATTGGAAAAACATTATTTTTAAGGTAATTTTGTTTGATGGGTTTCTTTTTTCTTTTGCTCCCATAGAATTTTGTTTTAAAGATTATAGTCTAAATTAGAAGAGAAAAGAAAAAGATACATTGCCAATAATCCCATAAATATATCTCTTTAGAGGAAAGCTGCCTGTTTAAATAGGATAAAATACAATAGCCAAGGCATGAGTTACCAGCACTCAACTGACAAGAATAGTTTCTAATGACACCTACCTGATTGAAATTCTCTTTATGAATAATTACTATACTGATTGTGAAAAGGACTAATTCACGGTGTTCTTGCTTAACATGATAAAAGAATAGAGGAAAAAAAGGAAAATATAGATCAAATTTTAGAAGCAAAGGCATTTCACGTTTGTACTGGTGAAATTACCTCCAAATGAAGATTACTTCTTATGTACCCAGAATATAAAATCTGTCTGCTTAACCAACAGATATTTATTGGGCACCTACTAGACACCAGACGGAGAAGGCAATGGCACCCCACTCCAGTACTCTTGCCTGGAAAATCCCATGGATGGAGGACCCTGGTGGGCCGCAGTCCATGGGGTCGCTAAGAGTCGGACACGACTGAGCGACTTCACTTTCACGTTTCACTTTCACGCATTGGAGAAGGAAATGGCAACCCACTCCAGTGTTCTTGCCTGGAGAATCCCAAGGATGGGGGAGCCTGGTGGGCTGCCGTCTCAGGGGTCGCACAGAGTCGGACACGACTGAAGTGACTTAGCAGCAGCAGCAGCAGCAGCAGCAACTAGACACCAGACACCATCTTGGCACTGAGGCTGCATCAGTAAACAAGTAAAACAAGGTCTCTGCTGTTGTGGAGCTTACATCATATAATGAGTAAAGTCAAGCAACAGACAGTTAAATAATGAGCCTGCAGTCAGCACAGATTTTGAGCATCTTGGGACTTCCCTGGTGGTCCAGTGGTTAAAACTCCACCTTGCAATGCAGGGGACCTGGGTTTGATCCTTGGTTGGGGAACTAAGATCCCACATGTAGAGGAGCAACTAGGCCCATGCACCACAGCTACTGAGCCCACTTGTTCCCAAGCCCATACACCACAGCTAGCGAGTCTGCATGCCACAGAGGAAGATCCCACATGATGCAAGGAAGATACCGCGTGCCACAACTAAGACCTGAGACAGTCAAATAAATAAATATTTTTTTAAAGTTCGTTGTGAAGCATCCTATTAGAAGTTAAGGGTTTTTAAAAAATTAGTTTTCAATTGATAAAAGATGCATGTTTGAACTCATGAGTGATTCCTTTTGGGTATGCCATAGCCCACTTCACATGCATCCATAATATGCATGTTAGTTATAACATGAGTGATGGTTGCTTGCATCCAGCTCCATCTGTCATAGCCACACCAGCACTGACAGACTGGCATCTTAGGACTTATTTATCCATCCTTCCCCTTCACTTGGAGCTTGCTTACGTGATATATGAGGCTCGTGGTGTATATTGGTTCACTGAATATAGTTCTTCACAGTTAGACGTTTTCATCTGATTTTTCTCTCAAATTGATTTTCACCAAACCCATGTAAGTGAGGTGATTTAATGGCTGAAGCAACAGAAGATGAAAGAATTTCAGTGACTACCTATGGTCACATGGGATGGCTCAGACGGTAAGGCGTCTGTTTACAATGCAGGAGACCTGGGTTCGATCCCTGGATTGGGAAGATCCCTTGGAGAAGGAAATGGCAATCCACTCCAGTACTATGGCCTGGAAAATCCCATGAACAGAGGCACCTGGTAGGCTACAGTCCTTGGGGTCACAAAGAGTCGGACATGACTGAGCGACTTCACCTATGGTCACATGGAAAATATGTATATTTTTATGCCCATGTGAAGGAATCATGGGTCATAGACAAGCCAACTTTAAGAATACTACTTTCCCATTTTTGTTATGAAAGGTCGTTGAGAATGGTGTAGCTGATCATGTCTAATGTAACTTGGTCAAATTTTGTCAGATTTACAAATCTTACCAAAAATTCATCTTTCTTTTGTCAAACCACTCTCATTTTTACCTTACACTTTGTGAAATCATTCTGAAGCTTGTAGAAGATGTTTGTACTGAAGTTACAAGATGATCAATCCTCAATACCACCATCCTTGAGCTTTTACTAAGTGCAGGAACCAGACTTAAGTACTTTATATGCACTGTTTTATTCAAACCTTACCATTCTTTGGGTTGGGAAGGCCCCCTGCAGAAGGAAATGTCAGTCCACTCTGGTGTTTGTGCCTGGGAAATTTCATGGACAGAGGAGCCTGCTGGGCTACAGTTAATGGGGTCAAAAAGAGTCAGAAATGAATCAGTGACTAAACATCAACATACCGTTCCAGCAGCTGTTTGACGGATGAGGAACTAGAAGGTTAGAGAAGTGCCAGCCTAAGGTTACATGTTGGTGGTAGAGGCTAGATTCTATCCTGACTCCACCAAATCCCAAAGTTTGTGCTTTCGGCAATTATACTACACTACTTCAGAAGGCTTTCTTGAAAATGTGAGCTCAATAATGTTGTCAAGCTACATGTCTAGTATAGAACATGAAAATCTGCCTATTTATGAAATAATCACCTGTACATAAATTTACCAGAAAATATAAAGTCAGTCTCACTTATTTTTTTATTTTTTGTATAAATAAAAGGTTCTTGTAGTTTTTTCGAGGAACCAGCCCCTTCACTATGTCAAATTCATGTTATTTGCTGCTTTTCAGCTATACATCATGAACGATGAGCAGTGCATAAGGAGTAGAGAGGGTTTAGGCTCCATAGTTTGAGGTCCAAAACTTGGATGTTCAAGTTGTAGTGAAGTTAATCCAAACAGACACAGCTTTTGAGTTTTTGAAAAGACTTTAAACTGTTGTCTTCATTTATTTCAGCACTCTCAGCTGTATTGGATTGTACCATCCATAGACGCTCTTTGCTGGGAAGTACTTTAGCAGTCATCTATGTAAGAATCCCTCTATGGCATCTTCTCTATGGACAGCTTGTGTGAGTCTATTTAAAGTCTAGATTTCTTTCTAAATATTGCACGCACAGATTTTACTCTTAACTTTGAGGGGGTAACATAATTGAGGCAATAGATTATTTGCTTTTTTTAAAAAAAAAAAACTTCTTTATTTAAAAATTTATGTTGGTATCTCTTATATACTGGCTTCCCCCAATGGCTCAGCAGTAAAGAATCTACCTGCAACGCAGGAGATGTAGATGTGAGTTCCATCCCTGGGTCAGGAAGATCCCCTCAAGTAGGAAATGGCAACCCACTCCAGTATTCTTGCCTGGAAATCCCACGGACAGAGGACCCTGGTGGGCTACAAAGAGTCGGACACAACTTAGTGACTGAGCACAGAGATGCAGTCTTATATACAATGCTCTTTTCTCAAACTACTTCATTTTGTCATCTTTCCATGGCTGAAATTACACTTGGTGCTCTTTTTTACAAGATTATTGAATGGCAATAGGGAGGATCTTTATTATTGAAGGACAGTGGATACTCAAACTCAACCAAGAGGCCAGAAGAGATGCTCGCAGGGGCCACCCCTGCCAGCTACCTTTCTGTTCTGGCAGCCGCATGCTCCATCTTTTCCCTCGGGAAGACAGAATGGTAAGAAAACATGAGATAATCCAAGACATCCTTAACAGCTAGATCTCCCAAGTATATCTCTCTGGGGGCTTCCGTTTTTCCCTTGGGGTTAAATAATCCATAGCAAATATCATCTGACCACTGTGCAAAAAGTGTGTTAAAAATAATTGTGTTGGTGATAGAAGGGTTTTTGTAGGGCAGTTGGTTTGTGGTGTAGCGGTGAGTGTTCTAAGGAGATTCTCAGCCACAGTGATCTTAATGTGCACATCCAGTCATTTCATTGTCCTCTGTGTCTTCACACATGCTGTTTGCTTTTACTAGATCATTTTCTCTGCTTATCTAGAATACCCTCCCCCCTCCTTCAAGTTCAAATTACCTGCCTTTCTTTGGGTGCTTCCCGTCAATTTTGCTGATCACCCTGTCTTCTTATTGCCTAGTTTATTTCTATCTACTAAGCTGTCTGTGGGTGGGGATCCTGTATGTTTTGTTTATTGCTGTTTTTCCACATAGTAGCTGTTCAATAAAGATTTCCTCTTAACTTGTGAATTTAATGCAATGCCATTCTGAATTCCAGTGAATGATTTTTTTTTAATTTGATTCAACTATTCTTAAAAATAACCAATAAAGACATGAAAAACAGTAATGCTGACTGAAACACTTGTCCATTTTAGCCTGCATTATGATACTACTGATATATGTATCAATAATACTTATTAAGGTTTTCTAGTATCTTTTGTTTTTGTTCTTGTATTGCCCATTTTAATTCAGTAATAATCACTACCTTTCCCTGCTATAAAATAGTTCAGAAATAAATGCTGTAGTATTTTAGTGTATTAATAAATTTTGTTTATTTAATGAAAGCAGTACCATAAGCCCTGGAAAAACAAAGAATAATAAATGGGCAAAAGCAATTGGTACCTTTTTATTACTGTGTAAAAATGGTATATTAAAAACCAAAACCAAAATAAGTCTACTATAAAATATTGGTAAGCATATGTTTTATCTAGGAATAATATGTTTTATCTAGGGAAAGTGTTAGGGCTTCCCTGGTGGCTCAGCTGGTAAAGAATCTGCCTGCAATGTAGGAGACCCAGGTTTGATCCCTGGGTTGGGAAGATTCCCTGGAGAAGGGAAAGACTACCCACTCTAGTATTCTGGCCTGGAGAATTCCTTGGACTGTATACTCCATGGGGTGACAAAGAGTCGGACACGACTGAGTGAGTTTCACTTTCTTTTTCTTTCACTATAGCTTAGTGTGTAAGAGAAAGGACTTTAAAATCAGTTGATCCATCTGAATTTTGATCTGAATATTGCCTTTGTCACCTAGCAAGTGAACTTACAGCAAATTATTACCTCGTTAAGCCTCAGTTTCTTCATCTATAAATTGTAAGGGCTGATAATAATAGCAAACTCATTAAATCTTTAGAATACAAAAATTTACCTAAAATACCCTTTGCCAATCACATGAAAAGTGCAAAAAAATTTCACCATTATCACTACCCTTAAAATTTTTATATAGGATGTTGGTAAATTAAAAATCCCATAAAAGGCAAGCAAAATGGGAAAAATACTGCCATAAAGATGAAGATTGATATACATGACATGGGGCTTCCCAGGTGGCTCAGTGGTGAAGGGTATCCCTGCTTATGCAGGAGACACGGGAGACACAGTTTCAGTCCCTGGGTCAGGAAGATTCCCTGGAAAAGGAAATGAAAACCCACTCCAGTATTCTTGCCTGGGAAATCCCATGGATAGAGAAGCCTGTCAGACTACAGTCCATGGGGTCACAAAGAGTTGGACATGACTTAGCGGACACAACTTAGGGACTAAACAACAGCAACACATGACATGAAACTAATCCACTCATAGATAAGAGAAACATAACAGTTCAGTGGAGGAAAAAATGGTTTAACAATGTGACCAACCATTATCCAGATGAAGAAATAACTGTGGCTAGTGAGCACGGAAAAAATATTCACCATTCCTAGTTAAAAAAAAAAGCTAAACTCAAGTTACACTGAAAAGCAATTTACCACTTCAAATTAACAAAGATTAACAATTGATAATTTAGTGATCAATGTCATGATCAAGAAACATTACTCTTGGGAAGATGAATTTTGTCAAAGCACTTTGACAATGTATGGTGAGACTCTTAAGATTTATACCTTTCCTGGTAATTTCACTTCTGGTAATTAATCTTAAGGACATAATCAGAGATGCTGTTATGATTCACTTTGATATGTGTTCGTTGCAGTTTTATTTATAATGATGAAGAATTAGGAACAGCCTAACTATCCCAGGTGGCACAGTGGTAAAGAATCTGCCTGCAGATGCAGGAGACGCAAGAGATGTGGATTTGACTCCTGGGTCAGGAAGATCCCTTGGAGTAGGAAATGGTAACCCACTCCAGTATTCTTGCCTGAAAGATTCCAAGGACAGAGGAAGCTGGTGGGCTACAGTTCATGGGGTCACAAAGAGTCAACGCTGAGTGACTCAGCACACACACACATAAATATTCCACAGTACAGTGGTAGAATGCAGTATGTAGTCATTAAAAATCAAGTTATTGAAAAATATTTTTGATGAGGTGAGAAAATGTTAATCATGTAATGCAAATGGAATAAGAGTTTAATCAAGGATATGAAAAACAAAACTGCGTATAGTATGAATCCAACTCTTTTTTTTTTTTTTTTCCATTTTATTTTATTTTTAAACTTTACATAATTGTATTAGTTTTGCCAAATATAAAAATGAATCCATCACAGGTATACATGTGCTCCCCATCCTGAACCCTCCTTCCTCCCCATACCATCCCTCTGGGTCGTCCCAGTGCTCTAGCCCCAAGCATCCAGTATCGTGCATCGAACCTGGACTGGCATCTCGTTTCATACATGATATTTTACATATTTCAATGCCATTCTCCCAAATCTTCCCACCCTCTCCCTCTCCCACAGAGTCCATAAGACTGTTCTATACATCAGTGTCTCTTTGGCTGTCTCATACACAGGGTTATTGTTACCATCTTTCTAAATTCCATATATATGCGTTAGTATACTGTATTGGTGTTTTTCCTTCTGGCTTACTTCACTCTGTATAATAGGCAGTTTCATCCACCTCATTAGAACTGATTCAAATGAATTCTTTTTAATGGCTGAGTATTACTCCACTGGGTATATGTACCATAGCTTTCTTATCCATTCATCTGCTGATGGACATCTAGGTTGCTTCCATGTCCTGGCTATTATAAACAGTGCTGCGATGAACATTGGGGTACACGTGTCTCTTTCCCTTCTGGTTTCCTCAGTGTGTATGCCCAGCAGTGGGATTGCTGGATCATAAGGCAGTTCTATTTCAAGTTTTTTAAGGAATCTCCACACTGTTCTCCATAGTGGCTGTACTAGTTTGCATTCCCACCAACAGTGTAAGAGGGTTCGCTTTTCTCCACACCTTCTCCAGCATTTATTATTTGTAGACTTTTGGATCACAGCCATTCTGACTGGTGTGAAATGGTACCTCATAGTGGTTTTGATTTGCATTTCTCTGATAATGAGTGATGTTGAGCATCTTTTCATGTGTTTGTCAGCCATCTGTATGTCTTCTTTGGAGAAATGTCTATTTAGTTCTTTGGCCCATTTTTTGATTGGGTCATTTATTTTTCTGGAGTTGAGCTGTAGGAGTTGCTTGTATATTTTTGAGATTAGTTGTTTGTCAGTTGCTTCATTTGCTATTATTTTCTCCCATTCTGAAGGCTGTCTTTTCACCTTGCTAATAGTTTCCTTTGATGTGCAGAAGCTTTTAAGTTTAATTAGGTCCCATTTGTTTATTTTTGCTTTTATTTCCAATATTCTGGGAGGTGGGTCATAGAGGATCCTGCTGTGATGTATGTCAGAGAGTGTTTTGCCTATGTTCTCCTCTAGGAGTTTTATAATTTCTGGTCTTACGTTGAGATCTTTAATCCATTTTGAGTTTATTTTTGTGTATGGTGTTAGAAAGTGCTCTAGTTTCATTCTTTTACAAGTGGTTGACCAGATTTCCCAGCACCACTTGTTAAAGAGATTGTCTTTAATCCATTGTATATTCTTGCCTCCTTTGTCAAAGATAAGGTGTCCATATGTGCGTGGATTTATCTCTGGGCTTTCTATTTTGTTCCATCGATCTATATTTCTGTCTTTATGCCAGTACCATACTGTCTTGATAACTGTGGCTTTGTAGTAGAGCCTGAAGTCAGGTAGGTTGATTCCTCCAGTTCCATTCTTCTTTCTCAAGATCGCTTTGGCTATTCGAGGTTTTTTGTATTTCCATACAAATTGTGAAATTATTTGTTCTAGCTCTGTGAAGAATACTGTTGGTAGCTTGATATAGGGATTGCATTGAATCTATAAATTGCTTTGGGTAGTATACTCATTTTCACTATATTGATTCTTCCAATCCATGAACATGGTATATTTCTCCATCTATTAGTGTCCTCTTTGATTTCTTTCACCCGTGTTTTACAGTTTTCTGTATATAGGTCTTTAGTTTCTTTAGGTAGATATATTCCTAAGTATTTTATTCTTTCCGTTGCAATGGTGAATGGAATTGTTTCCTTAATTTCTCTTTCTGTTTTCTCATTATTAGTGTATAGGAATGCAAGGGATTTCTGTGTGTTGATTTTATATCCTGCAACTTTACTATAGTCATTGATTAGCTCTAGTAATTTTCTGGTGGAGTCTTTAGGGTTTTCTATGTAGAGGATCATGTCATCTGCAAATAGTGAGAGTTTTACTTCTTCTTTTCCAATTTGGATTCCTTTTATTTCTTTTTCTGCTCTGATTGCTGTGGCTAAAACGTCCAAAACTATGTTGAATAGTAATGGTGAAAGTGGGCACCCTTGTCTTGTTCCTGACTTTAGAGGAAATGCTTTCAATTTTTCACCATTGAGGATAATGTTTGCTGTGGGTTTGTCATAAATAGCTTTTATTATGTTGAGGTATGTTCCTTCTATTCCTGCTTTCTGGAGAGTTTTTATCATAAATAGGTGTTGAATTTTGTCAAAGGCTTTCTCTGCATCTATTGAGATAATCATATGGTTTTTATTTTTCAATTTGTTAATGTGGTGTATTACATTGATTGATTTGCAGATATTGAAGAATCCTTGCATCCCTGGGATAAAGCCCACTTGGTTATGGTGTATGATCTTTTTAATGTGTTGTTGGATTCTGATTGCTAGAATTTTGTTAAGGATTTTTGCATCTATGTTCATCAGTGATATTGGCCTGTAGTTTTCTTTTTTTGTGGGATCTTTGTCAGGTTTTGGTATTAGGGTGATGGTGACCTCATAGAATGAGTTTGGAAGTTTACCTTCCTCTGCAATGTTCTGGAAGAGTTTGAGCAGGATAGGTGTTAGCTCTTCTCTAAATTTTTGGTAGAATTCAGCTGTGAAGCCGTCTGGACCTGGGCTTTTGTTTGCTGGAAGATTTTTGATTACAGTTTCAATTTCCGTGCTTGTGATGGGTCTGTTAAGATTTTCTGTTTCTTCCTGGTCCAGTTTTGGAAAGTTGTACTTTTCTAAGAATTTGTCCATTTCTTCCTCGTTGTCCATTTTATTGGCATATAATTGTTGATAGTAGTCTCTTATGATCCTTTGTATTTCTGTGTTGTCTGTTGTGATCTCTCCATTTTCGTTTCTAATTTTATTGATTTGATTTTTCTCCCTTTGTTTCTTGATGAGTCTGGCTAATGGTTTGTCAATTTTATTTATCCTTTCAAAGAACCAGCTTTTGGTTTTGTTGATTTTTGCTATGGTCTCTTTTGTTTCTTTTGCATTTATTTCTGCTCTAATTTTTCGTAACTAACAACAACAAGGATGAAGAAAGTAAAGATCATTAGGCACATAGACAAAATTAGAAGAAACAATGGAAAAAATACATGGGAATGATTATCATAGTTTTCAGTTTGTAGTGGGCTTTCCAGTTACCTATTATTGCAGCAGCAAAACTACCCCAAAATTTAGTGTCTTAAAACAAGCATTTTATTATAGCTCACAGTTATTTTTTATGGCAGGATTTTAAGCAGTAATCAGCTGGACAGTTCTCTGACTGTTTGCGACCCCATGGACCGCAGCCTTGCAGGCGCCTCTGTCTGTGGAATTTTCCAAGCAAGAATACTGGAGCGGGTACCCATTCCCTTCTCCAGGGATCTTCTCAACCAGGGATTGAACCTGGGTCTCCTGCATTGCAGATAGATTCTTTCCCATCTGAGCCATCAGGGAAGCCCAGCTTTCAGCTGGGCAGTTCTTCAGCTCCATGTAGCAGCTAATGAGGTGGCTTGGTGGTAGTGGTATTCAGCTGGGAGGGAGGCTGAAATAGCGGGTGCTAGGCACTGTCAGTCACATGTCTGGGCCTGAAGGGAACAGCTGGGAGGATGAGCTCAGCTGCAATTCCTACACATGACCTCTTCACATGGCAGTCTCAGAGGGCTCAGACTTCTTATGGGGTAGGCTCAGGTCTTCCTGGGAAAGTGTTCCAGGGAAACTGGTGGAAGCTGCTGGGCTTCTAATTCTAATCTAGCCTTGGAAGTCCTAGAACATTGTTTCTATTAACCAGCCCAGGATCAAGGAGATGAAACTGAACTTCAGAAGGGGAGGAGAAGCAAAGGATTTGTGACCATCTTTAGTGTACCTCAATTGAATTGAGTGATTTTTATTTCCTTGTTTCTGTAAAGTCTATAATGAATGTATTTTTGTATACATTTATAAGAGCTCCTTATATATTAAGTTTATAAGTTTGAGTGAAATAGTTCCCATAAAATACTTAACAGTGTATCTGGCACAAATAAGATGCCATCTGCCATCAGTATTATCTTTATTCCTTTCTCATTAGAATAGAAATGTATTTGTGGGTTTATTCACTAATTGAAAAAGGCTTTACAAAGAAAAGGCATGATTTTGCTTGGGCAAGCCAAATAAGATTTCATGAGCAGCTGATTCTTAAATAATGTTTTGAAGGACCAAAGGGAATTCACCAGTTTGGGAAAGGCACTCAGGGTAGTAGGAGCTGTGTATTCAGACATGGACTCCGGGTAGTGTGTGGGCGCTGGAGAATCTTTTAGTGTGCAGCATTCGAATATGAGATGCACATTTGGGGAGAAAAGGGCAGAGAATAGGATTAAATTCAAAAGGCAATCCAGAATCAGAATATATAGGTTTTAGTGACTGATTAGCTCTAACAATTCCTTGAGAGTTATAGCAAATACAATGTATCTGTTCGCTAGTTAAAGCTTTGGTATCTGTTCCTGATTCAGTTTTCTTTCAACTTCAGCATGAATTGTATGTGAAAAGGACAGAATTCAGAGCTAGTTATAAACTACACATGGATAAATTTCCTTTCAAACCAAAAAATAAAGAGTTGGGAAAAACGACTGGCTAAGCTGTATTTCTTGGTTTAAAAGTAAAATGATTAATATATACATGTATTTTTCAGAAAGTCAGCAACCGAAGACTTGTCCATCATCTCAGAGTGGCTGTTCCAGCCTTTTGAGCTTATTAGCGCCGTTCTTTTGTCCCAGGTCTCATATTCATGTGCCATATGGCTTCCACATCTGGTGACCAGTCCATGGTCTTTTAGGGGCGAAAAACAAAATTTCCTTTGAGGTACTACATAAATACATTTCTGTAGAATCTGCTACTGCCCATGTCTGCAAATATCTGGGTCCCAAATTAAATGCATAAAGCTGAAATTGTATTACTTTTCAAAGATAACAGTGATTAAATAAGACACGATACAAATTAGGGCTTTAAACTTTTTGGCACTAGTTCTTTTCTTCCAGCTTATTACTCGTGATGATAGCCCTTTGATGTTTTGACATCTTTCTGAAATCGTGATTAAATATAGTAACCAAAGCTAGTACTGGCTTATTGTACTGGCAGGTAATTCAGAATCAATATTATAGGGAAAAAAATGCTTTTTGGAAAAGTTCTTCTAAATTTAATGAATTTAATTTTTATCTTTTTTTCCTCCTTAACTGTCATTAACGTAGTTATCAAAAGTTATTAAACCAAATAAAAACTTCAGATAAGTTAGTTCAAGATATCATTAACAAATATTTATCACTTAATATTTTTAAAATTTATCATAGATATCCACTGTCCCATGGATAAAAATGACAGTTAAGCTTTTCGGCAACCGCTTGTACTGGTATGCTCTGCAGTCATTTAAAAATAATTTCTTTGACCAAAGCTTTGAGAAGAATGCTGAAATACACATATGTTCAAGACTGTGCTGGTAACACAATCAGAGTTCTGTGTTTCAACACCAGGGTTTTTATTCTCTTCTTAATTCACTGAGTCACTGTTGCTTCTCTCACTGTTTTAGAACATGATTAAAATTTGTACCATTTTTCCTGTGTTAAAGAAACAAAGTGGGGAAAAGCTAGAAAGACATAATCCAGATAAGATGGTTGTATTGAAACAGATTTTTCCAAAGTGTTAACTGATGTTGTAAAAAGCTGTTTTAGTAATAAGCCAAATGGGAAAACAATGTGGTCAGGAAACTTGGTGATACTGAAATTTGACTCTTTCAGAGTCATGTCAGGTACCAGGAACAAAGGGGCATGATGAGCAGAATCAGTCCCATGTGTTGGGAAAATAGTTTTTTTTGTTTTGTTTTGTTTTTTTTTCCTTTGCTGCCTCTTCTTGTAGCCTCCCATGGTGTTGATGGGGGGGTCAAGGCCTGGCTCTGGTAGAACTTCTGGTTTCTCCCCATTCTTAAGCTCCTCATCACCATCTTCCAGCAATGTTAATCTTGTTTTACCTTCCTCTAACTTGCCCCCCTGGTGATGCCATTTTGGTGTTAGCTTGTTTTTTTTTTTTCTATTACAATTGTCTTGATTTGAAATTCATTTAAGTAATAAGTAAAAAAGTAAGCAAGCAATCAGTGCAATCACATTCTAAAAGTTACATGTAAAATCTGGAAATACCTGTTGGATGGGGATTCATATTATAAATCACCACTGAAGGAGTTAGAGATGGGGAGGCATAAACACCCCAAACTGTTGTAATATCCTTAAGAGTAGATAGCTACTCTTAACAAGGGTTTTAATGTTACCTTTTTGTTTTGTTCCAAGGCAGAGTCTTGACAAAATTAAGAATGCATGGGAGTTTTTTGGTTTTTTTTTTAGTCTCAACAGACAAAGACTCTTGTGGATGGGAGTCAGGAGACCTGATTTTCAGTCTTTAAACCCTTTGCTTTTTCGTTTCTTCATCAAACACAAACATTTTCTTTCCTTCTTTCCTCATGGAAATACTCTAATGATCAATATTATGTGACTTTCAAGTCTCCAAGAAGAGTTACTTTATCTTTCTAATCCTACCCCCCCATTTCTTAGTTGTTTATTGGGCTGACTTTGGGGTGGTCCTGGGCATTAGGAATAATGTATGCACTGCATTAGGCATGGTGCTGCTAGGTCATGGTTCCTCAAAAGAGAGATTTGACCATTGCAGTTACTGCTGTTGCGCCTGCTATTACTCTGTTGCTGTTACAAGTGCTATCATTACCTCCTTATTTCCTAGGACTTTGTCAATACTAGTTCTTTTCGTGATTAAAATAAGCATCGTGATATGGCTGAGATTCATTTGCACCACTTCCTGCAAAGGAAGTTTTGTTCATTTTATTGAAAAGGAAAGAGAAGATAACATTTCAAATACCCCTACGTATAATTTGAAAGTGAAAGTGAAGTTGCTCAGTCGTGTCCGACTCTTTGCAACCCACAAACTATAGCCCACCAAGCTCCTCCGTCCATGGGATTCTCCAGGCACGGATACTGGAGCGGGTTGCCATTTCCTTCTCCAGGGGATCTTCCCGACCCAGGGATCGAACCCAGGTCTCCCACAATGCAGGCAAACGCTTTAACCTCTGCGCTTAGCATTTCAAATTGTTTTATTTAGGTAAGGCATGTTTATTTTCTTAGAGACAGTCCCCCTCCTCTAGACTCTCAGCAGTAGAATCAGTCAGTATTGGCTAAGTCTTTGGGACTCTTGTTCTATATGTGAAGCCTTGAAGTTGACCTCTGAATCAGCAAAGATACTGATTTATGGTTAGTAAGGTGTTATTATTAACTGCTTTATTGTATCTAATGCTATAAAATTCTGCATGTGTGTACTTGCATATGATCTTTAAATAACTCAATACCCAACTATATTTCATATAACAATATTCTTTATATTTCTGATAACTTGTTAGAATATATTAATATATAGACACACAGAAAGTACTCAGTTATTCATTTCAGCAAATACTTATTGAGTGCCTACTTTGTTTCTAGTACTCACGTTCCATCTGGTAGGACTAGAACAGTGAATATTACAAAATCCCTTCTCTGATAGAATGCACATTCTAGTTAAGGAAACAGACAATGAACAAACATATAAAGCATATATGATACTGAGCTTATAAACTGATCGGGTTATCTATAGCTCTATGCCATTGGTTGCTGCCTCTGCTCTACTGGCTTTGAATACTTTGCTGCTAAGTAGCTTCAGTCGTGTCCGACTCTGTGCAACCCCAAAGACAGCAGCCCAGCAGGCTCCCCCGCCACTGGGATTCTCCAGGCAAGAACACTGGAGTGGGTTGCCATTTCCTTCTCCATGAATACTTTGAGTAACACTATTTGTGCTAAGTGCTCTGATGAAAAATGAATCTGGGTCATGGCGATAATAAATACCGGGGGCTGGGGAAGCTGTCGTATATCAAGTGGTGAAGGCTGGACATTTCTGAAGTGACCTCTGAATGGAAAGCTGAATGAAGAGAGGGAGTGAGCCATGAGGCCATCTAAGGAAAGAGTGTTCCAGGTAGAGGCGGCAGGAAGGGCCAAAACCCTGGTGCAGATTGGAGGCCATAACTGGGGAGTGAGTGTTAGGTAGTGGGGGTGAGCTCAGGTGTGGTCGGGGGGCAGATTTTGCAACCCTGTAGGCTCTAGTGCTAGTGGTGGTGGTAGTAACTATTATTATCAATTGTTATTATTAATAATTATTATTGGTATTTTGATCTTGAAAGTGAAAGTGAAGTTGCTCAGTCGTGTCCAACTCTTTGTGACCACATGGACTGTAGCCCACCAGGCTCCTCCGTCCATGGGATTCTCCAGGCAAGAATACTGGAGTGGGCTGCCATTTCCTTTTCCAGGAGATCTTCCCAACCCAGGGATCGAACCCGGGTCTCCCGCATTGCAGGCAGACGCTTTACCATCTGAGCCAACAGGGAAGCTCTATTTTGATCTTAGTAGATTTTAAATAATGTTAAACACTGGGGGGAAACACACATGGCATTATTAATTGGATGAATGAAAAAAATTTAAGAACTCTTTGAAGAAGAATTCCACTGGTACTCTTATATCCTATGCCATTTGCTTGTGCATCTTAATTGTTAAATTTTCTTTTAGTTTGAAGTAGCATGAAGTTTTTATGTATGAGCTCTTAAGAGTTGTGACAGAAAACTTTTTTACAGAACCTAACTAAAGGCAGGTGGACTTCGCAGGCCCCACTCACTCTGGTTTGAATTTCAGCCCTCTCTTTGTAACAAAAGTCAGGTCCCTGAAGAGAAGTGAATTAAGTCAGAGGTGTTGTTTTTTCTAATTCTATTCCAAAGAAGGTTTTTTTTTTTTTTTTTGGAGTTTTTGTTTTGGCACTGTGCATCTCCAAGAGGAATTTTTTCCCCATACACCTGCAGCAATAAAGAGTAAAAGGGTTGTAAACTTGAGTTCTATCTTAACTCATCATCTCTTCATGCTTATGCTAGAGACAATTGCATCTAAATGCTTTTGTGCAGTTGGGTTGTTTTTGGACGGTAAGCTTTGTAAAAAGGTAGTACTTTTAATTCTAAACCTGCTAAATAATTCTAGTATCATCACCACTGTTAGAAACTATTTATGTGTACCACATGTGCTTAAACATACTTCATTTATCATTATTACAGAAGTGTTTTAATATTTTAACCGTCAAAACAGCCATAATGAATACATTCAAGCTGAATATTTTTCTTGGCCTGCTGTCTACCAGCACCTAATTATGTGTGGATTTTTTTTTAATCAACTATATTTGCTAACAAGATAGAAAAAGTAGAATGTGCTGGTTAAAATATATATATATTGATGTAATCATTGCAAATGAGTTAAGGTTCACTTGTAAAGCAGAATTTGAATGATTCAATCGGTTTCCTTTAAAAAACTGCCATCATTTCAAAAGAACAAATGACTCCATGTAGCCATTGTATAAAAATAACTAAACTCCATGTCTAAAGTGAGCAGTTTTCTTTGTATTTTAATGAATATTAGTCATTTGTCTTTAATTCCTTATCTCTTTCCCCTCCATCCCAATTTCCTATCTCCTTAATACTTTATTGTGCTGTTCTCTGTTCACGTGCAAATAGCCTTTGCTTTCCTTTGGTTTGGATGCTCTCTTCAGCCTGTTCTGGACTGTGATGTTGGTTTGGAAAGTGAGATGGGCAGATTCTTCCTGACAAGCTAATTGCTTTCATCATGGTTGTGTCAATAGGTGCACTGAGCACACCACGCTAAACATTTACCGTTCAGTCGCTAAGTTATGTCTGACTCTTTTGCAACCCCATGAACTGTAACCCACCAGGCTTCTCTGTCCATGGAATTTCCCAGACAAGAATGCTGGAGTGGGTTGTCATTTCCTTCTCCAGGGGATCTTCCGGACCAAGGGATCAAACCTGCGTCTGCTGCTTTGGCAGGTGGATTCTTTACTCCTGAGCCACCTAGGAAGCCCCAAGCCAATCACACTTCCCACATTTTGTATTGTTTTGACCCTTTCAAGTCCTTTTAAAGCTATATGATACATGGTTAACTTTACCAATTTCAGAGAAGGAGAAGAGCATTTGGTTTTGAGGGGAGGAGAATGTTTTCCCAACAGTGAATTCCGCTAAGTGCTAGAATTTTCTTTCTTTTTCCCCAGCAGAAGGAATACAAGTGTCATGCCTGAATAATTTAAAATTCAGCTGGAGGAAGTTCAGCTTGGGCATATACCACCCATCTGATATTATAAGACAACCAAACAATGGAAGGAAAAGTGAAGGTGAAGTAGTAAAATAGAAAGTAGAAAATAGCCTCATTCAGCCTAAAGTTCAGTCTCCTTAGTTGACAGTTTTGACCTTTCAGTTTATAGTTTAAACTTGTGGATCTCAAACTTTTTGATCATGAACTTCTTTTAATTCTTAAACATTATTATGGACCCCAAAGAGCTTTTGTTTATAGGGGTTCTGTTGATTATTAGGCATCTTAGAAATTTTTTTAAAATTTATTAAAAGCAACAATAATACATGCATTGCATGTTAATATAAATAGTACGTTTTTCATGGAAAATAACTTTTTCAAAAAAACATTTAGTGAGAAGAGTGGCAGTGTTTTACATTTTACGAATCTCTTTAAAATGTCTGGCTTAATAGAAGACAGCTGGATTCTCGTATCTGCTTCTGCATTCAATCTGTTGTCATATCACATGTTACATAGCTTCTGGAAAACTTCACCCTATGCTCCTGAGAGAATGAGTGAAAAAAAGGCAAATAATGTCTTAGTATTATTATGAAAATAATTTTGACCTTGTGGACCCCCTGAAAAGGTTCCCTGGCATCCCCTAACCACAGTTTGAGAACAGTTGGCCTTGACAAATTTTTCTAGTCACACTCTTGTGTCAGCTCCCCATGCAGCCTCTTAGTATTAACACGTCAGCCTGTTCTTCTCCCCACTTCCACCCACCTTTGCCCCAGCTGCCCACAGTTTGGAGACCGGAATTTTAAGCATTAGAGTCAAATGAAATCTACCCAGGACTTGTGTCTATCATGGAAGGGTTCACCTCCAGATATTATGAAAGTAACAATAGAATGAATTGAGAATGAATGAATCCACTTTCTGAAGTTAAAGCTTATAGTTGAAGTCTTATCCATGGTGATCAGGGCCAGAAGATGACTGTTTAATTTAAAAAGCAGTTCAAAAGAGAGAAACATAAAGATTCATCCACATATCAGCATTTAAAAACTCATATAAAGCATATCTGTTCATTTACCAATCTTTTCATGTAATGTCCGGTCTTCTCTTTAAGTAAGGATTTGCTAATTGGAGTTCTCCACCCTATTTTTTGCATAAACCACATTCAAAATGCATCATCTACTGTTTCTAGTTTTGCGATTTTAGAATGTGGAGTAAGATCTTAAAGTCACTCACAAAACAAGCCAAGGGCTCTACAAACACTGGTCTGTCATTTCTCTATGATGCAGTTTCTTGAGGACAGAGACCATTCTTTGTCATCTTTTTCCTAGTCTTAACACAGTGTCTGACAACCACAGATACTCCTCACAATATTGATCGAGTCTATAGTGTGGGCATACATCCATGAATGAATGAAGCAGAGGTTGTATAATGAAATTCATTATAAATTCTTTCTGACTCCACTGTTAGCAATACAGAGAGGAACAGATAAGTGGACATTCTTGTATTCAAAGAGGAACAGACTATTAATTTTGTGCTTCCGCTACATCTTCATCCTGAATTTTTAGTGAAAGGACTGATGCTAAAGCTGAAGCTCCAGTATTTTGGCCACCTGGTGTGAAGACCCGATTCACTAGACAAGACCCTGATGCTGAAAAAGATTGAGGGCAGGAGGAGAAGGGGGCAACAGAGGATGAGATGGTTGGATGGCATCACTGACTCAATGGACATGAGTTTGAGCAAACTCCAGGAGGACAGGGAAGCCTGGTGTGCTGCAGTTCATGGGGTTGCAAAGAGTCAGGCGTGACTGAGTGACTGAACAACATCAACTTCATCTTTAAAGAGAATTACCACATTTTCCCATGTCAGCTTCCAGTTTTTGAGGGGTACAGGGATTAACCAAAGTCAGACTTTATTCAAAGGGGCAGGCTTGCTGGCTGCTATGCCCTCATCTAGAGTATCTTCTTGTCTACCTTGATCAACGATATGGGAAGACGCATTAAGGTCTAAGCTTTTGAATTGTTGATATTGTGTTAGTATCTCCATAGACTTTGTTTGATTGGGGCATATGTACCCCCTGATGTTATGCAACGTCCTTAGGATGATAATCTCACCCAGTGTACTGTACCTGAGACTTCCCCTGGTTTACCACTGAGTGTACTAAGTCTGGAGATTTCCCTCAGATCCTCGCCAGCTGTCACAAACAACCCCAGCTTCAAGGCAACTGGAAATGCAGCTGTGGGGTGAGAGGTCAGGGATAGAAAGTTAGAGGAAGAACGTGGCAGTTGCCCTCCCAGGGACTGAGCAAGTCTGAACCACAGAATCCCTTCAAGTCCACAGAAAACAGTGCCCATTTGTCTCATGATGGCATACAAGGCATGTGTGCCATCACCCTGCCAGCCATGGTGCAGTGTGGAACATGTGGCTGGGAGTCAGAAGACTGGGTTTGCACACTGGCTCTGCCACAAACCCAGGTTTGGGGACCTTGGATAGGTGACCTAGCTTTGCTGAGCCTTGCTTTCTTTTTCTGTAAAATGGGATCAATGATAATAGCAATGTCACAGATTATTTTGATTATTATTAAGAGGGACAACTTGTCGGAAAGTATATGATACACACTGAATTCTTCAATAAATGTTTGTAGAGCGATTGCTGAGATAGCTTAAGTACCCACTTGTTGCTTCACAGATAAAACTATTGTTTCCAATGTCAAGTTTTACTTGGAGAACATAATCGGTGTAAAATGTGATTATTTGTTGATATGACTACTTAACACTTTCTATTACTGACTTTTCAAATTACTCAGCCACATTTTTGTTTGTTCATGATCTACTTCTGTTATTTAAGTTTGGCCTTTTTGAACATTAGAGATTATTGATTTTGTCAACCCAGTAATTTTAAAAATGTGAAGTATGAACATTCTTTTTTTTAAAAAATCCTCCCCACCTCCTTTCCTACTTTTTTATTTTCACTTTTTGCAAAAATGTATCAAGTTCCCAGGTTTGCCATCTTTAGGCCTAGGCACTAGACACACATGGGTTAACGTTGGTTCCTGCTTTTTTGGAACTTCCAAACTTTATGTCCTTCATTTTATCTATTAGAAGTTTTCTCCATATTTCCAGCTAGGTTCAAAAACTTGAAGGATTGCAAAGAGAGTGGATTAAGAACCAAAGAAATAAAGGTGTTTAAAGGCAAATGATGTGGAAAGAGCATGGCTTCGTGTACTTTGCACTTTATAGCTGTATGATTCTAGACAAGCTACTTCCATGAGACTTTTTTTTTTTTCTTTTCCAGTTTTGGAGAAAGGAATTGCACCCATATCACAGTTTTTTGAAGCAAAAATAAGATAGTGTGTACAACAGCACTTGGCTTATAAATAACACAGTCATGTTTAGCATGCACTAAGGACTGTTCTTTGATTCTTGAAACTTTCCTCATTGATCTCCCTCTCTTACTCATACAGCAGTTTTAGTTTTCATGTCTTTGTTAAATTTAATTTTTAGCAGAGTAATACATGAGTATAATTTTTATAAATCAGATACAGTCATCACTTTGAACAGTAGCAAAAATCATTGTACAAAGTGGCTGAAGCTGTGCAAAGCAACTTTAACAGTCAATGAGAAAAATTACAGTTGTCCCATGACCTTTAACATTTTTTTTTTGTCAAAACCGACAACTCATCTACTTTTGCTTATATAAGGGTAAATTAATATTTATTTCCTGCATTGTAGTTTGAAATATTAGAAACATTGAGAATTGTGGGGTTTTTTTGGCTAAAAAATTTTTCAAGAGTAGTTGGAACATTGCTTGTTGTCTTGTATAACTTGCCGTGTAGAGCAAGCATCTTTTCTGTGCCTTGGTGAATATCATACTCCTTTCTGAGTTTGGAGCAGCTTCCGACATTTTATCCTCTGTACTTTCAGTGTCATGACTGCCTCTGAGAGTTCCTTTAATGTGAACTTTTTTGCATGTGTCACTCCCTCTGGACCATCTTTGTCCCCCTTGTGACCACGTCCCTCACTTATGTGGAAGTTTACCTTCTGCTGGCTGCATATGTGGAATTTCTTGAATGGCAGCAGTATCAACATTCTCCAAGTCAGCTCTTCTTTCTGTAATTACATCAGCACTCTATTTGAACTTCGTTTCTAGTGTTATCCTGTTTTATTTGCTGCACTTTCATCTTTTTGGACTCATTTCTACTTTCAGACATCCATTTTTGTAAAATGTCGGGTGAATTCATCACTCGCAGACAAGGAGGTAACACCACTGCATACTTGGCTGTCTGCATGTGAGCCGAGTAACAGGTGTGCAGCAAACTTTGAAAGAACTGATGTGACTGGTCACTGACCGTGATGCACATGTGTTATTTGTGTAGTGTTTGTGGACTAATGAACTCACAATGAAGTGTCTACAGTTATTCATGGTAATACACTGAAATTTGAGTTGTGTTTTGGGGAACTGAGGCTATTAATTAGTGTTAATAACACCTAGACAAATAATGTACACAGCTGAGCCTTGTAATATACTGTGATTATGTTTACCTTTTTACTTTCTGCTTTTCTAGAGTTAAGAAATAATTTGTTGTTTGATTTGTACCAATTAACTTTGTACATGTTTCAAAAAAAGTTTTTTTTTTTTAGTCCTGTAGTTATAATTATCCATAAGATTAATCACATCAGAGTCAGGGTTTCAATCTTTTTGTTGTTGTTGTTTTTGTTTTAAACCTCCATTCTCAAGAGTTCTTTGTGAGTGTGTCTGTATATGGGTGTATATGTATTCTGTATAATTATTTTTTAAATATCATTTTCTCTTTGTTTTATAGCTACATTATCTTCTTTCTGCATAGTTTTTCCACATTGCCTTTTTTCCCTATAATTTGTTTTTTCCTCCACCTTCCATGTCAAAAGTTTTCCTCAGATGTTGGATAATTCCTGATAGAAAAGGTTAAGAATAGATGTCCAGCCAGCTGATTGGACATGCTGAACCTATGGTTGGTTTGCAAATTTGCAGTTTACTCTAAGTGGTCAGGTGAGTTGTTTGTTGATAAACCATCTGGATTAGCAGTAGATCTTTGCTAGAAGTATTCCCCCACGGGTGCTCTTCCAGTTTCCTTCATGGAATGGGAAAGGTCTGTCTATTTCTTCTGAGAGTCACTTAGAAGAAAGGGAGGTATCTTAGTCCATTCAGACTGCTATAGCTAAATGCCACTGACTGGGTAGCTTTTCCACAGTTTTGGAGGCTGAGGGGTGTAAGATCATAGTGCCTGCATGGTTACCTTTTGGTGAAGTCTGTCTTTTTGGTTTATAACCAGCATCTTCTTGCTATGTCCTCACATGGTGGAAGGGGTGAGGGATCTCTCTGGAGCACTAATCCCATTCAGGAGGGCTACACCCTCATGACTTAAGTACGTCCCATAGGTCCTACCTCCTGATACCATCATCTTTGGAAGTTAGACTTCCAACATATGAATTATGTTGACCCAAACATCAGACCATACCAGGTAGGTAGCGTCAGCATCCAGCTTTTGGTGTAATTATATTAGTTTTGCCAAATATTAAAATGAATCCATCACAGGTATACATGTGCTCCCCATCCTGAACGCTCCTCCCTCCTCCCTCCCCATACCATCCTTCTGGGTCGTCCCAGTGCACTAGCCCCAAGCATCCAGTATCGTGCATTGAACCTGGACTGGCATCTCGTTTCATACATGATATTTTACATGTTTCAATGCCATTCTCCCAAATCTTCCCACCCTCTCCTCTCCCACAGAGTCCATAAGACTGTTCCATACGTCAGTGTCTCTTTTGCTGTCTCGTACACAGGGTTATTGTTATCATCTTTCTAAATTCCATATATGCGTTAGTATACTGTATTGGTGTTTTCCTTCTGGCTTACTTCACTCTGTATAATAGGCTCCAGTTTCATCCACCTCATTAGAACTGATTCAAATGAATTCTTTTTAATGGCTGAGTAATACTCCATTGTGTATTTGTACCACAGCTTTCTTATCCATTCATCTGCTGATGGACATCTAGGTTGCTTCCATGTCCTGGCTATTATAAACAGTGCTGCGATGAACATCCCAGCAATGGGATTGCTGGATCATAAGGCAGTTCTATTTCCAGTTTTAAGGAATCTCCACACTGTTCTCCATAGTGGCTGTGTGCAATCAATTAATTCCTATGTCTTTGTCAGCCAATCTGTAGACCAAAGCCCTCTGCTTCACTCTCTCCAGAGAATAAACCTCTCGTCTGCTGCCAGCCTGAGGGAGGGGCAGCTGCCAAGTGATGTAGAGTGTTAGAGGGGACTCAGTTTTATCACACCTATTACTAATGTACTCTAGTTCCCTCCCGGTTGCTGGAGAACCTCTTGCTGCCATTTGCTGAGCCTTTTGTGGATTCTGCAATGTTAAGTAGGTTTGCTTCTTATAATAGTTTTGCCACTAGGTAGGGCCTGGCTTTTCTTTTGTTTTTTTGCCACTCTTCCTGGCATGTGGAATTGTAGTTCCTCAAACAAGGATGGAACTCTCATCTCCTACATTAGAAGAATGAAGTCTTAACCACTGGACCGTCGGGGAAATCCCAGGGCTTGGCTTCCTTGGTTCTCCCAAATTGTTTAACACTTATGCATTGACTTTCAAGCTTCCAACATTTTGTTGCTGTTATTTCCTCGGTGGCTTTTTCATTGTATATGTGGGTTTATTTATTAAAAATACAAAACCTTTCTTTTTCTGTTACCTTTCTTGGGTAGTTTCAGTAGAGCTTTAGTGGGAGGCATACTTAAGAGATAAATGTTTAAGCCACCATCTGAACCCTGAATTCCTGTGATCTTTCTAAAATTGAAAATCTGACTTACGAATCTTCAGTTATATTCCATGATCTCACTAGAGTCAAATACAAACTAAAAGGAAGTATGTGTCTTGTCAGGATGCTTTTTGACTAGGTAAATGAGAAATGTCTTAAATAATAAGGAAAATATATTATTATTAGAAGGAAAATGCTGCTCCATTCTCTTGTCACAAATGACAGCATTTATAGATGAAATGATGCTTGCCTTTGGAGAACTGAGTGGTTATATCAGGTTTTGCTACAGAACAGAACCTTAGCTCCTGTATCCTACTTAAAATGACTTTGGCAATGATATTTTGGCTGGTGAGAAACTAATTAGAAGATGAGACAATTTTACATACACTTCAAATGACCCAGAGTTTCAAACAGATGTTTCAAGGAAATGCATACCTGTTTAGCCAATTACTTTGTTGCAACTGTCACAGGCTCTTTTGTACAATAATTATGAAGAATTATGTCCCAGCTGGCAACAGAAATGTACATTGTTTAGCTCAATTTGGAGGAAGTTTGGTGGTAATTAGAGACCCAGTTTTTCTGTTAAGCCTTGAAAAAGGAAACTCTTGTAGTTGAGAAGACCTTGATGAAAGGCATAGGGGCAGATCACATTCTTCAAGAGGCGTACACAGTAGAGTCTTGAAGGATCATATACACACACAGGTATACATGCAGTCAAAAAAGCTCTAACTCCAAAACAACTTAAACAGAAGTGAAGAAGTAGAGAAAGAGTAAGGAATAACCTCTACCATAACTTGAAGCACTGAAATTTAAATTTAAACATATCAATAATCACATGAATTCTTGCTGGCTTCTCCTGATGTCTCAATAATTTTTTTTTAGGATCCCTTTATGAACTTTAAAAATATTACTTTGTATCTCTGTAAAGGAATAGTTTTAATATTGAATTTTTCAGTAGAATTATTAGGTTTGTGGGAAAAATGCTTGTTTGAATCTATAATATTTTGCTCTCTTAAGAAAGCAAGTAAGCAAACAAATCTTTGAGTCAAAATTAGAGACAAAGATACACATAAACACTTAAGACTGTATAAAGCTTGATTCTCTTAAGGTCAAATAATTAGTTATTGTTTTGCTTAGTGACCTTAAGGCTTTATGTAAATTTATGTCCAGTCACTCAAATATACAGAATTTAGAGAAAGCCATATGGATTACCATTATGTATGATAAAAAAATTTCCATTATGTATCTATAGGTTTTATTCTTAGTACCTGGCCAAGAATTTGCTATTTTCCTCTACTAACTCCCAAAGCATAGTAAGTCATTGGAAGCCAAGCATTCAGTGCAAACAGTTTCCGTTTCCATATTTCCTTGCAGGCCAGCCAAGAGCCATCCTAGGCAAGTGCAAAGAAATTGATTTCTAGAAAATATGAATACATTCTCGTAAATATTTTCCTACCCCATATTTTTGAAATTAACATCAATTAACTGGGTCACATTGACTTGTGTTTACAAACCAGCTCTGCATTTCATTTTAGACCAAAATGAAATATTCATTCTATTTTTTTTTTTACCAGCTCCCAATGTAATATTTACAATAAAGAACATCTGGATATTTGCAACTGGAGAAGTATTCATGCTTTTGAAATATGACATTTAATAAATAGTTCTCCTTCCACTGCTAAGTAACTGTCAGCATGTCTCTGATATTTAGGTGTTCTTTTTCATAAAAGCATTTCTTTTTTGTATTATTTAAGACGTCTTAATATTGTAGGTAGGTGGTAAAAAAGCAAGTTGGACATCAAGAGGAAAAAGTCTAAAATTTGTAATAAATTAGGATAATTATGCCAACATGATTAAATCTTAATGAAGAATAATGGTTCTTTCTCCTCCCTTGGTCAGGCCTTGTTTCTAGCGTGAGCATGATGTTACAATACTGCCCCCTACTGTATAACTTTACTGGGCCCTTTCAAAGGAACATCAAGAAAAAAACAGGAGAAACTAACTGATGATGGGGGCAAATATATCTTATTACGTTTGGCATTTTAAAAGCATACTCTGATGAATGGCCTAGGCCCTTTAAATGCAGAAATCTGAAATAATAATAAAATATATACTTTTGTTTCTCAGTTTGTCTTCTTTTGAATTAATGTCTTTGCTGCTCTGTTCCTTTTGTTAAAAAGAGGAAACTTTCCTCCCCTGACATACTTTGACAGGATTGATCTTACTAGGGGTTTTGTGAATGTGTTTTTGTTTTAATTTGTGTTGGTTTCAAGGAATTTTGCATCTTTGAAAAAAAGCACACAGGGTATCTTTGAGGCTGGATAAAGAATGATGCTTTTGTCTAACTTCGGTGTGGCTTTGGTATTTTGAATAATGGGAATGAGTCTTGGAGTAAAATATATCAACTCAACCAATCATATCTTGGAATTTATCCAATCTTAAACTGTCTGTAAACAACTTTGTATTCTTTTACGTTGAGTAAAGCTACAGATACATGTGAACAAGCCTTTGGTATGAATACAATTTAGGCTGCCTTTTTGTTTTATTTTTTGAAAAGTTGAAAAAAATTTTCCTTTTTTATGGATACCGCTTTAACAAAATGATTCTGATGACATTTCTTTTGCCAATGCATATTTTCTGACATTAAAAAACAAATCAAAAGCCACTTATCATATGAATCATTGTTAAAGTCAGCAGTAATCCACTGCGTAAAATCTCCCTGTGAAGACGCAGGGGCTGGGGGCTTCAACCTGAAGCACATTAAATTAGTTCCAGTCCCTCACGAATGGGCTTCGCCTGGCTTGCTTAGGCAGGCAGAACGGAAACAGGCAGTTTATAACGCAAGGTCGGCTTGAAAAACCAGGGGGTTCATTGGAGGAAGATTTATATCCCCCACTTATATAAACATTACAGATGTGGACTGCAAGTAGGAGGGAAACCTTTATCGAAATCTCTTCAAGAGCTTTTTCACTGTGAGTAAAATGGACAGCTCGCACTGTTGTTTGAAGATACGCCAGGAGTTCGACAATCATCTTTTTCACTGCTTCGCCTGATTAAAATGTAGCATTGTGAAGACTAACCAGACCACCTACTTTTAATTTATTTTCCTGATGATACTATGTTGGCATCAAAAATGGAGGAAAAAACCTCTGTGCCAAAGGAAAAAATAGTCATTCCAGGATTTTTTTTTTTTTAAAGACAGTATATTTATATGAAGACTTGGGGAAAAGGGAATCTGGATGTCCGTTTATATCACCTCCTAATTGAATATGATTTTTATATATAAACACTATCCTAGATTTCATGTTGTCTTTAGGATTGTAATAGAACACAGATGAGGCTTGAAATATTTGGCCCAATAAAATGAGAAAGGCTGCAAGGAAAGATTACCAGTTGAGATTAGAGTTGCTATTTATTTGATATTTTGCATATGGTGACTTTGCGTCCATGAGCTAAATTTCTGTTTTTCTCTCATTTGTTTTTATCTTAAAAATAGCTTTAAGATCTTTAAAATTTCCATAAAAGTGTACTTTCTTTTGCCCCGAACTTGTTGAACAGGGCCCTAAGACCAAGTTATCTTTTTTCCTTAGGCTTCCTAGCAGTAGCTTCATGGCAAATAGCATCACTTCATGGCAAATAGAAGGGGAAACAATGGAAACAGTGAGGGACTTTATTTTCTTGGGCTCCAAAATCACTGCAGATGGTGACTGCAGCCATGAAATTAAAAGACACTTGCTCTTTGGAAGAAAAGCTATGACAAACCAAGACAGCACATTAAAAAGCAGAGACACTACTTTGCTGACAAAGGTCTGTCTAGTCAAAGCTATGGTTTTTCCAGTAATGTACGGATGTGAGAGTTGGACCATAAAGAAGACTGAGTGCTGAAGAATTGATGCTTTTGAACTGTGGTGCTGAAGAAGACTCTTGAGAGTCCCTTGGACTGCATGGAGATCAAGCCAGTCAATCCTAAAGGAAATGAGTCCTGACTATTCATTGGAAAGACTGATGCTCAAGCTGAAGCTCCAATACTTTGGCCACCTGATGCGAATAACTGACTCCTTAGAAAAGACCCTGATGGTGGGAAAGATTGAAGGTAGGAGGAGAAGGGGACAACAGAGGATGAGATGGTTAGATGGTATCACCGACTCGATGGACATGAGTTTGAGCAAGCTCCAGGAGTTGGTGATGGACAGGGAAGCCTGACGTGCTGCAGTCCATGAGGTCACAAAGAGTCAGACACAACTGAGAGACTGAACTGAACTGTTAGCAGTAGCTACCATTTGATGGGCTTTAGCCACAATCCAGGTAGTGCTGAATCAGTTTTTCTTAGGATTTCTTCGTTCTTTCTGAAAGATAGCACATCTGTTTTTAGCATTGTTAGCTGGTTCCAAACATAATGTTATTCTTATACCTTAAAAATCTTAAAACCTTAAACCAATAATCTAAACCTAAAACCATAAACCTAAAAACTAAAAATCAGGGCTGACTATAAGAAGCAACATGGTGAAAGTATTTGAAGGACATGACATGAAACCCGGACTTACAGGAATTGGGGGGTTAGCATCTCAGGAGCTCAGCCCAGAAGGGCCAGCTTGGCTATTTGCCCACCAGGCCTATTAGCTGTGACTGCCATTAGAGGTAAAGGCAGATTTTTGAAAGGGAAGGACAGTGCAGATGTAGAAACTGTACTTAGATTCAGTGTAAAAAAATTTTTTTAAAGGCACAAAGCTCTCTAGCCAATAACATAATAATAGAGATAATAATGATCATTTTGTGTGTGTGCAGCTCAGTCATGTCCAACTCTTTGTGACCCCATGGACTGTAGCCCACCAGGCTCCTCTGTCCATGGGATTCTCCAGGCAAGAATACTGGAGTGGGTTGGTGTTTCCTTCTCCAGGGGATCTTCCCAACCCAGGGATCAAACTCACGTTTCTTGTGTTTCTGGCATTGGCAGGTGTGTTCTTTCCCACTGGCACCACCTGGGAAGCCTAATGATCATTTTAGTGAGTCTCATTTGTTAAGCTCTGATTATATGCCATGTACCACGTACTTCACACGTATCATTATTTTTCATCTTTGCAACGACTCATTTTCTTAAGTGAGGAACCCAGGGTACAGTGGTGCTCAGGTCACACCACTGGTAGTGAAAGAGCTGGTCATTGAAACTGGGAATTCTGACTGCAGAGCTGTGCTCTTAGTTTCCTTAACCATGGCATGACACATATTGATTTTTCCTGTTTTGACTTGGAATCCTGTTATTGCCAAATGCTGTCCAGTTTAAATCCATGGACTTTTTTTTTTTATCAGCAGCTCTATCTGCCCCTACAGCCATGATACTCAGATGAGTGGCCCTGAGCATGATAATGAATGGCTTTGTGTTGTGAACTGGGATGGAGGCAGAAGGGATATAGGGAGACTGTTCAGAGGTTGTCAGGTTGGAAGGAACTCTTTGTACAGAAGGACTAAGATAAAGGATGATTCTTGTTAATCTGCAGTTAGCCTGTGATCTATCTTTCCAAACAATTAAGTTATCCTAAATCCATACTGTCTTCCAATGAGGGTTAGAGTTTTACTCAGGAAGACCTCCAGTTTCAAAGATAAGCTGACCTCTACTCAAAGGCAGCAGAACTATTAATCACTTATAACTATGACTTCATTGGTTGAGTAAAACTTTTTTCTTTGAGAAATTTGATTTATATTCACCTGTAACATAACAAACAGAATGTGTATGTTATTAAAATGGATTTTTTATAATGAATAGCAGTCTGTCCTCAAAAATAAGGCACAAAAAAAGAAAAACAAAAGTAAGGCATAAATATATCACCAGAAATAACATATAATTTTAGGCTTTAAAGAGGTTGTGATCGATGATAGTGAATTTCTTCTTTACTTCACATAACTGGACAACCCCCATCCCCCATAAAAAAGGAAACCCAAAAGGTGGAAGCTTACAGTGATAGTAATGATAAGAGGAAGAAGAGAAGAAAATGGAGAAAACCCTACTAACTACTAGTGTTGATCTGTGAAATAAGATGTGTGGTCTAAAGTGGGTGGAAGAAGAAACAAAGATGGACCTATCACACTTACAGTATTTAAAGTGAAGGAGATGATCAGTAGAGAAACCAGAGATGTAATACAAATGACTGATATCTGGATATGTGTGGTTATATTTTGGGAGAATGGGATAGGGATGCAAATAAGCTAAATTCTAGTCTTTCATGGTAGAAAGTCAATGTAATGTAGGAAAAAGGTGATCTATAAAAGAAGTAGTATGAATATAACATGTTATTTAATGTTTTGATGGTGATCTCCAGAGAAACCAAAACCAAAAATCAGCCAAAAGTGTTTTCCTTTAACAAATAGGAGTGGACTTGGGAAGCAGTGAGCAGGAGGCTGTTCTTTTCCATTACAACCCCTTGAACTATTTGAATCAAATCTTATGAACCATATTCATGTTTTACTTTGATAAGAATAATTCTTTTAAGAGAACTCTGATTAAGGGACTTCCCTGGTTAGGATTTCTGGTTGTTAAGATTTTGCTTCCCCTGCAGGGGGCCTGGGTTCCATCCCTGGTCAGGGAACTGCTGTCCCACATGCCACACAGCCAAAAAAACAAAAACAAACCAAAAACCCCCACTTGATTAAAAACAAAAGAACACTCAAGACTCTACTTTTTTAAAAAAGAAAGAACAAAATATTCCTTCATGTACTCCATTACACTTTTCTTTGTCCCCTTAAGCAGGGGTATGAAAAATTAACTACCCTTACTTAGTTTTGTTTAGTCTCAGAAGTTCTCTTTGTTGGTAAGGTGAAGGTTTCCAGAAAAGACATTTTTCATAATCTGGTTAATTAGGCCAATATTGTTGATGACTAAATAAACCTGACCAATGACCTGTAGACCATTTTGATTAATTTTCAATCCCAAATTACTGAGACCCATAGATTTAAGTGATGGATATAGTGACATGATGCCTCAAGGACTTTCTTAGATTATGTTTGCCTTTTCATTACTGCTACTGGAATATATTAGTATTCTGGAGATCTGTTTCTCTGTCACAGATAATCACAGCAACCTTGACTGTCTGGAATCTTAAAGCTGGTTAACCACTTATAAAACCCTGTTATGCTCTCATTGGAGGTTGATAATCTTAGCTCATTACATGCCTTTTAATACCAGCATTTGTCTTTTCTTCACAGACTAATTTTGCTCATGTTTTATATCATCATTCCTAGATAAACTTTTTTGGTCATGTGTATAGTTCCTGAAAATGTTTTTTGGCTGACCTGATTTGACCTTAAACTTATCTTTAGTTCTCAGGAAATTTATTTCTTTCCCAGTTTAGCAATCTGACAAGTTTAATGTTATTTATGCTTATAAAGTTCCTTAAAAGGAGATATTTTCAGTATATATAAATATATATTTGCATTTCCTGAATTTGTAGTCTTTACGCCTACTAATTTCTTTTGTGCCATTAATCATGACTAGAAGATCAAGCTTTCTCTGTGTACCAACCTCAAACATTCATGTAAGATGCTGTTGTTTTATAATATTTTCAAAACGTGCCTATCCTAATCAAGGATTCATGTTCACTATGTGGTGACATCACTTCTCCGTTGAGCACTTTTATACTCTTATTCCATTTACTCATCACAACAACCCTGTGAGGAAGGCAGGGGAGGAGTCGTCATCCCCATGTCATAGATGAGAATGAGGGAAGATGAACGATTTGTATACAGTCACATAGTCAACGTCAAAGAACAACTCAGTGCTCTGGCCTTGACTTCATGGTACTCTGCAGCAGGATTTAAATCTAGGGTTTGTGCTTAAAGTCATCAAGGGGATGTGTTGGACTTGGGGGCCAGGCAGGTGATGTAAACAAGGTGGAAGACAATAGGGGCCGTGGGGACAGTAGTGACCCAACGAGGAGATGCCCAGCCTCGAGGGGACAGTGACTCTTTATAGATTCTCCTTTTATTCAGTGGTTGCACCTCAGTGTTGCTTGAACTTGTGGATTTTTAAGAGAAGTTGGAAGTTTGAATATTTGGGGGGAAATTTCCTGATTTTCAAATACCCTTCTTGCTAAATAAAACATTTGATTTCCGGGGCCTGTAGCTTGGGACCCCTGACATAAATATTGCTCTTCTGTCTACGCATTTAGGAGCAGCCAGAACTGAGGCCACCCCTGGGACTGAACTCATCTTTCCACACATCATGGGTGATGGACTGGAAAGGAGACCATGAGAGAGGTGTTCTTAGAATAGGGATGAAGAAAGGAATGGCAACCCACTCCCGTATTCTTGCCTGGAGAATTCCATGGACAGAGGAACCTGATGGGCCACAGTCCATGGGGTTGCACAGAGTCAGACATGACTGAACGACTAACACTTTGGGACAAGGAAAGTTACGGGCAGTGGGCGTGGGACCTTAGGGCATCTAGGAAACCCCTTCCCAATGGACATTTTTCTATTTTCCTATAGTAACCCCTTTCCGGAATTTCAAAGTACATCTCTGTTGCTTTCTATGACCATGCCTTACCTATTTCTGTTAAGAAGCCAAATAATCATGCCTGTGTTTGATGTATGTAGGAAAAAATGATTCATGAATATTTTCAAACTTGATTTTTCTGCTAGCAAATAAATATTGCTCAACTTTTATATTTAATACTGTTCTATATCTAAAGCAAAGTAAATGTATACCTTATACTTCTTGGATATCAGTATAGTTTTTGTGATGACATATTTTGGTTCTCAAATAATTTTATATATTTTAATTTCTATAATGTCAGGGACCTTTGTATTTGCAACTCTGGTTTTAAAAATATTTAAGCAACTCTCTGGTTTCAACTTCTGGAAGAGGTCACATATATACGTGCTATAGTTTATTGGATTGGAAACTACTCATATTTAATTTAATTTGAATCAGAGCATTTAATAACCCAGTTGTGGTTTTATTGTTTCATATTTTCATTCATTTATCTAGCATCGATTATTTCCCTGACAGTGGGGATTCAAGAGAGAACAAAAACCACGTGAAATCTTTACTCTCATAGAGTTTATCTTCTAGTATGGAGAAAATGAAAAAGAATAAAGAATATAAATAGGTACATTATGTAGTGTATTAAAAGGTGATAAATGCTATGGAATAGGAAGTTTTAATTGGAAATAGAGTGGTCAGGAAGCCCTCACTGAGGTGATATTTGGGCAAAGACCTAAAGAGAGATAAGCCAGTAAGCCATGTAGATCCTGTGCAGACAGCAGTTACAGAGAAGCAAAGTCCTGAGGTGAGAGGTGCCAGACGTTTTCAGAGAAGACCTAGCAGCCCTGTGTGGCTAGAAAAGAGCAGGCACGGGAAGGATGTAAGGTCCCACAGACCCCGTAGGACCTTGTAGACTGTGGTCTAACACACCACACACACACACACACACACTCTCTCAAGTATCTGTCTCCACTAAAATTTCAGAACTGGTTCCCCATTTAATTAAATAGAAAAGGCCATTGACTGGGGATGATTTTCCATGATTAAAGTGTTTTGTGCCAGTTGAATGTCAGGCTAAAGAGAAGATGAAGAATAGGTTGATTGATTAAGTGTTGGATTGCAAAGCCAGAATCTCTAGTTTCCCTTATGGTGTTAGACACCTCCTGTGTATCTTTATATATGTCATTCATTTTTCAGCAGATACTTATTAAGTCATGTTATGTGCCAGGCACTGGACAAAACTTTGGAGTAAGCAGTGTTATGTATTTAAGGGTAGAGCCAACATCCTAGTGATGGTTTCTAGTACAATGAAGGTTACACACATGTGCTGGGCAGTAGCATAGTCTAACCTTATACGATCTATTTATGTGTATGTGTAAAGGTGGTTTAGGTAGCATTATGGACTGAATGCTTGTGTCCACTCACAGTTCACTTGTAGACAGTAAAGAATCTGCCTCCAGTGCAGGAGACCAGGATTCGATCCCTGAGATGGGAAGATCCCCTGGAGAAGGGAATGGCAACCCACTCCAGTATTCTTGCCTGGGAAATCCCATGGACAGAGGAGGCTGGCAGGCTATAGTTCGTGGGATTGCAAAGAGTTGAACATGACTGACTAACACACACACACACACCACACACACCCCCTTGGTATGATAACATTGACAGGTGGGGCCTTTTGGAGGTGATCTGGTTTAGATGAGGTCACGAGGCTGAGATCCTCTTTGTGGGATTAATGCCTGTACTAGGAGAGGTCAGAAAGCTTATGCTCTCTCCACCATCTGAGGACACAGCCAGAAGGCAGCAAAGTCTGAAAGCCAGGGAGAGGACCCTCCCTAGAACCTGAGCGTGCAGCACCCTTCAGAGGTCAAGGCTTCAGAACTGTGTGAAATGTCTGTTCTTTAAGCCATCCAGTCCATGGTATCGTGTGAAAGAAGTCCCATTTGCTCTACTCCTGAAACTAACACAACATTGTTTAACAACTGTACTCCAATTAAAAAAGCTGCCCCTCCCTGCTGAGATAGGTAGATCTATTGGGGAGGGAGACATGACTGTCTAACCTCCCTTTCCCTGTATTTGTTGTCTCCTTTTGATTTCATTTGACAGAAATCCAAATCAAGTGATATGAATGGCTTCAGGCATGGTTTGACCCAACTTTTAAAAATAGTTTGCTACAAGTCTGTTTCTCTCTATTTCATGGATCTATTCCCTTCTTTATTTCTTAGGTGGACTGCAAAGGAATGACAAAGATGTCCTCAGCAATAAGTTTATATTCTTTGCATGGAAGCTAGGGAGGAAAGAATATGCTTCTTTCCCAGGAGCTTAAAGAATTCTTATTCTTTAAGAATTCTTGATTCCTTTTCTTATTCTTAATTCTTGCCCCAAATGGTCCTCACTTAGGCCTGTGGCTGCTGAATATTCATCCTGTCTAGGGGAATCAATTATATCACATGACCATTCCTGGGTTACTCATTAGTTCCTGAAGTTAGGAGATGAGGTCAACCCCACCATATGAGCCAAAATATGAGAAGTAGTCCTCCAGAGGAAACCTGGGTGCTCTTAACCAGAGAAGGGGCAGTGAATACTGGGCAGAAAAAACAAGTGACCAGCCTACCTGGGATAGACAGTGGATAGCAATTTAAATAGTTATTTACTTAGTCTTTCTCTCTGTCTCCCCGACCCTTTTTTTTTTTTTAACATTTTGTGTTCAAGATTTATTTTGCTAGATGAAATTAAGAATCTTCAATTGATCTGTTCTTTCATTAGTTTTAAAAAGGCACAAGTGAATACCGTAGGACTACTCTGAATTCTTGAGACTTTTGTTCAGTATTGGATGTAAGAATGAATCAATGTCCAACCTAGTTACACAATCTGTGCCTGCTCCCTCCCTTCCATGCGGGGTGGTGGGGGTTAAATGTATTTGTATTCACACTCGCTTCATTCTGAGTAAGGCCTGTCTTAGATTTATTATGAAGTTGGAAAGCCACACTAAACACACACACACACACACACACACACACACACACACACACAAAGATATGCCCCATTTTTGAAGCATGAGGACCTTCTTTTGCCTATTTCTAAAATGATTGAACTGATTTTTTTCCCCTTAGTTGTGACCAAGCATTTGACCTGTCAGCCGAGAGGTCCCTTTAAATTTGCAGAAAGCAATGAGTTATAGCATAGATAAACACTCACTGAAGTGTTTCTAGAATTATAACCATACAGATCACTAAATCTTTCATAATTAATGTTTGTTTTTATTTTTTTCCCTTTGCTGCTGAGTAAGCATGAGATTAAGGTTTTAACTTTATCCAGTACTGCTTAGTGCTGTTTTGTTTTGTTTTATCCTAATGCCATTTAACCATTAAGCACGTGATGGTCCCTTGAGTTATTTTGGTATTTAATTGAACTTTTGCATTGAATTACTTGAATTGCTTATATACCCATAGAACCTATAGGCTGATTTTCATTCTTGTATGCCCATTTCAAGGAACACAGGGCAGCCACTATTGATTGGTGGTGATGAATACCATCTAACATGAAGGGTCTCTGATAGGACTGGACTGTCCCCTAATGGTACATTTTTTTCTTTTGAAAGAGACAGTTTTCATTTTCTTGATTGTAAAAATACAGTCATTATAAAAAATTTAAAATATGTTATAGCTTTCCAAAGGCACCTCAAATTTCATTATCTAGAGATATTTGACATTAACCTCTTGGTATATTTCCTTTCAAACCTTTTTTTGTGTCTGTATACACATGCATACATACATACACACACATGTTCTTTCATGGTTTCTGTTTAATTAAAATAGAATCATGTAGTAGTGCTGTTATAGCATTTTTTTTCATGAATGGTATTAAATATCTTCCATGAGATCACATTATTCAGTGTTGTACAGGCATTGTAATTTACTATTCTCATCCAGTTTTCACTCTTACAAGCAAGCATTTAGTTTATGTATTTGATGATTTCTTTATTAAAAATACCTGGTTTCCATGGTCAAAACATGCATACATTTTAAGACTTTTGATGCTCTTTGGCAAAACAGTCTATAGAAATGTGCAAATTTAAACTCTTCACAGAGCTCTGTGAGCATGCCCATTGCTTCATACCATCATCAGTATTGCTGACTCAATAAGCAAAACTTATATCTCGTTTTAACTGATGACCTTCAATTACTTAATTAAGGTGGATATTTTTTCATGTTTGGTCATTTTACTGTTGTTGTTCAGTCGCTCAGTTGTGTCTGACTCTGTGACACCATGGACTACAGCACACCAGGTTTCCCTGTCCTTCACATCTCCTGGAGTTTGCTCAAACTCATGTCCATTGGGTCCATGAAACCATCCAACCGTCTCATCCTCTGTTGCCCCCTTCTCCTCCTGCCTTCAATCTTTCCCAGTATCCAGGTCTTTTCTAAGGAGTCAGTTCTTTGCATCAGCTGGCCAAAGTATTGGAGCTTCAGCATCCGTATAATGAATAGTCAGGGTTGATTTCCTTTAGGATTGACTGGTTGGATCTCCTTGCAGTCCAAGGGACTCTCAAGAGTCTTCTCCAACACCACAGTTCAAAAGCATCAATTCTTTGGCACTCAGCCTTCTTTATGGTCCAACTCTCACATCCGTATGTTACTGCTGAGAAAACCATAGCTTTGACTATATATTTCATTGTATTTATTCATATTTTGTGAAATGCTCAATTCAGCTTTCCTAATTTTTTTTTCTATTAGGGTTTTACTCTCCTTGTTAATTTGTTAAAGTTCTTCATATATTTGGAGAAGGAAATGGCAACCCACTTCAGTATTCTTGCCTGAAAAAATCCCACGGACAGAGGAACCTGGCAGACTACAGTCTAAGGATCAAGAAGAGTCCGACTTAACCGAGCTACAAGCGCACAGGCTTTCCTACTTTTTTTCTATTAGGGTTTTACTCTACTTGTTAATTTGTTAAAGCTCTTCATATATTTAGGATATCCATCCTTTTTCATCTTGTGTATTATTTAATATTCATTTATTTGTGAGTACTCTTTCTTTAGACTACAAAGGCTATTTTCATGCAGCCACATCTGTGTCTTTTCCTCTGTTGATTTGCTTTTAAACATGTATGGAAGACACTGTGTCAGACATGTGGTATGAACTTTACAGTCATTATCTTATTAATTCCACCTTGTGAACTGTATGAGATTGGTATTATTATCATCCTATTTTATAGTGAAGAAATTGACTCTACAGATGACATCTTGGGAACTGAGTCTGCAGCCTGACACAGAGCTGGCCATCTTGACCATTTACTTCATTCCTCTTTTGCTTGCTTTTGTTTTTTTGGTGTCATGTTTAGAAACATGCCTTCCACCTCTTTTAAGATTATGTAAACGTTCCGTGATTTCTTTCAGTGTAATTATGGTTATATGTTTACCTTTTATTTAATTAAATGCTTTATCCCGTAATATCTGGATCTCTTCTGTTCTCTCCTCGGCAGACACAGAGAATAATTGCTAGTTGCTCTGTATTCATGACTCTTTGTTTCTAAATTTGCTGCTAAATTCTTTCCTTCTTTCTTCTCCTATTAATGCTAATGCTAGTTCCATCAGCATTTGCTGGGCATGTACTTTGTGCAAGAAGTCTCCATTAGTCACCATAGGTATACAGCAATGAATGAGAAAAGTCTGCCTCTCCGACAATTTGTAACGTAATGGCAAGAAAAAGAGCCATACATAAAGAACTCTTGAGGTGATCTATGGTAAATCTTACAAAAGAGAGGCAAATAAAATAGTGGAGAGGGGGAGGTAGACAAAATTTGACTTGGTGAGCGAGGTAGGCATAATTAAAGAAGAACTTGTGAGCAACTGAAATTTAAGTCAGACCTCAAAGGATAGGAAAGTCTCAGACTATAAAATGAGGATGATAATAGAACCATTTCATAGATCAGTTTTAAAGATCAAACAAATAACATGCAAAGAGTGTGGGACAGTGCCTGGTATGTTGTTAAGAGCTGGATCATTGTTAAGCATTGTCTTCTTGATCACAACTTGAGCAAAATCTTGGAAAAAAAAAAGTGCTGATTCTAGAATAAGTCCAACCTTGTAGATTTGTATTTATACATTAGAATATCCCTCTTTATTTTTCTCTGTTAGTAGTTGCCGATTTCTATGTGTCATGATTTTCTACCTTGCTTTCACAAGGCTATTCATGTTGCATTTGGAGGGGAGCAAATAAATTTGAAGGAAAATAAATATAATTAACATGGAGCCAGTTTTATTAACTTTTATGTACCATGCTTTTATTTTGAAAAATATTTATTCATTACAAATTAACCTTAGACTTCTGTTTAATTAAGAGATTCTGATGGTCTCACTCAAAGATTGTAATCACAGTTAAACTGAAGTATTTTCAGTTATGTGCCTGTGTGCAAGCACGCACAGTTTAACTTACTCTTAGTAACTAAAGCAGTAGTTTAATGTATTGGAATAATTCAAGTTTAATGTAGACAATGAATAGAGTTAAAAACCATGTTTGATACCTTTTCCTTTGGGCGACTTAGGTGTCTGGAGGACTCTCCCAGTTGGAGGTAGGCCCCTGCCAGGGAACAATAATCAGCAACAGAAACCAGAAAGCAGGAAATTTGAAACCCAGAATGGGAACTTGAGAGCAGTACTGTATAGCAGTCTGAAGCCTGGGGCCAGGACTACGTCAAATGATGATGACTGTGAGACCTTTCTCATCTTACCTTGAGAATAGAAGCCAGTTCCAAGCCTTGAGGACAGGCTACAGGCAGGATCAGTGTAGATGGACTGATGGCTGGGCTCAGCTGTTGATGATCTTTAATGTTTATGGAACACTTGCATGGGACACGGTGAGAAACCAGACCATCTGCCTTACTCTTCTCTCCATTCATACAGATCATCAGAACTATCTCTTCCTTCCCCATTAGGACCAGTTGTCTTTGTACATGTATGGAGTTGGAGAGAAAAATAGAACTACCACTAGTTCAGATGGTACCTTAATAAGAATAAGAAAAGGCCTTTTTTTTTTTCTTCTGCTTTTTCAAAAAGATTTATTTTTTCATTGATAGTTAATTGCTTTACAGAATTTTGTTGTCTTCTGTCAGACATCAACATGAATCAGTCATAGGTATTCATATGTTTCCTTAAGACATTCCACTGCTTCTGATGGAAAATTTTTATAATCAGTACGCAAGTCTATGATGTCTATAATGTTAATTGTGTACGTATACAGTAAATGTGCATGTAATCTAAATGTACAATATACAGCCATGTGGTACTGCCCTGGGGAGTGAAGACTGTAGATTGGGAGAGAAAAGAGAAAAATTATAGGCCATTCTGAAGACACTTTCACCCTTGTAGTCTTTTATCCTACCACATAACTTCACCCATTCTGTCCTCCACGAAAGATGTAGTTGGCATTTTGGATTTGGTTGTGCAATTCTGCCATGGGCACTGAACAATGTTCAGTGCCCCTGTCCCCTCTTTCCACCTTCACACTAAAACTGTAGTGCTCCCCAGGTATTCTGCCAGCCCACTCCCCTGCTCCCATTTCTAGATGCCCCTGAGATGGACAATGTCATTCAGGTTGGGAACCTCTACTCTGGTTTCATGGTACTAATCCTCCATTCCCAAAGATTTCAAAGTTGCCATGCATAAAGGCTCATCCTTCATGTGACCTCCTCTGTGAATATTTCGGGTCTTCTCTCTGGGTATAATTGACCCCTCCTATGTGCCCCCACACTGCACCTTATGTTGCCACTTGTTAGGGCAAATGCTAGTCTGCATGTGGTTAGATTTGAGGATTCGTCTTTCTATCTCCCCCTCCCCATTAGACTTTGATCTATTTGAGAAAAGGGATAATGTTGACTTCCTGGAATCCATAAAGTCTAGCACAGCCCCTGTGTCTCCCTGGGAGGTTTTTCTCTCCCTTCTCTACCAAGTCAACTTAAATTTTTAAACTTTAATTTGTGAAAGCATTTTGCATAACAAAGAGCTACTTGAAATCAAATAAGAATATTGTGTATTATAATTCAAAGCAGATTAAAAATTGGAAATTGCTTCTATAATTTATCTAAAATGTTAGTTTCATATTCAGACCAGTATTTTTAAGGATACCAGTCTGCTGGTTTGCTAGTGCCAAATATTGTTCTAGGTTAAATTGCCATGATTCTCCTACATAAGGGAGAAGAATCATGGCAATTTTGACCTGAAGCAATATTATATTAGCAAACCAACAGACCGGTAAGGGAGTACGATGGGAAAAGGAAATGGCAACACACTCTAGTGTTCTTGCCTGGGAAATCCCATGGACTCAGAGCTTACTACAGTCCATGGAGTCACAAAGAACTGGACATGACTTAGTGACTAACAACAACAGGGGAGTAAGATAAGATGTCTTGTAATATGGTTCTTATTCTTAAACTTAATATTGCAAAGGATTATTTTCAGAGATATTTCATTATTGTTCATACTTCCCTTTGGATTATGTGTCTCACTGATTCAGCCCTAAGTCAACCGCTGTGACCTGAGATAACACACTCTGTGAGTCAATTAGCAGTTACTAATGTTCTCTGGCTTCTATTTGGGGAGGGCATTTTTATATTTCATTTAGTTTGTTTTAAAAGTGTTTTCTCCCCCTGATAAGAGATGAGTCAAAACCATCTCAATAAAACAACCTAAAAGAGAATGCTTGCTCATCAGGAAAGCTAATCTCCTGTAGCTACTAGAAAGACTGTTTCATGGGCGGCCTGAGTATATTAGAGCAAGAAAAAGCTTCTGCGTGAACTCATGATAACAAATGAAGGTTGTTCTTTCTGCTTAGCACCATTGCCATTTGACATGAAGCAAATAGTGAGTACAAAAATGAGGTGTTGATGAGTTGAGTTCCCTGTTGCCAAATATTTGCTTCAGGGCAGTGCACCAGCCATCTGGAAAGGCCTTTGGACTCACAAGGCAGATGATGGTTCACTTCATTAGGATACATATTAAGCAACTATCATAAACAGACTCTAAAATATGGTAGACAGAAGCAAGATAGAAATATCACTGTCTCTCACGTAAAATTCTCCATCAGTGGTCTAGGACTAGTAAGACAGCTCCTTGGTGCTGGGGGCCCAGCTGTCTTCCATTTGGATGTTTTGCTGTGCACACTTCCATTCTGTGATTCCAAATGGCTGCTCTCACTTTCACAAGCATTTCCTTATCCTATAGATAAAAAATAGGCACCGAAAGGTAGTGGTGGGTACAGCAAGTTCCCTTTAAGATCATGACCCAGAATTTGTACCTGTCACCACAGTTCACCATCCCACACCCCTCCACCCCTTAGTTACAGGGCAATACCTAGTTGCAAGGGAAGCTGGAAAATGTGGTTTCTTTCTAGGTGGCTATGCACTGAGCTAAAGGGGTGGTTTTATTACCAGCCAAAGTGCTAAGTCTCTTCAGTCGTGTCTGACTCTGCAACCCCATTGACTGTAGCCCACCAGGCTCCTCTGTCCAAGGGATTCTCTAGGCAAGAATAATGTAGTGGGTTGCCATTTCCTTCTCCAGGGGATCTTTCTGACCCAGCGATTGAACCCATGTCTCCTGTGGCTCCTGCATTGAAGGCAGATTCTTTACTGTTAAGACAAGTAAAGAGGCAATATCAATATGGTAGGAGTGGGGGCATTTCTGTGTTGGCTGAAAGGTCTGCTGGTCAAGGTAATAGTCACATTTTCTGTCTAAGGTATCTCAGTGGTTCATTCCCAAAGAGCTCCAAGGAGAGCTCTAAGGAGTTTTTGAGCAATGTATTTCAACTGTATTTTTATATTCCATCAGTTCATGGAAATAAATTTCCTTTCAGCATTATCTGTATTTTCAGATTACTAATTTAAAAGCATATATTTTTCGACTTGACAAAATGTATTCTACTTATGCTTTAAGGTGCAGACTTCTGAAAGACTTTTTTGGAGCTAGGACATGTTTTTAGTTTACTTTTATTTAATTTAAACCTGAGTATTCAATGAAACATTTTTATTGTGGTGCGTTCAATTATTGTCTTTAACATTGAAAGGTCTTTCCCAATTGAAAGTGCCTGTTCTGTAAAATATTCTATTGAATAAATAGAAATAGTTGAAAATGGGCTATTGTGTGGAGGGTAGAGAGATATAAAGAATGGAGCTGGCAAAACAACGTCACTATGGTTATAATTCACAGCCATGGTGATAGATTTTTAGTGAATAATTAAGGAAGCCAGGAACTTGGGAGGTATAAAGATTCTGTAAGCATCATGAGATTGCTAAGATGGAACCAGAAACCTTTGAAATCCACTTATGTAGTGATCCCATTTTGTAGATAAGAAGAGTGCCCAAGTATATGTCCAAAGTCACAGGGTGGGGCAGTTGTCTTCAGTTCAGTTCAGTTGCTCAGTCATGTCCAACTCTTTGCGACCCCATGGACTGTAGCACGCCAGGCCTCCCTGACCATCACCAACTCCCGGAGTTTACTCAAACTCATGTCCATCGAGTCAGTGATGCCATCCAACCATCTCATCCTCTGTCGTCCCCTTCTTCTCCTGCCTTCAATCTTTCCCAGCATCAGGGTCTTTTCAAAAGAGTCAGCTCTTCGCATCAGGTGGCCAAAGTATTAGAGTTTCAGCTTCAGCGTCAGTCCTTTCCAATGAACACTCAGGACTGATTTCGTAAGTGCTCTTTAGTTTCTAAAACTGTCGTAGCCTGTAGTCTGCTAAAATATTCCATGGAGGCAAATTTTCAAAGATACCAAAGTTTCTAAATAAAAGACTTTTTTCACTTTAAGTCTTTTTTTGGAGACAGGGGAGCAGGGAGAGACAGGGCATAAATAAACTAACTGTAAATATAAATCTGATTCATGGCAATATTTCAGTTAACTTAGGAGTTAATTTTGGTGTACAATAAATGCTGAAAAATGGAAAGATTTCAGAAGATCATAATTATCATATGAACTCATTAAATTACTTGCAGATTAAACCAATTATTTAGTTTCACTCCATGTGCAAATGAAAATTTAAATTTAGATGGATTTTGAAGCATTTATATTTGGATAATTTGGAAAATATTACAGTTTTGTCTCCAGTGAATTTGTACATCCAATTTCCTAGTCTCTTAAAGAGGAAATTAAAAAATTCAAATGAAGCTATAATATATTAGCTTACACTGCTTTTGTTTTAAGAAATAAAATTTATTTCTGTACTCATAATATTTTCTTTTTACTTAACTGGAAAATTACTAACTCTAAAATGGTTTGAAGTGTTTTCTATTTGTTAGGTACCTTATGCATTCCTGAATTTCAATTCAAATTCCTGTGGAATTCTATGGGGATGACTAAATATATGCAGCCCTTGTTGGGGAAGAAAGCTTGGTGTGCAGTCAGCAGAATCTGAAACCCCAGAGTAAACTGAAGTTGGAGCTGAGTCAGACTTTCTCTAGTCAGTGTGGTACAGTGGTCTGTCACAAACGTGTGTAACGGCCGTCAGTGCTCACAGCACAGGCAGCAACATTTACATGGACGATATGGATCTTTATTATAAGCAGAAACATTCCATGCCAACTATACTGAATAAAAGGCATTTCTCTTGACGGAGATCAAGAGTGATAGGGTATAGGGACTGTTTCTTATTAACAGATATTTTTCACTTTGTGGTGAATTTATTGTTTCCTTCTCCTGCCCTAAGACTCTAACAAAATGAGGAAATAAGCCAATTTCAGATTTTATCAATCTCAGTTTAGTCTTCCTAGTGGCTAATTTAATCACTTAATTGGCGTATAGAAGAATAGAGTTGATTTATTCAACCATTGTTCTCTGAACAGTTTAGGGTATGCTTGGCAGTATAATGGGCTTCCCTTGTCGCTGAGCTGGTAAAGAATCTGCCTGCAATACGGGAGACCTGGGTTCAGTCCCTGAATTGGAAGATCCCCTGGAGGAGGGAAGGGGTACCCACTCCAGTATTCTGGCCTGGAGAATTCCATGGACTGTATAGTCCAGGGGGTCACAAAGAGTCAGACATGACTGAGTGACTTTCACTTCACTTCACTTCACTTCGGCAATTTAATAGGAGCTTGTGCACAGAGATGACTGGTACTCAGGACTTTGAGAATGTTATTTATCCCTTGTATATCCAGACTTTGTTATTGCTGTTGAGACATCTGTAGTCTCTGTAATGTCAATTCCTTTGACTGTAATCCATTTTCCTTTGACTTTTCAGATTTGTGAGTTGTTCTTTTTTTTTTTTTTTTTTTTACAATTTTATCATACTGTTACAATGTCTGATTATGACTCTCTTTCATTTGCCCTGCTTGGTATATGTTGTATTCCTTAGGTCTGTGGGTTTGTGCTTTTCTAAACGATTTTAATGTATTATCTCTTCCAATATTATGTGTCTTGTCTTTTTTTTTTTTATCACTCTGGGATTCCAATTAAACCTATTTTAGACCTTCTTATTCAACTGTCTTTTCATATTTTTGTCTTTTGTTTCTTTGCCATATTTATGGTAATATCTTCATATTTATCCTCTATTTGATTATTTCTCTCTTCAGTATTTGGAGTTGACATTTAAGTTTTATATTTTAAATAATACGTTTTTCTCTTTAAAAAAACTTTTATTCTAATAGTCCCAACTTTAAAAATTTTTCATCTTTTATTTCTTTGAACATTTTATATATTATCAGTTTATATTCTTTATTTGATAATTTCATCCTGAAGTCACTGGGATCTGAATCTGCTGAACAGTGTGTCTGCTGACTCATCCATGGTTTGCTTTTTGTATGTTTTATAGTTCTTGGTTCTGCGATCATTTCTGGTTGAATAACCTTTGGTAATTCTGCAAGACTAAATCAGAAGTGTGTTGCTTCAGAGATGATTTGTTTAGGCACTGCCCTTGAAGCTAAGGGTCTCTAGGGACACCTACCAATCTGCAAGTGCTGTAGCCCACATTGTTGTTGTTTACTCTCTAAGTTCTGTCCAACTCTTTTGAGATCCCATGGACTGAGGTCTGCCAGGCTCCTCTGTCCGTGGGATTTTCCAAAGAAAGAACACTAGAACAGGTTGCATTTCCTTCTCCAGGGGATCTTCCTGACCCAGGGATGGAACCCATGTCTTCTGCACAGCAGATGGATTCTTTATCACTGAGCCACTGAGGAAGCCTGCTGTAGCCCACATAAGTGCCCTAATTAATGTAACATATGCAGATTCAGCTCTCTCACCTTGAGGGGATCCAAAGTCAAATTTCTAGATTTCTGTGTAGAATCCAGTAGTTTCCCCAAGACAGCACCAGCTTTCTGGTACTCATTATCCTAAGTTGGGTTTCAGCTCACTGGTTGACTGTTTACTGCATAGGTTTTCTTTACTTTCTTACAAGTCAGCAGTGAAGTGAAAAGTTTATTATTATTTATGATTGTATTGTATGTGTGCAAGAGAACTTTATTTTAGCAAGGGAACTCATCATAGCATCTAGCACAGTAATACTCCAGAACACTTTGGTCCCCCTTTAATAATAGACCACCAGTAATCTGGGTTGTTAAGAAAATAAAACATATGACATTATTAATCTTGAGAAGTTTGCATAATGAAGTGTTTAAATGGGGTAAACATTTCAAGTTACAGAGATTAGTCCTATATGAAAAACGAAAACTTCCTTTATCCTCCTGATTTTGGTAGACAGTTTAATTAATGCAAAATCTTAGCACTTGGCACTATTTTTAATCTTAAGTTACCAGGTATTTTTACATGATTTGTAAACAAAATTAAAACCTAAATCAAGGGTCTCGATTCACTTGCCGGGTTACAAGTAGCATTTGGAAATGCAGAGAACAACTGGCCAGGTGGACATCTCAAAATGCGACTGTGTTTCAGGGTTGGAACTTTTTGACCTATTATATATACTTTGGTCACATCAGTGTTGCTGCAAAATATTCAGTTGATTCTTCATAAGTTAGTTTTGCTTCCCTGTCATTGTTTAAGTCTAGCAGGATCAGTTTCTAGGGGATGGTAACCTAAAAATAATCGAAATGTGTGCCTTGGACATGGTGGTAAAATGGGAAAGTCATGTAAGCAAATAATCATAGTTCAATAGGCCAAGATCTAGAAGAGAATACACAGTATATCATGAGGGTATCTAGGAGAGAACTCTATCAGATCTAGTCCCTTAAATCTATTTCTCACTTCCACTGTATAATCATAAGGGATTTTATTTAGGTCATACCTGAATGGTCTAATGGTTTTCCCTACTTTCTTCAATTTAAGCCTGAATTTGGCAATAAGAAGTTCATGATCTGAGCCACAGTCAGCTCCTGGTCTTGTTTTTGTTGACTGTATAGAGCTTCTCCATCTTTGGCTGCAAAGAATGTAATCAAAGTCCATGTGTAGAGTCTTCTCTTGTGTTGTTGGAAGAGGGTGTTTGCTATGACCAGTGCATTTTCTTGGCAAAACTGTATTAGTCTTTGCCCTGCTTCATTCTGTATTCCAAGGCCAAATTTGCCTGTTACTCCAGGTGTTTCTTGGCTTCCTACTTTTGCATTCGAGTCCTCTATAATGAAAAGGACATCTTTTTTGGGTGTTAGTTCTATAAGGTCTTGTAGGTCTTCATAGAACCATTCAACTTCAGCTTCTTCAGCGTTACTGGTTGGGGCATAGACTTGGATTACTGTGATATTGAATGGTGTGCCTTGGAAACAGAGATCATTCTGTCGTTTTTGAGACTGCATCCAAGTACTGCATTTCAGACTCTTTTGTTGACCATGATGGCTACTCCATTTCTTCTAAGGGATTCCTGTCCACAGTAGATATAATGGTCATCTGAGTTAAATTCACCAATTCCAGTCCATTTTAGTTCGCTGATTCCTAGAATGTCCACATTCACTTGTTTGACCACTTCCAATTTGCCTTGATTCATGGACCTGACATTCCAGATTCCTATGCAATATTGCTCTTTACAGCATCGGACCTTGCTTCTATCACCAGTCACATCCACAACTGGGTATTTTTGCTTTGGCTCCATCCCTTCATTCTTTCTGGAGTTATTTCTCCACTGATCTCCAGTAGCATATTGGACACCTACTGACCTGAGGAGTTCCTCTTTCAGTATCCTATCATTTTGCCTTTTCATACTGTTCATGGGGTTCTCAAGGCAAGAATACTGAAGTGGTTTGCCATTCCCTTCTCCAGTGGACCACATTCTGTCAGACCTCTCCACCAGGACCCGCCCATCTTGGATGGCCCCACGGTCATGGTTTAGTTTCATTGAGTTAGACAATGAACCATTGTCGTTCACTGGGATCAAGACCATCCCCATGGAAAAGAAATGCAAAAAAACCAAAATGGCTGTCTGGGGAGGCCTTACAAATAGCTGTGAAAAGAAGAGAAGTGAAAAGCAAAGGAGAAAAGGAAAGATATAAGCATCTGAATGCAGAGTTCCAAAGAATAGCAAGAAGAGATAAGAAAGCCTTCCTCAGAGATCAATGCAAAGAAATATAGGAAAACAACAGAATGGGAAAGACTAGAGATCTTTTCAAGAAAATTAGAGATACCAAGGGAACATTTCATGCAAAGATGGGCTCGATAAAGGACAGAAATGGTATGGACCTAATAGAAGCAGAAGATATTAAGAAGAGGTGGCAAGAATACACAGAAGAACTGCACAAAAAAGATCTTCAAGACCAAGATAATCATGATGGTGTGATCACTCACCTAGAGCCAGACATCCTGGAATGTGAAGTCAAATGGGCCTTAGAAAGCATCACTATGAACAAAGCTAGTGGAGGTGATGGAATTCCAGTTGAGCTATTTCAAATCCTGAAAGATGATGCTGTGAAAGTGCTGCACTCAATATGCCAGCACATTTGGAAAACTCAGCAGTGGCCACAGGACTGGAAAAGGTCAGTTTTCATTCCAATCCCAGAGGAAGGCAATGCCAAAGAATGCTCAAACTACCACACAACTGCACTCATCTCACATGCTAGTAAAGTAATGCTCAAAATTCTCCAAGCCAGGCTTTAGCAATATGTGAACCGTGAAATTCCAGATGTTCAAGCTAGTTTTAGAAAAGGTAGAGGAACCAGAGATCAAATTGCCAATATCCGCTGGATCATGGAAAAAGCAAGAGAGTTCCAGAAAAACATCTATTTCTGCTTTCTTGACTATGCCAAAGCCTTTGACTTTGTGGATCACAATCAACTGTGGAAAATTCTGAAAGAGATGGGAATATCAGACCACCTGGCCTGCTTCTTGAGAAACCTACATGCAGGTCAGGAAGCAGCAGTTAGAACTGGACATGGAACAACAGACTGGTTCCAAATAGGAAAAGGAGTACGTCAAGGCTGTATATTGTCACCCTGCTTATTTAACTTATATGCAGAGTACATCATGAGAAATGCTGGGCTGGAAGAAGCACAAGCTGGAATCAAGATTGCCGGGAGAAATCTCAATAACCTCAGATATGCAGATGACACCACTCTCTTATGGCAGAAAGTGAAGAGGAACTCAAAAGCCTCTTAATGAAAGTAAAAGTGGAGAGTGAAAAAGTTGGCTTAAAGCTCAACATTCAGAAAACGAAGATCATGGCATCTAGTCCGATCACTTCATGGGAAATAGATGGGGAAACAATGGAAACAGTGTCAGACTTTATTTTTCTGGGCTCCAAAATCACTACAGATGGTGATTGCAGCCATGAAATTAAAAGATACTTACTCCTTGGAAGGAAAGTTATGACCAACCTAGATAGCATATTGAAAAGCAGAGACATTACTTTGCCAACAAAGGTCCATCTAGTCAAGGCTATGGTTTTTCCAGTGGTCATGTATGGATGTGAGAGTTGGACTATGAAGAAAGCTGAGCACCGAAGAATTGATGCTTTTGAACTGTGGTGTTGGAGAAGATTCTTGAGAGTCCCTTGGAATGCAAGGAGATCCAACCAGTGCATGCTGAAGGAATCAGCCCTGGGATTCCTTTGGAAGGAATGATGCTACAGCTGAAACTCCAGTACTTTGGCCACCTCATGCGAAGAGTTGACTCATTGGAAAAGACTCTGATGCTGGGAGGGATCGGGGGCAGGAGGAGAAGGGGACGACAGAGGACGAGATGGCTCAATGGCATCACTGACTCGATGGACGTGAGTCTGAGTGGACTCTGGGAGTTGGTGATGGACAGGGAGGCCTGGTGTGCTATGATTCATGGGGTTGCAAAGAGTTGGACACAACTGAGCGACTGAACTGAACTGAACTGAGGAGAGAACATCCATACCTACAATAATCTCATCAGTCTGAGATGGGTGGCTTCCCTGGCGACTCAGATGGTGAATAATCCACCTGCAATGCAGGAGACCTGGGCATCAATCCCTGGGTTGGGAAGATCCCCTGGAGGAGGGCATGACAATCCACTCCAGTATTCCCTCCTGGAGGATCCCCATGGGTAGAGGAGCCTGGGAGGCTACAGTCCATGGGGTCACAAAGAGTCAGACATGACTGAGCAATTAAGCACAGCCATCAGTCTGAGAAGACTTCTCAGAGGAGGGGGGCCATGTGAATTTGATGTTATAGAATAAGTAGAAATTACCAGGTAGAGAAGGAGGCTGAAGGATTCCAAGCAAAGGGGTTATTATTAGATGGAGCAGTTTAGAAAGGATTTTCAGAGGAAGAGATGAATAGTAACATAACACATTCATTTTCTTATAAGGGGTCAAAGCTATAAAGTTAGTGTTATACAAAATCACAAGTTTTCTATTTCTTCCATTCACCCTCACATCCCCCCCTTTCTCAAGTACCACTAAATGTTTCATCTTTGTTAGCATCTTTGATATGATGGCAACTTCTGATCCTCAGGATATGATTTCTGGTTCTTCTAGGATCTTCAAGCCAAGTCTTGATTACTGGTGGCCTTGATTGTGAATGGGCTCCGCCTTGCTTCCTGTGTCTATATATCAACATTTATGGCAGGAGTAGGGAAAGTACTTGATATTACTTTAGGTTGCTATAACCCTTTTTTCTCATTTTCTGAAACTTTTTTCAAGCTAGAGAGTTGCTTTTTGTTTGTCTTGGACACTTTTTTTCTCATGTAATTTCAAATTTTCACTTTCTATTATGTCTTCCAACCTTCCCATCTCTCTGTTGAACCTTTCCATAGAGTAAGCCTATTTCACAAGCATGAAGGAAAAATGTTTTAGATATTACCAATTCAGAGGTAATGATTTCTTCAAATAGCTAGGTTGCTTCACAGATTTTTTTTTTTCTTTTTGCCACAAAGGCAAAGAAAAGACATTGGTATGTTGGCATAGCTTGGATATCTTGACTTCTAAGGCTTTATTCTGTTTTTTTTTTTTTTTCTATGAAAAGTGCATTTGATACACCAGTATTCATAACATCATTATTCCCAATGCCAAAAGATAGAAACAACCCAAATGTCTACCAACAGATAAATAGATTAAAAAGGCTATATACACACAATGGAATATTATTCACCCTCAGAAAGGAAATTCTGATACTTGCTACAATATGGATGAACATTGAAAACCTTATAATTGAAATAAGCCTGACACAAAAGGATACATATTTTATTATTTTACTTAAGTGAGATATATAGAATAGACAGAAAGTAGGGTTATGGTTTCTGGGGACTGAGGGAGGGGAGCTTTGGGGAGTTAGTGTTTAATTGGGCATAGAATTTCAGTTCGGGGAGATGATCAACTTCTGAAGATGTGTGGTGGTGATGGTTGAACAATAATGTGAATGTACCGAATGCCACTGGCTGTACATTTAATAATGGCAAATTTTATGCTACATATTTTTTTTTACCATAATTTAAAAGGTGCACCTGAGAAAAGATGACTTGGAGAAAATTACGTGGTGCCTAGGGTCATTCTGAGCCACAAGGGAAGCCCAAGAATACTGGAGTAGGTAGCATATCCCTTCTCCAGCGTATCTTCCTGACCCAGGAATCGAACCAGGATCTCCTGCCTTGCAGGCGGATTCTTTACCAACTGAGCTATCAGAGAAGCCCATCATTATTTAAGACACTTAATTTATTCAGTCATCCATTCATTCAACAAATATTGAGTTTCTACTATGTATCATGTATGTTTTAGACACTAGAGACATGGTAATGAACAAAACAGACAATAATACTAGGCTCACTGAACAGTTTAGTAAGGTGAGACAGATAATAAAGTAAATGAATAAAACATGTAGTACGTAGATGGTGAAAATTCTCTGTGTGTTAGTCATTCAGTCTTGTCTGACTCTTTGCTGCCCATGGACTGTAGCCTGCCAGGCTCCTCTGTCCATGGAATTCTCATGCACAGTGGAGTGGGTAGCCATTCCCTTCTCTAGGGGTCTTCTTCATCTAGGGATCAAACTACGGGTCTCCTGCATTGCAGGCAGATTCTTTAATAAAGCAGAAAAGGAGGATGGAGTAAATTGGAATTAGGTGAGGACTGTTGTAACTTGTCAGGTTACTCCCTGAGAAGTGGCACTTAAGTAAGACCTGAGGAAATGAGGGGGCAGCCACACAGATGTCTGTGGGAAGGGTTCCAGGAAGACAAAGTAGCAAGGGTCAAGGCCTTGAGACAGACTGATGGTAATAATGATAGATTTCACTTACTAAGCACTGGCTTCAGATTCTATATTATTTTTATCTTTTTTCCTCAGTTTTATTAAGATATAATTGACATAAGCACTGTGTAAATTTAAGGTATGCACCCTAATGGCTTGACTTAACGTATATTGTGAAATGATTACCATACTCAGTTTAGTTAATATCCACCATCTCTCTCACACACACATATACATGCTTTATTATTTATCTCTAAAATAATTCAAGTAACTCTTATTTTCTAGATGTAGCTGTTGAAACTCTTGGGAAGTCACCATAGCAAAGCAGGAATTTATAACCATGTCTGTCTGGCTAAATGTCTTTGTTTTTCTGCTTTTCCATGTGGCTGTCTATGGCACAAAAGTAACATTAATGGGGTAGCCCCAAAGAATGAGTTGTTCAGCATTTAAAAGTGTTTCCTTCAAATGTCATGTGGTCCCTTTTAAATGATCTTGTTTATATTCAGGATAATAAAAATCACATAAACAGACTACTCTGTTTCTAGCTCTACAACTTAGAACTTGCCACTCCAGCCGAACAAGCAAGAGACTAAACAAACTAAAAATTCAGTAACTCTCGTTGGATCACAAGAGAGGGAAGGGCAAGCTGCTGCCCTTGAGATTGGAGAGACTGACAAACACATGGAGTTGCCACTGCCCAGAGCAGAGATTCACAAACAGAAACTACCACAAGGACCCATGCTGGGTAAGGAAACCCAGATTGTAATTGATGAATTGCTGGAGGCTCAGTTGCAGCGAACTAACTGAGAGTCAAAAGCTCCAGGGAAATCCAGTCATAGGACAGCCCTCACATGTTATGATATTTACCTCCTAGAACTTGACCGTACTTATACAATAAATATAAGAGAAAAATCCCCTTGGGCTTTCGAAAGGAACAAGGAAAATATGCCAGAGCACTCTGTTCTCAACAAGGCCTGCCCTCAGGGGAAGCCAGGTAACCAGAGCCTAACTGACCTGGGAAAGGGAAACACCCAGGTCCAGTCCACTCTAGCCACCCTGTTCCACCTTGGGGTGGCGGGAGGCGGGGGGCGGGGAAGTGAGAAAAAAACTGAAAAATACTTCTCAAGTTCACAGTCCAGAGGGATAGGCTTCGTAGAACTCTGAGTTCTAAGCATAAAGCAATAGAATTCTTCTCCGAACCCTACACCACACTACCACATTACTGAAGTTCTGTGTAAAGCAATTCCTCTTACCTGGAACATCATATCCAGCTGCCACAAAAAATTATGAATACAAGGCATACCAAAAGGCAAAAAACGCAATTTGAAGAGACTGGGCAAGTGTCAGAACTAGACATGGCAGGGATGTTGGAATTATCAGTTTGGGAACTTAAAACAACTATGATTCATATGCTAAGGGCTGAAATGTATAAAGTAGAATGCAAGAACAGATGGGCAGTATAAGCAGAGGGATGGAAATTCTAGTAGAGAATAAAAAAGAAACACTAAAGATTAAAAAAAAAAAAAGTGCTGCAGCAGAAATGAAGAATACCTTTGGTGGTCTTATATTTAAGTCTAAGGAAAGAATCCTGAGCTAGGAATATATCAATGGAATTCTCAAAAACTGAAAAGCAAAGAGAAAAAAAAAAAAAGCAGGACAGAATATCATGGACTGTGGGGTAACTATAAAAGGTATAACCTAAGTACAGTGGGAATATCAAAAGAAGAAAACGGGGAAGGAACAGAAGCCATATCAGAAACAGTATTGACTGGAATTTCCCCAAGTTAATGTTTAGACAGTCACAGATCTAGGAAGCTCAGAGAACACCAGGCATATCAGATAAATGCCAAAAATTAATGCTTAGGAGTATTATTTTCAAATTATAAAAAATCATAGATAAAATTCTGAAAGAAGTCAGAGGAGAAAGTATTTTATCTCTAGAAAAACAAAGGTAAGAATTGTATCCAGCTTCTCCTCAGAAACTATGCTATCAGGAAGAATGGAGTGAAATATTTGAAGTGTTGATAGAAAAACACTCACCAACCTAGAATCCTATATTCTGCAAAATAATCCTTCAAAAGTGAAGGAGAAATAAAGACATTTCAGACAAACAAAAGGGAATTTATTGCTAATAGATCTGCCTTGCAAGAAATGATAAAAGTGTTTTAGAGAAGGGGAAAGTAATATAGGTCAAAAAGTCACATCTTCATAAAGAAAAGAACATCAAAGAAGAAATGTCAAAGTAAAGAACTTTTATTTTTCTTATTATTTTTAAGTTTTATCTTGGAGTTTAGTTGATTAATAATGTATTTGTTTCAGGTGTACAACAAAGTGATTCAGTTATACACATACATATATCTGGCTTTTTCTAATTCTTTTTCCATTTAGGTTGTTACAGAGTACTGTGTAGAGATCCCTGAGCTGTACAGTAGATCCTATGTTATAAATATAAGAATGTTTACACATTAGTCCCAGCCTCTTAAGTCTGTGAGTCTGTTCATTTGTATCATTTTTTTCAGATTCCACATATAAGCAATATATTATTTGTCTTTCTCTGTCTGACTTACTTCACTTCGTATGATACTTTCCAGGTCCATCCGTGTTGCTGCAAGTGGCATTATATCATTCTTTTTAATGGCTGAGTAGTATTCATATACATTTATGTATATGTACACACATACACACATACCACATCTTCTTTACCCATTCATCTGTCAGTGGTTGCTTCCATGTCTTGACTGTTGTAAACAGTGCTGCAGAGAACATTGGGGTGCATGAATCCTTTTGAACCATGTTTTTCTCCAGATACATGCCCAGGAGTGGGATTGCTGGGTCATACGGTAACTCTTATTTTAACCTTTTAAGGACCCTCCATACTGTTCCTCCATAGTCACTGTATCAGTGTACATTTCCACCAATAGTGTAGGCGAGTTCCTTTTTCTACACATCCTCTCTAGCATTTGCTGTTTATAGACTTTTTGATGATGGCCATTCTGACTGGTATGAGGTGATATCTCATTGTAATTTGGAGGAGAAGGGGACGACAGAGGATGAGATGGCTGGATGGCATCACTGACTCGATGGACGTGAGTCTCAGTGAACTCCGGGAGATGGGATGGACAGGGAGGCCTGGCATGCTGCGATTCATGGGGTCGCAAAGAGTCGGACACGACTGAGCGACTGAACTGAACTGAATAATTAGTGATGTTGACCTTGTTTCATGTGCCTTTTGGCCATCTGTATGTCTTCTTTGGAGAAATGTCCATTTATTTAGGTTGACATTGTTAACCTAATTTTTGGTTGAGTTGGTTGTTTTTTTGATATTGAGCTTCATGAGATGTTTGTATATTTTGGAGATTAATCTCTTGTCAGTCTCAGTGTTTCCAAATATTTTCTCCCATTCTTGGATTTTCTTTTCAGATTTTTTTTTTTTTATGGTCTCCTTTGCTGTGCAATAGTTCTGGAGCTTAATTAGGTCCCATTTGTTTATTTTTGTTTTTATGTCCATTACTCTAGGAGAATGAATTGAAAAAGATATTGCTATAATTCATATCAAAGAGTGTTTTACCTATATTTTCCTTTAAGAGTTTGGTCTTATATTTCCTCTATATTGTCCTACATGTAGATCTTTAATCCATTTTGAGTTTATTTTTGTGTATGGTGTTAAAGAATGTTCTAATTTCAGTTTTTTTTACTTGAGGCTGTCCAGTTTTCCTGGTACCACTTATTGAAGAGACTGTCTTTTCTCCATTGTATAGTCATAACTCCTTTGTCATAGTTAATTGACCATAGGTGTGTGGGTTTATTTTTGGGCTCTCTATCCTGTTCTACCAATCTGTATTTCTGTTTTTGTGCCAGTACCATACCATTTTTTAAAAATTGATTTATAATTGAAGGATAATTGCTTTACAGTGTTGTGTTGGTTTCTACCATACACGAACATGAATCAGCCATAGGTATATATATGTCCCCTCCATCTTGATCCTCCCTCCTACCTCCCACCCCATCCCACACCTCTAGGTTGTCACAGAGCCCCGGTTTGAGCTCCCTGTGTTATGTACCAAATTCCCACTGGCTATCTATTTTACATAGATAGTGTATATGTTTTCACGCTACATAGACATAGAGAACAGATTTGTAGACATTGGGTGAGGGAGGAGAGGGTGGGATGAATGGATAGAGTACCATACTGTTCTAATGACTGGAGTTTTGTAGTATAGTCTGAAGTCAGGGAGCTCGATTCCTGTTTTTCTTTCTCAAGATTGCTTTGGCTATTCAGTCTTTTGTATCTCCAAATAAATTTATTTTTCTTAATTGATCTAATAGATAACGGTTCAAGATAGTAGTAGCAACAATATGTTAAACTAGTGCATTTATCCATATATCATATATATGCATATGACACACACACACACACACACACACCCCTAGGTATATGTGAAATGAATGACAACAGTGATACAAGGAATGGAAGCAAAAGGTATTAGGATTATTTTATTATTATAAGGTACTCACACTACCTGTGATGTGGTGTAATGATATTTGAAAGTAGACCTGGATTAGTTGCAATTGTATCAATATATCACAAACTCTAGGGCAACCACTTTCTTTAAAATAGGCCCTTAACTGATATACTAGAAAAGGAGAGAAAACTGAGCCATAGAAAATGCTCAGTTAAAAGCACAAAAGCAAAAACAGATCGGAAGACAAAACTAAGAACAAAGATAAAGGGCACCAAATAGAAAACAGTAATAAATATGGTATATATTAATCCAGCCTTATCAGTAATCACTTGCAATGTCAATGGTCTAAATGTACCAGTTAAAAGAGATTGTAAAAGTAGATTTAAAAACACATGACCCAACTATATGCTTATAAGAAACCCACTTTAAATGTAAAGACCCATGTAGATTAAAAGTAAATGTTTGGAGAAAAATACATTATGTTAACACTAATTAAAATAAACTACAGATAGCTATGGGCTTCCTTGGTGGCTTTGATAGTAAAGAATTCACCTTCAGTGGAGGAGACCCAAGTTTGATCCCTGGGTCCAGAAGATTCCCCTGGAGAAGGGCATGGCAACTCACTCCAGTATTCTTGTCTGGACAGAGAAGCCAGGAGAGCTATAGTCCATGGGGTCACAAAAAGTTAGACACGACTTAGTGACTATCACTATCACAGGTAGCTATATTAATTTCAGACAGAGCAGAATTCAGAGGTAGGAAATTTATCAGGTATTAAGTCATTATATAATGCTAAGAGGTCTATTCTCTATGAAAACATAATTCTTCACACTGCTAAGTTGCTTCAGTCGTGTCCGACTCTGTGCAACCCCATAGACGGCAGCCCACCAGGCTCCCCGTCCCTGGGATTCTCCAGGCAAGAACACTGGAGTGGGTTGCCATTTCCTTCTCCAATGCATGAAAGTGAAAAGTGAAAGTGAAGTCGCTCAGTCATGTCCAACTCTGCGACCCCGTGGACTGCAGCCTACCAGGCTCCTCTGTCCATGGGGTTTTCCAGGCAAGAGTACTAGAGTGGGGTGCCATCGCCTTCTCCAATTCTTCACACATATGTACCTAAAAACAGAGTGTTAAACTTTATGAGGCAAGAACTGCAAGGAGAAATAAATGAATTTCTATTCTAGTTGAAGAGTTCAAACCCCTCTCTCAGAGGTGGCAGATCCAGCAGGCAAGAAATCAGGAAGGACATAGTTGAACTCTACAATACCATCAGTCAATTGCATATACTTGACATCTGTAGCAAGCTGCGGTAGCATACCAGGTAGAGTCAGGCAGGCAGGCAGGCAGGTAGGCAGGCAGGTCCGTAGGCCAGGAGTTTGAATCCCAGGCAGGATCAGGAGCATAGGGTTAGGGTTAGGAGGTAGGCGCTAGGGCTAGGGGTAGGATAGGGACCCCCTAGCGGTAGGGGATAGGAGCACCCTCTTTAAAACTGAGTGAACTCCGGGAGTTGGTGCTGGACAGGGAGGCCTGGCGTGCTGTGATTCATGGGGTTGCGAAGAGTCGGACACGACTGAGCGACTGAACTGAACTGACATCTGTAGACTACTTCATCCAGGAACAGCAGAATACAGATTTCAATTGTGAATAAATCATATTCACATTTGTTGTTTCATTATTCATTATTCATTCATTATTGTTGTTTCTTAACTACTAGCCCTGGACCATGGCTGCAATCCAGAATGCTCACCAGGTTCCAAATGCCTGACTCTACAGTAGTAATTGTCTTCTGTGTTAGTTTCCTATTCCTGCTGTAGCAAATTAGCACACAGTTAGTGGCTTAAAACAGCACAAATGTATTATCTTACAGTTCTGGAGGTGAGAATTTGAAATTGGTCTTCCAGAGCTAAAGTTAAGGTTTTGACAGAGCTGTATGCTTCCTGAAGGCTCCAGGAAAGAAAACATTGCCCTACCTTTCCAGCTTCTAGAGGCTGCCTGCTTTCCTTTCCTGCTTTCCTTACTCCTTCAAAGTACATTACTCCAACTTCTGCTTCTGCACATATTTTTTTCTCTAACTTTGACCCTTTTGCTTCCTTACTATAGAGCCCTTGTGATTACATTGGGTCTATATGAATAATCCAGGGTAATCTTCCCCATCTAAAAATTATTTTGCCATTTAAGGTAACATAGTCATAGGTTCTAGGGATTAGGATCTTGGCATCTTTGAGAATCCATCATTCTGTGGTCTAGGTAGTCTGTGTGCTTGATTTTTTATTCAGGGCAATTTACTCCATTTCTAAATCTTAGCTTTCTCACCAGTAGAATAAAGATCTCACTTTTAGGAATTAAAATTAAATGTGAAGATATATACTATATCTAACTCAATAAATTTTGAATACCTAGTGCTAGTTTTGAACTTGGAGGTTGGTGAAAGTATTAGACTCTAGAGCAGCACTGTCTCGTAGAAATATAATGTGAGATACAACATAAGCCACATATATAATTTCAAATCTTTAATAGCTACATTAAAAGATAAAAGGAAACAGGTACAATGATGTTAAAAAATATATTTTATTTAACCAAATATGTTCAAAAATATTATCTCAATAAGATAAAATAAAAAATTATTAATGAGATTTATTACCTTTCTACTCTAAGTCTTCAAAAATATATATAATAAATAGTGTATATATATACAATACAGCTCAATTTGGACTTAACTGCATGTTAAAAATTTACCAGCTAATGTGATTAATTTCTACTGTATTGGGCAGGGCAGGTTCAAAATAATCACTGTAATTTCCTTGTGTAACATGTAATTCACAGCGCTTACCCAACCAAGTTTTCTATTCAAAATGTTCACAGATCTGACTCCTGAAAGGTCAAAGTAAGGGATTTATTTATATACCCCACAAATACATACTACCTTTGCAATTAATTAAAAAAATTTCAGATAGTAATAAAGGCTATGAAGATAAGAGAATAGCTTAAAGAGTGATTAGGACTAGCAGTGGGATAGAAGGCAGGCTACCTTAGATGGCAGAGAAGAGCTCTGACAAGTGGACAGCTGAGCTGAAAACTGGATGATGAGACAGCCTTTTCACCAATCAGTGAATTTCCACTGGTAAAACCTGGAAAAGAGCATTCCAAGCAGAGGGAGCAAGTGCAAAGGCACCATTATGGAGACAGCCTGGAGGAATGGAGGAACTGAATGGTGGTAACCAGCATGAGCAGAGCAGACTGAAGGAAGGAGGCAAGAGAAGGCTGGGGGGAGCAATGGTACTAGGTACAAGTAAGAAGTGGGGCAGGCCTGATTCTGGAGGGTTGTACGGGTCAGTGCAAGAAGTGCAGATTTCATTGCATTCCAAAGCTTCCCCAGACTAAAGCTCCATCAGCCTTAAAGTAACAATAGATCCTTTTCTTCATCACAGTGGTTAGTGTTTATTTTTCACTGATTACATAAACACAAGCAGAGAGTTCCCCTTTCCTCAAGGACTTTTCCAAAAATTTTATAAGTATACACTTGTGACCACAACATACACACACTTTCTTTCTCTCTTTCTTTCTCTCTCTCATATAGTTGAGCAATATCAAGCCCCTAGGGTTGCCTATTTCACCTTTGTGGCCTCTTTAATTATCTTTTGTCTTGTTTTTCTAGGATATAGACTCAGAGGCAACATTTATATGAAGATGCTTTAAAAGGGGAAGGAGGTAGAATCCTAGACCAGCAAAAGAGTGAGGGAAAAAGAGAAATGAGTCAAGGAAGGAAGTAAAGCAGATACAAGACGGCTGAGCTGGCCATTGCCTCCCTAGAAACACAGCTCGTTGTAGCTGTGTGTGGCTCTCCTGGTACTTAAAATTGTTTGTAGGGGAGGAGCTAGGTTAAGACTCTATGCCACTTCTTTCCAGTCCCCCTGCCTTTCATTGGTCTTAAAGTTTATTATGTGTGCATGCTCAATCACTTGGTCGTGTCCGACTCTTTGTGACCCCATGGACTGTAGCCTACCAGGCTCTTCTGTCCATGGGATTATCCTGGCAAGGATACTGGAACGAGTTTCCATTTCCTCCTGCAGGGGATCTTCCCGACCCAGGGATTGAACTAGTGTCTCCTGCATTGGCAGGTGGATTCTTTACCACTGAGCCACCAGGGAAGCCCAAAATTTATTATAAGAAGTGTTAACTCCTCTTTCTTTCAGGTAGTCTTCTCTTTTAGGCTCTGGCCATGAGGGAGGTCAGAGCCTCCACAGGACTTGTTGGATTGGACATGGACGTGTTGCTGATATAGCTTTCACTTGGTGGGGATGAGAGAGCCAAGTCAAGCTGTGCCCAGGAAGTCTGAGGGCATTGGTGGTGGGGAGATGAGGCCGTGGAGCAGTGGCCCAGCCACTCCCTTCAACAAGGGGCCAAGTCCAGACACTGAACGGCAATGTGCAGCTGAGTCTTTGGGGGTGCATAAATACTTCTGAGACACCAGATCTCTGAACAGAAGCATGGCTTCGGTAAAGAAGGTGGTAAAGTAGTAATAAATGTAGTAATGCTTTATAGTTTATAAAGTGCTCATTTCACTGATATTCCTTGAAAGTCTGACTCTAAGCTAAAAGTCTGAGGTGAGGGATGTGGTATTATTGTCCTTTTTACCGAGACCTTGAAGCCTTGAGATGTTAAATGCCTTTTCAGTAGTAGAGTGGGACTTAAATTGCACCCCTTCATACTGTCTCTTTAAGGAAATGAGATGTTTACATTCTGAATCTATACAAAAGATTGTATAGAGTAGGAAAAAGATAGTAAGTATGCTTTAGTTAATTTCTGTAAAATGTGACTTTGAGGAGCTCTAGAAAGACTTTCTGTGACATGTGGTTGCTGCCCAGCTACCAATGAACCAGAAATTTTATCATGGAATAGTCGTCAACACTTTTAGATTCTGTCTCTCTTCTCTTGTTTTAAAACACAGAAGTCCAGCCATCAGTCATTCATTTCTTAGAGGAAGAATGGCTCATTCACTGGTGCTAGGAGGAAGTCAGTGAGTTCTGCATACTTGGTAGGGAAAGGGAGGAGCAAAGTCACAGCAAGAACAGTGGAGACCACTCAAGTCAAGTTGACCGCCTTCACCACTGTGCCTCTGGGTGCCCAGTCTGGCACTACGGCGTCTTCTGGGGTCTATCCAAACTTCTCTTCTGGAGCAGAGAGTATTCCAGAGTTTTTTCTGAATAAGATGACGCAGCCTGCTGAGATTCCAGCCGGGGTGCTTTTGGGAGAAGAAGCTTGTCCCAGCTCCACCCAGCTCATAGGTTTCTGCAGGCCCGTCATGGATATGAGGAAGTGTTCTGTTACTGAGTAGAATTTCCTTGTTGCTGGTCATTTTCCTAAGGGGGCTCGAGGCCTTACAGTACATTTTCCTTCTTACTTCCCGTCAAGTGATACAGAACATTTTGAACTAATACTTAGAATAACTGTTCTGGTTTACACAGACAGCCTTTCTGCTGGTCTTTTTTACTGGAGCCTCCACTGCATTTTTCTTCCTCCTCCCCATTCAGTAGTCTTTGCTTTGCTCTGTAGATCCTGGAATTCAAATTCTCTCACAGGTTGGGAAGTGCAGTATCACATTCTCCATTAAGATAGCTACAATTTATATTTCCATCTTCTCATATATCCTTTAATTTACCAAAATGTAACTCCTTTTCTGGAGTCAGCAAAATGACTTCATTTCAGTGGCCTGCTAGTTGTGAAATTGTTGCTTAGCTAGATTAAAAAACAAGCAAGCACAGAGGGGAAATATTGGTTTTTAGTTAATGTATACAGCCTATGGGATATTTTGTTATTAAAGACGAAATTTACTGAGAACTCAAGCAAAGAGTGGACACGTTGAGTTGGCACTGATTGGAGGAGTGTGAATATTTTTTATATAAGCTTCAGAAAGCCCAAGACTGACCTGTTTTTATTATTTTTATTGGCTCCCTTGATGACAGACAAACTGGTCTAACCTGGGGCCAACAGAACCAGCAGGAAATTTAGGTCATGGATAGTTGCATTTTAAAAACTCTGGTTTTTTAGATGCTGCTCAATCATAATTGATTGATGATAACATGGCAGAGAGGGCTCGTAAATCATAAAAGGTGGCCAGATAAAGACAAATGGCTGGAGATTTCACTGGATGCCTGGTCCCCAGCTCCCTGTGGTGTTCTGTTCTGCTCTCTGAAGGAGCTGCTTGTCCCTCCTTTCATGCAACTTACGGCCCAGCTGGCCTGTGTACAGAAAAGGGCCTCTTAAACTTGGCAGTTCTGTTTGAAGTAACATCATTTCTCAAGAGATGGGGGGAAAAAATTACAAAAAAATTTCTATCCCCCCTAAAACATATGTGTGTTTTAAAATGAATAGCCTTTAAAAGTTGTTCTTTCCAGCCTCTCTGAAATGAAGGCCCTAGCCTTTACTGGTAGCCGAAGTTAAGTGTAGTCAAATGAGATAATTTGATAACTCCTATAAGCTTCTTATATGGTCCTGCTCTGGCTTTGGGTAAATGCTAATTTGTAATAAGAACTCTAAGTAGATAGCTCTGTTCTTCCCAGGATGCAGGAAATGTGGCCTGGTATAATGGCATTTTAAAGAGTTTTTATTGAAGTAAAATATAATATTGTAGGAAAGTACAACTCAATGAATTTTTACTAACTGAAAACATCTGTGTAATCAGCACCTAGGTCAAGAAATAAAATATGAGCAGCAACTCTGGAAGTCCTGCTTTTTCTTCCTCCCTAAATTCTAAAAACAGATAGTTTTCCCTGGCTTTTATATTTTACATAAATAGGATCGTATAATACATTCTTTGTTACATATTCTTTCATTCAACGTTTTATTTGTGAGATTCATCTGTATTGTTGTTTTATGAAATTGGAGGTCATTCTCATTGCTGTGTACTATTTCATTGTGTAGCTCTCGCACAGGTTTTCTCTCCTGAGCATTTTCAGTAGGAGAGAAAGTTTGTAGAGTCTGTCTGCACCTTCCCTGAGGCGTTCACCATTTTCCATACCCAAGAATCCTGTGCTCTGCAGACGCAGAGTGCCAGTAAGTTCCAAGGGCCCCTTACAGGGATAAATTCTAGGAAATGCTTTCATACTTTGAGATCAGCCTCTCATTGCTCCTTTGCTGCTGCTGCTGCTAGGTCACTTCAGTCATGTCCAACTCTGCGACCCCATAGACGGCAGCCCACCAGGCTCCCCCGTCCCTGGGATTCTCCAGGCAAGAATACTGGAGTGGGTTGCCATTGCCTTCTCCAATGCATGAAAGTGAAAAGTGAAAGTGAAGTCGCTCAGTCGTGTCCGACTCTTAGCGACCCCATGGACTGCAGCACATCTGCTTATTTTATTAGGTCTTCTTGATACCTTCTTCCAACTTTCTTGTCTATGATAGTATTTTGCTCACTCCAGAATCCTTCCATTCATTTTTGTCTCTTTCTCCCAGTCCTAAGCTCAGACATCCCCCCTTTCTGAAATATTTTTTTCTGTCCTATGCTTACATATCACTCCAATTCTGCCTTCTCTGTTCTCTACTTTGAACCATATCCTCCTACTCTGAACTTCCATTTAAAAACTTTGCATTAATTCTAGATTCTTCTGTTTCTCTCATACTTGATATTCAATCCATTAGTAAACTATGCCAGCTTTAGCTTCAGAATATTTCCAAATGTAACTAATTCACATCACCTCCAATGTGTCTACCTCAGTCCAAGACCCATTTCTTCTTACTGGGATTATTGAGATTGTTTCCTACCTGTCTCTCTGCTTCCCTTGCTCCTCTGAAGTCTGTTTTCTTCATCAGAGCCTGAGTAATAACCTTTTAAAAAATTTTTTTACGTTTTTATTCTATATGGAGGTATAACCGATTAACAAACAACATTGTAATAGTTTCAGGTGAACAGTGAGGGGACTCAACCATGCATATACATGTATCCATTCTCCCCTAAACTCCCCTCCCATCCACGCTGCCACTTAACATGGAGCAGAGTTCCATGTGCTATACAGTAGGTTCTTGTTGGTTATCCATTAACAGTGTATATGTGTCTACCCCAAACTCCCTAACTGTTCCTTCCCCCCATCCTTCCCCGTGGCAGCTGTAAGTTCATTCTCTAAGTCTGTGAGCCTGTTTCTGTTTTGTAAGTAAGTTCATTTGCATCATTTGTTTTTAGATTTCACATATAAAGGATGTCACATATGATATTTCTCCTTCTCTGTCTGACTTATTTCGCTCAGAATGACAGTCTCTAGGTCCATCCGTGTTGCTACAAATGGCATTATTTCAGTCTTTTTAATGGCTGAGTCATGCTCCTTTGTACATATGTACCACATCTTCTTCATCCATTTCTCTGTCGATGGACATTTAGGTGGCTTCCACGTCTTGGCAATTGTGAATGATAGTAATAGCCTTTTCTTTTTAATAGTTGATTTACAATATTGTATTAGTATTGAGTGTACAGCAAAGTATAAATACATGAATCAATCTACATACACGCACTCTTTTTAGATTCTTTTCCCATATAGGGCATTACAGAGTACTGACTAGAGTTCCCTGTGCTATACAGTAGGTCCTTAGTAGGTATCTATTTTATGCACAGTAGTGTTTACGTCAATCCCAGTCTCTCAGTTTATCCCTCGTCCTACCAAGCCTCATAAAACAGATCATACCATTCCTCTGTTTGAAAGTTCGTTTATCTCAGAAGAAAAGCAAAGGTTCTAACAATGGGCTATATGGTCCTGAATGATCTTTGCCCTTGTCCGTCTTGTGTCTTATCCTCTTCCCATTCTCTTGCTAAGGGAACTGAGCCTGCTTAAACAACTTCTACACCATTGATCTACCACTTCCTCCTGCTGCTTCTCCTCTGAAGCCCAGACCATGGTTCCAGTCTACCATCTTTAAATCAACTGCTCCTGGAGACCATTTCCACCCTCTTTGATGACTTCAGGATCTGATTCCTTTTTGTGCATATCTCTTCAGTGTGTCCCATCTTTTTTTTTTTTTTTTTAAACATAGTTGTAGATATACATAGAAAAGTATGCTGTTTGTAAAGGACACACTGGGTTGACAGCTACACAGAACTGGAGGCCACTGCCGTGTGGCATTGGCTGACCTGAGCCTCAGCCAGCTGTCCCTTGGGCTTAGGGATGGAAGGTAAATATGGCATGGAAACACTCTGAATGAAAAATTCTTTCTTAACTTTGTCATTGTGACTACATATCCTTCCACCAGAGGTTTTTAACCTTGAATGAGGTTCTGGGGCCAATCATCTACTTTACTGGGGGGCTCTAAAGAGCTGCAAGTCTGTAGATCTCCTCTGACATGCTGAGTTGGTCTACTGCTGCTCTTGCTTTGTGTGATTTATCTCACTTACTGGGTTCCCTTGGTGATTTGTCCTAGTCAGAATCCTGGCTTCAGAGTCTGTTTCAAGGGTCTGAAATCCCCTTCCCTGACAAACTCAGATTTTCCTCTGACCGGGAAGCTCTAGAGAGGAAATGTATAGTGGATCGGTTCTCGGTTTTAGAGAAAGACAGCCTTAAGTGGATCCCAGCTGAACTATTCACCAGCTGATGTCCTTGACAAATCATCTTTCTCAACCTTAATTTCTTCCTCTGAAATAACAATGCCCATTTATAGGGTAATCAGGAGGATTAAATTAAATAATCTATAATAATAATATTTTTGTAGATGTTTGTTTCTCTTTTTCAGATGTCAGCTACTTTGCTATAGAGATGAGTATACTTTTGATCCTTTATTCAAAGGACTGAGCTAGATGCTGGAGATGCCATTAGGAATAAGATGTGTTTCTTGCCATGAAGAATTTTTCAGTCTTAGAAGGGAACTAGACATGAATAATGGAGAAGGCAATGGCACCCCACTCCAGTACTCTTGCCTGGAAAATCCCATGGACGGAGGAGCCTGGAAGGCTGCAGTCCATGGGGTCACGGAGGGTCGGACACGACTGAGTGACTTCACTTTCACTTTTCACTTTCAAGCACTGGAGAAGGAAATGGCAACCCACTCCAGTGTTCTTGCCTGGAGAATCCCAGGGGCAGGGGAGCCTGGTGGGCTACCATCTGTGGGGTCGCGCAGAGTCGGACACGACTGAAGTGACTTAGCAGCAGCAGACATGAATAAACAATTATGAAGTTCAAGGTGGTAAGAACCATAGTAGAGGAAAATAGAGGCTTGTCAGGGATTATAGAATAGGTAAACTTGCTGCTGCTGCTAAGTTACTTCAGTCGTATCCGATTCTGTGCAACCCCAGAGACGACAGCCCACCAGGCTCCCCCATCCCTGGGATTCTCCAGGCAAGAACACTGGAGTGGGTTGCCATTTCCTTCTCCAATGCATGAAACTGAAAAGTGAAAGTGAAGTCGCTGAGTCCTGTCCGACTCTTCATGACCCCATGGACTGCAGCCTACCAGGCTCCTCCGTCCATGGGATTTTCCAGGCAAGAGTACTGGAGTGGGGTGCCATTGCCTTCTCCATAGGTACACTTAACACAGGGAAAATCAGGGGAGATAATTGTGCAACCAGGTGGAAAATATGAGGAGGGGGCGGGGAATCCATCCTGGACAGCAATAGAAGCCTGTATAGAAGCACAGAGGCAAATGCAAGTAGTTTATCTAAACTACAATGTAGCCTGGAAGGAAAGGGTTCATGATGGATAAGGCTGAATGGTCAATTAGAGCCAAAGAGGCAAAAGAAATGTGTGTGTCATGTAAAAGCTTTATCTTGAAGACAATGGAAACCATGAAATATCTTGAAGGATATCAGATTTTTGGTTCAGAATGAGATAAGTCATGATTAGATCTATTTATTAGTCCTTGCAGCCTAGGTGGTAGAGGAAGGAATAGAGGAGATGGATATATAAAATTATCAGGCCTTGGTGGCTGATTTGATGTGGCAGGGACAAGGAAAACCCAAGTAGACCACAAGTTTCAGTCTTGTTCAACTGGAATAGTGATGGTACCACACAGTCAGTATGGGTATAGACTGTATAGACTGCAGAACAGAATCCAGGGTAAAAATCTTCATTTCCGTTTTAGACAAGTTGAATTAAATTTACTAATAGATATATGAGAAGTTCATTTGTTGGCTGTATAGATAGGGAGCAAAGGAAAGAAATTTGGCTGAAGATGTAGATTTATGAGTTATATAAGTATTCTGATTAAGGTGAGATATCAAAAAAATTCACAAATACAGTGACTCAGACAAAATTGTTTATTTCCCATATACCCTGCAGTCTAGAAATTGTTGAATAGTCCAGTCCAGATGCCACTCAAAATGTGGTCCACTGGCCAGCAGCAGATGTAGATTTATGAGTTATATAAGTATTCTGATTAAGGTGAGATATCAAAGAAATTCACAAATACAGTGACTCAGACAAAATTGTTTATTTCCCATATACCCTGCAGTCTAGAAATTGTTGAATAGTCCAGTCCAGATGCCACTCAAAATGTGGTCCACTGGCCAGCAGCATTATTATCACCTGACAATTCATTAGATGCGCAGAATCTTCAAGCCCTGTCCCCAAACCTAGTGAATTCGCATCTGCATTTAACAAAAGCCCCAGGTAAGCCACATCCACATAATTTTGAGAAGCTCTGGTTTAAGGGATCGATGGTATATGAGAAGGGGAAAAGAGCACACAAAATTACAAATTTTTTTTTTTAGATGTGACGTCTTTAAACCAGTAGATATTAATTTTCACTATAGTAGAAATTAAAACTGAGAAAAGTTTAAAATGTTTATTTATCAATTCCTTTAAAAATAATAACAAACCTGTTACAAGTTAACATAAATGACGTATTTTATGAAAAATAGCAGTATTTACAAACCAAAAAAAAGTGAAAATGGCATTGGTTTATATTTTTGCAAATCTCTTAAATGTCTCCCTGAAGAGAAAAACAGCTGGATTCTTATATTTGCCTCCTCATTCAATATGCTGCCATATGTTGTTTTGGTTGAAGCATTTGAAGAAAATCCAGCTTCATGCAGATACATAGTTGAAAAAGGCAGGAACATTTTGATTTCCTTTTCAGATGTTTGCAGATACTATGTTTTGATACCATACCTTGACACTGCAAGTAGTAATTTCTTAAAGGTATGCTGTAATACGGGATTGGAAATCATATCAATGAGCTTTCTGTACTCTTTACGTTAGAACCCACTCATCTATCCTGCATTGTGGATCAATCTTTTGCCTATGCCTGATTTTCTTATATCATGCATGGGTCATTTGGAAAATACTGACTCACTGAGGTATGCAGATCTTTTCAAATGTTGACACATTTCATCATTCAATTCAAAGAAAAAAGTCACATTTTTAATGTCATACTAGATCTCATAAAAAAGGTCTTTAAGTACTTAGAATCTGACAGTGAGAGATACAAGTTTTCCAAAAAAAAAAAAATATATATATATATATATATTTTTTTTTTAACTTAAAAGCCAGAATTTTATCATTGGCAATAAATATGTCAGTTGTTTTCCTGGAAGAAACAGGCTCAGTTTGTTCATTTTTGAGAAAAAGTTTGTCAAGTACCCAAATTTTAATTATAATTTCTCTATCTGAAATTTTTTTCAAGTAATGATGGTATTCATGAGAGAAACAGTTAATTTGGCTTACGATTCAAACACTTGCACAAATGGTTTTCCTCAGAATAGCCATGACATTAAAAGATGCTTGTTCCTTGGAAGAAAAGGTATGACAAACTTAGTGTATTAAAAAGCAGAAACATCTCTGTGCCAGCAAAGCCCTGTATAGTCAAAGCTATAGTTTTTCCAGCAGTCATGTATGGATGTGAGAGTTGGACCATAAAGAAGGCTGAATGCCATAGAGTTGATACTTTTGAAGTATGGTGCTAGATAGGACTCTTGAGAGTCCCTTGGACAGCCAGGAGATCAAACCAGTCAATCTTAAAGGAAATCAACCCTGAATATTCATTGGAAGGATTGATGCTAAAGGTGAAGTGCCAGTACTTTGGCCACTTGATGCAAAGAGCCAACTCATTGGAAAAGACCCTGGTGTTGGGAAAGGTTGAAGGCAGGAGAAGAAGGGGTTAGTGATGGTTGGATGGCATCATCGACACAGTGGACATGAGTTTGAGCAAACTCCAAGAGATAGTGAAGGACAGGGAAGTCTGGTGTGCTGTAGTCCGTGGGGTCGCGAAGAGTCAGACAGGACTGAGCGACTGAACAACAACAAAATAATGTAGGTTAATCTCCTCATCTCAAGGTCTATAACCTTAATCACATCTACGAAGTCCCTTTTGTCGTATAACGTAACATGTATGGTTCTGGGGACAAGAGTGTGGGTCTCTTTGGGGAGGTGCATTATTTTGCCTACCACACACTAGTGTGTATTAAATATTTGTTGAAGGGATGAACAAAGGATCCTAACCCATCACTCATTTCTCAGAGCTTTGCTCTGCCATGATATTAGGTGTTGATTGTTTAAGACTCAGTTGAGGTACCACCTCTTTAAAGATGTAGGTGTTCCTCGGCTCTATTTCCAGAGTGAATGAATCCCTCTGCTAAAGCAGCAGCAGCATGACTGTTTACTCCTGTCCTCACTCTCCTGTAAGCTCCTTGTGTCTTGCTTTGTTCCTTGCATGCCTAGAGTAGAGCACAGTGTAGGGCACATAACATGTATACAATAAATATTTGTTGATGAATGCACAAGGGCAGCAATTAGTTATCCTTGTACACACCAAGTTACGCTTTTGCTTTTTCCCTGGAGCATATAAAGCTTATCCCCTCCCCCAAAAAGCAGAGTGGCTTTAGTTATGAGGATTTAAGGCCTTGTGGCAAGTATTAATGCAAGAACGGCAAAGGCCATTAATACATATGGTATTTGGGGTCAGAAGGGCCTCACATACTCCCTCAGGCCCCACACTGGCACCATCTCTTGAGCCTGTACCCACTAACTGAGCGGAAGTTGCAGGAATTGCAGACGGGTTCTCAGCAGAGCAGCAGTTTAGATGGCTTAGTTTCCCTGAGAGTCCTCAGACTCACGCCCCAGAGGGGCAGGTGTGGAACCAGTGATCTGCTCTGTAGCCATACCACACATGGCCCGTTTGTACCTCACGCCTGCAGAGCTAGCCAGCAGAGACTGACTGACTTTGCAGAGGGATTTTAATTCAGCCCCCAACTTGGCTTTTCTAAAGACAACATACATTTTACAGAGGACCTTTTGTATAGAGTTACTGGGGACTCATTCAAGAATAACAGAAGTCCCAGTCTGCAGAATTTAAAAAAAAGAAAAATTTTTTTTTTGGTCATTCCAGACACAGCTCCAGTCTTCCACCTCCCACCAGTAAGACCATTTATATAAAAATGAGTGAGAAATTTAATCCCTGGTACTTTATAAATAATCCATTTCCCCCCCTTTCTTTGTGGTTTACTCTGTATGTGCTTTTTTAATGGCAGCGTTTAATAATGTTTATATTGCCTTTAACCTTTGACTAATTTTGCAGTTAGGTTCCAAAATCTGGTTTCACATCCAGTGTGTGTAGGCTGCTGCTCCTTCCTTTGAGACTACTGGCTTCTTATTCCTGGAAGGTATTTCATTCCCTTCCCAAGCATCTTAATCACTTCTGCTGGGTAAAAAGGGTGTACATGGGGTAGTAGGCAATAGTAGTAGTAGTGGGAGCTCTGTAGTCTGGTAGGTGGGCTAAGTCGCTTCAGTTGTGTCTGACTTTTTGCAACACTATGCACTGTATTCTGCCAGGCTCCTCTGTCCATGGGATTCTCCAGGCAGGAATACTGGAGTGGGTTGCCATGCTCTCCTCCAGGGGATCTTCCTCACACAGAGATTGAACCCGTGTCTCTTATGCCTCCTGCATTGGCAGGCAGGTTCTTTACCACCAGCACCACCTGGGAAGCCCTCTTCCTTATACAACGCTGAAATCAGTCTTCCTGGAATTTTCAGTCTGATAGAAAGAAGATCAGAATGTACCTGTCTTTGTCTCTTACTGTCCTTCCCTTCCCCTGTCTCCTCCCTCTCCCCTTCCTCTTCCCTTTCCAATAAATGTTTTCAGAATGGTTTTAGATTTATAGAAAAATTGCCAAGATAATATAGAGAATTTCTGTATACCCCTCACTTTACAGTATTGTGTATCCACAACCATTCATCAAAATTCAGAAACCAACATTGGTACATTACTCTTAATTATAAATTCCAGACTTGGTCTGATTTCACTAGTTTTTCTCTAATGTCCCTTTTCTGTTCCAGCATCCTATCCAGGACATCACATTACATTTAGTCATTATGTTTCCTTTGTTTCATGTAGTGTGTGATAGTTTTTTTTTGTTGTTCTAATTTTTCATGCCTTGACAGTTTTGAGGGAGTACTGGTCAGGCATTTTGTAGAATGTCCCTCAGCATCTATCTGATGTTTTTGTCATGGGTTTATGGGTTTGGGAGAAGAATACTGCAAAAAATGAAGTGCTGTTCTTATCACATCATGTTAGGGACACATGATATCACTATGACATCACTGGTGACATTAACCTTGATCCTCTAAGATAAAGTCGCTCTTCCCTCCCTTTTCCATACATAATTTTTTAGAAGCAAGTCACTATGTTCAGCCCATACTTAAGAGGTAGGGCAATTAAGTTCTACCTCTTGGAGGGGAAGTATCCTATATAGGTAAGTAATCTGGAATTATTTTGTTAAGGAAGGTTTGTGTCTTGTCCTGCATTTATTAATGCAGTCATTTATTCATATCAGTTTGGAGTGATGCATATTTACTTTATACTTTGGGTTATAATCCGTTGCTACTTTAATTATTCTCTTGCTCAACTTGTTCCAGCTTTGGCCACTGGGAGGGCTTCCAGTTTTCTCTTGTGTTCTCTTCATGTGTCCCCATTTGTGTGTTTTCTGAGGATTTCCTTACTTTGTGGCACTATAAGATATTCCAGGTTCTCCCAGCCCCAGCCATTCCAAGGATCTCTGGTTCCTATTATTGGAGAGTGAAATTAGAAACTAAGATCTGACCACTGGGGTGCCCATTGCTGCTGGGGTGTCACTACTTCCAGATCTTCTCAGTAGACAAAGTTAAATACATGCGTGTGTATCAGCCCATGTTACACATGTATGTGCACTATTTCTGCATCTACATTTCTTCCGATAGTAAAGATTTTCTATTTTGAGTATTTATATTTTGTTGTGTAGCAAACAATGAGAATATGATTCACTCTATTCTACCATCACTGGTAATTTTTTTAAAGGAGTAAGAAGAAAGTAGAAATGTAGATCTTAGCATAACTATGACTTAAGAACTCAGTCATCCTCCTTCATCATTTCAGAGATAAAGACTTCCTAAGAAGTTTCAGATCAGATCAGATCAGATCAGTCGCTCAGTCCTGTCCGACTCTTTGCGACCCCATGAATCGCAGCACGCCAGGCCTCCCAGTCCATCACCAACTCCCGGAGTTCACTCAAACTCACGTCCATCGAGTCAGTGATGCCATCCAGCCATCTCATCCTCTGTCGTCCCCTTCTCCTCCTTCCCCCAATCCCTCCCAGCATCAGAGTCTTTTCCAATGAGTCAACTCTTTGCATGAGGTGGCCAAAGTACTGGAGTTTCAGCTTTAGCATCATTCCCTCCAAAGAAATCCCAGGGCTGATCTCCTTCAGAATGGACTGGTTGGATCTCCTTTAGGTCCAAAAAAGTTAAGAGACTAGTTAGTGGAATAGTCAGAAGTAGATTCTGGATATTTGAAATGAAATCTCTTTGTTTCCACCATATCTAATGCCTCTGTAAGACTGATTAGTATTCTTAGCTTTGTTTTCAACTCAGTTATTAACTACTTGGAATGCATTAATAAACATTTTAGAGTTGGTGTGCACAAGCATGACCAGGCAATCCGAAGTCCACCACAGTATCACTGAGGAGGGATTGTGCTCTCCAGTGGCAGGTGTGTGTGTGTGTGTGTATTCAGTTGCTTAGTCATATCCAACTCTTTGTGACCCCGTGGACTGTAGCCCACCAGGCTCCTCTGTCCATGGGATTTCCCAGGCAAGAATACTGGGGTGGGTTGCCATTTCCTCCTGCAGGGTATCTCCCCAGCCCAGGGATCAGACCCACCTCTGCTGTGTCTCCTGCATTGCAGGCGGATTCTTTACCACTGAGCCACAGGGGCATATCTTAGATCAATGACTCGAAAATGATGCTATGATGGCTGGATGTTAGTGAGTGAATCTTTTCAAATCATTATGATGATTACCCTGCCCCATTTTACTTTTTATAACTATCTCCAAAAAAGTCTTTTTTTGCTCTGGGAAGAGAATCACAGGGCTCCTACAGGACAGATACTTGATGTGTACACCTGCCTTTTAGAAGTGGGTCATAAAGCGATAAAGGAATCTGCTTAATGACATCCAGGAGTTGGTGATAGGGTAAAAAGTAAGAAGCGAAAACTGTAGCCCCCACAGCCCCTCTTTTAACACACAGCTCCTTTCTTTTAAATTGCTTTTGACAGCATGTAAAGCAAAGGACAAACCCTTGAAAGTTCCTCTCAAGAGATTCCCAAGGCTATAGGACAGCCCTAGGATGCCTTCACACCTTTCAGCCATGTCCTTTGAGATGTGGCTATATTTATACTTGGTAAACCACGTCTTGTTACCATGTAACAGTAAAAGCTCCATTCTGTTCTTTTCCAGTTGTACTTTTATCCATTTCATTTTGGTTTTGGTACATTGTGAACATCCAAGATTTTTAGTGGAAATAAAAACAGCTGTTTCTCATGTACCAAAGAATTTAATTGTGAACTTTAACCTTGAGATAATATATCCAAATTTTCCCAGGTGTAGGAATGACTTGACTAGAAAAGCTCGTTTTGGGTAGTCATTCCAATAACAACCAAATTCAGCTGCTTACTGTCAACTTCATTAAGAGATAGAGAGTTTCTATAGGTCTTTCTTTATTTCAGTACTCCCTTCTTAACATGGCTTTTCCTCTTTAAAATAGTGCATATTTACCTACATAAACAAACACACCCTGAAGTCCCATCTTTCATTCCGGCTTTATTTTTCTCCATAGCTCTTACCAACATTCAATATGCTATATATTTTACTTCTTTAGCTTTTTGTCTGTTTTCCCCCACTAAAATGTAAACTCTATGAGAACAGAGGATTTGTTTTGTTCGCTGCTATATTCCCCAGACCCAGAGTAGTACTTGGAACATAGTAGATGCTCAGGGAATGCTTCAAAATGAATCATGTGAAAGTTGCAAGTTCTGATTATTTAGCTCCTGATTTTAATATAAATGCAAAGAGTTGAACTTTATTTTATAGGGTTATTTTACATTGTAAGTAAAATTAAATCACCATGTAAGTTGGGGATTTGTCTGTTCACCAAAAACTTCAGAATTTATACAAGCAGTGTGCATAGTGCCTTGGAAATTATGCAACTTGCTCAGTACTACGATGCTATCATCACTTGAAAGGAATTTTGAAATTCTCTGCTAAATGTCACTCAGGAACTTGAAATATCTAAAAGCACACTTTTTTTTTTTTTTTTTAAGTTTAAAGGTGAATCAATTCAGTTCAGTCATTCAGTCATGTCCAATTCTTTGTGACCCCATGGACTGCAGCATGCCAGGCCTCCCTGTCCATCACCATACCTTCAGACTAACCCCAAAATATCTTGAGGTGTCATTACCCACTTTGATCAGATTTAGCAGAAAATGACTTTTCATTGTTATTAAAAAAAAATCTATTCTGACTCATATTTGCCAACTTAAAGAATATTAAAAAGAATATGCTATAAAATCCAAAGTAATTCCTCTGAAGGAGTGTCAGCATTCATTTGTATACATAGGTGCTGGCATGTTTTTATTTTTAATCATATTACTTTACAGATATTTACATTTTCTAGTGTCTGAAGTACTTACACTTTTATTTTTAGAATACACGGGCTCTTATTTGTTTAAGAAATATGTAAGATAATACAAAAGGGTATGCAACTTGACCAGCCTTTTGATGAACTAGATCTTTCAAAAACATAGCTCTAACGCCAAATTTCCTGCAGTATTCTCTCCAGGACAAGAAACAAATAAAAAACCCATCTAGTCAGTGACCATCACAGACTTGTTTGCATGCTATCCTCGGATTCATGTAGTGCATAAATTACACCTTTGTACAGATTGACATATGTCCTATTCCCCCCTTTTATTTCAGAACATTGGGGAATCGACAACGTCTGTTGTGTTAAATCAGCTGCTGCCCATGATTAAGCCTTTGAACCAGAGGACCAGTGATGACTACAGCCCCGAAGAGCTGCTGGTCCTCCTGCTGTATATTTATTCTGTCGGTGGAGAGTTCTCAGTGGACAAGGACCTGGGTGAAGGGGAAGAAAAAGTGAAGAAAGCATTGGCTCAGGCCCTTTGTGAGGAGTCTGAATTGTCACCTTTGCTGCGGAAAATCACAGGTAAGTGTTTGACAAAAATAGAGGACGTATGCATCACTGATACAGAAAGCAGGTTTTAAATAAAGGCATTTTGGAAAGAGGGTGAACTATCTTCATTGGAGTTGTTCAGAATTTCATGAGGCCTGATGAATGCTAGTCGGCTTTTAGGATTAGAAGTTTTTATTGCAGTACATTTTTTTTCCAACTGTGGTAGTAAAATGGCCTTCTAGTTGCTTTTTTAGAATTCATAGTCTTAGAACCTAAGTCTTGTTAAAACAGCAAAATTCTCACAAGATGTAATATCTTTAAGAAAAAATAAAATATGGTACATCCTGTTCAAAAGGTTTCTGATGACGTATTCTCTTTGAGATTGTCTTTGCAAACTTTAGAAAAAGCAAACCCGTTTCCCTAAGATACTATACAATGTTATAGGATGAAAATTGACATTTTCAAGAATAGTTTTATATTTTGACTTCCATTTTTCATTTTAAATCTGAGTGAATTGATAGTATCCAAAATAATACCCAAATATCCCAGTGAAGTAGGCTGTGCTGATTTGGGGAAAATATTTAATTAAAAGTCATAAAATCTAACCATTTTCATTTCTAATAAGAACTGTGATATAACTTATGAAAGCCCAACTTAAGGAGATAATCAGTTGTATTGTTTCATATCAAATTCAATGTTATTTATATTTTGTGTAAAACTTATTGCCAGTAGTATGGATTGAGCCTAAGTCTGTTTGAGAGTGAGAAGTTATTGAAGCTTACATGTGAAACTTAAATACTTTATAAAAACAGACCAAGTTGCCATTCATTCTTGAGTGTATGTGCTTGGGGGTGTGTTTAGACCTTTCCACTGGGGAAGGCTCAACTAGGTAGGTCTCTAAGGTATCTCCCGACCTTTCCCCTGTCCCCTGTCTTGCCTCCCTGGCTGGGGAGCTTGCTCAGAAGTAAGCTGTGTTGCTGTCCACCTGGGTGTCCTGTGCATATGTGCTTCCCTTTGTGCCCCACTGCTGGCCTTTCCTATGTCTGGTCCTGGAAAATGAAACCCTGATGAGATGGAAACTGAATGAGGTTCCCATAGAAGTGAAGCATTTCCTTGCTCAGTACAGAACCTGCTTGCCAACATAAAATCTACATAAGGAAAATGTGTGGGAGCTGTTCCCATTTCATTAAGGTACAGCGCTGTGTGTGATTCCATGTGTGTGTGTGGTTATAAATGAATATTGACTTAGAAAGGCTTCATACGGTTTGTATAAAGCTTAGAACAGTGATTTGATTCAAAGTCGATTTGAATGCTAGGAGAGTGTAATTTGATGTTATTCTTAACACACACAGTTCCAGAAACAGACAACAAGCATGGTATGTTTTAGTGAGGGTGTTTGGCTAGCTTTTCTGCAGCACTAGTGAGTTACTGTATTATTTTGGGAATTAAGGTCAAGCAGTCAGAGTGTTCATTTGATATTTGCTCAAGGTGTTTATTGACCCAGAATTTCATTCTTTATTAGTTTCTCTGTTTTTGATTGCTCAGGATATTGCATTTTCTTGCTTATAAATGTGATTTCACGATTAAAAACACTTCTGTACATTTGTATTTATATATCAGGAAAATTTGTAAGCTTAGCAGTTGAAGGTGAAAAAAAGAATCTATGAAAGTTTTAGTGCAGTTTTAAACTTTTGAGACATCTTTTTTTTTAATTAATTTATTTTAATTGGAGGCTAATTACTTTACAATATTGTGGTGGTTCTTGCTATACATTGACATGAATCAGCCATGGGTGTACATGTGACATCTTGTTTTATAATACAAAGTATACATTCCTACCCAGATTAACTTTGGATGTGCAATTTAAATAGATGAATAAGATGTGCTGTTTAAACTTGATGTAAGTTAACTTGCCAGTGGAACATGCGTGCCTTGGTCAACTTCTGTGGACACAAAAAGGACTTGCTTTCTGAAGATAGACTTTTACTTGGCCAGTATAGATATGCCTCTTATTAAGTATGTTGAAATGGCACATGGCCTGAGGAGTCGGGTTTATGTTTACACTTAGCTGCTGAAGAGAATGTTTAACCTACATCTCAAGATAAGGAGTAATGGGATGGTGTTGAGGCAGGGGTGACTCAGTCTTGAATCAGTACAAGGCATGCCCAGTATGTACCGGAAGAACTGAATTGTCTTCCAAATGTGCTTAGCCTATCATGGAACTAGGTTAGTCTGGCCCACAGTGTTGCACTTAACATTATTCCAACTTTTAGTCTTGACTTACTTGTTACTGGGTGGCAGAAATTATTTTATGTCTTCTGCACATTTGTGGTTGATGAGATTTAGAAGTATTATTGAAAATAAGCATGTAATCAATATAAGAATTGTGCTTTTCATATAATGTTGTAATTTTACTAATCTTAACTATTGATAGAATCAAGAAAGCAATACTTTCTAAAGTAAAGTTCAATACTGGACTAAAGACGAATCATGTTATCATCACACAACTGCTAAGTGATAAAACCAGGACTTGAGCCCAGGTGTTCTGAGTCTGGAGCCCATGTCTTTAATCATGAGACCTAAAGCTGACACAAATTCATTTCCATAACCGTTGAATATTGTATTCTATAACTTATGCTTGCTTACATTTATTGTTTTATGCCATGCATGCTCATTTCTCTAGGGGATCTTCCCAACCCAGGGATCAAACCCAGGTCTCCCACATTATAGGTGGAGTCTTTACCAGCTGAGCCACAAGGGAAGCCCACGAATACTGTAGTGGGTAGCCTATCCCTCCTCCAGCTTATCTTCCCGACCCAGGAATCGAACCAGGGCCTCCTGCATTGCAGGCCGTTTCTTTACCAACTGAGCTATCAGGGAAGCCCAATAGCGACTTACAGATGTTTCCTTGTACTGTCCTGTTTTGGTGCATGTATCCTCTTTGTTTCTGCATTGCTATAAAGAAATTAAAATATTTTTTCTAGTCATTGAAATCTGTTGGTTGTCTAGCTTTCTAAAACAGGAGTAGCAAAGTTAAATTCTTTTTGTTTCAGTAGTATCTCTTGACAATAATTGTGCTGTGTTTAAAATGCATATTTCCTTTTATATGTTAAAAATGTAATTTACTTTTGACAGTGTCTTTTATCTCTATTCTTCCCTTTTATGGAAAGGGCAATGAGAAATTGTGATTGGAAAAACAAAACAAAATTTAAGATGGTCAACGGCAGCTATTATTTTCTTTTTAATAGGTACTCTTGGGGAAAATGGTGGGCAAAAACTCTTTTCTATTCACACAAAATAACAAGGGTTGACTCTTGGGTGTCAGGGATGGGAGCTGTAAAAAGAAAATTGATATGGCCTAAATGTGTCATTTAGTGTTGTGCTTTCTCAGTCTTGCTAAGTTCAAAGAAAATATCGGTTTCTATATATGTTAGTGTTTGCATGGCAGTCACAAGAGAAAACAAAGGAAAACCATTTGAACTTTCTTCAGAGTATGAAATCAAAAGACTGATTTTAAAGATCTGTGCAAACTTGGACTATCCTCATACAGGGAGGTATATCAGAAAAGTGTAGACTTAGAACAGAAATCCTTAACTCAGAAGTCCTGGCTGTGTCATTTCCTCTCAGTGTGTGTTAGTGGGCAAATCAATGTCTCTGAACTTTGATAATAAATACAAACACTCTATTGACCACTCATGGTTTTGCTGAGAATAAAACGATGTTATATGTATGAGCTAATTTTTGATCCATTTACTATTGTAATAGGTAATTTTTTCCCATTGCTGTTATTATTTTGCGAGCATCTAGCTATCATATAGGACAGTGCTTCTCAGCCTTTTCACATTGAGATGCATTCAAACAATGAGAATACTTGCGTAGCCTCTCATGGTGAGTGGACAGGCTATTGTGGTGGGAGGAAACCAGCAGCAGGGGCTCTGATCACTTCCGGCCCTACCCTATTGACCTGTGACCTGAAGTGAAGGAGCAGCTTGTCACACCTGTAAACTATTAAGGGCAAATCAATGCACTAAGGTGTGTTGGTCAGAAGGCTCTGGAGTCAGGAAACAAAGAAAAACAAAACTTGCATATATAGTTTTTGACACCAGAACTCTTGGAAAAAAAATTTTTTTGGTAAGCAATTTTTATATTAATCAATTTATTTTCCTGAATTTTTATATTTCCTGTCTTTAATTTTTCCATGTCTTTAAAGGGGCTAGATCTATTTATTAAGGTTCAGTGTAATGCTAGGGAATGAAAGATTCAAAATATCTAAAAACTGTGCTTCCAGAGAGAAGCATGATAATACCATGGAAACTGTGACTTACATTTATTTCTTAGATTCTTATTTTATTTCCTGTTGATAATTTGGGATTATCAATTTCTGTATTCTTGTATTAGGATTGTACCTGGTTATAGGTGATGGAAAATTTACCAGATTAGCTTAAATAATAAATAAAAATAAACAGGTTTTTTTTTTCCACAGCAGGAAGTCAGAAACAGGCAGCAGAACTCACACTCTTTTTGGCTTCCTTCTCCTTTTTTTCTGTCATCATGGTCATGAGGTGGATACTCCTCTTCCATATGTTATATCCATGCTTCGGGCAAGGAGGGAGGAAGGATGAAAGGAAAAGGAATATGCTAGTGAAATCTGCCCTTTTTTCTTCGTACAGGAAAACCACAACTTTCTGGAAGTCCTACCAGAAGACTTGTAATCATTTGCCTATGAAGTTGGCTCATTTTCTAAAACGCTGCATGAGTCAAGGGATCTTACTGAGAGGCAGGATTCAGCCTGTAGGCTTACAGGTTGCAGTCTTTATATATATATATATATTTTTGGATTTTAGTATCCAGTATGCAGGTTGCGATCTTTAGACTAAGTACTACTTAAGGTATTGACTATTATAGAGAAAAGCTTTTGAATCTCTAATACTAGAAATCTGAAAGATCTCTAGGCAGTGAAATTATACACTACAGATCTCATGAACTCCTTTTTTGACTTTTTTTTTTATTAACTAAAAGAAAAATCACATTCGTTTACATTTTAATCTGCCGTGAGTTCACCAGTGAAGTAGCATAGGTTTTCCTTCCAAATCCATACTGTAAAGATACCATCTAAGTGGAAGTCGACCTCCCACAGAACTCTGACTATTGGATGGAAAATGCAAGGAAGCAATTTGGGGCTTAATATTAGGAAGACATATCAAGAAAATAAAGCCAGCCAGAAAGTCTGACTCACTCCCACGAGAAGAGCTTCCCAGCACAAAAGGCTGACACCAGAACTTGAGCATCAGTAAGAATTTTACCAAGACATTTTAGGACTTGAAAATGTTACGAAAAGTCAGTTTTGTGGAAGGGATGGTGCCTAAGTTTTCCTCAATTTCTGGGAAGATGATACTTTCCTAGCAAGGTCTTTAGTCATGCTACCTTTCCTATGTAGTTCCCCAAACCTCAATATAAAATAATGGCAGGATTCCTGTTACTCTCACTGGAATAATCAGAACTTCACACTGATTGGAATAAAATGTATAAATTACCTTTGTGATGGACCATGATTTTTTAAATCATCTTCAACTTTTTTAAGAGATCTTGTTTCCTGAGTTTTTTTCTTCTCTGTTCGTCCTCACTTGCCTATTGTCCCATTTAAGATTAACCATGGATGACAGATGAGGAAAGGCTGAAGGTAAGAACAGTCTAGAGAGCTCTCATCCGGCATCCACTTGTGTTCTCTAATGGGAATCTAAGAGAGGACTTCGAATGAGGAAGGAGCTGAGGATTTGTTTTCAGTGGGTTGTAGAAGGCAGCTTTCTTTCAGGTCTGCTTGCCAATGGAAAGCATATATATGCTCCTGTCCTTAGCAAAACAAAGCCGCATTCTACAACCAAAAGTGAAAATCTATTTGCAATGATTTGTATATGACAGCTTTTCTCTTTTGAAAAAGTTCAGGTAAACATAGACCATATAAAATTATTATTGCCATTCATGGCTGATACTTTATTATGAAAACTTTCATCTCCATCAGCATAAGACATAGACATTTTATTATGTTAATAGAGGTATATCTTTCAAACAAGGCATTTTTCATTATTGGTCAAGTACTTTTCCTAGCCTTGTAGAAAGTCAGTCTTTGTAAAATACGAAGTACTTCCCAACAGAGGACTGTAAAAGACGAGGTAATGAGAACTTCTCCGCTTTTGTGCTTCCTTTCCCTATCACGTCTGCATTCTTTCCTCGTTTCACAGCTTCCCCTCAGTAATTCATCAAATTTCAAAATATACGTTTCTGCAGATTTCTACTCTTAAGGGCACTATTTCAATTGAAAAACAGTTTTCAAGATTTCAGATATCTTTCCCTTGAAAAGTTGTTCCTTGGACCTTGAGCATTGCAATGATAAGGATGTTGCCGTGGTAACTAGCAGAGTGATCCTGAAAGTTCATTGCCAGCTTAAATGTTACCCACAGTTGAATGAAAACTTGAGCTCATTACAGTAGGTGACAGTTTACAAAACCATGACTGCAGAATCCACTACTCACTCAGCTGAAAGACTTCAGGATACAGGGGAAAATTCATTTCAGAAAAGATTCTGCTTCATCTCTTGCTTCTAATTTATGGAGTCTCAGTTATTGTGGCATTCCGGCATTAGACTTTTCATCAAGGCATGTACCTTCATTTCTAGTGTTTCAGATTTCTTGTTTCAGGGCACCAAAACAAAACAAAACAGCTTTTTAAGACTGTTGTTTTCCATTATGATTTGTAACAGTGTTTGGTATAATAGGGACTATTTTTCCTCTTGATTTCTAAGATTTCTGCTGGAAACTCTGATGAAGAACATATGTCTGCCCTAAATCACTCCCATGAGAAATGTTGGAACTGTTACATTTAGTTTTACTGTCCAACATATTAAAATAGTTAACTGCAGCACGTATTACAAAATGGCTATATCAACTGAAGTTTACAATGTTTAGTTCATATTTAAAATACATCACAAGCTGTGTAGAAAAATATTTAGAGCTGCCTATTAAGGTAGCTAACTAGTTAAGTAATTTTGCAAAGATATTAAGGGATCACTACAAATTACTTTCTCAAGTACTTAATTTTTTCATGCCAGATGATAAAAAATGATCATTCTTAATTAAGACAATGGAACAGATCTTCTTGCAGTGGTATTTATATATGCACAAAGGCATGAGACAGACTGTCTAAATCATTAATTTTTATGTCTGCTCATGATGCCAATAGTAATAATTGTGTGTGTGACAGAGAGGTTAATAATTGCTGATTCTTATTAATTGCACATTAGATTATAAATTTCTTAGTCATGAAAGAGAACAAATGGAATGCATGGAATACAGTGTAGTTTTCTTAAACACATAGCTGTGGATCAGATGGGAGTGATTTGAGTGTTGTGGTCGAAAAGAGCACAGAGGAGAAGGGGACTAATGGTCATTCCTCAAAATCGTCATAGGTGTATAACCTGAAAATAAGTCACTTAGCTTCCTCGTTGTAAAGTGGGAGTCTTATTAGGTGCGTCTTAGGTCTCTTCTTTCGCTGCCACTCTGGGGATCTAGCTTCATTTGTTTTTTATTTTTATCAGAGTCAGTGTACTCTAAACCAACTCCTCCTCAGTACCGTTGTCTTTGTCAGGCTATCACTGTCATCTCAGGAGGGAAGCAGTGGAGTCATTGACTCAACCTCCGCTCCGAGAGCTGTGGGCTCTCCCTGCGGCCGCGTCTGCTTCCTTTGAGATGGCCTTCTCTGTTCACAGTTCTCCAGCAATGCTCACTGCGCTCCAGGCACACAGTGGCCCAGGGCCACTCCACCCCTGCCCACCCACTCATTCAGCTTGCTGATAACCAGGTTAATATTCTTAAGTTTAATTTTATATTTTAATATCTTTAAGGTTTTCCCTCCACTAGAAGAAAGTAGTCACCACTAGAAAGTAGTCATACTTTCTCTTTGTAGAAAACTTGGAAATGTAAAGAACAATGTAGAAGGCACATATAAATTTCATTTCATTGAATATTGATGAAAAACAGATATTTGCCATTTGTATTTCATCTTCTGTGAATTGTCTGCTCATGGTCTTCTCCTTTTCTTCAGACTGAGTTATTAATTGTATTCTTGATGATTTTAAATCAGAGCACCTGTAGTATTAAGGTTATTAGTGCTCAGTCATATGTTTTGTTAACATGTCTTCCTGGTTGGTATTTGCCTTTCATGTTTGCTCAAACGGCAGGTCTGGGGATGGAGCTGTATTTAGGAATGAGGGTGCAGGGACTCTAGAGGCATGATCGGGACGCTCTGCATCTTCCAAACTTCTCTTCCTCCTGAGTATTGGCCTCATTCTTTCCTGTCACACCTGCCTCCATGTGACCCCCTCATCCCTCTAAGGCATTCCTGGCCTCTGTCATTTCAGAACAGCAACTCAGGAAAAAGAGTTTTTGTTTTCAACCCTAAGACATGAAACTGACTGACTTCCAGTCTCCATTGCCAGGGGAATAGGGTTGTCTGTGGCCAGGATGAGTCTTGAGTTCATCACTGCGTTGGGGAGTAGGCAGGAGAGATGGGGGCAGGATTTGGAGAACTGGCAGTGGTCTGTGATCAACAGCCCAGCATGACCACTTACTGATAGAAGAGGGACTGGAGTGGTTCCGCAAAGGAGGGGACACTGATGTACAAATGCTAGGCATGGCCATTGTGAAAACATTCACAAATAAACCAGTTTTCTTTCTTTATATCTAAAAAACGTATCTTATCTTCTCCCTCTTGAGTTTGGTACTTTGCCTGTAAATGGATGAAGATGTCACTGGCACCAGAATAATTGCTTCGGAGTAGGTGTTTATATGCCTAAAAATCATTGTCTGGAATTTTCACTAATGTTTTAGAAAACAGCATCAGAACAACTGGGGAAATTCTTAGACCTCAAACTGCTTTCACCATATAATTGCTGTCAACACTCAAGTAGCCATAATTGTGCCTGTCATGTATGGCTGTGTAATTAAATGTGATTCTTTGAATATAAGTATTAGCAGGGCAGTGATTATCATTTGGATGAATTTTAAAACTCCATTCATGTTTATACATTTCTTAAAATATTTATAATTGGATTTTTTCCCTGATTACAGAAATATACTTGTTCATTGTAGAGTATTTGGACTATCTTTTACTCTTTAATAAACACAGAATAAAATTTAAAGTTACCTATGAACCCACTACTGAGAGAAAACTACTGTTAGTATTTTGATATGTACTTGGTGACCTATTGGTAAGTAGAAATTCAGATCCCATATAAGCTTCCCAAGTAAAAGTGGCAGGTGAGATTTTTGTTTTAAATTTGTTTTGTAGTTTATCTGTCAAGGTCAGAGTGCCTAAAATAAAGGGGATCAGGAATAATGTCATATATGGCTTTTGAAACTAACATTGGCAAGGTAATTGTTGAGAATGTTGGTACTGAATTAATGTCCCGAGTTCTAGGAGACATTATCCCTCTAAAGTCAAATTACTCTTAATCAGAACATAAAGGAGAATAGGGGCTTCTCTGTCCACAGGATTTCCCAGGCAAGCAAACTGCTGTGGGTTGCCATTTCCTTCTGCAGGGATCATCCCAACCCAGGGATTGAACCCAGGTCTCCTGCATTGTAGGTGGATTCTTTACCATCTGAGCCACCAGGAAATGCATACAAAGGAGAATTCTCTCAGCCAAAAAGGAGGACCATTATGACCTTGGGTAGGAGAGAAAACACTTAGGTACAAATAGTTCAGCCTAGAATTTCAGCAAAAGAAAATTAAAAAGAGGCACAACAGGCTCTAGACACTGATATTATTTTATTATGTGAGGAGAAAAGATTAATATTTTAAAAAACAGAAGGAGAACATATGTGTACGACCATGGTGATATTCATTTGTATTTTGAAATTTAGTTGTAAATGTAACCAAGAATGTAATTCCCATGGAAACCTGACTTTTTCTGCCTTCATATGTTGCCTGTTTATTCTGTTCTTAGCACCTGGAGTGAATTGGTCCCAAATGGAATGGTAATTTTCACTGAAGTGTTTATAAAATGAAGCTCCCTTCTGCTTTTTTTCCTTTCATTTTAAACACAAGACATATGCCTGCACCTCTTCGGCAGGCTCTTGAGTTGTTGCCAGCCTGACAGAGGGCCATCTGGAACAGGAAACTGATAGGGTGCAGTGTTCATTAACAATTAACATTTTCCAACGTGTAAAATGCATTAGGGTTTTAATTTTAAATGCTGTGGTTTTGTCCAAACTATACTCTGAAATAATTGTATTCTTTGTTTGCTTATTTTTGTGGTTGTGGTTAAGAAAAACAGTTAAATCTGATTTTTTTTTTTTTTTTTTTTTGCATACAGTGATATAGAATTGAGTTTCTTTTGTGTACAAATCACCACCTTGCAAAGAATTCAATCTTTGGCCAAAAAAGTTTCCTTCATAGTTAAAATGTGGTTGGATACTTCCTCACTGGAAATGCACACCCTTTCTGTCAAAGTGTAGAAACAATTCACTGTGTAAACAAGCACTTTTGAGTTACAGTTTCCAGTATTCAGAGCGTCTCTTTGATGTACAAGAAGTGAAGCACATGTCTTCATCTGTTTAAAAAAAAAGCAGAATGCTTTAAATTTTGTTCCCGGATTTTTCTATGACTTTTCCTTTGTTATTTTTTTAAACTTGAACCTCTTGCTTACCATCCCTCTTCTCCCTTTCTCCCTCCTAATCTCACCTAATCTCACACTTCTACGAGAGAAATCGGAAAACTGGTCACCTGGGGAGTTTGCACACTGTACTCTTGATTATTTCAAGTTGTTCTCCTGGAGAATGCAGAAGCCCAGACAACATGACATCATCTGAGATGAGTACAGCCTTTTATTATAGAAATCGGTATTTAATGGCTTTTGAATGTAGAGCGACTGTAGCATTTCAGAGCAATAGCCCTTCCAGATATTCGACTGGAAGTGCTGACACCATTCTGTGTCAGGGCCACTATGCACAGAGTTTAAAATAGAGCAAAACCACCAGAGTCTATTTGTTGGAATTTCTTGGTAGGGTATGTGCAAATAACAATCAAAATATCAGATCTCTAATTACATCCTTATTGTTTTTATCTTTGCAGTTCTCTCTTGAGCCAAGTTATGCCTTATCATTTATTTAAAATGCAGATTCAACATGTGAAAAATCCAGGAAAAAGCTCTGGGAACATAGATATGTTGGCTTTTTGATTGGCCCTTTTAAGGACATGGCTCTTGTTTTGCAATTTGGCAGTGAAAAAAATATCAGTGTTTTGCTTAAAATAATAGAAGAGCAAAAATGAACATGATCAGGCTCAAAAAAAATCTGGGTCATTACTCTCCAGGGTAGGGAGGAGCTAGAAATGGTTACTAAATAGTGTGCTCCACCCACGATGTCCTCCCTGTCTGGACCAAAGGGACACACCCTCTGCACTGGACTCTTGAGAGCAGTAGAATGACATTTTTCCACAATCACCTTCTCACTCTGGAGGTTTTGTATTCTTTCATACCCTTTGTTCTAGCCACAGGCTTTTCAGTTCCTTAAATCCACTACACACCCTCCACTAACTCCCCACCTCAATCCAGTTAACCTCTTTGGGGCACGGCTCAGAAAGACCACATGTCCTGGGCTCAGCCTTGTGCCCCTGCCTGCTAGCTCAGAGCCTCCACCCTCACCATGTGTCTAGTGAACAGTTTATTATATATTTTTGTGGTAAATTGATTAGTGTCTGCCTTCCCTCTGCCCCAGACCATAAACTCCATCAGTTTGGTTCACCATTGTATCTCAAACACCAGCTATGCTCAGGAGCAACATGGAAGGCTTTTCGCAAGTACAGTATTTATTGAATGAAGGAGGGAATGAGAAAGCGGACCTGGCTCAGCTCCAGTGTTTCATCTGACACTGCAGCGCTGCAAATAGGTTACAGCTTTACCAGAGGAGAGAAGAGAATAGAACATTAAAGGAAGCCATTGCTCCACCAATGAGAGTTTAAAATCCCATTGTTTGCAATATAGTGAAGAAAATGTTTCATGCAGTGAAAACAAAGACTATCAGCCAGTGATGGAATGGTTATTTTGTGCTAAATACTAAATCTGGCAGTCTCTTTGTGCTGCCAGATTTTGAATTCTGGAGGTTTTTGGTTAAATTCACTGTTTTTCCATTACTCCTTTTTTTTTTTTTCCATCTTTATTTCTTTGTCCGTCTTCTCTTTTGTCCCCTCATCTTGTTTCCTGGCCAGGTAGTGAGGCTGCTATTCAGCCACACCTGGAAGGCAAAACATTTTTTGACTTAACTTTTAAACCTCAGGCCTACTGACAGTTCTTCTCCCACCTGAATGTATCAATGTAACAGAACATCCGTGGACAGAATCACCTGGGCAGGAGAGCTTTCCTCCTGAATGCCTGTCAGCAGTATCCAGCTATAGCCTCCTGACTAACATCTCTGAGCTGATCTGTCCTCAGCCAGCTTCTGTAGCCCTTTCTGGCTGCTCTCCCAAACTCTCCCCCTCCCACCCTGAACAGAACCATTTCTCCAGAAATGTTTTCTAAAATAACTCTTTTTTTTTTTTTTTTGCACCACATCTGCTGCTCCCACCCTCTTCACCCCGCGCCTCCACACCTAATTATCAGACCTGAACCATGGGAGTTCAGTCATGAAACTAGCATTCCTAACTTAGAGTATTCTATTAGGTACTCAGTGATAAGGAAACGACTTGGCTTTCATAATATCATACAAAGTGGAGGAGGGAGTTTGCCCCCTGTCCCATGTATCTCTTGTCTGCTCATGTGTACCCTGAGGCCCCATCATCAGGCGTGTGTGCCCATTGATAGGAACATGAGCCTGCATACTGGCTCTGAAGTTTTTCTTCTCAAGGCAGGAGCTGACTAGCCTGAGCACCTTTTGCTTTTCATACATATAGAAGAATCTGTGATCATTTCTTATTGCTGTGGCAAATAGGAAAGTTGCAAGATGCTAGTGAAGGAGAATGAGAATGAGAAAAGCTTTAGATCCAGATACATGTAATAGTGTGTTTAAGAACCTCAAGTTCTCTCTTCTTAGGATTTAAACAGTTTTATTTTCAACTCTACAATAAAGTATTTTCCAATTGTGCTATATTTCAATAATATTTCTTATGCCTAAAATACATCCCCTGCCTCTCCATTCTTACCTGTAAAACTCCCACTTATTCAAAATGCAACTACAATAGCATTGCCTTTCTTATTCCTTCTCTAATCATTCCAGCCCAAAGTGACCCTGCGCCTCAGTATTGATTTGTGACATCTCTAGAGCATTTATATTTGTGTCACCTCACATGGTTGATACTTGTACACGTGTGTGCTTCCTACCTGGTGATCTTGGACAAGTTACTTATTCTTTCTTCACTAGTCTATCTTTAAAATGAATGTACATGAGTTTGAGCAAACTCCGAGAGATGGCGAAAGACAGGGAAACCTGGCGTGCTGCAGTCCATTGGGTTGCAAAGAGTCAGACACGACTCAGCGACTGAACAACAAATAATACCACATCTCTTGTTGGACTACTGTATACACTTAACAGTATACAGCTACTGTGGTTGTTTGGTTTCTGTTACCTTAAGTTCCTTGAGGGCAGCAGCCATTTATTATTCACCCTTGTATTCTCAGTCCCCATTTTTAAATTGTGGTGCTGAGTGAAGGAAGAGATAAAGACTGGGGTGTGTATTTTCATGCTGCCCTTCACTTTTCTCTATTCCTAGACTTGTTTCAGATGGAATGGAGGCTAGACTGACAGCTCAGCCTTTGGGGTCTAGAACTGGTTCTGAGATGTTACATGGTGAGAGAAATATTCGATAATGAGTATAGAGGAGCCTGGTGGGCTACAGTCCATTGAGGCACAAAGAGTTGGACATGACTAAGCACACACACATTGTTTTTTGCAAAATATTGCTTTATAAACCTGCTGTATTACAGAAAACTTTTCCTCCTATTCCCGATAAGCCAAACACTGTAAACAGTATATCATCTTCTTGAGAGTAGATCTAGATATTCTTCTCCTCCAAAGTTACTTTACTCATCTAGGCATTGACTCTCACAGTTTTCCTTCACACATACATATTTGGAACCAATAAGATTTCTTTTAACTTTATAAGAAAAGGAAATTTAACCCATGTGTAGTTGAAAGAACTTACTTTCTTCTTATACTTCCTTTCTCTGAAGAAAATCTTACAGGTTGGGTATAATCTCCTGACCCTCAGCTTTCACTGGTCCAACTCTGTGGAGTTACCAGACGCCAATGAATTTGCCTATATGAGAAGAAGGGCAGTAAGAGAGCTGGTCTTTCTCTTCCTCAAATATTGGTTTCATGCTCCTAGCATGTCTGTCAGCACTAATAAGAATTAATATTTATGGCACACCAAAAATGTCCAGACGTGGCACCAGAACCGTCTCGTGGGATGATCTAGCTCACTGAGCTCATCGTCTGAATGATACAGTGAGATGTCAGAGCTCTCGCAGGACAAAGCCCCGCCCCAGCAGCACTCTGTTCCAATAGGCTTATCACCAGAGCACACAGAGCCTTTGTTCTCTGGCTGCGCCGGGTGGGAATTCTTAGACCCTTGTTACCACAGACGTGCCTGTGAAGATCCATTTGAATTCTTCCCCAGAGTGGTTCCCAAGCACTGTTCTACAAACCGGCTGTGTCAGAATCCCTAGAGAGAGTTGTTCACCAAACAGAGTTATAGACCCTACCCGAGCCCTACTCTATCAGAGAGTTGAGGGGTCAGGTCTGGGGATCCGGGTAGAAAAGGAGCAGTGTGTTCTATCTGGAGCTTCCTGGACCAGGCACAAGACAAGGCTTTCCCTTGAGAAACACCCCCACTGGAGGTATGTGGACTGCACCCTCTCTTCTGGGGCACTTAAGGTGCCAGGTTATTGAACAGGGTAGATGTTGTCTACTCGGAGTAGGTCAGCAGGCAGTCTGAGGTATCAACGGGCATCTTACAGGTACTGACCTGGCGACTGGCTGGCCATGTCTGTAAGTGCCTGTCACACAGCTCTTAAGTGAAGGCACTAGAAGTCAAACCTAGTCCTGTCTGGGGCCAGTGTCGGAGGTCTCTGTCTCTGCACTGTGTTGCCTGCTAATTCCCAACTAAGCGGCTCCAGCCACTCCTTCCCACCTGTTTACTGTGTTGGTTTCTCCTTGTTTATTGTGACACAGCTGTTCCATTTGGTGACCGAAGCTCTTGCCAGGGCAGTGTTTATGCTGGGACTCTTCCTTCCCTTTCATGGTGAGTGAGCTGGAGTTTGTTAGCCGGCCAGTGTTCAGAAATCAGGGTCCAGGAGTTATTTCCCTTTAGAATTTTTTATAACTTGGTATCAAAGTGATTGAGTCTTGGGAAGTTGTTCCTCAGGTGATCCCATTAGGCCAGAACCTGGTTTAAATGGATAACAGGAGGCAATGATGACAGCTGAAACGTTTAAAGTAACAACACATTTTGGGAAAGAAGACCAGAAAAATGAGAGCGGTCCCGGTAACTGCTTATTATTAGTATTCTTGATTAATGTCTGCTTTTTAAAACATCAAATTGCTGATGCATCTCTGATCACTGCAGCAATCATAACCAATTAGTTGTGTTTATGTAATATTTAAGAGTGCATGGGCAGGGCTGACCGAAATGTCACTTTCTTCCATGGAGGGAGTCAAGATTGCATGCCTCGCTGCTTCTCCAGGCCTGGTCTCTGCAAAACACGCTTCCCAGCATGAGCAGCTCACAGCCCCACACTGAGGCAGCTCTCCGGGCGACTCAGAGTCGATTCAGCTGTGGACTCGAAAGGGCCCCCAAGAAACTGCCCATGACAGCCTTCTCCGAAGCCAGGCTGCCTCTTTCCTTCCACACCTCAGAAGCAAAGCGGATTGCAGGCTCATACCCAGCAAGCCTCAGCTGTTCTGTAGGCCTGTTGTGTTTGGCCTCTGCAGTGTTTGTGAAAACCTTCACTTGGAAGCCAGATTGGAAAAGAGCAGCTTTAAATAAAGAACTGGGTTTTTGTAGCTGTTGTTATTTGGTTTCTCTGAAAAATGTAAAGAACGGCAGGAATTGATTGAGGCTAAGTCGTGGCTTCTCTTCGGACATCCCAGGTGGCTCAGTGGATAAAGAATCCACCTGTCAATGTAGGAGATGCAAGAGATGCAGTTTCCATCCCTGTGTCGGGAAGATCCTCTGGAAGAGGAAATGGCTCCACTCCAGTATTTTTGCCTGGAAATTACCATGGGCAGAGATGCCTGGCGGGCTGTGCAGTCCATGGGGCTGCAGAGTCAGACACGAATGAGCACGCACGCCCATGCAGCTGTTCTCCAGCTGGCTGGAGCATCCGTCCCTGACCTCCTTCTCCTGTAGTATCTGTGGCCCGCCTGCTGCAGGGAGTGTGTGGCTGTACTTTCCTATCACCGCCATGTTATCCCTCCACCTGCCTGTTAGCAGATGGATGAGCTGGACAAGCGGCCATTCTGACCAATTGGAAAGGGTTCACTTATCATTGCATCACTATTTTGTAAACAGGAACTTGAGATCCATGCATTCCTGAGTGTTTTTAGAGAAATGTATCAAGCACAAGCTATGGCATGTAGTGGCCACTTGGCAAACATCTGCTGACTGACTGAATCTTTGACTAGAGGCCCAGGGGTTTGGGGACCCAGGGTCCTGTGTTTGGCTGGAAAAAGAGACATCAGGGGCAGTTTGGGAATATTACTGGTACTCTGTAGACATATGCAGAGCAGGGAAGCCAGCTAGCGATTTTTCACTTTCCATGAAATGCAGGACTTGATCTTGTGTTGGGACACTTTGACCACTTTATACTGAAGCCTATTTGAAGACATTAAACTTTAGTGACTTTGTAAAATTTCAGTAAATTTTCTTCTCAACTAAGCAAAAAGCCCTTTTGGGTTTAGTTGGGTGTGACTGTCTCTCTCACCTGACACTGTCTGTTTCTCCCAGTGGGGCTGTGAAACAGGACTGCCTCCCATGTCTCTGCTGCCTCTGTGCCCCCCAGAGCCCTTTGATGTCAACCATGAACCCTCATTTTGTCCCTCGCACCTGGGCTCTGCCCTACCAGACCCAAAACAAGTTCTCAATGGTCCTATCACAGTGGTTTGGGACTAAGGTTTCACAAATTGCCTGGATTGAAATCCTGATTCATCCTGTGGCCCTGCAAGTTATCTATCATTTCTCTATCTTAATTTTCTCATCTGCAAAAGGGGTATGGTAGCATTGTCAGAACTGTGCTGGGCACATTGGCAGTGCTCGGTGAGTGACAGCTGCTGTCTTGGTGGTGGCAGTGACAGCAGCAATCGTGTCTGTCTGAAATTTTGAGAACGTAGCCACTAAGAACTTTTTTGTGATTTAGTTTCATCTTACCCGCATTGACTCCTTGGAGCATTGCGGAGTGCTTTTGTCACCAGATTATAAGAGTTTTGTATGCTTTTTTTTCCCCCTTAATGTGCGGTCAAGTTTGATTTGATAAAACAAGATAAACATACAAGGGGTCTATTACTTCCTGGGTTATAAAAGGCAGACGAGGCCTATGTGAGGGAAGGTCATTATCTTCCCATAGTAATTACTATGCTATAAAGCTCAACACACTCTCACACCTTTTACTGAGGGAAAACAAGACTGGTTTCTGTGTAAAGCTCCTTGTGGTAAAGGCTAGCTTTGGAATGTGGTGTGATGTCACTGCTGATTGGCCCGGAGGTCTGGGTTTCATTTGTGTTATTAGAATACCTCAATTTATCTGTGTTCCACAGGGGGTCATAGCACTTTTCAGGGCTTTGGAAAGTTCTGAAATGAAAGCACACTTCAGGGCTAAGACATGACTGTCCCAAACACTGGCAGTTCTCACAAGGCTAACAGTGTCTGTTGACCTTAAGGAATGATTTTTTTTTCCTTAGCTATCAAGCCACAGGATTTTTAAACTGGTTTTATGACCAACTCTCCCTCTAGTCCACCCCCTTACTTACTTTGGACAGAAACTCGATTTCAGGGACAGAGTTGTAAAGTAAATGTTTGTGTTGGGGCCTTTTCTTTCCAATTCCTCACAGATTCCTTTCAGGTCTGCAAGAGAAAGCAAATTCTGTCGGTTATATTTGATTCCCAAAGTGGCTTTTGAACCCCAAGTCATATGTGTCCTACTGAAACAAAAGACTTCCATTAAAAAAAAAAAAAAAACAGTAGATGCCTTGCAGATTATAAGAGGAATGTCCTGTGGAGGATAAAAGAGATGGGAGGGAGGTATGGAAGGAAGTCTTTGAGAATCAGAATTGAAGGTGTCCCTGCCAATTAGGTCCATGACCTTGACTCGTTCTTAGCTGTTGGTGTCTTCCTCTGTGAAGCTGAGAATCACAAGTACACCCTCACACAGTGCAGGAGGACCAGTGCTGGGCCTGCCCATAGTTTTTTAAGCACTCAGTAAGTAATATGTTACCACGATTACCATTACTATTACCATGCCTTGCTCTAGACTGAACTCCACTTATTCAATTATGAGATCTCATGTCACCAAAACATTTTGTAAATACTTTTTTTTTTCCCTGGTAGAAATATTTGAATGAGCCCTCTCTTTGTTTATTGATCACCAAACCTCTTGATCTAATCACCATCTGCTTACATGTGGAGAAACGCAGTCATCGACATGACTGATACTATATGTTTTTAACTCCTGGTAGACCATCAGTCACATGTTTACTGAGTGCCTACTCTGCGCCAGGTAGAAGTGGGTTCTGGGGATATAAGAGAAAGCTTCTGCCCTGAAAGAGCTTGTATTGTTGTGGTAACATTACTCGTATTTATGCCACATTCATTCTACATAGTACCTGGCATACAGGAAGTACTCAATAAATGTTGGCGGCAGGGAGTGGGTGGGTGGTGAATTGAGTGCAACTTACTGAAATGTAAATCCAGTTTAACAATCTTCATCCATCTGGTTGGGTAGAAAAATAGGTCTTGCTGATTACTATCTTCTGTCTGGCTGTTTGAAGAAACTCTTCACTGTGATACGTATAGGTCTTTACGTGTGCTGCTTGTATATGTAAAGAAATGTGTAAAAGGAGAATTAGCAGAAATACAAACCAAGGTTGGCATACTTGTTCTTGAACCTGACCAGAGTTTGCAAGTTTGTCAAGAGCTTTTCCTTTAATGGACACAGAACCCCCAGTCTGCCTGCACACGAGCAGCCTCCCCTTGTACACCTGCAAATCAAGAAGAAAGAGAGCAGGTGAAGGGGGTGGGAAGGACGCAGCAGGCCAAGACCTGTTAGTGCTTGGCCTTGTATAGAATGCTTCACCTTTTTAGAATCACCTTTTATCTCTGAAGTAGATGCTGTTCACCACTGCACTCTACCTCCAGTTGGTCTTGTAGCAAGGTGATGTAAAAGTCAAAGTTGAAAATCATATGCAAATGCTTCCATTTAAATTAATTTATGAAGCTTGATGTTTTAGGGTTGGTTAAGGTACCTTAGAGATTTTAATGCATCCTGATTCCTCTCTTCCCCTCTCCCTCCCTCTCTGTGTTCCCTTTTTCTTTCATCCATTCACTTTGGACATCACTTTTGTCATTTTTTGAGTGATGTGTATTGCAGGGCAGTATAACAAAGTGATTCATAATGTAGACTCCCAGGTCCTTCCATAGGGACTTTCCTAATGGTCCTGTAGTTAAAAATTCACCTTCCACTGCAAGGGACGCAAGTTCAGTCCCTGGAGAGGAAAGTGAGATCCCACATGCTGAACAGCAACTAAGCCCATACGATACAGCTAGAGAAATCTGGTGCGCCACAGTGAAAACCTAGCACAGCCAATACAAAATCCTTCTGTAAATGCTTCCCCATACCTTCTACTGACATCAGAATTTTGGGTCTAGCACAATATCCACCGGTGTACCAAGCCTTTTCTACTTCTGCCAATCAGTTCTGAATGATTTTCACTGTGGTTATTTCTTGTTTTGTTTTGTTTTGTGATTATATTTATAACCAAATCATATAAACAATCAACAAAAGAGAACATTCAAGTATTTTAGAAGACAGTAAATTCAGGCTTAAAGTACTCCATTGACCTCAGTACAGTGTTCAAGGTTTATACAAAATGACACATAACCCATTCTACTATGTTGGAGCAGAGTTATTTAAATACAGTTTATCTTAGGCTAACCTCCTATCTCTCGCTGTAGCCTGTTCTCCTAGAGAATGGGGAACTCATTCTTTAGACTTCTTTCACTTTCCAGAATGTATTCATCATGATGTAAAGTAGCAGTTACTTCTTAATATACTCAAGAATAGAGCAGTGATGTCTTATCTTAATCTTTATATGGCATAGATTTTTGAACATGAAAGTGCAAGTGTTAGTCGCTCCGTCGTGTTTGACTCTTTACAACCACATGGACTGTAGCCCACCAGGCTCCTCTGTCTGTGGAATTCTCCAGGCAAGAATACTGGAGTGGATTGCCATTTCCTTCTCTAGGGCATCTTCCCAACCCAGGGATCGAACCTGGGTCTCCCACATTGCAGGCAGATTCTTTACTGTCTGAGCCACCAGGGAAGCCGTGATAGGCTGTGAAATACAAGTGATCTTGATATATAATCACTCATAAAATTTCATAAAGCTCAAATTAATATATTCAAATATGGAAATTTTTAAACAGTAAAATTAGCAGTGTTTCCCAATGTTCTTTTTCTGTTCCAAGAACCTCTAGGATATCATCTTACATTTAGTCATCGTATCTCTTTAACTTTTTCCTGCCTATGATGGTTTCTGAGACTTTCAGTATTTTTGATGATATAGAAATTCTTAAGGAGTACTGCTCAGCTATTTTGTAGGATGTTCCTCAGCTGAGATTTTTCTGAGGTTTTTCTTATCATTAGAATCAAGTTATGGGTTTTCTTTTTATTTCTTGCCTCAGTCCTAGAATCAGCTATTTCTACAAGGAGCCCCGGTTCCTTTCACTGGAGAATGGTATTAGAAATCAAGATCTGGTGTTAAGTATGCTCACTGCAGTTGGGATATTATTCTTCTAGACCTTCACAACTAACAAACAACAAATTACAGTATGTATATAAACCCATGTAAATATACACATTTATAAATATTTCCATTACAAAGCCATCTGTATTCAGGTTAAAGTAAACATGAGTTTATATTATTAGAGTCTCCAACTCTAATCCATTACCATGTGGCTCATTGTAGCCTCATCCCCTTGTTTTCGGTATACTTCCATACCAATAATATTTCATAGAAACCTGGCTTCCTCTATCCTCCATCCACTTATTTAATGTGTTAGATTCAGTTTATGCGCCCCTTTCCTCCATCAGAATACAACGCATGTGAAATTGTAGATGTCTTAGGGTCGCCTATTCCTCTTCAGTCGTGATGTTAATTTTGGTCACCTGATCAAGGCATTGTTGGGGTTCTTCTTATAATGTATTTAATGTGTTCTCTTTTGCAACTAATAACCAATTTATGATCATTTATTTTGATATAATACAAATATCTTGCTCCACATAAAGCTGTCACCCGCTGATTCTCACTCTTACAGATCTTACAATTATGGTTACAAAAAAATGATTTTAACTCCACCATCTCTCTGCTCATTAGTTGACATTCTGCTAGAAGAAAAAGCTCTCTTCTCCGCTAGATGTCAGTGTATATTTTTATCTATTTGTTATCAGTATGGATTCCTATTTCACGTATTACAATTTACTAATTTTGGGGCCAGTCAGTCAGTTCAGTCGCTCAGTTGTGTCCAGCTCTTTGCAATCCCATAGACTGCAGCAAGCCAGGCTTCCCTGTCCATCACCAACTCCTGGAGCTTGTTCAAACTCATGTCCATTGAGTCAGTGATGCCATCCAACTATCCCATCCTCTGTCATCCCCTTCTCCTCCTGCCTTCAATCTTTCCCAGCATCAGGGTCTTTTCTAATGAGTCAGTTCTTCACATCAGGTGGCCAAAGTATTGGAGTTTCAGCTTCATCATCAGTGCTTCCAATGAATATTCAGGACTGATTTCCTTTAGGGTTGACTTGTTTGATCTCCTTGCAGTGCAAGGGACTCTAAAGAGTCTTCTCCAACACCACAGTTCAAAAGCATCCATTCTTCAGCGTTCAGCTTTCTTTATAGCCCAACTCTCACATCCATACATGACTACTGGAAAAACCATAGCTTTGATTAGATAGACCTTTGTTGGCAAAGTAATATCTCTGCTTTTTAATATGCTGTCTAGGCTGGTCATAGCTTTTCTTCCAAGGAGCAAGTGTCTTTTAATTTCATGGCTGCAGGCACCATCTGCAGTGATTTTGGAGCCCCAAAAATAAAGTCTGTCACTGTTTCCCCATCTATTTGGCATGAAGTGATGGAACCAGATGCCATGATCTTAGTTTTCTTAATGTTGAGCTTTAAGCCAACTTTTTCAGTCTCATCTTTCACTTTAAACAAGAGGCTATTTAGTTCTTCTTCCCCTTCTGCCATAAGGGTGGTGTCATCTGCATATCTGAGGTTATTGGTATTTCTCCTGGTAACCTTGCTTCCAGCTTGTGCTTCATCCAGCCCAGCATTTCTCATGATGTACGAATTGAACTCTGTGTGTAAGTTAAATAAGCAAGGTGACAATATACAGCCTGATGTACTCCTTTCCCAATTTGGAACCAGTCTGTTGTTCCATGTCCAATTCTAATTGTTGCTTCCTGACCTGCATACAGATTTCTCAAGAGGCAGGTCAGGTGGTCTGGTATTCCCTTTCAGAATCTCCTATTCAGAATTTTCCTATCTGTTTCAGAATTTTTGAGAGTTTGTTGTGGTCCACACAGTCAAAGGCTTTGACATAGTCAAGAAAGTAGAAGTAGATGTATTTATGGAATTCTCTTGCTTTTTTGATGATCCAGCGGATGTTGGCAATTTGATCTCTGGTTCCTCTGCCTTTTCTAAAACCAGCTTGAACATTTGGAAGTTCACGGTTCACATATTGCTGAAGCCTGGCTTGGAGAATTTTGAGCATGCTTTACTAGCATGTGAGATGAGTGCAATTGTGTGGTAGTTGAGCATTCTTTGGCATTGCCTTTCTTTGGGATTGGAATGAAAACTGACCTTTTTAAGTCCTGTGGCCACTGGTGAGTTTTCCAAATTTGCTGGCATATTGAGTGCAGCACTTTCACAGCATCATCTTCCAGGATTTGAAATAGCTCAACTGGAATTCCATCACCTCCAATAGCTTTGTTCGTAGTGATGCTTTCTAAGGCCCACTTGACTTCACATTCCAGGATGTCTGGCTCTAGGTGAGTGATCATACCATTGTGATTATCTTGGTCTTGAAGATCTTTTTTGTACAGTTCTTCTGTGTATTCTTGCCACCTCTTCTTAATATCTTCTGCTTCTATTAGGTCCATACCATTTCTGTCCTTTATCGAGCCCATCTTTGCATGAAATGTTCCCTTGGTATCTCTAATTTTCTTGAAAAGATCTCTAGTCTTTCCCATTCTGTTGTTTTCCTCTATTTCTTTGCATTGATCGCTGAGGAAGGCTTTCTTATCTCTTCTTGCTATTCTTTGGAACTCTGCATTCAGATGCTTATATCTTTCCTTTTCTCCTTTGCTTTTCGCTTCTCTTCTTTTCACAGCTATTTGTAAGGCCTCCCCAGACAGCCATTTTGCTTTTTTGCATTTCTTTTCCACGGGGATGGTCTTGATCCCTGTCTCCTGTACAGTGTCATGAACCTCCGTCCATAGTTCATCAGGCACTCTCTCTATCAGATCTAGTCCCTTAAATCTATTTCTCACTTCCACTGTATAATCATAAGGGATTTGATTTAGGTCATACCTGAATGGTCTAGTGGTTTTCCCTACTTTCTTCAATTTAAGTCTGAAATTGGCAATAAGGAACTCATGATCTGAGCCACAGTCAGCTCCCGGTCTTGTTTTGCTGACCGTATAGAGCTTCTCCATCTTTGGCTGCAAAGAATATAATCAGTCTGATTTTGGTGGTGACCATCTGGTGATGTCCATGTGTACAGTCTTCTCTTGTGTTGTTGGAAGAGGGTGTTTGCTATGACCAGTGCATTCTCTTGGCAAAATTCTATCAGCCTTTGCCCTGCTTCATTCCATATTCTAAGGCCAAATTTTCCTGTTATTCCAGATGTTTCTTGACTTCCTACTTTTGCATTCCAGTCCCCTATAATGAAAAGGACATCTTTTTTGGGTGTTAGTTCTAAAAGGTCTTGTAGGTCTTCATAGAACCATTCAACTTCAGCTTCTTCAGCATTACTGGTTGGGGCATAGACTTGGATTACTGTGATATTGAATAGTTTGCCTTGGAAATGAACAGAGAGCATTCTGTCATTTTTGAGATTGCATCCAAGTACTGTAATCGATTGGTTACTTCCACTATATAATTGATTATACAAAATTGCTATGTAATCATAATTTTGGTGCCAGTTTTCTCAGATCTGACAAGGCTCTTAAAGCTGGTCCCTATGTGCATTTGATATGCCTCATTATTTGGGGGCATTTCCTTAATTTCTGGCACAGCAAAAATATTCTGGGCTCATGCTTTTCTTCCTATATCCCTGAAATCATCCATTAAAAAAAAAAATTCCCTGGTTCTTTTTACTAGGGAGTAGTATATAGAAAACAAGACCTAGGTATACTCATTGTTACTGATGTATCATAGCCTCCAGTCCCATCAGCAGATGAAGCTATGGGAAAAAAAGTTTTTTAAAACATATGTATGAATTAAAGCATATATACATACAAATTCATATCAGAAGCATATGTATATATTAGAAAATGTTTTTATATACAGTATATCATTAGTTATGTAGTCTTATAATTGTATATATCTGTCTAGTTGATACATATACCTGCCATTCTACCCCAGCTCCCAAGATTCTTCCTTGCTTTTGCCTCGTCCCATGTTTGCGTTCCACTTTCTCACAATGAGAGCCCTGGCTTTCAGCAGTGTCAACACATTTGCTCCATTTGCTCAATCCTACAATGCACAAACAAACAAAGTAGTCCCAGAATTGCTATACTCATAGTGCTATGAAAAAGAGGCCTACTAAAAATAGTTCAAGATGTATGTACATTTCTTTTTTGCACAGACTGAGGGTATGTATCAAAGCATTGTGTTCTGAAGTTACTTGGATCAGTTCTGTCCTAGTTTGGCCCCTTGCCACAGCATAGTTCTGTTTCACAGTTGGGATCATATGCTATTTCTGTTTTCTTTCAATTTTAGAATTTTTCTGAAGCTTATTGATTTAATTGTATTGATACTTTTGAACATGTGCAGCATTAACATTTTTCCGCATTTAATATTAAACGAGATATATTCAGAAATGTCACTCACTCCTCCATTGCTTTTAATTTGTGTTCTACCCTCCTCATTCATTCCTTTTGTAGGTCGCCAGTTTCATTGTTTTCTAATTTATTCTTCCTGAATTTCCTTTTGCAAAAATAAGCAGGGAACTTTATGCTTTCTTACTTCCCCCCTTTTCTTACACAAAGGCAGCATATACTATATATACTGTGATGTACTGTGCTTTTTTTTACCTAAAAATATATCCTGCAAATTATTCCCTATCAGTTCATAGAGCGCTTTCTTGTTCTTTAGTACATTCATCTAGTATTTCATTGTGTGAGTGCACCATACTTTATTCAACGATGTACTGTTTAGGTCATTTCTATAGTTCATGATTACAAATGATAGTACAATGGATAACCCTATGTGTATGTGTTGGAGATAGTATGATCAGGATAAATTGCAGTCATGGTATTGCTGGGTCAAGAGTAAGTGATTTAGTTTTATTCAGTTCAGTTCAGTTCAGTCGCTCAGTCGTGTCCAACTCTTTGCAGCCCCATGAATAGCAAGCACGCCAGGCCTCCTTGTCCGTCAGCAGCTCCCGGAGTTCACCCAGACTCACGTCCATCGAGTCAGTGATGCCATCCAGCCATCTCATCCTCTGCCGTCCCCTTCTCCTCCTGCCCCCAATCCCTCCCAGCATCAGAGTCTTTTCCAATGAGTCAACTCTTCGCATGAGGTAGCCAAAGTACTGGAGTTTCAGCTTTAGCATCATTCCTTCCAAAGAAATACCAGGGCTGATCTCCTTCAGAATGGACTGGTTGGATCTCCTTGCAGTCCAAGGGACTCTCAAGAGTCTTCTCCAACACCACAGTTCAAACGCATCAATTCTTTGGCGCTCAGCCTTCTTCACAGTCCAACTCTCACATCCATACATGACCACAGGAAAAACCATAGCCTTGACTAGACGAACCTTTGTTGGCAAAGTAATGTCTCTGCTTTTCAATATGCTATCTAGGTTGGTCATAACTTTCCTTCCAAGGAGTAAGCATATTTTAATTTCATGGCTGCAGTCACCATCTGCAGTGATTTTGGAGCCCAGAAAAATAAAGTCTGACACTGTTTCCACTGTTTCCCCATCTATTTCCCATGAAGTGATGGGACCAGATGCCATGATCTTCGTTTTCTGAATGTTGAGCTTTAAGCCAACTTTTTCACTCTCCACTTTCACTTTCATCAAGAGGCTTTTGAGTTCCTCTTCACTTTCTGCCATAAGGGTGGTGTCATCTGCATATCTGAGGTTATTGAGATTTCTCCCAGCAATCTTGATTCCAGCTTGTGTTTCTTCCAGGCCAGCATTTCTCATGATGTATTCTGCATATAAGTTAAATAAGCAGGGTGACAATATACAGCCTTGACATACTCTTTTTCCTATTTGAAACCAGTCTGTTGTTTCATGTCCAGTTCTAACTGTTCCTTCCTGACCTGCATACAGGTTTCTGAAGAGGCAGATCAGGTGGTCTGGTATTACCATCTCTTTCAGAATTTTCCACAGTTTATTGTGATCCACACAGTCAAAGGCTTTGGCATAGTCAATAAAGCAGAAATAGATGCTTTTCTGGAACTGTCTTGCTTTTTCGATGATCCAGCGGATGTTGGCAATTTGATCTCTGGTTCCTCTGCCTTTTCTAAAACCAGCTTGAACATCAGGAAGTTCACGGTTCACATATTGCAGAAGCCTGGCTTGGAGAATTTTGAGCATTATTTTACTAGCGTGTGAGATGAGTGCAATTGTGCGGTAGTTTGATCATTCTTTGGCATTGCCTTTCTTTGGGATTGGAATGAAAACTGACCTTTTCCAGTCCTGTGACCACTCCTGAGTTTTCCAAATTTGCTGGCTTATTGAGTGCAGCACTTTCACAGCATCATTAGATACTGTCAAATCCCCTGGCCCCAAATAGGGGTTGTACTCTTTTCCCTTCCCGTCAACTGTGTAGAAGAGGGCCTATTTCCCTTTAGCCTCACCACTGTCTGGCTTTTGATTTTTTTGCCGGTCTGATGGCTGAGGTGTATCAATATTGTTTTAACATGATTCCTTTTTTAAGTGAATTTGAACACCTTGTCATATTTTAGTGTCATATCTTTCATGGGATTTATAAATTGACTTAGAGAACCCAGGCTTTTGATTTTTTTAAAAAACAATGCTTAGATGTTCTAACCAAGAACTAGTGATGTCTTTCTATTTGTTCAAATATACCATTGTGTTTTAGAGGAGGGTTTTAAAACAGTGTTTTTCATATAAGTTTTAAGCTTTTCAAGTTTAAGTTCTTTTTAAGTTTACCTCTTTCATTGTTACTGTAAATGAAGTTTTTTCTACCATAATATCTTTTAACTTCTACTGGTGTTTTTAACATTTCTATCTAAAAGCAATGCTTAGCACATTTTTTTTTCTTTTCAAACAACTATCTCAGCACAGCCAGACTGTGTGCAGTGCATCAAAGATAATTTTTCCATGAGTAACTTCCTTAAGTCAGCAGATGCTTTAAGCTTCACACATGTACTGTGGTTTAGAATCCACTGGAACCTTCACCACCCAGATTTCAGAAGATCAGCTGTTGTTAAAAGGAGAATATCATTGTAGAAGCTCCTTGAGTTGCTGTTTGGACTAGTGCAACATGAATATTGTAACTATGATCAAGGAAAAGAACAGGACCAGAGATCACAGTGGGTCTTATTGGAACAGCAGCCATTTGAACGTGCAGCTCTTCAAGCTGGGTTTTTCTGCAGAACATGGGAGTGACTTGTGCAGCCCCATAAAGTCACTCATCCCGAGTTTCTGCAAGCTGATCCTTTTTACAGTGCATGAGGGGTGAAGTGTGTTAAGTAGTTTACCATACAGAATGCTCTGGTAGTTTCTTTCCGGTCCCTGGGAGCTGCAGTGCTTCAGTGTAAACTTTGGGTTTGACATTTCTCTGTCTCTGATGAGGCATTTGAAGTTGTGCCAGAGTGGAGATCTGTGTTTTCTGTACTTCCATCTCACAGCTGTGGGTTTGCGTGTTTCATTCGGCAACACAGTTCGGGGGAGTGATGAGTATTTATGCTAAAACTCTGAGCGTTTGCATAATTGTGAGATTTTAATGGAAACTTACAAACTGCTTTTTACAAATTACTTCCAACATTGGTGTACTTTACACTCACTAGAAAGGATAAATACTAGAAAATGCTAAAAAAGAAAAGGAAATAAAGCAGAAATTAAATCAGAAGTTCAATTTCTACCACCTCTTGATACTTGCTGAGGTCATATGTGATTCCATAGGGAACCTTGTGTGTTTGTTCATCTCCAGCCATTTGTCATTCATTCAAGTCTTATTCTCAATGAGTATTTTGTTAGAATACCTATTAAAGCAAATTTCTGATAATAGGAATTTGTAATGTAGTCCTAATGACCTTTTGACACCTAGTTTAATGAAGGTAATTAAATTTTGCTAACGAGACTGGATAGAAAATTGGTTTTATGACTAATTAAATAACCAGATTAAGAAACCATTCCTGTTTCTCTTTGCACATATACTTGCCTGCATGTGCACAAATTTCTTTGTTTGTATAATTTATTTAGTCTCTTAGAACTGTGATGTTTCTAATTCTTAATAATGGGCCATCACTGGGAATGCTAATACTTTTAGAATGTAGTAAATAATAATAATAGATAATATTTATTATACACAGCTATACCAGGCACTATTCCAAATGATGTACTTATCCTTCATAGGAGCCCTGTTAAGTGGTTGCTATTATTATCCTGTATTGAACAAATGAAGAAACTGAGGCAAGTTAGATAACTTACCCAAGCTCACTCAGGTAATAACTATTGGTAATATAGTTCCTAGGCTCTTAACCAGTTAGCAGAAATGAGGCTAAGAACTGTGGTTACTAACTAACATGACAGGTAAGAGTCCTGTTATTTCCATTTTCTCCACCAGTTCCCTGATACCCACTCTGGCTTCCTTTTAATTGACACTTACTATCATTTGTTGGTATTTCGTGTGCTTCTACACTAGTTTTTCCTTTATACTTCCATTTTCACAGAACTGGGATGAGGTTCATGGAGTGTTTTGTAAACATTCACGTATCTCTTATCCATAAATAATTTTTTTTTAAAGAAACAAAAGCTTCCAGTGCATTAACACCTACTTGGGGACATTTAACAAGGGGAGTGTTAGTAATTATGTGTTCAGTAGGCACAAAGGAGGAGGAATGTAATGATAATTTTACTGTTTTCTATTTCGACTCTCAACTTTGTGAAATTTTGCAATCCCATGTGGACAAGAGAGATTGATGAAACAGTTCTATGAGTAATACCAGTGACTTGGAAAACTGGGAAAGACTTGTACTTGTTAACTACTTTTGTATTTCTAACATTCATGGTCATTGTAGAAATGGTAGAAGCGATATCCAGGTCCTCCTGCCAGCCACCCTTTTGTCTTTCCTGGAGACAGCTAAAAGAAGCACAACAGCGTGTGTGTGTGTGTGTGCACACACGTGCGCACATGCATGCATGCTCAGTAGTGTCTGACTCTGCAACCCTGTGGACTGTAGCCTACCAGGTTCCTTTGTCCATGCAATTTTCCAGGCAAGAATACTGGAGTGGGTTTCCATTTCCCACTCCACAGGATCTTCCTGGAGATCAAACCCACCTCTCTTGCATCTCCTGTGTTGACACTTGGATTCTTTACCACTGTGCCACCTGGGAAGCATATTTATATATATATATGTATGTGTGTGTGTGTGTGTATATATATATATATATATGTATGTGTATATGTATTATATATATATAAAGTATATAATATATATGTTATGCTATGCTAAGTCACTTCAGTTGTGTCCGACTCTGTGTGACCCCATAGACGGCAGCCCACCAGGCTCCCCCGTCCCTGGGATTCTCCAGGCAAGAACACCAGAGTGGGTTGCCATTTCCTTCTCCAATGCATGAAAGTGAAAAGAGAAAGTGAAGTTGCTCAGTCGTGTCCAACTCTTAGTGACCCCATGGACTGCAGCCTACCAGACTCCTCCGTCCGTGGGATTTTCCAGGCAAGAGTACTGGAGTGGGGTGCCATTGCCTTCTCCTAACATATATGGGTATATATATAAATTCATAGGACTTCTCTGGTGGCTCAGATGGTAAAAATTCTGCCTGTAATGCATGTGATCCAAGTTAGATCCCTGGGTCGGGAAGATCCCCTGGAGAAGGGAATGCCTACCCACTCTACTATTTTTGCCTAGAGAATTCCATGGATAGAGCAGCCTGTTGGGCTACAGTCCATGGCGTCTCCAAGAGTTGGACATGCCTAAGTAGCTAACACATATATAAATTAATACATATTTTCTTCTTTATTCTCCCCTTTTTATACAAATGATAGCATTGGACTCTGCTTTTTTCACTGATTTATATTAGTCAATATTACAAAGTGTATTATTCTGTATTTTTTAGATAAATTGTAATGTAAATTTATCAGAGGCTGAGAATGTGCCATTCTATCTCTATGTGCTTGTAATACAAAGCCTGGCATACTGTACTATGTAAATATTGGTTAAACAAAATGAAGCACAAATCTGGGCTGCAATTTGCACAATACATCATGTGGCAGTTTCTAATTTAGCTATGAATCACTTGGACTATTTTGCATGTATAACATTCTGCTGTCATTTTAATATCTCCTTTTTTGCCACACTTGACTAAAAATCTGCAGTGGTGTTGATTTTGACCCTGGAAGATTTGTATTTCTTTAATTACTGAATCACTGCATCTTTTGAGAGTTTTGATATCCCAGCAGAATAAAATCTAGAAGAATTACTATTTAAGAGGAAAAATCTATAAATTATTGTAATTAGAAAAAAGCATGACCTACTTTATCTTAATAGTGAAGATGTGATATTGCTAAAACAGATTATAAAGTACCATATACTTCAGAGAGTATCTTTTCTCCCAGAAATCCTCAGTCTGCCTGTGTTATGTCACAGGCCACCTAAGCCGTTTTTATGAAAGTTGTAGCCACAGGACTCAGGAGGGACTTTGGTATTCTAAATTTGAACTGAAGGTTGAAATAAGTTGACATTTTATGAAGCAATACCCATAATTAACTTTTATATAGCAATCATATTTTTGTAGATATTCCTGGAGGATTATGATAATATAAGGTATTTTCAAGAGTCTGAATTACCGAAAAACCATCAGAGATAATATATACTCTAGTGTCTATAGTTTTTTTTTTTTTTTTTTTTGCGTTATCTATCTCCTGTTAATAATCACTTTGGGATTTACACACCCCTGTAGCACAGAGTTTGCCAGATTTCCTCTTTTACCTATTTTCTTCTTTTTTTAGGTGCCAAGAGTCATTTCTTTATTTCTATTGGGAGATAGTGCTTTTCCATCTTAGAATAACTCATAGCATTATTTCTTCCCATATGAATATCTCTTTTAACTTTGTATCTCCTCTCTCCTTTCAACAATAATCAGACAGACATGCCATCACATAGTCATGTATTTAAACTTTACAAATCTTGAGGCTTTTTCTCTCATCTGTAAATGACTACATGCTGTGTGCCAAGTCATTTCAGTTGTGTCTGACTCTGTGCAACCCCTTGGACTGTAACCCTCCAGGCACATCTGTCCATGGAATTCTCCAGGCAAGAATCCTGGAGTGGGTAAGCATTCCCTGCTGCAGGAGATCTTCCTGACCCAGGGATTGAACCCAGGTCTCCTACATTGCAGTCAGACTCTTTACACTCTGATCCACTAGGGAAGCCCATAAATGACTGTACTGCTATAATATAGGAAAAAATGGTATAACAGTCATTTGTATAATTGTCATCCAAAATTAAACAACATGATAGCAGCTGTAAGATCATGGTCTTAGAATCACATAGTGAATCTCTGATGGAGTATGCAGCTGTGAAGACTAGAGTTTCAGTGGTTGGGCAGACCTGTGTGTGAGTCACTGATACCTGTACCTAGGCAAATCCCTTAACCTAAACTTCAGTTGTCCCACCTGTAAGGTAGAAATAATAGCAGTTTATCCATAGGATTGGAGTGAAGATCAAAGAAGCTATCACATATGAAGATCTGAATACAGCTGTTGTTCAGTTGCTCAGTCTTGTCCAACTGAATACAATGGTTGGCACAAATCAATGCTCCATGAACATTAGTTTTTAATTGTATGTGCTATGAAGGCAAGGTTTTCATTCTTTTTGTTTCTAGTTGTTTGTCACCAGCACCTAAGATAGTACCCATGGTAAGTGCTCCACAAATATTTGCTGAATAAGTGATGAACGGCTGTTAAAGACTTCATCTAGAATACCACTTCCACTGTAGAATATACTACTTCCACAGTCACTATTCTTTCCTCATCTGAAATCACGTGCTGTAGGTATTTTCATTCAGGCTCATTTATTTTCTCTACAAATCACATGATCCTTTTCTATAGCTTCTCCTAACATATTTAGCCAGACCTTAGGTTCTAAGAAGGCAGAGGTCTCTGCCTCCAGGAGCTTCTGTCTTAGGAGGAAACACAACTAAACAGACAAATGCCTCCTGAAGAGGAGGTCCCCTCCTGGTTTTCTTGCAGTCTTCACTCTGTCTCTCTTGGCATTTTCAGGGAGTTTAGCTTGTACATTTTCAAAAAATTCTTACCATGTATGATTTGAATCCAACAGAAAATCTGTTTGTGGGGAGATGTTTGTTTTGGGTTTCTTATTTTTTATTTTGTTGCCAAAATAGTTTTCACTTGTTATCCTCTTTTTGACTGGCTTCCAGTAGAATTGCAGATACAAAGCAACAGATGGCTGGGAGTAGGGTTTTGCAATGTCCCTTGAGCCCAGTGAGATCCCACTTGCCACCCAGACGTTGCAGTTTCTGACAAACCTTCAAAGCTTCTCCAGCTTGTTTTCCATTTGAAAACTATACAGTGCTTGGAAGTCACTATAGCGTATTTTATTCGTACCAAAGTGAAGTTCTGGCTGTTGTAGCTCTCTACACAAGAAGCAAATACACATATTGGCACAGATGTCTTTTAAATTAATTTTTTTCTAATGATTGAGCATGTTTTTAAATGTCACAGGGGAAATATGCTTGTATAACTTCACATCTTTAGAAATGATGCCAAGCAAAGATGTTCTGTGAACTAATAATATTAGCATTTAGTCAAGATACAGATTCCAAAATATTTAAAAATACGGAAATTCTATAAGCAGATAGGCTGTCTAGATATGGTCCTAACTTTTATCCATTGTCAAAGAAATTGCACAGATTTCCTTTAATGTCCTATTAAGCAATTTTGCCCTAACTTGTACAGAAAAACATTCTTTTATTATAAATGTCTCATGACAAAATTAATATGCATTCTTTAATTTTTCTACTTCATAGATGTTGTGTCTTTCATAACTTTAGAATTAAACAGAAATAATTTAAAACAGAAACATGGTTGTTGGCATATCTCTAATTGTATACATCAGCATAATTGGACTTGATCAAAATTTAAAACATTTTTTTGCTTTGAAGAATACTATCTAGAAAGTCAAAAAACAATTCATAGAATTGGAGAAAGCACTTGCAAATCCATATTTGACAACAGTCTGATATTCAGAATATATAAAGAACTCTTACAACTCAACAATTAAAAGACAAATAACCCAACTGAAAAACTGGCAAAGGATTTTAATAGACTTTTATGCAAAGATGATGACCAATGAGCATATAAAAAGATACTCAGCTTCATGAGCCGTAAGGGAAATATAAATCAAAGCTACAATGAGATAACACTTTACACTCACTCACTCATGAGAACGACTATATATTTTAAAAAGTAAAATAATAAATGTTGGTGAGGATGTGGAAAAACCTTCATACATTAATGGTTGGAATGTAAAATGATGCAGCCACTTTAGAAAATAGCAGTTCCTCAGAAAGTTAAACGTAAAGCTATCATATGACCCAGAAATTCTACTCCTGTACCCAGGAGAACTGAGGACATGTGTTTACACAAAATCTTGTACATGAGTGGTCACAGTAATATTCATAAAATCCCCAAAGTTTAGAAGCAACCCAAATGTTCTTTAGCTGATGAATGGTTTTTACAAAATGTGGTATATCTATACAATGGAATATTATTCAGTCATAAAAGTAGATGACGTATTCTCATATGCTACAACCTGCGTAAACCTCAAAGACCTTATGCTAAATGAAAGAAGGCAGACACAAGAAGGTTGGGTTATATGATTCCATTTTTGTGAAATATTTGGAATAATTTACTATAGAGACCACAAGTAAATTAATGGTTGCCAGGGGCTAGTGGAGTGGGGAAGAGGGAGTAGAAATAACTGCTAAGGGGCCTGGGCTTCTTTATGGGGTGATGAAAATGTTCTGGAATTAGATAGTAGGGATGGTTGTGCACTAAAATTCAATGAATTGCATACTTTAAAATGGTGTATTTTATGGTATGTGAACTACAACTTTACTTTAAAAAATCAACATAGAAAATCTATTTAAAAATCAATTAACAAATTAAGAATCACCTTGATATCATTCAGTTGTGATTTTTCTCCTTGAGGTCTTATTAGAAAGTGGTTTGAGCAATTATCCCTCCCAGGATATAACAGATAAATTATACAGAAATCACCTAGACTTTGTTAACCCACACACTAAGATAATTGCCTGAAATGCTGGGTGGTCAAGTATAGATTTAACCATATGTTGCATTTAAGGGGCTTTAGGAGGTAGATTGTAATTTGCAATTCTAACTGAAATACTGTAGTGGATCACCCCCAAAGCTGGAATTATCACATACTCACTGTAGTTATCTACTCTAAGTTGCACATTTTTTTCTAAATTTTAGCATCTTTGGGATGTATCTTACAATTGATAGTGTCTTAGATTAGATGAAATATGGCAATTTTGTACTCTGTGTGTTTGCTTTTAATGCCTTTCTAGAGTAGTTATACAAAATTAACTTTGCTGTCTCCTAAAGAGATATTTATATTAAAATATCATTGCCAGTGCACCCACGTGGTGTGTTTATTTTGAGGCTTGGAAACCCGGTTATTGAAATATCTCCTAGTTACATAAAAATAGTTCTCAGAGGTTAAAGGAAGGTTCCCACGTTTCCCATCCATTTCTCTCTGGACTGAAAAGAAAAAGGCCTCTCAAGTTGTCCACCTTCTTATTCTTTTCTGTCATGTTGGGTCATTTGAAGGACTAAGTGGAAACTTGAAATAATCAGGCATTAAAAAAATTTCCTGTCTCTATATATGATATTTTGATTTGAAGCTTTGAGAATTAAGTCTTTAAAGTATCTATGACAGACCATAATTTTATAATTTTTGAAAAAATTGCTCTAATATATTTTAAGTATACCATAAACTCCTGCCATATGATAAAGTTTTGCCCAAGTATCTTCTCTAAGGCCTTTGGAAGCAGAAGGTTTTGGATTTCTGAGTGGAGATTGAGGAGGATATTGTTAATCCATGGTTTACAAGATGTTTGTTTTACCCCTAAACACAGAGAGAACCTGGTTATTACAAATGGCAATACTTCTTAAAAATATAAACATAAAATGAAACCTCAGGGCATCCATAGGCTAAGAAGCAGTTGTCAAGGAGAGTAGAGAGGGAGGGAGTATTTTCACTATTACAACACTTGTTTCTGTATGATAGTGACCTTTTACAAAGGTAAAATTTTGCTGGCATTGCCTTTAACAAATGTATAACCCCAGCCATATGTCCATATGTGTTATACAACAAGAATACCTAACTATTCCCATAGTGAGGAAAGGAATGTTTTCATGTATATATTAAAATGTGTATTTATACATATATATCTTCTTATATATGTTTTCTACGTAGCACAGATATGTTTCTGTATATGCCATATGGCCATCAAGCATTCCCTAAGGTCTTTGCTCAATGGTAATTCATAATGGAGCAAGTGACTTTCTCATGCTCTTGGTTGAGAACTTAAAATTGGATAGTAAGTCCAAGTTATAAAACAGACTGTGAGGGGAGGGGATGCATTAGTAAGAGCCTAATAATAGCTGTGCCAGGAAACAAATAATGATAATTATTAGGTGCTTTGAATACTCTTTCCAATTTGGATTCTTACTGTTGTTAAAAAATACTTCAGGTTCTTGGATGTGCACATGATATGGACAATGTCTCCTCTCCCACTTTCTTTCCAGCACTGTTCAGGCCGCTCCTGGTGAAAGGGGACTAGCTCTTAGAGGACAGGGAAAACCCTGAGTCGCTGAACTCTCAGCTCTGTCTGCCTTGTTGTTGTTCAGTCACTAAGTTGTGTATGACTCTGCGATCCGGTAGACTACAGCATGCAAGGCTTCCCTGTCCTTCACTATCTCCCAGAGCTTGCTCAAACTCATGTCCATTGAGTCGGCGATGCCATCCAACCATCTCATCCTCTGTTGCCCCCTTTTCCTCCTGCCTTCAATCTTTCCCAGCATCAGAGTCCTTTCTAATGAGTCAGCTCTTCGCATCAGGTGGCCAAAGTATTGGAGCTTCATCTTCAGAATCAGTCCTTCCAATGAATATTCAGGGTTGATTTCCTTTAGAGTGGACTGGTTTGATCTCCTTGCAGCCCAAGGGACTCTCAAGAGTCTTCTCCAGCACCATAATGCTGAAGCATCTATTCTTCAGTGCTCAGCCTTCTTAATGGTCCAACCTTCACATCTCTATATGACTACTGGAAAAAGCATAGCTTTGACTATACAGACCTTTTTCAGCAAAATGATGTGTCTGCCTAGCTGGGCATTATAGCCAGTTATGACACACAGTGTCTAGACTCAGGATAACCCATGAAAAACTCATTTCAGACCCAAGATAACACAATGTGTTCTTACTTGACTTACACCTCATTCTATATTCCATCTTAACACAATGAGCATGAGTAAAAGAACTGATTATAGCCATTTGGCAGGTTGTTTTATTATATTGGCTAATACGGTATTGTGGATAAGGCCATGGATAGTGGAATCAGATTATGTGGGTTCATATTCTGATTCCATTGTTTGACTTTGGGCAGGTTATTTGACCTGTCTGTACCTTAAGATTCTTATTTGTAATGTAGGGCTAGCAACAACATGTGCCACATAGCCGTATCATTATCATGAAGTGAACCTCTTAGAACATTACCAGCATATAGAGTAACTGCCCAAGGATGCTTCTTGATTTGCTGTAGAAAGCAAGCAATAGGAAAAAACTACCTTTGGAGCTGGGGAAGGGCCTGAGCTGGCAAAGTAGCCTTGAACAGTGAAAGCCATCATGTGAACTTTGATGTAGAATCCTAATGTCATTTGTCAGAGGAGCAGAGGAGCAGTCCCAAAAGAAAGAAAGAAAGAAGGAGGGGGAGAGGGAGGTAGGAGAGGGAAGGGAGAAGAAAGGAGGAAGGACTTCAAATTTGGACCCTATTATTTAGAGAAGCATACAAGGCACAGAATGAAAATTGAAACCTTGGGAATATTTTCTCACTCAAAAACATTTAAATAACTTAAAATTATGAATTGTCTTTTTGTCAAAACCTTTAATGTTGGGCTTTGCCACCAATTATTCATTAATTACTTGATTATGACAATTTTTTCCATTTGTAGAACTAAAATAAATTTCTGGCCTAAGAATACTTTGATAATTTAAATTATTTGCTATAAAAAAACGGGTAAGTTGCGACTAAAAGCAATTTAGTGTCATAGAAAAAATATGAAGATTAGTGATATAATGACCTGATGGTGAGATTCCATTCTGCCACTTACTGCATTGTGATCCTAGGCAAGAACTTAACTTCTCTGAGCTCAGATTCTTCTATAGAAAATGAAACTAAAAAGGCATTCAACCTATCATAGTTCAAGGAAATGGCTGTGCTCAAAAAATGGTTCCAATAACTAATTCCTATTAACCATGGAAAGGGTTACATGAATCATGTAAAAAGTCTAATGTGATAGTTCCAGTGGTGCCGACCTTGATCTTACAATGCTCCTAACCACGCTGGAACTTCACAGTGGTAACAATACACCTGGCTGAAAGTGATGCAAAGCTCACATGCAGAATTTTGGCCTGAAAATGGAGACTTAAAGAAATAGCGGTATATATTTTAGATGTAAAATCCAAGAAGCTAATAATGACAGCTAATTATGGGATCTTGTGCAAGTTTTATGCCAAGTTCTTGACGTGCGACATTGGACTACATGACTTTTCAGAAATAAATATTCATGAACCCAGAAAAGCTCGAATAAGCTTTGAATACCATAGAGACAACTGAGCCTTTGTCAAACAAGGATGTAAATATTCCTGGAGTCTGCCATGATTTGTTCAGAAAACTTGTGGATTTGAGAAAGGAAGGAGTGAAAATTAGATTTTAAGGCTGAAATATAACCTGTTAAACAGTCAAGCATTTAAAGAGATCATCTTCATAAAGCTTTGAAAAGCACTCATCTAATATTGAATTAACTGCATGTGGAAAACTTGTATTTTTGTGTCCTTATTTTTACTGTCATACTGTGGGATCTTAAAGTTAAAAGTGACCACACTTAGGCTGATTACCTACATATGTATCCCCCAGTGCTAGACTTTTCTCAGAGCAAAGAATGATACTGTTGGATACTAGAACAATATTCATCTGATAGCTGAATGGTGTTCTTAAGACCTTTCCTTGGCCAAGTTTGAATAATATATGAAATCTCTTCCAGTGCATTTAAATCAGAGTAATTACCAAGCCTATTGTTTCCAGATTCTCCTCTGCTGCTGAATGAAGAAATAACTTATCTTTAAAGAAAACGAAGCCCCACTGGATAAACCCAAGTGTGCTGGGCGTCGACTCTGGCCAGTGAAAAGAAATTCTGCTGAGGGGCCCCTGTTTGTCACCTTTTAAGGGTCCATCAACTTTGAAGGAGAATTATACTTAAATGCTTAGAACTGGCAGGTCCGTCTTTCCTCACAGCTTTTTAAATGACTTCTTTTGCCACTGATTGGTCTGGCCACCTCATTTTGCTCTTAATATTTCACTAGCACCTCTGTTACTGACAGTTATGAGGACTCAACGCCAGCCAGATATCAGCAGGCCTGCCCAGCCCAGTGGCAGCTTAGCGAGGAGTCTGACCAGAGGTGGGAAGCAGAGGCTTTTCATAAATAACGGTGTGTTCTTGTCAGTGGTTTTGGCCCTCGCAAGATGGTAACATGTTTCCATAGCAGATGGGTCAGCTCTTGCTTGCCGTTCTGTCTTTTGAACTTCCTGTGCGAGAGTATGGTTTTCATCAACCTTGATGCTGTAGAGAACACCTCCTTTATAAGACTGGATTTTTTTTTTTAGCCAAAAGAAAATAACTGAATGTTTTTATATATTAAATGTTTCTTTGGCAAAGATTAAAAGGGGGTGGAGTAGCCAGCCCAGATGTCCAAGTGAAAAATTGTAACTGTGATAGAAGCTTTTCCTAGTAATGCATGAAAATTAAGACCGAGGAGAACAACTCTTTCTAGGCTCAGATTTCATTAAATGTCATCAAGAAATTATACCTTTTGCTATAAAACTGCTTTCCCTTATTATTATTATTATATTTTTTGTAAACAATCCCTGCACATAGATGTCATTTTGCCTGCTTATGTCTACAGATCTTTTGGCAGGAAAGCTAGTGTCTCCTACCTTTTCCTTTCAGCATCTTGATCTCATTTTCAGAAGGACAGTCCAAATGTAGTGCTTATAGGGTGAACAGAGTTTGGAATGCTGGATATGCTGGCCTCATTCCGATGGTATTTACTGCCGGAGGCTAACCATGGCTCAGGTAAATTGTAAGGACTCTATCAACCCTATTGGACCCATAAATTTAGCTTGACCCAAGTAGTAGAAAGTAATTTTTCAAAGCTCTGAACATTTCCAGAGGAAAAAATAACACATATGTTACTGTCGTGTCTGTGTAGTAGAAACACAAGTATGTCCTACTTCAAGAAGCTCTAATATGTAAAAACGGAAACATTAAAAGCCCATAAACTAGCTGGTGACTAGATACGCTCCTACATTTATATTCAGATTATGATTACTTGATGATGAGAGTAAGTGGCAAACTGTTAGAGTCTATAGAGGCAATTCCATTTACAAATGTTTAAGAAATGATTGCATGGTACAGTAAGAATGCATAACACAGCCAGAAAGAAATGTCTGATGTTGTGGTTTTTGCCAACAAAAATCTCAGAGATTTGAAGACCAAATAAATCTGAGGGAAAACATAACCCCATTAGTTAAAATATGATTGACATGTAATTTTTGAAACAAAGAAGTATCCCCTTTACTGTAGTCTTTGGATAACCCCCGGAAAATTCAACATGATCTACCATGCCTGACTGATTGGCCAGAACGGACCCCATGGTACCAATCTGCCTGCGAAACCATTATGGAAGGCCACAGTAGTCACCTCATAGGTGAATTCTGATTGCTTTTGTATCTGAATGTTTAGCCAAAGGGATGAGAAGTGTTAAGTCCTGATTAGGCATTCACTTGTATTAGGACATGTCTTGTATTGCACACACTGTGCTAGGTGTATGTACTAGGGTACAAAACACTGGTGGTAACTGTGGTACAAATACTACTAGTAGTAAGAAAGAGTTGGTAGCAAGAAGCCAAAACCCATATGAACTAGACCAAGTGAAAAGGTGCCTGATTATAGGGAAAAATGGAAAGTGTTATGGGATCCAGTTGCAGGAAGTTAAACAGCCAAGTTTAACAGGAACTAAAACATCTTTGAGTGTTCAGTATGATTCAGAAGGTCTCGATCTCAAGACTGTCTCCTATCTTGCTTCTCTGTGCACATCTGGGTGCCCCCCTAGCTGGCCAGCATCTTGTGCTCCTCCCTTGATTTCTGCTTCTCCATAAGCTTAGTCTACAAAGAACTTTGATGTGCCATGAAGGACTCCCTGGCTATATTCTATATAATTTTATGCTTCATTTCCTCACAGCTAACTAACTCAATCTTTGTGCCCAGTTTTAAATTCCCAAGAAAGAGATCTTACTAAGCCAAGCCTATTGATTAAGTTGTCCTTAGATCCCCCTAACACAAAAAGAATCACCGTGTTTTTTTCTCTGAGCCAGGTCCTGCATTAAACACTGTATGTACTTTATGTGGTTCAGTCGCTCAGTCGTGTCCAACTCTTTACAACCCCATGGACGCAGCATGCCGGGCTTCCCTGTCCTTCACCATCTCCTGGAGCTTGCTCAAACTCATGTCCATTGAGTCGGTGATGCCATCCAACTGTCTCGTTCTTTGTTGTCTCATCCTCCTGCCTTCAGTCTTTCCCAGCATCGGGGTCTTTTCCAGTTAGTTGAAAGTATTACAGCTTCAGCATCAGTCCTTCCAATGAATATTCAGTGTTGAGTTCCTTTAGGATTGACTGGTTTGATATCCTTGTTGTCCAAGGGACTCTCAAGAGTCTTCTCCAGCACCACAGTTCAAAAACATCCATTCTTCAGTACTCAGCCTTCTTTATGATCCAGCTCTCACATCTGAACATGACTACTAGAGAAACCATAGCTTTGACTATACGGACTTTTGTTGGCAAAGTGATGTTTCTGCTTTTTAATACATTGTCTGGGTTTGTCATAGCTTTTCTTCCAAGAAGCAAGCATCTTTTAATTTCATGGTTGCTATCTCATGTAATTGTCAAGCATTCAATCTGTAGCATCTCATTTAGTTCTTAAAAAATATTATGAACTTCATGTGGTCCTTGAGGGGATAAAATGAGGTAACATATGACCAAACAGTGTGTTTCACAGAACCTAGCCTTCATTAATAAGGGCTTCATTAATATTAACTCATAATCAAAGTGGTTTCAATGAATGAAGACTTCGAGGTTAAAGCTCCAAGGACCTAAAGATCTTATTACGGTTTTTGTTGGCAACAAGTCTCTAACCACCATTAGTTTCCACTTCATCAGATTAAATGAAATTATTATTTATTTTTTAGGTATTATAGCATTATTATGATTGTGTTTTTAAAAGTCCTTATCTTTAAGGATATGTACTGAAATATTTGTGGATAAAATTATATGATATCTGGGATTGACTTCAAAATAATTTGAAGAGGGGGTGTGATGGAGATTAAAAAGATTGGCCATGAGTTATAATTGTTGAAGTTGTGTCAAGGATTTTATTGTAGTACTATTCTTTCTACTTTTGTGTAGGTTTCAAATTTCCCATAGGAAAAAAAAAGTTAAAAAAAGATTGGAATAAGATCACAGGAGTCTTTTCAACTCTGTTTTGTGTTTTGTATTTTTTTTTTTTTATTCTGCCATTTGGAACAGCATAAGTCTTAGCCAGTGTTTACTCTGAATATTTAAGTCCTATGACTAGTCTTTGAGTTTTATACAGTTGGTATTTTTAATCACAAAGTAATGTGAGTTAATTATGATGAGATTGGCCTCTGCCATCCCCTTTTCCAAATTCCCATTGCTCCTGCAGTAATCAGAGTGTCCACACATTTTTTTCTGCAGTCATAAGAATATTTTTATATATGCATATACAGGCTTTGGTGAAATTTTTTTTATTTTCTTTACAAAATTTGTGCATTTATTCATCACTTGATTATCATGTATATCAAGGACACCCTCCAATAAATGGACATGGATCTAACTTATCCTCATGGTCCAGGATGCTCACTAGTATTTCACATTCTAGCCAGTTAGAAGGGGGACAGGGGCTGGAGAACATATGAACCATCCCTTCAATGGCCACAACCAGAAGTTCTAAACATTGACTTATTCTCCCATGTCCCAGATTTAGTCACATGCCCACAGTCTTCCCTTGCTGACAGAAGCTCAAGTTATTCCCATTTGTTTTTTGCCATTACAAACAATGCTATATTAACATTCCTATACATAGGTCCTGTGTATTTTCACTGTTATTTCTATAGGATAGTTCCCCCAAAGTGGAATTGCTGTAAATCTGCATTTTTATATGTTATGAACTGAAACACTTAAATTTTTTTGTAGTTGGATTCCTATGTTAGTTGGTTAAGATCTCTACCTTTTTTAAAATTAGTTTTTATAGAAGTATAGTTGATTTACAATGTTCTGTTAGTTTCTGCTGTACTGCAAATTGATTCAGTTATACATGTCTACTCTGAAATTAAAAGACACTTACTCCTTGGAAGGAAAGTTATGACCAACCTAGATAGCATATTGAAAAGCAGAGACATTACTTTGCCAACAGAGGTCCGTCTAGTCAAGGCTATGGTTTTTCCAGTGGTCATGTATGGATGTGAGAGTTGGACTGTGAAGAAAGCTGAGCGCCAAAGAATTGATGCTTTTGAACTGTGGTGTTAGAGAAGACTCTTGAGAGTCCCTTGGACTGCAAGGAGATGCAACCAGTCCATTCTGAAGGAGATCAGCCCTGGGTGTTCTTTGGAAGGAATGATGCTAAAGCTGAAACTCCAGTACTTCGGCCACCTCATGTGAAGAGTTGACTCATTGGAAAAGACTCTGATGCTGGGAGGGATTGGGGGCAGGAGGAGAAGGGGACGGCAGAGGATGAGATGGCTGGATGGCATCACCAACTCGATGGACGTGAGTCTCAGTGAACTCCGGGAGTTGGTGATGGACAGGGAGGCAGTTGGACACGACTGAGCGACTGAACTGAACTGAACTGAACTGTTTTTTAAATTCTATTCTCAAATAGGTCATTACAGAGTATTGAGTAGAGTTCTCTGTGCTATATGGTAGAATGCTACTGTTGTTGTTCAGTTGCTAAGTTGTGTCCAGTACTTTGCGTCTCCAGAACTTGCTCAAACTCATGTCCTTTGAGTCAGTGATGCCATGCAACCATCTCATCCGTCCTCTGTCGCCCCCTTCTCCTCCTGCCCTCAGTCTTTCCCCAAATCACGGTCTTTTCCAGTGAGTTGGCCCTTCACATCAGGTGACCAAAGTGTTAGAGTTTCAACTTCAGCATCAGTCCTTCCAGTGAATATTCAGGGTTGATTTCCTTTAGGATTGACTGGTTTGATCTCCTTGGTGTCCAAGGGACTCACAAGAGTCTTCTCCAGTACCACAGTTCAAAAGCATTGATTCTTCGACACTCAGCCTTCTTTATGGTCCAACTCTCACATCCATAGTTATCTGTTTTGTATATAATAGTGTGTATATGTCAATCCCAATCTCCCAATTTATTCCTCTCCCCATTTCCCCCTTGTGTTAGTCACTCAGTCATGTCTGACTCTTTGCGACCTCCTGGACTGTAGCCCACCAGACTCCTTTGTCCATGGGATTCTCCAGGCAAGAATACTGGAGTGGGTTGCCATTCCCTTCTCCAGAGGATCTTCCCAACCAGGGCTCAAACCCAGATCTCCTGCACTGTAGCAGATTCTTTACCATCTGAGCTACCAGGGAAGCTTTTATCCCCCCTTGATAACCATAAATTTGTTTTCTACATCTGCGATGCTTTCTGTTTTGTATTCATTTGTACCTTTTATAACATTTCTTTAGATTCCACATGTAGGCGATATCATATGATATCTGTCTCTGACTTCCATCACTCATTGTGACACTCTCTAGGTCTATCCATGTCACTAAAATGGGCTTCTTGTTTTGTTCTTTTTTATGGCTGAATAACGCTCCATTATATGCATGCACCACATCTTCTTTATTCACTCCTCTGTCGGTGGGCATTTAGGTTGCATTCCTGTCCTGGCTATTGTGAATAGTGCTGCAATGAACATTGGGGTACATGTATCTTCAAATTATGGTTTTCTCCAGATATATGCCAAGATCTCTAACTCTTGATGCCATTGTCTCATAGTGAGCAACCAGTCTTGAAAATGTCACCATATTTATATAATGATGTTTTGACAATTATATAACTACTTTATTGTATTTTATACTTATCTATAAAAATTAATGAGCAATGGAAAAATGAAAGTTTTGCTATTAGTGAGACTTCCACTATAATTTAATAAAATCCTTGAGAACAGAAGATTTGGGCTCTTTTCTTCCCTGCTTTATTCCTGGCACCTAAAAGAATATGATACATAAAAGGCTTTCAATACATACTTGTTGAATAGATATCAGAAATCAGTGAATGAATTTTTATTACTGAAAATCAGAAATTATAAGGAGCATTAAAAGCAGTGAATCTTTAGGCTCAATTAGACACTATGTTTAAACTGATCACTTGTATTTTTCTTTGTGAAAAAAAAAAAAAAAGCTAAGTAAAATATACAAAATGCTAGAAAGATGCCACCGAAGATGCAGTGATACAGTGATTGGGAGGGCTCTAAAAGTATAGACAGAATTATCCCTTTGCTATTTTAAATGCTAAAGAAGTTCAGAGAATGTTGATTGGGGATCTGGCTTGTTCTAGAATCTTTGCCAAGAAAAGAAGATGATCAGCATTTTGTGACAAAATTTTTGAGATGGTTAACTAGATTTGAACTGCACAATTTCCATCAGCAAATCCCAAGTCTCCATGTTAAAGTCATTCTTTTGTTAGTTACTTCAGTACAGTTCAGTAACTCAGTTGTGTCAAATTCTTTTCAACCCCATGGACTGCAGCACCCCAGGCTTCCCTGTCCATCACCAACTCCTGGAGCTTACTCAAACTCATATCCATTGATTCGGTGATGCCATCCAACCATCTCATCCTCTGTCGTCCCCTTCTCCTCCTGCCTTCAACCTTTCCCAGCATCGGGGTCTTTTCCAATGAGTCTGTTCCTTGCATCAGGTGGCCAAAGTATTGGAGCTTCAGCTTCAACATCAGTTCTTCCAATGAGTATTTGGGACTGATTTCCTTTAGGATTGACAGGTTTGATCTCCTTTCAGTCCAATGGACTCTCAAGAGTCTTCTCCAACACCACAGTTCAAAAGCTGTTATTACTTATTTTGTGCCTGTTTCATCCATGAGGAGACTAGTCCAATCAAAGTCTACAGAATCCAGGGAAGCCTGGACATCTCAGGGGCTAAAACTAGCAGGACTCTCTTTCCACCTCTGTCTCTTGTCTCCCCCTCTTTTTATGTGTGTGTGATGATCGTTTATTGCACGTGAGATTTTCTTTAAGTATCTGCATCGCGAGGCCCATATTCTAATAATCATCCAGCAGAGAAGAAATTTCGTCCCACCAGCTCCCTTTATAGAATTGTTAGAGGAGCACTGAATTGTCCTATCTTGGGTTATACACCACTGAGGAAAAGATGTACAGCATTGCACATTAAACAACATTGCACATTAAACAAATATTTCTCTTTTGCTTTTTATATTTTAAATAATCATAGGCAAATTGTAATACTACCTGTTGCTAAAAGTAAAACTAGAAGCAGTTTTAATTAATGAAGAACTTTGTAATGTCAAAAATTTTGTTCAGTTAAATGAAAATAGAATCCCCCTGTTAGAACGTAACTCTTACTTTTTACACATCTAACTTTCTTAGATGTTTTAAGAATGATTTTTTACAGAAGTTAGGAAAGCCTATACAGGGCTTCCCTGATGGCTCAGCCAGGAAAGAATCAGCCTGCAATGCAGGAGACACACGAGACACAGGTTGAATTGATGGGTTGGAAAGATTTGCTGGAGAAGGAAATGGCAACCCTCTCCAGTATTCTTGCCTGAAAAATCCCACGACAGATGAGCCTGGCAGGCTATAGTCCATGGGGTCTCAGAGAGTCAGACACGACTAAGCAACAGTGTGTGCGCGCACACACACACACACACACACACATATGTACTACAGTCATTGGCACAGTGATAAGGGCATGGGCATCCCCCTTGGTTACAGTTTTCTGTTATTAACTTTGAGCAAGAGATATATCCTGAGATTCAGTTTTGTGTCTGTTTTTGTTTTTAAATCAATTTTGTGGCGTTTTGTTTGCTTTTTAATCTAAAAACTGATGGGATTAAAAACAATTTTTATGTCACAGATTGTGAAGATCAAGAGAGATAATGGATGTAAAAAATTTTGTTAACTACAGAGTACAAAATTTAAGTAGTTATCATTGTATCCTGTTTCTAAAGTAATATTCTGAATTTGGGATCTATGAACATCCCTCCTCCTGCCCCCAAATTATATGCAAACTTGAATGTTTTTATACCTATATCAGTTAATAATAGGTTCAGCTATGAGTGACAGAACACGAGGTAGCTGTGGTCTAACAAAATGTTAAGTCCACTTCCCTCCCAAACTATACAAACTCCAGAGATAAGCCATCCAGGACGAGTACGGCAGTTCTACGATCACCAGTGGTCCAAGCTCCTTCCATCTTGTTTTGCTTTACTGAGCCTCTAGTTTTTAACCTCATGGTCCAGAATGACAGACAGCTTAAACACTCAGTCAACAATAAAGGAGTGGGAAAGACATGCTGCCTTTAAGAACACTTCCTGGAAGTTGAACATGACACTTAAACTATTTTATCTCACTGAATTTAGTCACATGGCCACACCTCACTTAAGAGCAGCTAAGAAATTAGTCTTTTTTCTAGGGCATCCATTGCTAAGCAAGGCCCTGGAGAAGGAAATGGCAACCCACTCCAATATCCTTGCCTGGACAGTCCCATGGACAAGAGGAGCCTAACGGGCTAAAGTCAATGGGGGTCACAAAGAGTTGGACACAGCTGAGCCACTGAGCACATTACTAAGCAGGAAGGGAGAATACCTAAAGGGAGAATCTTCTGTGTCTGCAATAAAATGGGTATATATTTTAAACAGAATAGAGGGGAGATATATTTCAAATAGTGCTTTCATCAGAATCTTAAAGAGGTCTATTAAAATTTATAAATAGAAAAAAAAACCCCACTGTTTCAAAACAGAATCAGCTATTTTACTATGTAAATATATAGATTAGGGGTATCTTTCTAGATTATCACCTGTCTGTGCTGTGAGCAGGAGAGTAGGAAGTAAGAAGCAGAGGTTCAGTGCTGTCATAGATATAGAGTATCAATACCATTTGATAATAATGGCTTATTATTCTAATTTACTCTCTTAAATCAATCACTTTACATAAGTTAGTGACCTTTTTCATGCACTCTACTGATGATGTATTACTTAAAAGATTTTTAAGCAATTTAAAATTGTATCTATCCCCTCTTCTTCTTTCATCATTTTGGATTCTAATCTCAATTCTTTTTGAGAATTAGTTGAGTTTTGCTTTTCATAATTAATTTCAAATTAATAAAGCCTAGTAAACATCTTTTGTAGCTTAATTGAATTTTTCTTTTAAAGCTTTGCTTTGTACAAATCATCTGATCTTATTGTTTATACCCCATTTTAAGTAACACATGTTAAGCAACACATAAAATGTCAAAAATTCTAACTTAATTCACTTTGAAAGTAAACAACTGATAAAACCAACTCAAAAAAAGTAAATAGTGTTTAGACATTTTAATGGCTTAATTTTTGTTTTTATTGCACATAGTCTTTTCTTATGCAAAAATTTGTAGCTATAAATGGTTAGATTATTTATTTTAATTAATGTCCACTAAGAAGTTTCCCTCTTTAGAAACAAGCCAGATGTCAACATTAAACACATGACCCCCAAAAAAAGAAAGAAAAAGTTTTTACTAATGTAGTTGTCAAAGTAAAAATGCGTCAGGATTTTTTTAAGTATTAAAAATAGTTAATTATGCAGCCATTTAAAAAACTTGATTGACAAAGAAAGATGTATATTCATATTGTTAAAGTGGAAAGGAAGGTTACAAAGTAAGAATGTCTAATGTATTTTTTTCAATATTTAAGTGTCAGAAGGAAAACAGTCTAACAATATACACCAGCTGTCCAACCATTTAATATCATCTGTCTGTGAATGATGGGATTAAAGGTGATTTTTACTTTCTAGAGTATTCCTTCCATATTGTATGGATTTTTATAGTGTCATGTTGCATTACTTTTATTACCAGGCTCCCCCCCAAAAAAAACTAGCAAGTTTTTCCCATTTTGAAGAAAAGTTAATTATAATAAAATATACAAAAAAAGGTAGCATTTTGGGATTTTTTTTCCCCCACTGCAGAGCTCTATCTTTAAAAATAAAGTCAACAGTGCTTACTTTGGCAGCACATATGCTTAAAAAAAGAAAGAAAGAAATTAAAAAGTCATTTAGAAGGTAGGTAGAATTATATACCCATAACTGACTACTGCAATTTTAAAGCGTAGCATTTAGAGAATTTCACAGGAGACTTGATACATTGCTGCTTTTGTTGAAGAAACTCCTTTTCTTTGCCTTGTCTGTGCAGGGCTGATAGCTACACTGAATTGCAATGAGATGTGAAAGTAGAGTAAGTCAGTGTGAATTAGAAATTCAGTCTCCTGCATCTCCTTCCCTTCAGAGTCACTGACGCAGTGTTAATGAGGATGTGTGTGTGTTACTTATCTCAAGGTGTGAGGTCAGCAAATGACTGCGGGGCACATCAGTAAAGCTTTTGTGCTCTGTGGAAGCAAGAATAAACCAGCTATTTTCACCCAAGCCCAGGCATTCCCTTCTCTGGATTCCCCAGCGGTTCCTTCAGCTGAATTTAAGCCTTCAAATAAAGCCACTTTCTGTGCTCCTCTGTGCATGCTGAGAATCCTGCCAAAGCCTTCTATGAGGTATCTGTGAGTTTCTCCTGGGAGAACACCACACAGTGTCCTTGGCTTCCTGCTCTAAATGATCCACCCCAATGACACACTGTAATCCTACTCAAGGTAGGGAGAATGAGCTGCCAAAACCTATTTATCACTTTGCTGGCCTTGAACCGTGCACATCTGTCTAAAGTTAAACAAGGGTCATAGGAAGAGCTTTTCTTCTTTCCCGTCTTGCCAACACTAGAATCTTGTATAAAGATTAAAATAAATTGTCTAGTGTTTCACTGCATTGGTTTTCCCACCCTTCAAAGTGCCATTCTTTAAAGTTGTATAAAAGAGTGAATTTGGTAAAATAGATGCTTGCAGTTGCACAAATAAATATTGAATATCCAGAACTAGGAGAAATTGGTTAAATAGATGATGCTTGCCATTAAAATGGAATATTATGCTACCATTAAAAGTAATATTGAAGAGTATTTAATAAAGTGTCAAATGGCCAGGATATTATCAATGGATAACTATCACCTGTTTAACCAAAATAGTATGTAGAATATGATCCCAGTTTTGTTTTTAAAAGTTAAAAATATATACATAGAAAGATATGTACCAATAAACTTTTTGTAGTTACCTTTGAATGAAAGAATTATGTTTGAATTTTCCTTTCTTTCTTCCCTTTCTTTCTTTCATCAGTATTTATTAACTTTTCTACTTCTGAAATAACTTAGAAAGTCATTTAAAATAGGTTGATTTGTGTTCATCCTTATGTAAAATAGAAAATTTGCTAATTAATATGAAACATAAGGGGAAGATTTTAGAGCATTTTATTTCAGGCAGTTAAGTTTATATTTTTTAAAGACAATATGGAGTGTCTTTATATTTTTTAAAGACACTTTAGAAACTGTGGAGAGGGAGCAGAGGGTAATACAGGAACTCTCTGTACCTCAATTTTCCTCTAAACCTAAAACTTCTCTAAAAATAAAATCTATTAATTAAAATTTTAGAAGCCCTTCTACACTTGTTCTACTTGGCCATCTTTTATTTTTTTCTCCATCACAAATTATGTCACTAATCACATGTTACATGAATACTTAAGTTTTAACAAGCCACAGGACAGTGTTTACCAGCTTCCCAGGTGGCTCTAGTGGTAAAGAACCCACCCGCCAATGCAGGAGATGTAAGAGACACCAGTTCAAATCCCTGGGTCAGAAAGATCCCCTGGAGAAGGAAATGGCAACCCACTCCACTGTTCTTGCCTGGAGAATTCCATGGACAGAGGAGCCTGGTGGGCTATGCTCCATAGGATTGCCAAGGGTCAAACATGACTGAATTGACTTAGCATGCATGCCGGGAGTGTTTAAGAGCAAGATGGCTGTGGCTATAGTTTGGAAAACAGTAAGGGCTTGCTGAATACTCTGTTCTGTTAGGATCCCATATTCTGAGTTTCTCCCTCTGACTGACTCCCCCTGGCCTCCTGAACTTCAAACACTATCAGCCCCCTTCCCCTCCTAGCAATAGAACAAAACAGACTGTGTACCCCCTGGAATCCTGTAGGCGTTAGCGATAACCCCTATTCTCAGGGGCCTGTCATCAGCGGCACTGCTGTGGAATCAATTCAATGCATGTAACTGCTCTGAAAGTTTGCGGCCATACCATTACAGCCACTCTTTTGGGTAAGACTGACCTCCAGGTGGCACTAGTGGTAAAGAGCTTGCCTGCCAACACAGGAGACTTAAGAGACGTTGGTTCAATCCCTGGGTCAGGAAGATCCCCTGAAGAAGGGCAGGGCAACCCACTCCAGGATTCCTGCCTGGAGAATCGCCAGGACAGAGAAGCCTGGCAGGCTATGGCCCATAAGCTTGCAAAAAGTCAGACACAACTGAAGTGACTCAGCACACACCAGAAAGCTCTCACTGAAATTTGAGTATGAATGAATACTGACCGTATGACCATAAGGAAGGTGTGAGGTCCGGGATGAATAAAGCATGTAAGGATGAGTGAGGGCACTAGAAGGCCATGATACAGGGTACTGAGATCTCCTCCTAATCCTGTATATCTTGCCCCATGTTCTCAGTAGCATGGGGCTTCAGGAAAAAGGTAGAAGGGAACCCAGTAAGATAGAGGCACTATCCTATGCTTGGCTTGGGGTAGATCTAGTCATCATTTTTACCCAGTGCTAATTGTTTTAAACCCAATAACAGTAATTACTTCTTTCCTTCTTTTTTATCATCCCATTAACATGCATTAGACATCTATTCTGTGCTCAACTCTGTGCTGGGTTCTGAGGTTGTAAGGTGAGAACAAGCAGCCATGTCCCCTTTCCTTCATGAGGTATATAGTCTAATGGGAAGGAGCTGATCAAAAAACAACACATAAAAATGTAAAATTGTAGCTATGCCAAGTGCCATGGAAGAGAGGCACACTGGTATAGTATCAGAGTCAAAAATCAAAGTGTTAGTCGCTCAGTCGTGTCTGACTATGATCCCACGGACTCTAGCCTGCCAGGCTCCTCTGCCCATGGGATTTCCCAGGCAAGAATACTGGAGTGGGTTGCCATTCCCTTCTCCAGGGGATCTTCCTGACCCAGGGATCGAATCCAGGTCTCCCACATTGCACGCAGATTCTTTACCTCCTGAGCCACCAGGAAACTGTATAGGAGGGCTGAATCTGGGAAGTCAGTCTAGACACCACAAGGAAGTGACGCTTCAGCTGAACTCTGAAGAAGAAGTCAAGTGAATGAGGCAGGGAACACGAAGGGTTTTCCAGACAGAAGGAAGAGCATGTGCTGAAGCTTGGAAGGGGGCTACTAGAGCACTGAGAAAAACTTTGGTTTTTAATGTTTTGACTCTCAGACACCCCAAAGGATTCATCCAGATGCAAGCAAAGGTTCCCTTGAATCTGTGATATTCATCTTTTGTGTTTTGCTTCAGCTATAAAATTTGTTTTTACAGCTGCACTTTCTGGTACAGAATTTGAATACGAATCATAAAACGATCACAGGGAAAGACTGCATATATTGATTGTTCTGATTTTGATTGCTAAATAGCCGATGTCGTCCAGCAGTTACTTTGTCACCCTGATAAAGTAACATGAGCATCAAAGGTCAGGCTCTCAAATTTAGGTTGTCTTCATAACATGATTCTCATACACTTTTTAAATTTTGTTTAACATTGCGGCTTTGATTTTGGATGCAAGCCAAATTAGATTGCGCTTTGCCCGCAAGTTGTTTTCTTTGTAATTTTTTGATAAGGTAAAGAGTTTTGTCAAGCACTGTTTTTAATGCTTGAATTTAAAGAACTTCAAAGACAATTAGTCCTGGTTAGACCATTCATCTGTGATTATTTTCATGGTGAAATGGTAGTATTAAATCTCCTGATGTTAAGGAATAATTTGACTTCAAAGCATAGTTCCAGAATATTCTGTCCGGTCTTGCCACAAGTTCCTGTTCCTTAAGGTTTTATTCTTACAAGAGCTGTTCAATGAGTACAGTAGCAAGAAAATGGATGAAAAACATACGGTGTTCTTATTTAAGGGTTCAGTTGATCATTTTCAAACTTTCAGTTATTCACCTTATTCATTTCTCCAGTGTATTGGGCTATCCTGTGCATACGTTGGCCCTTGCCAGGTGGCACTACTGGTAAAGAACTCGCCTGCCAGTGCAGGAGACAGAAGAGACACAGGTTTGATCCCTGGGTCAGGAAGATCCCCTGGAGAAGGAAATGGCAACCCACTCCACTATTCTTGCCTGGAGAATTCCATGGACAGAGGAGTCTGGTGGGCTACAGTCCATGGGGTCACACAGAGTCGGAGGGAGGTGCATATGTTCAAATTGTTGAAAATGACAAAATGTGAACTGTGATAGTGGAATGCAACAGGAAGCATTATGTGTATTTAAATTTTTTTTTTTAAACCAAACTCTTTTGATAAGACACACTAACAGAAACCAACTGGAAAGACTAAATTATTTTTCTAAGATAAAAATTTTGAAATAGAGTGTCAATGTTTTTGACCTAAAAGATACTATGACATACTTTGAAGTGTGATATTATTACTGTAAAAGCAGGATAATCGTTAATATCTTTAAATATGACTAACTATAGTTTAAGAAAAATAATAAAATCTATTAGATGAACCAGAGAATTATTGAAGGTTTGCTGGGATAGTTTCTCAGCAGGATTGCAGAGGTCTTCCATGCTTTCTCCTAATATAACATCGACTTCTTATTTGTATCATGTGTTCTTCAGTAGAAGTATTCATTTTCTTTCCATATTTCCCTTTTATATTTAGACTAAAGTTTATTTGTGTTAGCTATCCTTTTCCCCAGGTTACTTCCCTGGTCTGTATCTTTGAATTAAGTTATATATGGTATAAGTAGTCTTAACTCATAAGAGCCATATTGAATTTACTGTGCTAAGTGGTGTAAGCAGTGTATGCTGTTATTGTTCAGTTGCTCAGTCATGTCCAGCTCTTTGCAACCCCATGGACTGCAGCATGCCAGGCTTCGCTGTCCTTCACTATCTCCTGGAGTTTGCTCAGATTCATGTCCATTGAATCGATGATGCTATCTAACCATCTCATCCTCTGCCACCCTCTTCTCCTTTTGCCTTCAATCTTTCCCAGCATCAGGGTCTTTTCCACCAAGTTGGCTCTTTGCATAAGGTGGCTGAAGTTTTGGAAATTCAGCTTCAGCAACAGTCCTTCCAGTGAATATTCAGGGTTGATTTCCTTTAGGATTGACTGCTTTGATCTCCTTGCAGTCCTACGGACTCTCAAGAGTCTTCTCCAGCACCACAGTTCAAAGCAATCTATGGCCATTGCTAATTACATGCTTGTCTTTTGTGTAACAATTATTCTACTGAAATTTTCTTCCACTGAAAGTTTCCCTGCCACTCTCAAGATATCTAGTGCCATGACTAGAGTTCTCTCCCCTCCCTTCCTATTTTTTGATTGCTCCTCACCCCACCCCCTTTTTCTTGCCTCCTGTAACTATAGAAGCTTATATAAGCAAACTTCTAGAAGCACTCATCTTACTAGAAAATGATAGATGACCCAAATAAAATATCAATAATATTTTAATTATAAACAGTGATTTATTGAGCATTTTTTTTATGTGCCAGGCAGTAGACTAACTACTTTATATGAATTATCTCATTGAACCCTGTGAAATCTGTACCTATATTTTAATGCTTATTTTTCAAGCAAAGAAATTGAAGTTCAGGAAAGTCAAGAAAAGTTTGTTCAAGATCTTTTCAATATTAAGTGGTGGGGCTAGAATTGAAACTGCTAGAAAAGAACTGTGGTTGTTTCTTTTTCCACATAAATAATGTCACACTTTGTTGCATTAGGGCATCTCCTGAAAGTTGAATTTGTTCAATAATGAAGTCTTCACCTCTAACCACTGCACCTTACTGTCTCAAGTCTGCTTTCAAGAACCTTCCGTGATATAGAAAGTAAATGATGTTGCTTCTAGTTTTGAAAATGAGGCATAAGTGAACTCAATTATGTCTTTAGAACAGCTGCCCAAGTAATAAATCCCTTCCTCTGTTTATAGTTTCCATACGTTCATTTGCATAATCAGGATGTTGTTGGAAGGTTCTCTAATAGCACCTTTCCCACTGTTTGAAGAATTTGATCCAAAAGAGATATGTTGGGAGCCGTTGCTGAAAGAGTGAACATAAACTTGAGATAATACTGATATTTTTATGTAAAGAAGAAACTTGTTAAGGATGAACAGAAAAGGGAGTGTGAAACTGTCATTTGCCTTGAAATTAGCCACAAATGATAGAAAAGAGTCTGTTGTTTAATCGCTAAGTCGTGTCCAACTCTTTGTGATCCTATGGACTGTAGCCCACCAGACTCCTCTGTCCATGGGATTTCCCAGGCAAGAATACTGGAGTGGGTTACCGTTTCCTTCTCCAGAGGATCTTCCCGACCCAGGAATCAAGCCCAGGGTTTCCTACATTGTCAGGTGGATTCTTTACCACTGAGCCACTAGGAAACCCTGCCTAGAGTTTAGCTAAAATAAAATTATGATAAACATTGAATTTACCACAGGAGTCTATTTTTAAGACCTGTTATATTCACCTGGGATAGGTCTGGAGGGTTAATTTAATCACATGGATCTAATTTTAGTGTTAAGAAAGTCACTTGGGCTGAAGATCCCTTGAATGAATTGAGTACCTTCATCAAATAACAGTGAATCTTATTCAGGTTATGCAGTTGTTTTCCACTTTTCTCAGTTAATGAGAGAGAAGCAGTATTGTCCTTGTGCTAAGTGCTAAGTCACTCAGTCGTGTCCAACTCTTTGTGACCCTACGGACTGCAGCCTGCCAGGCTCCTCTGCCCGTGGGATTCCCAGGTAGGAATACTGGAGTAGGTTGCTATTTCCTCTTCCGGGAGTATTGCCCTAGAGCTAGACAAATTTGAGTTTGAATCCTAACTTCCCTGTTTATCAGATTGGAGACTTTGGGTAAATTTCACCTCTCTGATCTTCACTCTCCTTATCTGTTAAAGGGGCTAATAGTATCAATATTTACTCCTAAGGATCATTAGATAAATTTGTGAAAGTGAAATCAGACCCCTCCCTCTCTTTCCTTCCCTTTTTATCTTTTTATGAAATGGGAAATATCATTTAAATGTATTGTATGATACCTTTTCTTTAAGGAACTATACTCCTCTTAGTTGCTTTGAGAATTGTTACATAAGGGGATAAGTTGCATACAGAATAATTGCTCTGGGTTCTAATATAAGGGCTTCCCAGGTGGCGCAGTGGTAAAGAATATGCCTGCCAATGCTGGAGACACAAGAGACACGGGTTCGATCCCTGGATTACAAAGATCCCCTGGAGGAGGAATTGACAACCCATTCCACTATTCTTGCCTGGAAAATCCCATGGACAGCAGAGCGTGGCAGGCTACAGTCCATGAGGTCACAAAGATTGAGACATGACTGAGCACACGATCATGCCTTTTCTAATATAAAGATTTATTGTATATTGTTTTGTCCATTTAAGTTGAAAGTCATAAAATCAGTATTCACAAATAAATTATGAAAGAAGTCAAGCAAAACATTATTCCAAACATTCTTTGAAGAAGAAGATAAAACTGTTAAATTAATCCTCACCATGTTAAGCTCTTGTTGTTATTATGTGCAGGACTTGCACATAATAAGTAGGAATCTTAAGTAGGAACATATAATTTTATGTGAAGATTCCATTTTTTTCATCTCATTGTGAAAGGAACTCAAGAAGTTACTAGAGGAATTTGTTTTTGGTAGGCCAAGCTTATTACACATTTTAATAGTATTTTCATATTAAACAGTTTCATATTAAGCATAGTGTACACCTATTAAATTATATGGGTTCCATGTAGTGATGTCAGTCTTGTTGCTCAAGAGACTGAATCCCTGGAGGGTACTCAAAAAGCAAATTTTCTTGTGACTCGTCACATATGTGATATTGCATCACCTCTCACTTGAAATGAAAGTACTTCCTTTTCCTGTGTCACAGGTTGAATAATTGTTTTCCTGCTATTACATTTATATTATGGTGGCATAAAAGTTGTAAAATTTGAGTAAATTTTAGAAAGCACAGGAAGAGCTCCTGATTTTGGTTATTAGTCAGAATACCACTCTCCGCTCTTGAGTTCCCCAGTTGTCTAGAAATAATATTTTTGCTGTTAGGTATGCATGTTAAGATGCCTAAGGAAAGAAGACCTATAATTCTTTGCTCTATTCTAGGAGCATTAAGATTAGAATCCATTCTAAGATAATTAGGATTAGAATGAGCAGAAATGCAGAGGAAATTTTCCAAATCACCTATTGTCTTTACAGAAGTAAGGAGCCAGATAGATAGCTACTCTTTCATGAAAGACTGCTGCTACTCGTGACGGTGATGATGGTGATGTTATATATTGTGTTTTATAATTACAACAATAATGGTGTATATTTTAAAGTCACCGATAAGATAGTCACCCAGACTAAAGGCTCTGCAGCATCTGAATGTAATAACATCAGGCAAGCAGGCTCTGTCACCACTCTGTCCAAATGTGGGCTCAGGAAGGGTGACCTATTGTTTCTCTTGTATCATCATTTACTAGTATCACATTACTTTTAAAGTCCTAAAGAAGGGCTGAGTGAGGCAATTGTATTTGCACCATGGAAATAGGGGACATACTGCCTTTATGAGAATTTCTTGTGAAACACCTCCCCAAGGAAAAAAAAATTCGTAAAAACTACCATCTGATGGCCCAGCCCTGAAGCACTTCACACATAGGGTGTTATTTTCCAAATGAATAAATAATGCAGCTGCAGTAAGGACAACTCTGCCCTAAAGGAACCCACGATGTAAAGGCAACAGAAGGCGGAACCGTGGATTCTCATCCACATCCCTTAAGTCATACACTTAAGAGGTTTTCTGATTTGTATTTCCCGTTTCCTCATTTGCAATTAAAATGCCTTCTGCTCTGGCAAGAAGGAGAGGAAGGTTTCTAAAACAGGGGTGGACTAGGTAAGTCACAGTGGTCCACACAGTAGTTTGGAGTAGAGACTCTGGAGACAGAGAGATCTGAATCCTGGCTCTCCCACTACTGGAAGAGGAGCTTGGACAAGCCCATCCTCTTGTATTTTGAGGACTCAGTGAGCGCACAAGTGGAAAACACTTAGGAACAGGCCAGGCACAGAGTAGGAGCTCACTAAATACTTGCCGTTGGTGTTGGCAGTGTCAAACCTGAGTTCAATTTCATATTTTCTTCACTATTGGATGTTCAGAATTCAAGAAAACTCTAATGTTTTTAAGCTCTTAGCACATTTAAAAGAGAGAAATGTCAAGACAGGCTTACAAACATTATGCTATGTTTTAAATATTTACATTTTCATTATTGATATTTCTAGTATATGCTATTTATGGAAAAGCACTTCGTTTTATGCATTTAACCAAAAATACGATGCAGTTTATTTTTGCTGCTCACCAAATAATTGCAGAATAACTTCTAATCTGTAGCTCATTCTAGGTGTTATGACCCAACAAGGTAGTGGACCTTGAACTTTGTGCTCTTGGGGACGTCTTTATATTCTTATAAATAATTCAGAAACCCCAGAGAACTTTTGTTTATATGTTTTATCTGTTACTGTTTATCTGTTAGAAATGAAGCCAGGCAATAATAAACCCATTATATGTCAACATAGTAACTTATAAAAAACTGTGTAAACAGAGAAAGTAAATATATCTTCATAAAAAATAACTGTAGTTTCAAAAACAAAAAAAAGCATAGGTAGTGAGTGGTATTGTTTTAAATTTTTGCAAGTTTCCATAATATCTTTGTCAACAAAAGACAGATGGGTTCTCCTATCTATCTTTTGTATTTAATCTGTTGTGATATCACATAACACATAGCCACTGTGTACTCAGGAGAGAAAGAGAATGGAAAATACAAATGACATTTCATGCCACATATCCACACTGGAAGGCCTGTCATAGATCAGAACCTGGCCTTCCCTAGTAGCCCTGTGATAACTTTGGAATAATACAGAGCATAATATCTTTTTGAAAATAGGAAATCCATGGAAGGGAAGTGGAATTAACTGCTCCTCTAGTTCCTTAGCACTCTGACCTAATTCCATAATGTTTATTTCTTTTTAAAAACCCCTGTGTGTTCCTCATTCATTTCACATCCAGTGAGCAGGGCATATTGTCCTGGTCTAAGTATTATGGAAAAAGTTTTTGGCTCCTTTGAAAGAATCATTTTTCCGGACCTTGGTGTCCCCTTGTGTAAATGAGAAAATTGAATCAGATGAGTCCAAGAATCCTTTGGCATGAGATTCTATTCTTCTCACTTAAAGTGGAAAGATTGTCATTAAAAAAGAAGAAAGCAGAATTTGCTTTACGTATCTAGTTACTATAGACCTAGGGATTGCTTAATACATGCAATTACAGATTGCACAATTGTGAGGAGCACTAAGTTTGTTCTGAGAAGAACTGAAGTCATCTCAGTCAACCTCCTGCCAAGTTAGAATCTCCAGTTGGGTTACACTGCTTTCAATTAGTTTTTGAAACTTGACTAAATGGAAGGAGAGCCCTACAGATTACCCCTTCCCAGACACAGTCAGGAAAAAGAAAAGGAGATTTTATCAGAAGGCATTTGCAAATTGGAGATTAGTAAATCTGGCTCTGCTTATGTTTTAAGTTAATGTTTAAGTGATCGGGCAGGCTCTGGAGTCAGGCATAACACACCTCTGCAATTTGGTCCTTACAGATCCTCAGGGTAGTTCATCTCTCTGAACCTCCGTTTCCTCCTCTCTAAAATGTCCGCTCTATAGGGTCGCTTTGAAGATTGGATGAAACAAAATGTTACCATGCCAGATCAATGGTAGTTCCAAATGTTGGCTCTGTCCTTTACTACTAGGTTTCTTCACCTGTAAAATGGAACTAATGACACCTCCTTTTCACAGTTGGGGGAGGATTTAATGCACAAGTCCTAGCATGTAATTCTGAACTTTGCAAATTGGAATCAATTGAGGCTTTTATTATTATTTTTTAATATAAATGTATTTATTTTAATTGGAAGCTAATTACTTTGTAATATTGTATTGGTTTTGCCATACTTTGAATTGTGGTGTTGGAGAAGACTCTTGAGAGTCCCTTGGACAGCAAGGAGATCAAACCAGTCAATCCTAAAGGAAATCAACCCTGAATATTCATTGGAAGGACTGATGCTGAAGCTGAAACTGAAGAACTGACTCATTTGAAAAGACCCTGATGCTGGGAATTATTGAAGGTGGGAGGAGAAGGGGACAACAGAGGATGAGATGGTTGGATGGCATCACCGACTCAATGGACATGACTTTGAGTAAGTTCCGGGAGTTGGTGATGGACAGGGAAGCCTGGCATACCGCAGTCCACGGGGTCGCAGAGTCGGACACAACTGAGTGACTAACTGAACTGAACTGAGGTTTTAAAATTCCTGACTCCTAATTTCACCTACAGACATTCCGGAGTGAGACCTGGGAATAACAATTTTTAAAGTTCTCCAGGTGCTTCCAGTATGTAGCCAGTCCACTGAAATCCTGCATATGTATAAAACAGCCATTTTCCCCGAACATTGTAATTGAACTGAAGACACGGTCAGTTCTCTATGTGGTTGTCTGACTGGCTGGTATATCAAAAACATATATTATTTTTGTTTCACTAAATATAACATCAGTATAGATCTTTTCTTAAAGCTGACAAATCTCCTTCTCTCTGCCACACAATTACATGGAAACATTCCAGTGAAGTATTACTTATAAATGAAATAGGAGTCTCATTTAAATAATCTATTTAATAGCATGGAATATTTAAATTGCCCTCTGTGTCTTAGCATTGTTACTTATAGTAGACTGTGAAAATTCGTCATATTTGGAATTAGATTTGTAATGAGCTGAGTCAGTGATAAATTCAGCTGCATGCTGAATGTTTAGATTTTGTCTGCTAGCCTTAGTTAGGCTGGGAAACGAGGTGCTGACAATGAGGGGGACTCGTGGTGCTTGCATTCTGGAGATGGCTCAGGCTGGTGTTCTACCCTCGAAGCTGTTGCCCTTCTGGAAAGGGAGGTAGTTTCTGCTGGTCTCTGCTTTGCCCTCTAACTGCTCAGCAGTGGTGTTGATAACTTCACTTTTTGGCTCCTAACGCAGCACAAAGTATATATGACTTCATTTTTATGCTCAACCACCTTGGAAAACCAATAAGAGCTTCCTAGTCACCCTCCCTCTAGCCTGGCGTGTACTTTCTCCCCGAGTTGATGAACAAGTGCCCTGTCCCTGATATTTTTGACTTTATCAGCTGTACTCAAGCGTCCTCCTTTTCTCGGCATCTCCTCCCACATCCTCGTTACTTCTCTTTTTCCTCCATCCTTTAGTCTCCCCACTCAGCACCCTGATTCTTCTTCCCTCTCATCATGGTGTTCTGATACATACAAGAATCAACCCAGAGGACATGGAAGAAAGTATAGCAACAAATTACTAGTGATTAAAAGTGGTTTATTACTAGAGAAGCTAACAGAAAGAAACACACAATATATCTTGGAAAATCCTGTCTCTGGGAGGGAGTTGGGATAGTTCACACTATTTGTTATTATTATTCAAGTTGTAGTTCATGTACAATTCTGCCATTTAATTGAATAATACTTGGGAAAAAATATTAGGTGTAAGTCTTTGTTGTGAATAAAACAGAATCAGCACTTTCCTATAAGTCAACTATTTTTCCTTTCCTTAAGTCCAGGAGCTGTCATTTTTTGGGGGCCAAAACATACATTTCACAGTAACATTTTAGAGACGCTGGTGGAGCTCAATTACTGTGGCCGAGGCTGCGTGGTCGAGATTTGCTGTAAGAATGGACATCCCCTGAGTCCTCACCTGAGGTCATTAAATTGATTTAGTCTGGATCCACTGGCTGTATTTTAATGCATCTTAGCTGTAAAAATACAAGGCCCCATTGTGTAATACAGGCGGTGTATTGTGATTTTTCTAGGCCTGTCAATGTAAAAAATGTGTCTGTTTGCCTTCCCCTATGACCTGAAAAAAAAATTTTTTTTTTTTTTAGCTATATTACAGAGCAGCAGGACACACTGGAGATGTTGGTTTTGGAAGATACCTTGAGGAATAACATAGAAATATCTGGCAATGTAATTTGTTAAAGGTGCCAGGGATATATACATGTTCATCTGGGGGCACTTTATTACCCTCCCTTTTCAATTAAGTACCGGGCCTAGGAATGAACCACATTAAGAGTCTCCAAGAAGTTGGTGGTTCTTCCAGTGTTGGTCTGCTGTGGCCAGAGAGGTCATTTTCACTGCAACCAGTCAGGAGAGAGGCCAAGCAGATGGGCACATGCTCCAATACCCAGAGCCCTAGGAAACCACACTAAATATACTGTGTCCAAGATTTGCCCAAAATAAACCAGGTGGCATTCAACTTGCCAGTGCCTTTAGTATAATGTGTATTGTGGGTTGTTGCAGGACCCATGTGTCTATCATAAGATTCTGTTGAATCTGGGTGTTTTCTTTTCTCTCTCCAATGTTTTTTGCTCTCTGGCATGCGGTTGTTGGTAACCATTTCTTCAGATATATCTTCTTGTGGGTCCCTCGAGGGTGGTTCTGCTTTATTGTAGTAGGTGCTGGGTTGAGTACCTTACAGGAAATTGCCACACAGCTTCATAATGCGGTTTTGTATTGGGCCCATTTTTAGACTCTTTTCCATACCTTTGGGACTCCTGGGTGTTCTTTCCCAAGGATAAATCTCCAGCTATGGATGTTTAAATACTGCCCATAAACATGGGAGAGAGGCTGTGCCACTTTTCTGCCTGTTCCCCGCCATGATGTGGGCTTCTGAGATGCTCATTTGAGAGTGTCTTTGGTAAAAGTCTCACTGCCACAGACTCTAGAGCCCCTTAGGCCTGGGTTAGAATCTGAACGCTGCCACAGCCTGTCTCCAGCAGGCTCCTTACCTTCCTAGAGCATCGGTTACCTAATACGTAAAAATGGAGGTTAAGAGCAGACCTTCAAGGAGTTTCTTCGAAGATTAAATCAGATAATGAATCCAAATTGCCTGGTAGATAGTAAGCATTCAATAAATGTCAGGTATTGCAATTAAGTATTATTACTGCTATTACTGTGAATATCCTGACCTAATTCAGGCCCTATACCCATAAACACAGTCCCCTAAATTATCATCATGGTTGCTTCTCTTCCCTTAAACTGTTTAACATTTTAAACTTGGACTTAAAAAAAGACCTCATTTTTGAAGACTAAGCTATTCATTTTGTTTCTTTACGTCACCTATCTCTGTCTCCTTATGCACTGAAAGGTTTTTGTTTCTTTAAACTACCATTGGTCAACGTGTCCTTGTTCTGTGCTAACAGTACATAAAGCATATGCTTTACTGTGCATATTTCCCACTCCAGTATTCTGGCCTGGAGAAGTCCATGGACTATACAGTCCATGGAGTCACAAAGAGTTGGACACGACTGAGCGACTTGCACTTGTGCATTTTTCAGTTCAAGTTCAACCAGTGTTTGTCAGGCACCTTCTGTCTGATAAGCACCATGGGCACAGCAGATGCAGAAGCATGGAGGTGAGCAATGCAATGGTCCGTCTAAGAATTCAGGGGGAACCACATGCCTGGAGCATCCTGTGCACATGTGGAGCGCTGGATGTTGAGATGAGAGCATCTCTGGAAGGGGCTAGATTACAAAGAGCTTTTTGGCCTTCCTGAGGAATTTAGACGTTATCCTGTAGACTGTGATAGGGCCATTGCAAGGGGGTTCAGAAGTAGAGTCCCCGTTTTCTTTTTCATTAAAGTACCACTTACCTACAGTGAGGCGTGCAAATCAGAAGTCCACAGCCTAATGAATTTTTCATACGTATGCACCTACAGTCGCTCAGTCGTGTCCGACTCATGTGTGAACAGCATTTCCAGCAACTCACTAGTATCTCTTCCCACCAGCTCCCCCAGAGGTGACCACCGTTCTCACTACTTCACCCTACGTTAGTTTGCCAGTTTTCAGCTTCGTATAACTGGATTCGTACAGCATGTGCTCCTTTGTGTCTGGCTTCCTTCATTCCACGTTTTGTGTGTGAGAATCACCCATGCTGTTGAGTACAGCCATAGCCTGTTCCTGTTTGAATGCTGTGTCGCCTTGCCTTGTATTAAAAATGCCTCTGCAGGTATTTGTGACTACTGTTTTCTTTTCATTTATTCACCTAAAATTACCTAAAAGTGGACCAAGAATGGACTCCTTCTCCACTTTCATTTTTGTGCCCCTTACAAAGTGCTCACCGTACAAGGGCCATCTGAAGGACCAAGGATCTGTCAATACCTGGAACATTTAAGATCCCAAGGGAAGATGGCTCAAGGGTGTTCTAGTTTATAATGTAAGGTCTTTATTTTCCTGTTATTCTTTACTGCCTCCCATGACCTTCCACCTCATCAATTAACAAATGATTATTGAGAACTGACAAGGTGCCAGACACTGGGACATGCAACAAGAAGTCTGTAATACACAGTCAGTCAAGAGTCTCTCCTAATCTGGAGGGTTGGGGAACTTTCTTAAAGGATAACAGTTGATCTGTGAACTGAAGGATGAGCAGCAGTTAGCTAGGGAGGAAGAATAGCAGTCACAGAGGCCCTTAGGTGGGAGGAAATCCCCAAAGCTTCAGAAACTACAAGAAGGTATATCTGGAATGAAAAGGAAGAGGGGGAGAGTGGCAGAGCTGGAGCTGGAGACAGTGACCCAGTCAAGTGAGAGCTCTTGTTCCCTTAAGGATCTTGGACTTTATTGTAAAGGCAGCGTAAAGCCTTTGAGCAGAAAGGGAGTAATGTGATCTGTTTTGCATTTTTTAAATACTTAGATTCCCCGGTGATGCATGTTTATTATAAGAAAGGGGCCTATTGATGAATATCTGACCTATTGGTTTGGGACCCGTAGGACAATTAGCCCTAGTTAAGGGACCAGTCATTATTCTTTGATGGCTTCATCTCATTTTTAACATTTTCAGGTCTTTTCTGTATATTTGCTCTTCCTTGCATCCTAGATTTTCAGAACTTCCTTCCCTTTGACTGAATGTAAGGGGAAGTACTCTTCAGAACTAAGTTAAAATCCTGACTTTCTTCTTTAAATTGAACTCTTCATTTAATGGTGGTAAATCTCAGGATTTAAACTTCAAAGGGGTTACCATGTTGATACATCACTAGTCTACTTCAGTGTCATTAGTTTCACTGTGTATCCAGACTGAGAACAATTTATTAAGAGTAACATAAGCACTTGTATTAATTAGCCCTAACCACTGTACTTAAAAAAAAAAAATCAAAGTGACTTAACCTAATGTTTCATGTTTTTACTCCTGCCCAGTATGATGGAGGTGGCACTCTTGCAAGAGGCAACTGAGGAACCTGGGCTCCTGTCCGCAGGTGCTTCCATCATCTCAGAGTCTTTAGCTTTCAATGGCACTGCTGGGGAAAGAATGGCATAGAAGACTGTGTTGGGCATTCTGCCGCAAGTCCTGGAAGAGATGAGTCTCACTTCTGCACACATTCTGTTGACCAGAGCACAGTCTCATGTCCCCAGAATTCAGCTGTAAGGGAGACAGGATGATAAATGACCTCCTGAGTGCCAGGAAGATTTAAGGAGTCAGCATCCTGCCCTCCAGCCAGTCTGACACAGTGATAGAAAATATGCTCAAACTTTTGTTGCTTTTTTGCAAATTACATTTATTCATCTTTCTATTCGCTAAGGGTTCTAAGTACCAGCCCTGTGCCAGACCCTCGGAGTACAATGGCAAGCAAGACAGACATTGTTTCTGCAGTTCAGCCAAGAGAGGGACAGAAATAACACAGTCACAGGAACGGCTGTTTAATGGGGTAGCATTGTAGTAAGGGTTATGAGGGAAATTAGCATGAGTTCAGGGAGAGCACTCCTGAGGAAGAGGCGGTTTAAGCTGTCTCCTGACAGATGACAGGGAGCAGAGAGACAGAAGAAGTGGGCAGCTTTCAGAGGGAGCAAGAAGGGGCACCGGAAGTTTAAGGGGCTGAAGAAAGTGTGGTGAAGCCTAGGGGGGATGGGGAGACAGGAGCCGGATGATCCAGGGCCTTGATGGACCACGAGAAGCAAACAACGGGGGACATAAAGCAGTGGGAAGCCAGTGAAGGATGTTCAAGCCGGGAGTACATGATCATAAACATGTTTTGTAAAACACTGCCCTCAACATGGAAGATAGATTGGAATAAGGCCAGGGATGGTGGCGGCAACCCAGGTGTTTTATCTGTATGGCTTCTTTCTGGTCTCTGTTCTTCCTTCATAGCCTCCCACCACTGTACATAAAACTGATAGGCTCCAGTGGAAGTGCTGGAATTTTCAGTTCCAGACATGGAGATGTTATCTGTATTATTGAGGTAGAATAATCTCATCCAATTCTGAGCTCTTTGTCATCTTGAAATATTCCTCATGGCCTCTGCTGTCTGTCTTGACTCAGTTAATCACATCAGCTGTGTGGCCAGACCCTTGTTGGTGAGGTTTGCCGCCACTTAATCTGGAGCTGGTATTGTATTAATAGAAAGCAGTGCCCATGACTGCCCTGTCTGCCATTTTGAAAAAGTCTAATCAACACCTCATTCATCCAGCATTATTGGGTGATAAGCTGTCTCCTATAAGATCTTGTTTCTCTTAAGTACTCAGAGGTATTTTAAAGACTTTTTAAATTTTTCTGATTTCTAAAATGGACATAGAACAATATTAAAGATGGAGTTTTAAAGGGAAAAAGTCCTTAACTCCATTAGACAACAACGTTTACTTTTGCATATCACATTAGAATATTTTTAGACTTGTGTCCATATATCAAAATATCTTCCATTGTTTTTTCCTTTTTTTTTCAATATAGTATCTTGTCTATAGCAGAAATAAATAAATATGTCGGATGTGTTAGTGAACATATGAAGGAATGTGTGTTAATAAAAGAAATTTTTAAATGTTGAAAAGCCAAAAGAAGAAAATTTAAATGACCTAAAATAATTTTTAACAATAACAAAAAAAGACCTGTGATTGCTCCACTGGAAGACAAATTTTACCTGTACATTTTAACATAGTTTTAATCAGCATTTTGTATCCTGCTTTTCTGGACGAAAAAAAAAAATTATGGCCTTTTTTCTAAAATATCAAATGTAATTTTCTGACACGAGGTAGTCACAGAGAAGATAACATTATCAGGCATTTTTATACAGAAATAAACTCAGACTCAGATTAGATGGCTGGGTGCAGGGAGCTGGGCCAGAAAAGGTCCCATGCTTCCTTCCAACTGACAAATTTCTTTGATTCATCACACTGCACTGCACCTCTGCTCACTCTTATTTGTCATTCTGTCATTTGGGAACAAAATGAGGAGGAGGGGGGAGTTAACAGTGGTGACATATGTGCTTTAGAGTACAAGGAAGCCAGGCTGCCTGGATCTGAGTCCCAGTCCCTCCGTGTGAGTTTGTTAAAGTAACTAAACCTCTATAGACCTACCACACATGTGTATCATTGATATATATGTGTGACTGTATAGGTAAGGTGATAAGGAACAGATAGTTAAGGGGTCAAGAGGAAACATAACCTATAAAGAAAATGCCTGGAAGAGAACTATGTTTTTCTCTTGGAGAAGAGCTCAGGAGAGGTGTAATGATACATTCATACTGGGTGGATCTTACGTTGCAAAAAGCACTTCCATCAGAGGAAGAACTGTGTTTTTTGTTTTTTTTTTTTCATTTGCTCTCCTTAAGTCCTAGAACAATTCTTGAAATATACTAAGCATTCAGAAAACATTTGTTGAATATAAAAAACGAAATCAAAACTTGGGGAAATAATTACCATGCATTATCATTGCAAGAAATATAGCGTTGTTAAAGTGGGGCTATGTATGAGGTACCATTAAAATTAGAACTTTCTAGTTCCTTTTGAAACATTATTTTCTGAAACTTGTTTTTTATTTTAAGAGCTTCTAGTTATCACAGAAAATGTATATGGATGTTTGTTGGCAAAGTGGTGTCTCTGCTTTTTAATGCATTGTCTGTGTTTGTCATAGCTTTTAATTTCAAGGCTTCAGTCATCATCCACAGTGATTTTGAAGCCCAAGAAAAGAAGATCTGTCACTGTTTCCCCTTTTTCTCTATTTACCATGAAATGATGGGATCAGATACCATGATCTTAGTTTTTTGAATATTGAGTTTTAAGCCAGCTTATCCACTCTCCTCTTTCATCCTCATCATGAGGCCCTTTAGTTCCTCTTCACTTTCTCCATTATAGTGGTATTATCTGCATATCTGAGGTTGTTAATATAAAAATATATGATATGAGTGTTGTGGATATAAGAGAAGCCATTAGAATGGAATCATCTTCATATCTGAGGTTGCTGATATAAGAATATAAAATATGTAGATATAAAAGAGTCAAAAAAGATTGACGGCAAGAGGAGAAGAGGACAACAGAGGATGAGATGGGATGGCATTATTGACTCAATGGACATGAGTTTGAGCAAACTCCAGGAGATAGTGAAGGACAAGAAAGCCTGGCATGCTGTAGTTCATGGGGTTGCAAAGGGTCGGACATGACTTACCGACTGAACAACAAGTCAATCTAATTTCATAAGGAAATTTGGGGGAAAATAAAATTTTAAATATGTTTTATTATATGGAGAGTGAAAAAAGATATTTTATATATATATATATATATATATTATATATATATATATGAGTGTGTGTGTATTTGTAGAGTGTATGAAAACCCAAACTCTGGATGTATGGTAACAGTTATCCTCAAAAGTACATTTTTAGAGATAGATTACATATCTAATAAGAAACACATTGGCCATGGAATACTAGTGCATAGCAGGCAACAGAGCATTAATTGATTTGGTAAATGAAGTGACTATACTCTCATGGGGTTAGGAAAACGAATAGAAGTACTAAATGTCATTGAATACTCATAGATAAAAAGCCCTCTTCAAAAAACAAATGAGTTCCAGTAGGATACGTGCAGTCAAAGCAATAACATTAATAAAATCTAGTACAAGGGAAAAGTAAAATGCTATAAATGTGCTTGAATTCTTCTCCAGATAACCTAGGTATTTGTGAAACTCACGCTTTGGCCCCAGGAACTGTGTGGCTATTGTCCTGTTACTGTCCACGGAATACAAACAACAAACTCTTCAGCTGAATTTCCCGTTGCAGTAGTTTTGTTTATTTATAGTCTGTACTAAATGGACTATAATAAGTTCACACAGCTCATTCCAAAGCCAAGACAGGCTTTCTTTTATGGGTGAGTAGAGGTGGGAGTTGGGGTGGAGAGATAGATGGATTCACTTAGGTGCTGGCAGAAAGGTGAAAAAAAAAATGACAGTAAAGAGAAATACTCTTGCCTCTTGTTGGACTCAGGGTCTGGGATGGTGACAGAGCTGTAAACGTGCAGTGTGATCACTAGTCATTCTAATCCTGGCCGCATTGCATCATGAGGGAGCTTTGTAACATTGAAAAGGAGGGGGGAGGGAGAAATAAATAAGTCTAAGACCTAGTAGAGCATAGTCTCTGTGGTTAGAGTCTTTTGAACAACTTTTCTACTGTAGCTGGGTAATAGGATACAAGAGAGCAAACGGCGGTGCCCAATCCAAACGGCCAAGCAAGGCTACTTCCCAAATGACCTTGTGTGACCGGCTGCACAGAGTCACCTTATTCCTTAAGGAGTGAGGAGTTGTGAAAGCCGAGGACCATTGTGTTCATGTTTGGGTCTTGAAAAAAATTATTGTTCTGAAGACCAGCACTGGAAAAAAATCCCACTGTTAGGAGGTTACTGCCCTAGTCCAGGCCAGTGACAGTTGAGCCATGGCAGTGGGGCGGAGAAGAGCTGATGGTTTCTGAGGGTCCTTGAGGAGGAGAGTCAGCAGGGTCTGGTGTGAGTTGTAAGAGAAGGTTTCTAGACTGGGCAGCTAGGACTCAAGCAGTGCTGTTGTTGAAGAGGGGAAGAGTAGGAAACAGAAACACGTCTGGGGAGGACACCGTGGATTCTGATAGTTTGGAATGACTGTGGAACAGGCATAATTGTATTCTCTCCAAACTGGTCTCTCTGCTCCTGTCTTTGCTCCCCCATGATCTTATCATGGCAGCCAAAATCGGCTTTTACAAACATAATTCAAACCATGTCATTCCTCTGCTGAGTAGCCTCTCAGCTCACTCAGTGAAAGCTGTAGTCTCTTCAGTGGCCCACAAGCCTCACCTGCCATGTTGCCTCGGACCTCGCCTCCTACTGTCCTTCCCTTAGTCACTTCACGTCAGCTACACAGGCCTCCACACTGTCCCTCAGACAGGCCGAGGCCACTCCCGCCTCAGGACCTTTGTCCTCGCGGTAGCCCCTGCCTCGGGTAGGGGTTTTGTTGCTTCTGTTGGTTCTGCTGGTATTGGATGGTGTTCAAGCCAAGAACAGGGTCCAGGACCTTAGTAAGCAAAAGAGGAGTTCCCTTTGTCACAAGTTGCAGGTCCTTGCTGGAATGTTTCCTCCTCTATTAAAATGATAAATGCCACCTCCCCTCTCCTATGCCCTTTTCAAAGTCCTCATATTTAAAACCCCTTTCTGAAGGATAGTTCCATATTTAGAATTACTGTTCAATCAACAAATATTTATTAAGTACCTACCAGGTGTAGGCCACAGTTTTAAGCACTGTAGACACAACAATGAACAAAACAGACAAATATCCTTCCCTTCGTGGAGCTACATTCCTGCTGGGGGAGAGAGTTGACAAATAAGCACAATATACTATTATTGCATGGTACTTTTCATGCTGTGCTGTGCGTAGTCTTTCAGTCATACCTGACTCTCTGTGATCCTATGGACTGTAGCCCCCCAGGCTCCTCTGTCCATGGGGATTCTCCAGGAAAGAATAGTGGAGTGGGTTGCCATGCCCTCCTCAAGGGTGTCTTCCTGACTCAGGGATTGAACCCAGGTCTCCCACATTGCAGGTGGCTTTTCACACTACTTGCTCAGAAAACCTGATGTAGGACAAGAGAATAGGAGTTTGACTCGCGTTCGGGTTTAGCAGGAGAAAGTAGTGACAGGATCAAGAGTTCTTGAATGACAAGATGTGGGCTGGAGAGAGAAGAAAGCAAGTTCCAGAAACTACAGAAAAGTTTAAAGAGGAAAGAAAAATAGATCATATTTCTTTTGCCCACACGTTTAAATATTTTCATTTACTTACTATCCTTAAAATTCATAATTGCTTATTAATTGATTCAATTCAGAAAATATTTATTGAGTCCATATTATAGGCCAGACACTGTCTATAGTCTCTGGAAAAATAATGTTAGGCATATTATTGAATTATTGAGTTGGGAGAATCCTTAGAAATAAATTAGGCTAAAATCTCCACATTTTATAAATCATAAAACCAAGCCCCAGGAAAGTGATGTGGCTTGCCCAATGACGCATAACCAGTTAATGGCAAAGCTGGAATTTGTAACTGGGTCTCCAGACTCAAAATCAGTGCCTAATCCAAGCTGCATTTCTTCGAATCAAACCATTAAAGGTCTAAACTTGACATTTTATGATGGAAATCACTGGGGGAAATGATATTTTCTTTATGGATGCTTTCTTTTCAGCTTGCCTTTCAGGAATCTCCATAAAACAAAGTCCAGTGCATGAGTATACTAGAAGTGAGAGATAGAGTCATTGAATATATTAGCTAAGAATTGTGTTTACAAGTGAGAGAAGTTTAATTGAGCTAGCGTGCACATCATAAAGGAGAAACTGGCGTAAACAGTGAGCTCCTACTGTACATCACAGAGAACGATATGCAGTATCCTGTGATAAACCATCATGGAAAAGAATATGAAGAGTACATATATGTGTGCAGCCTCACTGGGGGCTCAGACAGTAAAGAATCTGCCTGCAGTGTGAGAGACCCGGTTCAATTCCTGGGTTGGGCAGATCCCCTAAAGAAGGGAATGGCGACCCACTCCAGTATTCCTGCCTGGAGAATTCCATGGACAGAGGAAGCTGGCGGACTACAATCCAGAGGGTCGCAAAGAGTCAGGCACGACTGAGCTACTAACACACGTGTATATGTATAACTGAGTCATTTTGCTATACAGCAGAAATTAATGCATCATTGTATATCAATATACTTCAATAAAATTTTTATTTAAAAAGGTGGGGGAAAAAAAAAAAGGTGGGGAAACTGGGGAAGTATTTATCAGCTCCAAGAGTAATTGGTGTAGCCTGAGTTATGTGCCTTCTTCCTCCATGGCCAATATTGTCACGACAAAGCCAAATGATAAAACCAAAGCTGGGCAAGAGATTATGGAGTGAGGGTGGAAAGAGGCATTCTCAGAAAAAAAAAAAAAAAGAAGAGTCCTTGTAAAGTGTGTTGCTGCTGCTGCTAAGTCGTGTCAGTCGTGTCCAACTCTGTGCGATGCCATAGATGGCAGCCCAACAGCCTCCTCTGTCCCTGGGGTTCTCCAGGCAAGAATACTGGAGTGGGTTGCCATTTCCTTCTCCAATGCAGGAAAGTGAAAAGTGAAAGTGAAGTCGCTCAGTCGTGTCCGACTCTTAGCGATCCCATGGACTGTAGCCTTCCAGGCTCCTCTGTCCATGGGATTCTCCAGGCAAGAGTACTGGAGTGGGGTGCCATTGCCTTCTCCTGTAAAGTGTGTAACACCCCCCAAAAGATGCCTGTGTTGGCTGAGCCCTCCAACAAGCAGGTGCTGAGACAGGGTTATAGGGTAGCTGGTAATGACTTTGAAAGGTAAGAGGGGGAGGGAGTGGGACTCAGCAGGGAAAGCCTTTGGCTAACAGGTAGGTCTGACAACTATGAAAGGGGAGAAGGGGGAGGGAGGACCAGGGAAGGAGAGGCTCAAGTCTGGATGCAGATCTGACAGAGAGGTGACCAAACCAAGGGGGATTTGAGAGCAGAGACTGTCTGTCAGGGGAGATTCCTCGGAGGTAGTGGCAGGCCCTTGATGACTGTGCCTTCACCATCCTCAGTCACTGGCTGGTCCATCCGGAAGTGTGCCCTTGGCCTTGGCTTAGAAGCAGAGGAGGATGCCAGTGGATGATGGCTGACAGCTGTCCACTAATTACACTACTCCCAGCTCAAAGAAAGGGAGATGGCTGCCACAATACCTAACATGAACTGTGAATGTTCTGCTGACAAAATGCAGGAAGCATATCAATGCCAAAAAATATCAATAAGGGAGTTTATTTTGGGGGGAAATTTTCTATTAATGTTTTTATTTAAAAATGATTTTTTAAGAGTTTTTTTTTTAAACAAATACATAAAAGCTGAAATGTTCCCTCAGTTACCACTTCAAAAATCTGGTGTGTTTCCTAGCAAAACTTTTTCTGTGTCATATATGTTTACATACTTTGTATATAGAAAAGTAGAACAATATTAAGAGCAATACTGCCTTGTAAGTTGCCTTTTTTATCCCATAAGATAGATAACCTCTAGCATACATTAACATTTTTCCCTGTTCTAACACCCCCTGTTTTGTTATAATTATTTTTCATTTTATACTTCTTCAATTTAATTAATCTTCGTTTACAAATGCATGGACTGTCACAGCAACGTGGTCAATGGTTATTGTGAGTTAAGTATGACTGAGTTCTTTTCTCAACATGCTTCTTACACGTCAGGTCTCCCTAATTCATTTATATTTGTTAGTTGACAGCACCTAAGAGCTCCAACCTAATCAGATGCTTTAATTCTGCTGCCATATGTCTCCTGAGTGCTTCCATCCTGAGGCTCTGCTGACTTATACTTGAAGAGGCAGATGAGGTGGAGGGAGTGGGGAGGAAGGGAGAGAGGAAGGAGCATGTGCACCTAACTGTAGAGCCTGGAGATTACATAAGGGTGTTCACTCACATTGCTCAGAGTCAATCATGTGGCCAGCCTAACACAAAGCACTCTGGGAAATAGGAAGAAGCACATCCACATTGTTGAGCGTCAGCAATTGCAAAATACTATCAAAACACTAATACATGCAGGTAAGTAAATGGTGGTGGTGGTTGTTATTTTGAATACCGGAATACTCTTTAACTAAATAGTAGGATTAACTCCCATATCTATGTGGCACATATTGGTGCTTTTGGTAAACTCCAGTTGATACATAACATATATAAATATGCACTGAGGTTTTTCTGGGCTTTGTTATTTTTTTTTTAATGATGCAAATCAGACACTTATGGGCTCCTTGGAAACTGAGGCCTAGAAATGAGATGAAAGGAGCCAAGACAAGATCTTGGTTCTTTTTCCAGTCTCAGTGCTTCTTCATGTGTTCTGTCCCCACCAACTTTTAAACACATTCATGCCTTCAATGGTGTTCTAAAATTAGTCATATACCTTGATAAAAGCCAAGATGGATTTATACAAATACAGGAAGCCTAAGACTATTAACGGCCTTGTGCAATGGCTCTTCCCCTACAGAAACAGCAAACTCAAATGCTTACAAGAACCAGGAAAGGATGATAAGGAGACCTGGGTTATACCACAGGAAAGGGGCACACTTGCTCAGTTCTATTATGACCATGTGGGAATCAGAGCCTAGTGTTCTCAGATCTTGGGGGTTTGTTTGTTTGTTTTAGGAGAAACCATCTACTGCCTACATAGAAACAAATGTTTGTAATATCATGTTATTGAAATCAGAGCAGTGATTTTGTACTCTTCCAGAGTTGGGTTGGTATCTGGTAGCAATTCCATCTTCATCGCATATAGAGGAGAGAAAATTGTACATCAGTCCAGCCAAGACCAGCTCTGTAAACCACATTAGGGTTATCAGTTACCAAAGGGCCCAGAAGTCGGTGGAAGCACTATCCAGTTCTGCCTTAATGAGACCTGTTAGCCACAGTCTTGGCTCTAGTATATTTGAGATGTTCCATCTTTTGGACACAGCCTATTTATCCCTTAGCTTATCTTAACAAAGAGGAGTGGGTTTTGCTTCAGGTTCTTGCATTGAAGAGAGGGCAGATATAGAAATAAGGAAACTCCTGGGGGCAGCAGATGATGGAAGTAAAGAGCTGGGAAAGGCCTGGGAAACAGAGCTGTGCTGAGGAGTACTCAACAAGAATAAAACTTATTCTCACACCACCAATTTCAAGTAATTGTATTACCATCAACATAGCGAAGCACAGTTTTTAAAGCAATAATATGTGCATTTCTTAAGAGCTACGTCAAACCAACCATAAACCACACGTACAAAGGGACCGCTTCCATGGTCAAAGCCAGAGACAGTAAGGCTCATTCTCTTTGTTCCTCTCATCTTCACCCAAAACTTACTCTTGCAAAACTAAATTCTTACACATCCCAAAGTGCCAGACTGGATGCACAAGTTACTCACTTACTCACATAGGACATCTCATCTCCTGACGTAAATGCTGTTTTACTACGCACAAGTGTTATAAAAGGGCAGTGTAATGTGATGTTGATATACTCTCCATAGAACTGTCATTAGGGCAACCTGACTCTGTCGAAACTTGTTAAGTCTACCAAGTTATAGGCCTTGATTTCACTTCCCTATTAAGTTCTTATGAATCCACAAGGTTCAATAACACGTTTGTTATCATCATCATCATCGGTAAGAATGTTTCAGGCACCAATAAAACGGAAACCACAGATGCAGCACCACTGAGGGATCTAGAAACAAGCCTCTGCTATTGGGGATCCCACAGATGGTTGCATAAACCCCTTTAATTAACATATTATTGACTAAATAATAGCTTCTTCTCAGAGATGTGTTTTCTATTCCAGTCCACCCAGCTGGCATGAATATGCTGCTTAAAGACTACATAATAAAATTCTATAAAAATACTCACAGAACGTGTCTGGTAGCAGATTTATAGACTAAATAATCCCTGTGGTTTTCTCTCTCTCTCCACCAAATAAGAGAAATGAATAAACACCCAGAACCTGAATAATTATTTAGGTTCAGCAAAGTTTTGTTTTATCTTATTCATAAAAGACTATATCAATAAATATAAAACTTTTTAACCCCCACTTTCAAAACTAGTTATCATTTTCACTCTTGGTAAAGATCCTTTACAAATTCATCAGTAAGGTATGAGTCATTAGAAAACCAGTGCTTTTTGACAGTACTGGAATTCCACAGTGAACCTGTTCTAAGAGGTAATGAATAAGAAGTGTCCACTGGAAGAACTTAATGTGACTGTGGTTTGCAAAAAAGATAGAGAACCCGAAGAATAGAGATACAGAGATATTTATCATTGCAGTTCATGTGTGCTGTGTATGTATGCTTAGTTGCTCAGTCATGTCCAGCTCTTTGCAACCCCATAGACTATAGCCCACTAGGCTCCTCTGTCCATGGGGATTCTCCAGGCAAGAATACTGCAGTAGGTTGCCATGCCCTCCTGCAGGGGATCTTCCTAGTCCAGGGATTGAACCCAGGTGTCCTGCATTGCAGGCAGATTCTTTACCATCTGAGCCACCAGAGAAGTCCTTGCACAAATTAAAAAAGGAGAAGGGGACAACAGAGGATGAGATGGTTGGATGGCATCACCAATGCAATGGACATGAGTTTGAGTAAGCTCCGGTAGTTAGTGATGGAAAGGGAAGCCTGGCATGCTGCAGTCCATGGGGTCGCAAAGAGTTGGACACGACTGAAAGACTGAACTGAAAAGAAATTTTCAGCCAAAGTAGTCAGAGAGAAATATCTATTAAACACAGCTACCTGCTTTCCAATTTTCATGCTAATAAGCTTCCATAATAAAACGTTATAGAATCTCAAACTGTTGTATTTTTATTGCATTGGAGAAAATTAAATTTTTGGTTTAAATGAATCCTGCTGTATGGAATTGAGGTATGCTTAGAGAAAAAGTATCAAATTCCGACGTAGATTGTTTATAAAGCTCCTTCATCAGATGATTTACTTAACTCTATTGAAGATTTCATTCATGCCAGACAACTGATACTGCAGTCAGGCTCACCTCCTTCTTCATATCCTGTATGAGTTACACCCTCTGCTAATTATATGGGCTAAAGATACAAAGATATGCTCTTCATATGATAACCTTAGCTCCACAAACAGTGCAGTGCTATTGACAGAAATAAGAGGCCAAGGGGAGAACCGAGTTCGAAAGGAACACATATGTAGGCTTTCAGGCCACGCTCACGTGCTGTGTATTTGCTGTGTCCACGGCACCATGCTAGAGGCTGATGGAGGTGATTTCTCAGTACGTGTGAAGTCGCTGCCCTCTAACAATCACATTGGGAAAGAAAGCACAAGTGAACCGTGTAACCAGCCATTCAAAACAGAGTGAGATTAAGTGTCAACTAAGTGATAACAAGGGCTTCTCTGGTGGCTTAGATGGTAAAGAATCTGCCTGCAATGCAGGAGACCTGGGTCTGATCCCTGGGTTGGGAAGATCCCCCAGAGGAGAGTATGGCAACCCACTCCAGTATTCTTGCCTGGAGAATCCTCATGGACAGAGGAGCCTGGCAGGCTACAGTCCATGGTAGCAAAAAGTTGCAAAAAGTTGGACATGACTGAGTAAGCACAGCACAGCACAAGTGATGGCAAAGAGAAATCTGGGCACAGTTCAGAGCAGAAGAGATGGTGTGAAAGCAACATAGAACCAGGAAAGAGCAGTGACTGTGGGATCAGGGAGCCTTAGGATAAACTCTCATTTTCACCCTTCTCTAAGAGCAGCATGATCTTAAATCAGTGTCATGCTGTGCATGCTAAGTTGCTTCAGTCATGTCCTACTCTTTGCGACTCCATGAGCTATAGCCCGCCAGGCTCCTCTTTCCATGGGATTCTCCAGGTAAGAACACTGGAATGGGTTGCCATGCCTTCCTCTTCCCAACTCAGGGATCAAACCCATGTCACTTAGGTCTCCTGAATGGGCAGGTGGGTTCTTTATCACCAGCACCACCTGGGAAGCCCAAAGTCAATGTCACCATGCTCCAATTCCCTTATCTGTAAAACAGGGATCAGAACACCTTCTTTACAAGTTGTTTCCATGATGAAATGAGATACTGTAATGGGAAATGCATGATGTGAGTTCAGTTCAGTTCAGTCACTCAGTCGTGTCCGACTCTTTGCGACCCCATGAACCGCAGCATGCCAGGCCTCCCTGTCCATCACCAACTCCTGGAGTCCACCCAAACCCATGTCCATTGAGTCAGTGATGCCATCCAACCATCTCATCCTCTGTCGTCCCCTTCTTCTCCTGCCTTCAATCTTTCCCAGCATCAGGGTCTTTTCAAATGAGTCAGCTCTTTGCATCAGGTGGCCAAAGTATTGGAGTTTCAGCTTCAACATCAGTCCTACCAATGAACACCCAGGACTGATCTCCTTTAGGATGGACTGGTTGGATCTCCTTGCAGTCCAAGGGACGTGAAGGAGGCACTAATTATTTGGCAGGTGTTCCTGTGGCTGTTGTGATCCAGTAGAGCAGGACTGGGGCAGTCAGATCTCATGCAAAGATGTGCTTGAAGTTGAGGACAATGAAAGATTTGCTTGGGGCTTGCCATTTAAAAACACGAATCAGTGACAAAACTGATCCACTAGAAATTTGTCTTTAAAATGTGGTAGAGAAGCTTGAAGTAATTGAAGTCAGATTACAGAGGGCCTTGATTGCTGGGAAGAGATGTTCAGATTATATTCTGTGGGCAGTTAGGAGCCACTGGAAAATTTTGAGCAGGGAAGTTACCTGATGAAATCGGTGTTTTAAGGCTCTTGGTTTGATAGATCTGATAATCAGATATGCAACCTGGATAGCAAATGAGAGAGACAAGAGTGAAGAGTGAGAAAGGGAGAATGAACATTTATTGAACAGCAGTGGTTTATGTTTTAGGTCATGTCCTGAAAGCCAGTCTCTGATTCCAAATGGGGCTCCCCCTAAAGAAGAATCAATCTTCTTTAATGGAATGGAAAGTGAAAGTACAGAAGAGCTTTTCAGAATTCTGAAGGGAATAAACTAGAGCACAGAGATTACTGTTGATGGTAGATTGAGGGAATCTTTGGTGCTGGTAGAAGGAAATCTCAGAACGCAAATTCTTAATATAAACATATATTCTTTTTCTGTTAGGTGTCTTCTTTCCTGTGTTCTTTCCCTCATCCTTTTGTACTTAAGAGTAAAACTCATAATAGGGAAAACTCAGAGGCCTTAGACAAAAGCTATAATTGCTATATAAAACTCTCCACTCAAGCTCATTTTCATTAAAACCAGACAGTTTTAAAATGAAAGCTATTTTAAACAAGCTCGTCTGTGAACATTTGAATATCCATAAGGAAATGTACAAGAGCCCAATTATCAATCTGAAAAGTTGTATTTAAAAAAAAATGCAATATCCCTTACAGTTGAGGATGGACCAAAGAAAGGTGACTTCATTTTGGCAGACTCCCTGGTCTGTGGAACCCTCTTCAGACTCATGAAAAGATTTGCCAACCCCAGGGATTTGCAACCTCATCTACAGAGTTCTCTTACTGGACTCCAGTAAATGCCAGTAAATAGCTCAGTAAATCAGAAAATAGAAATTTTTCTAGACTTGTATTCATTTTTCTTTCCAGAAGTATCTTCAACATGTTGTTCTTGTTAAGGAAAATCTTGGGAACTGTGTGACTCTCGAAGAGTGAATTTGTGTTTCCAGTTAATTTTTTTTTTAATGTTACACTCAAACCCTAACATTGGCCAACACTTTCATTAAAACTATAGCACCACCATTTTATTTTCACTGAATGCAATCTTAAAAACTTTATATTCTGGCTTACAGGGAAGAAGAAGATTCCAAGAAAATATTCAAGATCTACATTTCCCAGGGTTTGGTTGAACTGTGACATTATGTTCATTGTTGGATTGTTTGCATGTTTATCATAGATTTTCTCGCCTTGTTTGGCCAAGTGGCGTTCTCTGGCCTATAAAGGATATATGTGGTTTTAGAAAGATAAGACATTCTACTGTGAAAAAACAACTTCAGATCTTAGAGAACATAAGTGTTTAAAAAGCATTCTTAAGGTTTGGAAGCTACTTAAAAAAAAAAAAAACTTTGCTTTTGATGCACCTGTGCTTATAGGCTATGTCCCAGGTTTGATTTGCCTTTTTCATTGATTATATAAAACGTTCTTTTAAATGTGTCAGGCACTTGCTGATGGGAAAATTCAGATTTTCCTTATGGATATTCAAATGAGAGAGTATGCTTTTCTCTCTTAGACATATTTTATGGCTATTGAATCTAAACCTGAAAGTTTCTCCGTTACGCCTGACTCTTTGCTACCCCATGGACTATGTAGCCCATGAGGCTCCTCTGTCCATGGAAGTCTCTAGGCAAGGATACTGGAGTGCGTTGCCATACCCTTCTCCAGGAGATATTCCCAACCCAGGGATCGAACCCAGGTCTCTTGCATTGGAGGCAGATTCTTTACCATCTGAGCTACCAGCTTATTCTTTTTTGAAAGGAGTATTTTATCTTTTTGTGAAGTGGCCCATAATTTATTTGGACAGTTCTCTGTTGATGGATAGCAACTTCCTGGGTGGCTCAGATGGTAGAGTGTCTGCCTACAATGCAGGAGACCTGGGTTCAATCCCTGGGTTGGGAGGATCCTCTGGAGAAGGAAATGGCAACCCACTCCAGTACTCTTGCCTGGAAAATCCCAGAAATGGAGGAGCATGGTAGGCTACAGTCCATGGAGTTGCAAAGAGTCGGACATGACTGAGCGACTTCACTTTCTTTCTTTCTGTTGATGGATAGTATTTACATGAGATAGTAATTGTTTATCCAGTTTTTTGTTCATGTACAGAAAATTTTACTGTTTTCGGTGTGATGTTTTGTGAGTTTTAATGAACAAATATAGTCATGTAACCACCACCACAATTAAGATACAGAACTGTTTCATTGCTCTTAAAGTTTCCCTTTGTGGCCAACCCTTTTCTCTACCATCTGCCCCTGCCAATCTGTTTTTTCTTCCTATAATCTTTGCTGTTTCCAGAATATCATAAAAATGGAATTATACAGGATGTGGCTTATTTCACTGAGCATAGTGTTCCTGAGATCTACCAATGTTACTGTCTGTATCAGTTCATTATTTTTATTGTTGGGTGTTCTTCACTGTGTGGAGGTGCCAGCTTGTTTGTCTGTTCTCCTACTGAGGGACATTTAGATTGCTTCTAGTTTTTGAAATTATGAATTAAGCCACTATAAATATTCATGTGTAGGGTTTTGTGTTCATGTAAGCTTTAATTTCCTTTGGGTAAATACTCAGGAGTGAGATGACTGAGTCACATAAGTGTATGTTTAACTTTATAAAAAACTGCCAGATTGTTTCCAAAGTGCCTATGCAAGTCTGCACTCCCACCAGCAATGTGTGAGGATTCCAGTTGTGTGTTTTCACTAGCACTTAGCATTATCAGTTTCTTGTTTTTTGAACCATTCTGATAGTGGTATCACATTGTGGTTTTAATTTGCATTTTTGTTGTGACTAATGATGTTGAGTATCTTTTCACATCCTTAATTGCCATTTATATGCTTTCTTAAGAACTTCGCTGGTAGCTCAGTGGTAAAGAATCCACCTGCCAATGCAGGAGACCAGGGATTAATCCCAGGGTCAGGAAGATCCCCTGGAGAAGCAAATGGCAACCCACTCCAGTATTCATACCTGGGAAATCCCATGGACAGAGGAGCCTGGTGGGCTACACTCCATGGGATCGCAAGGAGTTAGACATGACTCAGCAACTAAATAACAACAATATACTTTCTTATGTAAAGTGTCTGTTCAGATCTCTTCCCATTTTTTTTACTGGGTTGTTTTCTTATTAGTGAGTTTTGAGAGTTCTTTGTATTTTCTGGATACACATTCTTTAGGAGATGATATTCTGCAAGTAGTTCTTCCAGACTGTGTCTTTTCAAACTGCATTATTTACATGTCAGAAATTTTACATTTTGATGATTTTCAATTTATCATTCTTACATGTCATATTTAAATTCTACCCTAACCTGAGACTTCAGTGATTTTCTCTTGTGTTTTCCTCTAGAAGTATAATAGTTTTAACTCTTACATTCAGACCTATAATCCAGTTAGAGTTAATTTTCTTGGTTGAGGTTCATGTTTTGTTTATGAATGTCCAATCAGTTCAGTGCCATTCACTGAAAAGAATATCCTTTGTCCATGGAGTTCAGTTAAGTTCAGTTGCTCAGTCATGTATGACTCTTTGCGACCCCGTGAATTGCAGCACGCCAGGCCTCCCTGTCCATCACCAACTCCCGGAATTCACTCATGTCCATCAAGTTGGTGATGCCATCCAGCCATCTCATCCTCTGTCGTCCCCTTCTCCTCCTGCCTCCAGTCCCTCCCAGCATCAGAGTCTTTTCCAATGAGTCAACTCTTCGCATGAGGTGGCCAAAGTATTGGAGTTTCAGCTTCAGCATCATTCCTTCCAAAGAAATCCCAGGGTTGATCTCCTTCAGAATGGACTGGTTGAATCTCCTTGCAGTCCAAGGGACTCTCAAGAGTCTTCTCCAACACCACAGTTCAAAAGCATCAATTCTTCGGCACTCAGCCTTCTTCACAGTCCAACTCTCACATCCATACATGACCACAGGAAAAACCATAGCCTTGACTAGACGGACCTTTGTTGGCAAAGTAATATCTCTGCTTTTGAATATGCTGTCTAGGTTGGTCATAACTTTCCTTCCAAGGAGTAAGCGTCTTTTAATTTCATGGCTGCAGTCACCATCTGCAGTGATTTTGGAGCCCAGAAAAATAAAGTCTGACACTGTTTCCACTGTTTCCCCATCTATTTCCCATGAAGTGGTGGGACCGGATGTCATGATCTTCGTTTTCCGAATGTTGAGCTTTAAGCCAACTTTTTCACTCTCCTCTTTCACCTTCATCAAGAGGCTTTTTAGTTCCTCTTCACTTTCTGCCATAAGGGTGGTGTCATCTGCCTGTCTAACGTTATTGATATTACTCCCAGCAATCTTGATTCCAGCTTGTGCTTCTTCCAGCCCAGCGTTTCTCGTGATGTACTCTGCATAGAAGTTAAATAAGCAGGGTGACAATATACAGCCTTGACGTACTCCTTTTCCTATTTGGAACCAGTCTGTTGTTCCATGTCCACTTCTAACTGTTGCTTCCTGACCTGCATATAGGTTTCTCAAGAGGCAGGTCAGGTGGTCTGGTATTCCCATTTCTTTCAGAATTTTCCACAGTTTATTGTGATCCACCCAGTCAAAGGCTTTGGCATAGTTAATAAAGCAGAAATAGATGTTTTTCTGGAACTATCTTCCTTTTTCTATAATATAGCAGATGTTGGCAATTTGGTCTCTGATTCCTCTGCCTTTTCTAAAACCAGCTTGAACATCTGAAAGTTCATGGTTCACGTATTGCTAAAGCCTGGCTTGGAGAATTTTGAGCATTACTTTACTAGCGTGTGAGATGAGTGCAATTGTGCGGTAGTTTGAGCATTCTTTGGCATTGCCTTTCTTTGGGACTGGAATGAAAACTGACCTTTTCCAGTCCTGTGGCCACTGCTGAGGTTTCCAAATGTGCTGGCATATTGAGTGCAGCACTTTCACAGCATCATCTTTCAGGATTTGAAATAGCTCAACTGGAATTCCATCACCTCCAATAGCTTTGTTCGTAGTGATGCTTCCTAAGGCCCACTTGACTTTACATTCCAGGATGTCTGTCTCTAGGTGAGTGATCACACCATCGTGATTATCTTGGTTGTGAAGATCTCTTTTGTACAGTTCTTCTGTGTATTCTTGGCACCTCTTCTTAATATCTTCTGCTTCTGTTAGGTCCATACCATTTCTGTCCTTTATCAAGCCCATCTTTGCATGAAATGTTCCCTTGGTATCTCTAATTTTCTTGAAGAGATCTCTAGTTTTTCCCATTCTGTTGTTTTCCTCTATTTCTTTGCATTGATCGCTGAGGAAGGTTTTCTTATCTCTCCTTGCTATTCTTTAGGAACTCTGCATTCAGTTGCTTATGTCTTTCCTTTTCTCCTTTGCTTTTCGCTTCTCTTCTTTTCACAGCTATTTGTAAGGCTTCCCCAGACAGCCATTTTGCTTTTTTGCATTTCTTTTCCATGCAGATGGTCTTGATCCCTGTCTCCTGTACAATGTCACAAACCTCCGTCCATAGTTCATTAGGCACCCTATCTATCAGATCTAGTCCCTTAATCTCTCACTTCCACTGTATAATCATAAGAGATTTTATTTAGGTCATACCTGAATGGTCTAGTGGTTTTCCCTACTTTCTGCAATTTAAGTCTCAATTTGGCAATAAGGAGTTCATGATCTGAGCCACAGTCAGCTCCTGGTCTTGTTTTTGTTGAGTGTATAGAGCTTCTCCATCTTTGGCTGCAAAGAATATAATCAGTCTGATTTCGGTGTTGACCATCTAGTGATGTCCATGTGTAGAGTCTTCTCTTGTGTTGTTGGAAGAGGGTGTTTGCTATGACCAGTGTGTTCTCTTGGCAAAACTCTATTAGCCTTTGCCTTGCTTCATTCCGTATTCCAAGGCCAAATTTGCCTGTTACCCCAGGTGTTTCTTGACTTCCTACTTTTGCATTCCAGTCCCCTATAATGAAAAGGACATCTTTTTGGGGTGTTAGTTCTAAAAGTCCTTATAGGTCTTCATAGAACTGTTTAACTTCAGCTTCTTCAGCATTACTGGTTGGGGCATAGGCTTGGATTACTGTGATATTGAATGGTTTGCCTTGGAAACAAACAGAGATCATTCTGTCGTTTTTGAGATTGCATCCAAGTACTGCATTTTGGACTCTTTTGTTGACCATGGTGTCTACTCCATTTCTTCTAAGGGATTCCTGCCCACAGTAGTAGATATAATGGTCATCTGAGTTAAATTCACCGATTCCAGTCCATTTTAGTTTGCTGATTGCTAGAATGTCGACGTTCACTCTTGCCATCTCCTGTTTGACCACTTCCAATTTGCCTTGATTCATGGACCTAAAATTCCAGGTTCCTATGCAATATTGCTCTTTATAGCATTGGAACTTGCTTCTATCACCAGTCATATCCACAACTGGGTATTGTTTTTGCTTTGGCTCCATTCCTTCATTCTTTTTGGAGTTACTTCTCCACTGATCTCCCATAGCATATTCAGTCATGTCCAACTCTTTGCAGCCCTATGGACTGTAGCCCACTAGGGTCCTCTGTCCATGGGATTTTCCAGGCAAAAATACTGGAGTGGGTTGCCATGCCCTTCTATAGGGGATCTTTCTGACCCAGAGATAGAACCTAGGTCTTCTGCATTGCCGACAGATTCTTTACTGTCTGAGCCACCAGGGAAGCCCCCCTACCCTGTTATGTTGGTGTATATTAATTCTGATAGGTTACCAGGGTGACAATTACTATACCACTCTTTTATAAGAATAAGGCATGCACATCTCATTTAGTCAGAGAAATTTTAACTTCACATTTTTACTAGTAGGGAAAAGCTGGAAGAGTTTAGTAACCATTTTCAACTTTGAAGTTTGTCATTCTCCATTCCTTCCTTTTTTCCTTTAAAATTTTTGTTTGTTTTATTTTAAATGGTTTAAGTTTGAAAATTTGCATTTCATGAAGCTCCTTCTAGTGCCCTGGACCACAGCTTGTTCCAGTGACCTTGAAGACGCAGTTGCTACTACTCTGGTTGTGTGGAAGCTATAGAGAGGTTCAGATATCCACAAAGATCAGGCTCCTGGAGTGACTGCCTGAAAATGTGAGGTTAGGAAATAGCAGTACATGATTCTAGTATGCCAGGATCATCTGTAGGTTTCTCACTGTAACTTTATCCTGGTATCCACAGCTGGCAAGAGGTAACTCAGCCCTGGAGATGCCCACTCCAAGCATGTGGTCTGACGTCCCTATTTTCCATTTAGGGTATCACTGCAAGACCGGTCTTATGGCTTGGCCATAGTGCTGTAGAAAGACCGGACAGGGAACTCAGAGACAGCATTTTCAGCTCCTATTAAGTCATTTGTTTATCCAACAAATATCTATTGAATATCTACTGTGTACCAGGCATTCTGCTAGATAGACATTGAAAATCTAATGTTAGTTCCTGCCCTTGTGGAGCTTTGCTTTTGCCTCTAATTAGCACTGGAATCTGGGCAGGTTTTCCTTTCCTGTAAATGAAAGATCTTGGAAAGTCCTTTCCAACTAGAATATTCTATTCCTGAAAGCAGAGAGTTCCCAGTGTCTCCAAGGGGAACAGAGGGTTAATTGAAGAACCAGTATGGAAAAAAGTTCCTAGTATAACAACAATTTAACACAAGAATTTGGTGGGGGGGAGTTGTTGTTGTTGTTTAGGTGGTGATAGCTTGCTTTTTTGGAAAATGTTATGGACTTTTCCTAAGAATGGGAAAGAAGAAAATGAAACACTTGAGTCATTTATATCATCCATGATAACCCTAGTAGATTTTAAGAACATAAGTCAGTCCAAGTTAAAAGATTTCTTGAAATGTTTAATATATGAAACTGTCCTTGTGCAAATCAAGTTAGTTTTATTTAACAATTAGTATTTAACAAAGGTTGGGTCTTGACAGACTTTTACTTCAAAATTAAACCCATGAACTCAGTAATATGACTCCAGTTAGTAAATTTTTGTATCTTCTGTTGGGCTCAGCAGCAGGCCACGTGGCCATCAAAAGTGAATAAGATGACTTAGTCTTGTCTTTAAGGAGCTCACAGTGTGGTAGTTTCTCCTTCATGAACTGAGTAACTTTTTGAAATTCTTTAAAAAAAAAAAAAACAAAAAACTTGATTCTTTAGCATTTATAGTAGAAATATGATGCCCTTAAGTAACTGGGGGATGGAGTGGGGGCTGGAGGTGTGATACCACAGTAGAATCCACTGAGAAGGCTTTAGAAGTGAATGCTGGAGCTTGGAGAGGAGCTGTCTTCCTCCTGCAGGGGTGATCTCTAAATTGTACTTACTGGGCATTCTCTATTAGTAGCCCAGAGAATATTTGGTTTTCTTTGATATATTGCTTGGTTTGGAAGTATCAATGCTATTTGGCATCAAGTAAACTAAAAAATGTTTTGTGGATTAACAGCAATGTTTGCTTTAGCGTTGATTTTATAATTTTGTTGTACAACGGATATCTCCATCTGTGTTTCATCCAGGACAACATGGAAATAAAGATAGTTTTGAATGTGTAAATGTGATTGGAGAATTTGAAAAACTTAGAGTGGTATTTATATGAGCGAGTATAGATTTCTATTTAGGAGATGGCCACCCAGAAGGGCTGAGCCACCCCTACCCCCCACTTCTTTTCATTCCATTCCTTGTATTCCTAACTATAAGAATAGAGGCTTGCAGCAGAGCAACACAGCAGGGCTGTGGAGATGCTTGGAGGTTGAATCAATCATAACACTCTTCAACCATGAATAGATAAGGTACAGTATAACCAGTGGGTAGATGTAACAGATGCTCACAGTCCAAGCTGATGCTCTGGGGGTGGGGAAGATTCACAATTTTAGAAGCTGTTTTAATGCCTCTGGGTTACCAAGGACTGGCTTCTTCAAACTGCTCATGCCTGGAATAATCTGGGCCAACGTGTGATTACTGAAGTGTTAGTTGCTTCATCGAGTCCAACTCTTTGTGACCTCATGGACTGTAGCCAGCCAGGCTCCTCTGTCCATGGGATTCTCCAGGAAAGAATACTGGCTGCTGCTGCTGCTGCTAAGTCACTTCAGTCGTGTCCAACTCTGTGAGACCCCATAGACGGCAGCCCACCAGGCTCCCCCATCCCTGGGATTCTCCAGGCAAGAATACTGGAGTGGATTGCCATTTCCTTCTCCAATACATGAAAGTGAAAAGTGAAAGTGAAGTCGCTCAGTCGTGTCCAGCTCTTAGTGACCCCATGGACTGCAGCCTACCAGGCTCCTCTGTCCATGGGATTTTCCAGGCAAGAGTACTGGAGTGGGTTGCCAAGAATACTGGAGTGGGTTGCAATTTTCTTACTGCATTGGTAATAAAACAGAAGCAGAGACACCTGAACCCTTTAGCAGTAACATCCTTCTGTGGATCAGCTAAGAACCAACTTGGAGTAGCTGAAGGCAAAGGAAATGGATGTAGACATTAAAAATAACCTTTCAATTAAAATACTATTAAAGGGGAAAAATGGAATTTTTTTGTTATTTTTATTTATTAAGACTTTAGATAGCCAGTCTTCAAAACAGGCCAAATGAAGGGTTTATAAAGAACTGATAGTGTCTTAGCCTACCAGTTTATTCATTCCACCATTTATTCATCAAATACTTATTATCTGGTTACTTGATATCACTTTTCTTCAAATTTCCACCCCTCCCCCATCTTTTGTATGAATATATTCCTCCAAGTCAATCATGCCATTTTTAAACAGGGCTTTAAATTCTGTTAAATTCATCACCTAGAACTTGCTGGATAAAAAAGCCTTCAGTTCCCAATGTTTATTAGCCTGTTTGAGTTGAATAAGAGAAGAATTGAGCCAGCCATCACCTCTTTAGAGGACTTTTCTGGAGCCAGAATGTATGTAGCCCAGAAACCTTCACACTGGTGAGGTAAGCGAATCTTCAAGTCTTCAGGTTTCCTTGTGATGACCAGGACTTGCCATAAGGCTTTTAGAAACACAGCCACAAATAGTTAATGAAAGCAAACATCTTGCAAACAGCAGGTTTCCACTGGGTAGTTGTTTCCAGATGCCCGAGAACAGAGCTGCTGCTGACTCTGGAGTTTAGGTTCCAAGTCGGAGCAGATTCATTTGAATGACAGTGTCTCTGGAGCTCTGACTTGTCACCGGCAGGGTCCCCCCGCCACCACCACCACCCATGATCTCCCACCCAAACAGAGAGGTGTTCTCAGTGTTAGGGATGAAGTTTTCTCTTGGTTGATTAACTTCACATGGTGAGACCTGCCCCAGCCAGTGAGCTAAGAGCTCACACACGACAGATTTCACTCCATATTCAGGTTTCACTTGGGAAACCTCCCAGACTGGCATTTGGAGTTGCATTTATTGATATTAAGCCAAAAGATATCCAAAGTAATTTCCAGAGAAACACACTGTAAAAACTGTGATAATGCCGGAGCAAAAAGAGAAGAGTAGAAAATAAAATGAAACTAAAGGTAAGATAATCTCTCATGTAATTCTAAGACATAAGATAAAAGCCATAGGGTTCTGTATTGTTGGGATTGGTCTAGATTTGGCACCCAGATTCTTGACAGCCAAGGAGAAGAGAGAACTAAGATTAGGTTAGAATTTGGGAGAGGGGACTGATGTCACAGCATTCTGTCCAGGCAGACTCCACCTTCTAAGTTTGGACTGAGTCTCCCAGGTTCCTGGAAACTCCAGCAGCCACACCAGTATTTTTAGGGCCAGGGTCATGTAGGTCTGTGATTCCTTTTCCCAAACCATGCCTTGGGAAGCTGGTGTCCCAGTTTTCTCAAGTGTGCTGTTGCAGACACACAGTTCATTGAATTGGAGACACAGATGCAGATTTCAACTCATCTCAGCAATACTCATCTTTGAGGGAGCAAATTCAAATCAGAAGGAAGGGCATGAGAAGTGAATTAAGAGTCTAAAATAAGATGTAGTGTCATAGGAAAGGATTTTCCTCCCTGGAGTCTAGTTCTGCATTCAGACCCATGTCCCCATGAGTCTAAATATTTATTGGACCCACTATGCACTAAGTTCTCAAGAAGACACAAGTACCTATGTGTACCATAAATCAAGTCAGTTGCCTGTAATGCACTGAAGAGGTCTATTGTGCCTTTCTTTTAGCCTTTTGGATGCTTTTCAGGAAGCCTGTAGGAGCACTGCTTATTTACCTCACCTCATTCATTCATTTATATAATAGATAATTCTCACACTCCACATTCATGCCAGACTTTGTGGGGATAAAGCAATGAATAAAAATTTCCAAATCTCTATACACATACAGCTTATAATTATTATTTCGCTGTTGCTACTTAATGTTAAGAAAAATTCAGCCCTCCTTGCATTTTTTTCTAGCTGACCAATCAGTCTCTGAGGTATTATCCCATGTCTATTCTGATCTCTAAATTACCCTGTGAGGTAGTTTGGCAGGGATTAATCCCTTCTTTAGAGATCAGGAAAAAGTATAGACTAGCCAAGGTCACACAGAGCTAGGATTCAAAACCAGGTCTCTTAACTCGAAGGCCTAACATTTCTCTGTTATTCCATTTTCCCAGTTTAATGCCTTTACTTTATTTTCTGACCTCCAGTTTGCTAGATAGATGGAGATAAGCAGTTCTTTGCGACACTGTAGATTACAACAAATTTCTCAGAAAACCTAACAGATAGCAAGGAATCAGAAGTTTTTTCTTAGACCTACTGCCTGATTTAATGTTGGCCTCCAATGGCCTCGGGGGCCCTGACTGTGTTGGTTCCAGCTCATTTCCAGGGCTACCTTATGGGTAGAGAAGACAGACGGATACTGTGTTCTTATTCCTTGTCACTATCATTTTTAAAAATCCAGGCCCCTTTAAGGAAAATAACATCCTTCCACGTTTGTTCCTCTTAATAGTTAACTTGCATTTGACTTCCTTCTGTAATCCAACCTCCTTCTCCTAACCCACCGGAGACAGTGTTTTTCCTACCCCCCAAAGCTTAAAGAATAAAAAACTATAGAGGGAGGAGGGTTTCCGCCCACAGCCCAGTCACTTGACAGCACCCCCAGTGGCATTAACCGTCGTGCTCTATGATGCGTGGACCTGTGGTCCCTCCTGTTTTTCAAACAGGGGTGCTGGCATCCAGGCACTGGAGTAGAGCTGGGCCTGTAATGTTTTCCATCTGCAGGCTTGGCACCAGTCATCACAGAGTGTCACCTGGGTTCTGTCTTCTGGTCTCTAGGGCCAAGGCTGGAGGCACTACAGAAGAACAATTACCTTATTCATCTGTCAGCACTGTTTACTTTATGTGAACAAAACAAGATTTTTCTGAAGTATATAAAAGAAATTTACTGGGGGGAAAAAAAAAGGCTCGGCACCATCTCTCTTCCTTTCCTCTCCCCTACATCTTCAAATTCTGACGGACCTCAAATGTCACCTTCTCCCAGGAGCTTTTCCCAACACCCTCACCTTCCTTGTCCCCCTGGAGAACTCTTTTCATTTTGCATTATGTCACCGTTGTTTATTTGTATTTCTCTCTTGTCCACTAGACTGTAAACCCTTCAAAGGAAAACATGCACTGTATCTTTTAAAGTTCATACCATTCAGTATGTTTCTGTTCAGGGAATGATTTGCAAGTTTAGAAAAAAAAAATGGTTATTCCTGTTAGCTTTAAACTAAATCAATGGGAATAAACTATGTTGAAATTTGCCATTCTGAAAAATAAATTAGTTAATGCTGTTTTCCCTTTTATAAAAGTTAGCAATAGAAAGTTCAGTGTTCGGGTTGTATGATATCCTTTTAAAGACAATTTTTAAAACAGTTGAACTTATTGTTGAAAACCAACAGAATACTTGAAGCTACTCCGTATCATTTAAAACAGATCTAAGACATTTGACGGCACCATCATTAATTAAATGGCCCAGTAAGTTCATGCTTGTGGTTCTAAAGTAGTGGGTTTCTGTTCTAATGAAAATTTTCACATTATTAGTATTTCATCACAAGTGAAGTACATGCAAAGCATAGTAGAAATTATTCCTAAAAGAATGTAAGATTTTTTTTTTTTTTAATGTGTCACATTAATGCTGGCTTAGTCAAGTCAGCGAGAGTCGATGAGGTGGCTACAGGAGCAATTCTGGAAGGAGGAATGTCTGGGACAAAAATATAACTCAAAAAACAATCTACCATGGCATTAAGGCCCTCCACACAAATTTTCATCAAGAGCAGAGACTGGTATTTATGATCAGTTCTCATCTGAGCAGTAACCTCAACGCCAGGCTCCATCATCTTCAGTGCATGGTTCCTATGACCACATTGGGGTAGGCTTTATGGGCCAGACATGGTGATGGCGCAGAGCATCATGTGGACCCTGCAGTCAGTCCCATGGCACTTCCTGCCTGCAGGGAAGGCCAGGGAACACAGGCTGGCTGTCTGTCTGGGAGGAAGGGGAAAGCACTGTGGGGAACAGCCATCTAGTCCCTGAGATCTGAACTCATCTCTTAGGAAACCCAGTTCCAGGCACAGAGTAGTGTGTGGCCTGGAAGATACAAATCCCAGAGCTCTTCAGATGGGAATCATCAGGATTTAGGGACTGACTGGATGGGGAAGTAGAAACACAAGAAGAGCATTGACAGTTTCCTAACCTCTCCCTGGGTCTGTCCTTATTTAGTTCAGTTCAGTCGCTCAGTCGTGTCTGCCTCTTTGTGACCCCATGAATCGCAGCACGCCAGGCCTCCCTGTCCATCACCAACTCCCGGAGTTCACTCAGACTCATGTCCATCAAGTCAGTGATGCCATCCAGCCATCTCATCCTCTGTCGTCCCCTTCTCCTCCTGTTCCCAATCCCTCCCAGAATCAGAGTCTTTTCCAATGAGTCAACTCTTCACATGAAGTGGCCGAAGTACTGGAGTTTTGCTTTAGCATCATTCCTTCCAAAGAAATCCCAGGGCTGATCTCCTTCAGAATGGACTGGTTGGATCTCCTTGCAGTCCAAGGGACTCTCAAGAGTCTTCTCCAACACCACAGTTCAAAAGCATCAATTTTTCGGCTTATTCTGTCCTTATTAGGCTCTCTGAAAATGATTTCTGAAAAGCAGCTGGGAAAGGCTCTCAGACATTTGTCTGTCACAAAGCTGTTCTCACACAGTGGCCCGTTCTCTCGTAAGCTATGTATAAACCCACTTTTCACACCCCCTCAAGACCAGATGAATTTTTACAGGAACCACAGTGTGATTAGAAAGAGAATATCATTTAATTAATGTGAACTAACGTAAGCAAGTACAGTTTTGTTACCAGGACATTAACAAAGGCCTGAAATGGCATGCTAATTTAGTGTGTGGGCACAGGAAGAACCATTCTGTACTCAAAAATAGTTGTCAGAGAAAAGAATCAACCAAGACGAGCTGGCTGCTAATAGTTTTGGCGTGGGAGGAAAAACTGCTCTGCAGTTCTTGGCTCTGAGGTGGGGTCAGGAAGGTCAGCAGCCCAGTGCTGACCCTTGTGTTTGGAATCTTTCTTACTGACTCACCAGACTCTTGTAATTTGGGGAGCCGACAAACAGAAGTGTAGATGGTGGTCTCTGGGCCTCGACTTTAAACTCCTGAGACGCTTGTCTTTTACAATAATAATTAGCACTGCCTGGAATCCAAAGCAGGATAGCCAGCGAAGACCGACCATATTAATCTAAATTAAATCAATGAGTGACCACCGGAGAACCCGCTAGGGAGCTGGGAGCGGGCAGCAGAGTAGCGCCATTGCCTGACCATTGGGAAGTCTGTCTAGAGGTGATTTTTACAAGAGTAATAGGTCTGAGAGGCTGAGAGAATGTCAGCCACACTGATGTGATCACATGCTCCCCTAGTGTTGAGGTTCTCTGGTCCCTTTAAATCTAAATGGAACTTTTATTCCTTACTTCTTCTCCTAATGATGAAGTAGTAAATTGTCATTTTATAATCAGGTCAACGGTATTTTAAAAAATTAAGTAATATGTGTTTATGGTAGAAAGCTATGAAGCTAAAGATTTTAAATCAGATTTAATCCCATCACCTACAGATGACCAGTATAAATATTTTGGGAAGTTTCTTTCAGCTCATAGGCATGTGTATGTATAAGTGTACATATACCTTTATAAATAAGGCTTAAGTATATAACCTTGATATCAGGATTACTTCCCAAGTTTTTTTTTTTGTTTTTTTAATTTACCTTTGTTGTGTTGTTTAGTTGCTTAGTTGTGTCCGACTCTTTGTGGCCCCACGGACTGTAGCTCTCCAGGCTTCTCTGTCCATGGAGTTTTCCAGGCAAGAATATTGGAGTGGGTTACCATTACCTTCTCTAGGGGATCTTCCTGACCCAGGGATCAAATCCAAGTCTTCTCCATTGGCAAGCTGGTTCTTTACCACTGAGCCACCAGGGAACAAATTTACCTCTAATAGTTGCCTAATGTTCTAAGATCTACTATTATTTACCTAAGCATTTCCTATTTTTGAACATTTCCGTTTTTTCTAGATTTTTAATATCCTTGTGCATAAGTCTTTGTCCTTATCTTTGACTACTTCCTTAGGATAAAGTCATAGAAATGGAATTACTAGGTCAAAGGTTGCAGTCTTTTTTAAGACTCCTAATGAATGTAAGTCACATGGTAACCTAGGAAATGTCCTGCTGTTTACTCCTGTCATCTGTGTATGAGACAGCCTGACTGATCAGAAGTCCTTTCAGCATTGAGTATGATTCTTTACTTATCAAGTGAGAGTTGACACATTCAACTGGGCTATCACTTCAATAGTTTTACAGGCTGCTCTGCTTCATAACTGGCTGTCTCGAGTACATACTGTGTGGAAGGCTGCCACAAAAAACCTCATTACAGCCGCCCTTAGTCTAAAGTAAGATGGACACAGACAATCTGAGATGTGTCCACCGTATGTGCATCAGATAGTTCTTAGTGAGCAGAGTCAGACTGGTATGAGTTTTGCTTCTGATACATGTCCCGAGCATCCTCTGGGAGGGTTGTATTTGGTTTCCAGAGTTGATATGCTGAGTCTCTTCCCCAGAAATGTCTTGTCAAGCAATAAAGGAAACTCCAAGCGTGAAAACTGCACATCGTGAGCCGGGTGGAGTTTTCCTGCTGACAGAGAATTGATTGACTGAATATAAATCACTCTGACTTGAGTGATTGTGTCCACTCAGGATGAATTGGGGAGAAATCACCAGAAGGAAATTGGCCTCTGAAGTGTGAGCACATTGGATTATTGCAGTCAGGGGCAATGCTTGTCAGGAGCATTGCGTTTTTGCCTTATTTTGGATCTCGTGTTATTTGGAGCAGTGTTGGAGTGCTGTAGGATTTTTCTGTGGGTGTAACGTTCTAGGTTTTTGTTTTTTCCTTTGTTGCCGTTTTAGTAATCTAGGAACAATGGATTATAATATTTTATTACAGTTTACAATGCTTGGCTCATTCTGTAACATTATCAAGATTCCACTGGCTTTTTCTTAAATGCTTAACAGTGTCCCAGAAATCTATTAAATCATTCCATGAGTGTATCTGGTCATATCCCATGCCCTGGGAGTAGAACTGTGAGTAAATCCAGTGAATCCATGCCATCGTAGAGCTTACATTCTGGCGTGGGAAGACAATAAACAGATACGAAGTATGTCACGTGCTGATAACAGCTTTGGAGGAAAATAGAGCAGGAGAAGGGGGCAGGGTGGGTACAGAGGAGATACGGGAATGGGATTTTATATGGAATGATCAGGAGAGGCCCCTCTGGCAGACCTCTGAAGCGACTTAGCAGCAGCAGCAGCAGAAGTGAACAAGGCCCCGGGCCTTTTGGACATTTTGGGGAATGGCATGCCAGGCAGAGGAAAGAACACATGCAGAGGCCCCAAAGAAAGCAGCAGCTTGCATGGCCTCTTCCAGAACAGCAGCAGGAGGGTGGAATGAACGGGTGGGGCGGAAGGCGAGGCGGCAGGGCTTAGAGCTGGTAGGGCCTAGTTGGCCTTCATGGAGGCTTTGGCTTTGGCTCTGTGTGAGGAGAGGGTCGTGGAGGTTTTGAGCAGAGAAGTGACATGATTTGATTTCAGTTTTTGTTGGCAGCAGAGGTGGTTTATCCACTGAAACAGGAGGGAAGTCGGAGTCCCTTAAAAGGTGGGCGGTGGGAACTTGTGAAAGGCCTGATTCAATGCCTTTCGCTTCTTGGTGAAGGAGGAAGCCAGGCCGCCAGCCAGCAGGGAGGTGGGGCAGGAGGCATTGGAAGGTTGAGGAGAAGAGAAGGTTTGAAGTAAATGGTCTGGGAGGGTGGAAGACTGAGTGGAGAAGGGTAGGAGGAATGAGAATTGCTATGGCCACGAGTGCCATGATTATCAGTAACTTGAGTGAAGGACCAGTTGTATAAAATTGTTTCTGAAATCATTTTCAGATTTTCCTTTGGCTGGCGGCTTCTTCAGCCTTCAGTAGCCCTTGGCTGATTTTCTTTGCCAGTCTTGGTACATTTTGACTCTAGGGGTTTGGGTCTAAGGACCAAAATCCTCATATACAAGGACTGATAGAGCCGGAAAGAGCTCAGAACTCATGTGGTCCACCCCACTTCATTTTACAGACAAAGCCCACCAGGGAGTTTGACTGACCTGCCTGGGGCAGAGAACTTGTGGTCATAGAGCTGACCTCAAATCTTGTCTCCTGGTTCCCTACCCAGGACTCCTCATACTACAACAAATTATTCTCTTTTTTTCCCCCCCAGAAATTAATTTAAAAAAAAAACTAATCTTGGATATTTTTAAATCCCTAACCTAATGTCATCTAGCTGGTTTAACTTTAGAATATAAAAGAAAATTGAGGAAAATAATTTTTGACAACTTTATTGAGATTTGTAAAATCCATAAAACACTTCCTTTTTCATCTTTCATGTTAAATATAGAGACAGATCAGCATTATCAGCAGCAAAAATTTGGGCGAGTGAGTTCCCTATTTCACATGTTTTTATTTCAGTGTGTTTTTTATGTAACTAGTTTTTGTTCATCTTTTCTCTCCTTGGTTTCTTTCTTTTGTTTGTTTGTTTTAAATATGTGATTGAAATGTTTTCCACGTTTATTTTCAGTGGGTGAAGTGTGGTCCATGTGGTCTATTGCATAATAACCCCTACCCCTGGATAATTACCCTCCTTATTTTTAGAAAGCAGAAAACAGCCTATTGTGTTATAATTAGGCAATGATGCCCACCCAAACATAAGTATTAGACAAGAATTTTTGCTTCTTCTCTCTTTTAGGGAAAGGAATGGGGATGGAAACAGGAGGGAGAATAAGATTTTGATCGTTTTGTATATCCTGAATACCATCTTGGGAAAGGTTCATGTTTTCTCAGGTTCCCTAAGAGACTTTTTAAAAAAAATCCATTAAACTTAATTTTAAAATTAAATGTTCCCCAAAGTAACAAGTATATGTTTTCTTTCACCCATCTTCTAAGTAGAACCGCGTACCCATTTCTAAGTTGATTCATTTATTTTGTCTCATACGAAGAAGATTTAGAATACTCACTGATGGCTAAAGAGCTCAGGAGTTTTAGCTAGAAAATAAATTTGTACATTAATAAAAAGAGCAATAAAAAATAGAAACCTCAGCAGTAGCTTATAAAAAACAGATACTTAAATTAAAAAAATTTGTACTTTTTTTGAAAATCTATGTAAAGATCTTGAAGACTTTTTAAAGATTAATGTCATAACAGTTTTGAAGTTTGTATGATAGCTCTAACTAGTTTGAGCCCTAACAAGTGAAAACGTTAGCACACAGCAGGTATGATTTTCTTGCTTTCTGCTTCTATATGATCCAGGATAATAACCAAAAGATTATTTTGTGACATCAGATTTCTTCCCATGGCAACTGACTGTAATGTTACAAACATTGGATTATTGACTGGTCCAGGATGAAGGTTAAGGAAGATTCCTATTTGCACAGGATCATACAAACCAACGCCCAGGGGAATACTGTCATAGACGTGTCCAAGGAGTTAGTCCCTTTCAAAAATGTTCTCATTATTTTGAGAGCATTGTTTTATTTTGTGAGAGTTTTCATTGTTTGTTGTTGTTTAATGTTTTAATTTTGTTTTCTTGCTTTACTTATTTATTCCCTCCTCCCCTAGAGGTGATGGGCAAAACGGTTATTTTTAGTAATAGAAGCCCCCTCTCATAAGAAACAGTCTCCACCTTCATGTAATTCTTCCTTCATAAATAAGATTTATTTTGGAACTTCAGTCAAAAACATCTGTACTTTGTGCTGGACAAACATCTGCTTTCCTACATGAGCTGCTGGCCTTCCTGATATTAGATAAACCCATTTTGTTCTCTGAAAGCCCCTTGATAGAGCAAAGAAAAAAATGAAGGATGGGAAAGAGAAGCCCACTCATTCTTTAATCCAGAGCGCCTCTGTGTGGCCTGAGCAAGTTACTACAAGAGGGGGATGAAGACAGCCAAACTGCTCTCTATTCCCCACCCCCAAACTGCATACATTTTTAAAGGCAAAATATATTTTTATAAACATATTTGATGGTGTGGTATGAATACAAAGAGAGAACATGGAGCTATTGACCGTCTCGGAAGATAAGCCAGTGTTAACCAGCGTTCTACTTGAGATATTTTTCTACTAGTGATGGGAGACGTGATGAGCAATTTTGAAAGCCTCATCTGAACCACCCAATGATTGACAGCATGCCTTTGAGAGATTCTGTTTCTCTTGGGAATCCTGCCCTCTCTCTCATACTGCTTCCCCCAAAGGTTAGATGAGTTGTAATCTGTTTAAACTTACTTTTCTGTATCCCTTACTAGGTTATCAATTCCTTACAGCAGAGCTGTTGTGTTCCTCACCTCTGTATTCCCAAGGCATAGCATACTGCTTGGCACATAGTAGGTCCTCCAAAAACGCTGGATAAATGATAGGTATTTAAGGAACAACAGTGGTGGGTCAGAGACATGAAATCCATAATCTTGACCTGTGTCTTGACCGCCAATTGTGTATGGTTAGTCTTTATTACTGTGTTTTTCTGTACTTACTCTTTGAAAATCGCCTTAAATACAGTGAACTTTGCTTAATGAGAAACCAAGGTAGTAAATAGTGGACCCTATAATAAAGTTGGACATTTTGACTTCATTCTCCTTCTCCCTCCTGACTTGCTGGCTTTTGGTTTGTTTTGCTAAATCATTAGTTTGTAATGTCTACTTTTTATTCAAAACATCTGCCGCCCAGTACTACACCAGTACAATCTTCTAGTGGATACAATAAGCTTGGAGAAGAAAATAGTACCATTGCCCTAATAGCAGGGAATGCTGAGTTATGCTGCTTTTCAGAGAACAGAGACACCCCTCCAAAAAAAACGTTTTTTTTTTTTTTTTTACTGTTCACTTACCATTTACATTGAAACATACTATGTAGAAAACACTTTTTTTTAAAGTGAATTTTAGTATATTTTGGGAATTGAACTATGTCCCACCAATCACGTGGGTCATTCAACAGTCATTTACTGACCCCTTTATGTGGCTGGCGTTGTGCTAGGGTTACAGAAGTGGGTGAGACAGTCCTCCCTGGACTTCATGGCGAGGCTGAGGGGGCCCTAATATAGGTGATCTGTACACACAGGGCTGAAATAGTGAAGAGAGTAGTGCCTCTGAGATGCTTAATAAGTGCTCCAGGAATTGAATTTAAGGTCGGCAGAAGCACCTTTGTGTATTGCAAAGCCAGACTGAGAACAGTGTCTTGGATTACAGGGAGAATAGTCAGGCAAATAACGTTCCATACCACACTTAGAAATGTTTTAATTTAGACAAAGCGAATAAGAAATGTATGGATTTTAGGTGTGACTAGTTGAAGTCGGGGACTCTGACTATAGTCCCTTTCTTATGTTCCCCCCACTGTGGACCAGTGATACTGATTTATCAAAAAGCCCGAAACTTTCTTTTCCAGACTTTTATAGAAGTTGTTCCTTCTGCCTAGAACAGTCACAGCAACTCTGTCTCCAGACCATCTTCTCCTTTCAGCCTGGAGGGGTCTCCTCGCTCACAGGGCTCTGTGCTGCCCCCCCATAGCACCTGCCATGCCATCACAGAAACAGGTTCACCTGCTTACCTGCCCGGCTCCCTGCACGACCTGAAGCCACGTGGAAAAGGGTGTGTTCTCTTTCCTCCAGGGCCCAGCGCTGGCTTGGCACCTCCAGTAGTAAGAAAGATGTGTTGATCAAATTAGCTAATTAATTTCCAATAGCTCTCTGGTGTTGTGTCTCTCTATGTGACCTTGGAAACCAAAAATATTTTAGTTGCCCTATTTTATTTTATGCTGGGAGAAGAGACAAGCTGTTATATAGATATGGGGAATATAAACCCTTCACTGCATAGAATCCAAGCAGTGTCCTTTCCTTCTGTGGTAAACATAGGAAGTTTCTTGGAGTACAGGAAAGTTTGTTTTTCTTAATAAAAAAGATACACAGTCTATTATCTTCGCCTGTTTGAAAGTCAAAGTGAAGTCGCTCAGTTGTGTCCGACTCTTTGCGACCCCATGGGCTGTAGTCTACCAGGCTCCTCAGTCCATGGGATTTTCCAGGCAAGGATTCTGGAGTGGGGTGCCATTGCCTTCTCTTATCTGTAAACAAGGGCTTGGGCCTGGTTGATCTGAGTACCTTCCAGCAAAAGTGGTTCTAGGAAGCCACACCATAAATACTATAAAACCTTCTTATACTGCCAAGATTCCACGTAATGTTTGTTAAGATTTTGTAAAATACTCCTGTGAATTTAGAGGAGATGATAAAAGAGACTGTCGCTCCAGTAGCTTCTAGCACACAAAACCTAAATGATTTTTGTTTACAAGATGAATGAGCAAAAACAGATGAGATAGAGGGGAACCTAGTAGTTAAGTGAGAAATACGTGTACCATTGATGGGATTTTCAAGAAAGGGAGAATTGTCTGCAAGGGCCAAAGTGGACATTTATTGTGAAAACGTGTTCCTTAAACAGTTCCATTTTTTATTTACTTGGGAAATGGCCTGTGGATCTATGGCACAAAACTTTATAAGAGAAATAGACCTCGAAACTAGTGTAGCTGTACTTAGGGATCAGTGCTTGAAAATGCCATGAACTAATGAAGTGACCAAGTGTCTTTTTGAAATTTAGAAACAAGGAGCCCCAGGAAAGTAAGGAAGGTGAGAAGAATAGCCTGTCCTAGAAATAATGCCATCTGCAGCAACATGGATGGATCTAGAGATTGTCATACTGAGTAAAGTAAGTCAGACAGAGAAGGAGAAATACCATATGACATCCCGTATACGTGGAATCCAAAAAGACACGATACAGGTGAACTTAACTTACAAAACGGAAAGAGACTCAGACTCAGAGAGCAAACTTATGGTTGCTGGGGCAAAGGGGATAATTAGGGGGTTGGGATGGACATGTACACACTGCTATATTTAAAATGGATAACCAACAAGGACCTGCTGTATAGCCCGGGCACTCTGCTCAGTGTTAGGTGGCAGCCTGGATGGGAAGGGAGTTTGGGGTAGAATGAATACATGTATAAGTATGGCTGAGTCCCTTGGCTGTTGACCTGAAACTGTCACAACAGCGTTAATTGTCTATACCCCAATACAAAATAAAAAGCTAAAACAATTAGCCTGTTCTAGACAGATTTCTTTCCTTGCCTCTCTCAGGTGGCTGTCTTGGGCAGGGGGGGCTTCTAACAGTTTTCAAGCACAGACTGCAAACGGTTTGCTGTCAGTGAGGCGGCCATTGGACTTGGTGCCGGAGCCCTGCAGCTTCTTGTCTCTGGAACAGTCTAAGTGTGGTGGCGTTCAGTCTAGCTGGGGCCCCTTCCTGTCATAAATAAGATTACTTTCATTTCACTTGTGGAGTGTGCTATTCCTCAGAGTAATGAATTTCCTCTGTGCCTTTGAGCACATAAACATGGTTTTCATTAGCTTTCTCTCTTTAAAAAAAGAGAGAGAGAGAGAGACAGGGAGGTGGGAAGGAGGAGAGAGAATCTGAGTAAAATTAATAGATGTCAATTAACTCCATAAATGCAGATGAATTTTTTTTCTTTTTTTTTTTTTTGCCTGCTGGCTGAAACAGGCTTGTGAGCAGTTCCAGAAAAGCATTAGATAGTTCGTCTCTTCTGAAAAGCTGCAAAAATTCAGCGGGGCAGAAAGGGGTGCCGATTTTAACCTACATGAACAGAGAAACAAAGAAAAAGAGAGGGGAAGGGAGAGAGAGTATTCTGTTTTTAACTTTGTTGTAAGAACTGTGTCCAAAAAAAGTCCATCAGAGTGGTGCCCAGGCCAGACAACTAGCCCTGGGTTCCTCGGGAATTAGGGAGCCCATCTCAGAGGGCCACCTAACGTGACCAGGATCACAGCGCATTCTCTGCATCCACTTCCCCCTTTGCCTTCACTGTGTGAGTATGTGTGATTTTATGCCAATAAGATATCTCAGCCTTTCTCAATTTCAAACTTACCCTGTTGAGATTTGTGCTAACTATGCGGTTGTTCAGTTTTATGGGCTGGAATCTCTTGTCAAGGGGTGACTCATTATAACACGGCTGGACTTTACTCGTTGACATTGTATAATTGAGCCTGAAAGCTATTTAGGAGCCATTGACCCTTTGACTTCTGCCAGGATCTTTTTTGCTGTTGTTTTTGGAAATTTGGGCCCAGAGAGTGGAGGCATGGGGCGTTTGTAAATGGTGTCCCAGTGCGAAGGAGTCAAGCCATTTTTTTTTTTAAAGCCTGAAACTTGTTTTCAAAATTACTTATTCTCAATGGAAAATCCCCAGATTTGTCTTTCCAGAGTCTTTTTCTCTCTCCCCCCAAATCAAGGTCTATTACAGCCTCCAGTTCATAATATATTGTGTGTTTATTGCTGCCTCCTGAGAGGAAGAAATGATAATGCTCTGAAAGCATCACTGAACTGAATTCCGGGTCGCAGGTTGTCACTGACAAGTCACCGCAGACAAACTTTAACCCAGGTAAAGAAGCCTGATGCATTTTCCAGTGAGGTGCCTTCAGTCCAGCTCTGACCTTGTGGATAGGTGTTCTCGTTACAGTTTAAACATACAGCTGGTTTCCATTTGAAATGAGGAGGGAGCTGTTTAAGGAGCCAGTGCTTCTCCTAGGTGAAGGCTGCTTTGCTGAAATGCATACAGCATACAGCAAGGAGCCTTAGAAACGAGCTTCCATTTCAGTTCGCTGTAGCTCAGGAAATTGTTTCTGGCTTGTTGTTGTTGTGAACAAAGAGAGTGTTGCATATTAAAAGTTCCCCATAGTTGTTTAATATTTACTGGGTAGCGCTAGTCCCCAATCAAGGCCTTCTCAGTAAATCATGTCAACTCTGTCACTGTTTTGATTGGAAGCATGAATTGTAACGTTGAAAATCTCCCAGGACAGTAAACCTCTGCAGCTGTGGAAGGCTGCAGCTATTTACTGGGGTTATTAAAGGAACCTGCGTGACTTCTTTAGGGGAGGAGAAGCTAAGATGGAGTGAAATTCATGAGGCCTACAGGGATTTAAAATGAAGGTTCTGTTATGAGCACAGTCCCACAACCATATCCTCATAGAAATGGATACAGTATAATAACAGTTGTTTCTTGAATATTCTGCTGTCTTTTTACTTTAGAGGAAAACAATAGAGTCCAAATGTGGACACTAAAATAGACATATTTAGTGCTTTAGAACAGTGTTTGAACTGAATGGTTTTCAAAGCACTGTGGAAACAAATGTCACCTTTATTTCCTAAAGGCCTTTTGGAAGGATCTGCCATTAATGTTTTTATGGCCTTAACTCTCTTTAGAACAAAAGAAGTGGAGAAACTTTTTAATTATCTAAAGACATGACTAGCTAGCCTGCCTCCTGCTATTTGGGGCCCCAGGAATGTCCTCAGAGCACACAGGATATGTTGGAGGATCAGGAGCCCAAGGGGTGGAAAAGAGAATGCAGGGAAATGAAAACTCTGGCTAGGGAGCAGAGACCAACACCTTACCTGAGATGTATCTTTTCCCGAATGTTTCTTTGCTCATCTGTTCATTCCTTTATTCAATCATGTATTCTTTTAAGCAGTGTTTATTGAGCATCTACTCTGAGCCCAGAACTATGCCAGGTCCTGGGAGGTCTAATTTAAAGGCAGCTTGCCCCCAAGGACAGGCTTTTCTGGCAAGAATGTTCTGTTTTCAGTGCTGTAGTGCAAGGAGCAACTGGATGCCCCAGTTCAGCCTTGACATTCAGCAGAACTCAGCGTGTCTGCTTCTGAAAGCACAAACCTGTTTGCTTGGCTGCTGTTCTTTTAATTGCTGGCATCTTTGCTATTGTGTGAAAGCCATTATTCATTTTAAAGGCAACCTTCTAATTGGACGTAAATCTCTGTTGTATCTAGAAGAAGCTGCTGCTGCTGCTGCTAAGTCGCTGCAGTCACGTCCGACTCTGTGCGACCCCATAGACGGCAGCCCACCAGGCTCCCCCATCCCTGGCATTCTCCAGGCAAGAACACTGGAGTGGATTGCCATTTCCTTTAATGCATGAAAGTGAAAAGTGAAAGTGAAGTCGCTCAGTCGTGTCCGACTTTTAGCGACCCCATGGACGGCAGCCTACCAGGCTCCTCCGTCCATGGGATTTTCCAGGCAAGGGTAATGGAGTGGGGTGCCATTGCCTTCTCCTGTCTAGAAGAAGCAGTACAAGGCCCTAAGAAACAGTTTATAGAAAATAGTTTTTGAGTCATTTAAAGAAAGTAACTGTAAATTTGGCATAATTCCAAAGTTCGCTGTCAAGGGTAAACATCAAGAACATCTGGCACGTCTGTAGAAAAGCAATGAATGTATTTTCTTTGGGGCAAAAGCTGGATAATCAGGGATGAAATTTCAAAAATATTAACTCAGCAAAGCAAATCCAGAACTTTTGGAGACTCAGCCCTCAAGTTGGGGACTGGACACTGTGGGAGACATGACAGAGGATAGATTGTCCCCAGCCTAACTGAGGGCAGGAAATGAAGCTTAAGCCCTTGACCTAGAAGACCATGTGCTCCAAGCTATCAGTGCAGCCGCAGAAAGTACAGGGAGCGCTGGCTCCTGTGGCCGGAGGGCCAATGAAACGCTGGGACCTTGGGAAGGTTACAAGAAGCCAGACTGAAAACATGTCCAGAGCTATCCGGTGTTCCTACCTGGAATGTATATGCTGTTCCTGGCCTTGTTCCTTGAGAAAAAGAGTTTGGAATTGGACAAGGTTCAGAGAAATGCAATTAAAATGATAAAGAGGAGCAAAGGGTGATGGTGAGAGAGGACACAGGCCATATTAGGAAAAATCAAAAAGGTTGAGATTCTTCAGTCTGCCAAAATGGAGGTTGAGACTAGTTGTGTCTATGAAAGAAGGTTGCACACAAGGTCAGTGCTAAATCTCAGCATTACTAGAAGCAGGAGGAGGGAGCCGTGTCACTTGCGAAGCCTTGAGCAAGATGTTTCTTTTCTTGGAGTCCAAGTTTCTTCCTTTGTAACCCACATTCCAAAGTGTCATTAGCAGCACACCTGTCCTGCAAAATGCTTGCAGGGAAAAAAGATACTCTTTAGCCAAATACATTTGAAAATCTCTCTGCAGCACAGGTTCGAACAGGAGATTCACCATTTGCATTTGATATTAAAAGCTCTCAGAAGTTCATTCTTAAGGGAAATCTATTTAACTTTTGTGAATCTCAATTAGTATTTCCCCAAACTCATTTGACCATGTGGAATCTTTTGTTCACATAGTGTCTATGAGGACTTTTGAAAATGCTTTTGGGAAGACTGGAGTCCAAGATCTTTCAGATCAGATCAATCGCTCAGTCATGTCCGACTCTTTGCGACCCCATGAATCGCAGCACGCCAGGCCTCCCTGTCCAACACCAACTCCTGGAGTTCACTGAGACTCACGTCCATCGAGTCAGTGTGATGCTATCCAGCCATCTCATCCTCTGTCATCCCCCTCTCCTCCTGCTCCCAATCCCTCCCAGCATCAGAGTCTTTTCCAATGAGTCAAGTCTTCGCATGAGGTGGCCAAAGTATTGGACTTTCAGCTTTAGCATCATTCCTTCCAAAGAAATCCGAGGGCTGATCTCCTTCAGATGGACTGGTTGGATCTCCTTGCAGTCCAAGGGACTCGAAAGAGTCTTCTCCAACACCACAGTTCAAAAGCATCAATTCTTTGGCGCTCAGCCTTCTTCACAGTCCAACTCTCACATCCATACATGACCACAGGAAAAACCATAGCCTTGACTAGACGGACCTTTGTTGGCAAAGTAATGTCTCTGCTTTTGAATATGCTCTCTAGGTTGGTCATAACTTTCCTTCCAAGGAGTAAACGTCTTTTAATTTCATGGCTGCAGTCACCATCTGCAGTGATTTTGGAGCCCAGAAAAATAAAGTCTGACACTGTTTCCACTGTTTCCCCATCTATTTCCCATGAAGTGATGGGACTGGATGCCATGATCTTCATTTTCTGAATGTTGAGCTTTAAGCCAACTTTTTCACCCTCCACCTTCACTTTCATCAAGAGGCTTTTTAGTTCCCCTTCACTTTCTGCCATAAGGGTGGTGTCATCTGCATATCTGAGGTTATTGATATTTCTCCCCTGAACGTTCATCCGAGACAAAGAAAGTGCTTCCTGACCATGTGAAACTTACTACTTCTAGAGCTGATATAGGAAGAAAACCATACTTTGCAAGGAGTAGAAATTATAGCCACTTAAAGAGTCAGACACAACTGAGCAGCTAACACACACACATATGGACGGTGGCAGGTTTGTCAAAGGTAACTGAGAAGTGTAGGTTCACAATATGAAGGAAAGTTGTTAGAGTCCACACAGTGCTTTGGGGAGCTACTGTTGAGACCCACAGGCTTCCCTAGTGGCTCAATGGGAAAGAATCCACCTGCCAAGCAGGAGATGTAGGTTCGATCCCTGGGTCAGGAAGATCCCTTGGAGAAGGAAATGGCAACCCGCTCCAGTATTCTTGCCTGGGAAATCCCATGGACAGAGGAGCCTGGTGGGCTATAGTGTATGGGGTCGCCAAAAAGTTGGACATGACTTAGCGGCTAAACAACAACGACAAATTTCAACCCAGGCCCTTGGATTTAGATTGTTGTATCAGGACATGACAGGCACCATCAAAAGAGAAAGTACATAGAGACAGCTCATTTAAATTTTGGCTGAAGCAAGCAGAGGCCTGCAACATAATGAAATTACAGACAGTTGGAAAACACTTCTCCTGGACCTTCTGACCTGTCACATTCCATTATTTAAGATTTGCGTTCGTGTCCTTTAAGACCCTATCAGTTGTTTTCTATAGCTTGTCTCCAAAAACCTGGCTAAAGATTCAGGTTCAACAGTATTGTTCCTGGTGTGCTTGTGTTGTTTTTCCCTGGAAACCTTTTGCTATTTTGGAAAACAGTTTTATGCATGCAGCTCTCCACCCGTGGAGCCACTGGTTGACTCTCCCTCCTTTCTCTCACTTCCCTACCTCACTGAGCATGTGTATGTAGCCACGGTGTCCTTCCAACATTGTAAAATGTTTTCCTGTTATTTATGGAACTTTAGGGAGAACAAAGATATACGGTAGATTGAAAGACTAAGGCTGAGAGTAACTTTCTTGCTTTCCAGCATGTTTTTGGCCTCTCTTCCTTTTGCTTCCTCCATCCCTTTGGGCTGGACCTTCTCCACTGCCCACTCCTCGCCACTGTGCATTGTGTGGGGGTGGGGAGGAAAAGGTTAACCTGTATGGACTGCACCAGTGGGCTCCCTTGCCCTGTGGCTTCTGGTCGGGATTCGTTGATGGAGAGGCACCAGCTGGAGATTTGTAGGAGGAGACTGAGGTTTGGGTGTCTGTCCACCACCGCCTCCATAGAGCTTGTTTCTCACGTTCTGGACACAGCTTCCTTCCCTTGTGTCTCAGACCTGCACGAGCCTCTGGCATTACTAGCCCTCTAGTGCTGTACTTCTACTTGTTAGTTTCCATAAGCCCTGCCCACATCCTTGTGAATAGCCCTTTTCTTAAATTCTCCACACCTGGAGAAGGAAATGGCAACCCACTCCAGTATTCTTGCCTGGAGAATCCCATGGACGGAGGAGCCTGGTGGGCTACAGTCCACGGGGTCGCCAAGAGTTGGACACGACTGAGCGACTTCACTTTCACTTTAAACTCTCTGCATCTTACCCAGTTTGACTGTGTTGCCTCTTTCCTGCAGAGACTCTGACTCACATACCCACCTGCCTGTAACTTCTTCTGTCTATTTTGCGGTCTAATGAATAGCACCATTCAGTAGAGCCTGGCACAGACTCACCTTCTTCAGGATCTATCTCCATTCCACATGAATCTCTTCTTGAGATCTGCTAGCCGTTATACTCTGTCCCACTCATCAGTGCCTAAAAATGCCATCTTGTATACCAACTTAACTGCACTAAGACAGGTGCTGTACACGTGTGTGGCTGCTGTCTCGTGGATGTGCAGGAAAGAAGGCTAATGAGTGGAGGTTGCCAGTTGGCAACCTGACTGGCCACTATTGGCCAGTTACCATACTTTTATAGAATGCTTCCAGGCACTGTTAAGCAGAGTATAGAGTTAACAGGTAGCACAATTATTATCTTCCTTTTACAAATACAGATGCTGACCCAGAGAAGTTAGGTAGCTTGTCCTGGGACACACCAATAGTAAATTCTGAAACTAGGATGTAAACCTAGCCTGCCTAGCTCTAGAATCTATGCCCTTAACACTATACTAAGTTACCTCTCACAGTGTTTTTTTAAGTTTTTGAATCACCAGTTATCACTTAAAATTCATATGTCACTTTAGAATCTGCGTTTCTATGTCTCTTGAAAAAATAAATCATCTGGTTATTGGGGCCCATAGGCCATGGCCACAGTTGGCCCAAGGTCAGTAGGAGCTACCCCGTTGAGGTGGGGATGTGTTCTCCAGCTCACAAGGTGGGCTGGGGGATCTCTGCTCAGTTTGGTCCTACATGAATGCTCTTTCCCATCCTCAGGAGCGTTGGGTCTGGGACCCTTGAATAAGAGTGATTCTGATGTGCGGCCTTTTAGAAAGCATTCACATGCCTTTGGTCATTTCCCATGTGAACACCTGTTTCTCCAGCTAGATAAGGTTTGAGCAGCATCGCTACTGCTTCTAACTAAAGGAGAATCCACATCCCCTGTAGGCCCAGTGCTGTGAAGTTCGTAGGAGAGAAAGCAGCCACTGCTTGAGAGGGTGGTGGGAAGGGGGAGAGCCTACTCTGGAAGAGCAGCAAGGTGAAGCAGTGTTTCAGAACAGAAATTGAGAATACAGAGGCTCTTGCTGCTGAATGACATAGGTTCTAGAAGGCACAGGGATTTGGAAGTTGGGCAGGAAGAGGAAATGGAGGCAGAGTGGGGGTGTGCAGGGCCATATTGAAAACAGGCGAGATAAGGGATAACTGGGAGCCTTGGGTGACAGATATAAAAAGGGGTGCTGGATATGTTGGAGTTAGTCCTACTGGTCTTCAAAGCAGTTGCAGTAGTGGAAACCTGAGTCTTGAAGGTGGGGCAGGGATGGAGGAAGGGAAAGGTTCTGGCAGGAACACACAGAGCTGGGGGCCCCTTCTTCTTCCTCTTTTCTCCTGGAGTGTAGAGCATGGCAGGCAGGAGTGCTTCCTCTAAGGCAGGTGCACGTCAGAATGCCCTGTTGGGGATGATGCCTTTTGGTTTTGCAAATGCGCTTAGAATGTGGGCCATCTCAGTAGAATCTGCATGTTACCATAAAGTACAGCTAAGAAGCTTGCTTCATCATGTTAAGGGCACATAAATCTTTTTTTTTTTTTTTTTTGGCTTGATATTCTTTGCATCTCTTTGATTGCAGGTTTTATTAATTCATCTTATTACAGTTTGACTCTTCTTTATGGGACAAAAACGATTTCAAGAGATAGATGCCAGTTTAGGAAAATGAATCATCTTTCCTTAGCCAGGGTCTGGTGTATTTGTAAGGCTGTAATCGGCATGCCTACTGATTACAGGCTAAAGGAAGACGAAGTGTCGGTGGCACCTGCAGCCCTCTCAGTTTAATGTGCAAGGCAGGCACATGAACTCCCCCTCATGAGTTGGAAGCACCATCAGTGGCTGGGGCTGCAGCACTGGCCAAGAGTTGGAGCTCTTGGTCCTGGCTGAGCAGAATCAGATGCTAGACCTCCATCAGGCAAGCCAGGGGCTTTCCCGCCAGCAGAGATCAGCTGTGATGGGTCACTCTTGCTCATACCCCTTGGGACTTCATGGAAAAGTACAGAATTTGCAGATCTCATCAGCATCTGTTGCCTTGGCCTCCATGGATTCAGGGAGTGCAGTCTTGACCAAAGCGGAGTAGAAATCCCCATCTCTCCCGAGAGCACTGAGATTTTAGGAGGCAAAAAAGGATATATCAGAATTAAAAATCGGGTGATGAGTGATTTTCCTAACTCCACCTTCCTCATTCCTGGTGGTGTGTCACCTGTCCTCAGGGATTTGGGCAGGAGAACCACCATAGAAAGTTCTTAGGATGCCCCCACCAGTGTAAGCAAGGGTCGAACCTTCCCACCATTCTTCCCTCTTTGACCTGTCTCTCCCCAACCACACTTGGCATATGATCAATGCTTTCAGATTCCAGCTCTCAGTTCAGTTCAGTTCAGTCGCTCAGTCACGTCTGACTCTCTGCAACCCCGTGGACGGAAGCCTTCCAGGCTTCCCTGTCCATCACCAACTCCTGGGGCTTGCTCTACCACTTGCCAATTAGTTGTGTGACCTTGGGCAAGTCACTTCGCCTCTCTGTACCTCAGTTCCTTCGTCTGTCAAGAGGAGTCATAAGGGTACCCATTTCATAGGGTTGTTGTAGGAACTAAACGAGTTCAATGACGCCTGGCATGTGGTACAGGCTAAAGAAGTGTTAGTGATAGGCGGTGGGTGTCTGGTCGGCCGCCTGGTCACCTTTACACAGGTCCAGCCAGGTTGTCTTCATGCTTTTCTGGTCAGCAGACATTGGTAACTGAAGTCAGCCTGACCCGGCCTGTATGCGCTGCTTGTTTATGTCTTTCTTCTATACCTCCCAGCCGTCTGGCTCTCCTGTAGCTGAGACACTCATGGAATCAGACGGCTCTAGATGAGTGTGATCTGAACGAGACCCCAGAGGTCTCCATCACTGACCGCATGTCGTGTGTATGTTGTCATTCAGTTTCCTTCGTGGCTAAGGAGTGGACACCTAAGTACTGCTTCTTTTTATGGAAGGCTCTGACTAGCATATTTGCTGATTAAAAGGGAGGCCTCGTAGAGCGTTCATTTCGAGGCATATAGTGATACTTAAAAACCAGCACTATTCCAGGCATTTACTGCAAACTGTCTATTTCCTAAAATAGGGAGGCCATGCTTTTGTTTACTTCCTCCTAATGAGAATTCCTCAGGAGTTTGAAAGCTGTTATTGTGGCCTTTTCCTCTTCCCCTGCATTTTGCAGCCTACCCCATCCAAGGAGCAGCTGAACAGTGCACCATTAAAATGGTCATTCAACCTTGAAAGGAATCCCCTTCCACTTTCCCCTTAGAATTGTAGGAAGCTGCCTTTGTCAACCAAAGGTATATAAAAACTTTTTAACATATTTCAAATCCTATCACCAGTTCCTCTCTCCTCTGGAGGATATTCCCTGACCCCCATCCTATTATGTAAAATATTTCATTCTCTGATATTTGTGTACTGGGACATATCTTTATTGTTGTACTTCTCACACTGCCTAACATGTAGCAGCTGTTAATAGTACCTACTGTGTGCCCAGCACAGTGCGAGACTCCAAAGACCTAATCACAACTAAGACTCCAGGCACCGCGGCCTGATGGAACTGTGGGTAACCGTGGACATGTTCTGCATCGACACTGCCCACTCGGGAAGTCCCCAGTCCCCTGTGCCCAAGGAACACTTGACGTGTGGCTAGTGCAACTGAGGAAATAAATGTACAATTCCATTCATTTAAATTTACATTCAAATAGTTACATGTGGCTGATGACTACTGTATTAAACAGCTCAGGAACATATGCCTCAGAAGGCCAGAGATTCTTTTGTTTATTGCTGTACTTCTAGCACCAAGAACAATGCCTGCCAGGTGATGTGAAGAAGAGAAAGAAGGGGTGGCAGAGGGAGGGAAGAAGGTCTCTGTCCTTGTAGAACTCAAGATACAGGTAGGACCTGGTATTTATGTTATTTGTTTACAGGTGTTCAAGTCCAGAAGCAGGGACTGTCTTTGCATTGTCTGTACCCTTAGATCCATAATCAAAGCCGTAGGAGATGCTCAAGAAATCTAAGTGGGATTGATGCTGATGAAGGAGTAGGCACTAGGAAAGCTAAGATAGCTCTTTTGAGATGAATATTCCCTTTCATTTTCATCAATATGCATTTGAGAATGAAAGTCTCTTATCATGAGCCACCTTCAAAAGCTATGTATGGTGCCAACAGTAGCAACTTCGAGTGGGCTCAGAGGGACACAGTCTTAAACATAACATACCCAGTGCTATAGCAGGGGGGGGTCCTTGGTTTGGGGAAAGAAGGTCACAGTCCCCTGAGCCGAACCTAGTCCATAGCTGACCTGAAGTCACGCGTGCCCCTGAAGCCAGGTACAGGTTAGACATCTGAAATGTGCCTGGTGACGCTGCCGTCCTGAGTGTCTTAGAAGCACAAATGCAGCCGAGTGCTCAGCCTGGGTTTTGAAGAGTAACCGGATTGTGCCTCCAGTGAATGGCTTTTCTGGTAGAAGCCCTGGAATGCAGCCTTATCTCCTCCTTCTCTTGGGCTGATCCTTTGTCCTGGCTGCTGACCTTTCTCCTTCCTCACACAAGGAGGTTTGCTTGATTGGGAAGAGTAACAGATGCAGACAGCTTCATTTGTGCTTGGCAGGCACCGCAATCTGCATTGCTGTGGAGGTCAGGAGAATCATAAATAATTCACGGGGTTCTGGTTTTCTGGGATGAAATGGGCCAAATTAGTCATAATTTCATTGCGTTCTCCCTCTTCTCACCCCAAACCCCGTACACCCCATAGCCGCTTAGCCCCTAAGCCAGCACCTTCCCTTTGATGCCTTAGAAGAAGGGGACGGCGGGCTCTCCGCGTGAAGATGAAACACATGGAGTCGGTATGTGAAGACGCTGTGATGCAGAAACTAGGACATCTTGAAAGCTGAAACATAAAACAGCATTTTTAAAAGGGAAAATAACCCCAATGTGTCTCCAATATGCTGCGTGCAGGAAACGTGACAGAGGCTGGAGTGAGGCCGAGGGGAGTCGTCTCCAGCTGGAGGGCTTTTATCGCTGCCCTGTTACCATCTATGCATCAGAGCCCCAAGATCTTCTTACTCCCGCTCCAGGAGACAGTGGATACTCAAGGCTAGAGAGCTTGGCATGTCAGCATGACCTCGCAGGCCCTTCTGTCTCCTTCAACATTTAAAAATTCAAATAATAAGCCTGCTCCCTATCTGACTCAGAGTGATGAACGTGTGAGCAAGCGTCTGGGCAATCCACAGTGACCTTTTGTTTGGGACTTACTCACTTTTAACCAAAGGTGGGGGAAGAAAGCAACTCAAAGGCAGGCCCAGGGCTTCTGTGTAATGTTGTTTAGCCATAGGTGGTTTAGTTGCTCAGTCATGTCTGACTCTTTGTGACTCCATGGACTGTAGCCTGCTAGGCTCCTCTCTGTCCATGGGGATTCTCCAGGCAAGAATACTGAAGTAGCTTGCCATGCCCTCCTCCAGGAGATCTTCCCAACCCAGGGATCAAACCCGGGTCTCCTGAATTGCAGGCAGATTCTTTACCAACTGAGACACCAGGAAAAAGTCTTTTTAGCCTCTACTGCTACTGCTGCTAAGTCACTTCAGTCGTGTCCGACTCTGTGCAACCCCATAGACGGCAGCCCACGCCGCTCTGGCTAGATCCGGGGTAGAGAGAGACCTCAGCTCAGTGTCTGGACTGCCATCAGCAGGACCTGTCCTGCTTTCAGCTCTGAGTGCCCTGCCTCGCTGGGTTCTAGAGCCAGGGGCACGGGGCAGCCTCCGAAGGCTGTGTAGGGGGCGGCACTGCTTTGCACTGGCACTGCGCGGGGAAGACCACAGTGATCTGCTTACACCCACCCTCCTCACTGCAGACGTGGCACACTTCAGACCCCTCCCCTCTATCCTTCTCTCGCTGCCGCGCTCGCTCTCTTTGCGCCTTTCCTTGGAGGTGAATCCAGAGAGCTGTTAGTTCCTCAAAGCAGACAGGGCTTTGTTGGAAAAGGAGTGAAGGAGATCAAAGTTTTTTTTTTTTTTCTGTTTTACGGAGACCAGTCATGGTGCTAATTAAATAAGTGCTGCCCAAACAGCAGTCCATGCAGTCCTTGCCTTTAAGAAGCTGAATCTAGAAGAGGAAACACAAGTAAACACAATAGTTACTTATGGTACCAGTTTGCTTCCTTTTTTTACAATTGACATTATTAGAGGTCAATAAAAAGAATTTTAAGCTCTAGTCAATATCCTGTTCTTCCCTAGTAACAGATGGTGGTGGTATCATAAACATAGTAGGTGTTAGAAAAGTTTTTTTTTATGTTTATGTTGGTCATGATTATGGTAAATATGCTTTATCATATTAGTGGGTGCCTTTGCATTGTCAACACTTAGGGCAGAAATGACGTGAGTGTCTGTGGTTCTATGGAGTCTCACAGGCAGACAGGACTTCACCTGATGACAGTGTGGCTGGGTGTAGAGTGGGGAGGAGGAGGCGGGAGGGCTCAGGAGACAGAGCGCAGGCCCCAGCACCCGGGATTCCAGGGGAGCACAGGCTGTGTGATGCTTTGGCTTCCTCCCTGCTCAGTTCCACATGTCAAATGGGCTAGATGAGCTCCAGGCTCTTCGCTGCACCGGGGCTTGCATCCATCCTCTGTCTTTGAGAGATAAGGACACTGATGCCAAAGGGTTTAATGAACCTACCTGAGGTCAGTGGTAGCAGAGCCGGAAGTAGAATCCAGTTCTCTGGATCCAAGTCTCTGGTCCTTTCCTCTTCCCCTGTCATAATTTCAGGGTGGTCAGAGGCAGTGTAAGATATTAGTGAAGTGTTGGGGCTCTGCAGAAATGTCTAGTAACACAGCAGCAAGACAGAAAAATAGGGATCCTCTCTGTTTGGTCATGGTCCATCCAAGACGTGTCCAGAATACCTGGGCTTCCTCAGGTACCCCCACTGGGATCCACAGCCCTGGGGTATTTGTCATCCTTACCCCCAGCCATTCAGGGGAGCCACTGGCTTGAGAGTGCTGCCTGATCCAAACCCAGTTGTTGAGAGCAGGGCCAGCCTCCGGACAAGGAGGCCAGACAGGGGCCGGGGGCGCGGGGGCGGCAGAAGGCTCGTCTGCATCCTCGGCCCCTCACCACAGCACTGCCAGCAGACCCACAGTTTGGGCCACTGGCTATCTATCTGACAGCCCCAAGAATTTCCCACACTCCTCCTATCTCCAGCTCTTCTCCTGACAGTGTTTGCTGTCAAGGACAAAGCACTCTAAATAATTTCAGTGTCCAAACAGAAGTACCTGTCCTAGAGAGTTTAAATGATTTCCATTGATTTTATGGCTTTTTTATAATTTTATTAATTTATTTATTTATGACTGCACTGGGTCTCCATTGCTGCACATGGACTTTCTCCAGTTGGAGCGAGCTGAGGCTACTCTTCATTGTGGTGCTTGAGCTTCTCATTGCAGTGGCTTCTCTGGGAGCACAGGCTCTAGGTACTCAGGCTTTAAAGTTGCAGCTCCCAAGCTCTAGAGCACAGGCTCAATAGTTGTGATGCACAGGCTTAGTTGCTCTGTGGCATGTGGGATCTTCCTGGATCAGGGATCAAACCTGTGTCCCCTGCCTTGGCAGGTGGATTCTTTACCACTGAGCCACCATGGAAGCCCCTTATAGCCATTTATTATGATTGTAGTTTGGAGACTTGGGGGTGCAAATCTAGCGATATTGTCTACACTTCCCCAGCCTGTGCAGCATGGCATTTTGTTTTGACTAAACACCCTGTGTGTGCCAGCCCCTTGCCACTGTCTCTGTGTCTTCAGTTTTCTTGAAGCAGTCATTTTGAGGAGAGAGACAACATATGTAAAAACTTATAAGCCTATGAACATAGTTGAAGCCAAAACACAGAGCTACTTTCAGACATGCACCGTAGTGAATATTTTGATGATTTAGTTGCAGCACATAAATAAATGATCCAATTAAAGAAAAAAGTACTTAAGAAAAATGCACATACTTTTTAAGGCTGCTTGGGGAAATGTATCTACTGTACAGACACGTACATTTGTTAAGTTCATAGCCTGCCTCATTCCAGAAGGACTTGAGAGAGCTTCGGGACAAATACTGGCAGAGAACCATCTGAACTCAACATTTTCAGGCCCAAATGACTTCCTGCCGGCACAGGACTACACGGCAACAACTCCACTCCAGTTTCCAGAACCAGAGAGAATCAAAGGCACTTCCCTCACTTGGCAGTTGGGTGGGGCCAAGCCAAGTAACCTTGAGGCTGGTTCTGCTCAGAAGTGCAGAAGTAATAACCAGACTCCCCATCTGCCTTTGGTGATCAACTCCTCTCCCTGACCTTAACCCAAGTTAAGGGTGCCAGTCTTGTTCCCCAAGGCTGAGGTCATCCTCAAAAGTCTGTGTGATTTTTCCTGGTCCTCCAACTCAGAAACCTTCCCTTCTAGTCTTTTTTATGGCAGAAACTCTCCCCTTGAACCCTGATCCCAAAGGGTCTCCGCTTGAACCCCAGCCTCTCCTCCTAAAGTGAAGAGGAAGCATATCAACTTGGAAATCAGCAGATCTGGGAATGAATCCAGAGTCAATCTGCCTTTCACCGACCATAAAACCCTGACCGCTTGCTTAGCTTCAGTTTCCTCAGCTTGAAATGGGACGAATAGTAGTATTGATCACAGAGGTTCTGCTGCAGATGAAATAACACCTCTAGTAGGCAGGGCCTGACGCAAGAGTATCTAAGGCGTGGTCGCCACTATTACTGAACTTGCCTCTCCCTAAGCACATGGGACAGCGGCAGTGTATCTCCCGAGTCTCCCTGTATCACCTGTAAACAGGCTTTCCTGTCGCCAGCTCTACTCAGCCTCCGGGGTACTCCCGAATACTCCTTACTGGACCTCCCTCCTTCCTCCAGCCCATTTTCCACCCTCATCACCATGATGTCCTGATTCTGCATATCAGAGGCCTGCCTTGCATTGCTCCCCCGCAGCCACATCTATTCCAAGTTCAAGTGTAGGTGTCCACACCCTCCCACACTCTCCCTGGTCACCTCAGCCCTGTTCTGACGTAAAGAGAGAACTAATGCTTAAGAGTTCAAACAGTGAAATCTTACAGTTAAGATCATTGTATGTCTCTTTTGTTGGAAAAATCAACCCTTTTGGTGTTTCATGACTTTTACCCTTTATTTTTTCATTCATTCCAAAAATAATAGCTACAGGGATGAACAAGATGGACCGAGTGCCTGTCTTCAATTTGCTTACTGTTTAGTAAGGGACTAGTATACAGCATGATAGGTTATATAATTGTTAAAATGTATTAAAGGCCCCATTTTAACTTTGTAATTTACATGGTTCTTCCATTTTGGAGCAAATTACTTAACTCGTCTGTGCGTCATCTTCTTCATCTAAAAAATGGAATAACAGTAGCTTTTACCTACAGTTCGACAAGCAGCCTCAATTCTCCTCTCTGCTGGACTCCTGAGCACAGTAACAGACTGCTCGGCTGTGTTAAGAGCCCTGAACTTGCTCATTCACTTTTAATAGAACAGAGCTGATGCCTTGTAAGTACACAATAATAAGTTATTATTAATTGCAGTGATAAAATTAAGGAAACACCTTGGGCATACAGAGATTGCTGTCATTCGGTTTTGCAGCAACTTTGTCTTTTTGGAAACATTTGCAGTCACCCTTGGAAGCAGGAAGACAGCTTTCTAACCAACTATCACTCGCTCTCCCTTCAGGAGCTGCTGAATCAGGCAGGATGTCTCTTTCACTTCTGACCCCCTGCTTCAGCGCTTCTCCAAAGAGGATAATAAATGAGCAGGATAAGTTTGCCCGTCGCAGTTCACTACTGTCTGTGAGATGTGGCAGGAGATTATCTGAGCATGTTTGGATAAATGATAGATCACTTGGAGGCAATTTATAAGTGCAGCATTAATGAAGAAAAGTTGAAGGAGGCATGAAGGATGAGAGGGAGGGAATCAATGCCAGAATGTTAACTGTGAAGACAGAGGAGGCAAGTCAGGGAAGGAAAACATAAAGGGAGGTGAGCAACTGGGCTGAAAACACGTAAGCAGAGAGGGCAGGAAGTGGGCATCAGAAGGCGAGGGGAAAGAGGATACAGAGAGAGAGATGGCATTGTCCGCCAATGAGGAGGCTGAATTTTGAGTAAACAGAATACATCAGGCACATTAGGAAAAAAGTGGAATAAACAAAATGGAAACAGAAAGTTGAGAAGAATATTTCAGTGCATAAACGGAGAACACATATTAGATTATGGCTATTTTTTATAAACCAAGGAGTAACTGTTTTGCCTGATACAGATTACTGAGCTCCTCTAAAGTCACTACCATAAGCATTCCACGACTGTTTTATTCTTTTTTTTTTTTTCTACAATATATTTGAAATAGACAAACTAGAGAAATTTATGGAGTACCTTTACAATAAATTGAACTCCTAAGTTGTGGCATTTCAAATGCTGAAATAATTTGATATGATATAATATAATGTAATATAATAGTATAAAGGAAATTATAGTATGAGTAGAGAAAAACTGGAGTTACACTGTTAATAAAACTATTTGCATCATCTCTCTTTAGCCTGCTTTGTTAGCAGTGGTATATCTGACTCATGATATCCCTTTAAGATATATTTACAGATAAGATATAGCATGGTTTTTGTTTCACCATGTGCTGTGCTTAGCCACTCAGTCATGTTTGACTCTGCAACCCCATGGACACGTCCTGCCAGGCTTCTCTGTCTGTAGGATTCTCCAGGCAAGAATACTAGAGTGGTTAGCCATTCCCTTCTCTCAGGGATCTTCCAGGAATCAAACCCAGGTCTGCATTGCCAGTGGATTCTTTACCATCTGAGCCACCAGAAGAGATTAAAAGACTAGTCAAATAATCCATAGTCATTCATGGAATAGAAGCATCATCAAGTTTTCTGTTCCATTCTTACAACACCCAACTCTGTTCATCTTCCATAAACAAATGAGCCTGGGCAGTGGACATACTCGGGTGAGAGTCCAGGCTCCCTGATGTGTAACTTTATAAACTAGCATGGCTAACTTGGCCTGTCTGAAATTTCATTTCCTCCCTCTGTAAAACGGGGATACTGCCACTCCCTGCCCCCCGCCCCCGGAGATCATTATACCTATTAGAGATAAAAATACAGTAAAGCATTTGGAACAAGTAGATGGTCAATGAATTTTAGCTATTATTATTTTCATGCAACAGAAACTAGTGATATACATCTTTATAGTCAAGTAAAAGCATCATTGCATCAACAAGGAAAGGAGAGAAGAGAGTGGCAAGATTAAATCAAGGAGGAAAAGGGAAATAATCACATGAGAAACCATGCTTGTTGTCGTTGTTCAGTGACTAAGTCATGCCTGACTCTTTGTGACCCTGTGGACTAACACACCAGTCTCCTCTGTCCTTCACTATCTCCCAGAGTTTGCTCAGATTCATGTCCATTGAGTCGGTGATGCTATCTAACCATCTCATCCTCTGCTGCCCCCTTCTTCTTTTGCCTTCAATCTTTCCCATCATCAGGGTCTTTTCCAATGAGTTGGCTCTTCAAGTCAAGTGGCCAAAGTATTGGTAGAGCTTCAGCTTTAACATTATTCCTTCCAATGAATATTCAGGGTTGATTTCCTTTAGGATTGACTGTCCAGGAGAATTTCAAGAGTCTTCTCCAGCACCACAATTCAAAAGCATCAATTCTTTGGCATTCAGCCTTCTTTATGGTCCAATTCTCAGATCTGTGCATGACTACTGGAGAAACTATAGCTTTGACTATATGGACCTTTGCCAGCAAAGTGATGTCTCTGCTTTTTAATATGCTGCCTAGCTTTGTCATAGCTTTCCTTCCAAGGAGCAAGCATCATTTAATTTCATGGTTGTAGTCACCGTCTGCAGTGATTTTGGAGCCCAAGGAAATGAAATCTGTCACTCCTGAGAAAGCATACTGGGATTAGTGTGTCACAAACTAAAGGGAAATGTATTCCTATAGTGCCCTGGATTAATGTACCTAAATGAAAAATCAATACAGAAAGGAAGTCAGTTCAGCCACAGACATAAGGAAATGCTATTAAAGTGGAGGTTTGCCATCCCTCAGAAGATGTCTTAATCTATACCTTAAGATTAAGGTAAAGAGATAAATGGAAATGACACTATAAAAACAAGTGTTACAGAGGTTGAAGCTTGATTTTTTGTTACTGAAAATCCTAAACAATAACAGTAACCATTTCCTCCTGGTCTTAATGATTCGCACTTGTATCCTCACTAGAACCCCAGGTTGTATAGGTCGCCTAAATCGTGTAACTAATATGTTGAATAATCATGGCTCACAAGGGAGGTCAGATCATAAAGCAATCTTATTTTGTTTCTCCATGTTACTTTCAGTTTTTCAGTGAGGTCTAGTTCTTTCCCTATCTTTGGATGAATATTGAGCAAGTCCATAAATTTTATGGTCACCCTTAGGAAATATAAATGGTCTCAATTTAGTAATTTATGTGTCTAATCCCATGGAATAGTCAAAACTTCAAACTTGATTTAAAGTTCAGGCATTCTTTCTGTCCCAGTTTCTGCCTCCTGCAGTTGAAGAAGGGAGGTGTGGCTGGTTGCCTCTCTCTTCCCTCCTCTAAGCTTCCTCCTCCTCCTCCCATAGCTGAAAAACCACACTGTCCAGCACCTGCAAGTTTCTGAGAGACAGGGGAGGGGCAAGGTGTAGGGAAACTCTTACCTCGCCGACACAGTGATGAGTAGATCTGACACTATCTGGTTCTTGGCAGCTGCATCAACCTGCCCTTTTTCTCATGTGCACTTTGGTAGGGGCTTTTGAGGCCCCTGTATCTCTGGAGATCACCTGTGGTTCCTTCGGTGTGGAGAAGTGCTGTGCTATGTTGGTCAGCGGTTAAGAGGCAACTGCATCGCAGTGTTTTGTTTCTTTTTTCCGCCTCTCTTTTAGGGATAGGAGTTGTGTGTGCCACCACCTAGGCAGTTAATAGTGCGAAAAGCATGGAGAATAATTCAAATACATGAAAAGATGGAGATCGGTGAATTTGAGCAGAAATGCAATAGCTTAGAGTTAGTACAGCCAAGAATTATCAATTATTCTAATTTACAAGAGGCTTAATGATATTGGGGCTTCTTAGGTCATCAATGGTAAAGAATCCATCTGCCCATGCAGGAGACACAGGTTCGATCCCTAGCTCAAGAAGATCCCGTGGAGGAGGAAATGGCAACCCCCTCCAGTATTCTTGCCTGAAAAAACCCATGAACAAAGGGGCCTGGTGGGCTATAGTCCATAGGGTTGCAAAGAGTCAGATATTGGCAGATTGCCAATCCCCAGTTTTTGAAAGGTTCCCCTCCTCAGATGAAATGGCTCATCTTTCCATAGGCTCTGTTGAAAGAGAAACTCTACAGAAACCTGTGCCCTGGAGATTTCAAAAGGGGGTACGGGGAATGGGGTAGGGTAGGCAGAGTAGAGCAGATTCTTGCAGTGCTGTCTTGAGGAGGAAGGGGTGGCCATTTTACAATGAATTTGCTCATCCGTGTTTTAGAAAAACAAATAATGAACCAATGAAGGGAGAGGGGGGTGATTTATGAGAGTTCATTTTAAAATCCTTTCAAACAATTGTGAGTTTGCAACTAAGTTACAAAGCATTATGTATCAAGCTCTAAATTCTCACAAAGTATTGTTAAGCCATGGAAATTCTGATTTTTTTAGACTAGAAGAATGTTCAAATGTTAGCAATTTCATTTGCTTAAGACTTTTTTCACTCCCTCTCGTCACTAATACTAAATTCCACCTTGTAGTTTGGAAATTTTAAAACGTAAATGAGGTACTTTTATCATCCCACACATATCTCTAAACTTCCTGAGATGAGAAATGGTGATTATGTATCTTTGCAATCCCTGCAGTACCCAGCACACAGTGGTTACTGACAGAATACTTATTAACTTGTATCACAAACTCAGAGTCAGGCTGGAACTCATTATTAGCCACAAAATGGCAGAGTTCAATTCTAATCAGCAAACTTTACCTTGATATAGAAAGTAAAAAGTGCAAGAAGTTGAAAAACCTTACTTATGACCTGCAACTGAAAACTCTACTTTTTTCCCTTTTAAATGGCCCAGAGAAAGAAGAGGAGGCAAAGATGGTACCTCTCCAAGATGCAAAGAGGAGCAGCTGTAGAGGGAGGATTTGGGGTCCAGCCTCCACCCTCAGACACCCTCAGACACCCCCGGAATCTGGGGGAGGTGGCTAGACCAAGCCGGCTTCCCTGTGCTCCTCCCAGATGTCAGGCAGGGACCAGAGCAAAAGCCAGATCTTGAGAGGAATTGTGCACCCCTTCTGCCAACTCATTGTCTAAGGAGAAATTGTTTTCTGGCAATCGCTTCAGCATTTGAAAAATTCCCAACCCCAACCCGCTCTCTCTGGTGTTTGTCTGATCTGATTGGAAATTTCCCAAGTGTGTTTAGGGCTTTGCTCTAGAATGGGTGAATATAGTTGAAATTGCAGAGTATCATCTGTTACATATTTGGAGAAACTTTTTAAAACCTAACTCGACACTAACCTGCTAACTCTAACCCAGAATTCCAGACAGATACGTGGGTCTTCTAAAATCATAAACATTTGATGTTTGTGTTCCTGATCTATTTGTTTTTTTAACACAAAAATATTTGCATCTGGCATTTTGAAACCTTCTAAAGGAAGTTTTCCAGACACCTTTGAGGGGGTGATCTCTTAATCAGATAAAACTACCTTCGTTTTTTTAAAAAGTTTGCTAGACTTTTCACTAGACACCACTCTAAAACATCCTAAAAATTATCAATACCAAAATCCCCAGTCACAAAGATGATATTAGCATTTTATCATAAATGCATTTGGAATCATCAGTAACTTGAAAGGCTTCTATTAGGATAAAACATAAGGCTAATTAAGAAAATATGAAGCTAAGCTCCATGCCAAATGAAATAGATATTTATTGGAAATAACCAAAATGACTTTGCTGCCGTGGAAAGATCCTAAATCTGTGCTCTGTGGAATAAGGCTGAATGTGTTCATATGTTTTCACAAACACATCCTGAATATTATGTCCAGCTCTTCAGAACTGGGTAGAAATTGGGTGAGAGTTTACCCCTACTACCAGGGAGCAGTCATACAGCTGAACAATATTAGAGAAGGATTTTAAGGTCAATACTCTTAAAACCCCAATAGAAACTTTAAAAATGAAATTGTTTGCGATTTAGCAATATGGCTCCCAATTAAATGAATGAGTTGTGTCTTTAAATGCCTATGCCCTGCTGAAAATTCGCCATAGCTTTTTAAATTATTTATTTATTTAGGCCACACTGTGCGGCATGTGGGATCTTAGTTCCCCAAGAATTGAACCCACGCCTCCCTGCAGTGCAAGCACGTCATCTTAGCCACTGGATTGCCAGGGAAGTCCCTCTCCATAACTGTTTTAAAAAGCAGTAAATGTGTTACTGGTGACAGAATTCAGCTTAATAAGTTTCCAAAGGTCTTGATAGTTCCTTTCACACTTTAACTCATAAAAAGTGTAGGCAAGTAAGTGGAATCCTTTTTCCCATCTTCTACATGATTAGGAAAGGTACAAACCCCAGTACATTCCATTAGAGCAATTTGGGGAAGCCTGAGATGGCTCATGAGAAGGGGACACTCCGGGTGAGTCCTTGGCACCTGAGGTGACACATTGCATGTGGCTCGGTTCGCCCTTCTCCTGTTCTTTTCAGGAGATAGACAGTCTCAGACCTCTGCTGACCTAAGGGTTTGTCACTGTTGATTCAAACAGAAGAACTATTAATACTTAGACCCATTTAGGATTCACAGCTTACAAGCAATTTCCCATTCTTCCTATCATATAATGGTTACTCTTAGGTCATAGATGACCCCAAAGGACCTTAGTTTCAGAGCAACTTAATTCTTTGTAAGTTGCAGACTCTGGTATGAGTCTAGTCCCATTGGAGAGCGTCTGATTTCAGTGTCTATCACTTTTTGGCTCTTTTGTTTCCCTAATAAGAATTAAAAGTATAGAACAGTCTTATGGACTCTGTGGGAGAGGGAGAGGGTGGGAAGATTTGGGAGAATGGCATTGAAACATGTAAAATGTCATGTATGAAACGAGATGCCAGTCCAGGTTCGATGCACGATACTGGATGCTTGGGGCTGGTGCACTGGGACGACCCAGAGGGATGGTATGGGGAGGGAGGAGGGAGGAGGGTTCAGGATGGGGAACACATGTATACCGGTGACGGATTCATTTTGATATTTGGCAAAACTAATACAATTATGTAAAGTTTAAAAATAAAATAAAATTAATTAAAAAAAAAAAAGAATTAAAAGTGAGTTGGATCCTCACAGTGAGTTTGCAGGACACCCTAGACAATGGTGGCTTTGTGATAGTGTTCAGGTCATCATCGTACAGAGCAGCACAAAAAGGTGCTCCAGAGACAAACCAGCACTCAAAACTCTCCAACTTGTTATGTCAGTGATTTTGACATTATACATGTTCCTCCCTTTCCTTTCAATATGAATGCATCTAACCCAGCCCCTTCCTCTTCCGAAGTTAGAGTTTTAGAAAAAGTGCCTTTGGCATAAGTTTCCAACTGGTGTCATAATTACAACCTGCTCCACTGTCTTCCTGTTTGGGAACCCGGGAAAAGCAACCATGAGCAGACTTCGAACATGCTGTGTGAAAAGTCCATGACTCTGTTGATGCAGTCCTTCATGACACAAGTCACTACTACCACTCTACAGAGAAGAGGCAAACTGATAACCCTAGGAACTTAGTCAAAAAGCTGTGTGGAGTCATGATTTGGAGAGAGCTTTCTCTTAGGAAAATAGATACTCACCAAACAGCCTAAATTTAAATTCTTCATGGTAGATGAGAGCAGATAGAGCATCCATCATAGAGAGCGCCTGTTTACTGGCAGGCTAGGATGTGAATGTTTCCTTTTCCATGCTCCAGGTAGTGGGATCAAGCCAAAGGAAAGGAGAGGTTCCTCTTGATTTTCCCAGCAGAGGTCACCATTTTCATGATCTGAATGGATTTTGTGCTTAAAATCCACACATTGAAAGGATCGTGGTTACTGAGCCCTCAGTTCCTGGAACTGAGGACAGACCATCTACAGGGCACTTTATTCTGTGCATAAAGAAAAATAGCAATGATCTAGAAACTGTAGATTGTTCAAGCAGTTTAAGTTAGATCTTGGTATTTAAAATGTCTCGACTAAGCTGAAGACATCTCCTTTGAACATTTGCACACACATGCACATGTGTGTTGTACACACACTATTGTTTTTAAATTATTTGAGCTGCCTTATAATATAGTTTTTGATCCCTCCGCACCCCCGTAGAATATTTAGCCCAAAAGAAGAGTCATAAATATTACTTATTGCAAATTTCTGCTGCACTGTGACTTTAGTTATATATTCCTTTTAAAACCAATTCTATAGGTATGAACAATGACAGATGTACATATTGAGCACTGGAATTTGGTTTTATGGGCTCTGGTGCCCTTAGGCGGCTAGGCAGTCATCATGCCCTTTTGTCCTTTTACTTATGAACTTCCATAGACTCTTGTCTAGCAAGCATCCAGGTTTTATGTTAAAGGCATCAAACCATTACATTGTCTAAAGCAAGGGATCAAATAGTTCACACTAGAACTCAATAAAAACACCTTCTTTAAGAGTGAGTAGGGAATGGTGATCATAAATAGCACCCAGTGGAAATCTTTGAAAATAGATTTGCTTTAAAATATTTGTTACGCCTCATGAATCATTATTTTGAATATTTCTGTCATGTGAATCTCCCTAAAATAAATTAAGATGAAATAGCAGGTAGAGTTGCTACTTCCCTAGTGGATTGCTCGGAGAAGGCAATGGCACCCCACTCCAGTACTCTTTCCTGGAAAATCCCGTGGACAGATGAGCCTGGTAGGCAGCAGTACATGGGGTTGCACAGAGTCGGACACGACTGAAGTGACTTAGCAGCAGCAGTAGCAGTGGATTGCTATGTGTGCAAGCTTAGCTGGCTGCTGAATAATTTTGAACAGTAGAGAGCAGTAGAAGAGTGTCAGAGCACATAGCTGGCCAAAAATCAAGAGGCTGTAAAACAAAATCAAGGCATATTCTCTTAAAATGATCTTGAGTTTCTACTGACAATGAAAGACACTTTTGAACTATATTGTAAATGTATCCACTTTTAAAGAATGGCTAAGTAACATCCAAACAATAAGTTATCAAATAAGGATGCCAGTATTTATTACTGAATAGCTGTTTATTTATTAAAATTAAGACTGTTCCCTTTGGAGGCGTGGAAACATTCAGTAAAAACTTCTGTACAAGCTCCATCATCATTAATAGCAGCAGCAGCATTGTAATCTAAAGCAGGCCACAGACTAATCGTATAGGAGAGTCATCAGAACTGATCATCATTTCTGTGAATGCCGACTTAAATGGAACATTCAAGACATGTGCATCAATTCCCAACAAATGTTTTTGCCACTCTCTCTGTAGTCAAACCAGCCTTTGTAGAAACTACACCATAATTCTGATGTTTCCCTTTGGCCTTGGTAACCCCACTGGGGTGGTAGTGAATACACCAGTGGTTTAAAAAAGAAACAAACAAAACACCAACCAAAAAGCCAACAACATCACTGCCACCATGCTTACTCCTGCCAGATGTGGGGCAGTCCACATCTATTGTACTGTTCCGTCTCAAGCCTCACTTGACCACCTGGCCAGCAGTGGATTCTTGGTTCCTTGCCCTTATTTTTTTTCCCCATCTCACAAATAGTCCCTGCATCCACATAAGCCCAGAAACATAAGAATCATCCTTGACTGCCTTCTTCCTGACCACCCACAATAGCAAGTCCTCTAGATTCTAATTATAAAAATGCCTCCAATTCTAAAAACCTCAAATCCGTTCGCTTCTTTTTCACTCCATCATCACACCGGCACCTGGGCCGCCATCATCTCACACCTGTGGACTGCCAGAGCCTCTAAGTGGCCTTTCTCCTCCGGGCAGCAACATGGTCTTTATGTTTGAAAACATGGGTCAGATCCTGGCATGCTCCTGAGTAAAACCCTTCAGCTGCTGCCCACTAAGCTGGGAATGCAATGTCAATCCCTGGCGCCGGCCCACCAAGCCCTCGCCAGCTTTCCTGCCTCCCCTGCACCCTCTCCAAATTCTTTCGGACTCGGGACCTTCCACATGATGCTGCCTGTGCCTGGAGGCTGTGTGATTTGGGGACGTCACTCAGTCTCCTGGGCCTTGGTTTTCTCCTCTGAGAGGCGGGAGCTTGGTTCTTTTCCAGCAATGTTCCTCCTATTTCCTTTGATAAGACAGGAGTTGTCTTGAATGTATCATTTAATAACCTTCTACAAAGCACTGATCCTGAGATAGCAGAAGAGGCTAGCCACACGTGCATCAGAACATATTTTCCAAGGATAGTGCAGGAATAAAAAGTGCTTTGAAACTGAGATGTATATGTTAACCAGCACTGTTTTCAATTAATAGAGGGATGTTTATACCATATGAGAAGCCTAAAAGCCTCAAATTACAGCAGGGCAGGAGACTTAATCCTTACAAAGTAAATTTACTGCTCTCTCCCTAGGCTCTATTTGAACACACCAGTTACATGTGGGTACCTATCTAAATTGGCATTCCAACCATCCTGTATTAAAAGTGCATTTTCAAGGTTTATCCTCTTCTCATCAACAGGACAGTGTTGTCAGGTTTTCAGTTTCAGATTGTCAGACACCCAAGCCAGAATTTTGAGCCGTTTTCTTTCTTCCACCGCCTATATTCCTAAACCAGTCTACCACACACAATGAAGGTGAATTCTTAAAACATGTTTATTAACTGAGCCAACCTTACACCAATTCAGTCCAGTTACACAAACTTTGTTGAGTATCTGCTGGATGCCAGACACCGACCAAGTACCAGGCTACAATGAGTAGGTCCTGGGCTCAGCTCTCAAAGGGCGCACAGTCCAGCAGGCAGACCCAGATGCAAACAAATCATGTAAAAGTCCAGTGTGTGCTCAGTCGTGTCCGACTCTTTGCGACCCTTTGGACTATAGCCCGCCAGGCTCCTCTGTCCATAGGATTTCCCAGGCAAAACTACTGGAGTAGGTTGCCATTTCCTCCTGTAGGGGATCTTCCTGACCCAGGAATCGAACCTGCATCTCCCGCACCTTCTGCATTGCAGGCAGATTCTTTACCTGCTGAGCCATCGGGAAAGCCCATCATGTAAAAGAGTTGGTGAAAAAATGAAGGAAGATGCTGTGGGCTCTGGGACAACTGTCTCAGCATGGAGGGATCAGGCAAAGTGTGATGCATGAATAGTATTTACCTGTCAGAGAAGAAAACAGCATTTCAAGAAAGAAAATCAGGTATACAGACAAACAGGAGTGCAATAGCTGTGTCCTTTGGGGGTTCCAGAGGGTCTGTGGCCAGATAAAGCTGGAAAGAGAGGAAGAAACCTTGTTATGAAGGGTCTGGTATGACCCACATGCTGTCCATCAAGTTTGATTGGGTCCTGAAATACTACTCACTAACTACTGCTGCTTCTGCTGCTAAGTCGCTTCAGTCGTGTCCGACTCTGTGCGACCCCATAGACGGCAGCCCACCAGGCTCCCCCGTCCCTGGGGTTCCCCAGGCAAGAACACTGGAGTGGGCTGCCATTTCCTTCTCCAGTGCGTGAAAGTGAAAAGTGAAAGTGAAGTTGCTCAGTCGTGTCTGACTTAGCGACCCCATGGACTGCAGCCTACCAGGCTCCTCCGTCCATGGGGTTTTCCAGGCAAGAGTACTGGAGTGGGGTGCCATTGCCTTCTCCGACTCACTAACTACTACTTTCCATGAAATGACTCCTGTAATCCTGAGAAGCTGAGACTCCAGGCCGCATCTGCCGTCTCTTCAGCCCTGCTATGTTGTTGTTGTTGTTCAGTCGCTCAGTCATATTCGACTCTTGGTGACCCCATGGACTGCAGCACACCAGGCTTCCCTGTCCTTCACCATCTCCTGGAGTGTGCTCAAACTCATGTCCCTTGAGTTGGTGATGCCATATCACCCTCTGTTGCCCCCTTCTCCCACCCTCAATCTTTCCCAGCGTCAGGGTCTTTTCTAAGGAGTCAGTTCTTCGCATCAGGTAGCCAAAGTATTAGAGCTTCAGCATCAGTATAATGAATAGTCAGGATTGATTTCCTTTAGGATTGACTGAATTGATCTCCTAGGAGTCCAAGGACTCTCAAGTCTCCAAGGGACTCTCAAGAGTCTTCTCCAACACCACAGTGCAAAAGCATCAATTCTTCAGCACTCAGCTTTCTTTGTGGTCCAGCTCTACACATCCGTACATTAGCCCTGCTATGAAGCACTGTTACTGTGCCTCCCCGATAAAAGGAGACATTAAAACTCTGTGATCCGAGGCAAGTTATCCAACACCTCTGAACCTCACCACATCCTCTGTAAAATGGGAATAACTTGTGCAAGGAGAATAATTGAGTTTTTGTAAGAACTAAGGTTAAAACATGAAATATTTAGTACTATGCCTTGTACATGGTATGTACCTGCCATTTTTAGCATCTTAAACATCATCATTATAATTCTTTTTTTTTCTTTTTTTATTATTTTTTTAATTTTATTTTTAAGCTTTACAATATTGTATTAGTTTTGCCAAATATCAAAATGAATCCGTCACCGGTATACATGTGTTCCCCATCCTGAACCCTCCTCCCTCCTCCCTCCCCATACCCTCCCTCTGGGTCGTCCCAGTGCACCAGCCCCAAGCATCCAGTATCGTGCGTCGAACCTGGACTGGCGACTCGTTTCATACATGATAGTATACATGTTTCAATGCCATTCTCCCAAATCTTCCCACCCTCTCCCTCTCCCACAGAGTCCAAAAGACTGTTCTATACATCAGTGTCTCTTTTGCTGTCTCATACACAGGGTTATTGTTACCATCTTTCTAAATTCCATATATATGCGTTAGTATACTGTATTGGTGTTTTTCTTTCTGGCTTACTTCACTCTGTATAATAGGCTCCAGTTTCATCCACCTCATTAGAACTGATTCAAATATATTCTTTTTAATGGCTGAGTAGTACTCCATTGTGTATATGTACCATAGCTTTCTTATCCATTCATCTGCTGATGGACATCTAGGTTGCTTCCATGTCCTGGCTATTATAAACAGTGCTGCGATGAACATTGGGGTACACGTGTCTCTTTTTATGCCCAGCAGTGGGATTGCTGGATCATAAGGCAGTTCTATTTCCAGTTTTTTAAGGAATCTCCACACTGTTCTCCATAGTGGCTGTACTAGTTTGCATTCCCACCAACAGTGTAAAAGGGTTCCCTTTTCTCCACACCCTCTCCAGCATTTATTGCTTGTAGACTTTTGGATCGCAGCCATTCTGACTGGCGTGAAATGGTACCTCATAGTGGTTTGGATTTGCATTTCTCTGATAATGAGTGATATTGAGCATCTTTTCATGTGTTTGTTAGCCATCTGTATGTCTTCTTTGGAGAAATGTCTATTTAGTTCTTTGGCCCATTTTTTGATTGGGTCATTTATTTTTCTGGAATTGAGCTGTAGGAGTTGCTTGTATATTTTTGAGATTAGTTGTTTGTCTGTTGCTTCATTTGCTATTATTTTCTCCCATTCTGAAGGCTGCTTTTTCACCTGGCTAATAGTTTCCTTTGATATGCAGAAGCTTTTAATTTTAATTAGGTCCCATTTATTTTTGCTTTAATTTCCAATATTCTGGGAGGTGGGTCATAGAGGATCCTATCATTCATTTTTAAGATTTGAAGAAATGGAGCAGCATAACCTTACTTGCAGGTTGAAAGATGTCTATTAAGAGAGTAGGGTGAAGGAAGGCTAGGGGCAGGACTGCCGTGCATGTGGACAGCTCCAGGTGGGCATCATTCACTTTGTAATCAGTGTGCAAGTGCCCCTTGAACCCAGGCCCTGGGTGAGGCTCTAAGCTGAGAGCTTTACATGTATGACTCAGCCCTCTAGCAACCTTCAAAGTAGGCACTATTATTGTTCCTATTTTTTGAGAAGAGAAAGCTAAAGTAGAGAGGTTAAGTTACTCTCCCAAGATGACCCAGCTAGTAAGAAGTAGAATGAGGATTCAGATCAAGGCTGCCTGTCCGCAGAGTCATTGCCAGCATTTCTGTTCTGACCTCTCTCAACACCGAAGCAAAGGATGCTCAGACGATGCAGCTGTGACGAGCTGCAGGCGCTGGTGGCCGTCTGGGCTCACTCTCTGTGAGTGGAGCCACCACACCTGCCTTTGGCCCAGGTCGGGCTTATCCATGCCTCAGGATCAGAGTGGCAGCTTGTCACAGGTGTTTGGGTCCTTAGAATGTGAGCTCTTCCGATGCCAGGGTCTGGGAGCATTCTGCCTACACTGAACCCACATTCTCTGTAGTTCATCAAGGTTTGTTCAGCGTCCCTTCCCCCCAACCAGACTTTTCAGTATCTCAGGAGAAGGTAAAACCCTAGGAGAGAGATCTCTATTTGGAAATGACACTGCTGATCAAAGAGCAAGCTGCAGGGAGGGGAGCACCAATTTCCTATGACTTTGAATTAATTTTCTATTTGACTCTAGAAGACCCCAGAAATGCCTCCCTGGCAGATTTTGTTTATTAAAGCTGCTAGGTATGCATTGCTTCATTTAAATACAATAATGCCCTTTGGCAGAATATTCCCAGTGCTTTCTTTAATAAAGCCTTCTGCTCCACATTTATACAAGAAGAGAATCTTAGGATCAGTTGATAGTTTTTCATGTTCTTTGAGCTTTCTAGCCTTTTAAACTATTTTTGTAAGTGAAAAAAATGACGATATTAAAGAAAACTGTGCTTTTTAGAAAAGCTAACAGTGATTTTCATTTTTGCATGATGTATTCCAGTCCAGGCTCCATCTAATAATGTTTTCCATAATGTACTTGCAGCTCATATTAGTCAGTAGAGTAACTCTAGTAACACGACTCCCAGACCTCAGGAGTTTAACACAAGTCAAATTCGCATCTCACTCACTCTGCATCTCTCACTCAGGCCAGCAAGAGCTCTGCTGGTCACAGTCACAGAGGCACAGACCCGAGGGATGGGGCCCCATTGTGACGCACACCTCACTGAGGCAGGACAAGGAGAAACAGGAGATTATAGGCAGGTCCTTAAACCTCTGCCTGGAAGTAACACCCATTACCTCAGCTCCTTTCCACCGGCCAGAGTGAGTCACACAGCCAAGCCAACTTCAGGGGAGATGGGGTTGGACGTTTACTATGTACCTGGAACAACAAGAGATGGAATATTTGAAAACATCCCTTTACTGTTCCATAACTGTGTTATATTCTACCGCAAGTCATAATTTATTGAATTATTTTCATACTGGTGAGTATTAATACCAAAAGCAAGGAGTTTATATAGGATTTTAGAGTTTATATTTGAATGCGTTTTATGGTACCGTCACCAAGCAACATTTGCCTGCTCCTGCTGTATGAAATCTCTCTATATATATCTCTCTCTCATACACACACACACTCACACTCCCACACCTACGCACACACACACATATACCCACACAGTCACACACATGCACACACACTCTCACACACATACTCACACTCACACACACACACTTCTGGTCATCTGTTTGCCCTCTGGCCACAGACTTGAAGATCAGACGCTGACGAAGCCCGGCTCAGCAGTACAGTCCAGCGCGCTAGCGTGCTCTAGTTTGCTCCCGTTTCAACTCTGGTTGCTGTTTTAAGCATCTCACTCCTGCAGCCCTGACTTTGGGCCTTTTGCTAAGAATGCCTTTTGTGCCCAACCTCTAAAACATCCAGCATCAGCCCCCTCCGCACAGTCAAACAACAGCAGGCAGGCCCTCAGCCCAAGCTCATTGGTCACGTCCAAATGAGACAGAAACGACTCTAGCGATGAAGTGAAGGTGCATTGAAGTCGTACTGTCTCTGTGAAGGCAGTGACCTTTCCCAGTTATAAAATTGATTCTATTAATCCAGGTCAAAGACCTACCATGGCCTTTGAATTGAATTATGTTTACAGCCAGTCTTCCAGATTATAAAGTAAAATGTTAGTGGGACACCAGGGCCACCTGGCCTGTAGTGGAATAATTACACCGAACTGAAACATTCATGACTGACAGAACCTGCCTGAAGTTCTGTTGAAACTGGCAAGCAACTCAGCATCCAGGAGGGTGACATGAGGAAGGTGAAGGGACAGAATCACAGAACAGGGCGTGAGACGTAGGCTCCAGAACCCAGGTGGTCGACAGAGCAGCCAGCAGAGGGCCTCGGAAACTCAGACCAGGCTCAGGGCAAACACGGTACCACCAGGCCCAAACTAGCTGACGGGACAGTGGAGAGAGAGTCCAAGAGGAATCAGCAACATTTGTAGTTTAATGAGAAAATGTGTCCATTTGTGGGCATATGAAAAGTTCAGAGAACTAAACTTCCTCCCCTATGGAAGGAAAGCCAAGCCTTGCAGAAACTAAGAGACATTACAGGACATATGGGGCTGCCTAGCTTCCAGTTCAGGAGCTGCCACTTGTCAACAGTATTCCTTTGGCATGTTGCTTAATCTCCCTATGCTTGAGTTTCCTAATCTGTAAAACGAGATTAATAATAGTACCTATAGTATGTGTATCTTGTTATTATATGTATTATATATGTGTGTTACATGTATTTAATATTACACATATTATATATATATTGTTTAGAACAGGAGCCACATAGTAAGTACTTTTAATATGTAAGTTCCTATGAGGGATTCTTGGATCCCAGATACTAAAGGGCATTTAGGACAGAGTCCCAGAAATAGAGGCAATCTAGAGCTCACCGTAGTGTAGGACCAACTCTATAGTTCAGTTCAGTTCAGTTCAGTCGCTCAGTCGTGTCTGACTCTGTGACCCCATGAATCGCAGCACACCAGGCCTCCCTGTCCATCACCAACTCCTGGAGTTCACTCAGACTCACGTCCATCGAGTCAGTGATGCCATCCAGCCATCTCATCCTCTGTCATCCCCCTCTCCTCCTGCCCCCAATCCCTCCCAGCATCAGAGTCTTTTCCAATGAGTCAACTCTTCGCATGAGGTGGCCAAAGTACTGGAGTTTCAGCTTTAGCATCATTCCTTCCAAAGAAATCCCAGGGCTGATCTCCTTTAGAATGGACTGATTGGATCTCCTTGCAGTCCAAGGGACTCTCAGGAGTCTTCTCCAACACCACAGTTCAAAAGCATCAATTCTTTGGCGCTCAGCCTTCTTCACAGTCCAACTCTCACATCCATACATGACCTCAGGAAAAACCATAGCCTTGACTAGATGGACCTTTGTTGGCAAAGTAATGTCTCTGCTTTTCAAATCTATAGTAGAGAATAAGAAAGTAGAGTGAAGATTCAGAATGTGCAAAATCATACCGTTTTGAAGTCGGTTGAAGATTCAGAAGATGGACAACACAGACAAACCTGAAAGACATTATGCTGAGTGAAGTAACGCAGTCGCTAAAGGGCAAGTACTGGATGACTCCACTTACTTGGCGTGCCCAGACCAGTCAGCCTCATTGACGCAGAAAGTAAAATGGCGGTTGCTAGGGGCTGTGGGGAGGGGAGAATGGTGATTTATTGTTTCACGGGCACAGAGTTTCAGCTTTGCAAGATGAAGGAGTTCTGGAGATGGATGATTGTGATGTTCATACAATAATGTGAATAGACTTATTGTCACTAAACTATACACTGAAAAATGGTTAAAATAATGTTATATTTCTTTGATCACATTTTAAAAAAACTAAGGAAGTCTGTATAAAATATGAACTTTAGTCACAATAATGGGTCAATTTTGGTTCATTGATAGTAACAAATGAATATGCTGATCTGGGCTCCCCTTGTAGCTCAGCTGGTAAAGAATCTACCTTCAATGCAGGATACCTGGGTTCAATTCCTGGGTTGGGAAGATCTCCTGGCGAAGGAAATGGCAATGGGGAAGCTAGGTTCAAGGGTATATGAGAAATATCTGTACTATCTTCATAATTTTTTTTGTAAATCTAGAACTGTTCTACAAAATAAAGTTGAGTTTTTAGAAACAACCCCAGAAGATGGGGAGAACCAGATGAAGAGCTGCTCTGGCTCGAGTGAGGGACAGTTGAGCTAGCTGGAGGGATCATGAATCTGAAAACAGAGGTTCCCCCTGTGGTTTCAGAGGTCATGTGTAAAGAAGAAAGAGACTTAAGGAATCAGAAAGTTGGTCTCAGCAGCAGGAGGGGACAGATGACCAGTGACACTGACTGGGAAAGGATCAGGTCATCAAAGTGGACCCACAGTCAACCCAGTCCGACACTGCATGTGTGTAGGAGAAAAATCATAAAAACACACATACCATCCACTGAGGCTGTTTCAAATTCCACATAAGTAAGGTTAGTAGACCTGAATCCTTGGGCACTTCCTTAAAGCCAAACAAAAAGCAGACAATTAGGAGTAGGCAGAAAGAGGATTGAGCAGGGCAGGTGATGTTGGCCCCAGAGCCCCAGTAGTCTGGTGGGTCTAAGTACATCTAAGCACCTAAGCTTGTCAAGACTGAACAGTACAGCGTCAATGCTGTAAATTCAGATGTCATTTTACAATAAGATTTACCGTTTTAAATCCTCATCCCTGAATGTCCCTAGGAAGTCTTTATGAGTCAGATGTAAGTTCAGCACATTTTTAGCACCTATGGGGTTCTGTATTTGGCATGTTTGCTCATACTGTTTTAATTCTCATAATAGCTAGTCGTCGTATTGCCATAGAATATTAGGTGAAAAAACTAGAATCGCATTATTTGAGTAACCAGTGATAAAGGAAGGAATCAAGCTATGATCTTCTAACCATATAAATGAATCATGAGTTTCTAAGCTCCTTCTATAACAACTGTTAAAGCAAATAAAATCAAATCATTTACGGTGGTGAGGAGTTTGCCTAAAGGCCTGATCAAGCCAGACGTGCTGGCTACAGAGGAGATCCTAGGCGAGGCACTGGAGAGCAGATGTGGCCATAGCACAGCCCTTTTTAGAGGACGTGTGCCCTGCCCCACTCCCGCTGGGTACCATAATGTCAGCAGGGTGGGCATCGTTTTGAACATCTGTGCAGTGCTGTGAAAATTGGGCATGCACAGATTCTGACCAATCACCACAGGAAGAGAGTGAGGCAGCTGTGGGGGATGCAGGAACACATGTGACGGTGTGGGCAGAAGGAGGGGAAATGATGAGGTGGAATAAAGGGATGTGCACTTAGCAACTGGAAGAAAGTAGGCATTAGGTTGGGGCTGCAAGAGGGAACAGAGCCCTGGGCTGAGGCAGGAAATCAGCAAATCTGTGCCATAAGTGAAGAAATCTTTAAACATTAGTAATATGCTATGAGAAACATCAACACTAGGCTCCTCATATTTTTTTTTCAGATTATTAATTTTATTTTATTTTTAAACTTTACATAATTGTATTAGTTTTGCCAAATATCAAAATGAATCCGCCACAGGTATACATGTGTTCCCCATCCTGAACCCTCCTCCCTCCTCCCTCCCCATACCATCCCTCTGGGTCGTCCCAGTGCACCAGCCCCAAGCACCCCGGCTCCTCATATTTTTGAGCTTTCATAATCTACTTCACTTACTGGGATACAGTGCAGCTCCCAGAAAAGGAAAGGCATATACTGGGGTGCACAAATGGTATGGAAAGATTAGCGTGAAACCTAATATCCTCCAGCTCAGCCTCCAGCGGCCATGGTGGTGCTGTGCATAGTAGGTGCTCAAGAAATGCTTTTTGAATGAATGGTTACAACATGGAGTAAGTGACATCAGCAGGTGCGCAGGTGTGTGTGTCTGTGCAGTTTGGGTTACTATATGAGGCTTTTTGTTTTTTTAATGTATCTATTTTTGACTATATATTCTTGCCTTTGAGGTCAGGAATCATGTAGTTTAGCATCTTTGTAACTATTCACAGCTTCTGTGAGGTGTTTTTTTTTTTTATCCCCTGTAGAATGGAATCTATAGTGATACAGTTTTCTAAATTCCAGACTGAGTTAACATGGTGATATTTTATTTGAAATGCTTATCTCAGCCCATCCTATTTCGTGCTGGCCCATACTTGGAAGCACTCAGGTAACGGCTGGACAAACAACTACATTGAATGGGAATTGGGATTAAAAGATTCAAGGATCCTTTCTGACTTTGAGTCCATTTTTCTGTGGACCGCCCCCCCCCCCAACAAGTCCCCCAAGGTCAGTATTCTCTTTATAATCTTATTGCAAATCCACTCATAGGTGGATTTAGTTGAGTGTATTGTCTTCACATTGCTAACCAGTGTTATTTAGCCATCCATTCAATGAAAGGAAAACTCAAACTGCTGAGTTGCAACTCTCATAGAACATGCCTGGAAACCTGGATGGAGGAACCAAGAAGCTTCAGGGGACACTGGAAATGACATTGGTTTTAGAAAAGGGCGAGGCTCCTCTGATTATAGTAAAATCTCTCTCTTTAATATTTTGAAAACTTTAGGCCTGTTGGCTAAAGCAGTTCGTAGTCAGTACTAATGACTTTTTGGCCTTTTATACATTTCATGAGGTTCTAATGACATTGTTGGATCAGGTCTGACCTGGTGACACAATACAGCTTTACCCTTTGCTAAACTCTTATGCCTTCAACTGGTCCAGACCTTAAACAACTAACAATAGGCAGAAAACATTCCTGACCTAGTTTTTGAATCTTTACATGATGCAGAGATAAAAATAAGTTCTCTGCACTAATTAACTGAGAAGTCTTGGAACACTACAGCTTGGAATCTTTCCATTTCTAAAACTGGTGCCCAGAATATTGCTGAGTGGTTTGCTTTAGGGAACGATGTGTTGGATTTCATTAATCTAGTGTTGAGCTTTTCAGTGGAAAGAATTCAGTAAAATCTTTGTATTACTTTTTCTCCCAATTAATAACAAGCATATAATGTACTTTGGGAAGGACAAATGTATGATTAAGCCTTCACTCCTGTGTCTAATTTTTCTTATGCATCTTTTTGTGTTCCATGTATTTGTTTAACCATTCAGGTAACTACATAACAGAAGCTTAAAGTTCTGTCGTTATAGATTCTTGTCTTGTCCAACTTAGGAAACCAGAGAGCAACTTTTTCTCCTCCCATCACCTCTGTTTTTGTCGGTCACATGACTTGTGGAGAGAGGAACTAAGACCGACTGAGAAACATGGACACTGCCCCTCAGGCTGATGAAAAGACTCCTGTCTCAGAGAAGTTCTTTTCCCCTCTTCCTGAGAGAACCAAATAGATAATCATGGCTAGAAAAGAAAGAATTTGAGTTCATTTGATAGAGACTCTTTTGAACACAGTTGAGTTTATACCTTTATCCTTGAAACTTATATCTGAAGTAGTTTGACCCTAAGGTCAATAATTTTGGGGGAGGAAATCACAAAGACAAAATGTCAAGTCAAGGTCATGGGTACCCTCAGAAATATAGCGTGCCTTGTAGAACCTGGCTTCAAAAAATAAGAAGGCAGTTCAAGGACCTTCCAGCAAATTCTTAGTGCAGAAGAATTAAGTATATGTAAACATTTTTATAGCAGTGTGGTGAGTAACCCCAAATATTCCTGCTGTTCCTCTGACCTTGTATTGCATCAGAAGAAAATAACAGCAAAAATAATGGTGATAAAGAAAAATAGGTTCTTTGGCTAAAAAAAAAAAAGGTTCTTTGGCTGTTTCCTGTTCATCAGAAAACAGATGAACCCATATGACCCCAATAGTAATCCCACTTGTAATTTTTTTTTTATTAGTAACTAGGGCATTTCTGATAATAATTTGCAAGCTTAGGACAATACATTTGTTCTTTTTATAATAATAGAAGGTAGTTAAAATGCTTTAGTAGCCAGTGAGGATTTAAACTTGGTCCAACACTTGTTTGTTTAGTGACTTCTTGATTTCAGCAAAACCAGTATGTGTGTGTGTGAAGACAGAAATCAACGAGCTAGTATATAAACAAGTCCCTTTTATGTGAATTTGAGGCCTTGGCTCTTCTCTTAGTCTCTCTCCTTTGGGGATCTCATCCAAGCTCAGAATTTTAGCTACATCATCTGTGGAGATAATTAATTTGGAAAAGAAAGGTTCACAATGACCATGAGAGTAAAATATTGGATAGGCTGTTCTGGGTAAAAGGGATTAGACTTCATTTCAGAGACAGCCAAATTCCATCATCTGGAAGCCAGCCTGGGGATGAGGCAAGTTTCTACCCACTGATTAGAGGAAGGGGAGGAGGGGCCAAGAATATACAGCTTCCATTTACTTGCTTACCGTAGCTTGTGGTCATTTTATTTTCCCTAAACTGTTTATATCATAGTCTTAACACGGCTGTCATTTGAATGTGTTGCTTAAAAAAATAGGTGAGAATACTGCCACTTCTTTTTTTTTTTTTCCAACTACAATTTTATTTTATTTTTAAACTTTACAAAATTGTATTAGTTTTGCCAAATATCAAAATGAATCCCCTACAGGTATACCTGTGTTCCCCATCCTGAACCCTCCTCCCTCCTCCTTCCCCATACCATCCCTCTGGGTCGTCCCAGTGCACCAGCCCCAAGCATCCAGTATCGTGCATCGAACCTGGACTGGCAACTCGTTTCATACATATTTTACATGTTTCAATGCCATTCTCCCAAATCTTCCCACCCTCTCCCTCTCCCACAGAGTCCATAAGACTGTTCTATACATCAGTGTCTCTTTTGCTGTCTCGTACACAGGGTTATTGTTACCATCTTTCTAAATTCCATATGTATGCGTTAGTATACTGTATTGGTGTTTTTCTTTCTGGCTTACTTCACTCTGTATAATAGGCTCCAGTTTCATCCACCTCATTAGAACTGATTCAAATGTTTTCTTTTTAATGGCTGAGTAATACTCCATTGTGTATATGTACCACAGCTTTCTTATCCATTCATCTGCTGATGGCCATCTAGGTTGCTTCCATGTCCTGGCTATTATAAACAGTGTTGCGATGAACATTGGCGTACACGTGTCTCTTTCCCTTCTGGTTTCCTCAGTGTGTATGCCCAGCAGTGGGATTGCTGGATCATAAGGCAGTACAGATGGCTAACAAACACATGAAAAGATGCTCAACATCACTCATTATCAGAGAAATGCAAATCAAAACCACTATGAGGTACCATTTCACACCAGTCAGAATGCCTGCGATCCAAAAGTCTACAAGTAATAAATGCTGGAGAGGGTGTGGAGAAAAGGGAACCCTCTTACACTGTTGGTGGGAAAGCAAACTAGTACAGCCACTATGGAGAACAGTGTGGAGATTCCTTAAAAAACTGGAAATAGAACTGCCACTTCTTGAGAGTGTGGCCAAGGAGAGTTGCCTCTGGCATCCCACTCTGCAGCCCAGCTATGCTCTTCCTAACTGAGTCACTTTCAAGAGGAACTGCTACTACAATCTGTGGGTTGAGTTTACAGGGAAATCCATTTCAGCTCAGCGAAAGGAATCACTTTGTGTTAAAGCTACCTGGTGACAAACTCTTGATGGCCTTAGGAATTTGTGAGGTGCCAGGAGTAAAGAAGGGTTGAAGGGCCATCTGTCAGCATTTCTGGAAAGGGGAGTTCTGTCTTCGGTTGGAGCTTATGCTTCGGTTGGAACCTCTGAGGTCACTAAGAACTGTGAGTTCCCCCTCACTACCAAATCTGCATTTGCAACCCCAGCCTCACTCCTGGAATCAGGGAGCTGTAGAATTGGCCATGACCTCAGAGACCATCTTATTCAACCCTGTAGAGATGGGCTAAGGGACTAGCTATGGTCCCCTTTGAGCTCCAGTCCCTCTCCTCCCAGTGCTACCCTTTAAGTCTGAGGCAGGAGAAGTCCTCCCCACTTTCAAACCAGCCCCACATCTACTTTCCATCAGTGGAACTGGCATCCTCCCAACTCAGGAGCAGACCCTCCACATCACCTGCCTCCTCTTTCCCTTGCCTCCCCCAGCTGGTCATCAAAGTGCTTTTACAATGCCGTTCTGAGTCTCCCCTCCTCATTCCTATCACCACTACAGTATTGCCTCTAGCCTGTCAATAATGGCCTGAGAATATCCCGGATTCCGGTCCTACCCCCTCTAAGCCATGATGCAGACTATCACCAGTGACTGCCATCTACCGCACAGTCTCAAGATTGGAAGAAACCAGAGAATTCATCTTGTTCCACCTTCTATCCCATGCCTGACCCCTGACTAAAACATTTCCTCTTTCATCAGTATTCCATTTCTCAGAACTCACCATGGCTTCTCTTGCTTATAGGCTGCTGCTGCTGCTAAGTCGCTTCAGTCGTGTCCGACTCTGTGCGACCCCATATTCCCTCGCTTTGTAATCATGCCTCCCTCCCACCTCCTGCCAAGTTTGGCCCCAGTTTATTCTTCCAGCTGTCCTTTCAACATCAACCAATGAGACTCATCTTCCCACTCTTCCGTTAACAGTCTTACACATTTACGCCTATAGCAACAAAAAGTTAATCAGCCAAACTAGCTTTAAAAAACAAAAACACAGCCTGCTCACACGATGTAAATCGTCCAGGTATAGAGCTGGTTTCCTCAGTCTTCATCCTCGGGACAAAGACCTCTGTTGGTCCTGCTTCCATCTGTGATAACTTCACTCTCAGGCCACCCTCCTCCATGTAGTAGTAAAATGGCCACAGTGGCCCCAGGATTACATTCTCTTAGCAGACAGCCATGAAGAAAGGAGAGATTCTCTTGATCCATGGTTCCTGCAAAGGTCTTGGGATCCAGTCTCATTGCACTGGTCTGGAGCATGTACTCAATCCTGAACCCTTATAGTGGCCAAAGGGATAGGGTTTTGATGAGCAAGGTCAAGTTCAGGCACACCTGAATCACAGGGCTAAGGGTGAGTTTAAGGAAGACCAGGGCACTGTTACCAGAAGAAGTGGGAATGAAGACTGCAGTCATCCCCTCTACTCCAAGTACTCTGCCAGCTCTCAGCTTATCCAAGGCCCAGGTCCCTCTTTCCCCGGAAGCTGTTTGGTAACCAGCCTACTGACTGTGACCTCTGAACTCCCACCATGCTTGCTTTCTGGAGCATATCTATAGGTGCTGAGGTCCTTGAAGGGAGAGACCACGTCTAATGCAGCTTCTCGTTTTTTTCTCATTGTGCCTAGGACTGTGCTTTGCACAACTGATACATAATAAATTTTTGTTGTGGTAGTGACATTGGCTAATATTAGCATTCGTGTGTGTCTGTCAGAAAGAGGGATGAGGTGCATGGAAAAAGCAGATGTGCGTCTCCATGGAAACATAGCAGCGGGCAGCCCCTGAGCCTGGTGGCTGCATGATTGATGTGGGCATTTGGCCATCTTGGTCAGCCAGGGGTGAGACCTCGGTTGAGGGGGTCTTGCATCCTTCCATGCTGGGCAGTAAGATGATGACATTACAAGGTGTGCTGAGTGTGGGCTTTCTTGTCACTCTGACCTCGATGCCAGCAGGAAAGGACAAAAATAAAGAAACCAAAAGGCAAGCTAGAGGGAAGAATGAAAACAAAAGGTAAGAGGGCATTTTTAGGGGAAATAAGGAAATAAATTAGGAGGAAAAGTCAAGACCATGGCTGATGGTAACATGTTTTCAGTGAAAAAAGGCCTATTTGCTCTCACACTCTTCCCTCACAGCCCAGTGTTACCTGTGTCTTCTATGTGTATGATTGGAGTGTGTGTGTTTGTGTGTGTGTGTGTTTTGATTTAGAAATACCTTCTCTCCTCCCACCCCCTTTCTCTGAGAAATGAGAGAGATCATTGTCGATGTTCTCTTGTCCAGTGACTCTTCTCAGTAACTACTTCCATATGTGTGTTGACTTCTACTTGTAAAATACCTTTAAGAAAATTCTTTTGGCTAAGGTCATGTCATCTTGTTTTTGCATTCCTTCTAAATGGGAGGGATTTGTTTCGTATGGTTTAAACATCTTAGAGAATAAAGAATTTGCTTGTGTCTTATATGAAACAAGATCACATGTTGTATAAAGCTGATCTAAAGAAAATGTGTGGGATATTTAAGGGTTAATTCCGGGTGGGATGGAAGAGGAACGCTTGCATTCTTGAAGAGTCTCTAACAAAAGGAAAGCACAGGCCATCATAGTAGAGCTGGGTGAAATTTGGGGATTATATACCTGGGGGTTCTCAGACCTTAATATGCTTAAGAATCACCTGGGGTTCTTGTTGGATTCCTGGGCCTCACCCCCAGGGATTTCTATCTGGGGTGGAGCCAGGAGTCTGCAGGTCAATAAGCACCCCTGGTGACTCCACTGGGATAATAAGCACCACTGGGAGAGTGGTCCACATACCACATTTTGGGAAATACTGACCCCCAGCCAACCTCCCGCTTTTAGGCAGGAAGAAACTTCAGTCAGTAGTTGTAAACATCAGCCAATAGTGTGGGCATCACACAGCCATATAGGCTTTACTTCTGTAGGCCTCAGTTCTGTATTCAGTAAAGCAGGAGTGACAGCGTTGTCTATTCCCAAGGGTTTTGGGGAGGATTACGTTTGATAGTACACGTAGAGCACTTTGCATCATGCCTAATAGTAATATGTAATAGGTTCTGGTTAATGTATTATTATCAGCTTATTGTTACCGTTTTAGGTGTATTATTTCCCTGTTTGAACTCTAGTTATCTGTAGAGCTTGCCTAAAGGTACCAGGGTCATTCGGGATGGACTGACAACGTGTCCCTGGGGAGGAAAAGAAGTACTCCAGAGCTGGGCAGAGCCCCTCTTCCTCAGCTCCGGCCACAAGCTTCCATTCTGCAATTCCGACATGGGTGACTGACATGAGACTCCACTGTCCCCCAAGTTAAGGCTGCCCATATGGGAGCTTTTCCTTTGGCCTGTGGTGGCTGTGAATGAGGCAGTCTGTCACAGACATGAAGATGTTGGCTCAGACGGTAAGCAGACAAAAGTCAATTGTTGGCATTGGGGGTGAAACACCAAGAAAGGTCAGTAACGAGAACCTCTCCAGCACATGAACAAAGTCGCCACGTCATAGAAGGTTAGTCCCGAAAGGCACAGCAGCAGAGTCCTTGTCCAGTGGCCCCTCCCTCAGTCAATAGTGAGAGAAGTACTTGGTCCAAGACAGCTGGGGTAAGAACCCAGTTAATTTCCTTCCTGAACAGAAATAAACAGATTCGTGGTACTTTCCTTACAGTATCAACAAGGGCCTCAGAGCCCAGGCAGATTTTAATATGTGAACACAAGTTCGTAACCTTGCCATGCAGACCGGGATCAAATGTTTATGCAGGGGTGTATTTTTTCACTGCACTCAGAGTGTCGTTGTTTTTCCTTCCCACCTTGGGGAGCAGAATAGCCCCTTTCAGTTTAAAGGAACACTTTAGATGCAGTAGGAGAAAATGAACCTTTTCTCCTTTGTGTCTGACTTTATTTCTCATGTACAAAGAGCTTGTGTTCCGAGGAGAGCCTGGAGATGGCAACCGGAGTCCTAACAATCCCGTTTACTGTTTGACTGCACAAGGGGGCCGTCTGTCGGGTTTAACGGCCCTCTCTCTTAAAAACAGCAGTGACCAGCCAGTTAATAAGAAACAGCCCCGGCTGAGTCCTGCTCGGTCTGGTTAACTTAGATTTGTATTAACATGTGAAGATATAAGCATCACCTTGGTCTGACGTGAGCACATGACCCCACTGGGTTTGGGGTTTCATCTAAACCAGCACTAAGAGCCGCACGTGCAAGCTCATCTCTGTGGATAAAATCAAACGATGAGCAGGTCAGAGGAGTCAGGCACGAGGAAAATCCTTCTGCTGAGATCTCCACGAGCCGCCACCTCCCTTTCTTTCTTGCAGTGGGACCTGGTGTGCGCTGGCCATTGTGAGGCTGCAGAAGAGATGGGAACAAAAGCTCCTAAATGTGCTTGATGAGCGATGGCCATTGGAGCCACTCAGTTTGTGGACCCCTGCCTTTGTGAGGGGTCAGCCGGGATTTGTGAGAGTCCATAAACTGCCATGTCAGGAGGATCGCTGCTGTTCTCAGCAGCGGAGAGCTGGCAGCTGCTGCCAACACTTTTTTTTTTTTAAACTCGGACCCCATACTGCTCCTGTCCTGCTGATCCTTTCAGTGTTCCTCTCCGAGTGGCAGATGGTGACATTTTTCCAGATGTTGCAGCTTTCATGTTCATCTGATGTGTACACGGCGCACCAGGGTTATTCGTGTCAATAGACTTGCACACGGATCCAGGTGCGTGCTTCTTACACTGGCTGTCACGGTGGCCTCTGCATTGCCCAGGTGGAGGTGCTGAGCCCACCCTGGGCCCCTCCCACCCGCCAACCCTCCTGGCCTAGGATGGCTGAGTCTCGTTCCTCTGGAAGTGCAGCATTTGCATTTGAAGCTTAGAGTTGTTTCTGGAATTGTGGGCTGTCTGTAGTCCACTTGCCCTCTTTCCGCTATGTGACTTCAGTCTCCCAGGCTGTGTGAGTTCCCCAAAGCATCGAAGACTGGAGTATGAAGGAGGGTTTCATGCTGCCCTCCAGCCCATGTTTGCTAGGATTTCAGCAACTCCGTCCCCTTTATTGTTTCCCCCTGGTCACCCTGGGGCAACACCCCACGGGACCGCAGACACCTGATGGTCGAAGACTGCAAGATCCTTTTGCGGCCATCTGTGGTTTTGCCTGGCCCACACTAGTCCTCCTATCGGGAAACTTAAGTGAGCAATTGCTCATCCTCATCCTCTGTTTGATTTTACTGGGGCTGTCTATCACAATACCTGCCTTGTTGGCCACAGAAGTGGGCCAGTTGGATTTCTCGTCTCGGACGTTACTAATTGAAATGAAGAGCGTCCCCTCCTAGCTGAGAAGATGGGCTCATGACAGCTGCTGGCAGCCACATTTCATGCTTCATGGAAGATTCCAGTCTTCAGGAGAGTCCAGCTGATCATCAGAGAGAAGAGAAATGAGCCATTGAGGGAAGAGTGGGCTCTGATTTCACTACCCCAGGACCCAGCTAGCCACCTGGCCCTTCCTTCGGCTTAGTTACTTGAGCCAATAAATTCCCTTGTTTGCCTTTAGATACTTTGAGTTGGGTTTCTGTCACTTGTGATCAAGAGTCCTAGCTCATGCAGTCACGTTGACCTCTGTCATGAAGTCACTCCACTCTCCTCTGGCCCCTTGGCGGCCTCTCCCCAGATGGTCTCCAAGAGAAAGGAGGTTTTCCTTCCACACATGATGGGTGATTGTGACGTGCTGTTGGGGAGACAGCCACTGCTTCCAGGAATGGGGGTTCTTTGAGCGCCTAAAGGTAGTCTTGGGCTTCTTCCAGATATTAAACTCAGGCTGTGGAGAAATTTATATCAAGGCCTGTCATGTGATACTTCAGAGACCCGAAAGCCAGAAGGAAAATTGGGACCCCGTATCACCTTCACTTGACCAGCACATCTGAAGTCCCCGTGGTGTCACTGACCACAGCAATAGGTATCTCAACCTGCTGTGGGACACTGGCTTAACACAATCGGTCACCTGTCCTTGGGAGGTGTTTCCTCCATCAAGTAGCTGCCTTTACATGAATTCAGCATTCAATTTCAGGCAATACAAGGACTGCTTTTCTCGGTCCTGAATCATCGTGGTCGCCCACTGCCTTTGTCCTGGAATACCGTCACAGAAAATGATGTTTTTCTACTTTCGTGTATGTTAAGTATGTTTTCTGTTCCCAATCCCGAGGCAGAGTTTGCTGCCAGAATTTTCTGATGAATGTCCTACAAGGTTATAGCAAAATGAGACCAATTTTTGGTGATATTTAGAGTAAGGCTAAGAGCAGCGGCTGCAGAGTTCAGCTGCCTGGTTGAGCTCTCAGCTTTGTCACCTACCAATGGTGGCTCCTGAAGCCAGTCACTTACCCCTTCTGTAAGGGGTTCCCATGTATGACAAATGGGGATAACCATACCACCTGTTATAAGGACCTTTGTGAAGAGTGGATATTCTAAAAGATATACAGGGCTTACCATAGGTTCTATCACATTAGTGTCATTTAGTAAATATTTAGGAGAAGGCAATGGCACCCCACTCCAGGACTTTTGCCTGGAAAATCCCATGGACAGAGGAGCCTAGTAGGCTGCAGTCTATGGGGTTGCTAAGAGTTGGACACAACTGAGCAACTTCACTTTCACTTTTCACTTTCATGCATTGGAGAATGAAATGCCAACCCACTCCAGTATTCTTGCCTGAAGAATCCCAGGGACGGGGGAGCCTGGTGGGCTGCCATCGTCTATGGTGTCGCACAGAGTCGGACAGGACTGAAGCAACTCAGCAGCAGCAGCAGTAAATATTTAGTAAATAATTTAGAAAATATTACCAATAATAATATTAGTTCTTTCACCTGGAGCCTCTGGGATCTGGTTTCTTATGTTTGGTCAGATATTTTGCTGCTAGGAAATGGGACTTGGAAAATTTGACAGAATGAAGAGCAGTGGGATAAAGGAAGAAAAAGATGCTGGCATGACCTCTTGCCGGTGCTAAAACCCACTGCCCTATGCCCTTCTGCCTAGTACAAGTGCAAAGGGAGAATCCTTGAAGCCTGGCCACGTATCTGCTCTCTGCTTCCTCCCCAACAGGCTGCCTTAGTCAGAGAGAGGGGATGGAAGGTGAGCCTTGAAGGGTGGGAGGAGAGTCGCCGCCGACAGATGGAGTAAGGAGAGGGTACAGCGTGGGAGGAGGCTTGACGTCAGGAGCAGGAGGGGTGGGTGAAGAGGGTGGGTTGAGATTCTCCTTTGTGGATCAAAAGGAGCAGAAAAGAAAAGCGGCACATGAAAGAGGCGTGTGCGGCCGTGCACATAGGAACGAGCTCCCTGGCTCCCTGGCTCCCTTCCGTGTCTCTTTTATGGCCTTAAAGAAAGGCCTCCTCTTCCCACTTCTTAGTCACACATGTACATCTGCACACCCACCAGCCCCTTGAGCTAATGTTTGTGCTTAAGGGACATGATTAGATCCTGCACTTAGTTTATACATTTCTTTGATACTGATGCAGCTGTGTCAGCCGTGGTTATTTTGTTTACATTTCACCTGACTCTCCCTTTCTGATTTTTGCTAGACTGCTTGTTCCTTTTTCTGCCCTGCTTTTCCAAGCTTTGCCTCTGTTTGTTTATGTGTGTTAGGTTGAAGAATATGAAATTGGGGATTTCCCCCGTATTTGACCTACCAAAAGAGCCATTTCTTAGGGTACAAGTGAATTTTTTCACATTTAGGTTATAACCGTAAGTTTCCAGAGGCATGGGGCCGTAGCCACGTGCCCTGAGGACATGCCACTGAGGCTTGATGGTGACAGAAAGCTGGTTAACCATCAGGAGCAGACAAAGGACATGTGAACAGCTCTCGCTTTGCCCGAGGTGCTCTGTGCCAGGCACTGCTCCTGGTTCTTGCTCACGATCCTCACACCAGCCCTATGACACGGATACTTGCGGGGTTCCCCTCTGTGATGAGGGGACAGACACACAAAGAGATCAGGGAGCTCGCCCACCGTTACACAGCCAGCAAGTGGCAGAACTGGGATTCGAACACAGACAGCTTAGCTCAGGAGTCAGTGGTCTTAACCACTACACTACAGAATGTTTGACCAAATACATGTAATGTAATAATTTTTTGTTGTTTCAGTTGCTAAGCTGTATCCGACTCTTTTTGCAACCCCATGGACTGTAGCCCACCAGGATCCTCTGTCCATGGGATTTCCCAGGCAAAAATACTGGAGTGGTTTACCATTTCCTTCTCCAGGGGATCTTCCTGACTCAGGGATCAAACCCACATCTCCTGCATTGGTAGGAGGATGCTTTATCACTGAGCCACCAAGGAAGCCCATAATGAAATAAGTCTCAGCCATTAAAAAAAAAAGAATGAAATAATGCCATTTGCAGCAACATGAATGAACCCTAGAGACTATCATACAGAGTGAAGTAAGTCAGACGGAGAGAGACAAATACCATATGATACCACTTATATGTGGAGTCTAAAAAAAAAAAAACCATACAAATGAGTTTATTAACAAGACAGAAATAGATCCATAGGCATAGAAAACAGATTTATGGTTACCAAAGGGGAATGGGCATGGGGGAGGGATAAATTAGGAGTTTGAAGTTAGCAGATACACACTACTATGTATAAACTAAACAACAGGGACCTAATAGCACAGGGAGCTCTACTCAATATCTTATAACCTATAATGGAAAAGAATCTGAAAAAGAATGTATATATATATGTATGTGTGTGTGTGTGTGTATATATATATTTGAATCACTTTGCTATACATTTGAAACTCACACATTATAAATCAACTATACTTCAATTTTTTTAAAAAAGAATATAAATTTTTAAAAATGCAAATAAGACAAAGAAAAAAAGGCTGACCTAACAGTGGAGAGGTCAGCAGTGCCCATAGGTCCATTGCTGCAGACTGTACTGTTATCACTCATCAAACACTCCTGCCCCGCCTGCCCAGCTCTTGTTGGCTTGGATGAAACTGCATTTCTGGATAAGTTCTAATATAAATTCATTAGTAATTACCTGCTTGAGGATTTTATTTGTATTTGGCATTTTGCCACCACCTTCCACTTCTTTCATCTCACACATATGCAGCGTCTGAGACTTACAAAGCCTTTCACCATCATCTTCTCATTCATCCCTCACAAACCCTGTCTCTTGCTTGAGGGAACCAGCGCGCTGAGAGTAGAAAGGACTTTCCCAGCTCACACGTGTGACTCCCGTCAGGCAGGCACTGACCGTGACTCCACGGGAGGTTCACCCCAGGACTCACTTGGTACACTGAAGATATGCATGACCCACTCCACACTTCCGGTGTGTGGCTTTGGTGAGGCCATCTGCCCTCCTCCAGCTTCCGTGTCTTTTAATAAGTTTATTTATTTTTGGCTTTGCTTCGTCGCTGTGTGGGTTTTTCTCTAGTTGTAACAAGTGGGAGCTGATCCCTAGTTGGGTTGCACGGGCTTCTCACTGCTGGAGCTGTTGTTTTTGTGGAGCACGGGCTCCAGAGTGCGTGGGCTTCAGTACTTGCGGCTCCCGGGCTCTAGAGCACAGGCTCAGAAGTTGAGGCACGTGGGTTTAGTTGCTCTGCAGCATGTGGGATCTTCCTGGGCCAAGGATCGAACCCCTGTCTCCTGCTTTGGCAGGCAGATTCTTTATCACTGAGCCACCAAGGAAGCCCTGTGTCTTTATTTTTTGAAGGGAGGTATTCATACCTGCTGGATTGGTATTCATCACTGTCATGAACTTCTTTAGGTAGTAGACACACTAGGAGTCTCCTTCCTTCCTATCTGTTCTACCCAAGGCTGACTGTGCTGAGAGATTCCACGTCACAGCTATTGGCATAGACTGACACCAGGTCTCGAGGGTATAAAACAGACTCAGCTGGACACACATTCTTCACCACTCTCTGGCTGTAAAGTAATGTTGTGAAATGACTGCTTTTAGAGTTTTCATTTGCCGGGTGGGGGTAGTAGTAATAATAATAATAACCCCCTCGAGAGCTGTCTGTGAGATTTGGAGGTGATGGGTGGAGCTCAGGGCCTGGCGCTTTACAAGATCTCAGACTGATGTAGCTGTTGCTGTAGTTGTTGTTGTTTGTGGTGTTGTTACTTGTCCAACAGGCCCTTATGTTCAACCAAACCAGCAGAGGAGCTTGCCAGCCCTGTGGGACATTATAAAACTGTGAGCACTTTGCTACTGTTCTACAGTTACTAAAAAAATACTTATGCTAGATTTCAGGATGCCAGCTGTCACTTTATCATCCATTCCCTGCTACTTGGTGACTTTCCCAGGGAACGCATGAAGATTTCTATTTTTATCTGGGAAAAAGCCAGGGAGAATCTGAGTAACATTTAGGGGCACGAAAGGATTATCATTTTTCTAATGGACCTGTTTCCAACATGGGTCCCCTTATCACTAGCAGATTGTAAAGCTGTAAACCCTCCTGTTCCACACTAAATCATGAGTCATGTATCAGGAAAGAAAAAAAATGCCTTCAGCAGTCTGTGAAGCAGCTCCCTGACACTCGCTTCACCTACATGTTACCCATATGTGGTTCCTACTTATTTCAAAAGATATTTTTAAATTAACTGCTGCAGTAATAATGGAAATATCTTAAAGTCTATGTTTAGTATGGGAGTGGGGAAAAGAAACCTTATTCCAGGGTGAAATTACACTGGCCTTGTTCAGTTTGTTTGCTTTGCTTCTCTCTCAGGAGTTACTACCCTTTCAAAGGTGTCAGCTCTTAAGCTATTCATTCCCTCTCAGTAGACATTAGGGGGCTGCAGAGAAAGGCGCAACTACCCTGAGACTGTCCCCTGAGAGGTCCCTGACGGGGGTGCCTTACTGTCTGGGCCCCGCGTGGGACCGTCTTGGGTAGACGGGTGGGAGAGGCTGGGGTAGGGAATGGTTTTGACTGTTACATAGACAGACAGAGAACTCAGAAGTGTGGCTTTCCTGCCTCCCTCTTATCTTCTGCCCCCTCTTGTCTTCTGTTCAGGCTTCTCTTTACCAGCTTAACGTCTGAACCTATATCCAGGTACCAGCTCTAAATGAAGAGATCACACTGCTTACTGTCTGTCACTTTCATCTCTTTCAGATTATTCTTAAAAGACTGGTCACTTAGGAACAAAGCCCCTTTTCCTCTGAACAATATTGGAGTGCATTTCAATAACCCAACTCCCCTTTTAATGCATCATCATTCTTACTATTGGTCGGGATATTCTAAGTTTTGCTGCAGTAACAAAATAACTCCAAAAGTTAAGGGACTTAAGACTTATTTCTTGCTCATATTACATGTTGATTGTGGCTCAATGGAGACTCTTTTCCACACATTTTCTTAAAGATTCAGGATGATGAAGGCTCAGACATCTTAAAGCCACACCACCTGGAATAAGAAGGCTCCACAGGCACCATGGTAGGGACAGAGGAAAGCTGAGCTGGGTGGTCTCAGGAGTCCCCCTTGTTGTAGCCTGTTGGCAAGAATTAGTCACATGGCCTCTGCTAACCGCAAGGGAGGCTGAAAAATGTGGTGGGTCCCCATGGATAGCCAGTATGCAGACGATGTCTCTGCTACAGCTCAGCCTCAGATTGTCCATGTGACTGAGTGGATGACAGCTTAAGGTAGCTTTCCTAAGGGTACTGGTTGGATAGAAGGGCGTTATCAGTTTTCCGAGACTTCCGAATCTCAGACTAGCAAGCTCTTCTCTGTGCTCCTAGACCACATTGTGTGCACTTTCATCACAGTCCTTACCAAATTGTGTTAGATTTAGTTGTCAGTGTCTCTATTTGTGCATCCCTCTGCCTCTCCCCCTCTTAACTAAATTAATAAATCTGAGGGCGGAAAACACATATTTGAAGTCTGTTTGTTTGTTTGTTTTTTTAAAAGCATTGCTCAGGACTTCCCTGGTAGTCCAGTGGCTAAGACTCTGTGCACCCAATGCAGGGGACACAGGTTTGATTCCTGGTCAAGGAACTAGATCCCACATTCTGCAACGAAGAGCACGATGCAACTAAAATCCCACGTGCCCTAACAAAGATCAAAGATTCTGCTTGCTGCAACTAAAACCAGGCACAGCTAGCTAAAGAATGAATCAGTCAATGAGTAGAGAAATAAATAAGCAAGCAAGCAAGACTTGTTAGTCCTCAGCAGAGTACCTGTCTGTTTGGTAGGTCAGAGAGGAAGCAAACAAGGGAAGGAATGAGTCAGTCAGTCAATTAATCAGTCAAACAAATAAAACCACCTCTTGGGGTGGGTTAGTCATAAATTAGACTCATCCATTATGGGTTGATTTTTACCAGTGTACACATTTGGGTATCTAACAAATTCAGGCTTAGTTGTTGTTGTTTTTTTTTTCTCCACTGTCTTCATGTGCTCCTATTGCTCTGCGTGGTGGAAATTTCTGTCTGGCAATTCCACATCTTTCCACCTTTCTCCCAGGACATATCTCAGGCTGGTGCCTGTGCTCCACATGCTGTCTGTCCCTGAAGGCACCCCTGTAGCATCCTTGTTCCACAGGATCACTGCTGTCAGTCCACAAGGCCCCGATGGGTAGCTGTTTGCAAGGCTTCTCTAACCAAGCTCTCTATCTCTCCGAGTCTCTTTGAACTTCCTTAGGCCAAGAGAAGCTTTCCGCTGCCCTTGACCAAGGAGGCTCTTGTGAGTCTGTTCAGGGCTTCATCGACCGCCAGGTCCCTCTGGGCCACATGCAGTTTGGGGCCATGGGAAGCTCTGTGACCTCCTCTGATGTCTGAAACAGCCCTGGGGCTTCTGCTCCCCTGGGCTCCACTTAAGAGGTGAAGCATAGACGCCCTTTGTTCTATAACCTACAGACGTATCCAAGGGTTCTCTCCTTCTCCCCGGACGTCCCCACCCCAGGGGCCTTTCTCTAGTCAAGAGGACTGGACACCTGCCTCTGCTGCTGCCTCTTTCAATCTCTTGAGAATCCTCAGAGTTTACCTTTTGACACTCTACACCTGGAAGAAGATGGGTTTTAGGGTCAAAAGAAATGTGATTCTGTGCATGTATGTGAAACTCATTAATGCTTTAAATTCTTATCTTGCCTCCCTAGTACTGCTCTCAGAGTCACCAGCTTCTTCTTAGGTCCCAGATTTGGTCTAGGGACAGCTTCATCTGTCTCATACCCTGTCCTTCAGGGTCTGCTGTCCTGCTGGGCGCACCGGTGCCTCAGTCCACCACCTCTGTCCAGAGCAGAGGCTCGGTCAGCTTTCCACAGCACGTGTGCAATGCTGGCTACAGTGCCCAGGAGGAACCCCACCTCCCCACCCCGCCTCCTCCCCTGCCCCCCAGAGCTGGAAGTCCCCCTGCTCTGGATTCTGCACCAAGCTTCAAAGACACCCTGCCCATTCTGACATTTTGGTGGTGCCGGCCTGGTGTATTTAGGCCCTAAATCAAAGGATAAGAAATCTGTACTTTCCTTGTTTCCATGGAGCATTTAGGCCTGGCCTTTGTGGTTCACCCATGTATCGCTGCATCTTCCAAGAAATGGAAAAGATCGAGGCTTCAGGGTGGTCACAACAGGCAGCTGCTCCAACAGTGGAGCCAGTGGGCCAGGCCTCTCAGTAATCTTGTGGGGAGAACTCTGTCTACCCAGGACGCCGAGGGAAGACAGCCCAAGAGGCAGAGAGAACAAGAACACCTGTTTGTTCAGTTAAAAATTTAGCGCACTGGGACGACCCAGAGGGATGGTATGGGGAGGGAGGAGGGAGGAGGGTTCAGGATGGGGAGCACATGTATACCTGTGATGGATTCATTTTGATATTTGGCAAAACTAATACAATTATGTAAAGTTTAAAAATAAAATAAAATTTAAAAAATAATTAAAAAAAAAAAATTAAAGTAATTGGCCTTCAGACATCCAAAGGGAAGGTGGCCGCTTTCGGAAGCAGTTACTGAAGCCACACACAGTTACTGGGGACAAATACTACCCACCTCTGAAGAGCAGCCCTGTTCAATCTCCAGGCCCCTTGCGTCTGAACCTTGAACCAGATTTTCATAATGTACATCTTGGAAAAGATCCTACTCTTAAAATATAACCAAATAAATATAAGTATTAAATATAAAAAATAAACCCATGTGTGTATATAGTAAACTGGTGCTCTGAGGGTATTTTAATGCCCTGTAAAAACTTACGATGAGAACATGGAGCCCCCAAGAGGTCATGTGGCTTTGCCTGGGTCCCACAGAGAGTGGATGGCTCCACAGCATCTATCAAAGCCAGTCTCTTCTGGCTGCTTGTCCTATTTCTCTCCTCCAGAAGCCTTTATGCTCAGCATTTTATCTCAGCGTGATGATGCAAGAGAGTCTTTTTAAGCCATATCTTAAGATGCCTGCTTTTCATTAATTGGTATTGAAAGTGCCTGTGTAAAGAGAAGAAAAATAGAAGGCAGGATGTGGGAGAGAGAGAATATACATTACAATCCTGGAAATAACACAGAAAGAACCAACCCACCCATTGTTTTAAATCTAGCCTGTCCACCCCCATGAAGGTTCAATTCCGTTCAGTTCAGTCGCTCAGTAGTGGCTAACTCTTTGCAACCTCATAGACTGCATCACACCAGGCTTTCCTGTCCATCACCAACTCCCAGAGCTTGCTCAAACTCATGCCCATCAAGCCGGTGATGCCATCCAACCATCTCATCCTCTGTCATCCCCTTCTCCTCCTGCCTTCAATCTTTCCCAGCATCAGGGTCTTTTCCAGTGAGTCAGTTCTTTGCATCAGGTGGCCAAAGTATTGGGGTTTCAGCTTCAGGGTCAGTCCTTCCGCTGAGTATTCAGTTTTGATTTCCTTTAGGATTGACTGATTTGATCTCTTTGCAGTCCAAGGGACTCTCAAGAATCTTTCCGACACCACAATTCAAAACCATCAATTCTTTGGTGCTCAGCTTTCTTTATAGTCCAGCTCTCACATTCATACATGATTGCTGGAAAAAACATAGCTTTGACTAGATGGACCTTTGTTGGGAAAGTAATGTTGGCAAAGCTTTTCTTCCAAGGAGCAAGCGTCTTTGAATTTCATGGCTGCATTCACCATCTGCAGTGATTTTGGAACCCCCGAAAATAAAGTCTCTCACTGTTTCCTTTGTTTCCCCATCATTTTGCCATGAAGTGATGGGACTGGATGCCATGATCTTCAGTTTTTGAATGTTGAGTTTTAAGCTAGCTTTTTCACACTCCTCTTTTACTTTCATCAAGAGGATTTTTATTCCTCTTCGCTTTCTGCCATAAAGGTAGTGTCATCTACATATCTGAGGTTATTGACATTTCTCCTGGCAATCTTGATTCCAACCTGTGCTTCATCCAGTTGAGCATTTCACATGATGTACTCTGAATATAAGTTAAATAAGCATGACAATATATAGCCTTAATGAACTCCTTTCCCAATTTGGAACCAGTCTGTTGTTCCATGTCCAGTTCTAACTGTTGCTTCTTGACCTGCATACAGATTTGTCAGGAGGCAGGTCAGGTGGTCTGGTATTCCCATCTCTTGAAGAATTTTCCACAGTTATGATCCACCCAGTCAAAGGCTTTAGCATAGTCAGTGAAGCAAAAGTAGATGTTTTTCTGGAATTCTCTTGCTTTTTCTATGATCCAGTGGATGTTAGCAATTTGATCTCTGGTTCCTCTGCCTTTTCTAAATCCAGCTTGAACATCTGGAAGTTCTCGGTCCACATATTATTGAAGCCTGGCTTTGAGAATTTTGAGCATCACTTTGCTAGTGTGTGAGATGAGTGCCATTGTGTGGTAGTTTGAACATTCTCTGGCATTGCCTTTCTTTGGGATTAGAATGAAAATTGACTTTTTTCAGTTCTGTGGGCACTGCTGAGTTTTCCAAATTTGCTGGCATATTGAGTGCAGCACTTTCACAGCATCATCTTTCAGGATTTGAAATAGCTCAACTGGAATTCCATCACCTCCACTAGCTTTCTTTGTAGTGATGCTTCCTAAGGCCCACTGACTTCACATTCCAGGATGTCTGGCTCTAGGTGAGTGATGACACCATTGTGATTATCTGGGTCATGAATATCTTTTTTGTATAGTTCTTCTGTGTATTCTTGCCACCTCTTCTTAATATCTTCTGCTTCTGTTAGGTCCATACTATTTCTGTCCTTTATTGTGCCCATCTTTGCATGAAATGGGCCACAGACCACAGGACTGGAAAAGGTCAGTTTTCATTCCAACCCCAAAGAAAGGCAATGCCAAAGAATGCTCAAACTATGGCACAATTGCACTCATCTCACACGCTAGTAAAGTAATGCTCAAACTCCAGCCAGGCTTCAGCAATACATGAACCGTGAACTTCCAGATGTTCAAGCTGGTTTTGGAAAAGGCAGAGGAACCAGAGATCAAATTGCCAACATCCTCTGGATCATGGAAAAAGCAAGAGAGTTCCAGAAAAACATCTATTTCTGCTTTATTGACTATGCCAAAGCCTTTGACTGTGTGAATCACAATAAACTGTGGGAAATTCTGAAAGAGATGGGAATACCAGAGCACCTGACCTGCCTCTTGAGAAACCTATATGCAGTCAGGAAGCAACAGTTAGAACTGGACATGGAACAACAGATGGGTTCCAAATAGGAAAAGGAGTATGTCAAGGCTGTATATTGTCACCCTGCTTATTTAACTTCTGTGCAGAGTACATCATGAGAAATGCTGAGCTGGAGAAAGCACAAGCTGGAATCAAGATTGCCAGGAGAAATCTCAATAACCTCAGTTATGCAGATGATACCACCCTTATGGCAGAAAGTGAAGAGGAACTAAAAAGCCTCGATGAAAGTGAAAGAGGAGAGTGAAAAAGTTGGCTTAAAGCTCAACATTCAGAAAACGAAGATCATGGCATCTGGTCCCATCACTTCATGGGAAATAGATGGGGAAACAGTGGAAACAGTGTCAGACTTTATTTTCGGGGGTTCCAAAATCACTGCAGATGGTGACTGCAGCCATGAAATTAAAATACGCTTACTCCTTGGAAGAAAAGTTATGACCAACCTAGATAGTATATTGAAAAGCAGAGACATCACTTTGCCAACAAACGTCCATCTAGTCAAGGCTATGGTTTTTCCAGTGGTCATGTATGGATGTGAGAGTTGGACTGTGAAGAGGGCTGAGCGCCAAAGAATTGATGCTTTTGAACTGTGGTGTTGGAGAAGACTCTTGAGAGTCCCTTGGACTGCAAGGAGATCCAACCAGTCCATTCTAAAGGAGATGAGCGCTGGGTGTTATTTGAAAGGAATGATGCTAAAGCTGAAAGTCCAGTACTTTGGCCACCTCATGCGAAGAGTTGACTCATTGGAAAAGACTCTGATGCTGGGAGGGATTGGGGGTAGGAGGAGAAGGGGACGACAGAGGATGAGCTGGCTGGATGGCATCACTGACTCGATGGACGTGAGTCTGAGTGAACTCCGGGAGTTGGTGTTGGACAGGGAGGCCTGGCATGATGCAATTCATGGGGTCGCAAAGAGTCAGACACAACTGAGCGACTGAACTGAACTGAACTTGCATGAAATGTTCCCTTGGTATCTCTAATTTTCTTGAAGAGATCTCTAGTCTTTCCCATTCTGTTGTTTTCCTCTATTTCTTTGCACTGATCACTGAGGAAGGCATTCTTATCTCTCCTTGCTAGTCTTTGGAACTCTGCATTCAGATGGGTTGCCTTACTTTTCTCCTTTGCCTTTAGCTTCTCTTCTTTTCTCAGCTATTTGTAAGACCTCCTCAGACAACCATTTTGCCTTTTTGCATTTCTTCTTCTTGGGGACGGTTTTGATCACCACCTCCTGTACAATGTCATGAACCTCCATCCATGATTCTTCAGGTGCTCTATCTATCAGATCGAATCCCTTGAATCTATTTGTCACTTCCACTGTATAATGGTAAGGGATTTGATTTGGGTCATACCTGAATGGTCTAGTGGTTACACACTGATCAGAAAAAAAATGGGTCCAGCATGATCTAGCATGTGCTCCTGTTGGGTGCTGATGCTGGTGGCTGCATCCTTCAGGGTCATCACTGCATACGTATAAGCAAGAGTTGGAAAGAATGCCATTTCAACATGTGAACCATTGGCAGCGAAGAGAGTCGGCATGTGACCGCTAGCAGCAGCTTATCAGCGCCAATACATCTGTGTAGTGGGTACAGTTTAAGTTGTACCTTTACCAGCTCACTGGCATCTTCAAGGTCACATTGAGGTCACTGTAGTTCTGTCACTTTGTAGAAGAGGAAATGGGATAACAAGTTAAAGCATGTGTCCAAAGTCCACAGTAAGTCCAGATTCTCTGACTCAGAACCCCTCATTTCTTCTGTGACCCTTCAGTTGCCTCGGTCGTGACTTCATTTTTTAGGGGCACCAGGCCTTGGGAGAGAGTTGGCCAAGCTGTGGCTTTGCCAATTCAGAACCAGGCTCCAGTGAAATAGAAAAGGGAAGAGGGCACATCTGAGGAGCACGGCACATCTGCCGACACTCAGAGCCTGCATCTCTGTGTTACAGCCCAGCCCTCTCTCACCCAAGGCTCCCTGCCTCTGCCACATCCCCAAAGCCCCTGGGTAGTACCAGACTCTCATATCTGTGTCATTCTCATTCCCTGACTGCTGTGGAAAGATGCATGTATGAACATATTTTTAACCAGTCACGTGATTTTTTTTCTCTGTGATTTGCCTCTTTATATTCTTTGCCTGTTTTTCTAGTTGGTTGTCTTTTTTCTACAGATTTTCTTACTGATTTATTCCTTTAACTAATAGTTTGTTGATTTTGTATATTACAAGTGCCTTATACTCATTGAAGGCTTCTTTTTTCACTTTGTCTGTGGTATTTCTCGGGCTTCCGTGATGGCTCAGCAGTAAAGAATCTGCCTGCCAGTGCAGGAGTTACAGGAGATGCAGGTTCAGTCCTTGGGTCAGGAAGATCCAGAATTCAAATTCTTGGCTGGAGAATCCCATGGACAGAGGAGCCTGGCGGGCAGCAGTCCACAGGGTTGCAAAGAGTCAGACACGACTGAAGCAGCTTAGCACACACACACGCATGCATGGTATCTCTCCTTTTTTTCTAAAAGATTTTCAAATTTTGTTTTTTCACATTTGGGTCTTTAATATCTCTGAATTTTTGCATATAATAAATGTTATAGAAATCAAGCTTTATACTGATTATGTCCAAATACGACTTGTTGATTAGTTCATCCTCTCCACACTGAATTTCAGCATCATCTTGGTTGTATATCAAGTTTTCATGATATGCCTGACAGTTCACATGCTCTCTGCTTTCATTTCATTCTTTGGTTTCTCCCTGTGCCAATACCACACTGTCTTCATTACTAAATCTGTATAATGAACCTTGTCCAGCTTCAGCTTTTTGCTGGTTTCTCTTAACTCTGCTCTCCCACAGAAGTTTTAGAATCAAATTGTTAAATTTTACACATGCATACACACACACCCCTCACTTTCTTGATTTGCACTGAAGGTATACTGAGTTAATAGATTTATCTGGAGAGAACTGATATAGTTACAGTCTTAATCCCTAAGGGGACTTGAGTTTGTCACAGGTGCATGAAGGCCAGCGCTCGCTCTGAATAATGAAGGGACACCTGGCTTCTGTCTGGTGGTTTCCCTGTAAATGGAGAGCTTTTTCCAAATGGCCATCCTTGACTGAACTTTGGGTGCATATTACAACAGCTCTTTCTCTGCATGGTGAGCCAAGGTGGGAAATGATTATTATAGTGCAATTTGCCAAGATTTTTTTCTAGCTGAGTGATCAAATATATGTAGTTAAGAAGAGAAGAGCCTGTAAGAACAGTGCAAAGGCCACCACAGGTCTGGCAGCTGGATTCCCATGCTGCCCAGTACGAGAACACTCATAAACATCAGGACCCAGTGAGCAGTTTTCACAGGCTGGACACTCTGCCAGTGAGACAAGATTCAAAATAGAATAATGAGAAAACAAGAAGGGTGTCTTCAAACCTGCTGAGCATGACATGTCTAGCCAATTTCATCCTGAAGATTATTACCCTTCTCCTCTGATGAGTATTTTCCTGTTCCTCCCAGCTCTCCTACCGTAAATACCTGAGAGTCAAAGAAAAACAGTCCCTGCATTCTGAAGAGTAATAATGCTGATCCTTTACTCTGGAAGGCTCTGATACATATTAAATGAAGATTTTTAAAGGATGGGAGCCTGTTTCTTTTAATTCTTAAGATTTTCAAGAAAATAAAATAAGCATCTGTATTATATTAAACTACAGACACATATGCAATATTTTTGAGTTGAGGGATGAAAACTGTAGTGACTGCTCATGACTTTAATCATAGGCACTGTCGTGGTAAGTCATTTGTAGTTCCAATTATCATGAGGATGATAATACTCCTTTCTCTTTGTTCAAGAAGGAATAATGAATTTGAGGTTTATACATCAAATGTTTTTCTAAGGGACAGATATTCCTGACCTTTTTAGAATTGAAATACCCTAGCTTTTAGTAATTTTGAAACACAGCCTCCCTAATCTTGTAAAAGTACTCAATTGAATATATTTATTTGGAAGTGAAAAAAATTTTAATATTTTCCTATGAGACTTGAGAATATCTTTAAAATTCTTCTAAGATAAACCTATGATATCCATGGGTGATAATCACTCATTTGAGGTTGAATTTTACACCAAGATGGGACCTGGCTATGACCATCATAACCAACTATGGCAGTAAAAGTTCAAATCCCTAAGTCCCACTCCAGGAGATTCCAGAACTTCCCTGGTGATTGACAGTCTGCCCTTCCAATGCAGGGGGTGCATGTTTGATCTCTGGTTGGGGAACTAAGATCCCACATGCCACACAGTGTGGCCAAAAACAAGAGAGATTCTGTGTTAGCTGCCTGAGACAATTTTCTATGCTTTTGAAACAAGCATGCATCCTATTTTCAACTTTTTACAAGTAACATATTCTACTTTTCCACTATAATTAATCATTCTAAATTTATGGGCTTTATTTTCTCCTTAAACTGTAAGATCTAGAAGATGATTTTAAAAGGATGCCACATTTGGCTCACGGGGACTGTCCTCAGGCATCCTCCACCACCACTCTGCCAAATTTAAAAAAAAAAAAAAAAAAGGAAGGATGCAGCATTTGCTTTTAAAACCTGGTTAACTTAATAATTTAAGAGAAGAATAAGACAAGATGTTTGATGTAGAAATCCCAAGCTCATGATTCCTTCTTGGAAAAAAAGGAAAGAGTATTACAGTTCTCATGGGTCTCTCTATAAGTGGAAGTTTGGAGAAAGAAAAAGAGAGTTAAATTTAAAGTCAGTAAAAGAATCGTTCCGTTTGAAACTTGTGCCCTTTTACATTTCTTGGAAAGAATGTCCAGAAATATCTGATAACTGAAGCCTGTGAGAAAGCCGTGACCTAGTGGAAGCACAGCTTTCTGTCGATAAGGAATTCTGTCCCCTTGGTTTTATTTATTAGTAGTGGTATTTTTTTGGATTTGCGTTTTTTCCCCCTGGACTTTAGCAGAAACACAACTCATTTCTCCATGGATTAACACCAAGAACTGATGCAAAAAGGAAACATTTATGAAAAGGTTAGTGTTACACCCTCATGTTTGTCTCCATGACAAGGATGTGATAGGATTGTCAGTTCCAAATTGTGTGGGTTGGGGGAAGAGGATTTGAGGGAAGAAAATCTTTAGTGGAGTCTCGAGCTATAGAAATAAAGAAGCAAGTAGATTTGGGGCTAGGCCTCTAGTTCCCTAAAGAAAGGTAAGTTAAATGTAAAATTCAGTTTATAACACTGGTGATATATGAATATAGCCTACTGAACAAAATTTAACCAGTACAGGTAAAAACATGAGTTCCTCTTGATGTCTCCCCTTCTCTAATTCCACTCCTCTTTCCATAAGTAACCTTGGTCATCAGTTTGAATATAATCATCCACATTATTTTCTAAGTTTTCACATCCAGATGTATGTGCAATGATATACCAAGATGTATACAGGGCTTTTTAAAGTAGATATGATATCGTAGTCTACATATTATTCTGCAACTTGTTTTTTCCACTAAATATGTCTTAGAGTTCTTTCCAGGGGACCACGTATAGATCTACACCTTCCTGTTTTTAACGGCTGCATAATATTCTATGTTAATTTAATCCTTATTCATTGGTGCACATATTAAACAGTTATTTCTAATCATTCTTTGTTGTAAGTCGGGCATAGTGACCACCTTTCGACATGCTTCTTTGTACCCAAATAAGATTATTTCTAGGGTAGGTTGCTAAAAGCAGAGCTGTTAGGTCAAAGGGTCTGCATATTTGTAATTTTCATAGAAGCCACCCTGTGCGTGTGTGTGCTTCGTCACTTCAGTCATGTCTGACTGTGCAACCCCATGGACTGTAGCCCGGCAGGCTCCTCTGTCCTTGGAATTCTCTAGGCGAGAATACTGGAGTGGGTTGCCATCCTCCAAATGATTTCACCAATACACATCTCCACCAACTGTATATCACCACCATGCTTGATGTAGTCAAATGCTTTAAAATGCTTGCAATTAATTATATTTTGATTTAATTAGATTTAATATTTAATGCCTTTTGAGAACTGTCATATTAATAAATTCATATACACAGAGAGGAACCTTTTGTCTGCCCATATCCTCATGTTTAGCTTCACTGTAAACATGCCTTGTTATAGCCTTTAGTCAGTACTTCCTCTAAAGCTCAAATTGAAGACAGACTAGGTGGCTACTATGGCAACCAGCTTTATGCTAGATCCTGGGGGAAAAGGAGTGACTATTACATGAGGAGAGGTGAGATAGACAGTAGTTTCTGGAAAATATCCTTCCTGCTGGTGTAAATCAAAGCCTGGAAATTTCTTTCAGAAAACAAATCCCTTTAGATGAAGCACTGACCATTGGCATGGAAAGGAGTTGGTCTGTAATATGAGAGTACTGCATGGCCTCAATAGCCTTTTCAGCTTGATGTTCTATAACTCCTCTATGAAACTAGCTATTATAGTTGACAGGAATAAACAAGGGCTTGAGAGAGTGGAATTCAGGAGGGAGGAGGTAGTCCAGAAGTCAGGGTTTCCCTGGTGGCTCAATGGTAAAGAATCCTCCTGTCAATGTAGGAGACTTAAGAGATGGGGGTTCAATCCCTGGAGAAGGAAATGGCAACCCACTCCAGTATTCTTGCCTGGGAAATTCCATGGACAGAGGAGCCTGGCAGGCTACAGTCCACAGGATTGCAGAGTTGGACACGACTGAGGGACTAAGCAATGGCACCCCACTCCAGTACTCTTGCCTGGAAAATCCCAGGGATGGCGGGGCCTGGTGGGCTGCTGTCTATGGGGTCTCACAGAGTCGGACACGACTAAAGCGACTTAGCAGCAGCAGCAGCAGAGGGACTAAAACAAAAACAGCAACAAAAGGGCAGGTACAAGATTTGATTACCTCTGGGGAGCTCGAAGACATTGACTGCAGGAGGAACATGGATGGGAGGTCACCTTCCTCACCCACCCACTGACCTGGCCGTCACCTCACCTGCCTGTAGCTCTGCTCAGAGGGATATGTCTATTCAGACATTAGGCAGTAGCTCCCAGCTAATCAACTGAAAATGTTTTTAAAACCAGATTAGAAAGTTGAAATAGTTCCTCTATGACGTTCTTTAAGTAAGACACATGAGAAGAGAGGTCAGCCAATTATGTCATTGAGAGCAAAGTTTGGATGATAAATGTATCATTAGAACAACAGATACAGGCAATTCAATTTTCTTTTATAGAAGAGTCATAACATCTGTTTCTTTATAGGGTTGCTTCGTTCTCTGGCATGGATTCCGAAGGATTAGAATAATTTGTTGTTCAGACACTAAGTCGTGTCTGACTCTTTGTGATCCCATGGACTGGAACATGCCAGGCTTTCCTGTCCTTCACTATCTCCTAGAATTTGCTCAAACTCATGTCCTTTGAGTTGGTGATGCAATCTAACCATTTTATCCTCTGTTGACCCCTTCTACTCCTACCCTCAATCTTTCCCAGCATCAGTGTCTTTTCCAATGAGTTAGCTCTTCCCATCAGGTGACCGAAGTATTGGAGCTTCAGCTTCAGCATCAGTCCTTCGAATGAATATTCAGGATTGATTTTCTTTAGGATTGACTGGTTTGATCTCCTTACTGTCCAAAGGACTCTCAAGAGTCTTCTCCTGCACAATCAATTCTTTAGCGCTCAGCCTTCTTTATGGTCCAACTTTCACATCTGTACATGAATACTGGAAAAATCATGGCTTTGATTATACAGACCCTTATCGGCAAAGTGATGTCTCTGCTTTTTAATATGCTGTTTAGGTTGGTCATAGCTTTTCTTCCAAGAAGCAAGCATCTTTTAATTTCATGGCTGCATTCACTGTTGGCAGTGGTTTTAGAGTCCAAGAAACTAAAATCTGCCACTGTTTCCACCTTTTCTTTTTCCCCATCTATTGAATTGATGGGACTGTATACCATGATCTTAGTTTTTTGAATGTTGAGTTTTAAGCCAACTTTTTTGCTCTCTTTTTTTACCCTCATCAAGAGACTCTTTAGTTCCTCTTCACTTTCTGCCATTAGAGCGGTATCATCTGCACATCTGAGGTTGTTGATATTGCTCCTGGCAATCTTGATTCCAACTTGTGATTCATCCAGTCCAGCATTTTGCATGAATAGAAGAATAATATAGGTTGATATTCTTTTTTGCCTGATAGTTTCTTCCTTTAGTGCTTAACCCTATTTGCTGAGGTTCTACTCTTATGTCCCAGACATTTGGGTATGAGAGGGAGCTTAACATTTCCAGGACATAGTTGTTACAAAGCAGTATCATCTCCAGTGTCCTCCTCGCCATGGACCTTCTGGCTGATGAGTTCTATAATATTGCTGCAGCATGGAAATCTTTTTAAAAATGAGATAATACATTATTTGAATGAATGAAGGAACAAAAGAATCCTCAGTCTTAGTCTCAATTGACATAAGTATTGAGAGGTCTTATGCTTAATTATATTATTCTAGACACAACTAAAAGGGACAGAATATGTCTAAAATTACAAGTTTTATCTATCGCACAATAAAGTTCATTGACAATATTTTTAGCGCATATTATCCTTGTCAATTTCGAAAGACTTATCTGCTGAGTAATTGTCTATGCCACTGACATTTTGACATCCTGGAGATTTTATGTTTAGGCTCTCATTTCATTATATAGTTTGGTAAATAAAATGTTCTCAGTGTGCTAAAAATAAAGGTGTACCTTGTGTCTGAATTCACCCCTTCCTTGTGGTTCTATTTAGACATCCTGAAGGGTTGGGAAAGAACGGGCGAGTTGAAATGGACCATACAAAGCCATTGCGGTGTAAGTCAGGGTCTCTCTTTGTGTCAGTCCTGTTATGCTAGGTTTTCGTGTACATAATGGATAAGTGCCTATCTTTTACAGGGATTTTTTTTTCAACTAACATTTTAAAATGAGATTTTAAAATACCATATTCCTACTCTGGTCACAAGAGCCAGCAAAGCTGGAATCTGCCCCTTGTCTTCTTGAGTTAGGCACACCACCTTGAATCATTGGCTTATTCTCACACCTTTGTTTTAATTATTTTTTACAATGTTAAAAGATTTTCTTTAGTAGCAGCAGGGTCATATCATATTCGAAAGTGAAAAAAGTGTTCATCACTCAGTTGTGTCCAACTCTTTGCAACACCATGGACTATAGCCTGCCAAGCTCCTCTGTCCATGGAATTCTCTAGGCAAGAATATAGGAGTGGGTTGCCATCCCCTTATCCAGGGGATCTTCCCAACCCAGCGACTGAACCCGGGTCTCCCACATTGCAGGCAGATTCTTTACTGTCTGAGCCACCAGGGAAGCCCAGTATCATATTTAAATAATGCCAAATTCCCTTCTGCCTAATGCTTTTTTTTTTTTTTCTTTAACCCTTTTTTGGGCCTTTCCCTTCCATAATAGATTTATATAGATCAGATACCCAGCTATCTTAAGCTATGTTATATAGGCATATCTCATTTTGATGAGGAATATTATCATATCAAAATGCTCAAGACACCTAAAGTATTTCCAAGGCCAACCCAATGGCCCACTTGTTTTAAGAGGTACTCATTAAAGTGCTTTCTCCTTGGACCTCAGCCGCTCTCCCTCCTATACCCCTCACCCTGAAATGCTGCTCACTCAGTGCTACCTAAAAGTGAAAGTGAAGTCGCTCAGTCGTGTCGGACTCTTCGTGACCCCATGGACTGTAGCCTACCGGGCTCCTCCGTCCATGGGGTTTTCCCGGCAAAGGTACTGGAGTGGGTTGCCATTTCCTTCTCCAGAGGATCTTCCTGACACAGGGATCGAACCCAGGTCTACCTGCCTTGCTTTATACCTAAAGATAACATTAATAATAGTTAACTTTCAAGAACTATGTATTCACTCGTGTATTTCCCCTCCCCACTAAAACCTGTATTAATGAAGCCCAGAGAAGTTAGGTGATTCATCCAGGCTCACACAGCCTGTGCTTGGCAATATCACACCTGTCTGCCTAGCCTGGGAGCCAGTTCTCCTAACAGCCACCTGACTCTGCATTTCTTGAGTCAGTGCCTCTAACCAAGATGGCGGCACCTCCACACATCTGCTCCCAGCTCCTCTCGGGGAATATCAACACTGGAATCAGAACATTCAGCTTCTTTCAAACTAACACTCAGTTTCCTGCTTTCTCCAACATGGCCCACCTCCTTCTTGTCCCTTGGCGAGTTAGCTCAAAAGTCAGTCTTTTTGCCAGATCTTCTGCGGCGGCTCAGATGGTAAAGCATTTGCCTATAATGCAGGAGACCCGGGTTCCATCCCTGGGTCGGGAAGATCCTCTGGAGAAGGAAATGGCAACCCACTCCAGTACTCTTGCCTGGAAAATCCCATGGACGGAGGAGCCTGGTAGGCTACAGTCCATGGAGTCACAAAGAGTCAGACATGACTGAGCTACTTCACTCACTCTGCAGCCTCTGCTCTAACTTTCCTCTTCCTTTAGCTATTACCTTTCTACCATCTAGATTCAGTATTTTCACCCCGCCCCCAACTCTTTTTCTGTCAATTCTAGTTCCTCCATGCATAGATACTAGAGAAATATTTCTTAGCACTCACCATTTTCATCAAACTCCTGCCGCTGCTAAAGAACAAGCAATAGGTTCTCTTTCACTGAAAATACAGTATTCCTGGGGCCTCCTAGCATTCACCATCCAATGGGTAACTTGTCCCCATGTCCTCGCTCTCTGAATTTCTCTCATCTCTACCAGACAGATCTTGTGTTTAGGCAAGGTAGTCTGTTTTAGATGGAGCCACTCACTCAACAGTATTTGGTATGTGCCTTCAATGTGCCAGGCTAGTGAACCAGTGTAAGTGCCTGACTTCCAGAGGCTGCTTGTCCAATGATGGAACCAGGCTCAACACAATGGGAGGATGCCCCAGTACAGTATCTCTGGGGTCTTTGATTCTACTGCAAGGGAACTTCTGAGCTCCTGGGCAAGACTCTAAGAAGTGGAGCATTTAGTTTTCTGGCATCTGCTGTACAGAAAGACCCACCAAAGGCAGCAGAAAGAGATGTCAGGAAAGCCATTTACCCTGTCTGCCCTGTGCTGCTTTGTTCTCTTCATGTCATTTATATTCAAACATTTCCTTTTGTATCTGTTTGGGTACTGTCTGTCTCCTCCGCCAAAATATAAGAGCCACGAAGCAGGAATGTTGTGCTTGTTCACAGATGCATCTTCTAGAAACTATACCTAGCGCACAGACTCACGTCCATCGAGTCAGTGATGCCATCCAGCCATCTCATCCTCTGTCATCCCCTTCTCCTCCTGCCCCCAATCCCTACCAGCATCAGAGTCTTTTTAAATGAGTCAGCTCTTCCCATCAGGTGGCCAAAGTATTGGAGTTTCAGCTTCAACATCAGTCCTTCCAATGAACACTCAGGATTGATCTCCTTTAGGATGGACTGTTTGGATTTCCTTGCAGTCCAAGGGACTCTCAAGAGTCTTCTCCAACACCACAGTTCAAAATGATCAATTCTTCTGTGCTCAGCTTTCTTCACAGTCCAACTCTCACATCCATACATGACTACTGGAAAAACCATAGCCTTGACTATATGGACCTTTGTTGGCAAAGTAATGTCTCTGTTTTTTAATATGTTGTCTAGGTTGGTCATGACTTTCCTTCCAAGGAGCAAGCATCTTTTAATTTCATGGCTGCACTCACCATCTGCAGTGATTTTGGAGCCCCCAAAAATAAAGTCTGTCACTGTTTCCACTGTTTCCCCATCTATTTGCCATGAAGTGAAGGGACTGGATGCCATGATCTTAGTTTTCTAAATGTTGAGGTTTAAGCCAACTTTTTCACTCTCCTCTTTCACTTTCATCAAGAGGCTCTTTAGTTCTTCTTCACTTTCTGCCATAAGGGTGGTGTCATCTGTATATCTGGAGAAGGCAATGGCACCCCACTCTAGTACTCTTGCCTGGAAAATCCCATGGACGGAGGGCCTGGTGGGCTGTAGTCCATGGGGTTGCTAAGAGTCGGACACGACTGAGCAACTGCAATTTCACTTTTCACTTTCATGCATTGGAGAAGGAAATGGCAACCCACTCCAGTATTCTTGCCTGGAGAATCCCAGAGACAAGGGAGCCTTGTGGGCTGACATCTATGGGGTCGCACAGAGTCAGACATGACTGAAGTGACTTAGCAGCAGCATCTGCATATCTGAGGTTATTGATATTTCTCCCGGCAATCTTGATTCCAGCTTGTGCTTCCTCCAGCCCAGCATTTCTCATGATGTACTCTGCATAGAAATTAAATAAGCAGGGTGACAATGTACAGCCTTGATGTACTCCTTTTCCTATTTGGAACCAGTCTGTTGTTCCATGTCCAGTTCTAACTGTTGCTTCCTGACCTGCATACAGATTTCTCAAGAGGCAGGTCAGGTGGTCTGGTATTCCCATCTCTTTCAGAATTTTCAAGAGTTTGTGTGGTCCACATAGTCAAAAGCTTTGGCATAGTCAATTAAGCAGAAGTAGATGTTTTTCTGGAATTCTCTTGCTTTTTTGATGATCCAACGGATGTTGGCAATTTGATCTCTGGCTCCTCTGCTTTTTCTGAAAGCAGCTTGAACCTATGGAAGTTCACGGTTCACGTATTACTGAAGCCTGGCTTGGAGAATTTTGAGCATTACTTTACTAGCATGTGAGATGAGTGCAACTGTGCGGTAGTTTGAGCATTCTTTGGCATTGCCTTTCTTTGGGATTGGAATGAAAACTGACCTTTTCCAGGATGTCTGGCTTTAGGTGAGTGATCACACCATTGTGATTATCTGGGTCGTGAAGATCTTTTTTGTACAGTTCTGTGTATTCTTGGCACCTCTTCTTAATATCTTCTGCTTCTGTTAGGTCCATACCATTTCTGTCCTTTATTGTACCCAACTTTGCATGAAATGTTCCCTTGGTATCTCTAATTTTCTTGAAGAGATCTCTAGTCTTTCCCATTCTGTTGTTTTCCTCTATTTCTTTGCATTGATCACTGAAGAAGGCTTTCTTATCTCTCCTTGCTATTCTTTGGAACTCTGCATTCAAATGGATATATCTCACAGCTATTTGTAAGGTCTCCTCAATCAGCCATTTTGCTTTTTTGATGTCACAAACCTCTATCCATAGTTCATCAGGCACTCTGTCTATGAGATCTAGTCCCTTAAATCTGTTTCTCACTTCCACTGTATAATCATTAGGGATTTGATTTAGGTCATACCTGAATGGTCTAGAGGTTTTCTCCATTTTCTTCAATTTCAGTCTGAATTTGGCAATAAAGAGTTCATGATCTGAGCCACAGTCAGCTCCCAATCTTGTTTTTGCTGACTGTATAGAGCTTATCCATCTTTGGCTGCAAAGAATATAATCAGTCTGATTTCGGTGTTGGCCATCTGGTGATGTCCATGTGTACAGTCTTCTCCTGTGTTGTTGGAAGAGAGTGTTTGCTCTGATCAGTGTGTTCTCTTGGCAAAGTAGGTACTCAATAAATATGTGTGTGATTAATTCAGTCACCTGGAAGTAGCTTTCTGGAACTGTACTAAGAAGGGGTGTGAGGCTGCCTCCCACTTCTACAGGGAAAAGTGCCAGGACTTAGCAGTGCCCTTCTTGGGCCTGGGAGAGGGTCTCACCCCCTAGGCTACAAAACTACCATCCAGAGCCTGAGGGGGCACAAAGGGGACTGCACAGGGAAAGGTGACATCCACGCGGGTAAAGCAAAGAAAAGGCGAGTTTACCAAGCACAGAGTCCAGACAGATGTTTCTGAGGGAAGAGCATGCCTGAGGGGCCTGACCGCTGCTGTCCGTAGAACCTACCCATTCCTACCCCACCCTCACGGAGGGGCGTGTGCTCCTTACACCCTTGCAACGCCATTCGCTCCCCAACTTTCTATCAGTTTATGTCTTTTGCTTCTTAATTCTTTGTCCCACAACAAGAAGCCCCTTACCCTTTGCCTAAGACAGAACAGACTGCCTCCTGTCCGAGCTCTCAGAGATCATGTGGCTTGGGGATGCCGAGGTCCCCTTTTGAAATTTGAACTCACAGAAGCAGTGTTTCATGTTTCCTATTGTTCCACCCACGTGCCTCTTTCCAGCTGCAATTGGAATCTCCAGGTTTCAAGACTTCTCTCAGATCATCTTCTAATCTCCTATGTGATGTGTTAACCCTTCTAGCCTTAAATCGACAAAAACAGAGACTCTAACATTAACTTCCAAAGCAGGTTGTGTTTCTCTCCCCAGACTCTCTGACCCCAGATGTGGCCTAGCAGCCCCTACCCTAAGACATGTATTTCTTCATTCCCAAGTGGGAGAGGTCTCCTTCTGAAGCTCAGACCTGCATGCGTTAGTTTGTGCATGCTAAGTTGCTTCAGTCGAGTCTGACTCTTTGCAACCAATGGACTGTAGCCTGCCAGGCTCCTCTGTCCATGGGATTCTCCAGTCATGAATACTGGAATGGGTTTGCCATGCCCTCTTCCAGGGAATCTTCCCGACTCAGGGATCAGACTCGTGTCTCTCACATCTTCTGCATTGGCAGGCAGGTACTTTACTTCTAGCGCCATCTGGGAAGCTCTCGGTCCTGCGTAGCTGAGTATTATCGGAAGAAGCCTGAGCTGTTCTAGGATATATTCCAGTCCCCACAAGCCTCAGACCTGTGGGTGCTCAACAGCCCCTGAGCTTCCTTAGACACGTTTCCACCTCCACAGCTCCTGTTCATGCCCTGCACTTCACCAGTCAGCACTGACTGGGCAGCTGTCTCATATCAGGCCCCGTATGAGGTCTGGTGAATATTACAGAAAATAACAGATGAGCAGGGAAGACCAGCAAGCAGATTGTCATCAGCCCTCTTGACTTGGGGTACCAGCCACCAGGGAAGGCACACTCCTGCTTGGGTTTGAGTTCCTGAGCCGGCTGGGCAGGGGGCTGCTCTTCCCAGCAGGTGGAGCTGCCTCTCTTGGCTTCTGTGGGTGTCTTGATGTCATCAGTCAGTGGCAGCATGCCACCATAGTTGTATGTGCCAGGGTGAAGCATATGGCATATTCTTACCAAAAGTGTGCAGATCTGAGAAGGAAGAGAATTCCATTAATGGCCCATCTTTTTTTGACCATCATCTCTTATTTGCATTCCTAGGTTTCCCTTCTCTGCTGTGTGTGGGTTTGGGAAGGTGCTTTTCTCCTATTTTTCCCTTCCCTGACTTTGAGTATACTCCTAAGCTGCACCCAATCCTTGCCCTAGCCAAACATATAGCTCATAGACCGTATTGAAATTGCAACTTCTCTCATCTGTAGCCGACTCTGGCCTGTCAGTTCCTCAGGGCAGGAGCCATAGCCATGTTAGTCACTGGAGGAGCCCACTACAGTGCCCGATGCAGAGTAAGCATGCTGTACATGTTTGGTGAATGACTGGTTGACTGACTGTCTTTCCCACCAAGGGGTCCTAAGTCTGGCCTTTAGAGGAATCTAGCTGCATATGCTTCTATTGACAGCATTGCATAATCACGGAATTCAGACAAACTTGAATTTCAAACTTGCTTCTGTCATTTACTAGCTATATAATCTTGGCTAAGTCCCATTCCCTTTCTGAACTTCAGTTCCTGTGTCTGTAGAGTGGAGGTCATACCTACTTCTCAGTGTTGCTAAGAGGATTAGGTATGATAATATGTTAATACCTAAAATATAGTAATGGTCAAGGTTTATTTTCCTTTGCCTTCTAATTGGCTCTGTAGATTATTTATTCATCTCTCTTTGCACCAAGAATTTAGAGGGTTGGTGTTTGTAGTAGTTAAGATGGGCTAAACACAAACAACCCCAGAATCTTAGTGATTTAAAACAGCCATGGTAGTTTCTTCTCTGTAGTCCGTGTGCACCTCAGGCCTACAGGGACTCTGCCAGATGCCAAGGACCTGCTCTTGCTATGGCCTCTATGATCGCTGATGCAGGGGGAAGGGATGGGGGGAACTGAACCATGGCTTTTAAAGGCTTCCCCCTAGAAGTGGCACATATCACTGCCACTTCTATTTTACAGGCCAAAGTAAACGCCATGGTCCTACCTCACTCAGGGACACATGTAATCCTACCGCACACCAGAAAGAGGAGACAAAGGTGCTAAAAGCTGAACATCAGTGACCACCCAGGAATATTTAAAATGAGTTGATTTTAAAGTACAGTGAAACTATAATTTACTTTGGCTTAGATTGGGCATGAGGACTGTTGAGCAAATGAGTAAAATTAATGAGATTGTAATGATGAGTGGATATTCTTCCCAAGAGAACAGATAGTTTTTAAGGATATTGCTAAGTCGCTTCAGTCGTGTCCGACTCTGTGCGACCCCATAGATGGCAGCCCACCAGGCTCCCCCGTCCCTGGGATTCTCCAGGCAAGAACACTGGAGTGGGTTGCCATTTCCTTCTCCAATGCATGAAAGTGAAAAGTGAAAGGGAAGTCGCTCAGTCGTGTCCGACTCTTCGCGACCCCAGAGACGGCAGCCCACCAGGCTCCTCCGTCCATGGGATTTTCCAGGCAAGAGTTATTAGCTATGGACACTTGAGTTGCAGTCTTAAATATTCGTCCGAACAGGCAGCAGAGTCCTCTGCTTGTTAGTATATTGTTGTTTTTTTTGTTCAGTCGCTAAGTTGTATGTGACTCTTGACCACCCTATGGACTGTTCGCATTGACTCATTGGAAAAGACCCTTATACTGGGAAAGATTGAAGGCCAGAGGAGAACGGGACAACAAAAGATGAGATGGTTGGATGGCATCACCAACTCGATGAGCATGAGTTTGAGCAAGCTCTGGGAGTTGGTGATGGACAAGGAGGCCTGGTGTGCTGCAGTCCATGGGGTCACAAAGAGTTGGACAAGACTGAGTGACTGAACTGAACTGAACTGGACTGTAGCCCACCAGTCTCCCCTGTCCTTCACCATCTCCTGGAATTTGCTCAGATTCTTGTCTGTTGAGTCGGTGATGCCATCTAACCATCTCGTCCTCTGCCACCCTCTTCTCCTTTTGCCTTCGATCTTTCCTAGCATCAGCATTTTCCTATGTTAATAGATTGTGTGTGTACACGCATGTGTGTGCTCAGTTGCTTTAATCATGTGCAGCTCTGTGCAGCCCTGTGGACTATCACCTGCCAGGTTCCTCTGTCCATGGGATTTTCCAGGCAAGAATACTGCAGTGGTTTGTCATGTTAGTAGATTGCTGCTGCTGCTGCTGCTGCTGCTAAGTCGCTTCAGTCGTGTCCGACTCTGTGCGACCCCATAGACAGCAGCCCATCAGGATTCCCCATCCCTGGAATTCTCCAGGCAAGAACACTGGAGTGGGTTGCCATTTCCTTCTCCAGTTAGTAGATCACCGTCACTAAATTAACCCTAGTCTCAGTATGCACTTGCAGGTAGTAACAATATAGTTTGTTCCAAATAACCTAGAATTTAAATTTGTCATAATGTAATCCAACCAGTCCATTCTGAAGGAGATCAGCCCTGGGATTTCTTTGGAAGGAATGATGCTAAAGCTGAAACTCCAGTACTTTGGCCACCTCAGGCAAAGAGTTGACTCATTGGAAAAGACTCTGATGCTGGGAGGGATTGGGGGCAGGAGGAGAAGGGGACGACAGAGGATGAGATGGCTGGGTGGCATCACTGACTCGATGGACGTGAGTCTGAGTGAACTCTGGGAGTTGGCAATGGACAGGGAGGCCTGGCGTGCTGCGATTCATGGGGTCACAAAGAGTTGGACACGACTGAGCGACTGAACTGAACTAAACTGAAACTGACCCTTCTCCTATCTCTTTGCTTAAATTTGGGCTGTTTTACCGTGTTTTTGCTATACTTTTTTTAATCATAATAATTTAGTTAATAAGTTGTTTATTGATTTCTGTGGTGAAAGAGTCTGGATTCTGGGTCCTAACTGCCTGGGTTCAAATTATAGTTCTGTCATTAATTGGCTGTGAGACCTTGGGCAAGTTACTCAGCCTCTCTGTGCCCCATTTTTCTCAGCTGTGAATTGGAGGTGATGATAGCATCTACCTATAGGATAGTACTGAGGATTAAATAAATTATTACTAATACGTATAAAATACTTAGAATAGTACTTGGCACATGGTAAGTCCTCAATATATATCCTTTGGCTCAGAAGTCCTCAATAAATGTTAACTATTATCATCATGTTAAAGTTGGACCATAAAGAAAGCTGAGCACCAAAGAATTGTTGCTTTTGAACTGTGGTGTTGGAGAAGACTCTTGAGAATCCCTTAGACTGCAAAGAGATCAAACCAGTCAATCATAAAGGAAAGTAGTCCTGAATATTCATTGGAAGCACTGATGCTGAAGCTGAAGCTCCAATACTTTGGCCACCCAATGCGCAGAACTGACTTATTGGAAAAGACCCTGACACTGGGAAAGACTGAAGGCAGGAGGAGAAGGGGATGACAGAGGATGAGATGGTTGGATGGCACCACCAACTCAATGGACATGAGTTTGAATGAACTCCAGGAGTTGGTGATGGACAGGGAGGCCTGGAGTGCTGCAGTCCATGGGGTCACAAAGAGTCGGATATAACTGAGTGACTGAACTGAACTGATTATCATTGTTTTTAGGCAAAGGGGAAAAGTACAAAGGAAACCTGATGCAGGAAGAAATTTTTACGTTTTATTTGCTGTTGCTTAGAACAGTGCCTCACGTTGGGCACTCAGTAAATATTTGTTGAGTGAATCAACGAATAGGTTCCACCCTGGTGAAATTGAAATCCAGCCTAACCCTCAATTCCTTCCTTAAAATAATAAGAGAACTTCCTTCTCTCAAATCTACTGTAGGGAAGACTTGGGATTTGAAAGACCAGGGATTTTCATTTTCTCTTAGCTTGCCAACTCAGTCTCTTAACACATTCTAGCAGCCATGCCAGTCTTGGGCTTCACAGGCTGCCCTTCTCTTTGCACCCTCTGTGGGTGACCCTGGCATGATAGCTTTGAGCTCTCACAGCAGGGGCTGGTAGCCATGAAGCAACACTAACATGCCAGTTTCCTCCTGTGGCAATTTGGGTGGTTGTCATGTTATTTGATGTGGCTTTCTGTCCCACTAAGTTCCATTGTGTTCTTACCATCAGTCAGAGGTGGGGAGACACTGAAAATATTTGTGCATGTGGATTCAAAGCCTATATGCTCTCTGCTGCCAGCCAGCAGCCCCTTCCAGATGGCCTGCTTCTCTCCCAGGCTCACACATTCCACTAAAACCCACTCATCGGCACAGCAGTGGATGTGCGTTCCTTTCCCGTCTTCTTCCTCCACATGTGTGCTCTTTCTGCCTCCATCCACCATAGATTCCATACAAGGTCCCCCCACTTCCATGACCTGGCTCTGCCTGTCTCCCTGACCTTCCCTTTCCCCCACTTGCTTTGCCTCCGTTCTCCCCTTGCTGCTCACTTCAGCTGCTCTATCTCCTTGCTCTCCCGAAGCCCTTTCTGCCTCAGGGCCTTTGCACCTCCTGCCCTTGTGCCTAGAAAGGTCTTTCCTGGGTGTCTGCAGTGCTTGCCTCATCACTCCATAAGATCTCTGCTAAAATGCCCCGTCCTCCAAGAAGCCCTTCTTTACCATGTCTAAAACAGCCCCTGACTCTATTTTTCCTGAGCACTTATCTCTAAGGACACATTATGACTTGTTTACTTGCCTATTTATTTCCATATTGTCTTCTTCCCCCCACTGAAGTGTAGGCTTCTGATAGCAGACACTGTCTTCAGTGCCCAGCAAGTGGCTCAGTAAATGTGTAATGATGGGACAGAAGGAAGGAAAGAGAGAAGGGAGGGAGGGAGAAAAAACAAGAAAAGGAAACACATTTCTATGTATTTATAAATGTTGATAAAGTACTTTAGGGCTTCCCAGATGGCACTAGTGGTAAAGAACTTACCTGCCAGTGCAGGACACAAGAGATTTTGATCCCTGTATCAGGAAGATCCCCTGGAGAAGGAAATGGCAACCCACTCCAGTATCCTTGCCTGGAGAATCCCATGGACAGAGGAGCCTGGTGGGCTACAGTCCATAGGGTAGCAAAGAGTCAGACACGACTGAGGCAACTTAGCATGCACACACCAAGTATTATACTTTAAGAAAGACAACTGAGATGGTGAAGAAGTGAAGTGTTAGTTGCTCAGTCTTGTCTGACTCTTTGCAACCCCATGGACTGTAGCCCACCAGGCTTCTCTGCCCATGGAGTTCTCCAGGCCAGAATACTGGAGTCGGTTACCATTCCCTTTCCCAGGGGATCTTCCAAACCCAGGAATTGAACCCAGGTCTCCTGCATTGCAGGCAGATTCTTTACCATCTGAGCCACCAAAGGCATCTTTGAGGAGATGTCCTAAGCTGATACTTAATATATATGGTAATGGTCAAAACAGGTAGAGGGGAAAAAGTGCAAAGATCCTAAGCTTGACATCTACTGGGGAACAAGAGGAGGCCAGAGCAGCTGGAGCTCTGAGGGCAAGGAGAAAGGGATGGTGGGACTGGATCACAGATATATAGCAAGGGGACTCCCCTGATGAGGCTAGACTGGCACCAAGCAGGTCGGAACAAAGGCAGATTCTGGGGTCGCATGGTCATAAAGAAGGCCTGGGAGAGCAGAGCTGTACTGCAGAAGAGATGTCTTCCTCCCTGAACTCCTGACTCTGCAAGGCTGTTTTCTTTTTAAAGTAGTTGCTTAGTCATTAAGCCAGCCTTCCTGGAGCCGTTGCAGGATCCATGCCTTCATGTGAAAAATGAGCAGAACAGCACCTGCTCTGAGCGGTCACCATCAGCGTAGTTCCCAGCGCCCGGGAGCCACCTCCTGACAGTTGGCTGACTCTTAGTTTCCCACACGCAGCGTGGTACTGGGGCCATGGCAGGGATGGAGGGAGAGGGGACCCTGCCTCTGAGAAGCAGATGAGCTTCTTAGGAAAAGACATGTGGTCCTGGCATTGCACAAGAAGAGCATCCATCACACACCCATGAGTGCACACCAGTCCTTAGGGTGGTCTTCGAGAGGAGTTGAGGGGAGGGTGCCAATGAATATTTTCTGTTTTCAGTTATATTTTTTCTGATGCATGTTAAAATAGTAAATATTAGCACATCAGGTCAACTCACATTGAACAATAAATAAGTTGAATCAGTATCATGTAGAACTAATAAATGAGTTGATTTCAAGCTAACTTATAGAAACAGGCAGAGTCAATCTTGGAAGCAGGCAGTGCCTAGAAGTGGCAGGAGTGAAGGGGATCAGTGAACGGCTGAAGTTTAGGAAGCAGGGATCTGGCATCTGTGACCTGAAGGAGGCAGAGTAGACTGGTCTTGAGTCAGTTTCTAGAGTCACACTGTGAAGAGGAACAGGTAGGACGTGAGTCAGAGGGGCCAGCCAGCAAGAAGCCAGATGGTGGCATTCATCAAGGCTCGTGGAGAGGGTGGAGTGGGTGCTGGCGGGACACGGAGAAGCAGACGGCCTAGACTGTGCCAGGGGTGGAGAAGAGGTATCTGGGGGTCTTATTCTAAGACATGCGCTGACTTAGGAAGGTTGTCAGGACTCTAATTGACCCTGTACATAAGAGAGAACACTGTGCCTGACCCCACATTTAATGGCAGGGACAGTCTTTCTGTCAGATTTTCTTTCCCACTAGAAATACAGACTCTCTGCTGACCTCATTTAGGGAAATGGAAGCCATGAAGGCCTTGTTGAAGGAAGAAAATGAAATTGAGAGTATGATATCTACTATGAATCAGGAGCAAGGAGGCAAGGTGAAGCAGGTGGAACTGGCACCCAGCAGTGTTCATCTGGGAGAAATTGGTCCAGGTGGCCAAGAATAAACACACCACCACTCAGGGGCCAGCCTTCCCCTCCAGTCAAAGGGAGCGGTACTTAGAGCAGTTAAGAAAAAGAAAAGGATGCGATTGGTGTGCACTGTACTTTGGAATTGGAATATCTTTATTGTTTTGCTAATTTAAAATGTATATACTTATTTAAAAGTCAGAATGACACAGAAGTACATCAATTAGAAAGTCTCCCGTAATTCCACAGGTAACAACCTTTAACAGGCAGTGGTTCATTTCATTCGACAGCTGTTTATTGAGTGCCTACCATCTATAAGGCACAAACACTATTTAGGAGATTCAGATACATCTGTAATTAAAACAGAAGTCTTAGTCCTCACTAGGCTTAAATTCTTGAGCTGTGCTGTCCAATATAGTAGCCACTAGCCATGTGTGGCAATTAAATTAAAATTTAATGTGACTTAAAACTGAGATTCCTCTAGTCACATTTCAAGTGCTCAGGAGTAGGCAGTGGCTGCCCTATTGGACAAAACAGATGTACAACATTTCCATCATTGCAGACAGTTCTTTTGGGCAGTGATATTCCTGCCTTCAGGTCCCAGAGTTGGCTAGAGCTCGGTGATTTCACCCCTCCCCTTACCCAGCCTTTTGGGGAAAGAGCTCTGAACCCAGGGCCCCCTTGCTCACCCTCCCTGACATGTGATGGACATAGAGTGACTGTGAAAACAGCTGTGGGCTTAAGAAAGTCCCTGCCCAGAAGCAAGTGAAAGCCTAGAACGCTAAGCCTTTGTGATAGTTCATTTTTGTCGACAGAGTTGAAATCACTTGGTAGACATGCAGTTCGTCTGAGCCACCTCCATCAGAGGCTGGAGTTGGTGGGTGATAGCCCACCTGAGACCGGACTGGGGTTGGAACGGGTAAAAGTGTCCAGAAACCCACAGACAGCAGCCTGCAGCCTGCTCCACCCAAACAGGAAGCCTGGCTCTGTACTCAGGGTTAGGGAGGCAGGGAGAACAGCTGCCCACCACCCCCCAACCCCCCGGACCTGAACTCTGAGTGGCAGGAGGCAGGCCTCGGGCTGTACGCTTTCCAGAGTTCTCTGCATTTGCTTCTGGGGCCCACCCTCAAGGCTCCTTCTGCCCCCAGAAGAGACAAGAGCAATGGTGGTGTTTCTCCCCTTCCCCTCCAGGCCAGGGGCCACTGGCAAGCCTCCCTGGACTGTGTCCCATCTCTGCATCAGGAACTGCTGACCCACAATTAAGCCACGCTGCCTCCGAAAGAAAATACAGAAAAGTGATAGATAAGAGGCCTCATTTAATGGGAGCTTAAATTTCAGGCATAGCGATGCTGGCTCGGTTCAATGGAGATTTACAACAACAGGTGCAGGGGAACCTTAGATTGAGGCTGAGAGTGATTTTTGTGTGTGTTGGGGGAAGGGTGAGGTGGGGTCTCATTTGATCTGGCTGCTACTTAGAAGAAAAATAAACTCCATTTGCTCTTCCATTCTTTTAAGAAACAAAAGGGATGAAAGAAACCTTAGGCCAATAAGCTTCCCTTTCATTCTTTCCTTTTTCTCAGATCAGAAAATGATCCCGTATCATTAACCACCTAGCCTTTCCCAAAAATATAAATAGAGAGACACTACTTTCCCTCCATACTTATAAGTCTCACGATAACAAGCGCAGTGATCTCCAGAAACATAGTAGAAAAGAAAAGACTTAGATTTTGTTTTAAAGCTCCTCTAAATGACAGTGAGAACAAGAGGCTGGGGAGGGCCAGACAGTCATTTGACAGGCTTTGAAATGTGCCATGATTTGGACTTTTGATTTCATCCTTTTCTACATGCGATTAGCTATAGCACAGGTTTGTGTAATCAGCAGACAAACCAAAGCCTGAGGAATTTACTCACTGGGACTTAGGTAAGAAAGCCTTGCCCAGTGACATGTCATAGCCAGAAGCGACACTATATTACTCCCACCTTCTAAATTTTATTGAAATTTTAGAATAAAGTACAACCTTATCTCTTAAGAATCCTTTGTGGGCAATGGACCTTTGGTACTGTTTGTAAAACCAGGAGCAAGACTGGGCCTGGAATAAGATTCAGGATGGAGCAGAAAGTGTGCACCTTGATGGGGTCCTTCACATCTGCCTTCTTCTGCTCCTCTGGGAAGCCTTCCAAGAGGTCTCCTTTTTTTTTTTTTTTTTTTTTGGCCATGTGGCATGAGGATCTTAGTTCCCCAACCAGGGATGGAACCCGTACCCCCTGCAGTGGAGGTACAAAGTCTTACCCACTGGACAGCCAGGGAAGTCCCCAGCTGGTTTTCTTGGGGGAGCTCTAGGCCTCTGCTGCAGCTGTGTCAGGTGGAACCACCCCACGCCCTACACACACATCTCTGCATGGGAAAACAGGGAGGGACGGAGCGCAGGAGGTGAAGAGGAACAGGGCTGGTAGCAGGTGGTGACGCCTCAGGCTCACCTTCTGCAGGACAGGTGGGATCAGCCTCCGCAGGTCTCAGAAGGAGCCTCTAGGCTTCCTTTTCCCTCTCTCTGAAATGCCCAACTGCCTCATTGGTTCTGAAACTGTGCCCTGGGGGAATACTATTCATGGATAAAATCAAACGATGGCACGCTTTACTCAATTCAGAGAAAAATACAGTAAGCACATCAGATTTCCCCCAACATAAATTTGTATCTATCCTGTGTTTCCTTCCCTTTGTTGTTACGTCAGCTTTGGTAGCACCCAAAAATGAACAGACGAAAAGCGAGCAAATGTTAACAGAAGAACTGCCAGCTGTGCTCAGCGCACGGCTGTGCTCAGGGGTTGCCTTTATGTGCATGTAGCACAGCCTTCAGTGCTTCCCTGGTGGCTCAGTTGGTAAAGAATCTGCCTGCAGTGCGGGAGACCTGGGTTCGATCCCTGGGTTGGGAAGATCCCCTGGAGGAGGGCATGGCAACCCCCTCCAGTATTCTTGCCTGGAGAATCCCATGGACAGAGGAGCCTGGCGGGCTGCAGTCCATGGGTCGCAAAGAGTCAGATGGGACTGAGCGACTAAAGCACAGCTCAGCACAGCCTTGCTTTCTCCTAGTTTAGAAAACAAGATCAACAGCAGTCATTGTCACAGGGGTCTCTGAGGCTCGCAGGTGCTCTGCCACCTGACAGCTTGTGAAAACAACCAGAGGCAGATTATCTCTCAAGTTGGCTCCAAGAGGCCAGCACTCCATGTTGAGCTAGTCAGAACCATCAGAAATGTCAGCATGCTTTGAAAGGGGACTTAGGGTGTCAGTGGCAAGTTAGTAAATCAGTAGAATTAACTCAACAGAATAAAAACAATCAGCCTATTAGGAAGCACTCAGCATGCGATGGGGGTTTGAGACCGTATCCGTGATTACTGTTAGCAGCCTCTGTGCCAGCCTGCTTGGGACTGGGCAGGTTTATGAGTGCAGGTTTCAGTGGTTATGTGGGCATCTCCACTGGTGGCAGGTTTTGTTCCTGGAAAGGGGGCCCAAAGTTGAAATGATATGAGAGAAATCTGATTTTTCCAATGGTAATAGCCCCAATAATAGGAGATTGGGTAACTGATCAAAAACCAGTGTCTATCTTTTGAAAGAAATAGCCTCAAACATGGTATTTTACTTTCTCTGAATGCTGAACATCCCTTTGTCTACGGTGATTCGGATTAATAGGATAATACAATAACTGATATATGAAGTTGTACTATTTAATATGATGTAGTTTCACCAGAGTTTTTACACTTCATCCTTGATTAATCACATGAAATCTTAGGATAAAGAAACTCTGTGGGTATAGTTTCGGTAGTCAAAAAAGCTGCTTTGGAGAGGTTTTTTCAGCAGTGTCTCGGAGGGAATGTTTTGAAATACCTGAGGCTGTCTCCTTATTTGTGCAGTGATCTAGGATTGTCTGTCTTGCTGCCTCCTGGGTTCTTCCTGAAGCGGCACAGATGTCAGGATCCCGAGGCTGCTTGTCTCTGTGTCTCCATTCTGCTCCCTGGGCCTCACTGACAGCTTGACCTTGTTCCTTGCCTTCATTAAAGGTGCAAGTTCCAAAGCATATTCCTAACAATGTCCCTTCTTTCAGATCCCCCCAGCACAGATTTTCTCACAAGAAGCCTCAGACCTTGGGCTAGAATTCTGGGCAGTGACATTCTCTCTTGATTGTACAAGCCTTTCCACATCCACCACACATCTCAAACCTGCCTAATAATAATGCATTTCAGCTGTCATTTCTTCCTTTCTCCAACTGTTATAAAAAAGCCGAATTTGCTGGAGGCTTCAAGCGCACGGCGGTCTGGATCTCCCTGGATGTGATAGTCGAGTGCTTGTTGTAATGTGCCAGGCGTGATGCCTCGCCAGCGATGCACTCGAAAATGTCGTTGACAAAGGAGTTCATGATTCCCATGGCCTTGGACGAGATGCCGGTGTCAGTACTCTTGCCTGGAAAATCCCATGGACGGAGGGCCTGGTGGGCTGTAGTCCATGGGGTCGCTAAGAGTTGGACATGACTGAGCGACTTCACTTTCACTTTCACTTAAGAAAGTAGTGTGACTGGTTTTTTGTTTCATTATAGTTTTTAAGATTGTGTCCAACTCTTTGCAACCCCGTGGACTGTAGCCTGCAAGGCTCTTCTGTCCATGGAATTTTCCAGGCAAGGATTACTGGAGTGGGTTGCCATTTCCTACTCCAGGGGATCTTCCCAACCCAGGGATTGAACCCACATCTCTTGTGTCTCCTGCATTGCTAAGCAGATTCTCTACCACTGCACCACCTGGGAAGCCCAAGATGGTAGGGGATACATTTAAAAGATTATATGATATATATGCGATAAAGCATACTTACATAAGAAACACTCATGAACCCATCACCCCCTCCCAAAGGGTTGCTTACCCACCCACCCCCTCCCCTAGGGGTAACCACTTTCTGAAGCTTGTATTTATCATTTTCTTTCCTTTTAAAACAGTTTTATCTCGTATGCACGAATACCCAAACCATGTAAGTTTAGTTTTGCTTGCTAAAGAGACAAAATGAATTTATGCGGCCAATTGAGGTTATTCTTCTAAAGTAGCCTTCCTGGGACATGATCCACTTATGCGTGGAGGCTGCACTTGCTCAAACCCATCTGGGAGCCCTTTGTTTGAAATTTTCTGCAGAGACATTTTTATCAGCTCCTCAAGAATCATTGCTGTCGCGTTATGGCATGTTTGGTCTGATTAAGCTTTTTCCCATCACCTATTTTGCTCATTCATTTATTTGAATGAGAAATATTTCATGAGTTCTTCTATGAACAAAGACTCTGTGTTGGAGACCAGTGGAGAACCAGGTAAAGCCCTGGCTTCCCTGGAGCTTGTCCTCACTCCTCCCCTACTGCCCTCCTCTGTCATTTGAACAATAACTAGAGGCCTCAGGCTAGGAGACTCCAGGACCCTGAGCAGGATCCAGTACACCACGGGGCCATGGGATCAGTGTGGGCTAAGAGCCTGAGGGGAGATCTGAAGGGACTTCTGAAAGTGATCCAGTCTCCGTGAGCCGTCTCCAGCCCGTTGTGGCCTCATCTGAGTATTTCTGACCCTGATTTTCTTAGTTAGGTCAGGCACACTAATACTTTCGTCCAAGCATGTTTATGTCGGCACCTGCTGAGGAGCCCCTGCCGTGTGGTGTAGATCAAGAATCCTACAAGGAAAGAAATCAGCCCAGTAAGATCTAAAGGCTTAAAACCCAGATTTTGGCTGTTTTATGTTAGAAGAACTTAAAAGCCACCCTAGATCATTATATAAATATTAGATTGATGACATAAATACATTGCCTGTGTAATATAAATATGAGACCTTAGAAATATGTATGTATATATATGTTTCATTTACTGTATATGCAATATAATATAAATTCAATGAATATAAATAATATGTACATCTAATTCATGTGTTCTCAACCAGCCTCCACATGACCCATTCACCCAAATAACTTACATCCTGCAATCCATCTGTGAAACAAACAGAACGACTCACGCAGAACTGTGACCCCTGCAGAGCTCGAAGCAGCCTGCCTGTGCCTGGCATCTCCGCTCTTCCTGGTTTAGGCGTGTGGTTCCCAGGAGCCAGTTGCGTTTGTTCCCAAACCTGCCTTTGCTAATTGTACTTTTTATTAAGTTGCAAACTCTAATTAAATGTCCTCTGAGGAAATATGAATTCAAAAAAACTTGTTTCAATGAAAACCAAATTGAATGCTTTCGAAAAGCATTTAAAGATGAGTCATTTTAAACATGCTTTTGAATTAGGTCTGAACTAGGTGATTGTGAAAGATTGAAGGAAAAAGCAAGATTAAAATCTAGAAGAATTCTGCTTTCAGATTGTGCTTCAGGTGTCTTCAACTTCTTGTTCCATTTTTAATGGACTAAAATTAGAAATTATACCTGGTATGTAATGGTTTAAAAGAAGAAAAAAGAACTCTAATCAGTAGACAGTACTCAAAGAAAAGACCTTGGCCTTTTCTTGAAAGATTAGTGAATAAATAGACACTTAACATTTTTTTAAATTTATCTGTAATTGAAGGATAATTGTTTTAAAATGTTGTGTTGGTTTGTGCTATACAACGTGAATCAGCCATAAGTATACATATGTCCCCTCCCTCTGAACCTCTGTCCCTCCCCTCTAGGTTGTCACAGAGCCCAGGTTGAGCTCCTTGCATGCACAGCAAATTTCCACTGAATATCTGTTTGACGTATGGTAACGTGTGTATTTCAGCGCTCCTGTCTCAATCCGACCCACCCTCCCCTTCTCCCACTGCGCTCACAAGTCTGTTCTCTTTTGTCTGTGTTGCCACTGCTGCCCTGCAAATAGGTTCATAGTTTATGTTTTAATTTTAAACAAAACTATACATACACACAAATACACATATATGTCTATGTGTATACATACATGTGTGTATGCATGGAAGAGAGATCAATTTTTCATGATCCCTCCCCTGTGTTAAATGACTCCTAACACCTACTGGTCCCAAGCACATTTGAAAAGGAGGGCTTCTACTGTAAATATTACCAGGACTGCCCTACACAGGAGTGGTTTTACACAGTCAGTCTCCCTAAGAGATTTCAGATGTGACACCACTCGCTAAGGTTTATTTGGGTTTTTTATTATGTTTTGTTTTATTTTCATTTACCAACCTTTTATTGAGAGCCATGAAAAAATGACTCCATCTTTAAAACAATGGTTTGAAAAGAGAGAAAAGGCAACGTCAGACAGCCGGATGGATGAGGAAGGTCATGACCTCCCAGCGCTCTGTCCTTTCTGGCCATCTTGCCCTCCCAAGCCAACCCTTTCTCTAACTTCCTGGGGATCCCACAGAGGTGGGTCCCCTGCTGCCAAGGGTTTGCTGAGAGGCAGGAGGGCGGGATGCAAATTGGAAAAATGGGCCTGACGTTCTCAATCTTGGGCTGGAAGAAGGATGAGGAGGCCATCTTTGGATAATTTGGGTACAAATAAGAAAACAGCCTCTTGACCAGGCTCCAGTGATACTCTTTGACCCTAGCTTTTCCTAGTCGGATGTGAGGGAACTTTACAGCTGTGAAGAGAGTAATATCTCTAAATAGGGAGGCATTTCAAGTCCTATTCCAACCGTGCTCCCCAGCTTATTCAACCACACAGGTTCCGTGTGTGTGTGTGTGTGTGTGTGTGTGTGTGTGTGTTGGAAGACCTTAGGTGAGGTGAAAGTGAAGGCTCTCAGTCATGTCCGACTCTTTGCAACCCTGTGGACTGTAGCCCACCAGGCTCCTCCATCCATGGGATTCTCCAGGCAAGAATACTGGAGTGGATTGTCATTTCCTTCTCCAGGGGAATCTTCCCGACCCAGGGATCGAACCCAGGTCTCCCGCATTGCAGGTAGACTCTTTAACCTCTGAGCCACTAGGGAAGCTCCTTAGGTGAGGTGCTACATCTCTAATCCAAACTGAAGCTTTGGATAAGGCAGCCTCCTGTTGCAAAATGCTTTATTTTCCTGAATACCTAAGAAATAAAACCCAAAGTCTGGAAGCCAGGCTCTTTTGAAAAAAGTTCCCCATGCCCCAGAAAGTTTAAAATCTGCTCCATGCAAGAACCAAACAGAAGGAGTAGGCAGACTGGAGAGAGGGGTTCAGCTTCATTTCAGCCCTCCCAAAAGGATCGCTCAGCTACTCAGCTTGCTGTCCACTTTAACCTTGTTGTTGCCTGAACTGTGGGTCCCTGTAGCACTCACAGCCATGGAAACTGCTCTCCTCTCTCTGCCCGAGGAAAGCCACTTCAGTAAGTGGAGACGGGTGAGAGGGGCCTGGCGAGGGCAGACATGGACACGGGAGCCCTATTTGGTTGCTTGGAGAAGTAACTGGACCCCTGCCTGAGATCGCCAAGCCCTCCAGAGAAAGGAATTGCAGGAGCATGAGTCATACCCCATTTTAGACAAACTCAAGGGTGCCCTGGGGGTTGGGGGCCTCCCTTATCAAGAAGCAGGCAACTGAAGTACACAGATTGTGCTTGGCCAAAGCCTAGGATCAGCTTCTGCTTTATTATCTATTAAACTAAGTGGATTAAATGAGAATTGACTGGAATTGTACACTTAGCGTTCCCTTACAAAACACCGTTATCTCATAAGCTGGCTTAATGGAACAGGCTGTCAGGGGCTTCTAAGAAGTAACTGAATATAGCGCCTTACAGGACAGAGATCCGATGGAGGGTGTGCAGCAGCCCTGGGAGATCCCAAGATCCCACACCTTGTGTGGATGCAGAAGACAGGCCAGGGTGTACCTGCAAACCACACTGTTAGCATCTACCCCCAGGGATGGGCCCAAGTCTTCCCAAGAAAGGCATCTGCCACTCACTCCATTTTAAAAGCACTTCTAATGCTGGGAAAGATTGAGGGCAGGAGGAGAAGGGGACCACAGAGGATGAGATGGTTGGATGGCATCACCGACTCAATGGACATGAGTTTGAGCAAGCTCCCAGAGATGGTGAAGGACAGGGAAGCCTGGCGTGCTGCAGTCCTTGGGGTTACAAAAGACACAACTGGGTGGCTGAATAACAAAAAGTGCTTTACTAACCTTTTATGTATGTGGCCTCCAGCACATATGAAGACAGTAGAGTGGAGTGGTTAATACAACTGTCTTGGGAGTTAGACCACAGGCTTTGCATCATAGCTTTACTGCTTTCATTGAGTGACCACGTGTTACTTCTCATGGCTCAGTTTCCCCATCTGCAAAATGGGAGTAATAATAGTAGTACTTCATTGGGTTTCTGGGGAGATTAAATGAGCTGATATCTATAAACTCCTTAGAATAGCGCCTGATGTAAGTGGTTATTTAGGTGAGCTTTAAGTGATTATAGCTTTTACACAGAAAAAGAATTCATCCCATTTCATAACTTTTGCACCCACATCTCCTTTAACTATTATTAGTTGCAGCATGAGTGTTGAATGAGCTGCATTCACAGAGGAGATATTCTGAAAGGCAGGAGGCAGTGTACATGGAGGAGGTCAGGCCTGTGATCAGAGGAACATTTTGCTGGAGATGGTGATGTGCTTTTGCACATCATTTGTCTCCTTTGATCCACATTTCTCGTGTGTGTGTTTGTGTGAATGACTTTTCATTATAGGGTTTGGGTAACTGAATGTAAACCCTGCTTTTGGTGAAGATTGATAAAGTTATGAAAATGCTCAGAGATGATAAAAATGAGACCCCTTTGGCCTGGTGTCCCAGAAGCATATCCATTGTAGAGCACTTGCTTTGAGGATAATAGACACATCAGAACGAGATGATGGTTTGGAAGAAGTTGCCGTTGTGCAGTTGATTTGAACAGTGGACAATATTAACTGTTTTTCAGGGAAATTTTAGTTTATTTGTAAATTTAGGACTTTTTTCCCAACAATTTCTTTGACAGTTTTATTTTTCTGTTGGGTTTCTTTGAGTTCAGTTTACTTGTAAACATTTCTATCAACAACCTGCTCCACAGTCAACCTGCCTCTTTGGAATTACACAGCCTTTGCTTAATCTAATTCTAATGTATAATCCACAACTTCCACATGTACTTTATTATTTTCAGTACTCTACAATCCAGGATATGGTTTTATCCCTCTCAGCCTAATGGAAGAACATTATCGTCCTCATTTTTCAAAAAAATTGAAAGAGACCAAATGAAAAATTATATAAACTGTTGTTGTTCTTGATGTTTAGTCACTAAGTCATGTCCAACTCTTTTGTGACCCCAGGGACTGTAGCCCACCAGGCTCTTCAGTCCTTGGGATTTCCCAGGCAAGAATACTGGAGTGGGTTGCCATTTCCTACTCCAGGGAATCTTCCCGATCCAGGAATCGAACCTGTGTCTCTAGCCCCTCCTGCATTGGTGGGCAGATTCTTTACCACCGCACTATCTGGGAAGGTCTAGGCTGCCTGTGTTCAGATCACCCTGGAAGCTCTGGTTTCCTGAGATAAGGGTTTGAGTGCAAGCACTATATTTGAGAAGATGTCCCAGGCAGTGTGGTCAGGAAGTAGGGAAGTGAGACAGGGGAGGAAAGAAAGCTCAGTAGTGAAGGCATTCACGAGTGAGTTACTGCTGTGGGCAACTGGGACTCAGCCCTACCACCCCCTCCCCGTCAGGCTATGGAGACCACAATTCAGAATCGTTCCACCTGTCCCCAGCTGTTACTATTCCCCCAACAACAATTGTGGTGTTGTTTCTGAGTGCTGACTTCCATGCTTCTAACCAGAAGAAGCCCTCAGACAGGAAGAGAGACACAGAAACAGACAGATAAAGAGAAAGACGTGCAGGTACTTGAGGAAGGACACAGAGGCCACAAGATCTGCTCTCCAGACCTACACACGACCCGCAGTGACTGAGCCAGCGTGGGCCGAGCATTGTCAGCGTGCTAGCGGGAGTGCTCCTTAACCTCTCTGGATCTCAGCTCTCTTATCCTCAAAATAGGAGAAAGAATAGCTCCTGCCTCATAAGGGTGATATGGGGATTGATGAATTCTTATAACTGCAGTATTTCAACACTCAAAAATTCTCATCTCAAGTCTTTCTCTATTTTTTGAACTTCTAACTTACCGTAATCATTCCTCTTCTGAATAGGCTTCTAACAAGATAGAAGATAAATCCATCTATTATAAGTTTCAAAAGGAAATAGAACCATTTCCGAGAACAGTCTCCATATAAGGCCCCCTTTGTGTTTGATCAGCTTTGAATGGTTGCCTTTTCAAATACGCTGTATGCTTTGTTAGCACATTAGATGCCCAGCCCAGCAAGTTCTGTTATTGGAGCAGCTCTATGAGCTTTCTCGTTCTGGCTGTTCTATTTTATGGAAACCGTTGGTGGGATTCAAGTGTGAGCGGCTCATCACAGTCCTCTGTTGTATTTTCCTCTGTGTCTCCTCCTCTTTTCTCAGAGCTATTTTCTAAGGATAGCAGACCCTAGGGAGCTTTCTTTTTGTGAAACTTCTACAGTCTAGGGGTTGAAGCCAGTGGCTGCAATCCCAGGCAATTCTGAGTTCTAATTCTGTCAAAGGCATTTATACTCAGTGTGTTTCGTTGCTCAGGGATGATTGAAACAGCCCAATTGGTGAACAGCCAGGGGGAAATAGGGTTAAAAAAAAAAAAGAGGAACTCAGCAATGTTACATGGAGCTCAGCCTGTCATGATTAAAACTCAGTTTAAAGATTTGTTCACTCGAGAAAATATCTCTGGACTGTTTCAGGCTGTGACTCTTCAATTAACCTGACATTTCACAAATCCAAAAGTGCTGTGGATGAACTCTTCACTTTGCTTCGGGATATTGCTGGAGCTCGGAACCTCATGAAACAGTTCAAGTCTGTATATGTTCCTGGAAATCATACCCACCAGGCAAGTACATATGTTTTAAAGTAACCAGCTAATCTGTGCTGTGTTTTTAGGATTCAGAGACTAAAAGAAAAGTTTCCATGTTAAGCTGTTTAAAATGAAGGATTTGTTCAAGATCAAACCTAAGGTTCTTCTAGTCCAGAGTTCTGGATTCCCCTGAATCTGAAAGCTTCCTGATTTATTTGTACCAAGGCTTAATGCAGTGAGATGAACAATGGACTGGGGGTCAGCTCTGCTTTGTCAGTGGCCCAGACCTGTCCTGTCACCTTAGGCAAGTCCGTAAGTGCTAGATGAGGGGCTGGCTTTAGACAGTGCCCAGGTTTCTGGATCTAAGAATAAGAGAATTACTGAATAATATTATGCAAAGAAAATAAAAGTTGATGACAGCAAAAACAGTTGTTATTTAAAATGCCCCCATCACTTTATGGGCTTCCCTTGTGGTTCAGCTGTTAAGGAATCTGCGTGCAATGCGGGAGACCTGGGTTCGATCTCTGGGTTGGGAAGATCCCCTGAAGAAGGGAAAGGATACCCACTCCAGTATTCTGGCCTGGAGAATTCCATGGACTGTATAGTCCATGGGGTCACAAAGAGTCAGACACGACTGAGCGACTTTCGCTTTCACCACTTTATAAGGAGAGTGGGAGAACCTTACAAGGATGTTTTGAACAGGGAGTTGGAAAATGGTAAGAAAATCCAAGATGAATGGGGTAATTACTGTACCACAACTTGATGCAAAAGGGAAGAGTGGTGTCATAGAGTGAAGCACAGAAAGACCCAATGGGAAGATAAAGGGTAAAGAAAGGCTAGAGCCATCGAGGCTGGGTAGTCTCTGTTAGACAAGGAGGAAAGCGATCAGGTTGCTGGTGGCCAAAGATGAGCTTTCAAGGAAGAATAGATGTTTCTGACAGAAAAGCTCATTAGGTTTTGGTGTGGAGTGGATGAAGGAATCTTCTCTCCCATCTTCCTAGGAAATATTCCACAGAATTCACTCTATTTGCTAAGGCTTTCTTGGAGAGTTGAATGTGCTGTTAGTGGGGACTATGATCCAGTGAGGGGTTCAGCTTCAGGGTGCTGACTCTCCAAGGTAGGCATGTAGACAGGAGGTAAGGTTACCCACGATCACCTAGCGACATGCAGGTTCTTCCTCCCATTTATTCAGATAGTAGCTGATACTTGAAGAGTCCCCTGCATTTGGTTTCCCTTTGATCCTCATGCAAGTAAGCCAGAGAGGTATTATTATCAGAGACCTAGGAAGGCCGCAGTGACTTGCCACAGGCACACAGGTGGCCAAGACCTGACCATGTGTTTGCTGCCAACACAAAACTTCCAGTCACTGCACCATGGTTCTCATGGAGGTTCTAGAAATACTAACTGATGGTGCTGTGGGTACCTGAAGTCACCCACCAAGACACCAAAGACCTTAGAAACTGGCACTCAACTTAGTAATGTAAGTTCCCATCCTTTGTTCAATGATCTAAAAAAATACTGATAAAATCACTCAGATAATTGATCAGCTGTAGTTTTGTCATTTAAAAAATTACCAGTCTTAAATATGGCAGTGTAGACTGGTTCTACAAGATGTGATTGAACTGAAGATGCATGATGAAATTTAGACCAAAGACTGTTGAGAGGCAAGTGGCTGCTGTCATTAACAAAGGGAAAGTAACCACTAAATTACTAAGGTCTTTTCAGTTTCTTTTTTTTGATCATCATGGTTGGCTGATTTGGCCAACTTCACATAAATATGTTATCTATAAATCTTGAGCATGACAAAGACAATGATCAGTTTCCTAGACTTTACCTCCCTGCCACCAACTCGGTCATTTCTCCAGACCTCAGAACCCTGTCTGAGCAGCCTTTGCCTTTGGAAAATGAACTCTCCCTTGTTGCATACACTTCCTGTATAGTGAGTCAGTAATATTATCAACTCATTCAACAAAACCCCTAAAGGTCCGTGAGTGGAAGTGGGGCAAGGCAGAGAGTATATGTGTATCTTGAGGGGATTTAATAATATTAATCCAGACACCAAGTGAAATGCTATACAACCAAAAAGTGAGATCTCTACATACTCAGCAAGGACTGTATTTGGATCCTTAGGTTCTACTTGGAGAACTCAAACAGTGGTTCGTGGTCTGTTGGGTGAAAAGTGTTGTAGATTATTCTGTAAAGTGTTATCCTAATTTTCTTTTAAAAAACAATAAAATAAAAAGTATGTGGGTATGTATACTTAATAAGTATTTAAAATTTTAGGAAAAGTGTATAATGGTTACTTATGGGGAATAGGAAGGGTCGAATGGACAAGGAGGAACTCTGGCTTCTTGCTTTATATATGTAGAGAAAGAATTTTTGATGGGATTACAGATCATTTTTACCTGTTTGGGTTTTTCAGCGTCTTTTAGAGGTAAGGAAGTACTAAGTCACAGGTGTAAGCCCTGTGAGGACAGGGATTTGATCTGGTGCTGTAGTGGTATCATGCACATAATGGGTGCCTGATAAATGTTTTGGGGTACATCTTGAATGCACTACATATATTTTTATCATATATTGGAAGAGTCATTGGGACAAAAATATATACAGATAGAAAATCACAGGTGTCCAGACTAGAAGCAGAGTCCAGCTCCATCTAGCTTTGAAGATGGACCTTGGCTAGGCAATTTTCTGTCCATCTCTTCTCCCAGTTCGGTCCTCAGCTCTAGGAAAAATTAGTGCTTTCTATCTAGCTCCATGCTGTTTCTACACATCATCTAGTTGGGATGTCCTGGGCTTCCTGGGGCACTCAGAGAAGACATAGACCTGGTCTGACGAGGGGTTCCTGCCTCGGCTCGGCCCAGTGCTGTGTATCTGGGCTCTCTCCCCTGGATCTTGGGGCCCTACTCAGCCCCAGGCTTCCTCCCAGAGTACTTTTCTCCTGCTCTGATGCAAATGAGTTGACTCTTGGAGCCACTCCTCTTTACTCTATTAGCTAGAGGCACTTCTTATTTAACCTTCATCCTTTAACCCTTTAGGTAAATGTTTTGGTCACAGCTCAGATGTAGAAAGCAGACACCACTCTCATCATTTTAAAGAAAATGTGATTTCATATAAGGAATTAAGTACCTATAGTATCTGAAAGAGCTGGAGGAGTGGGATCTAGACCAGGTATGTAGAAATGAGCCCCAAACATCACTACACACCTGGTTCCAAGAGAACCAGTACCTCTGCCACAGCCAGGGGAGTGGGCATGGTGTCCACCACGAGGCTGCTATTGAAGCTCTTGGCTTGAAGAACATGCCAGCAAAGCTGGAGACAGCTTCTGTGTTTTCTCATCCTGGTAAATACAGAGCCCAGCTCAGTGCTTGCCACCTGAGGGTAAAGGGGTAGGTGGATGGATGGATGGATCCTGGACTCTGGGTCTTATTCAGAATGGTATTTCTTACGTTCTTAATTCTAAGTGAGAGGGAGGTTAGCATGTAGGTGAACATCAGCCTTTGGGTTCATAACCCAGCTCTGCTCCTTACTAACTGTGTGACCTTAGGGAAATTACTTTACTTCTCTGAGCTTAGTTCCTCTTAGCCACTATTATTAGCTCCTTCATAAAAGTGCTGTGATGATTAGGTGAGTTGATACATATAAGGCTTTTTAAGACACAAGCCAACACAGACAGTGCTATGTAAGTACTGGCTGTAACAGTTGTGTAAAGGACGAAATAGACCTTCTCTTTGTTCTCTTTTGTAGAGTTTCATTGTTTCCTTTGTTAGGAGATGGGCTACACAGAAAGGAGGTCATTCTCAAGTTGACTTTCCCGTTAGCTGTGGCATATGGTCAGAATTTACTACTCATACCCCTTTGTTTGGAAAAGTCATGTTTGTCTGTAGACTCTGTTAACCAGAAACCTAAGCCCCAGTTTTGCCTTTATGACAATCCTTCTTCTGCTTTCGTTTCTTACTACAAATGTTCCAGTTTAATGGGAGGCTTAACCCTCTTCCTGAATGTCAGCGTTTGATGTGCTGCTGTTCCTCAGATGACTCAGGGCAAGGAGCTTATGAGCCCTTTCAGACAAAATACTGTATGACTCTTGCTTGAGTGGCTTTGGCAAAATTCTCAAAGTGCTGTGCTATGTTGGAGGAAATGTCCCACAGATGGGTACCATCTTCTGTGCCTCTGGCGTGTTGAACAAGAGCCTTTAGAACCTGCAGGGCCCAAGGAGGCTCAATTCATCTTGTGCCTGGTGAAATAGGGCCTCTGAGCAGTCTGTAGGCCCAGTCTCTTCATCAGCAATCCCCAGCCCTGGCCACCAGCTGTCCTTTTCCAAGTGCTAAGCTCTGTTCTTCCTCCTAATTCTATCTACCTAACTCTAGACCTGCTGACATCCTTTTTGAAAGCATCTACATGAAATAGCATAAACCGGGGGCCAGGGAGCTTGACTCTCTCCTGCAGCCTAGCTTCTAACTGCCTGTGTGAATTCAAGCAAGTTGATTAATAGCTTTGGGCTTTGATTTCCTTATATTGAAATTAAAGGGACTAGGCTTAAAACAAACTTTGTAAAAGTCATCTGCTTGTGGTTTGAGGGATGGATAGATGGATGAATGGATGGATGAACAGATAGACGAATAAACTACTTTTTAATCTCCAGAGCAAACCATTATCCTTAAGAAGATGAAAGGAGGAAAACAATCAGTCATAGTATACAGCAAAAGATAAAAATAAATAAGCCATGGAGTAGTCAAAGCCCAAAGCCAAGACCAGTTTTGAACAAAAGTTTTTTCCGTGTGATCTTGGATTGAAACAAAGTAAATATCCTCTGTACAAGTCTAGTTCTCCTGGGAAGTTGGTTGTTTAGAGTCCGTTTTTCAGAAAAGAAGCATTTGCAGCAGGAGGACTAAGAGAGGCCCTGGCTGCACCAGTACCAACCAGCAAGGCCAGGGTCAGCAGCACGACCGAGGGGATATGGTTGTGGCAACAACAGTTTTCTTCAAAACTGATCTCCTTGGCCATCTTCAGGTGGCCAAATTTAAGAAGATGTTGGAGTTGGTTTTTCAGAATTGTCTCTGACTTATGTGTAATGTCAGAAACTGTTGCTGTGCTCAGAACCTTTCTTCAAGGGTTGGAATCAGGTCAGTATGGACCTTCTGGACTGAATCATACATTATCTCCACCATGAAAAGGAACCAAAGACATAGAAACAAGTATTTTATTTTTCATATTCTGATTAACTATGGGATATTAAAAGTCCAGTTTGTTCTGGAACAGATACTGACCATTTAATGACAAAAAGAGAGTTTCTGTTTTTTTTGAAACCTCATCTATTTTACGTGTAACACCCATGGAGGTCTCGTTAGGTTCTGCCAAACCTTCAAGCTAGCCTCATGAGACTGTCATACAGGCCCACATTGCAATCTCCACGGCCCTAAGCATGTTTGCCTTCATGGCTCATGGCTCTCTTCCTATATTAATATATATATATATATATATATATATATTTATGTGAATAAATATTTATTAAGTATTATGTGGGGCTTCCTTGGTGGCTCAGATGGTAAAGAATCTGCCTGCAATGCAGCTTCAATCCCTGGATTGGGAAGATCCCCTGGAGAAGGACATGACACTCCAATATTCTCGTGTGTAGAGATCCCTTGGACAGAGGAGTCTGGCGGGCTGCAGTCCATGGGTCACAGAGGGTCGGACACAACTGAGTGACTAATACTGAGACTAAAGTATTATGTAATAAAATTTATAAATATATTCATTTGAATATATATGTTGAGTATATAATTCATGTGTTTATATGAATATTCTTATATTTGCATATGTTCAATTGTGTACATGTAATTATACAGTTACATTGGTATAGAGACAAATCTATTTATACTATATATCAAAACATTATCTTTCATGTAAAAGTTCATATATTTCTTCTGATTTTAAAAGAAATTACATTTTCATGGACTGCTAACGGTCTCATGCGCCCTAGGCATCATGCATTCTGCACCTCCTGCTTGAGTCATCTCTGTGGTCATAGCCCCCACTGGCATCAGTCGGCCCAGGATAGGAACATAGCTCACTCATAGGCAGCAGCAGGCATTTTTCTCCTCTGGAGTAACCATTGTGACCATCCATGATGCAGTCCATGCAGCTACCCAGGAGCTGTTTGGTTTGGTCCCAAAGTGACAGCTGAGGAGTGAAGGAATTAGACTCACAAGGAAGGAAGGGTGGGGGCAGGAGTCTCCGGGCTTAAAGCTCTCATATCCTATAGGAGCCACTTTCTCTGAACCAGCTCCACAGACATGATTCTAGCATTCCTCCAAGGGACATGCCAATTATACAAAAGTCATTGTACTCAGAGAAGCCCAAAGCCCTGACTTTCTGTCCAATATTTATAGTTCTCCCCATCTAATGCAATTTACTAAGCGGGGGTCATTTTTATCATAAGTAATCTTGCTTGGCTAGCGTTTGACATTCTTCCCTTATCAGGTTTCCAGGGAAACAGAGCTCAAAAGTTAACCAAAGGTCAAATTCTTATGCAGAAGGGAAAAGAGGTTTAATAATCCTTTGCCTACCACAAGCAACCTGCCAGTTATTAAGGAAATAACTAATATTTCAATTCAGATTTGCAGTGTGTCTGTGGTAGAGACAGGCTATGTGGGTTCCCCAAACTCTATTTCTGTTTCCTCCTGGCATGCTTAGACCACATTTTCCAAGTTCCCTTGCTGGTAGATGTAGGTTTGTGATTAATTCTGACCAATGAACAATGGGTAGGCGTGATACAGATCACCTTCAGCCCATAAAAACCTCCCTGGAAATCCTCCACACTATCTCTCTTTCATCCCCTCCACACTATCTCTTTCATCCTCAGTTGATGAGATGCAAAGGCTTCCATGTGGGATTCCAGAGCCCTAGGGGGTGGCGGGGGCTGCTCAACAGCAGGAACACGGATGTCTGTCTGAATGATTGTGTAGAGCATAGACCCCCTACTGCAGGGACACACTGAATGTGGCAGAAGCAAGAAATAGGGATGAATCTGTCTGCGTTTTTAATCCCTCTCCTTCTCCCCTGAAAGATGAACTGCCAGTGAATGTTTGATTAGGAAAATTAAATTATTCTCGTTAACATCTCATGAAGTCAAACTACACGACTGATCTCCCCTCTATTCCTCTCTAACACATGAGGAAAACTGAACAGGGCCCTAGGGAAAGACATCTGTCTTCCCATCACCCCCTTCTATGGGCCTTTGCTGAGAAGTAAGTAGCTTCTGGCTGAATAGAAAATTCCATAACAGTTAGAGGAGTCTCATTTAAGAAGCTACTGCCAGGGCTTCCCTGGTGGCTCAGTGGTAAAGAGTCCACCCAGCGATGCAGTAGACATAGGTTTGATTCCTGGTCCAGGTATTGAGCCTGTGCTCCGCAACAGAGAAGCCACTGCAATGCGAAGCCCCCACACAGCAGCTGGAGAGTAGACCCCGCTCACCACAGCTAGAGAAAAGCCTGCACAGCCAAGAATACCCAGCACAGGAAAAAATAAATTAAAAAAAAAGACTCAAAGTCTTAAAATATAAAAAAAAAGAAGCTACTGCCAAAGCCATTCATTCTAGTCAGATTTCAGCGACGTGATTTGAGGCAGAAAAAAATCAAAAGTAAGTAAGGAAGAAGCCAAAAGTTCTCATGATTAAAACCCTGATTGGGGAAACTAAGAAATGTGTTTGCTAATGAATCATGAGACAAGTATTGCTTTGAACCTGAGAAAGTCTTTTCCTAAATCGAGCTCTTTAAATGAACAATGTTATTTAGTTGTTCTGTGCTTAGTTGTTTTAAAGAAGAATTTAGAAATCTCCTTCTATATAATATTTAAGTGGCAAAACGTCTTTTTTTTTTTTTTTCTTGACTGTGCTGTGCAGCTTGTGGGATCTCAGTTCCCTGACTAGGGATTGAACTCGGACCCCAGCAGTAAAAGCACCAAGTCCTAATTACTGGACCGTAAATCACTGTAAATTCTCTCTCTCTCTCTCTTTTTTAAATTGAAGTAGAGTTGTTTGCAATATTGTTAGTTCAGGTATATAGTACAGTGATTCAGTTATATGTATATATATTCTTTTTCAGATTATTTTCCCTTATGGGTTATTACAAAATATCAAGTATAGTTCCCCGTGTTATACAATAGGTCCTTGTTGATTATATGTTTTATATATAATAGTGTGTATATGTTAATCCCAACCTTCCAATTTATCCCTCCCTGCCCCTTTCCCTTTTGATAACCTTAAGTTTGTTTTCCATGTCTGTGGGTCTATTTCTGTTTTGTAAATAAGTTCATTTGTATCATTTTTTTAGATTCCACATATAAGTGATACATATCTGTCTTTCTCTGGCTTCCTTCACTTAGTATGATAATCTTTAGGTCCATCCATGTTGCTGCAAATAGCCTTATTCTTTCTTGTGGCTGAGCAATACTCTCTGTGTGTATATGTGTGTGTGTGTGTGTGTGTGTGTGTGTGTACGCCACATAGCCTTATTCTTTCTTATGGCTGAGTAATACTCTGTGTGTGTGTGTGTGTGTATGTGCGTGTGTGTGTACACCACATAGCCTTATTCTTTCTTATGGCTGAGTAATACTGTGTGTGTGTGTGTGTGTGTGTGTGTGTGTATGCCACATAGCCTTATTCTTTCTTATGGCTGAGTAATTGTGTGTATGTGTGTGTGTGTGTGTGTGTACAGCACATAGCCTTATTCTTATGGCTGAGTAATTGTGTGTATGTGTGTGTGTGTGTGTGTGTATGCCACATAGCCTTATTCTTTCTTATGGCTGAGTAATACTCTGTGTGTGTGTGTGTGTGTGTGTGTGTGTATGTATGCCACATAGCCTTATTCTTTCTTACGGCTGAGTAATACTCTGTGTGTGTGTACACCACACCTTCTTTATCCATTCCTCTGTCAATGGACATTTAGGTTGTTTCCATGTCCTGGCTATTGTAAATAGTGCTGCAGTGAACATTGGGGTGCATGTATCTTTAAATTAACCATACTTATATCATTTAATGAGTTTTTGGTTACCAGTGAAAATAGAAAAAAGAAAAAAGCTGAAAGCAGTTTAAACAAGAAAGGTAATGTATGATTTAAAAGACCAGAGAAGGGGCAGCTTCAAGTGGTAAGGAGCCATTGCTGGGGTGATGCTAACAGAAATAACAAAGAGGGGCAGGTTCCCGCTTGCTTTCCCTGCCTTCCAGTGTCCTTCCTGGGCTCCTGTGGGCAGAGTCAAACGGATCTAGATGGCAAAGCACAAATACGGTTTGCAGGACAGCCTCCCAGAACTGAGCATGGAAGAGAAGATTTGGGCTCGAGAGAAAACAGCTTAATAACCATCACATCTAATTATGAAAAATGATATTTCAAAATTGCCATCATGGGGCTTCGCTCCCCACCCCCAGAGTTGGACCATAAAAAAAGCTGAGCACTGAAGAATTGATGCTTTTGAACTGTGGTGTTGGAGAAGACTCTTGAGAGTCCCTTGGACTGCAAGGAGATCCAACCAGTCTACCCTAAAGGAGACCAGTCCTGAGTGTTCATTGGAAGGACTGATGTTGAAGCTGAAACTCCAATACTTTGGCCACCTGATGCGAAGAGTTGACTCATTAGAAAAGACCCTGATGCTGGGAAAGATTGAGGGCAGGAGAAGGGGATGACAGAGGATGAGATGGTTGGATGGCATCACTGACTCAGTGGACATGAGTTTGAGTAAACTCTGGGAGTTGGTGATGGACAGGGAAGCCTGGCATGCTGCAGTCCATGGGGTTGCAAAGAGTCGGACACGACTGAGCAACTGAACTGAACTGAACTGGGGCTTCCCTGGTGGCTCAGCGGTAGAGAATCAACCTGCGGTAGAGAAACATGGGTAGAGATCCCTGGGCTGGGAAGATCCCACATGCTGCAGAGCAGCTAAAGCCCATGTGCCGTAACTATTGAGCCTGCTCTCTAGAGATTGGGAACCACAAGTACTGAAGTCCACGTGCCCTAGAGCCCATGCTGTGCAGCAAGGGAAACCACTGCAGTGAGAAGCCCAAGCATCACACCTAGGGAGTAACCCCACCTCACTGCAACTAGAAAAGCCCATGCAACAGTGAAGGCCCAACACAGCCAACATTAAAAATAAAATTATTTTTAAAAATTGCTATCATGAGAAGACAGTCGTGAGAATGTCATGTGAATGTCATAGGAGAGAGTTCAGTCAAGAGAAAAAATAAGTATTACAGAGGTATGAGAGGCAGTTCATTAAGAAAAGCACTTTGATTATTTCTCTGGATTATGTGATGTGTCTGTTATCTGTGACTTTTCCATACTTAATTTGTGGCTGCTTTTCTCAATCTAAAAAATGTTACCTACATATCTTAAAAAATAATAAAACGTGTTTACAGCCCTGCCAAGTAACATTCCATGATCACAAAGTCCCAAGAATGAAGGTGTTAAGGGAATAGGACTTCCAAATCTTTGCTCATCCTTAAGGGGAGGCTGACTCAAAGGGCCTTTCTCCCTAGAGCTGCATTCCCCAGGGCTGAGCTGAAAGTAGAGCAAGGGAGAAAGGGGATGTCTAAGCCTCCATGCTTCCTTCTTTCCCTGTCTCCAGTCTACACAGGGGCTTCTGGGGCCCTGAGCACAGTCCTGTCACCCTGGTACCCCGTGCCTTGCACAGAGGGGGCCCCAACATAATGTTTTTGCTGGACAACAGGTCCGCCTTTTTCCTATGCCTGAGCTCTTCTTGGGGTCACTACTCATCCTACTTACTGAAGGTGCGTCCTATGGCGAGCAACAGCCTTCTTTTGGTTTTTGTAGGTTGAGGGGTATACTCCCTCCTGTCTTAAATGTGACAGCCTATGTGTATCTCTGGTTCTGCCCCATGTTAGTCTGTATAACTATATGTAGACTAATAAAAGAAATAACTGTAAGCTCCAGAAAAGAAGCAGTGGGCTTTTTATTTACCTTCCCTTTGTGCTTTGTAACAGAATTTTATTAAGTTGCAAGTAGTATCGGACACGACTGAGCGACTTCACTTTCACTTTTCACTTTCATGCATTGGAGAGGAAATGGCAACCCACTGCAGTGTTCTTGCCTGGAGAATCCCAGGGGCGGGGGAGCCTGGTGGGCTGCCGTCTATGGGGTCGCACAGAGTCGGACACGACTGAAGCGACTTAGCAGCAGCAGAGATCTGAAACATAACGGCTTAAACATGCAAGGTTTGTCTTGTCACATATGTAGGTTCTGATTCAGTCCATCTGTGTTGTGGTACTGCCACGAGTCTCCACTGACCCAGATTTCTTCCAGCCCTCTGCTCTAGCATCTCCAAGAAATGGTTCAGTTTTCCACAGTGGCTGCTGGGGCTGCCGCCATCACTTTCATATTCCAGGCAGCAGAAAAGAGAAAGGGGAGGAAAGCTTCTAGAAGTCCTACTCCCCTTCTCCTTGCATATCATTCTCCAAAACTTCCAGACTCAGCAGCAAGAAAGGCTGCAGAATGGAGTTTTCAGCCAATTGATCATGTTCCTGGCCAAAAACTGGTTCTATTTCTAAGGAAGCAGTTGATGAATATTTGGTAAGTTAGCGGAGTATTGGCCAAAGGACTTCTCCATGGAGAGCAGTTTAGAGAGATTAAAGTTTAAGAGATTAAATATCCAGAAAGGCTGAGATGGTAGAAAATTTCTCAAGACAGTTTACTCGGGGAGGAGGGTTTGGAAAATTCAGAGGCCATTCTGTGAACTTTTTTTTTTAACATTGAAAATACATATTGGATTGTTTTAATTCCAGAAATATACCTGTTAATTTCTGAAGTTTTGGAAAAAGAAGAAAATAGAGTCCCCTACTCGCAGAACCTAGCATTAGCCCTCGTTTACATTTTCGTGTGCTTTATTCCAACCTCTTCCGGACATAAATAACATTAATTTTTAACAAGTGAAGAAAAAAAGACCGTTCTTGATCTGTGGGAGTGTGTGCGGGTGTAGGTGTGTGTGGTGGTGTTTTAACTGTGCTTTTTAAAAAAGGAATACAGTGAAAAGACGTCCTCCCACCTTTGCCTCTTGTCCAGTCCCCCACGTCGTGATCACTGCTCATGGTGGTTCTGTATATCACACCTGAGTTTATTTTTTGCATGTTCCAGCAAGTGCAAACTTTCATATTCCCTTTGGCACATTTTACACAAAAGCCCATTATTCATACTGTTCCTCGTCTTGCTTTCTCCACTCACAGTTTATTCTCACCTTGCTTTTTCCTATCAGCACAGAGTTCCCCTCTTCACTTCCATGGCATTCCTTCATGTGGATGGATTCCATTTATTAAACAGCTCCCTATTGAGGGACACATGAGTTTCCAATCTTTTGCTGTAACAGACTTTTATGGATCTCATTTGCATACAGTAGCATATTTGTAGGATTAAGTTTTAGATGTGGGATTGCTAGGTCAGATGCATTCATAACTTTGATAGGTATCCCCAGATTACTCTCTGTGCTGATTGTAACAATTTACACTCCCACTAGCAGTATATGAGCATGTCTGTTTCCCTATGACCTTGTCAAAAGAGTGTATTTTCAAACCTCTGTATTTTTGCCTGTATGATAAATTTTAAAAAACGAACTTGGTGTTACAGCACTATGATGAGGATGTTGACTCATAGTTTTGTTTGTTTTTAAAGTTCTGTGTCTCTGCGCAGTGCTATCCCTTTTGTGAGCATCTGCATATGAGATCTCTGGGCATGCCATGGTCTGTTTGATTAATAAACAGAGGAGAGCTGCAGCTTCAATTCGACAGTTGCCATTTCTCCCTGCATCTTATCCCTGTTAAATGCACTAGTTGCCTTCTAGCTAAGTGATTATTTATGATTGTGAGGATTTATACCCTGATTTCTTTCTAAGATATTTCAAGTAAGAAAGTTGGAATAAGGGAAAACTCAGAGTAAAACATGACTGTAGGGAAAGCAGGACGAGGCCAGGGATGAAGTCAGCGCCCCAGAAGTCCTCAACACTGGCTAGAGGTTGGTCACAGATCTGGCCAGTACAAAGAGACACACAGTTCACCGCATCTCTACAGTGCTGGCTTTCCTGAGTCTGTGATAGATGCAGTAGAGTGCTTTGAGGGTAGACACTCCTCTTCCTTCCCCCTTCATGTCCCACTGGGGTGCCATACAGAACTGGAGTGCAAAGGCAGCAACATGACTGGGAGTAAAGCTGTCCAGCTGATGGGAAGGGAAGGAGAGAGGAAAAGCTTGGTAGTAAAGAGACCCAAGGAAAGGAGGAAGGGAATTTGCTTAGAATACACATTGGTCAGAGGCAGCTGCCTCCAAATATTACCTAAACCTGGATAGATGTAGCACCATTTGCCAAACTGTAGGTATTGTAAATTCACATCAACTTAATTCTACTGAAATTCTTTTTTTTTAATTTATTCATTTATTTAACTGTGCCAGGTCTTAGCTGTGACATGTGGAATCTTTAGTTGCAGCATGTGGGATCTAGTTCCCTGATCAGGGATTGAACCCGGCCCCCTGTGTTGGGAGTGTGGAGTCTTAGCCACTGGAGCACCAGGGAAGTCCCCTACTGAAATTCTTATTGTTCACGTGGCATCCTTTCTCTGAGTCCTGACCTTGGTCAGATTTCTTTGGGGTATCTTGGCTTCTTTTTCTGGCCAAGTTGTACTTGGAGTTGACTTCTCTAGAAAAAAGAGATTGCTTTGGGCTTGGTTAGTGACAATACATTGTAAGAAAACATTTGGGATCCTAAAGGAAGGGAGCATAATTCTAAGAATGTTTAGGAAAGACCTGAGAACATCTTCATGTCTATCTAAGTTGACAGTATTTTACTTTTCAGCATACTTAATGCTGAAGGGAATGGCAAACCACTTCAGTATTCTTGCTTTGAGAACCCCATGAAGAGTATGAAAAGGCAAAAAGATATGACACTGAAAGATGAACTCCCCAGATCAGTAGGTGCCCAATATGCTACTGGAGAATAGTGGAGAAATAGCTCCAGAAAGAATTAAGAGGCTAAATCAAAGTAAAAACAGCGCCCAATTGTGGATGTGACTGGTGATGGAAGTGAAGTCCAAAGCATAGAAACCTGGAATGTGAGGTCCATGAATCAAGGTAAATTGGAAGTGGTCAAACAGGAGATGGCAAGAATGAATATCAACATTTTAGGAATCAGTAAGCTAAAATGGACCGGAGTGGGCAAATTTAATTCAGATGACCATTATAACTACTATTGTGGGCAAGAATCCCTTAGAAAAAATGGAGTAGCCCTCAGTATCAACAAAAGAGTCCAAAATGCAGTACTTGAGTGCAGTCTCAAAAAACGACAAAATGATCTCTGTTTATTTCCAAGGCAAACCATTCAGTATCACAGTAATCCAAGTCTATGCCCCAACCACTAATGCCAAAGAAGCTGAACAGTTCTATGAAGACCTACAAGACCTTCTAGAACTAACATCAAAAAAAAAAAAAAAGTGTCCTTTTCATCATAGAGAACTGGAATGCAAAAATAGGAAGTCAAGGGATACCTAGAGTAACAGGCAAGTTTGACCTTGGAGTACAAAATGAAACAGGGCAAAGGCTAACAGAGTTTTGCCAAGAGAATGCAACAGTTATAACAAACATCCTCTCCCAACAACACAAGAGATGACTCTACACATGTACTTCACCAGATGATCAACACCAAAATCAGATTGATTATATTCTTTGCAGTCGAAGATGGAGAAGTTCTATACAGTCAGCAAAAACAAGACCAGGAGCTGACTGTGGCCCAGATCATGAACTCCTTATTGCCAAATTCAGACTTAAATTGAAGAAAGTAAGGAAAACCTCTAGGCCATTCAGGTACGACCTAAATCTAATCCCATGTGATTATATAGTGGAAGTGACAGATAGATTCAAAGGATTATATCTGATAGACAGAGTGCCTGAAACACTATGGACAGAGTTTCCTAACACTGTACAGGAGACAGGGATCAAGACCACCCCCAAGAAAAAGAAGTGCAAAAAGGCAAAATGGTTGTCTGAGAAGGCCTTACAGATAGCTGAGAAAAGAAGAAAAGCTAAAGGAAAAGGAGAAAAGGAAAGATATATCCATCTGAATGCAGAGATAAGAAAGCCTTCCTAAATGATCAATGCAAAGAAATAGAGGAAAATAATAGAATGGGAAAGACTAGAGATCTCTTCAAGAAAATCAGAGATACCAAGGGAACATTTCATGCAAAGATGGGTACAATAAAGTACAGGAATGGTATGTACCTAAAAGAAGCAGAAGATAGGTGGCAAGAATTCATAGGAGAACTATACAGAAAAGATCTTAATGACCCAGATAACCATGACGGTGGGACCACTCACCTAGAGCCAGACATCCTGGAATGTGAAGTCAAGTGGGCCTTAGGAAGCATCTCTACGAACAAAGCAGGTGGAGGTGATGGAATTCCAGCTGAGCTGTTTCAAATTCTAAAAGATGATGCTGTGAAAGTGCGGCACTCAACATGCCAGCAAATTTGGAAAACTCATCAGTGGCCACAGGATTGGAAAAGGTCAGTTTTCATTCTAATCACAAAGAAAGACAATGCCAAAGAATGTTCAGAATACTGAATAATTGTACTCATCTCATACGCTGCCAAAGTAATGCTCAAAATTCTCCAAGCTAGGTTTCAACAGTACGTGAACCAAGAACCTCCAGATATTAAAGCTTGTTTTAGAAAAGGCAGAGGAACCAGAAATCAAATTGCCAACATCTGTTGGATCATAGAGAACGCAAGAGAATTCCAGAAAAAGTCTACTGCTGCTTCATTGACTATGCTAAAGCCTTTGGGTGGATCACAACAAACTGTGGGAAATTCTTCAAGAGATGGGAATACCAGACCACCTTACCTGTCTCCTGAGAAACCTGTATGCAGATCAAGAAGCAACAGTTAGCACTGGACATGGAACATCAGACTGGTTCCAAATTGGGAAAGGAATACGTCAAGGCTGTATATTGTCACCCTGCTTATTTAACTTCTATGCAGAGTACATTATGTGAAATGCCAGGCTGGAGGAAGCACAAGCGGGAATCAAGATTGCTGGGAGAAATATCAATAACCTCAGATATGCAGGTGACACCACCCTTGTGGCAGAAAATGAAGAAAAACTAAAGAGCCTCTTGATGAAAGTGAAAGAGGAGAGTGAAAAACCTGGCTTAAAACTCAGCATTCAAAAAACAAAGATCATGGCAACCAGTCCCATCTCTTCATGGCAAAAAGATGGGGAAACAATGGAAACAGTGAGAGACTTTATTTTGGGGGCTCCAAAATCACGGCAGATGGTGACTGCAGCTATGAAATTAAAAGACACTTTTTCCTTGGAAGAAAAGCTATGACCAACCTAGACAGCATGTTAAAAAGCAGAAACATTACTTTGCCAGCAAATGTCCATCTAGTCAAAGCTATGGTTTTTCCAGTAGTCATGAATGGATGTAGGAATTGGACCATAAAGAAAGCTGAGCACCAAAGAATTGATGCTTTTGAACTGTGGTATTGGAGAAGACTTGAGAGTCCCTTGGACTGCAAGTAGATCAAACCAGTCAATCCTAAAGGAAATCAAACCTGAATATTCATTGGAAGGACTGATGCTGAAGCTGTAGTTCCAATACACTGGCCACCTGATGCAAAAAGCTGGCTCATTAGAAAAGACCTGGATGTTGGAAAAGATTGAAGGCAGGAGGAGAAGGGGACGACAGAGATGAGATGGTTGGATGGCATCACTGAGTTGATGGACATGAGTTTGAGCAAGCTCCAGGGGTTGGTGATGGACAGGGGAAGGTTGCTGATGGACATGCTAGGGAAGCCTAGCATGCTGCAGTCTTTTGGGTTGCAAAGAGTCGGACATGACTCAGTGACTGAACTGAACTTATACTTGATACATTACATTGTCACTTTAAATCTAGATTGAAAAATTAGCCATCCTATAACTATAGCTCTGGTAAGAGTTGTTTGCTTGTGGAAGGGAGTATAAGAAACAAAAAATAGTGCTAGTGTAATGGAATAATTCCCAAAAAATCAATGTTGCTATATTGTCTTTTCACACACACACAAAACCATAGCCATTGCTCAGGATCGAAAATAAACTTGTTTTGCTTTGTTTGGTACAGATAAAGCTATCCTCTCTCCAGACAAACCAAACAAACCCTTTTACTTACAGCACAATATTTTGTCTTTCCAGGCATCCTATAAACCACTGTTGAAGCAGGTTGTGGAGGAAATATTTAATCCCGAGAGACCAGATCCAGTTGACATTGAACATATGTCTTCAGGCCTCACTGATCTCCTTAAAACTGGATTCAGCATGTTCATGAAGGTAAAGTCACCATGACAAGGTAATCCTAAGTGTAATGCTATCTTTGCTGGGCTTGAAAATGCTCATACCTCCTTAACCCTGGTGAGTATCACAGAAGAGAATGTCTGGGCTTTCTGAAATCAGGTACAGTCTTCACATAACTTTTGCTTATAAGCAGCCTGACCCTCTAGCTTCCCTTGACCTAAGTATTATGATCTTTTCTGATCAATGGGTAAGGACACAGCCCTCCAGGGTAGCACTACTGAAAACATCCCTCCTGGTTCACATTTTCACTTAACACAAATCCACATACAGATCTTAGTGGTAATCTTGCGCCCTTAATTCTAGAGCGTACTGTGCAGGATAACAAGTAACTCTCCTCAGTCATATAACCAGCATCATCCCAAAATCCATTTGAAAATCACTTTTATTTTGGCTTAGCAGACTCCCGGGTGACAAGTACCAGAATTTCTGTAGCTAATATCAAGGCTAAGTCAAAACTACCAAACTGCCTTTGCAGTAGAGATGAAAGGAGGAAAAGTACACAAATGTGATCTATTTTTAACCCACTGTAAAGTTTCTAAATTTAAAAAGATCTAAATGAGATTACAGGCTGACCTCCTCATCTATGCCAGGATTTCGGTTGTAATAACTCTTGGAAATAACAGAATGTTTTGCCAGTTTCAAAGCGTCTTTGAAATCATGAATTAATCTTCATAGACGATCTGCCCTTTCAGAGTTCAATAAATGCATATGCCAGGAAAACTGGTCCGCTCCAAAAGCCAGAGGGCGGAAGCCAGTCAGACTCTAAACCAAGCAGTGAGCAGCTGGAATGGATGCTAGGTCTCCTCCCCAGTACTCCCAGTCATCATCAGCTTCTGATGCAACATGTGGCTGGGGCATTTTCCCTCTATCTGTTTTTTGTTTTTTGTTTTTTTTTTTTAAATAATACAGCACAGATCAGCTTCTCAAAAGTGTTCAAGGGCTCCTGTGTAGATGTGAGCCAGGGTTGTCTAGCAGCTCTTCATACTGGCTGGTTTTTACAGATGCTTCCCAGCTAGACGTGCTCTCTGAATTTCTCTGCCTGAGCACTCTATTGCTTCATTCATAAGCTTGGACTTAACCTTGAAGAGAAACTGAAATAAGAAGTGTGGACTTCCCTGCCCTGGTCGGTCAGATCTGAGGACAGCCCACCGTGACCTTCTGCAGTCGGCCTGCTGCACCCATAGTCTGGCCAAGGGCCCAAGTGGAGGCTCGAACCCGCCCGCGCTCTGCTCACTGCGGGAGTTTGTGATTTGCAAAGAGGCACGGTGTCAGTGAGAGGAGGCCCTAACTTGCCCGAACATAACTTGCCAGTGTTGTTCCACAAAAGAACAGTTTCCTGGAAAAGGGTTCTGTGACAAAATATGTTCGGAAAACCCTCGGTTAAACAGAAAATTAAACCAAAAGTCTTTGCTGTCATATGTCACAGTGCCTTTAATACACCAACGGACTTAGCAACTCTCCGACGGCCGACAGAGACCGTCTGTTGTAGGAGGACTGTCCACTTGCATTTTCCATCGCTGTTTCATGAACCGTGAGACATCACATCTTTAAATTACCCTTTTAAACTCTACAGTGTGTTTTTTGTAGCTCTCCTTGCAGTGGGAAGCTTCACTGTCCTAAGACGGGCTTTGCCTGGGGGGATGTTTAGAACTGTCCTGGGCCATCATTGGGCTGCCATGTTTCTCTCCATTCAAATCCCTGGAGTTAGGGCTCATGCAGAGATGCTCCTGCCCCCAGAGATGGATCCCAAAGGGAGGTTTCCATTTAATGGATTTAGGAAAAAGAATCATGCATTCTCCCAGCAGCTGCCAAGACCCACTCTTCAGCCCCCAGCTGCTGGGCCTCTGCACTCACTTACCAGGGGTGTCTCATTTGTCTGCAGGTGGTGGGAGAGTCTTGGTGAGCTAGGCAAAACCCTCCCCACCCCAGCACCCCAAGGGAGAATCATTTTATTTTGTTTGTACCTGGGCCTCTATGGCTGGCTCTTCTCATCATTCCAGAGAACTTGGCAAGGAAAATTCCTGGCAGCCCATGTGTCAGGGTTTGAACAAACCTGCAGTAAATGAAAAGAGGAACACTAGGGCTTTGAGGAACCACCTTTGCTTTCCTGTAGAGCTCTGTCTTTGACATGGGGGTGCGCCATCGGGAGAGGGTGTCTTCTACTTTGGTTTAAGGCCGATGGAAAGAAGAGGATGTGGAGGGAGGAGGCAGAGGCTCTCATGGCCATGGCCATTCACCAGTCTCCCTGGTCCTGTTCTCTGAGGCTTCTCACTACCAAAGTCAGGCAGCTAAGCTGTGGTCACCTGTACCCGGGGATCAGCCACTCTCACATTCAAACCTCACGATGACCCTTCAATTATCCCTGCTTTACCCATGGGGAAACTGAAGCCCAGAAGGGGTAGGCAGCAGATATGAACTTTCAGAAGGCTGAACAGCACACAGGAAGTGGGATGCCAGGATTCATCCCCAGATCCATCTTATTCCAAAGTCCACGCTCTTACGCACAACATTTCTTGGCACCAGGATGTTACCAAGTATTCTCTTGCAAGTTCAGTATTCATGTATCATAAATTCTTTTCTTCCTGATGATTCATTAGCACAGATGCTTTCCCTCTCCAGTATCTATGCAGTGCCTCAATCAGCTCCCGGGCCGGAGTGATCCGGAGTGCCAGGTGAGGGCACTCTCCCAGGGTCATCTGCTGGTACTGCTTCTCTGGGACTCAGTCCAGGGACTCATGGGCCGTACAGCCCCAGGAGGAGAAATGTGCGCAGTGGTGTTGGGTTGCCTCCACACTCTGCAGCTTCATTCTGTATCAGCGGCCAACAGCCATTGCTTTCCTGCCACTCTCTGCCCTACTCTTTGCTTCTGGGACCTGTTTCCCCCTCTTCTCACTCAGAACCAACTGAAGCTGAGCCTGAAAGGAGCAAACAGACAGAACCTGATGAAATAAAGGTGTCCATGTGGCCTCCTTCTCGGCTTGGTGTGCTGCTCATCCAAACGGGAGAGCCGTGGTGCTGGAAAGGGAGCTGAGCTGCTCGCCTGTCTCTGGACTCACATGGTTTCACAGATGACATTAGCTTAGAGTCATCAGAGGGAGGACCTGTAGCCTAGGCAGGAGGTGAGAAGCCGGGGAGAGATGTGCTAGTAAGTAGACCAGTAGATGTTCCCACACGGTGTGCTGTGGGCCCCACAGCAGTGATAGGAAGACCATAGGAGAGGGGTTTCCAGGCCCCAGGGTATCGTCAGGGCTCCATACCTTCTGCACACACCTCTGCGGCTGCACATAGTCCTTGCTTTATCATTCTACATCTTTATCATTACACATTGAAGTGAAGTGAAGATCGCTCAGTCATGTCCAACTCTTTGTGGACTATAAATTGAGGATGATAATAGTAGCCATTTTATAGGGCTGTTGTGAGAATAAAGTGAGTTCGTACATACAGGGTATTTACAACGGTGCCCGTCCTACAGTAAGTGCTAAGTACGTATTTGCTATTTTTATTTTTACAAGTTCATGGTCCTGGTCAGAGTGTGGTTCCCAAGAGCCACCTTGAGAATCTTTGTATCCCTGTGCGGAGCCAACCAGAGAAGGCAGTGGCACCCCACTCCAGTACTCTTGCCTGGAAAATCCCATGGACGGAGGAGCCTGGTGGGCTTCCGTCTATGGGGTCGCACAGAGTCGGACACGACTGAAGCGATTTAGCAGCAGCAGCAGCGGAGCCAACATGCGGGCATTTGATGCATACAGATCGACTGCTGAGTGAACACGTGAATCACATAGGAGAGAATAGACACCTCCCCACAAAGCCACGAGCATGTCCTCTCTCACTCCTGACTTGTTCTTTCTAAGAGACATGGAGTCTCAGTGCCTGTGGGAAGCTGTGTTTGTACAACTGCGCTGTGGTTTTCCAGACCCTTTTGTTCTCCCCCGTGAGTCCAACCTTGGTGTCCTCAGTCTCAGGGGACACAGACCGTCCCGCCTGGGGCAAGCTGTTGAGCCTGTGAGATTCCATACATGTGCTGTGATGAGATGGTTCAAAGGAGGCAAGCTGGGCTAGACCCTGACCACCTAAATGGAGGCAGAAGCCCACAACAACTCGGGCCCCTAACTCCACCAGGAGCCCTACAGAAGCTCTGTCTCCACATCCTGGGAGAGGGCATATGCTCCACCCCACAAGTGCCCCTCAGACAGCCTCTGTGCTGTAGGGAAATGAGACTTCCATCCCAGATGCTCCACAGTGGCTCACAGCATTCAGTCTCACTGATGTACGTCTGCAGATGGTGAAAGTTAGGGGATACCCCCATGTGTCCAGGATTCTCTGCATCAAACTAATCCTCTGTGAGAGGGAAGTCAAGGCGGCTGGGTTCTGCCCTTAGTACAGTCAGAACCTCATGTACTGATATCAGACTGCAACTTGTTAAAGTCACTTTCCTTCCATTGCTTTAGCACGCTTTCCTGCATAAATCAGACTCTCCAGACAAGTCTCTCATCTCCACTTGTCCCAGATATCAATCGGTGCATCAGAAGCCATGTTGAAACACTGGCTTTAAATATCATTGATCATTTATTTTGTTCATGAATGTGCTGTCTGAGCAGAGCTCAGCAGAGAAGAATTCGCCTCCAAGGTTATGCTGACCATCAACTGGTAGCTCAGCCCGGCCTGTGAGCTGAAGGCCTCAGTTCCTCTCCACACAGGCTTCTCCACGTGGCCTGAGCTTCCTCACAGCAAGGCAGCCGCATCCCAAGGACAAGCATCCTGAGAGAGCACCAGGTGGGAACCTCAGAAGCCGCAGAGCATCACTCCCACAGTGCTCTGTTGGTTGAGGCAGTCACAAATGCCTTCCTGGGTTCAAGGGGAGGGACCTGCTCTCTTCCTGTTAAAAAGGGAACCAGAGCATGAGGAGCAGAAAATATCATCGAGGCCACTTTGGAAAAATACCATCTGCCCTCCACCTAAGTGTAGGATTGGCTGTCCAGCCCAGCAAGAATGGTGTTTGAATTCTACAAGTTTCCCTTCAATCTAGAAGACAGAAAATTCACTCACTCATGCTTCTGATCTGGTTTCAAAATAAGTGAGCCTGGAAAGACTCTGATAGCAAAAGGCATGCTTGCTGTTTGCCTAAATCATTTTAAATAATATAATCTTTTTAAAAAATTAACAAAAAATTAAAAAAGCCTTCCTGAAGGATGAGACGCTGAGCTGTAGAACTTTGCTCTCTCAAATTCTCACCATCAGGCCTGTCAAGGAAAGAGACAGGCCAGGGAGCAGAGCTGGGCACCCTCGAGGTCATTCTGCCTGTGGTTCTAAGAAAGTGTTTGGAGTCAACTCAGCATACTCCTCCACTGGAGGCTAGACTTGTGGTTAGCCGCACAGAACTGTCGGCTTCAAAGGGCAGTGTCCTGGATGGAGGGGAGTATCAAAGTCCAAAGAAACCGCTTTGGCAGAACCTAACTTTTTTTAAACAGTCAAGTAAGTCTTCTCTCCCAATGCCTGTGCGTGAAGCACCTTGATCTCTATAGAAAAAAACTTGATAGTGATCTAATAAATAAGTTGAACCATACCTTCCCACTCTCACAACAGCGTTAATTTAATTTAAAATGAGCATGTCTAATAGGCAGCACTTTGAAAATGCGTTTCTGGAATTTGTGGTTTGGATTTCAGTCTCCTGAAAATAATAAATTTTATATCTGCTCCATGTGTTTGGACTCCAACTTGTTTTGACTAAAGGACATGATTTGTCAAGATGTTTTCCCTGCTGGAATTGGCATGAGGAGGGCGGGTTGTATCTGATGAAATTGCACGAGGCCCTTTCACCTCCTTTTACGAGCGTTGTTAAACTGCGTGTTGTTGTCGTTCCCTTTCTTATGGCCGTGCCTAACTGGAAAAAAAAGATTTATGAAAAACACTCACAGAAGACTCAGTGCTTGCCTCTGGGCCCTCAGTAGAAGTTCCTGTGCGTGTTCCATGGCCTGGGCCCGCAGGGTAGAGGGGGCAGCTGCTCAGGCCCACCCGGAAACGCTGGAGCTGAGATACGTTGTTGGCAATTAACCAAGTGGCACTAACTTCATCAAGGAAAGCCCTCATCAGGAGGACCGAGTGTCTCCAAGAACTCAAGGGCAGCCATGCAGTGAGCCTCAGGAAAGATTGGGCCCATGAACTGGAAAGCCATCAGGAAACCAGACAGTTCTTGAAGACAGGCTGTGGGCTGCAGAAGATGCCAAGAGCCGTCCCAGCTCAGGGTCCACGCTCAGTGAACAAGAGTCAAGTGAGCGGCTGGGAGCTGTGCCACAGGTGCTGCTGCTCCGTAGGAGCTGTGACTGGGCCCCGTCTGTCTTGGTCAAGTCTCCGTTCCCAGGGGAGGGTCTCACATGGGGCCTGGGCCAGGGGCCCATTCCTGTACCATTCAGTCGAGGTCGGAGGAGGGCAGGACCACACTGTAACTACACAGCTGCCAGGAGCCCACCCCGTGGCCATGCAGATGGCGGGGACTGTTCATGTGTGAGCTGGACAGACATCTACAGAAGCAACTACAGTGGGGTGAAGGAGGCTGTAAGGATAAAGGGCAAAAATGATGAGCTTCAGGTGCAATTTGATGTCAGATCCCTGGACTGAGGATGGTCATCAAGTCCAGCTCCTCATCATTTACATAAGAAAAACACAACTCAGAGATGAACTGTTGGCTTAGGCCCATTATACTTAATAGTATTTCTGATGAGAGGAAAACATCTCAGCATTTGGTGTCTGTTGATTAAATCAGCACAAGTCTTGGAATTTGTTTGCAATACTATTTATAACTATTGTTTATATTTTCTCCTTCTCAATTATGCTCCGTACTATGGTTTGATTTTTGTGTAACATTTGCTAAATAAGATCCATAAGTTCTAGTGAGTTAGATCTTGGAAGGAATCATTAAACACAAACTTGGTTTTGGCCGGCTACAAACTTTGCCTGCCTGTGAACAATTACTGAGAGCCTCTTGCATGCTAGTCACTGCTGTGGGTAAGGAAGATGCAGACAGGCTAGCTGTCCTTCCTGTCACAGCACATCTCACATCGGAGAGCTTACAGTTGGTTAGGGAGAAGGACAGGAACCTTGAGAGTGGGGGGTACAAGAGAGAAGTGGTGTCTGGGCGGGCTGTGAGAGTACGGGGAAGGGGGAGCTTAATCAGGGAGTCAGAGGAGTTGAATGTGTCTGACCAGTAGGAGTGAGATACAAAGTGAAGGAAGTTCTGGGCTAAGTCGAAGGGATTCCAGGTAGCTCCAAATGGCGGGAGCTCAGAGCAGCCTGTGAGGAGTGGAAGAAGATAAGACAGAGAGAGAAGCAGAAGGCAGGTCACGAAGGGCTGGAGGCTTGACATTTGACCAGAAATGATGAGGTTTTATACCATGTTTTTTAGGAATATAGAACCAGTGTATTGGAGAAGGAAATGGCAACCTGCTCCAGTATTCTTGCCTGGGAAATCCCACGGACAGAGGAGCCTGGCAGGCTATAGTCTATGGGGTCACGAGAATTGGACATGACTTAGCAACTAAATCACCAAAACAACCAGTGTGTATTTTATAAAGATCACCTGGCAGCAGTGAGCGAGCAGGGAAGGAGGCCAGACTGGCACCAGATTAGGGAGAGAAGGTAAGAAGAGTCGGGGTCAGGTAGGGGCTGAGGGAATGAAGTCAAGGATGCAGCCCTGGTGGGTCCCACTGGACTGGGCGTTGATGGGATGTGGAAGTAAATGAGGGCATTATCCAGGGCCCCTCGTCCAGTCGGGGATGATTCGATGGCAGGTGTTTACATTCTCTCTGACTCAGAAGAAGAAATGGAGAAGAAAATAACTTGTGTTTTAGAGTTTAGGTGCCTGTGATACAGCTTTGCAGCTCAGCAGAGCCTGGGCCTGCAGTAGCGACCTGGGGACACAGGCCCTCTGAGGCCTGGACCGTGGGCAGGACAGGGCCACCCAAGGAGGGTGTTTGGGAGAAGAGGCCCCAGCAGTCAGGAACACAGTGTGTGATGGGACAGGTCAAGCAAGAGGAGAGCCCAGGAGGCAGGAAAGACACCGAGAGGGCTTGGAAAACAGAGAAGGGTTGGGGTGGGGGTGGGAGTCTCCAGAATGGGGACGCCATCCACGGCAGCAAATGCAGCAGGGAGGTCGAGCTAATGACAGAGTGCCCCTGGCAGCATGGCAGCTGTTGCACTGAGATGAAATAAGTCCCACGAGGAAACTGGTCATTGGCTGACATTGCCAAAGAACTAAAAGTACAGAGTTTTAAGAGATGAGAGCTAGTAAAAATGCTTTCAGTTGGAAGAATCTGTTTATAAATTAGGGCATGTGGAATGTATCCCACTCTTCTCTGAGGCAGACCTGGATTTCTGTCTCAGCCCTATAGCTTACGAATTGGAAAACGTGGGACAAGTCACTTCACCTCTGTAAGCCTCACTGTCTCTGTCTGTAAAATGGAGCTTCTACCTACTTCACAGATTCTAAGATTGTGCAAAGTAATCCTTGCCCTGTGCGTGCGTGCCAAGTCACTTCAGTTGTGTCCGACTCCATGCAGCCCTATGGATTATAGCCCACTAGGCTCCTCTGGCCATGGGTTTCTCCAGGCAAGAATGCTGGAATGGGTTGCCTATTTCCTTCTCCAGGGGAATCTTCCCTACTCAGGGATCAAACCCATGTCTCTTACTTCTCCTATGTTGGCAGGCGGGTTCTTTACCACTAGTACCACGTGGGAACCCCAACCCTGCTTTATTTCCTCCATAGCACTTACTGCTTTCCTCACTTATCAATTTACTTCTGTATTTTGTCATTTTCCCCAACAAAAATATAAATTCTTTGATGGCAGAGATTCTTCTTGGTTCATTCACCGCTGAGTTACCAGTGCCTACAGCAGTGCCTGGCCCATAGAACTTGCTCAATAGGTATTTGTGGAATGGATGAATAAATGAATAAAAAGCGGAGCTGAACGTGAAGTGTTCGGTGGCGGCAGCAGTGCCGTTACTGACTTTTGGGGACAAGAGCCATTACGAGTCCACCTTCAAAGTCAGCACAGCTGCTCTCAGGGCCCAGGGACCTTTGGGCCAACGCTCCCATTATGCTGTCTCCCTCCTACGAGGCCCGCCCACTGTTGGAGAATGGAGGACCTGACCGTTGCGTGTGCTGGGGACAAATGAGTCAGTCATGAAGAGAAACAGAGTGGAGAGGAATCAGCAGCTGGGTTCCCGGAATGCCCAGAGAACTCCAGGGAACCAGGAGCAGAGGAAACACTTCCCATAGAAACCAGTCAGGACATCAAAGAGTGCTCTTGGGGCCACAGCTGCAGAGAAGGTGTCGGCATCCTTGGCTTCAAAGGCTGGGTAAATGGTGGGGAGAAATTGTCTTCTCTGATCAGAACTGATGTCTTAAAATCACAGCCAATGAAGGTTTGGAAATGTCTTAAAGTCACAGCCAGTGAAGGTTTAGAAAATGAAAGAAAGGGCAGTGAGCCCGACTTGCTTTATTAATCTGTGTGTTTATGATGGCAGTAATGACGTTTACATCTTGCAACTTCAAAGTGCCCTACACCGTGAACTCACATACAAATGAGACTCAGCCGAGTGTGGCTGATTATAAGGAATGTGTTATTCTGATGGAAAAGACTGGAAAGACTCCACTTCCCAATAGTCTGCCAACTTGATGTGTTCTATAAAGGAAGCTGTATCAAAACATAAATCTAAACAGAAACCAAAATAGCAAACAGCAACATGCATTAATGGCACCCGTTAATTTGTACCAAAATCAACATTCTCTCAACTCCTTGGCCCAGGGGTATTGATCCCTGTTGCTGTTTCTTTTTTCCTTTTCATCTTTCAATGCATCCTTCCAAGATTCTTGCAATGTACTTCAGAGTCCGGACTCTCTTATGGAAAGCATATGTCTTTGAGAACATGCTGTACCAATGTGAAGTTCTGAAGCCAGTTGTATTTCTGTCCCAGGAATAAGTGAGAAACAATTGTTTGTGGGTTGGAAGGAACTTCAGGTTGTTACTCAGCCAGGAAAACCATGCATAGAATGGAGTGTCTAAAAGATCTCTCTCTTAGAGAGAGAGCTAAGGAAAGAAAGACATCTCCAGTTAACCTGTGGACCTCATCCATTCATTCATTCTTTTTATTCACGCAACACTTGTTGAAAGTTTACCATGAGCTAGCTCTATGCTCAGAGCCCAAATTACCAAGATAAATACAATCAGTCCCTACCCTCTAGTAGCTTACAGTCTAGAAGAGGAGATAGGCAGGCCTATCGAGGTTGCAGCCCGTGTGACAAGGCCAGGGCAGAGGTGTCTATCAGATTCGGGTCATGGGGCAGGAGTTGAGAGGTGGTTAGAGAGAGATTTTTAGAGGCGAGGATGGCTTTTAAAGACAGAAGGAAGGAGATGAAGAGCAGACAAATATGCAACAAGCAGCAAAGGTTTACTGTATAGCACAGGGAACTATAGTCAATATCTTATAATAACCTATAATGGAAAATACTTTCAAAAATAATGTATGTGTATTTATATAACTGAATCACCTTGCTATGTACCTGAAATGTAAGTCAACTGTACTTCAATAAAACATATATTAAGATAAAAAGGAGAGCCAAGGGCACTTTACACAGAGGAAACTGTCCATGCCACATAACATAAGACAATGCAGATGGTGCTCAAAGTGTTTAATAACTGGAATGTGATGGGCACAGACAGAGGCCACTGGTGTGGATAGGCCAAACCCACCAGTGTGGTCCCAACCAATTCCTGTGGGCCCCACATCTTTCCCACTAATACAGAAAAACCCTCAGGGTATATCATTGAGCAAGAAAAGCGAAGCCCAGTATTGAGCAGCTAGAAGTCAAGATAGCAGTTGCCCCTTGGTGAGGTAGTGACGTGAAGGGGGCATGAAGGGATCCAGAGTGCCAGCTTTCTGTTTCTGATCTAAGTACTGGTCACAGGGGTTTGGTTTATGAAAATAAATTGAACACTTGTGATAAATGCTCTTTTTCAGGGCAAGTGTTCAGTAAGATGTTGCATGTTTAGCAAAATGTTTTTTTTTAAATACCATGCATTCATGGATGGTTCAGGTCTTTGACTGACTCCAGCAAACAGTGTATATGGAGGAGATGAAAATGGAGACAAAAAGCAAAGCCATGTGAGAAAAACCTTATATACTGAATTGAGGAGTCTGAACTTTATCCTTCCTGGCTCTGAGCATGTGAGGAGGTGACCGGTGTTTAAGAGTGTAACCTCTGCGGTTTGGCCCCTGCCTCCACAATTTAGTCACTATGTGTAAACTTCAGTCTCTTCATCTGCATCATATACCAATGATTGTATTTGCCTCCTAAGGATTTTTGAGAATGAGATAAGATAATGCACAAAGATTCAATAATAAATATTTACACTTTAGAAAGTTCACTTAAGCAGGAATGAGAAGAATGGATGGGGGTGGCCAGATGAGGGACAGGAAGACAAGTTAGAAGAATCTAGCAATAATCTAGTAAAGAAGAAATGAGGGACTTCCCTGGTGGCCCAGTGACTAAGACTCTGAGCTCCCATTGCAGGGGGCCAGGGTTCAATCCCTGGTCAGGGAGCTAGATCCCACATGCCACAACAAAGAGTTTGCATGCTGCAGCTAAGACCTATCACAGCCAAAATAAATAATAAATATAAAGATTAAAAAGAAGAAGAAATGAAAGCCAACCAGAACAGGGAGAGTGGGAATCAAAGAGAGATCAGTAAATTGGAGGGGGCAGAATTAATAGACTTACCTAGGAGATCAAAAAGATAGCAAGTCCAAGATGACTTCTAGGTATCTGGCCCAGGTGACTGTGAAGGTGATGATGCTTATCAAAAGTTCAGAGAAGGAATAGACTTGGCAGGAGGTGGGGAGTGGTTAAAATCATGCACCAAATTTGAAATCTGTTGAGTTTAGGAATGCCAGGAGGCATCCAGGTGGAGATGGCCACTGGAACTAAATAGAGATGCTGAAGACATAGATTTGGGAAGAATTGAAAGATTATTGGAGGCATATAAGTAGATGAGGTCCTCAAGTGAGAGTATCACAGTTCAGTTCAGTTCAGTCACTCAGTCATGTCCGACTTTTTGTGACCCCATGGACTACAGCACGCCAGGCCTCCCTGTCCATCACCAACTCCCAGAGTTTACTCAAACTCATCTCCATTGAGTCGGTGATGCCATCCAACCATCTCATCCTCTGTCATCCCCTTCTCTTCCTGCCTTCAGTCTTTCCCAGCATCAGGGTTTTTTCCAATGAGTCAGTTTTTCACATCAGGTGGTGAAAGTATTGGAGCTTCAGCTTCAGCATCCTTCCAATGAATAGTTAGGACTGATTTCCTTTAGGATGGACTGGTTGGATCTCCTTGCAGTCCAGGGGACTCTCAAGAGTCTTCTCCAACACCACAGTTCAAAAGCATCCATTCTTTAGTGCTCAGCTTTCTCACATCCATACATGACTACTGGAAAAACCATAGCTTTGACTACATTGACCTTTGTTGACAAAGTAATGTCTCTGCTTTTTAATATGCTGTCTAGGTTGGTCATAACTTTTCTTCCAAGGAGTAAGCGTCTTTTACTTTCATGGCTGCAGTCACCATCTGCAGTGATTTTGGAACCCAGAAAAATAAAGTCTGACACTGTTTCCACTGTTTCCCCATCTATTTCCCATGAAGTGATGGGACCAGATGCCATGATCTTCGTTTTCTGAATGTTGTGTTTTAAGCCAACTTTTTCACTCTCCTCTTTCACTTTCATCAAGAGGCTTTTTAGTTCCTCTTCACTTTCTGCCATAAGGGTGGTGTCATCTGCATATCTGAGATTATTGATATTTTTCCTGGCAATCTTGATTCCAGCTTGTGCTTCATCCAGCCCAGGGTTTCTCCTGATGTACTCTGCATATAAGTTAAATAAGCAGGGTGACAATATACAGCCTTGACATATTCCTTTCCCAATTTGGAACCAATCTGTTGTTCCATGTCCAGTTCTAACTGTTGCTGTCCTGACCTGCATACAGATTTCTCAAGAGGCAAGTCAAGTGATCTGGTATTCCCATCTCTTGAAGAATTTTCTACAGTTTGTTGTGATCCACCCAGTCAAAGGCTTTAGCATATTAATAAAGCAGAAATAGATGTTTTTGTGGAACTCTGTTGCCTTTTTGATGATCCAACGGATGTTGGCAATTTGATCTCTGGTTCTTTTGCCTTTTCTAAATCCAGCTTGAATATCTGGAAGTTCACGGTTCACGTATTGCTGAAGCCTGGCTTGGAGAATTTTGAGCATTACTTTACTAGCGTGTGAGATGAGTGCAATTGTGCAGTAGTTTGAGCATTCTTTGGCATTGCCTTTTTTGGGATTGGAATAAAAACTGACCTTTTCCAGTCCTGTGGCCACTGCTGAGTTTTCCAAATTTGCTGGTCTATTGAATGCAGCACTTTCATAACATCATCTTTCAGGATTTGAAATAGCTCAACTGGAATTCCATCACCTCCACTAGCTTTGTTCGTAGTGATGCTTCCTAAGGCCCATTTGACTTCACATTCCAGGATGTCTGGCTCTAGGTGAGTGATCACACCATCGTGATTATCTGGGTCATGAAGATCTTTTCTGTATAGTTCTCCTGTGTATTCTTGCCATCTCTTCTTAATTTCTTCTGCTTCTGTTAGGACCATACTATTTCTGTCCTTTATTGTGCCCGTCTTTGCATGAAATTGTCCCTTGGTATCTCTAATTTTCTTGAAGAGATCTCTAGTCTTTCCCATTCTATTATTTCCCTCTATTTCTTTGCACTGATCACTGAGGAAGGCTTTCCTTGCTATTCTTTGGAACTCTGCATTCAGATGCTTATATCTTTCCTTTTCTCCTCTGCTTTTCATGTCTCTTCTTTTCACAGCTATTTGTAAGGCCTCCTCAGACGGTCATTTTGGTTCTTTGCATTTCTTTTTCTTAGGGATGGTCTTGATCCCTGTCTCCTCTACAATGTCACAAACCTCCATCCATCGTTCTTCAGGCACTCTGTCTATCAGATCTAGTCCCTTAAATCTATCTCTCACTTCCACTGTATAATCATATGGGATTTGATTTAGGTCATACCTGAATGGTCTAGTGGTTTTCCCTACTTTCTTCAATTTAAGTCTGAATTTGGCAATAAGGAGTTCATGATCTGAGCCACAGTCAGCTCCTGGTGTGTTTTTGCTGACTGTATAGAGCTTCTCCATCTTTGGCTGCAAAGAATATAATCAATCTGATTTCAGTGTTGTCTACCTGGTGATGTTCATGTATAGAGTCTTCTCTTGTGTTGTTGGAAAAGGGTATTTGCTATGACCAGTGCATTCTCTTGGCAAAACTCTATTAGCCTTTGCCCTGCTTCATTCTGTACTCCAAGGCCAAATTTGCCTGTTACTCCAGGTGTTTCTTGACTTCCTACTTTTGCATTCCAGTCCCCTATGATGAAAAGAGTATCTTTTTAGGGTGTTAGTCCTAGAAGGTCTTATAGGTTTTCATAGAACTGTTCAGCTTCTTAAGCATTACTGGTCAGGGCATAGCCTTGGATTACTGTGATGGTGAATGGTTTGCCTTGGAAATGAACAGAGAACATTCTGTTGTTTTTGAGATTGCATCCAAGTACTACATTTCAGACTCTTGCGTTGACTATGATGGCTACTCTATTTCTTCTAAGGGATTCTTGCCCACAGTAGTAGGTATAATAGTCATCTGAGTTAAATTCACCCATTCCAGTCCCATTTTAGGTCACTGATTCCTAGCACAGGGTCAAAGATAAAGCCCAAGGAGTATCGACAATTGAGCAGACCAAGAAAAGGAACCTATGAAGAAATGTGAGAAGAAGCCATGGGAAAGGTAGAAGGAAGACCCCAGAGAGAGTGCTATTGTGGTAGCCAAGAAGGATGTCATCAGCTGGGACACATGCCACAGAAATGTCCAGATAATGAAGACAAATGTCTGTCGACCCCTATCTGTGACAGCCGTTGGTGACTATAGTGAGAGCTATTACAGGGGACAGCAGGACAGAAGCAGCACAGCTGTGCATGTGTGGTACCTGGGCTGGAGGACAGCCGTCAACAAATGCAGTCAAGGGAAGGAACCTCAGGGCAGAAAGCTGGGGGGTGGGGCGGGGAGTCTAGAGCCTGTTTCTGAAGATCCAAGAGTTCTGTAACTTTGTCCGGTATTCACCACTGCCCATTTGGAAGAAGTTTAGACCCACTTTTCCTTCTTTCTTCCTGCCTTTTGTTTTTCCCTTCCCTCCCCCGATTTCTCCCCATCCTTCCCTCCCTCCCTCTTCACTCTGAGTTTCCTCTCCAGAAGCCAAGGAATGACTTATGTAACTGGAAGCACTTAATGTATTACCTTCCTAAGTGTTTTAAAATAAGATACTGAAAAGTTATATTTAGGCAAGGGAGTCAGAAGAACCAAGATGAAAAAAGAGTTGAAGCCAGGGTAAGAGAAGGGCTGGCTCTCTTCCTCTCAACCTGCTGCCCACCCTGCCACCCATGGGGACCATCCTTTGGCCCAAAGATGGCTTGTGTGTTAGTGAGTGTGGTGAGTGCAGACACTTCCCTACTTTGTCTACCCTCTTCTGGCTGGAGACCAGCCTGCTTCTCCCACCTCTGGCTTCACTGGTCATGCAGGCAGCTGGCAGCATCCTTCCTATAATGACTCCATGCAGCTGTCCTGCTCACTTTCCCCAGCTGGTGACCTCTTGCCTGCAGAACTTGGCTCATACCACTTGTACCCACTCCTCCCCGAACCATCCTGAACTTGCAGGTAGGACTCGAACACACTGTCTTCAGGAACCCCCTCTTGTCCCCTTCGGTTAGTCACCAGGTCTACATGTTGGCATTGTGCATTTCCTGAGATGGTACTGAGGGATGCTCTCATCTTAGTTGTTTATACTGTGCCTCGCTGGTGAGACCTTGAGGCCCCGGCAGGGATTCTCCACGACATTCAGTGCAGCATCGCAGGCAGGTGCAATCCTCAGCTGAGGTTGGTTTGCAGAAGGTAAGGGCATGAAGTCTGCCCCCAAAGGTGGGCACGGGGCTCTTGCATCTTTGTCCACCCTTCACCTCCTCCTCCCTAGGGATGTGACCATCTTTCAATGCCACAGGCATTTATTGAGCACCTACTCTGAAACGGCACCAAGTACTCTGGGACTTCAACAGTGAACCAGGCAGACAAGATCGCTGCCTCCTCAGTTTGTGTTCCATTAACGGAGACAGCCATCAAAGAAACATGTGTAAGCAGAGACGATGACTCCAGGCTGTGGCTATCGCTTGGAAGGAACTGCACAGGCTCTGTAAGGCAGGAGCACATTTGTGTTGAGACCTGTAGACTGAAAAGGAAGGGAAAGTTGCCCTCAGTCTTCTCTGTTATTTAATAGCTCCTGCTCCTTTAACTTCTCTTTCAATAAAATATTTATGTAAAGGGCTGTAGGAAGGCAACGTGCTGGGCATGCTCCTGGTCAATGGGCTCGCACCCCCTAACACACTGTACCCCTAACGAATTATAATCTCTCGAGTGGCTGTTCACCGCACCTGAAGACGCCTCTAACGCTAGGCGCATTTTGTGTTGCAGGTAAGCCGGCCTCATCCCAGCGACCACCCTCTCCTCATCCTCTTCGTGGTGGGCGGAGTCACAGTCTCTGAAGCCAAAATGATCAAAGACCTAGTGCTGTCCCTGAAGCCGGGAACACAGGTACTGAGTCCTCGGTGACGCTTGGTGACATGATCTGAATGGGAAGCCTGGACAGGGGGAAGGGTGGGCCTCCGTTAGGCTTCCCAGCCATCTGCGTCACCATCCTGCAGCCTCCTCTCCCCTGCTCCTTCTACCTGTCCCAGGCCTGAGACCTCTCCTACCCTGGGCTGCAGTGCTGTTCCCCCGATTCCTAAAAGGCATGTCTTCTCTGATGTCCAAGCAGTGCTTAATTACTCTAGCGGTTTCACCTCTTACCAGGCTCTAGATAATTGAGGGTGGCTCCCAGGGACCCTCTCCACCCTGTGGAGAGGACAGAAAGGCACCTCGTCTGGACAGTGACAAGTGCAGTGTCTTTCTTCTCCTGCCTCCTGCCAGGCTCCGTCTCCCTCCCCACAAAATGCCCATGGTGGTTAAGGCACAGCCCTCCTCCATCTGCCTTTTACTAGCCAGGTGATCCAAGTGAGAAAAGCCTTCAGTTTTCTCATTGAAGTGACAGGGTGGGGTGACTGTGAATCTTAACTGAGAGATGGGAGAGAATGTGCTTCTTAGTGCAGTGCCCAGCACACAGCCCTCGATACAGGTGGCCAAGGTTATTATCAAAAACCACTTCTGAGCAGTTGCCACCCTACCCTGCAGCAGGAGCTCAGGGAGAGGGACTTGAGGAACAGGCAAGGACTTCCCTGTCTCTGGAAGCTCTCAGCTGGCTGGGGCAGCAGAGCCTGTAACTCAGTAAGACTAAAAAATCCTTGCCTTAGTAGGTTCCCAAAGCAGCCTGAAACAGGAGGCTGCAAGCAGACTTTACATGGGAGGGGATCCCAAGAAGCAGAAGGGAGAGAACTGGGAGAGAGACAGTGGAGGGAGAAAAGCCAGTATAGAGTGCGTGGCTGGGCTGCTTGCTGCTGTGGGTACCCCAGGCTCTGTCCTCCCGGGGCCAAGGACTGTCCTCCAAACTGTCCTGCTAGGGGATGGAGTGCCTGGGACTTCACCCTGAGGTTGAGGCTTGTCTCCTGGGGCCTGTCTTCAGCTTTGTGCTGGGTCTGTATGCTGCCAGCAGCCTTCTGTGACTTGGAGACAGCAGAACAGAGATGCCAGTGCAGTGCTTCGGGTAGGATGCCGGCTCAGAAGAGAACTGTCCACCAAAACCGCACAGAATCCTGGTGGTATTCCAACCATGCCTGGCTGCCCGCCCCCCGCCCTGGGGGAGAGGTACAGATGTCTCCTACTTCCACCCACTCAGCCAGCCAAGGAGCTCCTATCCCCGCTGGCATCCCAGACAGCTCACTGATGGATCCCCATTGCTGACCTAGCCTCCTGAAGCAAACGTGCTTTCCTTGAGGACAAAGACTGGGCCTTCCCAGGCCTGTGCACAGGACAGGAGCTCTGTCACCTTGAGGTCTGGTGGTGTGATGTTGTTGAGATGGCCAGCCCACCTGGTGGTATAGAAAAGGCCAGATCTCTGTGGGTCTCCAAACACCCAACTTAGGAAAGGGACCCAGGTGTGCAGGGAGCCATGGCATGTTTTTGAGCAAAGGAGTGACCCGTCATTGGCTATGGCCACTTCTGCTGTTACTAACACCTGTCTTGGTCGTAGCTGGTGGGATTTCTGATAAAGTGGTAAATTCAGCCTCACCTCACACCTACTCCATCAGCAGTGTTCAGGGTCTGTTTAGTGAGCAGTTGCCTTTTTGAGCAAGACATTCTTTTTTTATCAGCAAGCATGCTTCTCACTGCCCCTAACATGGTGAACCGAATTCTTAGCTGCTGCATTGTTAACTGGCTGACAGACATGTTAATCTCCCCTCTAAAAGGATGAAATGCACACTTTTTCAAAGCCATGTGACCTGAGTTTGACAACAGAGACCCGGAATCTGCAGTGGCTCAGTGGCTGGGCTGCAACTGACCGACCTTGTGCTCAGTCATCTGCAGAGAGAGCGGCTCAAAGAATTGGGGGCTTAAGGGGCAGGCGTGCCTGCTGCTTGTCCTTTGTGCAGAAAGCTCCCCCTGAAGAGTTAACAGGGCCTAAGAAGATTCCAGAGAGGAGTTATTTACCAGCATGGCCTTCATTCCAAGTCCTGAAAGGAGGTGGATTACCTGCCTGTTTGCTGGAGCGACACCTGCGGAGGCGGGTCTCCCAGTATTAGACCTCCACAGACCGGCAGCTAAGTCAGCCCAGATCTGAGATGTAACCAGCTCCGGCTTCAGAGGTGCATTCAGAGGGATGAGGGCTGGATGCTCTGGCTGTACACGGAAAGGCCTGCTAATCTGTCGCCCTCTTAGGTCTCTGCTGGGGCGCACATGGGAACAACTGAAGGGGGGCAGGTCTGGCAACCAAGAGAGTGACTCTAACCTGACCGATGATTTAAACATACGTATCTAATACTGCTGTCTAATACATATCTAATCCAGCCTACATGTAAAGGTCCCTAGGGATGAGGATTTACCCCCTTGCCCATAGCCTACCCGAGTCCTGGAGGCCTTGGCCCTTAGGACTGTTTGCTCTGCCGAGTCTACCTCCACTCCCTCTGAGGTCTCACTCAGCAGTTTCTGCCTGTAGCTCCTGGGCCCCACAGAATCTCCAAACAGATCAGGCTCACCCCTCCTCCACAGGTCCTCTTCCAGGCTGCTCTTCTCCAAACTGAGTGTCTTCTGTCCCTCCAGCCACCTCACTGCAGCCCGCGCTGTGAACCTGGGTATCCCAGTTCCCAGACGGCTCTCCTGGGACCCTGGTCTCTCTTTTCAGGCTCACTTACACCTGAGCTCCTCCCTTGCCAGGGGCTGAGCAGTGCAGAGGCGCTGAGGCCACCTCCTCCTCCCACCACGGCCCCTACCTGCCTCTGGGCCTTCTTTTCCTACCCGCTTCTGCTGGCCTCTCTTCCCTAGCCTCAGGACTTTGCACTTATTTTAATTCCAGCACCTCAGAAAGGATCTGGCACTGGGTGTCATGATTACTCATTGAACATTGAACACTAGAGGACTTCCCAGGTGGCTCAGTCGGTGAAGAAGCCCCTGGAGAATGAAATGGTATCCAGTAGTCTTGCTTGGCAAATCCCATGGACAGAGGGGCCTGGGGGACTACAGTTCATGGGGTTGCTAGAATTGGACGTGACTTAGTGGCTAAACCATCACCACAGAACACTAGAAATTCTACTTGCATTATTGAAGTACTGTAAGATAAAAGCAGTTTTTCTGGAGACTACACCAGCCTGTTATTGATTCTGAGATTATGAACAACTAAGACCACCCTGTCTTTTGCATCAGTTGCTGTAATTCATATCTATTCCATACCACATAGATGCTTTTTGGACCCAGGAATAGGAACTTAACAGCCTCTTAATTGGAGTAGTTGATTATTCAGTAAACATTTATTGAGCATCTCCTCTGTGCCAAGCACTGTTCTTTGTGCTGAGGATAGAGCAGTGACCAAGCCAGACGTGTACCTTCTTTCCTGGAACTTACACTCTAATAGTGAGTGACTGACATCAAACACAGAAGCTCCAGCCAGACGTGAGTGTTCTAGAACAGAGGCAGGTGCTCTGATGGGAATACCTGCAGGAAAGGGGTGGAGGCGGGAGGGTCCTTCAGATGGCATCGGCTTCTCCTGAAGGAGAGGGTTGATGAGCTGAGATGTGCAAGGCATTCAGGGATCCACTCATCAAAGGAAACTGCCAATAGAAGCCACGTAAGGCCCGCACTTCTTGGAGAGAAAAAAGCTTCGTCTAAATTATTTCATCTGATTGATGACTGTCATTTATAACTTTATTGCTACTTCTGTCTTGGGTATTCCTTTGGAAAAGGTGTATGGGTTCATTACATATTCTAATGTGTTGTCTATAGATTATAAGATAAAGTCAAGCATGTACCTGCTGATACTTTTTAAGTTGACCTGTCTTTATACTTAGAGTGTGTTGTGTGTTAGTTGCTCAGTCGTGCCCGACTCTTTGTGACTCCATTGACTGCAGCCCACCAGGCTCCTCTGTCCATGAGATTTTCCAGGCAAGGATACTGGAGTGGGTTGCCATTTCCTTCTCCAGGGGATCTTCCCAGCCCAGGGATCAAACCCATGTCTCCTGCACTGCAGGCAGGTTCTTTATCGACTGAGCTAGAAATGTCTCTTAATAGTAGGCTTCCCTGGTGGCTCAAATGGTAAAGACTCTCCTGCAATGTAAGATCCCTGGGTTGGAAGATCCCCTGGAGAAGGAAATGGCAACCCACTCCAGTAATCTTGCCTGGAGAATTCCATGGACAGAGGAGCCTGGCAGGCTATAGTCCATGGGGTTGCAAAGAGTCAGGCATGACTGAGCAACTGTCACTCACTCAAGGCACATCCAGAAATAAATTCCCTTCTACAGAGGGTGATAAGGATCTCAGGAAACAGTGGCATTCAGAAACCACGTTAGCACCTGCTAGTCCCAGAGGATGGCTGTCCTGCACTACAGTGGGTGTGTTTTCTCTGCTCTCCTCCCCTGGTTGTTGCTAAACGTGCTGATGAGAGAAAGTGGGCAGCTAGAGAAAGCCCTCTTCCCTGACTACAAAAAAAGGGATCAAACAGGCAGCCTCTCAGCCCCACCCCAAACAGCCGCAGCCACAAGCAGCTGACTTTGCAGGCTTGCCCTGGCTCTGGAACGCGTGTGCCCAGCACTGGCCTCTTCTCACTGCAGACAGCTCTGCAGGCTGAACCCTGGAGCTGGGAGGTGGCCAAGATGCCAGCCGAAGTCTGGGATTGTGGGAGGAAAATAACAGGGAGGGACCCTCCCAGAAAGTATAGGGAAAGGCCAGCTCAGGAAACAGAGAGAGACAAAGTGGGCCTGACCTTCCGCCACGGCTCTTCACGGTACACGTTGCCCAACCACGCTTTCATGTGCGTCTGCATTTCTGGAACCAAATGTTCAGTGAGACTGTAATAGAAAAAAAAAAAAAGTAGACCCAGAAATATGCTCGTACGCTTACAATTTTGTGCCACTGTAGACATTCGAGGATAACTAAATCCTAACTCTAAACCCTGGCTCCAGGTTATTCTAAAATTTAATGCAAGCCCTCAAGGAGAGAAGTCAGGCAACTTCTTTTTTTTTCCTTCTGGTCTGCATTTAATTTGTTTTGAAGTTTCCTACTCTAAGGAAAATGTCAGTGAGATTTACAATTTTTCTTCTTTACCTTATAATTTGAAATATTAGACAGCATCACACATGTTCATATTATTCTTATTAATATTGCCCTTTATTCCTATGTACTTCATGTATCTTTGATATTTGATGCAATCCTCTTAGCAATGCTGAAGTCATTTGCAATAGAAGTTTCTTGTTGTTTTCCCTCAAGTAACTTCCTTTTAAACAACCATCGGAAGGGACAAAAATGGAGACATCTGAAATCTCAGGGCATTCTTTAGAAGAGCCTAAACACAACACACTCACCCCACCAGCAACACAAAGGCAATGAGTTTTCCAGAAAGCTTGATCATGTCTGTTTCAATCCACTATCCCAGTGGTTTAACAAGACACACCTTTTATGTTTAACACATGTGGCACCTATACAAATGAGGGCAAATAGTGCCTTGAATATGATATGTGCTCAAGAGCCAGTTCATCAGCTGGATGAATATGCATGTTGGTGCCTGTGCATGTGAGTTGCTTGTACTGGAAAGCATCTCCCAAGTTTAAAAGAAAAATAGAGAAAAAAAACATTTTTGTCCCCTGCTCCTTTCAATTCACAGTGTTGGAAATCAAGGGATATGAGTCTAAATCCTGGGCTGCCCTGCTTCCTCTCTTTCAGCAGAAATAGAACAGGAAGATGCTGGCACCTCCAAATTATAGCAATGGCCCAAAAAAGCGAAAAGTGGAGAGAAAGCAGGTGCACTGGGCCACCCCTGCAGGAACTAGGGCAGACTGAGCACAGAGACAAGCGGTTCTTTCGGCTGGAGGAGAACCTGCATGCAGCCCCAAAGGCTGCTGCTTTTTAGGGGCTTGGTTCCCAGGTGCCCTTGGGCCCTCTGGCCCTGCCTCACAGATGGAGATTTTCATCCTTGCCCTCGGCTGCTTGAGAAAAAGCCAGTCCTCTGAAAGGAAGTCTCTAGTGCTTGATTTGCCTCATATCGCACGTTTGATGATTATGTTTATAAAATTTAAATTTCATATCCAGCAGGCTGATATAGGATTGCTTTAAGCATTTTCTTTTTCATTTTAGAGTGTCCTTCCGCTCCCCGCCCCCCCCCCCCCCATTTAGCTAAGATTTTTATAATTTTAAGGACTGTTTTAGTCAAATAATGCAAAAATACCTTCACTTGAATAGGCTAGAAAACTGAAAATGAACAAAAGATGCCTGAGATGTTAAAATACTTAAGGACCATCAGCTATTATACTGTAAAGGAAATGTTAGCCATGTGATCCTGCTTGCTCTTCAAAATAGGAATTTTAGACAAATGGGTTTTCAGTTAAACCAATTTGAAACAAATTTACACAGAGCCATTATATTTGAGCTACCAGAGCCTCTTGGTGTGAAAAAGTCACTGCTGAACATGGCTAAACCCACTTCCTCCTTCCTAGTCTTGTTTTTGTTTATTCAATTAATCAATCATTGGCTAACTTATTGTATCAGGGATCTGCGAGGTATCAGGCACTGTGCTAGCAAACAACAAAGAAACTCAAGGAAACAAGGAATACAGTGTAATAGCAACAGCCATGGGAACATCCTCAGTCTTCAGGGAGAGGTGGTCTGGGAAGGCTTCCTGGAGGTGGTGATGCCTGAGCAGATTGTTGAAGGATGACTAAAAGATCTTCAGGCAAAGAGTTGGTAACTCTCATTCTAGGTGAAGAAACACCCCCAAAGTTCCATTTGTGAAACTGCAAATAGTTTAGAGTGTCTAGAATGTGGAACTGGTAATGAGGGGGATGCTGTGGCCAGGGGCTGGGGTGTGGAGTGCTGAGCAGCCATCAGACTCCAAAGTCTTGCGATGCTCTCTAAGAGGATCAGGCTTATAGATTTTTGGTTTGTGGTTACCATAAGTTTTTGATATAGCAATTTATCTACATACAAGACTGGTCTCTTAATTTCAAATGCATGTCCAATAGCCTGCATTTGTACTCTCCTCTTCTCACAGTTGCTGGTTTTGAATTCGTATTTGTGTGGGGTGATTTCCTACCTTTACTGTACATTTGCCTTTACCAGTGAGCTTCCCCACTCATAATTTTCTTACTTCTAGTTGTGGCCTCTTCTTTTCCATCTAGAAAAGTTCCTTTAATATTTGTTGTACAGCTAGTTTGGTGGTGCTGAATGCTCTTAGCTTGTGCTTATCTAGAAAGCTTTTGATTTCCCTATCGGGTCTGAACAAGCCTTTGGGTAAAGTATTCTTGATTGTAGGTTTTTCCCTTTCATCACTTTAAATATACTGTGCCACTCCCTCCAGCCTGCAGAGTTTCTGCTGAAAAATGAGCTGATAACCTTACAGGGATTCTCTTGTATGTTATTTGTTGCTGTTCCCTTGTTGCTTTTAATATTTTTCTCTTTGTCTTTAAGTTTTGCCAGTTTGATTAATATGTGTCTTGGTATGTTCTTCCTTCAGTTCATCCTGTATGGGACTCTCTGTGGTTCTTGGACTTCAGTTACTATTTCCTTTCCCATATTAGGGCAGCTTTTGGCTATGATCTTTTAAGATATTTTCTCAGGCCCTTTCTCTCTCTCTCTCTCCTTCTGGGACCCCTATAATGTGAATGCTGATGCCTTTAATGTTGTCCCAGTGGTCCAGTAGACTGTCCTCAGTTCTCTCATTCTTTGTTTATTCTGCAGCAGTGGGTCAAGCTTAGAAAGGGTGGAGGAAGGCAGTCAGGATTTGCAGCCTGTGAGTAAATGCTATCAGGCTTACACGTGAGGAAGACATCTCTGGCACATCCTCCTCCCCTGTATCAGCCCAGTGACTGCTCTGCGCTGAGTAGAGGGAGCGCAGCAGAGGATGGGACTAGTGGAGGTGGTGGTGCTAATGAAGATGAAACCAGCAGGCACCATTTTAAGCCCCTCCAGAGCCTGTCATTGTGCTGAGTATTTTATATCTATGTTCGCATTTGATCCTTATGATAATCATGTGAGGTGGGTGTCATTATTTCCACTTCACAGACGAAGAACTTGAGGCTCAGAGTGATCCAGCAAATTCTCCAGGGTCTGTCGTCTGACAGGTGGCCAACTGAGGCCCCACTCACATTGGACACTCCTAAGGCCTCTGTACCATCTGGCGGGAGTCCTTGGTCTCAACGTCCTTCCCTCCTAATGACACTGACACCTCTCATTTACTTCACAGACTGCCTTTGTTTTCCATTGTTTCTTTCCTACCCTCCAGAACACACACCCAAGACATCCTCTGGTTCAGCCCTTATGCCAAATACCCACTCGTCTAGTTGTGACAGGGTCCCGCTCCTTAGTGCCAGCTCAGTGCAGGTGACTGGGCCAACGTCCATCAGCCACAATTGAAAGCCCAGCCCACACCCTGAGAGTGATGGATTCTTTGGGCTTAGTTGTCACTGCCCTGGAAGTCTGCACATCAACCGAGTCTACAGCCTTTCCCTCCCAGCTCCTCTACCGTGTTCACGAGACGTACGCATCCTCAGAGACTCACCCTAGCCGTTATACTTGCCCTCACCTGAGCCAGAGAGGAATCTGCCGTCTTGGCTTTGGAACTAAGACCCCAGGGGTTAGCATGGTCTAACCATGGTGGTTAGCCCCATCTGACCCAGGTGGTGGGGTCTGGCAAGCACAGGGCAAGGGAGGGGCCTGTGGCCTAGCTACCTGTCCTCCTGTACTTCACGAGAGTCTACTCTCATGCAAAGGATTCTTGTCTTTATGTGTGGTCTTTTAAAAATATCTGAATAAGGGTCTTTTAACTTGTTATCTGGGGTTCCCTGGTGGCTCAGATGGTAAAGAATCCTCCTGCAATGTGGGAGACCTGGGTTCAGTCCCTGGGTTGGGAAGATCCCCTGGAGGATGGCATGGCTCCGCATTCCAGTATCCTTGCCTGAAGAATCCCCATGGACAGAGGAGCCTGGCGGGCTCTAGTTCAAGGGGTCACAAAGATTCAGACATGGCTGAGCGACTAAGCACAGCACAACCTGTGGTCTACGAATCCTAGTTAGCCACAAACCTCACCTGAAACTATATTCAAAATCTTGTATAGATGAACATACATGTATTTTTCTAGAAAGTTCTTAGCTTTCGTAATATTCAAAAGGAGGCCTGGGCTTCCCTGGTGGCTCAATAGGTAAACAATCTGCCTGCAATGCAGGAGACCCAGGTTCAATCCTTTGGTCAAGACGATTCCCTGGAGAAGGCAATGGCTACCCACTCCAGTATTCTTGCCTGAAGAATCACATGGACAGAGGAGCCTGATGGGCTACAGTCCATGGCGTCTCAAGAGTTGGACACGACTTAGTGACTAAACCAACATGACCCAATCACAATAAAACAGCAGCTCAGAATTGCTGAGCACCTTGTATGCATTACAGTCTTCACCTTGGGTAATCCTTGCCATAATTCTACAAGCTTTTATTTTTCTCCTGGGACGGATAAAGTGAGGCCACAAGCGGAATAACCTTCCCCAGTGTACATAGCCAATCAGCCATGGTGCCGGGCTCTGCTAGCATCTGATGAGCCTGCTGGTCTGGGTACCACCATTCTCTACTATCTGTTGGACTTGGTCTCGAAGACCCTGAGGCGTGAGCACAGGCCCTCTCCAGAGCCGCGTATTCCAGTGGTATCTATACCATGTGATAAGAGGGTGCTAGTGTTCACTCTCTGCCCTCAAACTCTCTCATCACATGGCTTTCAAGGAAAAACGTGAGCACAGACTGCAGTATACTTCTGCCAAAAATATGACTTGACTGATATTAACCATATATTTTCAAGGATAATTCTCTTTCAAAATAAAAAGTAATCATTAACCAGTCCAAGTTCGATGCATGAAATGGGGCACTCAAAGCCGGTCACTGGGACCCAGAGAGATGGGATGGGGGAGAGGTGAGAGGGGGTTTCGGGACAGGGGGGACACATGTACACCCATGGCTGATTCATGTGGCAAAAACCACCACAATACTGTAAAGTAATTAGCCTCCAATTAAAATAATTAATTAAAAAAAGATGAGGTCATTAGGGTAAGCTCTAATCCTATACAACTGTGTCCTTATCAAGGGGGAAAGAGAGACCCAGAGACAGACACGCAGAGGGAAGACAGGGTGAAGACATGAGGGAACTTGAGGGGGAAGGTTCGCCCTCACAACCCGTAGATGGAACCAACCTGCCAACACCTGCATCTGGGACTTCTGACCTCCCGAGCTGTGAGATGATGACTTTCTGTCATGGAAACTGGGTACTAGGAGATAGATACAGTCATCATCATCATCATCACCCACAGCAACATGCTGCTCTTGAGTATGCCTTCTCTCTTTCCCGGAAGGAACAAAGCCTCCCTGGAGGAGAGAGGGACCTCTTTGTGGAGTTCAGATTACCAGATTACAAAGCAAAGGTCTGATTTAGTACAACTAAGCAGCGAGGTGGTGGCTAGGCTTGGCCCTGCCCAGTGCCCACTGGTTAAAGGCTCAGCAGACGCAGCCCCGCTGTCCTCAAGCCACCCTTCCCAGCCTGCGTTCCCCTCCTTCCACCTGGGACTCGAGAACCCACTGATTCCAGCAGCTGCCTTCTGCCTTTTCCTCCACAGTATCCACTCTATGCCTTCCCCTCAAAGAAGGGTGTTGCATTTTATTTCTTGTTATCGAATAAGCTGGGTTGGCTCTCCTAATTGTCTGCAATGTGTTTGCCCCTCCCATTGTTAGGTAATTGTGCTGTCCACACGACTCCTGAAGCCACTTAACATCCCTGAGCTGTTGTTTGCGACTGACCGGCTGCATCCAGACCTTGGCTTCTAAGCATCTCCTAAGAAGATGAGCCCTACCTGAGCTGGAAATCCCAATACTGTTATCTGTTAAAATCCAATGCCTCCCAAACCAATGTCCCTGTTACTAATCATGGTTATGACTGAATGTTGCCCAAAGGATCTTCATAACCACACAGTGAAGTATTGCTGAGATTTTTTTTTAAATCATTTTTCTAAAGGCATCAAACTGCCTTTCAGCTGGCCTAATTCATGATAATGCCCATTTATCCTTACCCCTCTCTCTGTGATCTTTCTGATTCCACCTTAGAATGAAGTTCATTCATTCTAAACAAGTGCCTGTCAGTGAGTGTTGGTAGATTACAAACTGTTTGATCTGCAGATGCTCCAGGAGAAGTTAGACATGCTTTAGAATCATGAGTGTCAGGAAAGTTTGGTTTTCAAGATAATGTAGCTGAGGAGGGAACACTGCGAATGGGATCTGAGGCTTTGTTTCTCTTTTGAGCTGAGACATTTCTGAACAGGGGAGGAAAGGAGGGGGTCGGCTAGGGCAGTGCCGATCGTCTGCCTCTGTTGTAAATCTCCTGCCTTTACAAAGAGCTGCATTGTTCCTGTCTGCTTACTGGGCAGGGCTGCCAGCCTGCCTGGAACAGGAGTGGGAGAGAGGTTGATTGGAGCACTGTGACAGCCCAAGAAAGGTTTCCTGTCCTTCCAAAGGAAGGCCCCAGTAAAGATATCTGGTCCAGGAGGTCTAGGTTGGAACCCTACCCCTATGACTTATGATTTCACATTTCTACTGATTACACATTTCTACTTTCTTTTCTGTAAATCTTAGCCTTCCTTCTAGCCATAACAGAAAAACCTAGACCCACAGAGTGGAATTATATAAGAACTCCAGCAGACAGGAACTTCTTGGAACCCATACATTTGTAGGTGTATAGTTGATGGAAATTTCTAGTGTCTCTAAAAGATGTTTACAATAAAGAGGGAAAGCTGAAAACAATGACTAGTGTGAATTAAACAGGTAGAAGAAATAAAATGTAAACCAAAATGTGTCTCTACTTTTAGTTCTCTGCAAAACACTACCATTTTATGAGAAAACTGTGAAGTTGGAAATCATTTTGAGATGTCATCAAGGCAGGCTTTCTTGACCCCAAGATTCTTTATTTTGTCCAAGTATGTTTTCCACCTAACACTGGTTCTTTCATGGTGCTGAAATAGTGGAGGCCCCAGATGCTTCATTCATTCTACTCAGAAGTTTGAATTTGAGTAAGGGAGAAAATGGCAGATAGCCCCAAAGAAATGATCATTAAAGCAAAGATCACTCTTTTTTAAAATGAATAAATAACCTCTTGAATTCCCTGGCGGTCCAGTGGTTAGAACTTAACATTTTTCTGCAGTTCCTTGAGTTCCCTGACCAGGGAACTAAGCATGGCCAATAAATTAATTCATTCATTAATAAAGTAAATAAGTAACCTGTTGTGGGTCTCCAATCTGTATTCATTTGATCACTCATTCATTCCCAACTCCCCAGTGGCACGTGCCAGACAGTCCCCAGCGTTCCAGGCCAGTGGGGAAGGAGGCTCATCCTGGACCCCATGTCTCTCACAGAATGCCCATCTGGTGCTTTTCCTGAAGCTTGGGCCCTGTGAGAGGATCTGCTCAAGGTTAAGTTTTAAACCATATGTCTATATGCAAAGGAAACTTTCAGAAAATACAAACCTCAAACTGCTAACAAGCGGTTCCCTCTGGGAAGGAGTCTATTATAGAACTTCACTCACTCTCAATATATTTGTGTCATTTGAATATTTTCACAGTAGATGTATTGATATATTACTCTTGGGCCTTTAATGTATTTTTACAAGTTGATTTCCTCTTGTATAAAAAGAATATTCCAAAGCTTCTAATCTGAAGTGGTAAACAAAGGACGTTTCTAATTGTAAATGTTACCCATCATCAGTTACTGTGTTCCCCAAAGGCTCACAATACTAAATTAAATATAGCCAAAGGCAGTCTCTGAGTGGTGGGGGAAACATCAAAAGTTTAGTTTATAATCATCTTTTTCCATCTCTGTGGTCACTGGTTGTAGAAACTGAGCTAGGCAGACAATCAGATAGCAGAAGGCTTTGCAGGAAAGGTGAGCTGAAAGAAGATCGTGGTGACCAGAGTTTGCTTTGAATAAAAAGGTCGGAGGCACAGGACAGGGTGCTGCTCTTGAATGAAAAGCAGGAGTAAAATGAAGACTTGGTGTACATCCTGCAAAGGGCCTTCAGCAGACAAGGAAAAAGCAGGGACTCCAGAAGGAGCACATCTGGCCCTGGGTGGAGGATGGGGTGGGGGGTGCAGGGAACAGTTGTGCTCTTGGCATCTTGTGAAGCAGCAGTGGTTAGAACAGAGCTCCACAGTCTTGTCTGGGATTGAGTCTCAGCTCGCCACTGCCAGCAGTGTGATCTCCAGACCTCAGCGCCTCCATCTATAAACTCCAGGGAATAATAATGATTGGTCCCCACCTTGTGAGAGGGCTGCTGTAGAAGGATCCCATCCCTAACACAGCTAGCCTGTGGCACTGAGCAAGGTGGGTTTTCACTCCTGGTTTATTTATTGTAACAGATAAAGCTCTGTAATTCCTAGTGGCCTTTTCCAAGCACCATCTTGACTTACCAGCAGAGACTCAGCGGGGCAACCCCACACCACCACCCCACATCGGAGTTACCCAAGGTCTCATTCCTAAGGGATTTCACCACAAGCTTGAGCAACAGCTTTATCCTCCACAGGGTATAAAGTGAATGTTGAAATCTCATTTTTCACCAGCACGAGCAGCTCACTGCAAGCAGGCCCACAGCTCTGGAACCTGGGATTCGGGCAGGGTGATGGCCAGGTGCTGACAGGGAGCCCCAGGCCGGGAGCATTCAGCCACCTCAGCCCACGACTCAGTGCCAGGCTGGCTGTAGAGTGTTCGGATGGTTTTGATTTGCAGCAGGGAGGAAACTTGAAAGCCAGACATCTCTACAGACGAGAATCTGGTGCTGAGGCAGACGGGCTGTGGGCCGTGCTGGCCCCTGTTCCAGCCTGGACGTCTTTATTACTGAACTGGGACTGGAGGCTAGTGAGCAGCTGGCTGATGGCAAGAGCAGATGTGGCCTTGGCAGCCAGGCAGGCCTGGGCCAGGGAGGAGCCACAAGCCCAGGGTAGCAGCAAGGGAAGCCTAAGGGAAGCCTGATGAAGAACACGGGGCCAAGACAGGGAGGGCCCGCATCTGCAAGCCAGAGGAACAGAGAAGCGATGGTGGCTTGCAAAGTCGTGAGCTGGCAAAGTCATGAGCTGGCTGCCTGGCGTCTGGGCATCAGGCAGACCTGGGTGGAGTCTTGAATCTGAATCTGCCACTTAGGAGCTCGTTTTTCTGAGCCTCCCTTCTCTGCATCTGTAGAAGGGACTAAAGATGGATTGTGGGGTTGGTGTGGAGAATGAAAGTTATTTCAAATCCCCCTCCAGTGCTGGAGTTTTCAGTCAATAGAAACAATGACTGCCTGTGTGATCCCAGCTTTCATCTGTCCGAATCTCAGTTTTCTCATCTTTAAACTGGAAGTGCTATCATTACCTTCCTTGCAGGATTCTTCAAAAGATTAAAGGAGATGGATTATAGTCTGGCATACTGTAAATGCTCAGTAATTCTGATGCCTTTCTTCACTCCCCTGAACACACACACACACCTTTCCCTTCTTCTACCCAGGTGGTAGGGAGGCCATCCCCTACCTAGGTAGGAGGGGACCGTCCTCAGTGCCATGTGATTGCAGATACTAAAAACAAACAAGGGATTCAGAGATATAATGAAAGAGAGGAACAAAGGTAATGAAATAGGAAGATAAATTCGTGAGAAGAAAACATGGTGTACTCTAGAACTATAAATAGTCAGCCTGAGACAGTGGACAGGAGTGGAACTCAGGTGGTTTCTAGCCAGGGGTCAATTTCTCTCTTCCAGAGTGGCCTCCAGCGAAGCATTATCCCCAGGATGGATGAGAACCCTGAGACTCTTTCAGCTCGAATTTCTGAAAGGAAGTTTAAGAGACCGAGTCCAGTATGGTGGGGAAGTGAGAGGCAATGGAGAAGTGCCAGGAGGTCAGGAAGGACAGCTCACGAGGGAGGAGGAGAGGTCTGCCTGAGCTCTGCAGATTCCTGGAGCAGGTGGAATGGAGAGGCAGCCAGGGACCCCTTATAAACAGAGGATGTCCAGCACTGCTCAGCACCACTGCAAGGTAAAGCCCCGGGGAACACTCATCTTCACTTCCAGAACATGGGTAGAAGACCATTGTGAAGTATATAAAGATGAACCGCTCAATCAGTGGACATTACTAATATAGCCATGTAGGATGAATAAAACCAAACATGAGCAGAATCTAATTGGAGATCCTTGTCACTGCCTTTGAAAGGAGATGTTTTTAGAATCTCCTGTGAGCACCATTCCCTCCCTGCACCCAATACCTTCTCAGAGGTTAGGTTAGGCTTGAAGTGTAGAAAATTGCCCTCTACCTAAGGAAGGTGTAGGGCATAACCAGAAGCCCTGTCAGGAGCAGGCAGGACATTTACCCTGTGAGAAAACAGATTTGAACATCTGGCATTGTGCCATAGTAGACCCTCAACTCTTCATTATGGCTGCTTCCCTCAGTCCCAAGGCCCCATACATGCAGCAGTGGCCCGTATATGAAATGCTGTGAAGGAGTAAGAACATTGAATATAGTCAGAAGACATTGATTCATGCCCTATCTGTGAACTCAAGGACATCACTCTAAACTCAGAGCCTGTTTCTCTCACCTGTAGAAACAGTGGTATTTCCTCCTCTGCCCTCCCCACAGAGTTATCCTGAGGGTTACATGAGATCAGATATGTGAAAGCACTCTCAGACAAATACAAGGTGTAATTATTTGCCCGTAAAGGTGGTGACTCACCTGGCTTGTATGAAAGCTCTCCCTGGCCTGGATGGAAGCAGATGAGAGTTTTAGCACATCACCTGGGGCAGGTGCCACAAGGGAGGGGTTCCTGAACCACCCGCATCAATGGCTATGAGCTTCTACAACATGAGAAAAACGTGCACTTTTCGAAAGTGGCATACCCAATGAAGGCTCGCCAAATAGGGCAAATAATAAGCAGTGATCTTGTGTAGGAGCATGATCTTCCTTGGCTTAGCCAGGACATCTCTTATCAGCTTAAAATATAGACCCAGACATCTGTCTTAGGTTTCCCTGGAGGATCAGGAAGGAAATGAATAGATACGTTACTCTCAACTAGAGAGCAGCAAACCAGAATTTACAAGCTCAAAGGCCGGGGCCTTTGACAAGTTATCTAACTTGTTTTCAAGTTTGTTTCCTCATCTGTAAAACAGGGATGAGAATAGAATGCACCTTGGTGGTTTGTTGGGAGACTCCAGGGCTCACCCCAGGAAGGCAGAATGCCCACTCGACGTGCCAGAGAAACACCAGGTGCTGAGACATACAGTTTGAACGACAAAAGACGAACATTTTGATCAAGACCAAGTCAGATGTCTGCCCTTTTAAAATGAGCTTTATTGTACATAAAATAAATTACAGTTTAAGCCAAAGCATGAGTGGCTTTTTAAAGTGCATCTGTGTAGGGGATTCGGCAGTCACCCCTGCATCTGTTCACTTGCTGTAAAATAGTGTTTCCACAGTTAAGCCACAACTCGGCCAGGTCTGGAAACAACCCAGCGTCATTGCTGTGTTTACACAAATCACACCAAAATCAGTTGGACACATTTTGTTTTTCTGTACCTGATGCAATGATCTGAAAAAAAAAAAAAAAACTTATACAGCCTCACAATTATTCAAAAGTTTGGGGCTAAAGAGTTTGTGCTCTCAACCAGCCAACACGTTCCCAACTCAGCACCCTCATACTGTGTCTGAGCCCAGAAGTTTACACACATCTGCATATATAACATTCGGCCCATAAACTCCACTCTTTCTAGTCAGGTGGAGGTAGCATTTTCTTCTTTTTCTTAAAAAAAAAAAAAAGAAATCTGAGTATCCTTCAGGTTTGAAAGTCATTCTATAAGGAAGAGTATTCGAGAGACACAAACTTGTATAAGAAAAATCAATCCTTTCTCTTGGGGGGAGAAAAAGAAGGAAAAAAAAAAAGAAAAGTCCGTGAATGCTTAATCTGTTCTTTCATTCCCACTGTAAATCACATCAATATACTGGGTGAATCTACAACTGACTGTCATTTACAAGGTAGTTAACAAAATCCCAAGCCATCACCCAATCCCTCCCCACTACAGAGGGAAAGTCGTGGAGGCTGTTTGGCATCATCAGAGGTGACTCGTTCACACCACATCAGTTCTGTTCCCCTGCTCAGGACAACACTTCCTCTCCTGAAGCGGTTCAACAGGCCCTCCTGGCCTCTCTGCTCCAGCCCTTCCTGGAACCACAAGTAACCGCCAGCATCCAACGTTCCTGCATCACCCCGGACCCCTTCCCGGGAAGACCGAACCCCCTCGAGTACCCCTGCTTCAGACGGAGGTGACAGTCCTGACTTTGGCCGAGAGGGCTTGCTTGAACCTCCTCTTCAGGTCCTGCATGTTGGGGGACTTGGGCCGAGGGATGAGGGAGGTCCGTCGCTTCTCTGGCGTGCCACTGGGCTGCTGTTTGTGACTCACTTCTTTGCACAGCACGTGGAAAGCGTTGTAGACGTCATTGTCATTCTCGCTGACGGACACCTCATAGAAGGAGCAGCCCAGCATGCTGGCCAGCTGCAGTCCAAGCTGAGGGTCCACCTGCTTGATGTGTAGCAGGTCGGCCTTGTTGGCCACGACCACCACGGGCAGCCGGGTGCCCAGGTGCAGCTGCTGCACGTGCTGGTGAAGCTGGCTGGTGAGCTCATAGCTCTTGTAGTCAGTGATGGAGAAGACAATCACCACGGCGTCTGCCCAGCGGATGCACCTGTTTAGCTGCTCAGTGCAGCTCAGGCCATTCTCGTGGACCTGAAAGAGAAGGGGTGACAGCAAGGTGAAGGGCAAGGGCCAGAGAGAGCCCTGGCTCAGCTACAGAGAGAATTCAAAAGAGCCCTGAGCAAGAACACCAGGTTGCAGGCCATCAACAAGTTCTATTCCCCCACACTTTAGCTTTCTCGACAATATGTTGATCCAGCTGCATGGAGCTGGAATAAATAACAGAGCTGCTCACCACACTCAAGTGGAAAATTGACCTGCAGAGAACTCCATGCAGAGAGACTTTGTAGTTGCACAAAATGGGAAATTAACTGGCTAGACAGTAAGTCTGGGGAAGTAAAGATAGGAGCTGGAAGCATTTAAACCTGGATAACTGCCCAGTTCAAGAGGGAAAACACACACACACACATGCTAGCATGGCTCTTTGTCTATAGAGTAACTTTCCACAGTGTAAGAGTGATTCTGAGGATTTGGAGACGATACCTAGATGTTTGATTTTTAATGCCAAAAACACAAATGTAAAAACTGACCTTTTAAACCCTAGTACGGGCATTCTGCCAAATCCAAGTGTGTTTGGTTTGGTCTTTCCTGCTGAGTAAAATCGTCCTAAAAGATTTCTGCCCCTTTAGCCAAGTCTCCCATCTAGGCTAAGACTGATCAACAGCCAGATACAACTGAAGTGTCAAGCAATATATAAAAGCCTAGACTTGACTCCCCAGGTTTCTTTCCTTCTTCGGTACTTTGAAAACAGGAGAACAACTCTGTGGCCAAGCAGACTCCCTTTAGACTTAATCACATATATCAGACACTCACCTGAATACCTGGAGTGTCTTGAACCTGAATAGCCAGGGTTTCACCTTCTATTTGGACTTGTCTGGTATAGAGATTACCTATAAAGAGGGGAAAAAAAAGATTATGTCCTTCCTTCTTGTACAACTTTTAAAACACTGTAGGGAGGAAAAAAAAAACATCATAGGATAATTTTTACTTAGAAATTATAACCTGAACCAACGCACAAAATAAGCTATAGTCTATTCTATTTAATGGATTTATTTCAGATGTTTTTTTAAAACAACTGCAGTTTCAACCCTGCATAGGCACGTTTATTAAAACTAGGACAAAGCTTTTTACATTTTTGGAAACTTAATTGTCTAATTTTAAACAAAACTTACATTTTTAGAGAATTTCCTTGAAAAAAAATGTTCTTGGTCTATTTTCGTACTTATTGCTCTTTGGCACCAATTTGTTTTTTAGCCATTAGATATAAAGGCTTAGTGGGCAGATATTGTTAGTAAATTTACAGCCAACATCATCAATTGGAATAAAATTGTAACATAACATAGCTGACTCTACATCAAAGCAGAAGGCTGCCTTGCCTTATCAGGGGATGGTTTATATAGTACATTTGAAGTAATCCCCTGTAGGTACTTCATATGGTCTAAGGAATTAAGCAATTTGCTAACACAGCATAGGTAGAAAGCCCTTAAGCCTCCCCAGTGGATATCCTTAATCACAGGGATTGAAAGGGTGTCCAATCATTTATTCAGGAACTCTCCTCCTAAAATTTTACCATGTAGTTATTTTTCTTTGTTAAGAAAAGAGAACTTTAGGTTTACAACTGTGCTCCTTTGGCCTCTGCTTTAAAAGGTCACCTCTGAAAGGCAGCCAACAGAGAAGGCCAGGGGTGGGGGTAGGCGCTGGCCATCTTTTTTTTTTTTTTTTTTTTTTATGACTTTTGCAGGAGTGTTTTGAAGGGAGAGGCTCTTGAGTACAAAGGGTGCTTCCAACTGGGGTCCCTATAGTTAAAACATACCAAGGAGAATACTTTCAGGCACTTGATAAAATGATGAATGGGCTTGGAATGGAATGAGGCCAGATGGCAGTTATGGGAAGGGGGGGCACTCAGGAGGGGGCTAGGAAAGTTGAAAGTGGCAGGATCCCGGTGCTCTGGCCGTCACTCTGAAGGAACCTGCCTGGTAGACACTTAAAAAATGGGAACAGCAGTACTGGTGCAGGCTGACAGCACTTTCTTCAAATACATTTCCTCACCTGCATTTCTTTCATAGTCGCCGATGAATCGTTTGGTGAGGAACCTGACCACGAGAGCTGCAGGTCAGAAAAGAGAAAGGAAAGGGGGTTAGTCTTGGCACAAGAAGTTAGATTGGTCTCCCCCCTTCAACCCCCACCCTAAAAAACAACTCTCAGGCAAAGCCAGCCACCAAATGAAATTCCTACCCTGCAGCTCCCTGACCCTACTTCCAGACACAACGGCGAGGGGGCTAGGAGGCATTGTGAATTATGGCTCTGTCCAGCTGGAAGGGTCATTTGGCCCACCCCCATTCTCCGAGCCCGGCCGAGCCACACCTAAGCCTGCCCGCACACAAACGTCTTTCCTAACCTTAAAGAGCTCCAGGAAGGGTTACGTTCACTGACTCCCCTTTCTGTGCCAGATACTGCCAGGGGCTCAAGAACCCAAAACTTCGAATCCCAGTTGTGTCGGTTGTGCAGAGGGCCGTCAAGCCATTTAGGATCAGTTTGTTTCCCTCATCTGATGAAGGAAGGGGGAGTGGAAACGAAGCTGGCTAAGGTCCTTCCCCAGGGACCGTGGATCAACCTCTACCCCAAGCCGGGTTTAGTCGAAACTGCCAGCGGGGGCCGCCGAACTCTGGACCGAGAGTTAAGCGGGTTCTCGCCGGAGCGCGAGGACTCACCAGTCTTGCCCACGCCACTGGCGCCCACTACGGCGATCTTGACCAGGCGGCGGCCCGCGGCCCCCAGGCAGCAATCGGCTGCGGCTGCGCTGCCCGGGGCGGGGTACTCGGCGATGGTGCACATGTTCTGAATAAGGCGCATCGCCGCTTCGGCCGGGGCTTCACCGCGGGGGACGGGACCTGCAGGGCAGGAAGAGGATCGCGCTGTGCGACAGCGGCGGGAGGACCAAGCAGAGGACTCCGCGGTTGAAAAGAAGAAAAGAAAAAGAAATGGGGGGAAAAAATGCACCGGAGAGGACGCCGAGGCCAACTAGTGCAGGCTCAGGCTCCGGGCTGGGACTGCAGCCGGGTTGCGCGCGCGCTGTTTTCTCCGCGACCGGCCCCACCCCTTGCTTCCCGCGGCCAATCCCGGGGCGCCCTACGCGAGGCCCCGCCCACGGCGCCGCTCCGCGCGCGCCGCGCCCCTGGGGTCTCTTGGAGCCAGTGCGGGGCCCCGTGAGGCGTGGGGGAAATGGGACAGGCAGCCTGGGAGGGGGCAACGGGGAGGGGGTTGGAGGCGACCGCGCAGCCAATGGCGGGCGCCGGGGACAACAGCGCCGGGCGCGGGCCTAGGTCCTGCTGCGCCGGCACGGGGCAGATGCTGTGGCTGTGGGGTTGGGAGCGCCTTGATTCCGGGAAGCGGGGCTGGGTCTGGGGTCGGCGGTGGGAGATGTCTGCACCCTGTCTGCCTGCCTACCCACAAGAGCGCCGCCCCGGTCCCTCGTGAGCTCTCACAGGCATCTTCACCCGCCTGGATAACCAGCCCGCCCGCCTACTCCCTTCAGCCTGCGGACCTCTGGGCCCAGCCCCGCCCACCCTCCGGGAACCTGCGCCCAGGAGGCCGGGGCCTTTACGGTGTGAGCACTCGGGGTCTGTCGTCTGGCTGTCCAGCTGCGTGCTTGTCTCCTAAATTTGGGAGACATTGACTCGGGTGCATCCGGGGTGGCATATCCCGAATCACAGATTTGACTACAATGGCAATCTATTAAAAGACCCGGTACCCACTCCCACTTTGACGTTGACTTTGGCGGGTGGGGGGAGGGGGCGGGAAATAAAGCCACCCTTCTTGTTCTGCCTCTTGTTGGCCGAGTGACAAGCTCACGTGAACACACATATGGTCGGGTGCGTGTGCAGCACACCCAGAGGCAAATCTAGAAGTAATTATAGAACAAGCTTTCTAGCGCCTCACACATATCACACCTCGTCCAGGAGCTGTGAAAAGGAAAGAAACGGTTGCCCCAGCTGTCTCGGGGACCAGATTGGGAGGCAAAAAGCATTTGAACTTAGTCTCTGGTTATGAGGAATGGCAAAGTCAATTAAGTGATTTGATGCCAGTTTGCACTCATAAAATCCCAAGCTCCAATCCCTCACATCCTCACCAAGGAAAGGCATCTGAATTCCCCATGCAAGCAACGTTCTGTAGCTGGAACTGCTGCACAATGTCACCAGACACTCAGGCTGACCGCTTACCCAACCCCCCATCTCACCCCTTATCCTCACCACCCCCCTAACCTTGCCGGCCCCCAGATCTTCCAGAGGCTTTTATCCTAGAGGTATATGAGAGCAAACACCGTGGCACTGTGTCCACACCCACATTAAAGGATAAAATGTAAAAGTAAAGTAAACCAATTCCCTTATCTACACATCAGGCATCTAGTTCAACTCCCCCTTCCAACCTTGACTTCACTGACCAGGTATGTGACAGAATTTATGATGCTGACCCATTTCAGACGCTGAGATGAACTCTCTAGCCTGTCACGGTTTAGGTGTTTGCAGGAACTCAAGGACAAAATAGGAGAGTAATCTCAAGTTTCTTGGCAGCAAGTCTGCTAGAAAAGGCAACATAATTAGCAAGACACACAACCTTAGCCATAAACACAAGGAAAGATTGGCTTCTAGGGAGGTCTCAAGAATGACTGAAATTCAGCCATTTGAGTCGAAAGGGAAAAGATATATCCAAAATGCACTATGTTTTTCTGTATAGTTTAACTCAAACTTGAATTTTGCTGTTCATAGACACTCCAAAGAAATGTGCTGTGTTTTTCTTTTTGCCAGCCACAAAATCAAACTTAAGAAGACTGTAATTACAGGTAACCATGTACTTTTCAATCCACCCCCCCCCCAAAAAAAAGGTGGTAATTCTATCATGCTTACATGGTAAAATAATTGTGTACTCTATAAAGTTTTTGTTTAACTGTTTTTTTATACACACACACACACACACAGACATACAAAAGTTGTCAAGGGGAAATTTGCTTTGAATCATTTTAGCTTCTGGAGCTTGATTTTTCAGTACCATGAGCCTGTACCAAGCCTATGATTTTTCTGTCTGAAACACAAAGGCTGAATTTGGTATTCTTATTTTAGGTCTAAACCATCTGACTGTGCTTTAAAGAACACAGGAAAGAAAGAAAGAAGAAAAAGATGGGCAAAAGCTCTTCAGATTCCAAATATCAAGCAAAGAACCTACCTACCTCCACCCCACCCTGCCTCAGACCATGACACTGAGAGTTACCCCTTCTCAGAAATACATAGAATTAGTATAAAGGAAGAGGAAGGAGCAGGAGAATTGATGTACATTGAAGGCTTGTTTTATTCCAGGCTGCAGGTTAGGGATTTAACAAGCAAAAATCTCCTTTTTCCTTCGTGACAGTCCTAAAAGGTAGATGCCGTCATTACTTCCCATTGCAGTTTTCTGCTGCTGCTCAGTAAACCACCCCAGCCTTCACGTCTCACAGTTCTGTGGGTTGACTGTGCTCAGCTGGGTGGTTCTCCCTTGGGGTCTCTCGTGTTGTTGCAGTCAGACAGCAGCTGGGCTGGAGTCATCTGAAGCCTCAATCTGGGCTGGACATCTGAGATGGCTTCTTCACTGACATCCCTGCATGTCAGCTGGAATGGCTGAAACAGCTGGGGACTGGCCAGTATCTCTCTCTCTCTCTCTCTCTCTCTCTCTCCTCTCTCTCTCTCGCCTCTAAGTGTGGTTAGCTCAGGCTCCCTCACAGCATGGCAAGTGGCTTCCTTTAGGAGTATTCTAAGAAAGGAAACAGAAGCTGTCAATCTCTTAAGGCCTGTGCACAGCAGCTGGCACAGCATCACTTCAGCTATATTGGTCAGTCCCAGAACTGACCCAGATTAAGGGACAAGGGGAATAGATCCTCCTTCCTGAAAAGCAGACATTGGCACCCTCACCAGCTTTCCAAACCCTGATCCATTGCTCCTAAGCCTTCCATGGTATCTGGAAAGGACTAAATGACTGAATAAGAGAAAAGGAAAGGTGCTTTCCTAAAGGAACAAGAAAAACCCACCAGAGGCGAGTCTCCTGCATCTTCACTGAGGATGACTTGTAATAGTGTTTCAATCATTCTGTTTTAAAAGTTAAGAAGAACCATGGCTCAGAAGCAGCATCTGGATGAAAGAGGGGAAAGAATTCATTTCGAGCTGCTCATTTTCTAAGAGCTTTCTGAGTGTGGCAATAGCACCAGATGGAAGTAAGTGTGATAGAGGGTTTTCACCCAGTGGCTCTGTGCGCTGCGTGTTGAATGTCTTGCAGCTCTGTGCATTCCACTGCAGAGAGTCATGCCTGGTACACAGTGGGGGCACAGTGATTTTTTTAAATTGTCAACCTTCTCTTTAGCAGAGGCTGGACTGAAAGAATAACTAAGCTCAAGAGACAAAGGAGGGAAGGCAGATTGGAAATCAAATAAAAAGGATACATGCGCACACATACACATACCTCTTGCCATTAGAAAGATTACCTATTGACAAGAACAATTTAACTTTGAAAAAAGTTAAGATCTTTAAGTTCCTCAAATGGGCCTTCCCTCCCCTCTACATACCTTGGTTGGTTTCTATGGTAGCGAATGACCCACACTCCCCACCCCCCTTTCCACACTCAGAGAGAAAGAAGAACTAGTGTTCTACAATTATAATCCCTTGCTGCTCTACCAGATTTTATCTTTCTTATTCTGGAAGGTTTCCTCCACTCTCTTTCTCTACTTGAATGTAATACATAAAGTGAAGGTAAAAGAAAAAGTGGAGATAATCCTCCTAGTCCTTTAGGGCAAAATTGGAGATTTTCTTCTCCTCTCAATGATTTATATCTTAAAGCCTAAGTTGTTTTTTTCTGGCAACATAGAAGACCTATTTGATAAGTAATCGATGACAGTGGGGCTTCCCAGGTGGCATTAGTGGTAAGGAACCTGCCTGCCAAGGCAGGAGACATAAGAGATGCAGATTCAATCTCTGGGTTGGGAAGATCCCCTGGAGAAGGGAATGGCAACCCACTTCAATATTCTTGCCTGGAGAATCCCATGAACAGAGGAGCCTGGCGGGCTACAGTCCATAGGGTTGCAAAGAGTCAAACATGACTGAAGCAACTTAGCACACACACACTGATGACAATACTCAGAATATATTCAAGGTTTAAACATTACTTGCAGCAGCTAGTGAATTTCCACTGTGTTTTCATGGAAAGTAAGAAAACTCACAGGGTGCATTTTCCCGAAGCCTTTTAAAACATTGAGCATTAGGAACTGACTGCATTAGTTCCTAATTATTAGGACTGCATATTATTAGTTCCAGGACTGCATTATTAATAAAGCCATGATTCAGGTTCCCTTAGTTAAATGAAAAGTCTTACAATATCAGCACTAAACAGTGTTAATTTTCTCTGAGATCGTTTTCATCTTCTTTTCTCCAGTGCAAATAATCCTGCAAGCATACAAGGATCCTGCCCCTTCTCTCTCCAACCCATCATTTGCCCAGAAGACTAAGGAGCCAAGAGGAATAAGAATTGGTCCTGCAGGAGTGATGCTCTTGGGATATTGACAGGATTCTGGGATCAGGTGATAAACATAAGAAGAAACGGTTCAGAAAGAATCAGACAATTGAGCCAATTGTTTAGTAGAATCATTGGTTCCAAGTTCCTAAGCAGATTGGACACACCTAATATTTACCCTCTAACTTTTCTTAGGGTGCTTAAAAGGTCACCTCAGAACACTTCAGTCATCCTTATTTGTCTTTGCAGAGAAGGCAAAGCCTCTCCCCACAGCCTCAGCTTCTAAGCATTAGGTGAGAAGCTAAAAGGAAATTAAAACTTCATAAATATCCAGCCATGTTATGAGAGAACAAACTTCTGCTTCCCTTCATTCCAAAATTACCTGGATGGCGGAATTAACAGGACCGAAGTCTTGTTTGGGGCCAAAGCTACTGATTCTCACTGCTTTAATTAGCTCTCAAAATCACAGGAACCATCAAATGCTTTCTAAGCCCTAATTAGCATCTCTGGCTCAGGCCATTCAGGAGTGTCTGAAATATCACAGGTCATACTGTGAATTATAGAAATGGCCCCCAGGTTAGTCAATAACCAAGTTATTTGGTTCATGAAATATAAATCGTGATGTGATCATTTCTTAAACAAGCATGAAATTCAGTCACTGCCAAAAAATAAGAAAACATTTTCATTACAACAGAACTCTATGAGAGTTTAGAATTTGCACCAAGATATTTGCATTGTTAATGCATCTCCCTTCTGATTAAAAAAAATGAATAGCAGATGAGAAAAACGTGATGCGATCGCTTTTAGGAAATGCACAAATGACTCATGTACTCACTTGATTTGACAAGGGTACTGGTTTCTATATAAAGAAACAACCTAGTCCCAAAATAGAGCTTCACACAGCAGAATGTAGCTCAGAGAGGAGTTACACATTCCAAGCCTGAGGAACATGAAGCTTGGTATGCTGGGCCATCTCTGCCGGGAATGTTGTGTGAAGTCCATTATTAATTCATGTGGAATGTAAAGCTAGCCGCTCCATGACCTTAGCATTTGTCAAGCTAGGAAAACTGCAGTGTAGCTTGAGACAGTTCTTACCTTGCTCTAAAAGCAAACAACAATGACTTTTTTTTTTTTTCTTTTGCAGAGAATATGTGGTAGTGGTTTAGTCACTAAGTTGTGTTTGACGCTTTGCAACCCTATGAACTGTAGCCCACCAGGCTCCTCTGTCCATAGGACTCTCCAGACAAGGATACTGGAGTGGGTTGCCATGCCCTCCTCCAGGGGCTCTTCCAGGCCCAGGAATTGAACCTGGATCTCTTGCAATGCAGGCAGATTCTTTACCTACTGAGCCACCAGGGAAGCACCTAAAGAATGTATACTACCATATTAACTAAAAAAATATGTTTAGCTCAATAGTAAATAAATTATAACAGTTTTTGTGCTATATATATGTTGAATATCCATTAAGATTAAGCATATGAAAGTGCTCTGTAAATTATCAAGGTTTAATACTTTTAGATCTTCATTATGAGACTGAAGCAGAGTAATGTTCCAGCCTGGATCATCCCATAATCAGTTGTTGGGAAGTATTCCATTGACAACAGGCATGCCAGGTAGTGCTAGTGGTAAAGAATCCACCTTCCAATAAAGGAGACATAAGAGATGCAGTCTCTATCCCTGAGTCAAGAAGACATCTGGGAGGAGGGCATGGCAACACGCTCCAGTATTCTTGTCTGGAGAATCCCATGGATAGAGGAACCTGGCGGGCTACAGTCCATGGTGTTGCAAAAAGTCAGACAGGACTGAAGTGACTTAGCACACACAAGTCTATTTACATTTCAGTCAAATCCTCCCTCAAATCCCTCTTTACCTGGGCCTAAATGTGGAAACAGTCTGCAAAGAGCAAGGCTGAATAAAGCCTTTCTTGTGTTTATTTGTCAAAACATCCAGCCAAGGCATTCCTCTCTCCCTATCTGCAGGCAAGAGGTGGAATCATGTCTTTTGGACCGGCCAGTGTACTGCTTATCAAGCAGACCCACTCTGATTCGAGGGCAGAACGTGGCCGGCTCCCTGAGGTCATGGCGCACACCCAGCCCAAGAACATGTGGAGAACAATTTCCAGGCAGTTGTGCTGTACAGCAGCCGACTCAGGGAATTCCTCAAATTGCCCAAGCAGCATCTTAAAGGAGCCCTAAGCAGCTTCTCCCTCATTATAATGAAACAGCCCTGACCTACAGGAGGCCCTTCTGTGGCATGACCTGTCCTGTTCCTCCAGCCTTCCTTCCCAGTTCACCCACCAGGCCCAGGGCCACTGGAATATGCTGCAGTGTGCTGTATCCTTCACCCTTCATGCTACACTATTTGCTTGTTTATTGTCCAACTCTCCACACTGGAGTATAAGCTCCATGCAGTAGAGATGTGCTGCTCTTTGTTGCTTCATCTCCAGAACCCAGAAGCATGCGCATAGCACATACTCTCACTTACTCATGTTCGTGCTCAGCTGCTCAGTCATGTCCGCCTCTTTCCAGTCCCATGGACTGTGGCCCACCAGGCTCCTCTGTCCAGGGGGTTCTCCAGGCAAGAACACTGGAATGAGCTGCAATGCCCTCCTCTGGGGGATCTTCCCAGCCCAGGGATTGAACCTGGGTTTCCTGCATTGCAGGTGGATTCTTTACCATCTGAAGCACCAGGGAAGCCCACTAACACTTATAGGTATTGTGAAAAGTGAACAGATGAAAGAATCTGTGCATTTTCTAGGGACTGAGAAAGGAGGTGGTGAAGAGAGCCTAGGAAGCTAGAACTGTAGATGGGAATGGTGGGGGAGTCAGGACGAGAGTGGGCACAGGGAGGAGAGTGGGGAGGAGAACGCAGATGGAGAAGGGCTTCAGAAGTGAAGCAGGCTCCCAGGCTGCTCCAGGCTCTGACTCAGCCTTGGCTCACTGTTTCCACTGATGCCAGGAGACGGACTAAGAGGGTGGCTTTGCGGTCAGAGGTTATGGTCAGGTGGAGAAGGTGGAGAGGGTGCTACTGCCGGCTGACTGGGGGCTGGGGAAGCAGAATTAAGACCAATGGCCCAGACTCAGGGAGAGGACAAGGAAATGACAGGTGGTGGTGAGGATAGCTCAAGAAGAACATAACAGGCAAGTCAAATCCACTGAAATGCTTCAGAAACTAAAGGACTGGCTAAAAACAGAATAGGAATATGGGGAGTGTAGCTCAAGCAACAACATTCCACGCAGGTAAGCAGAAGCAGAGAAAGGGGTATGGCATCTCAGGGAGCTAAGGGACTAAGGGAGTGAGTGTATCTGGGATTTGGATAGGCAGGTGATTCTTGAATCTACATGGGCAGGTTGTCCGTGAGGAGGGAGAGAGTAATGGTGAGTGACTCTCGGACCTTCCCGGCGGCCAGTCCCTGTGCTACACAGCCAGCCTCCAGTCTGTGCAGAGACAGGCAGGCTGGACCATAAGCTTACAGTGGGCTAGGACTGTATTCTCTGTGCCTGGCAAGTGTCAGGCACATACTGGTGGTGGTTTAGTCACTAAGTCGTGTCTGACTCTTTTGTGACCCCATGGACTGTAAACCACCAGTCTCCTCTATCCATAGGATTTCCCAGGCAAAAATACTGGAGTGGGTTGCCATTTCTTTCTCCAGGGGATCTTCCCAACCCAGCAATCAAACCTGGGTCTCTTGCATTGCAGGCAGAGTCTTTATCAACTGAGCCACTGGGGAAGCAGGTCTCGGTAAATAGTGGTTGATTAAAATTAATGGCTAGAGGAGATTTTGTGCAGGAACAGGTCCGATGTGGCTTTCTATCATTTATTGTCTCGTGTGGGTCTTCGCTTGGTCCTGAGGGGACTCATGTGCCTTCCCTGACAATGATAATTAATACTGATTAGGCATAGGCCACATGACAGGCACTGTTCCAAGTGCTCCATACGTATTGAGTCAGTTAATTGTCGCCACAAACCCATAAGACAAGGCTAATACTGTTGTCTCCTTGTTTAACGACAAGCCCAGAAAAGCTCAGCACTTTGCTCAAGATGATATAGGTGAAAAGTGGGAAAGGCAATGTCTGAACCCAGACAGTCTGGCTCCAGAGCCCTGCCACCCACAACCTATTGCCCCCTTCTCAGTACTGTCCCACCTCCCTGGAGCCAAGTCCCCTCTATCCTCAGCCTTCATCTTGCTTGTTGATCTTTTGTGCAACTTGCAGGTGGAGAGGCTTTGTATTTGGAAAAGAATATGTGAAATGCAATGATGAAGAGGGCAGCTGACTGGGGAAAGACTGGAGTCCCAAGTTCTGTGTGTGTGTGTTTGGTGTGTGGTGTAGCAGGAGTTGCAGCTGTTAAAAATGACTTCTCATATGTATTTAAAAGTGGCTTCTCATATAATCCACCAGGGTAAGAGCATTTCCCAGCCACAACTACAGGGCTGGGATGTGACCAGGGTGTTACTGGTCAATTTAGGATCAGAGCCCAAAAGTGGAGGATTGTTTCATCAGAAAAGAAGCGACAAAACAAAGACTTTTAGCTTATTCCCAAGGTGGGAAGAGGAAAGAGTATCACTTCTTGAATTTAACTTAAGCATTCAGTTCAACTACCTCTTCATTTTGCCCAGAAGTCTCGAGGTCTGAAAAAGAGACTATAGCCAGCCCTCCACAGCTATGGGTGCAAAACCCACAGAAACGGAGGGAAGACTGAGCATCTGTAGATTTGGGCCACTGAGGGGCCTGCTGGAACCAATGCCCCACCTGTACTGGGGGACTGGGTACTTAGAAATGAATGGGTCTATGGAGTGAAATTCCATTTAACTCCAACTGTATGCCTGGTACTCTGCAAGGTACTTTAAAAAAGGAAAAGTGGCATTCGTCTATTTCTCTTTCCACCTCCTGTCCTCCTATTATATAACATCAGCCCTATTCAGAGCAGAGATAATGCCTCACAATAGGCCTGGTGCTCAGTGACCAGAAGCACATTTGCTGAACACTGGTGGCTGTTGACAAATGCCGCAGTCCCACTTGAGCATTGAGTCATTCATAGACCCTCTGATTGCTTCGTATGTTCTTCCCATGTGACCATTATGTACAGGTAACAGGCTTCAGCAGGGGTTCAGAGGAGAGTATTCTAGTTTGTTCTGCATCCCTGGCAAACATATGTTCAATTGTCCTCATCAACGTGATGCTGAAAGTTTGAAAAAACTGGTGCTTTTTCAAATGTTAACAGAAGAAGATACATCAGACATACTAGGTATTTAAATATGAAGTAGGATCTGTTTACTTGTTTAAACTGTCATGTACGGGGGGCCATGTGAAGGTCACTGAAATAATTTGGCATGATTCCTGCTCCCAGGGAATGTGTAGTCTGGTTAGGAAGGCAAGATTTACGGAGGGAAGAATGATATATTGTGATGCATACAAAGAGTGTCAAGTTGTACATAAGGAGAAAGAGGAAGATCAATAGGGCTGGAGTGGCCAGGGGAGGCTTCTCAGAAGCACTAGAAGTGGAGCTGGACGTTGAGGGGTGAGTGAACTTTGGATAAGAGAGTGCATTTAAAGGGGAGGAATGAATGTGGCATCGTAGAGAGGGGTAGAAGAGGCTGCCCTGATGAAGGAATTGTGCCAGGATGGAGTGGGAACTTGGCTTGGGTGAGTAAGATGTAGCCAGAAGATGAAAGCATTTGGAAGCTGGCAGGCAGGACATTTACACTGTGCCCAAACCCAACAGGGAACCCCAAGGTCCCGCAAGGCAGAAGGTGCTAGCACAGTAGGGTTTAAGGAAGCAAAGGAAATGAGAGAAGAAACATGAGACCCCAGTTAGTGTAAAAACTGGACCACAGTAATGATAACCTACTGTATAGCGCAGGGTCTCCACTCAGTGCTCTGTGGTGACCTAAATGGGAAGGAAATCCAAAAAAAGAGGAGCTATATGCACACATACAACGGATTCATTTTCTGTACACCTGAAACCAACACAGCACTGCAAAAAACTGTACTCCAATAAATATTAGTAAAACAAAAAAGAGTATCACCTTAACAAAAAAATAAAGAACAACATTAGCAGAAAAAAAGTGACCATGGTTTAATGGCTAACTTGAATTATGGTCCATTTATGACATTTATTTTTCCATAAGAAATAAAGAAGTTAAACCACTGATACTGGTGCCTTGACAGTCCAGGAGCAAAAGTCCACATGCAGGATCAAGCAGGAATAAAAGAGAGATGGGGAGAGGGGTACAGGCCAGGAACCCTGAAGAGTTCGCTGCTAGAGTGGAACTTGTCCAGAAGTTAAAACAAACAATCACATTTCTTAAATGGAAAGCAGCTAGGCATGGGAACAGGATTAATCTAGAGGCTGATGCCATCCAGTCAATATTTATGAATAGAATTTTAGTGAAAAGGAGAACCTTGGGTATTAAAGGAGAGAAGCCAAAGCACGACCAACCAAGATTTCTTTCATTCATTCGTCTATTCATCAGCAAAATATATTGAATGCTGTCGCTGAGTTGCCTGATTCCAGGGAGCCCATTCACATTGTTTTCCATATAAATGGCACCACTGCAGCACCATGTGGAATAAATATAAATTGGGCCTTTGGAGTCGTGCATCAAGGTAGCCTGGATTGCATGGCTACTATGTGTCAGGCACTGTCCTGGTGCAGAAGAGTTAGGTTCTGGGTCACATCTAAGGATATTTTGTTTTGTTTGTTTTTTCTTTTTGGCTGCATCACACAGCATGTGGGATCTTAGTTCCCCAACCAGGGATCAAACCCGTGTCTCTTGCATTGGAAGCTCAGAGTCTTTACCACTGGACTGTTAGGGAAGTCTCCTGGGGTCAAACACAAGAATAGAAACAGCCAAGGCTGACAGTTGAAAGGGCATCGAAAAGAGAGTAAGACATGCATGTGTGTGTTGTGCTTAGTCGTTAGTCATGTCTGACTTTTTTGCTACTGTAACCCGCCAAGCTCCTCTGTCCATGGAATTCTCCAGGCAGGAATACTGGAGTGGGTTGCCATTCCCTTCTCCAGGGGATATTCCCAACCCAGGGATCAAACCCAGGTCTCCTGCATTGCAGGCAGGTTCTTTACTGTCTCATCTGCCAGGGAAGCCCTATAGATAAGCATGTACACATCCCCAAAGCAAATCCTGCCAGATCCCAGGGATCAGCTCTTGTTTGTGCCCACTCATTCCTGTCTGCCCATTAGAATAGATGCGAGGAAAACTGCAGGCAGAGAGGTGCTGAAGAGGGAGAGGTGAGAATTAAAGCACATTTATAGACAAATGCTAGATTAAAAAGTTGCCTCTGCTAAGCCCCCAGGGGGTTGCCTTCCTTCGGTGATGAAAGGTCAGTATGAGCGCAAACAGATCCAGCCCCTCTGGAGACAGATCAGACACCTGAAATGACTTGATTCTCTAGTCTGTGCTGTGGAACAAATGGTTTTACTCCCTCTGGAAGGCCTCTGACAAAGAATAACAACAAATCTGTTATGATACCTTTCTCTCTACCTCATTAAACACTTACTTGAGTGAGAAAATTGAAGTCAGTAAACATTTGTGGACTTCTCTGCCCTCATTTCTGCAAAACTTCAACTTTTCCTTCTCATCAGCTGCATGAGTTCTTGAACATGAGCTAGCAGTCACATATAGGTACTGGGGGGGCACAGGATGCTTTGAGGAAGTGGATAGTAGTGCCCCACTGATGGTTTATATAGTAGGAAACTGGCTTAATGTCACAGCGGATGTCTGATTGCTTACAATGATGAAGAGTGATTTCCATAGAAAGCTTGAGTCAGCAAAGCAATGGAAAAGCTGAATCTTTTCCATGGAAAGCCTCTGCTCACAGCTGTCTCCCACTCAAACCGAAATCCCTCAGTCCTGAGGTCATTGTTGGAGATGGGGTCATCACGGTGTCAGTCTGTGATGCTGAAGAATAATCCATGATGTTTAGCTGAGAGAGCAGGGCTGGTCTCAGCTACAGAGCAAAGGAACAAGGCTAGTGGAATGGTTTTCATCTTGTCTAGGGACGATAGGAGAAGAAGCTTTCTTTTCAAAGTAGTCAGGATACTTTCTACAGGGAAAAAAAATGACAGAAACTCCATTTAAACTGGCTTAAGGATCAATATCGGAGAAGGCAATGGCACCCCACTCCAGTACTCTTGCCTGGAAAATCCCATGGATGGAGGAGCCTGGTGGGCTGCAGTCCATGGGGTCGCTAAGAGTCGGACATGAGTGAGCGACTTCCCTTTCACTTTTCACTTTCATGCATTGGAGAAGGAAATGGAAACCCACTCCAGTGTTCTTGCCTGGAGAATCCCAGGGACGGTGGAGCCTGGTGGGCTGCCGTCTCTGGGGTCACACAGAGTCAGACACAACTGAGCGACTTAGCAGCAGCAAGGATCAATATGAAATTTCTAAGCTTGTGTAACTGCTCAGAATATCCAAAAGTAGACTTGGCGGGGGTTTAAGTATGGCTGAACATATGGGTTCATAGTCTCTAACAGTGTTCATAAGTCCACAGGTCCCAGGCCGGCTTCTCCTCTCTTGCCTGTTTTCTTTTCCAGGCAGGCTCTAGCCAGGTGACTTTCCTTGGAAGCTCCAGGCTGAGCTCAGCCACACAGCGTGCAACTCTCAGCTCAAAGAGACAACCTCTCTCCCAGTATCTCCAGAGAAAGTTCCAGGACTGAGTCTCATTAGCCTGGCTTGGGTTATATTTTCAACCCAAAGGCAATCATCTCGACCAAGAGGATAGAAAATGATGATTGATGAGGTGTGGATCATATGCCCAGCCCTGGAGCAGTGCAGGTGAGGTCTGGATTCCCCACTGGATTGCTGGGACCAGGAGTGAAAACAGGCTGCTTATAATTAGGAAATGAATGCCAGGCAGGTCAAAGAGCAGATCTCCAGCTCATGCCCCCCCCCGCCCATGCGTAAATGAACAGTCTCTTCTGGGGTCTTATTTGACTCATATGGGTCCTGGACTGTGACATTGAAATAGAACAGGGCCTTCCTGGGCCCGGGTACACTGTCTTAGACTCCTTGAGAGCTTTGTACTTCCCTTGTTTCCTTTTAGTGTGTCTCTCTGGAAGACAGAAAAATGGGATTTAGATGGCATTTATGAAAGGGCCTTTATCTCCAGTGACTGGCCCACGTGCACTGGACAATCAGAACATCATGGGGAAGGTTGAGGGGAGGGCAGAGATGTTTGTATTCCCAGGTCTAAGTTCCAGCTGTACCACCTGCTTCCCATGTGCTCTTGGACACGTTAATCAAAGGAATTACTCCCTACCTCAAAGACTGGTGAGGATGTGAACGCTTGAAATTATGAGAAAGTACTTGATAGACTATTAGTAGTTACAGTAATAGCCGTGTGTCAGTAATACATTATATTTCTTGCTTTTAAAATTTTCATTTATTTATTTGGCCATGCTTTTAGTATATAAATTATAAATATACAAATGATAAGTTATTTATTTATATAATTAATATATAAATATTTATTTTTTGGGGTCTTTGTTGTACATGGGCTCTTCTCTAGTTAAGGCAAGCAGGGGCTACTCTCTGATTGCGGTGCATGGGCTTCTCATTGTGATGGCTTCTCTGGTTGCAGAGCACAGCCTCAGTAGTTGTGGTACTGGACTTAGCTGCTTCAGGGCCTGCGGATCTTCCCAGGCCAGGGATTGAACCCATGTCTCCTGAATGACAGGCAGATTCTTTACCACTGAGCCACCAGCGAATGCCTATTTCTTGCATTTTAAAGTAAAGAGAAATGAGTCCTAGAGAGGCTAAGGAACTTAGTCACAGCTACCCAGTTGGTAAACAGTAGAGCTAAGATTTGAATCCCGGTCTTTTTCACCCCAAAGCCTACATTTCCTCCACCATGCAGATAGTGGCAGACACCCCAGGTTGCCTCCAGAAACCATCTCTTTCCCTCATCATTCTTTCTTCCTCACCAACAAGACCCTATTTTGCTGTGGGTAGAAATGGGCCTAGCTCTTCATCATGCCTCATGATTAGTCTAAGCTAACCCTAACTCTCCCATTTCCCTCTATGGGATATTTACTTCCCCAGGCTCCTTTGCCACAAGAAGTGACCAGTGAGATATAAAGGGGAGTCTTCTGAGGGAGGTTTTGGGAATCACCTTCCACCTAGTTAAAAAGAAACATAGTTTCTTCCTTCCCCATTCTCTTCTGCTTGGACCACTTGTCTGAAGACATATGCCTGGAGCCGTTGCAACCATCTTGTGATCATAAGGTAGCAAGCACAAGGGTAAAAAGCCAACTTGATGGCAACGCAGAAGCCTAGCTCTTTATGATACCTTTGAGTTAGTGAACAAAATGAGTGAAATCACCTCCCTCCAGACTTTCTGTAAGTAAATAGTAATAAACGTTCTTTCATTGTAAGTGATCACTGCCAAATGAGATTTAAACTGGTACAGCCTCTAGTTTTAATTTGAACAGAAGAGTAAGGTAATTCTCTCTGCACTTCATTTTTCCCTTCTATAAAATAAGGTTGTTGGACTAGAACACATCTAAGGTCTCTTCTTCACTCTGCTGCTGCAGCTGCTAAGTCACTTCAGTCGTGTCCGACTCTGTGTGACCCCATAGACGGCAGCCCACCAGGCTCCCCCGTCCCTGGGATTCTCCAGGCAAGAACACTGGAGTGGGTTGCCATTTCCTTCTCCAATGCATGAAAGTGAAAAGTGAAAGTGAAGTAGCTCAGTCGTGTCCGACTCTTAGCAACCCCATGGACCGCAGCCCACCAGACTCCTCCATCCATGGGATTTTCCAGACAAGAGTACTGGAGTGGGGTGCCATTGCCTTCTCCGCTTCTCTACTCTAGTGGAGATGGAAATGGCAACCCACTCCAGTAATCTTGCCTGGATATTATCCCATGGACAGAGGAGCCTGGCAGGCTACAGTCCATGGGTTTGCAAAGAGTCCGACACAACTGAGCACGCATACTCATGACTCTAAGATTCCCTCATTTTGTGACTACCTCTGAACCAGGGCTGTTAGGGGACCCTATAAGCCATTCAGTCCAATTAAAGAAAAAGGCCCCAAAGGAGTAGCATGTGGGGGTATTTTGGAGGCCTTGGCCTGAAGGGACATATTGTACAACTTGGCTTAGAGGGCCTAGTACTGCTTTGGCTGAGTTCACAGACCTGCTTTATTGAGGCGTGACACTGGAAATACTTATCAATCTTATAGCACAAAATCTGACCTCAAAGGGACCCAGGCTGCACAGTGCACGTGGGATGGTCGTCAGCCAAGACTGAAGTGCAGCTGCCCTTTCGCTTTCCTGCTTTCCACCCCTGCCAGGGCTTATCCCAGCAGTGATTACTGTCTGTGCCCATTGGAGCTCCTACCACCGTCTGGAGCCACCAGAGACACCTTGGTCTTGTGGTTTGCCAGAAGAGTGACTTCCGCCACCATTAGAGCCAAGGTTTCTGCCTCTGACATCTTGGTCCTTTCCTGAAACAAAATTTGAAGATTAATTGTAATTGACCAAGGAAGGGCATTGTGGGTTCTGCCACCTCCCTCATCCCCACATCATTTACCTTCTCCACCAGGACTGTCACCAAGACCACCATAACCACTAAAGTTTTTGCCCATCAATAAAGTGGATTCTATCACAATATCACTCAACTTTATTATTTACTTCCATACTGTTCAACTAACCTCTTGAGAGGAGTTCTTCAGTGTCTAACTTAGCCAGGTTGGCAGGCTTTCAAGAACCTTCTCTTGAGAAAAGCTTGTTTGGCTCGCCTTGAAATTTTCTTGTCCATCCACCTTCAGTGGCCTTGCATGCATGGCTGCTTCTACTTCTTCCACGGGGGCCTGCTGACAAATGCAATGTCTTTGGAGTGATTGGTGCCTGCCTCTTCCAACACCTCGCAGTTGGTCAAAATTCCCCATTGTTCACAAAGCTCCTCATGCTCCCATAGTTCATCTCCAAGTTCAAGGCCCCAGTGAGGAGCCTCTGTAGCCATGGGACTTCAACATGGTAGTTGTTACAGCAGACACTGCCACCACCTTCCTCAGAGATATCCACAACAGAAAGAAGCTGGTCCAGACCAGACCCCAGAATTTCTTGTTTTCTGAACTGAGTCAGGCTGGTGAGACACACTTTCATTCTTTCTCTTCAAAAGCAGACATTACTTTGCCAACAAAGATCCGTCTAGTCAAAGCTATGGTTTTTACAGTAGTCATGTATGCATGTGAGAGTTGGACCATAAAGAAAGCTGAGCACTGAAGAACTGATGCTTTTGCACTGTGGTGTTGGAGAAGACTCTTGAGAGTCCCTTGGACTGCAAGGAGATCCAACCAGTCCATCCTAAAGGAGGTCAGTCCTGGGTGTTCATTGGAAGGACTGATGCTGAAGCTGAAGGTCCAATACTTTGGCCACCTGATTCGAAGAACTGACTCATTGGGAAAGACCCTGATGCTGGGACAGACTGAAGGCGGGAGGAGAAGGGGACAACAGAGGATGAGATGGTTGATGGTTGGATGGCATCACTGACTCGATGGGCATGAGTTTGAGCAAGCTCCAGGAAATGGTGATGGAAAGGGAAGCCTGGTGTGCCACAGTCCATGCGGTCGCAAAGAGTAGGACATGACTGAGCGACTGAACTGAATTAACATACAGCACTGTATAATTTTAAGGTATACAGCATAATGACTTGACTTACATACATCATGAAATGACCACAATAAGTTTAGTGACCATCCATCATTTCATATAGATACAATACTAAGGAAGTTTGTAAAAGTTTTTCCTTGTGATGGGAACTCTTAGGATTTACTCTCTTAACAACTTTTCATACAGCACATACAGCAATTAAATATGTATCATGTTGTACACTATATTCTTAGTACATAGAAACTGGAATCAAGATTGCCGGGAGAAATATCAATAACCTCAGATACGCAGATGACACCACCCTTATGGCAGAAAGTGAAGAGGAACTCAAAAGCCTCTTGATGAAAGTGAAAGTGGAGAGTGAAAAAGTTGGCTTAAAGCTCAACATTCAGAAAACGAAGATCATGGCATCCGGTCCCGCCACTTCATGGGAAATAGATGGGGAAAGAGTGGAAACAGTGTCAGACTTTATTTTTCTGGGCTCTAAAATCACCACAGATGGTGACTGCAGCCATGAAATTAAAAGACGCTTACTCCTTGGAAGGAAAGTTATGACCAACCTAGATAGCATATTCAAAAGCAGAGACATTACTTTGCCAACAAAGGTTCATCTAGTCAAGGCTATGGTTTTTCCTGTGGTCATGTATGGATGTGAGAGTTGGACTGTGAAGAAGGCTGAGCGCCGAAGAATGGATGCTTTTGAACTGTGGTGTTGGAGAAGACTCTTGAGAGTCCCTTGGACTGCAAGGAGATCCAACCAGTCCATTCTGAAGGAGATCAGCCCTGGGATTTCTTTGGAGGGAATGATGCTAAAGCTGAAACTCCAGTACTTTGGCCACCTCATGCGAAGAGTTGACTCATTGGAAAAGACTCTGATGCTGGGAGGGATAGGGGGCAGGAGGAGAAGGGGACGGCAGAGGATGAGATGGCTGGATGGCATCACTGACTCGATGGACGTGAGTCTGAGTGAACTCCGGGAGTTGGTGATGGACAGGGAGGCCTGGCGTGCTGCGATTCATGGGGTCGAGAAGAGTCAGACATGACTGAGCAACTGATCTGATCTGAATTTGCCTTATAGCTGGGAGTTTGTACATTTTGACTCTCTTCATCCACTTTCTTCTCCTCACCCTGACACCCTTTTGCTCTTTAGTGGCTACTGTACACTATTACACTGCCCAGGAAGCTCAGGCCTGAGGTTTACCCTTAACTGGATGCATGTTCCTTATCCTGAACACCCTGGTGTAACTATTCTGCACCTTCATCGATAAGCCTTCATTGTTTTAATTGGTTTAGAGTTTTGTTGTATCTTTGCCTTTTTTTATAAAACAGTCTCAATCCCCAACATAAATACATGGTTGAGAGAATATGAAGAAATACCTGCCAATCACCAAGAAAGAAACATAAGCAAAACAGAACCTCCAGCTCCGTTTAGGTTGTAGGGACTGTGTCAAACAGATTGAATAAGGTTCTTGCCTGGAGAATCCCAGGGATGGTGGAGCCTGGTGGGCTGCCATCTATGGAGTCGCACAGAGTCAGACACGACTGAAGTGACTTGGCAGTAGCAGCGTGTTGATTAAGGTCTAGAGGGAGATAGGAAGTCAAAAAGCTCAGAAGAGCTGTTCCCTTCCTTTTAGCCTAGCTGAGAACTCTCCTCCTCCTGGAACAGTGTCCATGAGCTCCCCTCCCCCACCCACTTTGAGGAGGGAAGGACCCTCCAGGAGAACATCATATAATCCAGGAAACTAATTTGCTGCCGTGAATGAGACTCAGGGAATGAGACTGTATTTGTGGCAGACACTCCAATGCCAGTCACAACCCCCTGGCCCTTGCTGCTTTTGCTACAGAAGCAGAAGAGACAACCTTTCCTTTCTCAGTCTCCTTTACAGCAAGGAGGATGAAGCATGGTTCCGGCCAATGAAAGAAGAAGTGGAGGTTTATTGAGTTGCAAGAAAACCTTTGGCTTTGATGCAGCTGGCCCTGGCCTCTCTCCTAACGGGCAGAGGCAGGTCAGTGTATGGGAGCAAGCAGGCTAGTTGGGGGTTGAGGGGGGTGGGGGGAGTGGGACAGAGGGCACATGGGAGTCTCTTCCCATCATTCCCTTCTCACAGTGAAGCAGACAGCAAGACTGTCAACTTCAAGTGAGGACGAGTAAGGAGACGTGGAGACACATACTAAGATCAGTGGCCAGGTCCAGGACTGACCTGAGGTTAGTGGTCGAGGTTGTAGAGTAAGACCAGACAGCATGGGTGAGTGTTTCCCTCCAATCTTGTTCATCGGCCTGTGTGCAGCTGGGGACTAGGATTTAAGTAGAGTTCATGTTTTATCAAAAAAAAGTTCAACGAAAAGAGACAGGGCAAGGGGTTGAGGGTTCTTGCAAGGAAGTGACTACAGATGTGGACCATGGGCTCTAAACTGGGGCTGGAGGCAACTGAAGAAGGGAAGTGGGGGAGGTACACTGCCTGTAGGCTTTAGGGAGCCTTCTGCCCAATGAGGCTGAGAATGGTGCAAGATGAGCTACAGGGAAAAGAAGCTGAAAACGTGGGAAGTGGTGTCAGAGAGATGCTTGAAACTGAGCTGAAGAAGACGGTGGAGTTGTTGGTCACAACAGATGATAAAGATGCAGTGTCCAGAGTGGAAGACAAGGGCAGAAGAGATTATGCTCCATCTTTCCTTGAAGTTAGATATGCAGACCCAAGCCCTGAAACCTCAGAAGTACAGCCTTCCGTTTCCACCAAACTGACCTGCTAGAGCCAGTAATTGGAAGCTTTGCTCCAGTAGCAGAGCTTCATAAGCTCGCGCCTTCCCTCCATATCCCTATTAGCAAACTCCCAGCTAGCGCCCAGTTCAGGGGACCCCCAGCACCAGACAGGCAGTGAGATGGGTCAGAAGGATCCTAGGGGTCCAGGGTGGTCGTGGTGGAAATGGCAACTTCGTCTCAGAAGAAGGCAGGGACTCGGGAATCAGAAAAGATTGTAAGAGTGGGTGGAGCCAGGCACTCCTGAACTGAGGGGCTGTTCTCCAGGGCTGGGAAGACCTCTCTTTCCTTATTCAGGAGAAGCCTGAGGTGGAGGAGAAAGCAGAGGAGTGGGTAAAGCTCTACATGGGTTCTAAAGGTTAGAAAGTGAAGGGCTGCAAGGCAAGCTAGACATTGTGTTCATAGTCAGGACTCCAGAATGGGAAGAGATCTTGGAGAGCATTAAAGTTAGATGAGCTGTATGTAACAGAAGTCTTAGGGTGGGCCTTGGGGTCATCCATGGTGGATGGACATGATCACTCCACAACTGTCAGGGTCTTGGCTTCATTTTTTGGCCCACCACCCAACCAGTAGCTTCCATTCTGGTGATAATATTTGGGGAAAGTTGCCCTATTTTTCTAAGCCTCAGTTTCTTCAGCTGAAGAATGGGGCTAACTTTACTTTCTGCTTCATGAGGTTAAGGAGCAGGCTAGTTAAGATGGCATATGAAAAGCGACTTGCACTCATGCCCACACAATAGACCTTGTTCAGTACTAGTCCAGCGCCGGGTATATAGCTGGGGCTCAATAAATATGGAGCTCGGACTTCCCTCATGGTCCAGTGGTTAAGAATTCACCTGCCAATTCAAAGGACACAGGTTCTATCCGTGATCTGGGGAGATTTCACATGACCCACGCAGAGCAACTAAGCACATGCTGCCAGAATTAGGGAGCCTGCATGCTGCAACTACTGAAACCCCTGTGCCTAGAGCCTGTGCTCCCTAGAGCCTGTGCTCCCCAACAAGGGAAGCCACTGCAATGAGAAGCCTGTGCACAGCAACTAGAGAGCAAGCCCAGCTCACTGCAGCGACAGAAAGCCTTGCACACAGCAATGGAGAACCAGTGGAGCCACAAGCAAATAGATAAATAGAAGTAAATAAATATGGAGCTCAGCATATATGGCTTGAATTGATGATAATTAGTACAGATGTGGCTTCACACAGCACTCGCAAGCTATATCCAGACCCGCTCCACTACTCTGCACAGAAAGGGCCTGATTTCCTTGATCCATTTTTATTTCTGGATGACCAGTTGCTGGTACTGGAACCGACCAGAGGACCAACTGTTGAAGAGCATCTGAGGGAGGGTGCAGCCCACGGATAGCCCAGCAGAGCCCAAGGCCCGCCTCCGCCAGACCAGACGCTGCTCATGGCTTTTGTTCACTGCCAAATTCCCTAGGCTGTCCTCCTCTGGGAAGAAAGAGCAGACATGGCTGAGTCGTTGCAAGGCCGACACAGGCTAGAGGCTGGGAGCCTGGGAAGGAGAGGGGCGGGTGGGGATCGTCACTGCAGGGGGCCCTTCTAGGGGCTTCTGCACAGGCCTGGGAGGTGTTTTCCTTCCCTGTACCCTCAGTGAGTCTGTGTGCACAGCCCTCACTCAGGATGGCCTCACTTCCTCTCTCCCAGAGTCATGAAGGGATTGTGGCGAGAAAGCTCAAGCAAGTCAAAACAAGCCTGGTGATGTGAAAACCATATGGGGACCTGGTGGGCCCCCAGGTCAGCCTAATGGGTCTCCCAGCATCCCCGAGCCCTCAGACACTGGCCCTATGTGAGGTGGGGGGCCCTGGCTGCCTCACTCAGATTCAACAGAAACAAAATTTAAAAGGAAAGAAAGATGAGGAAGGCTGCTAGTCTCATCCTCTCTGTGCTTCCAAGGGCTGAGCAGTACAGTGACATCAGGCCCGTAAAGTGAGGCACAGTTCCTGAGCACGCGCTACCTGCTGGGCTCATCCGCAGGACCTCATTTCTCCTCTCATCCCTCTCACTGATCTCAGGGGTTACCTGATTCCTGTGTCAAAGCTCAGGTCTCCAAGGTTTATGGAGGGCAAGTCACCAAGGTGACTGGCTAATATGTGGTGAACAGCCCGGGGCTGGGGAGGAGCTTCAAATGCAGGCCCATCTGGCTGAAAACCTTGATACTTGATAATCACAGAGCTGCCTCCCTGATGACCTTTGGATATTTCAAACAAATTTACCAACTTTCAAAATTGTACCATGGTGTAGCTTTCAGAAGATGTTCCCTGTCCTAGAGAGAAGTAGAGACATATTTTTTCTTCCAGTCATATTAGCTAATCTTTGGACAATACTCTAACATGGCAATTGTTATTTATGCCTGAAGTTATTGTGTTGGAAAGCCTGTCAGGATGGAAGGGAGACTATTTTCCAGAGCTATCATTATTGTGATGCTAAAATTAAATATTCTCTTAGAGCAACTGAAAAAAAAAAAAAAAACTATTCAGAAAGTGAGATAAATGGCTGTGCACATATAATGGCTTGTTCCTAGGGTTCCCAAGGACCAGAAAAACAAGTTTGATGTGCAAATATATAAATACATATGCAGACTTTCACCTGTCTGTGATCTGCAATTATGTATACATCCAACATCTATCTTCTTGGAATGGTTTCTTGAAAATCATTCAAACCCATTTTAAAACTCAACAAACTTTTGGAAGTCTGACCAGACTCAGGTGTTCTGAATTTTTTTAATTGAAGTATACTTGATTTACAGTGTCATGTTAGTTTTAGGTATACTGCATAGTGAGTCAGTTATATGTATATGTATGTATGTATGTATATATATGTATATGTTGGAGAAGATTCTCAAGAGAGTCCCTTGGACTGCAAGAAGATCCAACCAGTCCATTCTGAAGGAGATCAGCCCTGGGATTTCTTGGGAGGAAATGATGCTAAAGCTGAAACTCCAGTACTTTGGCCACCTCATGCGAAGAGTTGACTCATTGGAAAAGACTCTGATGCTGGGAGGGATTGGGGGCAGGAGGAGAAGGGGACGACAGAGGATGAGATGGCTGGATGGCATCCCTGACCCAATGGACATGAGTCTGAGTGAACTCCAGGAGTTGGTGATGGACAGGGAGGCCTGGCGTGCTGTGATTCATGGGGTCACAAAGAGTCGGACATGACTGAGCGACTGATCTGAACTGAATTGATTCTTTTTCACATTCTTTTCCATAGGTTATTACTAGCTATTGAATATAGTTCTCTGTGCTATATATTAATAGTAGGTCCTTGTTGTTTATCTACTTTGTATATAGTAGCATGTATATGTTAACCCCAAACGCCTAACTTGTCCCTCCCACCTCCTTTTCCCTTTGGTAACCATGTTTGTTTTCAATATCTGTGAATTTCTTTCTCACGGACTGTGGTCAACCACCTGGAGATGGAGCTGCTTCCAGAAGCTGCCTGGCTCACATCTGGAGTCAGTATGAGGCCTGATTATTTCAGGAGAAGCAAGGGCCTGCTTACAATATCACTGATGAACATAGATGCAAAAATCCTTAACAAAATTCTAGCAATCAGAATCCAACAACACATTAAAAAGATCATACACCATGACCAAGTGGGCTTTATCCCAGGGATGCAAGGATTCTTCAATATCCGCAAATCAATCAATGTAATACAGCACATTAACAAATTGAAAAATAAAAACCATATGATTATCTCAACAGATGCAGAGAAAGCCTTTGACAAAATTCAACATCCATTTATGATAAAAACTCTCCAGAAAGCAGGAATAGAAGGAACATACCTCAACATAATAAAAGCTATATATGACAAACCCACAGCAAACATTATCCTCAATGGTGAAAAATTGAAAGCATTTCCTCTAAAGTCAGGAACAAGACAAGGGTGCCCACTTTCACCATTACTATTCAACATAGTTTTGGAAGTTTTGGCCACAGCAATCAGAGCAGAAAAAGAAATAAAAGGAATCCAAATTGGAAAAGAAGAAGTAAAACTCTCACTGTTTGCAGATGACATGATCCTCTACATAGAAGACCCTAAAGACTCCACCAGAAAATTACTAGAACTAATCAATGATTATAGTAAAGTTGCAGGATATAAAATCAACACACAGAAATCCCTTGCATTCCTATACACTAATAATGAGAAAACAGAAAGAGAAATTGAGGAAACAATTCCATTCACCATTGCAACAGAAAGAATAAAATACTTAGGAATTTATCTACCTAAAGAAACTAAAGACCTATATGAAAACTATAAAACACTGGTGAAAGAAATCAAAGAGGACACTAATAGATGGAGAAATATACCATGTTCATGGATTGGAAGAATCAATATAGTGAAAATGAGTATACTACCCAAAGCAATTTATAGATTCAATGCAATCCCTATCAAGCTACCAGCGGTATTCTTCACAGAGCTAGAACAAATAATTTCACAATTTGTATGGAAATACAAAAAACCTCGAATAGCCAAAGCGATCTTGAGAAAGAAGAATGGAACTGGAGGAATCAACCTACCTGACTTCAGGCTCTACTACAAAGCCACAGTCATCAAGACAGTATGGTACTGGCACAAAGACAGAAATATAGATCAATGGAACAAAATAGAAAGCCCAGAGATAAATCCACGCACATATGGACACCTTATCTTTGACAAAGGAGGCAAGAATATACAATGGATTAAAGACAATCTCTTTAACAAGTGGTGCTGGGAAAACTGGTCAACCACTTGTAAAAGAATGAAACTAGAGCACTTTCTAACACCATACACAAAAATAAACTCAAAATGGATTAAAGATCTAAATGTAAGACCAGAAACTATAAAACTCCTAGAGGAGAACATAGGCAAAACACTATCCGACATACATCACAGCAGGATCCTCTATGACCCACCTCCCAGAATATTGGAAATTAAAGCAAAAATAAACAAATGGGACCTAATTAAACTTAAAAGCTTCTGCACAACAAAGGAAACTATAAGCAAGGTGAAAAGACAGCCTTCAGAATGGAAGAAATTAATAGCAAATGAAGCAACTGAAAAACAACTAATCTCAAAAATATACAAGCAACTCCTACAGCTCAATTCCAGAAAAATAAATGACCCAATCAAAAAATGGGCCAAAGAACTAAATAGACATTTCTCCAAAGAAGATATACAGATGGCTAACAAACACATGAAAAGATGCTCAACATCACTCATTATCAGAGAAATGCAAATCAAAACCACTATGAGGTACCATTTCACACCAGTCAGAATGGCTGCAATCCAAAAGTCTACAAGCAATAAATGCTGGAGAGTGTGTGGAGAAAAGGGAACCCTCTTACACTGTTGGTGGGAATGCAAACTAGTACAGCCACTATGGAGAACAGTGTGGAGATTCCTTAAAAAAACTGGAAATAGAACTGCCTTATGATCCAGCAATCCCACTGCTGGGCATACACACTGAAGAAACCAGAATTGAAAGAGACACGTGTACCCCAATGTTCATTGCAGCACTGTTTATAATAGCCAGGACATGGAAGCAACCTAGATGTCCATCAGCAGATGAATGGATAAGAAAGCTGTGGTACATATACACAATGGAGTATTACTCAGCCATTAAAAAGAATACATTTGAATCAGTTCTAATGAGGTGGATGAAACTGGAGCCTATTATACAGAGTGAAGCAAGCCAGAAAGAAAAACACCAATACAGTATACTAATGCATATATATGGAATTTAGAAAGATGGTAACAATAACCCTGTATACGAGACAGCAGAAGAGACACTGATGTATAGAACAGTCTTTTGGACTCTGTGGGAGAGGGAGAGGGTGGGATGATTTGGGAGAATGACATTGAAATACGTATAATATCATATATGAAACGAGTTGCCAGTCCAGGTTTGATGCACAATACTGGATGCTTGGGGCTGGTGCACTGGGATGACCCAGAGGGATGGTATGGGGAGGGAGGAGGGAGGAGGGTTCAGTATAGGGAACACATGTATACCTGTGGCGGATTCATTTCGATATTTGGCAAAACCAATAGAATATTGTAAAGTTTAAAAATAAAATAAAATTTAAATATATATATATATATATATATATATATATATATATAAAGAAGCGAGGGCCTGCTTCAGATTCCTCATGAAAAGACTCAGGTAGGGTCCTCCCACTTAACTGATGTGAGGGAAGGCAAAGAGCAGCGTGTAGGAGCGAAAGCAATGCAGGCAAAGGGGGAGAAACAACCCAAATGTCCAAAGGCTGGTTAAAGGGTCCCTGCATATCCAGACAGGGGCTCATGCAGCTGCTGAGAATGAGCTGGATCTGTAGGGATTCATAAGGAACAATTTGTTTTCTGATTTACAACAAATATTTTTTTGTACTTAAAATTTAAAAGTACAGATCATTGTATAATCTGTTTTATTTTATTTAAGTTGGGAGCTATCTGTATCTATAGCTTTCTCTCTCTCCATCATGTGTAGTGCAGTTGCATGAGTGCTCAGTCTTTGCAACGCCATGGACTGTAACCCGCCACAGTCCTCTGTCCATGGACTTTTCCAGGGAAGAATATTGAAGTAGGTTGCCACTTCCTACTCCAGGGAATCTTCCTGACCCAAGGATAGAACCCGAGTCTCTTTCATCTAGGCAAATTCTTTACCACTTTGCGATCTGAGAAGCCTCTCTGTTATGTGTATATCTGTATAAATAACTATATTTGTACACAAATATGCTTTAAATAGCTCTTGGCTGACAGCTGGTTAACTTGTAACAGTGGTTGTTTCTGGAGAGGAAAACTAAGAGCTTTCAAATCAAGCTCAAAGGAACATTTACTTTTCATTCCATCCCCATCTATAATATTTGAATTTTAGAACCTTTTTTAAAGTGTTGTTACCATCACGAACACTGATTCGGCACTTTGCTGTTGTTCATTGTTCCTCAGTCATGCCCGACTCTCTGTGACCCATGAATTGCTGCACACCAGGCTTCCCTGTCTTTCACTGTGTCCTGGAGTTTGCTCAAACTTATGTCCATTGAGTCAATGATGCCATTCGACTATTTCATCCTCTGTCGCCCCCTTCTCCTCTTGCCCTCAGTCTTTCCCAGCATCAGGGTCTTTTCCACTATTTCACACTATCATATACCAAGTACTGTTATAAGCACTTAACATGTTTAAATTCACTTAAAATTGTCACCATGCCCTAAGATGTAGGAACTCTTATTATGACCATTTTACAGATGAGAAAAGTGTAGTACAGAGTGTGTACACCTCTAGTAAGTGGCAGAGCAGCCATTTGATTGCAAATAGAGAGGCTCCAAATGCCGCATGCATGAACTGTTTTCGAAGAAAAACAAAGACACTGTTTTTTTCTTGTCAAGGGGGTTTGTTGCAGCTGTCTCTGATCTTGAGAGTTATGCCATCCCTGTGCCCAGCTCTGAGAGTAAAGGGCGGGCTGGGTGGTGTCTAGAGGGAGGTGGGGGTGATAAGGACCATGAGCCCAGGGCCCAGGTTCCCCAGCTTCTCTAGTAAGAAGCTGAGGTTTATTTTCTAGCCGGCCTATTGCTACTATTCTATTGCTAATTTTAGAATATATAAATAGATCCTGCTTTCAGCCTTCATTATGTTAGCATACCAAGGGAGAGGAATTAACTGAGAGCCTCTGCTGGTCTCCAGTGGATGGATGGAAATTGAAACCCCTCTCCCCACCGTTTTCCTCACCGCCTTAAAGAAACTCATTGTGTTGTCTGAACCGGTCAGGGCCACGGTGAGAACGGCACCCTGTCCAGAGTCGCAGTAACCCTGAAACAAGTTCAACCTGTGGGCCATCTGGCCTTGAACCCTGCAGTCCTCTAACTTACGCTGAGAGTACTAATTGCCTGGCTAACAGACCTGTCTCAAGAGAATGAAACTTAAGCAGAGGCGTATCAGAGCATGACGTCCAGGGAAGTGAGCGGATCCAGAAACTAACAGTCTTTCCAGCAGCCCAGTCGCAGAAGGCCCGCAGAGCAAATAAAAGAGCATTTTAATGGTATTGTCAGGGGGGATATGACTTGTCAAGGCAGATTTGCAAACCGGAAAGGGGGCAGGGGCCATTCTTGTCTAGACATCTGATTAGGGGAAACCATAGGATTATGAGGAGTGTGGGTTTTTCTGGCTGCCTCTTCTGAGGAGGGCAGGCTTTCGCACACAGGGCTGGATGAGAGAAACATTTGTCCCCTGTGGAAATCACTGGCTGTTTCTCATCCTCCTTCGGGCTCCAGCAGCCAGTTCAGGACCAAGAAACTATACTGTGTGTGTGTGTTCATGCATGCTTAGTCATGTCCCACTCTTTGCGACCCTATGGACTGTAGCCCACCAGGCTCCTCTGTCTGTGGGATTTCCCATGCAAGAATACTGGAGTGGGTTGCCACTTCCTCCTCAAGGGGATCTTCCTGACCCAGGGATCAAACCCGTGTTCCTTATGTCTCCTGTTTTAGCTGGCGGGTTCTTTACCACCAGCACCACCTGGGAAGCCCAAGAGATTGTCTTAGTGGGTTTTAACCTGCTACTGCTCCAACTGACGGAGAAGGCAATGGCACCCCACTCCAGTACTCTTGCCTGGAAAATCCCATGGATGGAGGAGCCTGGTAGGCTGCAGTCCATGGGGTCGCTAGGAGTCAGACACGACTGAGTGACTTCACTTTCACTTTTCACTTTCACGCATTGGAGAAGGAAATGGCAACCCACTCCAGTGTTCTTGCCTGGAGAATCCCAGGGACGGGGGAGCCTGGTGGGCTGCCGTCTCTGGGGTTGCACAGAGTCGGACACGACTGAAGCGACTTAGCAGCAGCAGCAGCTCCAACTGATGGGCACTCACCTGGGAAAGTCTGGGGCTTGAAGACAAGGGAATCACCGCCTTGCTTTTTACCTCTTCCTGCCCTTCCATCAGCAATCCTAGCTTGCTCCCTGATCACACTGCGGGCTGATCCCCTGGACTTGAGACCTCTGTCCTGCTTAAAATGACAGTCCAACTTTTGCCCCTTCACCTCAGCACGCTATGGAAACAACAGCACTTTCAGGTGGGGATTGTGGGTTCTGGGCTCAGACAAATTCTCGCTTGGGTAGTAATGAAGTCAGGTGAACCTGAGGTGCATGTAGGAAGGACCACAGGGTAATGGGTGGGACCCTAGAGGTGACAGGTGGGTTCCTCAAGGAAATGGACTGGGAATCAGGAAATGTGAGATTCTAGAACAAGTTCCTCACCCCCCAAGTGAGGAAATTATTTTTTAATATTTCTTGATTGATTGATTTGGCTGCATGGGTCTTAGCTGTAGTGCACAGGCTGTCCATTGCAGTGCTTGGGCTTCTCTCTAGCTGCGGTGCGTGGGTTCCGTAGTTGCTTTGTGTGGGCTTAGTTTCCCCTGCGGCATGTGGTATCTTAATTCCCCAACCAGGGATCGAACCTGCATCCCCTGCATTGGAAGTAGATTCTTAACCACAAGGGAAGTCCCCCAAGTGTGGAGATTGTATCACAATCCCTGTCTCTGTCCCCCCGAGTGCTTGCTGCTCAGTGCTGTCGGCCATCCCTGGGGCTGAAAAAGTCACAGCCCAGCTCCACGTTGGCAGCAGGCACTAGAGCACATGTCACAGTCGGGGCTGAAGCTGCAAAGAGTCATCCCATCAGTCTGAGTCCAATGAGGCCAAGAAAAACCACTGTGGCTTTCAAACAAGGAATGCATTCCAAGGACTTTGTTACAGGAGTGATGGGAGAGCTGAGAAGCCCAATGAGGGATGGTGAGACAGTCCTGAAATTGACAATATCAGGAAGTAGCTACCTCCCAAAGGCTGGGGAGGCTGAGAGAGGAGATGGGAGAACCAGAGCTGAGGCAGGAGATCCCTGACAGAAGCCATAACCAAAGCAGGCCTGTCTGGTCGGAATTAGGATCTCCCAGGCAGGGAGGGAAAGGAGACAAAATATCTTCGATTTTCTCCCTTCGACCTGCCCTCCAGCCTCCTCCTGGCACGCGGCTTTCAGGGGTCCGGCCCTTGTGGGAAAAGCAGAACAAGGCAGTGCAGTCTGAAGCAGATGCACTGGGCCAGACATTCTGTGCAGCAGTCTCCTCACCTCCTGTACTCTTTCCTCTGCAACAACTGGAGTCAAATCACAGAATTAAATATTTGCACAATTATTGGTTTAATATTTTCTTTTTGCCTCCACCACATCCCCAGCACTGCAAACCCTGAGTTCCATGAAGGCAGGGTTGGAGTCAGCTCTATTAGCTGTTGTAACTGAGCACCCACCACGGTCAGTAATTCCTAGCTGATTCTTTAGTGTATTTGTTAAGAATAATTGAATGAGTTGATATGTGCTGCCCATCGTGTGAGAAACTAGGATTTTAAATCTGAAAACAGTAGCAGTTACACTCACCACGTGCTTGTGTGTGCTAAGTTGCTTCAGCCATGTCCGACTCTTTACAACCCTATGGACCATCACCCGCCTGTCTCCTCTGTCCATGGGATTCTCCAGGCAAGAATACTGGAATGGGTTGCCATTTCCTACTCCAGGGGATATTCTCGACCTAGGGATCAAACCCACGTCTCTCACGTCTCCTTCATTGGTAGGCAGGTGTTTTTTTTTTTACCACTAGCGACTCCTAGGAAGCCCACACACTCCATAAAGTCCAGGAGATCACCCAGCCCCTAGGGTTGGTCTTCTGAGAACTCAATTTCACATGGTTGTGGATTTTAGAATTTAAACAGATTTTAGCGTGTTACTAGGACAGGATTTCTCCCCATGATAAATATGAATTTATTTTGTGAACCACCAAATGATGCAGTTCTCTCAGAGAGCATAGTAAATGCATAGTGTATTGCATTTTGCACAAGTAAGCCCTGCTTCTGTCTCTCCTGAGAGTGGCAGGGGAGGGGTTTAGGGTTCCTCCTTTCTATGACCTGTAAATATCTGGCACAGACAGAAATTCCAGGGGACAATTCAAAGTGAGTCACAGGAAGAAAGGATAAAGGGGAAGATGTCACTGGGACTGACGTTGCCTCCTCCTGGAACTCCCCTCCCTCCTGCACCCTCCCCACCTTGCCCACAACCAGCTCCCTCACCTCCTTCAGGTACTTTCTCAGCGAGCGCTCCCTGACCAGCCTATCTAGGGTTTACCTTCCACTGGCACTTTATTCCCCTCCCTCAAGGTAGACGCTGTTGTCATCACACCCAGATTCTTTTCTGGGCCAGTGCACCCAACCCCAGCTGCTGTGAGTGGGGTCGCCAGTAGCTCTGAGATGCCCTGCTTTCCAGAGAACTGCCCATGACCAACAGGCTCTGCCTTGGCTGGGACATCATAGCCCCTTTCTCCCCTACCTCAGGGCTTGTGCAGCTCACAGCAAAGAAGTGCCCCCGTGGAAAGTAGTGTTGAGCATTTGCTGTTATTGAAACCAAAGAACACACACTGCCCAGAAGCCAAGCCCAGGGAGGAAACAAGGTCACTAACAAGTCAACAGTGCAGAACCCTCAAGATCTGAGCCCCACCTGACTGTCTGACTCCATGTGTCCAGTCCCTTAGTCACTCCTGGCTGGCAGCCGTGCAGCCTTGCTGGAACGCAGCCGTTTTATGTGTGTGCCAGGTTGCCTCAGTCATGTGTGACTCTGTGCAACCCCGTGGACTGTAGCCCGCCAGGCTCCTCTGTCCGTGGGATTCTCCAGGCGAGAATCCTGGGGTGGGTTGCCATGCCCTCCTCCAGGGGATCTTTCCAACCAGGGATCAAACCTGCATCTCTTAGGTCTCTTGCATTGGCAGTTAGGTTCTTTACTACTAGGGCCACCTGGGAAGCCCAGACACATCCATGAAATGTGCCAGAATTAACCTCTAGAATGAGTTAGGCAGTGGTCCTCAGCTGGCTTGGGCAGAGCTCCAGCCCAGGAAAATAGAAGTCTTTCCCCTGCCCCTGGCCATTCCTGCCTGGGTCACGTATTCTGATCGCTCATCCCAAGGAGGAATCACAGCCTTACCTGGATGCCTTCTACTGCGCATCTTTCCTCATCCACGTAGTTTTCAGATCACATCGGGGATGATGAACAGATTTCTCTTGTTTACTTATCATTTGACTGAGACCTGAGTGAGCAAGACTGTGGGAGGCAGGGAGTCCCAAGAGAAGCTGACAGATGCTCTTGGACAAATAAGCAAGCGAGCCGGGTTACTGGCAGAGCATCCAAGACAGAGAGGAAAAGTCCCCTGGGGTCAGAAGCCAGCTTCCATAGGCTGAAGAAAATAGATGAGAATGTGGCCTGAGGTTGTGGGCAACAGTGTTAACAGTTTAAGACTCCTGGCTTGTTGACCAAGGTCACGATTTGTGCAAGTCCTGGGGTGCATGGAGATGCGGGGACTCAGTCGTTCCTTCAACACACGTTTGCTGAGCACCTACTATATGCCACGTGCTGTTTTAGCTCCTGAGGATGCAGCAGGGGACAAAGGAGATAATGACTGCCCTCTTAGGCGGACAGTTTAGTGAAAGATGGACAAAGTTAAATCTGTCGATATGTTATGTCAAGTGAGAGCTAAGAAAGAAAAAACAAAGGAAATGTCTTAGGTTGGATTCCCTAGAAGCAGAGTCTGAGACAGGGATTTCTTGCAGGTGGGTTTGTTTTTATTAGTTTGTTTGGTTTTGTTTTTGAGGAAGAGTTCTTAGATGAAAGGGAGTGAAATAAGCAGATAATGAATGGGAGAAAGTCAAGTAAGAATGTGGGCTTAGGTCTGATCCATGGGAGACTCTAGAGTTTTCATATAACTCTTATGGAACTGTCTCCACCTTGAAGCATGGCAGCCAGCGTCTTGTGCCCCTTTACCCTTCAGTCACTGGCTGTGAGCTGCCCTTAGGTGGGTGAGGAAGGGCTGCAACATCCCAGCCAAGGCAGAGCCTCTTAATTGAGGGCAGTTCTCCAGAAAAACAGGGCATCTCAGCGCCACTGGCAGCCACACTCATACGGCTGGGGGTGGGTGCACTGGCCTAGAAAAGAATCTGGGTAGGGTGACAGAAGTGTCTACCTTGGAGGGAAGGGGGAATAAAGTGCCAATGGAAGGTAAAATCCTCAATAGGCTGGGATGGGGAGTTCCAGAAAGAGGCAGGGTCAGCACCAGTGATCAGATGTGGTCGTGGTCCCAGAACTGAAGACAGAGGAATGAGGCTGGAGCAGAGCAGTGTCGGGAGTAGGAGCAGAAGAGGAGGTCTGCGACGGGATGGAGAGGGAGAGGGCCAAATCAAAGGGCAGGCGGGGGGGTCTAGCAAGAACTGTGACTTCCTCCTGGGAGTTAAGAAGCCATTGGAAGTTTCCGAGCGGAGGGTTGACATGGTCTTACTTTCATTTTAATCAGTTTGTCCTGGCTGCCGTGGTGAGAGTAGACGGAAGAGGCCAAGAGTGGAAGATGGAAGACAGATCAGGAGGCCACTGCAATAATCCAAGTGAGAGAAGAGAGTGGCTTGGACCAGGGGGTAAGAGGGAGGGTGGTGAGAGTGGTCAGATTCTGGAAATATTTTGAAAACCATATCAATGGGATTTTCTGAGAATCTGAATGTCAGGTATGAAAGAGAAAGAAGGTCAAGTTTGGCTCCAAGGCTTTTGGCCTGAAATCTTGAAAGATGGTTTCCATTAACTGACATGGGGGAGCTGTGGGTCAGGCATACTCCTTTTTGTGTTCAGAGGGAGCTCTGTTTGGACATATTGGTGTGTGATGTCTACTGGACATCCATGTGGAGATGTTGATGAGTAGGTTGTTGGGAACTGTGGGTGAAAAGATGTTCCTTAAGCTATGAGATCATACAGGGAATGAGTCAAGATGCAAAAGAAAAGGGGTCCAGGAAAGTTTGTCAAACAAAGCATGCTGACCATAAGCCACCCCACTGGACATATGGGTGTCTCCCAAACAGCCTAGGCCAGATCCACATTTACATTACAGGAATGTCACTAATCCCCAGGACTAGTGGGGATTAGTGTTCCCCACCCCCGCTTGGAGATTGTGTTTCAGAATCATAAATACAGAGATATTCAGATTTCAACAATCCTTATATCAAAACCCTACATTTTTAAGAGAAATAAAACGGAGGGTGGGTAGTAACTGATAACAGGCCATGTGAATGGGTCCCCACAGAGCTTCTCTCAGCCAAGTTTTTTGGGCATTTCACACACAGCCTTTTTGGGCATTTCAAACAGGATTGTCTGTAAAAATAAGGCATCAGCTTTTTTATCGGCTCATCTGTTGTTCAAAGGGCCTCTGGTCCCCAGGTGGAGATACTCAAAGGTCATCAGCATATACCACCCTGTGGGGACATTATCTGCCAAGCTGCCCATCCAGGCCCTCTGTGCCCAGAGAGGACAAGGGCAGAGCAGGCATGGAGGAGACAAAGCTTGCTGTTCCCCAGCACCTGCTGTGAGTCCAGCCTGTAGGTGAAGTCTGTTGCTCCAGGTCACATGCAGATGGAGGCAGCCATCACAGAAAGACCCTAAAAGATTTTGCCTTTTCAAAAATGACCCCAGCGTAGAGACCTTTTTTTAAGTGCTTGTGCTAGGGTGAAGATCCCCTGTAGTAGGAAATGGCAATCCACTCCAGTATTCTTGCCTGGAAAATTGCACAGACAGAGGATCCTGGCAGGCTACAGTCCATTGGGTCGCAAAATGTCAGACACGACTAAGTGAGCACACACACTCACACGTGCTGGGGTAGAAGGAACTCTGGAGGGAGGGGCCCTCTGTCTGGGTTCTGCCAGGAACCAGCGGGTTGGCTTTGGGAGCATGTTTTACCTATCTGTGCCTAAGTGTCCTCATCTGTGAAATGGGAATCTTAGCATCCCATGAGGTCATTCTGAGGATTAAAGAAGTTGAAATGGGTCAGGTGCACAGAAGAATGTCTGTCACCAATTAAGGTATTGTCATATTTTATATTTTGTTAGTAATAATATAGCTCTTGGTTGCTTTTATTATTATTGTTGTTGTTGAATTGACTCTTCGAATGGTCTTGGTGATCTTGGGCAAGTAGGTTCACGTCTCAAGGCCCGCAGAGGTGCTCTCACAGGAATCCATGGACAGCCCTCCCTCCCAGGCTGAGACTGAGCAAAACTCCACAACCACATTCTAAAGGCCTGGCAACTGCTGAGGCCTTTACAGGAAGCAAAGCGGCACCGTCAGGAGGAGGCGATGACCGCACGGGAGGCGAGGGGGCCACGAACTGGCCAGGCTGCCTTTGCTCCCCTCGCTGTCTCCCTGTCTCCCTGTCCCACTAGAACAAGGGTGTCTTCCCCAGTCCCCTGAGTTCTCCCTGGCACCCTGGTCCTGGGAGGAGCGCTACAGAGTGTTCTGAACAGCCTACCGTAGTGGTGTTCTTTGTCTACAATTTCAGGAGAAAAAAATCACATGTCAGCTGTTTATTCCAGGCAACAGGTTGCAAAGTGAATGAGAAGCGCCAAACTTCCGAGAAAGCCTCTCTGTTTACAGTATTTGTAGAATCTTGCTCAAGTTTGTGTTTCCCCGGCTGATCACTGTTTTGGCACTCCATCTCCTGCTGCACACTCATGCACTACCTCAGCGGGGTGCACCTTGCCAAGTTGGAGGGGAACTGTTTATAAGCAGCCTGCAAGAATCGTTGGGTTCCTGGGCCTGTGAGGGAAGTAAAGAAGGAAAAAGGAAGAAGGCTCTGGGCTAAGAACCAGGGCAGACCCAATGGAGGCATATAGCACCCCAGGCAACTTGACTCCTGACTCACGTAGAAATAGCGTTAATTATTTGTATTAGCTATCTAATTGTGGTACCTTCAAGAAGAGGTTTATTCCTCTCTTAAAGAAGTCTGGAGGACTTCTGTAGTAGCTCCTCAAACTCCTTAGCTTTCTGCTCCACCATCCTGGTTCATTGCTTTCATCCTTCAAGTTTGCTTCATGATCCAGCGTGGCTGCCAGCTCTAGCCATTACATCTATATTCCAGACAACAGGAAGGAGGAACCAAGGAAGGGTAAAAGGAGTATTCACACCCTCTGCCTTTTACAGAGCCTTCCCAGAAATCCCATAGAGCAACTCTGCCTAAATCTCAGCGGCCAGAGCTCAGCCACACACCTGTTCCTGACCGCAGAAGAGGCTGTGTTACATATGAGACACTGAGAGTGGCTTGAGGGAAAGTGGAGAATGAAGCCTGTTAGCAGTAGCACAGCCTCCAGCTTTCTGTCCTGAGCAATTCTGCTCTGGATCCAAATTTGCACACCCACCTAGCAATAAAGTGATTCCTAAAGCATCGTGTTTACTTGTAACTCAAGTATCCCCCTGGAGAATGTTAAGATTTCTCCCATCTGTCTATGTTATACTATACTCTCTTACAGAAGAATTCTAGTAAATAGAGTTTGTTCCACATCAGAACATGACTAAGGATGGTTTAACTTAACAACAATATTTTAAACTCCCCTCAACTCTTGGTCTGAAAAGTTACCTGGCTCTGACAAGAGACCTAGGTCCTAGTCTTAGCAATCCAGCACCATCAGTCTGGATTCTTTATTCATTCAACAAATATTTGACATCTGACCTGCCCAAGATACTGTGCTAAGTACTGTGGACCCAGGAACCCACACGCGCAATGTCAATCGGTTCTCATGTACTCACCTATAGGAAATCCATAGGCACTGGTAATGCATGGTGGGAGGTGCTGGGGGCCAGAGGTGAGGCTCCCTGGTGGTTCCTTGGCAGGTTTCCTTTGATCCTGTCCAGGAAATCCCATGGACAGAGGAGCCTGGTGGGCTACAGCCCATGGGGTGGCAAAGAGGCAGATACGACTTACTGACTAAACAACAACCGGACAGGTGGGAGGTCACAGGGGTGACCTCCAAGTTGAGAGCTGAAGGTCAAGCAGAGGTTATTCAGATTGTAAATAACAAAGAAGTCACAAGATCAAAGGATGAAAGATCCTGGTGGCCACAGTACAGAGGATGAATTGGAGAGGGGCCCGTGTGGAGGTGAGGAACCCGGCGATGAGGCTGTTGCTCTGTCCAGAGGAGCCGGGGGGGCAGAGGCAGCTTGGATGGTGAGAAGGGGAAGCATACACAGTCATGCTGGTGGTGACATCAGAGAATGTGGTGAGGAGTATCTGATTTGGGACTGGAGAAGGGATTCAAATGTGATGGCGGGTTTCCAGCTCAGGGTTTCTAGCTTCGGACACTAGCTGGTGATGTGTCCTAGGACTGGATAATGCAGGGGAACAGGCCAGGACTTGTGGCTGAGGCCTGCCCTGTACCTGCCTCCTGAGAAGTCAGGCAAGTAGACACACTGGCCCATATAGCCTGGCTCCCCTGACACCCTTTCCCACAGAAATGGCTCCTCCTGAAGCAGAAAGCGTCGTCTGGGGGCTGATCTGGGGCCAGAGGCCAGCGCAAACTCTGGGAGAAGCTCAGAACTATTTGGTTGGGGAATGCTGAGGCCTGGGAACATAAGATTGTTGAGGGGTTGGCATGTGCTCTGGGTGGCCATGTCCCTGTCGCAAGGGGCAGAGGCAAAAGTCAGCAGGAGGCAAGGGGGCCTCCAAGTGCCCTGGGGCAGAGGTCCCAGGACCCAGGTGTAAGGGCAGTGCTGCCAGGAGAAAGCAGGGTGCAAGGAGATGCTGACTTTAGTTCTGGGCAGCTTGTGTTTGAAGGGGCTTCCCGGGTGGCGCTAGTGGTAAAGAACCTGCTTACCAATGCAGGAGATGTAATAAGGGACCCAGGTTCAATCCCTGGGGCCAGGAAGATCCCCTGAAGAAGGGCATGGCAACCCACTCCAGGACTTTTGCCTGGAGAAGCCCATGCAGAGAGGATCCCGGCGGGCTATAGACCATAGGGTAGCAAACAGTTGGATACAACTGAAGCGATTTAGCACGCGTGCATGTGGAGATAATCAGGAGGTAGCCAGAGCTGTCATTCTGGGACACAGAAAGAAGATTTTGAAGTCGCACTTCTCACACTGGCTCCCCTCAGCATCATTTATAAGACAGGGCTCTGCAGGGCTGTGTGACTGGGTCCTCGAGGCTCCTTTCTCCTCTAGCATTCTCTGGACTGTAAACCAGCCTCCTCACCCCACTGCCCCACCCCAGGGCTGCTTGGCCTCCGTGGAGGCAGAGACTGAGGAAGCCTGTCCAAGGGGCCCAACCTCGCCTGATTCACCAAATTCTTGTAATCAGTTTAGTTACACGACAGAGTTCGGATCAGAGTGAGGATTAGCAGAGGAAGTTTGTGAACGGTGCTTTGAACTTCACAGATGAAAGCCCCCTCCCCCGTTCTCACAAAGAAAGTCCAGGGAATGAACGCATGGCCCCCACCCCCTCCAGCCTCACCACCTCCCGCTGCAGCGGGCTGGTGAGCCCTTGGCATCCCAAATGGCCTTCCCCCACCATGGCATTCCACCCAGGTCTCCCAGAGCGGGGAAATGGATTCTGTCCTCAGCCCGCTGCTCCTGGAATTGCAGGCATTCGGTGAGCCAGTCCCCAGCCCTGCCTTCTCCAGGACTCCCACGTGTAGCCAGGAGTAACAGGGACATTTATGTCCCCACCAGCTCCCCCACCCCAATCGGAGTCCACATCCCACAGCGACACAGGGAGGGAAAGAAGAGGACAGAGCTGGGGGAAGAGCAGCCCTCCCTGAGGCTCAGCCTGCCGCGGATGGGTTATTGTTCCCAGATGGAGACTGTCAAACCCTGTCAGCCTCAGATACACAGTGGGCGCTACATCCGCATTCCTGGGATGTGTAACTGCCCGGCTTCACCTTCTGTGGCCCTCGATTCAATAACATGTCAAGTTCCTTCAATCTCACCCGGGGCTAAAACCCTCTCACCCACTCCCAGCCTCTGCATTTGGAACACATATTTGCTGTGGCTGTCTAAATATTTAAGCTGGGCCAAGGGGAGGGCCATGCAGTTGGATTGATTACACTGAGTTGTCCAAGCTGATGGGGGGGTCTCACCTGTTAGTGCTGGTTTTATGATGAGCTTTGGAAGCCAAGAGTCATGGGCTGTGCTCACTGGGCTCTGGGGCTGATGATCCTGGATGCTGTCCCCAGTTAGCAGTCCTGGGTACCTGAGGGAATGGTAGTGGTTTAGTCCCTCAGTCGTGTCTGACTCTTTGAGACCCTCATGGAGTATAGCCCACCAGGCTCCTCTCTCCATGGGAATTCCCAGGCAAGAGTACTGGAGTGGGTAGTCAGTTCCTTCTCCAGGGAATCTTCCCCACCCAGGGATTGAACCTGGGCCTCCTGCATTGTAGGCAGATTCTTTATCCAGAGAGATACCAGGGAAGCCTGGGGGAGGAGCACGGCAATTATGCTGATGACTTAAGTTGAGGGCCTGGCTGCAGGAAGGATCCTGGGTCCTCGATCCCCACTCGAGGTACCCGACCTGCCATGCTAGGAAGCGCATTCCACAGCCCACTCCGTCCCTTCCTCTGAGGGTCTGCCTCTCAGAGTCATGATGTGGCTCCCACCCTGGCAGACCCTTTCCACAGTGAGTCCATTTTCTTTAACTAATTTGCAATAAATTAGGCTCTTGTTTGGATTTCCTGGGTGGCGCTAGTGGTAAAGAAACCACCTTGCAAATATAGGAGACATGAGAGATGCAGTTTCCCTCCTGGGAAGATCCCCAGGAGGAGGGCATGGCAAACCCACTCCAGTATTCTTGCCTGGAGAATCCCATGGACAGAGGAGCCTGGTGGACTACAGTCCACAGGTTGGCAGAGTTGGACACGACTGAAGTGACTCAGTACACACGCAGGCTCTCACTCAAGCTGCATTGTATCTGTGGGCCACAAGGGTAACTGTGGGGACAGATGAGGGCACCTGGGACCCAGAGATGGTAAATGACTTGCTCAGGATCACAGAGCAGCTGGTAATGAAGCTGGATCTTCTATCCTAGAACTTTGACTTTCTATCTGTCATGGGTTGAATTGTATCCCCCGCAAGATTTGCTGTGGTCCTAACTTCTGCTGCCTATGAATGTGACCTTGTTTGGAAACAGAATCTTGGCAGATGGAATCAAGTCGAGGTGAGGTCCCTGGGGGGACCCTGATCCAATATGGTGATTTCCCTTTTTTTCTCTCTGCACCCAGACTTTTTATTTTTTATATAAATTTATTTATTTTAACTGGAAGCTAATTACTCTCCAATATTGTAGTGGTTTTGCCATACATTGAGATGAATCCACCACAGGTGTACATGTGTTCCCCATCCTGAAGCCCCCTACCACCTCCCTCCCCATCCCATCTCTCTGGGTCATCCCAGTGCACCAGCCCCGAGTACCCTGTCTCATGCATCAAACCTGGACTGGTGATCCGTTTCACATGTGATAATTTACATGTTTCAATGCCATTCTCCCAAATCATCCCACCCTTGCCCTCTCCCACAGAGTCCAAAAGACTGTTCTATACATCTGTGTCTCTTTTGCGGTCTTGCATGTAGGGTTATCGCTACCATCTTTCTACAATATGGTGGTTTCCTATCGGAAGAGGGGAGTGTAGACAGAGGCCCCCTCATAGAGGAAAGTCAGTCTCCTGAAGAGGAGGCAGGGATGAGGGTTATACAGCCACAGTCCAGGGAGCAGTGGGATGACACCACCAAAGCCGAAAGAGCACAGAAGTGTCCTCCTCTAGGGCTTGGAGGGAGCATGGCCCTGCCCCACACCTGGATTCCAAACTTTGAACTTCCAGAACAGTGAGAGAGTACACTTCGGTTGTTCTAAGTAGTCCAGTCTGTGCACTTTGTACAGCAGCCCTGAGAAACTATACATCATCCAAAAGCGTTTCTGATACAAGATGTAAGTGAATTCTGGATGAAAATGCAGCTCCTTAGAAGCGATGAGAGGTTATGGGTCTGGACCCCTGGCTACTGACCAGATCACGTTTACTGTGCAAGTCACCTCTGTGCCGCCTCCTATCCTGAGATGTGCCCTCCCATGAGGCCCATTGATATGGGCTCCTTCTCAATTTCTCAGCTTTAATTTATGAGTTGATGTCAAACCAGGAGACTTTTCCCCTGAATCTGTCTCAGGCTGCCCAACATAATTCTGATCATTTGCTCTTGAATGGCCTTCCCCTCTAAGGAATTTCAAGGCGCTTAAACCCAATTCTGTGACCCATGGGAGTGGCTGCGGGGGTTAGGAATTCCTGGTTTACATCTAGCCTCTGACCTCTCCCTGTCCCTATGACTTCATTAAACTGAGTCCTTTTGTTGAGCAGGCTTTAGGAAAGAGGTTGAGAGCTGGCGTAGAAAATACCATGGCTCAGGCTTGGCCTGACAGTGGGCCAGGGGTTTGGTCAAATAGATGCTTTGCAATTAATCTTAATGTTTATCTTCAATCTCAAGAGCTGGCAATTTTCCAGAATCCATTGGCTTGCTCCTGAGTCTGTGGGATTTCTTGCAAGGCAGTCACTTGGTGGTTTACATCCAGGGGTGGCTGTGTTCATACCCTAAAACCCAGCAATTCTGGCCCGCAGGAGCTCTAAGCCCACTGCCTTCTGTCAGCCTCACACATTGGCCAAGGTTGATTGACCAAATCCTAGATCTGGTTGCATAACTTTGGGAGTAACCGTTCTAAAAGACGTGTTCTATTTTCTTGCCTCACTGCTCTTCCCTGAAGCTTCTTGTTTACTGTGGAATTTCTAAGAATCTAAACACATCCAGGGACAATGCTCCCAGTCCCACAGCCATGAGTTGAACTAAATGGAACCATACCTTTGCTTTCCTCCCAAACCAATGGGTGGAACCAATGTAAAACCTCAGGATCATTCACTGCGTGTGCAGAGACTCCCCTGTGTGTTTTTATGTTCCTCCCGAGAAGGATGTGTGTTCTTGCCTGTGTTTTATCTACCAAATACAGGCATTGCATTCCAAAGGTGACAGGTCTGAACAACCGGTCATTGCTAACACCAGTTGTGGTACAGCCATACAATGCACCCCTATATAGCCACAGAATGTCAGGCTTTGGAAGCAAATTTAATGACATGGGGAAATGTTTGTGGTCTGCTATTAAGTGAAAAAAGCTGCTTACAAAACAGAATTTACAGTATGAAAATAATTATGCAAAAATTAGGTAGATAGCCATTGAAAATCTGGAAGGCTATAATCCAAAATATAAACATCGATGAAATACTCTAGGTCACAAACACACAATGGAGAGTCTGTGCACCCCTCAAGGGCATCTATTTGAGAGAACAGAAGTGGCTGACACCTTGGCACAGAACAGACCCTGTTAGGAAGGGCCATCTTTTTCTGAACATACTTGGCACCATGGAGACTGGCGTTAGCTCTGGGACTGTACTTGCTACTGCTATGCTGTGCTCAGTCATGTCTGACTCTTGATACCCCATGGACTGTAGCCTCCCAGGCTCCTCTGTCCATGGGATTCTCCAGGCAAGAATACTGGAATGGGTTACCATTTCCTCCTCCAGGGGATCTTCGTGACCCAGGAATCCAACCCATGTCTTCTGCATCTCCTCCATTGCAGGCATATTCTTTACCCCAGAACCATCAGGGAAGCCCTCTAGGATTGTGGGTGAGTCAAAATTGTCTTCTGTAAGCTTTTCCATACTTCCCCAGAGTTGTTCTGTGATTATGTGCTACTTTTGTGTCAACTAAAGATGTATAATATAATCAATCTTAAAAATGAAAACAGGTGGAAATTTGAAAACTGATAGAATATTCGATGATATTAAGGAAGTGTCTTTAAGTATACTAATGATATTGTGGTTATATTTTTTAATGACTTATTAGCTTTTAGAGATGCATACTGACATGTTTGTAGATGAAATGATATGTCTTCTAGAATTTGCTTCAAAAGAATATGGGAAGGGAATTCTCTGGCTGTCCAGTGGTTAGAATTTGGCCCTCTTACTGTCAGGGGCCCCAGGTTCAATCTCTGGTCAGGGAACTAAGATCCCACAAGCCAAGCAGTGCAGCAAAAAAAAAAAAAAAAAAAAATTGAATGGAAATATAAAGTGTTGCCTGCAAAAAAAGGAAAAAAATGCAAAGATGGATAACCATCAATTCCTTCACTCTACTGAGGCAAAATAAAAAGGAAAGGATTAATTTACAAGATTGAGAAATTTGATTTAGCTTATGGAAAAAATAAATTATTACAAGTATTGGAATGTTAAATACCACAGTATTATTGTATCAGCTAGGACTGATACAAGTAACTAAAGTACCTGATACAAGTAACTGAAGCAAGGAACTAAAAAAAAATCTTGGACTTCCCTCATGGTCCAGTGGTTAGAAATCTGTTTGCCAGTGCAGGGGACACAGGTTTGATCCCTGGTCTGGGAAGATTCCACATGCCATGGAGCAACTAAATCTGTGTGCCACAACTACTGAGCCTGAGCTCTAGAGCCTGCGAGCCTCAACTACGGAAGCCATGCGCCCTGGAGCCTGTGTTCCTCAACAAGAGAAGCCACTGCAATAAGAACCCCACGCACCACAGCTAGAGAGTAGCCCCTGCCTGCTGCAGCTAGAGAAAGCCTGCATGCACCAGTGAAGACCTAGTGCAAAAAAAAAAAGCAAGAAAAAGAAAATCTTACAGTGATTTAAGCCCTAAGTAGGCAATGGCACCCCACTCCAGTACTCTTGCCTGGAAAATCCCATGGACAGAGGAGCCTGGTAGGCTGCAGTCCATGGGGTCGCTAAGAGTCGGACATGACTGAGCGACTTCATTTTCACATTTCACTTTCATGCATTGGAGAAGGAAATGGCAACCCACTCCAGTGTTCTTGCCTGGAGAATCCCAGGGATGGGGGAGCCTGGTGGGCTGCCGTCTATGGGGTTGCACAGAGCCGGACACAACTGAAGCGACTTAGCAGCAGCAGCAGCATATCTGTCAGTTAATGTGGAGAAAACAGGTAGAAAATCCCAGGGTTATTCAGCAACTAAAGGTGACATCAAGATACTGAGAAGTCAGGTGTTTTCCATCCTTCTGTTGTTGTTGTTTTAACTGTAGACTTACTGCCACATAGTTAGAAGATGCGTGCATGAGCTCCAGACTACCCAGTCTTAAGTAAAAATACCCAAAGGCAGGAAGCAGAGGGAGGAGAGTGAGAGAAAATTCTCATAGGTAGCTCTTTTTCTCCTCTTTTCCCAGGAAGGAAAACTCTTGCCCCAAACCCCTTTGGTAATCTTGCCTTTGTGTCTTACTGGATGATACTTGGTTGCCTGGTCCAACTGCAAGGGAGACTAGGAAAATGAATATCTAGCTGTTTAAGGCCCTACAAGAAGGAGGAAAAGCATTAGGAGTGGCTGTCGTAATTATAGAAGAGAGCTATGGCATATCCGTCCTCTTTTTTCAAGGAATTTTTGCTAATTCTAGGAAGATTGAAAAATGCAGGTAGTTAGCTATTTCTGCATCCAAAGAAATCCGTTAATAACATTTTGGTGTCAGAGGAGTAGCTTTTAACAAAGTTAGATCTTCTTTATTGGGTACATGAAGACAAGGGAAGACAGAGCAGGTCAACCCACGCCTTCCAGGTTTTCTACAGATTTGTGAGTCAAAGTAAAAGGCTCTACCTTGATTTCTAACACTCTTTAGGAATAGAAAAAGAGTATTTGGGTAGAGTTTATCAGTTGTGCATCACTGTATAACAAACCACCAAAACTTAATGGTTTACAACAACAAGCATTCATTATTTTTTAATAATTATTTATTATATATTTTTTATTTACTTTTACTTACTTGGCCACTTGGGTCTTAGTTGTGGCACGTGGGAACTCTGATCTTGGTTAACGGCATGTAGAATCTAGTTCCCTGAACAGGGGTTGAACTCGGGTCCCCTGCATTGGGAGTACAGAGTCTTAGCCATTGGACCACAGGGAAGTCCTCAACCATTTATTACCATTCATGTCTCTCTGGGTCAGGAATTTGGGCTGGGCTCAGTATGAAGACACTTTTATGTGGCATTGGCTCCTTCACTCCAGCAACAGCATTCAGCTGACCCATCAGCGGAGCTGGAAGATCCGAGATGCTTCCCCCATCTGTCTGCAGCCTCTCTGGATTCATTCTGCCTGGTCCTCCAGTGCCTTTCTCTCCAGGTGTCTTCTCCCTTTAGCAGGATAGCCCCAAGTTCTCCCCATGGCAGCTGCTTTCCCCAAGTGAAGTGTGTTTGTCAGTCAGTTGTTTCTGACTCTTTGCAATCCCATAGACTGTAGCCCACCAGACTTCTCTGTCCATGGAATTCCCCAGGCAAGGGTACTGGAGCGGGGTGCCTTTTCCTTCTCCAGGGGGTCTTCCTGACCCAGGGATCAGACCCGGGTCTCCTGCATTGCAGGCAGTTTTTTTTTAACCATCTGAGCCAAAAGCAGAAGCTAAATTTTAAGGCATGCCTGAAGTTCCATAATAGCATTTCCACCATCCTCTAACTGGTTGGAGCAAAAGGCACAAAGGGCAGTCCAGATCCAAGGGAAGGAAAATAGATTCTGTTTTTTTTTTTTTTTCCTTTGTAGAAAGGTTTTTCGGAGAAGGCAATGGCACCCCGCTCCAGTACTCTTGCCTGGAAAATCCCATGGACAGAGGAGCCTGGTAGGCTGCAGTCCATGGGGTCGATAAGAGTCGGACACGACTGAGCGACTTCACTTTCACTTTTCACTTTCATGCATTGGAGAAGGAAATGGAAACCCACTCCAGTGTTCTTGCCTGGAGAATCCCAGGGACGGGGGAGCCTGGTGGGCTGCAGTCCATGGGGTTGCACAGAGTCGGACACGACTGAAGCGACTTAGCAGCAGCAGCAGAAATGTTTTTAATTACAAATTCAAATTATTTAATAGATACAGATCTGTTCAGTTCTATATGCCTCCTTAAACGGACTTTGGTAGTTTGTATCTTTCAAGGAATTTGTTCCTTTCATTGAAGATTTTTAAATAATGGATGTAAGATTATTAAAACATTTCCTTATTATTCCCTTGATTTCTATGTAATTTTTAGTGATAATCCCTTCTTTTATTCTTTTTTCAGTTCAGTTCAGTTCAGTCACTCAGTCATGTCCGACTCCCTGTGACCCCATGAACTGCAGCACGCCAGGCCTCCCTGTCCATCACCAACTCCTGGAGTCCACCCAAACTCATGTCCATTGAGTTAGTGATGCCATCCAACCATCTCATCCCCTGTCATCCCTTCCTGCTCCTGCCCTCAGTCTTTCCCAGCATCAGGGTCTTTTCCAATGAGTCAGCTCTTCTCATCAGGTGACCAAAGTATTGGAGTTTCAGCTTCAACATCAGTCCTTCCAATGAACACCCAGAATTGCTCTCCTTTAGGATGGACTAGTTGGATCTCCTTGCAGTCCAAGGGACTCTCAAGAGTCTTCTCCAACACCACAGTTCAAAAGCATCAATTCTTCAGAGCTCAGCTTTCTTTATAGTCCAACTCTCACATCCATACATGACCACTGGAAAAACCACAGCCTTGACTAGATGGACCTTTGTGGCAAAGTAATGTCTCTGCTTTTAAATATGCTGTCCAGGTTGATCATAACTTTCCTTCCAAGGAGTAAGCGTCTTTTAATTTCATGGCTGCAGTCACCATCTGCAGTGATTTTGGAGCCCAGAAAAATAAATTAGCCACTGTTTCCATTGTTTCCCCATCTATTTGCCATGAAGTGATGGGACCGGATGCCATGATCTTAGTTTTCTGAATGTTGAGCTTTAAGCCAACTTTTTCACTCTTTTTTAATGAAATATAATTGATTTACAGTATTAGTTTCTGTTGTACAGCAAAGTGATTCAATTAGACATACAGATGTGTGTGTATATATATATATATGTATTACATATGTGCATATATATGTACATATATATATTCATTTTCATATTCTCTTCCTTGAAGGAGAGGCAAAGGGTGTGTTGGATAGGAGATATTGTTGTAATCATCTTGGAAACATTCTGCTCCATATGGCAACAGATCTGCTCAGGGTTAGAGAAGTTAAAACACAAACACATGCAAATGCAGTAAAATTCAAACCAAAAACCCTTTTGCCTCTGGCAGCTATATGCCATGTGTGTATGTATGTATGGATACAAGTGTGTATACATCAACTGTGATCCTCTATAATTCTTTTCAAATGAGAGCTTTCAGGTTTGTTGAGGAACCTCTGTCAACTATTGGTGAGAGTGTAGTACCTAATACCACTAACCTCAGGGCCAGAATGCCCAGATTCAAATCCAGCAGCACATCTTCTTCAGAATGAATTAGCATTTGAATCAGCAGAATGAGTAAAGCAGATGACCCTTCCCAACAGGAGCCCGCATCACCCACTGAGCTGTCAAGAGCCCAAATGGAACAAAAAAGTGAAGGAAGGGCACCTTTGCTTTCTCTCTCCTGGAGCTAAGACATCCACCATCTCCTGCCCTAGGACTCTGGCGCTCCTGGTTTGGATGAGGTCTTAACAACATCAGCTCCCTGATTCTTGGGCCTTCAGGCTCAGACTGAATTATATCATCGTCTTTCCTGGTTCTGCAGCTTGCAGACAGCAGATCATGGAACTTCTTGGCCTCCATAGCTGTGTAAGCCTTTAATAAACTGTGTAATTCCTATAATAAATCTCTTCTAATCTACATCTATCTATCTCGATCTATATATCTATATCTATCCTGTTGGTTCTATATCTCTCTAGAGAACCTAATAGAAGACCCTTAGTTGAATTACATTGGCAAAAACCCTTTTCGCAAGTATGGTCACTTTCACAGGTTCCAGGCGTTAGGATTGAGACATCTTTTTTGGGGGGCCATTATTCAACCCACTACACCACTCTATATAGTAACTGCAAAATTATAAACGTGTGCATGCATGCACACATACTTACACACAGATACACACACCAGGTCTTCCTGACACCCTTACCCTGCTACTATTTTCTTATTTTTCCATAGTACTTGCCACCTTCTAGTGTACTATGCCAATTGTATAAGGTTTATGGTTATTAAATCCTTTATATAAGGTTTATAGTTATTCTCCCCTCCCACTGGAATGTCAACTCACCAGATTTATGTCTGTTTTGTTCATTGATGTAACACAAGAATCTAGACATACAGCAATGTTTGACACATAACAGATGCTAACTTCTTACAGAATGAATGAATGAATGAATGTCACATGTTACAGGGAACCAGTCACCCAAACAACTCCAGGCATACAAGCAGGAGTCAATAAATGCCTGTTGAATAAGATGAGATGAAACAGTCTGGAGCCTGCCCTTAGGAGAATCCTGGGAGACCTTATTGCAAAGGCAAAAATACTCCTTTTCCAAGCTAGTTTTTCAAGTTGTTGTTTTTTTTTCCTCATCAGATTTGCAAATACTAAGCTGCCCACTTCAGGAGCAGTGATTCTCCATTGGTGATTCAGTGTTATATGGTCCTGAAGCTGCCTGAGCTGAAAATTACTTCCTGTAAATTAGAAAAGGTTACATTTCCAGAGAATATATCTTGGTCTCTAAATAAGGTATAATTAATCACACCAGAAAGCATAATGACCAAAATAGTTTCCAAAGAGCAACTTAGAGCTGGATAATTACAAATCAGAGAGTGTGATGAGCCCAGGATGCTGCTACACGGGGCCCTGATGGCCCAAGCTAAGCAAACCGAAAATGCCATGGAAAAATACAGACCAGGGCATGCTCTCTACCTGTTTCTCAGACCGCTCTCCCCCTTCACACCCCACTCTGATGCTCACTCTTGTTTGTCCTTTGTAAGCTACACTCAGTTCAGTTCAGTCACTCAGTCGTGTCCTACTCTTTGTGATCCCATGGACTGATGGACTGTAGCAAGGCTTCCCTGTCCATCACCAACTCCCATAGCTTACTTAAACTCTTGTCGATCGAGTCAGTGATCCCATCCAACCATCTCATCCTCTGTTGTCTCCTCCTCCCACTTTCAGTCTTTCCCAGCATCAGGGTCTTTTCCAATGAACCAGTTCTTTGCATCGGGTGGCCAAATTGTTGGAGTTTCAGCTTCAGCATCAGTCCTTCCAATGAATAGTCAGGACTGATTTCCTTTAGGACTGACAGGTTTGATCTCCTTGCAGTCCAAGAGACTCTCAAGAGTCTTTTCCAATACCACAATTCAAAAGCATCAATTCTTCAATGCTCAACTTTCTTTATAGCCCAACTCTCACATCCATACGACAGTGGAAAAACCATAGCTTTGACTAGACACCTTTGCTAGCAAAGTAATGTCTCTGCTTTTTAATATGCTGTCTGGGTTGTCATAGCTTTTCTTCCAAGGAGAAAGTGTCTTTTAATTTCATGGCTGCAGTCACCATCTGCAGTGATTTTGAAGCCCCCCAAAATAAGGTCTGCCACTGTTTACATTATTTCCACATCTATTTGCCATGAAGTGATGGGACCAGATGCCATCATCTTCATTTTCTGAATGTTGAGTTTTAAGCCAACTTTTTCACTCTCCTCTTTCACTTTCATCAACAGGCTCTTTAGTTTCTCTTCATTTTCTGCCATAAGGGTGGTGTCATCTGCATATCTGAGGCTATTGATACCTTTCCCAGCAATCTCGACTCCAGCTTATGCTTCATCCGGCCTGGTATTTCACATGTTGTACTCTGCCAACTTTTTAATAGAAGTCAAACAAGCAGGGTGACAATATACAGCCTTGACCTACTCCTTTCCTGATTTGGAACCAGTCTGTTGTTCCATGTGTCTGGTTCTAACTGTTACTTCCTGACCTGCATACAGATTCCTCAGGAGGCAGGTAAGGTGGTCCAGTATTCCCATCTCTTTAAGAATTTTCCAGCTTGTTGTGGTCTACACAGTCAAAGGATTTGACGTAGTCAATAATGCAGAAATAGATGTTTTTCTGGAACTCTCTTGCTTTTTCTATGATCCAATAGATGTTGGCAATTTAATCTCTGGTTGCTCTGCCTTCTCTAAAACCAGCTTGAACATCAGGAAGTTCACGGTTCATGTATTGCTGAAGCCTGGCTTGGAGGATTTTGAGCATTACTTTGCTACCATGTGAGATGAGTGCAATTGTGCAGTAGTTTGAACATTCTTTGGCATTGCCTTTCTTTGGGATTGGGATGAAAACTGCCCATTTCCAGTCCTGTGGCCACTGCTGAGTTTTCCAAATGTGCTGGCATATTGAGTGCAGCACTTTCACAGCATCATCTTTCAGGATTTGAAATAGCTCAACTGGAATTCCATCACCTCCACTAGTTTTGTTCGTAGTGATGCTTCTTAAGGCCCACTTGACTTCACACTCCAGGATGTCTGGTTCTAGGTGAGTGATCACACCATCATGGTTATCTGGGTCATAGGATATGTCTATTTCTTTATTTCCTCAAATAATGGCCTTTAAAACTGAAAACAAAAATCATTTGGCTGCTGAGAAAGAAGTTTTGGAGCCTGAGTTTTGGTTGGTTGTTTTCTCCTTCTGCAAAGTTCAGGGCACAAACAAAGTCTTTAAATACAAATGTATTTCTTATTTTTAGTAAAACAGCAAGGCATGTTTTGAAGGGTATTTAGGAGATGCAGACGAGCAGAAGGAAGAAAGCATTTGAAACGGCCTATACGCCCCCCACCCAGAGACAGCCGTGGCCGTTGTCCACGTTGACTCTCACTTTCACCTTTTTGCATCTCATGAACTTCCTCACTTCCCGCCCATCTCACTCCTGTTTAGATGTTTTAGGTGTGTTTCTGGTGGTTTAAAGATGGCATTTGCTGCAATAAGCCAGGGAGCCAGTGCTAGCCAGCAGACACCCCCAGTCTTTTCTCTCACGTGTGTCCTCAATTCCTGGACCCACTCCTGCAGGGGAAGTCCATCTTCTTTTTGCATTAATCTTAAGGATTAAACCACAGGCCTGCAGTAAGGATTCTGTGGCCCGGGGCCAGAGGTCCCCCCCTGGAGGACACACCAGTTCTAGGTCTGTCTCACATTACTGTGGCCCTATAGCTTCCAGCTATCAAAGAACAAAAAGAGGGAAATCCATCCATCATTCATTTGACCAGGGACCTACTCTGTGCCCGGGGTTCACGTTATCTATTGCTGACTAACAAACCACCCAGAAATAAAATGGCTTTACACAACTATTTACTATTACTTCTTATGAATTTGTCCTCTGACTAGGCTCAGCTCGGGGGTCCTAGCTTTAGGTCTCATGTGGTTGTCATCAGGTTGCAGCTGGGCCTGGAGTTACCCAAAGGGCCCTCTGGGCAGGATGACCAGGGTGGCTCCCTCACCAGCGGGTGCCCCATGGACTCTCTCCCCTCACATAGTGTTTCAGTCTCCAGGCCTTCTCCACCTGGTGTGAGCTTCACATAGCATGGTAGCTTCAAGGTACCTGCATGTCTTACATGGCAACTGGCTTCCAAGGGTGGAAAGCAGAATCTGCCAGCCCAATTAAGGGCCCCCCAGCACAGGTAGTGTCACTTTTGCCATAGTCGATGAGTCAAAGCTGTCACAGGGTCTATCCAGATTGAAGGAGGTGGGGAAATAGATGCTACTCCTTGACGGGAGAGTGGAAAGTCACCCTGCAGTAGCATACGTTGGGTAGGAAATATTGTTGCCAGATTCTTTGGAAACTGATCTGCCACAAGCTGGATCTGTGTACAGCCAGGTGGTACAGTTGTTGAGAGCTCCCCAGTCCTTAGAGCTAACATCTAGTAATCAAGATAGACATTAACCAACCATGCAATAAAATGTATATTTCCACATTGTAAAGCTAGGTGCTAAAAAGGAAAAGTTGACTCATTGGAAAAGACTCTGATGCTGGGAGGGATTGGGGGCGAGAGGAGAAGGGAACGACAGAGGATAAGATGGCTGGATGGCATCACTGACTCGATGGACATGAGTCTGAGTGAACTCCGGGAGTTGGTGATGGACAGGGAGGCCTGGCGTGGTGCGATTCATGGGGTCGCAAAGAGTCGGACACGACTGAGCGACTAATCTGATCTGATCTGATCTGAAAAAGGAAAAGAACAATGGGAAAGGAAAAGCATAAAAGAAACTTGGTCAAGGAATGCCTCTCTGAATATGGGGTGCATAGACTGAGACCCCGATGGTGAGCAAGAGTTATCCAGGTGAATAGCACTCCACAGAGAAGGAACAGCATGTGAGAAAGGAGAGTGGAGTTAAACTGTAGGGACCAAGAGATGGATATAAGACAATACTGAAAAAGTAAGTAGGATAGTGTCATGCAGGACATGGCAGCCCTCGTTGAGTACCTAGGATTTTTTTCCTCAGTACAATAGAAAAGCACTCATTTTGTTAGGTTAGGTCCAGCTGCACGTGAACTGGGTCATGCAGGACATGGCAGCCCTCATTGAGTACTTAAGATTTTTTTTTTTCTCAGTACAATAGAAAACCACTCATTTTGTTAGGTCAGGTCCAGCTGCAAGTGACAGAAACTCCAAATAACAATCTATTAAACAATTAAACTTTTCCCCACATGAACTAAGGTTTGCATAATCCATCAGAAGCTACACAGTTATCAGGGACTAGCACCTTCAGTCTTCCATCTGCCGTCCTCAGAACACAGTTCACCCCTACCTCATGGTTCAGAATGGCTGCCTGAGTGCCAGCTATCACATCCACATGGCAGTCAGCAGGAGGGAGGATATGCTTTCTCCCTCTTGTGATACACATCATTTTCACATCTGCCTGTGAGGGAGCCGGGGGAATAGTCTTTCTCCCATTACCCATGTGCCTAGTTAAGAATTGAATGTTGTACTACTAAGGAAGCAGGAGAGAAAATGGATAAACAGCAGTCTCTCCTATAGTACTGGAAGACTTTAAGGAAGGGAATATTTCTAACATTGCCAAAACATCTTATAAAACAGGAAATTGGTTTCTTTGTCAAGAGTCCTGAATTCTACAGTGCCCTTCCCTCACCCCACTACTGTTCTCAAGGTGACTTTGTGAATTCCTTTAACTTCTCTGGGACTTTGATTTCTCATCCACAAAAGGGAGGCTAGCCTGCCCACCGCATAAACATGTTATGTGAGCTGGTAAGATCATAATAACTAAAAGGCTTAGCAGGGGGTGGGAGTGAGTAATCACATTTAGGGAGGATGTTAATTTTGAGAAATTCCCAATCTGTGAAGTATTTGGAGATTTGGAGGCACTCAGGAAGCAAACACAGAGAAGGCAATGGCACCCCACTCCAGTACTCTTGCCTGGAAAATCCCCTGGGCGGAGGAGCCTGGTAGGCTGCAGTCCATGGGGTCGCAAAGAGTCACACACGACTGAGCGACTTCACTTTCACTTTTCACTTTCATGCATTGGAGAAGGAAATGGCGACCCACTCCAGTGTTCTTGCCTGGAGAATCCCAGGGACGGGGGAGCCTGGTGGGCTGCCGTCTATGGGGTCGCATGGAGTCGGACACTACTGAAGTGACTTAGCAGCAGCAGCGGCAGGAAGCAAACAACACTCTGTCTTTCTGATGTTCTTCCTGTAACCCAGCAACCAGCAAGAAGTCCTTACGAGCACAGAAGTGGGATAATGTCCACTGTCCTTAAGTGGACAGAATGAGGCTGATATCATCAGCTTCCTTGGAAATGCCAAAGGTAAACTGACTTGCTGCCTGAGCAGTCATGAGCCTTCGTCACAGAGCACAGACTGTTGAGATAGGGACTAGAACGTTGCTTCCAGGAAAGCTGAAGCTGTTCACACCCCACACAGAGATAGATTTTGGATGAGCTGGTCTCTAAAACCTGGATTAAAGGCCAAGTAGGGACAGAACTAGGGTTCACTTGTTCTCGTGCTGAAAGTTTCACTCACCTAACAATACAGCAAGATTAGCTGTTGTTTATGGACTGCCTACTAAGCCAAGTGGCAGAGTCTGGGCTAAGCTCCTGAAATAATTACCTCATTCAATGTTCAATAGTCCAAAGAGGCAGGTCCCAATCATACCCCCAAGTGAAAATGTGAGGAAATTGGGCTCCAAGAATCCACAGTTACTACAGGCTAATAGCATGGCTTATTCCTAGAAGTCTGGCTCCAGAGCCATTCAGTGTAAACCACTGTGTCCAGCCCCTTAAAATCCGAAGATGCCTCACTTCTGAGCACACAGGTCTTGAAGGCCTACTATGTGCCAGGTCCTGGAGTAGGTGTTAGTATCATAAAAACAAAAGCCAGGCCTGGGCCACAAGAAGTTCACAGCTGGTGGAAAAGTACACTAGTTAAATGTGCTGCTAGGTATTCTGAGCGGTTGCTTTGTATACGGGAGGAAGGCCTAACCCACCCTTATAGATTGTGCTGGGAACAGTCTGGGAAGGCTTCCTGGAGGAAGCAATGCAAGAGTCAAATCTGACGTCTCTGATTCAAACACACTTGAATGCGTCTGAAAGGCTTCACGCACACAACCACACAACTATTACTGCTTTATACTATGCTTTTTTGACCCAGCAGGCTGATCCTCCTAATTTACTTATAAACAGAGCTCCAGGGACCATTGGTAAAGACAGCAGGATAGGCTCTCCTGAAACTCAGCTCCCCCTGTTTTATTGGTCAGCCCATTTATTTTATCATGTCTCATCTTAGGTTCCAGCAGGTCTGGAGTGAAAGGTAGCTTCACATGAGCATCCAGAGGAGGACAGAGGTGGGCAGCAGTGGCCTCACCTCTAGAGAGCCTGGGCCCTGGGTGTGAACCAGGTCATTCTTTCTTCCACTCACACTTCTTCACCACAAGCTTGTTATGACCTTTATCCTTATCTTTTATTCCAATAATTGTTTCAGTGGAGAACATTTTCTTCTCTTGGAAAACACAAGGCTTGAAACTGAAAAAAATGAAAATGTGTGGACAATTTTCAGTTGCTTTTCTAGGAGGGGTGGTCCTCACATGGAAGGGCTCATGTCCTACACCCACCTATCTGAGCATTCTTTCTCTTTTTGTTCAACAGGGATAAGAAAAATGAGAAACCTGGGTTTTCAGCCCATTGCAAGAAAGATCCAGAAAGTGCACAGCAGGAATAGTGGGGTAGCCTGGATGACTGGCCTTGCTTCCTGAGAATCACATGTGTGTGTGTGCTCAGTCATGTCTGACTCTTTGTATCATCACAAACTGTAGCCTGCTGGCCTCTGTCCATGGGATTATCCCACCAAGAATACTGGAGAGGGTTTGCCACTTCCTCCTCCGGGGATCTTCCCGACCCAGGGATGGAACTTGTGTCTCCCGTGTCTCCTGCATTGGCAGGCAGATTTTTTACCTTTTGTGCCCCCTGAGAGGCACAGTATCCCAGATACGTTGATCATCTATCACAGGTGCACAGGAACATGGGCCTGCGCGGAACTTCTACAAAGACAGGATTGTGGGGCCAGGCTGATAGCGGGGGTTTGGGGAGGGGGCTGGCTCTGAGGCCGTACTACATATATGATGCAAAAAACATCCGTTGTTTCCATATCAGAGATGGAATGCTGGATATTAAGAGGTGGGGCTTAAAACTGCTCCTTCAGATTAGAAAAAAGAAAAGATAAAGGGAGAGAGAAGACTGGATGGAGGAGAGGGGGGATAATGAATGGACAGAAGTAAAGTGAATGTTACTCAGCCATGTCTGACTCTTTGCAACTAAATGGTATATACAGTCCATGGGATTCTCCAGGCCAGAATACTGGAGTGGGTAGCCTTTCCCTTCTCCAGGGGATCTACCCAACCCAGGGATCAAACCGGGGTCTCCTGCATTGTCGGCGGATTCTTTACCAGCTGAGCTACCAGGGAAGCCCCAGACAGAAGCTGGGAAAGGAGAAAATATTTAATCAGAATTTCTAAAACCAGATTCCAACAGAAATTCTTGCCACCATTTGTTAAAGATTTACCATTAGGGCTAGAACTCATTGGCATTATGGGGTGATTAAAAACATCTGAGTTTTAGAGGGAAGCAGGACTGATTTTAAATCCTGTTGCTGCTGCTTCTCAGCTGAGTGAGCAAGGAAAGCCCTCCTTTCCTCATGAGTAAAAAAGTCTGTGATAATACCTAGTGAAGAGTCCCCAGCAACGTCGGCTGCAGGCGGAGGCTTGGAGAGGACACAGTGGGAACTTCTTCCTCTTGTGGGACTAGGAAATCTGACAGCCTGGCCTGATGCTCCCTACTGCTCCCAGGGGAGAGGAGGATCGGACGGGGGCCTGAGGTGAGAAGGACCATCGCCCTGACAGCACCTGAAAAGGTGAGATTGTGCTGAGGGTGTGTGAGTAAGAAGAGTTGGGGGCAGTGGGCGGCCACCAGGCTGGTCCAGCCCTGGCCAGGCCTTTGCTGAAAACCACTGGACCACTAGGTTCTCATATGTGAACTACTTTTCTTCTCTTGTTTCTGCTTATAGCCCTGCCCTGGGACACTCTGGCAGCTAGTCACCTCTTCATTCACTCGCAGCCTCTATTCCAGATGTGGAATTCAGGCCTGAAGCCACCGTCTTCTGTTTCAAGGTTGATGGCATGTCTGTTCTTTCATGGTCTCTGTCCCCTTCTCTTGGGCTCCTTTGACTGTGCTGAACACCCTCTTGGGAACAGGCATTTGGCTCATGTTCAGTTCTTAGAAGTGAGGACAGTTTGCGGCAGGGGCCATGTGAACAGTGGGGTGTGTACTTGCATGCACATGTGTGTGCCTATCTGTGATGCGTGTTCTTCTCCAGTGTAACCCCTCCTGTCAACTTTCAGCTCTTCCACTCTCTTCGCAGCCTGTCTTTAAACAAATTCATTCCAATCCTTTGAAACATTTCATCTTTAAACCCACAAGAATGTTCAGATTCTATCTGGGCTTCAGGAATTAGCTAGTTTCAAAGTCACTTCCAATTGCATGACCATTCATGTAGAAACATTAACCTTTTTGAATCTTTCAAGTTGTTCCATTAGCAGATCTAAATGCGTCCTTTTCCTTCTTCGTTTAGTAAGTCAACTAATCATTCTGGCATTGCCCTCATTTTTGATGTTAAGGAATCCCACAATACCCCTCACACTATATAGGTTTCTGACTGCTCTTAAAATGGCTTGTGATCAGGAAAAAAGCAAAAACCAAAAAACCCGCAAGTGACGTTTTCCAATACAGGCTTTAAACAAGATTATTCTCCAGGAGTGGAGTTAAAAGAGAAAAATTATATAAGTAATTGCTTAAGAATGTGCCTTAATACTGTAATTTCTTAATATGATGACACAGTTTAAACGTGCTATCTGAGATGTTCTTGAAACAATTCGAGGTCCTTTGTGCTGTGGAATGAGATACTTTTCTCCAATTAAGAGATGCAAGTGCTCCAAAGAGAAACAGAATGTAATGCCTGTTAGGGAGCAGGGTGGGGGTGGGGATTTCTCCAAAAGAAAGAAAAAGAAAAACTAAACTTTATTAAAACTTTGAAAATCCAGTGGGCGTAAATGAAATGGCTGATTACAGTTCACCTAGATAGGGATGTTGTCATACAATTAAATTATTTTAATCGGCCAAATAAAACACAGTTGTAACAACCTAACTTCTTAGAATCCTTGGGTATTTCACAAGGATCTAGTCTTACCTTTCAGCTATTCCCGTATGCTGAATTTTTTCCATAACATTTATTAGGGTAGAATATAAATAGGAAAGCATATTTTAATATTGAGGTAGCAGTTCCTCTTAAAAATGTTTTATTATTATAAAAAGTTACACCGAAATTTACAAAGAAAATAAAAATCACCCATAATCATATCATTAGGGAAAACCATTATTAATGTTTTGATGTATTTCTTCTAAACATTTTGTGTATGTGTTATAAATAATGTGCATAAATAATGTAATTTTTCAAAATTGGGGAATTGTGATGTGGATACAGTGTTATAGTTTATCATCTTTGTTATTTATACTTAATATATGCTGGGGAGGTTTCTCCATGTCATTATACATTCTTTTATACCATCATTAGTACTGGCTATGTAGTTTTCCATTGTGTGAATGTACCATGATTTTTTAAAAAATCAGTTCCCTCCTATGCATCACTTGGGTTCTCTCCTGGGGTTTTGTTTGCCATTACAAACAATGGTGTAGATATGTCTCCGTGTGTATCCATGATTAGTTCTCTGAAACAAAGGGTGGGAACATTCATAAAGCCATTCATACAAAGGCTTAATTACCCTCCAGAAGAGCAACACCAATTAATACTCACTCCAGGAATGAAGAAGGATAGTGAGGAAGTGGAACATGCAGACTGGGCTTGAACCTCTGCCACCCTCCAATCATGCAATCTCAGGCAGATGATAGAAATGCTCTGCGCTGCAGACTTTTTATCTGAAAAATGGGAGAAATCAGTGCATTTATGTCACGTGGCTATTTTGAGGATTAAATGAGAGAAAGTGCTTGGACCTGACATGCTGGTCCATCAGGAGAATCTTACAACCAGATTCTTCCACCTATCGATTCAATTCACTTAACAAATCTTCAGTGAGTGCCCATCCACCGTGTGCCAGGCTCTGCTCTTGGCACTTGGGGAGCATCCGTGAGCAGAACAGTTGAAGATCCTGGCCTGAATGGGAGCTGCCATTCTAGTGGTGGGGGAGGAGGAGACAGACAATAAATAATAGAGCTGAAGAAGTTAGTGTACAGTATCTTAGAAGGTAATGAGCGTGCTATGGAGAAAGACAAGGCAGAGCAGTGTAAGGATTTTCAGGAATTTGGGGTTTCAGTTTGGAATTTTAAGAAGGGTAATCAGAAGAGGCGCCAGTGAAAAAGTGACAGTTGAGCAAAGACTTGGAGAGGGTGGGAGAGCAGACAAGCAGATAACAGGAGAAAGGCTGGGAGCAGGAGTGTGCTGGAGCCTCAGAGGCAGGCAAGAGGCAGTGTGGTGGGAACAAAAGCCGTGAGGCGGGTGGCAGGGGAAGGTGATGAGAGAGAGGTGTCGGGGCAGACCACATGGAGCCTTATAAGACCTCTTCCTCTGTGTGGATGGAGGAACTACTGCAGACTTCTGAGCAGGGGAGTAACAGGGTGGGGCTTCCATGCTGTAAAATCACTGCCTGCTGTGTTGGAATAGACTGTAAGGGTCGAGGGTAGAAACAGGGAGTCTGTTAAGGGTGACAATGACAGGTGACAGGTTATGATGACTCTGATCAAGTGGAAAGAGTGAAAGTGGCCAGCATAGGCAGAGTCTGGACGTGTTGTGAAGGGAGCACCAGTAGGGTTTCCCATAGGTGTGAACTGGATGTGGGGTGTGAGAGGAACAGAAGTCAAGGATTTATTCCATGGCTTCTGACCTGAGCACTTAGAATAATGGAGTTGCCTTTCACTGAGCTAGAAGATCAGCCATGGAGTTTGGAAAATGCTAAGTTTGAGGAGTCAATCAGATATCCAAGTGGAGATACGGAGAAGGCAGTTAGAAAGATGACCATCTGGACAGGGCTCCCTGGTGGTTCAGTGGTTAAGACTCTGAGCTGCCGATGCAGGGGATGCAGGTTTGATCCCTGGTTGGGGAACTAAGATACCACATGCCTTGCTGCGTGACCAAATAATTAAAACTTGGGACTTCCCTAGTGGGTCAGAAGGTAAAGAATCTACCTGCAATGTGGGAGACCCAGCTTCAACCCCTGAATCGGGAGGATTCCTCTGGAGAAGGGAATGGCTACCCACACTAGTATTTTTGCCTGGAGAATTCCATGGACAGAGGAGTCTGGCCAGCTACAGTCCATGAGATCACAAAGAGTCATACACAACTGAGCGACTAACACAAGAGTCATAGGTATATGAGAGATAATTTTAAGACTATAAGCTTAAATAAAATCTCCTAGAAAATATATTTGCATAGAAAAGAGAAAAGGGGTAATGACTGAACTATGATGGTGCCCCAACTTTATAAGATTGGAGAAAGAGGAAAAAGCATTGCAGGAGAGTGATAAGAGCCAGTATCAAGGCAGGAAGAAAACTAGAGAGTCCGATGTCCCGGAACCAGTGAAGAGAAAGGATCAAGGAAGAAGGAATGATCAAGTGGTTCAAATGCTACAGAGAGATCAAGTTAATCTGAGGGTGGAGGACTGATGGGTTCTTGTGGATTCTGCAGCCTCACCAGATGAGAGCAGATGTGATGGAGTGGGCAGAACAAAAAGCTTGATGAGAGTAGGCTGAGGAAAAACGAGAGAAGGCTTGGAGACAGTGAGTACAGACACATCTTTGAGGAATTTTACTCTAAAATAAAGGTGACAGGGGCTAGCTGAGGAAGTATAATCAAAAGAAGTTACAGTGTGTGCATTTGTGTGTATATGCGTGCATGCTAAGTTGCTTCAGTCATGTCCAATTTTTTGCAACCCTATGGACTATAGCCAGCCAGGCTCCTCTGTCCATGAGACTCTCCAGGCAAGAATATTGGAGTGGGTTGCCATGCCTCCTCCAGGGAATCTTCCCAATCCAGGTATAGAAACCACATCTCTTGTATCTCCAGCATTGACAGGCAGGTTCTTTTACCACTAGCGCCACCTGGGAAGCCCCATTGTGTGTACACGTGTGTTTAAATAATAGCAGGTGTATATGTTTAGGAAGAATCCTGAAGAGAGAAGACTTTCTGACTGTAGGAGAGATAACTGTTGGAATAATGTTGTGAGTAGGCAAGAGCAAATGGGCTCTGGTGCAAAGTGAAAGAACTGACTTTAGACGGGAGCATAGGAAATTCGTCTGTATTAAGATATGGCCCCAGAAGTCACCAGTGGGTAGATGTGGTCAAAGGAGGCTGGAAACTTCACTTCCGATTGCCACATTTTCTCATGTACTTACTGAGTGTCTCCTGCATGTCCACCCCTTGGCTCTTCATCCAGTCTTTTTGCCAGGTTCCCCACATCTTTGACATGCCTTCTCCTCTCTGAAATAACTCAGGAATGTTTCAAGGACTTATTAGGTTTCAAGTGACAGCAGAAGTGGTACCCAAAGAAGCCTGGAGGGATGAGCACCTTTCCAAATGCCTCCCTGAATACCTGGGCTCTTCCTGGGGTCAAGAATTTGAAGCAGTTACTCTATCACCCATTACTAAACATTGATAGAAACTCAGGCTAAAAATAGTTGTGCTAAAAATAAAAAGTCCCCGCACTTATCTGAATTTCGTCAATGAAACTGCCAACATCTACATATTTGGAAACATCTGTGCAAACACTTGGATGTTTGGAAACATCAGGAACCTTGGCATCGCCTGGCATTTTTAAAGTTTTATACTCCTTATCCTGATATTTTGGTTTCGTGTAGACATAGCCAGGTGGTGTGAAGGATCTATTTAAATTTGAGTCCCTGCCTACAAAGGTCTGTTTCCTTCCTCATTCAGATACCAAAGGAGAGAACATAGTCATCATGGAACTCTAAGAAACCAATGTCATTGCCATTTTATCTGATCTTGTCCATGAAAATAAATATTCTCTTACATTTAGAGCTAAACCCTCTCACAATTCTCATTCTAAACAGTCAAACTAACTTTGATGTTTTTTCTTACCTCAAGCAATTACAAGCATTTCCTTCATCTTTTCTTTTCTAATGTTTGATGAAATCTTAAACCTATTAAAACCCTTCCAATGTGTACTCCTCGTGGTTCGTATCAAGTCTCATGGGTAAGTCAGCTTTGTTCTTTATTACCTTTGGATTATGTTACTGCAATCCATTATGAGTTATTGGATAAGATGCTGTAGCACAATTGGAAATTAAATCCAAGGTACCCCCCAGCTTTTCAAAAGCTTGTGATTTCTTGCAGTCAATGAGGTACTAAATTCAGCTTCCTTTATTTAATACAAGGTTTCATGATAAAGGGTAGGCAAATCTTTTTTTTTTTTTTTTGTCACACAGTATGTGGGATCTTATGTTCTCTGACCAGGGATCCAACCCGCATCCCCTGCAGTGGAAGCATGGAGTCTTAACAACTGAACCACCAGAGAACTTTCCGCAAATTTTTTATCCGTTCTTTGTAACTGAAGAGCACTTTGCAAACTGATGTTCTTTGCTTATACAAACTTATTTTCCACTCAATGCAAGGAAAAGCAAAATTTGCAGTATCTGTTTCCAGTGTCTTTGACACCTTTTTGTCCCTTTGGAGTAGTAATAACTTGAGGATTTTTAGATGACTTTCTTTTCAAGATCAGATTCTATATTAAAAGAAAGGGACAGAAAGGATCATACTGCCAGTTTTTTACTCCTTCTTCTATAGCTCTCTCCAGTATCTTTTAGATGATGTGAATTTTGAGAATTAAAAACCAGTGAGGATGCTCATTGCTATAAGTAGAGCTCTGAAACCAACAAATATTATTTATATGTTTTTAATTACACATGTATGAAAAGAAGAAAATAAAGATTGTAATTACTGATCAGTCAGTATAACTTGTATTAGAGAGGGTAGCACCATTACTTGTATTAGGTAGGGTGCCATAACAAACTCCAAATTCCCATAACACAGCACAACAGAAGCTTGTTTATTGTTCACATAACTGTAAGTGTTCTTGCCTAGCCTGTGGCTGTTCCTCACTTCAGTTCAGTTCATTTGCTCAGTCATGTCCGACTCTTTGTGACCCCATGGACTGCAGCATGCCAGGCTTCCCCATCCATCACCAACTCTCGGAGCTTGCTCAAACTCATGTCCTTCGAGTCGGTGATGCCATCCAACCATCTCATCCTTTGTTATCCCCTTCTCCTTCTGCCTTCAATCTTTCCCAGCATCAGGGTCTTTTCTAATGAGTCAGCCCCTCGCAACAGGTGGCCAAACTATTGGAGCTTCAGCTTCAGCATCGGTCCTTTCAATGAATAGTCAGGACTGATTTCCTCTAGGATTGACAGGTTGGATCTCCTTGCACTCCAAGGGACTCTCAAGAGTCTTCTCCAACACTACAATTCAAAAGCATCAATTTTTTGGCACTCAGCTTTCTTTATGGTCCAACTCTCACATGCATACATGACTACTGGAAAACCATAGCTTTGGCTAGATGGACATTTGTTGGCAGGGTAATGTCTCTGCTTTTTAATATGCTGTCTAGGTAGGTCATAGCTTTTCTTCTAAGGAGCAAGCATCTTTTAATTTTGTGGTTGCAGTCACCATCTGCAGTGATTATGGAGCCCAAAAAAATAAAGTCTCTTACTGTTTCTATTGTTTCCCCATCTATTTGCCATGAAGTGATGGGACCAGATGCCATCATCTTCGTTTTTGAATGTTGAGTTTTAAGCCAAGTTTTTTCACTCTCCTCTTTCACATTCATCAAGAGGCTCTATAGTTCCTCTTCGCTTTCTGCCATAAGGGTGGTGTCATCTGCATATCTGAGGTTATTGATATTTCTTCCTGCAATCTTGATTCCAGCTTGTGCTTCATCCAGTCTGGCATTTTGCATGATATACTCTGCACAGAAGTTAAATAAGCAAGGTGATAATATATATACAGCCTTGATGTACTCCTTTCCCAATTTGGAACCAGTCTGTTGTTCCACGTCTGGTTCTAACTGTTGCTTCTTGACCTGCACACAGATTTCTCAGGAGACAGGTCAGGTGGTCTGGTATTCCCATCTCTTGAAGAGTTTTCTACAGTTTGTTGTAATCCACCCAGTCAAAGGCTTTAACATAGTCAATGAAGCAGAAGATGCTTTTCTGGAATTCTTTTGCTTTTTCTGTGATCCAGAGGATGTTGGCAATTTGATCACTGGTTCCTCTACCTTTTCTAATTCCAGCTTGCACATCTGGAAGTTCTTGGTTCACATACTCTTGAAGCCTAGCTTGGAGGATTTTGAGCATTGCTTTACTAGCTTGTGAGATGAGTGCAATTGTGCGGGGTTTAGAACATTTTTTGGCATTGCCTTTCTTTTGGGATTGGAATGTAAACTGACTGTAGCAACTGCTCAGTTTTCCAATTTTGCTGGTATATTGAGTGCAAGACAGAGGAGAAAAGGAAAGATATATCCATCTGAATGCAGAGCTCCTGGAGTGGCTGTACCCACACTTGGTCATTCAGGGATCTAGGGTCCTTCCACATGGTGAGCCCAATAGCGGGCTTCCTTGGAGTCCTCTGCATCTGGCTGACAGGAAGCAGGGAGGGGAGCAGGAAAAAAGGCATAGCCCACTACTTAAAACACAAACCAGAAGTGACACAGCACCTCTGTTCACATCCCATGGTTAAGAACTAGCCATACGTCCTGTTCTGGATGCAAAGGAGGCTCAGATATGTAGTCCCTAGTTAGGCAGCTGTGTCTGAGGAATAACTCTGAGTTAAAGGTTAGCCAGCCATCCCTGACACACTGTGTAATGTAATTACATTTAAAAATTATATTCTGCAATGCCTCCTACTGTTAACATTTGGAATATAGCTAACAAATGGGATCATACTACATATATTAATGTTGTTGTTCAGTCGCTAATCGGTGTCTGACTCTTTGGGACCCCGTGGACTATAGCAAGTCAAACTTCCCAGAACTTTACTATCTCCCTGGAGTTTGCTCAGATTCATGCCCCGTGAGTCTGTGATGCTATCTATCTCATCCTCTGCCACCCTCTTCTCCTTTTTCCCTTCTGACAAAATGTGGTCCACTGGAGGAGGCAATAGCAAACCACTCCAGTATTCTTGCTGTGATAACCCCATGAACAGTATGAAAAGGCAAAAAGATATATATTAATACTTACTGCTTTATTACAGTAAAGATGATCTTTCTTCATTAGCAATAAATCAAATCACACATCTGTCACATGTATTGTACGTCATTGCTGTGAACAGAACATGGTTGTAAGTAGCAGCCAGGCATTTTTCTGGTGTGTCTGTTTGGTAGCCAGTATCACAAAGACAGAGAACAGCATGAGACTATGCAGTGTAATGAAGGGGGCTTTGGGGTCAAGCATATCTGGGCTCAAGTCCCAGTCCTTGCATTCACCAACTTGTAATGATAAGGAATCCTTTTGTTTAACCCATGAAATGGGAATAGGAGACTTCTTTTATTAAGTTTTTGTGAGGGGTAGTGAAATAATTTATGCAAAGAACTCAAATACCAGGATGAGTGATAACCTTATTTTTTAAACTTTATAAGTGACTTTAAAATTTATAAGTTTTATAAGAAAAGCTTTATATTTTGGCATTTTGTGGCCTAGTGAGATAGAGGAACATGTAAAGCAAGACTCCATACAAGTCACCTGGGGATGTTAATACTGATTTGGTAGGTCACAGTTTGGGCCCATGAAACTGAATTTCTAGCAGATTCCCGAGCTGACTCTGATGGATGTTGTCCTTGGGACCTAAATAGAGAAACACTGATATAAAAGCTCCATCTAGGCAGTCAAAAGGGGACCAGCAGATGGCAAAAAGTAGGAAAGCAGAAATCAAGAGAAAGGAATAAATGACCCAGAGTCACAAGAGAGGTAAAAAGTAAGAGGAACATCTAGCACAGTATCTCAAGAGGCACTTTGGGTGAAATGGATTTTCTTTATTGGGATCATGCCAAGCATTGTGGACGTTTGGCATGCCTGCCCACTCAGTGAGTGCCAGCTGTGTTTCCACACTTACTGTAATAATGAAAAATGCCCCATATTTCCCCAGATATCTCTTATGGGAGCGGAACCACCCATGGTTGAGGACCACTGATCTAGTCCAACAGCCTCGCCTCTTCAGATGAGGAAGGTGAGTTTCAGAGAGGTGAAGTGACTTGCTTATGGTCACACAGCCTATATATATAGGTGGCAAGGCTGGGAATAGAATCAAATGTTCTGCTCCAGCCAGGGGTTTATTTCCACCATGTGGCCATTTTACATGTTACTGTAAGTCATAGAAAACCCAATTTTATCTTCCCTCAATAACAGGGAAGTTGATTGACTCGTTTCACTGGAAGGTCAGAGGTAGAACCCACTTCAAAATGATACAGATCCAATGGCTGTGATTCCATAGGTCTGTGACATAACTGGCTTTGCCGTCTGTGTCGGCTTCATCGTCAAGCTGATAAGATGATTACAGTAACACCAGGCCTTGCATCTGGAAAGCAATATCCAGGGAAAGTGAGAGAAGGTAGCTTTCAGAAACTCCCCAAGAAAATGAGAAAGAATTTCCCCAGGAGCTCCTGGATCTGCTTCCTGTATCCCAGCGGCCCAACTTGGGCCACAGAGCCATTCCTGAACCAAATTCTGAGCAGAAATTTGGGATAACACTTAGTTCACCAGGCTGTCCCCAGAGTAGAAGTGAGGTTGTCTTATCCCAGGCTGTGTTGAACAGAAGTGAGTAGGTATCTGAAAAAAATTAAGTTTCTATTAGAATGGACTCTCCTGCTGGTTAGACCACCATCAGCATTAATGATAATAACGTTGGCTCCTTTGCATCTTATACTTTTAAGTAGTTACCCCATTATTCAGTCTACAACTATGATGTCATGTTCTTTGGGGTTCTCAGAATGTGCATTAAAAAAATAAATAGTAATATTTTCACACATCAAATAATATACAGTTAGATGTCTGGCACATGTATCATTTCAGACTAGCTTTGGCTGTGTGTGACAAAAGACTGAAATAACAGTGACTTAAAAGACATGGTAGTTCTCTTCTTACACATGTAAATACTCCACAGGGTAGCAGGCCAGGCTAATAGGGTGGCTCCACAGTCATCAAGGATCCAGATGTCTATCTTGTTTATCCTTCATTCTAAATCTGAGGCTCTGAGCTTCATGGTCCGGGTTGGCTGCTTGACTCCAATCACTGTGTCCACACTTCAACCAGCAGAAAGACAGGAAGGCCTGAAGAAGGGTTTGCTCTCCTTTTAAAGACATTTCCTAGAAGGATAATATAAACTTCCACTCAGAGTCCTTGGCCACCCCTAGCTGCAAGGAAGTTTGGGCAATGCGGTCCTTATCCTGGAAGCTAAAACATTTGGAATTTTATTATTAAGGAAAAAAAGGAAAAGGCTACCAAGGATAATTAGGAACCGATGCTACATATACATAATTAAAAAAGAATGAGGGCTTTTCTGGTAGCTCAGTGGTAAAGAATCTGCCTGCCAATGCAGAAGACATGGGTTCGATCCCTGGTCTGAAAGGATCCCACATGCCATGGAACGTATAAGCCCAAGCATCACAACTACTCACCTGTGTTCCAGAACCCAGGAGCCACAACTCCTGAAGCCCGCACACTCTAGAGTCCATGCTCCACAACAAGGGAAGCCATCACAAATATAAGTCCATGAACAGAAAATAGAGAGCAGCCCCCACTCTCCGCAACTAGAGAAAAGCGCACACAGCAATGAAGACCAAGCACGGCTGAAAATAAAACAGATAAATAAAATTATTTTTAAAAATAAATTCTGAATATTCCCATGACACCAATAAAATTCATTTTGAGAATTACTCAATAATATTCAACTACAGTATTTAGAATTCTTTTTTATTTAATTAATTTATTTATTTGGCTGCGCTGGGTTTTCGTTGTAGTATGTGGGACCTTCAGTTGCAGCATGAGGGATCTAGTTCCCTGACTAGGGATCAAACCCAGGGCCCCTGCATTGGGAGTGTGCAGTCAGCCACTGAACCACCAGAAAATTCCTAGTATTTAGAAATCTTCAGCCTCACTGGAAAGTCCAGCCAAGTAAAAATTAAGAAGTAAGTAATTAAGAAGCCAGCCAAGTAAGGAAGAGCCAGTTTACTCTCAGCTCCTTAAAGATGCTTCCCTACTCCTAATACCAGGCATTTCTCCCTGGGTGACAGGGAGAATCAGCTTAACCAGCCACAGATAAGAGTCAACAACCCAAGCAAACAAAGGGGGTGGTTATCCAACTGTAACCTGGAGGTAAGGTGGGGCTCATATTGCCAAATTAAACATTAAGCACCTTTGAAGGAAAATATCTGAAAACCAGAAATAGCTAAAAAGTAACTCTAATTATTCATCGTATTTACCAAGATCAGTAAAGGAACCTGAGTCATATGCCACAGCCACACCTCCTTGTCATTTCTGAGATCTTACTTGCTCACACTCTGACACTGCTTCAGCATCTTGATGCTTCGCTGTTTCTTGGAAGCTGTATTCTCTTTCCTCTTTCCTCCCTCCTCTCCTGCCCTGTCACCCATACCCATTCTCTCTGTGTAGAATCCCCAATACCCAGGAAACAGCAAATCAAGACAGGACTGTCCTCAATGTGGAGGAGGGAGAAAGTGAGCCGGCAAAGCAAGACCAGGGCAGAAGGGGACACAGAGGGAGGGGACAATCCCACCGTGCTAATCCTCTGTGTGAAAACCACTCCTGAACCGTATGATCATAAGGTCAGTCCTCTACCTGGACACCCTCGTCTCCTCCCAGAGTGGATCTCGGCAGGCCTCTCTCAGGGTAGATGGAGATGCTGCTCAGAGGCACTGCCTCCCTCTGAAATGACCACCTCTGTCTGGAGGGTAATTGTATGGCAGCTGGGGGTTGGTAAAGATGATGTTGTGCTGTGCTCAGCCGCTCAATCGTGCCTGACTCTTTGCAATCCCATGGGCTATAGCCCGCCAGGCTCCTCTGTCCATGGGATTTCCCAGGCAAGAATACTGGAGTGGGTAGCCATTCCCTTCTCCAGGGGATCTTCCTGACCCCGGGATCAAACCTGTTTCTCTTGTATCTCCTGCATTGGGAAGCAGATTCTTTACCACTAGCGCCACTTCGGAAGGCCAAAGATGCTGCTGCTGCTGCTGCTGCTGCTGCTGCTGCTGCGTCGCTTCAGTTGTGTCCGACTCTGTGTGACCCCATAGACGGCAGCCCACCAGGCTCCGCAGTCCTTGGGATTCTCCAGGCAAGAACACAAGAGTGGGTTGCCATTTCCTTCTCCAGTGCATGAAAGTGAAGAGTGAAAGTGAAGTCACTCAGTCGTGTCCGACTCTTAGTGACCCCATGGACTGCAGCCTACCAGGCTCCTCCGTCCATGGGATTTTCCAGGCAAGAGTACTAACCACCACTTACTCTCTCTGCTCTTCAGGACTAAGTCAGAAATAATTTTTATGAAGTTAATTCTTAAAAATGAGAGCACAGGTGAGAATTTGAAGTGTTAGCAACACACATACACAAAAGGATGACTTCTAGTTGACATGACGGACAAAAACAGAATCCTGATGTACTTTAAATACATAGAAATGATGGACTAAATGTCTTTTGAAATATATTTTAAAATATGTATTCATCAAGACTTCCCTGATAGCCCCAGTGGTTAAGACTCTTGAGCTGCCAATGCAGGGGGCATGGGTTTGATCCTTGGTCAGGGAACTAAGATCCCACATGCTGCGTGGTGTGGCCAAAAAATTAAAAAACAAAACAAAACACACATGTTCACACTCAAAAGTAAGAAAAGGGTATCTCCAGGAGCTAAACATGAAGCAGTAACTCACAGCCCCAGAATTATGCAGAGATTAAATCAATATAGCCTGCAGAGAGAGAGACTGGATTAGTGGTTTCAGAGCTGAGCTTCTAATGCCCAGGGCCGAGAATTAAAGCAGTGGGCCCTGCACAGGGCAGAGAGCTGGAACTGGGCTCCCTGCGAGAATTGAGAAGCCAGAAATCTGCTAACTCCTTTATCCATCAACAGATACTAGGAAAGATCTGGGAGCTATTGTATAGTTATAACAGGAAGCAAGGCAAGAAATTCACAGAAGACAAACAGGAGAGATTATAAAACCCAAAATTTGTTTCCTGAAAAGACAAGTGAAAGCAGTGGACCTCTGGGGGTGTTCCCTGGTGGCCTAGTGTTAGGATTCCAGGATTTCATGGCCTTGGTCTAGGTTCTGTCCCTGGTCAGGAAACTGAGATCCCGGTAAGGCATGTGTCATGGCCAAAAAAAAACCCAAATGGACCTACGGCTACACTGATCTTTTTTGAAGCATAAACAAGCCAATATTAGGGCAGAAAATAAAATAATAACCATAGGTACACTAGAGAGGGAAATAGAGTATTCTGTGAATGAAGAATATTCTGGGCCAATAAAATTGAAAACTTAAATGGGATAATTTTCTGAAAAATATGAAATACTAAAAATTATTCAATATGAAAAAGATCTGAAGAGAAGATTTAGTTATGGTTCCTATGGTCAAGCAACAAAATAATTTTGCCTTGTTTTAAAAAAAGTGAAAAAGGATAGTGCAAGAAAAGTTACCAGCCAATGTCTCTTATGACTATGCCAGCAAATACCCAAAATAAAATATTAATTCACTGACTGTAGCAATGAATTTTAAAAAAGAGGATCCAAAGGTAAATCATGCCATAATTGAAAAGGATATCATGATACCACTAAGCATTGTTCTTAAACATTTGATGCTGTTTTTCATACCATTGCCACATGCAAAAAAAAAAAAAAAAAGCCCAACTCTCTTGAATGTCCCTGATTCTTTGCTAATTGGCTCCGGACTTAAAATCCTGGGTACCATGAGCTGAGCCAAAAACATAGTTCCAGGTCCTAGATGCTAGAGCACAGAGAAAAGTATGTGTTAATTGTTTCAACTCTTACAATGAATACAGGTTGGGAATTCCCCAACAGGAAGGTATTTCAGATACTGGATGGCAATAAATTAATTAATTAAATAAAAAATTTAAATCCACAAATACTAAAGAAATTTTAAAAACTTTTTCCTCTTCCCAAAAGACAGCATGTTCAAATGATTTTTATGGGCAACTTCTGTCAAATCATCAATTATAAAATTATTCCAAATATTTCTATTTTTCCACATTAAGCTATACATTCACTGCAATCCCAATCCAATTTCCATTTAGATATTTCTGGGGAAATTGAAAAACTGATTCTAATGTTTAATTGAAAAAATAAATGTTTGAGAAGAGTCAAGAAACTCTGAGATAGATGAGATAATTACTCTTCAGAACGTGAAGATGCATTATGAACCTATAATAATAGTAAGTATTAGACAAAATATCCATGGAAAGAAAAGAAAGCTCCTGAAGAGACCCATGCTTTTGTAGGAACCTGAAGTATGATAGAGAGGGTGTCTTCTTCTAATCACTCTGAGAAGCCTTCCTGAAGGTGATAGAGGAGGCATTTGGTAATTATGGGGAATTAAAAGTAATGAGGAAACTGGACATGTTTTCTACAATTTCCAGTTCAAAAATCACCATGAGGATTTCCTTAAATCTTTATTTCAAGTTCTTTCTTTAGAATATAGATAGATGGATGATAGAAATGTAGATATTTTAAAAAATAATTATTTTGGAGTTCCCTTTAAATAGCTATAGTTTTATGCTGTGCTAGAGACTAGAAAATAATGAATATATTTAAATAGACTCTACCACATTGCAAAATGCAAAGTACCTAAGCAAAATGAATAGTGATCAAATAAAATCCTTGGTAGAACTCACAGATACATTGATTTATTATTTCACCAGAAGAACACACTAAGTACTTGGGGGCTTTTTATTTGTATCATTTTAGAGTAAAGGGAATTAACTACTACAGATGCAACAAGGATACCAAAGGAAATATGAGAGTCAAGTTCTTAAAATCTAGAGAAGAAGCACAGTATGTAGATCAGAGCCATGATATTAGCAGGAACACATCTAGTGACTGTATGCTGCTGCTGCTGCTAAGTCGCTTCAGTCATGTCTGACTCTGTGTGACCCCATAGACTGCAGCCCAGTGACTGTATAGGAAAACCCTATTGAAGGAAAGATTGACTTCCGAAGCTGTTGAGTAAATGATAGTCATTGTTTCATGGAGAGAGTGGAACCAAGCTTATCACACCACACAAAAGGCATTTCTTAGCTTTGATCAGTCAAAGCTAAGTCACTCAGTCAGTCAGTCATGTCTGATTCTTTGCCACCCCATGAACCACAGCATGCCAGGCCTCCCTGTCCATCACCAACTCTTGGAGTCTACCCAAACTCATGTCCATTGAGTCAGTGATGCCATCCAACCATCTCATCCTCTGTCGTCCCCTTCTCCTCCTGCCCTCAATCTTTCCCAGCATCAGGGTCTTTCCAAATGAGTCAGCCCTTCGCATCAGGTGGCCAAAGTATTGGAGTTTCAGCTTCAACACCAGTCCTTCCAGTGAACACCCAGTATTGCTCTCCTTTAGGATGGACTGGTTGGATCTCCTTGCAGTCCAATAGACTCTCAAGAGCCTTCTCCAACACCACAGTTCAAAAGCATCAATTCTTCTGCACTCAGCTTTCTTTATAGTCCAACTCTCACATCCATACATGACTACTGGAAAAACCATAGCCTTGACTAGACAGACCTTTGTTGACAAAGTAATGTCTCTGCTTTTTAATATCCTGTCTGGGTTGGTCATAACTTTCCTTCCGAGGAGTAAGTGTCTTTTAATTTCATGGCTGCAGTCACCATCTTCAGTGATTTTGGAGCCCAGAAAAATAAAGTCTGACACTGTTTCCACTGTTTCCCCATCTATTTGCCATGAAGTGGTGGGACCAGATGCCATGTTCTTAGTTTTCTGAATGTTGAGCTTTAAGCCAACTTTTTAACTCTCCTCTTTCACTTTCATCAAGAGGCTTTTTAGTTCTTCTTCACTTTCTTCCATAAGGGTGGTGTCATCTGCATATCTGAGATTATTGATATTTCTCCCAGCAATCTTGATTCCAGCTTGTGCGTCATCCAGCTTTGATATATGCACATATTTTACCATATTTTGATAAATACAACCACAAAAATCTTTCCATTTTCATGGTCAGTTCAGTTCAGTTGCTCAGTTGTGTCTGAGTCTTTGCCACCCCATGGACTGCAGCACACCAGGCCTCCCTGTCCATCACCAACTCCCAGAGTTTACTCAAACTCATGTCCATTGAGTTGGTGATGCCATCCAACCACTTCATCCTCTGTTGTCCCCTTCTCCTCCTGCCCTCAATCTTTCCCAGCATCAGGGTCTTTTCCAGTGAGTCAGCCCTTCACATCAGGTGGCCAGAGTATTGGAGTTTCAGCCTCAGCATCAGTCCTTCCAATGAATATTCAGGACTGATTTCCTTTAGGATTAACAGGTTGGATCTCCTTGCAGTCCAAGGGACTCTCAAGAATCTTCTCCAGCACCACAGTTCAAAAGCATCAATTCTTCAGCGCTCAGCTTTCTTTATAGTCCAACTCTAACATCCATACATGACTACTGGAAAAACCATAGCTTTGCCCAATCTGATTACAGAGGTCAGTCATCCCTTCTTATACCTTGTCATTTTGATTGTCTAAAATTATATTTTACTAAGCCATCCCTTGCTTAAAAAAATAAATAAAAGTTCAACAAAGTCAATAAAGATGTGTATCTAAAATTATCAAACAAACATTGATATTCTGAAGTTAGTTGGGGATAATAAACCTATGGAAATCTTATTCCCAACAGTGCTTAGTTCTTAGCCTCCGCATCCCCCTATTAAACCAACAGTATTCACTGGCTTCTGGAAAAGGCAAAACCCAAGCTAGAACAGAAGAGACATTCTTAGCTTTTTTCTTCAAATGAGATTTTTTTTTAATTTAACAATTGGATAATAATTTTGCAAGGGTTTGATATAATATATCTAAGAGAGGTACTTCTGATAACATATTACTAATAAAAAATGTACTCGCTGATACCCAGTTCCATACCCTGTTCCAAGTGCTTCAGACATTTAATCTTTACCAGAAATTTCTCATTTTTTTCCTCCCATTTTAAAAATGAGGAAACAGAGACCCAGAGAGGTGCAGTAACTTGTCCTGGGTCATGCAGCTAGTATCTAGTGGAGCTAGAGTTAGAGCCCAGACAATCTGACTCCTGAGCTAATGCAGTGGGTGGTTTACTCATTCAGTCGTGTCCACATCTTGTGATCCCAAGGACGGTAGCCCACCAGGCTCCTCTGTCCATGGGATTTCCCAGGCAAGAATACTGGAGTGGGTTGCCATTTCCTTCTCCATGGGATATTCCTGACCCAGGGATGAAACCCAGGTCTCCTGAGTTGTAGGAGGATTCTTTTTCTTTGAGTCACTAGGGAAGCCCATGAGCTAATGCAGACCCCACTCCAAATACATAGTGGATAAACATAAAAAGAGCACTTTAAATGGCCATCCTTCAAAGAAAGTTCCAGAAACAGAGAGACTTGGAGCCTGAACAGTGACTACAGCTTTGCCTGTTACTTCAGCCATGCATTTAACTGACTTGGTACAACCCCTCAGGAGCCTTTGACTTTAACCCTGCTTCTACATCTAGGTGTGCGATTAGTGGACACATCTCGGTGAACAGGGTCTGGCTCATCAAGAGCTATCAGATTTCTGTCACCAGGGCGGGGAGTGGGGGTAGGGGGGTGGGATGAGTACCAGGCATGTGCAGTGGGACCATAGGACAATATGTGACATTTTAAGGTCAGTTCATCAAGGGTAACACAAATGTGTATAAAAAGTCAGAGACAATATAAGCCTTTATTTATTCTTTTATTTTTCATCAAACCTGTTTTTTGATATATGTTATTAACTGAATCAGAGAATTGAAATCTGTATTTTTTTAAAACGTTAAACCTTATTGATAAATGATAAACAAGTTTTTCTGGGCTTTCTTGTCAGGAAATGATACCACTGTTTCAAACCCACTGGTAGTGGGCAACCAAATGATGATGATGGAAATGATTCTGAAGAAGTAAACACCGTACTACGTAACCAGTGAGAGAAACTGAGGAAAAGGTACACAAGACTGCTCTGTAGTATCTGTGCAACTTCCGACAACCTATAATCATTTCAAATTAAAAAAAAATTTTTTTTTTAAAAAGCTTGAGTCCAGACAAGAGACTAAGAGACTATAATTTCTGTCTCTCTCTCTTTCCATATATTAAAGGTAAAATACACTAATCATCACTGAACAGCTTGCTAAAATTTTAACATATGTATATATCCTTGTAAACATCACTCAGACCACAATATAGAGCATTTCCATAAGTAGAAAGAAATCTTCATGTCCCTCTGAGTCCACGGCCTTCTTCCAAGGACATAATGTCCCAATCTCTATCACCATAGACCACTTTTCTCTGATTTGAACCTCATACAGGTAGAATCACACAATATGTTCTCTTTGTTTTTTGGTTTATTTCACTTAGCATTTGTCTGTTACATTCATCCGTGTTGTTGAGGGTGTTGGTAATTCTTTTTGTTGCTAAGTAGCATCTCATTCTATGAATAAAATATACAGAATTTGCCCTTCCTGCTGTTGATGGCTACTTGAACTATTTTTGGTTTGAGGCTATCACAAATAAAGCTGCTAAAAAATTCTCATTTTATAAAGAGAAGAAGAAAAAGGAAATGAACACCAAAGAAATAAGTTTATTCCAGCTTTGAGAGGATATATTTGTCAGGGTAGCAAAGCCGCTGTGGGTGTTATGGAATATGGTAGGGTTTAGATCTGAATGACTGGGCAGAGTCTGTCTATAAGGTGAAGTTAATGGATCAGAGAAAAAGTCACTGACAGTTTCTCTGTGCACTCGTGTAGGCAGATAAGTCTGTGATTCTTGAGAAGCTAAGCATGGCCAGCTATTGAAATGGGATCATAAAGAAGGAGGCTATGGACTGTTCTGTGGCAGGCTGCTACCTTGAAGTAGAGCATATCTTTTGATAGTCCCTTTGAGAGTCCACCACCCAGCATTTGCAGTGAGTCTGGGGGCTACTGCCGGCTAGCAGGGTTAGCACTTAAGAGCTAGAGACATACAGATGAACTTATTTATGAAAAGAAATAGATTCACAGACATAGAAAACAAACTTATGGTTACCAAAGAGGAGAGTGGGGGATAAGTTAGGAGTCTGGGATTAACAGATACACATGTTATATGTAAAATAGGCAAACAACAAGAACCTACTGTATAGCTCAGAGAACTATACCCAATATCTTGTAATAATCTATAATGGAAAAGAATCTGAAAAAGAAAGGATAGATAGATATCGGTATATATGCAAATCACTTTGCTGTACACTTGAAACTAACACAGTATTATAAATCAACTATGTTTCCATTAAAAAAAACTGAAACAAACTATAAACAGAGCAATGGAGGTCAAGGGCCAGCTGGAATCTGTGGGCAAACTCTATTTGTCACAAACTCTATTTGTCACTGTATCTGACTGTAAAGACTAACATGAATGTCCATAGCAGCTTTATTTACGATGGGCAAAAAACCGAAAACAACCCAAAGATCCATTGGTGGGTGAGTGGATAAACAAATGATGCTATATACATACAATGAAATGCAGCTCAGCAATCGAAAGGAATGAACACTGAGGGGATTCCCTGGTGGTCCAGTGCTTAGGTCTCTTTGCTTCCCCTGCAAGATCCCTGGTCAGGGAACTCAGATCCTGCAAGCCACTTAGCATGGCCAAAAAAAATAAAAAAGGAATGATCACGGAGAGGTAAGGGAGGGATACAGGAAGAATTGGCCTGCATGGATATTGATATGCCATAAATTAGGGTAGAAGTGGAGAAGGCAATGGCACCCCACTCCAGTACTCTTGCCTGGAAAATCCCATGGACGGAGGGGCCTGGTGGGATGCAGTCCATGGGGTAGCTAGGAGTCGAATACGACTGAGCGACTTCACTTTATTTTTTCACTTTCATGCATTGGAGAAGGAAATGGCAACCCACTCTAGTGTTCTTTGCCTGGAGAATCCCAGGGACGGGAGGGCCTGGTGGGCTGCCGTCTATGGGGTCGCACAGAGTCGGACACGACTGAAGCAACTTAGCAGCAGCAGCAGCAGCAGCAGCAGCAGCAGTAGGGTAGAAGTAGTGTTGAAGAGAATATCAAGGAAGCAGGAGTGAAAATAATTTTTGAATAAAGGGGAATAACCTATGAATCAGTAGATTACTCCAACCACAAAGGGCAGAAGGGCAGTAAAATCTGGGGAAAACGCAGAGAGAGTTGCAGTGAGGAGCAAAGACGATATTCAAATACATCAGAGCAAGAGAGTTGGCGGAGACTCATATTCAAGATTAAGCAATACCAAGACATCACTTAATACCCATTATGCATGTGTGTGTGCTCAGACGCTTTGGTCATGTCTGACTCTGCGACCTTGTGGACTGTAGCCTGCCAAGCTCCTTTGTCCACAGGATTCTCCAGGCAAGAATACTGGAGTCGGTTGCCATTTCCCTCTCCAAGGGATACTCCTGACCCAGGGATCAAACCTGGGTCTCCTGCATTGCAGTTGGGTTTTTTACCAACTGAGCCACCAGGGAAGCCCAATACCCATCATGCTGACGAGAATTTTAAAGAGCAGTGACGTATAATAATCATGGGATTTGGAGGAAGGGACTTGAATAAGGTCAGGATTCAAGTGAATAAAAGAGGCATCACTTTAGCTGTTTGAATTAGAGAGAAACTTAATACCAGAATTTATTGAAAAAGCTAGGACAGTTGGCTCTATGCTAGACCTCCAGTAATGATTCCCAGAAGACTCTGCTGAACATACCACCAGAGGCACTGCTTTCTTTTTTTTTTTTTTTATGTGGAAGTGAATATAATGAGATAGCATTTCTATAAAATAACAAGATTATGTGTGTGTACATGTGTGTGTATAAATGTATACCTGATTATGTGAGCTTCAGAAAAAATATGGAAAGATGGCTTACCAGCATAAGTGAAGGCATGGAAATGGGGTAAAGGATTTGAAATTGTATGCATAAAAAAGAGTAAGAAAGGGAATGAGGAGGTTAGCTGTAAGAAATGAACAAAAAAGAAAAACACCCGAAAAATGTCCACTGTTTTCAGCATGTCAAGTCACCCTCTCAAAACCTATAATTTAAAAAGTCTGTGTCCAAACATTCACCTGTAAAAGACACTACCATTCAGCCAAATATGGCATCATGATTGATATGCATGACAGCAAACACTGAGCTAAACTATTTTTAAATTTTCTAGATATTCTAGAGTGGAATCTTTTCTATTCTGGAAGGCAATTTAGCAAAAACCATAAAACTTTCATATGCATTTATCCAGAAACTACACTTCTAGAAATCTAAGGGGAAATCCTAAGGAGATTTGGGTGCAATTTTTGGTTTAAAGATGTTATTTTAGTATTAATTGAAAGCAAAAAAACAAGGGAAATAAGAACAGTCTAAATGTTTTGCAAAAATTAATAGATCTATAGACTGGGACATCAAGCAACTACTATAAGTCATATCTTTAATAATTTAATAGCATAGAAATTGCTCATGATATAATGTTAAGCAAATAATAAAACAAGAGACTTAAAATTATGTATTGTATATTTCACTGTTGTTATACACATACAAACACAGAAGACTTTAAGTAAATACACCAAAACGTTAATGGTGATTAGTGTTAGTCGCTCAGTTGTGTCCGACGCTTTGAGACCCTATGGACTGTAGCCTGCCAGGCTCCTCTGTCCTTGGAACTCTCCAGGCAAGAATACTGGAGTAGGTAGTCATTCCCTTCTCCCGGGAATCTTCCCAACCCAGGGATCAAACCTGAGTCTCTCGCATTGCAGGCAGATTCTTTACTGTCTGAACCACCAAGGAGGTCCCTAATAGTGATTAGTTCTAGGAAATATTAAAAATGATCATCATTTTCTTTATTTGTATATTTTCTAAATTTTCTAGATTAAGTAATTATTTAGGATGGAATGCTCTTATTTCGCTCTGATGTGAGGACAAACTGGCTGGCAAATCAGCCGCCCCAGTGATTCATAGATTACAAAGTCTATGAGGGTAGTTGTCTGCTTAACATTATGTCCCCAACTGCTTAGAACAGTGGTAGATGGATAGACGGATGGATGCCACGCGCATGGATGAAAGCTGGATGGATGTTTGGATGAATTTGGTTGTTCTGTGGGGCCAGGCAGCAGTTTCCTTCTTTAAGGCACAGTAGTGTTCTTGCCTGAAGAATCCCAGGGATGGCGGAGCCTGGTGGGCTGCCGTCTCTCGGGTCGCACAGAGTCAGACATGACTGAAGCAACTTAGCAGCAGCAGCAGCAGGATAATCAGAGATTAGAGGACCATTCTGCTGATTAAAGCACTGCTTCTTCCTATGTGTTGTTGTTATTGTTTAGTCAGCAAGTTGTATCCAGCTCTTTTGCAACCCCATGGACTGTAGCCCACCAGGCTTCTCTGTCCATGGCATTTCCCAGGCAAGAATACTGGAGTGGGTTACCATGTCCTACTCCAGGGGATCTTTCTGACTCAGAAATCAAACCTGCATCTCCTGCATCAACAGGTGGATTCTTTACCACTGAGCCACCAGGGAAGTGCCTACCTTTATATATCAGGTTATAAACTAAGGAGAAGATAATATTTGTAAGAGAAAGCCAGAAATAATCAGAAATCATTGAGGCTTATGTTAATACAGTATATAGGATAATTACAATCATTATGTGTGTGAACAAATTGGTCCTCTACCAGGTTCCCTACCAGGTTTCATCCATATTATTCCATGAGTCCTGTCTGACATTTTCAGCCTTCCATGGCAATGATGAAACACATTAGCCAGTATCATACCACGAAGTGCTGGCAAGGTAGGGTATATGGGGCATTTAGTGCATTTAAAATTCATACCCATGGCTGATTCATGTCAATGTATGGCCAAAACCACTACAATATTGTATAGTAATTAGACTCCAATTAAAATAAATAAATTTAAGAAAAATGAAAAAAAAAATAAAATTCATACCATAACTGTAAATGCATTTAGTGCACTTAAAATTCATATCAAAGGATACCATATCCTTTGAGGCTTCAGTTAAAATTTTGTGAAATGACTAGTTTGCTCGAGATCAATATATCTAGCATTTTGAGCATGTACTTATGTATTAGTTGTCTTAACTATGCAAACTATTCATTTGCAGTCAGTTAAACCAGTTTTTTATATAGACTGTTAGTGGATGTTAATGCTTCTATTCTAGAACTAGCTTTCCCTTCAGGGTGCCCAAGAACATTTCACAGTCACACTGAGGAGTAACAAATTATATTTTCCTTAACAAACGTCTCACCTAATCATAAAGTAATATGGATATTGCCACTGAATATTGGTGTTTACATCCTGCCTGTGAGCATTAGTGCAGGAAAACATCAAAGTTTTGTGGGAGACAAAGAATCACCTCTGATCTTCACTTCAGTGACAGCCAAACAAAAAACCCTTCCCATCAACACCTTTGGGATTATCGTCAATTAAACTTTTTTCCCTCAACTTGTCTATACTAGTATGCAAGTTATAATGAGTGAAGCTTGTTAGGAAACCATCAGTTCAGTTCAGTTCAGTCACTCAGTCGTGTCCGACTCTTTGCGAACCCATGAATCTCAGCACGCCAGGCCTCCCTGTCCATCACCAACTCCCTGAGTTCACTCAGACTCACGTCCATCGAGTCAGTGATGCCATCCAGCCATCTCATCCTCTGTTGCCCCCTTCTCCTCCTGCCCCCAATCCCTCCCAGCATCAGAGTCATAAACGTCCCCTAAAATGGCAGTAAAATACTACAGCACACACACACAATTTTCCCTGATGTATTATAAGAGAATTTTAGTAAATGGGTCCTTGTTACCCTTGTCCCTGATTCTCTAACCCCAGTTTTTCAAAGGTGCCAATAAGGCCCCATCAAAAAGAGGGAAGAGTACTGATTCTAAGCACCCATATCTAAACTAACGTTTTCTATAATGTCTATGGAACTTTCCTTTCCTTCTCCAGAGCCCACATCTAACTGTTCCTCTTTATCTGACCACAGACTCAGCTTCATAAAGCCTTCTGTTGTGGATCTGGGACTTGTTCAAAATTCTCAATTCTCAAGTCAGAATGGCCATCACCAAAAAGTCTACAAACAAAAAATGCCGGAGAGGGTATGAAGAAAAGTGAAGCTGTTGTAGCCACGCGTTCTGGGAAACAAACTCACTCAGAAGGACAGTGCAGATAGTGGAGTGCAGCTTATTACACCGGCAGGCCCAAGGCAGAGTCTCCTCTTAGCCAAGGACCCCGACCAGTTTTCTGAAAACCTTATATACCCTAAGTGTACATGCCAAATTCCCTGAAACTAGTCTGAACAGAGGAAAAGAAAGATACAATCAAAGTTAACCCGTGATTCATATGCCTTAAGCCTACGTAGTTAACAGGGGACAATTATCAATAGGGCTGTGGTCATACTCCAATAAGCATAATAGAATTTATGATTCTATTCAGTTACACAGATAATTAAGATATTCTTTTAGGCAACAGAGAGTCTAGGTACGAGCCCTGGGGCTCTTCTGTCCAGGGGGCCTGGTTTTCCAGTTGGTATATCGTTTCCATAGATACTGGGCATATAGCTCAAAGTCCACAGTCCGGCCCAAGATGTCCTGCTTTCAAGATGGAGCCTGTTCTGTTTGTTTTCTCCTTCAAAGCCTCCAACACTATTGGTGGGAATATAAATTGGTACAGCAACTATGGAGAATAGTATGGAGATTCCTTAAGGAAACTAAAAATAGAGCTACCATATGATCCAACAGTCCTACTCCTGGGCATACATCTGGATAAAGACATGGTTTGAAAGGATACATGCACTCCAGTGTTCACTGTAGCATTGTCTACGATAGTCAAGACATGGAAGCAAACTCAATGTCCATTGACAGATGAATGGATAAAGAAGATGTATATATATATATATACACACACATATATTTAGTGGAATATTATCCACTAAAAAGAATGGAATAATACCATTTGCAGCAATATGCACGGGCCTGGAGATTATCAGACTAAGTGAAATAAGTTAGAGAAAGACAAATATTATATGATATCTCTTATAATAATGCAAATGGAGTTATTACCAAACAGAAACAGACTCATAGAGAATGAACTTATGGTCACCAGTGGGGAAGGGTTGGGAGGAGGGATAGATTGGGAGTTTGGGACTGACATGCACAAACTGCTATATTTATTAATAAAATAGACAACCAACAAACACCTATTATAAAAAAATTAAAAATTTAAAACAAAATCTCAATTCTACCTCCACCTAAGTCTCTTCTGGGACATGGCAACCTGAGGAAGGCGGTCTTGCACCTGGAACTCTTCTAGGTCTGGCTCAGTGTTTCATTTCTGTCTCCATAGTGCCTGGTGCTAACTCGACCACATCACTTACTGTCCAGTCATTACCCGTGAGCACTGGGAGAGCTAGAATTAGGTGTAGATCATCTTTGTATCCCAGGCACATAGCCCAGTGCTCAACACACTTGGTCCTCCATTAGTGTTACTCAATTAAGTGCATTAATGAAATTGAGACCACTCCACCCATGAGGCTGAAAATGGAGTCTGGGAAAGGAGAGCAAGAATCCCTAAAGGTGTGTCATCTGGAGCAAGGACAGGCAATTGGAGTTTGTGATGTGGAAAGGTCCAGGGAGTCAGAGGAAGTACACTTGGTAAGTAGACAGGGGCTCATTAGGCACAGGCCGAGGGTGAGGTGGACATTGAATGACAGCTATTGCTGGGCACAGGCTAAAGCTTCAGGCCCCAAAAGGCTGATATTTTCCTTGTAATTAGTGTCCATGATAGATGCTTCCCATCTAAAAGTGTTTGTCTGGGATTCTATATTTCTGTATTATATATTTATGTAGATCTCTCTCTCTCTCTCTCTCTCTGTGTCTGTGTGTGTGTATGCTTAATCATGTCTGACTCTGTGACCCCATGGACTATAGCACGCCAGGTTCCTCTGTCCATGGGATTCTCCAGGCAAGAATACTGAAGTAGGTTGCCATGCCCTCTGCCAGAGGATCTTCCTGACCCAGGAATCGAATTTGTATCTCCTGCATTGCACATGGATTTTTTTATGGCTTGAACCACTGTTCTGGGGTGGGGAGTGAGATGGGGAGTCTGTATGCTAATTGGTAGTTGCCCCTTTGTGTGATAAATGCTTTTAAAACCTCCTCATTTCTGCATACCCATGACCTTTGTGATGGGATGCCCCAAAAGAAGCTTGGTAAGACCCCCAGGCTCGATCCAATAACCTGTAAGTAATTATGGAATTTGATTAAGGGCATTATGAAATATCTTAGAATGTTTTTTAAACATTTTCAATGAAAATGTTCTGAATTTAATAATTCATTTAGTCAGTAAATAAGATTGAGCTTCAAATACGTGTTAGCTGCTATGTTAGACCTAAGGAGATGGCCTTGTATAACCCACAGTCTTTGTTAAAATTAAAGTAGGAAAAGTAAATGTAAAAATGTTGCATTTTCTCCATTCCCTCTGCATTTCTACAGCCACTACTGTGGAGAATATGAAGAAGGTGAACAGGAGTAAAAGACAGAATATCCATTATTTTCCATTTTATCTGGATCCCAGGATATATAAAAGGGTGATTTCTCCTCTGAGTTACTGAAATGAGTCTTGATTGAGGGGAATTTTATGAATATGCATGAACTGTCTTCATTATGCAAAATTCATCCCAGAGTCCAGATAATGAACATTAATAATAACATGGACAGAAGCATGAAGTAAATATGTTACATGGACTCAGTGGCAGTAAACAGAAATCACATCAACTCCTGCGGCTCAGCTGCTCTCAGGGCCCCGGAGGTGGGGAGAAGCTGCCCAGCTCCTTCTCCAACTCATCCAGGAGAGAAGCCCCTCCTTCCCCAGGGGAAGAGGAAGGAATCAGACAACCAAGCGTGTTATTTTACTTGAAATACTTCCACCTGGAACCTATAGATTAGTGAATTAAGCACTTTCCACTAACCAGCTCCATATTTTGGGAGTAGTTGATTTCATTCCTTGTGATTCTGACCTAAATTGTGTCTTTCAAAAACAAGTAAATCATAATGTGTATCTAACTCAATCACCGAAATAAGGACTGCATTCTCCCATGGTGCTATAGACCAGTAACAGTTGCCTAGGATGAAAAAAGAATCTCCTGACTAGCTGGAGCTCTGCAAAAGCACCACGTTTGAGAATGTTTTCTTCCTTTGTGAACCATCAGTCCCAGGCCCACAGCATCAGTATCGGGATTGATAGAAAGATTTCCGTAGTCAACAATCATTCTAAATTAGCACATTATCACAAACTTCTCAACTGGCTTAACATGTAAACACACTAATACCACATCCTGACATGCCAACTTTTGGCATGATTTCTTCCAGCAAGCCAGCCTCATTCACCATGGCTTTACTAACATAAATATTTCAGACACTCTTACTAATCTTACTGAAAATCATAGTTTTTGAAAAACAGACTTCAATTTATAAGGCAACCCATATACTTCCTTCCTACTGTTTTGATTATCACTTGAAAGATTTATCTTATTCTCCTTTTGTTTAAATTTGGAAACTGGAATTTTTAAAAACAACCGATAAAGTACATGTTCCAGACTTTAAAGTTTTAGCCTAATATTGACTCATTAAAAAAAAAAAACTAGCAGATTTTCATTTTTCATGAATATTTGGCAATAAAAAGACATTTGCAGTTACAAAACAGGTCAAGGTCATTTGTGGCTCTCATTAATCCTGTGCCTCTGTAAAAAAGGCTAAAAGCATTGCCTACATTTTGCAGGTGGAAAAAAGTAACAGGTTCCATCTTGCTCTGGGTATAACAGCAAAGCCTGTGGTAGAACCAGAAATAGAAGCTGGAGGGATTTGTGTTTCTTTTCTGATGTAGAGCAAGACTCATCTGAAGCAGTCTCATTAAAATTGTGCCACAGAAGAAGCAGGGTCTAGCTCTTCACCCCATTATATTTAATGGAATTAAATAGTCCATTTAGACTGTACTTTCAATTGGATACCTTATGCTAATTAGTTTAGCTGACCAACCAAATATAATTTATATAGTACTTTTATAGAGTACACTGGATGTTAAGCATAATGGATAGAAACTAAAAATACATAATTCACAACCTGAAAGTTGAGAGTTATGTTTTTAGGGTTTTTTAAGGCAATGGCACCCCACTCTGGTACTCTTGCCTGGAAAATCCCATGGGCAGAGGAGCCTGGTAGGCTTCAGTCCTTGGGGTGGCTAAGAGTCGGACACAACTGAGAGACTTCACTTTCACTTTTCACTTTCATGCATTGGAGAAGGAAATGGCAACCCACTCCAGTGTTCTTGCCTGGAGAATCCCAGGGACGGGGGAGCCTGGTGGGCTTGGGAGCCTGGTGGGCTTCTGTCTATGGGGTCGTACAGAGTCGGACACAACTGAAGTGACTTAGCAGCAAAGATTTATTTATTTGTCTTTGGCTGCACTGGCTCTTCATTGCTGCACACAGGCTTTCGCTAGTTGCGGTGAGCAGGGGCTACTTTTTACTGTGGGCTTCTCGTTGCAGTAGCTTCTCTTGTTGTGGAACACAGGCTGTAGGGTGCTTGGGCTTTAGTAGTTACAGCACTTGGGCCCAGTAGTTGTGGTGCATGGGCTTAGTTACTCCAATGCCTGTTAAATCTTCCCAGACCAGGGATCGAACCCACGTCCCCTGCATTGGCAGGTGGACTCGAAACCACTGAACTACCAGGGAAGTCCAGGAGTTGCATTTTATTTGGTGGAAATTTTTAGGACTTCAAGCCTAGAAGGCAGCATCTCAAGTAACCCTGAGAGAACTGAGTGGGGAGCCAGGATATTATATAAAGTTTTCCAACAGAAGGGCAGGTAGTCTGAATGTCAAGAGATTATTGTTATTTAAGGAAAATCAGATTTGTCAAGGAATTTAACACTTTTATATGAATGAGAAAGGGCTTCCCAGGTGTCACTAGTGGTAAAGAACCCACCTGACAATGCAGGAGACATAAGAGAAGGGGGTTTGATTGGGTTGGGAAGATCCCCCGGAGCAGAGCATGGCAACCCACTTCAGTATTCTTGCCTAGAGAGGCCCATAGACAGAGGAGCCTGGTGGGCTACAGTCCATAGGATCACAAAGAGTTGGACACAACTGTAGTGACTTAGCATGCATGCATGCATGTATGGGAAAATGCAGGAGTCTGGGCTCATTGAAGTCATTCCTTTGATATGCACCGAAGCTAGCAGGGCCAGTATCCTGTGTCTTCACACCTTGAATTTCCTCAGGGCTCACTGTAGGGAGTGGCTACAGTCTGAGACCTGCTAGATGGTAGTTCCTCTTTTCCTTCCTAAGTTCTCTCAGGGCTCACTAGCTCTCTGTCATCAGTAGCTGCAATGGCTGGTGACCATGACATCCTTTGTTTATTGACATGGCAGGAAATATTCCATTTCTCATGAATAACATGTAATCAAATTAAAGAGTGCTCTTTTTTTTTTTTTTTAAGAAAAAGCAGTCTTTGGGAATACCCTGGTGGTCCAGCAGTCAGGACTCTGTGCTGTCAGTGCCAAGGGCCTGGGTTCAATCCCTGTTTGGGGAACTAAGATCCCACAAGCTGTGTTGTATGGCCAAAAATAGAAAGAAAAGGCAATATTTAAAATCCAATATAATCAAATGCTATATGATGTAGCTCAGTTGGTAAAAAATCTGCCTGCAATGCAGGAGACTCCAGTTTGATTCCTGGGTCGGGAAGATCCCCTGGAGAAGGAAAGGGCAACCCACTCCAGTATTCTTGCCTGGGAAATCCCATGGACAGAGGAATCTTGCAGGCTACAATTGATGGGGTCTCAAGAGTTGGACGTGACTTAGCAAATAAACCACCACTACCGCCAGTGCTGTTTAGGTTCGGCTGATCAGCGTGCCACTTCTAATATGGCCATCAACATACTTCTGGGTCTTTTCAGTGTTCTAATTTAAATTCCACAATAATTTTTAGAGAAATGCACCTTCAAAGCTACAGAAATTGAGAATTCCATGCTGCCATCCTGTGCCTACCAGCTGGCCGTTGCAGCTATGATTTCAGTTTTCTTCCCTAAGTTTGTGTTTGTGTACACATTTCACAAAGGAACTTGACCCACTAGATGCTACACTGGACGTGCTTATAATTCCTTATATGTTTGAAGTAAAGAGAAGTGAAAGTTGCTCAATTATGTCCAACTTTGCGACCGTGTGGACTGTAGCCTGCCAGGCTCCTCTGTCCATGGAATTCTCCAAGCAAAAATACTGGAGCGAGTACCCATTTCCTTCTCCAGGGGATCTTCCTAACCCAGGGATCAAACCCAGGTCTCCTGCGTTGCAGGCGGATTCTTTACCAGCTGAGCCACAAGGGAAGCCCTCCAATTTTTTTTATGGTCAAAGGGCATGTGAGATCTTAGTGTCCTGACCAGGGATTGAACTTGCATCCCCTGCATTGGAAGCACAGTCTTAACCACTGGACTGCCAAGAAGTCCCTTTATATGTTGCCAGAAGGAAATGGCAACCCACTCTGGTGTTCTTGCCTGGAGAATCCCAGGGACGGGGGAGTCTGGTGGGCTGCCGTCTATGGGGTTGCACAGAGCCGGACACAACTGAAGTGACTTAGCAGCAGCAGCAGCAATCTGTTAAAGTGACAAGGGAACAGCTCTCACAAAATATTAGAAATATGTGGATCCTCTGGTACAAAATGAGAAATTTTATACCCAGTAAATAGCTGAAAGGAGTACATAAGATAATATGTGTAGAACACTTAAAGGAATGTTAATGGCGAGTCCATGTGCTCAACATACAAGTGAGGCCAAACAAACTGAAATGTCAGAATTTGGAAAAGAGAAAAGGTTTGTTGCAAAGCCAAGTAAGGAAACAAGCCAGCTCATACCCTGAAAAGCCTCCAGCTCGCCAAAGGGTTTTGGCAAAGTATTTTTTTTTAATTTAAATTTATTTATCTTAATTGGAGGCTAATTACTTTACAATATTGTATTGGTTTTGCCGTACATCAACATGAATCTGCCACAGGTGTACACGTGTTCCCCATCCCGAACCCCCTCCCACCTCCCTCCCTGTACCATCCCTCTGGGTCATCCCAGTGCACCAGCCCCAAGCATCCTGTATCCTGCATCGAACCTGGACTGGCAATTTGTTTCTTATATGATATCATACATGTTTCAATGCCATTTTCCCAAATCATCCCACCCTCTCCCTCTCCCACAGATTCCAAAAGACTGTTCTATACACTGTGTCTCTTTTGCTGTCTCGCATACAGGGTTATCATTACCATCTTTATAAATTCCATATATATGCATTAGTATACTGTATTGGCAAATAAGGCAATGGCACCCCACTCCAGTACTCTTGCCTGGAAAACCCCATGGATGGAGGAGCCTGGTAAGCTTCAGTCCATGGGGTCGCTGAGAGTCGGACAAGCCTGAGCGACTTCACTTTCACTTTTCACTTTCATGCATTGGAGAAGGAAATGGCAACCCACTCCAGCGTTCTTGCCTGGAGAATCTCAGGGACGGGGGAGCCTGATGGGCTGCCGTCTATGGGGTCGCACAGAGTTGGACATGACTGAAGTGACTTAGCAGCAGCAGCAGCATACTATATTGGTGTTTTTCTTTCTGGTTTACTTCACTCTGTATAATAGGCTCCAGTTTCATCCATCGCATTAGAACTGATTCAATTGTATTCTTTTTAATGGCTGAGTAATACTCCATTGTGTATATGTACCATTTTTAAAGGGCAGGTGGAGGGGAGGGGCATCAGAGGTCAGCAGTGTACCTGACCAGTTTTTTGCACAATTCTCTGACTGGCTGATGGTGAGGAAGAAGGGTGGTATCACAGGGGTTAACTTTATCAGTGCTTAGGCTCCAGACAACATGCTTATGCTCATCAAGAGGTTCCTTCACTTGGTGAGGGTGGGGGGCAGTGGCATTTCATATCTACAAAACAACTCAGGAAATGTGCATCAAATACTATTATCTATTAATAGGTACTTTAGAGAGGAGCTGAAGCAGAGGGTTTGGGGTAAGGCATGTCCCAGGAAGGCCCCATAGGGGCGTGCTCGATTACAGAAGCATGTGGTAAGTGTGCAGTAAAGGCTAGCACTTATTATCTTTGACATGCTGGCCTGAACACATGCCAGGCTTGCAAACAAATTTGTACTAACATGCATATATACAACACATTATAATCCCCACCCCTAACCTCACCCCAGCCCCCACCCCCACAGCCCAGTTTACATCATGCCTTATCCTGCAGCTCCATCCTCATCCTTTGGTTTTCAGTGCAGAAGTCACAACAGCCTTCCTCCATCTCCATGAATGCACTGAGCTCCTTTCTGGAGTTCACACTCCAAGTGTACATGCTCTTCCCTCTTCATAGAAGCCCCTGTACTTGGCCTCATAAACTCATCATCAATTTTCTGCTTAAAAATCCCTTCCTCAGCCTCACAGCTGAGTCTCTGACCTCCAATGTGATTCTTGTATTAATGTGTTTTACTCACTAGACTAAAAGTTCCACACGGCAAGGTCCGTGTTTTGTTCCATTTTTTTCTTCGGTCTGTTTATCTCCAGGTCTAGCACAGGACTTGGCATATGGTAGTTCTCAATACAAATGGGTTCTATAAATGAATAAACACATCCCAACATGAGGCAATTGCTTCCAAAGACTGAACATTTGTTTGTCTCTTTCCACTTTATTTCACCACCACTGTTCTTCTCATCCCCAACTTTACTCAATTACACTGTAAAAACAGACATATTTTAGAAGGTAGAAATAGCTTGGGGAAAACAAAATGTAATTTAATTTAAAAGGGAGAGGGAGGAAAGGAGACATCAATGAAATAAAGATAGTTACAAATGAGGTGGTCCTTCAGCATAAGCAAAGGGCAGTTTGAATAGTGGTTACACTCATTTCTGGAGCCAGACTGAAGAGCAAAAAGAGCAGGCACTGAAGAGGCAAGAGACAAAAAATAAATAGCCTGGGGAGGGCTGAAGAGACTAATGGGACTGGAGCCCAGCCTGGAACAGTGGGATTGCTGCTGCTCTTTGGAAGGGTTCCCCTGAGCTATTGGAACACTGGAAAGGATAACACTGCAGGCCTATTCAGGGCTGGGAGAGGAGGACTAGGAATATGAAAGGTTTGAAGACCACTATCCCAGCCCCATGACAGTTAGCCTTCTTCCTGAGCATCCTTTAACTAGTGACTGCCCCCAGGACTGTGGACCACGTGTCCCAAAACTCAGGGCCATTGTTATTGTCCATCTCAGTCTCCTCTGTGTGATCAAACACAGATCCAAATAGGACCTTACTTGGGTGTGCAGGGCGCCACCCAGCTATCACTCCTGGTAAAAACCTTCTATCACATTTAATCATTTCTGCAGTGAAATATGTTTTTCTGCTTTCCTTAAAGCAGCGCAGTAACACCAATCATGATGAGTTTTGCTTCTTTGTTTCTCACTGTCAGAAGAGGCATTTGTTCACAGAAAATACTATTTTCTATCTTTAGTCTTCCAAGTAGTAATAAATACTTAGTTTTTTCTTATTAAGACATTATATATTTACATCTTGATTTTTTTGTTGTTGTTCTCCACTAGAATGTCAAAGGCTTCTGTTTTGTCCTTTGAAGGATTAGAAGGGTGCATGACACATAGGAGACATGCAAAATAAATGGAAACAGAGCAAAGGAGCAAGCAACTCAGGATTCTAGGGGGTTGTGTAACCGGAAGCCCTGGACCAGGTGCAGACCTGAAGAGAGGATAAAGGCGAAGGCCTTGTTAGGAGAGTTCTTGTAGAGGGACCATTGGTGGGAAAAATCAGATCCATGAGGACCAAGGCCTAGGAAGGCACCAGATAAACCCAGCTCCTATTCGCGGGCTCCTTAAGCCATAAGGAAGAGCCATTCCACCCACTTTATGACCATCTAGATGGTTTCTAAACCACAAGAAAAACTTTAGTGCATCCTTTCGCAAACCGTATGTGTTCTTTTCTATGATGGCTCTTGTAATAAAATTTTCAAGGAAGCTGACTATCCCACAGAAAACACTTGCTGCATGCTGCCTACTAGAAAGGGCTTCCCAAGTGGCTCAGTGTAAAGAGTCCACTGCCAATGCAGGAGACTCAGGAGATGCAGGTTCAATCCCTGAGTCAGGAATATCCCCTGGGGAAGGAAATGGCAACCCACTTCAGTGTTCTTGCCTGGGAAATCCCATGGACAGAGGAGCCTGCAGGGCTATAGTCCATGGGGTTGCAAAGAGTCAGACCCAACTGAGCGACTAAGCGTGCATGCCCACTAGAAACTCTGCCCAAGCAGCAAAACTCCTAACTCTTTCGAGGGCTGATACATTGGCAGAAGGGGAAGCTACAACCCTTTACAGAACTAGATGAGCCTCTGGAGTCTGTCATGCTGTGAGCATACTTTGGCAGCGCTGTAGTTTCTTGACCTCTGCAGGTACTTTCTGCACATTGTATCCCAGTGCGCCACCTATAATAATCTTACCAAGTTTCCAGAGGTAACTAGTGTACCCCAGGGAGACCTCCAAGACCCCAGACTGTCCTTTATGGCACTCCAGGTGGACTTTATCAATTTACCCTCAGCCTTTGACTCTTTTTCACTGTTTGGCTATTGTCTGTACATTTAGTGGATGGTCTGTGCTCTCCAGTTAGACATACTGATGTCACAGTGATTGTGACCAACAACTCCAACTATTTCTTGTTTTGGCACTCCTTTTTGAACTGAATCTGACCAAGGAACTCTCTCTTTTTTTATAATATTTAAATTTTTCATACAATTAATAAAGCTTACACTCCCTATACAGTTACTACAAAATATTAGCTGCATTCCCCGTGTGGTACAGTACATCATTGTAGCCTATTGTACACCCAATAGTTTGTCCCTTCCACTCCTCCACCTCTATATTGCCTCTCCCCACCCTTGCATTGGTAACCAGTAGCTTGTCCAAGGAACTCACTTTACAGCAAAAGCAAATCACTTGCTCACAAAGACCTGTGAGAGGATATTCATTAAAATTTCATATTCTCTACCATCCCTGATCCTCAAGGGAAGGAAGACATCAAAGTGTAAACATAAAAAAGAATGTTAAGGGGAAAAAGATTTATCTAGAAATTAGTCTTACATGGAAAAGGTCAGTTTTCATTCCAATTCCAAAGAAAGGCAATGCTGAAGAATTTTCAAACTACCACACTATTGCACTCATCTCACATGCTACCAAAGTAATGCTCAAAATTCTCCAAGCCAGGCTACAACAGTACATGAATTGTGAACTTCTAGATGTTCAAGCTGGATTTAGAAAAGGCAGAGGAACCAGAGATCAACTTGCCAACATCCACTGGATCATTGAAAAAGGAAGAGAGTTCCAGAAAAACATCTACTTTTGCTTTATTGACTACACCAAAGTCTTTGACTGTGTGGATCACAACAAACTGTGGAAAATTCTTCAAGAGATGGGGATACCAGACTATCTGACCTGCCTCTTGAGAAATCTGTATGCAGGTCAAGAAGCAATAGTTAGAACCAGACATGGAACAACAGACTGTTTCCAGACTGGGAAAGGAGTACGTCAAGGCTGTATATTCTCACCTTGCTTATTTAACTTCTATGCAGAGTACATCATGCGAAATGCCAGGCTGGATGAGCACAAGTTGGAATCAAGATTGCAGGGAGAAATATCAATAACCTCAGACATGCAGATGACACCACCATTATGGCAGAAAGCTAAGAGGAACTAAAGAGCCTCTTGATGAAAGTGAAAGAGGAGAGTGAAAAAGTTGGCTTAAAGATCAACATTCAGGAAACTAAGATCGTGGCACCCGGTCCCATTACTTCATTGCAAACTGATGGAGAAACAGTAGAAACAGTGAGAGACTTTATTTTGGCGGGCTCTAAAATCACTGCAGATGGTGACTGCAGCCATGAAATTAAAAGACACTTGCTCTTTGGAGAAAAAGTTATGACCAACCTAGACAGCATATTAAAAAGCAGAGACATTACTTTGCCAACAAAGGTCTGTCTAATCAAAGCTATGGTTTTTCCAGTAGTCATGTATGGATGTGAGAGTTGGACTATAAAGAAAGCTGAGCACTGAAGAATTGATGCTTTTGAACAGTGGTATTGAAGGATACTCTTGAGAGTCCCTTGGACTGCAAGGAGATCCAACCAGTCAATCCTAAAGGAAATCAGTCCTGACTATTCATTGGAAGGACTGATGCTGAAGCTGAAACTCCAATACTTTGGTTACCTGATGCGAAGAACCAACTCATTGGAAAAGACCCTCATGCTGGGAAAGATTGAAGGCAGGACCAGAAGGGGATTACAGAGGATGAGATGGTTGGATGGCATCACTGACACAATGGACATGAGTTTGAGCAAGTTCTGGGAGTCGGTGATGGACAAGGAAGCCTGGCATACTGCAGTCCATGGGGTGGCAAAGAGTCGGACACGACTGAGGGACTGAACTGAACTGAACTGAGACTTACATGGATAGAAGTATTAGCCCTGGCCCTTATGCAGATCCAGATGACTCAAAATGAACCTCTTTTGAACCTCTTTGGAAACCTTCCATTCCTGGATTGGGCTAGCATCTTGGGGATTTGAGTGAACAGTTTCAGTATTCTGACTAGTTCTATACTTGGTGTATATCATCAACAAGTGAAAAAAAGCAGGTCTTCACTGACAGGCCATGCTTTCCCTTTCTTCCAGGAGGTGAGTATACATCAACATTTTTAGAAGAAAACATACACCATCAACCTGCCAGGGTAGGCCTTAGGAAGTACGGCTATGTGCACTGTCATCAGAATAAAAGTCCTCCTGGATTTACATGAAATAGCAAGCTGCATCCAGACATCACCCTCCCGAACGATTAGAAGGCCATTCCTATGAGCGACCTCAAACTGAGGATTTCCAGAGCTCTCTAGAGTTCCAGAAGCAGACAGCACCACAAAGTAGATGGCTCTTCCCAAGATCTCAGATCAAGAATTTCTCCATTTATCTTCCCTTGAAACCTCTCCTCTGCCTGACCTGAAAAATTCTCTGACCTACAAATTTAAAACAAAACCCTTCCTCTTTCAGTTAGTGAAAGATTAACTGGAGGTTGCTTGTCTTAACCTATCCCCGCTCTATTCCTTTACTGTGCGCTCCCTTTGAGGCTATGTCTTGCTTCAACTAACTCTTACTGCTTTTTCAACAATTTTAACATGGCCCCAACACCCACTCACACTAATCTTCCAGACCCTAGCTACCTTATGGAGAAGACAATGGCACCCCACTCCAGTACTCTTGCCTGGAAAATCCCGTGGATGGAAGAGCCTGGTAGGCTGCAGTCCATGGGGTCGCTAAGAGTCGGACACAACCGAGTGACTTCACTTTCACTTTTCACTTTCATGCATTGGAGAAGGAAATGGCACCCCACTCCAGTGTTCTTGCCTGGAGAATCCCAGGGACGAGGGAGCCTGGTGGGCTGCCATCTATGGGGTCGCACAGAGTTGGACACGACTGAAGCAACTTAGCAGCAGCAGCAACAGCCACCTTAACTAATCAGTGTAATTGCTGGTTATGTCAACATCTAAATACTGCCCAAGAACCTGAATTAGGTTTCGTTCCTGCCAGTGCAAACATCTGGTGGACCCATTCTGGACAGTGGATGTATGGAAGACACCCTACTTCCTCCTATGGCAGGGCACTTGGGGATCCCCCATGGAAACTCAGGGTCTGTCCTTCACTCAGGTGAGGCTATTGGAGGGAAAAATTTCTCTTTGCATTGAAAATAAAAATGTCCCTGGACTCTTCTTAGGTGACATACCAAAGCAGTAGTGTAATCAAGTACTAAGGTTGCATTCCATGGATGGATGGCACCTCAAACCCTCCATAGGTGTTACAAATGAGTTCAAGACTGATTATAATGATACAAATGTTTGCCTAGTCAACTGGGAAGTATTCCTGGTCTGCAGCCCACACAAATGGGACCTGGAACAGCTCAGCTGTTTCCCTGGTTGATCTGCCCCATGCCCCAGGCTACAAAGGGGCCAACCAGAATTCTGGAATGATCTGGGCAGGTAATGACACCTATCTCTACAGCTGCCGAAACTGGACTAAAGGTCTTCACCACCATGTTTCACAATCCATTCTGCTCTGACAACCTCACAGAGGCATGTGGGGAAATGGAGATGTACAGATGCCACGATAACTAATGACGGAAGCCACTGTGGACACCAGGCTCCAACCTGGTGGGTCACAGGTTCCACTCTGACCTTGTCTGTGAACACCTCTGGTCTGTTTATTTTAGGTGGCCATAAAGTATATAAAGGGTTCCCATATAAATGGTCAGGGCGACGTGGTCTTGGCTACTTGGGACCTTCCTCACTAGGTGCATGCGTGTGTGCCAAGTCACTTCAGTTGTGTCCAACTCCATGACCCTATGAACCCACCAGGCTCCTCTGTCCATGGGTATTTCCAGGCAAGAATACTGGAGTGGGTTGCCATGACCTCCTCCAGGGGATCTTCCCAACTTGGGATTGAACCGGCATCTCTTAGGTCTCCAGCACTGGCAGGACGGGTCCTTTACCATTGGCATCACCTGGGAAGTCCCCCTCACTAGGCATCCCACTTTAAATGCTAACCAGATACAAGCCCGGGTCCTTCAGGCATAAAGTAGCACCACATAGACGCATCCAACCAGACATCGTAGGCAAGTACTCATGTATCACAATACTGATTCAGTAAGGATGCTTTTTCAAGTTTGAGAACTTCTGATCCAGAAGAAGCAATTCCGAACACTTCCAGAGTCATGGAACCAGGATTCACTGCCTCCCCACACACCTTGAAAGTATGTCTACCGGGGGTTGGCAGCTTTGCCTCTGTGCTCCAAAATCACCATCTCTTGGCCCCATGGGCTGCCCGACAAGGGTCACAGTATACCATCATTGGCAGGCAGTGCTGCTTGTATGGAAGCAGGTCAGAAGAAATACAGAAGGATGTGAGCCAGCTACTAAACCAGGCTGACATCCTACAGAAGATGAGGGAAGCACGGATTAATTGGACTGACCTGTTCTCGAGGATAAGAGACTGGTTCAGTGAAAGATGGGGCTACATGTTGGGATTTGCTGTTTTAGGCATATTCATCCTTGTATCTGTGCTTTTGTTTGCAGGTCTCTTACCTCCCGGCTCTCCACAGCAATCTCCACAGCTCCTTGCCAGTGAAACTTCATGACAACTTATAACAGGGAAATGAAGGGGCTAACCCCACCAAAATGGCATGATGGCTATTTTAAACTGAGAACATCTGAACAAACAGCAGCTGAAGGGGGTAAAAAACACACACAAAAAAACTTCCCTTTGATATGTATAGCAAGTCTTTCTAAGAATTCAGCTGCTATAACCCAGGTGGCACTAATGGTATAGAATCTGCCTGCCCATGCAAGAGATACAAGAGATGTGGGTTTGATCCCTGGGTCAGGAAAATCACCTGGAGAAGGAAATGGCAACCCATTCCAGTATTCTAGCCTGGAAAATCCCACTGAGCCTGGTGGGCTACAGTCTATGAGGGTGCAGAGTCGGCCACGACTGAGCGCACATACACTTAACCCCTCTCCCAGAGAGCTTTCTCTAAGGGAGGAGCCTGACTCCACAGCAGGACCTGCCAAGGAACTGTGTAAATACGTCCTGTGAGAGCCTTCCGTACTTTCTTCTGAGGCCTTAAAACCTTTCCCCAGCTGACCCCGTCCTATTCAGCTGGATTATAAATCTGTACTCCTTGAAGTACGCTCCTGCATATGTGGGTAATAATCTCTGCTTCTATTAATCTGTCTATTCATCCACAGGCCCCCAACTACTTTGGCCTAAGTTGAAAAAAGAAAAAGTTGATAAAGGAAAAGTTTTCCTCCCAATAATATTTTCTAGACTTTGCTGGGGACACCAGACAGTGTTTTCACATACACGAGGGAATTTGGAAACCTGGATTTTGTTCGAAGGTGAAAGAATCCAGTGTACATGTACACAGGTTCCATGGAAATCTTTTAAGTTTGTTTCAAACTGTAAATCTTGGGTGATCATCTGGTGTGTTTAATAACTTTCTCTTTATTTCCCTTAGGGAGAAAGCTATGGACCCTTTAATGTGGGATGATCTGCTATACTGGCCGGATTTCCTGTGGGCATTTAATCTACAGTCTAAAGGGATGTTTGTCTGGTACAGACTGTGGTCTTGTTACCACTATAGGCAGTGGCAGTGAGGGAGCAGAGTGGATGTAGCATTCATCGTATTGCATTTGTCACTTTGTCGCTTCTGTCCTTACATTTTTTCATTTAATTCTCACAGTGCTCTTCCCATTTTACAGATGAATAAATTCAAAGGGTAGATAACTTGCTAAAGATTATATCTTTACTGAGAATAAAAGCAAGATGTAGAACTGGTGTCTAGGGTGCCACCTTTCATAAAGCAGGAGAAAGGAGGAGGGATTCCTCAGAGATATTGCTAGGTTTGGTTCCACTTAAAATACTGGTGGTAAATAAAGTCGTGCAGATTGTTCACTTTCTCTGTGCATATAAAAGTGGTTTATACTGTAGTATACTAAGTGCGGTAGCAATATGTCTAAAAACAAATCCACATTCCTTAATTTTAAATAGTTCCTTAATTAAAAAAATGGTAACCATCACTGAACTTCCAGCAAGTCGTAATCTTTTTTGTAGTAGCAACTTCACAGATTTCTATAACAACTATAATAACAATAATGAAAAAGTTGATATGTTGGAAGAGTTACCAAAATGAGACAGAGATGCAAAGTGAGTAAATGCTGTTGGAAAAATGGAGCAGACAAGCTTGCTCCACACAGGCTTACCACAAACCTTCAGTTTGTAAGGTATGCAGTATCTACAAAGTGCAATAAACTGAAGCAATAAAACAAGATATGCCTGTGTGTATGTATACATATATTTACCCAATTTTGCAAAGAGACAGGGAAGGATAAGCCAGAAGCTAATGAAAGTGATTACTTATCATGGGGCTGGGCAGATTCCTACTCCCCTTTCAAAAGCTGAATATAAACAAACTCATGAACATTGTAACAAATTGACAACTTATCCACAGAGAGAAAATTATTCCAATAGGTATTTATTTCAAGCTGTGCCTAAAACAGACAGTATTCTGGGTACATCCTTAGAAGTGGGTTTATTGCTCATAGTAATGCTGGTTTCAAAAGAAGGTAAGAAATGGAAACAGTGCCAGTGGTACAGGATTTAGTAAGAGGGCTCCTGAGCAGAAGTCCTCTATCTATTCCATTACTGGGTGTGTTAAGCCAAGTTGTTAAACTTTTACACTGAAACTAGAGAAACCTTTAAAACATGAGCATTCAGCTTTCGGTAATGGGTGATAGCGGTACATGGATGAGAGACCTGAGATGCTCTATCAAAGTGGCAGAAGTTGTTCTAAGCAGTTGGGGGAAGTGATAAATTCTTGACACAATCTGCATTTTCTTCTGTAAAATGGAGAAATAAATAGCTTTCCTGCTGGCCTTTTAGACAAAAACAATGATATAAAAAAGTTTATTAACAAATTTCCTTTCAGGAGAAGATTGATGATAGCCACTGATCATTAGAATTCAGTGTTCAAGGGTCACTTTTTAAAAAAAAATTAGTTAATTTATTTTAATTGGAGACTAATTACTTTACAATATTGCAGTGGTTTTTGCCATTCATCAACATGAATCAGCCACGGGTGTACATGTGTCCACCCCGCATCCTGAACACCCCTTCCACCAGCCTCCCACCCCATCCCTCTGGGTTGTCCCAGACCAGCGGCTTTGAGTGCCCTGCTTCATGCCTCAAACTTGCACTGGTCATCTATTTTACATATGGTAATATATATGTTTCAACACTCTTCTTTCTAATCATCCCACCCTCGCCTTCTCCCACAGAGTTCAAAAGTCAGTTCTTTACATCTGTGTCTCTTTTGCTGTCTTGCATATAGTGTCGTTGTTACTGTCTTCCTAAATTCCAAGTATATGCGTTAATATACTGTATTGGTGTTTCTCTTTCTGACTTCTTCACTCTTTATAATAGGGTCCAGTTTCATCTACCTCATTAGAACCCAAAGCATTCTTTTTTATAGCTGAGTGATATTCCACTGTATATATGTACCACAACTTCCTTATCCATTTGTCTGCCAGTGGACATCTAGGTTGCTTCCATGTCCTAGCCATTGTAAACAGTGCTGCGATGAACACTGGGGTACATGTGTTTCTTTCAGTTCTGGTTTCCTTGTTGTGTATGCCCAGCAATAGGATTGCTCAGTTGTATGGCAATTCTATTTCCAGTTTTTTAAGGAATCTCCACACTGTTCTCCATAGTGGCTATACTAGTTTGCATTCCCACCAACAGTATAAGAGGCTTCCCTTTTCTCCACACCCTCTCCAGCATCTATTGTTTGTAGACTTTTAATGGCAAGCATTCTGACCAGTATGAGATGGTACCTCATTGTGGTCAAGGGTCACTTTTAAAGAGGTTTGAGATAGATTCAGTCAGTTCAGTCACTCAGTCGTGTCCAACTCTTTGCAACCACATGGACTGCAGCACACCAGGCTTTCCTGTCCATCACCAACTCCCAGAGCTTGCTCAAACTCATTTCCATAGAATCAGTGATGCCATCAGTGATGAGACAGACTAGATTTACTAATTTGTATACCAATTGTCTATTCCCTGGTAGAATGTAAGCTTCACAAGGACAGGCATGTCTTTTAAAACATGATGAAGAGGGTTTTTGATGATGATGAACATTAAGTAATGCATGTAAACCTGACCTTAGGCATTGCTTAACTAAATGTACGTGAACTCAGTTGGACTTCCCTGGTGTCTTAGTGATAAAGAACTTGCCTGCCAATATAGGAGACTCAGGAGACATGATTTCAATCCCTGGGTTGGGAAGATATCCTGGAGAAGGAAATGGCAACCTACTCCGGTATTCTTGTTTGGGAAATCCCATGCACAGAGGAGCCTGGCAGGCTACAGTCCATGGGATCACGAAAGAGTCTGACACAAGTTAGCAACTCAACAGCAACAGCCAATATGATCAGCAGGTTTGAAATTCAGCGTTGGCTATTGTCAGATGCAAATTTCTAAAAACTTATGAATAAAGTTGATTATACCATTTTAGAGTTCTGATCATGGCTCACTTTGGTTCCCTTTTCAAATACTCACGTATGTTAGAAACCTCACATGAATATGCAGATGTGTTTATTCAGCCCTTATTTCACTGTGTGCGCTGTCTGTTCAGTCATATTTGACTCTTTGTGACCCCATGGGCTGTAGCTCACCAGGCTCCTCTGTCCAAGGAATTTTCCAGACAAGAATACTAGAGTGGGTTACTATTTCCTCCTCTAGGAGATCTTCCCGACCTAGGGGTTGAACCCACATCTCTTATGTCTCCTGTATTGGCATGCAGATTCTTTAAAACTGCACCACAACTATTCAGCCTTTATTTCACACTGTTGAGTTCTAACAAAGTTAGGAACAGTTGTGAAATAAGAGTGCAGTGATTAGAATGTTAGAAAATGTCTGTTGGAAGGATAAGGTCTTTTTTTTTTTGAAGGATAAAGTCTTATTCTGTCAACCGGTATGAGTGATTTCAAGGTGTGTTTAGCAACATAATACTAGGTTAAAGAATATGAATCTTTTATGCTTCTTTATGTAAAAATAGTTTCAAAATTATTAATAATGAACACATGTTTTTTGATACTTCCATCTTAAATTATTTGTGGGACAGAATCCCTCTTTCCATCATTTTGTAACAGATGGAGCACAAGATACATTGATTGGCAAAAGAATTTATCTATTAGCCAACTCAAAAGGCTTCTCAGATGTTTTAGCAATTAATTGAATTATTTATCAACATTTACCAAGACTCAGTGAAAGATGCCAGAAAATAAGGGCCGCTGTAATCAATTCTGTTAGAGTTAAGAGTGATATTTGTTACAATGATAAAGGATTTGAACACCTGAACTCAGAATTAAGACAGCTCTCTAAAAGGCATTGTTTTTAAGTGCTTTGTTCACAAATTGATACCATTTTAGAAATTTTAGTTTAATGAATGAAACCACCAAAATTGAAGTGTTGTTATGCAAATATCCCGTTTCTTATTAAAGTGTAACTCACAAAATTTTGCTATTCTACAGTGGATCTTGCCTACTTCAGTGATTACTGTGGTGATTTACTACTTCTCTATTTATTAATGGAAATTCTACTGTAAGAAAGATTTGTCATCTCAGTCATTTTTATCAGTATGGACTTATGGATATATACATTATTCTTCGGTTGTAATCCAAGTCTACTGTTCATACTATTGCTCAGGCTGTCCCAGCTTTGGCCTCTGAGAACTCTGAAGCTGGCTTCTACGTCCTTTTGACACACTCCCATCCGTCTTTGGTTTTGAACACTTCCTTACTCTTTTTGTATTGCTTCAGCCTCATCTTGTAGTTTTCCTGTGCAATCCTAGGACCTGTCATTTTTCTAAGTAACCATGACTCCTTTTACTGATAATGTTATTTAGAAACCAAGATCTAGGCACACACTGTGCTCGTTGCTACTGTTACTAGGGTGTCAGTGCCTAGGTCCCCTTGGTGGACAAAGCTAGGAAATACATCTGTATATTAACCCATGGAGACACAGGCTCCTACAGTTCTGTATCCAGACATAATAAATAAAAGAGTTCATACTGATGTCTGCCACCCTCAGCACCACAGGGTGCATTCTAACCCAACCGCCTCCCTTACTTATTCGTGACTTCTGTCTCTAATAATGGGAAGTCTATTGTCATTTGTTAAACTTATTTGTTAAACTCTATCCTGTGTGTAAATTTGTTGCATAAAATTACAGAATTGCTGACCTGTACCGCTATCAGTCTCACGTTTCCCAGTTAGAATACAGCCTTGGTCTGTCTTGAGCTTTACAAGTACTTTACAAGTACTGTTGTAATCCAATCAAAGTACTGTTTTCAAAAGTTAAGTCTGCTCCCAGATATTTTTTTTGTCAGAAAGATACCTGTAAGGATTGGCATTTTAAAATTTTTAATTCATGTTTCAGTGATCTTTTCAGGAAAAAATATATATGTGTTTTTCTGAAACAACGAAATACTATCATGTGTGTATATGATATAAAACTATTTAAAAATTGATCCATCATTGGAATCTAGATTATCTAGGTAAAAATGAAATTGAGCAAGAAAACCACTTAAAGGAAATGGCATGTATTCCTCACTCAATTCTAATGTTGCATAGATGATCTACTGGAAAAAACACTTTGTATTCTAATGGTTATACTGGGACTTTACAGAAGATAAAGTATTTAAAGGTAGCTATCAATAAATAGTATGACTGCAAAGGAATATTTCAGGGGGAACCTCTGTACCTGAGCGTTGCTGTGATTTAATGTACCTGTTGAGAAACCTATATGCAGGTCAGGAAGCAACAGTTAGAACTGGACATGGAACAACAGACCGGTTCCAAATAGGAAAAGGAGTACGTCAAGGCTGTATATTGTCACCCTGCTTATTTAACTTATATGCAGAGTACATCATGAGAAATGCTGGGCTGGAAGAAGTACAAGCTGGAATCAAGATTGCTGGGAGAAATATCAATAACCTCAGATATGCAGATGACACCACCCTTATGGCAGAAAGTAAAGACGAACTAAAAAGCCTCTTGATGAAAGTGAAAGAGGAGAGTGAAAAAGTTGGCTTAAAGTTCAACATTCAGAAAACGAAGATCATGGCATCTGGTCCCATCACTTTGTGGCAAGTAGATGGGGAAACAGTGGAAACTGTCAGACTTTATTTTTCTGGGCTCCAAAATCACTGCAGATGGTGATTGCAGCCATGAAATTAAAAGATGCTTACTCCTTAGAAGGAAAGTTATGACCAATCTAGATAGCATATTAAAAAGCAGAGACATTACTTTGCCAACAAAGGTCCGTCTAGTCAAGGCTATGGTTTTTCCTGTGGTCATGTATGGATGGGAGAGTTGGACTATAAAGAAAGCTGAGCGCCAAAGAATTGATGCTTTTGAACTGTGGTGTTGGAGAAGACTCTTGAGAGTCCCTTGGACTGCAAGGAGATCCAACCAGTCCATTCTAAAGGAGATCAGTCCTTGGTGTTCTTTGGAAGGAATGATGCTAAAGCTGAAACTCCAATACTTTGGCCACCTCATGCGAAGAGTTGACTCATTGGAAAAGACTCTGATGCTGGGAGGGATTGAGGGCAAGAGAAGAAGGGGATGACAGAGGATGAGATGGTTGGATGGCATCACCGACTCGATGGACGTGAGTTTGAGTGAACTCCGGGAGTTGGTGATGGACAGGGAGGCCTGGCGTGCTGCAATTCATGGGGTCGCAAAGAGTCGGACACAACTGAGCGACTGGACTGAACTGAACTGAGTGAAAATTTGAGAAATGGAGACCTGATTGAAATAAAAAAGATGTTTGTTGAGGGTTTGTTAGGACCGAAGCCCAGAAAGCCTCAAGAAGCACTTGACTTGCATTCCTCCAGACTACAAAATGGGAGAGGTTTATCAAGGTAAAAACTGCAAGGTTACAGTTGTTACATAACTTGTTTATCAAGAATTATAATTGGAGCTGGCAGGAAGTAAGGGTACTTGTTAAACAAGGATTGATTGGGGTCTGAAATGGTTACATAGTTACAAGGGGGAACAGCCTTGCAATAAGCTTGCAGCTAGCAGATGTTTTAAAAATGGTTGGTGTCCTTGGTTAGGTATAGTTTATAGAAAGTTCAAGTTCTCAGGGGGTGAGGGATGTGTCTGAGAGGAGGTCCTCAGTGAACACTGGGCTCCATTTTTGTATGCCTGTACAATGATTATTCTGTTATTGTTTCAATTTGTCATGATAGCTAAATGTGCTGCCAGGTCTCACTTTAAGTTCACAATCACAGAACCAGAATTGGCACTTGGCACTGCCTGACAATTCTATAATCTCTGTTCTCTTTAATTACTGCCATATTTTGTCATCTTTTCCCTCAGAATAGTCTTATACTCTCACCCCCCAAGCACATTTTCATCTGATGACCTTGCCTCGTAATTCACTGAGAAGTAGAAGCAATTAGACAAGCAGTCTATCATTCACCTTCTCACCAACCAGCCTCTATTGGTACCTGCACTCTGCCTTCCCTTTGTTCTGATGAAGTGCCCTTGAACCTACCAATGTCTGCATCTCACATTCTTGCATGAAGCTTGTATCCACCAACCTGGTTGTTCTCATTGAGGACTTCAATTATGTCCATCTTGCCAAATCAGTGGTCCTAACAAGTTCTTAACAATCTCTCAATACCATTCTTTTTCATATTTAAAAACTTTTTTAAATTTTTATACAATTTTGTATGGTTACTTTTGTACATTTACCGTTATTACAAAATACTGATTTCTTTGTTTTTTATTTTTTATGTTTTTGGTAGATGGAATTTTATTTAAAACTGTAAAATATAATGCCTTAATATTTACCCATAATTATGAGACTATCTAATATTCTTTTCATCCTTTAAGAAGTTTCATATATGACAGGTCCCTAAAACAGTGAAACCTTCCAGTAACTTACCAGAAAAAAGTTTCACTATATTATTTTGCCTGTAGAATTACTTATCTAACATTAAAAAACATATCTAAACCCTTGGCAAAAACAAACTTTGTATTGAAATATAGTTGATTTACAATGTTGTGTTAATTTCTGCTATACAGCAAAGTGATTCAGTTAGAGATTCTTTTTCATGTTCTTTTCCATTATGGTTTATCACAGGATATTCAATAAGTTTCTGTGCTATACCATAGAATCTTATTTTTTATCCATCCTATCTATAATAGTTTGTAGTTGTTAATCCCAGTAATCCCAAACTCGCAATTTGTCCCTCCCCCTTGACAACCACCAGTCTGTTCTGTACGTCTGTGAGTCTGCTTCTTTCACCAGTGAACCAGTGAAGTCGCTCAGTCGTGTCCGACTCTTTGCGACCCCATGGACTATAGCCTACCAGGCTCCTCCATCCACGGAATTTTCCAGGCAAGAGTACCGGAGTGGGCTGCCATTTTCTTCTCCAGGGGATCTTCCCGATCCAGGGATTGAACCTGGGTCTCCTGCACTGCAGGCAGACGCTTTGTGGTCTGAGCCACCGATATGTTCATTTGTGTCATGTCTTGAAACCCACATATGAGTGAGATCATATGGTATTAATATTTGTCTTTCTCTGTCTGACGTACTTCCCTTATGATAATCTCTAGGTGCATCCATGTTGCTGCAAATGGCATTATTTCATTCCTTCTGTGGTTATCAGATCAGATCAGATCAGATCAGTCATGTCTGACTCTTTGCGACCCCATGGACTGCAGCACACCATTCTTCCCTGTCCATCACCAACTCCCAGAGTTTATCCAAACTCGTTTCCATTGAGTCGCTGATGCCATCTAACCATCTCATCCGCTGTCGTCCCCTTCTCCTCCTGTCTTCAATCTTTCCCAACATCAGGGTCTTTTCAAATGAGTCAGCTCTCCAAAAACTGGCGTTTCAGCTTCAACATCAGTCCTTCCGATGAACACCCAGAACGGATTTCCTTTAGGATGGACTGGTTGGATTTCCTTGCAGTCCAAGGGACTCTCAAGAGTCTTCTCCAACACCACAGTTCAAAAGCATCCATTCTTCTGCACTCAGCTTTCTTTATAGTTCACCTATATATTCCAGACGAAGTTCAAGGGAAGCTGTGATGCTCCACTGCCCTTGAAGGAGTCCACATGGAATGAAGAAGTACTGTGGGAAGTCTATTAGTAACCACCATGCCTTGGGTCTGTGGTCCGCACCCCTCCGCTCCGCTCACTAGATGCCAATCCATGGGGACCCAGGAGTGCACGAAATCGGCGTTCCCAGCCGCAAAGGCGACCGCCGAGACACAACTGGAACCCCCCCGACTCCGCCCCGACCGGAACTCCGACCCGCGCCGCCCGTGTTTGCCCCGCCCCTGGCCTGTAGTACCATTCTTAATAACTGACCACTTCCTCTTTCCAAATACCTTCTTCCTTCAACCTTCACTTTGATAGTTAATTTTACATGTCAGCTTGACTTGGCCATGGGGTGCCCAGATATTTGGTCAAATGTTCTAGGTGTTTCTCTGAGGGTGTTTTGGATAAGATTAACATTTAAATAGGTAGTCTCAGAGCAGATTTCTCTCTCTAATGTAGATGGGCTTTATCTCATCAGTTGAAGGGCTAAACAGACCAAAAAGAATGCCTCTCCCATGAATAAGAGAATTCCTTCTTCCCGACTGCCTTCAAACTAGGACATCAGCATTTTTCTTGCCTTTGAACTTGAACTAAAACACCAGCTCTTCTTGAGTCGTGAGCCTGCTGGCCCTCAGTAGGAGCTGCACTCAGTCCTCCTGGTTCTCAGGCCTGTGGGCTCAGACTGGAACTAAAGTGTCAGCTCTCCTGCACCTCCAGTTTGCTTACTTACCCTGCAGATGTTGAGGCTTGCCGGGCTTGTAATCATATGAGCCAATTTTTAAAAATAAATCTCTGTGTGCACTCCCCTGGCTTTTCTCCTACTGTACAAGGTGCTCTCCTTGGCCAACCCCTCTCTGTTCCATCTCTAAATGTTGGAGTGTTCTGGGACTGGGGCTGGACTCCCTACTACTTGTGCAATGGCAATGTGCACGCTCAGTCACTCAGCTGTGTCTGACTCTCTATGATCCCATGGACTGTAGCCAACTAGGCTCCTCTATCCATGGAATTTTCCAGGCAAGAATACTGGAGTGGGTGGCCTCTTCCTACTCCAGGGGATCTTCCTGACTCAGGGATTGAACCCATGTTTCCTGCAGCTCCAGCATTGGTGGGTAGATTCTTTACCACTGAGCTACCTGGGAAACCCCTACTACTCTCTATCTGCATAGTATTCCGTACCAGTCTCTATAAACAGTATCTTTGTGTCAATGATTCGCAAATCTATCTCCAAAGCTGATTCCTTGTCTCACCTCTAAATTAATACATTCTTACGTATTTGTTGTGACCACTTGAATGTTTCATGTCCACCTCTACTTAATCATGGTCAAAACTTTACTCTTGATTCCCTCCCAAACCTGCTCCCTCTTCAGTTTTCCTGGGCTCAGTGAATGATGACACTGTGCACTCAAGTTGCTCATCCCTGAATCAGATGGTTTCCACTATTCCTTTGTCCTTTTCCCCAGCTGCCCACAAATGCAATTTGCCAGCCCATCAGCAAATTCTTTCAACTCATTTCTATCCACATCACCCTATTCAAATAACTTCTAGCTAGACTGCTACTGTGCTGTGCTGTGCTGTGCTGTGCTGTGCTGAGTTGCTCAGTCATGTCCGACTCTTTGCGACCCCAGGGACTGTAGCCCGCCAGGTTCCTCTATCCATGGGGATTCTCCAAGCAAGAATACTGGAATGGGTTGCCATGCTCTCCTCCAGGGGATCTTCACCCACTACTAACTCTTCTAACAGAATCCAATCTTGTCCTCCTGAAATTTATTCTTTATTTATTTACAAGAAATAAAAATGTATTCTTTATTCTTCTAAAAGGAGACTTTTAAAAGCGAACAATATCACAGAATTTCTGACATGTCAAGGGCTTCCCATAATAACTAGAATAAGATCCAAAGCCCTTACATGGCCTGTAAGGCCTTAGTAATCAGAGCCTTCTCTCCCCCACGTTTGCTCTTGAGACCATTGTTCTAGCTCTGCCCACAGTGCTCACCCTGGCCCCATCTTCAATAACTGGAGCTCTTGCCACTCAGGTCTCAGTTTAAATACTACCTTTCAGAGGCTTCGTTTACCTGAGCACCACGTCTCAAGAAGCACCTGCATCCCTCACTTTGTGACACATTTACTTCCCAGTAATTTTTTTCCCTTCTAGAATAAATGAGGGATAGTGCGGGCTACACCCATCAGAATGTAGGTGGTTTTGAATGAGAATAAAAGTGAACTTTTTGGGACTTCCCTGGTAGTCCAGTGATTAAAACTCTGAGCTTCCAAAGCATGGGGCGTGGAAGGGGCGTGGTGGGGGGGGCAAGTTAGATCTCTGGTTGAGGAACTAAGATCTCACAAGTGGCCAAAAAAATTAAAAATTCAAATTAGGTCTTTAAATAAAAATAAAACAACCAAAAAAAATGAAATAATTTTTTTAAAGTGAACCTTTGGTTCTCCTGGAGCAGGAAATGGCAACCCACTCCAGTACTCTTGCCTTGAAAATCCCATGGATGGAGGAGCTTGGTGCAGTCTACAATCCATGGGGTCACAAAGAGTCGCGCACAACTGAACGACTTCACTTGGTTCTCCTGGTCTTTTTTTTTTAATCTAGTTTATTTCGTAATTATTCACTTATTTACTCATCCATTCATTCAACATTCAAGAAACATTAGTTGAGAAAAAAATAAACATTGCTTGATTATTTCCCATGTGCCTGCCCTTGTTTTAGGTGCTGGACAGACAGCAAGACAGACAGGTTTACATTCTACCAAGAGGAGAAAACAATGCACAAGCAAAATCACACTTTGAAAGGTATGACTGTGACATGTAGGAGCTGGCAGGCTATCTTATAAGCAGCAGAGCACTTAACCAAAGTCTCTGATAAGCTACTTTCTTGCAGTGTATTGAGATTTTTACATATCTTTGCTGGGAGTCAGTTCCCTTACTATAAAATGGAAAGGATAATAATAGAATGTGTCTCATTGGGTTCTTGTGAGAGTTTTGGATTATTGAAAATAAAGTGTCAGAAAGTGCCTTGACACTTCATAAATGTTAATTTTTATTATTACTTTAAACTGGGGACTCATTTAAGTTTCCGGGAGGAAGAAATATTTAAGCTGAGACCTAAAAGACATAAGAGACCCAGCGTTGTGAAGATGGGCTAGGGAGAACATCCCAGTCAGAGGAAACAGGTGACACACGACTCAGGCGGGGCCCTTCAAGGCCAGAGACTGAGCGGGGGTGGGGTGAATCTACACGGGGCTACATGAGCTTGACCAAGGGTTTAAATTTTAGGAGCCATGCAAAAGCAAGGGAGAGTGTTGAGTGTGAGAGATGACCCAGTCTTAACTAAAATCTTTAAAAAGGATCCCTCAGTTCATCATGCAGAGAATGGATTTTTAGCAAAGCAAGGGTGGAAGTAGACGGACAAGTTGGAGAATCTGTTTCGGAGGTTAAGGTACGGAAGGCTGTAGGCAGGACGGTAGCTGTGGAGACTGGGAGAAGTGATGGTTTAACTGTGTCGTACTTGATTTTTAAACTTCCAATTCTGATATTGTGCTTTTGTTTTTCATTTTACAAATATTTAAAGTTATAATATATATTCCAATGTCTTTTTCTATTGAGTTCTTCCAAACAGAGAGAAATTGACTTTTCTTTCATTGATGTGTCTCAAAAATCATTCCCTGGTAAGTCTCCATAAAGTTAAGCTTTTATGTTTAAATTTTTATCAATGAATTTATCTTTTAGGTTTCTATTCAGTTATCAAAATATATTCATTAGTTTCCTTTATCTCTTTGATTTTGAATGCTCTTAACACAGTCAGATTTTCTGTTTTCCCTTTCTTCCTTCTTTAAACTTGGGGTTTCTTCTTTAAACTTGTGTCTGTTTCTGGATTCTTTTACATTGAAGTAGAATTCCATTATATCACTACTAGTCTGTAATTGCTGCAAAAGAGGATGTAAAAACTGATAACAGCCTTTCCCTTTCAGATATTCCTTTATAGTTGAATCCATGTACTTTTCCATTTTAAAAATTATTTTTTATTTAAATTTAGTATTTTCTATGTTTAATTGGAATTGCATTAAAATCAAATGTTATAATTTAAATATTTATGCAATTATAAATAAGGAACACATACATATAAAAACTTAGTTTCAAATTTCAGAATTTCTTATGTACCCAATGTTTCATTGTTTATTTTCTATCTCCCTCTGTCCTTTATGCCTATAAATTCACACTATTTGAGAATATGCTATAATTCTCCACCTCTCTTTATTCCTTTTCCAAAAATCTCCCATTTTACAGATGGATAAACTAAGACTCAGAGAGGTTAAATAATTTCCCAATTTCCCACAGCTGCTAACAGTGAAAGCCAAGATGGGCAGCAAACAGCCCACTCCATAAGGTGCCCTCTGAAGCACTATCTTGTATGGTTGATAACTAAACCAATAAAACAAAAGAAAATAAAGTATATATCTAAGTGTTGTATATTTTTAAGTTTGATCTCTTATTTTCAGCTGGTTATATGAGGATCCTATTAATTTTCATCTTTTTCTCACCATTAACCTATTTTTATATCTCTAGAATTTTTCTTTAAAACATAATTACTCTGGATTTTCTAAGACTATCAGTTGCATTACCAGCAAATAATAGTGCTTTTCTCTTTTCATGTATAATTACATTAGCATACAATTTTCAAAGAAATCTTAAATAGTTGTGTAAGCGGGAGCTAATTTTTAGACCTGAAATTAAAGAAAATATTCTAGTTTATTAGATCTAATTGCATGAAAGTTTTTTTTTTTTTTTATTCTTAAATGTGTTCACTTTGTCTCTGATAGGAACAAAGATTTCTATAATAATGGAAGGTAGAGTTGAGACTTCCTCTCAACCACCCGCCTTCCAAACCTAGATTATAGGTTTAAGTGCTCTGACTGTGTGCGTGCTAAGTCATTTCAGTCGTGTCTGACTCTGCAACTCCATGGACTGTAGCTCACCAGGCTTCACTGTCCATGGGGATTCTCCAGGCAAGGATACTGGAGTGGGTTGCCATGCCCTCCCGCAGGGAATCTTCCCGATCCAGGGATCAAACCATGTCTCCTGCATTGTAGGCAGATTCTTTACCACTGAGCCACCAGGGAAGCCCCAAATACTCTGACTAGAAGATCTTAAAATTATAAAGATGAATTCAGTTAAACTGGATTTGAAAGTATGGGAAATTTAAGTGTAATTTAGATATTGTGGGGAAAGAAAAAATACTTTAAATGAAACGGTGTTCCTAGTCCACTGTTTGTTTAGAGCACTAGTTCTCAAACCGGGCTGCACATTGGGATCAACTGGTAACATTTACAAAATACACTGATGCCTGTGCTCCACTACCAGTAATCTGATCTAATTGGTCTGGAGTGCAACATGAGCACTGGAAGCTTTTAAAAACACCCCAGAAAGTTCTAATATATGGCCAAGTTTTACAATCACTAGTTTAGGGAAGACTCTAAACCTGTTTCTCACCCTGTACAAATTCTGGTTAAAAAGGTCTGTATAACCTAGTAGTAAAATATGCCACTGTGTACACCAACATTCATAGTAGCCAAAAAAAATGGAAATAATCCAATACCCATTGATGGATGTGAATAAACAAAGTGCATATCCATACAATGGAGTATTATTTAGCCTTAAGACGGAATGAAATTCTGTTAGATGCTGCAACATGCATGGATGCTGAAAACATCATGCTGAGTGAAATAAGCCAGATCTTGCATGATTCCCCTGAATCTGAAGTTTCTAGAAGGGTCAAATTTGTAGAGACAGAGTGGAATAGAGGTTACCAGGGTCTTGGAGATTTACTGTTTAAGAGGTATAGTTTCAGTTTAGGGATGACAAAAATTTTCTGGAAATGGATAGTGGTGTTGATTGCACAACATTGTGAATATTCTTAATGCCACTTAATTGTACATTAAAAAATGGTTAAAATGGTAAATTTTATGTTATATATATTTTAGAACAATAAAAAAGTGTTAAGCATAAAGGTTGCCAGTGGTGGGCTAATGAGCCACCTTTCCCAGCTAGTTTTAGAGTGTTGATGGTAAGGACTATGAAACAGAGTAATTTAGTAATGGTCTTAACAGAGTTTGGTGGTGATTTTCTCTCCACATCGTTCTCAAAGAAAGCAGTTCTTTTTATTTTTACTTTATTTTTAAATGTTTGGTTGTGCTGGGTCTTTTGGCTGTGCTGGGTCTTCCTTTGAGTGCATGGGCTTTCTGTAGTTGTGGCACCACTTCTCACTGAGGAGCATGGTCTTCCCACGTTGTAGAGCATGGGCTCTAGAGCTCACTGGCTTCTCTAGTTGCGGTGTGTGGGCTCAGTTGCCCCAAGGCATCTGGGATCTTAGTTCCCCGACCAGGGATAAAACCCACGTCCCCACATTGGAAGGTGGATTCTTAACCACCTGACCAGACAACAGTTAACTGTTATAAAACCTTTGCATGTGTGCAGACAGGTAGAGACCGTAAAGCTGAAATCTGCAATGCAATGCTGTAAAAACTACTGTGTGAGGATCCTTTTGAAGCAAAGTTCAAAAGTGAGTCTCTTTGACCCTCACATCTTTGATGCACTCCCTCCTGGACTGTACGTGTACACAGCAAACAAAACCGGGACATCTAGATCACTATTTCTGTGAGACATTTAGCGAGAGAAGTATAATTTGTATCTGACGTGATGCTATTTCTGGTGTTCCAAAGAGAAAGATAAAGTGAAATAAGTCTCGTTGGTATCAAATTTTCATGACAGAAATGAGGCTATTTATAAGCTGTCTTAACCGAAGTAAATGGATCACAATGTCAAAGGGCTTGATTTACCAGTCTGGATAATCTGCTTGAGCAGAAGACAGGTGAGCTCTTGGAGCTTGGTTTTCCTATGCAAAATAATTGTATCATAAATTCATACTGGCTGCAAGGAACATATTAACATTCAGAGTTTCTAAATTCTAGAAGATTTCCAGGAGATACTCTTCCTCCTTAAGCAGAAGATTCTGGAACTGTACTGTCTAGAAGTGTGCTCTTGAAATGAGGCTAGTGCTACTGAGTATATTAATTCACTATGGCTGCTGTAACAAATGTCACAAACTTGTTGGCTTAAAGTACACATTTATGATCTTACAGTTCTGGGGGTCAGAGTTGGAAGTTAGTTTCCCTGGGCCAACATCAGGGTGTCTGTAGGGCCATGCTCCTCTTGAAGTTTCCAGGGAATAGTTTGTTTCTTTGCCTCTTCTAGCTGTAGAGCTCTACTCTGAGCATTGATTGGCTCAAGGCCCCCCCTCCACCTTCAAAGCCTGCAGTGTAGCATCTTGCCTCCGCTGTCACATTGTCTTTTTCTTCTGTTCTGCAGTCAGATCTCTCTGTCCCCTTCTTATAAGACACCTGTAATTACATTTAGGGCCCATTCGAATAATCCAGGATAATTTCTCCACCTCAAGATCTATAATCTAGAGGGGAGGAGAGGGTGAGATGTATGGATAGAGTAACATGGAAACTTACATTACCATATGTAAAATAGATATCCAACAGGAATTTACTGTATGGCTCGGGAAACTCAAACAGAGGCTCTGTGTCAACCTAGAGGGGTGGGATGGGGAGAGAGATGGGAGGGAGGTTCAGAAGGGAGGGATTATATGAAACCTATGGGGCTTCTCTGGTGGCTCAGATGGTAAAGAGTCTGCCTGCAGTGTGGGAGACCCGGGTTCGATCCCTGGGTAAGGAAGATCCCCTGGACAAGGAAATGGCAACCCACTCCAGTATTCTTGCCTGGAAAATCCCACGGATGGAGGAGCCTGGCAGGCTACAGTCCATGGGGTCACAAAGAATCGGACACGACTGAGCAACTTCACTTTTCTTTCTTATGGCTGATTCATGTTGAGGTTTGACAGAAAACAACAAAATTCTGTAAAGCAATTATCCTTCAATAAAAAAATAGATTTAAAAAAAGATCTTTAGTCTAACCATATCCATATAGTCTCTTTTGTTACATAAGGTACAACTAATAGGTGCTGGATATTAGGAGGTGGATCTGTTTGGAGGCCATTATTCAACCCACCATACTGAGGACTGAATTTCTCATTTAATTAAATGTAAATATCCATGTGGCTAGTGGCCACCCTAGTGGACAGTACAAACATAGGACGTTTCGTCTTCACAGGAAGTTCTATAGAAACAGTGCTGCTTTAGGAGACATCTAGCAGCCAATGTAGGCTTCCCTGATAGCTCAGTTGGTAACAAATCTACCTGCAATGCAGGAGACCCCAGTTCAATTTCTGGGTTCAGAAAATCCGCTGGAGAAGGGACAGGCTACCCACTCCAGTATTCTTGGGCTTCCCTGGTAGCTCAGTTGGTAAAGAACCCGCCTACAATGTAGGAGACCTGGGCTCAATCCCTGGGTTGGGAAGATCCCCTGGAGAAGGGAAAGGTTACTCACTCCAGTTTTCTGACCTGGAGAATTCCAAGGACTGTATAGTCCATGGGGTCACAAAGAGTTGGACACGACTGAGTGATTTTCACTTTCAGTAGCCAATTCTAGATAGTTCATTTCATAGTTACAGGCCATCTTAAGTTATTATTGGGCTGCTCTTCAAAAGAAAAAAAAACTATATAATTTTTTTAAAGAAATTCAGAACACCTCTTCCCATAGATGGCCAAGGAAAACCCCTAGTGATCCTTCATCACTGAGTAATGAGGTAATGAGTATTTATGATGGGCCAGGCACTGAACTCTAAAAGAAGTTCACAATCTACAACATAATTAATAAACATCGTGATAGCAGGAGACACTGGGAGCATGAGATCAGAAACCAGTCCTGATGAGGTCAGGAAAGGAATTCTGGAGAATCAAAAAGCCTAAGGGGTTGCCAGGCTAAGAAGGGTGAGAAAGAACACAGGCAGAGGGTAAGAAAGATGTTACTGGCACAGCGGAAAGAGATTAAGAGAGAGGTTGGGAGTAAAGTGGTGCCATGTGACTGAATATGCGGGCTCCAAAGGGAGAAGGCAGAAAATAAGGCAGGGGACATCTTAACTGGGTCTAGTATGTTATCATAAGGAGTTTGAGCTTTTCCCTTACTATCAGGATTGGTTTTCATGCAAATAACAGAGGCCCGGTGATAGTGTCCAAGGTTCTGATCACTAATTAAGATGTGTGGGAATTTGCCACACACATCAGCTTTATTCTGACACTATCTACCTGGAGATAGCATCAGATCCCACAGATCAAGGGCTCAGTCCCCACACCCCCTCCCGGCTCAAACATCCAATGCCAATTGTGAGTCTAGGTTGTTACCTGTGGTTTTGACAACTGACTTAGATCAGATGTCCCCACAACTCTAGACTTGGGTTCAACTATAGTAATTAGAATGACTCACAAACCTCAGAGAAACATTTTATTTACTAAATTATCAGTTTATTATAAAAAGGCATAACTCAGGAACAGCCAGATGGAAGAGATGCAGAGGGCAACATATTAAAAAGGGGAGCAGAGTTTACATGCCCACTTTGAGGGTACCATTCTCCCAGAATCTCCATGGGTTCACCAACCCAGAGTTCTCTGAACCCTGTCTTTCTGGTGTTTTGTAGAGGTTCCTCACTAAGGTGTGACTGATTAAATCAGTGGCTATTAGTGACTGAGTCAGCCTTCAGCCTCCAGCCCCCTTCCTTCCCTGGTGTGGGGTAGGGGGAAGACAGGAGGGACTAAAACTTCCAATCCTCGAACCACAGTGTTGGGTCCTCTGGCAACCGGCCCCTATCCTGTACTTTCCAAAAGTCATGTCATTAGCATAACAAAAGACACTTTTTATTGTACTCATCAAGAGTTTTAGGAGTTCTGTGCCAGAAACAGGGCCACAGTATACAGGACCTTGAACAAGGCAGATGTTCATCAGGACCAAAGCTGATGTAGAAGTTGTGCTCCATACAGTTCTCAGGGGCTCAGATTCCTCCTAACTCATTTCTCTGCCATCTTCAGTATATTAGTTTCCAAGGGCTGCCATAACAAAGGACCACAAACTGGGTGGCTTAAAGAACAGAAGAGCAGCGTCTCCCAGTTCTGGAGGTTGGACATCTGAGAAGGAGCTTTCTAGAGGCTGGAGGGATGAATCTGGTCCAGGTCTATCTCCTGGTTTCTGGTGGTTTCCTGGGAACCTTGGGCACTCCTTGGCTTGTAGAGTCATCTCTTCCTTCATCTTTCTATTCATATAGCATTCTTCCTGAGAATGTGTTTCTGTGCCCATGTCTCTCCTTTTCATAAGGACACCAGTCATACTGGATTAGGTGCTACTTTAATACGACCTTCTTATCTAATTACATCTGCAATGATCCTACAATATCACATTTCAAATAAAGTCATGTCTAAGGGGGAGGGGTAGGACTTGGACACATTTAGGGGAGACACAATCCAACCCATCACGTCTAGGAGATGGTCAAAGATGGCAACTAGAGATGCAACTATCACAGCCACATTCAAGGTTTTCTTAAAGGGCCCATCCTTACTGTGGAGGGTTTCTCAAAGCAGCCTAGCACGAACAGATTCTGGTTTTGAGGTGAGAGTCATTGGAGAGTCATTCTTTAAAAAGGGTACTGACCACTTGTTAGCAATGTCTCCTCTTCAGAAGTGAGATCAGAGATAAGCCTGGCTGAGGATTGAGAAGCAAACAGGGAAACTTGTTCCTTCTCCTCGTATCATTCCAAAAGGAGGAGAAAGGATCAGGAGTCATCTACAAGACCAAGCTGCTAAGGACATCTGACTCATTTCCCGCAGACTAGTTTCAACTATGGCGTGCTACAGACCTGCTGGCAGGACTCATGGCCAATTGCCATTTCTTCTGTGCTTTCACCCCCTTTTCTTTTTGTAATGTCTTTTCTGCTGGGGGGTTGTGGTTATTGTGAGTTTGCCTCCACTATGAGACCATAGGTTCCTCAAGAGGAAACAAAGTACCTTTTAAGTCTGATAACTCTCATAGAGGTGGCGGTGGTGGGATTCACAGCTTTAATCTCAGCTCCAGCACTGATAAGCCATCTTAAAAAAAAAAAAAAGTAGTAACAGTATATATCTTACAATGTTGTTAGGATTAAAAATAACAAATGCAAGTGCTTGGGTGTATAGTATTTAGTAGATGCTCAATGGTAACTATTATTGGTTATTTGTCAGAGTTTATCCTAGGGGCCAGCACAGGGCATCTCACAGAGTAAGCCCTCTGCTATCCTCATGTGTGGAAACTGATGATAATTAAAACAGCCATCACAGTAACTATAAGACACAAGACATTGGAAAAGAAACAGTCATCAAAAGCAATCAAGCATTGTGGGGAGAAATAAATACATGTAACATAAAAAGTAACACTGGAAGGACATAATAAGTACATATGTATCATTTAAAAGTCAAAAGACTCCAATGATACCATGGAATAAATAGGACAGTATGGTTTAAGGAATCCCTTACACATAGGAGCCAGATTTGACTCAGACCTTTGATTACAAGTCTGAGGGCAAACTCTCAGACACAGCTAGTAACAGCCCAGGAAAGCCCTCTGACAGAGAATTGTGTGACCTTGGATGACAGCAGACAGTAAACGACAGGTGACGGCAGTATAGCAGCAAACTTTCCCTGTGATTTGGGGCTACATATTTTATGGTGTCTGATCACAGGAAATGTCTCCTAAAACATTAAACTTTCCCAAACCTGAAATAATATTTTCGTTGCTAAAAGTACAAGGTCAAAACAGCTGGATGTCTTACCTATCTTTGGGAAGATGCATTTTTAATTTCTTTTTAAAAAGATACTACATAGATATTTTTGAAGAGCAGCCCAGCCATAAACTCAAGATGGCCTGTGGCTGTGAAATGAAGTATCTGGTATTGGCCTCTAGGTGTCTTCTAAAGCAGAGCTGTCAACAGAACTTCCTATGAGGATTTTCTATATCTGCTCTACCAATATGGTAGCCACTAGCCCCATAGCTATTTAAACTAAATTTAAAAAATCAGTTCACTGGTGCACTATCAAGGCTAATTATAAAGCTATAGTAATGAAGACTATGTGGTATTGGCACAAAGATAGACAAAATCAACCTATTAAATAGGACAGAGTGGGAAATAGGTCTACACGTATGTGGTCACCTGATTTGTGACAACTGCAAATGTGGGCAAGTGATCAATTAAATAACCATGCTGGATTCATTGGATAGCCATATAGAAAAACAGATGTCTGGATCTACCTTTATATCTGATCACACACAACAATCAGTTTAAAATGGATTACTATTCTAAATGGGCAAATTAAAACAGTAAAACTTTTGGAGGAAAATAGAGAAGGAATCTTCATAACCTGGAGTAGGCAGAGATTTCTTAAAACCAGTCACCATCAAAAATTGATACATTGGAGTATTAAAACTAAGAACGTGGGCTTTGCTGGTGTCTCCGTTGTAAAGAATCTGCCTGCCAACACAGGGGACACGGGTTCAGTCCCTGGTCCAGGAAGACCCCACAAACCGGGGAGCAACTAAACCCATGTGCCACTACTACTGAGCCTGTGCTCTAGAGCCGAGAAGTCACAACTACGGAAACCCTCATGCCTGGAGCCTGTGCTCTGCAACAAGAAAAGATGCAGCAATGAGAAACCCATGGACCATAACTACAGACAAGACCCTCTCACTGCAACTAGAGAAAAAGCCCATATAGCAATGAAGACCCCAGCCCAGCCAATAAATAAATAATAAGAACTCTCCCTCTCAACGGGCATCGCTAGAAGAATGAGAAGGAACTCAGAATTGAAAGAGATATTTGAAACACATACACTTCACAAAGGAGGCATATTTTACAAGTCCTCTTACTACGGATAAACTAGTATATTTACCCAATGGAATTCTACTCAGCAATAAAAAGAAATGAATTATTGACACATGCAACGACATGAAGGAATCTAAAGTACAGTAGGCTGAGTGAAAGAAGTCACAAAATAGCAGATATTTATGATTCTAGTTATATGAAATTCTGAAGCAGGTAAAGCTAATCCACTGTAGGGAAAAAATAAATCAGAACTATGGTTTCCATCAGGAAAGTGGAAATGGAGATTGACTGGAAGGTGGCATTGAACTTGAAACTCCTTTGCTCAAAACTCAGCCAATCTACACTGAAGATTTGTGCATTTAAGTTTTATATCAAAAGAAGAAACCTTAAATACTGAATTATATATATGCTGAAGTTAGAAGACACATATTGCTATCTGCAATCAATTTTGAAATGCAACAACATGAAGATGGATAAAGGGAAGGATAGAAATATAATAAAACAAGTTGTATAAAAAATGGGAGATCAAAGCAGTCAATCCTAAAGGAAATCAACCCTGAATATTCACTGGAAGGACTGATGCTGAAGCTGAAGCTCCAATACTTTGGTCACTTTATGTGTGCTATGCTGTACTTAGTCACTTAGTTGTGTCCAACTCTTTGCAACCCCATGGACTGGTGCTCGCCAGGCCCCTCTGTCCATGGGGATTCTCCAGGAAAGAATACTGGAGTGAGTTGCCATGCCCTCCTCCAGGGGATCTTCCCAACCCAGGGATCAAAACCAGGTCTCCTGCATTGCAGCCAGATTCTTTACCATCTGAGCCACCAGGGAAGCCCTTAGTCACTTGCTGCAAAGAGCCAACTCATTGGAAAAGACCCTGATGTGGGGAAAGATTGAAGGCAGGAGGAGAAGTGGGTGACAGAGGATGAGATGGTTGAATGGTATCACCGACTCAACAGACATGAGTTTGAGCAAACGCCAGAAGATAGTGAAGGACAGGGAAGCCTGGGATGCTGCAGTCCATGGGGTCCCAACGAGTCGGACATGACTTAGCAATTGAACAACAACAGAATCTGTGTGGCAGGTTTACCTGTGTTTACTGTAAAATTCCTTAAACTTTGCTATTTGAACATTTTTATAATCAAGTATTAGGAAAAAAAATTAAAAACTCAGGAAAATGGGCAAAAAATTTAACAGAAACTTCATAAAGTTATTTCTAAATAACCAATAACCATATGACAAAGTGCTCAACTTCATTAATCCAGTTCAAGTTCAGTCCAGTCCAGTCCAGTTCGTGTCCGACTCTTTGCGACCCCATGAATCACAGCACGCCAGGCCTCCCTGTCCATCACCAGCTCCCAGAGTCTACCCAAACCCATGTCCATTAAGTCGGTGATGCCATCCAACTATCTCATCCTCTGTCATCCCCTTCTCCTCCTGCTCTCAATCTTCCCCAGAATCAGGGTCTTTTCAAATGAGTCAGCTCTTCGCATCAGGTGGCCAAAGAATTTCAGCTTCAACATCTGTCCTTCCAATGAACACCCAGGATTGCTTTCCTTTAGGATGGACTGGCTGGATCTTCTTGCAGTCCAAGCGACTCTCAAGAGTCTTCACCAACACCACAGTTCAAAAGCATCAATTCTTTGGTGCTCAGCTTTCTTTATAGTCCAACTCTCACATCCATACATGACCACTGGAAAAACCATAGCCTTGACTAGACAGAACTTTGTTGACAAAGTAATGTCTCTGCTTTTTAATATGCTGTCTAGGTTGGTCATAACTTTCCTTCCAAGGAATGTCTTTTAATTTCATGGCTGTAATCACCATCTGCAGTGATTTGGAAGCCCCAAAATATAAAGTCAGCTACTGTTTCCACTGTTTCCCTATCTATTTGCCATGAAGTGATGGGACTGGATGCCATGATCTTAATTTTCTGAATGTTGAGCTTTAAGCCAACTTTTTCACTTTCCTCTTTTACTTTCATCAAGAGGCTCTTTAGTTCTTCACTTTCTGCCATAAGGCTGGTGTCATTTGCATATTTGAGGTTATTGATATTTCTCCCAGCAATCTTGATTCCAGCTTGTGCTTCCTCCAGCCCAGCGTTTCTCATGATGTACTTCATTAATCAGGGAGATGAAAATTAAAATCACAGAAAACATAATCATCACCCACCAAAATGGCCAAAATGAAAAAAGATGGGACATACTTGGCACTGACAAATATGTGGAATGACTGGAACTCTCATATGTTGCTGATCAGGGTGTAAATTTGTGCAAACACTCTGGAAAACTGCTTTAAAATGTCTACTAAATTTGAACATGGCACAACTCTGATCCAACAGTTCCGTTTCTGGTTATACACCCAACATGGCTTGTGTACTTAACTGCAGATGCGAATATTTCAATAAATAGCACTGTGTGCCAGAGAGTGGCAATAAGGAACCACAGAAGGATTTGAGATTTCTGAGACCTGAGAAGGATTTGAGAGAGACGATCAGATTTGCCTTAGGAAGATTAATCCTTGGATTTGTAGAGGATGGCAAGGAGAGGAGTTAAGTTGTTTTTAGAGGTAATCCAGCAATTACGAAGTCCCGGATTAAAATAAGAGACAGGGATGAAAAGGACAGAGTATAGTGCATACTTGCAGAGCAAACACAGAACTTGGGCAGGTGACTTAAGTTCTCTGTGCTTCTGGTTTCTTCACTTGAAAAACCATTGACAGTACCTACTTCACTGATGATTATTTTGATGATTTAATTAATTAAGGCACGCGGGGCAGGGAGTGGTGGTTAATGATTGTTAAAAAAAAATTTAATTCTCAGTGCATGCTATGCAGAGCAAGACGTAGGTTTGGAGATCAGAAAGCTTTTAAAGAAATACCTTAATTTGGCAAGGTCTATGGAAGCCTGTTTTCTCCCAAGCACGGGTAAAAACAGCTCCCTGCCCAGGACAAGGTCAGTTTGGGGACACAGGTTAGAAAACTGAGGTTAGGAACGAGACAAGACATGCTAGAATCTGGGCAAGAAATGATTCTAAAATGCCACGGATGAAGAGGTGGGATTCTACTCGGGCAGCCCAAGCTCTCGCACTAGGAACTCGGGGCAAGCGTAGGCGTTTCCTCTCCTGCTCTCCATCTCCTCAGCTGAGAAGCAGTGCCGGAGAGTGGGACGAGGGTTCAGACGGAGAAGGGTAAGTTGGCTCCGGAAAACATGCCAATGGGACGCGAACCTTCCCGTGCTTAGCCAATTGGGTGCGCGCGGAACCGCCTCCATGTGGTGATTGGCAGGCTGCGTCCCCCAGGGTTCTCGCGGCCGGTAGCAGCGCGTCAGAACTCTCGCGAGGGGGCAGGTCTTCCACCGGGTTTGGAACACTTGGTCTCATTGCCAGTGGGTGGAGGGTGCGGTGTCTTTGCCTACTCGGATGCTTCGGCCTTTGGTAGCGTCCATTCGCTCGCTATCCCGAGCCGCGGGGCTTTGAGGGGCAGTGGGCGTGGTCAGGGAGTTTGACGAGCCGCAGGCAAAGAGCTGCCTGTCTCGAACCCCGGACCCGTGGTGCCCGAGGCGGAGGTGAGGCTGGGCCTGGGCCGTGGGGTCGCTTAGCCGCCGGGTCTTGGGTTTTCCCTCTCGGTTCCCTGCCTCCCCTCCGCGGGGCGGAGATTCGCTGTTGGCGCGGCTCTGCTGCCGCTTGGCGGGAGGAACCCAAGCTAGTAAAGCGCGACCTGATTGGGCCCTGCCGGGCACTGACGCTCACTCAGTCTACTGAACGGTTTGCGGCCTCGGAAGGGATATTTGCATTCAAAATAGTGGAAGAGTTTGTGGCTTTCTGGTTACCGCGCTTGAGTGTTCGCAGGACGGTGAGATAGAATGCTTAGAGGAATGAACCGCCTCGCTTAAATGGTCGGTTCATGTTCTAGCCTGTTTCTAGCTCGTGATTATTCGGCTGCTGTACAGATAGTTAAGTGAGGGTAAAGTCACATCTACATTTTGAGGGTCGTTTCTAATGGAAACACCTGCAGTAATGCAGATTCCTCCAGTAATGGGGAGTGTCAATATGTATTGAATTCTTGCACTTGGCAAACACAGTTATCTTCAAGTATTTTACACTTAATACTAAAAGTCTTGTGGCTGAGTCTGTTTTCACTGCAGAAAAAGCACGGCCAAGAAGGGGGTAAAAGGTAAATGGGGATCTCGACTACTGAGCCCTGTACATAACTGAATATTCACGTACTGTTGTGGAAAGTGGTAGAAAATAGCAAATGTTGAGGTTCGGCATCCTGGTATATCCTCAAAAGTACTATTTTGAGTAGTAGATTGTAGACAACAGCATCCATTCTCTTGTTATGTATTTGGCCTATTAATACAACACGTTTCAGCTGACCACACTGCTTTCTAGGTTGCCAGCTAATTTTGTGAGTAGATGACAATTTGTTTTTCAACCATAAAAACGAATGATCATTATTTAGAGCAAAAATTTCGTGTTAAGCTTTGTATAAAGCCAAGTGTAAATCTGCGACACCCTTGAAATGTTAAAATATAATTTATGGTGAAGAAGTACTGTCAAGAGCAAGCCTCTGACTAGCATAAAAGGCTTGAAGGCGGAGATGACACCCAGGACGATGCAAGCATATTGCAGTTATCCATATTACACATGAACAGTTGAGGGTCAGGCATTTTGCTGAAAGCCAATTAACTAAGAAAAAAAATGAGTAAGAAGCTAAATTAATAGATTCATTCTGAAAGGAAGCGTGCACCTGAGGGAAGTTCCTAGCAAACTCTGTTGTGGGCAATGATCCTGTAGAAGTCTAACCAAAATAGGGCTGCACCAGAACCTGCCACTTGGGTGCATGTTTAGGGAATGCCAAGTTGCTTGTCGCGTTCAACTCTGTGCTACCCCATGGACTGTAGCCTGCCTGGCTCCTGTCCTTGGGGACTCTCCAGGCAATACTGGAGTGGGTTGCCAAGCCCTCCTCCAGATCTTCCCAACCCAGGGATCTAACTGACATCTCCTGCATTGCAGATGGATCCTTTACCTTCTGAGCCTCCAGGGAACCAGGGAGTTAAGCCAGAGATAATGGGAATATCTCAAAAGAAGAGTGGCCACTTTTAGGCAGAAATACTCAGACTTGTAATAATGAAACTTTTTTGCTGTGGAAAGTTAACAATAGGTATTCAAATCTGTCAGCAAGAAAGGAATGGTGGGGAGTTTTTTATACTTTCACTCTATTCAGGTCTACAATTTGCTATGGTGAGTTTTGATCCTAACTTCTTTGAAAGGAATGAGATTCAAAAGGCATTACTGTGAATGGCAACATGTAAACAACACACAATCTTTTCAATAATGTTTTATTTATTGACTGTGATAGCCCCACAAGAATACTGAAATTCAGTAAGTTTTTTATTCAGAAACTTGGGTCTGTCCATCTACTTACCAATCTCTAGCATGAAGCTGCCATTATTCGGTATCAGTATTTGTTGCAGCCTGTGTGCTGTGCTTAGTCACTCAGTTGTGTCTGACTCTTTGCAACCCCATGGACTGTAGCCTGCATGGACTGTAATCCCATGGACGTAGAATTTTAAATAACAAATTCCTGGTTATTTAAAAAATTTTTGGAAAATCAACGTATGAACAGGACTGTACCGGTTGCAGTTGCTTCCTGGGAGAGGGGGAAATCTGTGGCAGACCCAAGGTTTCCACCTGTGTGCCCAGCCCAAGTGACTCCTCAAGGGACAGAGAACCACCAGCAGGGCTCAGTGGAGTGACGCTTCTTGTGCAACCAGTGGTTACCCTTGGAAACTTTGCTAGCGCCCTCAGACTTTCATCTAGGCCTTTAGTCTACCAAATACTTCTCCACCAAAATGCTAACTAGTCACAGGCCCTTTACACCGGAGGCCTTTGTCAAAGACCAGTTGCAATTACATACTCTGATCTGCTTTGTTCACAATACCCAGAATAGGTCTTGGCCCATAGCAGGTACTCTATTATTTTTTTTAACGAACATTAAAGCCAGGATCTTAGTACCATATAAATATCAAGTATCAGTATTTTCATTCTGATCTAAATTACAGTGACCATACAGTATTATCAAAATGATCCTATAGCACTACTAAGTGCCTACTACTCACCAGGGAGTTAGATGTACTGTGTATAAACCCCAGTAACTATCATCAACTTAAGAGTTAGACTCAACATAGCGACTAAGCCACCACTGAAGATAAAGAAATTGAAGTTAAGAACTGGTCAGAGATCATTTAGGATGGGGATTTGAATCTAGGCTCTTATTAACTAGGCTCCACTCCTAAGTAAGCCACTTACTTCAGTGTGATTTATAAGACAATTCAACACAACTAACAATAGTATTATAAATGATACTGCTCCTTGTACTATAGTCACCATGGTTTTAGGACTATTTGAGAACTTATAATATGCCAGGTATTTGGTCAGACCCCAGGAATATGGTAGAAACCAAGATGGATTTTATTGGCAAGCTCACAAGAAACCACAAAATGTGCTTCCAAGTATAAGGGCATTACAAGGTGCTATAGAAATCCAGAATAAGAGCACCGGGGAGGGAAGATAGCACTTAATAGAAACGTGGGAAAGTATATGGATGGCAGGGGGCATTGTAGGTTAAGTGGTAGCATTCCGAGGTCTGACAGGCCAGAAAGCAAGCTGCCATCTTAGAATGGTCTCAAATATCCACCCTAGCCCTGCACACACACTTAAGGCTACTTCTCTGCAGCTTCACCTTGCTTTCCCCACAAACCTTTAAACATATCCCTCCCCAGGGCCTTTGCACTTGCTTTCCCTCTACCTGAAATCCTCTTCATCCAAATATTTACAGTTGACCTTTGTATAATAAAGGAGTTAATCTGAATAATTTATAGATGGCCCTCCACATCCACAAATTCAACCATGTAGTATCTACTACTGAAAATACCTATGAATAAGGAGACCCATTAAGTTCAAATCCATGTTACTCAAAGGTTGACTGTAACAACCATGTTACCCTCTGCAGCCCTTTCAGGTCTTCTGTAGTCAGTCTCAGCCAGCTCTATCTGAAATTATGTCCTCCACTCAGAGTGCATACACACGCCTTTCCTATTTCCCTTATCTTTTCCCTCTAGCAATTATTCTTTTACAACATATTTGTTGAATTTCCTATATTAGGAGGCTAGATTTTACAGAATTTGGAATATTAAAAAAATGAAGTTTACACAGAGGCTAAAACAATGTTTTGAAATAAGCATTAAGAGTGAATCCTAGGCTTAAGATTTAAGATTTCTGGAAAATGAGGTATTTGCAAGCATTCAGTGCTGATAACAGAAAGAATTCCTAGCTCCTACTGGACTATTAATTTTGCTACACTGACATTTCTTCCTATATGAAAACTTTCCCATCACCTCCAATACTTCCAGAATTCTAACAGTCTAGCATCATTGTGTCCTTTAAATTCCTTCTTACAGCTCACTGTGCTACATTCAGCAGCATTTAACATACTGAAGAATGGTCCCTTTGTGCCAAATTTCAACATATATACTAAGTCTCTAATCCTAACTCCCTCCCCAAATGGCCTAATCTCTACTTGAATACTTCTACTGTTACACGAGGACACTAAATCCCGAGAGATACATGACTTTCCATAGTTTACATAGCCAGAAAGGTACATATGAGGTTACTTGTTTAGGGCTATGCATGTGATAGAATATTAATTCACTACCTGAAATATTGCTTCATCTATAATTTTACACTACCCACTTCATAAAGCTGGGAGAATTAAACCACCAGCATTATCCCACTGACCCAACTCCTATGCCAGTGCAGATCCATAGCTGCTACAAGTTATGTGAGAATAGCTGGCCTCATTAGACTCACTTGTGTGTTGTACACTGCAGAGCAATATAGTTGGTGTAGGTCAGTTAAAATACCAGCATCAGAGAGCATCCTGGCTTCAATGGCTTGTACCTGTAGTTTTCAACCTAAAAAAATAAATGTTTTAAAATTACCTTTTTGAATAGAAAATTTGTACATGTGTTCCATCATCTAGATATTTTTCCACCATCAGAAGCGACCAAAGTACCCAAACTGTCTTGTATTTTTGAATACACTAGATGGGACCCGCAGAGGAATCTAAAAATCAGGCCTGAAAGTATTGTCAAACCGAAGGTCAAGTTTAAATTTAATGACCTTGGTATTAACTATACACATACTAGTAAGTGCTAAGACTTAAAATCTTCTGGTTCAGTTGTGACTCCAGACAGGATCCAGAGAGGAGTTCTAAAATCTCTTCTCTGGGTTTTATGGAGACTTTCTTTACCCTCCTGTGTTAGCCTCTTAAGGCACTGTGTCAACCTTAAAAGGGCACTGGAAAGGGCGATCTGGGTTTCTCACAGGGTTCTCTACCATTTCCTGCACTCCTCTTCATAATATCATGGACATCAGCAGTTTCTTCAGCCGAGTCCGAAAACCCACTTAGAAGCAGCTGGTCTGCTGGGTGAAGCCAGTAAACATCCACTTCTTTTAACATTAAGGAAGAGCCTGATCCAAGCCTTTGCATGGAGCTTGGGAACTCTCCAGTCACCATTAGCCACACGCTCGGGCCTGGGTCATCTTACTTTCACTCAAGGACAGGGTTGTAAGGAATAGGCCGGGCGTTTTGGGTAATCTTTACCTGAGATGGCATTTGTAGTTGAGCAGGGGGTGGAAAGTTCCAGGCTGATGCAATCTGCCTGGAGTACTGGAGTGGGGCAAAGTTCACTTTTATTTTCCCTGAAGTCAGGTGGTCCAGCAAGGGCCCTTGAGGTAGTTATCTTCTTTTTCTAGGCCTGAGGACTCCTTCATTACAGACCCTGAAGTCATAAAAGGATGGGAAAAGGGTGCCGTATCTCTCTGGCTACTTCCTCCTGGATAGGGGCGACGGTTTTGGGGTCTGGAACAGAGGATCTTTCTAGGGCCCAGGGTTTCCTTTTTCTGAAGTTAAGGTGAGGCTCTCAAGAAGAATGGTCTTTGACTTGGTCTTGAGAGATGGCCCAAATCCGGTCTTGGAGAAACCTTTGAAAGAGACTGAAGAAACAGGGGCCAAATAAGAGGAGTCAGATAATAAGTACTAATGGTTCCAAGAAAGGGAGCAACCAAGGGCAGGCCAGTTGGAACAGGCTTCGGGGAGTGGAAAGCTTTTGTAACTCTTTTTTGTGGCCTTTGATTCTGTCTCTAAGTTCTCTGACCCTACCCTGGACTATGCCTGTTTCGTTAACAAAAGAGCAGTAGTCTTCTCCCAGGAAAAGGCAGGTTCGTCCCTTTCTGTGGTGAGAAGGTCCAGGGCTCGTCTATTTTGTAGGGCTACAGAAGCCAATGAGTTAATTTGCCTTTGGACTGCAACAAAGGACTCCACCACCTGTTCCATATTATCCTTAAGTTCCTGGGACAGTTTGTAGTAGAAATGGGCTGAGGTCGAGATGCCCCCAATCCCAGTGCCCAGAGCTGCCGCTATGCCAGTCCCAATCAGGAGGGGGGCCATGACAGCCTGTTTTTTTCCTGTGGGAATGTTTCACCTGGGGATCTGCTACTTGTTCTATCTCTTTATCTTCTAGGATGGTAAGACCTGGGGTCAGAAAGACCAAGATGCAAGGTCCAGGGGGTTGGGGGGAAGACATGAGTAGGCATAGGTCCCTCAGAGAATGAAGATTCCTGGGCTGGTGCAATTACTTGTGCTGTCCCAGAGAACCAAAGTGGAACAGAAGAGAGTGGAGTTTGTGAGCCTGGTGTAGTTGGGACTAGAGTAGTTGACACAGGTTAGGTTTGAAGGGGCTGAAAGGAGGATATTGTCAGAGACTGGCCCAATGAGTTGTGTAGTGTTTTGTTGGGGAGGGGAGGTACAGTTGCCCTGTGACAACCAAGTGGAGAGTAAAGGGATTGCTATGTGTAGTGATGGAGACAGCGACATGCATATCCAGCACTGGGATGTGTAGTGTGTGTTCTAGAAGAACTGGAATGAGTTAAGGAGGATAAGGTGTCAGTTGTCAGAGGGAGGATTTAGGAGGGGCCGTAATTGGGAAAGGTGGTCTGGGCATCTATAGGACTCAGGGGTTGCCTGTAACTGGGAGATTAGGTTTCTTATAACCTGTTCTTGATTCTTTTTACACTGTTGATCTTGTGCCCCTCCCCCGTCTGAGTACCCCCAGCGGGTAGTGGGATAGAAACATGTGTTTTCCATTTGGCTTATAGCAGCTGCTCACGGGACTCCCTGTCTTCTGTACTTTAACAGTGAGTAGGGATTTGGACTTTCCTGCCCCGATGTTCATAGTGCATGGTTTAGGGGCCGTGTTAAAACATGAGGAATGGACATAGAAATGAATTTCATCACAGGGGCAGGAACTAGCCAGAAGGCCGGGGAGCGTAGCAAGGATAAGGAAAAGGCGAGTCATGGGTCTGGTAGTTAGACAACGTGAAGGAAATAGAATCCTAGGAGTAAAACACAGCTGACAGCATAGGTGGCACTGACGAAGAGATGGAAGATGGGTGACCAGTCTAGAGGAGACAGTTGTTAGGTCTATAGCAAGGGCTAAGGTTAAGGGTGATGTGGACTGGGGTATGTTTGGCTATGGATGGGTGACCAGTACCCCAGACTCGGGGGTCTATGGCAGGTAGGTCCAGGGAAGGTCAAGAGTAGGGGATACGGATGGTCCAGGTGCCATCTGCATGTAGGACAGAGACCACATTGAGAGGGGGTATGGTAACAGAGACCCCTAATTTGGATAACAAATCTCTCCCCAGGAGCACCACGGCGCACTGAGGCATTATGAGAAATGAGTGTTCAAGGGTCAAGTTTCCAAATTGACCGAGTAACGGGAGGCTGATTCTTGGGCTCAGGGGGACTCCAGAGACCCCCTTGATTGTGAGCTCTCAGTTTTGGGTTGGGCCAGAGTAGGAGGTCGAAAGAAGGCAGCTCCAGTGTCTACTATGAAGGAGACCTTTCTCTCAGCCACTATCCCGTCTACCCTGAGTTCTGAGCTCGTGTCCAGGACACAGGCCGGGGGGGTGCTGGAACCTGGTTTCCATCATTGGACCAACTCTCACAGGGTCGGGCTGGAGTTTTGGGGAGAGGTGGGGACCTCCCCAGGGGTGCCAGGGCGTTCCTGGGGGCAGTCCACCTTCCAGTGTTCCCACTGGCCTCAGTTCAGGTACGCCTTGGTGTGGGTCAGTGGGTTTGGGCATGCCTTTGACCAGTGTCCCAACTGGTTGCAGGGTCCGGGCCAGGGGGGTTAGGGAGGGGGGCGGTTTGAGCCCCAGTCTGGGATGACTTGGGCTGGGCTGATCTCTTCCCTTAATTGCTGCTGCCAAAAGGTATATTTAGCCTTTCTCTCAGTCTTTTTCTCTTTTAGCCTCCTTCTATTATTGAACACCTCCAGCTACTCCTAGAAGGTCCCTTTGGGGAGCTCTTGGGGCCCTTCTCTAGTTATCGAAGTTTGCGTCTAATGTCAGGGGCGGACTGATATTGAGGTTGTTATACTTTTGGACTGCCTCTGTGAGGCACACCAAGAACAAGGCTGGATTTTCGTCCGCCCCTTGGGTGATTAATCATAACTGACATGGATATGAGTATTTTTCTGCATGCCCTCTAGGAGGCAGGTGACCATATGGTTGAGTATCCTGATGCCTGGGTCACCGGGCTGGTATGTCCAATGAGGTTCTAGTTGAGGCACCACCTCATCAGCAGCTGGGCTGGCCCAGTCTTGGTTGTGACTGGCATGGGCTTCTGCCGCTTGCCAGATACGATCTTTTTCATCTGGATTGAGAGTGGCATTTAGGATATAATATATGTCACTCCATGTGAAGGTTATAGGTCTTGGTAAGCCTCAGGAACTCTTTTCTGTACCTGGTAGAGTTTTCAGAAAATGATCCTAACTTTTCTTCTATCTGGCTCATGTCTGACAATGAAAATGGCACGTGGACTCGGGTGGGGCCTTCTGGTCCTGCCACTCTCAGGAGAAACGTGTTGGGTACGTGATTGCATGGCAGGGGGGTTGGGAAGCAGGGAGGAGGGACTGGGGTCACGGGGTTGAGAAAGGCTCAGGAGAGGTTTCAGAGTCACTAGGTGAGTTCGGTGAGGGGGAAGGAGGGGGTTGATGGTGTGGCTGGTAGGGAGGGGGCTCGTCCACAGGGTTGAACTTTGGGGGTGCAGAAGGTCGTGCGTGGCTGGTTAAAGCAGAAGGGTCCTTTTGTTTGGGAGGCAAGGTGCACAGAAGGACCTCATGCAACAGGACTTGCATAGGGAGGGCCTGCTCCGAAAGGCCCGAAAGGCTTGGGCATATGGGACCTCGGACCACTTGCCATTCCATTTTAAGAAGTTGGTAAGATCTTGAAGAATGTATAAGTCAAATGTGCCAAATTCAGGCCAGTGGTTTTGATTGTCTAATTAGTACTGAGGCCAGATCTGCATACAGAGCTGCTCTAAGCAGCTCGCCTTGAATTCAGTAAGAGTAGTTTGGGATTTTTGAGGACGCAGGACGAGGGGAATCTTTTGGGATAGACTGGCCAGACCCCATGATTGGGAGGCAAGCAGAGGCTCTTTCTGTGAGTCTCGGTCGTCACCCGTAGTCACAATAGGAGTTATGAGAAGAGAGCTCATTATCAAGGCGGAGCAGCCCCCACTGTCGCTTACAGAGTGGCCTTAGGCCAGGGGACCCCGGGACCAGAGAGGACAGTATACTAGGGTACCTCTAGAACACTATCCGGATCTTACCTTAATATGGGGGCCGGAGTGAGTGGAATATTGGATGCAGAGCCGTCGAATGGCAAGAGTTCCCTGTTCCAGAGGTCGTCAGAGAGAGAGAGGAAAGAGGAGAGAGAGGAGAGAGGAGAGCGAGACACGAGTGCCTCGCCCATTCCGGGGTTTCAGCACCAAAAAAATGAAAGCAATAGTTCTGCTGCTGCTGCTGAGTCGCTTCAGTCGTGTCCGACTCTGCGCGACCCCATAGACGGCAGCCCACCAGGCTCCCCGTCCCTGGGATTCTCCAGGCAAGAACACTGGAGTGGGTCGCCATTTCCTTCTCCAATGCACGAAAATGAAAAGTGAAAGTGAAGTCGCTCAGTCGTGTCTGACTCGTAGTGACCCCATGAACTGCAGCCTACCAGGCTCCTCCATCCATGGGATTTTCCAGGCAAGAGTACTGGAGTGGGGTTCCATTGCCTTCTCCAAGCAATAGTTCGGGATGAGGCAAAGAAAGGAAAACGACCTCAAAGAAGACAGGTTACCTTTAGTCAGGCAAGGAGTAGGGGACAAGCGGCCTGACGACCAGGCTGAGCGCGCGAAGGATCAGGGAGGCTGCGTATTTGGGTGAGGGGGTGGGTTGCGGAAGTGATACGAGAAGCTTTAGTCAGGCGGGGCGTTTTGGGTGATCTTTAGCTGTGATGCCATTTGCGATTGAGCAGGGGGCGGGAAGGTCCGGACAGCGGGGGGAAGTCCCGGGCTCATCCCATTATCTTCTTTTTCTAGGCCCGAGGTCATACCTGCGCTTAGTACTCAGGCCGCTGCAGCCGGCAGTAGCTGGAGATAAATTCCCCAGGCCCACGGTTGGTTCAAGATCCGCTGTAACCGCCTCAGTCTGGGTGGGGCCCGACCCCGCTACAAAGTAGCCGCGGCTGAACCCTGGGGAAGCAAAGCGCAAGCTTGTTACCGCGCCCGGGTAGGCCAGCCTGGAAGCCTCCGGGCGACTCGGCGCGGCGCAGTGTGCCTCGAGCGGCCCCGGGACGGGCACCGCCGCCCGTCCCTCCCAGGCCGCCGAGGGCTGCTCTACCCCTGCGTTCTGGCCGCTGAGAGCAGTGGAGCTCCGGGCGGGCAAAGCTCGAGGGGATGAGGGGCGAGCCCAGCCCCACCCGGCCCGAAGTCCGGCCGGGTGCCCTCCCCAGCACACCGACCTACACTCACCTCTCAATTCAGCAAGACTGAGGCCGGTGCGCGTGTGCTGCGCCGAGAAAATGCAAGCGGGGCGGGGCGGGGCGCGAGCAGGGCATCCGGGGCGGGACGGTCGGGGGTAGGGGCGGTCCGGGCAGCCAATCCCGGGAATTATCCGGACCTGGGCGGTGCGGGCCTGGCCATGCGGTCTCTGGCTAGACCGGATGCTGCAGGTCTTTCTGTGGCAGGAGGACTAGGCAAACCTACGCAGAGCGTTCTACTCAGATGCTCTAGGAGCCTTGCCGCCTTCCTAGGCCTTGGTACTCGTGAATCTGGTTCTCTCGGCCAAGTGTCTTCCTCTGGACTGCCCTTAGAAGGCTCTGGCCAACCCAGAGATTCCCCTTCCCGTAGCTACGCTTGTTCTGTTTGTGTCCTGCAAAACTAAACTTAGAGGCCAGAGCCACGTCTTCTTGAACAAGCTCACTCCATGGTCCCTCCTAAACCTGGAGGACCAGCCTTTCTTCATGCTCTCTGTTCACTCATTCACAGTGTTTAATAAGTAAATTGGGGTGGGGGGTGGGTGTGATGGGGGAGGGTGTTGGTGGTGAGTGGGGGCGGGGGGGGGGGGCAAAGAGGCGCTATAAACCTTTCCTAGGTGACAGGTATCAAACTTGGCAAACAATCAACTGGATTAAAATTGGAGTATATAAAATGATAACTTACATTACTGTTCTAAGAGTTTATCATTTGTTAAATTTAATTCTCAAAATATTTTTAATCATCGTCACATTATAGGTGGGGAAACCCAGACAAGTCCAGAGCAGCAAACAAGTGGTGGATCTGGGATTTGAATGCATTTTGAAGGCTGCTGCTGCTGCTGCTAAGTCGCTTCACTCGTGTCCAACTCTGTGCGACCCCATAGACAGCAGCCCATCAGGCTCCCCTGTCCCTGGGCTTCTCCAGGCAAGAACACTGGAGTGGGTTGCCATTTCCTTCTCCAATGCATGAAAGTGAAAAGGGAAAGTGAAGTCGCTCAGTCGTGTCCGACTCTTAGCGACCCCATGGACTGCAACCTACCAGGCTCCTCCGTCCATGGGATTTTCCAGGCAAGAGTACTGGAGTGGGATGCCATTGCCTTCTCCGATTTTGAAGGCAGAGCCCCCCAAAACACCACACTACATTGCTTTCCCCAGGTGGGTGGGAAGGAAAACAAGTGGCCTAGGTTTGAATGGCTGACCAAGGTAGGCATCTCCAGTGGAGTTGGGGGTCTGCAGGCACAGAGAACAGCTTGTGATAGAGCCCTGAGATAGAATGGAAAGGGCTTGACCTGTTAATTGGAAGGACTGATGTTGAAGCTGAAACTCCAATATTTTGGCCACCTGATGCTAAGAACTGACTCTTTGAAAAGACCCTGATGTTGGGAAAGATTGAAGGCAGGAGGAGAAGGGGACAACAGAGGATGAGACGGTTGGATGGCATCACTGACTCAATGGACATGAGTTTGGGTAAGCTTCGGGAGTTGGTGATGGACAGGGAGGCCTGGCGTGCTGCAGTTCATGGGGTTGCAAAGAGTTGGACACGACTGAGCGACTGAACTGACCTGTTAAGGGCTCCAAAGTGCAAACAGAACTTAGGGATGTAGGAGTAGAGTGGCCTGAGAAAAGCGTGGGGCCACACCATGCAGGAGCCCCTGGCAGACTTTGTGTTTTATGCTGAGAACAAATGAAAAACTGTTCAAGCCTTTTGTTTTTTATCAATTTTTTTATTGGAGTATAGTCGATTTACAGTGTTAGTTTCTGTTGTATACCAAAGTGAATCAGTTGTACATATATTGACTCTATTTTTAGATTCTTTTCCCATATAGGTCCATAGAGAATATTGAGTGGAGTTCCCTGTGCTATACAGTAGGCTATTGTGTGACTGCATGTGTGCTAAGTCGCTTCAGTCATGTCCATCCCTTTGACCCTGTGGACTGTAGCCCACCAGCCTCCTCTGTCCTTGGAATCCTCCAAGCAAGAATACTGACTTAAGTAGATTGCTGTGCTCTCCTCCAGGGGATCTTCCTGACCCAGGAATTGAACCTATGTCTCTTATGTCTCCTGCATTGGCCAATTGCACTTTCTAAAAATGGCCAATTGCCTGCACTTTCTAAGCAGCCCTCAAGTCCTCTGGACAAAAAAAACTGCTGGGAAAGTGATCTGGGAACAGTTTAACTCTGCTTTCTCCACTCTCCTTGGGATGGAATAGATAGCACATGCTCTTCTTTTATACTGTCTTGCACATAAAAAGATAAATCACAGTATCTTCCTCAGACCTTTTTAAATCTACTTTTCCCCCTTCAATGTTGAAAAGTCATAATAAACCTGAAACCTTCTTAGTCCCTTCATTATATTTGTGTGGTAAAGCTCACAGTTGATGTCAGAAAAGAGACATCCATGTATAAAGAAAGATGTGGAACATGTTAAAAATAAGATGGATTTAACCAGCAACTTGAAAATGACCTGCAATGTATTTCTTTGTAATTTTTTGTGCTTATATTGATATTTATTTGTAATTTTTAAAATAATTTATTGTTGTTCATTCATTTATTCACTGTTTTACATCTCATTTTAGCCCAAGAAGAATGTAGTTTACAAGAATATATTACAATTCTATTTTTAAAACACAGTGAGAAAATTGGATTGCAGGGGAAATAAGATAAAGCTGGGGCTGGTACAGAAAATATAACCCATGAAGCTCTGTTGACTTGCTGGAAAAGGGCCAAAAATTTTACTCTGAGCTGCCTAACAGTCAATTCAAAAACCAGAAAATGGAAACAAATCAGACACTCAAGAGAAGCACAAAGATTCCTGAAGAAAATTTCCTCCATGGGTCTTCATAAAGAGGGCACTGCAACCAACTTCCTCAATATCAAAAACCTAGAAAAATATAATTCACATGTTCAAGATTTTTGACCCCCGGGCAGACAGTTTCCTAGTCAAGGTGATTTCACATGCTTAAACTTACTTAAAATAATTATTTTCTTCCAAGTCCTAATTATCATGTGATAGGAGGGTTATCAGGCCACATGCATCTGAGAACAAAATTGCACCTGATTTTGAAGCAGATAGGCCACATTCTATAACACTGAAATCAGTGATCAAAAACAGGTAGTATGATCCCAAAGAAAGACGTGGTAATTTGGGTTAATTCCCTGATCAAAGATTCATCATCAAATTGTATATGTGTGTGTACAGTAGTAGATTTTTAAGACAACTAAATCTCTAACAACATTATAGAATTAGGAAGTTCTCAACAATAAAATCTTTTTTTAATTAAAAATTATTTATTTATTTTAATTGGAGGCTAAATACGTTACAATATTGTGGTGGTTTTTGCCATACATTGACATGAATCAACCATGGGTGTACATGTGTCCCCCTCATCCTGAACTCCCCTCCCTGCTCCCTCCCCACCCCATCCCTCTAGGTTGTCCCAGAGCACCAGCTTTGAGTGCCCTGCTTCATGCATCAAACTTACACTGGTCATCTATTTTATATTGATAATATACCTGTTTGAATGCTATTCTCTCAAATCGTCCCACTCTCGCCTTCTCCCACAGAGTTTAAAAGTCTGCTCTTTACATCTGTGTCTCTTTTGCTGTCTTGCATATAGGGTCATTGTTACCATCTTTCTATATTCCATATATATGCATTAATATATTGAATTGGTGTTTCTCTTTCTGACTTACTTCACTCTGTATAATAGGTTCTAGTTTCATCCACCTCATTAGAACTGACTCAAATGCATTCTTTATAGCTGAGTAACATTCTGTTGTGTATATGTACCACAAATTCCTTATCCATTTGTCTGCCGATGGACATCTAGGTTGCTTCTATATCCTAGCTATTGTAAACAGTGCTGCAATGAACCTGGGGTACACGTGTCTCTTGCAGTTCTGGTTTCCTCTGTGTGTATGCCCAGCAGTGGGATTGCTGGGTCATATGGCAGTTCTATTTCCAGTTTTTTAAGGAATCTCTACACTCTTCTCCATAGTGGCTGTACTAGTTTGCATTCCCACCAACAGTATAAGAGGGTTCCCTTTTCTCCACACCCTCTCCAGCATTTATCAACAATGAAATCTTAAGTCCAGAACAGCACATCAAAGTACAAATTTATTTTGATGTGAAGTCAATTCATTGTACATCCCCTGAGAACTTAAAGTGACTTTTGAGGAAAGAATTAGACTGGCTTTTCTCTTTTAAAAAAAATAGCCAAAGAACTTTGAGCTCAGTTCCTTTTCAGTGTGTCCATTAATTTTTCTGAGTATATGGAATTATTCTCAATTCTCCCTCTGATCTTTTCCTGTTGAAAAGCTAAAAAGTTAAGAACCTGCCTCTAGCTTGGGGCTAGTGCACTGGGACAACCCAGAGGGATGGTATGGGGAGGGAGGAGGGAGGAGGGTTCAGGATGGGGAGCACATGTATACCTGTGATGGATTCATTTTGATATTTGGCAAAACTAATACAATTATGTAAAGTTTAAAAATAAAATAAAATTAAAAAAAAAAACAAAAGCTGAAGGAAAAAAAAAGAAAAAGAAAAAAAAAAAACCTGCCTCTAATATTTGCCCTTCAGTCTCACTCTAACACTGCAGGTACAATTGAAATTTTTGGAATCAAAACAAAATCATCAAGAAGCCCTGAGTTCCTTCATTCTTAAATCTTATCATAAAAATTTCCAAATATAAAAGGGAGAGAATTCAACAAGTCCCTGTATATTTATCTTCCAGGCAACAACTGTCAACCAAAACTATCATTTATTTTGCATACTTCTTCCATTTATCTCCCTTTTTGCTTGAAGTATTTCAAAGAAAACTCCAGATACTATGTTATTTCAGGCCTCAGTATTTCAGTATGAATCTCAAAAGACATAATTGTACCTGAAAACAATACCAACGTGGTTGCTAAGAAAATAAACAATAATTCCAAATTCATATTCAACATCTCCGCTTGTCTAAAAATGTCTATTTTACAGTTTATTTGAATCGAGATTCAAGCAGGTTTACTTATATTTAGTACGTCTTCAAAGTTTAATCCTCTTTTAGTCTGGCTTCTTTTAGCATAATGTTATTCAAGGTGGAACAAACAAGAGCAGTGCTATGCATTGGTGGACTTTATTCCTTTATGGCTGAGTCATATTCCACTGATTGGACTTACTAAATTTTGTTCACCTGTTTATTAGCTGGTGGACAGGTCAGTTGTGTTGTGGTATGTTCCACATGTTGGCTGATTGCTTCCTTCTGCTGCTATTTAACTTGGGTGTCTTTATCCTGTTTTTCTTAAAACCCTGAGAGAAACTCACATTCTTGGAAACTTGTTTGTCAAACTTTAATGTATGAAAGAACTACCCGACATCCTTGCTAAAGGTGCAGAATTCCAGGCCCATCAGCAGAGAGTCTGATGCAGTCTGGTGAGAAGGCCCAGGAAACTGTATTTTTTAACCCACCAGTTGATTGTTATGCAAGTATTCCCAGAATATGCTTTGAGAAGCTCTACTACTGCTGCTGCTGCTGCTAAGTCACTTCAGTTGTGTCCGATTCTGTGCGACCCCATAGACGGCAGCCCACCAGGCCCCTCCGTCCATGGGATTTTCCAGGCAAGAGTACTGGAGTGGGTTGCCATAGCCTTGTCCAGAAGCACTATTAGGTGTCCCTAAATTTTGATTTTAATAGCACTTGACGTAAAAAAAAAAGTCATAACAGCAACTGGGAGATTATTGACTAAGACTTTTAAAAAATAAAGTTGGAAATATTACTACAGAGTTACTAGAAGAGGCTAAGTGAATACCCTGGATGATGTCTTCTGGGTTGGATTTAGATATTTGCAGGAGTGATGGCCAGTAGAAATGAGTTGTGGATGTTAATTAGCCACCCTGGAGTAAGTGAAGTAGCCAAATTTAGTTTTAAACACAGTGGAAGTCAAATAGCCTCTAAGAATTAAATTACTGTATGGATCTTTACATTATTGACCTCAACATTTACAAATGCACTCAGCCTGATTAATTAGAGTACTTCTGATGCAGGAAATTTTAATTCTTAATCTGAAGCCATTTTCTCTTAGGTGACCAAAGCCAAAGTAGGTCGTAAGTATTCTAAGAGAGCTCCCCTTTTCCTCTAGAAATAGGCTATAACCATATACAACTGCATGTGCTTCAACACTTTTTCATGATCTTTTTCACTATGTAAATATTGCATTTTAAACACCCCAAACTCCTGAGTATGAAGAGTGGTTTTCCCTTAATTCAATGACAAGGATTTTCTTTCACTTATTAGATGAGTGATGTTAACAGGGTCTTAATGGTTCTCAAGCAGCCAAAGGAGCAAATGGAGTTCCATTTACTCTGCACATTCCATTATTACAGAAGAGATCAATGTGGGAGAAAAACCACCGTGCTTTTCTGGGCTGTGAGAGAGAGAGATTAAAAAAAAAAAAAAAAGGATATCAGGATATGAAAACTTAGTTTTGGGCATTTATAGGGGAGTTACCAGTAAAAGGGAAAGTTGAATTTGTGACTAATGATAATCTCAATGTCTTGACTCATTACCATGGCTTGTAAGGAATATATACCTACAGCAAAAGTATATTTTAAAAACTTTTTATTATGGACAATTTCAAGCATACCCCCATATAAGGAAAAGCTTCACATACTCAGCACCAATCTTCAGGAATTGGTAACATTTTGCCAATCTCATTTCATCTGCCCACCCACCTTTATTTTTATTCATTTTCAAGGAAATTCCAGACTTTGTCATTTCACTCATTGAAATTGTAGTAAGCATTTCTAGATTGATAAGAAAACATTTTAAAACATTTTAAAACATAACTATTTGCCATTATCATACTTAATAATTTTTTTTTAAATCATCTAATACCAGGTCCATGTTCAGACTTCCCCTATTGTCTCAAAACTCTCTATTTACAGTTGGTTTTTTCCCATCAGAATCCAAATAAGATCCACACATAACATTTGGCTGCATCTTTAAGTCTCTCTTATTTAATGATCCTCCTTCTTTACCTGGTCACTGATTTGTTGTAGAATTGGGTAACTTTTTCTATTAAAATGACCCACATTCTGGATTTGTCTTTTTGTTTTCCCTTCTGTCATTTAGTGTGTTTATCTTTGTTTAGCTTGTTTTCTTTATTTAACTTATTTTCTACAAACTAGCTGGATAAGTATCAAGTTGAATTTTGGGGTGAGAAAACTTTCAGCACTTCTGGTGCATCATACCAAAAGGCCCATAATGGCACACTTGCCCCTTTTTACACTTTATTAGTGGGTTGAGGTTGGAGAAGCGAATGCCAACCCATTCCAGTGGTGTCAGGACACCATCCTTAGTCATCACCCTATCACTGACTAGTCTCTTGTTAATCCCAGGTGGCTTAGTGGTAAAGAATCTACCTGCCAATGCAGGAGATGCTGCTGCTGCTAAGTCGCTTCAGTCATGTCCGACTCTGTGCGATCCCGTAGACGGCAGCCCACCAGGCTCCCCCGTCCCTGGGATTCTCCAGGCAAGAACACTGGAGTGGGTTGCCATTTCCTTCTCCAATGCATGAAAGTGAAAAGTGAAACTGAAGTCACTCAGTTGTGTCTGCCTCTGTGTCTGCTCCTCTGTCCCTGGGATTTTCCAGGCAAGAGTACTGGAGTGGAGTGCCATTGCCTTCTCTGGAGATGCAGGAGACGTGGCTTCAATCCCTGGGTTGGAAAGATCCCCTGGAGGAGGAAATGGCAACCCACTCCAGTATTCTTGGTGGGAAATCCCATACCCATAGGGTTGCAAAGAGTCGGATGCGACTGAGCACACAGGCACCCTTTCACTAAATGGCTTTGGCTTCCACTAGTGCTCATTCCTTAAGCTCTTTATTCATAGCTGTAAAATATCAGAATTATTAGAAATTTTAAAAAAATCATTCCTTCTGCTTTTATTAGCTGGACTTCTAGAAAGAACAAGTTTTCTTCAAATACTGCTTGATTACTCCCCAAAACAGGTCACATGGGTAAGGCAGGATAAACCTTTTTTCTCCCCCCACCTCAAATTTCAGAATAATATTATACAACCTCAAGAATTACAGGAAGGTTTCATATTTTCATGAATTCAGGATTTTTATATGTTTTACATTCATCAAAAGTAAGTTTCTAAAACTGATGCTGGAAATGGAATAATGAAATACTGGCATCAGTCTTTTGAGCCAGAGTTTCTCAAAGTATGGCCACAGACCATATACATCAGAATCCCCTGGGGCACTGGCTAATTTGTAAATTGCTGGTCCCCCCCAAGACCTCCTCTCCAAGGAGGAAAACCCCGGAATCTGCATTTCTAACAAGCTTCTCTAAAGATTTCTAAAGCAGCTATGGAATGGGTAGCTTTACGGAACAACCTCATCAGAGCGCGGGGACAAAGCCCCAGGTGGGTACACAGCTGAGCAATTACTTCAAAATAAGGTCACAAGATCAATGACCACTGATCATTCAAGAAAAGAGAAGGTGGATACACTAACCCCTTCAAAAAGGGCCCAACAGGAACTTCCTTGGTGGTCCAATGCCTAAGACTCTGTGCTCCCAATGCAGGGGGCCCAGGTTCGACCCCAGGGAACTAGATCCCACATACCACAGCTAAGGATTCACATGCCAAGGCTAAAAGATCCCACATACTGCAACGAAAGCCCGCACAGCCAAATAAATGAAATATATATATATATATTTTTTTTATTAAAAAGGGCCCAACAGACAAGAGTAGTACTGTACAGTGACCTTAGCTCTTTCAAGTTTTCTATCAGATGTCACCGTCTCAATGAGGCCAATCTTCTAACCTCGTAACATGGCAACCTGCCAAATTACTCTGTTCTACTACCTTTTTTTTACATAGCAATTATCAACTTATTTATTATGCCCCTTGTCTGACTCCACCTGCTAGAATGCAGGCCATATTAGAGCAGTGAACTTCGTTTTTCCAACTATTTCAAGGGCCTAGAAAAGTGGTTGGCATATACTGCTGCTGCTAAGTCACTCCAGTTGTGTCTGACTCTGTGCGACCCCATAGATGGCAGCCTATCAGGCTTCCCCATCCCTGGGGTGTTCAATAAATGTTTGCAGAGAGTTGAATAAATAAAAGTGGGATGCCTGTGTAATGAAAGAAAATAATAGTTCTACCTTATATTTCAATACTTGGTAGATATTTTGTAAACATAATGTTTATGCATGTGGATCATTTCATATTAGAGGAAGCATCGAACATTTTGGACTGAAAAGCACTAGAATCCTTGCCTGGTCTTTGATGCAAATGGTCCTGGACCCCTTACAGTGCTCTACCTGGATTGAGACAATCTAGGTTCTGACTATACATTGTTCTTAGAACTCTGGAAAACTTCCACAACAATAAATTCTGTACAGCATGGCTCGACATGACATTGAACTAACCTCTCCTGTGGATTTTCTTGGACCAGTGTGTTGTTCACATCCAAAGCCTCAGATCCTGCGTAGCTGCTGTCCAGTAGGCCCCAGAGACTATCACTGCATGATGTGTCGTCGCATCAGGTAACATGGCTCTGCATCCGTTAAGACATGGAGTGTCACTGGTATTTGGAGGATCATGTAGCATCGTTCTCACACGTCCTACTTTCAAATTGCTCATCTCCTCCAGGGGATATACTTTCAACATTTTATTAAAGTCCCCAGGTGCTTGGCATTTTGAGCGAAACATTTATTTAGTTGGTTTTCCATAGAAGTGATGATCCATTTCTGTAATTTCACTTGCCTTTATTTATTGAATTTTAAATATCATTGTTGAATGCACTGACTCATAGGGGATAAAATACAGATGCATAGAAGAAAAGCCAAACTTGCAAATCTTGGCAACTGAATTTTCTGCAGATTGGAGAATGCTAAACTACATCACTCAGCATTTTTTCTGCCCAAGTACTTGAAGGGGGAAAAAAAAACAAATGAGAATTAGGTAGCTGGGGCATAGCGGAAGTCCTAGCTCTCCCTGAATGAATGCAGCCTCATTGTGTGCCAGTGAAGCTCTGTGTTATGCCAGTACCCAGCCCAGAGAAGGGCATGGCAAAGGACAGCACTGGGCAATCCAGAAGTCCCTACAGGGGACTGGAATTATATGCAACTTTTATTGAGATTCTTCAAGTTGCTGCCAATGAATGCCCTGGCATTGAATTCCAGGCAGAAACCTGGCCTTGATGTTATTTGATTAGGGCAGGAGTCAGTTCAAGTGCCTATGAAAGGAAGGCAGCATAAAGGAGTGAAGAGGCCTGGATAGGAGGCTGGTAAATTAGGGAGATATGTCCCCATTGAACAAAGCCACCCCAGTCAACAAGATCTCTGAATGGCTCGAGCTTTTGGTATTTCAAGAGAGGCTTATCATCTAAATTTTTATGTGAACTCTTTAGATTTCAAAGGTTGTCATTAATTCAAATAGCTTCTAAACACTGCACTGGTTAAACTAAACACATCTGTGGGCTATTGTTTGGGGGCTTTTGATTTAAGGGACTGTTGTTGTTCAGTCACTAAGTCATGTCCAACTCTTTGCGATCACATGGACTGCAGCATGCCAGGCTCCCTTGTTCTCCACTGTCTCCCAGAGTCTGCTCAAATTAATCTCCATTGAGTCGATGATGCCATCCAACCATCTCATCCTCTGCTACCCACTTCTCCTTTTGCCTTCAATCTTTCCCAGCATCAGAGTCTTCTTCAATGAGCTGGTGCTTTGCATCAGGTAACCAAACTATTGGAGCTTCAGCTTCAACGTCAGTCCTTCCAACAAAGACTCAGGGTTGATTTCATTTGGGATTGATTTAAGAGATACAGTACCTTAAGTTAATACCACAGTGATATAGAGGAGAACTTATATTTCCCAGACCAAGATGGTGAAAGTTAGCCTATAGATGGTTTGCTGATGCTACTAGTGAAGTTAAAGTCACTCAGTTGTGTCCGACTCTTTGCAACCTCATGGACTATAGAGTCCATGGAATTCTCCAGGCCAGAATACTGAAGTGGGTAGCCTTTCCCTTCTCCAGGGGATCTTCCCAACCCAGAGATCAAACACAGGTCTCCCGCCTTGCAGGCAGATTCTTTACCAGCTGAGCCACAAGGGAAGCAGAAACTCAAACCATGAACATCGTAGGGATAAATTAGCTATATTTTGGTCAGTAGAGAAAGGCTAGACATTTGCAATTGTGTGCCATTTTTAATCTAGAAGTTCTGGATGAATGTACAAGGATCAGTGTGGAGCTATAACTTGAGGTTCACAATCTACTGATTGTGGGTCAGTAGTGAAATCTTCCTACAAGAAAGTCACCACATTATGGAGCTAGCCCTCAACCCCCCTTGAGTCCTCAAAGGAAGACAGCACAGTATTTGCATGAATTGCTCTATAAAACTCTTAGTCTTGACTTGCTGGTGAAGACAGTAGTGAGAATTTAGACAGACTGCTTTTGTCTTTCTGAAGAGTGATAGCCAGATGGCATGTTCTGTTGGGATTGGATTTCAGTGTTGTTGTCTTCTAATTAGTCAGAGAAAGCATGGCTATATAATTACAACATGTGGACAGAGTGTTCTTTCATGGTTAACTAAGTGCACTTACAAAATTAATCTGAACTCTAAGAAATTGAGTTCAAAGCGAAATTTTAGACTTAAGAAAGTACATTGAATAAAAGTTTAGGTACCCTATAAAAGACCAGGGATGTAGGGACTAGAATTCTAGTTCTGGCTCTGTCCGCAACTGATATGGGTCTTAATCATTTAATCTCTCCCGGCTCCAAGGCAGTTGAATTAGATTAACGTAACTGTAATATTCAATTATTCTACAACTCACACTTTACTTTTTAAAAAGCTGGTTATTTTCTGTTACTGCTTATAGGCACTGACTATTCATTCCTCTGTCTTGTTTTATTTTGAGGAGAGAGTGGATGGATCCTTTTCTTGCTAGATGATTCACATGTACTTGTCACATGTCTATGTTATTGCTTTTATACTAGTTGGGACATGGACCTTACTGAGATGGGCTTACAATGAAACAGGGTGATGTGGATTCAGTACCAAAAATATTTAATAAGCATTATTAAGTTATATGGAGAAGGAAATGGCAACTCACTCCAGTACTCTTGCCTGGAAAAAACCCAAGGACGGAGGAGCCTGATAGGCTACAGTCCATGGGGTCACAAAGAGTCAGACATGACTGAGCAACTTCACTTTCTTTCACTTTATTAAGTTATATATGGCATACTTACCAAAAGGCGAACGTTAAAAAGCTTGATGTACTAAGCCACTTCAGTCGTGTTCGGCTCTTTGTGACCCCCATGGGCTGTAACCAGCCAGGCTCCTCTGACTATGGGATTCTCCAGGCAAGAATACTGGAGTGGGTTGCCATTTCCTTCTCCATGGGATCTTCCCAACCCAGGGATTGAAACTGCGTCTCCTATGTCTCCTTCACTGCAGGTGGATTCTTTACCACTGAGCCATGTGAAGCAACAGGTGAGTGTAAGTTAGTATGACCCCTTTACAAACCAGTTTAGCATTATCACCCCAAGTTGAAAACATGCCTACCCTATGATCCAGCAACTTATACCTAGATGTATATCCAACAGAAATGTGTGTGCATGTTCACCAAAGGACACATACAAGAACATTCATAGAAGCATTTTTTGGTAATACATTTAAGATGAAAGCCAACCAAATATCCATCAGTGTTGAATTTTTATATAAACTGTGATATCTTCATAATACTGTATAGCAACAAAAGCTAACAAACTACAGATTTTCTGAGCAACATGGCTGAATCTTATAATACTGAGCAAAAGAAGCCACACAAAAAAGAGTTACACACTGCATGGTTTTATTTAGATAAACACAAACAGAAAACCCAGGCAAAAATAAGCTATTGATTTAGAAGTCAGTGTAGGGGTTTGAGAGGGGAGAGGGGTTGGGAGGAGCATGGGCGAGGACTTCAGGAATGCTGATTATGTCCTATTTCTTCACTTGGGTGGTGGTTGTACAGGTGTGCCTGTTTTGTGACAATTCACTTAAGGTTTATGCCTGTATGTATGTTTTAATTAAAAATTAGAAGTTCTGAATGTGTGCTTTAATTTAAAATATTAAAAACATAGAAAAGTCTCATGCTCTGTTCTTAGACATAATATCAACAGCTCTTTTAAAAAGTTGTTATAACCTATAGGAATCATAATAGCTGAAACTTATTATAAGTGACTTCAACTAAATGGCTGAAGAAGTAAGCTATCTTAAATTGTCCTTTTTATTTAAAAATAAAGTTCAAACAGCAACAAATATAGTGTGCTTAAAATGGAAACATCCACAGTATCATTGTTTCAGTTGAATCAGAATTCCATCAAAAACAGCAGAAATCACTTGTAATCATTTGAATCAATTTGTACTCTTGAAACATTTGAATTCACTTACTGAGCTTCCCTCATAGCTCAGTTGGTTAAAAAAAATCTGTCTACAATGCAGGAGACCCAGGTTCAATCCCTGTGTCAGGAAGGTGCCCTGGAGAAGGATATGGCAACACATTCCAGTATTCTTGCCTGGGAAATCCCATGGACAGAGGAGCCTGGCAGGCTACAGTCCATGCAGTCACAAGTCAGACATGACTTAGCGACTAAACCACCACCACCATCTAGCTCATGGAGATCTTGAAAGGCTTATCGAATGGGTACGTAGAGCATCCCAAGCTGTCAGCTCCTCACAGCCTCTCTCGGACCACTGGCGATGGTAGGTGATGACTGGCGTGTGTACAGTACTTTTCAGGGCACACAGCACCACAGCCACCAGTAGGAGGATCTGCTCACGTGGCCTTATTACTATCACCCTTAATTTGGCTGTCTGACCCTATTTTATTTTTTAAAATTTATTTTTAAATTGCTGACCCTTTTTTCTGAGAAGAAATGCAAGAGTAGAACCCTAAACATTCACTGGAGACAAAACTATACAGTGAGAGAGTTCACGTCAATCTTGCTTTCAACGAACCACATGGTTGCCAGTTTTCTGGAAGAGCAGCACCACAAAGGAGACTTAAAAGCGCCTCTGCCTGAGGGAAGTCTCATTCCAGGCATCACTTGTGAATTCCTGCCCTTCCACCAGGTGGCAGCGGTTGTCGGGAGGTTGTTAAAGCTATGCAAGCGATCAGACATGGGCTGGGAGCACCCCTTTGGGTATGATCTGGTGAGGAGGCATACATCTTTCCTCTACTGTAAACAGTGTTTATGGACATGGAAGGAATGCAAGTGCCCCCAAAGCCTGTTCTAAATCTGATTAGGCTATTGGAACAACGATTCGCTTACACGAGAGTTTATACTTGGAGTTCTTCTAATCTTATCCTTTCAGTCAACCTTTCAACAAATATTGAGCCTTCTAAGAGCCTTACTGTTCTGAGGGCCATGGCAATAAAGAAAGCAGTCAAAACCCCTTGGGGGCAATGGAGCTTCTATTCCTGTCTACTAAGACAGTGGAGGCCATCTCCTGTTAATTTCTTCAATCTAATGGATGGATGACTTCCTCCTTTCCAAAGCTCTTGGGCCCTCAACCTGAACGAGTGCTGTGCTCCGGCACACCTGACTCTTTGCGACCCTATGGACTGCAGCCTGCCAGGCTCCCCTGTCCATTGGGTTCTCCAGGCAAGAATACTGGAAGGGGTTGCCATGCCCTGCTCCAAGGGATGTTTCTGACTCAGGGATCAAACCCGCGTCTCCTGCATTGGCAGGTGGATTCTTCCCCACTGAGCCACCTGGGAAGCCGCTCAACCTGACTCCTATTCTTCTAATAACCGTCACTTGCAGGTTCACTGGCTCCTCACATCTTGACGACAAATGTACTAATACTTGTGGTAAAAGAAAAAAATAAGATGACTAAACCCTTCCATTGATTCCCTTGCCTTCCTTAGGCTGCTGAGATCTCTCATTTTATGATCAAATCTCTTTAGAAGTCTCATTTCTAAATGAAGGAAGCTCATTTGCTTCAACTTCCTCATCATGCACTTACCTTCTAAATCCTGCCTTCCCCATACGCATGATGGCTAAATTCTGTATAATTCAGATCAGAACTTGAAGGAAAGAGAAAACCACCAGGAAAGCAGGATGGTGAGCAAAATGGTTCTGATCAAGGAAGCCAAGTGTTGTAGGTAAAAAATTAATTACCTGTTAATTATCTGAGAGCTTCCTGTGTGCACACAGCATTGTGCCAGGCATTTCAGGTTTCTAAAGAAATGTCAAAAGTGACCTCTGATAAAAGCCTACCAAGAAAGGTGAGACTGAGAAGACTTCCTCTGGAAGCAAGCTTTGAATTGAGTTTTGAGGAGTGAGTGGACTTGAAATGGAAGGCAGAATAATCAGCTGAGGGTGGGGGGAGCTGTGAGGCTGCAGGCACAGAGGCAGAGTGATGTGATTTAAAGGAGGTCCTTGCAAACCAAGCAGAGGCCCACTTCAGGAAGGTAACTTTGAGCTCTTTAATTATCTATTTATCTCTTCTTCCCTTGAAAGCCAAACACGTTTAGTCTGTTTTCTCATCTCACTCTTATTAATCTAATACGAATAATCCAATATCCTAACTGTTCCATGCAAACTGCCTTTGATATAATTCAAAGAACTTTTCAGCAGTAGGTTCTGGTGCTTAATTGAATCTGAACAAGTTACTTAAACCCTTTCAGTCTTGGTTTTCTCTTCTCTAAAATGGGAACTTTAACAGTGCTTTCCTCCACAGGATTGTCAGAGGGTTAAATGCATCTTAAAGTTTTGCTCAAGAATTGAACATTGTTATTAATCACCTTTGATATCTAAGCTGTATTTGATACTTTTGACTACCCCCTCCCATCTTGAAGTACTCTGGCATTTGCCACGCTGCATGTTTGTTTCTCGTCTACCACTTTAGAAGCACTGTATTCATTTCCTTTGGCTTCTCCTTCCTCCACCTGATCGGTTGCATGGTGGGGCTCTTCCCAGCTATTCCTTTGTCTACTCTAAGTCAACACTCCTTGGCAAAACTCTTTCTATGCAATTTCATCCATAACCACATGCCTTCTGTTATTTTCTCTATGTTAATTAGACTTACCTCCAGCCCAGACATCTCTTCTGAGCCCCAGATTGGTATCTGACATAATCTTTACAGGTTGTTCCATGGTTATTTCTAACTCAGCTTCTGAAATCAAGTTCATTTCTTCTCAACCACCTATACCTGCACCTTCTCCTTCAGCATTCTCTATCGTAAGAAAAATGACATTCCTTTTCATTCTAGTCAGAAACCTGGGTTTTATCTTTGACTCATCCTTGTCCCTCATCCCAGACAACCTCCAAAAACGTCTGCAGTCTGTCTGCTTCTCCCCTTTCCATTGCTGTTCCTTACCTAAACCCAGGCTCCCAGGAGCTCTGGGACTCTCTCTCCACAGATTTCTAACTGGCCTCCCATAGAGCACTTTTGCTTTCTGTCAACCCGCTTTCCCCACACAGTAGCCAGCTATAGTCATCTCTTCTTTCAGTTAATCAAAATGTATTAGCAAATTGAAATCAAATTATGTTCTAGCCCAGTTTAAAAGTCCTTCAATGGCATTTCAATTGGCACTTCAAAATAGATCAATTGTTCCAAAGACTTAGGGAATCTTAACCACCCATAAACACATTCATGGCTTTAGAGGTAGTTTTCTCATTGTAGAAATTCACTCCAAAGTTTGCTTATCCTAATTTATATTAACTGCATGCAAAAAGTAGTGAAGACATCCACAGTGATGCCAATGACCACCACACTAGAAACACAGAGCACAGCAGAATGCTGTGACTGCCTCCTCTTATTTTAGGACCATTGGTACCTCACACAGCATCTGGTGCAAAGCATGTTTTTAGTATTTGCTGTATACATGATGTAAAAGGGAAAAGACTGTCATAAAGTTCCTCACAGAATTGAAATATAACCCTCAGAAGCCAGTCTGGTTTTAAACTGAAGTCTACAACTAGGAAAATGTTTTCCCCCTGACAGCCAAATGTTTACTAGTCTTTGCATTTCAAATGAGGTGCAATAACCTATTCAGCAATGAGGGGAAAGGGAGAGAGATGAATGTGCCAGGCACAGTGCCTGAGACCAGATGAGATCTTTTTTAATACAAAAGACAAGGTACCTTCCCTCTAGGAGCTTCCAGGCCACTTGGAAAGAGGCAATTGCCCAAATATTTAATATCTGATTTCTTGGCTGCTCTTTTGGACAAAGCACTGTGTCTTAGGTGTAAAATGGTAAGCAAAAACAGACCTCTCACTTCACATCTAATGTGAGATGAGAAACAGATACTAAACACTCACATGCACAAAAATAATAGCAGCAATCACTTATAATGCACATCAGCCATAGTTTTGTACTCTATATAAACACAATCACACTCTATGAAGGGCCTCTTCTTTTTATGGATCCAGGAATTTTGGCATAGAAAAGTTAAGACATTTGCCCAAGTCCAGAGAGTCTGGATCCAGGACTCCCCTTTTTAACCACCCACTCTACTGTCTCCACGCTGTGTGCTGGATGGCATAAGCAATTCACAAATATAAGGTCCATGAAGGGAAGAGGGATGGCACTGTGAGAACATATGACAAAGGCATCCCATCTTGTCTCAGGTCATCTGGAGGCTGCATAATGGTAACTAAGCCAAGAGGGGAAGCAGGAGGGCAATGACACAAAACTGGTAACAACAGAAGGGCATGAACCATCTGGATGTACTTCATTGGTGGTGGTGGGAAGCAATCTTGGACGGCATCATGGAGAAGAAAGACTGGAAAAATCCACGTAGTAGGAAGAGAACAGAGGAAAAGGGAACATCATGAATTCAGAATGAACCTAATGAATTTTGCGAACAGGGAGACAATGATGTTTTAGAATTGTTTCAGTCATGAGCAGCAGTCACTCAATTTGAACGACCAAAGAAAACAAGGACATTACCAACTTGAGTTGCTGAAAAGGCCTTGGCAGCAGGACAAAAGATGTTGTTTTACATTTCTCAGCTTTATTTTTCTTCACTCAAGCAGTGGAAAGACAGAAGCTCTAGATATTATCGTACCAGCTCAGCAAACTAAAGAAGGGGAGCACTTCTTTCCCCAAAGACCCAGGGCCAACTCTAATTGGCTCAGCGTATATCACATCCTCCTAGCTGAACCAATCACTGTGGCTGGGCCATGTGGTGCTTTCATTGGCCTGGCCTGAATCAGGTTCCTTCATCTGTTTAGTGCTAGCCTATGTCCCAACTTTCCACTTGTGTACTTTGCCCAGATTTTACTCTATATCTTCGAATCAGCTGGCCCCTATGTGTGAAACACTTCTCCTAAAAATTCTCATTAGCTTGTCAACATTTTCATTACTTTGCATCTTATCACCGCCAATGTTTCCCGCTGAAAAAGACTGAGGTTACAATTCTTCAACTAATGCCCTTTCCGATTTAAGGCCTGTGAATACCAACCTCGTACTAGTGTAAAAATATATTTAATTATTCATGAGTCTGACAAGATCTGCTGTGTTCAGTTGATTTGTTGTGTTTGTAATTCACTGAGTTTCAATCTGAATGTTTGTCTATATTGAACACTTAGGTTTTAGCCTATAGGCTGTTCATGCAAAGGATGCCTTGCTGACATAGCACTCAGCAATCCAACGATGTTCAATTTTCATTGTGTCAATGGCATTTTCAATCCTGTGGACTTTGCCATCCATTATGCTATAATAATGGCAGAAATTCTGAACTCTATTATGGCATAAAATTTCTATATTATTTAAGATTTTGTATTAATGCTTTTATAGTGGAATGTCTGTGAAATTTGAGTCCTAAGGCTTGAGTTCTAGCCTTGAGGTTGCTCCTGAACTTGTTCTATGACTTTCCTCAAGTATAATATTTTAAACCTTTACAGGTGTCAGTTGTGGGCTTCCCAGGTGGCACAGTGGTAAAGAATCTGCCTGCCAATGCAGGAATGCAAAAGACGGGCGTTCAATCCCTGGGTGGGGAAGATCCTTTGGAGGAGGAAATGGCAACCCACTCCAGTATTCTTACCTGGAGAATCCCATGGACAGAGGAGCTTGGAGGGCTACAGTTCATGGGGTAGTGGGATGTGACTGAGCCACTGAGCAGGCACATACACTCAGGTGTCAGTTACCCTAACTGGCCATAGGTTGGGTGTTTTGTTGTCTTGTCTTCAAGGTGCTCAGGCAGATTAGCACACCAGCTTCAGTAGGATGCTTGGTATCCTAAGCTTTTTTTTTTTTTTTAACTGACCTACAAAAGGCGATTATAATAGGACCTATTATCTGATGGTTTTGGTGGTGACCAAGATCCTGAATGTAAAGAGCATCATGACTGACAATGGTAAAAAGTCACAGTGAGCTACCATCATTATCAGGATCTGTTTGGAAAAAAGATGTAGGCAGAATAACTTAAGCAGGAATTGATGTCTGGAAACCCATTAAATATCCTGAGCCAAGATGACCCCCAACGAAACTTTTAGTCTCCGTTGTCTTATTTCCATCCCAGGTCCTAGGGACATTAACAATCAATGGTCTTCAACTATTAAAGAGCATAACACTGAATAGATAATGGAGGACAGGAAGTGAGCTATTTTCCCAGTATGTTCCTCTTGGTGGTTAGATAAATGCTATCTTCAATTTTATTAATTTCTCCTCCAATTCGATTTGTCATTAAATATATGGGTTTAAGAACTGTCAGGCGTTTCCCTCGTAAGACTTCTCTGTTTAAAGCATAAAACTGCAACTTTGTATGAGAACTGTTTTACACCTTCGGAAACGGGCTCCTCCACTTCACAGAACATAACTGCTAAGTGGTGTAGATTCACGGTTTGAGTCAAAAACCACGACTGTGTTTGCAGGAAATGTGTATAAGCCAATACAATGACCCTCCAAACCTAAACAAGCTGGGAGGCCCCGAGAGAAGTAGGTTTTTCTAGAAGACGCGGAAAAGTTTGTTTTTCATTCTTTCCAGAGTCCATCGCTCTTCGGACCATCCCTAGTCCTTGTCCAGAACCGAGACTTCCCCTTTGTACCTGCTACTGTCACCCAGTGCCCGAGCGCGCCTCGGCCCAGGCTCCCGTCCCCCTCGACCCGGCAGGCCAAGGGCTCTCGGCACTCCCGTGTCCTGACCCCATTTACTTCGTGGGTCCCCGCCGGTGCCATCTAGCTGGAAACCCGGGGACAAACGAAAAGTTGGACGTAGTCACCCTTGCCCCTTGCCTCCTCCACTCGCCCGAACGTGAAAACGCGGGGCTGCTGCGGGCCGCGCGGCCGGAAAGAACAAGTGAAGAGAGAAAGCGGCCCCGAGTCTCCAGCCCGCGCGCTGCACCTTCCGCCGGCCGACACCCAGCGCGGGCTCGGTCCTCGCTTCCCGGGCGGCGCCGCGGGCCGGAGCTGGGCGGAGGAGGCCGCCGGCGCGGACGGGTCCGCCCGGGGGACAGGCTGCAGCTGCGCGAGCCCGGGCCTGGCCGCGCTTTCCAGCCGGTTCGGAGTGAAGCAGGACGCCGAGAAAGAAAAAAGAGAAAAGCCGAGCCAGGGCGGCAGGCGGAGGCGGGAGGAGGAGCCGCGGGGACCCGGGCCGGGTCGGGGCCGGAGCGCTCGGGGCGTGCGGGCTGCACGCGGCGCTCGGGCCGCCCCTCCTCCCGGCGCAGCCGGCCGCGGCCCAGGCTCCCTCGCTCCGCCACTCCCCGCCCCTCCGCTCTCCCGCCCGCCTCCCGCCTTCCCCGCCCTCCCCGCCTCCTCTCCTCCCTCCCGGCCTCCCTTCTCCCAGCCAAACTGAAAGCCGGACCCCAGGCCGCCTCCCCGCCGCCGCCGCCGCCGCGCCCGGCCTCCCCGCGAGCGCTCCACCATGGCCGGTCCTGTTTTCCCCTTGTAAAGATGGCGGTGCGGGATCGCTGTAACCTTTAGACTAATGACTGTCCGAAACATCGCCTCCATCTGTAATATGGTGAGTGGTCGCCGCCGCCGCCTCGAGGGTCGAGCCCCAGGCGCGGGGAGACGAAGAATGGGAAACCCGAGCTGCACGCCCGCCGAGCGGCCGGTGGGGGTGGGGGCGGCGGGGGCAGCGCGGCGCCGCCAGAAGTTCCCGGCCCCCGGGCTGGGCGGGCCGGTCGCGGCCCGGAGAGCTGCCGGGGGAGGGGCCGGGAGCCCCCCGCCCCCTTCTCGGCCCCGGGACCCGGGAGCCCGCCCGCCCGCGCGTCCCTGCGCCGCTGCGCCTCCGCCCTCGGGTTGCGGTGAAGCGTCTTGGGGGGAGGGGGTAGGCCGAACCCGGACGTCCCGGGGGACCAGGTTGGAGGAGAAGCTGGGGTGGCGGGGGACGCCCACCATGTTCTTGCCGAAGATAAAGCCCTGCCGGACTCCCTGACCGCCCTTGTCTCATTTTTGAGTTCACTCTTTTAAACTGTATTTAAGATTCACTTTGCAGAGGCAGTCGGTGTGTCTGGAGAAATCTGAAATGTGATAGAGCTGTAAAAAAGTGCAAAATTGTGGTTAGGGAAGTGAACTTCTACCTGGTTTGGGAAAGAACGGTCATTTGTTGTGGATGCCTCAGTTTCCCCATCTGTGAAAGGGGGACAAGGTCATAAGGCAGTGACATTTAAAGGGCCGCCTGAGGGCATGGAGGAGGTCTCCAGGGTTATCCTGCCTGATTAACTGTAGACCCAAGTGTGGACCGGTGGGTGTGGACGCAGCAAGAGGACACTGCTGGGCTCTGGTGAGGACGGGGCCCATGACATCGTGTCCACTTTAATTTGTATTTCTCCCATTGCTTTGCCTTCTGCAGGAACAACCTCCAGCCCTTGGGTCCCCAGGGTGCCTCCTGCTGGTACCTCCACTTGTCAGAGCCTTGGGGAGCAAGGCTTGCCCCCTGGAGTGAGGCACTGCCTTCCTGTGCAAGATGAGAGGGTGTGTGCTTTGCCTCGCCTGTCCAAAGACCACCCCCCACCCCGCCCCCATTTTGTCTCCCCTCCCTCCAGCTGGATGGAACACATGGTCTTTTAATGCCAGTTTGGGGAAACCTCTCTGAAGCTAATAACACAGGCCGCTAAAGGGAATCTGAGGAGGCTTGATTGAGAAGCCTGAGAGTAAGGTGATCTGGCTGCCCTTCCCCCATCACCGAGCTTTTAAAATCTTCTGTCCCACATTCCCCTGCAAGATTAACACATGGGAAAGGAGCATTAAGGAGCCATGTGTTACTCAGGGATGGAATCAAGACCTACTGGGGCTGGCTTCAGTGTTCAGTGCTCTTGGACGTGGCTACTGCTGTGGTGGGCAGAGCAAAAGCTGGGCCTTCCCGGAGTGACAGCTGCAAAGATACTGGCGCAGGACCAGTTAAACGTGGTGGGTGGCTCCTGGTGGGTTTCCATTTCCTCTCTTCCTTCTCCACGCGGAGACAGGCCCCCTGCTCCCTCCTGTCGAGTGGCATTAATGTTGCTTGGTGCACTGAAAAGGTGATGCCTTTCTTCTCGGTTTCTCTGTCTTCTAAGACCAGCTCCTGAGGGGAACTGTGAAACCAGAGCAACACTCTCTTTCGTGCCTCCTGGGGTGGCTTTGGGCTTACAGGGCAGTGAAGCCGTCCGTGGTGGTGTTCCTGCCCTGCTTGTGTGTGGTGACACCTCTGTATTGGAGCAGGCTGGAAACTTGAGAACTAGCGTGTGCCAAGATGAAGCCAGCCCCCAGCTTTTTTTTCTTTTCTGCCCTCAGTGCAGCTGGGGCTTCTTGGCGCACCTGAGTAGAATGTCACAACCTGTTTCCAACAAAACTCAGCTAGAGAGGCAAGCTTCAGGGCAGACATGAGAAGAGTGGGCTGTGGAGAGTTGACACCTCATGTGAAGTCCTTAAAAAGGCACCGAACTTAGGATCATCACCCAAGTGAGATGAGGAATCAATTCACAACTCGGGAGTTGTACATTCTGATATGGACCCTGTGCCTAGAGTAGGGGATATGAAGAGTTTGGGCTGTAAAGTCAGGCTTCCTGGGTTCAGGGTTCGAACATATACTAGCTTTTTGTCCCGGAACCAGTTGCTCTCTCTCCTACTTTCCTTATGTACAAGAAGGGGATGATAATGGTTCCTACCTCATGGGACTGTTGTATTAAAGGAGTTACTGAGCCTACCATGTAGCAAGTACTTACTGAGTATCAGGTGTTGATGATCAGATTCATCTTTCTCATTATGTCACCTTCAGTTGTTTAAAGTACAATGTCTTTTGGACCTGATGTAAGCAGCTGCTAAGATAAATGTTTATGCAGACCAAGCCCTACAGGGAGACTGGGGTGGGAGTCCTTAACCCCGCCCCCTTATAAAAGGCTGCTGTGGTGCCCTGGTCCCTCCCAGTCTTGCTTCCCACAGAGGAGGCTCGGTGATGAGGAGACTGCTGTGTTTTCACTTGTTCAGACATACAGTTTCATTGGACCTCCCTTTAGATTCTTCACTCAATGATGAATTGTTTCCAGGTAGGTCTTCTGTGGGTCTCTCCTCACCACTTCTTTTCTCTCTGGGGGGCTCTAACTGATCCTTCCCAGTCCCAACTCCATTTGATCCCAAATGGAGTTGTAGTAAGAAGAAGTGACAGTTGCGTCTTTTTTTTTTTTTTTTTAAGCAGGTCATCTGGCATATTTTAAACAGGCTGATGTGTGTCACAGAAACAGTGATAGAAGATACATCCTTCTAGGTAAGGCTTGTGCAAACCAGGACCTAGTACTGAGTCTGGATTTGTTTCATCCAGCAGACAAGAAAGGACCCAGCAGAGCAGGAAAAACCTTGTTGCAAATCCTTGTGTGATTGAGAAATAAACACCTTCTCTTTCCCCCACACTTCTTGTGCCAGTTTTAGATATAGGGGTCGTGGAAAATACTCCCATCCCTCTACTTGTCTTTTACCCCCGAGGTTTTATTGTCCATTGGCAGTTTAATGTGAGTTCCCGTTTGTTTTAATTTCACTTCGTGTGAATTCCTGCCATAGTGATTCTTGATCAGCTTGCTGAGGGCTTGTCACCTTAGCTACACAGCGTGTCTGGTTCAGAGATAGTAAAGCTTGTTTGGCTGGTATGTTGTAATTTTTTAAATGTATTAGCTGCTACCAAGCATGAGGAAATGTCCCTTGTTGATAGTCTTCTGATTTTGGCCAGGCTAATGGATTTAAGTTCTGTAAGTGAAAGGTTTTTGGGGGGTAGATTTTCTGTTTGAAAAGCCTGAGGAACTTTCTAAAGAGGAAGCATTTGTTAGTAGAAACCAAATGTGCCCTCTAGAAATGTGACTTGTATGGATGCAGATTGGCCTAAATCATCAAATCTTAATTTCATTTGTGAATAGTGCTGTAAAATATTCCATGAAAGAAATGCCGTGTGTCAAATAGATCACATTTTGTTCCTGGAAATGGCCATCTGTTGAGGATCTCTGTGTTAGTGTTGGCACATATTATGTGCAGGTGTGTAACTGAGTGAGGGGAGTCGCTGTCCCCAAGGAACTCAGTGGTTTCTTGTGGGCATAACATTGGTAAAGATGAAACTATCTCAATACAGTGTGGTATCCACACGGATAAAGATTGAGCAAAATCTCAGAAGCAGTACAGTAAACTGATGATCACAGCAGGATGTTTCTTTAATTTGCATTTGATTCAAGTTTGATTCTTTTATTTTCTATGATTGTAGTCAGAAGAGCTTAGAACTGAAGTCTATGCTATTGGGTGTCTCTCCAGCTAAGCTTGAGTCTAATGGTGCCATTGAACAAATTGTTGTGTTTCTTGGGACTGTAGTTTCTTTCTCAACTTGTAGAACTAATGTGTATGTATATTTGGTTGTCAGAAACTTCCTTAGTGAGTAGTAGTTCTTAGACTCTTTCCTTGAGTATTTAACTACTTTGTTTGAAACTGTGTTGAATTTACCAGATATTACCATTTCAGCATCCATTGAACAACCCCAGGATGCTATTGGGCACCACTGTGAGTGCCAGATTTCAATTCTTTTAAATAGAAGTCACCTCGATATGAAGGAAAAATAAAATTACTAGAAATTTGTAATAAAGCTGGAGGACATTTATAGAAATCATTTTATATTGGAAAGTCAGTTACTTATTTGAGGCAGGCATTTTTAGAAGTTGAAAACAGTTTTTAAACATTATTTAAAAATATGTAAAACTCAAAATTTGAGAGAAGAGATGACTGTGTCTCTTCCTCTGTTACTCCTTCCCATTGCAAAGATAATTGGAGACTCTGAGTTAATGAATCAGCTAGGAGAGGTTAAGGTCATGTTGTGAGCATCTACACTGATAATCGTCAGATTTAGAAATTGCAGCCTGAAGTGGGCTGGGTTAATGTTTAAAAAAACATTCTGTTCTTCTGGCCTCTTAGGTCTAACATGAAGGAGTTTGTGTTGGGTCAGGACCTGACAATTAGGTCTACAGATTCTTCTCTGTTTCTCTTGGAATCATATGGGAAAACAAAGCTGAAAGCCAGTATTTTGTTAGAATTAAATCTTCCCTGGTGGCTCAGACGGTAAAGCGTCTGCCTATAATGCGGGAGACCCAGGTTCAATCCCTGGGTCGGGAAGCTCTCCTGGAGAAGGCAATGGCAACCCACTCCAGTATTCTTGCCTGGAAAATCCCATGGATGGAGGAGCCTGGTATGCTATAGTCCATGGGGTCGAAAAGAGTCGGACAGGACTGAGTGACTTCACTTTCACTGAAGACTGTGATACCCGCTTCTGGATATCAGCTTTGTGTGTTCCAGTTCACCCAAACAATAAAACCTAGTTATTTTTCAGTAATGTGGAATTTTGGTGTGTTTGGGTAGCAACTGAAAGTTTTTATTCTCTTAAGCAATTAAGAGAAAACTCCCTAAATTTCTCTAAACAAGAAAGTTCACATGTCTTTTTTCACCCTACACTGGGCCTAGTCTGTCTAGTTAGTTTTAATGAGTTGAAGTTTTATGATGGTATTGAATTCTTTGGTATCATCAGAAAGGTATCTCTCGGTGGTTTTATCTCTGGCCTACCCACGGAGCCAGCCCAAAGCAAACCAACTGGGAGAGTTGTAGAAGTTAACTTTGAGTCTAGTTAACTTTTCTGGCCTAAATATTTTAATGCAGTTTCTTATAATAAACCTTCGTTTGTGGTGAAACCCAATGCTCATTTAAGGGTTTGAAAGGCCTTGCTGATCTTTTCAAAGAAGAGGCCACCCAAAAAATGAACCAGGAAAAAAATGTCTTCAGGCAGATAAATTCTGTGTCAGCACTAAAGGCTGTTTGGAATGTTTCTGTTCTGGGATTGTGGCTTAGAATTTTGGGGGTGTCACAAGTCCTCTATATGGAATTTTGCCACAATTCTGAGAATGATTTTTTGCCATGGATAGTTTGAAGAGGGAGAGAGGAACGCTATTGGTTGTTTTAGCTTTCCATTCACAGGTCCAACTTTCCTTCTCCCCATCAAGTTCTGATTCTGCTTTCAGAACCTTCAAATGCTTTCAGGTAGCTCAGACGTGGGACTGTCTTTCTGCTGCTGCTGCTAAGTCGCTTCAGTCGTGTCCGACTCTGTGCGACCCCAGAGACGGCAGCCCACCAGGCTCCCCTGTCCCTGGGATTCTCCAGGCAACAACACTGGAGTGGGTTGCCATTTCCTTCTCCAGTGCATGAAAGTGAAAAGTGAAAGGGAAGTCGCTCAGTCATGCCCGACTCTTAGCGACCCCACGGACTGCAGCCTACCAGGCTCCTCCATCCCTGGGATTTTCCAGGCAAGAGTACTGGAGTGGGGTGCCATTGCCTTCTCTGAAATTTCAGGCATGCAGAAAAATATGCAAACTAATAGAGTGGCCACTCAGTGTCTACACCCTGTGAAGAAATAAAATATTACAAATATGAGTGAGCATTTCCCCATCCCCTTGCTACCAGACAGTGACCGCTGTTCTGAATTTATCATGTGTTTATCATGTGTTTCTACACCTTTCCTAGATATGTAGGTATTCATACACTACATATTGTATTGCTTCCTCACGTTTTAAACATGCTCTTGTAATACTGAACAACTTCAAAGTTGCTTTTAAGTTATGATTTTGAGGTTTATTGATGCAAGCATGTAATCTAGGTTGTTTTTAACTACTGTATAATATTCCATCACACAGATGGGTTATATTTATTCATTTTTCCGTTAGTTTTAGAATTTTGTCTGTGTGCCATGACCGTTTGGAACTTGTCTCCCTCTGCGTCTGTTCAGTTTTTCTCTGTGGTGTACCTACCTAGAAGGGAAATTGTGGGTCAGAGGAAGTGGGCATCTTGACTCTAATATATGACCTGATTTCTCTTCAAAGCAGTTGTACCAATTTACATTTCATCTGGCAGGTTTGAGAGTTTCAGTTGCTTCATGTGCTTGCAGACACTCAAAATTGTTAAAGTTTTGCCAGTCTGATGGGTGTGAAATGATATCATTGTGATTTAAAATGTGCAATTTCTAATTTTCTAATGAGGCCAAACATCTTTTCATGTGTTTGTTGTGCTTTCTTTTTAATTTTATTTTCAAAAATTGCTGATTGAAATATAGTTGATTTACAGTGTTGTGTTAGTTTCAGTTATACATATGTGTGTACACACACACACATTATTAGGAATTCCCAGATGGCTCAGTGGTAAAGTATCCACTGCCGGTGCATGAGACGCAGGAGATACAGGTTCAGTCTCTGGGTGGGAAAGATCTCCTGGAGGAGGAAATGGCAATCCACTCCAGTATTTTTGCCAGGAAAATTCCATAGACAGAGGAGCCCGGCAGGCTACAGTCCATGGGGTTACAAAGAGTCAGACAGGACTGAATAACTGAGCACGCACTCGGCACGCGTGCACACACACACACACATACATACATACATTGTTTTCTATTTTCCATTATAGGTTATTATAAGATATTGAGTATAGTTCCCTGTGCTGTGTGTAGTAGGTTCTTATTGGTGATCTATTTTATATACAATAGTGGGTATATGTTAATCCCAAACTCTTAATTTACCCTCCCCCCAACATGCACACACACTGTGCTGTGGGTTTGTTTGTTTGTTTGTTTGTTTGGCTGCATATGTGGGATCTTAGTTTCTTTACCAGGGTATGAACCCAGACTTCTGATTGTGGAAGTGCCGAGTCCTAACCCCTGGATCTCCAGGGAATTCCCTATACTGGATTGTTTTTAACCCCAGGGGCTCCAGAGAGGTTTTCCAGGGCATGAAAGTCAGACTGTGGTATTGGTTTTGTTTGCACATAGGGAAATAGAAAATGAAGGGGAACATGGGGGAGGCTGAAGGAAAAGTCAAGAAAGATAAGGATGGAATGGAAGATACTCAGATCAAGGAGATGTTAACAAGATGTGGAAAACTTGTAGCAAAAGGACTATAGAGTAGAATGAAGATGGTCCTAAGAGGAGAAATTTGGCATCTCTTAACTCTGCTAACCATTTCTGTTTAATTGAACCTGGCTCTGGTGTCGGGGCCAGCAGCAAGGCTGGATCTGTGGAGCTTTCCTGTTTACCCAGTTGCTTTTTGAAGTTGTTTTATTTAGAAAAGCAGTGTGAAGTTATGTTCTTCCTGAAATACGTTTCTTTGTCCTTCAGGGTTAGATACACTGTGCGGGAAACCAGTTTTCATCAGGATCTGCTCTTGCATATACTTGTGGAATTATGATCTCGAGCATTTAGGAAATGTCCCCTGCACCTTAATTTTCAGAGTATGAAGCAATGTCACCTTATGGTGACGTACCAGACACATATGTTTTTAAAAATTTGAGTAATAGTAACTTAAAAAAATATACTTGAGTGGTTCTTCAGTGTACAGTTGCACCCATGGGTGCATTCTTTTATTAAAAATTCAGCCTCTGGGTTTCTGCCCTCAGAGCTTTTGATTAAGTAGGTCCAAGGCAGGAAACCTGGAATCTGCATTTTAATAAATACTCCCTCTCCTTCTCACTCCCTCTTCCTTGTATCGCTGGTGAACTGAGGATCACAGTTTGAGAAATGTTTCTTTCCTTGGGTAATACTTACCTTTGGCTCCTGAAAAAAAATATATAGCTTGTAGAAACTATCTGCCACGTGAAAGTTTCTTTTGTAATATATATAAAATTATTTAAGGAAGTAATTTAACTTCAGGAGCTATAGATCATTGCCATTCTATAGATGTATTTCCTGATATTAAACAGCTAGAGTTGTATTGCTTCATGTTCTTAGAACAGGGATTCCTTACCCTGACTATATATTACATCCCCTGTGAAGCATTTGAAAGAATTTTAAAGAAATTAAATCACAAAACATTAGCACCCAAAAATGTATGGGGAAAAAATGTAATTTAGTATATATTAGATACCCAAATTCTAACCTTCAGATTTAGCAGACTTTAATTGTATTTGGTTAAGATCTTTTTTCAGATCTACTAAGTACCTTAGAAAAAACCACTAACCACCACTTTCTCTTTCCTCTCCCCTCCTCCTAGAACTAGCCATTTTCCTGAAGATGGTGTGTGTTTGCCATGCATGTCTTTATGCTTCATATTTATGAATCCATATATGGCATGTATAAAATTATGTAGCCTTTTGGAACTATCTTTTTCCCCTCAACAATTATATTCTAGAATATATCAACACGTACAGGAGACACAGGAGATGCAGGTTTGATCCCTGGGTTGGAAAAATCCACTGTGATAGGAAATGGCAACCTACTCCAGTATTCTTGCCTGGAAAATTCCACAGACAGAGGAACCTGGCTTTGAGTCCATGGGGTCTCAAAGAGTTGGACACGACTGAGCACACATACATCTATTTTCTATTTGTTTATGCATCCCGAGGGCTCTTTAACAGTATTCTTTATTTAACCATGGTTTACTTGTTCATTCCCTTATCTAAAGACAGTTGAATGGTTTCCCAGATTTCTGTCTGGAAGCATTGCTGCAGTGAGTGTTCTTGTTCCCGTCTTCTTTGCACACATGCTTCCATTTCTCCAGGATATAGTCCTGGAAATGGAAATGCTGCTCTTAGGATACGCTTGCCTGCAGCTTTCCTAGATACTGTCAACTTATTCTCCAAGGTAGGTGCATGAATTGGAGCTTTTCTGATAAGCAGCATCTAGGGTTTCAGTCTCAGTTTCTGACTGTATAGAGATGTAGGTGGGTCTGGGATGGGGTTTAGGCATCTGCTTTTTTTTTTTTTTGCCTTTTTTTTGTTAAGTGCCACCTTTGATTATGGTGAGCACCCAAGGTTGAAAAACCACTATGTTAGACTGGCAACCCATGAGGGCAGGACCTGTGCTTATGTTATTCACCGTGGATTTCCCAGCATTCAGCACAGTGTAGTAGATGCACAAAAAATAACTATTGGATAAATGAATGAAGAGATGCAGCGTGGGAGAATGGAAGGACTGCCTTGCAGTAAAGCAGTGCTCTTCAGATTGTCTTGTCCCCAGAAATTACCTGGGGAGCTTGTTTAAAATGCAGATTCTGATCCAGTATGTCAGGAGTGGGCTGACATTTTGCCTTTCTGGGGCCCTCTCTCGTGACCAGATGCTCTTGGTTTGGGGAGCACACTTAAGACCCTAGGAAGAAAAGGAAAACAAATTTTTTTTTTCCCCATACAACTCTAAAGTGGAGCAGTTTGGGTTTGAAATCCTGCTTGATAAATCTCAGAGCCTGTTTCCCCATCTCTTTACAACACAAAAAGACATGATGAAAAACCCTCCTCACAGCTTTTTTTTTTTTTTTTTTTTTTGAGAATCAAAGGATATCTCGCTTATGGAAGCATTTTGAACCATGATGCCCTCACACATATTACTTTTCATAATTCTCTTTTAGTGAATTGAACATTTTCTTTAGTTTGATCAAAGCACAGAGCTGTTGACATTGCAGGAGCCAGTGGGATCCTTTAACTCTGACCTGCCGTCTACATTTAGTGGGCATGTGGGGAACAATAGGATTGGACAAAGAGGTTGGGCAAGAGCAGAGGCAACATTCACCAGATGGTGCAGTTCTGACTGCGGGTGCTGGGGAAGTGGGGTTCCTTCTCACTGTTTCTGGGGCGACAAGGGCTAGAGAGAGGTCACAGGTCTCTCCCAGTTGGCTCTCCAGTTTGCTGGCCAGGTCAGATACTTAGAGAGGGCACGCTCAAAATAATTACCTGGTATTAACTGGTCTACTATACGTGTAATCAGAACTATTCAGGGTCAAACCTTGATAGAAGGTTTCAAGTTGCTTTGGTAACAGGGGTCCTGCCTCGGGCATCTGAGCGAGGCTGGGTGGTGTGAAGGGCAGATGGAAATGAAATAAATACAAATAAGGCGACATTCAGAAGCCATGTGTGTTGTGTGCTGGAGTATTCCTGAGTTTCTCTTCCTCTAGGTAAAAACGGTGGGTTGGATCCACTTCCTTAGACCCATGATTCGTGAATGTCAGTTTGTTTTCCTTCATGGTTTTCATTATATCTGTGAACCACCTGAACTTATTTATTTAGCAGTTGTCCTTAAATCTGTTCAGCTTCTTTTAATTCAGTCTCATTTTGTGCTAAGACATCTGTGAAGTAATGGGTTTGATGAGCTAGTTATATGCTTTTTAAATACATATCAAGTATAATTGCTAAAGTTAAAAAAATGTTCATATTCGTGCCACCTAAGATTATTTCTCCTTCTTTGGGCATTCATGGTCTGTGGTTTGGGAGACATTGGCTCAGAGAAGAAGTTCTTTATGGTGGTTCATGTAACTGGCTCTTGGAGTGACACTGTTAAACTGGTTTGCAGGTTGTGGGCTGGTGAGCTTCCTCCAGAGACAGGTCAGTGTGTGGATGGGATCTGGTTGGTTAGGTGTGAGAGCTCTCCATGCTCCACCCTCTCAAGAGACTCTGCTTCTCATCCACAGGATGTGGGTCACAAGAGCACCTCCCTCCCTGGGGCATTGCGGGGCGTAAGTGGCATCATTTGTGTGTAGTGCTTGGCCCAGAACCTGGCCATTTTATTTTATTGCTGTTTTCTTCTACTGCCCCCTCCTTCCGACTAGCAAAGGAATCCACAGGATGTAGTGTAAAGAGCCCTGAACTTGGGATCCAAGGTCCTGAGTTCCAGTCCTGATCCTGCTACTTTGTAGCTTTGTGATGCTGGGCAGGTGAGTTAGGTCTCTGGGTCTGTAAGATGCTAAGAGCCATTCCTTCTGGTGAGTAGCACTAAAGAAAGAGATGAGCAGACTTGTAAACTCACTAGGGCTTCCAGTCAGAGGCAGGCCTGGGGAGGGGACGTGCATGGAGCGGACAAAAGGAGGAAGAAGCTGTGATTTCCTACTGAGATGTTGGAAGACACAGGGCTGCTGGTGTGTGGCAAAGCTTTTATAATCATCAGTCAGGATGCTGTGTTTTCCCTTTCCTAGTAACGAGCACGCGTGATGCAGTAAACGATTTTCAGTCATCTGATAAGCCAACAAACATACCCTTTTGTGTTATCTGGTGTACAGAGGCATTCTTAACAAAAACATGAAGTGGCTAAGCTCAGTTTCTTTCTTTTTAAAAGTTTTGAAATAAAGTTTTTGAAAAGGGAGTATGAATTACTGGTAGAAAAAAATTTCAGATTGTACAAAAGGATATACTGTGTTGCAGTTATGTCCACCCTCCGATTCTTGTCTGTGGCATTCATCAGTATTTGCCATTTCTTCCTCTTGTATTCAGCGATGTCTTCTTATGCATATACAAGCAAGTATGTTTTGTTTCTCTCCTGGTTTTTAAAAACACAAATAGTGCTTGTAGCATGTACGGAACAGTCTGGACCTGCCCTTTGCTTTTTGTATCTTGGAGTGGGGTCTGTGCCACTGTGTGAAGAGCACCCTCATTCTCTTTTTATGGCTGCAGAGTATTCAGTTGCCTGAACGTATTGAATTCACTTAACCAGCCCCTACGGATGGGCATGGAGGTAGTTTTCCATGCCTTTTTTACAAACAAGGCTGCAGGGAACAACTTTGTGCCTACATCATTTTGTGTATATGGGGGTGTATCTGTCAGCTGACTTCCTTGCTGTGCATCTGTATTTGTAACTTTGATGAGTTTTGCCAAATTGCCCTCTACTATCAATGGGTGCGACTGTTGCTGCCCCAGCCTTGCCAAAGTAGGGTGCTATCCAAAAGCCTTTTGATCTTTGCCAATAGGAGGGAAATGGTGTCTTAGTATATTTTTAGTTTGCATCTCTCATATAAAGAGTGAGCTTGAGCAGCTATTCACACATTTCAGAAAACAAGCTCAATTTCACTCAGCTGTTTTGCTGTTGGCAATTATTTTCCAAGTCTGTAGGGAAGGACCAGTTTTATTTTTATTTTCAATCTGTCACAGACTGATATTTTTGTAAACTACAATAAAAAATTAATTGCAAAATGGAATAAAAACCCCAAAGATACATAAAACACCAACTTTAGGGTTTTTTTTTTTTTTTTTTGTCGTTTTTGTTGTTGTTACTAAACTCAACAGAAAGGAAATTACTCTGTGCGTTCATTATACATGTTTTCAGTTTCTGAACTTTGCTCCTGGCAGAGGGTTAATAACACTTTGAGTAATGCTGCTGGGAAGACCTCCTTGTTCCCTCTGCTTTCTCCCATTGCAACACTGTCTGGGAATGGGGGAGGAGTCCACAGAATTTTGTATTTTATGTTTCATAATGAGTACATTACAGGGTGTTTCCAGTGCACTTGACTAAAGTATCTCTGAGAGGGCAATACTGATTCAAGGGCAGGAGTCTGTGCTGTCAAGTGGGGGTACTGGGTTTTAAAGACCTTGAGCTTGCGCTAGAGAGAGTGAGGAAAGTACTTGAGGTCACCCTATTAATTAAATTTGCAGAGTTGGCCTCTTTGACCAGGATTCCTGTGCCATCTGATGGTCAAGGAGGTAACTTGGTGCCTTTGCAGAACTTTGGATTTAGAATGAGGTTCTTCCACAATTCTAAAACACGCATGTGTTCATTGCAGCAGTATTTACAACAGCCAGAACATGGAAGCGACCTAGATGTCCATCGACAGATGAATAAGTTGTACATATATACAATGGAATGTTACTCCATAAAAAGGGATGAATTTGAGTTGGTTTTAGTCAGGTGGGTGAATTTAGAGCCTGTTATACAGAGTGAAGTAAGTCAGAAAGAGAAAAACATATATCTTATATTAATGCATATATACGGAATCTAGGAAAACTACTGATGACCCTAATTGCAGGGCAGCGATAGAGATGCAGACAGAGAACAGGCTAGTGGACACAGCTGGGGAAGGAGAGGGTGGATGAACTGAGGGAGTAGCATGGAAACATACCCATTACCGTATGTAAAATAGACAGCCAGTGGGAATTTGCTCTATGACAACCTAGAGGGGTGGGATAGGGTGGAGGATGGGAAGGATGTCCAAGAAGGAGGGGACATATGTATACCTATGGCTGATTCGTGTTGATGTATGGCAGAAACCAATACAACATTGTAAAGCAGTTATCCTCCAATTAAAAATAAATAAATTTAAAATAATAATAAAGCGAAAAAAAGAAGGAGGTTCTTGTTTCTAACTCACTGAATTCAGGGACTGGATAAATAGTTTCTCTTTCCCATTCTGCTGGAAGACAGACCCAGTCCCAGTTTTCTTTGTTCTACTTTTGAGTTGAAATTTTGCCTTTGCCTGAGGACTTTGTTGTGCTGTCTCTAGCCACGAGAAGAATTGTTTCACAGGCCGGAGTCTCCCGCTGCTCTTTACTGTCCTTCCTATGACGACTTGGGGTCATTATGTATCCCAGGGTCGTCGTCTTCAGTTACAGGCATTTTTGCTTCTGTGTTATGGTCATTAAGTGAAGTCACACTGAGGTTTTTTTCCAGCATTGTTTCTCCCTCCCCAGAAAGGCATGGAAGTGATATGCTCTCCTGGTGTAGAATGAAAATGCCCATCACTGCCTTCTCCTGAATGCCTTTTTCCTTGGGGGAGTCTGGAGGGAGGTGCAGGAGCACTGTTGAACCGGGAGTTGGCATTGTGATGGTAAATAAGATTGTGGGTTTGCAGCTGACCTCTGCCTCATACTAACACTTGACCTTGGCAATTTACTGAACCTCCGTTAACTTCATTTCCCTTACCTATGAAATGGAGGTGGTGAGTCCGAGTGAGTGCCTTGTCTGGAGGGAGAGTGTCGGTATTGCTCAGTGGGACCAGGTGACGTGTCTGTTCTCTGAGGAGGACGGATGGCATCTGAACTCCTCTGGGTACAGCGCACTGGTGGTTAGGTGATGTGTGAGGGCCAGCAGCCAACGAGGATGCAGTCAGAACCAGTCATGGCCCTCTGCCCAGACCCTCCATCTGCAGCTAAGGAATTACTCAAAGTCTGAATGGGTAGATCATTTTCCCTGCCTTGTGGTCAGAAGCTCAGGCTCTGGAGCCAAGTGGCCTGGGGTTGAGTCCTGGCTCTGCCCTTACTGGCGGAGTGGAATGGGACAATAAGTGGAATGGCTTTGGCTGGTTGACAGTGGAGTTGATGAGTACAGAGGTGTGAAATTTTCTGAACCACAAGCGGCACATACTGCTTATTACCCTTTTACCAAGTTGATTCAGTCAGCAACTTTAGTAAGTGCCTTTTCATGTCAAGTGTTCTGTAGGGTCCAGGTAGACCCATCAGACACAGTCCTGTCCTCAGAGTTTATGGTCCAGTGTAGGACTTGGCAGGGTTGTTGGTAAAGGGCTCGATGGTAAATACTTTAGGCTTTGTGGGCCACGTGTCTCTGTCGCAGCTACTCAACTCTGCTGTTGTATTGTGAAAATAGCTACAATAAGTAAATGAGTGGTCATGGCTGTGTTCCGATAAAACTTTATTTACAAAAACAGTGGGCCACATCTGGCCCAGGGACTGTCATTTGCCAATCTGTGGTCCAGTGGGAAGACAGATGTTAAAGACATCAGCCCCAAATAAATATATTATTACAGATTATGATTAGTTGCGTGAAGAGTGACACAGGATTCTGTGAGAGGGAAGGGTCAGAGAAGATAGCTTTGAAGAAGTGATGTTAAAGCCAAATGCTAAGGAGGGGTGGTGGGGGTTGGGGGAGAGGGGACAGCGCTGAGGGGCCAGAGAACTGGCTGCACCAGTTCTGAGCCAAGAGGCACAGAATTGCAGTCTGCATTTATGTCTATATAGAGGCATGACAGAGGCTTTGCCACTTTCTTTGGCTAAGAAAAAAAATGACAAGTTTTTCCCCTGATACATAATTCACACCATTTCTCCCCACTTACCCCTCCCAAATAGTCCCAGTACTGAGAGATAAGCTGTATTAATATATTAACATATTTTATTCTGAATACTTCTGGTGGGTCCTTTCTCTCTGGCTTCCTTTTCTTTTTTAAATTGTCAATATCTGTCCATGTTAGGGAAGTAAGAATGCACGTTATTCCATTATTAGATGTAAAATGGTTTACTCCTTAGAACTCATTTCTACTTTTTGATCTTGTTTTTGCTTTCTCCTATTTTAAACAGTAATATTTTCTTTTACTATTATATTTGGCTGGGTAAAAATTCACAGCCTGAAACTATTTTGGCAAAAAAAAATTACTACCTCTTGATTACATCTCAGGTTTCTCCTGATTTTCAACCTCAGTTTTATATATTCTTTAAATTGGTTGCAGCGTTCTGTGGTGATTTTACAGAGAAGGATACCTGTGTTCCTCATTCTAGAATATTTGGAGTGGTGCCTCAGAGGTAGGGGATTAGATCTCTTAACTGTGACCTCTTCTTTTTCCTCAGGTTTCTATTCTTACGGTTCTGGGGCTCTGAGGGGACCCTATGACCTTGAGAGTCAGTGTGGTATAGTGCTTGGGAGCCTACACTCTGGAGCCAGATGGTGTGAATTAAAACCTAATTCCAGTATTTATTATCTGTGTGAACCTGGATGAAGTTATTTACTCCCTCTGTACCTCAATTTTCTTATCTTTAAAATGGAAACAGTAATGATATCCACCTCATAGAGTTATTGTGAAGATTAAAATGAGTAAAATATACCTTAAGTCCTCAGAGCAGTGACTGGACACAGTGTTATTTTTTGTGTTATCTATTAGTATTACTAATTATGATTGGAAGCCAGTGACTGTAATCTGTCCTTAACCATCTTTGAATTCTGGCAGTTGGCACCTGACTCATCCTGAGATCTTGAGTAGCATCACTTTATTTACTTATTTTTATTTCTCATTTGTAATTTTAATTGAAGTATTGCTATTCATTTTTAAGTCCTTCCTTATAAGCACCAAATTTTAATATCTATGTCAATTTTGGTGGCGGGGGAGGGGGGAGAAACTCTATCAAAAACTTTCTTCCAGAAGAAAACATCACTTCATTTTTGCTTCACTTTCTCCTTAAGGCTCTACGAAAGACCTTTTGTCATCAGAAGTCTGGGAATTCTAGTCCTTTTGAGAATTTGTCCTCAAAATACTTTTGTACTTTGAAACACGCTTGTTAGGTAAAATAGCCCTTTTTTGAATGTCTACTTTAAAAGGTCGTTTTAGCAACAACATTCCCCTCTCCTGTCATGTATTTTATTTTATTTATTTATTTATTTTTTAAATACTTTATTGGCTACCAATTCAAGTTTGGGACTTAAGCCACAGTATACAATAACAGTATAGATCACAAGTCCCTTGAAAGTCTATGATCCGATAGATTAGGTTAGTACTTCTAATTCCCAAGGAGTTATGAAATGGTCAAAGAGACCGAAAAGTTTGACCGAGAAAGGAGAGTTCGGTCCACAGGCTTTGCCCATTTCTGGTCGGTTCCCGAAGGAGACATTGGGTGCCTCTTGGCATTGGCAGGTCGGTATAACGCCCCGACAGGTTTCTGACATAAGCCGTATGAGATCACCGTGGAACCGCAGAGCGGGGCTTCTTCCTTGCTTCACGCAGGGCATGCCATTCATTCACACAAGCACATGGTAGAGTTAGTAAAGCACAGCAGAAAATGTGTTCTCTAAGAGAACAAAGAACTAAAGCTCCAAGCATCCTTACCTTGTCCTGAAGGATCCCGGACGAGCCCCCAAGATGAAAGGTTGTTGTTGAATCACGCGAATACACCGGGATTCTTGGCCCCCGGAGGAGAAGAATTCAATCCGGGGCCAGAGACGAGGCTTGATCGCTCAGAGCTTTTGTGTAATAAAGTTTTATTAAAGTATAAAGGAGATAGAGAAAGCTTCTGACATAGGCATCAGAAGGGGGCAGAAAGAGTACCCCCTGTCATGTATTTTAATTCATGGTTTATAATCAGCGACTTACTCTCTGTGTACTTAGAATTCTTATGTGTTCTTTGGGGCCTTTCTGTACTTTGTACAAACTTGAAAGAGATCCTGCATGCCTTAGGATGCAGAAGAGTAGGCTGCCTTGGGGTGATCTTGAGAAGTAGGTTTATGTTTATGATCTTAGGTGTTGGTTTTTTGGATCTGTATAATGGTCTAGCTGATCTTCAAGGCCCCTTCCTGGTTTCTATTTTCAGTTTAGGCTCCTGCATAATATACAATGTTCTTTTTATTTATTTATTTTTTAAGTTTTATTTGGCTGCTTCTTGTCTTAGTTGTGGCATGTGGGATCTTAGCTGCAGCTTGAGGGATCTAGTTCCCGACCAGGGATGGAACCTGGGCCCCCTGCATTGGGAGTGCAGAATCTTAGCCACTGAACCAACAAGGGAAATCCTTCATGGACTTTGCTAGATCTTGCAGTGCCATTGTTCTGATTACAGCCTCCTGGGCAAGAATCTGTCTTCATCCCCTCTCCCCTGAGGGAAGCCATTCTAACTTGTTTTCCTATAAGCTGCTTTTAAAATTGCTTTAGAAGAATTGCCTTTCTTTATACCTCTCATACGTTTATGATTCATTCTTCCCGAGTCGTTGTTGTTGCTTCTGTGTTTTTGTCGCATCCCTTGGCAGCCACACAAGTGCTTTCAGACATGCTGTGAAGAGCTAGCATTACAGTCTTCTTGTTGGAACTTGTCCCAGCCCAGATTCTATTTTTAATAAACTGCGGTGCATTGTTTTCAAAGGTTACCACGTTTCTTACCGATGTAAATGAAAACTCTGTTTCTTATACCCGCACACCCTGTGACTTACTGCTGTGAATCAGTTTTTCGTTCAGTATCTGGTCAGTTATTCTCAGTGCCCCGTTTGCCTTTTGTGTCATTATGCTGGGTGCCACTGATCAAAGTGCAGACTTGGGTTTACAATGCATCTTGCCATTTACTTAGTGCTGATAATGTTCCTTGTTTTGCTTGATTTCCTCTGACACCCTGAGCCACAGGCAGGCTGAATATGAGCAACCCCACTTCTAACCCAGGAAACAAAGACCAAGAGAGAGGACGTGCCTGAAATCAAAAGGAAATTCATACTGGGGGGAACAATGGCCAAATATAACTGTGAGGTGTGTGCTGTGGGTGTTCGATCACTGGTCTGCAGGATATTAGTTTGCTAACTTTCATTACATTTTTTATGACAAAGATAATATGTGCTCATAGTTAAAAATTGGAACAGTTGAAAAAACAAAAAGCCCCTTGGTGGGCTTCTCATCTGCAAGCCATTCTCCTAGACACTGGTTCAGTGCAGTTCAGTTCAGTTCAGTCGCTCAGTCGTGTCTGACTCTTTGTGACCCCATGAATCACAGCATGCCAGGCCTCCCTGTCCATCACCAACTCCCGGAGTTTACCCAGGTTTATGTCCATTGAGTCTGTAGCCCCCAGTCCCTCCCAGCATCAGGGTCTTTTCCAGTGAGTCAACTCTTTGCATGAGGTGGCCAAAGTATTGGAGTTTCAGCTTCAGCATCAGTCCTTCCAATGAACACCCAGGATTGATCTCCTTTAGGATGGACTGGTTGGATCTCCTTGCAGTCCAAGGGACTCTCAAGAGTCTTCTCCAACACCACAGTTCAAAAGCATCAATTCTTCAGAGCTCAGCTTTCTTTACAGTACAACTCTCACATCCATACATGACCACTGGAAAAACCATAGCTTTGACTAGACGGACCTTTGTTGGCAAAGTAATGTCTCTGCTTTTGAATATGCTATCTAGGTTGGTCATAACTTTCCTTCCAAGGAGTAAGCGTCTTTTAATTTCATGGCTGCAGTCACCATCTGCAGTGATTTTGGAGCCCCCAAAATCAAGTCTGACACTGTTTCCACTGTTTCCCCATCTATTTGCCATGAAGTGATGAGATCAGATGCCATGATCTTCCTTTTCTGAATGTTGAGCTTTAAGCCAACTTTTTCACTCTCCTCTTTCACTTTCATCAAGAGGGTCTTTAGTTCTTCTTTGTTTTCTGCCATAAGGGTGGTATCATCTGCACATCTGAGGTTATTGATATTTGTCCTGGCAATCTTGATTCCAGCTTGTGCTTCTTCTAGCTCAGCGTTTCTCATGATGTACTCTGCATATAAGTTAAATAAACAGGGTGACAATATACAGTCTTGATGTACTCCTTTTCCTATTTGGAACCAGTCTGTTGTTGAATGTCCAGTTCTAACTGTTGCTTCCTAACCTGCATATAGGTTTCTCAAGAGGCAGGTCAGGTGGTCTGGTATTCCCATCTTTTGAAGAATTTTCCACAGTTGATTGTGATCCACACAGTCAAAGGCTTTGGCATAGTCAATAAAGCAGAAATAGATGTTTTTCTGGAACTCTCTTGCTCTTTCCATGATCCAGACACTGGTGACAAGTGTTAATGTTTTCTCAAGTATTCTTTCTGGAATTTCCATTAGAGCACAGATGTTGAAGGCAGGCTCTGGCCGCTCTGTCCCTTTGTGTCCCTCAGGTATGTAGTTGTGCTGTGGACCAAGTGGGCTCAGTGTCTGTTGCTTGGATGGAGGACGTTTCCAGTAATTGTTCTGTACACACGTTGGCTCACTCACATGTTTTTACTTATCGTTGTATCTTGGACAAATTTTCACAGCCATACCTATGGAGTAGCTTTGCTTTTTTTAAGTAGCTATATGGTATTCTGTCTTATTTATTACTGTAATTATTTAACCAGTTAAATTATTTCTTGGAGAAGAAAATGGCTACCTACTCCAGTATTCTTTCTTGAAGAATTCCCTAGACAGAGGAGCCTGGCAGGCTACAGTCGATGGAGTCACAAATAGTCAGACACGACTGAATGACTAACACTAAATTATTTCTTTTTTCTGTTAAAACCGTGCCAGGGAGGACCATTGCATGCTGACTGTTATTTCAGTATCCTTTTTCCATTTCTAATTTTGGTGGCTCATCGCTGCTCAGGAGCACGTTTGCCAAGTTCCCCTGGCAGCTAGGTGTGGCCGCGTGGCTGGGAGATGTTCTGGCCTTCAAGATCTTGAGAAAATGTGATGTGTGACTCTCAGGAACTTTTTTGTAAGGGAAGGACATATCTCTCTCCTTCTTGTCTGTTTGCCCCGGCAGGGGTTTGATGATAGGGGACTGGAGTGGCCATGTTGGTTCCTAAGATAGACTCTTGAGGATGACAAAGCAACAAGTTAAAAGGAGCCTGTGTCCCTGGCCCTGCAGAGCTGCCATTTCAGACCTGCACTGCTTCCTTCCTGTGAACACTTACGTGAAAGAGAGAAAGAAACTTCCATCTTGTTTTAAGCCAGGCCTGGTTCATTTGGGGCCTGGATACAGGCTCTGTATCTTTTCCACCTGTGTGAGTATAGATGTGGAACAAATTGCAGGGCTGAAGGACATGCTCATTTAAAGTTTTGATTTACATTGTCTAATTGATCTTTAAGTATCTGTCATCATCATCTCATGAAACATTCCCCATGATGTCTATGTCCTTTTATTGTACAGAGATCTACATTTAACATAGAGAACTCCAAAATCTGTTAAGGTTGCACAAAAATTCATGTTACCAATGGAAAATGCTAGCATGTGAACCAAGAGTTTGGTTCCAAGGGTCAATATTAGTAACATTCTGTATCCATAGGAAGGAATTCCTAGGATGGGCAGGGAGAATGGGGAAGTGGTTGAGGGTACCACTTGTACCCTCACTGAGCCTCACTGAACAATAGATCTGGAGAGTGCACGCATCCATGTGTGCACCCATGTCCAAATGATCATGGATATGGAAGCAGTTCACACACCCTTGACCATTCCCATCCAGGCATCCATCCAACCATTCATCCATCCAGCCACTCATTCATCCATCCATCCATTTACCCACCCAGCAGGACTGGGCCTGCCCTGTGCTAGTCACTTAGTACTGTACTTGCAGGATTAAATAGGTTAAACATAGTCTTTGCTACCATGGGACATATAGTTTAGGGCGATGGCACCCCACTCCAGTACTCTTGCCTGGAAAATCCCATGGACGGAGGAGCCTGGTAGGCTGCAGTCCATGGGGTCGCGAAGAGTCGGAGATGACTGAGCAACTTCACTTTTCACTTTCATGCATTGGAGAAGGAAATGGCAACCCACTCCAGTGTTCTTGCCTGGAGAATCCCAGGGACGGGGGAGCCTGATGGGCTGCTGTCTGTGGGGTCGCACAGAGTCGGACGTGACTGAAACAACTTAGCAGCAGCAGATATTAATAATCATGCAAATAACAATTGGCATAAATACTGTAAGGGAGACGGTATGCTATGAGTGGAGGGTGGAGGTTGTTGGGGAGGGGGGTATGTCAATTTCGTGTTGCTACAGTAAAATAGTACCACAAATTTAGCAGCTTTTTTTTTGGCCGTACTGTGTGGCATGTGGGATCTGAATTCCCCAACCAGGGATCCATCCAGTGCCCCCTGAAGTGGAAGCACAGAGTCTTAACAACTGGACCACCAGGGAAGTCCCTTAGCAGCTAAAAATGACAAGGGTTTATTCTCTTGGAGCTCTGGAGGTCAGAAGTCCTAAAATCAAGGTGTTGGCAGGGCTGCACCGCTTCCAGAGGTTCTACAAGAGCACTTTCCATTGTCTAGGGCCTGCTGCATTCCTTGGCTCAGGGTGCATTCCATCTTCAAGGCCAGCAGCATAGCATCTTCACTTCTCTCTCAACTCTGCATGTGTCATCATGTCTCCTCGCTGACTGTGATACTCTTGCCTCCTCCTCATGAGGACCCTTGATGACACTGGGCCCACTCAGACCATCCGGGATAATCCCCCCATCTCAAGCTTCTTAAATCAGTCATGTCTGCAAAGTCCCTTTAGCCACACTGGGTCATCGTTACTGCGAGGGCTTTTCTCTAGTTGCGGCGCATGGGCTTCTCTTTGTGGCGGCTTCTCTTGTTGCGGAGCACAGGCTCTAGGTGCGTGGGCTTCAGCAGTTGTGGCACATGCGTTCAGTAGCTGCAGCTGCCAGGCTTTAGAGCACAGGCTCAGTAGTTGTGGCACATGAGCTTATTGGGTTTTGGGATCTTACCAGACCACGGATTCTTTACCAGTGAGCCACCAGGGAAGCCCCAGATCTGTATTTAAAAAGAACAGTTTTGCTGCCACGTTGACAGTGGGGTTAAGGCCAGCAAGGTGGATGTTGAATGCCATTTAGGAGGCTGTTTAAATTCAGGTGAGAAATGGTGGTGGCTTGGTCTCACTGGTGGCTGGAGGTTAAAGAGAAGCGAAAGGACTTGAGAGATTTAAGGAGAGGCAATCAGTCAATACTCAGTGATGAATGAGTGTTGAGCTGGGAGTGGGATGTTGGGCCTGGCCCTGAGGTTTGTAGAAGGAGCTGGAAGGAAGGTAGCATTGTCATGGACTAAGTGGGGAAACACCAGGAAAAGATTGGATTTGGGGGGAAGGAGAAATGAAAGCTAGGGCTTGGGGTAGAATGACTTTGAGGGTCTGTGAGACAAGCAAGTGGAAATGTGTATTCATCATACCTGAATGAGCTCAGAAGTGAGCTTCCAGGGATGAAGGTAAAGAGTTGGAGGTGTTTGGCACATAGCTGCTGATTAAAGCCTGGTTATTATCTGGACCCTCCACAGAGAGGCATGGAGGGAGTGAGGAAGACCTCAGACAGTGGCTGGGGAAAGCTAGCAGCTGTGTGTACCATCCAGAGTTGACCGTGTGTGGAGTGCATCCAGGGTAGCCTCCAGAAGGGGCTATTTTGAGGAGAGATGGCAAGGGGAGAAAACAGAGGCAGGTCTCAATACGTATTATGGAAAACTTCAAACACAGTGTATTGGTTTCTTCTTGCTGCTGTAACAAGTTACCATAATCTTAAGTGGCTTAAACAGTACAAATTTATTATCTTATAGCCTCAAGGTCAGAAGTCTGAGCTGAGTTTCCCTGAGCCAAAATGAAGGCAGTACAGTGCTGTATTCTTCCTGGAGGTTCTAGTGGAACCTGCTTCCTTGTCTTTTAAGCTTCTAGAGGCTGCTTGGTTCTTTGGTTCCTGGCCCCTTCCTCCACCTACAAAGTCAGCAAAGGCATGACTTACACATCATATCACTCTCATTGGTTGTCCTGCTCTGTCTCCCCCTTTTAAGGATGCTTGTGATTACGTTGTGCTCAACTGGATGGTCCAGGACAATCCCCCTATTTTTGGTCAACTGATTTGCAAATCAGTTCTGCAATGTAAATTTCCCTCTTCCACGTAAGGTGATGTCATCACAAGTTTGGAGAGTAATCACAAGTTTTGCCCATGTCATTACAAGAGGACATGGGCATCTTTGGGAGACCATTACCCTGCCCATAATATCTGTAAAGGATAAACGGGATGGTATAATAAGCCCCATGTACCCACGCTCAGCTTCAACAGCAGAGTTTTATCCCCACCCCCCACCTCCCACTTCTCCCCACTGGATTATTTGAAACAACTCTTAGAAATCATCTGATTCATTTGTAAAATGTTTCAGAATAGATAGTTGTTTAAAGTAGTTTAGCTGTGAAGAGAAGGTGAGAGAGGATGGGGACTGGGGAGATGTGGGAAGAAGATGTGTGTATATATTTTCACATGAGAGACATGTAGGCATGTTCCGTTCAGCAGGGCAGGATCTAATAGTGCAGGAGCAATCAACCTTGGACGAGAGCGAGATCTCCATCATTGACGGGGAGGCATGTAGGTTTGAAGGGTTCAGTTCAGTTCAGTTCAGTTGCTCAGTCGTGTCCGACTCTTTGTGACCTCGTGAACCGCAGCACGCCAGGCCTCTCTGTCCATCACCAACTCTCGGAGTCCACCCAAACCCATGGCCATTGAGTTGGTGATGCCATCCAACCATCTCATCCTCTGTCATCCCCTTCTCCTCCTGCCCTCAATCTTTCCCAGAATCAGGGTCTTTTCAAATGAGTCAGCTCTTTGCATCAGGTGGCCAAAGTATTGCAGTTTCAGCTTCAACATCAGTCCTTCCAATGAACACCCAGGACTGATCTTTAGGATGGACTGATTGGATCTCCTTGCAGTCCAAGGGACTCTCAAGAGTCTTCTCCATCACCACAGTTCAAAAGCATCAATTCTTCAGAGCTCAGCTTTCTTTATAGTCCAACTCTCACATCCATACATGACCACTGGAAAAACCATAGCCTTGACTAGACAGACCTCTGTTGACAAAGTAATGTCTCTGCTTTTTAATATGCTGTCTAGGTTGGTCATAACTTTGCTTCCAAGGAGTAAGCGTCTTTTAATTTCATGGCTGCAATCACCACCTGCAGTGATTTTGGAGCCCCCAAAATAAAATCAGCCACTATTTCCACTGTTCCCCCATCTATTTGCCATGAAGTGATGGGACCGGATGCCATGGTCTTAGTTTTCTGAATGTTGAGCTTTAAGCCAACTTTTTCACTCTCTTCTTCACTTTCTGCCATAAGGGTGGTGTCATCTGTATATCTGAGGTTATTGATATTTCTCCTGGCAATCTTGATTCCAGCTTGTGCTTCCTCCAGCCCAGCGTTTCTCATGGTGTACTGTGCATATAAGTTAAATAATCAGGGTGACAATATACAGCCTTGACGTACTCCTTTTCCTATTTGGAACCAGTCTGTTGTTGAATGTCCAGTTCTAACTGTTGCTTCCTGACCTGCATATAGGTTTCTCAAGAGGCAGGTCAGGTGGTCTGGTATTCCCATCTCTTTCAGAATTTTCCACAGTTTGTTGTGATCCACACAGTCAAAGGCTTTGGCATAGTCAAGAAAGCAGAAATAGATGTTTTTCTGGGAGTCTAATTAAAAAAGCTCCTCTCTGCTCATTTTATTTTGTTATTTTTGCTGTTGAGTGGGAGGCCAGTGAGAGGGGCAAAGGAGTGTAAGAGTTTTGAGGAGCTTGGAGAAGGCTGGAAATAGTCACTGTGGAGTGGAGAATGAGCGTGTTAGGAAAACGCTATTGGAATGTGGGCGTGTTGAGAGCTGCCTGAATTTGGTGAGTTCAGTTGAGTGCAGTCAGCTTGGGGTGTGACTTCTCCCCTCTAATATTGCTCATCTGTCCGGGTTCAGAGAGGGTGGATAGTTTGGTCCCCTCTGGGTTGACTTTTTGCCAAGTAGTGTAAGCAAAGGATGGGTGGGGGTGTGTGTTTATGAGAGCCATTGAAATCATGATCCATGGACTCTAAGCTAGATGAGAAAGGAGAGGAGTGAGGGGTTCCAGCCAGTCTCTGTGTGGCTGTAATGGGATGAGCCGGCAGGCAGAGCCCAGCCTGCCTGGGTTTAGGTGGTGACCAGATCCAGGCTGTGTCTTTGGGAGTGGGTAGCTGGAGTGGAGTGGAATAAAAGGCAGCTGCAAAAGAGGACACCAACACTGAGAGAGCAGGTGTGGGAAGGTGCTGCCACGTGGATCCTGAAACCACCCAGCATGATGGCAGGAGACGGGGTGTCAAGGTAGGTCGCTGGGAGATGGAGGGTTAGGCAAGATGAGGAGAAAGGAAGGGGTTTGTACAGTGCTGGGAGGCATGGGCTGCAGAGGGCAGATTTTTTAAAATTTTGTATTTATTTCCACAGGCTTTCTCTAGTTGCAGTGAGCCGGGGCTACTCTCGAGTTGCGGCGCGTGGGCTTCTCACTGCGGTGGCTTCTCTTGTTACAGAGCATGGGTTCTGGGGCACGCGGGCTTCAGTAGCTGCAGCACGTGGGCTCAGTAGTTGTGGCACATGGGCTCTAGGGTGTACGGACTCCGTAGTTGCAGGCACAGGCTTAGTTGCTCCATGGCACATGGGATCTTCCTAGATCAGAGATTGAACTCATGTCCCCTCTATTGGCAGGCAGATTTTTAACCAGTGGGCCACCAGGGAAGTCTGAGGGTAGCTGTTCTGACAAAAGGGTGACATTGCAGTGATCTGGAAGCCCCCCAGGGTATCAGATCTCCCTCTTGACCCTTCCAGACCTCCTGCGAGAGGATGAGTGGGCCTGACCTGAGGCGTGGCCAGGAAGTGTGGCTCTCAGGTTTCATGAAGACCCTGTTAGCTCCCTTCCCTCTTCCTGAGCTGTGCTGCGGTGCCTCCTCCCCTGCTGCCTCTTGTCCAGGGTATCCTCTCAAGCACCACCACCCCCACCCCCAGTCACTGTAGTCAGCCTGAGTCACAACCAGCACTGCCCCCACTACCGCCACCAGCTCCCTCTTTGGTGGGAAAGTATTAAGATAGATAGAAAAAAGCAGACTCCACTCAAGAATTCCCAAATAGCAGAAGTCATGGATTGAATAAATGGCTGCCTCATAAAGAAAGATTTAATGAGATCTGTCTCCATGTGCTCTACTTTTATATCTGACATTCCTCCTGGGCACTAAGCCATATATCCTAACGTTGCTTCAGAAATGGCCGTGGGTATATTTAATACACGTTATTTACATCGATTTATGATTGAGATGTAGCTTTATTGGAAAATATTAGTGATTTTTTTCAATACCATGAAATCCTGCTTTAATGAAGTATTTTATGAATTCAGCCTGTATATGGAGTCACATCATTGTGAAGGCAGTGACTCGCTCCCTGCCCCCCAACCGGACCCCCCACCATTAAAAGATAGTGAAACTGTTGTGCACACAAATGGCCACTGAATGTAAAGTCTCTGGTGGACTTTAGATTGGCGGAACAGTATAATGGACCTAGAAGACAAGTGGAAACAAAGGATATTATGATAAGGGGATGGAATGTACTATTTCTGCTGAGGTTCTGTTTGCTCAGAATTGAGTTGTTCTGCCCCTTTATTGTTTGCTTGTTGACACGTGACCATCTTGACAGGTTCTTAGCCTGCCTTTTGGCCATTTCTTTCTGTGATAGGAGATTCTAATTATACGAATCCAGAATAAGTAGCAGCAGCAGATTTATTTTTTATAAAGCCTAAACAGTCTCTTTTTAAAATGCCTGTCTCCCAGATCTTTGAGAGTCTGTGAGCTGTAGGTCTTCTGTGATAGCCCGAGGATTTGAGGAGCATAGAATAATGTAGAGCTGTGAGTAACCGTGGGGCCTGGTCCTCCCTACCCCCACATTACTCACCTGGTTGGACTGAACTTTGGTCATTTTTCCTAATCCCAGTATCCAGGCCTTGGGGGGAAATGATCATCAGTGAGGTATTGCCAATGACCTCTTGGCCCTTAGCAGGGCTCAGGAGATGATTTTATTCAGTAGGATTGCTCTGCATAGTATTTGGTTAAGAGTATGAAATCCCAAGTCTGACTCCAGGGTTCAAGTCTAAGCTCTGCCACTTATTGACTGTGGTTCTTGGACAGATTCTCAACCATTCGAAGCCTTAAGTTCCTAACTGTTAAATGGGGATTATAATAGTAAGTACTTACCTGATGCTGAAGCTCCAATACGTTGGCCACCTGATGCGAAGAGTTGACTCATTGGATCCTGGGAAGACCTGATGCTGGGAAAGACTGAAGGCAGGAGGAGAAGGGGCGGCTGACGATGAGATGGTTGGATAGCATCACTGACTCAATGGACATGAGTGTGAGCCAACTGCAGGAGAGAGTGAAGGAGCCTTGTATGCTGCAGTCTGTGGGGTTGCAAAGAGTTGGACACGACTGAGAGACTGAACAACAACAATTTACCTGATAGGAATGTTGTGAGAATAAATAGTGCAGTTCCTGGCACACAGTGGGAGTATCCAGTAACTTATTATCCTCGTGTTGGAGTGTTGAAATGAGTATGCATGGCTTACGATTTCATACACTTGGGAACAGTTAGGTTTTAAATTCTATGTTTCCGTTATTTATATGTCTTTGGACATTTCGCTTTCTCAATAAGGCCTTCCCTGACCACCCTATTTAAAGCTGCAACTTATCTATCCTTCACGCCTCCCCACTCCATGCTTTCCCTCCTCCCCCTACTCCCTGGAGTCCCTACCCTCATTTCCAGCTTTGTTTTTCTCCACTGCACTTACGCGTTCTGATGTACTGTCCAGTATACTTGCTTTTTCTTTCAGACTGTCTTTGTCTACTGTTCTGTTGTCAGAGCCTAGAATAGTGCCTGGCATGTGGTGGGTGCACAGTAGATAAATCTTTATCAGAAAAACACCATTGACTTTGACATTGGTGGTATGATTCTATACACCACTGTATAAAAGTATAAAAGCTACTCCAGGTATCTGAGCTTAGAACATTTTATTTGAAAGTTCTGAGTGGTAGTTTGCTCGTTACTTGTCCTAAACCTCCTTTCCTAATGGAAGGTCATTGAAGCCGGGTAGAACAGATTTGAGGGACGATGAAGTTGGGTGAGGAGAGGAATAGGCTGACCTCATTACCTCATCTACGGTTTGCTTCCAACACCTGTTTTCAGCATGACCATCTCCAGACTCTGTGGCCACTCGGGGAAATGCTGGTCTCAATAGCGGGCTCTCTCAAGTATTCTTTTACTTTTTGTCTTTTTTACATGCAACAGAACTTTTGCTGTTTTTCTCTTTCAGGGCACCAATGCCTCTGCTCTGGAAAAAGACATTGGTCCAGAGCAGTTTCCGATCAATGAACACTACTTCGGATTGGTCAACGTAAGTATTTTGAAACGTACTGTTACTCAGGTGTTTTAGCATTCTTGAAGCAATGTCACTGCCATTTTCATCATTACCAAGTTTTAAATAATTGTTCATACTCCTTGGTTACCATAGGTGGCAAATAGCAGAGTAGGGGATGTTTAGTCCAATTTTTGGAAGTATGAGTTCCCCTAGAAGAGGAAATTTAATTAGTGCATTATTAGGTCAGATTCTCATTTTTTCCCCTGTGCTTTAAAGGATTTCCTTTGCACACTAACTTTCAGAGCAATATTATTAGCCTTTGTAGCAAAATCTGCTTTTGTGTGTCCTCCCTTTACCATCTGAATGGGCTTGTCAGATGGTATACATCAGCTCAGCCAGAGTGTTGAAAGGGTTACCGGCTCATCACCAGTGGTTGCTTCATAGCATAATTTGGTATCGGAAGCATGGATGGGAAGTGGGGGGAGACTGGGGTCAGTTTATCTCTAAATCCCTTGGCCTCATTTCACTTGTGCTCAGCAATGGTCCCCTTGTATATAGCCAGACTTGTCAGGCACTGTGTCCTGGATAAGTTCATGATGGCCAGGTAGTAAGGCAATATTACGCACCACCCTCATGAGCTTTCTTCTCCTTTCTCTCTGGGGTGGAGGATTTAAATAACATCAGCTGTTACCTCACAAGCACCAGGTTTTCTGGAACAACTGCTCTGAGCATGGTCTGTCAGAACTCAGGTGTCATAGGTCATAGTCTCTACTGAGAGTGTCCTGAGCGAATGCCGCTTGTGGAATAATGGAGTGGACATTGTCTCTGAAGTAGTACAGACCTAATCCAAAGTCCGCCTGTGCTGTTCCCTAGCTGTGTGACCTTGGGCAAGTCACTTGCCCTCTCTGAGCTTCCGTTTCCCCCTCTGTGAAATGGATCACGGTGGTTGCTGCTGCTGCTGCTGCTGCTGCTAAGTCGCTTCAGTCGTGTCTGACTCTGTGCGACCCCATAGACGGCAGCTCACCAGGCTCCGCCGTCCCTGGGATTCTCCAGGCAAGAACGCTGCAGTGGGTTGCCATTTCCTTCTCCAGTGCATGAAAGTGAAAAGTGAAAGTGAAGTCCCGCAGCTGTGTCCCCGGCTTATGGTGAAGGATCCATGAGAGCTCCTATTGACGGTCCTGACGTGAGGCTGAGGCACACAGTGACATTCAGTAAACGTTAGTTCCTTTTCTTTCCCAGGAGTTGTTCACTGGTCCAGGGACCAAGTGTTACTAAAGGGTGTCTGGCTAAAGGTGAGGTACTGAGTAAAGAAAAGGATGGAAGGAGGAGGCTACAGTACTGAAATATAGGGCACTGTGTTGATGGAATACTGACTTATAATTGTAATACAACTTTTTAGGCATTGTGCAAAGGCCTCTTGCTTAAGCTCTATGAGAATAGTTATTCAAGTTGAGGGTATTCTGCCTTGGCCAGGGAAAAGACAGATGCAGACTGTGGAGGAATAAAGAACTAAAGCCATCTCCTAGCCTGTGGAAGCGTTGTGAGATCTAAACCTATTAATAGTTTTGTACATGTTCACTTCGAATGGTAGTTCATGAAAGTTACAGCTTCTCTTTAAAAAGGGGTTTGTCTCATCATGTAATTGTGTCAAAGTAGATTAAAATGTATAAAAATAGAAAGTGTTCTATCTTAGCATACGAAGAAATGTCACGGTAAGGATGGCCGTGCATCTGCCTCGCTCTTGGGCAGATGACACACAAGCCAACAAACCAGGCTTGAGAAGATGTTCATGTTCTATTTTAATCTTACACAGCATTTTCTAACCTGCTCTTAATCTTCTAATTACCTTAGATGGTTTTCCTCTTTATTTTAGCATGTATGAAAAATTCTAAAATGAACGTCTCAGCTATGTGTTCTCCCATAGAATTGGTTATCCAGCCAGTTGAAAACCAGTGAGACTATGACTTTTTGCCTCGTTCAATCATAACCGTGGCTTTTGAGAAGTGCAGAATGTTACTCTCTGAGTCCTACTATGATGGCAGGAGACCAGGACCTACGTGCTATTGTATTGAGGCAGTGGCTACTTCGGCAGAAACGAGATTGCTTTGGAGAAAGTGAGGTGATTGGTCTGAAGCCTGTGGCAGGAGTGCCAGACCCTTGAAAGAGAGAAACTTAAAAACAAGTTCCTGCTTGGTTAAGGCTGGTTCAGCTGAGCAAGTGGTTCCTAGTAGCTGGATTTCTTTCTGATTGGGGTTTTTATTTTCCCTGTCATAGGAGTTTTGATGTGTTGCAATGTGACGTCTTTTGTGTCGCCAGCTGCTTTTCTGTGTCTCCATATCATGTTGATTTTTTTTTCTTTCTTCACCCTCTCTTTTAAGCACCAGAAAGTCTCATTAGATTTTTAAAAACCAAGGCTGAGTGTTCCTTATCATTTTATAGAGACTTTTATAGCCTAGAGATCTCTCCAGCTTGTGTGTACCAGCATTCATTTCCCTGGTGATCAGATAGTCACTGGTGTTCTGCATGGCTTACTGGTCTACCACGGCATGACATGGGGGACCTGGGCCAGTTCACACAAGGGCGGCCCCTCCCTCTCCTCACTGATCCCGAGAACCCTGATTTAAATCGGCCCTCTGGTCCTTTGGCAGTTCGGAAACACATGCTACTGTAACTCCGTTCTTCAGGCCCTGTACTTCTGCCGGCCGTTCCGGGAGAACGTGCTGGCGTACAAGGCCCAGCAAAAAAAGAAAGAGAACTTGTTGACATGCCTGGCAGACCTTTTCCACAGCATCGCCACGCAGAAGAAGAAGGTCGGCGTGATCCCACCAAAGAAGTTCATTTCGAGGCTGAGAAAAGAAAATGGTGAGTGGCATGGAGACGAATGTGTTTCGGATCTGAGATAAGGAGAATCAACAGGTCTGTGTAACCTCAAAATGAATCCCTCCCCTTTTTTTTAAATGGGAAAATAGTATGGCCAACTACTCAAATATCAGTTTTTAAATAAAAGATATTTCTTCTTTTCCACCCAGTATATAAAGCAAAATTGGATAAAAAGAAATATACTTAAAAATTCTGATTGGAACTTCCCTAGTGGTTCAGTGGTTAAGACTCCACATTTCCTGTGCAGGGGGTGTGGGTTCCATCTCTGGTCAGGGAATTAAGATCCCACATGCCACATGGCCAAAAAAAAAAAAAAAGTAATCATTATAAGAGGAAAAATTGCCCAAGGCAGGACACTGACTGGAATAAATAGGTTGATGTAATAATTGAATAAAACAGTACTGTCTTATAAACTTGTCATAAGTGATTAAACTAAATGCACATTATCTAATTAGAGCCTCTCCTGTTTTAAAAATAATACCTCTGATTTTTATATGTCTAAAAGAGCTGAAGGATATCAAATTGATATTTTTCTATAATAAAAATGTCCTGCTGTCACTTGATTTTCTTCTTTTTTTTTTTTCCCTCTTTATCTGTTTTTTTTTGGGGAGATGTGGTGGTAGAAACAAGGTTATTCCAGAAGTTTTGCATGGGTAAATTTTATGACTATAGAAATATTTGATATGGCAACTTGTGTTTAGCCTAGATTTCAGCCGTATTGCAACAGACTTGCACAGTTAATCAGATGTTTGTTTTTTAAAGTCTCATTTAATTTGATTGCTGTCTTTTGAAGTTGTTGTAGTTTATACAGACCAGAATAAAAATAATCTGAGAAGGAAGCAGAACCCTCCCAAGTCTCCCTTGTGAACATGATTAATAATGAAGTTTCACAGCTGCATTCATCTCTTGATTGTTTGTCCTTATGGCAGGGAGCAGCAACGGGCTGCTAGAATCTTCTGTATTTGGTTTCAGAATGCTATCAGATAGATACATTCTCGTATATATCTCTCGTCTCCCTTATGTGTTTCATTTAAGCTGCTTCTAGGCTGGTCCAGAGTTTAATATGATCTTTGGGAAGAGACCCTGTCATTCTGGATAGATTACAAACTGAATAATTGATCATTGGTGGTCATATTATATTAAATATTGATATTTTATCAGGGAGCTTGTCAAGTATTTCCTGTTCTTTTTCTTTTCTTTTTTTGTAGAGCAAATACAAGTGTTTGTAGCTTTATATATATATGATGACTTTACAGAGGGAGATTGGGAAAATTTAGTTCTCAGTGGTAAAAAGTAGAAGTGAACAAAAATTTTTTAAAAAACTTATCCATTGAAGTTGCAAGATAGAGGTGAATATATCCCATACATGTCCATTCTTTCGATATAAAAATTGAAACATGGTTTGTAAAATTAAGCATTTCCTTTGCTTTTCAAGAGCCAGAGACTGAAATAACAACCCTCTCCTTTCCAGATCTCTTTGATAACTACATGCAGCAGGACGCCCACGAATTTTTAAATTATTTGCTAAACACTATTGCGGACATCCTGCAGGAAGAGAAGAAACAGGAGAAACAAAATGGAAAATTAAAAAATGGCAACATGAATGAACCTGCAGAGAATAATAAACCAGAACTCACCTGGGTCCATGAGATTTTTCAGGGAACGCTCACCAATGAAACTCGATGCTTGAACTGTGAAACTGTAAGCATCACGAGGGCTTTCATGTAATTTGCTTGTGCATATTTGTGCATGAGCTATGTTGTGCATGAGTGCAGTGTGGCATTGTAGCACCTAGCAGTTGTCTTCCTTGTATACAGACTGTTCTGTTTATATGTTTGAGCCTCAGGTGCAAACTTTGGAAGCTTGTCTCTATCTTAGATGTCTCAGCCGGTGGAAGTAGAGTGATCAGGGAAAAATCTCAAAAACTTAGATCACTATGCAGCATGGGCTAATTTGAGGGTCTAAAAATTGAACTATTGAATTGGACCTCTGCCAGTTATCTTGAAAATATTTGGGCCACAAGGAAGTCATGTGTGACTTAGAACAGACCATTTCCCCGGCATAAAGGGAATCAGCTGTGCTATGGTGAACTTGAACTCAAAAGACAGACCTAACTTCTGATTCTCCAGCAGTTAGCTGGGTGAATGGGATGAATCTCTGACAGCGCTGTTGCAGGGCCTGGGTGAGTCTGGCACGTGGTAGGCACTTAGTGTTGAATTTGAAGACGTTTTCTAGAGGGTGATTCAGGAGGTCACGTTGGCTTCGTATATTTGAGTTAACTCTATGAGTGGCCTCATGATGTGATAGATAAAAGCCCAACTCTAGGGCCAGGCTGCCAAGTTTGTATGTAGGCTGCCAAGTTTGGAGCTATGGGACCTTATGCAAATTATCCAACCTCTCTGAACTCACTCTCCTCATCTGTAAATTGGAGGTGTTGAGAGTGCTTATCTCCTAGGGTTGCTGGTTGGTGGTTTAGTCGCTAAGTCGTGTCCAACTCTTGTGACCCCATGAACTGTAGCCCATCAGGCTCCTCTGTCCATAGGATTCTCCAGGTATGAATACTAGAGTAGGTTGCCATTTCCTTTTCCAGGGGCTTGTCCCAACCCTGGAATTGAACCAGGGTCTCCTGCACTGCAGGCAGATTGTTTACCAACTGAACTATCAGGGAAGCCCCAGTGTTGCTGGAAGGATTAAACGAGTTAACTCTTGAAAGCACTTAAAAACTATGCTTGGCACATACCAACCAAGTATGCAGTAAAAGTCAGCGTTTATTATTTATTATTATAACTACTAACAATATGGAGAGTATGGGCTCATTTGGGGTCTCAAAGTTTAACACTATGAAAAATTCTCAAGAATTGTGCATTTCTAGGGGAGAGAATGATTTTCATCAGATTCTGCAAGGGGTCTAGGACCCAGAAATGGTTAAGAAATGTGAACTTAAGTGAGAGGTTTTTTGTTTTTTGGCAGTCTTCTATCCTTTTAAACAAGTTTTGAAGCGTTCTGATATGTTCATTGTAGAAATAATTAGAAAACATAGCTAAGCAAAAAGAGACTAAAAGTTACCAGTAATCTCCACTAGAGATGATAAATTTGTAACATTTTCTAAAAATTGTGATCTTGTTAGCCCAGAGATAACCACTTAAACATTTTAACATTTTGAAATATATCCTGCCAAAACATTTTCTACACATATTTATCTATCTAGAGATCTCTCCTCCCTCCCTTTCTCCTTCTGTTCCTTTATATTTTATATTCCATTAAAATTCAATGGAATATAGAAGTAGAATGTGTAATAAATCCATATGTATATAACTTGGGGTCAGTGATTGTTAGCACACTGACGCATCTTGATCGTCTTTCCTGTCATATCCCTCTTCACTGAACCGGTCTGTTTTTAAGGAAGTCCCAGGTAACATCATTTCTCATTTCTTCATTACTTTGCTATAAATCTCTGAAAGATAATAAAAGGTAAGAAAAAAAATTTTTTTTAAACATCAGTACAATACTATTATCACACCTAAAAATGATTCCTTTAGATCATAATTCACTCAGTGTTCAAGTTTCTCCAAGTATGTCTTTTTTTTTTTTAAACAGCTAGTTAATTCAAATCAGGATCCAAACATGGTCCATACATAGTCCATATTTTCTTTGGGAGAGTTTGTATACATTTTGAATGTTTTGGTAGAACTCAGAACTTATCTTTGCATCCTTAAAACATATAGTTCAGTTTGCCTTGTTTTTGGAGAAGGCAGTGGCACACCACTCCAGTACTTTTGCCTGGAAAATCCCATAGACAGAGGAGCCTGGTGGGCTGCAGTCCATGGAGTCACCAGAGTCAGACACGACTGAGCGACTTCACTTTCACGTTTCACTTTCATGCATTGGAGAAGGAAATGTCAATCCACTCCAGTGTTCTTGCCTGGAGAATCCCAGGGATGGGGAAGCCTGGTGGGCTGCTGTCTATGGGGTCGCACAGAGTTGGACACAACTGAAGTGACTTAGCAGCAGCAGCAGCAGCAGCCTTGTTTTTGATCTCTATATGAATGAAATCATACAATATGTGTTCTTTTGCATCCTGTTTTTTTTTCCTCACTAACCCTTGTGAGATTTATTTGTGTTGTTACATGATGCTTTAGTTCATTCATTCTCATTGTCCTATGTCAGTATTTATACAACTCTATTATTTTTATGATACAAGCTATTTATTTGAGATTTACTTCTTAATATTTGCTCTCTATTAAATTAATTATTGCCTGAAGATATCACAATTCATGAATCCATTTTATTGCTGATGGATATTTAGTTGTTTTCAATTTGGGGCAACTATGAACAATGAACATTCTAACATATAATCTAGTATACATAAATTTAGTTTCTTTAGGATATATGCACAGAAGTAAATTTGTTAGGTCATTAGGTGTGCTTATCATTAAACTCATTTGAAAATATCAAATTCCCACCTGGTATATAAGCATTCTCATTTCTCTACATTCTTATCTATACCCATTCTTAGATATCTTCACTTTGGTAATATAGTGGCTGTATAGACAATTATTCTTTTATTCAATAAACACCTTTTTTTCTTTTTCACATGTACTAAGTAAAGATACAGACACTGAGGATGCAGTGAGACCTTTGCCTTTCTGGAAGTTTGAGCATGAATGATAGACATAACAAATAATGAGTTTTGTAATTATGATTGCAAAATTTTATGAAGGAGAACAGAGTATTCTGTGAGCTTATGATACAAGAACCAGAACAGTGGGTCATCACATCTCTTCATTTAGCCAGATAACCTTCCCCAGATTGTCTAATCCGTTTGGTTATCTTTGAAATGAACACAGTTACTAAATCTATCTTGTGATTCTCTGCATGGATTTTCAGATAGGCTCAGTCACATTGGTAATTTCTTTTTTTGTCTAAGAACAGGTCAGTTGATCCCAAAAAATACAAAGGTTGCACCCCCAGACGACTGATTTGCAGAACCTGTTACTGAGCCTGTTAGTTTGTGGAAGGTTACTGTGGATCAGAAGCCTGTGCCCAAAGATTCCTCCAAAACTTTTGGATCATACCATAGTGTTTGTTTCAGTGGGATTCCAACCATTTATACTTCATTTGCAGAAAACAATGAGACTGTGTCTTTGTGGAGGATGGTGCATTTTGAAAAACCTGGATCTTTTTCCCCCCACCACAATTTTATTTTTTTAATTTATTTTTTAAATGGAGGATAATGCTTTACAGTATTGGTTTCTGCCCTACAACAATGTGAATCAGTCATAATTATATATATCTCCCCTGCTTTTTGAGCCTCCCTTCCCTCTCCTATCCCACCCTTCTACATCATAGAGCGCGAGACTGGGCTTCCTGTGTTATATAGCAATGATTAGATTTGTGGCAAGAGTTGTCCCCCCAACCCCCACCGCCGCTCTGGAGTTACTTGGATAATCACCTCCATTTTCTTAGCGACTGTAACTGGTTGGGAGCCTAGGAGTCACCTAATCCTTTCTCGCCCTGTGCCCAGGTCCCTCCAGTGACGTCCTAGCCAGTTGGTCACCAGCATCTGCTGGATTCTGTCCAGCGATAGGGAACCCAATCTCCCCAGGCGACACCTTCCATTTTTAGAAAGCTCTGATTGTTAGAAAGCCGTCTACTTTCTAAGAAAATACATAGTCTGCAGGCTTTTTCGTTGTTATTGTAGAACGTTGAGAATTCAGTGTAAAAGAAGACCTTAAGTTAAAGTTTTCCTTCACAGGATGAGAAATATAGGGCCCCATTTGAGTACTGTCCTCTGCCCAGGGCAAGCAGCCTTTTCAGAGTGCTTCCAGCAGAATTGCCAAGGCCATTAGTGAGTGCTCACAGTGGGATTAAACTACACTGGATCTGGAGCAGCAAATTGACCCCTGGGGGAGCCTTGCTGTCTGGGCAGCCTCAGCTGGTAGTTCCTCCAATTGTGCAAAAACCTTTTGTGCCAGTCTTCATGCTTTCAGACAACAATGATTTTTGTCTTTTTCTGGGTCTCACCCTTTGTAAATGTTGCCTGGGATTGCAGTGCAAATGTCAAGGGAAAGGTTTATGGAGAACAGCCGGTTTTCATTCTGCAATAGAACTGGGGAGACAATTTTAAGGGGCTCATCCTTTGCTGAATTTTCCAGATGAGCTTGACCAAGGTACTTTAGAATTGAGGCATGGGATTTTCCAGTCTAGCCTCAGCTCTCCCTTGGTTGTCCTCTGCTTGGGTCACAAGATTTGCTGCACCAGTTGGAGCTTAATTTTGTTGTTGTTGTTGTTAATTTTCACTCCCTTCTGTTTAATCCAAGTTTTTGCTTTGCAAATTTGTGGTTTTCATAGCTTCTCAGTGGCTTTAACGCATTTATATCTGTTGTTAGAGCCAAAAGTTTGTCTAAAGAGCTGCTTTATTAAGTACCAGTTGTAGGCTCCTTCTTGCTTTGTTTGCCAAGGTTAAAATTGATTCAGTAGAGCTTCTGAGCCCTGTACAGAGGAGCAGTGGGGGATGGGCACGTGGTCGCTGAGTAATGGTGCTGGGTTCCTGGGATTCAGATGGGCTGTCATTGCCACTTTTCCTGAGCCCACCTTCTTGGCATCACCTCTAAGCCAGTTTTCAGTTCCTGGCTGAACAGCATGGAGCTGCCACCTGGTCACCTTTACTGTTAAGCCTAGCAAAGGCTGCTGGGAATTTAGAAGCACATTTGAATAGGATTTTAATTACTCAGGACTTTTAGCAAAGCTCCTGATTTTTTATGTATGCCCTGTATATTAATTTGTTCTATTAATTTGTAATTAAAAAGAAGAGCAAGTAGGATCTCTTCCACTCTTTTAAAATTAGTTTCTGAGGAAGTCCATGCCCAGAATCAGGAGGGAAGAAAGGAGAATAAGATGTAGCCTGTACCTGCTGAGAGTATTGGAGTCTTAGCGATATATATGTTTCCTTGGAGACAAGCTGTGTTTTCACTTAGACCAGAATGAGATTCTTCTGTGTGGGAAGAAAATGGTTTTATTTTCTGGCAGTTTCCTGGGAAGAGAGAAAAGGGAGGGGGGGGAAATTGCTTGATCACTCACTGCTTTTGACTATGTCAGTCTGAGACAGGGAGAGGGAGAGAGAAAAATCCCCATGAAAGAGTTAGTGCTGTGTTTTGATGTCCCTGGCGTGGCTCACCCACCTGAGCAGTGCTTGCTCACTCTTAATTCTGGAAACAGTTTGCACTGGGAATTGAGAAAGTTACAATAACTTTCTCCAGTCCTTTAATTAGATGTGTACCTTTCTTCCCTCTCCCTAGAATAATTAAGTAGAGGAAAAGATTTGCATCTAAAGGGAGACAGTGTTTCTTTGTTTTTATCCCCCTTTAAGTACAAGAACTTGAGTAGAACTATCTAAATTATGTGTGAACTTCAGTTGGCTAGAATCCTTTTATTATCTCTCAAAGAAGGGCCATTTGAGTTTTTAAAAAGATTTACTGATGAAAAAAATATACTACCCGTGAATTATGTTTTTAAAAATCAGGAACAAGAATGTATAAACAGTAAATCATCCATAATTCTGCCACCCAGATGCCACTGTTGGCATTTCGATATCTTTTCATTTGTTCAGTCTTTTGTTCAGTTATGTATTCATTTATTTAGTGAATAGTAATATGAATCTATTAAATAATGGAAATTATGTTATGTACTAGAGATATAGCAGTTAAAGCAAACAGAAAAGACAGTCCCTGCTCTTTTATTTACTAACGTACATGTTTAAAGTTATACTTTTTCCTTTTATCACGCAATCAGTGCTGGTTGCGTCTCTCAAATCCTGATGTTTTCTTTGTCACTAGCTCAGAATATTTTCTAATTTCTCTTGTGTCTCTTTTCCTTTTACTCATGTATTGCTTAGAAGTATGTTGTTTAATTTTCGAACACTTGGTGTTTTCCCAGGTTTCTTAATGTTTTCCAATTTCACTTTGTTTTGGTTAAGGAATATATTCTTTATGATTTCAGTCTTTTAAAATTTACTGTAACATGTTTTGGATCCTAACACAGTGTCTGTCTTGGTAAATGTACTTGAAAACAAGGTGTGTCAACCTTAGAACTATTAACCGTTGGGATCCAATGTTTCTTTGTTGTGGGGTACTGCTCTGAGCATGGTTAGCTGCATCCCTAGCTTCTACCTACTGGATGCCAGTAGCATCCCCAAAGATATGACAACAAAGATGTCTGTAGACATGGCCAAATATCCCCTGAAAGGCAAAGTTTCCCTTATTAAGAACCATTGAGTCAAAAATGATTTGTATTTTGTAGTGGTTGGGTATAGTATTCTCTAAGTATCAGTAGGTCATGATGATTGGTAGAGTTATTCAGATTGTCTGTGTTTTTCTTAACTCCCCTGCCCGCCCCCACCCCCCGGGTTTTATGTCATTTGTTGAGAAAGAAATGTTAAAATATCTAACCATAATGTGGGATTGTCTTATTTCTCCCTCTAATCCTGTCAGTTTTTGCTTCATGAATTTTTTTCTACTTTTTAAAAACAACTTTGTTGAGGTGCAGTTTATGTACCATAAAATTTATCCATTCAGTGCAAAAAATATATATATATTTTTTTGGTGATTTGCTGGATTATGCAACTATAACCATAATCCAGTTTTAAAACTTTTCCACCACACCAATAAGATCCTTTGTATTGAGCAGCATCAAGAATGGGAATGTGACATCATCTTGTGGGATTATATCAACTTCTGTCTTCAGATATTTACCTTTTTTGAGCATTTCATATAATTAGAATCATACAAATGTAGTCTTTTGTATCTGATTTCTTTTACTTGCATATCATTTTTGTAGTTCATCTGCGTTATAGTATGTGGTTCATTCTTTTTTTCTTGGTGAAGTGTTCCAGCTTCATATATTTTTGAGACTTTGCTACAAAAAACTAGGGCTTCACTAGTAGCTCAGTTGGTGAAGAACCCGCCTGCAATGCAGGAGACCCCAGTTTGATTCCTGGGTCAGGAAGATCCCCTGGAGAGGAGATAAGCTATACTCACTCCAGAATTCTTAGGCTTCCCTGGTGGCTCAGCTGGTAAAGAATCTGCAGTGTGGGAGACCTGGGTTCAGTCCCTGAGTTGGGGAGATTCCCTGGAGAAGGGAACGGCTACCCACTCCAGTATTCTGGCTTGGAGAATACCAAGGAGTGTATATAGTTCTTGGGATTGCAAAGACTCGGACACGACTGAGCGACTTTCACTTTCACACTTCTATGAAGGACTTCTGTATTTTTTATTATGTTTTTCTAGTAAATTGACCCAATTACTAGGAAATAGTTTTTTTACTTATAATTTTGTCTAAAATCTATTTTCTTATATTAAATAGTCCACTATATATGCATCTTGACTCTTTACATAGTATATCTTTTCCACCCATTTATTTTTAGCTTATCTATTTCTTTATATTTAAGGTATAGCTCTTGTGGACAGTATATAACTGGTCTTGCTTTTCAAAAAAAGTCCAACTTAAAACTTTCACTTGAAAAAAAGTGTTTAATTATTAACATGGTTGGGTTTGATGCTCCGTTATTTTCTGTTTTTCCTCCTGAGCTCTATTCCTCTTTCTCCGATTTTTTTTTCTTTCCCCTTTTTGGATGATTTGTGCATGTATATATATATGTATTATATTTAATAATTCCATTAACATTTTTCTCTTAGTGTATCTTTGGAGAATATAGTATACTTTTCACAGTCCACTTAAAGTTACTAGGTTGGTGCAAATGTAATTGCAGTTTTGGACCGTGAATTTTAAATCATTATAATTAGGCTCAAACATATCTTTATTAATCAAAATAGGAGCCATTACAATCAACACAGTTTTGCTACTGAGAAATAAGTTTGTTTATTCCTTTAGCATAAAATCCGTGCTTTGGGCTTTGAGGAACTCTTGGAAAGCACTTTCTGCCTCCTGCTGGTTGTGGACGTGTTTTCCCTGCAAACGTTGTGGAGATGCTTGAAGACGCAGTAGTTGATTGGCAAGAAGTCAGGTGAATGTGGCGAGTGAGGCAAACCTTCGTAGCCCAGTTTGTTCAACTTTTAGCATGTTGGTTGTGTGATGTGCAGTCAGGTGTTGTCGTGGAGAAGAATCGGGCCCTTCCTGTTGACCAGTGCTGGCTGCAAGGTGCTGCAGTTGTCGGTGCATCTCACCAATTTGCTGAGCGTACTTCTCACTACAATGGTTCCACTGGGATTCAGAAAGCTATAGTGGATCAGTCAGCAGACTACCAAACAGTGACCATGACCTTTTTTTGGTGCAAGTTTGGCTTTGGGAAGTGCTTTGGAGCTTCTTCACAGTCCAGCCTCTGAGCTGGTCATCGCCAGTTATTATATAAAATCCACTTTTCGTCCAGTGTCACAATCCAATCAAGAAATAGTTCGTTGTAGTTGTGTAGAATAAGGAAAGATGACACTTGAAAACGACAATTTTTTTTGATTTGCAGTCATCTCATGAGGCATTCAGGGCTTCCCTGGTGGCTGAGATGATAAAGAATCAGCTGCAGTGCAGGAGACCCAGGTTCGATTCGTGGGTCAGGAAGATCCCCTGGAGGAGGGCATGGCAACCCACTCCACTATTCTTGCCTGGAGAATCCCATGGACAGAGGAGCCTGGCAGGCTACAGTCCATGGGGTCGCAAAGAGTCAGGTATGACTGAGTGACTAACACATGAAACATTCACTTATCAAGCTTATTCACCTTTCCAATTTGCTTCAAATGCCGAACAACCACAGAATTGATCAACGTTGAGTTCTTTGGCAACTTCTGTAATTATAAGAGGATCAGCTTCAATGATGTCTCTCAGTTTGTCATTGTCAACTTCCAATGGCTGATCACTGCACTGCTTATCTTCAAGGCTCTCGTCTCCTTTGCAAAACTTCTTGAACCCCCACTGCACTGTACGTCCGTTAGCTGCTCCTGGACCAAACGTGTTGATGCTGAAAGTTAATCTCTGCTGCTTTATGACCCATTTTGAACTCAAATAAGAAAATCGCTTGAATTTGCTTTTTGTCTAATGTCATTTCCATAGTCTAAAATAAATATAAAATGAACAGCAAGTAATAAATCATTAGCAAAAAACAAAGTGAGAAATGTGTTTTAAAATGATGTATAACAAAACCACATTTATTTAAAACGTATTCCAGTATCAGATGGCAAATTTCAACATTGCAAAACCACAATTACTTTTGCACCAACCTAATACTAATGTTGCTGCCTGCTGCCCAGTCGCTTCAGTCGTGTCTGACTCTTAGCGACCCCATGGACTGCAGCCTACCAGGCTCCTCCATCCATGGGATTTTCCAGGCAACAGTACTGGAGTGGGGTGCCATTGCCTTCTCCCAATACTAATGTTACATTTCACATAAAACATAGTTAACTCATAACTGTGTAGGTGCCTATTCCTTCCACCCCAACCTTCCTTGTTTTTTATGCTGTAATTATATGTATTACATTTACACATATTATAACCCCCACAAGACAAAATCACAATTCCCATTTTCGATGCTTTTCATTTTTTCTTGAGATCTGGATTTCCATCTGGTAACTTTTGGTTTAAAGAATTTCCTTTAACCTTTCTTGTGGTGCAATTCTGTTAATAATGAATTCTGTTCATTTTCTTGTCTTCATTCTTGAAGGAGATATTTATCAGATACAGGAATTCTGTTCTGATAGTTTTTCCTTTAGCACACTAAACAAGTTCAGTGTCTTCTGGCCCTTGAATTTTTGATGAGAGACCAGCTTCCAGTGAAATCATTCTCCGGTAATGTGTCATTTTTTGAAAAAAAAAAAAAAAAATTGTTTATTGTGGGATCTCTGTTCCCCAACCAGGATTTGAACTGGGGCCACAGTCATGAAAGCCCAGAATTCCAATCATTAGATCACCAGGGAACTCCCTGTAATGTGTCATTTCTCTCTACGTGTTTTTAAGATTTGCTTTTTCACCTTTGGCTTTCAGCAGTTTGACCTTGGCTGGCCTTCTTTGTATTTATCCTGCTTGATTCTTGTTGAATATCTTCAATCTATAAATGTATATCTTTCACTGAATTTAGGGAATATTCAGCCATTATTTGTCAAATAGTTTTTCTGCCCTATTCTCTTTCCTCCCCTTCCGGGACTCCCGTTAGTTTATGATATTTTCTAACAGGTTTATGAGTATTAATTTTTATTTCAATCTTTTTTCTTCCTTTATTCTTCTCATTGGATAATTTCTGTTGTTCTGTCTTCAAATCCACTGATCTCTCTCCAGATCTCTGTTAAGTCCAGTTCAGTTCAGTTGCTCAGTCGTGTCTGACTCTTCGCGACCCCATGAATCGCAGCACGCCAGGCCTCCCTGTCCATCACCAAGTCCCGGAGTTCACTCAGACTCACTTCCATCGAGTCAGTGATGCCATCCAGCCATCTCATCCTCTGTCGTCCCCTTCTCCTCCTGCCCCCAATCCCTCCCAGCATCAGACTCTTTATTAATTTTTTAGTTCTGGAATTTCCATTTGATTCTTTTTTTGTTTGTTTCTATTTCTCTGCAGTCTTATGTTTTGGTTCACGGTGAATATATTATATTTCACTTTATTGAAGATAGTTACAGTAGCTTCTTTAGAATCATTGTTTGTTACTTCCAACATCTGGGGCATCCCAGGATTGGTCTCAGTTATTTCCTTTTACTTAAGAATATCTTCCATTTTCCTGATTCTTCACATATGGTAAGTTTGGATCATATCTAGGACGCTAAGAATGTTAAGTTTGAGAGTCTCTGGGTTCTGCTGTTTTTCTTCGATGAGTTTCTTAAGTTTTAGCAGGTAGTTGTGTTGGTTGGACTCAAACTGCAGACTCTGTTTCTCAGGCAGCAGCTTGACTCTTGGGTCAGCCCTCTTGTCTCCAGCCGTGTTGCTGTGAGTGTACTCGGTGTGAGCGTGGCTCAGGGGTCAGCCAGAGATGTGGGCAGCCAGAGTTGGGAATACCTTCTCAGATTTTTTCCGTTCTCAGTGGACATGGTTTCCCAGGATGGTTTTTCTGCCTCCTAAACCAGAAAGATTGCATTTTCCCCCATGAATCCCCAGCTAAAGGCTGTGAAACTATGAATTCATCCTTTGCAACTCTTCCTCCTCCCAAATGTGAACCGCCCATCTGCCTGTCTTTGTTTCTTCTCTGTTGGTTTATCTGAGTTTATAGTTTTCTGGAGGAGTGCTGGAAGACAGGATCTTAGTCATTACTGAAGCCAGTCTTTCAAACTTTCATTTTAGTAAGGGGGAAACTGACAATAAATGAATAAAAATAAAAAGTATATACAGACATACCTTGGAGGTATTGCGAGTTTAGTATCAGACCACTGCAATAAAGTGAATATTACAAAGAGGCAAGTCACACAAATTTTTTGGTTTTCCAGTGCATGTGAACGTTATTTTTACACTGTATTGTGGTCTTTTAAGTGTACAATAGCATTGCATTTAAAAAATGTATAATACTTTAATTAAAAAATACTTAAATCTAAAAAATGATAATCATCATTTGAACCTTCAGTAAGCCATAGAAGTAACATCAAAGATCACTGATTACAGATCACCATAAGACATAATAATGAAAAATTTTTTAATGTTGCAAAAATTACCAAAATGTGACACAGAGACATGAAGTGAGCAAATGTTACCGAATAGACTTGCCTGACACATAGTTGCCACAAATCTTCAAATTAGAAAAAACACACTGTCTGCCAGGTGCAATGAAAGGAGGAATGCCTGTCATGTTAAGTAGTTCTGTTGGTTATTTGTTGCTTTGCTACAGACTTCCCCAAAACTCTGAGGCTTAAATCAACTCTGATTTATTTTCACTATAATTCTGCAGCCTTGGGTTGGTGGGGAGTTGCCTGATCCAGCTGGCCTTACCCAGACCTGTGGGTCTGCATCTCAGCTGTCTCACACATGTATCCACAGGCTGGTGGGGGTTGAGCTCTAGTCTGGGCTTCGCCAGGACACCTTAGTGAGAACACTCTCCTCTGTGGGCTCTCATCTTCTTCAGGGGAGCAGTCACGGGGCCAGCCTGGGTTACCTTTCTCATGGTGGTGGCGGAAGTGCAGGAGAGGAGTCCCGTATTTCATGTAATATTATGCCCACAACATAGTAACCCATTCCCTACTATTTGACCATTTTAGACCATTTAAAATATTTTGCCCCTCCTGGATTTGTTGAGTACTGACTTCTTAAAGCACTTTACATGTATTAGTTTATTTCATTCTCATAACAACTTTATGAAATAGCTACTCTTCTCCCACTTTACAGATGAGGGAACTGAGGTACAGAGTGGCTAAAGTCATCCACTGTAAGTAGCAGAGACAGGACATGGAGCTGGGCAACTGCCAGTACCCATTCTTCGGTGTGCTAATAAAAGCATGAAGGATTGTGTCCACATCTCTGAATGTTGGAGTACTGGCTCCTAGGATAGTTGTCACATTTATAGGCGTATTATTTTTGTTTGCTGCTAGGTGACTGGGCATCTTAAAGTTGCTGCTGGGCTAGTTTGTCCCTCCTACTCCAAGATGGTGAAATGCTAGGCTAGCTGGTGAGCTTCGTTAAGTACAGACCCAGAAGTGGTGTGGTGTTAGCTGTGCAGGCTGAGAAATAGTCGGGACTGATGATCAACTCGGCCAGCACAGGAGACATAAGAGATGTGGGTTCAGTCCCTGGGTCGGGAAGATCCTCTGGAGGAAGGCATGGCAACCCACTCCAGTATTCTTGCCTGGAAAATCCCATGGACAGAGGAGCCTGGCAGGTTATAGTCCATGGGATCACAAAGAGTCGGACATGACTGAAGTGACTTAGCAAGCAAAGCAGCCCAAGCCCAAGCTCCAGGTCTGGGTGGTACCCCAGACAGCAATGGGCATTCTGCAGGATGGCACTTGCTGGGCCAGAGGACAGCTGTGTGTGCAGGTAGGGTGACCCTCTGGCCCATAGCACTTTCAGCTCCCTGGCCCCACATACAGTTTGAATGACGAGGCACCAGAGGAAGGGAGTGATTTCAGGGCACTGGCAGGAAGTGCAGACAGCTTAATGGAGGGCAGTCATCTGAGCAATAGGTTTATAAGGCTCTTGTCATTTTTCTGTTTCCATTGTTAACCATTCTGCCAGGCTGAGCTGTAAGGATACCTGTCTGATACTTCTTGCTTTGAAACAGTGGGAGAGATGAAAGGACAGGAAGAGAAATCTGGTTGAGTTATAATTGTGAAAAGCCTGAGTCAAAGCTGGGATATAGGTATGCTTTAGAGTTTTCTAAGAATTTAGAGTTTTCTCTTGCTTGGGATTGTTTTCAAGGTTAACCAGTTGCCAGTGAATATACAAAGTCACACCTGCCTTTAACTGTAGTTACGGGTTTTGGTTCCCTGTAAGTATTCAAAATTACACCTGCTTGTCTGTTATGTATTTTATACCTAATACTTTTTCCTTTTTTTGCTTCAGGTTAGCAGCAAAGATGAAGATTTTCTTGACCTTTCTGTTGATGTGGAGCAGAACACATCTATTACCCACTGTCTAAGGTAACCTCATGAATTCTGACTATGGTCTGAGTTTTTGATGAGGCTAATAAGTCATGGGGGAAAATTTCCTGTATTTCTTCAGGAGATAATCTTCCTTTCTGTTAAACCAATGTAATCCTATTATTTTCTATTTCTTCTTTCCCTAGAGAGATTAGAAATAAGTATATGTTGTCTAGAGAAGAGTCCTGCTGAGGAGTGAGGGGATCAAGTGGAAGTCATTAGTCATTAAGTTTAAAAATAAGGTTTTAATCTTTAATACAGATGTGTGCTTTGGGCCCTCATCTGCCTCTCCACACACACAGACATACCCAATCACAGTCACACAATTAAGTTGAAAAATGCTACGGATGCCTACCATTCCTTTCTTTTTCTAAGCTAATCTAGTCTTTGATTTTAAAAATTATGCACTTTTGAACTGAGAACCGATGACGGCATTGCCTTTTCCTCTATCTCGCAGCATTGTGTAGAGCTCATTCATGGAAGAAGGCTTTCTCCTAATTAGAGTTGAGGGGAGGTAAGGTTCCCTGAGTGTAAGAGTAACATACGCCCAGGGTTCCTGCAGATATTGTGTTTTGACTTGTAGTTGAAAACGTGCTCAGAATTGATTTGTTGTTGTTCAGTTGCTAAGTTGTATCTGATTGTTTGTGACCCCATAGACTGCAGCATGCCTCACTTCCCTGTCCTTCAGCTCTCTCTCATAGTTTGTTCAAATTATGTCCTGAAGTCAGTGATGCTGCATAATCATCTCATCCTCTGTTGCCCCCTTCTCCTGCCCTCAATCTTTGCCAGCATCAGGGTCTTTTCCAATGAGTCGACTCTTTCCATCAGGTGGCCAGAGTATTAGAGCTTCAGCATCAGACCTTCCAATGAATATCCATGGTTGATTTCCTTTAGGATTGACTGGTTTGATCTCCTTGTTGTCCAAAGGACTCTCAAGCATCTTCCCAACACCACAATTGATGCTGAAAGCATCAATTCTTCGGCACTCAGCCTTCTTTATGGTCCAACTCTTACCATATATGGCTACTGGAAAAACCATAGCTTTGACTATACGGACCTTAGTTGGCAAAGTGATGTCTCTGCTATTTTAATACTCTGGAGACACAATTCACTGTCCTGTCCTCACTTCTTTCTCCTCCTTTTAACTTATAATTAGCCCCACTCTTCTATACACCGGAGGTCAAGGGCTAGCGTCAGGTATGTATCTCGTGGCGCTTATAGTCTGGTGGGAATCCACGGACAGGAATTGGTGCTTTGAAGGACATTAAACATGTCTAGAGAGTGGCTGGTAGTGGGGGTGCCCGGGCAGGCCAGGTGGTCTGGGTGGCCCTTCCCATTGCTTAGAATGCCTCATCAGCTCAGGGCACTGTTGGGTTTTTATTTATTTATTTTAAAAAAGTTTATTCTATTTAAGGATAGGTGATTTACAGTGTGGTGTTACTCTCTGCTGTACCTCGGGGTGATTCAGTTATATATGCATTCTTTTTTGGTTTGTCACAGGATATTGAATATAGTTCCCTGTGCTGTATAGTAGGAACTTGTTCATCCATCCTATATTTAATGGTTTGCATCTGCTAACCCCACACTCCCAATCCTCCACCCCCTGCCCACACCCCGCCAGCGACCACAAGGCTGTTATTCTCTATGTCTGTGAGTCTGTTTCATAGATAAGTTCAAGGTCCCACACATAAGTGATACCATATGGTATTTGTCTTTCTCTTCCAAGCCCTGTTGATCTTTATCAGTGGGCATTGTGTGACAGAATTGTTCTATCAGGAGTTCAGGTTACTCAGAACTCTTTAGATTAAAGGGACTTGCTGTGGCCGTCGACTGTTAGAAAGTCATTTTTCATGGTAGAGGCACCAGTTCCAACCTGGCAGAACGTCCCAGTTCGTCTGGGTGTCATGTATTGTGTGAGCTGGGGGCTGGTTACTCTCTCATTCCCAGGAGGCTGAGCCTTCCCCTGTCCCCACCAAGTTACCTCAGCACCTCCTGCTGGTCTGGCATTTCATCGTTTGTCTCCAGATGCCTTGGGTCCAGGTGTCCAGGACACATTTATGGTCTCTGTTTGCAAAGCATTTTTCAGGCCAAGATAGCTTTTTTTGTTTCTTCTGATTGGTTCTGTTTTTGGCATGGGCTCTTAATATTCCTGTGAAAAGAAGCCAGTTTTGATTTCCTTAGGGTTTTGTGATCACAAGGAGGCGAAAAAGCTATAAAGTTATGCCAGAGCTGGTCATATGTGAGGGAGCACAAGAAAGGGTATTACCTGCCCATTCTTCTTGGAGAAGAGGAGCTAGGAGGCTGGCTGCTTCCCCTCCCTTCTAAGAAATTCCTGGGCTGTTCAGGAGGGCAGATGGCAGTGGCTATAGCTTTGAGACCAGCTAAGAATTTCAACCATTGGGGAGCCTCGTTACAGACAAATGTAACCCAGAACTAAGTCCCCTCACTTTTTTTTTCTGGAGGAAATACATACATTGGCAGTGCATACCTGATGAAGGCAGACTGGAGACATTTGGAGGCCTTTAAGCCGGGATGGGTACAGAATAGCCTCACAATACATTTTAAACAACATCAAATTCTCATCTGATTGTTCAGGCTGATATTCCTGAAGGGCCTGCCCCTCCCCCTTAGTACATCATCCTGAAAATAGACGTTGGCTGACTTACCTGGACCTGCCTTCATCGGTGCCTAAGAGCTCACCTCCCCAACAGAGAGAAGCCTGCCAGGTGTTGCTGTTCAACCACTGAGAGTTCTGGGGTGGGGGTGGCAGCTTTCCAGCCTCTCCCAGAGGAACAAAGTGCAGGAGAGAGTTCAGGGAATAAATGATGCCAGCTGATCTGTTAACTTTTTCTATTTGAGACAAAAGAGAAGGAATGATTATGATCTTTTTTGGCCCCTTTTATGGCTTAATGTGGTTTGCATTCTTGAGGATTTGTTTTTCAAACTAGAATTATGAGTTGTCTTCTTTAACATCATGCCTGCGTATCTTTTCTGGTGTGATATCCTTACCATTTATTTTGATATTGAGAAAAGTTAAAAATCAAGCTAAAATTGTAGGATTTAAAGCCACCTTCTTCCAGAAGGGCTTTAGGTGATCAATTACAACGTGTTTTCAATGAACTTTTATCCCAGAGAAATGATGATATAAATAGTGGTTAATTTGGGAAACAGGTTTAGAGAAGCCATTAAAGCCATATTGTAGCTGAGGTATACTTCTAATATTTCACATCACAGCACCGTGTCTTAGGCAGGCAGAGTGAGCCATCTGCATCATAGGAGGATACTGAGAAATTTCTTTTTCTTTTGAAAAGTTCAGGGATAGCCTCAGGCAAAAACTTAAAATATGTGTTTATCTTACCCCCTTGTCCTTTTGGGCATTTTTTGTCTTTCACTTCAGGGCCTTAGTCCCTCCCTGTGGCTCCTGCACAGAAATGTACCTCTCTCCTCAAAGGGCTCGATGCTCTGACACCACTCTCCTCTTCCTCTGTCCTCCTCTCATTAAAAATGCCCATTCTCTCAGGGCCAGGGAGGTCAGCGTTTTTTAGTTCTCCCAAAGCTCTATTTTAAAATTACTCTTCCTTTTAAAAAAATGTCTTTTCATTTTGGAAACTTCTCTGTGCCAAGTTTATATGGAACTCTATCACAAATCTATTGCCATATGCTTATCTGTCAGTTTCTCTGTTTTATCTGGCTTGTGTCTTAGTTTTGGCTATTTCTCATATATGGTATTTGCTAATATCTGACACACCTTTCTTGTGGATTTCTTTTTTTCAACTTTCTTTAACACTTGAGTCAGTAGTTCTCAAACTTTGGTGCATATCAGAATCATCTGGAGAAGTTGGTAAAAATGGAGGCCTAGGTGATATTTAACTTCTGTTAGCCTGGGCATCTACTATTCCTTAATTTTCCAGATGGTTTTGATACCGCCAGAGTTTGAGAACTGCTGCCCTAGATCTTTGCTACTCAAATAGGGGTCTGCGAGCTAGTACCGTTGACATTACCTGGGTCATTAGTAGGGCAGAATCTCTGGTCTCCTTCAACAATGAGTGCACGAGTCAGTGCCTGCACTTGGACAAGATTTCCAGGTGATTCCCATAACATGTTCATATTTGCAAAGCGCTGGGGACAGTGGCTCTCAGCCCACGGAGCATATTGGAACCACCTAGGGAGTTTTAAGAACAATGGTGCCTCTGGTTCTTGGAGACATTCTCATGTAACTTGGCTTGGGGCAGAGTGATGGGGGATTGAGATTGTTTTGAAAGCTCCCCTGGTGATTCTGATGAGCAGCCGAGTGAACCACTGCTGTAGACTCTAGAACAAAGCTTCCTAGCTTATATGCCATGGAAGATGGGTTCCAGGTGTGTGCAGATCCCCTCAACTTGCAGGCAGAGCCTGGAGCTGCCGGCAGAGCAGCCGTGTCAGTGTACCCCAGCTCCTTTCTACGTGGCACCATTTTTCGTTGTTGTTGATTGTTTTGTTTTTCTTTTTCTTTTGCCACTATTTTTTAAATGTGCATCATAACATGAAATTATCGAGAGACCTCCTTAGCTTGAGATTTTTTTTTTTTACTTTACCACATTGTGTTGGTTTTGCCATACATTGACATGGATCTGCCATGAGTGTACATGTGTTCCCCATCCTGAACCCCCCCTCCCACCTCCCTCCCCATACCATCCCTCTGGGTCATCCCAGTGCACCAGCCCCGAGCAGCCTGTATCATGCATCAAACCTGGACTGGCGATTTGTTTCACATATGATAATTTACATGTTTCAATGCCATTCTCCCATATTATCGCACCCTCGCCCTCTCCCACAGAGTCCAAAAGACTGTTCTATACATCTGTGTCTCTTTTGCTGTCTCGCATACAGGGTTATCATTACCATCTTTCTAAATTCCATGTATATGCATTAGTATACTGTATTGGTGTTTTTCTTTCTGGCTTACTTCACTCTGTATAATAGGCTCCAGTTTCATCCACCTCATTAGAACTGATTCAAATGTATTCTTTTTAATGGCTGAGTAATATTCCATTGTGTATATGTACCACAGCTTTCTTTATCCATTCATCTGCTGATGGACATCTAGGTTGCTTCCATGTCCTGGCTATTATAAAGAGTGTTGTGGTGAACACTGGGGTACACGTGTCTCTTTCATTTCTGGTTTCCTTGGTGTGTATGCCCAGCAGTGGGATTGCTGGGTCGTATGGCAGTTCTATTTCCAGTTTTTTAAGAAATCTCCACACTGTTCTCCATAGTGGCTGTACTAGTTTACATTCCCACCAACAGTGTAAGAGGGTTCCCTTTTCTCCACACCCTCTCCAGCATTTATTGCTTGTAGACTTTTGGATAGCAGCCATTCTGACTGGCTTGAAATGGTACCTCATTGTGGTTTTGATTTGCATTTCTCTGATAATGAGTGATGTTGAGCATCTTTTCATGTGTTTGTTAGTCATCTGTATGTCTTCTTTGGAGAAATGTCTATTTAGTTCTTTGGCCCATTTTTTGATTAGGTCGCTTATTTTTCTGGAATTGAGCTGCAGGAGTTGCTTGAATATTTTTGAGATTAATTCTTTGTCCGTTGCTTCGTTTGCTATTATTTTCTCCCATTCTGAAGGCTGTCTTTTCACCTTGCTTATAGTTTCCTTTGTTGTGCAGAAGCTTTTAATTTCAATTAGGTGCCATTTGTTTATTTTTGCTTTTATTTCCAATATTCTTGGAGGTGGGTCATAGAGGATCCTGCTGTGGTTTATGTTGGAGAGTGTTTTGCCTGTTTTCCTCTAGGAGTTTAATAGTTTCTGGTCTTACATTTAGATCTTTAATCCATTTTGAGTTTATTTTTGTGTATGGTGTTAGAAAGTGTTCCAGTTTCATTCGTTTACAAGTGGTTGACCAGTTTTCCCAGCACCACTTGTTAAAGAGATTGTCTTTAATCCCATTGTATATTCTTGCCTCCTTTGTCAAAGATAAGGTGTCCATAGGTACGTGGATTTATCTCTGGGCTTTCTATTTTGTTCCGCTGATCTATATTTCTCTTTGTGCCAGTACCATATTGTCTTGATGACTGTGGCTCTGTAGTAGAGCCTGAAGTCAGGCAGGTTGATTCCTCCAGGTCCATTCTTCTTTCTCAAGATTGCTTTGGCTATTGAAGGTTTTTTGTATTTCCATACAAATTGTGAAGTTATTTGTTCTAGTTCTCTGAAAAATACCGTTGGTAGCTTGATAGGGATTGCATTGAATCTGTAGATTGCTTTGGGTGGTATACTCATTTTCACTATATTGATTCTTCTGATCCATGAACACGGTATATTTCTCCATCTATTTGTGTCCTCTTTGATTTCTTTCCCCAGTGTTTTATAGTTTTCTATATATAGGTCTTTTGTTTCTTTAGGTAGATATATTCCTAAGTATTTTTTTCCTTTTGTTGCAATGGTGAATGGAATTGTTTCCTTAATTTCTTTTTCTGTTTTCTCACTGTTAGTGTATAGGAATGCAAGGGATTTCTGTGTGTTAATTTTATATCCTGCAACTTTACTATATTCATTGATTAGCTCTAGTAATTTTTTGGTGGAGTCTTTAGGGTTTTCTATGTAAAGGATCATGTCATCTGCAAACAGTGAGAGTTTTACTTTTTCTTTTCCAATATGGATTCCTTTTATTTCTTTTTCTGCTCTGATTGCTGTGGTCAAAACTTCCAAAACTATGTTGAATAATAGTGGTGAAACTGGGTACCCTTGTCTTGTTCTTGACTTTAGGGGAAATGCTTTCAGGTTTTCACCATTGAGGATAATGTTTGCTGAGGGTTTGTCATATATAGCTTTATTATGTTGAGGTATGTTCCTTCTATTCCTGCTTTCTGGAGGGTTTTTTATCATAAATGGATGTTGAATTTTGTCAAAGGCTTTCTCTGCATCTATTGAGATAATCATATGGTTTTTATTTTTCAATTTGTTAATGTGATGTATTACATTGATTGATTTGCGGATATTGAAGAATCCTTGCATCCCTGGGATAAAGCCCACTTGGTCATGATGTATGATCTTTTTAATATGTTGTTGGATTCTGTTTGCTAGAATTTTGTTAAGGATTTTTGCATCTATGTTCATCAGTGATATTGACCTGTAGTTTTCTTTTTTTGTGACATCTTTGTCAGGTTTTGGTATTAGGGTGATGGTGGCCTCATAGAATAAGTTTGGAAGTTTACCTTCCTCTGCAATTTTCTGGAAGAGTTTGAATAGGATAGGTGTTATCTCTTCTCTAAATTTTTGGTAGAATTCAACTGTGAAGCCGTCTGGTCCTGGGCTTTTGTTTGTTGGAAGATTTTTGATTACAGTTTCAATTTCCATGCTTGTGATGGGTCTGTTAAGATTTTCTATTTCTTCCTGGTTCAGTTTTGGAAAGTTTTACTTTTCTAAGAATTTGTCCATTTCTTCCAAGTTGTCCATTTTATTTGCATATAGTTGCTAATAATAGTTTCTTATGATCCTTTGTATTTCTGTGTTGTCTGTTGTGATCTCTCCATTTTCACTTCTAATTTTGTTGATTTGATTTTTCTCCCTTTGTTTCTTGATGAGTCTGGCTAATGGTTTGTCAATTTTATTTGTCTTGTCAAAGAACCAGCTTTTGGCTTTGTTGATTTTTGCTATGGTCTCTTTTGTTTCTTTTGTGTTTATTTCTGCCCTAATTTTTAAGATTTCTTTCCTTCTACTAACCCTGGGGTTCTTCATTTCTTCCTTTTCTAGTTGCTTTAGGTGTAGAGTTAGGTTATTTGACTTTTTTCTTGTTTCTTGAGGTAATCCTGTATTGCTATGAACCTCACCCTTAGCACTGACTGCTT